>NC_059427.1:11818346-14787963 GCF_021028975.2 Sphaerodactylus townsendi
CTTTTTTTAAAAAAAAAAATTCCTGCAACGCATGGATAGTTGCGCAGGCACACAGACGTGAACTCCCGCAGCTGTGCCAATCGTCCCACAGACTGATCGGCTGCACCTGCGTAGCTGCGCATGTGCAACACACAAAAGGAAAAAAGAAGAAAAAGGGACCTCCCGTGCAACTGCTGGGCAATAATGAAATTGTTGCTGCAGATCGGTCGTACTCGCTGCCACCGGGAGAAAACATGCGTGGGTGGGAGGGAGGGGTGGGAGCTGGACCTGGACCATGTCTGGACTTGGCACACCCATTCTAGCGGAGGGAGGGGGAGTGGAGGGAGGGATGGCATGCAAGGGAGCGGAGTAAGTGAGGGGTGGCATGCAAGGGAGGGGAAGGGGAGGGGGCCAGGCATCTGGACCTGATCCACTCACCCTAGCGGAGGGAGGGGGAGTGAAGGGAGGGATGGCATGCAAGGGAACAGAGTAAGGGGTGGCATGCAAGGGAGGGGAGGGGGCCAGGCATCTGGACCTGATCCACTCACCCTAGCGGAGGAAGGGGGAGTGAAGGGAGGGATGGCATGCAAGGGAACAGAGTAAGGGGTGGCATGCAAGGGAGGGAAGGGGAGGGGGCCAGGCATCTGGACCTGATCCACTCACCCTAGCGGAGGGAGGGGGAGTGAAGGGAGGGATGGCATGCAAGGGAACAGAGTAAGGGGTGGCATGCAAGGGAGGGAAGGGGAGGGGGCCAGGCATCTGGACCTGATCCACTCACCCTAGCGGAGGGAGGGGGAGTGAAGGGAGGGATGGCATGCAAGGGAACAGAGTAAGGGGTGGCATGCAAGGGAGGGAAGGGGAGGGGGCCAGGCATCTGGACCTGATCCACTCACCCTAGCGGAGGGAGGGGGAGGGGAGGGAGGGGTGGCAGGGAAGGGGAGGGAGTGAAGAGTGGCATTCAAGGAAGGGGAGGGGCCCCAGCATCTGGACCTGATCCACCCACCCTAGTGGAGGGAGGGGGAGGGGAGGGAGGGGTGGCATGCAAGGGAGGGGAGTGAGTGAGGGGTGGCATGCAAGGGAAGGGGAGGGGCCCCGGCATCTGGACCTGGACTTTGTATACTATCAGGCTTTCAGAAAATCTGCCCACAACCTGCTGGGCAACCTACACAGACTGGGAGGCAGGCAGATTCTCTCTGACAGTGGATGGCGTGCAACCGAAAGTGAACAGGTGGAAGGGAGGGAAATAAGGTGTCTCCTGCCCGTTGTGTCTGCGCAGGAGCGCCTCCACCATGGGATTGTGCAAAAGGATCGCTGGTTGAGCAATCTTTGAAAACCCCGGATTGAGGGAAATAAAACGGGCCAAATTCGTTTTGGGAACAGGACCCGTGCAAAGCCCCCCCCCCCCCCTCTCAAACGGTTTATATCACATCTTACACCTGTTATATTTGGCCTGCGAAGAATCCATCCAAGTGTAAGAATCAGGACCCTACTGAATTTAACCTCGGAACTCTCCCCACCCGCCTCCCCACTGAAATTTCTGTCTTCCCCCACTGAAATGCAAAGTAGTGCCTCTGAGGAGATTTGGCTGTGGCAAAAGTGACCAATTACAAAAATTCCAATGAGACCTACTAAATCAGTGCTTATTTTTATATCATTATAGTCAAGAGGTCCTGCAGTTTTATCATTTGAAGGGTGTGTTCATGAGTATAATTCAAGAGTTTTAGTGGATGGTTTAGTTAGAAATGAGCAGATGGGGAGGGGAAAAGGTGTTCTTGGCTCCTTGCATGCAGCAGTTTTTCTCCACGTGGGTATTGGGAAGCCTTTGTAGTATTTAGGAGAACCCAGAAAATATGGGGTTTCCATTTGCCCACTTTTGGTGGGAGTCCTCCAGACATTTGCAGCCCTTGCCCATGGATACTCAGCTGATTGGTGGGTGGAAACAATTGCCACAACTCTCTTATCACATCTAGGTAACTCTAGGAATTGCCAGGACCTCTATGGGCAGAACTTCCAGCAAGTGACCAAGGCATTTCCTTTTTCTCCCAGGATACTTCCCCCTCCCCCCCCACCCTTTTGCTATCATGGCCAATATGTTTGCAACTTCACTCATGGCCAATATGTGTGCAATAGGAGTAGCAGGAACCGGGTTTGATTCCCTGCTCTGCCAACTGTAGAGTCTTATCTGGGGAATTCAGATTAGCCTGTGCACTCCAGCACACACCAGCTGGGTGAGCTTGGGCTAGTCACAGTTCTTCTGAGCTCTCTCAGCCCCACTTACCTCACAGGGTGTTTGTTATGAGGGGGAGGGGAATGGCAAAGGTATCAACAAGTATAGCGTGGGGGCGCAGGTATGCATGGACATCCTTCTCTCACCTTTCTCCCTCCCCGCCGCTTGCTGCTGCTTGTAAGGCTGCTGAATCTGGAAGGTGGGGCTTAACAGGGATTAACAGAGTTCATCTCTTGTTCCTCTTTGTCCTAGAGGTGGGGCTTTTGTCCTGAGAGGTGGGGCTTTAGTTCAGTCTCTTGGGGGGGGGGGTGGGGGGGGGGGGGGGTGGGGGGGGGGGGGGGTGGGGGGGGGGGGGGGTGGGGGGGGGGGGGGGTGGGGGGGGGGGGGGGTGGGGGGGGGGGGGGGTGGGGGGGGGGGGGGGTGGGGGGGGGGGGGGGTGGGGGGGGGGGGGGGTGGGGGGGGGGGGGGGTGGGGGGGGGGGGGGGTGGGGGGGGGGGGGGGTGGGGGGGGGGGGGGGTGGGGGGGGGGGGGGGTGGGGGGGGGGGGGGGTGGGGGGGGGGGGGGGTGGGGGGGGGGGGGGGTGGGGGGGGGGGGGGGTGGGGGGGGGGGGGGGTGGGGGGGGGGGGGGGTGGGGGGGGGGGGGGGTGGGGGGGGGGGGGGGTGGGGGGGGGGGGGGGTGGGGGGGGGGGGGGGTGGGGGGGGGGGGGGGTGGGGGGGGGGGGGGGTGGGGGGGGGGGGGGGTGGGGGGGGGGGGGGGTGGGGGGGGGGGGGGGTGGGGGGGGGGGGGGGTGGGGGGGGGGGGGGGTGGGGGGGGGGGGGGGTGGGGGGGGGGGGGGGTGGGGGGGGGGGGGGGTGGGGGGGGGGGGGGGTGGGGGGGGGGGGGGGTGGGGGGGGGGGGGGGTGGGGGGGGGGGGGGGTGGGGGGGGGGGGGGGTGGGGGGGGGGGGGGGTGGGGGGGGGGGGGGGTGGGGGGGGGGGGGGGTGGGGGGGGGGGGGGGTGGGGGGGGGGGGGGGTGGGGGGGGGGGGGGGTGGGGGGGGGGGGGGGTGGGGGGGGGGGGGGGTGGGGGGGGGGGGGGGTGGGGGGGGGGGGGGGTGGGGGGGGGGGGGGGTGGGGGGGGGGGGGGGTGGGGGGGGGGGGGGGTGGGGGGGGGGGGGGGTGGGGGGGGGGGGGGGTGGGGGGGGGGGGGGGTGGGGGGGGGGGGGGGTGGGGGGGGGGGGGGGTGGGGGGGGGGGGGGGTGGGGGGGGGGGGGGGTGGGGGGGGGGGGGGGTGGGGGGGGGGGGGGGTGGGGGGGGGGGGGGGTGGGGGGGGGGGGGGGTGGGGGGGGGGGGGGGTGGGGGGGGGGGGGGGTGGGGGGGGGGGGGGGTGGGGGGGGGGGGGGGTGGGGGGGGGGGGGGGTGGGGGGGGGGGGGGGTGGGGGGGGGGGGGGGTGGGGGGGGGGGGGGGTGGGGGGGGGGGGGGGTGGGGGGGGGGGGGGGTGGGGGGGGGGGGGGGTGGGGGGGGGGGGGGGTGGGGGGGGGGGGGGGTGGGGGGGGGGGGGGGTGGGGGGGGGGGGGGGTGGGGGGGGGGGGGGGTGGGGGGGGGGGGGGGTGGGGGGGGGGGGGGGTGGGGGGGGGGGGGGGTGGGGGGGGGGGGGGGTGGGGGGGGGGGGGGGTGGGGGGGGGGGGGGGTGGGGGGGGGGGGGGGTGGGGGGGGGGGGGGGTGGGGGGGGGGGGGGGTGGGGGGGGGGGGGGGTGGGGGGGGGGGGGGGTGGGGGGGGGGGGGGGTGGGGGGGGGGGGGGGTGGGGGGGGGGGGGGGTGGGGGGGGGGGGGGGTGGGGGGGGGGGGGGGTGGGGGGGGGGGGGGGTGGGGGGGGGGGGGGGTGGGGGGGGGGGGGGGTGGGGGGGGGGGGGGGTGGGGGGGGGGGGGGGTGGGGGGGGGGGGGGGTGGGGGGGGGGGGGGGTGGGGGGGGGGGGGGGTGGGGGGGGGGGGGGGTGGGGGGGGGGGGGGGTGGGGGGGGGGGGGGGTGGGGGGGGGGGGGGGTGGGGGGGGGGGGGGGTGGGGGGGGGGGGGGGTGGGGGGGGGGGGGGGTGGGGGGGGGGGGGGGTGGGGGGGGGGGGGGGTGGGGGGGGGGGGGGGTGGGGGGGGGGGGGGGTGGGGGGGGGGGGGGGTGGGGGGGGGGGGGGGTGGGGGGGGGGGGGGGTGGGGGGGGGGGGGGGTGGGGGGGGGGGGGGGTGGGGGGGGGGGGGGGTGGGGGGGGGGGGGGGTGGGGGGGGGGGGGGGTGGGGGGGGGGGGGGGTGGGGGGGGGGGGGGGTGGGGGGGGGGGGGGGTGGGGGGGGGGGGGGGTGGGGGGGGGGGGGGGTGGGGGGGGGGGGGGGTGGGGGGGGGGGGGGGTGGGGGGGGGGGGGGGTGGGGGGGGGGGGGGGTGGGGGGGGGGGGGGGTGGGGGGGGGGGGGGGTGGGGGGGGGGGGGGGTGGGGGGGGGGGGGGGTGGGGGGGGGGGGGGGTGGGGGGGGGGGGGGGTGGGGGGGGGGGGGGGTGGGGGGGGGGGGGGGTGGGGGGGGGGGGGGGTGGGGGGGGGGGGGGGTGGGGGGGGGGGGGGGTGGGGGGGGGGGGGGGTGGGGGGGGGGGGGGGTGGGGGGGGGGGGGGGTGGGGGGGGGGGGGGGTGGGGGGGGGGGGGGGTGGGGGGGGGGGGGGGTGGGGGGGGGGGGGGGTGGGGGGGGGGGGGGGTGGGGGGGGGGGGGGGTGGGGGGGGGGGGGGGTGGGGGGGGGGGGGGGTGGGGGGGGGGGGGGGTGGGGGGGGGGGGGGGTGGGGGGGGGGGGGGGTGGGGGGGGGGGGGGGTGGGGGGGGGGGGGGGTGGGGGGGGGGGGGGGTGGGGGGGGGGGGGGGTGGGGGGGGGGGGGGGTGGGGGGGGGGGGGGGTGGGGGGGGGGGGGGGTGGGGGGGGGGGGGGGTGGGGGGGGGGGGGGGTGGGGGGGGGGGGGGGTGGGGGGGGGGGGGGGTGGGGGGGGGGGGGGGTGGGGGGGGGGGGGGGTGGGGGGGGGGGGGGGTGGGGGGGGGGGGGGGTGGGGGGGGGGGGGGGTGGGGGGGGGGGGGGGTGGGGGGGGGGGGGGGTGGGGGGGGGGGGGGGTGGGGGGGGGGGGGGGTGGGGGGGGGGGGGGGTGGGGGGGGGGGGGGGTGGGGGGGGGGGGGGGTGGGGGGGGGGGGGGGTGGGGGGGGGGGGGGGTGGGGGGGGGGGGGGGTGGGGGGGGGGGGGGGTGGGGGGGGGGGGGGGTGGGGGGGGGGGGGGGTGGGGGGGGGGGGGGGTGGGGGGGGGGGGGGGTGGGGGGGGGGGGGGGTGGGGGGGGGGGGGGGTGGGGGGGGGGGGGGGTGGGGGGGGGGGGGGGTGGGGGGGGGGGGGGGTGGGGGGGGGGGGGGGTGGGGGGGGGGGGGGGTGGGGGGGGGGGGGGGTGGGGGGGGGGGGGGGTGGGGGGGGGGGGGGGTGGGGGGGGGGGGGGGTGGGGGGGGGGGGGGGTGGGGGGGGGGGGGGGTGGGGGGGGGGGGGGGTGGGGGGGGGGGGGGGTGGGGGGGGGGGGGGGTGGGGGGGGGGGGGGGTGGGGGGGGGGGGGGGTGGGGGGGGGGGGGGGTGGGGGGGGGGGGGGGTGGGGGGGGGGGGGGGTGGGGGGGGGGGGGGGTGGGGGGGGGGGGGGGTGGGGGGGGGGGGGGGTGGGGGGGGGGGGGGGTGGGGGGGGGGGGGGGTGGGGGGGGGGGGGGGTGGGGGGGGGGGGGGGTGGGGGGGGGGGGGGGTGGGGGGGGGGGGGGGTGGGGGGGGGGGGGGGTGGGGGGGGGGGGGGGTGGGGGGGGGGGGGGGTGGGGGGGGGGGGGGGTGGGGGGGGGGGGGGGTGGGGGGGGGGGGGGGTGGGGGGGGGGGGGGGTGGGGGGGGGGGGGGGTGGGGGGGGGGGGGGGTGGGGGGGGGGGGGGGTGGGGGGGGGGGGGGGTGGGGGGGGGGGGGGGTGGGGGGGGGGGGGGGTGGGGGGGGGGGGGGGTGGGGGGGGGGGGGGGTGGGGGGGGGGGGGGGTGGGGGGGGGGGGGGGTGGGGGGGGGGGGGGGTGGGGGGGGGGGGGGGTGGGGGGGGGGGGGGGTGGGGGGGGGGGGGGGTGGGGGGGGGGGGGGGTGGGGGGGGGGGGGGGTGGGGGGGGGGGGGGGTGGGGGGGGGGGGGGGTGGGGGGGGGGGGGGGTGGGGGGGGGGGGGGGTGGGGGGGGGGGGGGGTGGGGGGGGGGGGGGGTGGGGGGGGGGGGGGGTGGGGGGGGGGGGGGGTGGGGGGGGGGGGGGGTGGGGGGGGGGGGGGGTGGGGGGGGGGGGGGGTGGGGGGGGGGGGGGGTGGGGGGGGGGGGGGGTGGGGGGGGGGGGGGGTGGGGGGGGGGGGGGGTGGGGGGGGGGGGGGGTGGGGGGGGGGGGGGGTGGGGGGGGGGGGGGGTGGGGGGGGGGGGGGGTGGGGGGGGGGGGGGGTGGGGGGGGGGGGGGGTGGGGGGGGGGGGGGGTGGGGGGGGGGGGGGGTGGGGGGGGGGGGGGGTGGGGGGGGGGGGGGGTGGGGGGGGGGGGGGGTGGGGGGGGGGGGGGGTGGGGGGGGGGGGGGGTGGGGGGGGGGGGGGGTGGGGGGGGGGGGGGGTGGGGGGGGGGGGGGGTGGGGGGGGGGGGGGGTGGGGGGGGGGGGGGGTGGGGGGGGGGGGGGGTGGGGGGGGGGGGGGGTGGGGGGGGGGGGGGGTGGGGGGGGGGGGGGGTGGGGGGGGGGGGGGGTGGGGGGGGGGGGGGGTGGGGGGGGGGGGGGGTGGGGGGGGGGGGGGGTGGGGGGGGGGGGGGGTGGGGGGGGGGGGGGGTGGGGGGGGGGGGGGGTGGGGGGGGGGGGGGGTGGGGGGGGGGGGGGGTGGGGGGGGGGGGGGGTGGGGGGGGGGGGGGGTGGGGGGGGGGGGGGGTGGGGGGGGGGGGGGGTGGGGGGGGGGGGGGGTGGGGGGGGGGGGGGGTGGGGGGGGGGGGGGGTGGGGGGGGGGGGGGGTGGGGGGGGGGGGGGGTGGGGGGGGGGGGGGGTGGGGGGGGGGGGGGGTGGGGGGGGGGGGGGGTGGGGGGGGGGGGGGGTGGGGGGGGGGGGGGGTGGGGGGGGGGGGGGGTGGGGGGGGGGGGGGGTGGGGGGGGGGGGGGGTGGGGGGGGGGGGGGGTGGGGGGGGGGGGGGGTGGGGGGGGGGGGGGGTGGGGGGGGGGGGGGGTGGGGGGGGGGGGGGGTGGGGGGGGGGGGGGGTGGGGGGGGGGGGGGGTGGGGGGGGGGGGGGGTGGGGGGGGGGGGGGGTGGGGGGGGGGGGGGGTGGGGGGGGGGGGGGGTGGGGGGGGGGGGGGGTGGGGGGGGGGGGGGGTGGGGGGGGGGGGGGGTGGGGGGGGGGGGGGGTGGGGGGGGGGGGGGGTGGGGGGGGGGGGGGGTGGGGGGGGGGGGGGGTGGGGGGGGGGGGGGGTGGGGGGGGGGGGGGGTGGGGGGGGGGGGGGGTGGGGGGGGGGGGGGGTGGGGGGGGGGGGGGGTGGGGGGGGGGGGGGGTGGGGGGGGGGGGGGGTGGGGGGGGGGGGGGGTGGGGGGGGGGGGGGGTGGGGGGGGGGGGGGGTGGGGGGGGGGGGGGGTGGGGGGGGGGGGGGGTGGGGGGGGGGGGGGGTGGGGGGGGGGGGGGGTGGGGGGGGGGGGGGGTGGGGGGGGGGGGGGGTGGGGGGGGGGGGGGGTGGGGGGGGGGGGGGGTGGGGGGGGGGGGGGGTGGGGGGGGGGGGGGGTGGGGGGGGGGGGGGGTGGGGGGGGGGGGGGGTGGGGGGGGGGGGGGGTGGGGGGGGGGGGGGGTGGGGGGGGGGGGGGGTGGGGGGGGGGGGGGGTGGGGGGGGGGGGGGGTGGGGGGGGGGGGGGGTGGGGGGGGGGGGGGGTGGGGGGGGGGGGGGGTGGGGGGGGGGGGGGGTGGGGGGGGGGGGGGGTGGGGGGGGGGGGGGGTGGGGGGGGGGGGGGGTGGGGGGGGGGGGGGGTGGGGGGGGGGGGGGGTGGGGGGGGGGGGGGGTGGGGGGGGGGGGGGGTGGGGGGGGGGGGGGGTGGGGGGGGGGGGGGGTGGGGGGGGGGGGGGGTGGGGGGGGGGGGGGGTGGGGGGGGGGGGGGGTGGGGGGGGGGGGGGGTGGGGGGGGGGGGGGGTGGGGGGGGGGGGGGGTGGGGGGGGGGGGGGGTGGGGGGGGGGGGGGGTGGGGGGGGGGGGGGGTGGGGGGGGGGGGGGGTGGGGGGGGGGGGGGGTGGGGGGGGGGGGGGGTGGGGGGGGGGGGGGGTGGGGGGGGGGGGGGGTGGGGGGGGGGGGGGGTGGGGGGGGGGGGGGGTGGGGGGGGGGGGGGGTGGGGGGGGGGGGGGGTGGGGGGGGGGGGGGGTGGGGGGGGGGGGGGGTGGGGGGGGGGGGGGGTGGGGGGGGGGGGGGGTGGGGGGGGGGGGGGGTGGGGGGGGGGGGGGGTGGGGGGGGGGGGGGGTGGGGGGGGGGGGGGGTGGGGGGGGGGGGGGGTGGGGGGGGGGGGGGGTGGGGGGGGGGGGGGGTGGGGGGGGGGGGGGGTGGGGGGGGGGGGGGGTGGGGGGGGGGGGGGGTGGGGGGGGGGGGGGGTGGGGGGGGGGGGGGGTGGGGGGGGGGGGGGGTGGGGGGGGGGGGGGGTGGGGGGGGGGGGGGGTGGGGGGGGGGGGGGGTGGGGGGGGGGGGGGGTGGGGGGGGGGGGGGGTGGGGGGGGGGGGGGGTGGGGGGGGGGGGGGGTGGGGGGGGGGGGGGGTGGGGGGGGGGGGGGGTGGGGGGGGGGGGGGGTGGGGGGGGGGGGGGGTGGGGGGGGGGGGGGGTGGGGGGGGGGGGGGGTGGGGGGGGGGGGGGGTGGGGGGGGGGGGGGGTGGGGGGGGGGGGGGGTGGGGGGGGGGGGGGGTGGGGGGGGGGGGGGGTGGGGGGGGGGGGGGGTGGGGGGGGGGGGGGGTGGGGGGGGGGGGGGGTGGGGGGGGGGGGGGGTGGGGGGGGGGGGGGGTGGGGGGGGGGGGGGGTGGGGGGGGGGGGGGGTGGGGGGGGGGGGGGGTGGGGGGGGGGGGGGGTGGGGGGGGGGGGGGGTGGGGGGGGGGGGGGGTGGGGGGGGGGGGGGGTGGGGGGGGGGGGGGGTGGGGGGGGGGGGGGGTGGGGGGGGGGGGGGGTGGGGGGGGGGGGGGGTGGGGGGGGGGGGGGGTGGGGGGGGGGGGGGGTGGGGGGGGGGGGGGGTGGGGGGGGGGGGGGGTGGGGGGGGGGGGGGGTGGGGGGGGGGGGGGGTGGGGGGGGGGGGGGGTGGGGGGGGGGGGGGGTGGGGGGGGGGGGGGGTGGGGGGGGGGGGGGGTGGGGGGGGGGGGGGGTGGGGGGGGGGGGGGGTGGGGGGGGGGGGGGGTGGGGGGGGGGGGGGGTGGGGGGGGGGGGGGGTGGGGGGGGGGGGGGGTGGGGGGGGGGGGGGGTGGGGGGGGGGGGGGGTGGGGGGGGGGGGGGGTGGGGGGGGGGGGGGGTGGGGGGGGGGGGGGGTGGGGGGGGGGGGGGGTGGGGGGGGGGGGGGGTGGGGGGGGGGGGGGGTGGGGGGGGGGGGGGGTGGGGGGGGGGGGGGGTGGGGGGGGGGGGGGGTGGGGGGGGGGGGGGGTGGGGGGGGGGGGGGGTGGGGGGGGGGGGGGGTGGGGGGGGGGGGGGGTGGGGGGGGGGGGGGGTGGGGGGGGGGGGGGGTGGGGGGGGGGGGGGGTGGGGGGGGGGGGGGGTGGGGGGGGGGGGGGGTGGGGGGGGGGGGGGGTGGGGGGGGGGGGGGGTGGGGGGGGGGGGGGGTGGGGGGGGGGGGGGGTGGGGGGGGGGGGGGGTGGGGGGGGGGGGGGGTGGGGGGGGGGGGGGGTGGGGGGGGGGGGGGGTGGGGGGGGGGGGGGGTGGGGGGGGGGGGGGGTGGGGGGGGGGGGGGGTGGGGGGGGGGGGGGGTGGGGGGGGGGGGGGGTGGGGGGGGGGGGGGGTGGGGGGGGGGGGGGGTGGGGGGGGGGGGGGGTGGGGGGGGGGGGGGGTGGGGGGGGGGGGGGGTGGGGGGGGGGGGGGGTGGGGGGGGGGGGGGGTGGGGGGGGGGGGGGGTGGGGGGGGGGGGGGGTGGGGGGGGGGGGGGGTGGGGGGGGGGGGGGGTGGGGGGGGGGGGGGGTGGGGGGGGGGGGGGGTGGGGGGGGGGGGGGGTGGGGGGGGGGGGGGGTGGGGGGGGGGGGGGGTGGGGGGGGGGGGGGGTGGGGGGGGGGGGGGGTGGGGGGGGGGGGGGGTGGGGGGGGGGGGGGGTGGGGGGGGGGGGGGGTGGGGGGGGGGGGGGGTGGGGGGGGGGGGGGGTGGGGGGGGGGGGGGGTGGGGGGGGGGGGGGGTGGGGGGGGGGGGGGGTGGGGGGGGGGGGGGGTGGGGGGGGGGGGGGGTGGGGGGGGGGGGGGGTGGGGGGGGGGGGGGGTGGGGGGGGGGGGGGGTGGGGGGGGGGGGGGGTGGGGGGGGGGGGGGGTGGGGGGGGGGGGGGGTGGGGGGGGGGGGGGGTGGGGGGGGGGGGGGGTGGGGGGGGGGGGGGGTGGGGGGGGGGGGGGGTGGGGGGGGGGGGGGGTGGGGGGGGGGGGGGGTGGGGGGGGGGGGGGGTGGGGGGGGGGGGGGGTGGGGGGGGGGGGGGGTGGGGGGGGGGGGGGGTGGGGGGGGGGGGGGGTGGGGGGGGGGGGGGGTGGGGGGGGGGGGGGGTGGGGGGGGGGGGGGGTGGGGGGGGGGGGGGGTGGGGGGGGGGGGGGGTGGGGGGGGGGGGGGGTGGGGGGGGGGGGGGGTGGGGGGGGGGGGGGGTGGGGGGGGGGGGGGGTGGGGGGGGGGGGGGGTGGGGGGGGGGGGGGGTGGGGGGGGGGGGGGGTGGGGGGGGGGGGGGGTGGGGGGGGGGGGGGGTGGGGGGGGGGGGGGGTGGGGGGGGGGGGGGGTGGGGGGGGGGGGGGGTGGGGGGGGGGGGGGGTGGGGGGGGGGGGGGGTGGGGGGGGGGGGGGGTGGGGGGGGGGGGGGGTGGGGGGGGGGGGGGGTGGGGGGGGGGGGGGGTGGGGGGGGGGGGGGGTGGGGGGGGGGGGGGGTGGGGGGGGGGGGGGGTGGGGGGGGGGGGGGGTGGGGGGGGGGGGGGGTGGGGGGGGGGGGGGGTGGGGGGGGGGGGGGGTGGGGGGGGGGGGGGGTGGGGGGGGGGGGGGGTGGGGGGGGGGGGGGGTGGGGGGGGGGGGGGGTGGGGGGGGGGGGGGGTGGGGGGGGGGGGGGGTGGGGGGGGGGGGGGGTGGGGGGGGGGGGGGGTGGGGGGGGGGGGGGGTGGGGGGGGGGGGGGGTGGGGGGGGGGGGGGGTGGGGGGGGGGGGGGGTGGGGGGGGGGGGGGGTGGGGGGGGGGGGGGGTGGGGGGGGGGGGGGGTGGGGGGGGGGGGGGGTGGGGGGGGGGGGGGGTGGGGGGGGGGGGGGGTGGGGGGGGGGGGGGGTGGGGGGGGGGGGGGGTGGGGGGGGGGGGGGGTGGGGGGGGGGGGGGGTGGGGGGGGGGGGGGGTGGGGGGGGGGGGGGGTGGGGGGGGGGGGGGGTGGGGGGGGGGGGGGGTGGGGGGGGGGGGGGGTGGGGGGGGGGGGGGGTGGGGGGGGGGGGGGGTGGGGGGGGGGGGGGGTGGGGGGGGGGGGGGGTGGGGGGGGGGGGGGGTGGGGGGGGGGGGGGGTGGGGGGGGGGGGGGGTGGGGGGGGGGGGGGGTGGGGGGGGGGGGGGGTGGGGGGGGGGGGGGGTGGGGGGGGGGGGGGGTGGGGGGGGGGGGGGGTGGGGGGGGGGGGGGGTGGGGGGGGGGGGGGGTGGGGGGGGGGGGGGGTGGGGGGGGGGGGGGGTGGGGGGGGGGGGGGGTGGGGGGGGGGGGGGGTGGGGGGGGGGGGGGGTGGGGGGGGGGGGGGGTGGGGGGGGGGGGGGGTGGGGGGGGGGGGGGGTGGGGGGGGGGGGGGGTGGGGGGGGGGGGGGGTGGGGGGGGGGGGGGGTGGGGGGGGGGGGGGGTGGGGGGGGGGGGGGGTGGGGGGGGGGGGGGGTGGGGGGGGGGGGGGGTGGGGGGGGGGGGGGGTGGGGGGGGGGGGGGGTGGGGGGGGGGGGGGGTGGGGGGGGGGGGGGGTGGGGGGGGGGGGGGGTGGGGGGGGGGGGGGGTGGGGGGGGGGGGGGGTGGGGGGGGGGGGGGGTGGGGGGGGGGGGGGGTGGGGGGGGGGGGGGGTGGGGGGGGGGGGGGGTGGGGGGGGGGGGGGGTGGGGGGGGGGGGGGGTGGGGGGGGGGGGGGGTGGGGGGGGGGGGGGGTGGGGGGGGGGGGGGGTGGGGGGGGGGGGGGGTGGGGGGGGGGGGGGGTGGGGGGGGGGGGGGGTGGGGGGGGGGGGGGGTGGGGGGGGGGGGGGGTGGGGGGGGGGGGGGGTGGGGGGGGGGGGGGGTGGGGGGGGGGGGGGGTGGGGGGGGGGGGGGGTGGGGGGGGGGGGGGGTGGGGGGGGGGGGGGGTGGGGGGGGGGGGGGGTGGGGGGGGGGGGGGGTGGGGGGGGGGGGGGGTGGGGGGGGGGGGGGGTGGGGGGGGGGGGGGGTGGGGGGGGGGGGGGGTGGGGGGGGGGGGGGGTGGGGGGGGGGGGGGGTGGGGGGGGGGGGGGGTGGGGGGGGGGGGGGGTGGGGGGGGGGGGGGGTGGGGGGGGGGGGGGGTGGGGGGGGGGGGGGGTGGGGGGGGGGGGGGGTGGGGGGGGGGGGGGGTGGGGGGGGGGGGGGGTGGGGGGGGGGGGGGGTGGGGGGGGGGGGGGGTGGGGGGGGGGGGGGGTGGGGGGGGGGGGGGGTGGGGGGGGGGGGGGGTGGGGGGGGGGGGGGGTGGGGGGGGGGGGGGGTGGGGGGGGGGGGGGGTGGGGGGGGGGGGGGGTGGGGGGGGGGGGGGGTGGGGGGGGGGGGGGGTGGGGGGGGGGGGGGGTGGGGGGGGGGGGGGGTGGGGGGGGGGGGGGGTGGGGGGGGGGGGGGGTGGGGGGGGGGGGGGGTGGGGGGGGGGGGGGGTGGGGGGGGGGGGGGGTGGGGGGGGGGGGGGGTGGGGGGGGGGGGGGGTGGGGGGGGGGGGGGGTGGGGGGGGGGGGGGGTGGGGGGGGGGGGGGGTGGGGGGGGGGGGGGGTGGGGGGGGGGGGGGGTGGGGGGGGGGGGGGGTGGGGGGGGGGGGGGGTGGGGGGGGGGGGGGGTGGGGGGGGGGGGGGGTGGGGGGGGGGGGGGGTGGGGGGGGGGGGGGGTGGGGGGGGGGGGGGGTGGGGGGGGGGGGGGGTGGGGGGGGGGGGGGGTGGGGGGGGGGGGGGGTGGGGGGGGGGGGGGGTGGGGGGGGGGGGGGGTGGGGGGGGGGGGGGGTGGGGGGGGGGGGGGGTGGGGGGGGGGGGGGGTGGGGGGGGGGGGGGGTGGGGGGGGGGGGGGGTGGGGGGGGGGGGGGGTGGGGGGGGGGGGGGGTGGGGGGGGGGGGGGGTGGGGGGGGGGGGGGGTGGGGGGGGGGGGGGGTGGGGGGGGGGGGGGGTGGGGGGGGGGGGGGGTGGGGGGGGGGGGGGGTGGGGGGGGGGGGGGGTGGGGGGGGGGGGGGGTGGGGGGGGGGGGGGGTGGGGGGGGGGGGGGGTGGGGGGGGGGGGGGGTGGGGGGGGGGGGGGGTGGGGGGGGGGGGGGGTGGGGGGGGGGGGGGGTGGGGGGGGGGGGGGGTGGGGGGGGGGGGGGGTGGGGGGGGGGGGGGGTGGGGGGGGGGGGGGGTGGGGGGGGGGGGGGGTGGGGGGGGGGGGGGGTGGGGGGGGGGGGGGGTGGGGGGGGGGGGGGGTGGGGGGGGGGGGGGGTGGGGGGGGGGGGGGGTGGGGGGGGGGGGGGGTGGGGGGGGGGGGGGGTGGGGGGGGGGGGGGGTGGGGGGGGGGGGGGGTGGGGGGGGGGGGGGGTGGGGGGGGGGGGGGGTGGGGGGGGGGGGGGGTGGGGGGGGGGGGGGGTGGGGGGGGGGGGGGGTGGGGGGGGGGGGGGGTGGGGGGGGGGGGGGGTGGGGGGGGGGGGGGGTGGGGGGGGGGGGGGGTGGGGGGGGGGGGGGGTGGGGGGGGGGGGGGGTGGGGGGGGGGGGGGGTGGGGGGGGGGGGGGGTGGGGGGGGGGGGGGGTGGGGGGGGGGGGGGGTGGGGGGGGGGGGGGGTGGGGGGGGGGGGGGGTGGGGGGGGGGGGGGGTGGGGGGGGGGGGGGGTGGGGGGGGGGGGGGGTGGGGGGGGGGGGGGGTGGGGGGGGGGGGGGGTGGGGGGGGGGGGGGGTGGGGGGGGGGGGGGGTGGGGGGGGGGGGGGGTGGGGGGGGGGGGGGGTGGGGGGGGGGGGGGGTGGGGGGGGGGGGGGGTGGGGGGGGGGGGGGGTGGGGGGGGGGGGGGGTGGGGGGGGGGGGGGGTGGGGGGGGGGGGGGGTGGGGGGGGGGGGGGGTGGGGGGGGGGGGGGGTGGGGGGGGGGGGGGGTGGGGGGGGGGGGGGGTGGGGGGGGGGGGGGGTGGGGGGGGGGGGGGGTGGGGGGGGGGGGGGGTGGGGGGGGGGGGGGGTGGGGGGGGGGGGGGGTGGGGGGGGGGGGGGGTGGGGGGGGGGGGGGGTGGGGGGGGGGGGGGGTGGGGGGGGGGGGGGGTGGGGGGGGGGGGGGGTGGGGGGGGGGGGGGGTGGGGGGGGGGGGGGGTGGGGGGGGGGGGGGGTGGGGGGGGGGGGGGGTGGGGGGGGGGGGGGGTGGGGGGGGGGGGGGGTGGGGGGGGGGGGGGGTGGGGGGGGGGGGGGGTGGGGGGGGGGGGGGGTGGGGGGGGGGGGGGGTGGGGGGGGGGGGGGGTGGGGGGGGGGGGGGGTGGGGGGGGGGGGGGGTGGGGGGGGGGGGGGGTGGGGGGGGGGGGGGGTGGGGGGGGGGGGGGGTGGGGGGGGGGGGGGGTGGGGGGGGGGGGGGGTGGGGGGGGGGGGGGGTGGGGGGGGGGGGGGGTGGGGGGGGGGGGGGGTGGGGGGGGGGGGGGGTGGGGGGGGGGGGGGGTGGGGGGGGGGGGGGGTGGGGGGGGGGGGGGGTGGGGGGGGGGGGGGGTGGGGGGGGGGGGGGGTGGGGGGGGGGGGGGGTGGGGGGGGGGGGGGGTGGGGGGGGGGGGGGGTGGGGGGGGGGGGGGGTGGGGGGGGGGGGGGGTGGGGGGGGGGGGGGGTGGGGGGGGGGGGGGGTGGGGGGGGGGGGGGGTGGGGGGGGGGGGGGGTGGGGGGGGGGGGGGGTGGGGGGGGGGGGGGGTGGGGGGGGGGGGGGGTGGGGGGGGGGGGGGGTGGGGGGGGGGGGGGGTGGGGGGGGGGGGGGGTGGGGGGGGGGGGGGGTGGGGGGGGGGGGGGGTGGGGGGGGGGGGGGGTGGGGGGGGGGGGGGGTGGGGGGGGGGGGGGGTGGGGGGGGGGGGGGGTGGGGGGGGGGGGGGGTGGGGGGGGGGGGGGGTGGGGGGGGGGGGGGGTGGGGGGGGGGGGGGGTGGGGGGGGGGGGGGGTGGGGGGGGGGGGGGGTGGGGGGGGGGGGGGGTGGGGGGGGGGGGGGGTGGGGGGGGGGGGGGGTGGGGGGGGGGGGGGGTGGGGGGGGGGGGGGGTGGGGGGGGGGGGGGGTGGGGGGGGGGGGGGGTGGGGGGGGGGGGGGGTGGGGGGGGGGGGGGGTGGGGGGGGGGGGGGGTGGGGGGGGGGGGGGGTGGGGGGGGGGGGGGGTGGGGGGGGGGGGGGGTGGGGGGGGGGGGGGGTGGGGGGGGGGGGGGGTGGGGGGGGGGGGGGGTGGGGGGGGGGGGGGGTGGGGGGGGGGGGGGGTGGGGGGGGGGGGGGGTGGGGGGGGGGGGGGGTGGGGGGGGGGGGGGGTGGGGGGGGGGGGGGGTGGGGGGGGGGGGGGGTGGGGGGGGGGGGGGGTGGGGGGGGGGGGGGGTGGGGGGGGGGGGGGGTGGGGGGGGGGGGGGGTGGGGGGGGGGGGGGGTGGGGGGGGGGGGGGGTGGGGGGGGGGGGGGGTGGGGGGGGGGGGGGGTGGGGGGGGGGGGGGGTGGGGGGGGGGGGGGGTGGGGGGGGGGGGGGGTGGGGGGGGGGGGGGGTGGGGGGGGGGGGGGGTGGGGGGGGGGGGGGGTGGGGGGGGGGGGGGGTGGGGGGGGGGGGGGGTGGGGGGGGGGGGGGGTGGGGGGGGGGGGGGGTGGGGGGGGGGGGGGGTGGGGGGGGGGGGGGGTGGGGGGGGGGGGGGGTGGGGGGGGGGGGGGGTGGGGGGGGGGGGGGGTGGGGGGGGGGGGGGGTGGGGGGGGGGGGGGGTGGGGGGGGGGGGGGGTGGGGGGGGGGGGGGGTGGGGGGGGGGGGGGGTGGGGGGGGGGGGGGGTGGGGGGGGGGGGGGGTGGGGGGGGGGGGGGGTGGGGGGGGGGGGGGGTGGGGGGGGGGGGGGGTGGGGGGGGGGGGGGGTGGGGGGGGGGGGGGGTGGGGGGGGGGGGGGGTGGGGGGGGGGGGGGGTGGGGGGGGGGGGGGGTGGGGGGGGGGGGGGGTGGGGGGGGGGGGGGGTGGGGGGGGGGGGGGGTGGGGGGGGGGGGGGGTGGGGGGGGGGGGGGGTGGGGGGGGGGGGGGGTGGGGGGGGGGGGGGGTGGGGGGGGGGGGGGGTGGGGGGGGGGGGGGGTGGGGGGGGGGGGGGGTGGGGGGGGGGGGGGGTGGGGGGGGGGGGGGGTGGGGGGGGGGGGGGGTGGGGGGGGGGGGGGGTGGGGGGGGGGGGGGGTGGGGGGGGGGGGGGGTGGGGGGGGGGGGGGGTGGGGGGGGGGGGGGGTGGGGGGGGGGGGGGGTGGGGGGGGGGGGGGGTGGGGGGGGGGGGGGGTGGGGGGGGGGGGGGGTGGGGGGGGGGGGGGGTGGGGGGGGGGGGGGGTGGGGGGGGGGGGGGGTGGGGGGGGGGGGGGGTGGGGGGGGGGGGGGGTGGGGGGGGGGGGGGGTGGGGGGGGGGGGGGGTGGGGGGGGGGGGGGGTGGGGGGGGGGGGGGGTGGGGGGGGGGGGGGGTGGGGGGGGGGGGGGGTGGGGGGGGGGGGGGGTGGGGGGGGGGGGGGGTGGGGGGGGGGGGGGGTGGGGGGGGGGGGGGGTGGGGGGGGGGGGGGGTGGGGGGGGGGGGGGGTGGGGGGGGGGGGGGGTGGGGGGGGGGGGGGGTGGGGGGGGGGGGGGGTGGGGGGGGGGGGGGGTGGGGGGGGGGGGGGGTGGGGGGGGGGGGGGGTGGGGGGGGGGGGGGGTGGGGGGGGGGGGGGGTGGGGGGGGGGGGGGGTGGGGGGGGGGGGGGGTGGGGGGGGGGGGGGGTGGGGGGGGGGGGTTTGACTCTCTTGATTTTCCCTTTCAGCTTCCTGCGCACTATCCCCCTCATCTTTGAGAAATTTCCCTTTCTGAAGGCAAATGTAACTACATTAGTAGTTGTCACTTATTCGCATGCAGAGATACTGAATCTGACAGAATTGTGGTCGCTGTTCCCTATCAGCTCAACAACACTGACTTCCCGCACCGGGTCCTGGGTGCGGGAAGACACAAAGGAACAAATAAATGACTGAGGAGGATTGTGTCTGTGTGCGTGAATCAGGGTGTGTCGATGCAACAAATTCTAACCAATTTCTGCTCTGCCTAGTGGATCTCAGCCAAGAAATCTTGAGAACTTCTGCACAAGGATTATGAATCTCTGGCTGTTTTGCAAGCAAACCCTGACCTTGATTTCATTATTTCCTGATGCTGTAGAGGTGCCGCCTACTTTATTGGCTGGGCTCCTGTGCCTTTAGCAACAGCTCATAGCGTGCAATTTGTTAGGGGAGGCTTTTCTGGCATTTAACTAGGGAAAAGTTTCAGCTGCTTGATTTCTGTGCTTCAAAGCATTGTTGGAAGCATCGAACCAAGGTGGGGTGGCAAGCCTAGCTGCGATTCATATGCAAAGTATAACTTTATCGATAATCTGCCCTCCTCACTAAGAGTTGAGGATTACAAAATATAGAAAACAATTCAGTTCGACAGCATAAGATATCCAGTAAACAACGCCGCAGGATTAAGATTACAGAACTGGAAAACAACACAAGCGACTGTCTGGGCATGACGCACCATAATGCAGAATTGTTTGTCCAAGTTAACGAGCGGCATTCACAAGTGACACATTCCAAAACCAGAGCCAGAATTAAATATGGGCTGATTACACACAAAGTGTTTGCTGCGTGGTGGAGGCAAATGTCTGCTGCAGCAATGCGTGCCCCGCGGCAAACAGGACGGTGGTAATAATGCTGAACATACCCCAAGAGAAAGACTCTGAGGCCAATTCTCTTTGAAGTCGTGGGAACCTCACTGTGCGCAGTCGGCCATGATGAGGTTGCTTCCATGTTGGTTTTTCACGTGCTTTTAAGTACTTCGGGGACGAGGCGGCCTATAAATTTAATTAATTAATTAATTAATTAATTAATTAATTACTAAATAAATGAATGAATGAATGAATAAATAAATAAATAAATAAATACTTGCCTCCCTAGTTCATTTGCCAGCCAGAAGTGTGTTTGGGGTGATGTAGAGTAGGAAGGTGAGGCTGGGAAGAGGGGGGAGGTTCCCATCTCTCTCCCTCACATGCCTCTGTTGATGTATTTTAAATCCTCTACCTCCTAATTTGGATCAGAGATGTGAAAACAAAAGCAACTACCCCCCCCGCCTCCCTCCCCCCACACACCGTGGTCACATCTAATATGGTCAGAAAATGTTTAAAAGGGCCAGTGCAGTAGAGCCCCTTTGAAATTCAGCTGGGGCGTAGGGGTGGGTAATGTGAGGAGAGCCATTTGGAAATACTAAAATCTCTACCCCTGCTCTCTCTCTCTGCTCTCTCTCTGCTCTCTCTCTCTCTCTGCTCTCTGCTCTCTCTCTCTCTGCTCTCTCTCTCTCTCTCAAGCAGTGGCTATGTAAGGTTGCCAATCCCCCCCAGGTGAAAGCTAGAGCTGTCCTGAATTACAATGGATCTCCAGACTACAAGGATCAGTTCCCCTGGAGAAAATTCAGTGGTGGGATTCAGCAGGTTTGCACCACTTCGGCAGAACCGGTTGTTAAAAATGGTGCTTGCAAACAACCAATTGTTAAATTATTTGAATCCCACCACTGAGAAAATGGCTACTTTAGAAGGCAGACTCTATGGTATTATGCCCTGCTAAGATCCCCCCCCCCCAAAAAAAAACTTGCCCTCCCAAATCTATAGGACTTTCCCAACCCAGAGTTAGCACCCCATATATTCTAGCAGCTACAATAAACAAATCAATCCCGATTTTGCTGCAACAGGTATTTTGTTTTCATGCTGCCTTGATACTCTCAGGCACAGGATACCAATAAGACTTCGGGGTTTGAGAAACCTTGAAACCGTCTCCCACTGCAAGTGCTGGGGCGAATTGGTGTGTGTTTTTCCCCCACAAACTGGGATCTCAACTTCACCTTTACTGTATTTTAGAATTCATCTTGTCTCCACTTTACGCTGCGTACCTATTCAGACATCACGGGAACTGGTGTTTGTGCCAGACATTCTCAAAAATATGGACCTACAATTGTTAACACAAGGAAAAAGGAAGACACAGACAAACAAACTGGGTCTCTTATCTATCATGGCAAATCTTAAGATCTGCCCCATGATTATCTTTTTGGGATGTCTGAATGCATCTGATGTTTTGCTGAAGTTTTTACTGAGCTGTGAGTACTGTTTGGCCGTTTCTGTGCAGCCAGTCACAGCGTTGTGCCATTGGTGTTATTGGCGGCAACGTTGCCGCAACGAAGCTTTTGCTTGGGCGGGCGCTCCCTGCATGAAGTCGTTACGGGCGACGCAAGGAATAGGCGAGATGCAGCGATATCATCCGGTGGAGAGAAGCCAGTGGCGATATGGCGTGATCCGTGGATCTGGCTTCTCTGCCGAACTGGGGTCCCTGGCACCTTTTATTAGGGTTTTGCGGAAGGTGGGAGAGCGGGAGAATGTTGCTGCCTGCTCGGCCGAATCGCGGGGCTGCGTACGTGTGCGGGAGGAAGCGTTCCTGAAACTCCATACTTGCAGGGGTATGCACTTTTTGTCCCTTTGTCCAGGTTGTCTTTGTGACCCATGAGTCTGAGGTCTCTTATGACGGGAATGAGTGTCGGCGCTTGGAAGGCAACAGATGGCGCAGGCATTCCTGTGCTCTGTCTGGAGCTCTGCCGGGTTCGCTGGCTCACCCCTACACCTAGACAGGTAGTGCATCGGCTGAACCTCAGCGCTTCTCACGGCTGCGCTTTGCAAACGGCACTCTTTTTTCCCCAGGGTAGACGTCACGGGCATCCAGCGCCAGGATTGGCCATTGTGGGCCGCCATTGTGGGGGGTGGGCTCTGTGGCATGATTCCTGGCGGGTGCTTCGCACGATGCTGTCTGCGGAGTGCCATTGTTGAAAAGACATGCTTGGTGAGCGATTTTCAAATAAACTGTTGTGGGCCCACTGGAGCATCGCTGCATCGTCATTTCTGCAGTGACAGCCATGAGAACTCCCCGCCTATAATGCTACTTTCAACTGTCCTTTCACCGGCTTTTTTGGCACATGCGGAAACGGCCTTTGTATGAACGCCTGCAAGATGGAGATGGATGGATTTTTGTCCCCATCAGATTGTTAAAGGCAGTTTCAAAATAGAGTCACTTTTAGTCATTATCCCACTCTCACTGTTGGGGTTACAAGCTTTATTGTATTTCTTTCACAAAGTCTGCCTCACCTATCCTTATGCAAAGAATCTTATAATTAATATAACAACAGTTGAGTGCCATCAAGTCGAAGCCAACATATGGTGACTCTAGGTCGAATCCCCACTTGAAAATTGCACACAGATCCAAACCTGTTTGTTGTGAAACCATGTCCTCTTCATCGGAGTTTCTCCCTCCCCACCGCAGTGAGCCCATAGCAGACACATCCGGTTTCAGAACTCTTAGCAATCCCCACCAGGGGATCTCGCTTCTCTGGTCTCCCCTGATTGGCTGGCATCCCTTGATGGGGCGGGACCTCCCCCCGTCCCCCGTAGAACATTTCCCAGTTTTGGCGTGAACAAAAAACAACCGTGTAAACGTCACACGTTTATCTTTAGGAATGCCTATGCCGCTCAATGTGTTACCAGTGATTTTTCACGTTTTATCGTATAAATGTTTTATCGGTAGATGGGTGGACGGTCCCTTGCGATTGCGCATGCGCAAAAACACGACCAAACGGTAAACCCGGAAACATCCTGCGCGCGCATTGCATCAGCGCAGGGAGCGATGATTGGTTCCCCGAATGCTGCGTCGTGCTCCACGGCGGGAAAAAATTCAAGCGGTTTCAACCCTTGTCCCTCCCCTCGGATCAGCTCAGAACCGTGCCAATGCTGTCTACTCCACTTGCAGCCAGGTTCTGGCGGGACGCGTGTTAACGGGGAGAACGAGCGCCAGAAACAGAATCTGACGCAGAAGCAATGGGGAGGCTGTCCAAGAAACCTGGTTAGATTGCGTTCTGAAACCTGGGTTAGAAGGTGGTGGGGATTCGACCTCTTGTAGGTTTTCAAGGCAAGAGGTAGTTTGCCATTGCCTGCATAGCAACCTGGACTTCCTTGGTGGTCTCCCATCCAAGTACTGACCAAGGCTGACCCTCCTTAGCTTCTGAACTCTGATAAGCTTGGGAAAGTCTGGACTATTCAGGCTGCTAGCTTACAATTAGAATCGTAGAAGCGCAATTAATCTGTCAACAAGACAAACAACCTATATTGTTTCAAAGAAACCTGAAAAACCCGTCTGGTCAGTGGAAATAGTGTGTTAAAAGACATGGGGAGCATTAAAAAATGTACCTTAAAAATGTGCCTTTGCCACGTTGGAAAAGGTTAGAAAGTTAAGTCAGAGAGACTCAGTCGTCTGTCCATTCTTGCGGTTCTTTTTTATTGTGTTTTGAAAGAATCATGGACAAGTTTATGGTTTTAAAAACGTGACTCCAGGTAGATCATTGGCAGTCTGATTTAATGAGGACTAATATAGTTTATTTCATAATTCTCGATAATAGTATGCTCAAGGTGACAAGGAGTCGCCCCAGTTTTTCTCTTCTGTGAGGTGAGCCCAGCTTCTTTCTGCCTTCCAATCACCTTTGGTACTAAAACCTATTAGTGATTCAAGTTTTGATTTGCGTGTTTGCCTTGTGCCTCTACTCATTCTTCAGGTAGGCTGTCTACTTACCTGTGTGTGTTTTAAGCTTTGCTTGCAGCTTATCGAGCGGAATAAGCTTTTGTACAGTGAATCTGTGGACCTGCTTTAAATGAAACACCACTCACCCTTCCATTAAGAGTTGAAAAACTGCTCTGATTAGGATAGAGGGGAAGTTCATCACCTCCTAGGCTCTAGCCAATCAGCACCTCATACTGCTGCCAACATGCAGGCTTGGTTGTTCTTTGCCTTCCTCTTGGCAAGAAGATGGGGTTTCAGTAAAGGGCAGGGAGTATACTTCCACTTCTCAAAATATGTAATGGTCACATAGGACTGCATATCCCATGGTAAATGGAGCCTCTGTGAAACGTCTTTGTCTCGATGGTGCAGCTGATTCACTGCAATCCATTAGGATTTTCAAGGCAAGGGACATTCAGAGGTGGTTTCCCATTGCCTGCATCTGCATAGCGATCCTGGACTTCCTTGGTGGTCTCCCATCCAAGTATTAACCAAGGCTGATGTAACCTCTAACTGTGGGCCTTTCCCCACTTACCTTAAGCCCCGCACTACTCTCCTCAAGTAGCGCGGGGTCCCCCTGCACTCTCCACGACAGGGGCAGCGACAGCGAAGCCGCCCCGACGCTGCCGCTGTCGCGCCCCCTCAGCGCGCGGCATCCCTGGCGCTGGAGAAAACGGCGCCTTTTGATGACCCCGCACAAAGGGGTTGTGGGGATGCCCGGGCGCGCGACATAATGGGGATCCTTGTGAGTGGGGAAACGCCCCGTGGGTTCTGTGAGGCAGAACTCGGAAGGAGTTGCAACAACTACATTTGAAACAAAATGGTTTACTTTTCTTAACAAATAACACTTATTAAACATTGACATTTAACATTAACACTTCACAGTCCTGTTAAGTTGCATTTCAAGTCCTCCTGTTTACAGTCTTGTCATGCCAAATCCATTTCTTCCTGCAAGTGGATGGCTCCTGAAATCTCTAGGAACTTGGTGTAGTGGATTCCAGATGATGAAAGGTCCCCAAAAGAACTCTTACCATTCACACACAAAAAGCCCTGAAACAATAAATTCTAACATTTACAATATAGCAAAAAAATAGCAAATAACATTTACAATATAGCAAATATATATCAATATCTCTCTCTATATATATATCTATATATCTATATATCTATATTTATATCTATTTTTATCTATTTATATCTATTTCTATTTATCTCTCTCTCTCTCTCTATATATATATATATATATATATTTATATCTATTTATATTTATCTATTTATATCTATTTATCTCTCTCTCTCTCTCTCTCTCAAAAAAAAATAAAGCTCCCTTCCCACTAGTTCCCAACAACATTGCAGTTACCTTAAACAAGGTGTTAAGGGCTTATAATAATATACCCAGGTCCCAGCCTGGTAGCTTTGCCTTCTCCAACCTCATGAGTTCTGCAGCCTTCTGCTTATTTTCAGACTCCACCCCTTTCTGGGACATCCCATTCTTAACTTAGGGGTTACACTGATACTGCTTAATTCCCAGGATCTGATGAGATCTGGCTAGCCTGGACCGTCCCTGTCAGGAATTCTTTCTATAGCAGTTGCTTTTATGAAATCTTACATTTCTTTCTCCTTGAATACTTTCCCCAACTAATTCTTTCTCCTTTGGATAGGTAAGAAGAACCCAACGAAATAGATGGAATGAAAACAAATTTCAACATTTAAAAAGCCAGAGCTGAAATAATTGAAACATTTGTGTATTCTTACATTGGACATAAGCTACTCTACCTCAGTCAGTCAGTTCCCTTGGAAGAGGACGTTAAAATGGATAGAAACTTAATTTAAATATCTCGGCCTCCTCTGGGTCAGCAGAAGCCTTTTGACTTGAGAATATCATAAGGGTCTTTATTTCTAAACTTTTTATCTGTTTGCCAGATCTATACTGTGATTGGTTGGCTTTTATCTGTGATTGGAGTGACTTGAAATGCAGCCCATATTCACAGTCTAATGGAAATAAGAGTAATCAAATGTATTGAACGTGAACAATCAAAGCACAGTGCGGTAGTTGTGTTTAGCACAACTAAGTGAGAACTTCTTTCCAAGTTCAATTAAGAACATAAGAACTAGCCTGCTGGATCAGACCAGAGTCCATCTAGTCCAGCACTCTGCTACTTGCAGTGGCCCACCAGGTGCCTTTGGGAGCTCACGTGCAGGAGGTGAAAGCAATGGCCTTCTGCGGCTGCTGCTCCTGAGCACCTGGTCTGCTAAGGCATTTGCAATCTCAGATCAAGGAGGATTTATACAGGCAAAAGCCTGGACTCTCTCAGCTCTGTGTATACAAGAGAGCGAGGTAATATTGAAACGTGGATCGTGCTTTCTGCCTCTCACAACTGTTGATAGCGTTTATCTTTTCGTTGGCGGTAGGGAGAGTTAGGGTTGTGTGGTTCCTAAGTATGTCATTGTGAACTTTCCTCATTGTGATTGTGAATATCTCTCATGAATTAATTTTCGTAGATTTTGTAAAATGAGCAAATAAATTCAAATCATGGCTCATCCACAAACTCATTGGGTAGATACAGGCCAGCCTCTTGGCCCTTCATCTGTAATGTGGAAACAATAACACTTGCTAGGGATCCCATGTTCCCGGCAGGGGCCGCTCTTGTTGCCCACTGGCGCTCAGACAGCTGGCAGAAGCAAAAAAAAAATTTTCTTTTTTTGTTTTTAATTGCTAGCTTGCGATGGCATTGAGACATTTCCAGGGAAAACCTAAAAGTGACATCACTGCTCTCTAGGAATCACCAGAAACTCTATGGTTTAACCAGAGAGTTTCCACGATTCCTAAAGAGGTACGTACCATTTCCCACACCCAGAACCCCCATTTTCCTCATTGTGCCACTAGAGGGCCTTTTAAAAAAAAATCAGTAATTTCTACACCATTACAGCGTTATTGGAATTGGCAGTGCCCTCCAGTGGTTCTGCAGCGGGAAATAACCAAGGAAAATTGTAGCAGAACAGAAAAAAATACTGAGAAAACTCTCCGATGGATGCTCCATTGCCAGTGTAAATATTTCTGTATTTGCAACGGCAAGGAACGCAGAATGGAGAATTCATGCTACTTGGACGACATTTCTCTTTAATTCTTGGTGAAAATAGGCTTTCGTAGACTTTGGGATAGCAGGGTCCAAGGCCATCTGATAGTGGATTTTGCATGCCGTCAGTGGCAGCTGACTATTAACTTTTTTGATATGACTTCACTCTATGGATCAGTGACGGCCTGGTGCTTGCCTTTACCTTTAATGGTAGCTGAGTGGAAGGTGAACGTATTTGGTCCGAGGGCAGGGTGTTAATCAGCCATTAAGGCCTCCAAGAAAAGTCCCAGCGGGCTGGTTGCTTGGGGCTACCCCAGCCCCCGAGCAAGGAGAAGGCACAATCTTCTGCCATCGTGGGCTGGTGGCACACGCCTCGCGAGGCATGCATAAAGAGGCATCGGGCCTCAACCTGTCTGGTGAAGGATATGGCCACCCCCCTTTCTTCCTGATGGAGCTCAGTGCGGCTCGCAGCGTAGATAAAAAACGTAAAACAGAATTCATTAAAACCCAAAATTCAAAATCACAACTCAGGACTGCTGGTAAACCTGTGGTCCTAAATAAAACCATCTTCAGTTGCCTCCTGAAGGCCTGAAGTGAGAGGACCAGGCTCAACTCCCTGGCGATGTTGTTCCATAACTGTGGGGCTGCCACTGAAAAGACCCTTTTCTGCGTACCCAACCAATGAGCTTCTTAGATTGATGGGACAGTCATACAGCCTACAGGGTTCTTAACAGCATACAGGGTTCTCCCACCCATGCTTACAACAACTCCCTGAGTTAAGTTAAGCTAACGGCCTGATTTGAAACCAGGTCCAGAGGTGGGATCCAGGAGGTTCTCACAGGTTCCCGAGAGTAGGTTACCAATTATTTGTGTGTGCCGAGAGGGGGTTACTAATTGGTGATTTTGCCACATGATTTTTGCCTTAGTTACGCCCCTCCTCTCAGCAGTAGCGTGCAGAACTTGAAGCAGTCGAGCAGGAGGTGACCGGGCGTGCGTGGCAGCCTGCACCTGCGTGCATTCGTTTCCCGCCCAAGGACCGGCGCGAAAGGCTGTGTCCTTGCCACAGCCCCGCCCCTGGAATGCTCAGCCACGCCCGTCATGCCCTGCCCAGCCCCATTGGTGCTACGCCACAGTTTGAATCCCACCACCATGGGAACCTGTTACTAAAATTTTTGGATCCCATCACTGACCAGGTCCTATGATTTTGGTGTTCCTCATTTGCATATTGGGAGTAATCTTCTCGGTTCTTGTGAAGATAGAGCAACGTGTGCATTTCCCAGCTTCAGTGTACACAATCGGAAAAATCTCATCTGAGCTCATTGAATAGAAGATATTTTCCGCCATCTTAGCTGTTTGGGAAGTATTGATTTTAAATTGAATCTATTGTTTTACAGGTTTACAAATGTTCTATGTATTGTGGTTTTTATACTTTATTGCATCCTGTGCTGTGTTTATGTATTGTGAACTGCCCCAAGCCCGAAAGGGAAGGGGCAGTTTAGAAATTTAGCAAAATAAAATAGAGATTCTGGAAAGCAGACACATTTGCATTCCCGGTTTGTGTATCGGGAGTAATCTTCACTTGTCAATAGGGCAACACGAGTATTTTTCAGCTACAGTAAACACGATCAGAAACCCATATTCTTGAGGGGAAGCATTTGCACGTTTGCAGAGCGGGAAAACATGTGTGTGTCTGTGGCCCTGTTCACACAGTATTTCATGCATACATTTGAAGAGGGTTGCATGTTGCGCGCTCTCCCAATACATGACGTCAGAGCGCCAAAATCATACATCTTGAAAAGGGCTACTGGCTGAGGGGGTTAAAACTAAAACCTTACCTGTCCAGCATAGCGTATATCTCAGTGATGGCGAATGTTTTTGTGACCGAGTGCCTAAATTGCAACCCAAAACCCACTTATTTATCGCAAAGTGCCAACACGGCAATTTAACCTGAATACTGAGGTTTTAGTTTAGAAAAACAGTTGGCTCTGAGGCGTGCATGACTCAGGAGTAAGCTTGGTGGTAGTCGGTGGCTTTGCTTTGAAGCAACCATGCAACTCTTCCAACGGGTGAACCACGACCCTAGGAGGGTTTACTCAGAAGCAAGCCCCATTGCCAGCAACCGAGCTTACTCCCAGATAAAGGATCGCGCTTTAGTTCTTTGCATTAAAATCAGTGGGATTTAACAGCGCTTAACAGGGTTACCTACACTTCTTCCCCAAAACTAAGTTTTAGGTTTAATGGTAATAATCAAGCCCAGCAGCCCAGGCCAGCCTAGATGGGGGGGGCACTCTGTTTGCCCCCACAGAGAGGGCTCTGAGTGCCACCTCTGGCACCCATGCCATAGGTTCGCCACCACTGGTATATCTGATAACTTGTTTAAACTGTGCTGCTGCATGTGCAATACTGCAATGTATGCAGCAGTTTTGCTGTGCCTACATGATGGTAAAGACAAGAGGCGGTTTTCTGCTACCTGCCTCTGCATAGCAAACTCTGGACTTTCTTGGTGGTCTCCCATCCATGTACTAATCAGGGCCAACCCTGCTTAGCTCCCAAGATCCGATAAGATCAGGCAAACTGGCCGATTTATCTATGTCAGGGCTACAGATGCGTGCTTGTATTGCATAGGTCACATCTGAGGACCCAAAGGTGGATTGGGAATATCTCCTCTTCCACCTGTGTCATGATTGAATTAGGCCTCAGTCTGGGTGTATGTGGTGTTGGCGTTGGGGAGCTGGTTGGTTTTAGGCCTCAGGCATCCAACCTGCCTTATTCCAGCTCTAAAAATCTGTGTGTCGGGGGGGGGGGGGCATTGACTCTTTCCACCTCCCTCCCTGTATTCTGTCATGCTTCATGCTCACGAGTAGCTTCAGGTCCCATCATGTACTAAGATTCTTCAGTCCCAAAGCCATTTTAATACTTGGGGGGGGGGGGGGGGGGGGGGGGTTGTAGAATCAGCATCCATACTAAAGAAGAGTTCAGGTGAACTCAAAAGCTCGCCTGCCATTATGTGTCCTTTGGTTGGTCCTCATAAAAGGTATCCAGTAGTGGCGTAGGAGCAGCAGTGACGTAGGAGGTTAAGAGCTCGTGTATCTAATCTGGAAGAACCGGGTTTTATTCCCAGCTCTGCTGCTTGAGCTGTGGAGGCTTATCTAGGGAATTCAGATTAGCCTGTGAACTCCCACATACGCCAGCTGGGTGATCTTGGGCTAGTCACAGCTTCTCGGAGCTCTCTCAGCCCCACCTACCTCACAGGGTGTTTGTTGTGAGTGGGGAAGGGCAAGGAGATTGTCAGCCCCTTTGAGTCTCCTGCAGGAGAGAAAGGGGGGGATATAAATCCAAACTCTTCTTCTTCATCCTGTGTGGGTTGTGTTTTTGGTTTTTTACTTTTAGACCCACAAAGCTGAAAATTGTTCCTTTCAGGCCGGGCTTTGCTTCCTGTAATTTGGGGGA
Source organism: Sphaerodactylus townsendi (assembly GCF_021028975.2). Lineage (NCBI taxonomy): Eukaryota > Metazoa > Chordata > Lepidosauria > Squamata > Sphaerodactylidae > Sphaerodactylus > Sphaerodactylus townsendi. Next base: position 11,847,248 of record NC_059427.1, read on the forward strand.
AGGCCCGGGCATGTCGCCACAGTTTCAACTGAAGCCATTAAAAATTGATCAAACCTAATAGGCCTCTGCGGAGGAAAGTTTCACCTACTGGCTTCTTCCTCTTGAACTTCAGTTAAAGGCACAGGAGCAGGCCAAGCTGGGTTTCTCCACAGCCTCACCCTAGCCCAGTGGTGGCGAACCTTTGGCACTCCAGATGTTATGGACTACAATTCCCATCAGCCCCTGCTAGCATGGCCAATTGGCCATGCTGGCAGGGGCTGATGGGAATTGTAGTCCATAACATCTGGAGTGCCAAAGGATCGCCACCACTGGCCTAGCCTCTTGGCAGCCATCTTTATAACCCTGTTACTCATGTCCCTTAGTAACCCCCCACCTACAGCCCGCCCCCTGTAACCCCACCCAGTCCAATCTGGGCTGCCAACGTTCAGGTGGGGCCTGGAGATCTCCCAGGATTACAAGTGATCTCTAGACGACAGAGGCCAGCTCTCCTGGAGAAAATGGCTTCTTTGGAGGGTGGACTCTGTGGTGTTAGAGCCCATGGCAATCCCTCCCCACGCTCCAATCTCCAGCAATTTCTTAACCCAGAAGCGGCAACGCTACATCCAATTCCTGTAGCATTATTTTGCATCGTTTCATTGCTATTATTGTAGATTTCACAGCTGCCAGATCTTTAGCTGGTTGTTGGCCTTCATTACAATTCGAGCCTCACCCAGAGGCCTAGGAAGTTGTAATGTATCGGCGTAGTATTCGTGCGGATCCCAGCAGGGCTGCCTTCTGAATTTGACAGATGTTAATTTTGTCAATTTGAAGATGTTTCAAGTGCTGCCCTAGTGTTTTTGGGATGGCGCCCAGCTATTATTATTACTATTATTAGTAGTAGTAGTAGTCGTCGTCGTATTATTATTTTATATAATTAATATAATAAGATAATAATTTATTTATACCCTAAACCCGTGGTGGTGAACCTTTGGCACTCCAGATGTTATGGACTACAATTCCCATCAGCCCCTGCCATAACATCTGGAGTGCCAAAGGTTCGCCATCACTGCCCTACACCTTCTCCCAACAGGGAACCAGTTCCATCATTTAAAAATACCATAAATACAAATAAAAGACAAATAAAAGCAATAACTAGAACAGTTAGCATACAATGCTTTTTACACTAGTTGGGAACTCTGATGGGGTCATTCCTCTGCCTTTAGCGTAGCAGGCGAAACTTTCTCCCACCCTTCGTCACCTGTAAGGAAAAATGTCACCTAATAACTTTCTGTGGGTCAAGTTGTTCTTAAAAACAATTTTTTAAAAGAAGAGAAAAGGGGAAAGAGCTGGGACAGTTCTTTGTCTTTATTTTAAAAAATGACCATCTCAGGGCCGAAGGCAGCCTGGGGCTGCAACTCCCCCCCCCCCTTATTTATTTATTTGCTCTGGATAGAACTAATTTGGCTCTTCTTTCCTGGCTTTCAGTGGGTCTGCACTCTCCTTCTCTCTTCCCCCCTCCCAAATATCTCTGGGTGCGCCAAAAAATTGGTTCTGGGCCCACGGTTGTCATGGCGACGACCTAGCAGTGACCTAGTCTCCTGCCAAGCAACAAAAGAGGAAGGAGGCACCAGGAGGGGAGGGGAGGGGAAGCCCACCGGGGAAGGTGGAGGGCAATGTGTGTGCTTGTGTGGCCGTGGATGGAGGGATGGGGCCCCCCTGACCCGTTAACCCTTTCCTATCTTTGTGCTTAGGACTGAGCATCCGGAGTTCCCAGGAGGAAGAACCCGTGGACCCCCAGCTGATGCGCCTGGACAATATGCTCCTTGCAGAGGGGGTGGCTGGCCCCGAGAAGGGGGGTGGCTCGGCAGCTGCAGCCGCCGCTGCCGCCGCTGCGGGAGGGGTATCCCCGGATAACTCCATCGAGCACTCTGACTATCGCAACAAGCTCTCCCAGATCCGCCAGATCTACCATTCGGAGCTGGAGAAGTATGAACAGGTGAGGGGGGGGGAACCATACCATGCTTTTCAATAATAAAAATGGACCCAAAAAGCCAAGTGGAACGCTTTTAAATTAAAAAAAAAGCCAAATAAATGTATGGCGGATAGTCGCTGCATTAATTGTTAACCTTTGGTTTTATTTTGTTATTTTGCTGTCAAATCTCAGCTGACTTATGGCAACCCCATCAGGTTTTCAAGGCAAGAGATATTCAGAGATGGTTTGCCTGCTGTTGTGTATCGACCCTGAACTGCCTTGGTGGTTTCCCACCCAAACATTAACCAGGTCTGGCCCTGCTTAGTTTCCAGATCTGACTTACCAAGGCTAGAAAGGTCAGAGATTTCTGACAGATTACTTTAAAAGCTGTGGTACATCATCATGGGGAAATGTGTGTGTGTGGGGAAGAGGATAAAGCTAGGGTTGCCAACTCCAGCTTGGGCAGTTCCTGGAGATTTCGTGATGAAGCCCAGGGAGGGAAGAATGAGACCTCAGAAGGGTGTACTGCCAGAGGTGGGATCCAGCAGGTTCTCACAGGTTCCCGAGAGTAGGTTACTAATTATTTGTGTGTGCCGAGAGGGGGTTACTAATTGGTGATTTTGCCACGTGATTTTTGCCTTAGTTACGCCCCTCCTCTCAGCAGTGGCGCGCAGAACTTGAAGCAGTCTAGCAGGAGGTGCACTGGCGTGCGTGGCAGCCTGCGCCTGCGTGCATTCGTTTCCCGCCCAAGGACCGGCGCAGCGGCTGCGTCCTTGCCACAGCCCTGCCCAGGAATGCCCTGCCCCCGGAATGCCTGGCCACGCCCCCGTCGTGCCCTGCCCAGCCCCATTGGCGCTACGCCACAGTTTGAATCCATGGGAACCTGTTACAAAAATTTTTGGATCCCTCCACTGTGTACTGCCATAGAAGCCACCCTCTAGAGCAAGTGTTTTCTCCGGGGCAATTGATCTCTGTAGCCTGGAGGTCAATTGTAATTCCAGGAGATCCTCAGACTACACTTGGAGTTTGGCTACTCTAGGTAGAGCACCTCCTTGGTATGCAGAAGGACCCATGTTCAATTCCTGGCATCTCCCGTTTAAAGAACCTGGCAGAGGGTGATATAAAAGACTTCCACTCGAGTCCCTCAAGAGCCACGGCCATCTAAGTCCCTGGAGAGTCGTCAAGAGTGACCTTGTCCAATGCTCTGGTTCGCCCTAGCAGAGCTTCATTTGTTTGTGGGGGTTTGTTCTCATACAGGGGCAGTAGGTTGCTGGACAATCACCAAGAAGGGTTAATTCTCCCTGCCTTTTTGATTTTCTTGGGAACTTCACAGAGATATCTGTACACTGAGTAAAAAGTCTCATGGTCCATCAAGTATTATTTAAATAATATTTATTTATTTATTTATTTATTTATTTATTTATTTATTTATTTATTTATTTATTTATTTATTTATTATCATATTTATATACCGCCCCATCCCTGAGGGCTCTGGGCAGTAAACAACAAAATTATATTACATAAACGGCAATAGCAGCAAATAATCAATATAAATAACTTCATTAAAACATAAAATTACAGCGTTCCACATAAACCACTTGGCGTCCAGTATTAAAACTATCAATAAAACCCTCCCAAAGAGGGGGACGGTAGATCTAGGTGTCACAGCTCCCAGAATGTTAAAAAGGAAGAGACAGAGCGCACCATCAGCGGCTGGGCTCCCCAAAAGCCCGGTGGAACAACTCGGTCTTACAGGCCCTGCGGAACTCTCCAAGATCTCAACTATAATTAAAAAAAAAAAGAAAATATTTTAAAACAGCAACAAAATCACAAGTGGCTGTGAATTTATAGAACCAAGCAGCTGATTGAGATGTGAACATAAAATGTCATAAAGCCGCAACTATACAACAAAAGATCACAAGCAACCCAAAATTAATAAAGCCAAGCAAGCTGATTATAACTATTTCTGACATCCTCCCCTGATGAAAGCAGTAAGGGAATCCAAAATAAGCAACATGTCATAATACCTCCATTCAGAGATTGCGTCATGGCTGTGAGCATTAAAAACAGCTTTTTGGGATCAATGCTTTTAAACATAAGAAAGCCAAGAAGCCAAACAGAGAACTTTAGGAGAGTTTTAGTTTAGTTCAGTTTATTCAATTTATATCCTGCCCTCCCCCGAAGGGCTCAGGGCGGCGCACAACAATAGTATAAGTAACAATATCAATATCAGCAATATCAATACTAGCAAACGTCAAAAAATTATCAATAACATGGCACATTAATGTAACAGTATCAACAAAATAACAATCATGACATATACATAGCTAAATTCCAATGGATTTCAATAACTAGTACACAATAACATGACAATATCATTAATTAACAGAAGATCAATAATCCTAGCCCGATAAGATAGCTGTTTTAAGATATATTGTCGAAGGCTTTCACGGCTGGAATCACTTGGGTGCTGTGTGGTTTCCAGGCTGTATGGCCGTGTTCTAGCAGCATTCTCTCCTGACGTTTCGCCTGCATCTGTGGCTGGCATCTTCAGAGGATCATTTTAAGATAGCTGTTGTCTCCACTGCCAATTGTTTTGCCCACCCAAATGAATACTGTTAAGAGCTTGCTTCGCACTGATAGTCTTACCTCGTAGATCCCATTCGTAGACTTCTTCACACAGACACACACACAACATGCCGTAGTGGCTAAAGTACTACCTAATGGTCTTAGACCCCTGGATTTGAGTCTCCACTCTGCCGTCGAAACTTGACAGGTGACATTTCGCCTGTCACACTTGAGCTTCACAGAGTTGTTGTTGTGAAGGATAAGGCGGAAGAAAGAAGAACCTTGCGATATGCCACTTCACTGAAGGAGAGCCAGCGTAGTGTAGTGTAGTGTTGTGATGGTTGAATTGTCAGACTGTGATCTGAGAAATCCAGGTTCACATTCTCGCTCTGCCTAGGTGGCCTTCAGCAAGTCACTCAGGTTCAGCCTAAGGTACCTCCGTAGGCTTTTGGTTATTGTGAGGATAGAAAGGAGGAGGAGGAGGAGGAGTAGTAGTTTTGGATTTATATCCCCCAATCTCTCCTGTAAGGAGACTCAAAGGGGCTTACAAACTCCTTTCCCTTCCCCCCTCACAACAAACACCCTGTGAGGTAGGTGGGGCTGAGAGAGCTCAGAAGAACTGTGACTAGCCCAAGGTCACCCAGCTGGTGTGTGTTGGAGTGCACAGACCAGGGGTCTTCAAACTACGGCCCTCCAGATGTTCATGCACTACAATTCCCATCAGCCCTGTCATTGGACATCTGGAGGGCCGTAGTTTGAAGACCCCTGGCACAGACTAATCTGAATTCCCCAGATAAACCTCCATAGCTCAGGCGGCAGAGTGGGGAATCAAACCCGGTTCCTCCAGATTAGAGTGCACCTGCTCTTAACCACTAGGCCGCTGCTGCTCCTCTTTTCCTCTTTTCCTCTTTTCAAGGGTTTTCGAGGGAAGAGGTGTTCAGAGGAGGTTTGCCATTGCCTGCCTCTGCTTAGCAAACCTGGACTTCCTTAATGCATTTCTCCCACCCAAGGACTGACCCTGCTCAGTTTCTGAGCTCTGACAAGATAGGACCGTCCTGGACCATCCCGGTCAGGGTGCATTAAGTTGCCAGGAGAATGGATGTGTCCACTTCTGTAACTTCCCTGTGCATCAGGGCCTGGGAATACGTAGTTCTGATCGGCCTATTTGAGTGTGCGAGTCTGATTTTCAGTAACTCATCTTCTGTCTCATCCTTTCTTCTCCTTTCCCCTCAGGCCTGCAATGAGTTCACGACGCATGTGATGAACCTGCTTCGGGAGCAGAGCCGCACGCGCCCCGTGTCGCCCAAGGAGATCGAGCGCATGGTCAGCATCATCCACCGCAAATTCAGCTCCATCCAGATGCAGCTGAAGCAGAGCACGTGTGAAGCCGTCATGATCCTGCGCTCCCGCTTCCTTGACGCCAGGTCAGCCAGGCCCCGTGATGTCCTGCGGGATGGTGCGGGGTTCCCAACTGGCCAGGAGAAAAATGTCGCGTTTCTTTCATAGAGGTTGAATGGGTGGAAGTGAGCAGGTGATTTAAGGCAGGGAGAGAAATAGCATCTCCTGGCAAATAACATCCCATTAAACCTCTATTAAAGGGGTAGGTCATTTTTTCCCAGGCCTATTGACAACCCTAGCGGCACATGCTCCTCTCACCCCTGGACATTATCACAGCAGATATCCTGCTGTTCATACGCCTTAGCCCTCGGCAAGGATCATATAGGTCATTGGTGGCAAACCTATGGCATTCCAGAGATTCATGGACTACAATTCCCATCAGCCCCTGCCAGCATGGAGGTGGTGATGGCCACTAACCTGGATAGCTTTAAAAGGGGCTTGGACAGATTTATGGAGGAGAAGTCGATCTATGGCTACCAATCTTGATCCTCCTTGATCTGAGATTGCAAAGGCCTTAGCAGACCAGGTGCTCGGGAGCAGCAGCAGCAGCAGGCCATTGCTTTCACAGTCTGCATGTGAGCTCCCAAAGGCACCTGGTGGGCCACTGCGAGTAGTAGAGGGCTGGACTAGATGGACTCTGGTCTGATCCAGCAGGCTAGTTCTTATGTTCTTAAGTTCTTAATATTCCTAGCGTGGGTTGGAGGTCACCTGTGATGTGGCAGGTGACAGCACAGGACAATCCCCATCCTCAACCCCCCCCCCTTTTCTTTCGCCTGTGCTCTATAAGCAGTACGGGTGTTCACTAATTTCTTATGTATTTTTTAGATTCGGATTTAATTGCCCTGAAAGTTTTTGGAAAATCTGAAAAAACCAAATTCCCCATTGATGTAGTCTTTCCCCCAGCTTTTTTCAAATATCGACATCTTTTCAGGGCTGTTAAAGCCTGTGGGAAATAGGGTTTGTGGGGCTGTGGAGGGGCAATTTTTTGAGGCAGAGTCATCAAATTTGCAACATAGCTGCAGTTGACCCCCTTACAAGAACCCCCCGGGTATGGTGAATATTGGTTTATGGGGTGCAATTTTATGGGCCCCAAACGAGAATTCCTCATCTGTCCTCCATTGGAAACAATGGAGGGAAATTTGGGGGCCCATAAAATCGAACTCCGAAACAAGTAAACACCTTTTGGAGAATTTTGCTCGCTGACTAACATCAGGCTGTGAAATGGATTAAAAAGACATTGTGGTGGGAAAAAGACAAGAGAAAAGACAAGGGTGGAAAAATGTTTCCAAAATCGGATAGAGGAAAAAATGTGTGAAATTAAAAAAAAAATAGATGGCATGCCACAATGTTTACTGCTAATATGAAAAAGGCCAATGTTATCAAGAAAATCAAGAACACATCCTGCAATCTTTTATTCTGCACAATTTATTCTGCAACAGTTTCTGTTTTGCACAGTTTATTCTGAGGTTACTCAGGAATGGGCAAGAAACTGGAAAGATTGCTGAAACTTCTCTCCAGCCCACCCTCTGGCCTCTGAGACTTCAGAAGGCATAGCCCACGTGCTTCGTGGTCATAAAGGCTAAAAACTTGAGTTGTTTTAATACAGAGGGTAAAATACCGGACTAGGCCCTGAGAGACTCAGCAGAGTGTCAGCTGGAGGCCTTTCTCATCACCTACTACCGCTTTTCCTGGTTCTGTCAGATTTTATCAACTAGAGATTGGGGGGATTGAACTTGCGACCTTCTGCATGTGCCGCACTTGCTCAAACACTGAGCCACACCCCCTCCTGACATACTGCACTTCTACATTGGCTGCTTGTATGCTGTAAGGAGGGTTGTATCTAGGCTGACCAGACGTCCCGCTTTTGGCGGGACAGTCCCGCCATGAAACAACTTGTCCCGTGTCCCGCGGGTTTTTTCAAATGTCCCGGGTTTTGGAAGGCTGTCGCACTGCCTTCTAAGGGTGCAAAGAGCAGTCGCGGCAGCATCTCGCCAGCGGCTGTAGGAGCGACGCGACCTTCTGGGCGCTAGCCGTTTCCCGCCCTGTGACATTGGAGGGAAATGGGAGACGCCCCAGAAGGCTGTAAGCGCTCCTGCGGCTTTGCGTGCTTGACATGCAAGCTGCGCGATGTGACACGCCCGCCGCCCGCCCGCCTGCCCGTCCAGTTCACGAAGGTGACCATCTGGTCACCTTAGTTGTATCACACGCGTTTTCGGGACATGATGCCCCGTTCTAATTCCCTTTCCTTGTCTCTACGATCTTGTCTCCTTTCCCTTCTCAATCTTTCTCTCCCCCATCCTTACCTGGATCTTCTCTCTGCCTCAACCCCCCCTCCCCTTTCTCTGCTGCTCCCACCTCCTTTCCCTCCGCATCTTCCTTTCCCTTGCAGGCGAAAGCGCCGCAACTTCAGCAAACAGGCCACAGAGGTGCTGAATGAGTACTTCTATTCGCACCTGAGCAACCCGTATCCCAGCGAAGAGGCCAAGGAGGAGCTTGCCAAGAAATGTGGCATCACAGTCTCGCAGGTACTGGGCGGGTTCGTGGGGGCAGTCCTGAGGGTGTACAAGACCACCCCGTGGGGATTATCTGGGACGTTAGGAGCGACTCGGGGCAGAGGGCTGGCGGTGTGGGGGAAAAGATTGTTTGTATGGCTGACCTGTCGATACATAATCCCCTCCTCCCCTCCCCTTCCTCCCCGCCCCTCTTTTCCCTCATTCCCACCCACTTCCTGCCCCTCCATTTTGGTACTTCCTCCCTCTCATCTCTCCCTCCCTCCCCTGCCTCCCTCCTTCCAGGTCTCAAACTGGTTCGGGAACAAGCGCATCCGCTATAAGAAGAACATCGGCAAGTTCCAAGAGGAAGCCAATATTTACGCCGTGAAAACGGCTGTCAGCGCCGCACAGAGTGGGGGCGACTCCCCCAACACCCCCTCCTCCGCGGGTAACTCCCCTCCCCCCCAAAAAAAACTCCACTACACCCCATGTTGGTGCAGGAGTCCCTGCTGGAATTGGAGAAAAACATGGAGCTCCCCTCTCTTGCCAGGTGCTGAGGTTCCTGGGGAGATCCCTCCACTACCAGCAACCCCCCCCCCCGTCCCCCACAGTCAGTGCCCCCTGCTGGGTGCAGAAACACCCTAACTCTAGCACCCTGTGCCCCCTTGTTGGGCTTGAAGTAGCCAGGGGTTCCTCCCGCAGACAAACCTTCTTGGCTCACTCCCCCACCTAGTCAGCTTTGCAACGGTATTAACCTTTTTCTTTGCTAGAGGAAGCTGTACCTTCCACCCCATTCACCCTGTTGTTGTCTTCCTCCCTCCTCCCCCTTCCTCTGTTTTCTGACAGGCTCGGGCGGATCCTTCAATCTCTCCAACTCCGGCGATATGTTCATGGGCCTTCAAGGCCTGAATGGAGACTCCTATCCTACATCGCAGGTCAGTTCGCCCCTTCCTGCTGAGCTAGGTCAGTTCCTGTGGGACTGGGTCAAAGGGGGTGCCCCCAAGGAAGGACTTTCGCTCAGGGGTAGAACGTCTGGTTTGCAAGCGGACGGTCCCCGGTTCAGTCCCCAGCATATCCAGTTAAAAGGATCAGGTAAGAAAGCATGCGAAAGACCTCTGACAGAGACACTGGGGAGCGACTGCCAGTCCGGGTAGGCCAGTGGTCCCCAAAACTTTTGAGCCTGTGGGCATCTTGGGAATTCTGACGCAACTTTGCGGGCGCAGCCACGGAACCCTCTCGGAACCCACAAAATGGCTGCCACAGCTGATCTTCCTTCACATAATGAAGATCCAGAGCAACATTTTGAAACACCAGCCAGCTTTGACGGGCAGAAGCCCCCAGGACTGATTTTAATTGCTGGCGGTAAATTGCACTTTGTGAGGCAAAATGTTCGTGCACACGTGTGCCTTTCTAACGACGAATGTTCATTTTTGATTTGCAAAATTAATTCAGTCCTCCCACTTTAACTAAAAAACCATGCTGGTGTGCTGGAAATGTGCAAGTTTATTGCTGTATGGAATAGTAGACTGGGTCACAAAAGCAAGCCACAGACAAGGTAGTGTCTTTTATTTATTTAGAAGAAGAAGAAGAAGAAGAAGAAGAAGAAGAAGAAGAGTTTGGATTTATATCCCCCCTTTCTCCTGCAGGAGACTCAAAGGGGCTTACAATCTCCTTGCCCTTCCCCCCTCACAACAAACACCCTGTGAGGTAGGTGGGGCTGAGAGAGCTCCGAGAAGCTGTGACTAGCCCAAGGTCACCCAGCTGGCGTGTGTGGGAGTGTACAGGCTAACCTGAATTCCCCAGATAAGCCTCCACAGCTCAGGCGGCAGAGCTGGGAATCAAACCCGGTTCCTCCAGATTAGATACACGAGCTCTTAACCTCCTACGCCACTGCGTTTATTAGCTGCCTTTCTTCCTTACGGAGCTCAAGGAAGCTGACCATACAACTAAAAATACATAAAATAGAGTACATAAAAATATACAAAACTAAAATTTTCAGTCACAATTTGGGATTGCGTTAGTCAAATAAAACCATCTTCACTTGTATCCTACCGTTTGGAAGTGAGGGTGTCCAGCCGCATCTCTCTGGGAAGGTCGTTCCATAGTCAAGGGGCTGCCACTGAAAAGGTCCTCTGTTGTGAACCCACCAAACGAGTTTCTTTGATTGATGGGACAGTCAGGAGGGCCTCCATGGGCTTGCCACAGCCCGTCCAGGACTCTCTCAGCCCCACCTGCCTCACAAGGTGCCTGTGTGGAGAGAAGAAGGGAAGCATTTTTAAGCCCCTTAGGGCTCCTTACAGAAGAGAAAGACGGGGTATAAATCCAAACTCTTCTTCTGCTGCCTATAATCGTAATTCTCGGGCAGGATAATATGGGATAAGATGATCCTTCAGATACCTTGATTTCTACTTACCGTGTTTCCCCGAAAATAAGACGTACCCCGAAAATAAGCCCTATCATGATTTTTCAGGATTTTTGGAGAATGCTTAAAATATAAGCCCTACTCCAAAAATAAGCCCTACCGGTAGTTGCAGATCAGAATGGTGTGATCCAGTGATGGCGAACCTTTTGGAGACCGAGTGCCCAAATTGCAACCCAAAACTCACTTATTTATTGCAAAGTGCCAACACGGCAATTCAACCTGAATACTGAGGTTTTAAGTTTAGAAAAACAGTTGGCTCCGAGGCGTGCGTTACTCCGGAGTAAGCTTGGTGGTAGTCGGTGGCTTTGCTTTGAAGCAACAGTGCAACTCTTCCAATGGGTGAATCACAACCCTAGGAGGGTTTACTCAGAAGCAAGCCCCATTGACAGCAACCGAGCTTACTCCCAGGTAAAGGATTGCGCTTTAGTTCTTCACATGAAAATCAGTGGGGTTTAACAGCACTTAACAGGGTTACCTACACTGCTTCCCCAAAACTAGGTCTTAGGTTTAATGCTAATAATCGAGCCCAGTGGCCCAGGCCAGCCTAGATGTGTGTGTGTGTGGGGGGGGGGGGGCTCTGTGTGTGCCCACAGAGAGGGCTCTGAGTGCCACCTCTGGCACCCATGCCATAGGTTCGCCACCACTGCCCTACTCCAAAAATAAGCCCTACCGGTAGTTGCAGATCAGGATGGTGTGATCCAAGAGGATGCTCCCTGCCAATGAGGATGCCGCTTGCATCTCATGTGACGGGGAAGCAACAGGGCTGCTGAGTCTTAATGAATTGTGAAGGTACCGTATTTCCCTTAAAATAAGCCCTACCCCAAAAATAAGCCTTAATGCATCTTTTGGTGCAAAAATTAATATAACACCCTGTCTTATTTTCGGGGGAACACGGTAGGTAGGGACAGGTATGCAGAAAAATATGACTTCGTGAATTAACTAGAAGAACAAACAGTGTTCTGATAAGGACTGTCGTTTTCTAGGAAGCACAGAACATTGATTAACAATTCTCCACACATTTTCTTAATGAAGTCCACATTACCAGTCTCTAGGGGAACCCCTGCTCCACATAAAGATGCCTTTTTGATCACATTCTTTCTGAGTGCTTCCCAGCCAGCCATTACTCCACTCTTCACATGTTTTCCTTGAACAACCAGGTGGAATCCATGCGTCACTCCATGGGGCCAGGAGGCTACGGGGACAGTATGGCCGCTAGCCAGATGTACAGCCCACGAGAAATGAGGGTGAGTGCGTGTCGGGTGACTGAGGGGGTTGCTCTCGTTGAGATAATAGACTTCTGAGGGGCTTTTGGTCTTGAGGGGAGGCTTACCCATAATGGAGTGCACCTTTGTTCCAAAGCAAACGAACACACAAAAAGATTCCCTTTCACATAGAAACTTCGATGTCGAGGATTCGAGCCAAGGTTTCTCCACTGGTTCTGTTGTATCTTTGGATTCAGGGAGGGGACTTGGTTTAGTTGGAGAACATTCCTTTGTGTGAGCCCCCTTCTGTATTCTGAACTGGTAAAACTCTGAGGTAAAACTGAGGTAAACTGGTAAAACTCTGAGGTAAAGGTCGCCCACCTTGCTGTGAAGGATTAAGAGCCAGGGCTGCTTGGAAGGATGGAGAACTTAGGGCCAAGATCCACCCAGAGGGTGCTAAGTCAGGGCTGGGGTGCTGACATCTAGGAGCGTTTCCCCACTTACCTGCTGCTGTGCGGTACTCGCCCCAAGTAGCGCGGGGTCCCCCGGCACTCCCCATTACAGGGGCGGCGACAACGCAGCCGCCCTGACGCTGCTGCTGTCGCGCCCCCTTAGCGCGCCACAATCCTGGCGCCTTTTGAAACGGCGTCTTTTGACGTCGTGGGGAAGCCCGGGCGCACGTCAGAAATGACGTGCACTGGGAGTAGCGCGCAGCAACCACTCACCCAGGTAAGTGGGGAAACGACCTAGGACTCCTGACAATAAAAACGGTAAGAGAGTGAGGGGGTCTTATGAATTAGAGGCAAATTATACATTTCTTCACTTGTTTGTCCAGGTTACCCCACAGTTGTTGCAGGGAACTTCTTGTTTTCAGAAAAAGGAAAATGCAAATAGGCCCAGAACCTCCCTGTGGGAGGTTCCTTCCTCCCCCGCCCCAGCACTCCCCCACCCCATGCTTTGGGGGGCGGGGCCACGCCCCCACCTGCCCCTGGGGTGTGTGGCCAAAAAACTGCACCGGAGGTGGGGGTGGGTGGGCAGGGGAGGGTATTTCACCAGTTTTGCTGCTCTGTGCGCCCAGTTACTCATATGGGGCAGCAAAATTGGGGAAATAATTCCCCTGCCCAGCCTGGTTTTTGCACAAGAAAACTACAGGGGGGAGGAGCCCTTCCTCCCTCTGTGGCACCATTCCAAGTCTGTTTGGACTTTTCATTTTTATTTGGAGTTTTGAAGCAGTTACCAGCAGCAGCTCTGTATATGTGGGAACGTAGGCAAGCAAGTGTAAGTGAGTGAAGGAGCGTATCGTGTAGATTACCTCTTGAGGAGTCGACAGAGGCTTGGATGCGAGGGACTTGTCTGCTCTAACATATTGTTTGGTCCTTGTAGGACCCCTTTCAAGGTCAGTCCTGAGATCCAGTGTGGTCTAGCAGTTGGCCTGTGTGGTAAAATAGGTCCTCAAACTATACCACTACAGATGGGGGAGCATGATTGGATATTCGAATGTCTCCTGTTAAAATCACAGGCAGACGAGCTTAAAGGGAAAGGGCTAAGGTAGAACCAAGACTCTGTGTATTCCATAGCAAAAGGGGGAAAAAAGATTTTAGATTCTGAGTACTCCATAGCAAAAAGGGGGAAAAGATTTTAGACCTCAGCAATTGCAGTTTTGCACCAAGAAGGGCAGGATTCCAGGAGCCGAACAAAGGCTCGTAACAGATCTTATTTTGCATCATTTATTCTGCTGGGGTTAGTCAGGACAGAAGCAAGAGAGTGAAAACCTCTCCAAATGTTACCCAGCTGCCATTACGGCTTTTGAGATTTCAGCAGCCTTTTGCATACATTGCATACAAGCATAGGTTCACATATTTGAAGTCTAGCAACCATCCATTAAAGAAACAAACAGACAATGTAGAGAGCAACAGGAAGCTGAATTCTACGTTCTGTGCTTTACTGCAGTCCTTTTAAATTGGCATAAGAACGATCCTAGCTTATGACGTCCAGCTATATACAAATGCCTCGAGACTGAAGTGTCTGAAGCAGGCCGGGAACAGCTTAATTACAGGATCTGCAGTCTGTCTATAGGAGGACCAAAACAGATGTCACACGGGAGACCCGTGATCTCCTCTTTCCCCCTCTTTCTTTCAGCCACAATTTGACTAGGAGAGTGGCAACACAAATTGGAGTATTAAGTGCTTCCCTCTGATAATGCTGAGGAAAATAAAATGAGCTCCTCTGTTTTGTTTCCCAAATCAAATCCATTAGCATCTCTACCAGGCTACTTAGATTTAAAAGAACGAAGTTGTTGGAATGTCTTGTCATGGTCTCCCTGTGCAATGACGTATGTATAGATTTTTTATGGGGTGGGCTCAAGGGGTGGGGCCATTCCCCCACCTGCCCCTGGGGGTGTGGCCACACCTACCCAAGCCCTGCCCCCGGCCTCAGTGCTTATAAAAGCAGCTCTCCTGGGCCAGGGAGACGGCAGACTCTCCTGCCCTTTCCCGTCCTGCCCCCCACCCCCAACTGGCAGCCCCTTCTGCCCTCCCCTCCGGGCAGAGATGTAGCTAGGGAAAATGGAGCCTGGTGCAAAGTCTGAGTTTTGCTCCCCCCCGCCCCCCCATGGGTGACTGCTGTGATGCTGGAATCTACCCCCAAACATCATCACTTTCAATGGTTTTTAAACTAGGGAGCCCAGATTCTCATTTTAAATCAATCTTAAAGGGAGAATCTGGGGTCCCCAGTTAAAACAACATTGAAAGTGATGCTGTTTTGGGGTGGATTATCCCCCACCCTGAAACAGCATCGCTTTCAATGTTTAAACTGGGGACCTCAGATTCTCCCTTTAAATCTATGCCGAAGCGGGTGGATTTAAAAGGAGAATCTGGGGAAATTGGGGGAGGGTGCCTGCTGTCAGGGGTGCAATTGTTAAGCTAACAGCACCAAACTTTCAGGGTATCTTTAGGAAACTCTCCTGATAATACCACCCAGGTTTGGTGAAGTTTGGTTCAGGGGGTCCAAAGTTTTGGACCTTCAAAGGTGTAGCCCCCCATCTTCTATTAACTCCCATTGGAAACAATGGGGGATGGGGCACTCCGTTTGGGAGTCCATAACTTTGGACCCCCTGAACCAAACCTCACCAAACCTGGGTGGTATCATCAGGAGAGTCTCCCAAAAAATCCCTGAAATTTTGGTTCTGCTAGCCTAAAAACTATGCCCCCTGCAGGCCAAAAAATGAAAAAACACTAAAAAAGTACAAAAACCCACTAACGGGGGCAGAGCTTCGGACATGTAATGGGGGTTGAACCCGGGAAAACCCCCCCTCCCTTATCTACGTCCTTGCCCCTGTGTCACATCCATTTTGGCCCAGGAGTAAAGAGTCAGCAAAGCTGTGGGTTGTTTTTTCACAAGCACAGATCGGTTGTGTCAACCTTTATGGTGCTACCTCCGGCTCAGAGAACTTGGTGTTATCCTGCCTCAAAATCCAGTTTCAGAAAGTTTTCTGTGTCTTTGGTGCGCAGATGTCTCTTATCTTTCTTCCGTTGGTTATAAGGGAGTTTTGAATGTCAAAATTAGGATTCCTTATGGTGGATAAGAGCACTGATCTGTGAAAATAAGAGCAGTGGAGCCCTAGACTGCTTTACCACAGTGACCTTCCACCAGGTAGCTCTCGCTGCCCCCAGCACCTTTCCTTTTATATCTCTACAATAAAAAGAGCTAGAATCAAAAGCTGGGAATTCTGAGATGCTAGCAAATTGTCACCATAGATTGCCTCACATTATTATGCTCTGTGTGCATGCATTGTCAAGTCATGGCTGCCTTAGGTGATCTTGTACAGTTTTCAAGCCAAAAGATATTCAGAGGTGGTTTGCCCTTGCCCGCCCCTACGTCACTACCCTGGTAGTTCTTAGACGTCACACATCCAAATTTTAACCAGGGCTGACCTCGCTTAGCTGCTGAGTTCTGACAAGAACAGGCTCATCTGGGGCTATCCATATCAGGGCTATTATGTGATAGCAATCCAGTAATTTGCTGATCTTTTAAAAACACCCCCCCCCCCCCCGACTCAAACTTCTGGTGGTATATCAGAGAATGGTGGCTGTGGCGCAGAAATTTGGTGTGTATGGGTGAGATCATTCAAAATTCCCAATTTCCTATCCACACAGCATATTGAGACACTTTGATGGCAATCTTTCTGGGTCCCCCCCCCCCCATACTAGAACCAGGGGGCATTCATTGAAAATGCTGGGGGGAAGAATTAGGACTAATAAAAGGAAACACTTCTTCACGCGACATGTGATTGGTGTTTGGAATATGCTGCCACAAGAGGTGGTGATGGCCACTAACCTGGATAGCTTTAAAAAGGGCTTGGACAGATTTATGGAGGAGAAGTCAATCTATGGCTACCAATCTTGATCCTCCTTGATCTCAGATTGCAAATGCCTGAGCAGACCAGGTGCTCAGGAGCAGCAACAGCAGCAGAAGGCCATTGCTTTCACCTCCTGCATGTGAGCTCCCAAAGGCACCTGGTGGGCCACTGCGAGTAGCAGAGTGCTGGACTAGATGGACTCTGGTCTGATCCAGCAGACTAGTTCTTATGTTCTTATGTTCTAATTGGTAATTATTTCTATGTTCATTGTGTTGTGAATTTCCCCCAATCATTTATCTTTCTCCTCCCCAGGCCAACGGTGGCTGGCAAGAAGCAGCCACCCCCTCCTCCGTGACCTCCCCAACAGAAGGTCCCGGCAGCGTCCACTCCGACACCTCCAACTGAACCTCTTCTGCCATGTGTCTCCCTCCTCACCTGTCTCGTCCGTTCTGGCTCCAGAGAAGAGGCCAATGCCAAACTAGGCAGGGGAGGGAAAATCTCCCTGCCAAGAGATTAACTGCATCACAGTATCAGAAAGGGGCTGGGGAGGGAAATCCAATATGGCACCTCTTGGGATTTTCAGTGGCAGCAATCCTTTGGGGAAGATTCCTTCAGGATGTGACCGTCGTGACCCAGAATGGTTAATCTTTCCACAATCCTGAATGGCGCCTGTTAGTAACCAAGATGCAACTCTAGAAATGGTGAAGGGGACCCAATATAGTCACATCGGTGGGTGGAGGGTGGGAGGGAAGGGAAATCCCAAATGGCGTATCGACTCGGAGGGGCTGGGGGGGGGGGGGGACAAGCCAGTGTGATACCTGCAACTTGATGTCATCATCTGTTGGATCAGTCTCATAGAGAACGCCTGTCTAAGAGGACCCAAGGTGGCATTTGGCTGTGTATTATGGGATGCAATTCAAGATGGCAACCTAGCAGGGTCACTCAGCAATCGGATGGTGAAAGTTGCTTGCCTAGTAAGGCTCGAGTTGGCATCTCTCCATGATGGGATGATTCCAAGATGGCAAGTTGTGGTCTTTTCGTGTCCAGATGAATTACGGCCTGTATATTTTAAAACGAGGAAAAACAATCACAGCATACGGACTCTGTCCAAACACAAGATAGGATCTCCTCCAGCGGTGGGAATCAAAAGACATTATCCCACAGAAGATACTGCTTTTCCTCAGTCGTGACAAAAGATTTTGAGGAACCAAGCTGATGTTACCACCTAGGGTGAAGAATCCAGTATGCATTTCTACGGGATTAGTTTATCCAGGGCATCTTCTTAAGTTGGACACTTTGAATCCGAAAGCGATCGTTTCTTGAGAGACATTGTCTTCAAAAAGGAGGCTGCGTAGGGCCAAGATAATGCTCCTCTGTCAAGCGAAGGAACAGATGGTACCTTATCAGGGAACGGCGGTAGTGGGTTTTGAAGATGGCAGATCAAGGTAGTGGGTGAAGGGGGAATGTTTAAAAGCACAAATTTCTTGTCTCCTGGGCAGGATTGACAGCTGAAAAACAAGTTAGGGAAGCAGCAGGCAATGAAGAGAGCCAAGCTCAACACAAATCTCACATGCTGTACCATAGCTATGTCTTCTGTTTCCCATTACATTTGCTGTAGTGCTTGATGGTATCTATCCATTGCTTCCTTTTCTCCTTCTCCCTTTATTTCAGTTCGTCCTGTGGCAGTCCTTCCTTACTGTCTGTCTGGCCATGCTTCTGTTTCTCACCATTTTTGCATTGTTTATTTCTTGCGTTTTCTCTGGCGTACCACCACCCGAAGGGCTTTTCTGCCTGATCGAACAAAGTGCCATCAGCCAGAGTCACAGACGCTGGTGCAGGCCCGTCCAGTGACAATAGCACAGTATGCCAGGACAAATCAAGTTGGCAGTGTCCATAGCATGTGCTGTACACATAAAATGTCCCAGAGATAGTCTTCAGGACATGTCAATTAAGGGTAGGGGGAAAGATCTCGCCAGAGCAAGGAAGCCCTGTCCGAGACTAGGGCCACTGCAACATAATAGACAATACTAGATAGATCACTGATTCTCAGATCTTGCCCATTAGTTCACACACGTTTCCACAGGAGGGTAAAGGCCATTCCCCCAGACAGTTAGGAAAATATCTTGAGGGGCAGCGTAAACCCTCCCCTCATGTGCGATGGTTCCAATCCAGATTGGGCTTCCATATAGTTAGACATTTTTTATCCGAGAACTCTCAGCATACCTGTACTTGGTAGGACCTAGGGACAATTATCATGTGGTTAGGCCCCCCATCCGCACAGAGGAGCATGAAGGCCCTGTAACCTTGGCTAGCAAACAAATGTGAATTGAATGGGGATACTTTAGAACAGGGGTCCCTAACGGTCTGTGCGCACTGTTGTAATTCTGACTCTGTGGGGGTTGAAGCACAAAATGGCTGCCACAGGAGGCAGAGCCAACCACAGGACATCAGGGAGCAAGGTTATGCATAACTCTGATAGTAATCCTTCAACATTTCAGACAGAAGGGCTGTTTAAAAGTATTTTTTTGCATACATGCAGCTTATGTTAAGTCATGCAGGTGAAGATCCTCGCGTTGTGATGGAAACTACTTCCAAAGTTGTTTTTCTTTTAATCTGCCCTGCTGAACGGATCTCCAGTGGTCCATAAAAGGCCCTGCTACTCAGGAGCTCCACATGACGCAACTCACTTTCTAAAAACACCTAGCAGTTGGCAGAAAAGATGTCTGCAGGCACAGTGATAGGCACGGGCACCATGCTGGAGACCTTTGCCTTGCCTAGGAATAAGTGCAGGGGTCCCAAGACAGGGAGTAGGTTTCCTAGAAGATAACCTGATAAGAAAAAGATTCTTCCCCAAAGGTTGTTTTGGACACCACTATAATATTTATCAAAAAAAAAGCTGCATTTTTCCAAAGGATCATATATTATGCTCAATGTGACATCCTTCCAGTAGAATGCAAAAAGACATGTTGATGGTACACATGATTTAGTAACAGATGTGCATTTATTGTGGGGGGGGGGGGGGGGCTAATCACGCAGAAAAGCTCTGAAGCATTAGTACAGTTTGTGCTTCCATTTTTCCTTCAGCCCCAAAAGAGGCATCTTGGAAAAACATCACTTAATGGAAGTTCCATCTTCAATTCTCCCCTCCAGCCCACTACAACGCAAAGGGAATGTAACCGGTTCTAGGAAAGCAAATAAAGCTTTTCCCCAGCATAGTGCGTAGGTCAGAGGACTAATTCCAGAATTAGGTAGGGTACTTTCCCCACCAGAAATAGGATGAGTGTGTAAATAGTTTGCGTGAAGAGTGAATGACCCGAGTGAAAAAGGCCGAACGGAGGAAGCAGGCAAAAAATCTAGTGAGGGAAGGAGAGATGGGGTGGATTGAAATCCATATAGAACAGGTGACAAGAAACAGGATAGGTACTGAAAATAGGAGGCGTGAGGAATACAGTTTGGTGCAGAAGCCAAAATGAGAAAGGGGGAAGTAAGCCAATTCAGACATAGGGTCTGAAGGGAAACATTAAGGATTTTTTTTTTAATGTCAGGAATGCTGAACAAAGGGGTTGAAAAGAATCTCACAAAAAGATGTCCTGGACCAGAGAAGGGTGGGGATTGGAAGGTTAATGGTAAAGAATATAGTGTAGGAAAGATCGAAAAGCAACACACAGATGACAATTCAAGACGGCATCTTCAGCCACGAAAAGGATGAGGAAATTTGACCCGGAAAGAGAGTTCTTTGGTGGGACTGAAAAGATACCAAAACACAATGCAGAGAAGGAATGTGAAGATGGCCATGGATTGTGGACGGAAATAAAAGTAAAAGCCCCAAAGCTGAAGGGATTCAAACGTGACATCCGTGAGAATTTGGATGGTGCGAGAGACCTAACCAGGAGCAACGCAAGCCCACACGGACGTTCTCACTTGCTCTCCTCTTCGATTGCTGGAGGGCTCCATGCTAGTCAGTCCAATAGCTTTATTACCTCATGGCGCAAGGAAACCAATAGAGACTTGGGACAGAGACCTTTTGAACCTGCTACCTCTGTGTGCCCGGGGGCGGGGGCTGCGCTGCAAAGCCCCCCAAACCTGCCCTGTTACCCTTGACAAAAAATTGGAGGGGGGAGGAGGGCTTATTGCGTGACTGGCCATTTGATTTGTTCTGGGCTCTCTTTTTTTTGGCTCTCGATTTCCTTTGCTTTTATTATCATCATTATTATTATTATTTTCTTCTATAAAACTGAAGAGAAGTTTCACCCTGGGATTCATTTTGGAACAGGATTTGAGAACGGGACGGGGAAGAAAGTCAGCCGCTGTTGCAACTGCTGGAGTATAATGGCAGAATCCTAATTATGTTTTGCACCATTGTGTGACGCACGAAGCTCTCCCGTGCTCAGTTCACAAAGGCACTGCACGGTGCAGGAGAAGCTGGAAACATAGCTGTCTTAACAAGGGAATTGCATCAGTACGTTTTGTAAAGCGGCACTAGCTGTTCGACGCTGTGAGGAACTTCTTCTCACTGCTTGCTCCGCAGAGCGGCCGCTGCAACAGTTTGCAAGCGAGAGCTGGGCCTCGAAAGGCCTGGCGGCAGCCATTTTGTTTCATACTGCAAAAAAGGGTTGTCGGCTTGCCAAATTTTGACTGGTTTGCTTTATTGTTTTTTTTTAATTCCCAGGATGTGTTTCTATTTCAAATGGTTGTTCCTTAAGGTTTTAAACAAAACAGAAGTAGTAGGAATAACGGTTTGGCACTGAACGTCGCATTTGATGGTTTTTTTCACACAAGTTCAGAATGTGGCCATTTAATATAACCAAAAAACTTCAGCAGAAAAGTCGTGAGTGGTAGCCTTCTATGTTTTAAATTACAAGCCCTCACTCCTGTTCATCCCCCACAAGGTTTTTTCTTCCTGGGATTTAGGCTCGCCTGCTTTCAATTTGGGCCGCATTCCAGTACTTTCAATCACTGCAGAACAGGCTTAATAAACTCAGCCACAGTGGGAATATTTCTCTGATCAACACATTTCTGATAGGAGAATTTGCACCTGCTTAAATTCTTACCACACAAGTGGTAAAAGGCCTGTATTGGAAATATTGGTCTTATTCAGAGGCGTACCAGGGATA
Organism: Sphaerodactylus townsendi; assembly: GCF_021028975.2. NCBI lineage: Eukaryota > Metazoa > Chordata > Lepidosauria > Squamata > Sphaerodactylidae > Sphaerodactylus > Sphaerodactylus townsendi. The sequence continues at coordinate 11,868,752 of NC_059427.1, forward strand.
AATGGCGCCCGGAGACAAATTGTCTCCAGGACGCCCCCAGGCTCTGCCCCCCCCACTGCCCTCGACCCCGCCCATGTCACCATGGGCATGGGCAAGGTCTAGGGTGCCTACCTCCCCTCCCAGACTCCCCCTGCCGGCTGGGCTCCCAGCCAGTAGCCTCTTCTGACCTCCCCTCTGGGCAGGCCAGAAGAGACTGAAGTTCCGGCCTCAGAGACCTTCTTTTATAAGCACTGAGGCCTGGGGGTGGGGCTTGGGGAGCAGGAAGGGGTGGGGGAGTCCAGGGCGTGGTTGAGGGTGCTTGGAGGCAGCAGGAAGTCCTGCCGTCTCATCGTTTTTGCGTGCCTCGGACGGGGTCGAGGCACGCGAGGACGACGAGACAGCAGAACTTCCTGGTCATGTGGGGGGGCCAATTTCGCACCCCCTACGTGACCAGAAGAGTGGCGCCTGGGGACAAGGGGTACCCCTTGTCCCTAGGCAGATACGCCACTGGTCTTATTGACGTTATTGCCTGCAGTACAACTGCTACCGGCTACGGAGGCCAATTCAAATCACTCTGGTGTTTTTCGAGGGAGCAGAGGTTTAGAGGATTTTTCTCAAGCTAGAGGGACACGATTTGATAAAGTTTACGACGACTGATTATAAAAACCCTAAGGAAAGAAGCCTGGAAATTTCAAAAGTTGTAGAAACTGGTGAAAAGCCACTGATACAACCCTAAGGCCAGCAGTAGTCTTAAATGTTGGCCATCGACTGCAAAGGATCCTAGGGTCATAAATTTAAATATAACAGCTGACATGTAGGGAAATGGGACTTGCCTGCGGGGCGGGAGGGAGTTAATTTGGCAAATCTGGTACTGTATTAGTGATTATACAAAACTTTACAACCAAGGTGGGTTTCATGAGTTGCCATTTTCTCTCCGCGCAAGAAACTGCTAATTAAGTGGTTAGCAGGCAGAAATGCAACACGTGGGTTTCTGCCGTTTTTTGGGGGATTTCCAGCCGTTGTGACACTTTGAAAAATATACGGCTCCCCCAAACAAGCGTGAAGAGAAATGGCAAAGGATAGCAGCAGTGAGGTAACGTGGGAGAGTTAAAATGATGCACAGCTCTAGCAACAGGATTCGGAAGAAGAGAATAATGCTGGATAAGTTGCCAGTCAAAATGGACGGGGAAAAAAACACGCTTTTGCCATATTTTGTGTGCATAAAAGCTTGGACTGCTTTGTGAGATTTGCTTTTTTAGTACAGCTAAAATGCTTTCGAGTAAAACAGTAGAATTGTCACAGTGTGCATGCACAAGTCCTACCATCCATGCACCTCCACAGGTTGTTGAGTTCAGCCCCCCGCCCCGCCATTTTATTCTCTCTCAAGCTGGTGCACAGAGCAGCAGAGTACTTGAATTCTCTCCTTGCCCCCTTTCCGTGGACAGTTCAAATAGGGCTGGTAATGGCAGAATGCTGTAGCTCTTTGCCAGAGGAAGTGTGAAGGATACCAGCTTGACCCACTGGCAATTCCAGTGTAAAGGACCTTTAGAGCTTGGCTAAAGGAGCAGTAGTGGTGTAGTGGTTAAGAGCAGGTGCATTCTAATCTGGAGGAACCGGGTTTGATTCCCCACTCTGCCGCTTGAGCTGTGGAGGCTTATCTGGGGAATTCAGGTTAGCCTGTGCACTCCCACACATGCCAGCTGGGTGACCTTGGGCTAGTCACAGCTTTTTAGGAGCTCTTTCAGCCCCACTCACCTCACAGGGTATTCGTTGTGAGGGGGGAAGGCCAAGGAGACTGTAAGCCCCTTTGAGTCTCCTTACAGGAGAGAAAGGGGGGATATAAATCCAAACTCTTCTTCTTCTTCTTAAAACCCACATGCCGACAACACTGTGCTAAAACACAAGCAAACTCAAGCCACCATCTCTGGTTACCAACAAGTCTGGCGAAGAACATCCTTTGGGCACTTTTGCACATGCAGAATAATGTACTTTCAATCCACTTTGCAGCCGGATTTTACGGTGCGAAATAGCAAAATCCACTTGCAAACAATTGTGAAAGTGGATTGAAAGTGCATGATTCTGCACGTGCGAAAATGCCCTTTAATGCGCAATTGAAGCTTTTCATGGCCTGAGAGCAAAGGACACCCCCATTAAGCCTCTCTTTAAAGAGAAGGATAACCCCCCACCCCACCCCCCGTGCTCCAAGGGCCTGTTAACAACCCTAAGCAAACTGCAAGAACCAGGAGAACCCGTTTTGCTCTCGGGTCTTTTTCTGAAACCTGCCCGGCTCCTGTAACTTCTGTAACTGCATTCCCCACGACACTCGCCAATATTTTGAAATCAGAAACAGGCGACCGTAATTAGGGGTCCTTTCAAACACGGAGTGAAAAACCCACACAACTCACAGTGGAAGAGAAACATACGGCAGCGGTGGGAGTGGAAGTATTGCATAGCGTGAAATACATTTAAGAGCATTGTACAAGCATGTTATTGCTGAACAGCAGAAGGGCTGGAGAGTATGAAATCTGCAATCATTTGATGGGGGGGAGGGTACGGGCATTGTGAGAAAATCCTTACCAAATGGAGCACTGAGATGATGATTACTTAGGGAAATATTAACATTATAAATACACATATACACGCCATGCCACCATTCTATACCAGCCCCCGAGTCCTGGGAATTATAGTTTGTTGAGGGAAATCTCTGGTGCTGCCACTCCCCCAGGTTGTTCTGTGGAAATGGAGAAATCACTTAAACAATTTTGTCTACAGTCTCCATTCAACCACACACATCCGAATCCTGGCTGTGTTTACTTAGCAGGAAGTCCCACCCATTTCAATGGGCCTTATTCCCAAGTACCCTGTTTCCCCCAAAATAAGACATCCTCTGAAAATAAGACGTAGTAGAGGTTTTGCTGAAGTGCTAAATATAAAGCATCCCCCGAAAGTAAGACGTAGCAAAGTTTTTGGTTGGAAGCATGCCTGACGAACAGAACACAGAAAAATAAGACATCCCCTGAAAATAAGACATAGCGCATCTTTGGGAGCAAAAATTAATATAAGACACTCTTATTTTCGGGGAAACATGGTATGTACAGGCAGGATTGTGGTGAAGGCTGGAGCTATATGGGGATGTTTCCAAAGGTAAGAGCGGGTATAAGACTCCAGGTGGAAGTAAATGCTTTTAAAGCACAGGGTCACATGTTCAGATTTACTGACTTTAACACCATCTACCGAAGCAGGACAGGTAAAGTGACCAAAAATCTTCACTCTTTCCCAGGAAATATTTGTTGACAAAAGTGGGCGTTTTAATCTTTTTTGTGCGACTGCAGACACAAATCAGATTAATGGAACGACAAAAGCAAATTATTTTTTGTGTATGCCAGTTGGGTCTTACACTTCAACGATGTTCCCTCCAGTTGGAGAGGGGCAAGAGATTTAGAGGGAAAAGAAGCACACGCCGCAATCCCCCTCCCCACACGCATTTCCCATGATTGAGATCGCAAAATCATTTGCCTGTTTTGGAAGTATAGCTTTTTAAAAAATATACAGCGTAATAGCATTAAACTCATCCACTGTAACCTGCGCACCATTTTGTGCTTGATCAGTTTCTCTTCCCCCAAACTGCCATTTTCCCCTATGCTCAGAAAAAGCTTTTCTTGCTACCGAACAACCCCACACCTCTCTTTCTACTTCCAAAGAACAAAAGCGGCATCTTTCAGGCTAAGTGAGCTCTCCCACTAGGTCAAAGAGTGTGTGCATGGCTCTTCTGCTCGGTCTGCAGAGAATAAGAATGCGCTTCGGTCCCATCAGCTATTTTGGCAATAGAAATACTGGGAAGGGAACTTTACCTGTTGAATTGTTGCTATGAAGTCACACCTTCCCCCTCCAACTTCCACAAGATTTGGGGGGGGGGGGGGACGGACACACCAGACTTCTGAATCAGTGAACAAAGCGATCCCCAGAGAACGTTATAGGTACGGAGCCCCAGTGGGTGGAATTTAGCCGGGGTGTGGTGGTGGTGGTGGTGGTGGGGGGGGGGCTAGGCTTTACACCTGAAGAGGTAAAAACCAATCTGTACGTCTCTACATATCCCCTCCCACAACAACTCCCTCACTTGTACATTTTTTTGGCCTATTCAATAAAGTATATTTTTTCCACTGGCAGTTCTCCATTATTTCTACTTTGAGGCATTAAAATTAAAATATTTCCCCTCCAAGAACGTTTGGCCTACAATGGCCCCCCAGCTGAAGTTCAGCCTCTCTCTTCATGCAGCCAGGCTCGCTTGAAGGAGCTACCTGGTTTGCAGATGAAACTTTTGGGGGCATTCCTGAGGGCCTAGGTCAGTGGTGGTGAACCTTTGGCACTCCAGATGTTATGGACTACAATTCCCATCAGCCCCTGCCAGCATGACCAATTGGCTGATGACCAGGGGCTGATGGGTATTGTGGTCCATAACATCTGGAGTGCCAAAGGTTCGCCACCACGGGCCTAGGCTTAAGGGAGAGGTGTGGGTGTGTCAGGCATTCTACCATGGGGCGGGAATTGTCTTCTGAACAAATCCACCCAGCTCCAGGAATAGAATTCCCCAGTTGTGTTTCCTATGCTGTCATGAGACCTGCAGCTTAAGGGAACTCTGTGGAACATCGCTTCCGGACACCGCGAGGGCGACTCAGGTTAGACTCGCCCATGCCGGTGGAGTCGTTACCTCAGCTTTCGAGTCACCTCCCGTTCCTACGCTGGCAACTTGACTCGTGTCTCCGGAGCCGAGTGCAGAGTGCGGGACCACCTCCCTGCACTGCGTTCCGATTGGTTTCTGAGTCCCCCGTTGGGTGCATGCCCAAAGCTTTTCGCACCGCCACGAGTCTCCCCTTCTGCGCATGGGCGAAATACTTAGCTGTGATTGGCTACATGGCAGAGTCGAGTCGACGGAGATTCCGCACTCCGTCGGCTTCGGCTCGAGCGCAACCCGAGTCCGCCAGTCGACTCAACTCCCCAGTAGAGCTCAGAAATTCAACGGCGAGGGGGGTAAGTCGAGTCAGACACGAGTCCGACGCTACATCTGGGCGGAGGACTTGGGTCAGACTCAAGTCGATCTAAGGTCGACTCCGACAATGCGGAAGGGGCCTCTGTTTCCAGAGGACAGGTGGCAGAACCAACCGGGCTGGGCGGCAGAATCTAGTAGCCAAGATGGTCTTAAAATACTAACTCTAGATGGGTCAGGCAGACAACTGTGAAGAAGAAAAAAAAAGACAGATGGAAAGCAGCCAGTGAGGCTCTCTGAGAGAGGGAACAGTGCCAAAATAAAAAGCAAACACTGGAAAGGAAGAGCACGCAGGTGTCTCAAAACAGACTGGGGAAGAGAACTAGGTCTATGAACAGGTGCTGCGACAAGAAGATAACCCTTGGCTGCTATGAGGTAAAAAAAATACGTATTCAATGCCTGAGGAAGCACCGGAGAATATCGGGGGAGAAGGAGAGAAGGTTGTAAAGAACAGGTGTCAAACTCGCGGCCCTCCAGATGTCATGGACTACAGTTCCCATCATCCCCTGCAGCATGATGCTGGCAGGGGATGATGGGAACTGTAGTCCATAACATCTGGAGGGCCGCGAGTTTGACACCTATGTTGTAAAGAATCAAGAGGCAATTGTATGTCTTCCTCTTTCTCAAATGGCAGAGTCAGTTCAAGCAAAATAAGCAACTTGCTATCCACGTGTGAGGTTCTCTCTGTCGTACACATCTCTAATTTAAAAAAACAAACACCCATTCCAGCACCAGGAATAAGAATCGTGGTTAATTTAATTACAGCATCGATTAAATTTACACCAAATTTCTGCTCATTCACTCAAAAAAAAAAAGTTGAATTTTCACAGAGACTTCTGGACCATGAAATACTGTCATTTGAGGAAAAAAGATATCTCCCAACGTGCCACAGCCCAAAACTGGGATCTCCCCCCCACCCCCAGACATGATGAACCCCCCCCCCACCCTACTGCACCCACAAACAGAATACCACCCTGTAATTCACTGTTCCAACTCGACTAGCTGGCCTCTTTGCAACAGCAGAAAAACTCTCATGTTCCAGAGAACAAGCTATGAGGGGCCTCTGTTACCATATTTTGGGGGGGGGGGGGGTGGATCGTACATGCCAAAGCTATTCATAATCCAGTGGTTGGCAACTGGAATGGCAGGACAGATGTGCCAATTTGGGGGGCTTCTAAGAATGACTCCCCTGCTCCGCTGAATACCTCCATCTTTCTGTCATTGTCCCCACTCTGCATAAGTTTTTGGACATGTGCATTTATGGAGAGAAAAGGGACATTCCCTCCACCCAACCAAACCCCTGTCCCTCATGAGTTACAACCATGTAAGAGATGGGGCAAAGGGCACTTCCAGTTTCTGTACGGTGCCCGCTCCAGCAATGGACGGCATGTAAGCCACAAACTACAGTGAAGGGGGATAAACGCAACAACGGAGCACGACGTCCAAGAAAAACTGCCCATCAGCCCTCTTACGCTCTCCCTTAGGAATCACCTGTAGCGACAATAAACCAAGGCTGCAAACCCTCCACCCCCACAGATGTGCAAGTAGCGGATGAGCAGCACAGCATCTGGAGGGCCGAAATGCAGTCCTCCGAGAAACAGACGGCCGCCCCCCTTCACGCCCTCCCAAATCTTTCCGACTGAGCTCCCCTGCCCGCAAAAAAAATCAAAAGGGGGAAGAACCGTTCTTCTGTTTGAGAATAAGAAGATTCCCCCCTCTTGATTAACTCACGGGACTCTCCCCCCTCCCTCCCCTTTCGAATCTCCAAAGTAGTCCTATTACATACTTTAATTCTGCTTTAGATGGGAACACACACACTTGTGGGGGGGGGGAGGGGCTGCCAGAGAAACGTCATGCCTAAATTACATCCTCATGACCCCTCCTGCCCAGCCTGTGCAACTTGGAGAGAGCTCCCCCCCCCCTCTGGCCTCCCCTTCTCCTCCCCCCCCCTCGTATCAAAGCCCTCATGTCCAGTTCTGAAGTCTTTAGAGTAGGGCAAGTCCAGCAGGATCCGGTCAGATGCTCAGCAGCCAGAAGAAAAAGAAGATGGCGATGAAGAGAAACAGAGAATCCTGCCAGCTCGAGGGCCTGACAATATCCGCCTCTGCGCAGAAAGAGGGATGGAGAAGGAGGTTAGATTTGAACACCAGGTAGCCGTCACCAAATGCTACGTCTGCTCTGCCACGACCACACCTGGCAGCCGCAGGAAGAGCATTGAAACTGACTTCTACTGAGCACGGCTACCCTCTGAAACTATCCCACAAAGTGGCCTGTGAGCCACGAAAGCTCATGCTGCAATAAGCATTGTCGGTCTTCAAGATAGAACTACGTTTTTTGTGTTCCGTGGTCAACCTTCAGTGTGGCGATGTTTTGGGAAATGGCTCCACCCTTTTTTAAGTCTTCTTAAACACTTCTTCACACAACTTGTGATTGGTGTTTGGAATATGCTGCCACAGGAGGTGGTGATGGCCACTAACCTGGATAGCTTTAAAAGGGGCTTGGACAGATTTATGGAGGAGAAGTCGATCTATGGCTACCAATCTTGATCCTCCTTGATCTGAGATTGCAAATGCCTTAACAGACCAGGTGCTCAGGAGCAACATCCGCAGAAGGCCATTGCTTTCATATCCTGCATGTGAGCTCCCAAAGGCACCTGGTGGGCCACTGCGAGTAGCAGAGAGCTGGACTAGATGGATTCTGGTCTGATCCAGCTGGCTTGTTCTTATGTTCTTAAGTCAAAGACTTTTTGGATAATTGGTCAGGGTCTTACAGAGAGGTACCAAATTGAAGGGCACAAGCAGAGGAGGTGATGTGTCCTACCTCCTCCCAATCAAGACAGAAAAGGAAAAAATACCTATAAGGTATGTGTCAGCCATGAGAACTTACCCATGGCACAGAGAGGTGTGCTGCAATAAAATGAGTGCCCAGCTTGCTGGGGGCCAAGTGTAGATGTCTGGGAAGGACAGCGGCAAACCGTCCAATGAACACGGTCTGCCAAGTAAACGTTGTGATACTGTGTTTCCCCGAATATAAGACAGTGTCTTATATAAGACAGTGTCTTATATGGCTGAACCTGGATTGAAAAGTGCCAGCAGATGACTGATACTGGGACAGACTAAGGGAATATAAGACAGTGTCTTATAAGACAGTGTCTTATATTAATTTTTGCTCCCAAAGATGCGTTATGTCTTATTTTCAGGGGATGTCTTATTTTTCTGTGTTCTGTTCGTCGGGCCTGCTTCCAAACAAAATCTTTGCTACGTCTTACTTTCGGGGGATGCCTTATATTTCGCACTTCAGCAAAACCTCTACTATGTCTTATTTTTAGGAGATGTCTTATATTCGGGGAAACAGGGTAGGACGACAGATCATGGGTCAGCCCCGTCCCAATGCTTGCGCACCTTTTGAAGTGTCAGCCAAACTCTATGAAACGCGTCCCACGATTGGCTCCAAGAATTCTGTTTGCAGCTGTTTGAAAAATAATCCCTTCCCAGCCATTGGCTTAGCAACTGAGGAGTCAGGGAACGCTTTATGAACATTCCAACTGGTTGAACATGGATTGAAAAGTGCCAGCACACGAGCCACTGATACTGGGACAGACCAAGGGAAGGAGGCGGCACGGCCAACCGTTAAGTTGGGCACGAGCAGCCCTCGGACAGGATGTGCACACGGCATGCTTGTGAGCACACACAATCGAGTGGCTGACCATGGTACAATCTATTCTCTTCAGGACGTTACTTGGCTTTAAGAGCGGTCGTCAGATCAAAATGCATTTGACCTATTTGCAGGCTCTTATCGCTTCGTGGTGGTTCAGCAGGAGAAACGCCTCCTTCAAGAGCGGCGTGATGGGAATTGGTGCAGACGCCAGACACCGCTCCACAATGCAGCGAGCAAAAAGCCAAGTCAGATCTGCTCCAAAACAGAGCCGACCAGGTCAAACTCTTCACAATGAACCAAAACGTAATTGAAAGGAAGCACATGAAAGGGTACAGATAAGCTCGCCGCCTTACCTGCTTTGAAAGCAGAAGCTTACCTGCTCTTTCTCCCGGGCCACTGTAGCCGGTAGCAAAAAACCCAAAGGGGAACGCGCCGATGCCGAACGCCATATGGAAGCCGGTGGCTGCATCGGGGAAGCCGCCCACGCCCTGCCAGTGAGAGAGGAAGGGGGTGGAGGAGGAAGAGTTACCAGTCTGTTGCCAAAAGAAGAGCTTCTGCTGAGACGGAGGATGGGGGTGCAGCCTAGTGGTCAGAGGGTTGGGCTAAAGCTCAGGAGGGTGGGAGTTCATGCCCCCACTCAGCCACGAAGCTCTCAGGCTAACCTATCTCACAGTGTTGTTGTTGGGAGAGGACCGTAGTGACAGCCACACGCGCTTTGAAGGACGAGCAGAATGTAACTGGAGAGACACAGGGGAGCAGGGGGCTGATGACACACTACACTCACCCCTCGGGACTCGGGCTCCGGCCGCTGCCCCCGTGGCCGGGGAGGTGTCTTCAACCTGTGAGGAAACAGACAAACGGGCACTGCAACTGTGCCTTCAGCCCCTCTGCTTTCCACACTACACAGGGCCAAGTGGGGCCTACAACCCAAACTCTGCATCCTGTCCCTGTTCCCCAAATTCAGATGAACTATGCAAGACCTGCTTATTTTACACAGCGTGTTCCATGTTTTGCACCCGTGAACTGCAAGGAATCTTCACGCTGCCCAAGTGTGCTTCCAAGCACGTCCTTCCCGAGGACTAGAGTCTCGATTCGTGATTTAAAGAAAGGAAGCCAAGTTCTGCCCCTTGGCAAAAACCACAGCGTTCACATGAGCTGGATCCCAGCATGCACACATGAACGCAGAAGCTCAGAACACAAGTCCACCCGACAGAGGCAGTCTAGTGTAGCGGTTATAAGGCCAGACGACAACCTGAGAGCTCCAGGCCTGAATTCACAGTCTGCCACGGAAGCTCACATGACTGAACCAGTCACACACTTCTTAGCCTAACCTACCTTGTGGGGCTGTTGTGAGGCTAAAAGAGAGGCGAGGAGAACAATGTCATCTGTGTTGGGTCCCCACTGAGGAGAAAGGAGGGGAACATATGCAATAACATTCAAAAGTTAATGCTGCCTCCTATGGCTCTCTGGCAGAGAAAGATCCAGCCACGCTATGTCAGAGATCCTAAGGGTGGAAACTTGGTGCGTAGAAAGCTTATCAAATTTTTAAATCTTTTCAGTTAGTCTCTGGAACCAGCAGAGAAGAGGAGCAGTGGAGAAGAGCAGTGGGCCAGAAAGGGCTCTGGTTTTTCTTTACAGAGGGCTTTTCTCAAAGCCACATCTTTTAAACAGTGTATTTTAAACAGGGGTTTTCTCTTTTCTCTCCTTGTCCTGGGGCTGCTGATTGGTGGAGGCTGCTGAAGGGGTGGGGCTTCTCAAATTTTTAAATCTTTTCAGTTAGTCTCTGGAACCAGCGGCCACTAACCTGGATAGCTTTAAAAGGGGCTTGGACAGATTTATGGAAGAGAAGTTGATTTATGGCTACCTATCTTGATCCTCTTTGATCTGAGATTGCAAATGCCTTAACAGTCCAGGTGCTCGGGAGCAAAAGCCGCAGAAGGCCATTGCTTTCACATCCTGCATGTGAGCTCTCACAGGCACCTGGTGGGCCACTGCGAGTAGCAGAGAGCTGGACTAGATGGAGTCTGGTCTGATACAGCAGGCTTGTTCTTATGTTCTTATCACCGCTTGACGGTTAAGCTCCCGCCCTTCGCCTACATCAGCGGCACAAATGAGTATTTTGCCTCATCTGTTTTGTTCCTGCTGTGAGGGGGGGGGGGGGGGGCTTGGTGGACCAAGCCAAAGATCCATCTAGTTCAGTGTCCTTTTTTCCCCTCACAGAACAAATAGTGTTCCTCACAGGACAGACACATCCTTTTTTCCCCTCACAGAACAGACAAGCAGGACGGGCTTTTTCTGCAGCTTGACACATTCCAACATCTCGTATTCAGCGATACACTGCCTCTGTACATGGAGGTTCCGCAGCAGCTACTGTGGCTACCGGTCAGCCTCTTCTCTATGGCATTGTTTAACACCCTTCCAAAGGCCAACTAAAGCAGCAACCGCTGCTATATTTTGGGCAGTGAATCACAGTTTATTAAGCATTGATGCAATACTGGCTAGGGGTCTGCAACCTGCAGCTCTATAGATGTTCATGGACTACAATTCCCATCAGCCCCTGCCAGCATGATGGGATTTGTAGTTCATGAACATATGGAGAGCCGCAGGTTGCAGATCCCTAGGCTAGGAAAAGGACCTTGTCAGGTAAGGGAACTTGGCCCAATCCTACAGAGTCCTCCTCTCACACCTGCGGTCCTTTGCTTGGCCACTTTTCTCCTATCTCTCCTCCTCAGAGCAGCAGTACATAGTTGGATCTTCCTCATTTTATCCTCACAACAACCCAGTATGGTAGGTGCAAAAGTCAACATAGTGTTTAATGCTGAAAACAGTAACAAACAATAACACTAGGACCAGCTTCAGAGCCAGTGGACCAATGTCGCACCAGAAAGCTGTCAGGGGTCAGTGCTATCAGTCACAGACCAGGAAAGGGCTTTGGGCATCTTAGTCAATAGTTCCATGGGAATGTCAACTCAATGCATGGCAGCTGTGAAAAAGGCAAACTCTATGCTGGGGATAATTAGGAAAGGAATTGAGAATAAAACTGCAAAGATTGCCATGCCCTTATATAAAGCAGTGGTGTGACCGCACTTGGAGTACTGTGTTCAGTTCTGGTCACCACATCTCAAAAAGGATATCGAAGAGATTTAAAAAGTGCAGAGAAGGGCAATGAGGATGATTGAGGGACTGGAGCGTCTTCCTTATGAGGAGAGGCTGCAGCGTTTGGGACTCTTTAGTTTGAAGAGAAGACGTCTGAGGGGGGATATGATTGAAGTCTATAAAATTATGCATGGGGTAGAAAATGTTGACAGAGAGGAATTGTTCTCTCTTTCTCACAATACTAGAACCAGGGGGCATCCATTGAAAATGCTGAGGGGAAGAATTAGGACTAATAAAAGAAAACATTTTTTTCACACAACGTGTGATTGGTGTTTCAAATATGCTGCCACAGGAGGTGGTGATGGCCACTAACCTGGATAGCTTGAAAAAGGGCTTGGACAGATTTATGGAGGAGAAGTCGATCTATGGCTACCAATCTTGATCCTCTTTGATCTGAGGTTGCAAATGCCTTAGCAGACCAGGTGCTCAGGAGCAGCAGCAGAAGGCCATTGCTTTCACCTCCTGCATGTGAGCTCCCAAAGGCACCTTATGCTGAAGCTTCACGAAGACCACTGGATGGTAGTTAGCGCCTCTTTAATGAAGATATGAACTTCCTCATGATCAGTGAACACCTGCCTTACACTGAATCAGATTATGGGTTCCTCAAGCTCAGTACTATCTACTCCAGGGGTCTGCAACCTGTGGCTCTCCAGATGTTCATGGACTACAATTCCCATCAGCCCCTGCCAGCATGGCCAATTGTAGTCCATGAACATCTGGAGAGCCACAGGTTGCAGACCCCTGGTCTACTCTGACTGGCAGCGGCCCTCCGGGGTCTTAAGCAGAAGTATTTTACATTTCCTACTGCCAAGTCCTTTTAACTGGAGATGCCAGAGAACCTGGGACCTTCTGAGCACAAAGTGAGTGCCTCTTTAATGGAGCCACTGAGCCACGGCCCCTCCACACAGACACAGCAAACCACACCAGCTGTCCTCCTTACATCCTCCAACACGTCCATTGGTGAGTCATAATGTGGATATGTATTAATTTAAGAAGAAGAACTGGAGATTCAGGGAAGGGAGGGAGACATCTAATTTCTTTTTTTTACAAAGCGCTTTCAAAAAAAGCGTTCTGTAATCCTCCAACCAATTTACGCTCTTTTGTTGCATGTGCTCCCTCTCCGGCTTCACTTTCTCTGAAAAGGAGACATAAAACAGTCCCGCAAGAGGCTGACTGAATGACACGAGATTTTGCGGGATAAGAACGATTGATCTACCAGGACAAAAGAAACAGCCGCTGTAGCTCAGAAGTGTAGCAGTACGGAGGTCTGTCAGCACTGAAAGGAAGACGGAAAACCCGGTGGGAAAAGGATTACCTGGGATCCTGCTGGGCCGAGCTGCCACGACCGTAGAGCGGGATGACTTTGTCGCGGCTGATTCCTGCCTTGCATACGGGGCACTCCTGACGCTCCGGCCGTGTTTCTAGCCACTAGGTGGGAAAAGTAGGATGATGAATGAGGAGAAAGCTCTTACCCCCCCTCCCTCAGCTAACTCCGCAAACTACAGCTTGAGAAGCTGCCACACCCCCCACTATACAGCAGACAGATGGATAACCTCTTTCAGGAATAGGAGTCTCAGTTACGATCATGGCAGTCCCCCAGCCCTGAACATATGGGTGTCAGAAGGCAGGAAGTATGGCAGATCCCCTAATACTGCCTAGTACCCACTAAACATGGTTCATATAAAAACAGAAAACTGCAGTGAACTGGGGTGCTGTGTAGTTTCCGGGCTGTATGGACGTGTTCTAGCAGCATTCTCTCCAGGAGAGAATGCTGCCGGAACACGGCCATACAGCCCGGAAACCACACAGCACCCCAGTGATTCCGGCCGTGAAAGCCTTCGACAATATACTGCAGTGAACATTCAATGACCTTCCAAGAGCTCCTCTCAGGATGAGGAAAAGCGTCCTAGAAGGTACCTTAAACAAATAAGAGCTTCATTTCAACATCCAGCTGGTTTTCCAAGGAAGAATTGTTTTATCTTAGGATACACAATGTACTAATAATTAAGAAGGGCCACTGAACTTGGGCAGAGTTATGAGTGGGCACCACAGCGCCATGTTGGAGACCTCTGCAGTAAATAAATAAAACAATAAGTCCCTTGATGATATAAGACTTAAACATCTTACTGTCCCTCTAAACACATACCCAGAAAGAGATGCAAAAAGACTCACCTGGTGAAGGCAAGGCCAGCTGAAAGAAAGAGAGAGAAAATAGCCTTACTATTTGGACATGCTTATTTATTGATTGATTTGATTTTTAGGCCTCCCTTCCCCTTCCAGGCTCCTCCAAAGACAAAAATTGTTCTGCTAGATTCAGGGGTCTGCAACCTGCGGCTCTCCAGACGCTCATGGACAACAAATCCCATCAGCCCCTGCCAGTATGGCCAATTGGTTTCTGCCTCCCTCCACCTGTGCTCCACCCTCAGGCTCACCTGCATGGCAGCCATGCCCTTCCCAACTCTGTGTGGGCTTCATCTGTCAGTGTCACAACCCGACTTGCCCAATGAATGAGTCAGTACTTTGAAAGCAGAATTCTTACGAATTGATTGCAAGCATAGAAAAGCTGTTGACTAATATTGTCAGAACTGAGTACAGTGGAACAGGCAAAGCATTATAACCCCCGGTATAGATAAGTCAGGCACACAATTCACCCCCCCCCCCTTTACCTTCACTGTGGTGGGAAAGTACAGTCATACACTCACACGTACACACATTCCGCAGGTGGTGAGAACTGGGATGAAGGGACTCAGTCTCAACCTCCCTCCCTCCCCTGCAGCTGCAGAACTAGATAAGGGCATAGGGAGTAATCGAAAGCAAAGCAATTCTCAAGGCTGCTTCAGCATTGAGCTCTGTGTAGGAAGGAATATGGCAGGACCCTGGCTAAAACGTTAGAGGGTCATGACAGCCAGCCTGCTACCCACAGCAGGCCCATACCTCCCCAAGGGGACTCATCTGCTCTGAGCCCCAATCCAGACAAACAGCACTGGGCCACCTCAGCTGGATTCCCCCTCAACCGCGCATCAGGCCAGTGAAGGCTGCTTGCCTACTCATGAGGAGAACCGCTCTTCACGAGAGGCTGTGCCACCACTAAGGCTATGGGGGGAGGGGGAGTGGCCAGGCATCCCTTGATCATAACTGAGAATTCTCTCCAGAAGGGAGATTTTGTATAGCACTTTAATCACTATTCACAGAAGAGTCTCACTTCTGCAAGCTCCTTTGGAATGAGTTTCCCACTGAAAAACAGGGCGAAAATCCAAACAAACAAACGGCCACCCATTGTTCTGTCAAGGACTGAAAGCTCAGAGGGCATCTAAGCAAATTCCCTGACTAACAGCAAAAGGATCATTCTAGGAACCATGAAAGGAGCTTCAACTCTTAAAAGCTCATACTCGGAAAATCTTGCTGCTCTGTAAAGTGCTACTGGACTAGAATCTAACTGTTTTACCAACACAGCTAGGGAAGACCCAAGAAACCCCAAACTATAGAAGCACATGAAGCTTTCTTATACTGTGTCAAGTTGTTGACCAGTACTGCCTGTTCTGATGGACAGCACTCACGCAAGTCTCAGACTTAAATGCATTACGTTTTTCAAAAGAATATAGATGCCACTGCGATTAATATAAGAACATAAGAACAAGCCAGCTGGATCAGACCAGAGTCCATCTAGTCCAGCTCTCTGCTACTCGCAGTGGCCCACCAGGTGCCTTTGGGAGTTCACATGTAGGATGTGAAAGCAATGGCCTTCTGTGGCTGTTGCTCCCGAGCACCTGGACTGTTAAGGCATTTGCAATCTCAGATCAAAGAGGATCAAGATTGGTAGCCATAAATCGACTTCTCCTCCATAAATCTGTCCAAGCCCCTTTATATATATAATATTCATTTGAACATGATGCTGAACTCATAGCAGCATTTTGTTATCAGGTGTTTCTAT
Organism: Sphaerodactylus townsendi; assembly: GCF_021028975.2. Taxonomy (NCBI): domain Eukaryota; kingdom Metazoa; phylum Chordata; class Lepidosauria; order Squamata; family Sphaerodactylidae; genus Sphaerodactylus; species Sphaerodactylus townsendi. The sequence goes on from NC_059427.1 coordinate 11,884,519, forward strand.
CATCAACAGATGCTAATAATACAGCTAATGCGGGGGTCCGCAAAATTTCCGGATGTTTAAAAAAGGCCCTCATACTCAAAAAGAGTGGAAACCACTGCCATAGGCTGTAGTCCAGTAATTTATCAGGAAGGAAGTTTTTGTGCCCCCAATACAGAATCATAAAGTTGGAAGAGACCATAAGGGCCATCAAGTCCAAACCCCTGCCATGCAGGAACACACAGTTAAAGCACTCCTGATATATGGCCATCCAGCCTCTGTTTAAAAAACTCCAAAGAAGGAGACTGCACCACCCTCTGAGACAGTGAATGCCACTGTTGAACAGCCTTACCACCAGGAAGTTTAGGTAAAATCTCTTTTCCTGCATCTTGAATCCATTACTCCTTGTCCTAGTGATGGCGAACCTTTTCGAGACCGAGTGCCCAAACTGCAGCCCCAAACCCACTTATTTATCGCAAAGTGCCAACGCGGCAGTTTAACCTGAATAACCCCCTCAAGCAGGGACCAGCCTGCTGTAGCCTCCAGCAAGTCCACATGCGCTGCTCTGCGCCTGTCTAGCATCTCTGCCACCTCGCACGCCCCCCGCCCCCCCGCCCCTTGAGGCAGCAGCCACCTGGAGTACAGGCACCAGCCCCGCCAGCTGAGTCCTCCCTGCTCACTGAGGTGCCCGCACATCAAGTCCAGCGGCCCAGGCCAGCCTAGATGTGGGGTGGGTGCAATTCCCCCCCACAACACAAACTCTGTGCACGTGTGCCCACAGAGAGGGCTCTGAGTGCCACCTCTGGCACCCGTGCCATAGGTTCGCCACCATGGTCCTAGTCTCTGGAGCAACAGAAAACAAGCTTGCTCCATCGTCAGTATGACATCCCTTCAAATATTTAAACATGGCTATCGTGTCACCCCTTAACCTTCGCTTCTCCAGACAAAACATACCTAACCCCTTAAGCTGCTTCTCAAAGGACATGGAATCCATACCTTTTACCATGTAATATATGTTAACTTGGAAGCAAGTCTCACTGTGTATCCAAAGATATACAGGTTCAAAGCCATAGCTGGCTTTAAAAACAGCTATCTGAAACACTAAGGGGGATTTTTATAAAAACCCTGGGACCGCTCTTATATTCACCCTGCTCTTTTTCTAAGGAGCTCTCCCTTCCCCATTTTATCCTCTCAATAACTATTCAGGTATGTCAATATGAGTGAGAGTGACCAGCTGAAGGTTACCCAGCAAGCTTGTGGCAGAGAGGGGATTTGAACCCGGTCCTTTCAGATCCTAGTCTGACTCTCTAATCACAGTGGCTGTTACTTTTATTTAAAAACAAGTTGCTTTCTTTGGGATAGGCCCCTGTCCCCACCCCAATTACTCGCTCAGCATTAATCCTCATTTTAGATGTACTCCCTTTGAGATTCTCCTGAGCCTCTGCATCATATAGTTGGGGCACAAAGTCCAGCTGCCTTTTGGTGGCTAAGAACAGAGGGCAGTTATGACCTCCCTTGAACCCTCCTGTTCAGTTTGCCTTAGCTCAGTCCACTCCTTTAGTGATCTGATCCATTATCTCCCTTCTTTAGTGATCTGATCCATTATCTCCCTTCTTTAGTGATCTGATCCATTATCTCCCTTCTTTAGTGATCTGATCCATTATCTCCCAAGGATCCACAGAACCTCCTCACGCTCCATGTTCGTAAGCACCACTTCTTTCATTTTATTCCAATTAACTGATCATAACCCCTCTTTCTAACATTTTAGTAGTTGCCCTGTACACAGCTATCAAAAGCCACATATATGTTGCCACCTGAAGTGGCAGGGTCTCACACAAAGGGGAAACTGTGCCCCGGGCATGCGTGCGCCCCGCACCCCTGCCACGCCCCTGCACTAGTGCGCGCCTGGTGCATCGCGCACCCCCCTGCCCCCTTGGCGCTACGCCACTGCTCAGACATTTCCAAGGGAAGAGGGTTTTAAACACAGCGTGGCCTTGTGGGATTCCTGCTCTGGAACATTATAGAGAAGGCTTTGGCTAGTCACACTCGTGAAACTGTCTTAAACTGACCTAAACCCTTCCCTTGGTCCATCAAAGTCAACACTGCCTAGTCAGACTGGCAGGAGGTCTCTTTCCCAGGGTCTCAAGAAGAGGTCTTTCACCTCACTGACTGTCCGGTCCTTCTAACTGGAGATGTACGAATCTGGGGCCTTCCGGATGCAAAGTACAGGCTCTTCCACTGAGCCACAGCCCCTATGGCAGCATACAGCAGTGGTACCGGCACCAATACGGAGTAAGTGTCCAGTGTGCAGTAGTGTTCAGAACATCAAGTGAAGACCCACACACCCACATTATATCTGACAATGGAAATGCTGATTCCCAAAAGCTCACGCGCTGAGCATCTTGTTGGTTTCTCAGATTCTCCTGGACGCCAATCTAGCTGTCCCGCTCAATCAAATAGCCCATTGTCAAACAGGGATGTAAAGAAGATAATATCAAGGACAGGAGAGCCACGTCAGCTAGTCAGATATATGGCAAAAAAGCAACCGGGAAGCTTTCTTAGGCAGGATACCATTAGGTTCCATGACCACACAAAGCGGCCTTACACAGAATCACATTATGGGATTACCTAGTTCAGTGACATCTGCTCTGAATAACAGGAGCATTTCGGGTAGAGGTTTTCCCACCACACCTCTGACCTGGTCTTTTTAAAAACTGGACGACACCAGGGATTGAACCTGGCACCTTTTGTGTGCAAAGCAGTATTGTCCATTGAGCCACAACGATACCAGTGATCCTGCACAATTTGGACTGAACCTGCAAAGCAAGAGCTCTAGACACCCACCACCGGGACACAAGATCCCACACAGACCCTTTTTAAAAAAGCACTTTCACGCCAACATAATCCATCCCCTTTTCTGCCTTTTATGAACCACAACACTTTGGGTCTGGCTCAGTGCTTGGAACAGCAGCCAAAACAGGCAGAAGGTCAACAGGTGCAGTTCTTCCTGATCGGAGAATAAAGTGAAGGGGAAAAGAGTCACCAGCTCGGTTTCTGCTCAACAGAATGCTACAAAAGGGGTGGGGGGCTTCAAAAAAATGGGGACAACTTTCTGCCCAGAGCCTGGCAACCCGCTTTTGCATACATTTTACTTGCCCCCTTCCACCACACCCCTTCATTCCCCTCTCCTCCACCACCACCCCCTATTCAGCCTCGCTCCAACCTCACCAGTATAAATGGCCACAGAGACCAATGACTGCTTCTCTTGCGGGCTCCAAACAGATATTGCACTCAAAAGCACTCCGATCGCGATTTGACCCCTCGGACCCCCCGTCCGGGTCTCCCGGACCCGTCCCGGCCGCCGCCATCTTCCGCCCTCACTTAATCGACGGGAGGGCTTTTGGAAACGCCCTCTGAACAACGATTGGTCTAACAATGCTCTTTCACGCCCTTCCTTCTTTTCATTGGAGAGAGGAGCAGTCAATTGTAGTATGAGGGAAGTCGATTGCGCAGATTCCTTTTGATCCCGCCTACAGCTTTGTGTGGGCGTTTGAAACTTTTTCATTGGCTACATTAGGTGGCTGTCGAAGTGTACACCAATGAGTGTTCTCTCCCCACCTCAGTTCATCGATCAAAATAAAATCTCATGTGACGGGAAAAAAGAGGTGTGTCCTTGATTGACAGAAATGCGAGCCTCTCAGAAAGTACGAAGCGACAAGGATGGGTGGGATTGACTGACTGAAAAACGCTACAGTTAGCTACACGCCTGCTAGCAAGGCGATTATGATTGGTCGTGGCGTAGATGTGGGCGGGACGAACCTTAATCGACGTTTTCTTTAACCAGTTGAGGAAGCGGATGCTCCGGGCGAACCGGTGGGCGGAGTTTGATGCCGCGCGGAGCTGTAGTGTGCGTGTACCTTTATAAGAGGAAGAGTTATTGAGGGTCAAAGGTCATTTCCTGCCTGGGGCCTGTATAAACAATCAGCAGTGTTGCTGTAGGCGGAGTATAAATGAAAACAAACAAAACAAAAATGAACCCGCTGACCCCACAAACGACACGCCCCTTTTCTGTTTCTGACATGCTTGTCAGTCCAGAGTCTGTTGACGTAGTCATAGCAACCACACCTGTTTAAGTGATGCTGCTGCCATGGCAACCTTATCTCCATCAGCATAATTGCCTTTTTCTTTCTGCCATCAAGTTGCAGCTGACTTATGGCCATCCCATGGAGTTTTCAAGGGAGGAGAAGGTGGTTTGCCATTGCCTACCTCTGCATCTTGACCCTGGTACTGCTTGGAGGTCTCTCATCCAAATGCTACCAGGATCAGGACTGAGAGTGTATGAGTTGCCCAAAGTCACCCAGCAAGCTTCTGTGGCATGAGTGCATATTTGAACCTGGATTTCCCAGGTCCTAGTCCAACATCTTAACCACTACGCTTCGTTAGCTCTCACTACAGCCTACACCGGTTTAAAAATAATTTACACAAACACATACATATATAGTTTAAAATTATACACACACATAATTTTAAACAAATGTTGGTTATATCAATATTTATAGTGATAAACCAAACTCATCACAGCTGTCCCCTGCCATCATGGCAAAATACAACAGAGCTATCCCTGGCCACCACTGTAGCGGCAGCACCCACTGCCCCTTGCCACAACTCCTACTTCCATTTGTTGCAGCTCACAGTCACTGTGTAACTCATCAGAACCCCCAAGGATTATGTCACATGTAAAGCAGCTGTCCTTAAGTACACTTACTTGGAGGCAAGTCCCACTGTGCTCAGCTGGATTTATTGCCAAATGGAGGACTGTCAGTGTAATAATCATTCCTGCCAGCGTCATGGCAACCCACAGGCATCATAACTGTGGCCATTGCCATGCTGACCCACTTTTATTAACCCTCCATAGGCCAAGCAAAGGTCCATCATAAGTTCTGCTTTTCTGCTCCTTCCCACCTTTCCCCGGCTAGGCAGGAGCAATTCCATCCACTCCCCTGCCAGCATTTCTAGGGGATGGGTGGGGTTTCTTTTAACAAAAAATGTTGATGCTTTTGATCTATCACTTCTGCAGTGGATTGTTAAACAGCCCTTAAAAAAATAAAAAAGAGGCAGGGAACAACTTCCTGTCCCAGAAACAAGGGTCAGGAAAACTGGTGGCTGAGCTCAGGGGAAGCAGTGGGGCACCTCCTTACATGTAAATGAGGAAACATGGGGAGACCCTACTGTGAAGCACGCAGCTGCAGTGCAAACTGTAAGTGCAAAAAGAGTCTTTCTCTCTTTCTTTCTCAACCCAAATCAGGGTGGGGTCTGGATCAGTGGTGGGATCCAAAAATGTTAGTAACAGGTTCCCATGGTGGTGGGATTCAAACTGTGGCATAGCACCAATGGGCCTGGGCGGGGCATGACGGGGGCGTGGCCAGGCATTCTGAGGGCGGGGGATTCCTGGGTGGGCAAGGACGCAGCCGCTGCGCCGGTCCTTGGGTGGGAAACGAATGCACGCAGGCGCAGGCTGCCACGCACGCCGGTGCACCTCCTGCTAGACTGCTTCAAGTTCTGCGCGCTACTGCTGAGAGTAACTAAGGCAAAAATCACGTGGCAAAATCACCAATTACAAAATCACCCTCTCAGCACACACAAATAATTAGTAACCTACTCTCGGGAACCTGTGGGAACCTGCTGGATCCCACCTCTGATTATGCATGCATGCAGTATGATCCAATGCGAGGTCATGCGCACCTGATAAATGGGCTGAGAACAATAAGGATCTGTTCTCAGAAAGAAGAACTTGTAGGAAGCGCTGGTGGTGTGGATGAAAAGTATTACACCGAAACTGGACTTGGTATTGGGAGACAGGTCTTTAGGAGCGGTATACAGAGAGAGCCAGCGTGGTGTGGTGGTTAATAGCAGGTGCACTCTCATGTGGAGAACCAGGTTTGATGCCCTGCTCTGCCACTTGAGTTGTGGAGGCTTATCTGATGAACCAGATTAGCTTTGTGCACTCCAACACATGGCAGCTGGGTGACCTTGGGCTAGTCACTGTTCTTTGCAGCTCTCAGCCCCACCCACCTCACAGTGTATTTGTTGAGGGTGGGGAAGGAGATCGTAAACCCCTTTGAGTCTCCTTACAGGAGAGAAAGGGGGGATATAAATCCAAAGAAGTCGTCGTCGTCGTCGTCCTCCTCTATCTCTGAATAGCAGCAGCAGGGTGGAGTAGAGGGCACATCAGCAAGCAAGAACTTTTTGTACTGTTACTTTCGGTTGTGGGACTTCTGGGACCTCTTGCTAGCCAACATGCAACCAACAATATGCATTGGACTGGATGGCTTTGTTTGCTCTGATCCAGCAGTTGTCTTCTGATATTTTTCTTATAATGTCCTTAATACACAGGAAATGGAAGCCAGACAGGATAAATAAACGGCTAGATGGGGACAACTGAAGAAACCTGGCAGAGCTTAAGGTAAGGAGGAGATGTATGTTGTGAAGGGTGAGGGAAGGAACTAGAAGGCAGATCAAGAAGTGGGTCGAGGAAAGGGCTGCTGAGCTCAAAGTCTCTACAGGGAAATTCTGCCAGCTGTCTTTTTTGCTATTAGTGCAGTGTCATGGCAGGAAATGAGCATGAGAAGCAGTGGATAGTGGGGATGAGTTTGAAGTCAGCCAATTCCTTGCTTGCAGGTTTCTTCTACAAAGTGATGGCGAACCTTTTCAAGACCGAGTGCCCAAACTGCAACCCAAAACCCACTTATTTATTGCAAAGTGCCAACACGGCAATTTAACCTGAATACTGAGGTTTTAGTTTAGAAAAAATGGTTGGCTCCGAGGCATGCGTTACTTGGGAGTAAGCTTGGTGGTAGTCGGTGGCTTTGCTTTAAAGCAACCGTGCAACTCTTCCAACAGGTGAATCACGACCCTAGGAGGGTTTACTCAGAAGCAAGCTCCATTGCCAGCAACCGAGCTTACTCCCAGGTAAAGGATTGCACTTTAGTTTAACAGCGCTTAACAGGGTTATCCACACTACTTCCCCAAAACTAGGTCTTAGGTTTAATGCTAATAATCGAGCCCAGCAGCCCAGGCCAGCTTAGATGTGCGGGGGGAGGGGGACTCTGTTTGCGTGTGCCCACAGAGAGGGCTCCTAGTGCCACCTCTGACACCCGTGCCATAGGTTCGCCACCACTGTTCTACAATGTTCCCAGTGGGCTGAGACATTGGAAAATGAATACCAAACTGTCTTTGTCACAATTAACACCCAAATTGTAATGAATGTAGAAATTCACATCTGGATCTTGACAGTTCAAGACTGTGTATGCACTTTGCCGTCAGGTCACAACTGGCAAAGGAAATGTTTCCTGGGAAATCTTAGGCTGGCTCTCAGTAACTCTACCTGGTCCCAGACAAATAGGAACTCAGAGGCACACCAGTGAATGCAGCGCAGCTATCCTGCAGCTCAGTTGCCCAAGGAGAATTCGTTGAGCCTTAATACCATTGATTCTGGGCTGCAATGACTGCCAACCATTTCTGGCATTATCCCTGCATTTTTAGACGTTTACAAAATGCATCTGGGATTGCCAATATGCACATGTAAATGTCATTATTCGCCAAGTTTCAGTCATTGTAATGGGATAATAGAATATCATAGCAGTAAAGCCCATTTTAAAATGAAATAAAATGGGCTCTAGATGGGGGAAGGGCAGGCAGGATAGAACTGTTTCCCTTACCTTGTTCCCCTACCCCTGCACAGCTTTGGAAACAGAGAAGCGGCCCTGATCATACATGAAGGGCTCAGCTAGCTCAGGCCCGCATGGAGGATTAGGCTATTTTCCCTTCCTCTTTGTTTCCAAAGTCCTATGGGGGCCTTATCCTCCATGCTGGACTCAGCACACTGATTCCAACATGGAAGATCAGGCCCACTTCCCCCCCCCCCCCCCCCAGCTCACTTCCCGAGGCCCCTGGGTCTTGGGAAGAGATATAGGTAGTGGTTGGATTGTGAGGGACACACTTCACACCCGTTGGCTGTGGGGTTTGTTGTCAGACATTCCAAACCCTTATTGAATTATGTATAAGGATGTGAAAGATTTCAGTTGGGTGTTGAAGACTCCACTCCGCGACTCTCTCTTTTTCTATCAGGACATAAACAGGCATAAACACAACAAACAGGGAAAGGAAGGGCTCACGATTTTCTCTGTGACTAATATATATAAACCTGCCACTTGCTGTCTTGTTACTGTTATGAAATTATTCTTCAATTAATTCTCAGTTATTATTATTGCTAAGGAACAGCCATACTTTTCTCTACTGTATTCTCATTTTCTTAATCCTCAGATCTATAAACCATCAGTTCATTTTTTAATGTTTTAGCAAAAAGTCTGTCGGGGTGGTCTGCAACCTGTGGCTCTCCAGATGTTCATGGACTACAAATCCCATCAGCCCCTGCCAGCATGGCTGATGGGAATTGTAGTCCATGAACATCTGGAGAGCTGCAGGTTGCAGACTACTAAAGCTGAGCCATTTCAGCCAGTTTCAGCATCTTCACAAGCCATTCTTCTATTGCAGGTCTAGATGAAGTTTTCCATTTTTGCGCATATAATATTCTCGCAAACAATATCATATATAAAAACTAAAATTCTTATTTTTTCCAATGGTCGCTCCCTAAGACCCAGACGTTAAGCCTTTGGTTTCATTTGTATATTAGTCTTCAAGGTCTTCTGAATTATTAAATGTACTTGTATCCGAAATTTGTTTAGCTTTATCTTAAACAGTAGATCCTTTCACCTTTCGAACACACATGCAGACCATTTTTATACATTTTTTAAATTAATCCTCCAGTGATCAATACCAATACATCATTGTGCTGAAGTTCTCAAACATTTTCAGACTGATCTATACCTAGCAGGGTTTTTGTGAGGGATAAAATGGAACAAGAGAGAACGGCATAAGTCACCCTGAACATAGAAAGTAAAAAATGAAGGAAAGTGAAGTATTTGCAGAAAACCACAATACAGATGTCCACATTTGCAGAACATCAGTTTTTAAAAATTAAAAAAGAAACAGTAGAAACTTAAATATTACGATCCAGCGCGATACAGAAATCACAACTGAGTCGTCCAGATTCATTGTGAAGCTCATTGCCAAGGTTAACCTCCGAGCTATTTCCTGGAAGGAAGCCCCATCGAATAGACCTGAGTATAATCTGTTTAAAGACCTACAGAGTCACCATCAGCTGCGATTTGAGAGCACATAGATCCACACAACACTGAGGCCCATTCCGCACATGCAGAATAATGCACTTTCAAACTGCTTTCAGTGCTCTTTGAAGCTGTGCGGAATAGCAAAATCCACTTGCAAACGGTTGTGAAAGTGGTTTGAAAATGCATTATTTTGCGTGTGCGGAAGGGGCCCCAGTTTGCTAGAGAGACGGAGACTGAAAAGGGGAAAGGACCCTTTCCTTGGAGGGCAGGTTTGCTGCTGCTGTAGGATGCGCCCAGCCTACCCCGCAGGGCTGTTGTGAGGATTAAATGGAGCTCCTTGGAGGAAGGGTGGGGCAAAAACGTGCTAGAGGAAATAAAAGTGAATTCAATCTGCTACCGGTACAATTTGGAGGGACGAGCTTGCAGGCGTCTATATTTGCTGCAACTTGGGGCTGGGTGGCGTTTTGTGAATTTCCTACGTTGTTGGGCTGTAGACCCTTGGGAGGGGGGGGCTATTAACATGCAACGGACCTCCCCCCCACCCGCTATATCAGCATGCGGGTGGGGAGAAAGATTTGGGGCTAGAAGCACAAGGGTCGGAGGAGGGGGATGCCACGAATGAATGGGGAGGGATGAATGGGATCGCGGCGAGAACGCGCGAGAACCCGGGAAGGGGAAGGAAGCGGGGGGGGGGGGAGGACGGAGTGGTCACGGGGTGGGGAGGGGGGCCGGCGAGGAGGGAGCCGCCTCTGCCATTGGTGGTTGGAGCTGCCCATTAGCTGCCCCCCCAGCTTCCTGCCTCTCCTCGCCCCCCCCCCGCCACCCTCCAGCCCCCCAGGAAGTGGCCCGCGCCGGTGGAAGCATCTGCCGGCTCCAGCATCCGAGCCCTGCCCCCTCCCGCCCTTTGCAGCGCATCCCTGCAAGCGGCCAGCTCGGCAGCTGCACCATCATGGCCCGGCCCTGCGGGCGCGGGGGGTAGCCGGGCGGGGGCCTCCAGGCGCCCCTCCCCAGCCCTGCCCCCGGGAGGGGGCGCCGCGCAGCCAGGTGAGGAGGGGGGGAGAGAAGGAAACACCCCCCCCCGGATTGTGCCGTGGTATTTCGGGTGCAGGGCTTGGGGAGCGGGCATGCAGGGGGCCGGGGAGGATGGGGTTGGTGTGGGGGGTGGAGGAGGCTCGGGAGGTGGAGTGGTGGGGGCTGGGGGGGGGTAGGTAGTCGCTTGGGGGGGAAGAAGGGCTTTGGAAGGCGGGAGGGAGCTGGCAATTGTGGTGGGAGGGCCAGCCTGTGCTGGGATGAACTGGAGAAGGGTGCAGATCGGGTGGTTGTGATGGGAGACGGGGTGGGGATTCCTGGAGGGGGGAGTTGGGGTGTAATGGGACGGTGAGGTGGCTGTCCTGGAAAGCCACTGGAAGGGCAGGAGGGGCCTGGGAAGTGTATTGGGGTGCCCCCAGGAGAGTCCATATGGGGGACATACTGGGTGTTCGCAATTGGAAGTAAGTGGGATTGCCAGCTGTCAGGCAAGGCCTGGAGGTCTGCAAGGAGGGGGGGAGTGCCCCTGGAGAAAATGGCTCTTTTGGTGGGGGGGCTCTAAGGCATTTGAGGTGTCCCCCCCCCTTCAACCCTAGCTCTCCCCAGGCTCTGCACCCTGAGTCTCCAGGAATCCCTGGAGTTGGCAACCCCAGGGGAAGGGATACTGTGTTCTGGAGCATAGCAAAAAGGGGGGCCCCTGCAGAAGTCGAACCCCCAAGGATGGTTTGGAGCGTTTCTTCCAAGATGGGGCGAAAAGCGAGCCCGCTTTTCAGGGGAGAGATTTGAGCTGCAATCGGAGAGGACTTCTGAGAAACGTCCAGGACGGGAAAAACTTGTTATGATTCGGAGGACCTCCGAAGAGAACGGTGGGAAAGTTGGGGAAAGGATGGGAGAGTCGAGCACCAATTGTGGGAACGGGGAAGGACTGGGCCTGGATCCGTCTTTGTAAAGGTTGGAGAAGGACAACTTTTGTGTTTGCTTTCGTGGCCTTTTAAAAATCAACCACAGAAGAAGCTGTTAAGGATTGCCAAGAATGACAGTGCACAAAAAGTTTTCAATCTTCGTGCTTGGGACAGCTTCGTGTAGGATGCGTTAATCCCATTTTACAGATGACACAGCTGAGGCAAGGGCTCGACCCAAAGCCCTCGCAGTTTCTAGGGCTGTGCACGGGTTTGAATCCAAGCTGTGCCCTCCTTTCCACTAAAGGGGAGGTACTTAGACGGGTTGTTGGGGAGGAGGGAATTCTGCAGGAATACGCTGCTGGGTGGACTTTGAAGTAAGGAGTGTGTCTGAGGAGGGACTGTGACTTAGTGGCAGAGCAACTTCTTCACTAGCAGGAGGTCTCCGGTTCTGTCCCCGGCATCTCCAGCCGAAAAGATGAGGCGCTGGGTGATGTGAAAGATCTCCGCTTGAGACTCTGGAGGACGGCTGCCGGTCTGAGTAGACACCTCCAGACCTTGATGGGCAAAAAGTCTTGATTCAATGCAAGGCAGCCTCAAGGGTGTGCTTGCTCGTAATATTTCCACTGGGTATCTTCTGCAAAACCTGAGGGAGAAAAAGAAAACTCTTGGAAGACCCCTTTCCTGTTGTTTTCACTGCAAAATGAAGACGTGAGAGATCGTGGCGACTGTTTATATAGTGTTGGCGAGGGCCTTCGAGTGAAAGGCAGGAGAAGAAAGGACGAATTGTGTTTTGGGGCCTTGCTTTCCTCGGAGGTGGGGTGCCATTGCTGTGCAGCTCCCGGTGTGCCTGTTTGTAGTGTCAAGGTGTTGAACGGATGAGGTAAGTCAGAGAGGGGTTTTGTAAGGAACCCTGTGAAATATAGTTGACTGGTGCATCCCTGGCCCATTCTTGGGACTTTGGGAGGGCTCTCGGGCTTACCTTGGCTTTGACTTGGCATTCTGTCGCACCAAGGCTGCCTTGACCAAGCCTCCATTTTGCCTGATATCTTGGGGGTCAGCCTGGCCTGGTTGGATAATGTTATTCTCTGAGGCCCCTTCCGCACACGCAAAATAATGCGTTTTCAAACCACTTTTACAACTGTTTGCAAGTGGATTTTGCTGTTCCGCACAGCCTCAAAGAGCACTGAAAGCAGTTTGAAAGTGCATTATTCTGCATGTGCGGAATGAGCCTGAGATTCTGCCACCTTTAGCAAGCAAACTGGATATTAGCAGTTCAAGCTCAAGGTTTTATGCACCAGAAACTGTGGATATTAGCAGTTCAAGCTCAAGGTTTTATGCACGACAGAGAGCGGATATTAGCAGTTCAAGCTCAAGGTTTTATGCACTACAAACAGTGGATATTAGCAGTTGTGGGAACCTTGTGGTGGAAGCCTCTTGAGGTACCAACTGCCTTCCTTCTGTTAGGTATGCTGAGGTAGCAGAAGTGATCTCCCTGTCTGGTAATATCACCCTCTGCTGCCGCCACCACCCCTCACCTTTGACTGGTCAAGCTGAAGGTTTTATGCCCCATGAGGGCCTGTTCCAGACTCTGCTGGCCTCAATGCATACAAAAGGCCTGTCCTAGACTTAATTTTCCAGTTCCAAGCATATCTCTGGTGAGGGATGTGGATATCTTGCCCGTGCCCCCCTTCTTTATTTATTTCGATTGGTTTATTAAAACATGTATATCTTGCCTTTCCTTGTGGGCCTAGGTGGCTTACAACAATAGTTAATTTTTTTCAGTTTAAACCAAAAATAAAATAGCAGGCCCCAAATCCCTCCCCTCACTTCCTCTTAAAAGATGCCTGTTGTTCAAAGCCCCTCAGAAACCCTGGCAAACAGGCAGGCCTTGCAGGGCCTCCTGAGGATCCCAAAGGAAGGGACCCCCTCGCCTCTTCAGGGGGGCCCCTTCCACCGAGCCAAAGTCACATGGTTAATGCCACATGGGCCACCCTGAGTGGTGGGACAGCCAACAGATGGCTTCCTGAGAAACGTAGTTGGCACACTGGGAAATGTGCTCAGACCCTGCTGGGGTGAAGACAGTTGGTCAATCCACCCTTGGAGATTGGAGGGTCTGGTGGGATTTTGAGACTCTGAGCACAGTTGGGGCCTGGAACGGTTGTCTTCTTCAAGTGGTACATACAGTCGCTCCCTCTGAACCTGGATCCGTGATTTACTCCAGAGCTGGTGAGCTGAAAAGGCATCTCGTGTGTTGCTGTTGGCCAAATCTGGCTTAGCATTTTGTGAAGCAAACTGTGAGGCCCCAGCGACAGCCGTGAAATGTTTTTCCTTCTGTGCTACTCCCTGCATCAGCTGAATCATATCCGGCATAGGAAGGGCTGTGGGTCAGTGGTATAATATTTGCTTGACATACGCAAGATTGGAGGTTCAGTGCCCAGCATCTCCAGATAAGAGGCAGGCAGGAAGTGAAGCGAAAACGCAAGACCTCGGAGAGCTACGGCCAGTCTTGAGAAGACAGTCTTGAGGGCCCTCGCACTTAAGGAGCGAGTCCCGTAAGGATAGTGGTTTTAGTGCAGGGGTAGGGAACCTGCGGCTCTCCAGATGTTCAGGAACTACAATTCCCATCAGCCCCTACCAGCATGGCCAATTGGCCATGCTGACAGAGGCTGATGGGAATTGTAGTTCCTGAACATCTGGAGAGCCGCAGGTTCCCTACCCCTGTTTTAGTGGAAAAGCCTTTGCGCTGTCATTTGCCAGTTTAAAATCTCTTCTTTGTGGTCGGCACTGAATTTTTGAACAAGTGTTGCGGCGGCTTCCTGATGGTGTAGTTGTACGGAGGGTTTCACTGGTTGAGGGAGAATGAGGTAACACTGAAGCCTGATAAGATATGTGTGTGTGTGTTCACGTGTGTATTTGTGAAGCAAGCTGGGGAGAGTGCTGTTCTGGGTGGGATTTTTCTCAGGTGAAGCACAGCTTCCTCAGATGGGCTTGAGAGTTCTGTGGGATCGTTCTCCGTGGCTGGAACAGCAGGTGAACGTGGTAGCTCAAAAACCACTTTTCTCCAGCTGCCTACAGGCCAGAAACGTTTTCCTTCCCTGGAGGCAGCCGATCTGGCCGCACTGTTAACGACCTGGAGGTTCATTTACTCCAAGGCACTCTTTATATTTGGATGAGGCAGCCCTTAGGGGCAACTTGGAAACTTCAGTGGCACAAAATGCAGAAGCCTTCTTGTTATAAAGAGCTTACTGCTCAACACACGGAGCTGTCACACCTTGTTTCTTTCTGGGTTCTATTAAAGGTACTGGTGCCAGCTGTTATTTGTTTAGAAAAGGTCTACGCTTCCTTCCTGGAGAACCTGCTCAACTCAGCGTACAAAGTAAAACACGATAAAAGCGGCGTTAAGATAGCATAAAAACTGTTAAAAATAAACTCTTAAAAACCCAGCCCACGTAAACTCTGCTAGAATATAAAAAGCGTGTAGAATAACTGCCCAGAAGTTATCCTCATAAAACAGTTCTCAAGCTATAAGCAGACTATAAACCATTTAAAGCCCGTCATGACTTGGGTCCCATGAACTTGAAAGACTGCCTCTCGGTGCTTAAAACCTTGTGGCTTTCTACACAACACTTCCTCCCTGTGAGCCTAACCTTTCTAGGGTGTGCTCCATTGTAGCCCGCACACATCCCATTTCTGGCTTTCCAGAAGGACCCCCCCCTTTTTTTTTGCAGTCTAGTTACAGCTGACGTGGCCATCCCATAAGGATGTTTAAGGGAAGACACATTTGGAGGTGGTTTACCATAGCCTGCCTCCGCATCCTTGAAGGTCTCCCGTCCAAATAAATAGCCAGAGTCTGGGGCTGAGAGTGTATGATTGGTCCAAGGCCAGTCAGCAAGTTTCCATGGCTGTGTGGGCTTTTGAACCTGGGTTTCCCAGATGCTACTCTGCCACCTTAACCACTCCACCATGTTGGTTCTTGGAAGGCCCTATGACCAGGGTGGCGAACCTTTGGCACTCCAGATGTTATAGACTACAATTCCCATCAACCCCTGCCAGTATGGCCAATTTGCCATGCTGGCAGGGGCTGATGGGAATTGTAGTCCATAACATCTGGAGTGCCAAAGGTTCGCCACCGCTGCAATATTTAGGAGGGCATTCGGGCCTTGATAAGAGGTGATTTATGGGGCGCAGTTATTGGTAAAGTGTACTGCTTTTTGTTTCGTTAATAGATTTCTATGTGGCATCGATACGGATTCGACGTGGTTGTAACTGAATGTATTAATTGTGTTGTTTTGTGTGTGGTATGATCTTAGTTGGTTTTTATGCTTATTTAGTATTTGTTTTCTTACTCACCTTTGGTTCCAACACCAGAAGGAGAGCTGAATTGTAAATACTTTAAAATTCACAGAGTCTTTTCAGTAATTACTATACCTGTAAGGCAGGTTGGGTATTATTCCAAAATTGTGGATGGGGAGGGCAGTGTGAGGCTGATAGGTAGCAGCTGGCCTAGGGCAGTGGTGGCGAACCTATGGCACAGGTGCCAGAGGTGGCACTCAGAGCCTCTCTGTCGGCACACGCAAACAGAGTTGCCCCCCCCCCCACCCCACATATAGGTTGGTCTGGGCCGCTGCGCTCGATTATTAGCATTAAACCTAAGACCTAGGTTTTGGGAAGCAGTGTAGGTAACCCTGTTAAGCACTGTTAAACCCCACTGATTTTCATGCGAAGAACTAAAGCACGATCCTTTACCAGGGAGTAAGCTTGGTTGCTGGCAATGGGGCTTGTTTCTGAGTAAACCCTCCTAGGGTCGTGATTCACCCATTGGAAGAGTTTCACGGTTGCTTCAAAGCAAAGCCACCAACTACCACCAAGCTTACTCCTGAGGAACACACGCCTGGGAGTCAACCTCAGTATTCAGGTTAAATTGCCGTGTTGGCACTTTGCAATAAATAAGTGGATTTTGAGTTGCAATTTGGGCACTCGGTCTCGAAAAGGTTCGCCATCACTGGCCTAGGGGCTAAAATCTTACCTGGTTTTGCTTGTAAGTCCCACTGAACTAGGTAGAACTTCTGAGTAAACATCCCTAGGACGGATCTGCATTGCGCCTAGTAAATTTGCGGTGAGATCTCCAATGGAGACTCCACTGGTTCAAGGCTCAATCTATTAACCGCAGTGCTGCTAAGGTAAAGTGGGTCTTCCGGAGGAGGGCAACAAAGGGTCTGGAGACCAAGTAATGTGAGGAAAGATTGACGGAGCTTGGTATGTCTAGCCTGGAGAGCAGACAATTAAAAGGTGAGACGATATCCATTTTCAAGTTCTTGAAGGGCTGACATACAGAGGATGCTGCAAAGTTGTTTTCCGTTGCCCCAGGAGCTTGGACCAAATTCAATCAAAAGAGTTTTCGGCAAACATTAGAAAGAACTGCCTGACACAGCGGTTGCTCGGAGGATTCCTTGGGAGTCTGCGGGTTCCTCTTCTTTGGAGGTTCTTAAGCTGAAGCTAGATGGTTATCTGACAGCAGTGTTGATTCAGCAGGTGTAGGTAGATCATGAAAATGAGGGGAAGAAGAGATCAGCCAGTGTTTGGCTCTTGCGTCTCTTTCTTCCATGCTCAGGGTAACGTCGATCGCCACTTTGGACTCAGGAAGCTCCAGGTCAGAGTGGCCAGAGGTCTTCTGGGTATGGAACCGGGGTCGGGGGGGGGGGGGGGGTGTGAATTTCCTGCGTTGTGCCTGGAGGTCCCTTCCAATGTTATGTTTCCAAAGTTAACTTGAAAGGGAGGGGATGATTCAGAATATGGTTGCCAGTAATATTTGCTCAAAATAAATACTGATGAGAACTGAGCATGCTCTGGAAGGAAGGGAATGTTGAGACTCAGTTTGAGGAAGAAAATACAGGGAGATAAAATTGGACTGCTCCTTTCCCTGAGAGCTCAGAGCAGGCGTCCCCAACGTGGCATCAGTGGTGACACCTTTTCTGGGGCTTGCCAAGTATTTTTAGGAACTATGTGGGGCCAGGTAGAGTTTTTGGTTCTGATTGACTATTGGAAATTTGATTGGCCGTGAAGACTTTTTAAAAAAATGTTGTTTTGGCATCAGCTGCCACTACAGTCCAAGAATCTACACTGTGTTACTGCAGTTAAGTTGTGTCAATTATTTTGTGGCTAGCTCCGCCTCTTGTGGCAGCCATTTCGTTGGTTCACTGACTATGGTCGAATCCCCACTACCGTCTTAGCCAGGTTTCAGAACACAAACTAACCAGGTTTGAGGGACGACCTCCCTGGTTGAATCCCCACTACCGTCTTAGCCAGGTTTCAGAACACAAACTAACCAGGTTTGAGGGACGACCTCCCCGGTCGAATCCCCACTACTGTCTTAGCCAGAACACAAACTAACCAGGTTTGAGGTCGTTTGTGTTCTAAAACCTGGCTAAGACGGTAGTGGGGATTCGGCCGGGGAGGTTGTCCCTCAAACCTGGTTAGTTTGTGTTCTGAAACCTGGCGAAGATGGTAGTGGGGATTCGACCTATGACTGATTTCCAAATGTGTCTGCAGGCTCAAAGTTGGGACCCTCTGGCTTAGAGAATCCTGAAGGAGGAGCTTTGGGGTAGAGTGGGGTTTCCTCATGCCCAGGAACAATTTCTGTGCAGAAATTTCTTCCCCCCACATGAAAGTATAGTCTCAGGTACTTAAGATGGCTGTGAGGATCCTCATCTGTGTTTGTGACGGCGACTGAAACAAAAGGCTAATGGTCTCGCCCCTACCAGGTTCATTAATGTAGCCTGCAAGGGCGTGATCTTGTTGGTTGCCTCATATAGGTACTGCGATCTCATTGAAGGACTGTGACCCTGGAGTAGTACATGTGCTTTACAGACACAAAGTCTTAGGTTCGATCCCTGGCCCTTCCACTTAAATAGTCAGGCAACAGGTGGCGTGAAAGACTTCTACCTGAGACCCTGGAGAGCAGCAGCCCGTCAGAGAGGGCGATACTACTTTTGGTGGACTGAATGTCTGACTCCGCGGAAGGCGGATTCACGCCTTCACAGGATTTGCTTTTGTGCATGCTGGGACAGAGTCGCTGAATTTGATCTGCTGTACTTTATTTGATTTTTGACCTTCCTTGCTAAAACTCAGGGCAGATTACGAGACATAAATCAGTGCATTTAGATAGCCTAAGAAAACCAGTGAGCAATATAATAGAGCTAGAATTACAGAAGTTGTAAACTATGCAAACAATCCATCTAAGGCAAGGTACACTATCACAATCCAGGAAGTGGATTCTGGGCTATGGGAAAATGCAGTAAAAGCATTTTATTGTATAACATATGATCACAGAACCGACTGCCTTCTGGAGGTTTTGCCATAATGTAGCCCAAACGCTCCTTGGAATCACATTTTGTTGAGTCTGAGTTAGGCATAGCAGGGCAAGCTGTGCAGCTGGAATGCTGTGTTTTTAATAAGGGTTTTAATTGTTTTAACCCAAATAGAGCCGTATTTGTTATTATAGTTGTTTTTTGTTATGGTTAGAACTGTGCTCTGTTGTATAGATTAATATGTTGTGCACCACCCAGAGCCCTTTGGGGGAGGGTGGTATACAAAACTAATAAATTATTATTATTATTATTATAATTGTAGATTTCACAGTTGCCAGATCTTTAGCTGGTTGTTGGCCTTCATTACAATTCGAGCCTCACCCAGAGGCCTAGGAAGTTGTAATGTATCGGTGTAGTATTTGTGCGGATCTCAGCAGGGCTGCCTTCTGAATTTGACAGATGTTAATTTTATCAATTCGAAGATGTTTCAAGTGCTGCCCTAGTGTTTTTGGGATGGCGCCCAGCGTGCCGATTACCACTGGGACGACCTCAGCTGGTTTGTGCCATAGACGCTGAAGCTCGATGATGATTTTTATGATGATGATGATGATGATGATGATGATGATGATGATGATGATGATGATGATGATGATGATTTTGTTTGTTTGTTTGTTTAAAACATTTGTATCCCAGTTAGGGCTCACAGGGCAGCATTGAGATTCACCTTTTAAAACAGTAGCGCGGATACATGTAAAACACCCATTCAAACATTAATAGGAAGAAGGCTCCATAAGGGAATGGTAGAGAGGGGCAGACAGATCTCCCAGGAGAGGAGATTCTATTGTTTTGGTGCCATGATTGAGAAGGCCCTTTCTGGGGCTGCCCCGCACCCCATCTGGCCTCAGATGAAGCCCCCCGCCAAGGACTGCAATGGTACTATGTTTCCATCATGAGGAAGGCTGTGAAACCCTCTTCCAAAACAGTATGAAGTATCTCTTGGACTGTGGTTGAGAACCCCCACCGTCCCATCTCTTGTCCTCATTAACAGCATGTTTTCATTCACCTTTGGGAAATGCTGGCATTTTACTGTGAGTCCCAGTATATATTGTTCTGTAAGACTCTTTGCTGGTGGGAGAGACTTGCTGCTCCTGCAGTAGTTTTTGATCTTTGACCTTTCAGCCCGTCCCCTGACTTCCTGTGGCCTGCTCCATCGGTCCGTTGCTGTCCTTTCAACCTGGCCCCCTGTTCCCAGTTGCTGCCCAAGCACCAGCAGGCAGAGTGGCCCAAGTGTGGCATCCATCACCTGAAATATTCATTTGCAGACGAGCAGATGAAGCGCAGGGCTTACCGGGGGGGGCAAGGTCGCTGCCAACCATCGTGAAGCCAACCAGAATGTGGCATAAGGCCTGCAGGATGTTTATTTTTATTTGTTTTCTAGACTGCCCTTCCCTATGCTACCTCTGGGCAGCGTTCAGCATCAACAGCAGAACAATAAAATCCACAGCTATATCCTGGTGTCATAATCTCTGCTAAGGGATAATAGCTAAATTTAAGCTGCAACCCTTAAAACCACCATTCATACCAGTATTGAAAAGGGAAAGAGGGAAGGGAAGGGGGCGGGGGAGTTGCCAGTGGGTGGATACTGTTACTGTCCTCAACCATAAGCCTTGAAGAACAGCACCTTCTTACGAGTCCTGCAGGGCCCAGGTCTCACTTGACAGAGCACTTGACCAGGCTGGGGACAGTGCTGAAAAGTCTCTGTTGTCAGTCAGATGTCATAAGAACATAAGAACTAGCCAGCTGGATCAGACCAGAGTCCATCTAGTCCAGCACTCTGCTACTCACAGTGGCCCACCAGGTGCCTTTGGGAGCTCACGTGCAGGAGGTGAAAGCAATGGCCTGCTGCTGCTGCTGCTGCTGCTGCTCCTGAGCACCTGGTCTGCTAAGGCATTTGCAATCTCAGATCAAAGAGGATCAAGATTGGTAGCCAGAGATTGACTTCTCCTCCATAAATCTGTCCAAGCCCCTTTTAAAGCTATCCAGGTTAGTGGCCATCATCACCTCCTGTGGCAGCATATTCCAAACACCAATCACACGTTGCGTGAAGAACTGTTTCCTTTTATTAGTCCTAATTCTTCCCCCCAGCATTTTCAATGAATGCCCCCTGGTTCTAGTATTGTGAGAAAGAGAGAGAAAATTCTCTCTGTCGACATTTTCTACCCCATGCATAATTGTATAGACTTCAATCATATCCCCCCTCAGACATCTCCTCTCCAAACTAAAGAGTCCCAAACGCTGCAGCCTCTCCTCATAAGGAAGGAAGGCTAGAGCTGGAGAGGCCCTGGATAAAGCGATGAAACCCACTGAGCAACTTTGAGCCATTTGCACTGCCTGGTCTACCTTGCAGGGTTGTCGTGAGGCTTTAAAAGAAACAGAAGAAAGAAATGCAGCAAAGCCTATGCACCGCCCTGAGGTTCTTGGAAGACAGGCAGGATTAAAAATCTTTGTTATCATTGGGGTGCTGTGTGGTTTCCGGGCTGCGTGGCCATGTTCTAGTAGCATTTTCTCCTGACGTTTCACCTGCATCTCTGGCTGGCGTCTTCTGAAGATGCAGGCAAAATGTCAGGAGAAAATGCTACCAGAACACGGCCGTACAACCTGAAAACCACACAACACCCCAGTGATTCTGGCCGTGGAAGCCTTCGACAATACTTTGTTATCATTTTTGTTTTAACACTTGGTAACCGTTTTCCCTGATTCTCCCCAGCCTTCCCTGTTTTCTTTACCTCACAAACACACCCATCCATCTCCCATGCCAGATTCATACGTACAGGAGAACGAAGAGGCAGAGTTCTGAGAGAGTGAAATAGATGCTTCCACATCAGACTGCAGAGGGCGCCTTGCAGCTCTGAATGTCCCTTTGCATTAAAAAAAAGGTCCATGCAAATAGCAGACTAGCTTAGCCGGCAGAAAGTTTCTGCTTCCTTTTCCTGCATTGCTAATTCTCTGTTAACAAGTAATCCAGGGATTGAAATTTGAACCCGGTACCTCCTTAAAGACCTACAAAAATTGCCCATGGTATGAGAACCTGAGAGCCCTGCTAAATCAGAACCCCTAGTTCAGTGGTGGTGAACCTATGGCACTCCAGAGGTTCATGGACTACAATTCCCAGCAGCCCCTGCCAGCATGGCCAATTGACCATGCTGGTAGGGGCTGATGGGAATTGTAGTCCATAACATCTGGAGTCCCAACGATTCGCCACCACGGCCCTAGTGGTTCATCTAGTCCAGCAATTTGTCTCACATCGTGGTCAGCCAGTTCCGATGGAGGGCATAGAGGCTGAGGCCTTCCCCTAATGTTAGCTCGTGGCGCTGGGATTCAGAGATGCACTGCCTCTGAAAACTTTCGTCACTGTGACTAGTAGCCACTAGACCTCTCCTCCATGCATCTGTCTATCTGTGGAAAGATTTGTGCTATATTGGAAGTATTGGAAGTATTGGTGCTATATCAGTGAGCCAGTGTGTTGTAATGCTTAAGGGTCTCGGAGACTGAGATTTGAACCTCCGCTCTGCTCTGGAGGCTTGCAGGGTGGTTTTGGGCCAGACACACACTGTCAGCCTAACCCAGGGGTCGGGAACCCGCGGCTCGCGAGCCGCATGCGGCTCTTCCCCCGCTGTTCTGCGGCTCCATGAACGGAGCCGCCGGGCCCCTCTTCACCCCCCCTGCAGGAAGCAGGGCGGGCACATCTCTAGTCATCCAAGCTGGGTGGGGGAGGGAGGGGCGAGCCCGGGTGGGGAGGGAGCCGAGGCTGGCCTGAGCGAGCAAGTCGGCGGGGGAGCGGACGGGGGGCGAGCGAGTGGGTGGGGGGGCGTGAGCCAAATGGCTCTTTGGTGGTGAGCCAAATTTGGTGGTGAGCCAAATGGCTCTTTGAGGGGAAAAGGTTCCCGACCCCTGGCCTAACCTATCATAGACAATCATTACAATGATACACGGAGGACAGGAGAACAATGTAAACTACTTTGGGCTTCCATTGGAGAGAAAGGGGGGAGGTAAATAAATAATTAAAGCTAGCTCCTGACGTGGTGCCCCGGCTCCACAGCACAGAAAAATACAGTCCTTTAAGATGTTCCTGAAAAGCAAATTGGTTTCTTGGAAGCAGGGAGAAGGGAGATCAAAGCGGCTCTTGGAGAAGAGGTTGCCATGTGGATAAGCTGAGCATAGCCCTGTCGCAGGGATCAGTTGCAGGGATCTTGCAGTTCGGCCGTCCCTTTCCAAGAAATTTGTTCCAGAGAAAAGCTGCCCATCCGCATTCAGGTTACTCGGTAAATTCCTGGGGCCAGATCAACTGAAGAATATGGCGTGAGAGGACTACTGTCAGTCTGGCAGCAAAAGAGGAAGGGTGAGGTGGGGGCAGAATGTGGGTTAGTAGTAAAGCACTTTACTTAGTAGTAAAGATCCTCTGAAGTAGTAAAGATCCTCTGAAGTAGTAAAGATCCTCTGAAAATGCCAGCCACAGATGCAGGCGAAACGTCAGGAGAGAATGCTGCTAGAACACGGCCATACAGCCCGGAAACCACACAGCACCCAAGTAAAGCACTTGCTCAGAATGCAGAAAGTCATACGTTCAGTTCCTGATAGCTCCAGTTAAAAGGATCAAGCAAAAGGTGACATGAAACTTAATTTTTCTGAAGAATTTTTTTTACTGTTTTTCTGTTGATCCATGTCAAAGGTTAAATCAGGCTCCCAGATGATCACTAGATTAGTTGGGCCTGCCAGGAATTCGCCTTTGACATGACCCGTGTTGTTACTCAAATTGGTCTGTTCTGTTTCTTTAATTGGTTGAGGGGAATTAGCGGGAAACAGACCAACAATGTGAGAGGCGAGTAGGAGATCTCTACCAGTGTATACAAAGGTCAGTCACCTAAGAAATCCACTCAAAACCAGAATTGAATAAAAAAGAGTACAATTTTATTAAAGGATCAAAAATAAGACAGAAATACACTCAAACGCTCATAGAATTAAAAAATCTGGGAAATAAAGAAATGTGTGATAGTGGGAATAGATTATTGGGAGGACGATAATCACCATTCCAGAAGTTAAGAGGTCCAAGGAGAATGAGTGGGAAATGGCCAGCACCTCTCTCAAGGAAGAAAAATTTCCATGGAATTTGGGAGTCCAGTTATACAAAAAAAATTGCCCCTTTGTCAATGATAAGAGGGGAAATCTTCTTGGGACACAGCAAAGTTCTGTTCCCAGGCGTGAACAATGCTGTGGGAAATGATTTGATGGAATTTTAATAGTGGGACAGGAAGTTTCTGAGATGATGTTAATATTAGGGGGAAAGGGTGCAAGGCAAAGCAGCAGGTTCGCAGATGAGATCAAGTTGTAAGTTCAGAGACAGTTGTGCAATCTTGTCCACGCTGTTGTTAACCAGATTTGAGTGCCTGTTCTTTTAGGAGAGGCTTTGTCTGAAGGTATGCATTCTTAATTTGGGAGGAGAGGAAATGATGTCACAAGTCAGGCAGGGCCCCTCTTGATATCATGACCTTAAATTAAGCCTGGCACCTGTCTTACCCTTGTCCAGCTCCACGAGACTGGGCTGTACATGATATCAAAATTATGACTTAGTAGGGCACCCATGGTCCCTCTAAATATTCCCTAATGCTATGCGGCTGCCTCAAAACGCTTCATGGAGCTGAGCCGCCTGGGAGAGCTCCCCATGCTGAGCAGCCCCTTATCTTCGCAGCACCAGTATGGTGGCAGTGCAGCTGCTCACACAGCTTACAAGGAATGTTGTAGGGTACTGTTGCTGAAATGGTTCCCCTGTCTGACTGTAGGCTTACCTGGTGAACAGGAATACCATATCTTGTTGGGCCAAGCAAATAAATCATGCTCACCCCTTTCTGTCAGAGTAGTACTAGAACAGGGGCACATAGCCAAATATCTTGAACTACTAACTGAACCACAACAGAGATGGATTATTACAAGGGCCAGATGCAATACTTTTCCATCGGCCATTACAAAGGGTCGCTACCTATCTATCCCTCTCCAGGATCGGGTTTGTCCACACTGTAAAAACCAAGTGGAGACTCTTGCTCACATTATACTTGACTGTCCGAGATATGTGGGTGTTAGGAATTTCTCTCCTGGGCGGGTCTTAGACAAATCTGAAAGAGACTCTGACAACTCTGTTGTGGAGTTTTTGTTAAATAACGCAGAGGCCATGCTCTTGGAAAAAGTAGCAAAGTTTCTTTTACAAGTGACAGAATTTTCTAAGTAACGTCCAACGCTAGATACAGTTTATCTGTCTGTGTTTTGAATGTACTTTTGATTTGTACTTCAGAAATGCTCTGGAGCCTATTTTAATATGCCTAATAAAGGTTGTTGTATTGTATTGTGTGAGTTGGAGGCTTACCTGGTATTAGTGTATGAAGAAATGAGGTCATAAAGAAACTCCAGTTCTGGTAATGTGTGTGTGAGAGATAGAATGAATGTCCATTTTTGGTGAACACGGTGGAGATAACATATGAATCCGTCTCCTTCTGTTGATCGGCCTTGCTTCTTCGACCAGCAGTGACTTTCTGCATCTTAGGGAGAGAAAGGCCTTTCCCAGCCCCAGAGATCCTGTAGGGGTCAGATTCATGGATGAGAGATCTATCAACGGCTGCTAATCATGGCAAACACAGTTCAGCTTTGACTCTTAAAAGGGAAAAAAAACTCTTGTTGGTCTCTAGAGTTCTGCTGGATTCAAATCTACCAGATCCACTGCAGACAAATATGACTGCCATCTGAAACTAGTTATGGAGTTCCCCTAAAGGGAACCTCCGTAGGATACAGAGACAGCGAACCTCTGAGTACCAGTGCTAGGGTCAATAGCATGGGAAGGCTGTGCCCTGCTTTCTAGACCATCCAGCTGGTTGGCCACTGTGTGAAACAGGGTTAGGGTTAGGGTTAGGGTTGACTAGATGGACCATAGCAGATACTACTGATGTTCTTGTGGGGAATGAATCTGGAGCCTTCTGGATGATAATGGATGTTTTCTGCCACTGAACAACATACTCTGTACTTCTGGGGTAACTCTATGCCATGGTGATACTTCCTGAAAGGGTTGTCATGTACTGTACTGTGGGGTTGAATAGAATGCTAAATCAAGGTATGGTCTAATAAGATACCCCACAAGGTATGTTGTATCATTATCATTGCAATGGCAGCAGACTGGTGTCATTATTACTAACCACAGGGTAATCTATAATGTTTGTTTACAAGCTTGTGACTGAGTCTGATAGTGACTCTGGAAGATAACATTGTTACCCACATACGCCAGCTGGGTGACCTTGGGCTAGTCACAGCTTCTCAGAGCTCTCTCAGCCCCACCTACCTCACAGGGTGTTTGTTGTGGGGGGAAGGGCAAGGAGATTGTAAGCCCCTTTGAGTCTCCTGCAGGAGAGAAAGGGGGGATATAAATCCAAACTCTTCTTCTTACTGAAAAGGCAAGTGAAATGATGTTTTCAGGGCCATTTGATCCAACTTAACCATGTTAAAAACAACAAACCCAAAACCATTAGCTGAACTGCTGAATGGAAACTCTTGATCTGAGCCTTCTGCCCTTCCATAGCACTTGAAGAAGAAGAGTTTGGATTTATATCCCCCCTTCCTCTCCTATAGGAGACTCAAAGGGGCTTACAATCTCCTTGCCCTTCCCCCCTCACAACAAACACCCTGTGAGGTAGGTGGGGCTGAGAGAGCTCCGAGAAGCTGTGACTAGCCCAAGGTCACCCAGCTAGCGTGTGTGGGAGTGCACAGGCTAATCTGAATTCCCCAAATAAGCCTCGACAGCTCAGGCAGCAGAGCGGAGAATCAAACCCGGTTCCTCCAGATTAGTTTATCTGCATAGATAACCAGGATGGCATAGGTTGGTCATGACTTGAAGGTGTGTTTGGGCTCCACGTGGAACCCGCTCATAACATATTTACTGTTCGTTTCTTGTCACTCTGCCATTCTGAACTGGGTGTGGCCACCACCCGTGTAGGATAGTGTGGGTGCCCTTCTCACACATTCCAAGCCAGGGATCAACAAAAGTGATAATTATCTGGCTGGAATGTTAATTTAAGGGCAGATACCTGATATGCGTTGCCCCATCTAGTTTCTTTGGGGGCTAAATCTGTTATGACTAATGTCCTATGTTCAAGCATCTTTACATCATATTTTGCACTTCAGCTGATATTATTTGCCCTCCATTTATCAGTTCAGTTCACATAAAAATATCAGTTCTGTTATCAGTTCTGTTCACACATAAATATTTCCTTGAACTGTCGAAGGTTTTCACAGCCGGAATCAACTGGCTGCAGGGGCGTACCGCTCAGGGGGACATACAGGGTGAAATGTCCCCGGGCTGCGACCATTTAGTCACACGGGAGAGGGGCAGAAAATCGCCCCCTACACCCCACGTTGTTTGGTCGTGGTGTGGGAAGGTGGCAGAAAGATTTTGCACTGCTTCATTTTCCCTAGATACACCTCTGACTGGCTGTTGTGGGTTTTCCAGGCCGTGTGGCCATGGTCTGGTGATTTTAGCTGCTACCGTGCATCTGTGGCTGGAATCTTTACAGGCATGTCATAGTGAGATGTGTTTCTCTCCATGGCCAGCCATAGATGCGGACGAAACATTAGGCGCAAAAACTATCAGACCATGGCCACACAGCTTGGAAAACTCACAGCAGGCAGCATATTTCCTACTGAAAAGGGAATATGTTATATTATTCTTGTCGTGTTTTAAAAGATTTGATTAAAGTAGCAGCTCTGTAACTTTGAGGATTTAGTTGTAATTCTTAGGCAATTATTTTTGCTTCAGTTGCAATCCAAAAATACAGCTTTTGTCAATATCAGCGTAAATGAGCATCAAGTGTAATCTGTGCCTTTGCGTCTGCGCAGGAAATATTTTCTGACGAAGAACGTGTGACTTATACATTATGACTAACAAAACACATTACTGTTCATTAACACATGTGCACGAATGAGTGACCATGGAGCTAAATACTACAGATGATACTGTGGATATGCTAATTACAGTTCAGCATCAAGTCCCTGTGCGAAAGACTGATACTCGTGGGAACTGATGCTTGACAGTGGCAGCGCTCCTAAAGACTTGTTTCTTTTCTGTCATTCTTTTCAGGGAAGACTTAATATTCAGGCAGTTCCTCCCTTCACCACCACCATCTGTCTTCCTCTATCTGTGTCTTACGCCAACAGTTTAAGGCTTTTTGTTTTGTTTAGCATACCCCCAATAACAGTTATTGGCCCTCCTTCTTGAGTCTGGTGTTTTATGCTTATGTATTTAGAAGAAGAAGAAGAAGAGTTTGGATTTATATCCTCCATTTCTCTCCTGCAGGAGACTCAAAGAGGCTTACAATCTCCTTGCCCTTCCCCCCTCACAACAAACACCCTGTGAGGTGGGTGGGGCTGAGAGAGCTCCGTAGAGCTGTGACTAGCCCAAGGTCACCCAGCTGGCGTGTGTGGGAGTGCACAGGCTAATCTGAATTCCCCAGATAAGCCTCGACAGCTCAGGTGGCAGAGCGGGGAATCAAACCCGGTTCCTCCAGATTAGATACACGAGCTCTTAACCTCCTACGCCACTGCTGCTCCTTTATATGTTTTTATTGACTTATTTTGTTGAATTTTATTGAATTATTGAATGATCAGCAGTTCTTTTGGCCCTCCTCCCTGGTTTTGGTATCATACGCTTGTATGTTTTTATTGAATCACTTTGTAATTTAAAACGCTGGCGGAAGGTTCAAAAACATTTTCATGTTCGCTGCCTTGATGATTGCAATCAGGTGGAAAGGCATCACAGAAACGTTTTAAATAGCGATAATAACAACGTCCAGGATTTCATATTCATGAACTTTGCATCACATCCCCTGACCTACACAGATCTTTCCAATTCCCCTGTCTCGGCCTCAACAATAACAAAGTCATCAGCTGACAGGACTTGGCCTGTTTCTGTTTCCTCCTTCTCTTTTATAACCATCACAGTGTCCCGTGGGGCATTGTCCCCTGCATTTCTGATAATGGCATTCTCTAAATATGTATTGACAATACCTTGTGCGGATTGTATGGTTTTTTTATATTTCTATACCGCCCTCCCCCGAAGGGCTCAGGGCGGTGAACAAACAGAAATAGAGCACATAGATCAAAGGCTAAAATCCATTAAACATTAATTAATTTTTGGCTCTATATAAAATAACCCCATCTCATTAAAACGCAGCATACTAAAATCAACATAATAGATGGCGCCTACTATCAAGTCCCCTAAAACAAAAAGGGGGAGGGGGACGGCAAGATCCACTGATGTTCTGTGGGGGGGATCAGCCGCCAGCCTCCCCAAAGGCCCGGTGGAACAGCTCGGTCTTACAGGCCCTGCGGAACTCATTAAGATCCCACAGGGCCCTGACAGCTGGAGGGAGAGCGTTCCACCAGGCCGGGGCCAGAGCTGTAAAGGCTCTGACCCGGGTGGGGGCTAGCCGCATCATTGAAGGGCCAGGGATCACCAAGAAGTTGGCCTCTGCAGAGCGCAGAGACCGATTCGGGACGTATGGGGTAAGACGGTCCCGCAGGTACGGAGGCCCCAGGCCGCGTAAGGCCTTAAAGGTTAACACCAGCCCCTTGAAAGTGATTCGGAATTCAATCGGTAACCAGTGCAGATGCCGAAGCACAGGTGTGATGTGATCTCTAGTGGCACCCCCCCCCCCCCGTGAGCGTACGAGCCGCTGCATTCTGGACCAATTTCAGTTTCCGAATCAGACGCAAGGGAAGGCCCGCGTAGAGCGAGTTGCAATAGTCTAGCCTGGAGGTGACCGTTGCATGGATCACATTGGCCAGATCAGTTTGGGAGAGGAAGGGGGCCAGCCGCCGGGCTTGACTTACCGTATATACTCGTGTATAAGTCGACCTGCATATAAGTCGAGGCACCTAATTTTGCCACAAAAACTGGGAAAACATATTGACTCGCGTATAAGTCGAGGGTGGGAAATGCAGCATCAATTGAGGCATCAGTAGGTTAAATGTTTTTGAATATTTATTTCAAAGAAAAACAGTAAACTGGCTCTGTAAGTGGAAAAGAGGGTCAA
Organism: Sphaerodactylus townsendi; assembly: GCF_021028975.2. Classification (NCBI taxonomy): domain Eukaryota; kingdom Metazoa; phylum Chordata; class Lepidosauria; order Squamata; family Sphaerodactylidae; genus Sphaerodactylus; species Sphaerodactylus townsendi. Next base: position 11,914,041 of record NC_059427.1, read on the forward strand.
CAAGAACAATATGGTATCAACAATAACTTTAAAAGTACAAAAACCTTAGCTCAGCCAGCAACCAAGCTAAAACACAAGAGTTAAAATCCTTCAAAACCGGATTCCTCATCATCATCTGTATGTCCAAATGTAACCCAACTTAGATATTATCAAATGTAACCCAACTTAGAGGGATATTATCAGAAATGAAAAATCTACTATTAGCTTCCATTGTAAACAATGGGGGATGGGGCATCCCCTTTGGGGGTCAATAACCTTGGATCCCCTGACCCAAACTTCACCAAACCCGGCTGGTATCATAAAGAGACTCTCCTGATGAGACCAGCCAGGTTTGGTGAAGTTTGGTTCAGAGGGTCCAATGTTATGGACCCTCAAAAGGGTAGCCCCATCTACTAATAGCTCCCATTGAAAACAATGGGGAATGGGGGCACCTCCTTTGGGGGTCCATAACTTTGGACCCCCTGAACCAAACTTTACCAAACTTGGCTGGTATCATCAGGAGAGTCTTCTGAGGGTACCCTGAAGTTTTGGTGCCTCTAGCATAAAAACTGCGCCCCCTGCTGGCCGGCAAAGTAAACACACACACACAAATTTAATGACCCGCATATAAGTCGAGGGGAGCTTTTTCAGCATTAAAAATGTGCTGAAAAATTCGACTTATACATGAGTATATACGGTAGATGGAAAAACGACTTACGTGTGCAGATGGCTTGTCAAGGTCTCTCCCACCCTGCTTTCCTCCAGATTCTTGATGATAATACAGACGTCTTTTTATGACTGCCCCAAATTTTTGAGGCATCACAGTAGAATTTGGTAGAACTTTCTCAGGTACTTCCAGATAGGGGGCTGGAATCTAGCAAAGAAATACCTCTGATTCTACACCCATCTAAATCAGCTTGAATTTGCTGGTAATCAACCTACTTCGAAGGCTCTAATAACAAAGAATGTTAATATCTTCAAATGAAAGCAACAGTGTATGTATTTTAAAATTAAATCAGGAGTGATTAGAGTCGCCCATAATGCTATGTTAAGTTACATATGATAATGGTTTGCTTGTTGCAAGAACCGTGGCTCACCAAAAACATTTCGCGTAACATCTCGTGACGCTTCCTTAATGTAAACAAACTCCCAGAAGCGATGAAGTTAAAAACACATTTTTCTATTCACTTGCTAAAGGGACGGTGAGTGGGTGGGAATTGTGACTCTTGACATATATCAAGTTCAGCCAATTGGCAGAAGCTCAGTTGTTGTTTTTTGTTTCTTCTCAAGTTATTCGTGGCCTTGGACCAGCATACCTACGGGACCGTCTCTCCCTATATCGCCCTGCTAGGCCCCTCCGCTCCTCGGAGGCGGACCTTCTGGTGATCCCTGGCCCCAAAGTGATCCGGCTGGCCTCCACAAGGGCCAGGGCTTTTACGGCCCTGGCCCCTACCTGGTGGAACAGGCTCCCAAGTGAGATCAGGGCCCTGCGGGACATACAGAGTTTCCGCAGGGCCTGTAAAACGGACCTGTTCCGCCAGGCATTTGGCCAGCCGGGATAACATCTCACTTCTGTGGAAAAACTGGCCTCCTGTGGGGGGTAGGAATGGGGAAGGGGAAACAATTTTAATCGCCATCTCAACTTTGAATTTTATAATTTGTATATGGTTTTAACTGGGATTGGGGGTGAATTGGATTTTAATTGTTTATATGTATGATGGACACCGCCCTGAGCCCTTCGGGGAAGGGCGGTATAGAAATTTAATAAAATTAAAATAAAATAATAAATAAATAAATAAAGAAGCAAGAATATTAGTACAACGAATGTAAGTAAGATAACCCGTTTCCTATTTTTTGAGAGGTCTCTTTTCTGAAGAATAGAAAATATTTTTTTTAAAAAAAAATGTGACTCATCTCGCCCTTCACGCAGAGGTGTACTGGCAATAAATGGTGCCTGGGGCAACTTCCCCCGTGCGCCCCCTATCTTTGGGGGGTGGCAGGTGGCAGCAACCGGCGTCGGGCCCAAACCTGCTTCAGATCCTTTGAGGGCCGACCCTCGGGAAGCTCCTGGCCCGGCTGTTGTTGCCCCCCCTTGATCAGAGGCCTTGCCTGCCTCACTCGAGGGTCTTGAGCCAGGCAGGTTTGGCCTCCGATTGAGGTGGGGGGAGCAGCCGGCAGCAGCTGGTGCCAGGCCAGGAGTCTTCTGCACGCCCGTTGAGGGGCTCCCCTTGGCAGGCTCCTGGCTCGGTGCTGGCCCACTTGCATCAAAGGCCACACCTGCCTCGCTGGAGGCCCCCCGATGGAGGTGGGGGGCGGCAGGCGAGGTATCTTCTCTGGCAGCCATGCCTCCTTCTCCCTGCTGCGCTCGCGCTGCTCCACCATCAACAGCCTCTGCTGGTGCCGGAACTGAGGAGCAACCAGGGACGGGCTGGCTCCAGGAGGGGCCCCAATGCCACCTTGGTCCACCCTGCAGGCTGCTGCTGCCTATAGTCCAGTGGTGGCGAACCTTTGGCACTCCAGATGTTCTGGACTACAATTCCCAATTGGCCATGCTGACAGGGGCTGATGGGAATTGTGGTCCAGAACATCTGGAGTGCCAAAGGTTCGCCACCACGGCTATAGCCCCTTGCAGCGGCCTGAGGGGCTGGGAAGACAGCCGGTGAGCGGGCGGCCCATGGACGGACGGCTCAGGCTGAGGGGGAGGGTGCAGCTGGGGGAAGGAGGGGGCGTGGGGGTGCCCCTCACGTGACTGAATGGGCTACACCCGGAGATATGTAACACCACGTGTCCCCTGCCATCATGTCTATGGCTTATGTTCTCTTATGTCAGGTGCCATTTTCAGGGGGGAAATGTTACCAAATTATGACATTGAAAAATTATCTTCAAAACAATATTTAACATAGTAGCTATGTCTCTATGCTGACACTTTCTTGGCAGTTCATCTTTTTAAATTGTTTTTTCCTCCCAATTTGCTTCTAGCCTGGGGACTATTTTTACAAGGAGTGTTTCAGGTTGCTAAATAGCGCAGCCCTGCATGGAGTTATATCCTCCTCAGTCACTGAAGAGTGTTTCTTTTGCTGTTTTTAATATCTTTTTGTGATTTTTAAATTTTTTAAAAATGAGCTTTGTTCTGTGCTTAATGATTTTTATCATGTTCTACTTAGCCTGGTCTCTAGAGACAGTTTATAAATTTGCTAAATAAATAAATAACCCTTAGGTTCTCTCTATTGTTAAACGGGCACAGATCTGCTAACAACTTCTGGTTGCAGCAGAAGAAGGAGCAGCAGTGGCATAGGAGGTTAAGAGCTCGTGTATCTAATCTAAAGGAACTGGGTTTGATTCCCAGCTCTGCCGCCTGAGCTGTGGAGGCTTATCTGGGGGATTCAGATTAGCCTGTACACTCCCACACACGCCAGCTGGGTGACCTTGGGCTAGTCACAGCTTCTCGGAGCTCTCTCAGCCCCACCTGCCTCACAAGGTGTTTGTTGTGAGGGGGGAAGGGCAAGGAGATTGTAAGCCCCTTTGAGTCTCCTACAGGAGAGAAAGGGGGGGGGATATAAATCTTCTTCTTTGCATTCAGAGCAGCCTCATTTGGCTTGTCAGATTGAGCAGGGGCCTATCTAGCGAAGTGCCGCTTTGGCGAGAACTTGACGTGTGCTTGCCTGCCTCCTTTTGTGACATCTTGTAAGGAATTGTTCCAGCTCAGCTGGAAGCCACCCGTCTTGAGAGGGAACAATTGCTGAACCGGTTGCTGAGCCGGCTCCAGTAGACGCAGTGGCGTAAAATCACACTAGTGCCAGGTCCCTAAGATGAGCATGGAGCCTCCACTTCTTTCTTATGGTGCACCTGAGAAGGTCCAGCACTTGGTGCACAGCTAAGGAGACAGATGGAGTGCTGTGCCCGAGAACCTCCTCCACATCCTGGGCCTTGCCCTGCACCGCCCCCCCCCCCTTTATGGTCCACAAAAGCTGCTATTAGGATTGGCTGTGTGTATCATCACCGCTGCCACCAAGTTGCTGGATAGCCTTCGGCGCATCATTCATGACCTGAATTTCCCTCTTGCAAAATGGCAGAAGTCATGCCCTACCTGGCTGAGGGACGCGTAAATCAAGTGTGCCAAGGCTCTCAAGTTGACCCTACAGCATAGAATTTCACTCAGTGGAAGGGCCACCTACAGATATCCAATTTGGAGGCTAGAATAAAAGGCTAGTTTGCGGGCAGTTGGCTTAGAACTGTGCATTTTTTTTCTGCGCTTAAGGGAGCTCATCCCCACCCCCCAAATCTTTGCCTCTAAGATACTGAAGAAGAGAAGAAGAAGAGTTTGGATTTATATCCCCCCTTTATCTCCTGCAGGAGACTCAAAGGGGCTGACAATCTCCTTGCCCTTCCCCCCTCACAACAAACACCCTGTGAGGTAGGTGGGGCTGAGAGAGCTCCGAGAAGCTGTGACTAGCCCAAGGTCACCCAGCTGGCGTGTGTGGGAGTGCACGGGCTAATCTGAATTCCCCAGATAAGCCTCCACAGCTCAGGCGGCAGAGCTGGGAATCAAACCCGGTTCCTCCAGATTAGATACTTGAGCTCTTAACCTCCTACGCCACTGCTGCTCCTGCTGCTGGACTAGCATCTATCTGTTCTAATGTAGACCAACAGAGCTGCCTTCTGAACCTATCTTTCCAAAAAGCACCACGTTTAGCACAGGAGTGTGCAAAGTGAATAGGCCTCGTAACTCCTGTGCTTCCCTCTGCCCCTCCCCCAATAAATCAGCCGTCCATGTGCTGCACAAACATTGCCCTATACCCGTGGCGGCGAACCTATGGCACTCCAGATGTTCATGGACTACAATTCCCATCAGCCCCTGCCAGCATGGCCAATTGGGGTGATGGGAATTGTAGTCCATGAACATCAGGAGCACCATAGGTTCGCCACCACGGCCCTATACTTTGTAGGCTAAGGTGGACAGTGGGAGTCGACAGTGTTTTTTCGGGAAGCAGCCTGTTACATATTTGAGTGGAAATCCTAATACCTGGGAAAGGAGCTTTGACTCCTGAAAGCTCCCCCCCCCCCCCCATTCTTGTTGGTCTTTAAGGTGCTACTGGAATTTCACTATTGCTATTACAGGGTTTTTGTAGGGGGTGGGGTCAGTGGTGGGATTTAGCTGGTTCGCACCTCTTCGGCAAAACCGGTTGTTAAAATGGTGCTTGTAAACAACCAGTTGTTAAATTATTTGAATCCCACCACTGGGTGGGGTGGAGTTAATCCTGGCTTGCCAATGATTTTTTTTGGGGGGGGGGGATTTTGATCTGTGGGCTTCTGATTCAGAATAAATAAACAACAACCTTTTCTCTGTTAGACAGAATGCACAAGGGTGTGCGTGTGTTTGTGTGTGTGTGTTGAGGCCCAGAACTCAGTATTTTGGTGGGAGAGGGCCTTAGCCATTTCTCGTAGAATTGCTGCACGGGATTGGAGTGCATGGAAAAACATGCATCGCTGGTGCGGTGTGGCGCGTGTGTTGTTCCTACGCGCCCCTATAATGTTTTCCGCTTCCGTGGGCAGAGCACTTCAGGCAATGCTGTGAGCAGAAGGTGATGCCAGGGCAACATCACGCTGCCTACTTTCTGTGTGGAATTTCCCAATCGCCTGAGGCAACGGCGTTTTCCATTTTATAAGGTGTCCACCCCCCCTGCCCTTAAACTCTGCTCTCTATTATTTTTCATCGTCTATTAATTGAGGAAATTAGGGCGTGCCTGGGTAGAGAGGTGCACGCAAACCAGAACAAGCGCTCCGCGTCAGGATTTAAGATGATAGCCCGCATTGCATGTTGCAGGCTGTTAAAACAAGAAGCCAGGTTGAGGGAAAACTCCGTGTCCAGCCCTGTGGGGAGGTCTCTTTACTTTAAAAAAAAAGTTGGCAAGGAACTATTATAGGTGCAGAAAGGAGACATACATCCACCAGAGCATGCAGCCGTAAAAGGCCTCATAGCCCTTGTGCTTCCCTCTGCCCCTCCCCCAATAAATCAGCATTCCTTCCATGTGTACAGGTTGCTACTAGCAATCTGCTACTAGCAATGTGCTGTCCAAACAAACAAACAAACAAACATGGCCTATTCCAGCGATGGCGAACCTTTTCGAGACCGAGTGCCCAAATTGCAGCCCAAAACCCACTTATTTATCGCAAAGTGCCAACACGGTAATTTGACCTGAATACTGAAGTTTTTGTTTAGAAAAAACGGTTGGCTCCGAGTCGTGCGTTACTCAGGAGTAAGCTTGATGGTAATTTTATGACTTTGCTTTGAAGCAACTGTTCAACTCTTCCAACGGGTGAGTCACGACCCTAGGACGGTTTCCTCAGAAGCAAGCCCCATTGCCAGCAAACGAGCTTACTCCCAGGTAAAGGATTGCACTTTAGTTTAACAGCACTCAACAGGGTTACCTACACTGCTTCCCCAAAACTAGGTCTTAGGTTTAATGCTAATAATCAAGCAGCCCAGGCCAGCCTAGATGTATGGAGGGGGCACTCTGTTTGCGCATGCCCACAGAGAGGGCTCTGAGTGCCACCTCTGGCACCCGTGCCATAGGTTCGCCAGCACTGGCCTAATCTTTGTAGGCTAAGTTGGACAATGCATATGCTTATGCTTAATGAGGTCAAGGAGTCCCGCATTCTTAAAATGTTTTGCATTGAGCAAATTTTATTACAACATATGGAAGCCTTCTGAGTCAGACAGTACTTGATTGGCATCCGCTCTTTCCCCATCTCCTGTTGTCAGAGAATTTGAGACTCTCTACCGGGGGCAAAGCGCAGTGCCCTGTCTCTGAGCTTCCGTCCCTTCCCACCCTTTACCCCAAGCCTTCGTGTGTGTTTCCCGTGGCCTTGGTGGTTCTGTACTATTCTGCTCCTTCCAAGCAAACGCCATGGCCGACTTGACAGGTGCCTGCCCTGCCCTTCTGCCCACACTCCCAATACATGCTGCTTTTTCTCTCTCCACCACCTTCTGGTCATGTGAAGCTGCCCTAGGCCAGTGGTGGCGAACCTATGGCACAGGTGCCAGAGGTGGCACTCAGAGCCCTCTCTGTGGGCACGCATGCACAGAGTTCGTCATGGGGGGGGCGAAAATTGCCCCCACACACACACACATATAGGCTGGCCTGGGTCACTGGGCACGACATGTAGGTAACCCTGTTAAGTGCTGTTAAACCCCACTGATTTTCATGGGAAGCACAATCCTTTACCTGGGAGTAAGCTCAGTTGCTGGCAATGGGGCTTGCTTCTAAACCCTCGTAGGGTCGTGATTCACCCATTCGAAGCGTTGCACGGTTGCTTCAAAGCAAAGCCACCGACTACCACCAAGCTTACTCCCAAGTAACGCGCGCCTCGGAGCCAACCGTTTTTTTTCTAAACTAAAACCTCAGTATTCAGGTTAAATTGCCGTGTTGGCACTTTGCGATAAATAAGTGGGTTTTGGGTTGCAGTTTGGGCACTCGGTCTCGAAAAGGTTCGCCATCACTGTCCTAGGCCATTGGTCCATTTCGGTCAGGAGTCCCCAACCTCCAGGAGTCCCCAACCTTTTTGAGCACGTGGGCACCTTTGGAACATCAAGAGTTGAGAGCACCTCCCCAAACGGTTGCCACGGGGAGGCGGAGCCAAAACAGGATGTCTCCCTCACGTCAACTCCCGGGAAAAAGGAAATCCTGCAGGGGGAATGGAACTGCACATTGACTAAGAAAAGCCCAGTTTTTAACCCGTTCTCCTGATCCAACTTTTTGTTTGATAGAGGACAACCAGTGGCGAGCTCTGAGTCTCAGGCCTTGCCTGCTTTCTGCAAAACCCAGTGAGCACCAAGGGAGGTCCTGGTAAGCACCATATTGCCCACCGGCCTCAAATTGGGTGGAGCCTGGTCTACTCAGACTGGCAGTGTCTCTCTAGTCTTTCAGTGGGAGGTCTGTCACGTGTTCGACTACCTGAGCAGCAGTGGCATAGTGGTGTACTCTAATCTGCAGGTCTGCTCTAATAGAGCAGGTATACTCTAATCTGGAGGAACCAAGAAGAAGAAGAAGAAGAAGAGGAGGAGGAGGAGGAGTTTCGATTTATATCCCCCTTTCTCTCCTGTAGGAGACTCAAAGGGGCTTACAATCTCCTTGCCCTTCCCCCCTCACAACAAATACCCTGTGAGGTAGGTGGGGCCGAGAGAGCTACGAGAAGCTGTGACTAGCCCAAGGTCATCCAGCTGGCGTGTGTGGGAGTGCACAGGCTAATCTGAATTCCCCAGATAAGCCTCCACAGCTCAGGCGGCAGAGCAGAGATTCAAACCCTTTTCCTCCAGATTAGATACACGAGCTCTTAACCTCCTACTCCACTGCTGTTTGATTCCCTGTTCTGCCACTTGAACCGTGGAGGCTTATCTGGGGAATTCAGATTAGCCTGTGCACTCGCACACATGCCAGCTGGGTGACCTTGGGCTTGTCACAGTTCTTCTGAGCTCTCTCAGCCCCACCTACCTCACAGGGTGCTTGTAGTGAGGAGGGGAAGGGAAAGGAGTTTGTAAGCCCCTTTGAGTCTCCTATAGGAGAGAAAGGGGCGGGGCATATAAATCCAACTCTTCTTCTTGATGCTTAACTGGGAATGCTGAGTTTTGAACTGTAGATCTGCACAATACCAAGCAGGTGTTCTACCACTGAGCTACAGCCCTGTGTGGGCCCTGGGAGAAGTAGGTGCCAAGGCACTGCTGCTCCACCAGCCGGAGGCAGCCTGAGATGGGGAGGCAGGAGGGCTTTAATAGGCTCGCAGAGCAGCAGGCACCTAGGCTGGGCTGCTGGGGCTTGCTCTTGGGTCCAGGGAAGACGGGTGGGGTGGGGGTGGGGGATGGAACATCACCCACCTATGGGTGAGCAGGACTGCTTGCTGATTGGCGGAGGGTTCGTCGTCACGACATTCCATCCCTTCGCCATTTATTGGTTAGGATTGTTATATGCCATTGTGGAGGACGGGCAGCCTACAAATCAAATAAATAAACGCTCCACCTGTATTTATTTATTTTTATGTGGAGCTCCTATTGCGTTATCCTAGTTTGATAGGTGTGTCCTGGTTTGATCGCTGTTTTTTTTTCTTCAACTGTAAAGCCACCGAAGCAACTAGGACTTGCCGATTGGCGGAGGGTTCATCTTCATGACGTTCCATCCCTTTGCCATTTATTCGTTAGGATTGTTATAAGCCATTGTGGGTGACGGGCAGCCTATAAATCAAATAAACGCTCCACTTCTATTTATTTATTTTTATGTGGAGCTCGTATTGCGTTATCCTAGTTTAGTGGTGGCAAATCTTTGGCACTCCAGATGTTGTGGACTACAATTCCCATCAGCCTACAATTCCCATCAGCCCAATTGGCCATGCTGGCAGGGGCTGTTGGGAATTGTAGTCCATAACTTCTGGAGTGCCAAAGGTTCGCCACCACGGTCCGCTGTTTTTTTTTCAACTGTAAAGCCACCGAAGCAACTAGGACTTGCCGATTGGCGGAGGGTTCGTCGTCACGACATTCCATCCCTTTGCCATTTATTGGTTAGGATTGTTATAAGCTATTGTGGAGGACGGGCAGCCTATAAATCAAAGAAACGCTCCACCTGTATTTATTTATTTTTATGTGGAGCTCCTATTGCATTATCCTCGTTTAATGGGTCTGTCCTCCCACTGGTTTGATCACTGGTTTTAAAGCCACTGAAGCAACTAGGACTTTTCGTTAACGAATTCCATAAATCTAATTCTGTATTCTGTGGAAGGTTAACCTGATTTCCATAAGTCATTTCAGGATAAGCTGATATAGCCATTTCTGTTTCTCTACTTTGTCACATGTTGTTGTCTACTTGTCACTTCCGTTGCTGTTGTCAGCTCTTCCATTAATGTCATATTCCATTCATACGCCATTCACAGATGTTGACATGCAATTAAGTATAGAGAACCACTAAGATGTTATAAGCCATAAGTAGTTAAGGTGTTGAACTAGGATCTGGGAGACCCAGGTTTGAAGCCCCACTCTGCCATGAAAGTCCGCTGGGTGGCCTCGGTCTAGCCCAGCGGTTCTCAACCTGGGGGTCGCGACCCCTTTGGGGGTCGAACAACCCTTTCACAGGGGTCGCCTAAGACTCTCTGCATCAGTGTTCTCCATCTGTAAAATGGATAAATGTTAGGGTTGGGGGTCACCACAACATGAGGAACTGTATGAAAGGGTCACGGCATTAGGAAGGTTGAGAACCACTGGTCTAGTCCTTCTTCTGACCTACCTCAGAGGGCTCCTGTTTTGCCATTTTATCAACACAGCGATGTTGTAATTACTCTGGGTCCCTACCGTAAACCCAAGCAAGGCACAAACTTCTCAATTACATCAGAAAATGCATCTGTTTTGAAGGGAAGGGGCTGTGGCTCAGTGGCAGATCGTCCGCTTGGCATGTAGAAGGTCCCAGGTTCTAACCCCAGCACCTCTAGATTGAAAGGATTGGATAGAAAGTGATGTGAAAGATCTCTTCCTGAGACCTTGGAAAGATGCTGCCAGTCAGAGCATTTCTTTAATTCATTTTGTCCCCCATCTTTCTCCCCAATGGGGAACCAAAACAGCTGGCATAATTCTCTTCTCCTCCAACAACCTTGTGAGGTAGGTTTGACTGAAAGTGAAGGACCGGCTTCAAGCCAGCCTCCATGGCTCAGTGGGGTTTTGAACATGAGTCTCCTAGATCAGTGGTGGCGAACCTATGGCACTCCAGATATTCATGGACAACAATTCCCATCAGCCCCTGGCAGCATGGCCAATTGGTCATGCTGGCAGGGGCTGATGGGAATTGTAGTCCATGAACATCTGGAGTGTCATAGGTTTGCCTCCACTATCTTAGATCTTACTCAAAACCCTACACCAGTGACGGCGAACCTTTTCGAGACCGAGTGCCCAAATTGCAAGCCAAAACTCACTTATTTATCGCAAAGTGCCAACGCGGCAATTTAACCTGAATACTGAGGTTTTAGTTTAGACAAAACGATTTGCTCCGGGGCGCGCATTACTCGGGAGTAAGCTTGATGAAGCAACCGTGCAACGCTTCGAACGGGTGAATCACGACCCTAGGAGAGTTTACTCAGAAACGCCAGCCTAGATGTGTGTGCGTGGGAGGCGATTTTCCGCTCCCCCCACATGATGAACTCTGTGTGTGCGTGCCCAGAGAGAGGGCTCTGAGTGCCACCTCTGGCACGCGTGCCGTAGGTTCGCCACCGCTGCCCTACACCTCACTGGCTCTCAGAGTAGACAGCATTGATCTCGACAGACCACTGGTCTGGTTTAGTATTTGGTTTGTGTGGCACGAAATGAAGATGGGTGCAAAAAACAAGTAAAATATTCGCTGGCTGGTGTTTTTTTGTTTTGTTTTTGCAAGGGAGGATCAAAATAATATTCTAATTGAACCATCCAGCTTGTGAAGTTTGATCTTGACACGCACGGTAATGATATTACTTGTGTGTGGCAAGAGCTCTTTTTAAATGCATTCTGAACCTAATCCCTATCCATTTTAATATCCCCGTTGCAGCCTCTCCAGAAATTGTTTTTGCTGTTGATGACACCAGGTTTTTGCAGGTGTGTCCTTCCTGAGTGTGACCAACCCTATATCCTGAGCCCAGTGCTAGGAAGAGGGGGGGGGGGAGGTTACTCTGGGCTCTTGAAATATGCATTTTCTTTTTCAAGCCAAGATCTGAATTGTCAGCCCCACTAGTCTCGGGCTACTGTCAGGAATATGATCCAACAGGTTTGACCAGGCTGCCAGTGGGGCTGAGACCGTGCATTACCCTTGCGGAGTCACCTATTAGCATTAACATACTAACACAAACACATAACGACCTGCCTGAAGCTTTGCATTTCTGCCAAGTCTCTGCCTTTTTCATTAAGTGCCTTTGGAAATGGGGCCAGGAAAGCCAGGGCAGGAGAACGGAAGCCAGGCTTCCTGGCTGTCTCCTGTGCTTCCTGTTACCTTTGAAATCTCCTCATAGGGAAGACTAACCAAGTCAGCAGCGACCACCAGTGGGCACGATTAGATGCTAGGGACCACAAAAGGGCTGGCAGTAATACAGGAGTCTTCTATGGACTCTCGGCCTCTCCTTCCAGATTTGGAGCCACTTATCAGAATGCACGTTGCAATTTTTAACATGCGACTTTGACTCAGTCATACACAGGGATGGCGCTAGTGATTCTGGGGGGAAGTCCAGGATGGGGCCTCAGAATTTACCCCACTCAGGGCAGAGCAAGGAGTGACTCTCATCCCGTGTGAAGTGGGCTGGAGCCATCGCTGGAAGCCGCTGGCCCAGCTTCAAACAGGGAAGATGCGCGTAGCAGCAAGAGCTTGCTGTTCTTCTTTTTCCCCCTTGACAAATGGGCAGGGCAACGGGCGGTCAGGACTCCACTCGAGTATGATACCCAGGCCAGCTGCCCCTGCGGCCCATTGACTAAGATTGTTCCTGGTCACATATTGGATGTGAGGGAACGGATTTCTCTAGCATGGAGGATCTCTAGTTTGGATCAGGACAACAGCAACCCACACAGCTCTGGAGGGGTGCTGTTTTGTATATGTAGCCTGTAAACACATTCCCAGGTTCCCTATGGGGCAGATAACACATTTCAGAGCTGATTTGGGTCAGGAAAATGGCATGGAAGGGGGGTTCAGAAGTCCCTTTCCCCGCTTTGCTGTGGTCCCTGTGAAGATCAGGGTCTTTAAAATGATGTGTAAATAGAGGTACCATGATATAAAGTTGAACTGGTGTGGTTTCCACCCCAACCCCCTGCCTGACAGACTTAACCTGAGTAGCGTCTGAATAGAATGAAAGTTTGCAGCTGTGAAGGAAATGGAAAAAGAATACTGGTAGTAGCTTTTATTTTATCCCAGAGATAGGGGAATAATGTAGTTCAGAAAAGAGAACAGTATTTCCAATTATGAAAACAGTATTGCTGGTCCCATTCATTTATAAGGCTACATTTGACAATTTAGGAGTCTAGTTAGCAGCCCAGGTGAGCGTTAACCTTCCTGTCATAGTCCTCCAATCTGATTCTCTGCTTGAGAAATGAGGTTCCCTCGTTTGGCTACGCATGACTGTCTCCATGTTACAAAGACATTACATGTTAAAAGATGTTGATATGTAACACTTTGAAAGCTGTAACGTGTATTTTGGGCTTCAGAATTGACAGGACCAGAAACTTTGGGGTTCCTCAGCGAGGGTCTAGGACCGTGGTCTACAATTCCCATTGGCCACGCTGGCAGGGGCTGATGGGAATTGTAGTCCATAACATCTGGAGTGCCAAAGGTTCGCCACCACTGGTCTAGGGAGTTACTCATGTAACTCAACTGCCAAGGTGGTCAAAACTGGAAATGGCATGACATATCTGACCATATGCCCAGCATCTTAGTTTTACATTCAGTCAGTCAACCATTATGGGCACAAATCAAGGACAAAACTTTGAGGACATTTTCTAGCCTGTGGTCTCAGATCCTTATCATTATAAGGAGAAATATAGCAACCGAGCTGGTCATGTTCATTACAAGGAGAACCTGAGGGATCATTTACTTCATGTAAACCAAATTCCCTGAGGGAGAATCAACAAACATCAGGGGAGCTTTTAACTCCCTGGTTGCTTCTAATCATTTCTTTGGCTGGGTTGTGAAACCAGCTGAGGGGAAAATGCGGTAGAAAGGAATTGGTGGGCATGCAGCAAATTTAATTAGTCTCCTATCAGATGGTTCTCCCTTACAACTATATCCCCCCCCCCCCCCCAATTCTGCATTGTCACTACGGATGCAGGTTTGACAACATACACTGGCTTTGTGAACACAGAGTTCTGCCCAAATACCCTGCCAGGAACTTAATGGGAGCTGGTGGAAGTTCCTTTCTTGTCCTTAGGACTCTTTGGGCCCCTCTGCACTGTAGGATTCGACCTTAGTTCGATGTAGGTCCGACCCGGGTACTCCACACAGCCGTAGCGTTCGACTCGTATCTGTCTCGGCTCCCCGGCCCCCTCTCACCATTAAATTTTTGAGCTCGACTGGGAGGTACAACTTCCTGGCAAACTCGGGTTGCACTCCATCTGAAGCCAGCGGAGTGCGGAATCACCCTCGCCTCGACTCTGCCAGCCAGCCAATCACAGTGCAGTATTTTCGGCCATGCGCAGAATGGGAGACTCGTGGTGGCAGCAAGAAGCGCGCCTTTAAAAAAATCCTCCTACGTCGGTAAACGAAAAAAAGGGGACGCACACTCACGTTTCCCGCCATAGAACGGCAGCCAATCAGGAATGAGGAGCGGAAGACGCGAGGAGGTAATCCCACCCTCTGAACTCGGCTCCGGAGACACCAGTCAGCTGCTGTGCGGAGTAACAGAGGAGTTGAGCTCAGGTAACGATTTCCGAAGACACGAGTCGAACCCTAGTTGCCTCTGCTGTGCGGAGGGGCCCTTTGGGCAGGGAAGTGGCTCAATGCTTGACCATTGGGTTTGCTTGCAGGAAGTCCCAGGTTCGGGCCTTGCACCCCCAACTAAAAGGAAGCAGATGGTAAGTGGTGTGAAACATTTCTTGCAGAGACTCCAGAATTCTGCTTCCAGTCAGAGGGCCCCAGGGGGTCCATGATGTGTCGTCCGCTGACCCTTTTTCTGGGGCACGTGAAGTATTTTTGGAAAGTGGACAGTGCCAGATGGGGATTTTGCCCATGAAGTCTGTTTCTTGGCCACTGGAGATCTGATGTCGTGTGCAGACTTCTAAAAACATTTCTTGGGCAGCAGCTGCCCAAATGCATTCGGTGATATTTTGTCAGAATTACTCAATGGCAGTCCTTTTGTCAGAATTACAAATGTGCCCACAGGCTGGAAAATTTGAGGAACCCTGGACTGAGACGGTCAATTAGTGGCTCAGCTTGAACTGAGATAGTTTCATCAAGGTGGATTCCGCATAAGCCAAAAACAGTGGTGTGAAAACGGTGTAAAATGGTTTAAAACGGTATAAAAGGGTTTATACGCTGTTTTCACACCACTGTGTTTGGCCCATGCGGAATCTGCCCAACCGAAAACAGAAGTCTCTCTGGTGGCACCCTGAAAACTGACAATGCTTATTCCAGTTTTTATGAGTCAGAACTTACTTCTTTAGGCATTATAAAGAATAAATTGAATTCCACGTTTTTATAGAGAAAATTGCAGAAGGGGGAGTGAGGGAGGAATTGGGGCAGAGAAAGAGTTGGTGTGAATGCTGTTGAAAAGTCTCTGGGTGTGATTGTCTAAAAGATTTGGTTGTTACAAATGATGGACAATGAGAAAGGTTGTTGTTGTTGTTGTTGTTGTTTATAAACCGCCCTCCCCCGGAGGGCTCAGGGCGGTGAACAAACAAATAGATAGATCACAATAAAATCAATAATATCGAGATTTAAATAATCATTAAATAATGGCTCTATATATATATTAAAACCAACCCCATTAAAATGCAGCGTTCTAACATCAAATATATATATCGATGGTGTCCTACTAATAAATCCCCTGAAAAGAAAAGAGTGGGAGGGGAGGAGGGACGGCAGGGTCCACAGATGTTGTAGAAAAAGGGGAGGGGGGGCCATCAGCGGCCGGACTCCCCAAAGGCCCGGTGGAACAGCTCTGTCTTGCAGGCCCTGCGAAAATCATTAAGATCCCGCAGTAGCTGGAGGCAGAGCGTTCCACCAGGCTGGGGCCAGAGCTGTAAAAGCTCTGGCCCGGGTGGAGGCCAGCCGCATCATTGAGGGGCCAGGGATCACCAGTAAGTTGGCCTCTGCTGAACGCAGAGGCCGATTTGGGGCGTATGGGGCAAGACGGTCCACTTGAGTCTGAGAGGTCCCAGGCCGCGCAAGGCCTTAAAGGTCAATACCAACACCTTGAAAATGATTCTAGTCTGTCTTATGGGATACAAAACCCCCCAAAGTGTAATTAAGCAGCATCTATATAATCAAGGAAGAAGCAGCCTGAAGCGTAAGAGAATCAACTGACATCAGTAAAGGGTTATAGTACGTTATAAAATGTTAAGAACCGAAAGTGATTCCTATTGAGTGGTTACAAACAACTAAGGAACTCCAGGTATCTGTTTAAGTCAGAACAAGAGGCAGAGTTTAGTTTCTTGATGAGCACCTATTCAGCACTTTGGCGATCCCGTACTAGTTAAAGATAGCACAGTTAACATTGTTTGGACACAGGTATTACCTGAAACCCTGTTATTATGTCATCAGCCCAGAGTCTTCTCTAGGAGTAGATTTATTGCTTTTTTAAATGCAGAAACAACCTCTATAGCAGTGATGGCGAAACTTTTTCAGACCGAGTGCCCAAACTGCAACCCAAAACCCATTTATTTATCGCAAAGTGCCAACACGGCAATTTAACCGGAATACTGAGGTTTTAGTTTAGAAAAACGGTTGGCTCCGAGGCGTGCGTTACTCAGGAGTAAGCTTGGTGGTAGTCAGTGGCTTTGCTTTGAAGCAACCGTGCATCTCTTCCAAAGGGGGAATCACGACCCTAGGAGGGTTTACTTAGAAGCAAGCCCCATTGCCAGCAACCGAGATTACTCCAAGGTAAAGAATTGCACTTTTGTTCTTTGCATGAAAATCAGTGGGGTTTAACAGCGCTTAACAGGGTTACCTACACTGCTTCCCCAAAACTTGGTCTTAGGTTGAATGCTAATAATCAAGCCCAGCAGCCAAGGCCAGCCTAGATGTGGGGGCCCCACTCTGTTTGCACATGCCCACAAAGAGGGCTCTGAGTGCCACCTCTGGCACCCGTGCCATAGGTTCGCCACCACTGCTCTATAGTATGTGGATGGTGTGTTAGTCTGTGCTGGAAAGCATAGTTCTTGATTGCCAACTTCCAAACTGTTGGTTGCGGTCACCATTTTTATAAAAGGGGCACTATTATGCCAGTACACTTCTGTGAATTTGAGGTGGTCAGGTGATACACTGCAAGCTGGCTACAAATGGGGGAAAAAATAACAGTATAATTCTGCTAATATCTTTTTAAGAGAGCGGGAAGTAGGTCAGCAACCGAACCCTGCGTGTGAAAAGTTAGGAGGAAATTATTTCAGAAAGTACAATATCATGTGTAGGAATTTGTGGAGTTGTTGGTTTCTGGAGCAGCAGTGATTGGATTGTGGAGAATATTCCCAGCGTAGAACCACCCTAAAAGAATGAGTTGTGATCTAAGTGTTGAAATCTCACTTTCAGCCACTAAGTTAAGTACCCTTTGGCAGACGGTTTGCTCTTTCAGTCTCTGCCCCACCCCATCTACATTCTGGGGGATGATAATACTAACCTACAATGCAGGATGGTTATCACAAAGATAGCTTTAAATACTTCCAGGTTCTCTCTTTCTCTCTCACTAAGTATGTCTGTGTGTGTATTCCAAATGGAGGCGATATCGCGGTATTTAATTTTTTTTTTAAATTCTGTCCTGCCTTTCTGATAACATGCAAAGCAGGTTTCCACGAGGTACAAATGAATTTGAACCGAAGCCAGTAGAAACAGTTGAAAAATAGTAATTTAAAAATAGCAGATGTTAATTAAAAGTAATCCGGGACAATTCGTAATTATACAGCAGCAAACCTAAAACAGTAGCTAGGACACGGTGCAGCGAAGCCTCAGAGGTTTGAAGGAACTCGTAAGAAAAACAGAGTCGATACCTAGATTTTTAAAAAACAGATCGATCAGCTGCCTTGTGGAAACAGTCTGAGTTTATAAAAGAAAGTTGCTTCGGTACAAAATGCAATGCTTAATAATGTACACAGTCATTCTGAACTTAATAACTACCACTTCTTGAGCAAGGGTTGCGGCTGACTTGCGGCAACCCCATGGGAGAAGTGGTTTGTCGTTGTCTACCTCTGCATATCATGTGTCATAGAGATAAAAATGATAACCCAGCTACACAAAAGGTGATTCAGTTTATAAAAAAAATAAGGTGTGTTGCAGTAATACGAACAAGACAGACTTCACGTACAAAACCTAATGCCAGCGATCAGAAAACAGTCGTACAGTGATGTGTCGTTAGTGTCAAGGTCAGTGCTGAGACATTAACAAAACGGGCCAAAAATAGGTTCAAAAATCTGTAGGGTTTTTTGGGGGGGGGGATCATAAGACATCGTGAAACATACCCGGAATGCAGAGAATTCAACAGTTTCTAAATTCTTCTGCAAATTCTTTTCTGCGATCCCAAGCACAAGGAAAAACTCTCTTCGGCGAAGCGAAAACCATCTGCTGCCATTTGAAAAAGTCTCTGTCCACCCCCACCCCCGCACCTTCTTTTTGTTTCTCCCACCCACGACTTCCTTTCTCTTGCCGACCTGGGTCTTGCTCAGGCAAGCCTTCCTGTTCTGGGTTGCGCAAGCTCTTCCATCCCGATTTACATCAGTCTGCCTCCTCCGGGAAGGCTGCAGAGGCCAGAGCATCTTCCCAGCGCCAGAGGCTGTGTCCAGAGGGAGAGATTCTTGCGTTTCCTGATGCCATCTCTCGGTATCTAGCCCTGCCCCCAGTAGAGCCACCGGCCAATGGCTCTGCCTGCTTCTGCCGAGACTGCCTTTTGAAAGGAAGAGCTGCCATGCACTCTCTAGCTCCCGGGTCACTTCTCGCTGATGTTAGACCAGCCCTGCTGGGTTCCATCGCCCAGGCTCCCAGGTTGGGTGAGTAACAGCTTCTCTCTGGACATGGAGTTAGCAGCCACATTGCTGAAGCAAACCTGTGGCATTGCTGCTGCTTCTTCTTCCTCTCTCTCGTTCTCGTTCTCTCTCTCTCTCTCTCTCTCTGTCAGTGGGCAGGTAAAAACACTCCTCTACAAATTTCTTGTGCCGTTACTTTTGTAAAGGTTGTGTTAGGTGTATCTCTGCCACTGGCTTTTGTGTTGGGGTTTTGTGATGTTGTCGCTGTCATGGCACTGTGGTTTCAGTAATGCTTGATACCTCTCTCTCTCTCTCTCTCTCTCTCTCTCTCTCCATTTCAAGATTTCTTGGAAGGGAGGAACTTGGTCCTTTGTACCCTGTCTGTTTGAGCTCTCCCCTTGTCCCAGGATGCAGTCCCAGGTGTAATAGTTCACTCGTGAATTGGTCTGCACCGAGTCCTGCTTTGCTTTTTTGCGAGCCTTGTTGTGGTGTGTGATCATCTGGTTGTAGGTTTTAGGACTTGTGGCTGTCCATTACTTAGTTTCTAGAAGCACAGAGGCTGGGTTTCTCTAGGTCATCTGGGATACTACCATCATATGCTCTGGAGTTCCTTTGCTTATCATCTCCTGCCGTGTGCTCCCTTGTTAACTATCAGATTTCTTGAACAGGAAGAGGAATCCTATTAGATAAGTATTAGCAAGAGAGAATCTTCAGCTATAGCGCACAATGCAGGTGCAACCCTCAGCTTCTATACGCCGCTAGCTTTTCTTGCATATTGTTGCTTCAGAACTGCAGTCTTAAGTTTCAGAGTTTCAACTTTTATATCTTGGGTGACTTGGTGTTAGTTCAGGAGGGAAAGTTTCCCTTTTTCAAATCCAAATAGTGCATGTAATTGTTGTTTATCTCTGTTCTGCCTTTCTATAATCAACCGGCACCCGAGGCAATTCAAGGAAAGCAACGAACACAGAGGGGGAAAGTTGCCAAAAGACAAATTGACAAGTAACAGAAAGATGACAAACTCAAAGCAAAATCAAGCAGCAGCCTGTAAAAATGTCACCGGCCAAGATGAAAATTCAGTCAAAGCGGCAATGGAGTAATACCCAGTCGGCCGAGTTCAATAATCCAGATTAAGGGAACAAGGCGTCAGTTCTTGAAAGAACTTTGGAGATGGTCAAGTTGTCCTGAAAACTTTGTGGGACAGTTCTGAGAAGGGTGCCAAAATAAGGGTGAGGCCGTGTCCCCTGCGTTGATGGGAATGGACTTGGGGGTCACAATGCATCTTGGGACTCTCTGTGTTTTGCTTCGGAGTCCAGGCCAAGTCAGTTGTGCCCAGTGACGTGCCACAGAGCTTGCTTCTACATATAAGAGTCTGCCCCTGCTCTGACATTCACAGCGAGACCCCTACCTGTGTGTGCCTATGTTGACAGAAGCCAGGGTTGGCAAATAAACAGGACAGAGCCTTTTCGGTTGTGGTACCCCTTTCCCTTGCAAGCTTGTTTGCTTCTTTGAAAGACCTTCTATACTTCCTTTGTTTTGGATAAGCTTTCAAGCTGGCTTACGGAGGAGCAAGAGCAGACGTAACCTTGCACGATAAACCCCAAAGCAGCAATTTCAGAACCATCCTGTGCACACTAAACAATTTAGAAACAAGACAGTCTTCTCGCCTTTCAGTTGCAATGCCCACAGGTGCTTGAAGTGCTGCTTTGAGCTGCTTCGGAACGGCTTCCGTTCCACAACCTGGGAGCAGCCACGGTAGATGCCCAAAGACAGGGCAGCAGCCGATCTGACTAAAAACCAGTGCGATTCACCAAAAGACCCTGTTGGGATGACCGTGTGGATCTTTGTGCAGAGCAAAAACCCTTTACAGGTTTAGGGCTCAAGTTGTGATGGACTTTTAATAGGTACCACCATGGGTTTGGTCACTTTTCTTCCTCAGCTCGCCTTACTTCACGTGGTGGCTGTGGGGACAAAATGGAGAAGAGGGGACCCGTTCCTTGACCCATGCTGACAAGTAGGGTAGATACGCTCTTGTTTCCTAATTTGCATTGCTGGTTTTATCATGTTTCAATATTGACTGCTTTTCTTTTCGTTTCTGATTTTTCCGTCATGCTGTTGGTTCTGTGCTTTAGGTTTTAGATTTGGGGTGTGTGCTGTTTCAGTAGTAAAGCCAAAAGGTGGGCAGGCAGCAGGAATGCCTGCAATAATCTCTTGTGATGGTCTTCAAGTCAATTCTGTTGGAATTAGTGTATCTAATCTGGAGGAACCGGGTTTGATTCCCAGCTCTGCCACCTGAGCTGTGGAGGCTTATCTGGGGAATTCAGATTAGCCTGTGCACTCCCACACACGCCAGCTGGGTGACCTTGGGCTAGTCACAGCTTCTCGGAGCTCTCTCAGCCCCACCTACCTCACAGGGTGTTTGTTGTGAGGGGGGAAGGGCAAGGAGATTGTAAGCCCCTTTGAGTCTCCTGCAGGAGAGAAAGGGGGGGATTTAAATCCAAACTCTTCCTCTAAAGCATATCCAGCTTTTCTCCTTATAAGGGGACTCACAGGCCCCTTCCGCACATGCAGGATAATGCACTTTCAGTCCACTTCAATGCACTTTGCAGCTGGGCAGAATAGCAAAATCCACTTGCAAACGCTTGTGAAAGTGGGTTGAAAGTGCATTATTCTGCGTGCACGGAAGGGGCCTATATAGTTATTTTCTTAAGTCTGAGCTAAGTATTTTGTTGTTGGGGTGCTGTGTGGTTTCCGGGGTGTATGGCCGTGTTCTAGCAGCATTCTCTCCTGACGTTTCGCCTGCATCTGTGGCTGGCATCTTCAGAGGATGCCAGCCACAGATGCTGAAAGCCCAACATCAGGAAAATCACTACTAGAGTCAGGAGTAGGAACCTCGCCGGCTCTCCAGATGTTTCAGGAACTACAATTCCCATCCCAATCTCTGTCAGCATGGCAGGGTAATTGGCCATGCTTTGGTAGAAACTGATAGGAATGCTGTAGTTCCTGAATTTCTGGGGACGTTGACGCAGGTTCCCTACCCCTATGCTTCATTGTATTACATACAGCCCAGAAACCACACCGCACCCCAGTGATTCCGGTCGTGAAAGCCTTTGACAATACATATTTTGTTGTTCACGGACATATATGTTGTAACCAAGGGGAGACATAAAACAAATCCTGATTGCCCCCCCCCCTCCCCCCGGAACACTTCTTGCAACTGCAAGATTGACTTGAGATCTTGTATTGTCGAAGGCTTTCACGGCCGGAATCACTTGGGTGCTGTGTGGTTTCCGGGCTGTATGGCCGTGTTCTAGCAGCATTCTCTCCTGACGTTTCGCCTGCGTCTGTGGCTGGCATCTTCAGAGGCTGGCATCCTCTGAAGATGCCAGCCACAGATGCAGGCGACAAGCGTCAGAAAGAGAAGAATACTACTGAAGTCACTGGCCATACCGCTCTAGGCTTCCACACAACCTGTTTGAGATCTTATTGCTGGAGTCCTTCATTGGGGAGGGAAATACGCTGTGTCCCTACTGAGGAACATTTTCATCTCTTCTGAATCTGTTCTGAAGTTGACCTCTGGCGTGGATGCTGCATGTCCCCTGTCTGATAGAATTTTGGGCGGCCCATCTCTAAAGATTTAAGATTATGGAACGTTCTAAAAGAGTTTGTTCATGTGATAGGACTACAGTTGAAACACTTGACCATTCTGTTTCTATGCCCTAAATACAATAAGATACGCATGAAATACATGAATTCAATTTTCTTGAAATGTTCTCAGTGGCATGAGTGTTATAAGATACCCAATCTCCTGAACAGCTCTGATGTGCTCTTTTGTGAAACTGTGGCAAATTTTATCCTGGAAATTAGTAATTTTAGCAATTTTAACTGTATTTCTTAACCTTGTTTTGTTTTAAAACTTTGTCCCGTTTTATATGCCAATAAAGGCTTGTGTTGTAGATTAAAAAAAAAATTTGTGCGTTGCCAGGTCTGACATCAGTAGGATTCTTAAGTTAGGAGTTTTGCATGTCGCTAAGAGCCAGCGTGTTACATAGTAGTTGGAGATCATTAGACGAGCCCTGGTGAGTCCCAGGATCAAATCCCTGTTTGCTATGAAAACTCACCAGGAGATGCTGAGTCAGTTATTCACTCAGCCTAATCTGCCTCCATAGCCGTGGTGGCGAACCTTTGGCACTCCAGATGTTATGGACTACAATCCCCATCAGCCCCTGCCAGCATGGCCAATTGGCCATGCTGGCAGGGGCTGATGGGGATTGTAGTCCATAACATCTGGAGTGCCAAAGGTTCGCCACCACTGCTCCATAGGGTTGTTGAAAATAAAATTTGAGGAAGCGGGAAAGTAACACGTATATGGCTCTGAGCTTGTGGGAGGAAGACTGGGATACAAATACAATGACTCCATCTTGGTGGAGTTCCCAGGGTCATAGAGTTGGACGGGGCCATACAGGCAGGAGGGCACTTTGCTTTCCGGTTACACTCGTGCAGGCTGGGAGCTATGGGTTTCTTGGGAAGTGGGTCGTCTGAGGGAGAATCTGAGCAATGGCACACTCCCTTCTCTGAGGGATAGCTTCCTTGTCACGACACTACCGGTCTTCTCCTGCCAGGCACAGTTACAGGAGAATGTGGTGGGCGTGATGTCCAAAGACGGAGGATCCCCAACCTTGTGGAGCCTCTGGGCATGTTGGGGATATTGAGAAAAGACGGTGGTCCAGTCACAAAATGGCTTCCTTAGGGGGGGCGTTGCAGTACGCTGAGGTACTCATCCTCCTATAATGGAGATGGCTGTTTCCGAGTGGATGCCTCTTACAAATTCAGTCATGACGCCTCCTGCAGCCATCTTGGCAAGCGCTGAAATAGGGACCACTGTTTCAGGACTCATTCACTCAGTTTTTTTCTCTCACGGGGACCGCAAAGTGGTTTACAACACCATTCTCCTCTTCTCTGTTTTGCCTTCCGACAACGCTGCGAGTGAGGCTGGTTAGCCTGTGAGGGAAGAAGAATAAGAAGTGTAGTCGACCCACGTGGTCAGCGCAAGAACGAGACGAGACGCGGAGATAACATCTGGTGGAGATCGCCAGCAGCGGGAGCGCGGAGGTCCGTGTTCCTAGCGAATCTCCCGCGTGCTGGTTCCTGACACCTTTTATTATGATTCTAATGGGGGCGTGTAGAGGGGCGGGACGGGAGAGTCCGGGAGAGCGGGAGAGCGGGAGATCATCATGTGATGCATGATCTCACCTGGCTGCTACGTGCGGAGAAGAGCGTAAGCGTCTGGGCCTAATCCTCACCTGGGGGCAGATAATTGTCCCTTTGTGTCTGGGACGCCCGGTGACTGAGCCAGATAGTTCATGACCCGTGACTCATGTCTGGGGTTGAGGAGTGGGGGGTGCTGGTCGCGACCAGAAGGCGTCGTAGAGGTCCGTTGGTGTGCCAACTTGTTTCTACCGCAGGTGCTGCCTGGGTCAGCAGTGCATTACTACATCTCCTCCTTTTTTACACTTTAGAAGGGGACCCCGAAATGCTAGGGGTGGTGATTTACAAAGGGGACGGCTTGTCCTCCCTCCGCGCCGTCTAGGTCAAGCTTCGACCGAAGCTGCTTTGTGTAACATTAGAACTTTAGTTTGCGGGTAAGTGCAGGGAAATTCGAGGGAGGCTTCTTACACACGTTACAGGCAATATTGGACACACACTGAGCGAAACAAGATCCGATAACGAGGCATACAATTAAACCAATGCAGAGCTGCACAATAGCACTCAACCATCCTCCCGGCAGCCAGCTCCAGAGGGGCTGAACGCACCAATGGGGCAAAACATCATATTTCAGATTTCAGATACAACTTCTTGCAGCTCACGTACTTTCATATGAATCAATTGGGAATTGTCAGAGAGGTTAAAAGCAACACATATTATGTACATTTTCACAACCTTGGTGATGCAACAACAGCAAGTAATCCAATAGCTGACACGATTATCTAAGGTCGCTTGGCGAAGTTCCTGCTGCTCGGAGTCCGGGGCATCCAGAAGCCCGGTGGAGGTAGAGAGTTGATAGACTCCCCATAAGGCGCAGGCCAGCCCGACCCGATAGTCTTTAAGCGTTATGCTAGGAGTATGGCCGAGTCCGGGGGACTCCCCACTAAAGGAAGTCGCAAGCGGGAGACAAACTCCGCTTTGGAGAGAGGCTGCACCGCGTCGCTCCGACAGGAGGATCCCGAAAGGCAGAGCCGAGCGGCTGGCGCCGGGCGTCCGAGACTCCTGGGGTGGGAGAGCCTGGGAGTAGGACGATGGTGAGGCGACTGAGGGCAACAAAGAGTCCCGGCGAGAGAGCTCCCGAGGCGGGAATGCTTAATTTAAACGTTTCCTCTCCCCTCAAGAGGTCCAGAACCAGCCCCCCCCCCCGGGAGCAGGATGTTTTCCGAACACGGGGGGAATGTCACTCCATGTGTGTGCAGTTCCAATTGGCGAGGAGCCGCATTAACGATGGGCCCGGGTCGGTTCCCGTTTCGCTGCGCCCGGTGATCGCGGGCGCCAGGTGTTGGGTTCGTGGTTAGCGACATTGGGTCTTGGTGACAAAGGGAGAGAGCGCCAGCCGGAGGGTTTTGGACGAGCCCGGGTCCCCAGTCGGGCGCTCATAGAGTACCTGATGGATGAGGAAAGACATCTTCATGAAGGGGCTTAACCCAGACTCCGCTAGGAAGTCTCCGGGCGCTTTGCAGGCGGGGAGCAGGCAGGAGCTTAGCAAAGCTCCCGACTCCTAGGTACTGGCCCAGGCAAAAGGACAGAGGCGTTGGCAGTGGCGCTTAATTGCTCCCCAGATGTTGGTCTGGTAAAAGCTTCGTCAGGGGGGGTGGCCCGATCGCCCGTTGGCAGAGGGAGTGCAGCCAGAGCAGGCAAAGGATTATGAGTGGCCGCTGAGTTGGCAGTGATGATTGCAAAGAGAGCGGCACAGAGGTTCTCGGAGTGTCTCAGGAGGTGGCCTTGCTGGGCGCTTGGCAGCTCTTGAAGCTTGGCTGGCGGTAAAGCGCCTGACTTCTCCCCCCCCCCAGGTCATTCCGGGTCTTTGGGCGTTGGCGGCCATGGGCGTTCCTGTTAAGCAGAACCCGCTGGGGCGGGATCACTTTAGAGAGAATGAAGTTCCATCTCCGGGATGGGAGTTGGTTTCACTCCTGGCGCCATTCCATGGGGCACAGGCCTGTCATGGCGAAGTCGGAGTCCACAGGGACCCTGTAGGAGAAGAAAGGACTGAAACACACCTTCCCCAGGTTATGGGAGGGTCAGGTCCCGCCCAGGCTCGGTTCCTAGAGCGGATGGCGGAGAATCAAAGAATCCCGAAGTTTTGTTTGAGGGGTTGGGGTTTAGAAGTTTTAATATAAGAAGGCTTGTTTTGCAGCCTGCGTGAAAGAAGGTTGCTTTAATGCAATCCCTACTGGGGGCCGCCTACTCCTCTTTCTTTAATTGTTTGACAGGGAGGGCAGGAGGTAGAAGCGACCCTGGTGGGAATTGGCTTCAGAAGCGTCATCAGGGTGCGTCAAGGCGAGGAGTCCGAGCCTCGAGGGGGGGGAGAGGGACAGGCCCGGGTCCTGGGGGATTGTGGGTATGCATGCTTAATCAGCAACACAAAAGGGGCTTTGGAAGCGCCTTTGGCACAGGAGGGATGGGTACATCGAGAGGGGAATGAAGCAATCCAGGCGATTAGAGGCAGCAGATTCCTGCGCACACAAA
Source organism: Sphaerodactylus townsendi (assembly GCF_021028975.2). NCBI lineage: Eukaryota > Metazoa > Chordata > Lepidosauria > Squamata > Sphaerodactylidae > Sphaerodactylus > Sphaerodactylus townsendi. Next base: position 11,940,397 of record NC_059427.1, read on the forward strand.
AAAAAAAGCTGGGGGGGGTTTTCTTTGCAAAGGGAGTTGCACTTACCATTGGACCTTGGTGGCTAATGCAGGAAGGCTGGAGTGGCCTTGAGAATTTGTGATCGAATTATCTTTGGGGAGATGTCAGCCGCCCGAAACCACTCCTTAAGGAGGCGGTTATTCGGCCAAGCGTCTTCTAGAAGTGATGATGGTGCTATATAATTACCACTTGACCACTGGTGCGGCAGCCTCCTTTTTAAACTGGGGCCTGTATCCTGGCAGTGCTGCGGTATCAGGACGGGCCCAGATTTTAATCCAGGGAGGGCCAGTCAGCCAATTGGCCCTCCCGCCTTTACTGGTCGAAAAACAGAAGGAGAAGAGAAGGGGAGAGGGAAACAGCTTCCTTACGGAAATTAGAAAGTGAATTTCGGAAGGCACAATTGGGATCAGTGATCTGTGATGGCTTTACCCATCCCAGACCAAAGTCGTTTTGACCTGACTCATGAGGTCCCTTCCCCAGAGATTGACATGGATGTCTAAAACGATGGGGCGGACTGTGAGCTGCCGCTCAAGTCCTGGGCTGTTGACCGTGAGCGGGCGGATGCTCCGTCTCGCGGTTTGTCTCCCCCCCACCCCCCAGATGTGCGGGCAAGCCTGCGTCGGCCACTGGTCGGACCCTTTCGGCTGCTCTGATGACGGTAACATCAGCGCCGGTGTCCACCAGGCCCTTGAACATACATCCTTCTATGGCGAAGCTCCAGGTATGGGCGGGAGCTCCCGATAGGCGTCTCCACCGCTCGATGGTGGTGTGGGCTGCGCCATGTTGGCTGCTGGGGCTTGTAGCCTTTATTGGGTCGGCAGCGGGCAACGCATGGGGCAAGAGAATCAACTGAGCGCAGCTGGCTCCTCGCAGGCAATTCCTGTGGGACGTTTGTCCAGTCCTGGAGATGGATGGGTCCTTGGTGCGTGGTGTCGATCACTCCGGGGACTATCAACAGTCCCTGTTCAGCGGCAGAGGCCTTTGGCAGCACTAGCCGAATAGTCCCGGTAGGGATGGGCTGGTCATACTGGGTTGGGGCGACAAGAACCTCGTGGGGGAACTTAAAGGAGATAGGCTGGGTGCATGCAAGCGAGATGCCACGAGAGGGGGTGGTTTTGGCAGGGGCCTTGGTGTTTGGGTCTGCTCTAGTACTCTCCTCCTTGGTCCTGGGCTGGGGAGATGCCCGGGAGGGAGTTTCCGACGGGCAGTCGTTTCTCCAGTGGAAGCCTTTCTGGCATCGTGGGCACCGGGTTTTAGGTGGCCTTCTCTCCTCCTGGGGAGGACCCTCCTCCATCGGGGTTGTAGGCCCCCCCGCCGGGCTGCCTGCACTCCCTCCGGAAGTGTCCTGACCTGCCGCAGTTAAAGCAATCCTCCTGGGGCTGTCCCCTGGTGGTGGAGAGTGCTGCGGCGAGGTTAAAGCTTGGTGAGCGGAGGATCCGATGTCCTGGCAAGCTTTAAGCATGTCGGCCAGTTCAGGATCCTTGCCCAGGCCCGTGATTGCTCTGCGGCACTCAGTGGAGGCGTTCTCTTTAGCGAGGTGCATGAGGAGCTCATTCTGGGCCTCTTCGCTATCCACCTGCCTTTTGAGAGCTTCCTGAAGCCTGTTCACAAACTCGGCATAGGGCTCTTGGGGCTTTTGCCGGATGGTGGAGAAACTCTGGGTTGGCTGGCCGGCATTGGGGACTTTGATAAATGCCTTATAGGCGCACTCAGAGGCGACCGTAAGGGTGGCCTCAGGCAGGACAATCTGATCGTTGGGGTTGGCGAAAGCATCGAAACCGTAAAGCTGAGCGGCTGTGTAGGCGCTGCATGATTCCCCTGTTGATGCATTGCTGGCGGAACTCGCTTTCCCAGATCACAAATTGTGCAGGGCTCAGGAGCATGCTAAAGGTGGTTTTCCAGTCGTCCGGAACCATTAGGTGATTCCTCGCGATTGCCTCCAGCATGCCTCTCATGTAGGGGCTAGTGATTCCTACGTCCCGCATGGCTTTGCGGAGCTCGGTGAGGATATTATAGCTCAAGGGGCGGTACTCGACAACCCGCCGAACTATGCCATCCTCCCCCTCGGTATCTGTGAAGTGGATGGGGCACAATGCGAGGATATCAGCATCGTCTTCCGTCAGGGTTTCCTTCTTTAGCAGATCGTGATTAATGCGCTCTGCGAGGGTCTTGAAACCCGCGCCATTACGTGGCGCTGACGGAGGTGCGGTGGCTTCGGAAAATGAAGGCGGAGCAAGGGGAGGGGGCGGCCGAGCCGCGGGAGAATTTGAAGGAGGCGGAGGAGCAAGGGGGGCAGAAGGAGGACAGGCGTCCAATTTAGTGGATAGAGAAAATTCTGGGGCTGAAATTGAAGGTGAAAGATCGAAAGGAGGGCGGCCTACAGCAAGGGAGCCATAGGTCTGCAGGCTGATGGCGACATAACATTGTCTCCACGTCAGTAGCAGTGACATCGGCGCGCGAGGCTCTGTGCGAAGAGTGCGCCCGATGTTTTCCCAGTCCTTAAGATTCAATGTCCCCCCCCTCTGGGTACCATGGACATTGAGCTTCAATCTCCTCAACCAATTTGCGCAGCTCCCTTCTCTTTACGGGGACCCTGCCGCATTTCGCTAACGCTTTCAGTTCGTCAACGTGCTTGTCATAAGCCCTGCTTTTGCAAGCTCCCATACTCACCGGTGTTCCGTCGGACGAGAGAGTGTCCTAGGACGCGTGTCTCTGGATGCGCCGATCCAGAGGACAGGCGATACCGAAACGGTGGTCCCTGGATGCGCCGATCCAGCGGACTTCGGTATGTGACCCTTTCCCAGGCTTGCACGGTGAGCAGGGTGGAGGTTCGAGGATTCCTGGGTTTCGGCACCAGCTTGTAGTCGACCCACCTGGTCAGCGCAAGAACGAGACGCGATGCGGAGATAACCTCTGGTGGAGATCGCCAGCAGCGGGAGCGCGGAGGTCCGTGTTCCTAGCGAATCTCCCGCGTGCTGGTTCCTGACACCTTTTATTATGATTCTAATGGGGGCGTGTAGAGGGGCGGGACGGGAGAGTCCGGGAGAGCGGGAGATCATCATGTGATGCATGATCTCACCTGGCTGCTACGTGCGGAGAAGAGCGTAAGCGTCTGGGCCTAATCCTCACCTGGGGGCAGATAATTGTCCCTTTGTCTGGGACGCCCGGTGACTGAGCCAGATAGTTCATGACCCGTGACTCATACGGGGTTGAGGAGTGGGGGTGCGGTGCGACCAGAAGGCCGTAGGTCCGTTGGTGTGCCAACGTTCTACCACGGTGCTGCTGGGTCAGCAGTGCATTACTACAAAGAAGAGTTTGGATTTATATCCTCCCTTTCTCTCCTGCAGGAGACTCAAAGGGGCTGACAATCTCCTTGCCCTTCCCCCCTCACAACAAACACCCTGTGAGGTAGGTGGGGCTGAGAGAGCTCTGAGAAGCTGTGACTAGCCCAAGGTCATCCAGCTGGCGTGTGTGGGAGTGTACAGGCTAGTCTGAATTCCCCAGATAAGCCTCCACAGCTCAGGCAGCAGAGCGGAGAATCAAACCCGGTTCCTCCAGATTAGATACACGAGCTCTTAACCTCCTACGCCACTGCTGCTCCTGGGCCAAGGGAATCTTCTGTGGCAGAGTGGGGATTCAAACCTCTGTAGCGCCCAGGGACACCCAGGCTGCATTCCTCTACGGAGATCCCAGCCTCTTGCCACTCCATGAACATTTTAAATTGCTTAATTTTAACTGCTTAATTTTTTTACAGTGCCAGCAACTTAAGCTGCGGGCCTGGCCGATGCACCCTTTCTGTCGGGTTAAGGCAGGGCCAATCCAGTCTGCCAGGGTCAGGATGGAAAAGCTTGTTTTAGCTTCCCTCTGGGCTAGGAAGAATTGCCTTCTACTGAGAAGGCACTAGCCCACAAAGGGACAAAGCCTGCTTGGTTGACTGGTCTGTTACCACCTGCTTGGGGTACCCCCCCCCCCGAGACTGTGGTCAGTATCTCCTGTGCCAGGACCTTAGCCGTGGTATTTCTTGACAGGACCACTTTGGGACAAGATGTGGCATAGCCAGAGGTGGGATCCAGCAGGTTCTCACAGGTTCCCGAGAGTAGGTTACTAATTATTTGTGTGTGCCGAGAAGGGGTTACTAATTGGTGATTTTGCCACGTGATTTTTGCCTTAGTTACGCCCCTCCTCTCAGCAGTCGCGCGCAGAACTGGAAGCAGTCTAGCAGGAGGTGCACCGGCGTGCGTGGCAGCCTGCACCTGCGTGCATTTGTTTCCCGCCCAAGGACCTACGCAGCGGCTGCATCCTTGCCACAGCCCCGCCCCTGGAATGCCCAGCGAAGCCCCCGGAATGCCCCACCCAGCCCCATTGGCACTACGCCACAGTTTGAATCCCACCCCCATGGGAACCTGTTACTAAAATTTTTGGATCCCACCACTGGGCATAGCCTAGAAGCAGCAGCACCAGCGTTGGTTTTTACACTCCGCTATTCCCTACCTTTAAGAAGTCTCACTAGGGATTACAAACTCCTTTCCCTTCCTCTCCTCACAACAGCCACCTTGTGAGGTAAATGGGGCTGAGAGAGTTCTGAGAGAACTGTGACTAGCCCAAGGTCACCCAACAGGCTTCATGTGGAGGAGTGGTGGAAACAAACCCAGTTCTCCAGATTAAGAGTCCACTGCTCTTAGCCACAACGCTGTGCTGGCTCTCAAGGACTAAGCTGTGCATGTTGTCTGCGTCTGATCTCTACAAAGATTGTACTGTATCCGCGGGGATCTTTTCAATGGAGAGTGTTGACTAATAGTCATGGAATGAGGCCTTCCAGCCTCGTGCGTCAACTGATGCCCAGCGCATGAAGCACAATACTGCCCTAGTTGTTCCTTCACCCCTTGTCAGAAAAAAAACAATGAGCCAGATGGGCCCTGCATTTCAGAGAAGACATTTTTATGTGCACATTGTGTGCTAATTGCATCAGCTGCAATAACTGGGGACGGTGCTTCACCCGGAGATGCCACGAGCGTAAACCTGTAAAGGTAGTTTCAGATGGGTAGCTGTGTTGATCTGCAATACAGCATCAGAATTGAATCCCAGTAGAGAACAATAAGGTTTCCAGGGTATCAGTGTTCAAGAGTCAGAGCTGTGGTGTCTGACAAAGGGAGTTTTGGCTCACAAAAGCTTGTAGGTATTTCTATAAGGGTCCAGGAATCAGGGGTAGGGAACCTGCGGCTCGAGAGCCGCATGCGGCTCTTCTGCCCTTGCACAGTGGCTCCACGAGCCGAGCCGCCGGCCCCATCCTTGCCCGCTCTGCAGGCAGCAGGGCGGGCGCACCAACTGCCCACGGTCGGCTGGGCCGTGCCGCGGGCTTCCCCTCTCGCCCGCCCCGTTGGAGCGGGGCGGGCGCTTTCCCTGCAGGCAGCAGGGCGGGCGCATCCATGCGCTTCTCAGAATGAGCTGAGTAAAAGGTACCCTATATATATATATAAAAACCTCTATATATAGTGTTATCTTTATTTTAAATGTCAAAAATTATTTGCGGCTCCAAGTGTTTTATTTTCCCATGGAAAATGGGTCCAAATGGCTCTTTGAGTGTTAAAGGTTCCCTACCCCTCTTCCAGGTAACTTCAATACATTATTATCAAAATATATTCAGTTATCCCTTCCAAATCACTGAGGTTAGGGGTGCAGCGTCCTTGTGATCTGGAAATCCATTTAAATTTGTTTGACCTCCCTTCATATTAGAGAATATATCTGTTTTTTTTCTTTTTCATTTAACTTTAAAAAAGATATTGTGTGTATTTATGGTATCAAAAGATGAAATGCGTTGATATTATAATATATTGTATGTATTTTTGAGTTTCTAAACATTTTCTGTGTCATTTTCTGGCCCTGATGTGTTGTCTGTGAGTTCCTCAAAACTCTCAAAAAATATTATTTAATTTCTTACGGGAACCTGCAATATACCAAACTTGCAATGGCGAAAGTCTAAGTGTGGAAGGGATGACTGTATTTAATTAGAATACGCATTTATAGAGTAAAAATTCATAATTAAAAACATAGGTTCTGGAAACCAGATCCCAACGTATATTGCACACAAATCACACAAATATACAATGCAGGTATATTATTAAATGTACAGTTGATGAATATATAAGATGACCAGCAAAACAATATGTGTTTTGGTGGTCAAAAACATAACATTTTTTAAAAAAACACGTTCAACAGTTGATTTATAAATCCAAAACAGGAGTCGCTTTCTTGCCTGTTGTTCAGTGGATAATGATTTTTTAATAAATTGAGCCTTGCTCAATCAGCTGGGATCTTCGAAACATTTTAAATCTGATGTTGAATTGTCAGTATCTCTGAATATGTATAACAGGGGTGTCCAACTCTGACGCCCCAGATGTTCATGGACTACGATTCCCATCAGTCAGTGCTGGCAGGGGCTGATGGGAACCGTAGTCCATGAACGTCTGGGGCGCCAGAGTTGGACACCCCTGATGTATAACATCATTCGTCATTTGCAATGAAGTGCCACTGCACTCAAACCGACCCTGCAGAGGATGTCCTTTCTCAACTCAAATACTGGCATTGAGGGTCCTGTTTCCTTGGGGCAAGGGTCCCCAACAGCCTGCCCACAGAGCCCCATGGTGGCCACAAAGTGTTTTTAGGAAGTAGATGAGGGCAGGCAAGGCTTTTGTCTGATTAAGTATTGGCTATTTGATTGGCTGTGAGGATTTTTGACAAAATTCTTTGGAGCAGCAGCCATCACTTCACCCTCTCTTCGTGACCCATGACACCCTCACCATGACATTTCACCCTCTCGTCGTGTCCCAATTGGCCATGCTGGCAGGGGCTGATGGGAATTGTAGTCCATGAACATCTGGAGAGCCACCGGTTGCAGACCCCTGCTCTGGACCATCCTACGCCTGTGTTCCCAGGTTCGGTCCCCGGCACGTCCCGGAGATGTGAAGGACCTCTACCGAAGACCCAAGAAATCTGCTGCCCATCTCAGTAGACAATACAGCACAGGGGTCAAACTCGCGGCCCTCCAGATGTTATGGACTACAGTTCCCATCATCCCCTGCCAGCATCATGCTGGCAGGGGATGGTGGGAACTGTAGTCCATAACATCTAGAGGGCCATGAGTTTGACACCCATGCAATACAGGCTTTGATGGGCCCAGGGCCTGCTAGAGTGAAAGGCAGCTCCGTGTGTGTGTGTGTTCATGTGTGCGATGCCTTCCAAAGTAGTGAGGAACGTTCTTTGAATTCTCCTTGGGATTCAGTCGAGTTGCCTGCAGTGAAATACGTTCTCCTGATGCCAGGCCTCGCAGGCCCTCCCTGTGCATTCTGGGCTCTCCAAGCGCCCTGTTGGGCACACTTCCTCTGTGGGGATTGCAGCTGTCTTCCCACAGTGCCAAAGGAGAGTTAACTCGCCAGATATGCACCAGAGGCACTTTAATTACTCTTGTTCCTTCAGCTCTGCAGGGTTCAGCCGGTCTCTGCCTGGATCGAGAGGGAAGAGTTCCCTCTGAGACAGGAATGTCACCTTCCAAGCTTCCAGGAGGCTCAGCACTTCCTAACCTGCAGAAGAAGAGTTGGTTTTTGCACTCTGCATTTCTCAAGGGCTTACAAACTCCTCTTCCTTCCTCTCCTCACAACGGACATCTTATGAGGCGAGTGGGGCTGAGAGAGTTCCCAGAAAACTGTGACCGGCCCAAGCTCACCCCAGCAGGCTTCATGTGGAGGAGCAAGGAAACAAAGCCAGTTCTCCAGTTTAGAGTCCACCACTATTAACCGCTATTTTGGTGCTCCCACCTGCCCAGCGGTCCCCTCTTTCTCAGGTGGGGCTTTTTATCCCTGTCCTCCTGGCCACCCCCAATTCCTGCTTCCTTTCTGCTACTCCTGAGCCGGCCATTTCTCTTCAGGAGGCTTTTGCCTCAGAGGAGGCCTTTACTCAGGTCCCCAACAGGAGGAGACCCTTTACCTCAGAGGAGGCCTTTACTCAGAGGAGGCCTTTACTCAGGTCCCCAACAGGAGGAGACCTTTTACCTCAGAGGAGGCCTTTACTCAGGTCCCCAACAGGAGGAGACCTTTTACCTCAGAGGAGGCCTTTACTCAGAGGAGTCCTTTACAGACCAGGAAAGGGATTTGGGCATCTTAGTTGATAGTTCCATGGGAGTGTCAACTCAATGCATGGCAGCTGTGAAAAAGGCCAACTCTATGCTGGGGATAATTAGGAAAGGAGTTGATAATAAAACTGCAAGGATTGTCATGCCCTTATATAAAGCAGTGGTGCGACCGCACTTGGAGTATTGTGTTCAGTTCTGGTCGCCACATCTCAAAAAGGATATCGAAGAGATAGAAAAAGTGCAGAGAAGGGCAACGAGGATGATTGAGGGACTGGAGCACCTTCCTTATGAGGAAAGGCTGCAGCGTTTGGGACTCTTTAGTTTGGAGAGGAGACGTCTGAGGGGGGATATGGTTGAAGTCTATACAATTATGCATGGGGTAGAAAATGTTGACAGAGATAAATGTTTCTCTCTTTCTCACAATACTAGAACCAGGGGGCATCCATTGAAAATGCTGGGGGGAAGAATTAGGACTAATAAAAGGAAACACTTCTTCACGCAACGTGTGATTGGTGTTTGGAATATGCTGCCACAGGAGGTCGTGACGGCCACTAACCTGGATAGCTTTACAAAGGGCTTGGACAGATTTATGGAGGAGAAGTCAATCTATGGCTACCAATCTTGATCCTCTTTCATCTGAGATTGCAAATGCCTTAACAGTCCAGGTGCTTGGGAGCAGCAGCAGCAGCAGCAGCAGCAGCAGCAGCAGGCCATTGCTTTCACATCCTGCAGGTGAGCTCCCAAAGGCACCTGGTGGGCCACTGCGAGTAGCAGAGAGCTGGACTAGATGGACTCTGGTCTGATCCAGGTGGCTTGTTCTTATGTTCTTATGTACTCCACAGAGACCTAATACTGGTTGGCTTTCCTCGTAGCTGCTCATCTTTTGCTCTTGCGGTTCCATCCGGCTCTGTCTTTGGCTCTGCAACTTGAACTTTTATCCCTTCTTTCCCTCCTTCACCAGGAGTGAGGTGGCCATGGCTCTTTCAGACCCCCAAATCCTAGTCCGAAATTCTGACCACTGTACTACAGTTATCCCCACCACATCATGACTTCCCCCATCGTAGTTTTGATATATGGCAGGTCTGCATAAGAAATTAAATGGGAATTTGTGGGGGTGTTTTGCGGAAGCTGCAGACGACATGTGAGGGCCAGCAGACGACTCAACAAGAAGTTTAGAACCTCAGAAATGCATTTTTATATATATCAACATACTTTATCTTTTAAGCACCATAAATATACAGATGCAGGAGAAACGTCAGGAGAAAATGCTACTGGAACTCAGCCATACAGCCTGGAAACCCCACGACCAGTGGTGGGATCCAAAAATTTTAGTAACAGGTTCCCATGGTGGTGGGATTCAAACAGTGGCGTAGCGCCAGTGGGGCTGGGCGGGGCACGACGGGGGCATGGCCGGGCATTCCGGGGGCGGGGCATTAATAATTTCTCTGTTACTGTAAAAAACTCTTACTGTAAAAAAAAAGTTCCTAATTTCCAGCTGATATCTTTCTGTCCATAATTTATACTCATTATAGCAAGTCCTATCGTCTACTGCCGACAGAAACAACTACTTCTCCTCTAATTGACTGCCTGCCAAATACTTAATACTTGTCAAGGTTTCCCCACCCACCCTGGACACTCCAACAGATATATACTCCACTTGCTTTCCCACATCAGATCCTCTGAAGATGCCAGCCACAGATGCAGGCGAAACGTCAGGAGAGAATGCTGCTAGAACACGGCCATACAGCCCGGAAACCACACAGCACCCAAAAGAAGGATACTTTCCTTGAACAAGGAACTTTACCATATTTCTAAAACATGTTTTTAAAACAGCCCAACAGGGAGAATTATCCCGTTTTCTACCTTCGCTAACCAGCCACATAGGAAACAACAGGACTTGATGATTTTTGGACCTAATGGAATTTCTAACGGAAAAGCAGACCCAATTAGCAACCCCCTCTCGGCACACACAAATAATTAGAAACCCACTCTCGGGAACTGGTGAGAACCTGCTGGATCCCACCTCTGCCCACAACATTTCTCTGGTAATACTGCTGGGAATTATTGCGGCCTGTTGCTCCCACAGTGCCCAGACCTGGGATAGATGATCACACTTGGGGCTTCCTTATCGATCGTGCCAATAAAGCCGGGAGAAATAGCTTTGAAACTTTGCATTCTGTTTTCAGATTTCCTGAACTACAAAGGAAACCAAAACAAAGGCGGCAGACAGCAGCATTCAACCAGAGCATGTGGTTGAACTCTGCCATCTGCCTCCTATTGCAGCTGGGTCACTGAGAGCATAGCCGGAAAAATACTTCACATTCCTAGATCTGCTGGTACGAAGAGCGCCTGGGCTGTTTGCCAGCTATCTGGATTGGCCTCCCCTCCCTTCCCCCCCTCCCCCAGAGAATACTACACCCCATGCCCTGAAGCGCTGCTACTGTTCTGCAAACTTGATTCAGTGAAGTAACCTTCAGGGTGTTGTGTAATTGTGTTATAAAAGCATAAGAGGAATGGCTCCTGGGCGTTGGAGTAAGCCTTCTGAGAATCATGACCCTTTTTTTTCTTTTTGCATAAAGGTGGAAGGGCGTGGGGCAAGATTCTAGTCCAGTGATGGTGAACCTTTTTGAGACCGAGTGCCCAAATTGCAACTCAAACCCCATTTGTTTATCGCAAAGTGCCAACCCGGCAATTTAACCTGAATTCTGAGGTTTTAGTTTAGAAAAAAACCGGTTGTCTCCCTCTTCCCCTGCCCCACCCACTTGAGCAGGGGCCAGCCTGCTCTAGCCTCCAGCAAGTCCCGCGCGCACCGCTCTGTGCCTCTCTAGCATCTCTGCCTCCTCTGCCCCCCCCCCCCTCTTGGGCAGCAGCCACCCGGAGCACAGGCACCAGGCCCACCAGCCGAGTCCTCCCTGCTCACCACGCTGCGTGCATGTCGCGCTCAGTGGCCTAGGCCAGCTTAGATGTGTGTGTGGGGGGTGATTTTCCACACACCCCCATGATGAACTCTGTGTGCGCGTGCCCACAGAGAGGGCTCCGAGTGCCACCTTTGGCACCCGTGCCATAGGTTCGCCATCACTGTTCTAGTCCGCAAGTAAAAATAGGCTAGAAAACCTACGAGCAATATGTCCAGCCACGGTTTTCTGTGCCTTTAGAGCCCTGTGAACCCCGTTCCTCTTGCAGACTCATGCCACGTATGGAAACTTGCTTGTATTTTCAGACACACTACTCCAAAGTGGGCTTTTATAACCAGAATCAGCTGGCGTTTGTGGGTTTTTTTCAGGCTGTGTGACTGTGGTCCGCTAGGGCAAAACTACCAGACCATGGCCACACAACCCAGAAAACACACAACAGCTAAAGTAGTCCAGAGTTTTTCTTGGTCGGTGCAGAGTTTGCAGGCTGTCTTGAGGTAAAATGGTGTCGTTTTTTGGTAGAGTACGTGCGGCTGTGGTGTAGATTTGTGAAGTCTTTCTTAATGGCTCGGGACCGATCTGCTGAGAAAGGCCTCTCTGCCATTCTCTTGTGGTGTATTGCGATTGTCAGGGCAGATGGTGAACACGTAAAGCTTCCTCATATGGAACCAGGCCAAGAAGAAGAAGAGGAAGAGTAGTAGTAGTAGTAGTAGTAGTAGTAGTAGTAGTAGTAGTAGTTTGGATTTATATCCCCCCTTTCTCTCCTGCAGGAGACTCAAAGGGGCTGACAATCTCCTTGCCCTTCCCCCCTCACAACAAACACCCTGTGAGGTAGGCGGAGCTGAGAGAGCTCCGAAGAACTGTGACTAGCCCAAGGTCACCCAGCTGGCATGTGTGGGAGTGCACAGGCTAATCTGAATTCCCCAGATAAGCCTCCACAGCTCAGGCGGCAGAGCTGGGAATCAAACCCGGTTCCTCCAGATTAGATATACGAGCTCTTAACCTCCTCCTCTAGTGACTCTCAGACAGAGAAAGACAGAGAGCAGGTGATGGGAGACCTATGCAGGCATCTTTTACCCTGCCCTTCTTCCATGTGTGGTTCTCCTCTCCTTTGCTCTCTTTCATCCTCACAACAACCCTGCGAGGTAGGTTAAGCTGAGAGCGAGCGGTTGGACGAAAGCCGCTCAGGTGGTTTATTCATAGCATTCAGACCTCGATTTTCCCATTTCTAGTCGACCACTCCAATCACTACGCCCCGGTGTAGCATGCACTACAGTGACTTTCTTTAACCAGACATGTTGGGGATTATGTGCTCAGTCATTAAGCCACAGCTAGCTCTCAGGCTAGTCTTCCTTTAATACCCAAATGCCAGAAAAGTACACACAACATCATCTGCTTGTGAAGGTGTACGTACGGGCAAACAAATGCATGAGGGAAATATGAGGGCTGAATGTGGCCAAATGCCGCTGTCGTTACCTCAGGCGCCCGCCTCAGTTTGTCAGGCAGCAAACCGGCCCCACGTGCCAAGCAAAAGGAGGTGGGGTGATGCCGGTTGGCACGCGTGCCAGGGGCTCACTACCTCAGGTCTAGCCGAAGTTTATTTCGCTTGTGCCAGATCTGAGCGCCAAAAGGAAGAGTGTGTCGTGATTCTGGTTTGGAGCAGCCTCCTGTTTATATCTTGGCTTGGCCTTGGGCCTCTTCTAATCTGAGTCGACCAGCTGTGCTCTGAAGCAGCTTTGAAATATTGGTCTTCTCACGCAAGGGCTGCCCCAATCTGGGAAGGAAAATGGGAGCGTCCCACAGAACGGGGCACTGGAGAGTGGGGGGTGCCATCCAGAGGTGGGATCCAGCAGGTTCTCACAGGTTCCCAAGAGTAGGTGACTAATGATTTGTGTGTGCCGAGAGGGGGTTACTAATGGGTGATTTTGCCACGTGATTTTTGCCTTAGTTACGCCCCTCCTCTCAGCAGTAGCACGCAGAACTGGAAGCAGTCTAGCAGGAGGTGCATCGGCGTGCGTGGCAGCCTGCGCCTGCGTGCATTCGTTTCCCGCCCAAGGACCGGCGCAGCGGCTGCGTCCTTGTCACAGCCCCGCCCAGGAATGCCCTGCCCCAGGAATGCCCGGCCACTCTCCCGTTGTGCCCCGCCCAGCCCCGTTGGCGCTACGCCACAGTTTAAATCCCACCACCATGGGAACCTGTTACTAAAATTGTTGGATCCCACCACTGGTGCCACCCCTGTCTTTGCCCCGGGGATGGGTGCTCACCCCTTTCAGAATTGTGTATCAATATAAAAAGTCTAGCTGGATATGTAGCACATTAGCAGTACTGATACCTTACTTGGATAACAAAAAGTGTTTGGAGCTGCCTGTTCCTCCTTCATGAGGATGATTCCTGGCCTAGTTTGTATTGTAAAGTCAATTGCATTGTAAAGACAACTGAGATTAGTAAGAGGAGTTGTGCAAAGTGCTTTGAGTGTTTCACCAGAAAATTTGTCCGAACACGTGAGGCTCTTTTATCCTGAGTCTGTCAGATCGGACTTGTCCCATTTCCAACCAGATGGAGGTTTGGTGCTACAGATGAAATGTATAACGTCTCCGTGAGCTGAAAGCGACTTGACAGCATAGCGCACAACATGCACAGACCGGCTGCTTTTTGGATTGGTTTTAGTTGCAACTTCGAGATGGGTGACCGATTGATTTACCATATGCACGTAACAGTTTTACTGCATGGTTTTTAGTTTTATTTGCACGTCACTGGAGAACCCCTTGGGCTAGCAAGGAAGGAGAGGAATCTTAAAATGAACCTCTTAACTTGCTGTTAACACACTGCCTCATTATCTTTGCACCACATATTCCAGCAGTTCCAGGACATGTTTTCCAAAGCCGGGCCCTGCTGCGGACAGCGAACCAGTAGGGAAACCGCAGCCTGTTCTCACACTCCTAGGATTGCAGGAAGTACATTTCTGTGGTTTCCAGAAAGGCTTGAGGGCTGGCATCTTTTCCCTAGCTTTAATTTAGTTATCAGAACATCCAGTATCTCTGCTACTGACCTCAGAGGATGCACAATTCTCTTGTTGATAGTATCTTTGGAACTCACTTCCACGGGAGTCCAACTAAATGCCTCGGGATCTTTCAGAGGCTTTGTAATTTTCTCGTTGTGGCAGCAGGGATTAAGCAGGCTGGGGCAGGGGCAACTTTCAGTGTAGCTGGCTGTTAATCTGCTTTAAACTGGTGTCCCTGCACCTGAACCAAGCTTCCTAGGAGACGAATCCAAGGAACTAGCGAAGATAGTGGTGGACAAGGAAGAAGTTCTGGCAGCCATTGATAAACTAAATGCTACCAAATCTCCTGGCCCAGATTGCATTCACCCAAGAGTTCTTAAAGAGCTCAAGCATGAAATTGCTGATCTTCTCACTTTAATATGCAACTTATCCCTGAAAACTTCCTCTATCCCTGAAGACTGGAAGATGGCCAATGTCACACCAATCTTTAAGAAAGGATCTAGGGGGGACCCGGGAAATTACAGGCCAGTCAGTTTGACATCTGTTCTTGGTAAATTAGTAGAATCTATCATTAAAGATAAAATTATTAAACATGGAGAAAAGCAAGACCTGCTGAGGAAGAGTCAGCATGGCTTTTGCAGAGGCAAGTCCTGCCTTACAAACTTACTAGTAAAGGAGGTGAGAATGACTGTTCTGAAATAACTTGAAAACTCTCTGGCAAGAAGAAGAAGAAGGGTTTGGATTTATATCCCCCCTTTCTCTCCTGTAGGAGACTCAAAGGGGCTCACAAGCTCCTTGCCTTTCCCCCCTCACAACAAACACCCTGTGAGGTAGGTGGGGCTGGGAGAGCTCGGAGAAGCTGTGACTAGCCCAAGGTCACCCAGCTGGCGTGTGTGGGAGTGCACAGTCTAATCTGAATTCCCCAGATAAGCCTCCACAGCTCAGGCGGCAGAGCTGGGAATCAAACCCGGTTCCTCCAGATTAGATACACAAGCTCTTACCCTCCTATGGCATAGGTGTCAAACTCGCGGCCCTCCAGATGTTATGGACTAGGGTTCCCATCATCCCCTGCCAGCATCATGCTGGCAGGGGATGATGGGAACTGTAGTCCATAACATCTGGAGGGTCGTGAGTTTGACACCTGTGTCCTAAGGGATATAAATCCAGGAAAAAATAATGGGGCCTGATCCTACCGTTTGTTCTTCAGGCCAAATGAGGGAGGAGTTTGTGGGAGCCATGTGAACAAAAGCCACGTGGGGCAGTGGCTACAGCAAGGAGGCAGTGGAAAGAGGTAGGACAGAAAAAGCATCCAACCTAACGCAGCCTGCTGGGTGGTAGCCCCATCATCGTGGCGCTCACCCTACCACAATCAGCAGGCATTCCAAGAACGCAAGGCAAGACCTTCGGAGAATTGTTCTGCCTCTTGATGATGAAATGCGTGCCTTCTTTGAATGGGTGGCTTTCAAATTTGCTGCCTTGATTGGGAAAAAGTTTGCCCGGCAAGCCTGTTTCCTGCTGCAGTGCCACTGAATGGGGCAGAGGATTCTGAGTCGCATTTTGGAGCTCACATTTTTCTGCAGGACACTTGACAAGGGGTCGTGATGCTTGCCGCTGCCCTGTAGGAATTAAGAATGCACTCTTTAACGCCTCCATGTGGCTGTGAGGAGCTCTCTTATAGCCAAGTTCTCTTTCCTTTCACACACACACACACCCCCGCCCCTTTTGCCGTCAAATCGCAGCGGACGTGTGGCAACACCTGGTGGAGTTTTCAAGGCCAGAGAGTAGTTTGCCATTTCCTGCCTCTTCAAAGCAGCCCTGGACTTCCTTGGTGGCCTCCCATCCAAATTCTGTCCAGGACTGACCCTGCTTAGCTTTTGAGATCTGGCAAGATCAGGTTAGCCTGGGCTATCCAGGTTGGCGCATTCTCATTTAGGACCTCCTGATAAGGTTCCTTGGAACATAGTGTAAAAATCCCCTTTCAGGTGTCTGTTTGCATTGACAGTCTTTGTGGTTGGACCGAAACATATTTTGAGCAGGTTTGGAAGAGAGCAAGTTACTAAAAAAACTGAGCAGACGGCACCGAAAACGTAGCTGATTCCTCCTCTGTTTCTTCCTCTCTCTTTTGCAGGGACGATGGAGATCTCTCTAGGCCAGTGGCTACTTATCCTGTTCCTAGTGGTTGTCCCGCTTCTGTACGAATGGAGCGCCACCTTCAAGTATTTCTGCAAGATGGCCTTCTACAACAGCTACATCCTCTTCCTGGCTGTCATCGTCATCCCGGTCTGTGCGCTTCGCGGACGCAACGTGGAAAACATGAAGTGAGTTTCTTGCTCTCTGCTGTGCCCCCCCCCCCCCCCCAGTGCATCTAATCTTTCTGGCTCGGACACGTTACAATTTTATATTGCTTTCACTTATAATTTGGAACTCCAGATACTTCTGCATGGTTCCTCTGCGTGGAACATCCCGCTTTCATATATGTGCAATGTTGGAAAATACCATCAAGTAGCAGCCAATGTATGACAACCACCTAGGGCCGTGGTGGCGAACCTTTGGCACTCCAGATGTTATGGACTACAATTCCCATCAGCCCCTGCCAGCATAGCCAATTGGCTGATGGGAATTGTAGTCCATAACATCTGGAGTGCCAAAGGTTCGCCACCACTGACCTAGGGCTTAGGTGTCAAACTCACAGCCCTCCAGATGTTATGGGCTACAATTGGCCATGCTGGCAGGGGCTGATGGGAATTGTAGTCCATAACATCTGGAGTGCCAAAGGTTCGCCACCACTGACCTAGGGCATAGGTGTCAAACTCACAGCCCTCCAGATGTTATGGACTACAATTCCCATCATCCCTTGCCAGCATGATGGCAGGGGATGATGGGAACTGTAGTCCATAACATCTGGCGGGCCGTGAGTTTGACACCTATGACCTAGGGTTTTCAAGGCAAGAGACTTTCAGAGGTGGTTTGCCATTGCTTACCTCTGCAAAGCGGCCCAGGACTTCCTTGGAGGTCTCCCATCCAAGTACTAACCAGGGCCAACCCCGATTAGCTTCTAAAAATCTGATGGGATCAGGCAAGCCTGGGCCAACCAGTCGTCTGCCTAGTGGAAGAACAGCCATCCACGGTATGGTCTATAAAGCCCCCCTTGGGACTGAAATCTTAAAATATATGCATGCAACTTGGAGGGTTGGGGAAATGTGGAACTGAAGAGTCATTAACATTTTTGTCAGCCATTTTTTAAGGCAATCTCTGCAGTAACCCAGGTGCCAGCCACCCGGCATTTTTACCGTGTGGCAGCCATGGGGTAGCTGATTATTTGCATCCCCAGTATATAATAATCTGTCTACAGAGTCCACTCTCTTTGGCTACACTGCTGTGATGTCATGGAAGTGTCACAAACATCAATAAAGCCTATGGGTAGAATTTTCAAAGGGGAAAAAAGAACGATGAACAGCTTCTGTGAGGGATATGAAAGTCCTCCTTGACTATGGGGGGAAAAGCTCATACAACTTAGTTAACAATATATAGAATCATAGAGTTGGAAGAGAGCACAAGGGCCATCAAGTCCAACCCCCTACCATGCAGGAACACACAATCAAAGCCCTCCCAACATATGTTTATCCAGCCTCTGTTTAAAAACCTCCAAAAAAGGAGATTCCACCACTCTCCGAGGCAGTGAATTCCACTGTCGAACAGCCCTGACGGTCAGGAAGTTCTTCCTAATGTTGGGGTGGAATCTCTTTTCCTGCACCTTGAATCCATTATTCCGTGTCCTAGTCTCTGAGTCAGCAGAAAACAAGTTTGCTCCGACATGATATCCCATCAGATATTTAAACATAGCTATCATGTCCCCCCTTCACCTTCGCTTTTCCAGACTAAACATCCCCAGCTCCCTAAGTCTCTCTTCGTAGGACATGGACTCCAGACCTTTTACCATTTTTGTTGCCCTCGATTTAGACACTGTACTCTTATTGATGCATCCCAGAATTGCATTGGCTTTCTTGACTGCCATTTTACACTGCTGACTCATGTTCAGTTTGTGGTCTACTAAGACTCCCAGATCCCTTTCACGTGTAGTGTTGTCAAGCCAGGTGTCACCCATCCTATATCTGAACATTTCATTTTTTTCTGCCTAAGTGTAGAATCTTACATTTATCTCTGTTGGCCCAGCTCTCTAATCTGTCCATTTTGAATCCTGCTGCTGTCCTCCAGGGTGTCAGCTGCCCCTCCTAATTTGGTATCATCTGCAAATGTGATTAACATGCCCTCTACTTCATCATCCAAGTCATCGATAAAAATATTGGCACTCCGCTACTCAGTTCTCTCCAGGATGAAAATGAGCCATTCATGAGCACTCTTTGTGTTTGGCGAGTCAACCAATTACAAATCTAATAGTTGCATTTCTAGTCCACATCTTTCCAACTTACTTGCAAGAATGTCAAAGGCCTTACTAAAATCCACAGCATTCCCTTCATCTACCAAGTTTGTCACTCCACAAAAAAAGAGAGATAAGGTTAGTCTAAGACTTGTTTTTGAGAAACCCATCTTGATTTTTAGTGATCACATTATTCCCTCCCAAGTGCTTGCAGACTGTCTCCTTAATGATCTGCTCTAGAATCTTTCCCGGTACTGATGTCAGGCTGACTGGGTGGTAGTTGTCTGGGTCGTCTTTTTCCCTGTTTTTGAAGATGGGGACCACATTAGCTCTCCAGTCCTCTGGGTCCTCTCCTGTTCTCCAGGAGTTCTCAAAGATTATAGCAAGCGGTTCTGAGATTCCTGCTGCCAGTACTTTTAATACCCCGGGATGTAGTTCATCAGGCCCTGGAATTTGTATTCATTCATTCAGGTATTCCTGTACTAGCTCTTTATTCTGTACTGAAATATAATAGTAGTGCACGCACACACACAGTGTGACATGTGAAATAATTGTGAAGGCTGTCATTCAGTCTTCGTCAGCACACTCAGCAAGAGCGTCTCCTGCGGTGAGTTTGAATTTGTTCAGTTTTGGCAAGATCACTTTCAGGTACAGGTGTGCTGACTAGATGTCCCCAAGTGATAGCTAGAACTCTGACCTGACCTCTGTAATGTGCTGACAGAAGACTGACTTTGCCGTAATTATGCAAATCTGCGTCACTGAGTCACGCCGGGGCATGCTGCTAACCAACCTTCCAGGCTCTGTACTTCTGGTGAAGGCGGGGTGTCTATCAGAAGCAAAGAGAAACTGAAGGCCCGAAGGGGGTGGCTGGCTGATTGACCATTCTTGGCCTGAGAATATGGGCGGGGAAAGACTTGGGTCATGGATAAAGTATCTGACAGCAGACGTGACTCGGAAGCTTCTTGTGAACTGCTTGATCTTCTCACGTGGGAAGAGGAGGCGGCGGACCAGGTCTTCCGAGATGAGGACGCAGATAACAGCGGAATGTTCTGGGAGCCTGAGGGAGCATCAAGCTTGCAGAAGAAGAGGAGGAGGAGTTTGGATTTATACCTGCTTTTTATTACTGTAAGGAGTCTAAAAGCAATTTACAGTCCCTCCCCCTGCCCTTCACAACAGACTCCTCGTGAGGTATGCGGGGCTGAGAGGGTTCTGGGAGAACTGTGACCAGCCCAAGGTCACCCACCAGTCTTCATATGAAGGAAGAATGGGGAATCAAACCTGGTTCTCCGGATTAGAGTCCACCGATCTTAACCTCTACACCACACTGGCTCTCAATGTGTGACCCAGCATGACCAATGCAGGCCAGAAGCCAAATGCTCTGGCCTCTCCCGTGCGTGGTTGCCATCCTGGCAAAGGGATAAATCAAGCGGGAATTCAAAATCCTGGTGGACTGTTGCTCAGATCGTAGTTCACAAGTTGAACAGGACTGGATAGAGGGATTCAAAATGTTCAGAAACTTGAAAGAGACCTTTCTCGGAAAAGTTAACGTTTTAAGAAAACTGAAGTATAGGCAACACTTTCTAATACAAACAAAAGTTATAACAATACTAGCGGGGCCCGGCCACGCGTTGCTGTGGCAATTGTCCTTCTCATCACAGTCCACAACCCACACAGATGTCCATGCAGGTCCAGTGATCCCCAGCAAAGACTTTTGGAGTGGTCAAATGGAATCCCTCTTTCCCTTTTCAGTTCACATTGTTATATGGTGGTGTCTTGTTTTTTTAGTATAAGGTAACCCTTTCCATATCACAACGGAGCTGTCCAGAGTGCGAATCTGTCCTGGCTGGTTGACATGCACAGTCCTGGCTTGGGTAAGGCAGAAGTTCCATACACCCAGCATCTAGTGGACCATTTTCAGTAGCGGCGGCAGGGTGGTGGTGGTGGTAACCAAGGTGATCCATATTGTCCTGATCAAGATGCCTTCTGCTAGTGGAGATTTACTACAGGATCTGAGCCAATAAGGATTTTTCTAAGACTCTTTTGTTGGTAGTGAGGTTTTTTCATGGGATAGAAGAATCACAATTGGGAGGGAAGGAGGCCGGGTAGAGCCCGGGGTCATCAGTTCTCAGAAGCTACGCAGGGTCGGTACTCGGAGGGGAGGCCTCCAAGGAAGATTCCGTGGAGGTAGGCAAGGGCCAGCCCCTTCCGCTTGTCATTTGCCTTGAAAACCTGTTCCCGAGGTCACCAGAAATCAGCTGCGACTTGACAGCATTCCACAAACAAAATAATAACTTTTTCAAATTTCTTTTGGACCTTCACACATCTTGGCTCTGAACAAACCCTCCTGGACATTTACAGAGAGTTGAAATGAAACTGATCGTTGGGGGAAATAACCTGATGCAAACAGTGCATTGTTCCAGGGAGGGGAGGCAGGCAGTCCACGAACGAATGTAGGAAAAGCTGGGAGCCTAGTTTATGAAAGAAAGAGGGCAAAAAGAAAGAGGCCTCCACTCTGTCTTAGCTCCTTTCTTCCCTCTGCTTTTCAATGTACCGGACCATCTGAGATGGGCGATGGCTTTACAAATGTGTTCGTTTATTGTAACTATAAGATTGTGGTGGGATACAGAGGTGGGTTTAGTTGGTGCGCCAATGATGATGACCTGTAGGGGGAACCCTTCTGTTAGGGACAAGGTAAGTTTGTTCTTCCTGGGTCACGGAGTACGACAAGCGCTTGTGGCTACCGCTCGACAGGCCGCAGCAGTTGGGCCTGTAAAAATGTGTGATATCTGCTCTACTTTCTAAGCGTCACCCACTTTCTTTTCCTCCTCCCCATTTCCAGAATAATCAGATCCATGCTGGTGCATGTGAAATACCTGTATGGGATCAAGATTGATGTGCGGGGGATAGAGAACTTCAATATCAAGGAGCCTTATGTGGTGGTATCCAACCACCAGAGCTCGCTGGACTTACTAGGTATGCCTTGGCTGGAGGGGGAATTCGCTAGACTATCAGATGACTTCCCACTTGTGTGTGTTCGTGTCTGGTAGAATGTCAAGGTTGCGTGTTAACGAATCGTTTGTTTTTGCGCTGATTGGCCAGTCCAGTAAAATTTGCTTGCAAGTTGAAAAGGGGGGGGGGGGTGCATGGAGAGGATAAAGTGTTTATTGCTGTGTGTTGCGCCAGACATCGTTCACCCTGTACCAGTGGTGGGATTCAAATAATGTAACAACCGGTTCTGGTGGTGCGATTCAAATAATTTTACAACTGGTTGTTTACGAGCACCATTTTAACAACCGGTTCTGCCCAAGTGGTGCGAACTTGCTGAATCCCACCACTGGACTGTAATTCTCATAGGGAAGCTCCACGCAAATCTAAATGGCACAGCTGACACCCGGGGCTACCCCTCTTTTGTTTCCTGGTGCTGGTACGCTCTTTGGAAGGAGTTTATCCTACTGGAGCATTCCAAAGCGTGGTTTGCAGCAATGCAACTCTCTGGCTTGGCTGATTCTTCTGCCTCTGCTCCACGCCACCTCTGTCTCTTGCAATGGGGTCCTTGCCAGAGACTTTTCTTCCTATGCAAGGGGGAGAAAGCTGGTCTCTTGCAGCCATTCAAAGAATCTGTTTTTTGGATGTAACATGGAACTGTGATTTATTTCAACTTGGATTAGCCTCTGAAACCAGAACTGACTCATAAGCAGAGGTCTTCAAACTATCGCCCTCCAGATGTTCAGGAACTTCAATTCCCATCAGCCTCTGCCAGCATGGCCAAGTAGCAGGGCTGATGGGAATTGTAGTTCCTGAACATCTGGAGGGCCACAGTTTGAAGACCCCTGCTCATAAGCAATCATTCAAGCCCTGATTGGTGTTTCCGAACACTGGTGTCATCGCTTTTGCTCTGCCCTCGAGTGAAGAGCCAGCTAGTATCCTGGCTGAAGTTGTGATGAGAACGGCGCCGAGGAACAGCCAGGCTGTCCCCATTCTGACATCTTACGTCACCGTAGCTAAGGCTAACCGTGGTTTAGAGGTCAACTTCCAGCCTGGGTTCCTGACCCTGATTTGATGCACCCTCACAAACTGTAGTCAGTGGCGGAGCTACAAGGGGGAAGGAGTGTGCGCCGTGCACCAGGTGCACACCTGGGGAGCATGGAAAATTGCCCCAGGCCCCTCCCCCTTCCCCCCACAGCACCCCCCCCCATGGCCCCAGCCCCCTTCTCACACTTACCTTAGTTCCTTTCCTTTTCCTAGAACTTTTTCAGGCTGGAAAAAAGGCCTGTTCACAGTACAGGCTAAAAAACGACCTGAGGAACTACAGTTCCCAGGAGACCTTGGGGCTCACAGTTTGGCCCAGTTTGGCCCAGGACTCTGACCGTAGTCCTGGATTATCAGACTAACCAACGTTAAATTGTCACGTGACATCTAAACCATGAAATCTGAACCAGAAAAATAGATCTGACTCCATCCTGTGGTAAATCTCACCAGGAACTTGAATATTCGATTGCTGACTTGTAAAAAGGACTTTCTTGGCAAAATGAATCATGCATAGCTACACAGCATCATGACCCTCTATTATTAATATTTTTATATTAATGTTATTTTCTATATTTTATTTATTTATTTATTTATTGTTTAGTTTTATATACCGCCCTATCCCCGAAGGGCTCTGGGCGGTGTACAACAAGTTAAATCATAGTTAAATACAGTTAAATACAAAAACTAAACAATTAAATTCCAATATACTCATTCAGAAGCCTTTATTGGCATAAAATAAACATACAAAATCAGCATACAAAATTTGCCCATTATTGCTCACAATTATAGACACTGGTACTAAAATACTAAATACTAAAATATATACATGGTCCTTCTGTAACTATAGGACTTTCCTTCAGCTAAGTTAACTCACTTAAACGTCATCGGATACTGACAGAAGCTAGCAAAATTACTGCTGGCTATATGTGGTCATAATACATAGACATTGGTTGGTATTCATCTAGACTTACGTCTATTTATTGTTAGCAGAAATTTTGCTACATTCCTCACACACTGTGGGATCCATGTTGTTTCAAAAAGCACTTAGGTATCTTAAAGAGCATCCAGTTAGATTGTTATACAGAAATGGGATAAGTGCAGATTGTGACATTCTGATTTTTTGCAAAACCTTACACAATGAAAGAGGGTATGATCGAGTGTCTCCACCTGACCCATATTGCATGGACATAGCCTCCTCTGTTTATCAATTTGTTGATATCTGCCATAGAGCAGCATAGAAGGCATTAGATTGAATCTGGCCAGTGTTAAAGCTCTTCTTAATTTAGGGTTGGTGATCCACTGTAAATAGTTGGCCATGTGTCAAATTCCAATATAAATAATTTACTAAATCCCCATTAAAACAGCGGTTAATACAGTTTAAAATCGAATCAGAATCGGGCACCCAGCAAACCCATTTTAAAACCCTCCTAAATGGGAAGACTGCTGACTCCATCAATAAAAAGATGTAAACAGAAACAAGGATTGGGGGGGGGGGGGGGACCATCAACGGCTGTTATATATAATTTATATTATTAACATATATTTTATGCTATATCAGTGTGGCCAGCTTTACCTCCAGAAAGATGGTCAAACGGGGAGAATCATAGAGTTGGAAGAGACCCCAAGGGGCCATCCAGTCCAACCCCCCTGCAGTGCCGGAACACATAATCAAAGCACCCCTGACAGGTGGCCATCCAGCCTCTGTTTAAAAACCTCCAAAGATGGAGATTCCACCACATTCCCAGGTGGTGCCTTCCACTGTCAAACAGCCCTGACTGTCAGGAAGTTTTTCCTGGTGTTTAGGTGGAATCTCTTTTCCTTCACCTTGACAATTTTGAGAAGCGTGCCTGCCCCTCTAAACTTTATCACCCCCATCATCATATGTTAATAGTCTGCGGGAACATCTGGAACCAGCTGTTTTTCCCAGCTCTCAGATATGTGCTTGCTTGGTCACATAGAAGAGGTTTTTTTCTTTACCCCAGATCAGGGGTCTTCAAACTATGGCCCTCCAGATGTTCATGGGCTACAATTCCCATCAGCTTCTGCCAGCATGGCCAAATGGTAGGGCTCATGGGAATTGTAGTTATGAACATCTGGAGGGCCATAGTTTGAAGACCCCTGCCCCAGATGATCAGGCAGACATACTGGGATGGAGGAACAGGGTTAGAGGCAAGTGCCCCTGTTGAGTCTTGCCGGGTGAGAGAACATTTGACCATTCATGGATCTCGGATACGAGTACGCGGCGCTGTCCGGCAATGGGGGGGGAGGACGCAGGAGCGTGTTTAGGTTCTGACCTGTTCAGGGCTGTGGTGGGATGTTTCTGCCTTGAAACGGGCTGGACCGCCTCGCCCGTGGCCACGGCTGACCTCGGCTGTTTCCTCTGCAGGGATGATGGAGGTGCTTCCGGACCGGTGCGTGCCGATTGCCAAGAAGGAGCTGATGTACATGGGCACAGTGGGCTTGGCCTGCTGGCTGGGGGGCATCATCTTCATCAACCGCAAGAAGACCGACGACGCCATTAGCGTCATGTCCGAGGCCGCTCAAACGATGCTGCGCGAGGATGTGAGTCCCGTGGGGGGAGGGAGCCAAGGGAGATCTCGAAGGAAGGCAGATGGGAGGAGAAGAGGATGGGGCAGCGATGGTGCTTCTTCACAAGGGGGGGGGGAGAGCAAGCATGGGTGGGGTGCCGAAGAGAGAGAGGTACTGGTGGAATGTCTTTCAGTTTAACGTTTCTATTTAAGAACATTAAAAGCCCCCTGCTGGGATCAGACCAGTGGTCCATCTAGTCCAGCATCCAGTGGTCCATCTAGTCCAGGAGCAGCAGTGGCGTAGGAGGTTAAGAGCTCGTGTGTCTAATCTGGAGGAACCGGGTTTGATTCCCTGCTCTGCCTCCTGAGCTGTGGAGGCTTATCTGGGGAATTCAGATTAGCCTGTACACTCCCACACACACCAGCTGGGTGACCTTGGGCTAGTCACAGCTTCTCGGAGCTCTCTCAGCCCCACCCACCTCACAGGGTGTTTGTTGTGAGGGGGGAAGGGTAAGGAGATTGTCAGCCCCTTTGAATCTCCTGCAGGAGAGAAAGGGGGGATATAAATCCAAACTCTTCTTCTTCTTCTTCATCCTGTCTCACACAGTGACCATCCAGTTACTTTGGAGGTCCAACGACAGGTCGTAGAGGCTGAGGCCTTCCCCTGACGTTGCCTCCTGGCCCGGGGATTCGGCAGTTAACTGCCTCAGGGTATGGTGTCTGTTTGAAATGTATGCACGGCCTTCTTGTGAGCCTGTGCCACCTGAGAATGATTCCAAGGACCAAGGAACATGCTTTTAGGAAAGGATGCTTCGTCCTCAGTACTCCTTTATTTTTTCAGAAGGAGAATAGCTTTGCCTTCTTTCTGAGTGTTTAGCTTTGCATGAGGAAAAATAGTGCCAGGGTTCGGACAGGGGATGCAGTCAAATATCCACTAGACCGCTATGTATATTCTGAGGTGATACAGGTATAGTAGAACAGGCTCTTCTGCTAAATCAGTCAGAGGAGCTTGGTTTTGCCAAAAGCAGCATCAAAACCAGGGTTAAAAGAGGAGGCAACCATGGTTCAGGATGTGGCCCTCAAAAAATATCCAGTCATATCCCAAAGTCAAAAAAGGAAGGAGAGGGGGAGGGATTTTCACTTGATTTTTGAGCTAAGCCTCCACATGGCAGAACATCTTAGTTTTGTTTGGGCCCTGTCTGGTGTCAGGTAACGTTGAGTGCCTCTGAGCATACACAGAGTTACCCTCTGAGCCTCCCCATTGGACACCCTTCAGCCACACTGGAGTGTTCCGGAGCACTGAACTGTGATTCTATGGCAGGGGAATCTGGAGCGAGTAAGCAAAGATTTGCTGGTTTGGCCGGGTGCTGCGGTAATCTCTTGCTATCCTTCGAAAGCAAATCTCTGCTACTTTCAATCCACAATTGTTTGCAAGTGGATTTTGCTATTGGGCATGGTAAAATCCAGCTGCAAAGTGCATTGAAAGTGAATTGAAAGTGCATTATTCTGCATGTGTGGAAAGGGCCTCAAAGGGACGATGATGGTGATGTTGCCCCAAGTGTATGTCTATAAATTGTTGAAGGCAACAACTAATATGGACTCCTTTGCGCCCCCACCCCCACCCCCCGCCTCACAGGTTCGGGTCTGGGTGTTCCCAGAAGGCACCAGGAACCACAGCGGCTCCATGCTGCCCTTCAAGCGGGGTGCCTTCCACTTGGCCGTACAAGCCCAGGTAAGGAATGGGGCTCATATCCTTCTCCACATTCCCTCTGCTCCACCTTGGAAACTTGGCCTGCAATCAGACTTTGCAATGTGTGGCACCTCTGGGAACCTGTGGCATGTCCCTTTCTCAGCTGTGCTATTCAGGCTGGTTCATCAGTTCAGGCTTTTTGCTAGATCAGCTGTCCCCTTTTGGCAGGACCCCCGCTGGCTGTCTCGGCTTCACAGCCTTGCATCTAAATTTGGGTGGGTGGGACTTCATACCATTCTCTGCCTCTCTTTTTTAACCTTTTTTTTTCTTCTGGTCCCCCCCCCCCCCCCCCCCCCCCCCCCCAGGTACCAGTCATCCCAATTGTGATCTCCTCCTACCGAGATTTCTACAGCAAGAAGGAAAGGCGCTTTGCTACAGGTGAGCTCAACTCTCTGGCATTCGGTAACCTGACCTGGCCTGACCCCAGGGGTCGGCCGGGGGGGGTGGGGGTGGGGGGAGCAAAGTGAAGCATAAGGATAATATTGTGGTGTGCATCTTGTGAGCAGACAGATCAATGTGATCTAGGTGACAGCACTTGTCTGACAAAAACACCTGTCAAAACCTGTTGTATCTGTACAGAACCGGTTCAAACCTGATCACTGACCTTTACTGTGATAGGCTAACAGAAGTATAAAGGTAGAGCATGTTCAACTGTACTGTGTCTAGGGATTTCTGAGTTGCTGCGGAGCATGCTGTCCAATTGTTTGCTGATACTGTCTACACCTCTGAATAACCTGCACCTAAAGATAAAGTCTTCTTTGGAAGTGAAACTGCTTTATGGTGTTGTGTTGTTTCTTCTGCTGTGCCGAGCCTATTGCAGCCGCACTTACCCTGCCTCGGTAACGCAGTTTCCGCAGTAAAAGGTCTACTCTGTCAGTTAGCAGCAAAATTAAGCAGGTATCCAGCGGCACCTTTTGAGGACCAGCAAAAGTGGGCTCTGGTGTGTCCTTTTTGTGAGTCCTGATTGAAGTCCCTTTCGCGCGTCCGAGGGAGAGAGCTCTCGCTCGGAGGAAAGCTCCCGTTCCAAGGAATAGTATTTTGTTAGGGAGTCCATGTTAAAGACTGTTTAGTTTGACCAGAGCGGAAGGAATCGGTGGGCATGCCTTCCGCCATGCCTCTTGCCGTTGCCCTCTAATGCCATTTCTGTTTTCTCTCCCCCCCCCCCGCCCCCATTTCTCTTCTTTCCACCTGTACTCCTTTTGAATCCCCATTTCTCCCCCTTCCCTTGACATGCTCTGGTGTTCCCTCTCTGCTGCCTGCTGCTGCCGCCGCCGCTTCCTTGTCTGCTCCTTCTCCACTGCAGGGCGCTGCACGGTCCAGGTCTTGCCTCCCATGGCCACGCAGGGGCTGAGCGCTGACGATGTGCCGGCCCTGACAGACCGGGTGCGCCAGGCCATGCTCGTTGCCTTTGAGGGGCTCTCGGGGGAACTGGGTGCCCCGCAGTGACCCCCCCGTCCCCGACTCTCCAGCCCTAGAGAGTTCCAGGGTGGGGACTGGGAGCTGCTTTTGCCCGTGAGGAGCCGAGAAGGCGGGGCCGGAATGGAAGAGGGGGGAGCTTATTCCCAGCAACGGGACCAGGAATGCGAGAGCCGTGCTACCGTCAAGCATGGAGAGGACGGATTGGCCGCTGTGTCTTGTCGGGGCGGGGCTTAACATCGCCACGCCCACAAGGAGCTTGCCTAGGCAGAGTTGGTTCCAGCCGTGCTCGTTTCCACCTGCAGTTCTGGACCAGGATGCTAGCCTATTCTTCTCCCACCCCCCCTTTTGACCCCAGGTACATGGTACAATCCCTCCCTTTCGCTCCTTGTTTTGTTGCTGTGAATCATACTGCTCGGACCTCTTGGACTCAACCACTCCAGTCCCCACACGAGGAGGGGGGGGGAACTCTCCCACGAACTGGACCACAGGCACCGTATAACACGAACCCCCCCTTTTAACTCTTAATGGGATGGAAGCAAGAGGGGGAGACTGTTCCAAGGAGTGTGAGGGAGGAGGGCTCTCTGGACATGAACTGAGCCTCTCGGGACATAAAATGAATCGATGGTCCAGGACCGATCCATCCTAGCTTTTCGCGAAGGGAGCTTGAAGGAATGGCTTCGTCAACTCTCGTCTGCTCCATCCTCTCCCAGAGGGATCCGTTTCCGACTCAGCCCAAGAAGGAAGCTGTGAACTCGATCTGTCCTACTCTCCAGCGAGGGTGGGTCGGATTTCCTTTTTTTGCCTCAAAATGCCCTCCTTGGACTTGAACGAAGGCTCTGATTGGGAAAAAAAAACACACCACCACGGCAAAGATGGCTTCCCTCGTTGATGGAGAACAGCGGGGTGGGAGAACGGGGTATGCACTTGGCTCTGTACCTTCACCTGCGTGGGTGCGGGAGAGCAAGAAGGAGATTTGCGTCTTGTGTGCGTGGGTGCGTGTTTGGGGAGGGGGCCGAGATCATGTGACTTGCTGCAGTTGAATTTTGTTTGAGAGGTAAGTCTTGGGATGTTCCACTTTGGGGGGGAGACATGGGGGAGGGGCGTGATGGATCGTGCCATGCAGGCAAGGGGGCAGGGGGAAGAATACAACATTGATGCCTCCCGTCCCTTTCTCAGTGCTGAAAAATCACCCTCCTTTCCCTCTTCCCTCCTCTCTCCTTAACCTGGGATGAATAAACACAACCCCCCAGCGGAAATTTATAGGAGGGAGGGAAGCCATGCACTGGACTCTCTGAGGTGAGGAGGGTGGCCTTAATCTCAGTTGAACTCAAGACGAAGTGGGTCTCTCTCAGGAGGGCAGGGATTTTAAAGTATTGGGAAGGCTCAAAGGGAACAGGATTGAGAACAATTGGAGCAAGCTGGGGTGGGGGGTCGGTCGGTCCTGAGGGGGTACATAATAGGCAGGAGTTAAAAAAACGGGAGGTACCGCAGACGTCTTTGTGCCAAGGCGCACCCCTTCTTGTGGGTGTGGAGAAAAGTGAATAACAAGGCAGGGACCCCGGAAGCCATGTAGGGGGATGGGGTGGACCCATGCTGGAGTTCCTCCAGAACAGTACAAGAATCGGACATCTGGGAAAACTGGGGGCAGGGAGAGGGGTGAGAGATGGCTTTGCAAATGGTGGTTACTGGCCCTGCCTACATCTTTGGTGGGTAAGCTACTTGGAAGACAAGAAAAGCGATAACGGTAGTTATTCACTGAACAATTAGTCGTTGGAGGTTTTGCCAAATATCCCCTGTTTGGGGAAAGGAACGGGCCTCTGCTCTTCTGCCTTTGGAGAATCGTTTGTGGGTTCCCCAACCCCTGGAATATTTCTGCCCTCTCCCCAGCTGGAGACACTCTTGCTTGCCCTTCCACCAGCGAAGGGAGATGCCTTGCCTTGGGAGAAAGGGGGAAACTGTTGTTGGAGGGGGCGGGAAACGACGATCGAGGGTGGGGGGGGCATCACCACGTCTTTGTTCCCAAGATCTTCCTGCTTTTAATAAAGACCCTCAAACAAGCCCCGCCTTTTGTGTGGCCTCTTGTTCTGCCCGCATGTGGCCGGAGCGGCGTATGTCTCACTCGTGTGGATGGAGGCAAAAGAAGACAGATCTCTGACTTTGCTATTTCAATTCAAAGTTTGGATAAATGGGTTTATTATTATTATTATTATTATTATTATTATTATTATTATTATTATTATTATTATTATTATTATTATTATTATTATTATTATTATTATTATTATTATTATTTTATTGGACTTATATACCGCCCCATCCCCGAAGGGCTCTGGTTTCCTAATTCAGGTGAGTTCACTTTTGTATCATCCGGGGGGATGCAGCATAATCAACCATGTGTTGGTAACGCCCGACATGAGCAACTTTCTCAATCTCTTCACAGCAGGAGACCTAAGTATTTGTGACCATCTCTCTTTGGCTCCTTCCGCACACGCAATATAATGCGTTTTCAAACCACTTTCACAACTGTTTGCAAGTGGATTTTGCCATTCCGCACAGCTTCAAAGAGCACTGAAAGCAGTTTGAAAGTGCATTATTCTGCATGTGCGGAATGAGCCTTTAATAAGTATGTTTTGCTAAACTATCACACGGTAACATCCCAATCTTAAGATCTCCGGTACCTTATCCAGAATGAATTGGTCTCCTCAAATGGCTATTGCAATTTAGGGCAGTTTTCCATCTGTGGCTGTTGCATTTAAGGATATAATGTGATGTCACATGGACCTCGTATTCTCCTGCTCCCTATCGGACATAGCACAGAAGGTGCTAGTAACCTTTAACCTTTTGAAGATGGAGGGGTTTTTTTTAAGTGTATAGGGCAGAAGTCCCCACAGGCATCATGGCACCAGCTGACTCCTGATGCCCATCGAATGTTTGTATAAAGTAGGTGGATCTCATGCCCAACAAAGCTTCTGATTGGCCACAGGGGATTTGATTGGCTTTGCAGGTTCTCAAAATGTGCTATTGTGGCAGCTGCTGCCAAGACAACGTGGATCTTCTTCGCTGTGCAACCAAAGTTAAGCTGCAGCGGCCGTTTCTTGGCAGGCTATGCCTCCTGTATTAGCCACTTTGCGTCAGCCATTGTGTTTGGATTCTGAAGGTACTCACAGGCTCAAAAGGGTTAAGAACCTCTGGTGTAGGGCGGGAATTCCTTTTTTTGCACAGGTTGTGTTGTGGCCTCTTGTTCATGGGCTCCACAATAGAGTTGGAAGGGACCTTGTAGAGATCTAATCCCAAATTAGAGCACTTCCAACAACAGCTGCTTAGTCTTCAGCAAGGAAGAGCCGGCCCTCCCCCATGTTATCCTCTGTGGTCAAACGTAGCCCTGCTAACTACGTGTGCCAACTCATCACAGGATCCATTGAAAAACAAAACCTGGCAAAGACCTACTTCGTGTTTGGTGAACTGTGTTTGGCTGGGTGGCTTGCAGTGAATTGCACGGTCTCATCAGGTTTGCGGGTTTTTGTATTTTTAGTGTTTTTCAGTTTTTGGCCACAGTTTTTGGGCTAGCAGCACCAAAATTTAGGAGACTCTCCTCATGATACCACTCAGGTTTGGTAAAGTTTGGTTCAGGGGGTCCAAAGTTATGGACCCTCAAAGGTGCACCCCCATCTCCTATTAGCTCCCATTGGAAACAATGGGGGCACTCCCTTTGGGAGTCCATAACTTTGGACCTGCTGAACCAAACTTCACCAAACCTGGGTGGTATCATCAGGAGAGTCTCCTAAAGATACCCTGAAATGTTGGTGCTGCTAGCCTAAAAACTGTGCCCCCTGCAGGCCAAAAACTGAAAAAAACAAAAAACCCAAACCTGAATTTTTGTGGGGAGGGGCCAGGCACGCACCCAGTGCAACGCGCACCCCCTGGCCCCCTTGTAGCTTTGCCTCTGGGGTCTGATGTTGCGCCCCCACGTGACTAGATTAGTGGCGCCCAGGGACAGAGGGCACCCTTGTCCCTAGGTAGGTACACCACTGAGCCGGACCCTTAGTAGGCATGCTAGTTCCCTAGAACGAGAGCCGCTCCCTTCTCTGAACCAATGATTATGCAAGCATATATATGTTTTAAATGTATTTTTAATTTGATTTACATGGATATATAAACTGTGAATGACAGTCGAAAACAGTTTTCTGGGCTTCAACAGTAGCTGCCAGCTTTCCACAGAATGCTCCAATCCAGGGAACGAATTCACAAGCCTCCCATTATCTTGGAGGCCCAGTGCTAAGAATTCACGGCAGTTTGTGTAGATCGGTTTGTTTCAGCTTCAGTGAGAGACGGCACAGAGTCTCAAGGGATACAGCGAGCGTCATGGGTGCAGATGGAGCCCAGGTCTCCCTTCTGCAGCACAATGGCTTCACTGGTAGGATCTGGCCACAGTCCAGCTAAATTAGTCACAGCTAATGAATGGATAAATGTGCCACCGGATCGCAGATGACTCATAGTAGCCCCATCTGCAGAGTGTTCAAGGCAAGAGGCATTCAGAGGTGGTTTACCACTCACTTCCTTCGCATAGCGACTCTTGTCTTCCTTGGAGGGTCTCCCATCCACTGCTCAGCTAAAAAAAAAGTTCTGACAGACCGGCTAAGCTGGGCTATTTGGTCTGCTCGTTACAGCGAAGTGCCCCCGAAACCACCAAGAGCGTTTCTTAGGGTAGCCGTGTTTGTCTGCAGTAGGATTTCTAAATTCGGGTCCAGCGGCACTTTAGAGGCCAACAAGAGTTTCAGGGTATGTGGTTTCGACTTGTCGATGCTCCCTTTGTCAGGTACGAGATTTGCCTTTTGAGAGTCAAAGCCCGTCCCCTGAGGATCTCGTCAGTCTCTGAGGTGCTAATGGACGCAACTCTAGTAGAAACTACCAAGAGGTCCATAGGTTTGTGAAAAGGTGGCCCAAAGTTCAGTCCTTGGCATTCCCAGGTTAAAAAGGCACCTGGGTGTTGGGGAAGCCTGAGGCCTTGGAGAGTTGCTACCAGTCAAGCACAGTTGTGTAAAACAACTAGAGTTGAGTCCAGTAACACCACGGAGACCAACAAGAGTCTGAGCTTCCTCTTGTCAAACGCTGTGGTAACTCCCACAGCAAAAAGGAAGCAAGGAGAGTTAATCCTGCCTCCCTGATTGGACGGTGGGAATCACTCAACAAGATGTCCTCCGCCTCAGGGGGAAAAACTCATCACCTGAAGATCTTGTTGGTCTCTAAAGTGCCGCTGGACTTGAATCTAGCTCTTCTACAGCAGACCAACGCAGCTACCCTCTGTGGCTATCTGGGGGCGATTCCGCACACGAGTAAAATAGGTTCGACCCAGTTTCCTAAGAAGGGTACTATCCTAGGTCGAAGCCATTGTTGTTCCCCACTGCAACCAGCTTGATCCCAGCTCAGAGGGCGGAATCATCCTGTGCCTCTTCGCTCCTCCGTTCCGATTGGCTACTGTTCTACGGCCATGTTCCGTCTATCCCCACACACGTGATAAAAAAAAACTGCCACAGGAATGGAGGGATGAAGGTGGTGTTTTTTGATTGGCCAGCTGTACGCATGCCCGAAACACTCAGCTGATATTGGCTGAATGGGGGACTCCTGGCACCAGAGATTCCGCACTTTACTGGAATCAAGCTGAGTTCGAGCGTGGTTCCCTGAAAAAGTAGTAGTTCCCAACTGGAGTTGGAAATTTGACCGTTACATGGGGTGAAGCTGGTACAAAACCACGTCGATCCCAGTAGTTGTGCGGAGCACTTAGGTCGAACGCAGCTCGAACTTAGGTCGATAACGCAAGTGCGGAATCGACCTGGCAGCGTAAAGGAAATGGACCTAGGCATAATTGGATTTAAATCTGGTTGTGGCGAACTAGTTTCATTGACATTTAGGCATGCCCAGTTAACACCATTGGAGCCTCTGTAAATAATACTGATTTACTTCATTTATAACCTGCCTTTCTCCGCAACTACTTAATTAATTCTTTTCTGTTTTATCCTCACGACACCCCTGTGAGGCAGTTCGGCAGAGTGTGCATAACAGGCCCAAGGCCACCCAGCAAGTTTCTGTGGCTGAACGGATCCCCCAGATCCTAGTGCATCACTCTTAACCGCTACGCTTCACAGGCTCCCTAACAGCTGGGATTTGCCTGGGCCTTCCGTAAAAGCCATCTTCTCTGGAGACATTTCAGAATCCAGTAGCAGTGAGTTCCATAAGCAACCTTGGGAAGCACTGCACTGACTGACAAGCAGTTTGAAACAAAAATCTAGTGGCACCTTAAAGACTAGCGACATTTATTTCTGCATGAAGTTATGCGGGTCACAGCCTACTTTATCAGATAGATATTTGATGGAAAACCAGACTGGGGAATTTTTCTAGGGCATGTTGAGAGGGCAAGGGGAGGGCACCATTTAAATAAACATTGTTAGCCACTGGATTTTTGTTTCCTGTTGCTATTTCAGACCAACACAGCTACCCCTTTGCCATGTACAGGGCCGTGATCAGGGGCAAGTTAAATACACGACTAATAATATATTAACACTTCAAACAGAACATTAATGTGTTAGAATCGAGTGGTTTTCCAAACAGAACTTGGAAGAGAAATGGTGTTGCTGGTGCTGGCTTTGCTGGAGGGACCCGGTGACATGACCCAACAGAAACAAGGCGTTGGAAACAAAAAAAACTAACAGAGCAATACCAAATCTGGGTTTTGGCAAGGAAATTTAAGAGGGGGGAATTACTCTTTTTGGTATATGAAGGCCTCAGTCAAAGTACTGTTTTGACTGGCTACTTGATTTTTACTTCCTTTTTTAAATGGAAACGATCCAACTCAAGCAAAACACTTTACGTAGCTTTTGATCTAAGTTGGGAGAGTTCAGCTTGTACCTTAATGAACTTAAGAGGGCTTAAATGGCTTTGAAGCAGTCTGGAGCAGGCTGGGTCAGTGGTGGGATCCAAAAATTTTAATAACAGGTTCCGATGGTGGTGGGATTCAAACAGTGGCGCCGTCGCACACACGCACCTCCAGTCCCTATTGGGCAGGGAGGTTGCTTTAGTAACCCCTTCTCGGCACTCAGAAAAAATGAGTAACCGCTTCTAGAGAAGTGGCGAGAACTGGTTGGATCCCACCTCTGGGCCGGGTGTCTTGCTGTGCCCTGCAATACTCCTAGAAGAACCCTGTGCAAGTCAGAAACTTGCCTCCAGAGTCTCCAACCCTCATTTATTCACCTGAGAGTGTCCCCCTCAACTCTGTAAAAGTTGCTTTTAAGGAATTACCCAGCGGTGTTCATTTAGCATAAAGGGCCAGGTGTTAATGGGAGTGCCACGCGGCTACTGCCGATATAGTTAGGAGTCATCAAGGCAGGCAGAGGGGTTGACCTCGAAATCCATACCGAGTCAGGGCATCACCGGGCGATATCGTAGCCAAAGCCGTTTTTGCCATTCTGACAGGCACCTGAGGGGGAAAGAGCAGAAAAACAAAGGGTGGTTTTTTGTAAAAGGGGGGATTCGTAGCCGGCAATGCCGCAAGGGGGTGAAGAGAAATCAGCCTGTCGAAATAGTTGCTAGTTCCACCGATGAAGAGTTTCACCTTGACGGACCTCACAGGGGTATCTACGTTGGCTTCCAAGGAAATGGCCCCAAGATGAGACACTCATTTTTTAGGGGAAAAAAACCTCTCAGGTCCCTCAAAGGCAGAGCTATTTTGGCAGAGGCCTTTGAGGCCTGGTTGCAGTAGACAGTGCTGTCAAGTTGAAGTTAACTTACGGCAAAGTCACGAAGGGCCACATCTGGGGTTTCAAGGAGCAGCAGTGGCATAGTGGTGAAGAGCAGGTGCATTCTAATCTGGAGGAACCAGGTTTGATTCCCCGCTCTGCCGCCTGAGCTGTGGAGGCTTATCTGGGGAATTCAGATTAGTCTGTACACTCCCACACACGCCAGCTGGGTGACCTTGGGCTAGTCACAGTTCTTCTGAGCTCTCTCAGCCCCACCTACCTCACAGGGTGTTTGTTGTGAGGGGGGAAGGGCAAGGAGATTGTAAGCCCCTTTGAGTCTCCTACAGGAGAGAAAGGGGGGATATAAATCCAAACTCCTCTTCTTCTTCAAGGCTAGAGTCCAGCACAGGTAGTTTGCCACTGCCTGCCCCTGTGTAGCAGATTCTGGATTTCCTTGGGGGGTCTCCCATCCTAGTACTTGTTACTGTTTTTGACCGCTGCTTACATGGTTTTAATGGCTTTAATGAATTTTAGTACATATGGTCACTATTATGACCCTTGTTATATATTGTACATAGATGATGTTGTGCACCGCCCAGAGCCCCTTGGGGATTGGGCGGTCTATAAATTTAAATAATAAATAAAAATAAATAAATACTGAGCTGGGTTGGCCCTGCTTGGTTTCCAAGATCTCGGAGTTTGTTTTGTGAGAAGCAGGTTAACCTTGTGTGGCAGTTTAGAAATCTACACTCATCAGTATTTGGTGTGTGTGTGAGGGGGGATTGAATGTTAAATTGGCACAGCGAACCTAGGAAGAGTGCACAATCAGTAAGGAACAGTGGAGATGCTGTGTGGCCGTACGCCAGGACTGGGATTTAAAAACAAAAAAACAAAAAACCCTAACTGTGCCAAAGTTAACCAGGCCAATGACTCCGTGGCAGTTTTCCCACTGCGAGTGTGGCTGTGTGTGTGTGTGTGTGTTTGAATCTATTTTTATCATGTCTATGCTTGAGCTTAGAACAGGCTTGGCACACAATTCCTGTGTCTCTCACCTTGCTGGGCTCTGGGGCTCTGCTATTTAAAGCTGGCGTGTGCTTGTGTGTGTACACAGGTGTAAGCAGAGTTTGGAACTCCTTGGAGATTTGGGGGAGTGGAGTTTGAGGAAAGACGGGGTTTGGGGAAGGGAGGAATTCTAATGCCAAGGAATCCACTGTCCATTTCCCCCAGGGTGCCCGATGCCGGTAGTCTGGAGATTAGCTGTAACTAACTCCCAGAGATCTCTGGGCCACAGCTGGAGGTTGGCAACACTAGCGGTAAGTGTTTCAGCAATTTCAGCAATTTCCGCAATTGAAGAAGCAGGGTCTATGAGATATTTCTCTGCCAGAAAACCTCCTCAGCTTTAAGGAGCCACCAGACTCTTTTCTGGGTTGTGCTGTAAGGGTCTGATTTTGCTGGATAATAGCGGGCAGGGCACTGTCTTTGAATGTACAACAATTTGCAAATCTAGCCAATGATGTTATTTCTGGCAGTGCAGCCAACGCAGTCGAAAAGGGGCATTGGATCAGTGAGGCATGCAGGAAGTCCTGGGTTCAGCCCCCCCCCTGCCCCCCCCCCCGGGCACCTCCAGTTAAAAGGATCAGGTAGAGAGCGACGAGAGAGACCTCACCCAAGATTCTGG
Source organism: Sphaerodactylus townsendi (assembly GCF_021028975.2). NCBI lineage: Eukaryota > Metazoa > Chordata > Lepidosauria > Squamata > Sphaerodactylidae > Sphaerodactylus > Sphaerodactylus townsendi. Next base: position 11,977,966 of record NC_059427.1, read on the forward strand.
AAAGCCTCTGACTCTGGAAACCTCTGGGTACTGACTGTGGTAGTCTGAATCAGTAAAAAGCAGCTTTACACATTAAAACTGTCATCTGGTTTCATGAACTGCTGTTAGGCACAGGGTCAGGAAGAAAAGGGGGAAATGACCTAATGGGCATTGGTTTTTAGTACCAAGATATATTCCCAAAGGATCCAGGTGCCTTAAGGCAAAATATGGCACCATAAAAAGGGGCGGGGAGTGTAGCCAAGCAGTAGGACAGGGGGCATCTTGAATGCATGGAAGCAATTTTTCCTGTCCTGAACGAACTAGATGGACAGAAGGACATTTTACGCTCCTACCAGTCTTTCTTCTGCCTGTACAAGGCAACTCCTTGCAAAAGCAAGAGTCACAGTAATGTAGGAATGTTTCTCAAGGCCACCAGCCATCTTGGATTGGAGAGAAGTGTGAGGGGGAGTCTTCTTGGTACTCACAGTCACCCAGTTTCTCTTCGAGAAAGAGGAGCTGGTCGCTGAGGGACTCCACCTGATCGAGGTACTGAAGGCGAGTCCACATCTCTTTCAGCTGGGTGGGTTCCATGGGGGGCGGCAAGGCAGAAACTGCGCGATCCAGACGCTGCACAGAGAGGGAGGGAGCAACAGTAGAGTCTTGGAAATACACAAGCCCAGCCTGTCAAGCCTCCCCTCGCCCCACCTGGCATTCTCTGACTAGCCCCAGGGCTGGCAGCTTCGGGTGGGGAAAAACTGGAGATTTGCGGGGGTTGGAGCTTGAGGAGACAGGTCCCATTTGGAGGTTGGCAAGTCTAGGCCCAAACCGCAGCTTGCTCACACAACTGCCACTTGTACGTAAAAACATGGCCAATTGGCCATGCTGGCAGGGGCTGATGGGAATTGTAGTCCATAACATCTGGATTGCCAATTGGCCATGCTGGCAGGGGCTGGTGGGAATTGTAGTCCATAACATCTGGACTGCCAATTGGCCATGCTGGCAGGGGCTGATGGGAATTGTAGTCCATAACATCTGGACTGCCAATTGGCCATGCTGGCAGGGGCTGATGGGAGTTGTAGTCCATAACACCTGGAGATAGTTCTTAGTCCCTTCTTTTCAAAACAGGCTCCAGAGACAAACATAATGCTTTCCCCCTCTTTCTTTTTTAAAAAATCTCACCTTCTCCAGTTGCTCTAGTTTCCCTTGCAGTTCCTGGACCTCACTGGAAATCCTCTCCTGCGTCTCCAAAATTTGTTCTGGGAGGAAGGGAAGGAGAAGGGTAGCGATGAAGAGGCTGTGAGATCAGAACGGGAGACCTCTCTGATTTGTTTTGCTGAGGCAGGATTTGACCTGTGGAGAATATAGGACTAGGGCCTTTTCTGCATTCTCATTTTTCCTCGCTAGTGAGTGGACCTAGAACACATTTCTTCATCTTTTTGGTGTAATCTGTAACCTCCTATTCCAGCACTACAGTTCAAAGGAATTACTTTATTCCTGTCAAAGGAATCTAATTTATTCCTGTCAGCTTTAATTCATTTAATGCAATTCCACCAGGCATATGCTTGAGGCAACTATAGTGATCCATCTATGGGCCTGCCCTCCTTTTCCCCCTTTATCTTTCTCCCTTCCCCCTCCTTTTTTGCTTTCTCTTTGAAAATAATTTTTCTTCCCCCCACCCCCCTGCCATTTGCTAATCCTTTCTGCAGAAGTCGCACCTAAATTAAATGATTTGGTGGTAGTGGGAGAGATTTAGACATTTATTGTCTGAAGGCTGCAATAGTTTTTAGCTATTCTTTTATATTTAGAAGGACGAGGAGTAGTAGTTTGGATTTATATCCCCCCTTTCTCTCCTGCAGGAGACTCAAAGGGGCTTACAATCTCCTTGCCCTTCCCCCCTCACAACAAACACCCTGTGAGGTGGGTGGGGCTGAGAGAGCTCCGAGAAGCTGTGACTAGCCCAAGGTCACCCAGCTGATGCAGGTGGGAGTGCACAGGCTAATCTGAATTCCCCAGATAAGCCTCCACAGCTCAGGCGGCAGAGCGGGGAATCAAACCCGGTTCCTCCAGATTAGATACACGAGCTCTTAACCTCCTACGCCACTGCGTAGGATTTAGATATATATTTTAGGTATATATATTTAGATATATATATATTTAGAGGAAGAGTTTTACAGTATTTATTGTGACCTGTATTGTTTTCAAGTAAGGCTGTAAATCACCTGAGCCTTCCAGGGAAGGGTGATGAAGAAATCAAATAAATAAATAAAACTGTCCAGCTATTTATTTATTTATTTATTTATTTACTTACTTACTTACTTACTTACTTACTTACTTATTTATATACCGCCCTCCCCCAAGGAGGTCGAATCAGGCTGAACTGTCCCAAGAAGCTAAAATGACCAAACTGAGTATTGCATTTTGGTCACATCATGAGAAGAGAAAAGACAATAATGCTTGGAAAAGGTGAAGGCATCAGGAAAAGAGGAAGTCCCGACAGCCTTGTCTCACCTACCTCACAAGGTTGTTGTGAGGATTGAAGGAGTGAGGGAGAACTGCGTTCAACACCCTGAGCACCTTCGAAGGGATAAAAATGTCTTGAGAGAAATACTGAAGGGCGGAGCATTCTCTCCTGCAATTGACACTCTTACCTGTGTGTTTGCCGTGAGAAGCAGGCCCTAGATTTTGCTCCTCAGCCTCTTCGTCTCCCCAATTCTCAGCACCCTTGTCTCTCCACACACGCACCCCTGTGAATCCAGAGTCATTAATGCTTCATGCCCTCTTTCTGTGAGGGGTTTCTCTCCCCCTCTCTCTGTCATGTCTGGACAAAACGTCTCAAGAGTCCCACAATCAAAGGAGAGCGTAGGGTTGCCAGCCTCTAAGTGAGGCCGGGAGATCTCCTGGAATCACAACAAACTGGAGAGACCAGTCCCACTGGAGAAAATGGCTGATTTGGAGGGTGGAATCTTTGGTACTTTGCTCCACTGAGGTCCTCCTGATGCCAAATGCAACCCTCCCAAGCCTCTACCTCCAAAAGCCGTCAAGAATTTCTCAACCCAGAGCTGGCAAGCATGAGTCCATGAGCATCTTTCTGGATCTGGGATACCTCCAGAGGTGGGATCCAGCAGGTTCTCACAGGCTCCCGAGAGCAGGTTACTAATTATTTGTGTGTGCCGAGAGGGGGTGACTAATGGGTTATTTTGCCACGTGGTTTTTGCCTTAGTTACGCCCCTCCTCTCAGCAGTAGCGCGCAGAACTCGAAGCAGTCTAGCAGGAGGTGTACCGGCGTGCGTGGCAGCCTGCGCCTGCCAGAGCATTCAAGTTTCCCCGGGCTCCATTAAGCGACTGCCACATGCGAGCTGCCGCGCCCTTGCCACAGTTTCCTCGCTTCCCCAGGAAATGCCGCCCCGCCCCAGGAATGCCAGGCCACGCCCCCGTCGTTCCCCGCCCCATTGGCGCTATGCCACAGTTTGAATCCCACCACCATGGGAACCTGTTACTAAAATGTTTGGATCCCACCACTGGATATAAAGCCATAAAGTCCATCCTCCTTAAAGCGTTCTTTGAATGTGAGACGATGGAACACACCACAACTCAGTCTCACCCCAAAGCAGCCCGGCCCATCAGCTGGGCCACTGAAGTACCAACCTTTGCTGCTGGGCCCTGAGGCAGCTTGGGCCGTAGGAATCAGGTGGCAGTTTTTCCCACCTGGAGCTAGCATGTAGCCAGGGTCACACTGGCAATAGTAGCTCCCTGGGGTGTTAAAGCACTGTTGTGCACACAACGGGACAGGTGCCCGGCATTCGTCCAGATCTGAAAAAAAGAAGAAAAATGAGTCAGAAGAACCAGATTTGGGAGTCTGCAAGTTCACGAAGAATGTCGTGCAGACTCAGACAAAGCCCACCCGCAAAGACCGAGCGTATCTTAAGATACTTTTAAGAACAGCAACCTCTTTCTCCTTGTGACAACTCATAGTACTGGTATCTCTAACAAAAGTTGCTAATTGTGTCAGACCTAATGTGTATTTTGGCCTTGAAAATAATTAGATGATATTTTATTAAAGAGCCATTCCTACGGATCTCTCCCCACATTTAGCCAAATTTGTCCATATTTCAGTGATGGTGAACCTTTTTGAGACCGAGTGCCCAAATTGCAACCCAAACCCCACTTATTTATCGCAAAGTGCCAACCCAGCAATTTAACCCGAATGCTGAGGTTTTAGTTTAGAAAAAAACGGTTGGCTCCCTCTTCCTCTGCCCCACCCACTCAAGCAGGGGCCAGCCTGGTCTAGCCTCCAGCAAGTCCCACGCACACTGCTCTGTGCCTCTCTAGCATCTCTGCCTCCTCTGTGCCCCCCCTCGGGAAGCAGCCACCCGGAGCACAGGCACCAGGCCCGCCAGCCGAGTCCTCACTGCTCATGTGGTGCGCACACATCGTGCTCAGTGGCCCAGGCCAGCCTAGATGTGTGCATGTGTGTGTGTGGGGGGGTGATTTTCCACCCCCCACATGACGAACTCTGTGTGCGTGCCCAGAGAGAGGGCTCCGAGTGCCACCTCTGGCACCCGTGCCATAGGTTTGCCATCACTGCCATATGTAAATCAGGACGGTGTTGTGATTATGGTGAGATCCAGTGGATTAAAGGGAGAGAGGGAAACGTCTGGGCTGGGAACCCACAGCTCTGGGCTTCCACTTACCCACGTGGCAGTATCGTCCCCCCCAGCCCGGCTGGCACTGGCACTGGTTTGGTTGGACGCAGGTGCCTCCGTTCTGACATGGTTTGTGGCAGACAGCTGCAAAGAGAAAGGAACAACTATATATATTTATCCTGGACAACGTCTTCATTGGTGATGCATCTAACTCTGACATGAGGAAAAATGTTAGCATGGAATGGGTGCGCTAATGAAAAAACACATGTATATCTCGAAATGTGGTTTTTCAATTGAACAGAAACTGACATAAACAGAGGTGGGATCCAACCAGTACTCACCACTTCTCCAGAAGTGGTTATTAATTTTTTCTGAGTGCCAAGAAGGGGTTGCTAAAGCAACCTCCCTGCCCAATAGGGACTGGAGGTGCGTGTGCACGGCGGCGCCACTGTTTGAATCCCACCACCATCGGAACCTGTTATTAACATTTTTGGATCCTGCCACTGGACATAAGCAGGTTTCAGAATGTAGCTATGTCGGTCCGTGGCGGAACAGCTGGATTCAAGTGGAATAGCATCTTAGAAAACAACAAGGAAGGGAACTTTGACTCTTGAAAGGTGATCCCACAAAAGTCTTGTTGGTCTCTAAGGTGCTTCTGGATTTATATCCTACTTTTCTCAATTGTAAGGAGTCCCAAAGTGTTTTATAAACTCCTTTCCCTTCCTCTCCCCACAACAGGCACCTTGTGAGGTAGGTGGGGCTGAGAGAGTCCCTAAGAGAACTGTGACTGACCCAAAGTCGCCCAACAGGCTTCATGTGGAGGAACAGGGAAACAAAACCAGTTCTGCAGATTTGAGCCCCCCCCACTCTGAACTATTAAACTACTCTGGCTCTACTGGACTTGAATCTAGCTGCTCTATGCAAGTAGGAAATACTGAAAAAATCCAGTTGTAAATATCATCAGAGCAGTAATTCCCAAACCGTGCCAAGTGATACAGTAATTAAGTGATCAAAGATTTCTCTAAAACCCCTAATACTCATTCATGGGGGGAGGAAGGGAGTAGAGACTGCCTGCTATGTCTGTGCATGAGTGCCTGTTCTGCCCTGGCCTCCTTCCAATCAGCCTCAGGTGAGTGATTTAAATTTTGCATCAGATGCGTGATTAAATGACCGCATGATTCCTGACACCACAGAGTTACTTGCTGTCAGTGGAAGCTGTATGTTGTGTCCCTGTATGATTTTGGCTCCTTTCTACTGTTGATGTTGGACAGGATGTGATCCCACCACTGTTATCAGATGCCTCCTGATGCAGAGACACAACGTAAATACTCCTCATCAAAGGAAACAGGAATTTCTGAGCTCTCTTCAGAAGGCGGAACTCATACAGGGAACCAAGCCTCTGCCCACTGTGCTGACGCCTGACCTAGCTTTTAAATGACTTTAAGATGGTGGCGGCAGCCTCACGACAGCCACAAAGATGTCGTGACGTCTTGTTTGGCCCTCAGCTGAGCAGAATTGATGGGATTTGGCAAGTGCCAGTCACACAATCCAGTAATGAAGGAGTTAATTGTCGCATGCTAATTAGTTAGTGAGGTCAGAAGTCAGTGACCAGGTCATTGATACCTATTGGTTGGGTGGGCTACATGCAGGTCTGCACGTAGGCTTTAGATACATCTTCTTTGTGTTGCACTCTGCACGTGCTCCACTTCAGTTCAGTTCAGTCTATAGCTTAGTAGCCATGTAATAGTCTAAGCAGCAAGCTGGCTGTGGGTGCTAGCTAGTAAGAAAGATGCTTATTGTTTTTCTTCCAAGTTTCCCTTCCCTGTAGTAAGTAAACTTTATTTCAGTAAAGCAACTGGTCTCTGCCTCATTATTGCATTAACTCTGCTCATTAAGTATTTGTCCACACAACAAGAATAAAGGAATAAAGCCGCAGCGTTGTTGGACTGACCTTCTTCACACTTCTGGTCGCCCACGTGCCGTTTCTTCCATCCTTGGCAGCAGATGGCATTGGTCTGCAGGATCTCTTTCTTCACTTGCCGCGTGGCTACCTGGTACATGGTCCTAGGGGACAGAAGACTCAGTGTCCTTGGAGGGAGGGCCCCCATTCTCCCTTCCCCTGGTGTCCAGAGCCCTTGGCCTCAGATGCACAGCAACTGTGCACGTGCAGACAGCTTGGCTTTAGGCTTTGTCCCTGGCATTTAGCAACTACAGATACACTGCCTCTGAATATGGAGGCGCCAGTCAATAGTCTATATACATGAATTTATATCATTGTTCATATTTTTTATATTTCATTAGTTATAAATACAATCACTTCTTGTCGACTGCATCCAACAGGTCAGTTCAACTTATTTTTAACAACTATAACAAATAGATTCAGGGTCATCCGTATTAATTCAGGTAAGTATTTAGTTCATACTCTCCCATCAGTTCAACATCCTTGAGGTAAGTATTCAATCAATGTGAAAACATGTATATACATAAATATATTCAGTCCATCTTGGTTCATCAACATTTCATATGAATCCACTCTGGTAAGTATTCTGTATGTATTCAATGATAAGTCCAAAATTGTGCACAGGCATAAGTCCAAATTCTTTTAAACACAAGGAGGAAAACGCATTGCGCCTAATCCGCGTTTTTCGATGGCTTCATCAGCCTCACAGGTTGTAGATATAATTTATATTGGCTTCAGATTGAGAGAAAAGTACCCATATGAAACCAATATAAGGATGTTGAACTGATGGGAGAGTATGAACTAAATACTTACCTGAATTAATACGGATGACCCTCAATCTATTTGTTATAGTTGTTAAAAATAAGTTGAACTGACCTGTTGGATGCAGTCGACAAGAAGTGATTGTATTTATAACTAATGAAATATAAAAAATATGAACAATGATATAAATTCATGTATATAGATATACGCATTTGAAATATTAGTTATAGCCAGAATGCAACAGTAGTGGTAGTTCTATTATTATTAATATTTACTATTGCACCCCCTTTTCTTATGTGAAGCGAGTCAATAGTCGGCATGAGCCCCGATGGAGCCATTTCCCCATGAATGTTTATTTAAAGACAGCTTGTTTCTATTAATTATTCAACATAGTTCTAGTCCGGATTCCTACCATATTTTGCTTTGACTGCTTGACCACCATTCCCTCCTAAAGAACTCCCCCAACACACACGCAACCAGTGGTGGGAATTCAAATAATTTAACAACTGATGGTTTACAAGCATCATTTTAAACAACCGGTTCTGCCGAAGTGGTGCGAACCTGCTGAATCCCACCACGGCACGCAACCCTACCAAACTCACTATTTCCTGCTCTAAATACTAGACCAGAGCAGATATTAATTTGGCAAAAGCTTATTTTCAAGCCCCCCACCCCACCCCCGATCTGGGTGCACTTTAAAGTAGGGCTCTTTAGACATGTTTCTTAAAATCCATATTTTGAAAACTGTCAGACATTCTGGATGGATGCCTGTGGCTGCAATCCTTGAGATGTTTGTTGAAGAGTCACTTCCACTGAATTCCAGAAGGAAGACAGGTGACTTTGATCTCACGCCTTCGTTTTAAGCTGGGCGATTAAACAGACCTTATCAGCCCCACCCACACGCAGACATGAATGCATGCACTACTTACCCTGTGGCTGTTTGCTTTGTGATGGGGTTTCCCCACAGTTTTTTGTTTACAGAGATTCTCCTGTTTACACAGAGAGCCCCTAGCCGCCATTTCCCCCCTCCCCCCACACACACTTCCTTGTTGTTTTCCTGTAACCTCCATTGGGGAGGCCTGAAGAGTGGGAAATACTACCGTGGTATGGACGGGGGAAGGCAGGAGGAGTGAGAAAACCCAAAGAAAGCTAACCACATGCTGATTCTCTTTGCTTACCCTGTGAAGGGAGAGGAAAAGTCACATTTTCAGAGCTTTGAGAAACCACAAGGATTCCTTGCTTGGAATGTGGGGTGGTTGCCGAAGAGGGGGGGAAACCCAGAGGGAATGTAGGCTCAATGCGAAAGAGACCCCAAGGTAGTGTGACCAGACATCCTGCTTTGGCGGGACAGTCCCGCTTTTAACCAATTTGTCCTGCGTCCCGCAGGGTTTTTTAAATGTCCCGATTTTTGGAAGGCTGCCGCACTGCCTTCTGGGGTGCTCCCGGTTTCCGCCCTGTCACAGGGCGGGAAACAGGGGAGTGCCCCAGAAGGCAGTGCGCTCCTGTGGCCGCGTGCGCGTGCTTCCCGCTTTAAAAAGGTGAAAAACCGGTCACCTTACCCCCAAGGGCATAACAGCGTAAGTCTGTACTGCAATTCCTCTGTCATGAATTTTCAATTGGAAGCTCTTTGGGGCAGGGATAAGAACATAAGAAAGAGCCTTGCTGGATCAGACCAGAGTCCATCTAGTCCAGCACTCTGCTACTCGGAGTGGCCCACCAGGTGCCTTTGGGAGCTCATGTGCAGGATGTGAAAGCAATGGCCTTCTGCTGCTGCTTCACAGCCTATCCTCCTCAAGATCTGGAATGCTGGAGATCTGGCAAGCATTCGTGTACCTGTATGTGCTGCAGACCCGAGGTCCAGGGCACAGTGTCAGGTAGGGTTGATGCTGAGGCTTGACATACGTCTCGTTGTAGATGAGAGGAATTCGTAAGATGTGGCGGGAGCACACCTGGCTGCAGGTAAAGAAAGGAAGAGAACTGAGACCCAAACTGGACAGACCCCAGCGAGTCATAATGCCACAGAGCCCACTCTAAAAAAATAGCCTTTTCTCCAAAGGATCTATGATTGTAAATTCTGACTTGGGAAATTCCTGGATATTCGGGGGTGGAGCTTGGGAACGCCAATATTGAGTGAGAGGCGGAACCTGAACAGAGAAATTTGCCATAGAGTCCACCCTCCAGAGTAGCCATTTTCTAATTCCAGGCCCCACCTGGAGATTTAGCAACCCTACCGTGTAGGTTACCCAGGTTAAAATTAAGAGCGACAAGTTAAAATAATGAAGAATGATCCTACTTGCAGGTCAGTTAAAACGCAGTAAAAACCCCCAGTAACCTAGCAACATGAGAGTTGGTTCACAATTCACATATGCATGTAAACCACCACTCTTGCTTAACGAGTCTCTACTGATTGGGCAATTTCCCACTGAAAATTAAAAGTAGATTAATCCAACTTTCAAAATGAACTGCAACTTTTCATTGCGGATTCAACATCCTCGTTTTTCCAGGGAAGACTTGTAGGCCTGGCTTGGATTCCAAGCCACGTGATCGGCTTTGAGGGTCTTGGCGGGTCTCTCCTGATTGGCTGTCGTGCCGTGTTGGGGCGGGAACTTTTCTTCACGTCATCATGTCAGCCGGTGAAGACGTGAGACCGTCAGCAAGCCACCCCCTCTGAGTTGAAACGTTATACCGAGCGTCCCCTCGCTCTCGTCCTCTCGTCAGAGAGGTTAAACATTAGACCAAAACAGAAGAAGCAGAGCGAAACCAAACCAAACGAAAATAAAAAGAAATGACTGCGCGCGCATCGCACATGGGCCACCACACTCTGATTGGCTGGCAGCATTTGCGTCACTGTGAACGGCGGGAAATTGAACTACATCAGGCCCCTGAGCCTCCCCACTGATGCGGATTGGTAACGTGTTTTGCCAAAAAGTTGCACAAGCAACTAGATACTGGGGAAACGCAGGATAAGGGGGAGGGGGAGCGACAGAGCCGAGATTGATCTGTGTTCCGCGGTTTAGCAGTGGGGAGATTGCGAGGAAACCTGGATATTTCGGGTGACTATCCCAGGATTAATCGCCAGTGGGAAATCGCCCATTGTGTGAATGGCTGTTTAGATAGAAATGTGTTTGAAGAGAAGCATCACTGAAACCCCATTGTAATCTTTGATCATAGATTGCAAGTCACCCGACATTTTGCCTCATTGCCTTGCCTATCAAATGGAGCAGGGCTTTTTAAAAGATAAATTTGGAACTGCAGAGTGGTGTGTGTGTGTTAAGTGTGGTCAAGTTGCTACCAGCTTATAGCAACTCGACCCATGGTGGGATCCAAACATTTTTAGTAACAGGTTCCCATGGTGGTGGGATTCAAACTGTGGCGTAGCCCCAGTGGCGCTGGGTGGGGCACGACAGGGGTGTGGCCGGGCATTCCAGGGGCGGGGCATTCCTGGGCGGGGCTGTGGCAAGGATGCAGCCGCTGCACTGGTCCTTGGGCAGGAAACGGATGCACGCAGGCGCAGGCTGCCACGCACGCCGGTGCACCTCCTGCTAGACCAGGGGCGTAGCTAGGGAAAATGTAGCCCGGGACGAAATCTGAGTTTTGCACACCCCCCCCCCCACCCATGGGCACCTGCCCTCCACCACTACTACCAGTGAATGATTTTTTTTACACCAGGTCATCTCAAAGTCACCATCACATTATAGAACATGTTTTTGGCGTGGCTTAGGAGCTGGCTGGCAAGGACCTTCTCTGCAAAGAAATTTTTTCTCCTGTAAAAGAGCTGGAGACTTTCTTGCAGGCTCTTTTACAGGAGAAAAATCCTTGCAGAAGGCCCTGCTGGTCACCCCTCGGATCAAGACCTGGCTGGGGCTGCCCTCGGCTGCTCCTCGGCGCGCTCCATGGCCGGCAGGGGCTTCTGCAAGAATTTTTCTCCTGTACAAGAGCTTGCAAGAAAGTCTCCAGCTCTCTTACAGGAGGAAAATCCCTGCAGAAGGCCCTGCTGGCCATGGAGCGTGCCAACCACCCACAGAGCAGCCGAGGGGAGGAAGAGAGTTGCCCAGGCCACCCCCTGCCCTCCCAAACAGCCGGTCACCGCCCCCCCCCTCGGATCAAGACCTGGCTGGGGCTGCCCTCGGCTGCTCTGGGGGTGTTTGGCACGCTCCATGGCTGGCAGGGCCTTCTGCAAGGATTTTTCTCCTGTACAAAAGCTGGAGACTTTCTTGCAGGCTCTTGTACAGGAGGAAAATCCCTGCAGAAGGCCCTGCAAGCCACGGAGCGTGCCAAAAACACCCCCAGAGCAGCCGAGGGGAGGAAGAGAGTCGCCCAGACCACCCCTGCCCTCCCAAACAGCGGGTCGCCGCCGCCCCTGCCCGCCCAGCCGGATCCAAGGCCAGGCTGGCTGCCTGTCAGCCAGTGCCTGCTGCTTACCTGACCTGTTGTTTGTCTTCAGGCTCCAGCAGGCAGGCGCTCGGGGGTTGCTAATGGCTCACGGAAGTGGAAAGGGCTCCCTTTAGGGCAGCCTTTCCGTTGCTCCTCTGCTAGCCATTTGCTAGCCACCAGGTCACATGTGGTGCCTGTCCAATCTGTGGGCCCGCCCCCTCGAACTTCCCGCCCCACAAGGAGGCCTGCTTGGGCTGCACAACCGTCCCAGCAAGGCCAGGCATGCCCAGCAGCCCAGCCACAACCGGCAGCCAGCAGCCGCCACCACCGCCCCCCACGTGACCTGGCAGGAGCCTGCCCGGGGCGGACCGCCCCAGATGTCCCCGTTGGAGCTACGCCAGTGTGCTAGACTGCTTCAAGTTCTGCGTGCTACTGCTGAGAGGAGGGCGTAACTAAGGCAAAAATCACGGGGCAAAATCACCAATTAGTAACCCCCTCTCGGCACCCACAAATAATTAGTAACCTACTCTCAGGAACCTGTGAGAACCTGCTGGATCCCACTTCTGAACTCGACGTCCTCCAAAACATCCTATTGCCAATAGCCTTGCTCAGATCTTGCAGACTGAAGGTGGTGGCTTTCTTTATTGAGTCGATCCACCTCATGTTGGGTCTTCTCCTGCTGCTTTCAGCTTTTCTTGGCATTATTGTCTTCACCACTGAGTCTTATCGTCACATAATGTGACCAAAGTATAGCTAGCAGCCTCAGTTAAGTAACTTTGACTTCTACGGAGAATTCAGGTTCTACTTGATCTAGGACTTCGACTTCTTCAACTTCTTGGTGGTCCACTGTAATTTGCACACAGTGTGCCAAGCCACAATGCACCTGTCCACTTTCTCTGTTCATGCACACATGCTTTGCCGCTCAGAGTCACATTCCATGACATTTAGACGCCTACATAGGGTGGCCCAAAAATCCCCAGAAAATGGGAATTCGACACCACTAATGCAAAATAATTGCTGTGTTCAACCTTTACAAAAGAAGCCTCAGAAACACCAGCAAAACTTTGTTTGAAGGGGGGGGGATTCTAACAAAGCATCAGCTCACATCCTCCTTAGACACAGACTGTGTCCAATTGCCCCATGTTCTACAAGGAAGTCCTTCATCTTTGAAATGTTGGCAAACTCTGCAGAGCACAGAGACTCCTGGCAGGAAAAGTGGATATGTGTCCTTTTTCATAGCATGGGGTTCTAGGAAACTTGGGGCTACTCTATTTTTCACATGATTCTCAGTAATTAATACACATAGAAGAAGAAGAAGAAGAAGAAGAAGAAGAAGAAGAAGAAGAAGAAGAAGAAGAAGAAGAAGAAGAAGAAGAAGAAGAAGAAGAAGAAGAAGAAGAAGAAGAAGAAGAAGAAGAAGAAGAAGAAGAGTAGTTTGGATTTATATCCCCCCTTTCTCTCCTGCAGGAGACTCAAAGGGGCTTACAATCTCCTTGCCCTTCCCCCCTCACAACAAACACCCTGTGAGGTGAGTGGGACTGAGAGAGCTCCGAGAAGCTGTGACTAGCCCAAGGTCACCCAGCTGGCATGTGTGGGAGTGTACAGGCTAATCTGAATTCCCCAGAGAAGCCTCCACAGCTCAGGCGGCGGAGTGGGGAATCAAACCCGGTTCCTCCAGATTAGATACACGAGCTCTTAACCTCCTACGCCACATACACTCATATGTTGCTGCTTAGAGGCAGGGAATGGCTAACCATTTCTCTGTCCATTTCTTGTCTTGAAAATCCTATGGATCACCACAAGTTGGCACACACACACACACCATTTTTGCATGACTTTTTGGAGACTGCACTCTTTTTGGTTAGAACTCAGATGGGAGGCCACCAAGGACGACTCTGCAGAGGAAAGTAACGGCTCGGCCACCCACTTTCTGTTCGTCTCTTGCCTTGAAAACCCTGTGAGGTAGCCAGAAGGCCCATTGACTTTAATAGGTCTTAGGAGGCAGTAATTCTGTTTAGGATTGCACTGTCACAGGACTGAAGCTGCTAGGTCCAAGGAGTACTTGAAATGCTGTCTGTGGACATGTTTTCCGTCAAGTCACCAATACTCCAGGTGGTGGGTGGAGATCTCCCGAGTCACAACTGATTTCCAGGTGATAGAGATCAATTCATTTGGAGGAAATGGCCACTTTGGAAAATGGACTCTGTGGCATTAAAGTCCCTCCCCTCCCACCACCTTGCTCTCCACCCCCCAAATTTCCAGGTATTTCCCAATCCTGAGCTGGAAACCCTAAGCAATACACCTGGGGTTGTTACTTCTTCTATTGGCAGGACTCCCATGTTTTCGGCTTTCTGCACAATAGGCAGAAAAGTCAACAGATGAGCCATTTTCCATATATGTCTCCATTGTAGAAAAAACACCATCTGTGGAATTTCAGCCTAGCAGGCAGCTGTCAGACATAAAAATACACCCACGGTATGTGTGTGTGTGTGTGTGGGGGGGGGGAATAAACCTAGAGAAACACTCTTCTATTGAATAATTTAATCCTTTGATTAAAAAAGCATTCATGCGATAAGCCATCAGAATGTCCTGTGGCAGTGAGTTCCACAGACGTCACTGTGAGAGGAAATGCTTTGTTTTCTTGGGCATCATTTTCTAGTTTAATAGCACAATCCCAAATTTCCAGCCTTCTCCAAAGCCTTTCTTATAATCCGCTGGTTACTGACTCTGGAGAATTTATAGATATACCGCTTTTGTTCTCCCATTGGCTGATCCCCTTCTTGTTCCCTTCAACTTACCTCTCTGGCTGCTTACTCTGTCCAGATGCCTCCCTTGGGAGGAAGACGATGAGGAGCCCACCACAGAGGAAGGCTGTGGGGCCAACTCCTGGCCACCCCATATCAGGGTGGGGAGGAGGGGTTCAAAGTGGAGGACCTGTGTGACAGAAGAGGACTGGATAAATGTGTGGATGAGAGATGATAAACTAAACAAATCCAGAAAAAAATGTTGAGAGTGAATTTTAAGTTAGCATAAGTGAGGCCATCTGTATTTTCTTCTGGACTTCTCTGTGGCTAAAAGTGAACTTAGGAACCCTGATAAGAAGAAGGAGAGTTGGATTTATATCCCGCTTTCTCTCCTGTAGGGACACTCAAAGGGGCTTGCAAACTCCTTTCCCTTTCCCCCTCACAACAAACACCCTGTGAGGTAGGTGGGGCTGAGAGAACTCAGAAGAACTGTGACTAGCCCAAGGTCTCCCAGCTGGCGTGTTTTGGAGTGCACAGGCTAATCTGAATTCCTCAGATAAGGCTCCACAACTCAGGCGGCAGAGCGGAGAATCAAACCCGGTTCCTCTGGATTAGAGTACGCCTGCTTTAACTACTACACCACCGCTGCTCCTAAGTGTTTCTGCTGCCTTTGCTTTACTGAAAGGACTAATTATCAAAAAAGACAAGGCATAGAACTACAGGCTCTGCCTCGTCAGGTCCAGCTTTATACTGGTGGCTCCGTCTTGGAAGTCTACCTGAGTTCAAAGGTGGAGCTGCAGGAGTGGAGCCAGCAGAATACAGCTGGACCTGGCCAGGTTGAGCCCAGTGTTGAACTGTGGACGCCTCCTCTTTAATTCATGTAAACTTCCAAGGTGGAACCCAAAGTTTAAAGTTGGTCCTGTCTGGGGCAGAGCGGAGTTCTTGGCATGGAGGCTGAGGGCCACGTGGGTGGTTGAGAAAACCCCTTAAAATGGCGCCCAGAGCACGTGTCCCGGTTTGCCCAGCCTAGGTACACCTCTGTCCTTGAGAACTGATAAAGGGGTTCAGAACAGCATTTTGACTAACCCTCCCTGCAAGCTTCAAGAAACTAGATGCAATTGTAAGCAGCATGAACACACCAATACTTGCTTATGTCTAACTGGATGAGGTAATTTTCTTCCCTAGGTACACTGTGATGTCATTAGAACAATAACAGTTCTATACACACTAAACCAGTGGTGGCAAACCTATGGCACGGGTGGCACTCAGAGCCCTTCCTGTGGGCACGCATGCACAGAGTTCGTCATGTGGGGGGGGGGAGAAAATCACCCACACACACACATACACACATCTAGGCTGGCCTGGGCATGATCCTTTACCTGGGGGTAAACTCAGTTGCTGGCAATGGGGCTTGCTTCTGAGTAAACCCTCCTAGGGTCATGATTCACCCATTCGAAGGGTTGCACGGTTGCTTCACCAAGCTTACTTCTGAGTAACGTGTGCCTTGGAGTCAACCGTTTTTTCTAAACTAAAACCTCAGCATTCAGGTTAAACTGCTGGATTGGCACTTTGCGATAAATAAGTGGGTTTTGGGTTGCAATTTGGGCCCTCGGTTTCAAACAGGTTCGCCATCACTGCACCAAACGTAGCACAACTTCCCTTGTCTTCAAGTGGATACTTAGACACTAGGTGAACACCTCAGCTCAAGTTTCTAATAAAGGATTATTTTAATGACTGTTTTGTTCAGAGTGCATCATTTGGAGCCCCCTCATTGGGACCTGAAATAAAATTCCCTGTCAATGAGCATGCTAGAGTTGCCAACTTTTCCTCTGGCCCCTGTAGCTGTGTCATTAGCAGGAGTTCAAACTGCGTCAGCCATGAGCAGGGGATTTTTCTTAGCTCCAAGCCACAAAATTCACTGGTTGGTTCCTTTATTTCCGACAGATATTAGTCACAGGAGCAGGCGAGACTGTTGTTCTATCCGGTCAGTTGGCAGCTCGGACCTTCACCTACCTAATGTTACTGAACATTAAACAGTTTCTTAACCTCTTCCATTTTTGTTCATTAATTCCCAATCAACTCTCAGACTCACCACAAGTACAGAAGAACACAAACATTTCAATAAGTTGGCAAAACAGAACAAACGAGTTTCGCCCAGTGAGTTTGGGGAAGAGCAGGGATTCAAACCTGTGGCAGCGTGGTGTAGAGGTTAAGAGTGAAGGACTCTAATCTCCAGAACCGGGTTTGATTCCTCACTGCTCCACGTGAGCAGCCGACTCTTACCTGGTGAACTGGATTTGTTTCCCTGGCTCCTACACATGAAGCCTGCTGGGTGACCTTGGACCTGTTAGAGTTCTCTCCAAACTCTCCCAGCCCCGTTTACCTCACAAGGTGTCTGTTGTTGGGAGAGGAAGGGAAGGAGCTTGTAAGCTGCTTTGATTCTCCTGGTTGAGAAAAGCACGGTATAAATCCAACCTCTTTTTCTTCTAGCTCAGCGATGGCGAACCTTTTCGAGACCGAGTGCCCAGATTGCAACCCAAACCCCACTTATTTATCACAAAGTGCCAACATGGCAATTGAACCTGAATGATGAGGTTTTAGTTTAGAAAAAAACGGTTGGCTCCCTCTCCCTCTGCCCCACCCGCTCGAGCAGGGGCCAGCCTGCTCTTAGCCTCCAGCAAGTCCCGCGCGCACCGCTCTGTGCCTCTCTAGCATCTTGGCCTCTTCTGCACCCCCCACCCCGGGCAGCAGCCACCCGGAGCACAGGCACCAGGCTGCCCACCCAGCCAGAGGTCCCTCCCCTGCTCACTGTGGTGCACTGCATCGTCGTACTGCAGTGGCCCAGGTGGCTCTAATGGCCTGGCACGTCTGCTGCTCAGCGGCAGCAGTGGCGTAGGGAGGGTTAAGAGCTTGTGTATCCTAATCTGGAGGAACCCGGGTTTGATTCCCAGCTCTCGCCGCCTGAGCTGTGGAGGGGCTTATCTGGGGAATTCAGACCCCAGCCTGTACACTCCCACACACGCTAGCTGGGTGACCTTGGGCTAGTCACAAGCTTCGAGGAGTTCTCTCAGGCTCCCACTTACCTCACAGGGTGTTTGTTGTGAGGGGAGAAGGGCAAGGAGATTGTGAGCCCCTTTGAGTCTCCGGCAGGAGAGAAAGGGGGGATATAAATCCAAACTCCTCCTCCTCCTCCTCCTCCTCCTCCTCCTCCTCCTCCTCCTCCTCCTCCTCCTCCTCCTCTTCTTCTTCTTCTTCTTCTTCTTCTTCTTCTTCTTCTTCTTCTTCTTCTTCTTCTTCTTCTTCTTCTTGTGTGTGTGTGTGGGGGTGATTTTCTGCCCCCCACCTGACGAACTCTATGTGCGCGTTCCCACAGAGAGGGCTCCGAGTGCCACCTCTGGCACCCGTGCCATAGGTTCGCCATCACTGTTCTAGTTTGCACTACAACTACTACATCCCTGGTGACCCAAATCTTTCCCCTCCCCTTCAAACACACCCATGCAGAGACAAAAGCAAACCTACCTGCTACTTTTAGTCTTCCTGTCAGCCCACAGGGCTTCTCTCACTCTCTCAGCTGCCCTCACAATCCCAACCTGTCGGCTGCCGAGTCCGGCTGGCTGCTTCAAGCCAGCTGGGCTCTGTGAGCGTGAAAAGAAACGGCCAAATCCCCACCTCTCTTGGACGGCATCCATCCATACACCCTGCAGCAGCGGCAGCAGCAAAGCCCCCACCCACCTCTGGCCGATGCCCCCTGGCATTTCATCCCTTGGCGTGAGTCACGGCCCCCCTGACCCCGTACCCGCCAAAGAGGCGAGTGGCCCAAACAGGGCCTCATTGTCCCCTTCCCCCTTCTTTGGATTCTTCACCCCCCGGAACAAACCAGGCCATTGTCGACGCCGGCTCAAAGCCATTGTGAATAAAGGATCCCACCCACACACGTCCAAGATATTTGGGGGTCTGGGTGAGCTGCGTGTTAGAACCGGAGGGCGTTTTCTACAAGAGGTGGCGTGAGGCTCGGGGCTTTGAGCCACGGCACCGTCAGGCTGCTTACAGCGGCACAAAGGCAGGAACTGGCTCTAGGCTGGGACGGAAAATATCTCCCACAGATGTCTGCCTTTAAAACAAACTGACCGGCTATGGCCATGCATTGTCTCCCTCAGACCCCCTTTTAGATGCTAAGGCTGGGTGTCTGGGTGGGGAGAACAATCGCAGACGTTCCCCACCCACCCACCCCCCACACGCACCAAGGCCTACTTTCACCAGTGCCAACAATAAGCCCACCCTCACCCCAAACTGATCCAATTGCTGAATGCAAACTGGGGTTGTCACCTCCTTCTGTATATAATTAGGCTGACCAGACGTCCCACTTTTGGCGGGACAGTCCCGCCTTAAAACAATTTGTCCCACGTCCCCCAGGTTTTTTGAAGTGTCCTGATTTTTGGAAGGCTGCTGCACTGCCTTGTGGGGCGCAAGGCAGTGCGGCAACCTCCCGCGCACGTGGCCGCAGGAGCACGGCCTTCTGGGGCGCCCCAGAATGCAGTGCGCTCCTGTGGCTGTGCGCGCGGCCGCTCGCCTACCCGCCCGTCCCGGTTTACAAAGGTGACCATCTGGTCACCTTAGTATATAATAGAACTTCAACAGGCCGACACCTTTCCCTGAATGGAATTGTGGCAACAGGAAACAATCTTCTCTATCAGAGTTTTCTTTAACACTATAAACCTTTATCGTTTTATAAACGACAGCTGTTGTTGTTTTCTAATTGTGAAATACCTGCAAACACGTGACAGGCAAATCATAGAATCATAAAGATGAAAGAGGCCCCAAGGGCCATCAAGTTCCTGCGATGCTGGAACACGCAATGAAAGCACTCCTGAGAGATGGCCATCCGGCCTCTGTTTAAAATCCTCCAAAGATTCCCTTTCGACAGGGAAATGGCTTCGCTGGTTGAATTTGGGCCTGCTGCAAGGAGTTATGATTAAGGACAGGGGAGATACAACCATGGAAAATGAGCTTAGATTCCAAAACCATTAGTTACTTGTACTGAAAAAGTATATACCCCACTCTTTAACATCCCTTTTCTGTAGGGGTCCTGATCTATGTAGACCAGAGATGAGGTGTAATTCTGGGTGTTGCTGTGTTTATAAAACTTAACCGGTGTACCTTAACCAGAAGGTACTCCTTCTTTGGTACAGGGAAATGCAAGGTGACTCAGGCCAAATAGAATGGGGGCAGGATGGTATATAAACTGTTTGGGTGGGGGGAACTTTGCACAGGTCTTGTGCCCAAAACGAGCCCACCAGTGGTGGGATCCAAAATTTTTAGTAACCCTTGCCAGCCCCCCCGCCCCCTCAGCAAAGGGGGCAGAGGCGTACCTAGGCAAACCTGAGCCCTGGGCAAAACCTGAGTTGGATGCCTCCCCATGGGCAGCCACCCCACCAAAAACCCCCCCCCCCAAATTTTTGCACCAGGTCATTTCTTAAATCATCATCACATTATAGAAAATGCCCCAACTCACAAATCTGAACACAGCAATGGTGAAACACACGGGTTCTTTGATAGAGACTGGTGAGATAAAAGGTACGAAAGGCTGAGAATCAACGAATTGCAGTACCTGAAAGGGATTAACCCAGTTCAGGGAGTTACATTATTAGTCGCAATTGCTACATGGAACCTTCACGTTCAAAGTGTGCCTCTCGGGGAGGCGAGGGCGTGGAGATGGAAAAGCGGACCCAATGAGTAACCCCCTCTCGGCACACACAAATAATTAGTAACCCACTCTCGGGAACTGGTGAGAACCTGCTGGATCCCGCCTCTGGAGTCCGCCCTGTTTTATTTCCCCCTATCACGGTTTTTCAAAAATTGCTAAACCAGCGATCCTTTTGAAAAATCCCAGCTCAGAGCCACTGCCAATGCAAACAGCCAGGCAGGAGGGGCTTCACTTCCCTCCCTTCTATCGTGCCATCCACGGTCAGGAAGAATCCACCTGCCAGTGTCTGGCCATTGCAGGAAGGCCCCTTTTCCCTTTAAAAAATTTTTTTTGTGGGTTGCATCTGCGTAGCTATGCTGGTGCAGCCAGTTGCATCATGGGACGACTGTTGGGGTTCATCTCTGCATGCCTGCGTAGTTACACATGTGTTGCAGGAATTTTTTTTTTTTAAAGAGAGAAGCGTCTCCATGCGAAGGCACAAAAGCAACCCAGATTGTTTTCATGGGCTCCAATTGCTGCCTGCTCGGAGCACATGTGAATGGGAAAACAGGGAAACGGGTTCCTTTAGCATGTCTGCAGCCCATTATACATTTGCTGTGCAGAATCAACATAAGATTGTAACAGGAGATCTTAATCATTTCATTATATTTTGGTTGTTCAAGCCCAGCTGGTTTGTTTTCATACATCTGTTGCCAGTGAATTATAATTATCTATCCTGTGTTCGGATTGCCGGTTCTGTTTGTTTTGCAGTTTACATCTGTGTTTTAAGGGGAACAGAACTAAACAGAGGGTGGCCAACTCTGGCTTTGGAAATTCCTGGATATTGTCATGGAGTTTCATGGGGAGGGCGGGGTTTTAAGAGGAGGGACTTCAATGGGGTATAATTCCATAAACCCCAGGATATTTTCCCCAGGTTATTGGTAACCATAAGGGAGAGCCTCAAGCCCCCCTGGCCCGGCCTGGCCTGGCCTTCTGCTACAGTTCTGACTTGAAGTGATCCTCATTCATAGCACAAATATGGAGTGCCCAGTCGCTGAGTGGCCTTTGGAGTGCCCAGTCGCTAAGTGGCGCCCACCCCCCCACCCCCTCATGCTTTATGCATGCATTTACCATCTTAATTTGGGTTCCATCTATGTT
Source organism: Sphaerodactylus townsendi (assembly GCF_021028975.2). Lineage (NCBI taxonomy): Eukaryota > Metazoa > Chordata > Lepidosauria > Squamata > Sphaerodactylidae > Sphaerodactylus > Sphaerodactylus townsendi. The sequence continues at coordinate 11,999,269 of NC_059427.1, forward strand.
ACCCTCCTAGAGAGGAGTCTGGCCTCTCCTTCTTTTTGGGGAGATTTTAATGAACTGGGCTATAGAACTGGGCCTGTCATTGTTATGTTAATCGCTGTTTTAATAGTTTTTAATGGATTTTAGTTATTATATTGATTGTTGTGTGGTCACTATTGTGAACCCTATTTAATTGTGTATATATCGATGTTGTGCACCGCCCAGAGCATCTTGGGGATGGGGCGGTTTATAAATCGAATAAGTAAGTAAGTAAGTAAGTAAGTAAGTAAGTAAGTAAGTAAGTAAGTAAGTAAGTAAGTAAGTAAGTAGGGAGAGAGAGAGAGAGAGAGAGAGAGAGAGAGATGATAGATAGATAGATTGATAGATAGAGAGAGAGAGAGAGAGAGAGATGATAGATAGATAGATAGATAGATAGATAGATAGATAGATAGATAGATAGATAGATAGATAGATAGATAGATAGATAGATAGATAGATAGATAGATAGATAGATAGATAGATAGATAGATAGATAGATAGATAGATAGAGAGAGAGAGAGAGAGAGAGAGAGAGAGAGAGAGAGAGATGATCAACAGGGCCCAGGGAGAACCTCAAGAAAACATAAAATGCCAGAGAAGCCCTCAGAGACACACAATCCAGTGCACTCTCTTGGTGGCATTTATTCTTCATGGCTGATTTGAGTTAGTTTTGAAATTCCTTCATTGCAGCCCATGTGAGAAGTGAGGGGGAGGAGGGAAGAGCGGCCAGCATGAACCTGGCAAGGAGCCCGGTTTGGGCCACTCGAAGCTGAACTGTGATTAAATTTGGCCACAGAAGGCAGGTTGGTGTCCTCTGGGAGGGAGGTGAAGCCTTCAAACCCCCTCTGTCTCTTCCTCTTGCCCCGGAGGAGAAAGTCGCACCCAAGGGAGACAGACAAACCACAGCTTGGCTGGTTTCTGACCCCCTGGGCTACTTGCCAGGATGTTTTGTGTCAACGTCAGCCTTCAACCGTGTAGCCCACGCATCCCCAACAGAGCGCCAACTTGTTTGTGTAAGCCCTGTGTGCACGACGGGTTAGACCAGAGGGTCCGTAACATGCCCTCAGAAGAGATGAGGACCAGCAGCTGTGGGGACAGCGTTCACATCTGCTTCAATTTATGGCCCTCCCTTCAGATTTTGCCTCCAGCTCCATGCTGCGGCCACCCAGGTACCAGAACTTTTAAAATCAAAAGTTGGCAGCACTATAAGGACTCAGAGACACTGGTAGAAGATGACGTCAGGGAAAGACTGGTTCTCAACTTGTTCCCCCAAGCCCCCTGCTCCGGATCTGGCCAGATCTGTTGATCCGGGATCCATTCTCCTAAAGATGCCACAGATCAGGAATAGGCAAAGTGTGCTTTGTGATATAATAAGGATGCCAGCTTTGGGTTGGGAGATTTTGGGATGGGGTGGGCGGGGTGGGGATGGAGCCTGGTGAGGGTATGGCTTGGGAAAGTATAATGCAGTGATGGCGAACCTATGGCACGGGTGCCAGAGGTGGCACTCAGAGCCCTCTCTGTGGGCACGCACAGAGTTCATCATGTGGGGGGTAGAAAATCACTCCCCCCCCACACACATCTAGGCTGGCCTCAGCTGCTGAGCTCGATTATTAGCATTAAACCTAAGACCTAGTTTTGGGGAAGCAGTGTAGGTAACCCTGTTAAGCGCTGTTAAACCCCACTGATTTTCATGCAAAGAACAAAAGCGTGATCCTTTACCTGGGAGTAATCTCGGTTGCTGGCAATGGGGCTTGCTTCTGAGTAAACCCTCCTAGGGTCGTGATTCACACGTTGGAAGAGTTGCACAGTTGCTTCAAAGCAAAGCCACCAACTACCACCAAGCTTACTCCCGAGTAACGTGTAACCTCAGCTTGTGGGTTCTGTGGGGCAGTACTTGGAAGGAGTTGCAAAGAACCAAATTTAAACAAAACAGTTTACTTTACTTAACAAATAACACTTTTATTTAACATTTACACTTTGCAGTCCTGTTAAGTTTGCATTTTCAAGTCCTTATTTACAGTCTACTGATATTGCCAAGTCCAATTCTTCTTTGCTGGTGGTTGGTTTTGAAGACTTCTGAGGCTTGGTGAATGGGCTTCAAGATGATGAAGGTTCCCAGAAAACTCTCACCATTTACATACACAAAAACCCTTAAACAAGGTGTTAAGGGCTTAATAAAATCAATCAAGGTCCCAGCCTGGTAGTCTCGCTTCCTCCAACCTCATGAGTTCTGCAGCATTCTACTTCATTTCAGACTCCACCCCTTTCTGGGTCATCCCATTCTGACACAGGGGTTACAAACGCACGCCTCAGATCCAACCATTTTTTTTTAACTAAAACCTCAGTATTCAGGTTAAATTGCTGTGTTGGCCTTTGCAATAAATAAGTGGGTTTGGGGTTGCAGTTTGGGCACTCGGTCTCAAAAAGGTTCGCCATCACTGGTATAATGCCATACAGTCCACCCGTCAAAGTCGCCATTTTCTCCAGAGGAACCGATCTCTGTCAGCTAGAGTCGTGCTGTAATTCCAGGAGGACTCCAGCCACCGTCAGGAAGTTGGCAACCCTAGAGCGCAAAACATCCTTTTAAAAAACTGGATCGTTTCAGAGGGTAGGTGTGTAGAAGAGCAAGATTTGAATCCAGTCGCTCCTTGGAGAATAATACGATTTTGGAGGTACGAACCTCTTGGCCTTAAAGGGCTACAGGCAGTGATGGGGTCCAAAAATTTTAGTAACAGGTTCCCATGGATTCAAACTGTGGCGTAGCGCCAATGGGACTGGGCGGGGCACGCCGGGGGCGTGGCCAGACATTCCGGGGCGGGGCATTCTTGGGCGGGGCTGAGGCAAGGACGCAGCCGCTGCGCCGGTCCTTGGGTGGGAAACGAATGCACGCAGGCGCAGGCTGCCACGCACGCCAGTGCACGTCCTGCTAGACTGCTTCCAGTTCTGCGCGCTACTGCTGAGAGGAGGGGCGTAACTAAGGCAAAAATCACGGGGCAAAATCACCAATGAGTAACCCCCTCTCGGCACACACAAATAATTAGTAACCTACTCTCGGGAACCTGTGAGAACCTGCTGGATCCCACCTCTAGCTACAGGGCTTGAATGTAGCTTTTAAACTGGAGTGTGCTAAGAGACACGTCCAAAGATCAAAGAGGGACCGGAAAGGAATGCAAAACCAAACCTAAAATTATTTCAACATCAGTCACAGGCAGACAGTGAGGCCCACAGTGGTTGATTTCCCAGCAGGCCTTGCAGCCGCCACAGAATAAGCTGCCATTTCAGAAAACGAAGGTTGAGCAAGTAAAGGGAAGAGAAAGCACCTGTCCACCACTTGGACTGAATTTGGTGGCCAGTGGGTAGAAGAGGAAGGTTTGACGTAGGAAAGGGTCTGTAGCCCAGGAGAACATCAGTAGCTCCTACAGCAGCAGCAGCGGGAGGAAGTGGTGGTTTCCCGTGTAGAAATTGGGGCGTGTCCTGAGAGAAGCAAGAGATGAAACAAACCAAGGAAGAAGGAACAAACAGCCCCGGGCAAGTCGGAAGAGAAGGCCAGAACGGCTGCAAAGCGACGGGAAAGAGAGATGGGGACGTGGCACAGCCAGCGGACGCGGGAGTGACTTCGACCGGGAACGTGAAGGGTGGGGAGAAAGGTGAGAAGAGGGAATACAGCTGTGGACCAGAAAAGGTGGTTGATTCCCAAGTGACAGATTCCCCACACACAAGTTGCTTCAGGGTAGGATCAGAGGTGGGATCCAGCAGGTTCTCACCAGTTCCCGAGAGTGGGTTACTAATTATCTGTGTGTGCCGAGAGGGGGTTACTAACTGGGTCTGCTTTTCCGTTAGAAATTCCATTAGGTCCAAAAATCATCAAGTCCTGTTGTTTCCCATGTGGCTGGTTAGCGAAGGTAGAAAACGGGATAATTCTCCCTGTTGGGCTGTTTTAAAAACATGTTTTAGAAATATGGTAAAGTTCCTTGTTTAAGGAAAATATCCTTCTTTTGATTTCTAGAAACAAAATGAAGTATTTGAAAGTATGAAGTATTTGACAGGCAGTCAATTAGAGGAGAAGTAGTTGTTTCTGTTGGCAGTAGACGATAGGACTTGCTATAATGAGTTTAAATTATGGACAGAAAGATACCAGCTGGAAATTAGGAACTTTTTTTACAGTAAGAGTTTTTTACAGTAACAGAGAAATTATTAATGCCCCGCCCCCGGAATGCCCCCGTCGTGCCCCACCCAACCCCATTGGCGCTACCCCACTGTTTGAATCCCACCACCATGGGAACCTGTTACTAAAATTTTTGGATCCTACCACTGGGTAGGATGTGCGAAAGATGACAAGACCTTGGAGAAATACTGCCAGAGCAGGCAGTTCTCTGTTAGATGGACCAAGCCCGATGCAACTTTGGCTGCAAAATTCGTGTGTGTGTCATTTCCCATGCCCATGTATTTCCACCAGGGTAGCTGAAGACCTGGAGAAAGAGGTGCCCTTCCTCCTTTAACAGAGTCTATTTGGAATATTATTTAGTGAGGTTATTTGCCTGCCATGAAAAGCTTTGCCCGCTTATTTCCACGTATTAAGCCTCTTAGAAGGAATAGGGTTACCAATTCTGGGTTGAGAAATTCCTAGAGCAGTGTTTTCCAACCTTTTTGACGTCATGGTGCCCTTGACCTCACTCTTCATATCTCACGGTATTCCTGCCATCCTCCCCCCACCTTCCCCTCCCAGTTCCCCTGCTTGCCACCCCCACCTTCCCCTCCCAGAGTGAAGGGTGGGGGGTGGGTTGGAAGTGGCTGCTGTCCTTGCGGCAGGCCCTGCCCCCTGGGCCAGCTCCATATCCTTGCTGGTGCCGGTGGGAGACACCGCAAAAGTGTGGGGGGCCGGTAGCATTGCCGTGGTACCCCTGGGACATGCTCACGGCATCCCAGGGTACCACGGAACCCTGGTTGGGAATCGCTGTCCTAGAGATTGAGGAGTGAATACCTGGGAGGGCATCGTATGGGGAGGGAAAGGGCCTCAGCCGGTTATAATGCTAACATCCACCCTTGAAATGCTCCAGCCCACCCTCCAAAGCAGCCATTCTCTCCAGGGAAGCTGGCCTCTCTGGTGCGGACATCAGTTGTAATTCCAAAATATCTCCTGGTGCTGCCTGGAGGTTGGCAACCCTACAAAAGAGGGTTCTATGATTTCTGTCTTGTTTTGTATTGTCCTCGTATCAGATGAGATTTTCACAATCTCAGTGTTGTAATTTTAAAAAAATCCTGTCCTCTCAAGCTGAATGCCTCTGAGCAGGTGCAAAGTTCTTTCAACAGGAGGAGGGAGGGCCCAAGGTTCTGGAAATCCCCAGCCTCCTTCCTGCTTTGCCAGTATTCATTTCCAAAACAAAAGTTGGCCCTCTGCTTCCGGTGTTCTAGCCAATGACTGCAAAGGAAATGGGGTAACTATGAGGACAGGTTTGTAAAATGATGCGTGGGGCGGACAGAGAAAACAATTCCTCCCTGTCCCATAATACTAGAACTCAGTGAAGTTTATGGGCACCTGGTGGTTGGCAAGGCTATTCTAGCTCATTTCCAAAACCCTGACAAGGCTGCTCTCAGAAACTTGAACCTTGTTCTCCTCATCAGAAAGCACTTAAAGACACAGAAGCATTGCCAGAAAGACACTGGCAATCTTCAACCTCAAATCTTCACTTTCATTACAGCATCCTGTTTCCTTTCCATCCATCCTGATGCTCGCTTGAACCAGATGAACTCAAGGCTGCGGTCCTAAGCATATTTACTAGGAAGTGGGCCTCAATTTAAATGAGCAGGGATTTCCTTCCGAGTTTATCTCTTGCCAATTCCGCTGCCACGCCCGCCTGCCCTGGCTGCCCCCTGTGCCCAGAGCACCCTCTGAAAACATCTTTGGAGGAACCACCTCTCGGCCTTCCTTCAATTTCTCCCCCTCAAAACCCCCCTTTTCTTGCGAGCCCTCCAGCTTCACGTTTTAGTCCTCAACTGGAATAACAGTTCCCAACTTCTTTAAAAGAAAGCTGTCCCGGCTCTTGCCCCGTAACAAAACATGCAGGGAAACAAGGCAGAAAAGACTTTCCTGCATGGCAGCTGTGAAAAAGGCAAACTCTATGCTGGGGATAATTAGGAAAGGAGTTGATAATAAAACTGCAAAGATTGCCATGCCCTTATATAAAGCCGTGGTGCGACCGCACTTGGAGTACTGTGTTCAGTTCTGGCCACCACATCTCAAAAAGGATATTGAGGAGATAGAAAAAGTGCAGAGAAGGGCAACGAGGATGATTGAAGGATTGGAGCACCTTCCCTATGAGGAGAGGCTGCAGCGTTTGGGACTCTTTAGTTTGGAGAGGAGGACGTCTGAGGGGGGACATGATTGAAGTCTATAAAATTATCCGGGGGGTAGAAATTGTTGACATAGAAGAATTTGTCTCCCTTTCTCACAGTACTAGAACCAGGGGCATTCTATTGAAAAATGATAGGGGGGGGAAGAATGAGGACTTCAATAAAAAGGAACACACTTCTCACACACACAACGTCTGATTGGTATTTGGAGATATGCTGCCACAGGGGAGGTGGTGATGGCCACTAACCTGGAGATAGCTTTAAAAAGTGGCTTGGACGTGATTTATGGAGGAGAAGTCGATTTATGGCTACCAATCTTGATCCTCCTTGATCTCAGATTGCAAATGCCTTAGCAGACCAGGTGCTCAGGAGCAGCAGCAGCAGAAGGCCATTGCTTTCACCTCCTGCATGTGAGCTCCCAAACCACCTGGTGGGCCACTGCGAGTAACAGAGTGCTGGACTAGATGGACTCTGGTCTGATCCAGCAGGCTAGTTCTTATGTTCTTATGTTAAGAAGAAGAAGAAGAAGAGGAGGAGGAGGAGGAGGAAAAGATTGGATTTATATCCCCCCTTTCTCTCCTGAAGGAGACTCAAAGGGACTTACAATCTCCTTGCCCTTCCCCCCTCACAACAAACACCCTGTGAGGTGGGTGGGGCTGAGAGAGCTCCGAGAAGCTGTGACTAGCCCAAGGTCACCCAGCTGGCGTGTGTGGGAGTGCACAGGCTAATCTGAATTCCCCAGACAAGCCTCCACAGCTCAGGCAGCAGAGCTGGGAATCAAACCCGGTTCCTCCAGATCAGAGTGCACCTGCTCTTAGCCACTATGCCACTGCTCTTAAGAAAGAAAGAACGCACAGAAAAACCCTTTCTTAAAAGAAAAACTGGATTTAAAAATTAGCCATTTCTTGCTTAACAATTACATCAGCATTAACAGATCTTTCATCAAAAAGAGGAAACTTCCAGGGCATTCCTAAGAAAAGTTATACCCTTTCTAAGCCCACTGAAGTCCTTTTAAAAGAAAATTGACTGTTTCTCTTCCAAAGAAGTCTATGATTAATTTTATCAGGCAAAACATTGATCACACGCCTGTGCACACCTGGTGAGGAAGAAGGAACTACTACAAAGTAGGACTTATTTCTGAGACACAAATGGGGGCCGCCATAATCAGTTGGATTGGGGGGGGGGAGATTCTCAGTTGTGTGTGGGGCTCTTGCTGCCCAACATTCAAAGGTCCCAAGCACTGGGGCGGGGGTAGATACTTCCCCCGCCCTTGTTTTCTTTTCATGCCTAAGTCCTGCATGGCCACAGAGGTCCCCCAGGAGGCCTCTGTAGCTACACATGCATCCTGGGAAGGGGGGGGGGGAAGCATCTCTGTGCAAAGGAGCTGCAGCATTTTCTGCTGCTTCCTGATTGGGTAAACTTCTCACGTGCAAAGGGGGAGAGGGGGAAACAGGTTCATTCATAATGAGCTACATTCGTTATGAATGAGCTGTCCAGAATGGCATCAGTTCCCTTGGAAAATATGGCTACTTGGGAAGGTGGACTCCAGGTCTTATATACCTTGCTGAGGTTCCTTCCCTTGTTAAATCCTGTTAGGCTGAACCCCCAAAATCTCTAGGACAGTGTTTCCCAACCTTTTCTTGGGTACAAGCTTTCAAGAGTCAAAGCTCTCTTTGTCAGATACACTAATGGCCCAATCCTTTGCCCGGGAGGGGGGGGGGGCCGAGGGCAGTGGTGGGATCAAAAAATTTGGTGGTGGGATTCAACACTGTAGCACCAATGGGGCTGGCGGGGTACGACGGGGGCATGGCCGGGCATTCCGGGGGCGGGGCACTCCTGGGCGGGGCTGTGGCAAGGACGCAGCCGCTGCGCCGGTCCTTGGGCGGGAAACGAATGCACGCAGGCGCAGGCTGCCACGCACGCCAGTGCACCTCCTGCTAGACTGCTTCGAGTTCTGTGCACTACTGCTGAGAGGAGGGGCGTAACTAAGGCAAAAATCACATGGCAAAATCACCAATTAGTCACCCCCTCTCGGCACACACAAATAATTAGTAACCTACTCTCGGGAACCTGTGAGAACCTGCTGGATCCCACCTCTGGGCGAGGGGGAGCGAAGGGAGTTGTGCAGACAGTGGGGCCTTATGCTGGCGGATTTGCCCTCCCCAGATTTGCCCTCAACAGGCGCTCACCCCAGTGGGGGAGAAAATCCACCGGCGGGCAGCTACTGCAGCCCTTTATAACGGCCAGATGCCTACGGCTCTGCCAGCATAGTAGGGGCGCTCCAGAGCTGTGACTGGGAGTGGAGCTGACCTTGGCCCCTTCCGCACACGCAAAATAATGCGTTTTCAAACCACTTTCACAACTGTTTGCAAGTGGATTTTGCCACTCCGCACAGCTTCAGAGAGCACTGAAAGCAGTTTGAAAGTGCATTATTCTGCATGTGCGGAATGAGCCTTTAGTGGGCTTCCACCCCAGCTTTGACTCCTAGGACTCTGGCGCCCGGGGCTTGGACTTGTGCCCTTTGGGTGGCAAGAGCTCATCAAGCCCAATGCAGGGCTTTTAGGCAGTGGGGTGGGGGGGTTGTTTTTTGGCTCCCTGTGCCATCGAAAAGCCCTTCGGAGGTGGCAGGGTGGGGGTGTTCCTGGCTGCCCCAGGCTCTGGATCAGTCCGCCCTGCACTGCTGTAATCTGGCTGTTTCATTCCTTTGTATCATTATAAAGTCCTCACACAAAAAAAGAGACTCTTTTGTTACTCAGCAAAGCATCATTTATCTTGACAGGACCACGCAATTACCCCGTCAGCTTCAAACCGGTCATTTTAGTGCAACGGATCGGCCCGATTCCTGCTTACCCCACCCCTTTCTGTTTCCTCCAGGAAGTGAGGAACTCTGACCGCCAAGAAGTTATTTCTGGTTTTCATGTTTCAGAATTCGAGGGGGAACCTCGCGTCTCTGCACGTTTCGCCTGCACCTTCCTCCGGCGAAGAAAATGGAGCACGAAATGGAAGTGGTGGAAGAAGGAGAGAGGCTGTTGGACGGAAAGCGGGAGGAAGAAGCTGCAAAGGAACAGGTAAAGGGCGCTCCCTGTCACCTGAGTCCCCAGCTCTGGCTTAGGAAATACCTAGAGATTTTCAGGGTGGAGCCTGGAGGGGAGAAACATCAACAGGGTGTAACGCTGTAGAGTCCATCTTCCATTTTCTCCAGGTGAACTAGTCTCTGTTGCCTGGAGGACAGTCCTAATTCCAGGAGATCTCCAGTCGCCACCTGGAGGTTGGCAACCGTACCCACCACCCTCAAACTTTCAAAGCAAAGGGCAGCAGGGGCCCCCATTCAATTTCTAGTACATTTTATCCCACCTTTCCTTTCAGGAAGTGACGTGCAATCAGAGGCGTACGGCGGGAAAATGGCGCCCAGTGACAGTGGCGTAGCGCCTACGGGGCCAGGTGGGGCACGACGCCCCAGGCAGAGCAGCGGAGGGTTGTGGCCGGGATGGGGAGGGGGCATGGCGTTCCAGGGCAGGGGCGCACGGCCAGTGGTGGGATCCAAACATTTTAATAACAGGTTCCGATGGTGGTGGGATTCAAACAGTGGCGCTGCCGCACACACGCACCTCCAGTCCCTATTGGGCAGGGAGATTGCTTTAGTAACCCCTTCTCGGCACTCAGAAAAAATTAGTAACCACTTCTAGAGAAGTGGTGAGAACTGGTTGGATCCCACCTCTCTGCACAGTGCTGCGGCAGGAGTGCAGGGCACGCGCATGCCCTTGGCGCAGTTCCCCCTTGCTCTGCCTCTCCCCGGAGACAGCCAGTCTCTGGGTGCCCCCCCCCCATACACTCAGGTGGGCAGAGCTCAGGGAGTTCTCCTGAACTCTCTCAGGCTCTCACAAGGTGTCTGTTGTAGGGAGAGGAAGGGAAAGGAGCTTGTAAGCCACCTTGAGTCTCCTTACAGGAGAGGAAGGTGGGCAGTGGTAGGATTCAAATAATTTAACAACTGGTTGTTTACAAGCACCGTTTTAACAACCGGTTCTGCCGAAGTGGTGCAAACCTGCTGAATCCCACCACCAAAGGTGGGGTATGAATCCAAACTTCCTCCTCCTCTCCACCAGGGATGGGGGGCTAGAAACCTGTCGCATTTGTTGTTACAACAGCATACCAACACAGCAATATTTCATTTCACTTTAATAGCAGTGTCAGCAAGCAAAACAGCTCCAGAACAAGACATTGGCTGCTCTGCTGTGGCTCATCTGGAGGCACCGCTTTTCCCTTCCAAAGTTGTGAAGTGGTGACTCTTGTGTAGGGATTTCTCTTATGCTTACCAGAGTCCTTTGCCTGCCCTCCTGCATTCTCTGCTAAGGGGCAGTATTGAGCTCCCAGTTGCCACAGAAGGCCTTCTACAGTTCAAGGAGACGCACGTTATCTCCAGATTGATGCGTTGCCAGCTTTTTCTGGGACACGCTCCTGTGACTTTAACAGCAGCGGCTTCTGGAGACATGAGCCGGCAACCAATCTGCAAGTGCTTTGCTAATGCCTCAAAGCGTTGGATTTGTTTTGCTCCTGGTTAACGGAGATCCCGGCCACCCTGCAGCGTAGCAGCCCTGCCTGAGAAAGAGGTGGCGACCCTTAGAAGACCTCTAATTGTTTCCAACCCAACTCGATCTTCCAAAGGATTCCTCCCCCAAACAAATGTCCAGTTCCTATCCTGAGATCTGCTTCTTATTCTCCCCCCACCAAATCCCTAGACTTTCTCTCGAGAAAACACCGGTGTCCTGCAGAACCCAGGGGCCGTCCCATGTACCAGGCAGAGATCTCGGCGGCGGCACGATCCTGCACGGCCCTGGAAGTCATTGCCCCCCACTCCCACAGGAGGGCTGGAGGCAAATCAACCAGGTAACATGGCTCTATCTGGCTACCCTCTGAAGCAGGGGTAAGGGCTCTCTGGCAAGCGTGCCAAGTGGCACATCAGGCTGTCTTGCTTGGCACGCAGGGCTGGATCTCTACCCAGGCACTGCTTGGGCCGGCTATGCAGGAGAAGACTGGGGGTACAGCTTACGCCAGTCAGATTCAAGATGTCCACAGCTGTCAGCTAAGACCAAGCAGAATCCTTGAGATGCTGGTAGCGCACCAGTGATGAACTGGGCATTTCTGGCCAACTACCACATACATACCCTTTTTTGTTTGCGGGTGTACCGACATCTTCACAGATAGGATGGTGACTACCCCTGAAATGCCTTTACATGGAGATGCTTCTCTCTCTTTAAAAAAAATATTCCTGCAACTGGATTTCACTGTGCAGAATAGCAAAAATAAATAAATACATGCAAACAATTGTGAAAGTGGATTGAAAGTGCATTATTCTGCATGTGCAGAAGGGGCCCAGAGGCGTAGATGGGCCAAACTGCGCCCGGTGCGCAGTTTATATTTTCCCGCCTATTGTTCTCCCTTGGTTTCCCCCTTCCCACAGCACCACTTGGTTCTTTCCTTTTCCTAGAACTTTTTCAGGCTGAAAAAAAGGCCTGTTCACAGTTCAGGCTTAAAAACAGCCTGATGGGAACTATACTTCCCAGGAGACCTTGTGAGCCCCAAGGTCTCCTGGGAACTGTAGTTCCTCAGGCCGTTTTTTAGCCTGTACTGTGAACAGGCCCTTTTTTCAGCCTGAAAAATTTCTAGGAAAAGGAAAGGAACTAAGGTAAGTGTGGGAAGGGGGGGCGCTGCGGGGGCCGGGGGAAGGGGCCTGGGGGTGATTGTCCACGACCTCCAGGCATGTGCCCGGTGCACGGCGCACCCCCCTTCCCCCTTGTGGCTCTGCCACTGAAGGGGCCTAAGTCAGTCTAGAGTTACTAACAGACCTGAAATTAAACATCCCATTAATACATGAAGCTGCCTTATTCTGAATTCAACTTTGGTCCAGCAAAGTCAGTATTGCCCACTCAGACTGGAAGAGACCCTCCAGGGTTTCAGGCAGCGATCTTTCAGGTCTCCTTTTCCTTTTTAACTGGAGATGCTGGGGATCTTCTGGATGCGAAGCAAAGTCTTTTCTACTGAGCCACCTCCCTCCAGGATATGTTATTTACCTCCATGCCATGAAAAGCTTCAGCTCCTTATTTCTACATATCAAGCATCTATTACAGGGACAGGACATTCCCTCCCCCTCCCTCCTTCCCCTTCTAGACCTGTTGGCAACTCTGCATTAGCTGTACAGTTGGGTGGGTGGAAAGGTAAATGAGTCTTCCGCATTCTTCTTTCGGCCCTGGTTTAATCGTGGCAGAGAGCAATGAACAACCACTCTCATCTCCTCCTTCTCCTTCCAGTCTTCTTCTCCTCCATGACCTCTCTCCAGGCGGAGGAGTTTTTTGATATGGTGGCTACAGCCCAAGCCCGGAGGCTGAATGACCAGCGTGCCGATTTTGCAGGAGCTGAAGGCACAAGTGGAGAGAGCGTTGCCGTCTCGGAGGACCAACTCTATGACACTATCTTGTCTCATCAGGTGAGTCTCTCTGTCCCTCGGGAACATCCTGGAGGATGCAAGCGCTCAGTCTGCCTGCCCATTGTGGGTCTGCCTAGGGCAGATGTTCGCAGAGGTGCTAGTCTTGCTGCAGCAGCGAGGCCTGTTTCCAGGGATGGAGCGAGGGGGAAAAGCACCCGGTGCACTGGGGCATCCTCCGCCTCTACCACGCCCCCTGTCCTGCCCTAGAATGCCCCATCCCACCCCGGAACAATCCGTCCCACGCCCCCGGAACACCCTCGCCACACCCCCGCAGGGGCGTGTGCCCGGTGCGTCGCGCCCCTGTCCCCTTGGAGCTATACCTCTGCTGTTTTCTTTATTTGGGCCTACCTTGTAGATTCATCACCTTCTGGAAGTCCAGAAGAGGCAAACAGATGTTCCTCCCCATGATCTTGACACCTTCTCTCTTGTCCACACTAGAAAAGCCCAGATGGTGTGCAGAAAATGGACGGAGGGCATTTACCCACTGCAGGCTATTCCTGGCCCTCGCTCCACTCTGGCATGAAAGGCCACACCAGAAGTGCTCTCCCTTTACCCGTGAAAAGTGAGAAGTGCGTGCAGGACAAGAGGAAGCACGTCAGAACAAGAAATCATGCCCCAACGCGCCTCCTCTCTCGGGACACCACGAAGAGGAAGTGCGTTAGGACAAGATTTCTTGCCCCGACGTGCTTCCCGTCCCACCTTGCGCTAGACTACTGGTGGGTAATCGGCCAGGGAGAGTTTTTCTCCGTCTTCCATAATACAAGAAATAAAATTCAGGGAAGTTCATTCGGGATGGACTGAAAGAATTACTTTATACACTGCATATGCTAGTTGATGGAATTCACTTCCACGTGAGGCTTGGTGATTCTGTAAATCACAGGAAAAACCCGAAAAAGCCATATCAGCTTTTTTCGGCTTTTTCTTTTAAGAACATAAGAACTGGCCTGCTGGATCAGACCAGAGTCCATCTAGTCCAGCACTCTGCTACTCGCAGTGGCCCACCAGGTGCCTTTGGGAGCTTACATGCAGGAGGTGAAAGCAATGGCCTTCTGCTGCTGCTGCTCCCGAGCACCTGGTCTGCTCAGGCATTTGCAATCTGAGATCAAGGAGGATCAAGATTGGTAGCCATAAATTGACTTCTCCTCCATAAAATCTGTCCAAGCCCCTTTTAAAATTATCCAGGTTAGTGGCCATCACCACCTCCTGTGGCAGCATATTCCAAACACCAATCACACGTTGCGTGAAGAAGTGTTTCCTTTTATTAGTCCTAATTCTTCCCCTCAGCATTTTCAATGTATGCCCCCTGGTTCTAGTATTGTGAGAAAGAGAGAAAAATTTATCTCTGTCGACATTTTCTACCCCAGTCATAATTTTATAGACTTCAATCATATCCCCCCTCAGATGTCTCCTCTCCAAACTAAAGAGTCCCAAACGCTGCAGCCTCTCCTCATAAGGAAGGTGCTCCAGTCCCTCAATCATCCTCGTTGCCCTTCTCTGCACTTTTTCTATCTCTTCGATATCCTTTTTGAGATGTGGCGACCAGAACTGAACACAGTACTCCAAGTGCGGTCGCACCACTGCTTTATATAAGGGCATGACAATCTTTGCAGTTTTATTATCAACTCCTTTCCTAATTATCCCCAGCATAGAGTTTGCCTTTTTCACAGCTGCCATGCATGGAGTTAACCGGGAGTATTTAAAAAGCCTGGGGCTGAAAAAAACGAATATCATTTGGCTTTTTTCAGCCGCCTCCCTCCCCTCCGCTGCCATTTCTTAAGACCAGATAGACTTGGAAGACAGCGGAGAGGGGAAGGGAGAGAGAGAGAGAGAGATCTCCATTCAAGGCTGAGCAAATTCAGTTCCGCATGGAGGATCTGTCCCCCACCAGTGCTCTCCAATCCCTGAGAGGTTTGGGAAGCAGGGACAGGGGGAGAGACGGCGCAACCCACCCCTGCTTTCCAAGCCCTCTTAGGGCTTTGGGAATGGTGGTGGTAGGGGAGAACCGGAAAAAATTGGTTTTGGGATTCTTTAACCTGAAGGTTTTCAGTAATAGCTGAATAAAGCTGATGGTTTCCAGTTGGCCATCATCCTGCTTCACACTCCCCTTTTCCAGTGCTGTGGGGCCCTCTCCAAATGACCTCTTCCCTACATCTGAAGCTCCTGTGTACAAATATCCTTAATCCCATTCAGTACCGCCCTTCTCTGTTCCACCTGCTCCCAAGCAAGAGTCACTCACTCCCCTCTCCCCACAGAGCCAGCGTCTAGAGGACCAGCGCACGGAGCCGCCCATCCCAGTGGGTGTTCAGGGGCTGCTGGATTTGCTGCTCAGAGCTCAGGGGACCCGGATGGAAGACCAGCGGTCGGTTCTTCCCCCTGGCCTTGCTGCGACGAGACGTTTGCCTTCTCCAGCCAGAGTGTGAATCCATCTGAGCCCTCCTTCACATAACTGTGATCCTCATGGCTGAAGACGCACTGAGATGTGTGAAACTGTGTCACCTCCATAAAGGAGAGCGGGGTCTCTGGAATTAAGCGGAATCACTAAAAAAAAAAAGGAAGAAGATGCCACGCTGCAGTGTATGTGCAAAACTAAGGCAGGCTCTCTCCGAACGCAGCATCACAGATTGCTCATTGCTTCTTCGCTAGGATTTCCAATTAAATGGAACTACCTCTTCTCCACCTATTAGCCTCTTCTAGCTGCCTGCATTAGCACCAGCCAAAATCTACAGAGCAGTGTGCTAGCTTTCAAGCTTCACAGAACTCTTCCTGAAGCTGAAAAAATGCCCCAGGAAAACTCTGTTATTTTAGATTTATTTAGATTGTTTGTACCACAGAGATTGCACCAAAGACAGTTCTACTGGGAGAGAGTCTAGTTCTGTGAAATTAATACTTATACTAATGTTGGGGAGGAAGGATTCACTGAAGCTAAATTGGCTTGTAAAATTCAATTTTACGTATTTCTCATTGGAGGTTCTTTTTAAGCAAGAAAGCCACCCCAGTCTAGGTACGATATTGTTTGGAAGTTTTTTCCCTGTTACCAAATTGTGTTGTACTAAGTGGTTTGTGTTCTTCTGCAATTAACTAGAAACAAATTTATTATTGCAGTTCTACAAATAAAGTTCTTTTCCCCAAGAACCGTCCACAATCTCTATTCACACAGCAATTGTAAATCAATGTGTAAATCATTGGCACAGTTTCAGTGGGCATATCCAGGGTAGTATATAGCAGTAGATTTCCCTCCTGCTAGGTCAGTGATGGCGAACCTTTTCGAGGCCGAGTGCCCAAATTGCAACCCAAAACCCACTTATTTATCGCAAAGTACCAACACGGCAATTTAACCCAAATACTGAGGTTTTAGTTTAGAAAAACGGTGGGCTCCGAGGCATGCGTTACTCAGGAGTAGGCTTGGTGGCAGTCGGTGGCTTTGCTTTGAAGCAACCGTGCAACTCTTCCAATGGGTGAATCACGACCCTAGCAAGGTTTTCTCAGAAGCAAGCCCCATTGCTGTAGCAACCTAACTTTACTCCCCCAGGTAAAGGGGATCGAGTGTACTTTAGTTCTTAACGGTGATGAAAATCCCAGTAGGGTTTAACAGCACTTTAACAGGTTGGCTCTACACTGCTTCCCAAACTAGGTCTTAGGTTTAATGCTAATAATCGAGCCCAGTGGCCCAGGTCAGCCTAGATGTGGGGGGGGGGGGCACTCTGTTTGCGCGTGCCCACAGAGAGGGCTCTGAGTGCCACCTCTGGCACCCATGCCATAGGTTCGCCACCACTGTGCTAGGTTGTCTGTAAAGAGGGGAACAAACACAAAGATCTTCAGTACGGCTTCATCCCTTTTTTTTTTTAAGTGGGGATGTACAACTAAAACCTGAGAACTTTATTCCTTGTGAAGATGAATTGTGCCCTTCTATGCTACAGCCCGCTCTGAAAAACCCCAATGCACCTTTCCAGCCTTGTTGTTCAAAACTAACCCCAAATTGTTGTGGTTGATGGATGCAAAAGTTTGCTGGTTGTGCTGTCGCCCACTATTGCGTTCAGGACAGAAATTAATTTGGTTTGTTGTGATGCTTCTGTGCACAAAGAAGAGATTTTTGTTTAAAAATTATGATGTTGGAAGACGGAACCATCCTGAGCCAGGAGCAGGTCATGGGAAAGCTGTGACTAGCTCCGAGAAGCTGTGACTAGCCCAAGGTCACCCAGCTGGCATGTGTGGGAGTGCACAGGCTAATCTGAATTCCCCAGATAAGCCTCCACAGCTCAGGTGGCAGAGCGGGGAATCAAACCTGGTTCCTCCAGATTAGAGTGCACCTGCTCTTAACCACTACGCCACTGCTGCTCTAAACATACAAAGGTTGTTTGAAACAGGGTCTAAATCACCACAACTGAACCCTTGGGAGAAAAGAACAGGGAAAACAGTGTTTGTGAACAATATCATCTGGATTCTGAATGAATAGTGCCAGTTCTTCAGAACTTGGCTAGCTCAACAGGAACTAAATTATTGAATTTGAAAATTATAATGCTCTACCCTGGCCTTATTATTTATCATCAAGGCTTAACATCTTCTGCATAGGCTCTTCAAAATATCCACATTTTCAAACAGTAAAATTTTGGCATATTGAAATGCCAGCGTTCAGTGTCAAAAGTTTGGCTGAGTTTCCAATTTGTGCATTGTTATGTTTCAGTTGCAATGTGTCCATGCAATCTCTCTGAACTGGCTGTTGCAAAATCAAGGCGCTGATTCTGAAATCCCATCAAAGTGCTGACGCTACCAAGGCCCGATTAAGGATGGGGGCGGGGAGATAGGGTGACTACCTCACAACATTGAGATTTGGAAAGTTAAAACAGGCTTCTTGTTGTCAGTCTCACTTATGATTGCATTTCATTTTATCTGGTCAAACAATTGGTCTCAGATAGGTTGGGGAGAACCTCAGAGACCAGACAGTGGAAGGAGTGGGTTACTAATTATTTGTGTGTACCGAGAGGGGGTTACTAATTGGGTCCTCTAATTGACTGCCTGTCAAATACTTAATACTTTCAAATACTTAATTTAGTTTCCAGAAATCAAAAGAAGGATACTTTCCTTAAACCAGGAACTTTACCATATTTCTAAAACATGTTTTTAAAACAGCCCAACAGGGAGAATTATCCTGCTAACCAGCCACATAGGAAACAATAGGACTTTGTGATTTTTGGACCTAGTGGAATTTCTAACGGAAAAGCAGACCCAATTAGTAACCCCCTCTCGGCACACACAAATAATTAGTAACCCACTCTCGGGAACTGGTGAGAACCTGCTGGATCCCACCTCTGCAGTTACATCTCCAGACTGCAGAAATGGGAGGAAACAGTTTCAAAGACAAAACTCTATGGTATGCCTTAGATCACAGGCAGGGCCTGAGAGGGTGGTGACTCCTCCGGCTGGCGAGCCCCCAGCAGGTTCGCCAGCCCAAATTGGCACTGAGGGGGTAGCTCACCAGGTCAGATTGGGAGCAAGGGGTGGTGGTAGCTGCTTGGACTGGCAAGCCTGCAGCAGCTTTGCCGGCCCAGATTGGGAGTGGAGGGGGGGGGTCTCAGCTGGTTTGCAGGCCGGATAAGCCCTCTCTAAGGGCTGGATATGGCCCCCGAGCCACACGTGTGACACCCGAGCCATAGATTCTAGGTTAAATTTCTCTCCAAATCCCCCAAATCTCCAGGGACTTCCAAGGCTGGAGTTGGCAACCCAATTTTCAAACCCTATTCCTGGACATTCTAGTGTTTCTCGTGAATTTATGAGGGGAGACAAAAGTTCTGCTGGATCATCCATCATCACGATCAATTGTCCGCTTGCAACGGGCAATTTAAAGCGAAGCCCTGCAGAACTGCTTTCCGAGACACACATTTAACCTATAACATGTAATTTGCTATGGGACGGAATGTCGTGACGACGAACCCTCCCGTCAGTCGGCGAGCGGGGCTCCCTATTGGTGGGCAGCATTCCATCCACTCCCTCACCTGCCTTCCCCTGACTCAGGAGTAAGTCCGGCCGGCCAGCACCCTCCCGGTTCACCCCACCCGCCACAATCCCCCAAAGCCAGCCTTGGCCGGCTGGGCAGCTGTGTCTCGATGCCTGCTGCTCCACAGGCCCGCCAATACCTTTCTGTTTCCACCTACGCCAAGTGACCCCATTCTACCCTCTCTCCATCCCAAGCCTCGCCTTTCTGCCCTCCCCTCCCCTCCCCCCACCCCAAGCCACAGGCCCAGGCCCAGGTAGGTGGGAAACGTCATGCCGGAAGGAGGGGGGCCACTATGGCCCCAGTATTTATTGTATGTATGTATGTATGTATGTATGTATGTATGTATGTATGTATGTATGTATGTATTTATTTTATTAGTTTTATATACCGCCCTCCCCCTGAGGGCTCAGGGCGGTTCACAACTGGTTAAAACAAACATTAAAACATAATTTAATATCAATTATATAAAAACAGAACCCATTTTTAAAATGTGGATGGCGTCTGACTACTCCCCTCCCCCCCGTGTGCCCACGGGAGGCCAGATGACATGGTAGATGTATTTTTGTGTTTTTTTAACCAGGCTGGCCAAACGCCTGGCGGAACAGGTCTGTCTTGCAGGCCCTGCGGAAACTCTGTAAGTCCTGCAGGGCCCTGATCTCCCTAGGGAGCCTATTCCACCAGGTAGGGGCCAGGGCTGAAAAGGCCCTGCCCCTCGTCAAGGCCAGCCTGATCATTTTGGGGCCAGGGATCACGAGTAGGTCCTCCTCCGAGGAGCAGAGGGGCCTACTGGGGCAATATGGGGAGAGGCGGTCCCTCAGGTATGCAGGTCCGAGACCGCGAACGGCTTTGAAGGTCAAAACCAACACTTTCAACATAATCTGGAACTCAATCGGCAGCCAGTGCAGATGGTACAGGATCGGTGTAATATGATCCCTGCTCGAACTGCCAGTAAGCAGCCTGGCTGCTGCATTCTGGATGAGTAAAGCCCATTGTGGGGAGAAATGCGTACTTGCCCTCCCCTTTGCTAGGATCCATTGCATCTCCCCCCCCCCCCCCACAATGGGCTTTGCTGCTAGTTTAGAATAGATCTAGTGCTGAGATGGAGCCAGAAAGCCCAGCCTGATGTTTTGCTTGGTTTGCACCGTTTGTGTGGAACACGCAAAGGGCGGGGGGGGGGGGGGCAAAGCAGACAGACCAGAGTGAGAAGAATTATCCGGTAGGAAGGGTGAAAAACGGTGCAACTGAGGAAGAGCCCCTGGGCTGAGGGGTAGGCAATAACCCGGGTTGTTAACCTCCAGGCCTGGAGTCCTCCTTGAATTGCTGCTGATGTCTAGACCAGGGGTCGGGAACCCGCGGCTCTCAAGCCGCAAGCGGCTCTTTCACTCCTCTCCTGCGGCTCCACGGGGCTTCCCGCATGGTCCCGCAAGAGAGTCCTGCAGGCAGATTTCCTGCCTGCTCGAACGTGGTGTCTCGGTGTCCCACCACCTCCACTGCCGCCACCAGGTCATTCATACGCAAGGCCGACCCCACCGCATGCTGCTCCATTTCTCCCCACCCTGCACGCCTCTGGCATGTGCAGAGCGCTCTCAGTGGCCTCACTCACACACACGCCCCTGACCTCATCCTGCGGCTTTTCCGGAGTGGAGATCCCAAGAAGGAGCAGTCAGGTGGGAGGGGCCTCTTGGAGGGAAGGGGAAGGGCTCCTGGGTGGGGGAGGGGGTTTTGCAGCGTGGCTCTCCGCGGCCAGGGTTTCCACGGGCAGCCCTTCTGGTTCCATTTTCTCCAAGCGCAAGCCTCCCCGCACGTGTGCAAGCAAACACGCGCGCCATCCCAGCCACTCCGCCCATGTCTCCCTGGCCCAGCTGCAGCCGACTCTGACCGGACTGGCCCTGCGCAGAGCGGCTCCTCCCGGGCGTCCGGCATCAGGTCTGTGGGCAGCATCCTGGGGGTTGCGGGCGCGGCGCAAGTTCGCTGGCAACCTCTTGGCCCCGAGCTAGACCCTCCTTGCTTGCCAGCCCTTTGCCCCCCCGCCCGCCCGCCCACCCGCCCGCCCGGGTCTGACCCAGACCCAAAGCGGGTTTGCTATGTCGATTTTCTTCCCAGCAGGCATCCAAGAGGCAGCAGACGCTGTTCTCCTTTTCCCCTTTTTATCCCCACAACAACAACCCCACGAGGTAGGGTAGGCTGAGATAAGGTGACTGGCCCAAGGCTGACCACTTCAAACTTCCCGTGGCAGTGCAGAGATTTGAACCGGGGTCTCCCAGGACTCCCAGTTTGCCAGCTACTTCCCCTGGTGCTCTGTGGGCCTTGACCCAGCAAAGAATACCCCAGAGCAAGGATTGGGCCGTGTGTCTAATTTTAAATGGTTTTATCAGGGTTTACAGATAATTTACAGTGGTGGGATCCAAAAATTTTAGTAACAGGTTCCCATGGTGGTGGGATTCAAACAGTGGCGTAGTGCCAATGGGGCTGGGCCCAGCACGACAGGCGAGGAGGCCTGGCATTTCGAGGGGCGAGGAATTGCTGGAGTAGGGACTGTGGCAGGGCCTTGGCCAGCATGCGCTGAGATCATAGGCCGGGGGAAAGCAGATACGCGAAGGCAGGCTGCCACAGCACACCCGGTGCACCTCCTGCTAGACTGATTCAAAAGTTCTGCTTGGCAGCTGTTGCTACGAGGGAGGGAGGAGGGAGTAACTAGGGGCAAAAATCGGGTGGCAAAATCGCCCAATAGGCATTGTAACCCCCTCTCGGCACACACAAATAATTAGTAACCTACTCTGGGGAACCTGTGAGAACCTGCTGGATCCCACCTCTGGATAATTAGGGTTTTTTTTTTTAAAAAAAGTGAATTTGTGAACAAACCATATTTAGTGGGGCATTCAGCAGGTAAGGAGGGTGCTGGAATCCAAGCGTCCTACCACAGACCCTCATTCCCTCCTGGAGTTTCCTTCTCCTCACACCTACTTTCAGAGTGTTTTTCAGACCTAGTTGTTCCTCCCAGGGGCTCAAGGCACCAGGCACCATTTTTTCCTCCCAACAACAACCCTGCAAGGTAGGCTAGTCCGGGGAGGTCCAAAGTCATAACAGAGGGTGGGTCTGGTTTCCCAGCTCTAGTCAATCCTCTTATTTATTGTGTATCTAATCTGGAGGAACCGGGTTTGATTCCCACTCTGCCACCTGAGCTGTGGAGGCTTATCTGGGGAATTTAGATTAGCCTGTACACTCCCACACACGCCAGCTGGGCGACCTTGGGCTGAATCACAGCGCTTCTTAGAGCTCTCTCAGCCCCACCTACCTCACAGGGTGTTTGTTGTGAGGGGGGAAGGGCAAGGAGATTGTAAGCCCCTTTGAGTCTCCTGCAGGAGAGAAAGGGGGGATAGAAATCCAAACTCCTCCTTCTTCTTCTTCTTCTTCTTCTTCTTCTTCTTCTTCTTCTTCTTCTTCTTCTTCTTCTTCTTCTTCTTCTTCTTCTTCTTCTTCTTCTTCTTCTTCTTCTTCTTCTTCTTCTTCTTCATTTATTACCTCTTAACTATTACACCAGCTCTTTTGCCTGCAGCTCCTGTAGTTGCTGAACTTTTGTTTACAGGTGATTGGTTTTTAAAGAAGTGAACACGTGAACAGACCAAGTTCAAAGGGATGAATGTCCTAGTTAGTCATGGGGTTGCCAGCTGCCTGGAGACAAAACGTCCTGTTCCCATTAGTACGGACATAATGGGGTGTTATGTTCTACCATGTCATAAAAAGTTTCACCTGTTTGTTCCCATATGTTAGGACAGTGTTAAAAGGAGAGGTTATTTTTTGGCCAGGCCCCGCCAGCAAGTCTCATCAATAGAGTGTGTTTAGGATCATAGCAGCACCTCTTTCCAACCCCCCCCCCCCCCGCAGATGGCCACGTGGGAAGGGGATTTACCAGTCTATAAGCAAGTCTTTTAGGGTAGCCCACCACTATAGTAAGCCCTGTTTTGCCTTGAAAGCTGCTGCAGCAGAAGCTACTAGCAGGGGACCCTGCTTGGGTCCTTTAGATCCACTAGCCATTTTTTGGAGGAGGTGGAAGCCGGTTTTCTTTGAAAGGCACCAAGAGCAGGTGTATTGGGTTTTCCTCCCTGATCTACCGTAGATGAGGCTAGTGGTTAAGAACATGGACCAGGATGTGATGCTGCCTTTCAGCTGTAGTTGATCAGTGGAACCTCCATAATCAGAGGCAGCCTATCTTCCAGGATCTACGAGTTTGGAGCACAGGAGATTTGAGAAAGATGAACTAAAAGCTGAGAAGACGCTTGGCAGGGTACAAATTCACCAGCAAGCTTAGGGAAACGGGGGGGGGGGGCACTTCACAAATGCACTGAACTTGGCCAGATAATCTATCCAGAAGATTATCTTTTGATAGAATGAGTTCAGATTTCTCTCCAGGGTTTGATGCCTGCCGTTCTTTGAAACGGTCCATAAGGTGATATTTACTACAAACTAGCGTTTGTATGGAGGGCCCTTTGTTTCATCAAAAGCATATGCAAGCGTTAGAGTTACACAGAGTTCTCCGTCAAGCTGAAACGCGGCAAAGCGGCTTAAATCTTCTCTCTCCTTTGCAGTCGAACCGCAACTTCCAAGAATATCACAGCCAGGCAAAACAACTTTTCCGAAAACTCGGGGAACACTCACCGACACGCTGTTCTGTAGAAGCCGGACCAATGACTTTCCAGTAAGCACCGGGGGTGGGGTCGGGGGGGGGGGGAATGCTGTGAGTCTGAAATGGCAGAGTCCTAAATCCAAATACTGTGATATATTTAAATTGAAAATCGTTTCATTACATTAATACTTCCAAAACCCTTGTAAATCATCACAGGAAAAAGTGCCATCCACCGTCAGCTGACTTATGAAAACAATACTAGAACCAGGGGGTATTCATTGAAAATGCTGGGAAGGAAAAATTGGGACTAATAAAAGGAAACTTTTCTTCACGCAATGTGTGATTGGTGTTTGGAATATGCTGCCACAGGAGGTGGTGATGGCCACTAACCTGGATAGCTTTAAAAGGGGCTTGGACAGATTGATGGAGGAGAAATCGGTCTATGGCAGTGATGGCGAACCTATGGCACGGGTGCCAGAGGCGGCACTCGGAGCCCTCTCTGTGGGCACGCGCACACAGACTTCATCATGTGGGGGGCAGAAAATCACCCCCCCACACACACACACACATCAAGGCTGGCCTGGGCCACTGAGCACGATATGTACGCACCGCGGTGAGCAGGGAGGACTCAGCTGGCGGCCCTGGTGCCTGTGCTCTGGGTGGCTGCTGCCTGAAGGGGGTGGGGGGGCGTGGAGGAGGCAGAGATGCTAGAAAGGCACAGAGCGGTGTGCGCAGGACTTGCTGGAGGCTGGAGCAAGCTGGCCCCTGCTCAAACGGGTGGGGCAGAGGAAGAAGGAGCCAACGGGTTTTTTCTAAACTAAAACCTCAGCATTCAGGTTAAACTGCGGGGTTGGCGCTTTGCGATAAATAAGTGGGGTTTGGGTTGCAATTTGGGCACTCGGTCTCAAAAAGGTTCGCCATCACTGATCTATGGCTACCAATCTTGATCCTCCTTGATCCGAGGTTGCAAATGCCTTAGCAGACCAGGTGCTCGGGAGCAGCCGCAGCAGCAGCCGCAGAAGGCCATTTCTTTCACCTCCTGCATGTGAGCTCCCAATGGCACCTGGTGGGCCACTGTGAGTAGCAGAGAGCTGGACTAGATGGACTCTGGTCTGATCCAGCTGGCTTGTTCTTATGTTCTTATGATAGCTCCATAAGGTTTTCAAGGAAAGAGATGAGTAGAGGTGGTTTTGCCGTTGCGTGCCTCTGCATAACCACGCTGGCATTCCTTGTTGGTCTCCATCTTGTTGCTAACCAGGACTGACCCGGCTCATCTTCCGAGATCTGGTGAGATCGGACTAACCGGGGCCGTCCAGGTCAGGCTAAAGAGAATTATTCAAATACCTCTGAATTTATCAGGCAAAACAATGGGTTGCAGGAATAGACTGACTTCTTTCTGAGTGCTCAGTTAACAGAAGTCACCAGCTATGCTTAGTTTTAAAAAAATCTGAAAATGTAGGAAGATCTGGTTTTGTGACAAGTTTCCGTATTGCAGATTTCTCTGCTCTCCCCAGAGAGTTAAGAGAGCTGCTTTCTGCTGGATGAATTTATACATGGAAACGGGATGCAGACCCTGGACTGTCCCTGAAAGGGATAAAGGCTTTTGAGATCTACTCACCCAACCCTGCCTGCATCTTCTTCCCATCTGAAGTCCCGGAGGCCTGGTCTCGCTTCCCTTCGACAGCCCCAAAGAGTACGCGGTTGCGGCTGGGAGTGGATCATTTGGTGTTTGCCGGCTGACTGTTCTTTAAGCATGTAGCCGAACTTCAGTGTAAACAGTGTGTGGGTGGGTGTCTGGGACAGGCCGTCAAGTTATGGTGATGCCACAGGAGTCTCAAGGCAAGAGAGAACAGAGGTGATTTGCTGTTACCTGCCTCTGCCAAGCAACCTTGGGCTTCCTTGGGTGGTCTCCCCTCCGAATGCTAACCAGGGCCAGCCCTACTTGCTTCTGAGATCGGATAAGATCAGGCTTGCTTGGGGCACGCAGGTCATGCCATGTAGACCATACCGAGTTCATAATGATTCCCAAATGCTACACCCTGATAGGAAGAGTGTTTACATTCCACAAGTCAAAATAAATCCCTTTCAGTATTGTAGGTCGCCTCCATGGGAGGTGTGAAAACTTACACCACAAGAACCAGCAGGAACAGGATTCAATTCCCTTCAACACTCCTGTCACTCCTACACAAACGTATGAGTGCCACTAAAATTGTACTGGGGACCACCCCCCCCCATTGCCCAGACCACTCCTCCTTTCCTCTCCCTTCCCTTAGAAGTAGAAGAGTTTGGATTTATATCCCCCCTTTCTCTCCTGCAGGAGACTCAAAGGGGCTGACAATCTCCTGGCCCTTCCCCCCTCACAACAAACACCCTGTGAGGTAGGTGGGGCTGAGAGAGCTCCGAGAAGCTGTGACTAGCCCAAGGTCACCCAGCTGGCGTGTGTGGGAGTGCACAGGCTAATCTGAATCCCCCAGATAAGCCTCCACAGCTCAGGCGGCAGAGCTGGGAATCAAACCCGGTTCCTCCAGATTAGATACACGAGCTCTTAACCTCCTACGCCACAGCTGCTCCTTACCTGTTGTAATTCCAACAGAGCTGGCCTGCCTTCTCTCTGTCCCCTGCCTTACCTTATTCCTTCGTCCCTTCCCCCTTCCTTCCCCCCAGATAATTTTTTAGCATTTTAGGTTGATGCACCAGAAACTGATCGTATTTTAATTTGATGTGTCTCTGTCGGCTGCCCAGAGCTGGCAAGGGGAAGGGTGGCCTATACATCCAAAAATAAATAATACATTTAAAATTTAACCAATGCTCTCCTGAACTTCTCCAGAAGGAATCAATTGGTTACCGGTTGAAGTCTCGAATCATCTTCAAGGTGTGGGTGTTGGACCTTTAAGGCCTTCACGCAGCCTGGGACCCTCGTGACCTTCAGGGACCCATTACCCCATATGTCCCGAGTCGAGCCTCAAGGCTCAGCAGAAGGCCAATCTACTGGAGATCCCTGGCCCCCACAATGATCGCGGCTGGCCTCCCACTTTCGGGCCAGGGCACTTTACCCGAGCTCTGGCCCCGCCTGGTGAAACACTCTACCACCAGTTGTCCGGGCCCTGCGGGACCTTGGAAAGTACCGCAGGGCCTGCAAGACCGAATTGTTCCACCGGGCAGCTTTGGAGAGACCAGCGGCTGAGGGTGCTCCTGCTGCTATCCTCCCCGCTGTATAGGGTCCCTAACATCATCGGGACCCATTATTCTCTTTTGGGAGGGTTGCATATGGGTTCGTGGGATACTGTTTTAGAACGTAAATTTTTAAACTTTTTATATGTTTTTATATATGATATTATATTGTTCACCGCCCTGAGCCCTTCAGGGATAGGGCGGTTTATTAAATCAAATAATAAAATAAACAAACAAATAAATAAATAAATAAATTGCAGAGGGACCAGACCCCGTGCAAGACAGGGAAGGCAGAGGTGTCTGCCGTGGCCAACGCTGACCGGGAGGAGAGCGGCTCTTGGAGAATGCGTCTTTATCTGTGGTTTGAAACTCCTCTTCTGTCTTGCATTGTCCGCTCTCTGTTGTCCCCTCCTGCAGTTACTTGATCAGCCAAGGCGTTTGCTACCTGACGCTCTGTGAAGCCGGGCAGCCCAAGAAGCTGGCCTTCGCCTACCTGGAGGAGCTGCACGCGGAGTTTTGGGAGCTGTATGGGAAGAAGGTGCCGTTGGTGTCGAGGCCTTATGCCTTCATTGAATTTGGTATGTGCCAAGATGGAGGGAGTTCAGGGATCTCTCTTTTATTTTATATATATACTTTTTTATTTTATTTTTTTATTGTATCACTTGAATTTTACAGTTTATAGTAATTTTCTTCTTCATACATTGTCAAACAATACTCCCCCCCTTTTCTCCCTCCCCCCATTACTTCTTCTTCATAGTTTTGTCACACAAACAGCAGTAAGTTCGTTCTCTGTAGCCTCTTCTCCCATATTTCTTCGTTGACTCGAGCTTCTTTCATC
This sequence comes from Sphaerodactylus townsendi, assembly GCF_021028975.2. NCBI lineage: Eukaryota > Metazoa > Chordata > Lepidosauria > Squamata > Sphaerodactylidae > Sphaerodactylus > Sphaerodactylus townsendi. The sequence continues at coordinate 12,026,741 of NC_059427.1, forward strand.
CAGTCCACGTATATTATCCATATCTTCAAAACTTCATTCTGTTTATCTTGCCACGTCTTCTTTTTGGTTAGTATATCGAAAATATCAAGTGTCACTTGTTCCCAAGTATATTCTAACCATCTCTGAAGTGTCCATTTTCTTCTTTTCTTGCCAGCCTAAGGCTATTGTTGCATGGGCTGCTTTGATCATTATTTTATGCATATAACTATATTGTTTGTCCACCCTTCTGTCTTCCATTACACCCATGAACATTTAAGTCATTATTTAAATCAATATTTATCTTCACCAGTTTCTCGATATATAACAATACAATTGTCCAAAATTTCTTTACTTCTGCACATTCTATCCACATATGGCTATAATATGCCTCTTGGTCTCCACAGTGCCAGCATTTGGAACTAAGTCCTTTTATCATATATGCTAGTTGTTTTGGTGTTCTATACCATTTTAATATCACTTTTCTTTCTAACTCCATATATTTCTCAATCTTTATATTTTTCCAACTGTCTATTAATTTTCCAGTATTACCAGTGTCTAGAAATCCTCCTTGTTCAGGGATCTCTCTGGCTCAGGCCTCCCCCCACACCCTCCCGAGTTCTCATCGCCACCTTTTGGGCAACACACATTCCTGTATTGTGAAGGTCTCTCTTCTCATAATCCGTTCTGTACTGCACGGAGATGGATCTTTTTCAACCCGTTTTACTTCATCTCAGTACAGAGTCCACATGAAGAAAACTGATTGCCCAAACTAACCCACGAAAAGTCTTCCCTCATAATGACACATAACTCAGCGATGGAATTCACGGTTGTGGGATGAAGGCAGCTGTAAAAAGTATTAGATGGATGGCTGAAATGGAACCTCCATGTCCGGAGGCAGTCTACTACTAAATACCACTGGCTGGGGCAAACAGTATGGGGAACCATGGCATTTGTGCCCTACTTGAGTGCTTCCTTGTTGCATCAGGATAACCAGTGTAGGAAACACCATGATGGATACAGCTTGTCTGATCCATCAGGGAGGTTCTCACATGGGGCTCTAAGAAAAACTAACATGGATTCCCGATTGCTTCCTGGCTAGCAGAGCCTGGATTCCTACAAGCTGAATTCGGTGTTTGTCAAGTTCCTGCTAACATTTACTTAAAGTGAGTTTCTTTGGGGAAAAAAATCACAATACTCAAACAACCAGTAAGGTTAACATTTTAATCTTCCAGGGCAGGGGTCTGCAACCTGCGGCTCTCCGGATGTTCATGGACTACAATTCCCATCAGCCCCTGCCAGCATGGCTGATGGGAATTGTATTCCATGAGCATCTGGAGAGCCGCAGGTTGCAGACCCCTGTTCCAGGGTGTTCCAATGCTGACCGAAAAGTAGCAGTCCTCAAAAAGAGAAGCTTTAAAGGGAGATTACAATGTGAGATTGCTGAACTTGAGTCCATTCACAAATTCAGAACAATGGCTTCCCCCACCCCCGGGATTGAATAGGGACATGGGATTCTCGTCTCACTACAGATTCAGGGGGTGGCCATGTTGGTCTCCAGTTGAAGAGCTAGAATCAAGTCCAGTTACACCAGTAACAAATCCAATCTTTGAAGAGTCAAATCTCCCCTTTTCAGATATCTGATGAAGGAAACTTTGACTCTTGAAAGGTTATAACACAAAAATTCTGTTGGGCTCTTAAGGTGCTGCTGGGCTTGATTCTCACTCATGTCTCACTACAGATGCTAATTTTTCTTCTCCAAAAGCATTTCTCCCCTAATCTAAACAAGCTAATCACAATATGTATTGTACTGTCGTATCCTTTATAACATCCCTTCCACCTTTGGACTGGGATATAAGGACTTGGGGATCTCCATTCCCACTTATATCTGATGAAAGCAGCAGGGATGTAGCTTCAATAAAATGGCCCCCCACCATGCCCCCCCAGAGCTGCTCCCTGGTCCCAAATCCCTCACCTGGGGAGTGGGGGGGGGGTCGCAGCTGCATGCCAATGAGCAGGGGTTGCCCCATCTGTAATCTCCATATGGAGATCGAAAGTGGAGCCAGCCAGGATCGTCCGGCCCCCGTCTTCATGTGGCGGTCAGCAGTGAAACCGCTCCTGATCTCCCTGTGGAGATTGAGGGTGGGGCAAGCCCTGCTTGGTGGCGTGCCCCTAACTCCCCAGAGTTTGGGACTGGACATAGTTGTGAGGGGGGGCACTGCCCTGCCGTGTGCCCCTGGGAAGTGGCGCCCGGGGCTCCACCCACCCACCCCAATACCCCCATCTGCGCCACTGGAAAGGACTCTTGCATATTTCTACCCTGAGAATCTTGTTGGGCACAAGGTGCTTCTGGACTTGACTGTAGCTCTTTTGCTTTGGCGCAGCGTGCAGCTGAGATCCCGTAGCACTCCCTGAGGTATGGTTGCCAGATGCTCAGGGGATGAAATCTAAAGTGTCTTGAATGGAACAGAAAGCCTCCAAGGGAGTTCAGGTGGCTCTTGAGCAGTTCCACTGACAGACAGTGCTGAGCTCGTGTGAGGGAGGTGCCCTCAGCTGGGTCATCGACAGGGACGTTGTCACTCAGCAAGGAGCCATAGTTGCTTTTGGCTCTCTGAAAACATGTTGCATGTACATTGTTTAGGTACATTTTGTTAAACATGTCACTCTTCTGTTAAACATGTCACTCAAGTCCGGCCGTTCCCTCCTTTTGGGGAGACTTTTTAATAAATTGGGTTATGGGACGCCTGTTATTATTGTATTGACCGCTGTTTCAATGGTTTTAATGGATTTTAGTACATGTAATAATTGTTTATTTTGTTATAAACTGTATATATGTTGATGTTGTTGTGCACCGCCCAGAGCCCCTTGGGGATGGGGCGGTCTACAAATCTAAACAATAGATAGAGAGATAGAGAGATGGAGAGACGGAGAGAAAGATGGAGAGATAGAGAGAGAGAGAAAGAGAGAGAGAGAGAGAGAGAGAGATGGAAAGATAGAGAGATGATAGATGGATAGATAGAAGATAGATGATAGACAGATAGATAGGTAGAGAGAAAGAGAGAGAGAGAGAAAGATAGAGAGAGAGAGAAAGATAGAGAGAGAGAAAGATAGAGAGATAGATAAAGATAGATAGATAAAGAGAGAGAGAGAGAGAGAAAGATAGAGAAAAAGAAAGAAAGATAGAAAGAGAGAGAGAGAGAAAGAAAGATAGATAGATAGATAGATAGATAGATAGATAGATAGATAGATAGATAGATAGATAGATAGATAGATAGATAGATAGATAGATAGATAGATAGATAGATAGATAGATAGATAGATAGATAGATAGATAGATAGATAGATAGATAGATAGATAGATAGATAGATAGATAGATATTTAAGTGTATATCTTTTTAAAAAACTTAAGCGGTACACCTTTAAAAAGTAATGTGCGTGGAGGCCTCTGAGCCTGTGTTAGGAAAGGTAATAGGTTTGATAAGTATAGTGATGTATATTGATTTGTCTAGACTACAAGTCATAATGAACCATGACAGTCGAAACCTTCCTCTTAGACACGTACATCCAGAAGCTGAAGAAGTCCTACCAGGACAGCTGGTCGAAGCGTCACCTGAGCAGCATCAACCTGGAGCTGCAAGATGTCCAGAAGATCATGGTGACCAACATTGAGGAGGTCCTCCAGAGGGGAGAGACCTTGTCAGGTATTGAGGGAGCTCTGGAGGGGTTCAGACAGATAACATGGATGGGCGAAGTGCTTGAACGACGGCGGGGGCTTCAGCTTTAAAAGGGGGGGTGGAGAAATCTAGGCCTGGGCCCTTTCTTCCACCTCCTCACCTTGAGATTTAACTTCTTCCCCTGGAGCCCGTGGGGAGGCCGAAACCTTGAGCGTTCCAGTTACTCTCTCCCCTCTGAGTCTTGTAGGCCCCACTATGTCAAATGCCAATCTCCAGGTGGTGACTGGCAACGTCCTGCTACTAGAACTGATGTCCAGGCAACGGAGGGCCAGTTCACCTGGGGAAAATGGCCCCATTAGAAATTGGTGGCATTAGACACCGTGGACGTTTCCCCCTCTCCAAACCCTGCCGTCCTCCGGCTCCACTCCCCTGAGCAGCAGTGGCGTCAGAGGTTAAGAGCTCGTGTATCTAATCTGGAGGAACCGGGTTTGATTCCCAGCTCTGCCGCCTGAGCTGTGGAGGCTTCTCTGGGGAATTCAGATTAGCCTGTACACTCCCACACATGCCAGCTGGGTGACCTTGGGCTAGCCACAGCTTCTCGGAGCTCTCTCAGCCCCACCCACCTCACAGGGTATTTGTTGTGAGGGGGGAAGGGCAAGGAGATTGTCAGCCCCTTTGAGTCTCCTGCAGGAGAGAAAGGGGGGATATAAATCCAAACTCCTCCTCCTCCTCCTCCTCCCAAATTCTCCAGGTATTTTCCAAGCTGGCAACTCTGGATCCACCGAAGATTGCCTGTATCTCATGGTTTAAAATAGGGGATTTCTGGAGTGAGGGACCTTTTGGGGTGGAGCGGGGATGTGCAGTTCTCTTTCGGAAGACAAGAGTTGGGTTCTCCTTGTGTGTCTCTTTCCAGCTCTGGATTCCAAGGCCAGCAACCTGTCGACGCTCTCCAAGAAATACCGCCATGACGCCAAGCTCCTCAACAGCCGCTCCGCTTACGCCAAAGCTGCCGCCACCAGTCTGGTCTTTGTGGTGATCATGCTCTACATCCGCTTCTGGTGGCTGGTGTGATCGGCCCCCCTCTCGCTTCTTCTCTGACATCTCTTCAGGCCTGCCTTCTAGGGGTGTGTGAAGAAAAAAGGGGGCTGTCTTTCTTCCTCCTGTCTCACTCAAGACTGAACCAGGACGGACCTGTTGCTGGAGAAACAGGAACTTCCAAAGGATCCTGGGCTGTTCCTCACGTCACGAAGAGACCTTTATTGTTGTTATGGTTATTATTTTATTTGACATGGAACTCTGTCCACTTGATGGCCAGACCTGAAGTGATTCTTGTTCGTAAATTTAGTACTATGGTTATTTATAAATGTTAACAATATGATTTTGCTTTTAGTGTGTAAAGAAGTGTCTTACAATTTTGCTTTTAGTGTCTTACACTTTCCTCTGCCAGCAGTTAAATTGAGGGGGCGGGGAGGTGGTATAGGAGAGAAGAGGAGCACATTTCCTGAAAAACCTCAAAAACAGTCTTGTAGGAATGTGTGATTTTGGTTCTGGAAGGGCAGCATGACAACATGAATTCAACAGGTAACTTTCCCGTTCTTTTAGCTCCATGTCCAAACAAGCTGCATCTGTTGAATTTCTGCCTGCCTTACAGCTGTCACAGGCATTGCCAAAAAGAATACAAGCAATCCCAGGTTTGTCCTTGGGCATGAGCCGTTATAGCCCGCCTGCACCGATTGAGCTATGTAAGGTGGGACCTTCAGGGTCATTCAACCAATCAAGTTCACTACCTGCTTGGACTAGCAAGAAACAGGCGGAGTTTACCGTGCCCTGATATACAGCCGGGCATTCTCGTTTGGCTGTGGAGCTACCTTGCTGGGTTTTTCCCCAGCACCAAGTTGCCTCTGTTGAACACCTGTCTGCCATGCAGAAGTTTGATGTGTATTTCAGCCCTGCCTAAATAAAGGCTGTGGGCCGGAGAGAAGCTTGGCTCTATCAGTACACGACTCTGGTGTGTTGATGTTTACTGTACAAGTGGATACTTTTTCAATAAATTTCATTTTTCATGAAGTTACCTCCTGGTGGATGATTGGGTGTGGAAAACATCTTTATTTTTTAAAGCGTTGGTGGCAGGGGCGTAAACGGGTGATGATTTCTCCATTATATTTCCAACTGTGCAGAGTCGCAATTAAGAACTTTGTTTGAAGCCCAGGACATGCGAATTGATACTATCTTGGAGCATCATCGCCCAGAGTGTTGAGAGGAGATGGTTTTGTCTTTCTCCAAAACTTGCTTTTGGGTGCCTTTAATCAGCAGTCAGGTGACGCTTTCCCTGCCATTTTTATCAGGGAAAGCTTCACCAGCTTATGACTTATGTTTGACATGTCTTCAAGGCGGTTGGAATAACACACATTTAGCAGTGTTTTTTCCCTTCATTGTTAGAAATATAGTTTTTTATGTAATAGCTGAAAACCTTGGGTCACCTGTGTGTAGCGATGTAGAAAGGGTCCCCCAAAAAAAGAATGGTATTTATAAGGAAAGGTTATAGACTGGATGGACATTTCAGTATGAGAGAAAAAAATTACTAAGGATTGGGTGGGGAAGAGGGCAATAAAGATGCCTGCAATTGTTGCATGATGTGAGAAAGCAGAGAAAAGCACTCCTCTACCAAAATACTGTCAGGGGTTAAGAACATAAGAACATAAGAACAGGCCAGCTGGGATCGAAGACCAGGAGTCCATCCTAGTCCAGCTCTCTGCCGCTACTTTCCGCAGAAAGTGGCCCTACTAGGGTGCCTTTGGGGAGCTCACATGCAGGATGTGAAAAGCAATGGCCTTCTCGCGGCTGTTGCTCCACAGAGCACCTGGACTGTTAAGGCATTTTGCAATCTCAGATCAAAGAGGGATCAAGATTGGTAGCCATGAAACTCGACTTCATAAATCTGTCCAAGCCCCCCTTTTAGAAGCTATCCAGGTTGAAGTGGCCATCACCACACCCTCCTGTGGCAGCATATTCCCAAACACCAATCACACGTTGCGTGAAGAAGTGTTTCCTTTTAGTAGTCCCAATTCTTCCCCAGCATTGTCAATGTATGCCCCCTGGTTCTAGTATTGTGAGAAAGAGAGAAAAAATTTCTCTCTGATGACATTTTCCTACCCCATGCATAATTTTTATAGACTTCAATCATATCCCCCCCTCAGGCGTCTCACTCTCTCCAAACTAAAAGGAGTCCCAAGCGCTGACTTGATTCTTCTGTTGGGTTGACTTGACTCTTCTGCTTCTAAAGGAAGTATTTTGTTTATACATTCACGTAATTGTCCTGCAGGAATTTGATGTCTCGAGGTTCAGGGATGGCTGCTATATTTTAAAAAAAGATGGCTTAAAAGAGTGATCCATTTTTAGAAATTAGAGCTGCATCGTGGTGCTTCTAAAGTGAGCCCTCCTCAGGAAAAGGAACAGGGATCTTAAATATCAGGATTTGAAAATTTGGGTGTTTAACGAATTTGACTCAGAGGTATTTTCAGGACTCTGCACAGATCACACTTTTATTTATTCATTACCAGAATATTTCTATGATGCATTTCTTTTTGCTCGAAAGGCACAGCCAGCGCTTGACAGTGGTTTACTCTAAGCTGGCTTCCCCCAAAGAAAACTTGGTCTTAGGGTTTAATGCCAATAATCGGGCCCAGCTGCTCCAGGACCCACAGCCCTAGATGTGGGGGAGGGGGGCACTCTGTTTCGGCGCGGTGTGCCCACAGAGAGGGGCTCCTGAGTGCCACCTCTGGCACCCGTGCCACAGGTTCACCACCACTGATCCTGAGAACAAGCTTGTTTTCTGCAACTCCAGAGACTGAGACACAGATTAGAGTGGTTTCAAATGGCGAGAAAAGAGAGGGGCATGAGAAGACAAAGCGGCAAAGTCCTCATCTTTTTTTGCAAAACCATTCAAGGAAATACAGCCCTTCAAATCCTCCCCCCAAAGCAACACAGAGACAAAATCAAGAATCCAGTTTCACTGGGGACAAGTAGCAGAAGAGCTTAGCAATGTGTTGCCCATGAAAGGGATAGCTGAAGTTCCAGGAAGCAGCCATTCCCTGGAGTCCCTGGAGACCCAGTTCTGTGGGGCTAGGAAAGCCACTGGAGGCAGGGCTGAAGTCCCAAGCACAAAGCAGGGAACCCAGGAGTGGGGCCATTGGGTCCCCCCAAGGACCATCACTGACTGGGCAGCCGGTTCTCTGGGGCCCATGTGGAGCTCTTGCCAAGTCTGCCTCTCCAGCACTTGCCTGTCTATGTCTCTGCCCCACCCCTGACCCACAGCCCCGGCCTTTGAGAAGTAGCAGGCGCTGGGTGAGGGACTGAAACAGCAAACAGCACTTGCTAGCTCAGAGGCGGCACCCCATCTTTCGACAGGCACTGGCATGGTCTCGGCTGCCTTCTTTGCATGCCTTCCAGGGTCCAGGCCAAAGGGCCTCTCCCCACAAGCTTGGAAGAAGGCAAATTGTCTGCTCTGTGTTGGGAACCTCTGATCCTGCACTGATGTCAAATGGCCTGTGCTTATGTACTGTGCAGGCTTGGGCCCTGAGGAAAGGTCACTCATTCCAGCAACTCCGGATCTCTGGCTGCACAGGTGGAGATCTGACCGCCTCTCCCCCACTCCGCCCCAATCGTAAGATCCCTCCTGCCCCCCAAGAGCCTCCCCCATGGCTGGGGGGGGGAGGAAAAAGCAAAGAGGCAGGGTGGAGCCCGGTTGCTAGCGAACAGGAGCACACCCTCCCTTAGTGACACATCACCCCTGCTGGTCTCTATGGACCCCTAGTTAAGTTAAAGTGAGCTCTGTGGGTTTTGAGAGCCCGAAGGAGTTGGTGAGGGTGTTTGTTGAGGTTGGTTGAGGTGGAGGGAGAGAGTTAGAAGGGAGGGAGGAGTTGTTTTGCTGTTTTGTTTGTTTGTGTGGATTTTATTTGTTTGTTTTAGTTTTTTATTAGTTTCTTCTTGGTTTCCTTTGTTGTTTGGATTTTATTAGGGTTTCTTCTTGGACTTTGTTTATGGTTTTGGATTTTGTAGTTTCTTTTGGTTTCTTTGTTTGGATTTTAATAGTTTTCTTCTTGGTTTGCTTTGTTTTGTTGTTTTGGATTTTATTAGTTTCTTCTTGGTTTCTTTGCATTTTATCAGTTTCTTGCTTCTTGGTTTCTTGGTTTTGCTGTTTGGATTTTATTAAGAGTAGTTAGTTCTTGGTTTTGACATTTGTTAGTTGATTTGCATTTTAAGTAAAGCGTGGTTAATTTTTTTCTTGGTTTTGTTTGTTGTTTTGTTTTATTTGTTTATTAAGCGTAGTGTTTTGTTAGAGTAGAAGTTTTTTGAATTTTTTAAAGTTTAGGTGTTTTGTTTATCTTTTTTATCCGAGGTGTACACATGGTGCAGATTATGGGTGCCAAATACGTTTTAAGTTTCAAATTTGTTAGTTAGTTAGAGAGTTAGGGAGTTTGTTAGGGAGTTAGGAAGGGAGATGCTGAGGAAACACCAGAAAATGTGAGTACCTAGGGAGAGCTGCCCCAAAGGCGGGCCAGAACCCTGAGGGGAATGGGGTCTGCTGGAAACTGAGGGGGGGCTCTCTGCTGCTGTCCCTGCCTCGGGGGTGTGGGAAACGTACCCTTTCATGCAGGCAGAGGCCAGCAGCATGCTTAAGAAGGGACCCACAGCCCCAAGAGCTACAGGAGTTCCATGAGAACCCCAGCCGAGCTGTGTCCCGCGAGGGGACAGGGCTGGAGATTGCAGGAGACCACAGGAGGAGCCACGAGGGCCCACTCCTCCACCTTCTCTGTGCTCTCTTCCAGGCTCCCAGCCTCCAGACCCAGATTAACTTAAGGGGAGAGGTTGCCCCTCACAGCCCCTCTGAGACTGAGGAGGATGCAGGTGAGGACTGCGTTCAAGCATGGGGCATTGCCTGGCCAGGCGGGGAGGCAGCAAGGCGGCCTGTGGAGGCAGGGGCACCCCAGCTACATCCCCCCCCTCAGGGTCCTGTGGGGTGAGAGGGGCTGAGGAAATCAGCCACAGCCACAGAGGCTGACCCAAGACCCCAGGGAGAAGCCAGGCCTACTCGTGCACCCTAAGAAAGCTGCATAGCGACAGAGTCCAGGGAGCTCATGCCCCATTACCCACCTCCGGGTGGGGATTGCCCCTCAGGGCCTCCTCAAGCACAGACTGGAAACCCATCCCCAGTCAGGAGCCCTGACTGACAGGGCTCGGGGAGGAAAGAAGAAGTCCCAAAGAAGCCAACCCTGTGTCCTCCCTGGCCTCTCGCCCACTTAGCTGCCCGTCCCGCCAACCCTGGTTGTAGCCGCCTACCTGGGCAGAAGAAGGTAAACCTCCCATGACAAGGAGCCGTTCCCAAGGAATTCAGCAGCCTGGGAGGGGACAGAGGGACTCCTCAGAGGGACTCCACTCCCTCCCTCTGGGCTGGGGTTTTGCCTTCAGGGGAGCCCCCCACAATAGCTCTGAAGTCTGCCAAGGCTCTCCCTAAGGGGCCGACCCCAGGGCACACCCAAGACCCTCCAACCCCCAGGCAATCCCACTGAGACAGGCAGCCTTCCAGAGAGCGAACGGGAGACAGAGTGGTTTCCAGCATTGATGCCTGTGACTCCTCCCGTCGTGGTGGGAAGCCTTGGCTCCCAACCTGCCAGATGCAGCAGGAACCCGGGGGCTCCCCTAGCCCTGCTAAGGACACCCGGCTTCCCTTGCAGGGGGCCCGACCAGGAGCAGGCCTTCCCTCCCGGGCGTGAGGGGTGTGTCTTGAGGCCTGCAAGGGCAGGGGCCTCCCAGCACACTCCCCTTCAGCAGGCAGGCCAGTCGGGGAGGAGATCCTGAGTGGCTGAGAGAGAGGAGACCAAAGCGGGAAGGGGCGGAGGGGAGAGTCCCGGGGGAGGGCAGAAGAGCTTCCCTTACCTTCAGCCTCCAGTCCCGGAGAGCCCTTGCAGAGGCTGTGTCGGCTGGCAGGCGAAGCTTCCCCGACTGAGCCTGCGATTGCCAGTACCCTGGCAGGAGGCTGGAGCAAAATACAAACCCACCTGAAGCCTGCAGCTGCTCCGAGGACTTCGTGTCCAGTCCGGCGTTGCAGGGGAAGGAGGGAGGGAGTGTGGGGTCAGGAAGAGGCTGGTGGAGCCCTGACCCTCTGCTTTGCCCCTTGCTCACCCCCAGGAAATCATGGAGGAGGCCTTCTTCAACCTCATGGAGCCCTTCCTGGAGGCCATGGCGACCGTCCAAAAAGCTCCAGATGCGTCTTTTCAGGGAGAAACCCGTTGTCCACAGCAGTAGGACGGGGAGGAGCCGGGTGAGGCCTGGATGAAGCAGGAGACCCTCAGGGCTGCGGGACGGTGGGCAGAGCCAGGGAAGAAGAGAGGTCCCCTGAAGGGAAGAGGCTGGCCGGGGGGTGGGGGGGTGGGGGGGCTCCACAGTCTGAGGGAGAATGAAAGGGACCCCCCCCTGAACACGAGAAGATTTGCACACAGGAACTAGGACCCTCCCCGGAGCCTTCTCACTCTGAGTTTGCGCATTTGGGGCCCGGGAGAAGGGGGCGTCAGGGACCGGGCACGAGGTTTGGGGGTGACTTTCCCTCCCTCACGACGACATGGGATCTGAAAACTGTCCTTCTTCCTGACAGCCAGTTCCAGCCTCCACTGGACCCAGATCTCAGGAGACTCCATGCATCGTAGCCCTGGGCTGTCTAGGACGATAGTGGCCAGCAGCCCAGGCCCAAACCAGCCCACCAACTGGTAAGTTCAATGCCGACTGATATCTCCTTGTCAAGGTGTGGCGCAGTGGCCTGCCGGTCTTGGGGGCCCGGAGCCAGGTCTTTCCTGGATTGCTGAGGAGCAGCTCTGGGGAGAGACGTCTTCCTCAGGCAAGGCAGGAAAGGAGCTACTCGAATGTGTCTCGCTCTTTGGAGTCCCGAACTCGGTCCTACTTGCAACAGGAGAACAGAGGTGAGGTCTTCAGGAGGGCAGTGGATTACAGCCCACCCACACCAGCTCCACCTTCACCAGGAGCTCCAGGACAGGAGCCGAGAAAGGGGCCTCGATGGGATATTTGGAGCAACTGCTGAGGAGGACCCGTCGGCAGGAGCAGTGAGTAGGACTCCTGGGAAGTAAGTGTAGGGAGAGACCAGGGGAGGGGCTGAAGAGGAGGTCCCAGGCTGCCAGGGGCCAGCGGAGTGGCGGCTCCTAGGGTCAGCAGAAGCATTACTGCACTCCCACTGGAGCCCCTCTCGGTTGCTGGCTCAGAATTCCCCATGCCGGGTGCCTGATGGCCAGCATCCAATCATATTCCTTCATTTCAGTGAGATCCCTCCCCAACCTCTGCCTGCTCTCTGGGACCTTAATTACTGGCGCTCCTGGGGTGGGATTTGGGGAGCTTGTCCCTGAACCCAGGGACTCTCATGCAACCCCCACCTGCAGTAAGCCCGGTCCAGTCCAAGCTACACTTGCTGATGGTTGGGAAATGGGCCCCAGTTCCCGGCTGGTGGAGGGGGTCCTCCACGACCCACTTTCCTCTCAGGACACCTCCTGCTGGGAAAGACAGCACCCCCCCCTCCGCCTGCCAGAGGCACAGAGTCAGGAGGGGCTGAGCCAGCAACCCGAGGCAGAGCCCCTGCTGACCAACAGCGCTGCTTGCTCCCACAGCACCTGGCCTACTGGCTGCAAACCAGCTGTCCCACCATGGGTCAGGGTGCCTCCCTCAGCAGCTGCCTCCTGAATTTTAGCCCGGCCGCCTGCCCTCGCTTCAGGTGAGCCCCCACCCCGCCTCTCCGAGGCCACCGAGCAAAAGCAAGAGAAGGGGGATCCCAGAAGCTCCTTTGCTTCCACTTGGGGAGGCGAGGACTGGAGCCTTCAGGCTTCCCAACCGACCGTGGGGCATCCTCCCCTCTCTGCTAAGAGGAACACTTTGGCAGGGGGGGGGCAAGATGGGAAGGGCTGAAGCAAGCGGAGGTGCTGGACTGGAGATGTGGCCGATGGGGGGTCTTCTTTTCTCCCTCACTGGGGTGGGTTCAGCTGGGGGGAATTTCATGGTTCCCCCCCTCTAGCCTCTCACTTGCCCCCCCTGCTGATTCCCTGCGTCTCCAGCCCCCTTGTACAGGGGGGTGCTCCCTGAAGTCTCTTGCCCACCTCTCAGAGAAATTTTCTTCTTCTTGGGGGCCAGGCGTCCCCACCCGATGCCTTTGGGTTCTTGCCTCTCCCACACTGTGGACAGGCCCGGAACCAGGGCAGAGCTGACTAGTGGTCAGAGCTGCACTGCGATCTCCCATGGACCCCTGCATGACCCGTGCCTTCTCTCCCTTGTCCTTCAGGTCAGGACTGCTGCCCTGGGAACCTGCCTGCGGCTAGCACGTCTCCTGAGGTGGAAACCCGGACACCCGGGATCGGGGAACAGACCAGGGGACCCTATGACCAACTACAGGCACTGCTGCAGTGCAGCGGGGTAGAATGGCGGGTGGGCAGGGTGAAGCTCCCCCTGTCTTTGCCGGAAGCCGGTCCCCACCTCTCTGACCTCACTGGAACTGGGTCACGTCCTCTGGCCCCACTTCTTGCTGGAGGCCCCACTTCTTGCTGGAGCAGCAGTGGCGCAGGAGGTTAGAGATTACGTGTATCTAATGTGGAGAACCGGGCTTGGTCCCAGCTCTCTGCCGCCCTGAGCTGTGGAGGCTTATCTAGAATTCAAATTGGCCCTGTGCCTCCCACACACCGCCAGCTGGGTGACCTTGGAGCTAGTCACAGCCTCGGAGCTCTCTCATTACCCAGCTCATGGTGTTTGTTGTGAGGAAGGAGCAGGAGATTGTAAGCCCCTTTGAGTCTCCTACAGGAGAGAAAGGGGGGATATAAATCCAAACTCCTGCTCCTGCTCCTGCTCTTCTTCTTCTTCTTCTTCACGTCATCACAGTTCGTCCCATGGTGCTCTTCCCACTAGTCCCCACAGCCCCATCACATAGGCCCACCTAGAGGGCGGTGGAGCCTGATGGAGCAGCTGAGGCTGCGGCTCCCTTTCTAGGGGCGCTGCCATGGCCAGGAGGTCTGGATCGGAGCCGAGGGCCCTAGTCTCAAGGCAGTTCCCTGCTGGGGCGAGACCCCGAGCCGAGCAGCCAGGGAATGAGGCCCGGCTGTGGGTGTGCGGGAGCCACCGAGGTCACCTCCTCTCCTCTCCCTCAGGGCTCCCGCCAAGAGACCAGGGCCCAGCTGGTGGCAGAGCAGCCCTGGAAGGGCTTCTTGCACCTCCATACATGTGGGTAGTGCTTGGGGTCTCTGGGGGGGGCTGGAAGGTGTCCTCCCTTGAAGGAGGCCTGGGCAGAGGGGTCTCTGGATTCCCCTCCCGGAAGGGAGCCAGGAAGGCAAAGAGACAGATTGCCCTCTCCCTCGACCTTAGTGAGGGCGCCCTCAAGGGCCCTCCCTGGACTCTGGCCTGAATTCCGTGTCCCCTCAAAGTGCACAGCTACCTGGGAGAGAAGTCCCTGCCTCCAGGAGCTTCAGGCCTCCACGTTTGGAAAGGGCAGGGAGGCAGACCAAAGGAGCCAGGCAGGGGAACCCAGCTGTCGGGGATGGAGGTGGGGGCAGTCCCCTCCAGCTCAACTTCAGGGCGGGCAGGAGAGGGACTCAAGGGTGACTCCTTGATTGCAAGGTGTTCCTGGGACCTCACCCCTCAACAGAAGGAAGCCTTAAGCCCAGGCAGGCGTGGGGCAAGCGTCTCCCCGCCTGGCCCAGGACTGGAGTCTTGGGAGGGAGCCTCGTCCTCTCTACTCCGTCCTGGGCCAGGCAGACCAACCTCCTGGAGGAGGAGGAGGTGAAAGCGGCTGGGCTGGGGAAGGCGGGGCGGAGGGGTAGGTGGGTGGGAGGCGGAAGGCAACATCCCAGCCGGGTGCTGGCAGGAAAAGGGCAGGGGGGTCTGGGGGCTTTCTCCCCTCTTCTCCAGGAAGACGACCTCGGGATGAACCTCTCTGCCCTCCCTCTACCAGCTCTCTGGAAGGGCAGGGAGGCTCGAGTGAGATCAGGCTCCACCTGCCCAAGGCTGGTAAGGCCACAGTTTCCACAGAAATGTGGGTCCTCAGAGCCGCCAAAGGTGCTGAAGCTCCACAAGCGAGGCTTTCGTCCTCACGATTAAGCCTCAACCCATTCCTAAGAACCCAAAGGGCCCTAATCTGCTTAAATACAGAAACTACGACCGGATGCTGGTCATTCTCAGACGTTGCCCTTCCCCCACTTGAAGCAGCTCCCTTCTGAAAGTATAATGCAGAGTGGATCTGCCCAGCTTGGGACCCACCCAGACCAGAATGATTCTTCCCTGTCTTTTCTTTCAGAGGAGTCTGTCCAATCCTGGACAGGCAACACAAATAGATCATTCAAGAGTTTCTCTGTCTTACCTACTCCTGCAGGTGACCACAAATAAATGCGGGCGCCTCCTCTCCTCTCCTCCTCCCCTGCTGCAGCCCATTTCTTCCCTTTCTCCTGCCTGGGGAGACACTGGGGGATCCATCAGCAGGTCCTGTGGCCTGCAAAGAGGGGATCCAGGGAGGGAGGCTTATCGGAGCTTTGGGCCTCAGAGACGTTCCACCCACGAACCTCGCCTGTCTATTCCCTCTGGAGGACCTGGCTTGATCTCCGCACCTTGGATCTTGGATCCCATTCACCAAGCCTCGGAAGTCTACATAAGCCACCCGCTGGCAGGAAGAATTGGACTTGGCAGTGATCAGTAGATTGTCAAGATGAGGACTTGAAATGCAACCTAAAAGGACTGTAAATGGTTGATGTTCAATGTTAATGTTAAAAGTGTTATTTGTGAAGTAAACTATTTTGTTTTAAATTTAGTTCTTTGCAACTCCTTCCAAGTTCTGTCCCACAGAACCCACAGGTTAGAGGTTACATAAACACTCGCCTTATGTTCATTCAGCATGGCGAATAAGCACTCAGTCCCATCAACTCTGAAATACTAATTTAAAACAACGATGAATACATAAGAAACAGTCCCATAAAAGAGCTGGACAAAGCCACTCCTAACAAGGAGGAGGGGCATGGTGGGTCCCAAAAGGATGTAAAGGGACCCCTCAGACAGGAGAATAAGGGGGAGGGGGGCGGGCACAATTCAGTGACTGGTCTCTCCAAAGGCCTGGAGGAAAAACTCAGTCTTATAGGCCCTGTGGAATTCACCAAGGGAGAGTGTTCCACCAGGCCAGGGCCAGAACCATGAAGGCTCCGTTCTCCTGTTCTTGTGATACTTTGTGAGGGTCTAGGTCAGGGGTAGGGAACCTGCGGCTCTCCAGATGTTCAGGAACTACAATTCCCATCAGCCCCTACCAACATGGCCAATTGGCCATGCTCGGCAAACTGATGGGAATTTGGATTCCCTCAGGAAAGCCATGGAATTCCTGATCTAAGTAGTCTGGAAGCCCAAGAGGTACCTTTGCTAAGGCTGGAGTTTCCTGTCAGCTGCCCTGCCAAGGTAAAGAGCAGAGAGGGGTTTAACATTTATTTCCTTTTATATGTATGTTTTTAATCAGTTTTTTTTTTACTGTGCTGTACTGTTGTCTATGCCAATAAAGGGCTTGCCTGCTGCTGCAAGAGGCGGTTGCTACTTGCTCTGGTCTTTTTTAGCTTCCTTGGCTTCTACAGGGAGAGAGGGATGCCACAGAGTCAGGGTGGATTTATCTGCTCTTGTGCTGCTGATCTTCACTAGCAGGTGAGAGGCAGGAGGAGGAGGAGAAAATTACTTAGCAGCTTGAAGCCTCTCCTCTCTGAGCCTCTCAGAGAAACAAGGTGCATAACACAGCAAGAGATAGCCAATAAGGTGCCGTTATGTGCTAGCTCCCCCACCAGGTAAACTGCGTACTGGCTAGAGCAGGTGCACTTGAAACCCCCATGCAGAATGGGTTGACCCAGAAAGGGTGGGAGACTCAAGCAGCAGAGGCTGCAGGAGAGCTCATGTAGTTTGGAGGAGACAAGGCTACCAGACTCTGACCTTGATTTGTATAAATACCTTAACACCTTGTTAAGGGTTAACATCATTTGTAATGGGTGAGAGTTCTCCTGAAACCTTCATCGTAATCGAATCCCTGTTACTGAAGCCCTTAAAGGTCTTCAGAGCCAACCCACTTTTGGAAGAATTGGACTTAGCAATATCAGAGACTGCAACTAGAGGACTTGAAATGAAATCTGAACAGGACAGCAGAGTGTGATGTTAAATGTTGATGTTATATATGTTAAGAAGAAGTAAACCATTTTGTTTTAAAATTTGTTGTTGCAAACTTATTCCAAGTTCTGCCCACAGAACCACAGACAGGGGTTACCTCTGATCCTGGAGAGGGAACCCGAGGGTTTGATTCCCTGCTCTGCCTTGAGTTGTGGGGCTTATCTGGGGAATTCAGATTAGCCTGGACTCCACAAGCGCCAACTGGGTGACCTTGGAGCCTCAGTCCCGCAGCTTCTGAGACTCTCTCAGCCCGCCCACCTCCCAGGGTGTTTGTTGTGGGAAGGGCCAGGAGTTGTCAGCCCCTTTGAGTCTCCACAGGAGAGAAAGGGGGGATATAAATCCAAACTCTTCTTCTTCTTCTTCATAAAGGTTTGAAAGCCACAGAGAAAAACATTTGCAAATTGGCACGAGGGCGACACTGTTCTCTTGCTGCCGTGTTGATATGCACAGGTCAAAAACATGTGGACACACAATCAAGCATCAAGACAACACAAGCACAGGGAAGACTGGCCGACAAGATAAAGGCAGAGGAACACAGGGAATAATAAACATGCAGATACAGAGGACAATAGGGGTTTTTATAATGTGTAGTTGATGCCTCAGTGACAACCAATGGCAGTTTCCAATGAGTGACAGGAGTCACCTGGTTTTCGATCCACCTGGTCCATCTCCTTAAAGGACTCTGGTCTGACTGGAACCATGATTACCAGCCAAGTGTAGGCGCAGGGGGGAGTGTGGAGGGAGCAGCTGGCAGTTTCTCAAAAATGAGGTGGCGATCACTGCCTTGAGACCGTCCCCTCGTCTTTCTCTAGAGCCAGATCTAGTTTATGAGGAGGCCTTCCATGCAGCCTTCTGTTTTGGAGAGGCATCGTTATTCATAAGCACTGTCACCTTTCCTGCCGTGTGACATCATGTGTGACATCAGATCTCTTCTCCAACATTCCTCTGAGGTCATAGCCGTCTTAATTCTTCCATGCAGGGGCACCGGAGCACTTCTCCCTCCACTCCAAGGAAGCTTCCAGCGTCTTCCTGTGACCGCTGAAGTCCCCTTTCCTGCATGACCTCTCTGGAAGTATCCCACCCCTGGCTGGTTGGCCCCCATGCCCCCACAGCACCGCCCTAGACCATCCACACACCCAGAGGGTCGGAATCACTCAGGAGGCAGCAGCACAGCCTCTGATATGCTACGTGGAAGCAGCGTGGCGGGAGGAGAAGGCAGCAAGAGAATTTGGATTTTCTGGGACAGGGGGGGGAAGCTGACATTTGCCCGGCCTGCCAGGATAATTTCTTGGAGTTGGCTGCTGGCAGTTGTGGTGGGGGGCGTAGCCTGCGTGATGGGAGCTGGCCAGTTAGGGGGGAGGGGTGGAGCGGGTCCAAGAGGGCCAAGATATCATGGTGGAGGCGCTCCTGGGCCACATCTCTTGCCAAGTATTACACGTGGTCGGAAGGACGTTCTGTTTGGGCACCGTGTTGTAGGAGGGAGGCAAACCAACTTTGTAGCTCCCCTCTTGGGCTGCAGGAAGAGTGAAGCGTCTAAGCCTGCAGAGGAACCGAAGCCAGAAATAATGGAGCCATCTACCCCTCATTGCTTGGCAACTTCAGAAGATAACACCATCTAGACCAGGGGTCAGCAGCCTTTACCACCAAAAAAAAGAGCCATTTGGACCATTTTCCATGGCCCCAAGATCTACGAGCCAAGAGAGCCTCCGGTTGGGCCCCTCCCTCACCTTTCCTTCCAGCTGCTATAGAGGACCATCCTCAACCTCCAGGCCATGCACAGAGCCACAGTATAAGGCTAAGAAAGAGCGCTGTCTGACCTCGGGCCATGAGTTACGAACCCTGATCCTGAACAATGTAGCCCCCCCTGATTTTTTTTTAGGTGACCCATTTCGGCCTCTTCCTCCCCCTGCACCCATATCCTTTTGAGACTGTGTCACTCACCCGCTGGTCCTGGGCATCCCTTATGGCTCCATTTGAGACGGGACGGCTTGGCTGTCGTTGTTGGCTGACTGCAACCCAGTGGGAGGCTTTTCCCTGGAGATTGTAGAAAACAGAGTTCTTTTAATTTAACGCAAGAGAAGCTGCTCCGCACCCTGCATTCCAGCCCCACAATGGTAACCAATTACTTCTTTCTCAGGAACAGTACAGCATTTATGGTGGAATGATCAGCACTCGGCAGAGGTGTAGCTAGGGAAAATGGAGCCGAAGTGAGGAAATCACAGGTTCATTACCCACCCGCGACCAGACCATGTCCTCTCAAAGTCCACCATCACGTGCAGAACATGCCCCAACACACAAATCCTAGACACACCCAGGGCTGCCCTAGTTTAAACAACATTAGAAGTGATGCCTGTTTTGAAGGGAGGAATCCACCCTGAAACAGCATTGCACTTTTAATGTTGTTTAAACAAAAGAGCAAGCGAGGCAGAGACATCCATGGCTAGCCCAAGAGTCACACTCTCTGCACATTGGGGCCAAGCAGAAGGGATTTGAACCCAGGTCTCCTCCTTGAGGAGGCACACCCACTAGTACTCAAAGCATTTTAGCATCTTATGCAGCCTCAGTCAGAACTGACTGTGTATAAAAAATAAACTTTCTCTGCCTGATATATGCTTCTTCTTTTTTTGTCCCCAGATGCTACCAAATCATTCTACTTTTTTTGCAATATAACCAAGAATGTCAGGCTAAAGCATACACCAAATCAATGAATAAATAATGAGAGTGGACATAAACTGCAATCCTATGCAGAGTTACCTCAGCGGAAGCCGAATGGAAATCAATGGGCTGAAGTTTGGAGTAGCTCTGTACAGGACACAATGCTGTAGACTATTCACAATACATTTTACTTCACTCATTGGCCCACCTAGCTCAGTTACTATCTTTCCAGGGTCTCAGGCAAAGAAAGAACTTGTCCCAATGCCTACTAACTGGGGTTAGCACCATTGGAGGTGTCGGGAACTGAGCCTGCATTCTTATTCAGGCAAACAGGGTTGCCATCTCTGGCTTACAAAATTCCTGGAGATTTGGGGGGGGGTGACTTGGGAGAATTTGGGGAGGGGAAGAAGCTCAGTGCCAATATGTCACTGTAGGATTTTTGTTTATCCTATACTCTATGGTATATCATAGAGTCTATACCATTTCTGCCAGGGAACTGGTCTCTGCAGTCTGAAGACCAGGCCCCACTTTGAGATTGGTGGTCCTAAATGCCAGGCAGGTGCTCTCTCACTGAACCACTTCTCGAGGTGAGTTTTGTGGCCAAGTGATGAATCAAATGGATTTCTCCAGTCTTAGTCCAGTCCTAGTCCAACATGTTTGTCACTATATCCATCAGACTGTGTCCCTGCCAGAAGGGATAAGGAACTCCCATAGTATTTTCTTTTATGTACACTGAGAGCATATGCACCGGAGACAAATTCCTTGTGTGTCCAATCACACTTGGCCAATAAAGATTCTATTCTATTCTATTCTTCTAGTCTCTCTCCCCCAAATGGCACTGCTACTCATGTTTAACCTCAGAAAGGACCGACAGAGAGGAAAGGACATTCTCTGGACTTCCTGCCAGCATGATGTAGTGGCTAGAGTGTCAGACCAGGATCAGAGAGACTTGAAGCATGCAAATCCTTGCTCTCTTGAAAGAGCCCTGCTGGAGTTTACCTTCAGAGGCGTAGCTAGGGGAAAATGGAGGCCGGTGCTGCTAAATCACAAGGTTTTGCTGCCCCCACCCCCCTTGGCTGCCCTCCCCTCACTACAACCAAAGTCTGTTTTGCAGACAGAAAGGGAGAAAAGAGAAGGGGGGATTTGCTTTTGCATCCCAAGAGGGAGGGGAGCAAGCTTCCAATTGAGCACCCAGGGTCCCACCAACACCTCCTGACCCACTGAAACTGAAGGCTTGAAGCTGGCAAGCTTGGGGAAGTCCTAGAGATGCTGCCAGAGAAAGGGGTGGGGAGACCCTGTTTTTTTCCTTCCTCAGAATGCAGCAGCATCCTGAGTGAGTAAAGGGGCCAGATCTGTTCCCAGGTTTCCAGTCCTGCAGAGCATTTTTTGTGGCAGCAGCGGCTGTAGCAGGACTAGGGGGGGCCCTGGTAGGGTGTGTGGGTGCCTCTGTCCTACGCTGCTCCCCCCCCCCTTAAGCACTTACCTTGTCTTGCTTCTCTCCAGAGTCTCTCCTCTGCTGCGTTTGTTCTCTTCCTTATTTACAACTCACGTCACTTCCTGTCTTGCTCTGCTTTCCCTCTATCAACTTCCTGCCCTTTGTTACCCCCACCCCCTCTGCTGCATCTGATTGAGTGCCCTCCAGGCTCCTGACCCCGTCCCCAGTCACAGTTGCTGGGGTCGTTTGCACACGGCTCGCCTAGCCTGGCTGGCTGGCTGCAGAGTCTCTCTGTGAAGGGGGGGGGCAGAGAGCTCCTCCTCAGCCCCTCCCCCCTTTTGTTTAGGACGTTCACAGACGGTCCTGCTGGCTGCCGCAAGTCTGCCTGCCCGCCCGGCGAGGATGCTGTGGCCGCCTGAGCAGAGCTGCCGGTGAGGGGGGAAGGGGGAGGGGGCGTTGCTGCGTTTTTGCGCCCCCCACGTGACCTGGCAGAGGCGCACCCGGGACAAGCCGCCCTGGATGTCCCCATTGGCGCTTCGCCACTGGCACTCGGCGCATCTAAGGAAGCAACAGTGGTGGGATCCAAACATTTTAGTAACAGGTTCCCATGGCGGTGGGATTCAAACTGTGGCGTAGTGCCAATGGGGCGGGGCTGGGCATTCTGGGGGCGGGGCATTCCTGGGCGGGGCTGTGGCAAGGACGCAGCCGCTGCCCCGGTCCTTGGGTGGGAAACGAATGCACGCAGGCGCAGGCTGCCACGCACGCCGGTGCACCTCCTGCTAGACTGCTTCAAGTTCTGCGCGCTACTGCTGAGAGGAGGGGCGTAACTAAGGCAAGAATCACGTGGCCAAATCACCAATTAGTCACCCCCTCTCGGTACACACAAATAATTAGTAACCTACTCTCGGGAACCTGTGAGAACCTGCTGGATCCCACCTCTGGGAAGCAAGCTCCAACACAAAAAAACCTTACACAGGAATAAATTGTGTCAGTCATGAAGGGGCTACGGAGCTCTTCTTTTATCCCCCAGCGTTTACCTCTCTTGTCTGTGGCACCAATGTCTACATGATTGGCCACTAGCTCTTCCACCACATTTTCGACCCCAAGTCGTGTAGCCAGGATTAGCGGGGTGGAGCCATCATGCGCTGAGGCATCCAAGTCTGTCTGTCGGTGCCGGAGAAGAATCTGCGGGAAGAATCTTGCTGTCAGTACTGGGCTCTTTTCCAAATGTTGGTCTTTGCAAGTGTCTGTCACACCTCAGTCATAAACGGGTTAACTGTTTGTAAGTTAACATCTCCCGTTAGCTCCCATTGGAAACAATGGGGGATGGGGTACCCCCTTTGAGGGTCCATAACTTTGGCCCCCCTGAACCAACCTTTACCAAACTTGGATGATATTATCAGGACAGTCCCCAGATGATACCCTGAAATGTTGGTTTCACTAGTTTTAAAAATGCACCAGCTGCAGGCCAGAATGTGAAAAAACACCAAAAATACTACCCCAAAAAGCCTGAATACCTTGCATACGGTTTCATTCATATTCGGGCAGGGCATATTCAACCGATTTTTGCCCAAATATGCCCAAATTCACCCAGATTCGGGCCAAATCTGGTATTTGTTGCATCCAAATCTCCAAGCCTAGTTTGTATGTAAACAGGATGCTGAGGTGATATTGTAATGAGCTGACCTACTGATTGGAGATTGGTCCAGGGGTCTGCAACCTGTGGCTCTCCAGATGTTCATGGACTACAATTCCCATCAGCCCATGCCAGAATGGCTGATGGGAATTGTAGTCCATAAACATCTGGAGAGCCACAGGTTGCAGGCCCCTGTACTGGTCAGTCAGATAGCCATTGCTTACATCAGAAATTATAAAGTTAACTTGTTATCTTTCTTCCAGGAGTAACGGACATGGACAGAGAGAGGTAGAATGAGAATGGAGCAAAATGTAGTCTTCAGTGTATAGTTAACACTGTAAATATGTAACAGAGCAGTTCAGCATTTATTTGTTTTTATTCCATGTAACTCTACCCTTTTAAGTTAGTAAACTTTTCATATAAAGCAACCGAAAGTATCTCTGGCTCGCTTCATCTACTGGATGCAACTTCCATTATCTCTGCTAAGTAAGTATCTCTTTAAATGCACACCTACCCTGAATAAGTGAAATATCATGAATCAAGAGTTCTGAGCTCAGTGGCACAGTATTACCCGCAATCTGGATGAAAGAGGATTTCTACCTTGTTAGTGCCCTGCCCACAGTTCAAAAGGCCTGTGTCAAACCTCAGCCAGCCTTTAATCTCCTCCCCAGCCTCACTACAGATTCTCCACTGAGTAACAATACTTCTGCCATCCCTCTCCTCCCTTTATTAACCTGGAATACTCCCAATGCATCTGCTGCTATGGCACTATGCAAAGGGGTCCGACCCCACTCATCCCGGGCATTGGCGTTGGCTCCAGACGCCAGGAGTTTTCGGGCGGCATCAGCTCGGGAATATCGGGCCGCAAGGTGAAGGGGTGTCTCTCCAAAGTCTTCTTCTTGCCTGTCTGCTCCTGACTCCTCCATTTCTGATACAGGAATGTGGGCCAAAGGCATCAACGGTGTGAGGCCACAAACTGAAAGGGTAGAAAGCAGGGGAGTGAGGAGGACAATGCATACATTTATTTATTTGTATTCTACTTTTCTCCCCAGTTGGGCCTCAACATGGCTTAAAGCCATATTCTCCGCACCTCCATTTTCCTACAACAACCTTGTGAGGTAGGGTGGGCTGAGAGTTTGGGACAGGCCCAAAGTCACCTACCGTTTTCCCCCCAAAATAAGACAGTGTCTTATATTGATTTTTGCTCCCAAAGATGTGCTATGTCTTATTTTCAGGGGATGTCTTATTTTTCTGTGTTCTGTTCATCGGGCATGCTTCCAAACAAAAACTGGGCTACTTTTTACTTTCGGGGGATGCCTTATATTTCGCACTTCAGCAAAACCTCTACTCCATCTTATTTTCAGGGGATGTCTTATATTCGGGGAAACAGGGTAGAGAGCTACCACAGCAAAAGTGGAGATTGCTCAATCCGCGGCATCCAACTGGCTCAAAGTATTTTCCCATTGCCTTTCTGATAACTACAAATTAGTATTAGATATGTGTAATACAGAATGAATAACACTGGAGTCTGCTAGCACCTTAAAGTTTTCCAGGGTATAAGCTTTCTAGAGTCAAAGTTCCCTTTGTCCGTTGCCTGACGAATCTGATAAAGAGTCCTTAAAAAGTGCTCAAAAGCACCAAAAAAAAGATTTCCAGGGTATACGCTTTTTGAAAGTCAAAATTGTCAGATACCTGACAAATCTTATGACTGGAATTTTAACTCTCAAAAGTGTATACTCTGGAAATCTTTTATGGCCTTTAAAGTGCCACTAGACTCAAATTTTGCCTTCCACTGTAGACCAGCAAGGCTTACCCACATGAAACCACCTACAACATAAAAGTTTAGTCGAACCAAATCTAAATTAAAGGAGAAAGACTTAGAGACTTTGTGATACTGTGGGCTCAAACAAAGAAAACATTTGTGGACGTGGAGAGCAGAAAATTGCTTATTATTGTAGCCTGTTCCTTCACATGCCCTTACTGGCTACCAGGAGCAGCAGTGGTGTAGGAGGTTAAGAGCTCGTGTATCTAATCTGGAGGAACCGGGCTTGATTCCCAGCTCTGCCGCCTGAGCTGTGGAGGCTTATCTGGGGAATTCATATTAGCCTGTGCACTCCCACACATGCCAGCTGGGTGACCTTGGGCTAGTCACAGCTTCTCGGAGCTCTCTCAACCCCACCTACCTCACAGGGTGTGTGTTGTGAGGGGGGAAGGGCAAGGAGATTGTCAGCCCCTTTGAGTCTCCTGCAGGAGAGAAAGGGGGGATATAAATCCAAACTACTTCTCCTCCTCCTCCAGAAAGTGTCTTCTCCCAAACGCCTCCATAAGCCAAAATCTGACAGGAAGCCTTTTCTGACACCACAACAGCCCTATGGGTGACTCGTCCCTATATTTTCTCCTTTGGCCGCAGGGGCAAGACTCTTGGTTTTGCCAGAAAGGCAGACCTCTTAGTTTACCTGACTCTTGTGTCTTGACTTCTTTCACCTTGGTTTTCTTCTCCTCGGCTGAGGACAGCTTGTTCAACTGTGCCTGTTTCTTTGTCCTAGACAGGCCTTGATTTTGGTCTGAAATGGAATCAGGATCTTCCTGTTTTAAAAAAAAGGGAGGTGTGTGTGTTTTCAGACCTGTTCTGGTGCCCTTGTAGTGTGCCATCAGAACAGCAGTGTATCCTTTTTATTTATTTGCTGCTTTTATCAGTGGCGGAGGGCCAAGGGGGCGGAGGGGTGCGTCGTGCACCGGGCGCATGCCTGGGGGCACAAAATCGCCCCTGGACCCCTCGCCCTTTTCCCCACGTCCCCCATGCCCCCCGCGTCCCCCCACGGCACACACCCCCTTCCCTCACTTACCTACATTCCTTTTCCTTTTTTAGTACTTTTTGAGGATGAAAAAAGTGGCCTCTTCACAGTTCAGGCTAAAAACTGCCTGAGGAACTACAATTCCCAGGAGACCTTGGGGCTCACAAGGTCTCCTGGGAAGTATAGTTCATCAGTCAGTTTTTTCCCTGAACTGTGAAGAGGCAGCTTGTTTCAGCCTCAAAAAGAACTAGAAATAGAAAAGGAACATAGGTAAGTGTGAGAAGGGGTGTGGTGTGTTGATGATGTTATTAGGTGTTAATGGCTTCACGGGGCACAGGGGGGGGGGCATGGGGGGGCAGAAAAAAAAAACACTTTCTTGCACCGGTGCCCTAGTTTGGCTCCTAGCTAACGCCTCTGGCTTGTATAGTCTATCATTCTCATAGAGACTCGAGGGAGAGCACAAAATACCTTGGTATCCTTGAGGCTGAACGGTCCATCGAAATGTGGGCTTGGACACATATCAGGATCCTCTACAAATTCAGTACCTGACTTCATTGGCCTGCATTGAAACAGCAGAGGGAATTTTAAAAAAAATGTAGTCACACATAAGATGTTGGAACCTCTGGATAAGTATCTGCAGCAGGTATACAAGGTTCTCCCAGCCTCTCTGACTAGTCCACAAAACCTCGTCCTCTTCTTTTCTTCCATGAGTTCCGCCTCTGTTGCTCATTGAGGCAATCCATATTCCAGCTAGGGTAGCCACTCTGGGTTGGGAAATACCTGGAAATTTGGGGAGGAGCCTGAGGAGGGTGAGGTTTGGGGACAGAGGCCGAATTCCCACTGAAAATTTAATCTAGATACAACCAAGTTTCAAAAGAATCGGCACCTTTTCATCCAGGTTCCAACATCCTCACTGCAGCATGTCTCTAGTGAAGACGTCTAGCTCTGCCCCGGGGTGGGGGGGAGTGCCTACTGTCAGGGGTGCAATTGTCAAGCTAGCAGCACAAAAATTTCAGAATATCTGTAGGAGACCCTCCTGATGATATCACCCAGGTCTGGTGAAGTTTGGTTCATGGGGGCCAAAGTTATGGGCCCTCAAATGTGTAGCCCCCATCTCCTATTAGCTCCCATTGGAGTGTTTTTTTCCCAAAAGGGTGCATGTACAAACAGGTCCAGGAAAATCCCATAATAAGAGGGGGAGGGAGGAGCATTAGGAATGGGACTGATCTGTGTTCTGTGCTTCGGCAGTGGGGAGATCGCGAGGGAACCTGGATATTTCGGGTGACTATCGCAGGATTAATCTCCAGTGAGGATATCACCAGAGTTCAATGGGGGTGGATAGATTACCATAGAGTCCACCTTCCCTAGCGGCCATTTTCTCCAGGCGAACTGATCTCTGTTGCCTGGAGCTCAGCTATAATCCCAGAAGCGCTCCAGCCGCCACCGGGGGGGTTGGCAACCATAATTCCATCCATGATGATCTGTATTTTCCTTTGGCACCATTTAACCACCACCACCCGGTCTCCCAAAAAGTTAGGACTTTAATGGCATCTGTCTAATAAAGCCCTGAGGTGCAGAGCGGTAAGCTGCAACCACAACTCTGCTCAAGATCTGAGTTCGACCCTGACAGAAGTCAGTTTCCGGTCGTCAGCTCAAGATCGACTCAGCCTGCCATCCTTTTGAGGCCTATAAAATTAGTACCCAGTTTTCTGAGGGTAAAGTGTAGATGTCTGGGGATGGCAATGACAAACCACTCTGTAAACATTGTCTGCCTAGTAAACATCAGGATGTGATGTCACCCTATGGGTCAGTAGTGACCTGTGCTTACAAAAGGGACTATCTCTGCCTTTAAGAAGAAGAGTTTGGATTTATATCCCCCCTTTCTCTCCTGCAGGAGACTCAAAGGGGCTTACAATCTCCTTGCCCTTCCCCCCTCACAACAAACACCCTGTGAGGTAGGTGGGGTTGAGAGAGCTCCGAGAAGCTGTGACTAGCCCAAGGTCACCCAGCTGGCATGTGTGGGAGTGTACAGGCTAATCTGAATTCCCCAGATAAGCCTCCACAGCTCAGGTGGCAGAGCTGGGAATCAAACCCGGTTCCTCCAGATTAGATGCACGAGCTGTTAACCTCCTACGCCACTGCTGCTTTAACCTAATGAAGCCATTATTTTACACTGAATTATATATGCCAAGCAAATATTAAGGGAACTCAGAAGTAAGTGTAAACCCTGCTTAAGAATGAGATGACCCAGAAAGGGGTGGAGTCTGAAAAGAAGCAGAAGGCTGCAGAACTCATGAGGTTGGAGGAAGCAAGGCTACCAGGCTGGGACCTCGATTGATTTTATTAAGCCCTTAACACCTTGTTTAAGGTAACTGCAATGTTGTTGGGAACTAGTGGGAAGGGAGTTTATTTATTTTTTTTTGCAAAGAAGATTTGGACTTGGCAATATCAGTAGACTGTAAATATAAGGACTTGAAAATGCAAACTTAACAGGACTGTAGAGTGTAAATATTATATGTTAAATGTTTTAAAAGTGTTATTTGTTAAGAGAAGTAAACTGTTTTGTTTTAAATTTAGTTCTTTGCAACTCCTTCCAAGTACTGCCCCACAAAACCCACAGAAAGAGGCTACATAAGCACATGTGCCAGCATTGCAAATAAATAGATCGAGCAACTGGTTTTAATCTTACCTCTGTTTTTAGCAAGCAAGGGTCTTCTAATACCACTCCCACCCCTTCCCACCTTGTCTAAAAGACAGGGATAAATATTCACCACATTTTTATCCTTCCTCTCCAGAATCATGGAGATGCGCAGCTGATTCTCCTGTTCTCTCTTTTAATCTTTGCAAATGTTCTGTAAAGTAAGTGAGCCTGAGAAATAGCAATTGGTCCAAAGGCATCCTTTTGAATGCGAGTATTCCCAGATCTGGCCTGATCCTCTTAAAATTACAGCACACACAAGAATTGCCAACTCTTGGCAAGCACAAAAAAGGGGGGAGGGCAGGCCCCTTCCGGGGTGGGCCAACCTACTATGTACTTGCTACGAAGCTGAGAGAAGGAGCAGAAACTGAGCAGAAGGCGGAGAATGGGAAGGGTGCGGAACGGAGCAGCAAGAACCAAGGCTCCGTACATCCTGCCTATCCCCTCCCACTTGGTCTCCTCATTAGCAGAACATGCTGATATATGTTACGCAGATGTATTATATACTTTGTGCCAGTGGTTAGCAATGCAGCACTACACAGGCTCTCTATGCTGGCAAGAATGTTGTAAGGGCTACCAAGGCAATGCATCACACAGTCTACCTGTGTTCATACTCACTTCAGTCCAATGGCATCTTCACCCACAGGTTCTCTCCGGCATCGCCGCTTCTTGCCCGGCTGCGGAGCAAATCCAGGTGGAAGCCAGAGCAAGCCGTGTTCACGACGTTGGCGGCGGCGGATCCTCCACCCCCCAAAAAAGATGCCCAGCACAACTGCTGCAATTCCAGCCACCACACAGTAAATAAGAGGCCCAGGAAAACGGGAAGCTGAGGCCTGAGGATCTGAAGGTGGGAAGCAGAGAGTGTGAAATGTGGGCCTTGTCTTTTGGTCCATTACGACACTACTAACACAAATCACTGAGAAGCCTAAATTTCCCTAGGTCCTCTAGGATAAGCCAGTTCAAGACCATGATTGGCGGGCAGCAAGATAATGATATTAGAAGGCCTCGTGATGCTGGCAGATGCACTTGTCAGCAGTCAACTAAAGCAGTGGTTCTCAACCTTCCTAATGCCGCGGCCCTTTAATACAGTTCCTCATGTTGTGGTGACCCCCAACCCTAACATTTATCCATTCTACAGATGGAGAACACTGATGCAGAGAGTCTTAGGCGACCCCTGTGAAAGGGCCGTTCAACTCCCATAGAAGTCCTGACCCCCAGGTTGAGAACCACTGAGCTAAAGGATGCGTTGATGTATTTCTTATCTGAGCTGGAAAAAAAGTTCACAAAACTTAAATTGTGGTTGATTTCCTTTCCAAATGAAAGCTCTGAACTGTTGTTGCCATTTTCCAGCCTTTTTACCTCAGCTTTATTCCATGGAACTTGATTCTAGAAAAACCTGAATGTTAAGAGTCATGAATATTAAGCCCTGAAAGTTAAGAGCTTGAGGGGGAATATTAAGATACTAGCTGTACCCGGCCACGCGTTGCCGTGATGCAGTTTGGTGAAATGAGAAAGGAAGGGAAGAGGAACTGGAGCTTTCCAATACCCTGCCGCAGAAAAACCTATATACTCTGTGATCATTTCCCATACAGGGGAAAATCCATTTGCAGCATTCTTGGCTGTAATCACAGGCTGAAGGATGAATGTATTCGGGTAGTTTTAGCCCCCCGCCCCCCCCTTCCCGCAAATATGTACAGTGCCTATGTATATCGGAACAGTTTTTATGATTCTGCCAATGATGCTCCACTCAAGGCAGTGGGGAAGTTAATGACAAATGCAGTAGAATCACAAATACATTAGAACACAGTGTGTCCTGACTGGTGTGGCTAGGCTTTCACTAAATACCATGCTGCAGAGAAACCTATATGCTCTGTGATCACTTGGCATACAGGGGGAAAAC
The DNA here is from genome assembly GCF_021028975.2 of Sphaerodactylus townsendi. Lineage (NCBI taxonomy): Eukaryota > Metazoa > Chordata > Lepidosauria > Squamata > Sphaerodactylidae > Sphaerodactylus > Sphaerodactylus townsendi. The sequence goes on from NC_059427.1 coordinate 12,056,728, forward strand.
CTTTTGCAGCATTCTTCTGTGTAATCATTTTAATCACAGGCTGAAGAATGAATGTATTCGGCTGGTCCCCCCCCCCCCCCGCCCACAAATATGTACAGTGGCTATGTATATGTGAACTGGTGTTATGATTCTGCCAACAACGCCGCGCTGAAGGCAGTTAAAATCTCTGGTGGAAGTCTTTTTTTTTCATTTGCAACGTAGTCTGTTAGTTATCCTGGATTAGAATATATAATTAGCAGTGCAATGATTGTATTACTTATACAATGGGATCAGTGGTCATGATGAGCATGGACTGAAGAATGCCAGTTTGTGCTGTAAGAGGTTTGTATTCCTAAGGCTTCGTAAGATAACAGAGTGGGGTGGATTATTCGTTCTGAGGTAATATTTCATTCAGGGAGAGGGCCAGGAGATGAGGGCAGAGGCTTCATGTGCAAGTGTGATTGTTTTCTAGATAATTTTCTAGATAATAGGTTGAGAGTGGTTTTGTATTTCATTTCTGTCTGGCCAGTACCTGTAGAGAAACGCTGGGCGCCTGGGGCGCCTCAGCTTCTGTCGTGCGCGTTGTCGGCCGTGGGCGGGGGTTGTGGTGTAGGAGCGAGCGAGTCAGTGAGGGATTGCTTTTTATTTATATAGATTATTGCGAGGTGTCAGTCTTTTAAATTTAACAAATCACACCCTTGTTTTTCTGTCAACTTTCAATCCAGCACAGGTTTATCAACTCACAAGGCAAAAAAAATCTACCCTTGTGCTTTTGGGCGTTTCCCCACTCACCACACACACACCCCCCCCCCCATGCCGCGTGCTGCTCTAAGCGTGCATCATTTCTGGCGCGCGCCCGGGCATCCCCACGACCCCGCGCAGAGCGCGGGTCATCAAAAGGCACCGTTTACAAGAGCGCCAGGAATGACACGCGCTGAGGGGGCATGACAGCGTCAGCGTCGGGGTGGCTGCGTTGTTGCCGCCCCTGTAGTGGGGAGTGCCGGGGGACCCCGCGCTACTTGAGGAGAGTAGCACGGGGCTTAAGGTAAGTGGGGAAAGGTCTTTTAACAGAAGCTGGAGCTGTAGAAATCAGCAACTGATGCTCTTCACCTCATGTAGATTGGCATGTTTATATCTGCAGCAGATTGGGCAGCTGTTAAAAGCTCCAGAGCAGGTGTTGGTAAGAAAGTTAGCACTCAAAATCCAAAACATGTATCATTAATACAGGAGGTATAGCAACCAACATTGTGCCATGTTTTGAGGAGACTAAAAGGGATTGGAACAGCTAATTAGATTAAAACACAATTCTTCCTTGCAATATAAAGTTGAATGTATTCCAGAAGGGGATATATTCTCATTCCTTTAAGCCTGACAGTAGCAGCTTCACCAAAATTGTTCCCATCCTCCTCTCAATGGAGATGAAATGACCCAGAAGGTTAGGGCACAATTTAAAACATGGAAGTAGGGTAAGGTGACCAGATTTTCACCTTTGTAACGTGGGACACGTGCGTGCGCGCATGGCCGCAGGAGCACACTGCCTTTTGCCGCGCTCCCCGGTTTCCCGCCCTGTGACAGGGCGGAAAAGGGGAGCGCCCCAGAAGGCAGTGCGGCAGCTTTAAAAAAAATGGGAGAATTAAAAAACCCCGCGGGACGCGGGACAAATTGCTCAGAAGTGTGACTGTCCTGCCAAAAGTGGGACGTCTGGTCACCTTAAAGTAGGGAAGCAGGCCCCAGAGGAGTGCCACAAGCTGCGAAGCCTTCGGTCAACAACGGTTCCCGAGCCCCACCTAACAGTGTTCATTTTGAGTTTGGTGCAGGAGAATAACAAGATGCCAGGAAATGGCTGGAGAACACTGAAGGGAGGGACCGCAAATCACCAGATACTTCTGACAAATCATCTCCCACTTTATTCAAGGATTAGTTTTACCATGTAGAACTTGAAAAACCTCAATGTGATGAAAAACCTCAATAATTGTGATGTTTGCTTTTACAGGAAGTGTGTTGAAGACCACAGCGGACTTGGGCAGCGCAGCAGTCCTCCTCAGAAATCTCTCCCCAACATTCAACAAGGTGGGCACATCTTTTAATCACCCTTCCCTGAAATAGAAATAGGAATTCGTGTAAGTTCTAGGGAGAAGCTGATAGCATTTTTCTGTTGTATTAGGTGATTATGCTTTATTATGATTATGTTTATGGTGAATATTATTATTATTTGTGGAATTTAATAAAGATTATTTATTTTTTAAAAAGACATAGAAATGCAGGTAACAAGTGGAAAACCTGATACTCGCAGTTGATGTGATTGCATTCTCCCCCCCCCCCCCCACCTGCATTTTGAGATGCCTGGATCCTGAGGCTGACACCCCGTCAGCACTCTTGGGGAAAGGGGGGGGGCAGTGATGAAAGATGGTCACATCACCTAAGGGCAGAGGTGGGATCCAGCAGGTTCTCACAGGTTCCTGAGAGTAGGTTACTAATTATTTGTGTGTGCCGAGAGGGGGTTACTAATGGGTGATTTTGCCACGTGATTTTGGCCTTAGTTACGCCCCTCCTCCGCTCCTCAGCAGTAGCGCGCAGAACTTGAAGCAGTCTAGCAGGAGGTGCACCAGCGTGCGTGGCAGCCTGCGCCTGCGTGCATTCGTTTCCCGTCCAAGGACCGGAGCAGCGGCTGCGTCCTTGCCACAGCCCCGCCCAGCAATGCCCCGCCCCAGAATGCCCGGCCATGCCCCCATCGTGCCCTGCCCAGCCCCATTGGCGCTACGCCAGTATTTGAATCCCACCACCATGGGAACCTGTTACTAAAATTTTTGGATCCCACCACTGCCTAAGGGGCAACCTGTGAGGCTGTAATGGTGTGTGAGCCTGACGAGAGAGGAGAATCAGGGTGCAGACTGCACAGTGAAACCCCTCTCACCTTCCGAGGCCTCCTTTCCATGGAACGGTGCTAGATTGGTATGTAGCAACAAATCTGAAGGGTCACTGAAACAGGTATGTAACATTTGTATTCCTGCTATTGCTCAAGTGTTTGGGTTGCAGTTGCATACATGCCAGATCATCTTGGTCTGCTAGGGTCACGCCACTCGACTGTGTCTGTGTTCTTATGGTGTTGTAGCATGATTAGTTGTGACATGTCTTGATTTGGGTTTAATCTAGAATGGCTCTGTTGTTAGGAGTACTGTGTTCAGTTCTGGTCACCGCATCTCAAAAAGGATATCGAAGAGCTAGAAAAAGTGCAGGGAAGGGCAACGAGGGTGATTGAAGAATTGGAGCACCTTCCTTATGAGGACTTTTTAGTTTGGAGAGGAGATGTCTGAGGGGGGGATATGATTGAAGTCTATAAAATTATACATGGGGTAGAAAATGTCGACAAATTTTTCTCTCTTTCTCACAATACTAGAACTAGGGGGTGACATACTAGAACTAGTTGTGACATGTCTTGATTTGGGTTTAATCTAGAATGGCTCTGTTGTTAGGAGTACTGTGTTCAGTTCTGGTCGCCGCATCTCAAAAAGGATATCGAAGAGCTAGAAAAAGTGCAGGGAAGGGCAACAAGGGTGATTGAAGAATTGGAGCACCTTCCTTATGAGGGACTTTTTAGTTTGGAGAGGAGACGTCTGAGGGGGGGGGGATATGATTGAAGTCTATAAAATTATACATGGGGTAGAAAATGTCGACAAATTTTTCTCTCTTTCTCACAATACTAGAACTAGGGGGCATTCATTGAAAATGCTGGGGGGAAGAATTAGGACTAATAAATGGAAACATCTCTTCACGCAACATGTGATTGGTGTTTGGAATATGCTACCACAGGAGGTGGTGATGGCCACTAACCTGGGTAGCTTTAAAAGTGCCTTGGACAGATTTATGGAGGAGAAGTCGATCTATGGAGGTAACAAATTTGAAAGGGTGGCTGTGGAAATTCTCTTGATGAGAGCACCACATTTTGATAATGTTTGGGAATGAAGGATTGGGGCTACCACCCTAAAGCCACCCTGAAAGTTCGGTGTCTTTATCTTGAAAAATGTGCTCCCTGCAATCACCCCCTGAAATTCCCTATCAGTTGCAATGGAGGCAATTCAGTGCAATAGGAGAATCTGGGGGATTTCTGAGGGTGCCTGCAGGGGCTGCATTTTTTAAGGTAGAGGCACCAAACTTACAGGGTGGTCTCATTAGGAGAGTTCCCTGAATTAACTCTTCAAGTTTGGTGCCACTAGCTTAAAAAATGCACCCCCTACAGGTGGAAAATTTTTTTAAAATCCCAAAATTCCCCTAAGCATAAACAGATCTGAATGGGGGGGTGTGTGTTCAGGAAACCCAAATATTTTGAGGTTTTCTGAATCAGATATTCAGGTTTTTCAGGTTTTGCAATAATTTTAAGCCAAAAAAATTCAAATCTGAATTTTACTGATTTTTTTATGTTTTGCTCAAGCCAAGACAAAATAAATAAATAAATAAATAAATAAATAAATAAATAAATAAATAAATAAAATACCGTGTATACTCACGTATAAGCCGAGTTTTTCAGCCCTGTTTTAAGGCTGAAAAATGCCCCCTCGGCTTATACATGAGTCACTGCTAACCAGCTGGCTCTTCAGGCCTCTGCCTAGGCAGAAGCCACTTGTTGCTGCCCTCCGAGGGTGAAGGGGAACCCTGGCTGGCTGGGCTTCCTCAAACCCTGGGAGGCAGAGGGAGCTCCTTATTTGGGCAGTGACTCCCCCTGATGTCATTGCCCAAATAAGGAGCTCCCTCCACCTCCTGGCTGGGTTTGAGGAAACTCAGCCTGCAGGGAGGTGGAGGGAGCTCCTTATTTGGGCAGTGACTCCCCCTGATGTCATTGCCCAAATAAGGAGCTCCCTCCACCTCCCCACTGCCTGTGTAACCCCTATGATCAGAATGGGTTGACCCAGAAAGGGGTGGAGACTCTAAGCCGGAGAAGGCTGCAAAAACTGGTGAAGTTGGAGGAAGCAAGTCTACCAGGCTGGGACCTTGATTTAATCCGTTATAAGCTCTTAACACCTTGTTTAAGGTAATTGCAAAGTTGTTGGGAACTAGTGGGAAGGGAGTTGGTTATTTTTGCTATAATTGTAAATGTTAGAATTCTATTGTTTCAGGGCTTGCGCAGTATGTAATTGACTGGGAGTTCGTTTGGGGACCTTCATCATCTTGGATCCCATTCACCAAGCCTCTGAAGTCTTCATAAGCCAACCGCCAGCAGGAAGAATTGGACTTTGCATTTATCAGTAGTTTGTCAAGATAAGGACTTGAAATGCAACTTAGAAGGACTGTAAATTGTTAATGTTAAATGTAAATGTTAAAAGTTTTATTTGTTAAGTAAACTAAATTTTGTTTTAAAATTTAGTTCTTTGCAACTCCTTCCAAGTTCTGCCCCACAGAACCCACAGTTAGCGGTTACACCTGGACTTCCTCAAACCCAGCGGGGAGGTGGAGGGAGCTCCTTATTTGGGCAATGACATCAGGGGGAGTCACTGCCCAAATATACCCCAGTCAATAGGTTTTCCCAGGTTTTGGTAGTAAAATTAGGTGCCTCGGCTTATACACGAGTCGGCTTATACACGAGTTTATATGGTAAACTATGCCCGACTATGCCCAAATGTAAAATGTAGTTGTGTTATTAGTGCCAGCATTTCTCTAATTTATATGTAGGGTGGTTCCTGCAGTACTTAAGAGAAGCCATACCAGTGTGTTTACTAGATGATGACCCTGAAATTTCAACCTTAGACCTTAAAAACAATGCCCAGAAACAAACTGTTGAGATCAAAATATACACAAGATATATGAACCTCATAAGAACATAAGAACAAGCCAGCTGGATCAGACCAAAGTCCATCTAGTCCAGCTCTCTGCTACTCGCAGTGGCCCACCAGGTGCCTTTGGGAGCTCACATGTAGGATGTGAACGCAATGGCCTTCTGCGGCTGTTGCTCCCGATCACCTGGTCTGTTAAGGCATTTGCAATCTCAGATCAAAGAGGATCAAGATTGGTAGCCATAAATCGACTTCTCCTCCATAAATCTGTCCAAGCCCCTTTTAAAGCTATCCAGGTTAGTGGCCATCACCACCTCCTGTGGTTGTTATACAGCATATTCCAAACACTGCAATCACACATTGCGTGAAGCAGGCAGTTTCCTTTTATTAGTCCTAATTCTTCCCCAGGCATTTTCAATGAATGTCGTCCCTGGTTCTAGTATTGTGAGAAAGAGAGAAAAATGTCTCTCTGTCAACATTTTCTACCCCAATGCATAATCTTTGTAGATCTCTCAATCATTATCCCCCTCTCAGCCGCCTCCTCTCCAAACTAAAGGAGTCCCAAACGCTGCAGCCTCTCCTCATAGGGGAAGGTGCTCCCAGTCCCTCAATCATCCCTTTGTTGCCCCTTTCTCTGCACTTTTTTCTATCTCCCTCAATATTATCCTTTTTTGAGATGTGCGGCGACCAAGAACTGAACACAGTTACCTGGCCAAGTGCGGTCGCATACCACGTGCTTTATATTAAGGGCATGACAATCTTTGCAGTTTTATTATCAATTCCTTTTCTAATGATCCCCAGCATAGAGTTTGCCTTTTTCACAGCTGCCATGCATTGAGTTGACATTCCCATGGAACCATATCAACTAAGACGCCTTAAATCCCTTTCCTGGTCTGCTGACCCCAGTAGCACTGACCCCTGTAGCTTGTGTATGTGAAGTTTGGATTTTTTTGCCCCTAAGTGTTGCATCACTTTACATTTTGCTACATTGAACTGCATTTGCCATTTCTGAGCCCACTCATCTAATTTATCAAGGTCCGCTTGGAGCTCTTCGCAATCCTTTGTGGTTCTCACCACCCTACATAATTTGGTATCATCTGCAAACTTGGCCACCACGCTACCCACCTCTACTTCCAGGTCATTTATGAATAGGTTAAAGAGCACTGGTCCCAAAACGGATCCTTGGGGGACACCACTCCCTACATCTCTCCATTGTGAGAACTTCCCATTTACACCCACTCTTTGTTTCCTGTTTCTCAACCAGTTTTTAATCCATAGGAGGACTTCCCCTCTTATTCCTTCATTGCTGAGTTTTCTCAACAGTCTCTGGTGAGAAACTTTGTCAAAAGCCTTTTGGAAATCCAAGTAGACAATGTCCACCGGTTCACCCCTGTCCACATGCCTGTTTACACCCTCAAAGAACTCTAGTAAGCTAACCTCAATACTGAAGTTTCAACCCCCATGTACCATTTTTTGCAGACTCAATCCAGGCGGCTACCACCATGTACGGCACGAAGGATTCGAGGGTCCCTTTGGCTGCTAAGGCCCCAAGGAAATCCAGTGCAGATTTGGGGGATGTGGGGCACAGCCCTGAGCACTGGTTCTCATTCAGAGCCAGGAAAATAGTAAACCTGTAATATACAAGAGAAACAGGAAAACTGGCTGATTATGCATGGAACACTTACCTGGGAACTCTTCAGTGCACAGTGGGTTTGTAATGGGGTCTCCTCAGATTTCTCTGTTTACATGTGAGGAGGCACTCACTCATGGGCATGTACTTTTTCTGTAGAGAACTCTTCCAGGCCTGGCTCCCTTAATTCTGCCCATCAACTTATTCTTAAAAGCATAGATCTCACTATATCCAATAGTCAAAATTGATGGCTTAGCCTTTAAACTGCACTTTTATTGATACTACCCAAATGAAAGAGCAAAGCGATTCCCTGGATCACACTGCCAAAAAAGCGGACATTGTGGTATCATCAATATTCTCTCTCCCCACACCACATACACTCTTCCTGCTGCTGCTGCTGCCGCCGCCAGAGGACAGAGAGGATTATTATTTCCAAGCACTCCCTATTCTTGTTATGTCAATAACTTGATATATCAACAGGAGAAGGTGGAGGCCATTATTTTTTGCCTAAACCTGTGTGAGTTTTTTTTCCTGTGAGCTGGCAACATGGGGAGAGAGAGGGAGGGGGAAGGACGGAGCTAGATAGGCTGGTTGTGGGTGGAGGAAAGATGTCCAGGGTAAAGCTATGCTCATTGGCAAAACTGCGCACACTGGCGGAAAAGAAAATATTGTGCTACAAATTGCCCCACTTGCCATGGAGAGAATGGAAAGTGGAAGCAGGGCTTGAGAAAATATATTTGTACAAGAAATGTTGCTATGACAGACATTCGCCCCCACCATGCAGCAGGAACCTTGTGCATAATCAGCCGTCATCAGGGAAAGAGTTGCTCTAAAGCTGTGTCAGGAGGAAGGCAATGAGGTGGGGTAGATAGAAGGTTCTTGAATATTAGGGTTGCCATCTTTATTTTTTTTTGTCTGACTGTTCCTGCAATTTTTGCAGTCACATACCAGGCAGATTCAAGAAGCACAGCCTTTCCTAACAAGGCAAATCTAGTTTGATAGATTGCATACCTGCGTACCTACTTGATGCCCTGACAAGTATGGAAGATGTGCAGGGTATAGCAAAAACAAGTGTGATCGCCCTAATCTAAATACAAAATAACTTTGTGGCTCAAGGAAAATGTGGCAGTTGACTTTCTGTAGCCAAATCTTTGAGGCAGGATCTGAGATATACTCAAATTAGCCAAGAGGCTGAAGAAAAATTTCCTGGGCTTTTAATAGAGGCTTCATAAATGAAAACAGGCAGCTAACAGGGGAAGTGATGTAAGGTTGCCAAGTCCCCCCTGACCACTGGCAGGGGATGGGTTTAGGGTTTCCATCTCCAGGGGCTTTTGTGCACTTACTGCTTGCTGTAGGTTTCACAGTGGGGTTTTTCAGCGGTTTTCAATTTAAAAGTGCTGGAAAGTGCTCCCAGCTGTGCCAATATGATTCACCATTTTACCTGCCCACCTTCTACCATGTTGTGCAAAGAACCACGCTGTTCTTTCCATTGTCATGCTGCTGTCCTACAATTAAATAGATCAGTGAGATAGACAGAAGATGGCCCCCCCCCCCCCCCCAAAAAAAAAGGTGGTTTGGCAAAGAGTGTATGACTGGTTCAGATCACCCAGTGAGCTTCCATGGCAGAAATTCAAACCTAGAGCTCCCACATCCTAGTCCGACACTCTAACCCAGTGGCTCTCCAGATGTTCATGGACTACAATTCCCATCAGCCCCTGCCAGCATGGCCAATTGGGGCTGATGGGAATTGTAGTCCATTGGGGGGGGTGGGGGGGGGGGGGGGGGGCGCGGGGGCGGGGTGGGGGGGGGTGGGTGTGGGCGGGGGGGGGGGTGGCGTGGGGGGGGGGGGGGTGGGTGGAGGGGGGGGGTGGGGGGGGGGGGAGGAGGGGGGGGGGGGGGTGGGGGGGGGGGGGGGTGGGGGGGGGGGGGGGTGGGGGGGGGGGGGGGTGGGGGGGGGGGGGGGTGGGGGGGGGGGGGGGTGGGGGGGGGGGGGGGTGGGGGGGGGGGGGGGTGGGGGGGGGGGGGGGTGGGGGGGGGGGGGGGTGGGGGGGGGGGGGGGTGGGGGGGGGGGGGGGTGGGGGGGGGGGGGGGTGGGGGGGGGGGGGGGTGGGGGGGGGGGGGGGTGGGGGGGGGGGGGGGTGGGGGGGGGGGGGGGTGGGGGGGGGGGGGGGTGGGGGGGGGGGGGGGTGGGGGGGGGGGGGGGTGGGGGGGGGGGGGGGTGGGGGGGGGGGGGGGTGGGGGGGGGGGGGGGTGGGGGGGGGGGGGGGTGGGGGGGGGGGGGGGTGGGGGGGGGGGGGGGTGGGGGGGGGGGGGGGTGGGGGGGGGGGGGGGTGGGGGGGGGGGGGGGTGGGGGGGGGGGGGGGTGGGGGGGGGGGGGGGTGGGGGGGGGGGGGGGTGGGGGGGGGGGGGGGTGGGGGGGGGGGGGGGTGGGGGGGGGGGGGGGTGGGGGGGGGGGGGGGTGGGGGGGGGGGGGGGTGGGGGGGGGGGGGGGTGGGGGGGGGGGGGGGTGGGGGGGGGGGGGGGTGGGGGGGGGGGGGGGTGGGGGGGGGGGGGGGTGGGGGGGGGGGGGGGTGGGGGGGGGGGGGGGTGGGGGGGGGGGGGGGTGGGGGGGGGGGGGGGTGGGGGGGGGGGGGGGTGGGGGGGGGGGGGGGTGGGGGGGGGGGGGGGTGGGGGGGGGGGGGGGTGGGGGGGGGGGGGGGTGGGGGGGGGGGGGGGTGGGGGGGGGGGGGGGTGGGGGGGGGGGGGGGTGGGGGGGGGGGGGGGTGGGGGGGGGGGGGGGTGGGGGGGGGGGGGGGTGGGGGGGGGGGGGGGTGGGGGGGGGGGGGGGTGGGGGGGGGGGGGGGTGGGGGGGGGGGGGGGTGGGGGGGGGGGGGGGTGGGGGGGGGGGGGGGTGGGGGGGGGGGGGGGTGGGGGGGGGGGGGGGTGGGGGGGGGGGGGGGTGGGGGGGGGGGGGGGTGGGGGGGGGGGGGGGTGGGGGGGGGGGGGGGTGGGGGGGGGGGGGGGTGGGGGGGGGGGGGGGTGGGGGGGGGGGGGGGTGGGGGGGGGGGGGGGTGGGGGGGGGGGGGGGTGGGGGGGGGGGGGGGTGGGGGGGGGGGGGGGTGGGGGGGGGGGGGGGTGGGGGGGGGGGGGGGTGGGGGGGGGGGGGGGTGGGGGGGGGGGGGGGTGGGGGGGGGGGGGGGTGGGGGGGGGGGGGGGTGGGGGGGGGGGGGGGTGGGGGGGGGGGGGGGTGGGGGGGGGGGGGGGTGGGGGGGGGGGGGGGTGGGGGGGGGGGGGGGTGGGGGGGGGGGGGGGTGGGGGGGGGGGGGGGTGGGGGGGGGGGGGGGTGGGGGGGGGGGGGGGTGGGGGGGGGGGGGGGTGGGGGGGGGGGGGGGTGGGGGGGGGGGGGGGTGGGGGGGGGGGGGGGTGGGGGGGGGGGGGGGTGGGGGGGGGGGGGGGTGGGGGGGGGGGGGGGTGGGGGGGGGGGGGGGTGGGGGGGGGGGGGGGTGGGGGGGGGGGGGGGTGGGGGGGGGGGGGGGTGGGGGGGGGGGGGGGTGGGGGGGGGGGGGGGTGGGGGGGGGGGGGGGTGGGGGGGGGGGGGGGTGGGGGGGGGGGGGGGTGGGGGGGGGGGGGGGTGGGGGGGGGGGGGGGTGGGGGGGGGGGGGGGTGGGGGGGGGGGGGGGTGGGGGGGGGGGGGGGTGGGGGGGGGGGGGGGTGGGGGGGGGGGGGGGTGGGGGGGGGGGGGGGTGGGGGGGGGGGGGGGTGGGGGGGGGGGGGGGTGGGGGGGGGGGGGGGTGGGGGGGGGGGGGGGTGGGGGGGGGGGGGGGTGGGGGGGGGGGGGGGTGGGGGGGGGGGGGGGTGGGGGGGGGGGGGGGTGGGGGGGGGGGGGGGTGGGGGGGGGGGGGGGTGGGGGGGGGGGGGGGTGGGGGGGGGGGGGGGTGGGGGGGGGGGGGGGTGGGGGGGGGGGGGGGTGGGGGGGGGGGGGGGTGGGGGGGGGGGGGGGTGGGGGGGGGGGGGGGTGGGGGGGGGGGGGGGTGGGGGGGGGGGGGGGTGGGGGGGGGGGGGGGTGGGGGGGGGGGGGGGTGGGGGGGGGGGGGGGTGGGGGGGGGGGGGGGTGGGGGGGGGGGGGGGTGGGGGGGGGGGGGGGTGGGGGGGGGGGGGGGTGGGGGGGGGGGGGGGTGGGGGGGGGGGGGGGTGGGGGGGGGGGGGGGTGGGGGGGGGGGGGGGTGGGGGGGGGGGGGGGTGGGGGGGGGGGGGGGTGGGGGGGGGGGGGGGTGGGGGGGGGGGGGGGTGGGGGGGGGGGGGGGTGGGGGGGGGGGGGGGTGGGGGGGGGGGGGGGTGGGGGGGGGGGGGGGTGGGGGGGGGGGGGGGTGGGGGGGGGGGGGGGTGGGGGGGGGGGGGGGTGGGGGGGGGGGGGGGTGGGGGGGGGGGGGGGTGGGGGGGGGGGGGGGTGGGGGGGGGGGGGGGTGGGGGGGGGGGGGGGTGGGGGGGGGGGGGGGTGGGGGGGGGGGGGGGTGGGGGGGGGGGGGGGTGGGGGGGGGGGGGGGTGGGGGGGGGGGGGGGTGGGGGGGGGGGGGGGTGGGGGGGGGGGGGGGTGGGGGGGGGGGGGGGTGGGGGGGGGGGGGGGTGGGGGGGGGGGGGGGTGGGGGGGGGGGGGGGTGGGGGGGGGGGGGGGTGGGGGGGGGGGGGGGTGGGGGGGGGGGGGGGTGGGGGGGGGGGGGGGTGGGGGGGGGGGGGGGTGGGGGGGGGGGGGGGTGGGGGGGGGGGGGGGTGGGGGGGGGGGGGGGTGGGGGGGGGGGGGGGTGGGGGGGGGGGGGGGTGGGGGGGGGGGGGGGTGGGGGGGGGGGGGGGTGGGGGGGGGGGGGGGTGGGGGGGGGGGGGGGTGGGGGGGGGGGGGGGTGGGGGGGGGGGGGGGTGGGGGGGGGGGGGGGTGGGGGGGGGGGGGGGTGGGGGGGGGGGGGGGTGGGGGGGGGGGGGGGTGGGGGGGGGGGGGGGTGGGGGGGGGGGGGGGTGGGGGGGGGGGGGGGTGGGGGGGGGGGGGGGTGGGGGGGGGGGGGGGTGGGGGGGGGGGGGGGTGGGGGGGGGGGGGGGTGGGGGGGGGGGGGGGTGGGGGGGGGGGGGGGTGGGGGGGGGGGGGGGTGGGGGGGGGGGGGGGTGGGGGGGGGGGGGGGTGGGGGGGGGGGGGGGTGGGGGGGGGGGGGGGTGGGGGGGGGGGGGGGTGGGGGGGGGGGGGGGTGGGGGGGGGGGGGGGTGGGGGGGGGGGGGGGTGGGGGGGGGGGGGGGTGGGGGGGGGGGGGGGTGGGGGGGGGGGGGGGTGGGGGGGGGGGGGGGTGGGGGGGGGGGGGGGTGGGGGGGGGGGGGGGTGGGGGGGGGGGGGGGTGGGGGGGGGGGGGGGTGGGGGGGGGGGGGGGTGGGGGGGGGGGGGGGTGGGGGGGGGGGGGGGTGGGGGGGGGGGGGGGTGGGGGGGGGGGGGGGTGGGGGGGGGGGGGGGTGGGGGGGGGGGGGGGTGGGGGGGGGGGGGGGTGGGGGGGGGGGGGGGTGGGGGGGGGGGGGGGTGGGGGGGGGGGGGGGTGGGGGGGGGGGGGGGTGGGGGGGGGGGGGGGTGGGGGGGGGGGGGGGTGGGGGGGGGGGGGGGTGGGGGGGGGGGGGGGTGGGGGGGGGGGGGGGTGGGGGGGGGGGGGGGTGGGGGGGGGGGGGGGTGGGGGGGGGGGGGGGTGGGGGGGGGGGGGGGTGGGGGGGGGGGGGGGTGGGGGGGGGGGGGGGTGGGGGGGGGGGGGGGTGGGGGGGGGGGGGGGTGGGGGGGGGGGGGGGTGGGGGGGGGGGGGGGTGGGGGGGGGGGGGGGTGGGGGGGGGGGGGGGTGGGGGGGGGGGGGGGTGGGGGGGGGGGGGGGTGGGGGGGGGGGGGGGTGGGGGGGGGGGGGGGTGGGGGGGGGGGGGGGTGGGGGGGGGGGGGGGTGGGGGGGGGGGGGGGTGGGGGGGGGGGGGGGTGGGGGGGGGGGGGGGTGGGGGGGGGGGGGGGTGGGGGGGGGGGGGGGTGGGGGGGGGGGGGGGTGGGGGGGGGGGGGGGTGGGGGGGGGGGGGGGTGGGGGGGGGGGGGGGTGGGGGGGGGGGGGGGTGGGGGGGGGGGGGGGTGGGGGGGGGGGGGGGTGGGGGGGGGGGGGGGTGGGGGGGGGGGGGGGTGGGGGGGGGGGGGGGTGGGGGGGGGGGGGGGTGGGGGGGGGGGGGGGTGGGGGGGGGGGGGGGTGGGGGGGGGGGGGGGTGGGGGGGGGGGGGGGTGGGGGGGGGGGGGGGTGGGGGGGGGGGGGGGTGGGGGGGGGGGGGGGTGGGGGGGGGGGGGGGTGGGGGGGGGGGGGGGTGGGGGGGGGGGGGGGTGGGGGGGGGGGGGGGTGGGGGGGGGGGGGGGTGGGGGGGGGGGGGGGTGGGGGGGGGGGGGGGTGGGGGGGGGGGGGGGTGGGGGGGGGGGGGGGTGGGGGGGGGGGGGGGTGGGGGGGGGGGGGGGTGGGGGGGGGGGGGGGTGGGGGGGGGGGGGGGTGGGGGGGGGGGGGGGTGGGGGGGGGGGGGGGTGGGGGGGGGGGGGGGTGGGGGGGGGGGGGGGTGGGGGGGGGGGGGGGTGGGGGGGGGGGGGGGTGGGGGGGGGGGGGGGTGGGGGGGGGGGGGGGTGGGGGGGGGGGGGGGTGGGGGGGGGGGGGGGTGGGGGGGGGGGGGGGTGGGGGGGGGGGGGGGTGGGGGGGGGGGGGGGTGGGGGGGGGGGGGGGTGGGGGGGGGGGGGGGTGGGGGGGGGGGGGGGTGGGGGGGGGGGGGGGTGGGGGGGGGGGGGGGTGGGGGGGGGGGGGGGTGGGGGGGGGGGGGGGTGGGGGGGGGGGGGGGTGGGGGGGGGGGGGGGTGGGGGGGGGGGGGGGTGGGGGGGGGGGGGGGTGGGGGGGGGGGGGGGTGGGGGGGGGGGGGGGTGGGGGGGGGGGGGGGTGGGGGGGGGGGGGGGTGGGGGGGGGGGGGGGTGGGGGGGGGGGGGGGTGGGGGGGGGGGGGGGTGGGGGGGGGGGGGGGTGGGGGGGGGGGGGGGTGGGGGGGGGGGGGGGTGGGGGGGGGGGGGGGTGGGGGGGGGGGGGGGTGGGGGGGGGGGGGGGTGGGGGGGGGGGGGGGTGGGGGGGGGGGGGGGTGGGGGGGGGGGGGGGTGGGGGGGGGGGGGGGTGGGGGGGGGGGGGGGTGGGGGGGGGGGGGGGTGGGGGGGGGGGGGGGTGGGGGGGGGGGGGGGTGGGGGGGGGGGGGGGTGGGGGGGGGGGGGGGTGGGGGGGGGGGGGGGTGGGGGGGGGGGGGGGTGGGGGGGGGGGGGGGTGGGGGGGGGGGGGGGTGGGGGGGGGGGGGGGTGGGGGGGGGGGGGGGTGGGGGGGGGGGGGGGTGGGGGGGGGGGGGGGTGGGGGGGGGGGGGGGTGGGGGGGGGGGGGGGTGGGGGGGGGGGGGGGTGGGGGGGGGGGGGGGTGGGGGGGGGGGGGGGTGGGGGGGGGGGGGGGTGGGGGGGGGGGGGGGTGGGGGGGGGGGGGGGTGGGGGGGGGGGGGGGTGGGGGGGGGGGGGGGTGGGGGGGGGGGGGGGTGGGGGGGGGGGGGGGTGGGGGGGGGGGGGGGTGGGGGGGGGGGGGGGTGGGGGGGGGGGGGGGTGGGGGGGGGGGGGGGTGGGGGGGGGGGGGGGTGGGGGGGGGGGGGGGTGGGGGGGGGGGGGGGTGGGGGGGGGGGGGGGTGGGGGGGGGGGGGGGTGGGGGGGGGGGGGGGTGGGGGGGGGGGGGGGTGGGGGGGGGGGGGGGTGGGGGGGGGGGGGGGTGGGGGGGGGGGGGGGTGGGGGGGGGGGGGGGTGGGGGGGGGGGGGGGTGGGGGGGGGGGGGGGTGGGGGGGGGGGGGGGTGGGGGGGGGGGGGGGTGGGGGGGGGGGGGGGTGGGGGGGGGGGGGGGTGGGGGGGGGGGGGGGTGGGGGGGGGGGGGGGTGGGGGGGGGGGGGGGTGGGGGGGGGGGGGGGTGGGGGGGGGGGGGGGTGGGGGGGGGGGGGGGTGGGGGGGGGGGGGGGTGGGGGGGGGGGGGGGTGGGGGGGGGGGGGGGTGGGGGGGGGGGGGGGTGGGGGGGGGGGGGGGTGGGGGGGGGGGGGGGTGGGGGGGGGGGGGGGTGGGGGGGGGGGGGGGTGGGGGGGGGGGGGGGTGGGGGGGGGGGGGGGTGGGGGGGGGGGGGGGTGGGGGGGGGGGGGGGTGGGGGGGGGGGGGGGTGGGGGGGGGGGGGGGTGGGGGGGGGGGGGGGTGGGGGGGGGGGGGGGTGGGGGGGGGGGGGGGTGGGGGGGGGGGGGGGTGGGGGGGGGGGGGGGTGGGGGGGGGGGGGGGTGGGGGGGGGGGGGGGTGGGGGGGGGGGGGGGTGGGGGGGGGGGGGGGTGGGGGGGGGGGGGGGTGGGGGGGGGGGGGGGTGGGGGGGGGGGGGGGTGGGGGGGGGGGGGGGTGGGGGGGGGGGGGGGTGGGGGGGGGGGGGGGTGGGGGGGGGGGGGGGTGGGGGGGGGGGGGGGTGGGGGGGGGGGGGGGTGGGGGGGGGGGGGGGTGGGGGGGGGGGGGGGTGGGGGGGGGGGGGGGTGGGGGGGGGGGGGGGTGGGGGGGGGGGGGGGTGGGGGGGGGGGGGGGTGGGGGGGGGGGGGGGTGGGGGGGGGGGGGGGTGGGGGGGGGGGGGGGTGGGGGGGGGGGGGGGTGGGGGGGGGGGGGGGTGGGGGGGGGGGGGGGTGGGGGGGGGGGGGGGTGGGGGGGGGGGGGGGTGGGGGGGGGGGGGGGTGGGGGGGGGGGGGGGTGGGGGGGGGGGGGGGTGGGGGGGGGGGGGGGTGGGGGGGGGGGGGGGTGGGGGGGGGGGGGGGTGGGGGGGGGGGGGGGTGGGGGGGGGGGGGGGTGGGGGGGGGGGGGGGTGGGGGGGGGGGGGGGTGGGGGGGGGGGGGGGTGGGGGGGGGGGGGGGTGGGGGGGGGGGGGGGTGGGGGGGGGGGGGGGTGGGGGGGGGGGGGGGTGGGGGGGGGGGGGGGTGGGGGGGGGGGGGGGTGGGGGGGGGGGGGGGTGGGGGGGGGGGGGGGTGGGGGGGGGGGGGGGTGGGGGGGGGGGGGGGTGGGGGGGGGGGGGGGTGGGGGGGGGGGGGGGTGGGGGGGGGGGGGGGTGGGGGGGGGGGGGGGTGGGGGGGGGGGGGGGTGGGGGGGGGGGGGGGTGGGGGGGGGGGGGGGTGGGGGGGGGGGGGGGTGGGGGGGGGGGGGGGTGGGGGGGGGGGGGGGTGGGGGGGGGGGGGGGTGGGGGGGGGGGGGGGTGGGGGGGGGGGGGGGTGGGGGGGGGGGGGGGTGGGGGGGGGGGGGGGTGGGGGGGGGGGGGGGTGGGGGGGGGGGGGGGTGGGGGGGGGGGGGGGTGGGGGGGGGGGGGGGTGGGGGGGGGGGGGGGTGGGGGGGGGGGGGGGTGGGGGGGGGGGGGGGTGGGGGGGGGGGGGGGTGGGGGGGGGGGGGGGTGGGGGGGGGGGGGGGTGGGGGGGGGGGGGGGTGGGGGGGGGGGGGGGTGGGGGGGGGGGGGGGTGGGGGGGGGGGGGGGTGGGGGGGGGGGGGGGTGGGGGGGGGGGGGGGTGGGGGGGGGGGGGGGTGGGGGGGGGGGGGGGTGGGGGGGGGGGGGGGTGGGGGGGGGGGGGGGTGGGGGGGGGGGGGGGTGGGGGGGGGGGGGGGTGGGGGGGGGGGGGGGTGGGGGGGGGGGGGGGTGGGGGGGGGGGGGGGTGGGGGGGGGGGGGGGTGGGGGGGGGGGGGGGTGGGGGGGGGGGGGGGTGGGGGGGGGGGGGGGTGGGGGGGGGGGGGGGTGGGGGGGGGGGGGGGTGGGGGGGGGGGGGGGTGGGGGGGGGGGGGGGTGGGGGGGGGGGGGGGTGGGGGGGGGGGGGGGTGGGGGGGGGGGGGGGTGGGGGGGGGGGGGGGTGGGGGGGGGGGGGGGTGGGGGGGGGGGGGGGTGGGGGGGGGGGGGGGTGGGGGGGGGGGGGGGTGGGGGGGGGGGGGGGTGGGGGGGGGGGGGGGTGGGGGGGGGGGGGGGTGGGGGGGGGGGGGGGTGGGGGGGGGGGGGGGTGGGGGGGGGGGGGGGTGGGGGGGGGGGGGGGTGGGGGGGGGGGGGGGTGGGGGGGGGGGGGGGTGGGGGGGGGGGGGGGTGGGGGGGGGGGGGGGTGGGGGGGGGGGGGGGTGGGGGGGGGGGGGGGTGGGGGGGGGGGGGGGTGGGGGGGGGGGGGGGTGGGGGGGGGGGGGGGTGGGGGGGGGGGGGGGTGGGGGGGGGGGGGGGTGGGGGGGGGGGGGGGTGGGGGGGGGGGGGGGTGGGGGGGGGGGGGGGTGGGGGGGGGGGGGGGTGGGGGGGGGGGGGGGTGGGGGGGGGGGGGGGTGGGGGGGGGGGGGGGTGGGGGGGGGGGGGGGTGGGGGGGGGGGGGGGTGGGGGGGGGGGGGGGTGGGGGGGGGGGGGGGTGGGGGGGGGGGGGGGTGGGGGGGGGGGGGGGTGGGGGGGGGGGGGGGTGGGGGGGGGGGGGGGTGGGGGGGGGGGGGGGTGGGGGGGGGGGGGGGTGGGGGGGGGGGGGGGTGGGGGGGGGGGGGGGTGGGGGGGGGGGGGGGTGGGGGGGGGGGGGGGTGGGGGGGGGGGGGGGTGGGGGGGGGGGGGGGTGGGGGGGGGGGGGGGTGGGGGGGGGGGGGGGTGGGGGGGGGGGGGGGTGGGGGGGGGGGGGGGTGGGGGGGGGGGGGGGTGGGGGGGGGGGGGGGTGGGGGGGGGGGGGGGTGGGGGGGGGGGGGGGTGGGGGGGGGGGGGGGTGGGGGGGGGGGGGGGTGGGGGGGGGGGGGGGTGGGGGGGGGGGGGGGTGGGGGGGGGGGGGGGTGGGGGGGGGGGGGGGTGGGGGGGGGGGGGGGTGGGGGGGGGGGGGGGTGGGGGGGGGGGGGGGTGGGGGGGGGGGGGGGTGGGGGGGGGGGGGGGTGGGGGGGGGGGGGGGTGGGGGGGGGGGGGGGTGGGGGGGGGGGGGGGTGGGGGGGGGGGGGGGTGGGGGGGGGGGGGGGTGGGGGGGGGGGGGGGTGGGGGGGGGGGGGGGTGGGGGGGGGGGGGGGTGGGGGGGGGGGGGGGTGGGGGGGGGGGGGGGTGGGGGGGGGGGGGGGTGGGGGGGGGGGGGGGTGGGGGGGGGGGGGGGTGGGGGGGGGGGGGGGTGGGGGGGGGGGGGGGTGGGGGGGGGGGGGGGTGGGGGGGGGGGGGGGTGGGGGGGGGGGGGGGTGGGGGGGGGGGGGGGTGGGGGGGGGGGGGGGTGGGGGGGGGGGGGGGTGGGGGGGGGGGGGGGTGGGGGGGGGGGGGGGTGGGGGGGGGGGGGGGTGGGGGGGGGGGGGGGTGGGGGGGGGGGGGGGTGGGGGGGGGGGGGGGTGGGGGGGGGGGGGGGTGGGGGGGGGGGGGGGTGGGGGGGGGGGGGGGTGGGGGGGGGGGGGGGTGGGGGGGGGGGGGGGTGGGGGGGGGGGGGGGTGGGGGGGGGGGGGGGTGGGGGGGGGGGGGGGTGGGGGGGGGGGGGGGTGGGGGGGGGGGGGGGTGGGGGGGGGGGGGGGTGGGGGGGGGGGGGGGTGGGGGGGGGGGGGGGTGGGGGGGGGGGGGGGTGGGGGGGGGGGGGGGTGGGGGGGGGGGGGGGTGGGGGGGGGGGGGGGTGGGGGGGGGGGGGGGTGGGGGGGGGGGGGGGTGGGGGGGGGGGGGGGTGGGGGGGGGGGGGGGTGGGGGGGGGGGGGGGTGGGGGGGGGGGGGGGTGGGGGGGGGGGGGGGTGGGGGGGGGGGGGGGTGGGGGGGGGGGGGGGTGGGGGGGGGGGGGGGTGGGGGGGGGGGGGGGTGGGGGGGGGGGGGGGTGGGGGGGGGGGGGGGTGGGGGGGGGGGGGGGTGGGGGGGGGGGGGGGTGGGGGGGGGGGGGGGTGGGGGGGGGGGGGGGTGGGGGGGGGGGGGGGTGGGGGGGGGGGGGGGTGGGGGGGGGGGGGGGTGGGGGGGGGGGGGGGTGGGGGGGGGGGGGGGTGGGGGGGGGGGGGGGTGGGGGGGGGGGGGGGTGGGGGGGGGGGGGGGTGGGGGGGGGGGGGGGTGGGGGGGGGGGGGGGTGGGGGGGGGGGGGGGTGGGGGGGGGGGGGGGTGGGGGGGGGGGGGGGTGGGGGGGGGGGGGGGTGGGGGGGGGGGGGGGTGGGGGGGGGGGGGGGTGGGGGGGGGGGGGGGTGGGGGGGGGGGGGGGTGGGGGGGGGGGGGGGTGGGGGGGGGGGGGGGTGGGGGGGGGGGGGGGTGGGGGGGGGGGGGGGTGGGGGGGGGGGGGGGTGGGGGGGGGGGGGGGTGGGGGGGGGGGGGGGTGGGGGGGGGGGGGGGTGGGGGGGGGGGGGGGTGGGGGGGGGGGGGGGTGGGGGGGGGGGGGGGTGGGGGGGGGGGGGGGTGGGGGGGGGGGGGGGTGGGGGGGGGGGGGGGTGGGGGGGGGGGGGGGTGGGGGGGGGGGGGGGTGGGGGGGGGGGGGGGTGGGGGGGGGGGGGGGTGGGGGGGGGGGGGGGTGGGGGGGGGGGGGGGTGGGGGGGGGGGGGGGTGGGGGGGGGGGGGGGTGGGGGGGGGGGGGGGTGGGGGGGGGGGGGGGTGGGGGGGGGGGGGGGTGGGGGGGGGGGGGGGTGGGGGGGGGGGGGGGTGGGGGGGGGGGGGGGTGGGGGGGGGGGGGGGTGGGGGGGGGGGGGGGTGGGGGGGGGGGGGGGTGGGGGGGGGGGGGGGTGGGGGGGGGGGGGGGTGGGGGGGGGGGGGGGTGGGGGGGGGGGGGGGTGGGGGGGGGGGGGGGTGGGGGGGGGGGGGGGTGGGGGGGGGGGGGGGTGGGGGGGGGGGGGGGTGGGGGGGGGGGGGGGTGGGGGGGGGGGGGGGTGGGGGGGGGGGGGGGTGGGGGGGGGGGGGGGTGGGGGGGGGGGGGGGTGGGGGGGGGGGGGGGTGGGGGGGGGGGGGGGTGGGGGGGGGGGGGGGTGGGGGGGGGGGGGGGTGGGGGGGGGGGGGGGTGGGGGGGGGGGGGGGTGGGGGGGGGGGGGGGTGGGGGGGGGGGGGGGTGGGGGGGGGGGGGGGTGGGGGGGGGGGGGGGTGGGGGGGGGGGGGGGTGGGGGGGGGGGGGGGTGGGGGGGGGGGGGGGTGGGGGGGGGGGGGGGTGGGGGGGGGGGGGGGTGGGGGGGGGGGGGGGTGGGGGGGGGGGGGGGTGGGGGGGGGGGGGGGTGGGGGGGGGGGGGGGTGGGGGGGGGGGGGGGTGGGGGGGGGGGGGGGTGGGGGGGGGGGGGGGTGGGGGGGGGGGGGGGTGGGGGGGGGGGGGGGTGGGGGGGGGGGGGGGTGGGGGGGGGGGGGGGTGGGGGGGGGGGGGGGTGGGGGGGGGGGGGGGTGGGGGGGGGGGGGGGTGGGGGGGGGGGGGGGTGGGGGGGGGGGGGGGTGGGGGGGGGGGGGGGTGGGGGGGGGGGGGGGTGGGGGGGGGGGGGGGTGGGGGGGGGGGGGGGTGGGGGGGGGGGGGGGTGGGGGGGGGGGGGGGTGGGGGGGGGGGGGGGTGGGGGGGGGGGGGGGTGGGGGGGGGGGGGGGTGGGGGGGGGGGGGGGTGGGGGGGGGGGGGGGTGGGGGGGGGGGGGGGTGGGGGGGGGGGGGGGTGGGGGGGGGGGGGGGTGGGGGGGGGGGGGGGTGGGGGGGGGGGGGGGTGGGGGGGGGGGGGGGTGGGGGGGGGGGGGGGTGGGGGGGGGGGGGGGTGGGGGGGGGGGGGGGTGGGGGGGGGGGGGGGTGGGGGGGGGGGGGGGTGGGGGGGGGGGGGGGTGGGGGGGGGGGGGGGTGGGGGGGGGGGGGGGTGGGGGGGGGGGGGGGTGGGGGGGGGGGGGGGTGGGGGGGGGGGGGGGTGGGGGGGGGGGGGGGTGGGGGGGGGGGGGGGTGGGGGGGGGGGGGGGTGGGGGGGGGGGGGGGTGGGGGGGGGGGGGGGTGGGGGGGGGGGGGGGTGGGGGGGGGGGGGGGTGGGGGGGGGGGGGGGTGGGGGGGGGGGGGGGTGGGGGGGGGGGGGGGTGGGGGGGGGGGGGGGTGGGGGGGGGGGGGGGTGGGGGGGGGGGGGGGTGGGGGGGGGGGGGGGTGGGGGGGGGGGGGGGTGGGGGGGGGGGGGGGTGGGGGGGGGGGGGGGTGGGGGGGGGGGGGGGTGGGGGGGGGGGGGGGTGGGGGGGGGGGGGGGTGGGGGGGGGGGGGGGTGGGGGGGGGGGGGGGTGGGGGGGGGGGGGGGTGGGGGGGGGGGGGGGTGGGGGGGGGGGGGGGTGGGGGGGGGGGGGGGTGGGGGGGGGGGGGGGTGGGGGGGGGGGGGGGTGGGGGGGGGGGGGGGTGGGGGGGGGGGGGGGTGGGGGGGGGGGGGGGTGGGGGGGGGGGGGGGTGGGGGGGGGGGGGGGTGGGGGGGGGGGGGGGTGGGGGGGGGGGGGGGTGGGGGGGGGGGGGGGTGGGGGGGGGGGGGGGTGGGGGGGGGGGGGGGTGGGGGGGGGGGGGGGTGGGGGGGGGGGGGGGTGGGGGGGGGGGGGGGTGGGGGGGGGGGGGGGTGGGGGGGGGGGGGGGTGGGGGGGGGGGGGGGTGGGGGGGGGGGGGGGTGGGGGGGGGGGGGGGTGGGGGGGGGGGGGGGTGGGGGGGGGGGGGGGTGGGGGGGGGGGGGGGTGGGGGGGGGGGGGGGTGGGGGGGGGGGGGGGTGGGGGGGGGGGGGGGTGGGGGGGGGGGGGGGTGGGGGGGGGGGGGGGTGGGGGGGGGGGGGGGTGGGGGGGGGGGGGGGTGGGGGGGGGGGGGGGTGGGGGGGGGGGGGGGTGGGGGGGGGGGGGGGTGGGGGGGGGGGGGGGTGGGGGGGGGGGGGGGTGGGGGGGGGGGGGGGTGGGGGGGGGGGGGGGTGGGGGGGGGGGGGGGTGGGGGGGGGGGGGGGTGGGGGGGGGGGGGGGTGGGGGGGGGGGGGGGTGGGGGGGGGGGGGGGTGGGGGGGGGGGGGGGTGGGGGGGGGGGGGGGTGGGGGGGGGGGGGGGTGGGGGGGGGGGGGGGTGGGGGGGGGGGGGGGTGGGGGGGGGGGGGGGTGGGGGGGGGGGGGGGTGGGGGGGGGGGGGGGTGGGGGGGGGGGGGGGTGGGGGGGGGGGGGGGTGGGGGGGGGGGGGGGTGGGGGGGGGGGGGGGTGGGGGGGGGGGGGGGTGGGGGGGGGGGGGGGTGGGGGGGGGGGGGGGTGGGGGGGGGGGGGGGTGGGGGGGGGGGGGGGTGGGGGGGGGGGGGGGTGGGGGGGGGGGGGGGTGGGGGGGGGGGGGGGTGGGGGGGGGGGGGGGTGGGGGGGGGGGGGGGTGGGGGGGGGGGGGGGTGGGGGGGGGGGGGGGTGGGGGGGGGGGGGGGTGGGGGGGGGGGGGGGTGGGGGGGGGGGGGGGTGGGGGGGGGGGGGGGTGGGGGGGGGGGGGGGTGGGGGGGGGGGGGGGTGGGGGGGGGGGGGGGTGGGGGGGGGGGGGGGTGGGGGGGGGGGGGGGTGGGGGGGGGGGGGGGTGGGGGGGGGGGGGGGTGGGGGGGGGGGGGGGTGGGGGGGGGGGGGGGTGGGGGGGGGGGGGGGTGGGGGGGGGGGGGGGTGGGGGGGGGGGGGGGTGGGGGGGGGGGGGGGTGGGGGGGGGGGGGGGTGGGGGGGGGGGGGGGTGGGGGGGGGGGGGGGTGGGGGGGGGGGGGGGTGGGGGGGGGGGGGGGTGGGGGGGGGGGGGGGTGGGGGGGGGGGGGGGTGGGGGGGGGGGGGGGTGGGGGGGGGGGGGGGTGGGGGGGGGGGGGGGTGGGGGGGGGGGGGGGTGGGGGGGGGGGGGGGTGGGGGGGGGGGGGGGTGGGGGGGGGGGGGGGTGGGGGGGGGGGGGGGTGGGGGGGGGGGGGGGTGGGGGGGGGGGGGGGTGGGGGGGGGGGGGGGTGGGGGGGGGGGGGGGTGGGGGGGGGGGGGGGTGGGGGGGGGGGGGGGTGGGGGGGGGGGGGGGTGGGGGGGGGGGGGGGTGGGGGGGGGGGGGGGTGGGGGGGGGGGGGGGTGGGGGGGGGGGGGGGTGGGGGGGGGGGGGGGTGGGGGGGGGGGGGGGTGGGGGGGGGGGGGGGTGGGGGGGGGGGGGGGTGGGGGGGGGGGGGGGTGGGGGGGGGGGGGGGTGGGGGGGGGGGGGGGTGGGGGGGGGGGGGGGTGGGGGGGGGGGGGGGTGGGGGGGGGGGGGGGTGGGGGGGGGGGGGGGTGGGGGGGGGGGGGGGTGGGGGGGGGGGGGGGTGGGGGGGGGGGGGGGTGGGGGGGGGGGGGGGTGGGGGGGGGGGGGGGTGGGGGGGGGGGGGGGTGGGGGGGGGGGGGGGTGGGGGGGGGGGGGGGTGGGGGGGGGGGGGGGTGGGGGGGGGGGGGGGTGGGGGGGGGGGGGGGTGGGGGGGGGGGGGGGTGGGGGGGGGGGGGGGTGGGGGGGGGGGGGGGTGGGGGGGGGGGGGGGTGGGGGGGGGGGGGGGTGGGGGGGGGGGGGGGTGGGGGGGGGGGGGGGTGGGGGGGGGGGGGGGTGGGGGGGGGGGGGGGTGGGGGGGGGGGGGGGTGGGGGGGGGGGGGGGTGGGGGGGGGGGGGGGTGGGGGGGGGGGGGGGTGGGGGGGGGGGGGGGTGGGGGGGGGGGGGGGTGGGGGGGGGGGGGGGTGGGGGGGGGGGGGGGTGGGGGGGGGGGGGGGTGGGGGGGGGGGGGGGTGGGGGGGGGGGGGGGTGGGGGGGGGGGGGGGTGGGGGGGGGGGGGGGTGGGGGGGGGGGGGGGTGGGGGGGGGGGGGGGTGGGGGGGGGGGGGGGTGGGGGGGGGGGGGGGTGGGGGGGGGGGGGGGTGGGGGGGGGGGGGGGTGGGGGGGGGGGGGGGTGGGGGGGGGGGGGGGTGGGGGGGGGGGGGGGTGGGGGGGGGGGGGGGTGGGGGGGGGGGGGGGTGGGGGGGGGGGGGGGTGGGGGGGGGGGGGGGTGGGGGGGGGGGGGGGTGGGGGGGGGGGGGGGTGGGGGGGGGGGGGGGTGGGGGGGGGGGGGGGTGGGGGGGGGGGGGGGTGGGGGGGGGGGGGGGTGGGGGGGGGGGGGGGTGGGGGGGGGGGGGGGTGGGGGGGGGGGGGGGTGGGGGGGGGGGGGGGTGGGGGGGGGGGGGGGTGGGGGGGGGGGGGGGTGGGGGGGGGGGGGGGTGGGGGGGGGGGGGGGTGGGGGGGGGGGGGGGTGGGGGGGGGGGGGGGTGGGGGGGGGGGGGGGTGGGGGGGGGGGGGGGTGGGGGGGGGGGGGGGTGGGGGGGGGGGGGGGTGGGGGGGGGGGGGGGTGGGGGGGGGGGGGGGTGGGGGGGGGGGGGGGTGGGGGGGGGGGGGGGTGGGGGGGGGGGGGGGTGGGGGGGGGGGGGGGTGGGGGGGGGGGGGGGTGGGGGGGGGGGGGGGTGGGGGGGGGGGGGGGTGGGGGGGGGGGGGGGTGGGGGGGGGGGGGGGTGGGGGGGGGGGGGGGTGGGGGGGGGGGGGGGTGGGGGGGGGGGGGGGTGGGGGGGGGGGGGGGTGGGGGGGGGGGGGGGTGGGGGGGGGGGGGGGTGGGGGGGGGGGGGGGTGGGGGGGGGGGGGGGTGGGGGGGGGGGGGGGTGGGGGGGGGGGGGGGTGGGGGGGGGGGGGGGTGGGGGGGGGGGGGGGTGGGGGGGGGGGGGGGTGGGGGGGGGGGGGGGTGGGGGGGGGGGGGGGTGGGGGGGGGGGGGGGTGGGGGGGGGGGGGGGTGGGGGGGGGGGGGGGTGGGGGGGGGGGGGGGTGGGGGGGGGGGGGGGTGGGGGGGGGGGGGGGTGGGGGGGGGGGGGGGTGGGGGGGGGGGGGGGTGGGGGGGGGGGGGGGTGGGGGGGGGGGGGGGTGGGGGGGGGGGGGGGTGGGGGGGGGGGGGGGTGGGGGGGGGGGGGGGTGGGGGGGGGGGGGGGTGGGGGGGGGGGGGGGTGGGGGGGGGGGGGGGTGGGGGGGGGGGGGGGTGGGGGGGGGGGGGGGTGGGGGGGGGGGGGGGTGGGGGGGGGGGGGGGTGGGGGGGGGGGGGGGTGGGGGGGGGGGGGGGTGGGGGGGGGGGGGGGTGGGGGGGGGGGGGGGTGGGGGGGGGGGGGGGTGGGGGGGGGGGGGGGTGGGGGGGGGGGGGGGTGGGGGGGGGGGGGGGTGGGGGGGGGGGGGGGTGGGGGGGGGGGGGGGTGGGGGGGGGGGGGGGTGGGGGGGGGGGGGGGTGGGGGGGGGGGGGGGTGGGGGGGGGGGGGGGTGGGGGGGGGGGGGGGTGGGGGGGGGGGGGGGTGGGGGGGGGGGGGGGTGGGGGGGGGGGGGGGTGGGGGGGGGGGGGGGTGGGGGGGGGGGGGGGTGGGGGGGGGGGGGGGTGGGGGGGGGGGGGGGTGGGGGGGGGGGGGGGTGGGGGGGGGGGGGGGTGGGGGGGGGGGGGGGTGGGGGGGGGGGGGGGTGGGGGGGGGGGGGGGTGGGGGGGGGGGGGGGTGGGGGGGGGGGGGGGTGGGGGGGGGGGGGGGTGGGGGGGGGGGGGGGTGGGGGGGGGGGGGGGTGGGGGGGGGGGGGGGTGGGGGGGGGGGGGGGTGGGGGGGGGGGGGGGTGGGGGGGGGGGGGGGTGGGGGGGGGGGGGGGTGGGGGGGGGGGGGGGTGGGGGGGGGGGGGGGTGGGGGGGGGGGGGGGTGGGGGGGGGGGGGGGTGGGGGGGGGGGGGGGTGGGGGGGGGGGGGGGTGGGGGGGGGGGGGGGTGGGGGGGGGGGGGGGTGGGGGGGGGGGGGGGTGGGGGGGGGGGGGGGTGGGGGGGGGGGGGGGTGGGGGGGGGGGGGGGTGGGGGGGGGGGGGGGTGGGGGGGGGGGGGGGTGGGGGGGGGGGGGGGTGGGGGGGGGGGGGGGTGGGGGGGGGGGGGGGTGGGGGGGGGGGGGGGTGGGGGGGGGGGGGGGTGGGGGGGGGGGGGGGTGGGGGGGGGGGGGGGTGGGGGGGGGGGGGGGTGGGGGGGGGGGGGGGTGGGGGGGGGGGGGGGTGGGGGGGGGGGGGGGTGGGGGGGGGGGGGGGTGGGGGGGGGGGGGGGTGGGGGGGGGGGGGGGTGGGGGGGGGGGGGGGTGGGGGGGGGGGGGGGTGGGGGGGGGGGGGGGTGGGGGGGGGGGGGGGTGGGGGGGGGGGGGGGTGGGGGGGGGGGGGGGTGGGGGGGGGGGGGGGTGGGGGGGGGGGGGGGTGGGGGGGGGGGGGGGTGGGGGGGGGGGGGGGTGGGGGGGGGGGGGGGTGGGGGGGGGGGGGGGTGGGGGGGGGGGGGGGTGGGGGGGGGGGGGGGTGGGGGGGGGGGGGGGTGGGGGGGGGGGGGGGTGGGGGGGGGGGGGGGTGGGGGGGGGGGGGGGTGGGGGGGGGGGGGGGTGGGGGGGGGGGGGGGTGGGGGGGGGGGGGGGTGGGGGGGGGGGGGGGTGGGGGGGGGGGGGGGTGGGGGGGGGGGGGGGTGGGGGGGGGGGGGGGTGGGGGGGGGGGGGGGTGGGGGGGGGGGGGGGTGGGGGGGGGGGGGGGTGGGGGGGGGGGGGGGTGGGGGGGGGGGGGGGTGGGGGGGGGGGGGGGTGGGGGGGGGGGGGGGTGGGGGGGGGGGGGGGTGGGGGGGGGGGGGGGTGGGGGGGGGGGGGGGTGGGGGGGGGGGGGGGTGGGGGGGGGGGGGGGTGGGGGGGGGGGGGGGTGGGGGGGGGGGGGGGTGGGGGGGGGGGGGGGTGGGGGGGGGGGGGGGTGGGGGGGGGGGGGGGTGGGGGGGGGGGGGGGTGGGGGGGGGGGGGGGTGGGGGGGGGGGGGGGTGGGGGGGGGGGGGGGTGGGGGGGGGGGGGGGTGGGGGGGGGGGGGGGTGGGGGGGGGGGGGGGTGGGGGGGGGGGGGGGTGGGGGGGGGGGGGGGTGGGGGGGGGGGGGGGTGGGGGGGGGGGGGGGTGGGGGGGGGGGGGGGTGGGGGGGGGGGGGGGTGGGGGGGGGGGGGGGTGGGGGGGGGGGGGGGTGGGGGGGGGGGGGGGTGGGGGGGGGGGGGGGTGGGGGGGGGGGGGGGTGGGGGGGGGGGGGGGTGGGGGGGGGGGGGGGTGGGGGGGGGGGGGGGTGGGGGGGGGGGGGGGTGGGGGGGGGGGGGGGTGGGGGGGGGGGGGGGTGGGGGGGGGGGGGGGTGGGGGGGGGGGGGGGTGGGGGGGGGGGGGGGTGGGGGGGGGGGGGGGTGGGGGGGGGGGGGGGTGGGGGGGGGGGGGGGTGGGGGGGGGGGGGGGTGGGGGGGGGGGGGGGTGGGGGGGGGGGGGGGTGGGGGGGGGGGGGGGTGGGGGGGGGGGGGGGTGGGGGGGGGGGGGGGTGGGGGGGGGGGGGGGTGGGGGGGGGGGGGGGTGGGGGGGGGGGGGGGTGGGGGGGGGGGGGGGTGGGGGGGGGGGGGGGTGGGGGGGGGGGGGGGTGGGGGGGGGGGGGGGTGGGGGGGGGGGGGGGTGGGGGGGGGGGGGGGTGGGGGGGGGGGGGGGTGGGGGGGGGGGGGGGTGGGGGGGGGGGGGGGTGGGGGGGGGGGGGGGTGGGGGGGGGGGGGGGTGGGGGGGGGGGGGGGTGGGGGGGGGGGGGGGTGGGGGGGGGGGGGGGTGGGGGGGGGGGGGGGTGGGGGGGGGGGGGGGTGGGGGGGGGGGGGGGTGGGGGGGGGGGGGGGTGGGGGGGGGGGGGGGTGGGGGGGGGGGGGGGTGGGGGGGGGGGGGGGTGGGGGGGGGGGGGGGTGGGGGGGGGGGGGGGTGGGGGGGGGGGGGGGTGGGGGGGGGGGGGGGTGGGGGGGGGGGGGGGTGGGGGGGGGGGGGGGTGGGGGGGGGGGGGGGTGGGGGGGGGGGGGGGTGGGGGGGGGGGGGGGTGGGGGGGGGGGGGGGTGGGGGGGGGGGGGGGTGGGGGGGGGGGGGGGTGGGGGGGGGGGGGGGTGGGGGGGGGGGGGGGTGGGGGGGGGGGGGGGTGGGGGGGGGGGGGGGTGGGGGGGGGGGGGGGTGGGGGGGGGGGGGGGTGGGGGGGGGGGGGGGTGGGGGGGGGGGGGGGTGGGGGGGGGGGGGGGTGGGGGGGGGGGGGGGTGGGGGGGGGGGGGGGTGGGGGGGGGGGGGGGTGGGGGGGGGGGGGGGTGGGGGGGGGGGGGGGTGGGGGGGGGGGGGGGTGGGGGGGGGGGGGGGTGGGGGGGGGGGGGGGTGGGGGGGGGGGGGGGTGGGGGGGGGGGGGGGTGGGGGGGGGGGGGGGTGGGGGGGGGGGGGGGTGGGGGGGGGGGGGGGTGGGGGGGGGGGGGGGTGGGGGGGGGGGGGGGTGGGGGGGGGGGGGGGTGGGGGGGGGGGGGGGTGGGGGGGGGGGGGGGTGGGGGGGGGGGGGGGTGGGGGGGGGGGGGGGTGGGGGGGGGGGGGGGTGGGGGGGGGGGGGGGTGGGGGGGGGGGGGGGTGGGGGGGGGGGGGGGTGGGGGGGGGGGGGGGTGGGGGGGGGGGGGGGTGGGGGGGGGGGGGGGTGGGGGGGGGGGGGGGTGGGGGGGGGGGGGGGTGGGGGGGGGGGGGGGTGGGGGGGGGGGGGGGTGGGGGGGGGGGGGGGTGGGGGGGGGGGGGGGTGGGGGGGGGGGGGGGTGGGGGGGGGGGGGGGTGGGGGGGGGGGGGGGGGGGGGGGGGGGGGGGGGGGGGCGGGGGACGGGGGGGGGGGGGGGGGGGGTGGGGAGTTGGGGGGGGGGGGTGGGGGGGGCGGGGGGGGGGGTGGGGGGGGTGGGTGGCGGGGGGGGGGTGGGGGTGTGGGGGGGGGGGTGGGTGGGGGGTGGGGGGGGGGGGGGGGGTGGGGGGGGGGGGGGGTGGGGGGGGGGGGGGGTGGGGGGATGTGCACTCCCACACACGCCAGCTGGGTGACCTTGGGCTAGTCACAGCTTCTCGGAGCTCTCTCAGCCCCACCTACCTCA
Organism: Sphaerodactylus townsendi; assembly: GCF_021028975.2. Classification (NCBI taxonomy): domain Eukaryota; kingdom Metazoa; phylum Chordata; class Lepidosauria; order Squamata; family Sphaerodactylidae; genus Sphaerodactylus; species Sphaerodactylus townsendi. The sequence goes on from NC_059427.1 coordinate 12,085,953, forward strand.
CAGGGTGTTTGTTGTGAGGGGGGAAGGGCAAGGAGATTGTAAGCCCCTTTGAGGGCCTTTCCCCACTCCCTTCCATCCCCCCTATGCCGCGCGCTGCTCTCAGCGTGCGGCATCCCAGGCGCGCGCCCAGGCATCCCCACGACCCCGCGCTCTGTGCGGGGTCGTCAAAAGGCGCCGTTCAGAAGAGTGCCTGGGATGCCGCGTGCCGAGGGGGCGCGACAGTGGCAGCGTCGGGGCGGCTGCGCTGTGGCCGCCCCTGCCGTGGGGAGGGAGGAGGAACCCTGCGCTACTCTCCTCAAGTAGCGCGGGGCTTACGGTAAGTGGGGAAAGGCCCTGAGTCTCCTGCAGAATATCCTGCATTATATCCCTCCTGCAGGGGGGGATATAATTCCAAACTCTTCTTCTCTTCTTTCTTGATGGTCTCCCACCCAAATACTGACTTTGGTTGACCCTGCTTAGCTTTTGAGATCTGACGAGATCAGTGATTTGCCTATCAAAAAATAGGGAAAAGTATGGAATGTAACGTTTTGATGGCTGAGAGTCTTGAATTCTCTGCAAAGGACGAGGAACTATGGGAGCAGGAAAGGATTTCTACAAAAGGGGCCTTTGAATAGCGATGGGGCGGAGTGTAAGGAAGGTATAAATTAACAAACCGGTTCTTCACCTGTCCAGCCTGGGGGGCAGTGGCAGGAATATGATCCCACACCATCCTCGCAAGTCCCCCCATTGTAGCACTGATGCTGTATGCAGTCATCCGGATTCACCTCACAGTACTGTCCTGTGTAACCTGTAGAGGGAGACATTGAGAAGGAAAAGTCAGGGTCATTTTTAATGTTTGGTAGCCATCTTAGTTGGTAACCGTGGTGATCCACTGTATTGAATTTTCACTTTATAGAAACAGCTATCTTGAAACTTTACTCTTAAGCTCATCCATCCATCCCTGCAGTGAGGTCTGGCAGTTTCCCACCTCGGGATCAATTCCAGGTCCCTGTCAGCCTTAAGGAGCCTTTTGGTTTATTATTTTCAGGTTGCAAAAATGGACTGGGGCAAGGATTTTGTTAAATTTTAATTAATTCATTTTATTTTTCTTCCTTGCGGAGACCCAGAGCAGCTTACCACATTGTTCTGTTCGCATCCACTTTATTTTCACAACCACCTGGTGAGGTAGTTTAGGGTGAGAAATTGGGAAGGGCCCAAATTCACCTAGGAGGTTTCTGTGGCAGAGCAAGGGTTATAACTAACAGTCCAACTCATGAGAGTCTCAGTGCTTGTTTCAGGTCCTAGTCTGACACTACAGTCATTATATGGTGCTGACTGCATACAGTGGCGTAGCGCCCACGGGACAGGAAGGGCACAACAGCCCGGGCGTGCACTGATTTGGGGGCATGGCTGGTGAATGGAGGGGGTGTTCCGGGGCAGGGGCGGGCAGTATCGTGGCAGGGGCGCAGGGCGCGGACGTGCCCCAGGCGCAGTTTCCCCTTGCTCCACCCCTGGCTGCATATAATTAACCAACTACATGAATAACTGAGACCCTCATGATTTTAAAAACAGAAATAGAATCTGCTGGGGATTCCAAATCAGAATAAATCCTAAATATTTACACCCTTCTAAACTGGGCTTAGAAGGGTATATGTCAGTTCAGAGTTGCACTGTTAGTGTTGGAAGGAAAAAGGCAGGCACTGGTTTCCTTTCAAGGCTAATAATAGCACAAAGTCTGTAACAAGTGGTGACACCATCAGGAAGAAAGAGTTGAACTTCTTCACACCACACACTGTCCCGGCCCAAACTGGGACTTTATACAGCTGTTATTTCTATTGAAAAACCACTGGGGGAGAGTCAACTGGGGATATTCCACAGTTTCGTCAAGTTCAGGGAGAGGCGATGTTTTTGGCCTGAGTGACAACAAACCCTGACATTTCTCAGTGATGGGGAAATAGGCTAACACGGAGAAAAGGTGGCGATGGCAAGGCAGAGACAAGAGTAATCCTTGGCCGTGTGCACCGGCCGCAAGGCAAGATGCGGTGATGTTGCCAGGCTCTCAGACCCAGTTTCTGCCTGTGCAGTTTTGGGAGATGATGGTGGGAATAAGTCAGGCTTTCTCACAGGCTGCTGCGCTCAGCTGCTCTGCCTCAGATGTTTGCCTTGGTGACTTGAGCAACACGCATGCCGCTGTTCAGTGTAGAATCTCAGGGCCAAACTGCAGGTTATGAATTTTGACACGAACCCAACCTGCTTTCTGCAGATAAAGGGATTTTTTCGATTGGTTGTGGTGGGTTTTCCGGGCCGCGTGGCCAAGGTCTGGTAGATCTTGTTCCTAACGTTTTGCCTGCATCTGTGGCCGACATCTTCAGAGGCGTATCACAGAGGGAAGTCTATTAACACACTGTGTAACAGACTTCTCTCTGTGATACACCTCTGAAGATGCCAGCCACAGATGCAGGCAAAATGTTAGGAACAAGATCTACCAGACCACGGCCACACAGCCCGGAAAACCCACCACAACCAGTTGAATCTGGCTGTGAAAGCCTTTGGCGGATTTTTTAATGTCCATGGGGACCCAGTTCAGCTTCGGATAATGGCTTAAGATGAGACAGTTCTTCTGCGCCCACCATATTATTTTCCTGAATGGAAATAGCCCAGGGAGGAGGGCAGTAAATCATGCAAATTATTCCCCACAAGGGCCGTTTCAGCTCAGGAAAATGGCATTGGAGGGAAGGCAGCAGCACCCTCCTCCCCTTAGAGTTACCATTCCCAGCTTGGGAAAATCCTGGAGATTTGGGAGGTCACAGCCTGGGGAAAAGGGAGTTTGGTTTATTCAGCCAATTCCAATACCCAATGCTAATCCCGCAGAGGTGGGATCCCGCAGGTTGTCACAGGTTCCCGAGAGTAGGTTACTCATTATTTGTGTGTGCCGAGAGGGGGTTACTAATTGGTGATTTTGCCACGTGATTTTTGCCTTAGTTATGCCCCTCCTCTCAGCAGTAGCGCGCAGAACTTGAAGCAGTCTAGCAGGAGGTGCACCGGCGTGCGTGGCAGCCTGCGCCTGCGTGCATTCGTTTCCCGCCCAAGGACCGGGGCAGCGGCTGCGTCCTTGCCACAGCCCCGCCCAAGAATGCCCCGCCCCCAGAATGCCACACCCCCGCCGTGCCCTGCCCAGCCTCATTGGCGCTACGCCACAGTTTGAATCCCACCACCATGGGAACCTGTTTTTGAATCCCACCACTGGACTAGTTAAAATAACAGGCAGAAGACATAGGCTTTTTGAGATGTGTATTTATATAATGACTATCTTCTGAATAGAAACTGCTTGCACTATTATTCATCCCTTTTACATTTAAACTTCATAACCACCTAGGCTGTAAGGTATCTTTGGCTGAAACACAGTAAACTGGCCCAGGATCACCCAAACAATAACTTCTACAGCAGTGGTTCTCAACCTTCCTAATGCCGCGAACCTTTAATACAGTTCCTCATGTTGTGGTGACCCCCAACCCTCACATTTATCCATTTTACAGATGGAGAACACTGATGCAGAGAGTCTTGGGCGACCCCTGTGAAAGGGTCGTTCGGCCCCCAAAAGCGGTCACGACCCACAGGTTGAGAACTGCAAAGCAAAGTGGGGATCCTGGCATAACCCAGTTCTTGGCCTATAAACTCTTACCTGGAGGACACAGGCAGCCGTGGTATATTTCCCCGACTTCATGGCAGGTGCTTCCATGGAGGCAGACCTCAGGGGTGCACGGCCCCAGGCGGTACTGGCAGAGCGGACCAGTGGAGCTGGCTGGGCAGACGCAGCGGAAGGAGCCGATGTTGTTGAGACAACGGCCTCCGTTCAGGCAGGGACTAGGATTCCTGAAGCATTCGTTGATGTCATATTGGCAGGTGTGGCCCTCGAACCCTGGCTGGCACTGGCAGATGATGTATGGGTAGGTGTTGAGGCAGGTTCCCCCATTGGCACAGGGATGAGCTTGGCAGAAGTCTCGGAGCTGGCACTTCTTTCCTGGAAACATACCGAATATGGAGTCATTGGGATGGATCTTATCCTTATCCTAACCCTCTGCAGGGTTCCCCTAAAGAAAATGGAGGGAGGACTCTATAGCGGCGTACCATGCTGAGCAGTGGCGTACCGCCCATTGGGCAAAGAGGGCAGTTGCCCAAGGCGCAAAAATTGCTAGTCATGTGGGGGCTCCTGATTTCTAAGCCCCACCCAATATGGCTAAGCCCCACCCACTCTGTACAGTGGCCCACAAGCCACCAGAGGCAAAGCAGGAGGACGGGGAGCCTCTGGTGAACTTGGGCTGCTGGGGCCGTCCAGGAAGGGTGAGTGCCGTGGCCAGGCTGCTCCGCCCATGGGGGGACATCAAACTCAGGTTTTGCCCGGGGTGCCAGTTTGCCTAGGTATGCCACTGATGCTGAGCACCCTTCTCTCCCCAAGCCACACCCTCTTCACCCCAAATCTCTACAAAACTCCACATAAAGAAGAGTTTTTGCTGTTGCACATGCACAGAATACTCCACATGTTTTTGCTATTGCACATGCACAGAATACTCCACATGTTTTTGCTGTTGCACATGCACAGAATACTCCACATGTTTTTGCTGTTGCACATGCACAGAATACTCTACATGGAGTGAGGAATCGGGACCCCCCTCCAGAGACGTAGCAAGGGGGGAAAGCACCCAGTGCACCGGTGCGTCCTCCGCCCCCATCCCACCCCGGAACGCCTCCGTCCCACCCTGGAACGCCCCCACCACACCCTCACAGGGGTGTGCACCCGGTGCGTCGTGCCCCCTTCCCCCTGAAGCTACGCCTCTGCCCCACTCTTTAAAACGCTTAACGTGTGGTTTGGACCTCAACAGAAAAGAACCAGAGGGACAGAATGAAAAATACCATTTTTTCTATCCTGAAATGCCCAGGGTCCCGGAACTCTGCCCTCCCCATACCAGACTGCATGTCCCTTACACACGTGGCTAAGACACGGAGCACCTGCTTGGTATCCAGAAGGTCCCAAGTTCAATCCCTGGCATCACCATTTAAAGGACCAAGCAGTAGGAGGTGCGAAAGACCTCTGACTGTGACCCTAGAGAGCCACTCTCAGTCAGCGTTTGGGACTCTTTAGTTTGGAGAGGAGACGTCTGAGGGGGGATATGATTGAAGTCTATAAAATTATGCATGGGATAGAAAATGTTGACAGAGAGAAATTTTTCTCTCTCACAATACTAGAACCAGGGGGCATTCATTGAAAATGCTGGGGGGAAGAATTAGGACTACTAAAAGGAAACACTTCTTCACGCAACGTGTGATTGGTGTTTGGAATATGCTGCCACAGGAGGTGGTGATGGCCACTAACCTGGATAGCTTTAAAAGGGGCTTGGACAGATTTATGGAGGAGAAGTCGATCTATGGCTACCAATCTTGATCCTCCTTGATCTCAGATTGCAAATGCCTTTGCAGAACAGGTGCTCAGGAGCAGCAGCAGCAGAAGGCCATTGCTTTCACATCCTGCACGTGAGCTCCCAAAGGCCCCTGGTGGGTCACTGCGAGTAGCAGAGAGCTGGACTAGATGGACTCTGGTCTGATCCAGCTGGCTTGTTCTTATGTTCTTATGTTCTTATAGACTATACTGACTTGGATGGACCAATGATCTGCTTTGGTATGAGGAAGATTCATGCATTTGATCTGTGTTTACATTAGTCAGGAAATCTGCGCTTCCCTTGGCTGACCTGTCCATCCGGTTGTACACTGGCAGCGGTACTGGTTTCCAGAGAACGCCTGGCAACTTCCTCCATGTTGGCAGGGCGAAGGGAGGCACGGGTCTGCAGCCGTCTCCCGGCATTCCTCTCCGGCGAAACCAGGAGGGCAAATGCAAGTGTATGCAGGGGGGCTGGAGGCTGGAAGGTTCTTGAGGGAGCAGGTGCCCTTGTTCTGGCAGCGCCCGGGGGTGCAAGGGTCTGCAAACTGACACAGGTCTCCCATGTAGCCAGGAAGACACCTGTCAAGAACACACACACACACCCAAAATATGAAAGGGTAAAAAACATCGCTGGAAGCAATAGGAGCTGAACCCTGAAGAAGGAAATTAACACGGCAAGAGTACCACGCAATAGCCAGCTGTCTTTATTTGTTTAAAAGAATGCAACTTAATGGAAGTTTCACATTCCCTGGCCCGAATGGTCTGCTCACTTCTCCCAGATATGTGGGATTTGCTCAGCTATGTGATGGGCAAAATTCCAACAGGTTCAGCCCACAGATGCAGCAATGAGATTCTCTGTTCAATTCATAGTACAGTCCCTCTACACCCGTGATGGCAAACCTTTGGCACTCCAGATGTTATGGACTACAATTCCCATCAGCCCCTTCCAGCATGGCCAATTGGCTGATGGGAATTGTAGTCCATAACATCTGGAGTGCCAAAGGTTCGCCACCACGGCTCTACCCCATCCCCACCAGTATTTAGATGATGAGCACAAAATTCAGCAGATGCAGCTTTACTCAGCATTAAAGGGGATGAACTGAAGCAGGAATATGCACCAGTTGGGTATCTGCCTGCCAAACCAGGCCTGTGCTGAAGCCAATATGCTCCTGGAGAGGGAGCGGTCAGTCGGGAAGGGACAGGTGAAGCCTCGGAGATCGCGCAGACAGGAAGGACTGAGCTATATGTGCGATGTTCGAGTGGAAGGGCACTGCTGACATTGAGGGGCATGTATAACATTGGCAAATGAACAAGTGGATGAGTGGATATGAGGACAGATCTTGGTTTGTTGCAGGCCCTGGTTGGAGACTGTCTTTGGGCAAGAAAAGGGGTGCCTCCCATTGACTGTGAGAAGGGTATCGTTTTCCAGAATGGGTCGCTGGTTGTTAATGATGTGTTCAGCCAGTTTGAGCTGAGTGCCATGTTTTAATGTTCTAAGCTTGTTGTAACCCGCCCAGAGCCCTTCGGTGATTGGGCGGGATATAAATCCAACAAACAAACAAACAAACAACTCTAATGAAGAACTGGAATCTGGTTGCAAGCTTACAGGCATGAGAAGGTCCCGCTGGAATTGCTCAAACAGCTCCCTCCGTTCTGGCAGGGATCTTGGGTGCAAAAAAGACCTGGAAGAGAGGTAGAAAGAGTGAGGCACTCACAGAAGAGATGTCTCAGGCCCTTTCCCCACTTACCTTAAGCCCCGCGCTACTCTCCTAAAGTAGCGCGGGGTCCAGCTGCACTCCCCACTTCAGGGGCGGCGAGAACGCAGCCGCCCCGACGCTGCCTCTCTCGCGCCCCCTCAGCGCGCGTAATTCCTGGCGCCTTTTCAAATGCCGCCTTTTGATGACGTGGGGAAGCCGGGGCGCGCACCAGGAATTGCGCGCGCTGTGAATTGCGCGCAGCAACCCTCCGACAAGGGTAAGTGAGGAAAGGGCCTCAGTCAATAAGGCCTGGTTCTCACAAACAGCAGAAGAGGCAGCATCGTCATGTCTGAGTGGGCTTCAGACAGCCTGGTGGGCCTCACCCATGCCAAACAAGTAGGGTTCCCAACTCCGGTTTGAGAAATCCCTGAAAATTTGGGGAAGTCTGGGGGAGAGGGGAAGCTGGGGAGGGGAAGTTGCTTGGCCATGGCGTGATGCCATAAAATCTCCCCTCTGAAGCGGCCATTTCATCCTGGGGGCTGACCCAGATATAATATTGGGAGAGTTCCAGGCACCACCTGAAGGTTGGTAACCCACAAGCAATAAAAAGCCCCGCACCTAGCTAACCAGCATCTCAAGGAAGAAAGGTCCAAACATCACCATCTCACTAAATGCTTATTTGCTATCGGCAGGTATATCTGTGTGTGAATGAATGACCATCTGGACTTGGGACCTGCTCTGAAATGACATTGAAATTATATTGTCCACCTTTGTTGCCTGTGAAGCAGAAAACTACACGAACGTATCTTTTCATGATTTTTTAAAAGGGCGCCAAAGTACTTGTGTATCCAGAGACATGAAGGTGGATGATGGGCTTTGCTGCATTTTACAAAATCCATGCTTTCCAGGGTTGTTGCAACTCCTGGAAAAAGGGCAGAGAGGAAGAAGCAGGCGCCTTCTCTTTGCCTGTTCCCTGCCCTCCATGCAGCCATGATCACAACTGGCAGGCAGAGGACCAACTGATTTCCCTTTTAAGAGCACCAGGGAGGCCCCCATTCACAGATTTCGTGGTGTCCTGTTTGTTTTGGCCCAGGCTGAAGCAGCAAGTCACGGTTCAGTTGTTGGGCACTGGCTCTGCATGGCGAAGGTCCCAGGCTGAAGCTTGGATGGACTAGAACCAGGGGGCATCCGTTGAAAATGCTGGGGGGAGGAATTAGGACTAATAAAAGGAAACACTTCTTCACGCAACGTGTGATTGGTGTTTGGAATATGCTGCCACAGGAGGTGGTGACGGCCACTCACCTGGATAGCCTTAAAAAGGGCTTGGACAGATTTATGGAGGAGAAGTCGATCTATGGCTACCAATCTTGATCCTCCTTGATCTCAGATTGCAAATGCCTTAGCAGACCTGGTGCTCGGGAGCAACAGCCGCAGAAGGCCCTTGCTTTCACCTCCTGCATGTGAGCTCCCAAAGGCACCTGGTGGGCCACTGCAAGTAGCGGAGTGCTGGACTAGATGGACTCTGGTCTGATCCAGCAGGCTAGTTCTTGTGTTCTTATGAGGTCAAGGAAGAACTTGGGGAAACTGGTCCTGTTCATGTGCAAACAAATGTATCCTTTCTTCCTCATGTCTGATCCCCCTTTGCATGCCTGCACCATTTATACACATTCATCTGTTGCATTATTCCACTGCTGCCCCTTCCTGGATCCTTCAGTCCCACCCGCTCTCCTTCACCCATGCTCATCGTTGCACAAAACTACCCAGCAAATGCTCTGCACACCCATGACTTTTCGGCGAGCTCAGACAGACGCGGCTACAGATGCATCAACACTGGCGTTATCCCCAAAATTGCAAGCGAGGCTTTTCAGCTGGGGCTGGATCCAAAACAACAAGCAGCTGGGAACATTCTCGCTCCTGCTTTTGGGCTATGCAAAAAGTCCCGTCCCCCCCCCCCAGACTGGTTCATACAGCTGAAGACACTCCAGCAAGGAAGAGCAAAAGACACCGGTTGAAAAGTTGGTCTGGCTAAACTACAGCCATGAAGCATCCACACCAGCCAGTGGTGGGATCCAAAAATTTTAGTAACAGGTTCCCTCGCCAGCCCCCCCTCAGCAAAGGGGGCAGAGGCATACCTAGGCAAACCTGAGCCCTGGGCAAAACCTGAGTTGGATTTATTTATTTATTTATTTTATTGGACTTTTATACCCCACATGGGCAGCCATCCCACCACAACCCCCCAATTTTTTTTTTGCACCAGGTCATTTCTAAATCATCATCACATTATAAAAAATGCACCAACTCACAAATCTGAACACAGCAATGGTGAAACACACAGGTTCTTTGGTAGAGACTGGTGAGATAAAAGGGACGAAAGGCTGAGAACCCATGAATTGCAGTACCTGAAAGGGATTAACCCAGTTCGGGGAGTTACATTATTAGTCGCAATTGCTATATGGAACCTTCACGTTCAAAGGCAGTGTGCCTCTCGGGGAGGCGAGGGCGTGGAGGCGGAAAAGCGGACCCAATGAGTAACCCCCTCTCGGCACACACAAATAATTAGTAACCCCCTCTCGGGAACTGGTGAGAACCTGCTGGATCCCACCTCTGACACCAGGCCACCTGTTGTTCTGCTCATACTCACCTCGAGCAAATGGAATCAAAACCAGCAGCAGCAGCGGCAAATGCTTCATCCTGTTTTGGAGACCTTCCCAGTCCAGCCCCCTGATCTTCTCTCAATTCCCACATTGGTCCCCCATTCAAAGGAGAGTGTGGAACTCAAGACCACCAGTCAGACAGAACCTGATGGAAGAATATCCCTTGGATGCCTCCCACCCCCACCCACTGAGCCCTTGATATCAGTGGCACTGCCAGGGCTACATGTCTGGAGGAATTCTCTTCAATCACCCCACCCACCCTTACTTTAAGAACAAGGCACATCCTGCCATTCCCGGACTCCATTGTGGGAGGTTTCCTGCCCCACACAATACATGGGAGGAGAAAGATTTCCTGTTACCCAGGGCACTGTTGTCAACATTCAAAACAGGGATGGGGAATACTGGGAGGAAGGCATAGGGATCCAGAGGTGGCACAGAGACCTTAAAAAAGAAAGGACCCAGAGGATCTCATGTAGTGAGGGAGTTGCAATTTGCAGAGTCCCTGTGTCACACAGAGTGCATCAGCACCAGAAATCCTCCCACTGTAGACGAGGGAAGCGAAAAGCTGCATAGTTCGTTTCAAGCCTCAAACTGAAATCCCGGCTGAGCCCTAAAGCTCCCTGGGTGGTTCTTGGGTACGTGACTGTCGGCATTTGTCAAGCAGAGGCACAAGCCCTAATCTTGCCATCATACTTCAGAACATAAGAACATAAGAACAAGCCAGCTGGATCAGACCAGAGTCCATCTAGTCCAGCTCTCTGCTACTCGCAGTGGCCCACCAGGGGCCTTTGGGAGCTCACGTGCAGGAGGCCTTCTGCGGCTGTTGCTCCCGAGCACCTGGTACTTGCTTAGCTAAGAACCCAAAGGTTGGTGGTTTTAGAAGAATATAGTTCATATCTTTGGGGGGGAAAATCCTCCTCTTCCCAACCTTTTGGTTTCTATTCTGGGTTTCGTTTCCCTTCCGTTTTTTGCATTATACTTGCTCAGTCAAGGACTGACAGGAGAAAACAGACCCGAATTTGGACAGGAAAGCGGGGAAGGTATTAATTATCTTAACGGAGACCTGCAGTGAAAGATTTGTCGATTACAGATTAATAGGTGAACTTCCGCTGTCTTTAGTTTAGCAGTTTCCTGTCCATTCCCAAGGCTTGCTGAGGTCGCCATAAGTCAGCTGCCATTTGACAGGGCTTTACACACACATATTATAGTTAAGTCCTTCTTGTCCCCAAAACCTGGCTGTGTGGTGTAGTGGTTAAGAGTGGGGGGTTTCTAATCTGGAGAACTGGGTTGGATTCCTCACTCCTTCGAATGAGCGGCGGACTCTTATCTGGTGAACTGGATTTGTTTCCCTGCTCCTGCCTGTGAAGCCTGCTAGGAGAACTTGGGCTAGTTACAGTTCTCTCAGAACTCTTTCGGCCCCACCCACCTCACAAGGTGTCTGTTGAGTGGTGGGGAGGGAAGGTGACCGAAAGCGGCTTTGAGACTCCTTTCAGTAGAGAAAACTGGGGCATAAAAACAACTCTTCTCCTCCTCCTCAAGGAACAACCTCTCACAGCACCAGGAATTCCCCAACCTGCAGCCGGCAACCCTTCCAGTTTGGCTAGTTTTACTGTCCTCGGATATCTCTCCCTTCCAACTTTCCCCCTTGAGATTTCAGCAACCAAAACACAGGCTTTCGTCTGTATTGCCGCCCTCCCTCGCTGCTTTCGGTTTGTTAACCTCGTCTGCCCCTGTACGGTTCCAAGTCTTTCCCAAACAACATTTATTTAGTAATGTTGCAGGTCGTCTCCAAAGAACATCCTGTTTATCTACGTCTTCATTCTGCTTTACACTCACAGAACTGGGAAGAAACGCAATCTGCTTCGATTCCAAACTCTAAAACAGGATATCCACCGGCTATACAATCTCTGACAGTTGCCAGCCCCACCTTCCACAATACTGCTATGCAACTGGATCCCTAGCAGAATCACTGCTGCAAAGAGGAACCTTGAGACATTTAGATTTTCCCATCTCCACAGAGCTCTCCTTGCAAAGGGTGACCTTACTAGGGTTACCCACAAATTGCACCTAAAATTAAATTTTGATTCATTACTAAGGAAGTATATTACTAAGGAGCAGCAGTGGTGTAGGAGATTAAGAGCTCGTGAATCTAATCTGGAGGAACCGGGTTTGATTCCCAGCTCTGCCACCTGAGCTGTGGAGGCTTATCTGGGGAATTCAGATTAGCCTGTACACTCCCACACATGCCAGCTGGGTGACCTTGGGCTAGTCACAATTCTTCGGAGCTCTCTCTGTTCCACCTACCTCACAGGGTGTTTGTTGTGAGGGGGGAAGGGCAAGGAGATTGTAAGCCCCTTTGAGTCTCCTACAGGAGAGAAAGGGGGGGGATACAAATCCAAACTCTTCTTCTTCTTCTTCTTCTTCTTCTTCTATATTCAGAAATTCAGCTTCTTCTTTTTTTAGATCTACTCGGCATTAATCCAAGTTCCAGTTTATTGCATTTCATGCCACAGCTAGTGACTAACGGCCAGTGCAGCAATCAGCATTCTGTATTCCTGCAATCTCATGTGTGAAAACTGCAGACTACTTGAATAGCTGAAGACTACAAAGTCCATGATGCAGTGTGAATGTGAATTCAATGTATATCAATAAAGTCCACGATGCAGTGTGAATGCTGTTCTGGGAATAAGCCCCACTGAATAAAATGGGACTTAGTTCAGGTATACTCAGAACTAAGTCCCAGTTTACTCAGTGGGGCTTACTCCCAGGACAGTATTATTAAGATTGCTTTGCAAATCTACTGGTCCATCAAGATCAGTACTGTTTATGTAGACTGAAAGCAACTTTCCAAGTTCTCGAACTCAGGGAGAGCTCTTTCACATTACCTACCTGCCCACTTTCATGTTTTAACTAGAGATGCCAGGATATGAGACCATACTTTTCTATAGACCAAATACTGAGTTGCATCATCATTCTTCTTACAGAAAGGGGTAGTGATTTTTTTAAAATTTCCTGCCTCCTTCTACAGAATGCTGATCTTATGCTGTTTGGGTGGGGGTTTCAGTCACTCAGAAGAGTCAGCATTTCAGAGGACCTCTTGGGTTTCAGATGGAGAGGGGAAGGGAAGAAACCCCCTTTCCCAGAAGAGGTTTTGCAGAAGAGGTTCTTCTGGTGGAAAGCGAGAAGAAAACGTGACACAAGAGGAGGCGGGTCGGGACAAGAAATCTTGCCCCAATGCGCCTCCTCTCTTGGCATGCTGCCAAGAGGAAGTTCATGGGGCCCAGATTTTTGGCCTTGACGCACCTCCTCTCTTGGCATGCTGCAAAGATGAAGAGCGTCGGGACAAGATTTCTTGCCCCCACCCACTTCTGGTCCCACTGCACACCCCAGCACCTGTGGGTAATTGGCCCTATTTTCCCTATTGGTTATTGAGAATTTCAGCATCCCATCAAGACCACCTTAACTTCAATTTAACGTGGCCCAGATGTTTCCTCCATTTGTGTAGTGAGAACAACACAAAAGGAAGAGATTTCAGCATTCGGTGAAGAACTGTTTGTTTACCCCCACTTTGAAGAAAATTCAGCGGGATATTTAGACTGTGCAAACAAATAACTAAACCCCCTATCCATCTTTCCAACCTGTTCTTTTGGGTCCCAGCTCTTCCTCTAAATGAGACTGGAGGGAATCTGGTTTACTGATTAAAAGCTAGCATGACTCTTGCCATCTTTTGACCTCAAAGCCTGAATCTTTAGATAACTCTGAATTTTTCACCTCTGCTGTTTCTACAACTCAATCCCCGTTTCAGTCCTAACTCCCATGTATGAATCAGACTTGTCATTTTTTAAAAATGTAATTTAATTTTAATTGGGAGGCAATGCATTGTAGTGGTGTGGAGACAGTGTAGCTCAGTGGTGGCGAACCTTTGGCACTCCAGCTGTTATGGACTACAATTCCCATCAGCTGCCAGCATGGCCAATTGGCATGTAGCTAGAGCTGGGCAGTTGGCGTGTAGCATGGCCAATTGGCGTGTAGCTAGAGCTGGGCAGTTGGCGTGTAGCATGGCCAATTGGCGTGTAGCTAGAGCTGGGCAGTTGGCGTGTAGCATGGCCAATTGGCGTGTAGCTAGAGCTGGGCAGTTGGCGTGTAGCATGGCCAATTGGCGTGTAGCTAGAGCTGGGCAGAAATCCTTGCCTGCTAGGAAACAGACCAGATGTAACTTTGGGGCCTAGGTCAAGTGTGATAGTACGGTTCTAACTCAATCTGAGTTACACCCTTCAAAGACGACTGTGCAAAGAGTAATGCAGCTTGGAATATGCCTGTGAGTCTCTCATCACTAGGCAACGTAGACTCCCTGCATGAAACCAGGAAGACGGTAGACTGCACAATCTTGTGGTGAAACAAGGATTTTCATGCTCAACCAAAGAACGGGTAGAACTTTGAGGCATGCCCTTTTCTCTCTCTCTTGCACATCTGAGACCACTCCAACATGCCACAGAGAGGCCAGGATTTCTTCAGAGCGTCTACATTCTGGAAAGTGAAACCAGTTCAGTTTCTTTTCTTCAGACGGCATCCCGAAAATATTTGACTCCACCTCCACAAGCTGTTTTGAGGAGAAAGTTTTTTCCCCCGTTATTGTTATTACAGCATGCAAATATTCTCTCCCTCCCACTGTGGGACTGAACTGCAAAATCTACTTTCAGAATCAGAGCAGAGGAGAAGTCCCCCCTGCACTGACACAGCCCAGAAATGGCTCCTGGAAAGTGGCTGCCTCTTTGGCTAGCATGGATGGGGACTTTGGTAGCCCTGAGCCAACAAGCGCCAAGGTGAAAAAGGGGGGGATTGTGAGGGGGGTGAGGGTGGGGATTATGTGGGGGAGGGACCCACATTCTGGCTTCTCCATCTTTTGTGGCAGGACTGTACTGCTTTTAGTAGCTGCATGGCAGAAGTTCAACAGGTAAAGTTGCCTGCATCTCTCCCCCTCCTTGCCGGATTACCCTCCACCAGCTGAATTTATGCCTGCCACTGAGCTGAGGGGATGGGGGTTACACGCACAAGAGCTCTGTAATTTTTTAAAAAGGGGACAGTTTGCTTTATTTTAAGGCAGCGGGATCCTGTGGATGACGAACAGGGCAATCCTAAATATACTAAACCCTTCTAAACCCATTGATTTAGAAAGCTATAACTCTGTTTCAGATTATGGGGTAAAATCTGAGCCTTAATTTTTTGCCGTTTTTAATTAGTGCGGTTTTGCTGGACTTTAATTGGAAAGGAGCCAGTTAAAATATAGTCTCGTTTTGCTGACTGTGGTTGGTTGGGACCTTTCTTTGCTATTTAACTAAAAAATATGTCATTTAAATTGCAAAAGGGTGTCTTGGAGCCAAGGAGTGCTAATTTCCCCCAAGTGTTGGGTCAAGCGTAAAAGCCATTGGAAGACTCTGGAGTTAGAGTTGCTGACGTCCCGCCCCTTTGACAGAGTGTTAAAGGGTGGAAATGGGCATCGTCTGTTTCCTATAACATCTCCTAGGGAACAACATCCCAGTTAACACCCTCTTAAGAGGGCAGGATATTTTTCTCCATGATGTTGACAACTGTGTGGCAAGAATTTGGCGCGGTGTTATGTCAGTGGTGTGGGAAACGAGGAGAAATGCATCACCGAAGGGGGAGAAGGAGAAGGGTAGTTTGGCTTGCAGGGGAGGAAATCTTTTTGTAGCCTGAATAAGAAAAAAAAGGGAAACAATTTTTCTGATGTGTTGTTGCTACAATACGTTCCTTTTGCTGTTTGTCTGGTGCCTTCCCGTGCCAAACTAAGTTGACCTGAGTAAATTTGTTCTTTATGTGGAGAGTTGCCAGATTTGCTTCCCCTCCATTCGCTGTGCTCTTCCCTTCTGATTTCCTAAAAGTATCTCCAAAAACCTACTTTTTTGACTGTTAGCTTTCATGGTTAGCTGTCTTGTGGGTTTGTTGATTTTCCCACAAACTTTCAAAGCTGACTCATACCTGAAAACGAGAAAAATTTTCTGTTCTAGGATTGTTCAATATTGCTTTTTTTTTTTTAACTTAATGAATTAGTTTGTTCGACTTGAGATGCCATAATTCCACCCTCCCTGGCCAAAGTCAGGCTCAGGGTGACTAACATACATATTATATTATATTATATTATATTATATTATATTATATTATATTATATTATATTATATTATATTATATTATATTATATTATATTATATTATATTATATTATTATATTATATTGAGTTACAGAGGCATACCAGGTGAAAATGGCACCCAGGGCATGACCAGCCTCCCGTGCCCCCCCCGGCTCCCTGCACCCCCTGCCCAGTTTCCCATGCCCCCCCTTACACCCCACTTATGGCAGCCAGCAGGGGAGGGCGAGGGAGTGATTCCGGGAACTTCCGGCAGTGAGGGAGTAAGCTCAGGCAGAGTGGTAGCTCTTAGCTTTTTTCCCACAGAAAAGTCTTGAAACATAATACAGAAAAAAAGAAACAAAAAGAAACAAATAATAAATGGATCTACATTAATAACTAATAGAACTAAAAATACCAATAACGATTCAAAATATAATGAAAAGGAAGCAAACAAACTTGATTTGGCAATCCCTGGGTCATACTAACATAGAAGAGAAGAAGAAGAAGAGTTTGGATTTATATCCCCCCTTTCTCTCCTGCAGGAGACTCAAAGGGGCTGACAATCTCCTTGCCCTTCCCCCCTCACAACAAACACCCTGTGAGGCAGGTGGAGCTGAGAGAGCTCCTAAAAAGCTGTGACCAGCCCAAGGTCACCCACGGCCTTCAGGTGTGTAGTAGGAAGTGTACAGGCTAATCCTGAATTCAGCCCCTCAGATAAGCCTCCACAGCTTCCAAGCTGCAGGCCCGGGGGGAATCCTAAACCCGGTTCCTCCAAGATTAGAGATGGCACCTGCTCTTTTTTTTTTATGGATATATATATATGAAATTTTCTTTTGTTTAGCCTATAGGAATATTCATACCTTTGTTTACAATCAATGATCTCTCTATTTCATCTATACTGATTTTTCCATTTTTCCCCCCTCCCCCCTTGTCTGTTTAGATTGAGTTTTATATGCAAGCAGCAGGGAGGCATTCTCCATTCTTCTTATTCTCTTATTCCATAGGTTCCTTTTGTTAAGTCAATTGCTTCCATCCATTTTTTCTAAGTATACACTGTCCTATAGTTTCATAATAGAGTCTTCCGATCTCTTTTTCTTCTCCATAGTTTATTTTTTGTCCAGTCTCTCAAAGATCTCTAAATCTGTATTTGTTCCACATGACATGTAATTCCATCCATTTTGGAAACTGTCCATTTTTTTATTATCTTTCCAGCCCAACTTTAACACTACGTGTAAAGCAAAGCTGCTCTAATCATTATTTTATACATTGGTTCCAAACTTCTATTCACTCTTTTATCTTCTATTATCCCCACAATTAATAAATCATTGTTTATATCAATTTTTACTTTTACTAACTGTTCTACATATTTCAATATATTTTCCCAAAACTTTTTCACCATTTTACATTCTATCCACATATGAGTATAATATGCTCCTTTTTCTCCACAATGCCAACATTTTGGGCTTAATCCTTTAATCATATAGGCTAGTTGTATTGGGGTTCTAGAATGCACCTGCTCTTAACCGCTACACGACTGCTGCTCCCTTTTCAACATTGCTTTATGCTCGTATACATTAAAATCATTTTAGTAAAACATAAACAATGCTACTTTATAATGTTATAATATTTAAGGTAAGATTCTCCATTGGTTTCAGTTTATATTCTGGACTTCTATTTAGTTAATTTTGCCATACAAAAGCATTCTCTCATTTTAACTTCCCACTTCTCTTAAGTAGGAACTCTTTCAAATTTCCATGTAAAGTAAGGTGACCAGATGGTCACCTTTCTGAACCGGGACGGGGGTTTCCCGCCCTGTGACAGCAAGCCCCAGAAGGCCGTGCTCCTGCGGCCGTGCGCGGGGGAGGCTGCCGGACTGCCTTGCGCCCCAGAAGGCAGTGCGGCAGCCTCCCAAAAATCGGGACAATTTCAATAACCCACGGGATGTGGGACAAATTGTTTGAAGGCGGGAGTGTCCCACCAAAAGCGGGACGTCTGGTCAGCCTGATGTAAAGGCATCACTTATACTTGCTACAATTGGTAAATGAATTCATATTGAATTTGTTTATTTTAGAGAGGTATGCATTAATTTGTGCTCTTATACAGCAAAATCATATTAGTAAGATACAAAGTTGTGCTTAAAGAATGCCAAATATCATTCTAAATAATATAGGGAAAAGAAAAAGACTTAGTCCAGGAGTTTGGTAGTTCCTTCAGACTATCATACTCATATAATTAGTTTGTATTGAGATTATATATAATTATCTATAGATATAACTATAATTATCTATATGGGATTTCTAACATTTCAGTGTAGATTAATATCCAATTTTTTTATATCTTCTAACATAAGAAAAAATAAAGCAGATTTCTCACTGCATTTCTAGCATAAACTCCGATGTTTTTTAAATCCTTTTTCTTGCAATCTTCTAGGCAAATTTATCTATAAAATATCCTGGAGGTTTTTAATCTGAAAACTGTTCTTGAAATTTTAAAAGAGTCTATCCATTTTCTTTCAATTTCCTGGGTGGCTGATCTTTTATATTAGTTACTCGTGGCTCTTCACTAAAGTCAATCCTGGAGTCTTCAAAAAAAAATCTTCATGTGTAAGATGTGTTGCCAATTGTCTTGCTTGATTTTCAGTTTTTATAATCATTTTCCCTGCAGGTGGGAGTCTTTCTAAGGCATGTAAAATTTCCAATTATATTCTGCTTCTTCCTTCAAGAGAAATTGTCTTCAGGAAGTGTGTTCAGTACATCTTGAAATACTAGTATATCAATCTTCCTTTCTACTAATTGTTCTCTGTAGGCCTGTTCAGTATCAAGAATATCTTCATCAACTGGGATATATTTTCATCAAACAAATTCTTTTTCACTATCTATTTCACCTGTTTTTTTTCCTTTTTGTTCAAAGTTCTGATTGGCTTATTTGCAGGGACGTTGCCTGAAGTTGCTTAATTATCTCCATTCCAGTAGGTGGCAGCAACGTATCAAAGTAAATGTTTTTTTTCAATTGTACACAAAAAATATTAAAAATCTAAAAGTAACTGTAATGTACTGGAACAAATAAAAGTTATCAGCAAGACTGGAAAGAGTGATTGCTTACTTTTAAAGAATGGAACAAGATAACAGCTGCTTCTGTTCCCATGGTCAGCAAGAAACAGTCCCTTTATGATAAGGTGACCAGATGGTCACCTTTGTAAACCGGGACGGGTGGGTGGTGGGCGGCTGCACTTGTGCGAGCGTGCACGTGCTTGTGCGCGTGCAGCCGCAGGAGCGCACTGCCTTCTGGGGCAGTGCAGCCGCAGGAGCGCACTGCCTTCTGGGACGCTCCTGTGACAGGGCGGGAAACGGGAGCGCCTCAGAAGGCCGTGCTCCTGCGGCCCCGTGCGTGGGAGGCTGCCACACTGCCTTGTGCCCCAGAAGGCAGTGCGTCAGCCTTCCAAAAATCAGGACACTTGAAAAAAACCCCGGGACACGGGACAAATTGTTTTAAGGCGGGACTGTCCCGCCAAAAGCGGGACGTCTGGTCAGCCTACTTTATGATAGGTATCAAGGTGTCTTTAGCTGAAAAATTATACATTTCAGTGTAGCTTAACCCTAAGCCTCCAACAATCGTTCACCTTTACAAAAAGGTCTCTTGAGTACTTATAAATCTTTTCAAAAATCCCTTATTACCACCATGCACAGTCAGAATTTCATGTACCTTCACCAAAGAAGCAAATAAGTCAGCTTACTTGTTATCAGCTGTCCAGTTAAGTGCTTGTCAATGTTGAATGCACATATGTCCAATATTCAGTGGCGTTCCTGCCTAGGGACAGGGGGTACCCTATGTCCCCGGGCGCCCCCCATTTAGTCACGTGGGGGGGCGCCAACATTTCAGGGTCGTTTGTGTGTTTTTGAATTTTAAGTGTTTTTCACGTTCTGACCTGCAGGGGGCGCATTTTTAAGGCTAGCGGCACCATGATTTCAGGGTATTATCCAGATACTGTCCTGATGATACCACCCAAATTTGGTGAGGTTTGGTTCAGGGGCAGAAAAGTTATGGACCCCTAAAGGGGGTGCCCCATCCCCATTGTTTTCAATGGGAGTTAACCTGAGATGGGGGCTACCCATTTGAGGGACCATAACTTTGGTCCCCCTGAACATAACTTCACCAAACTTGGGTGGCATCATAAGAATAATTAACAGATGATACCCTGAAAATTTGGTATCAGTAACTTTAAAAATACACCCCTTCCAGGCACCCCAAGAAATTTGCCCAAGATTCTTTGTTTTGCAGTGACTTTGCTCCATTGTAGCCAATGGGGAATTTCTGAGTGTGTAGGCAGGCTGCACATTTTTGAAGATAGAGGCACCAGACTTTCAGGGTGGCTCCAGGAGGGCCTCCTGATAATAGCATCCAGGTTTGGAGACCTTTGCTTCTGGGGGTTCAATTTTATGGGCCCCCAAAAGGCTTATTTTGTTTCCCAGCTCCTGCACATGAAAGCCTGTGGGCTGAGCTCTCTCAGAACTCTCTCAACTCCCCCACCCCCAAACTCCAGAAGCAAAGCTCACCAAGCTTGGATGCTATTACTCAAGGCCTCTTGGAGCCACCTTGAAAGTCTGGTGCCTCTATCTTCAAAAATGTGCAGCCTGCCTCAGAAATTCCTCATTAGCTACAATGGAGCAAATTCACTGCAAAACAAAGAATCTTGGGCAAATTTCTTGGGGTGCCTGGAAGGGATGTATTTTTAAAGCTAGCGACACCAAATTTTCAGGGTATCATCTGTTAACTATTCTTATGATGCCACCCAGGTTTGGTGAAGTTATGTTCAGGGGGACCAAAGTTATGGTCCCTCAAATGGGTAGCCCCCATCTCAGGTTAGCTCCCATTGAAAACAATGGGGATGGGGGCATTCCATTTGGGTGTCCATAACTTTGCTGCCCCTGAACCAAACATCGCCAAACTCAGGTGGTATCATCAGGGCAGTCTCTGGATGATGCCCTGAAATCATGGTGCTGCTAGCTTTAAAAATGCACTCCCTGCAGGCCGAAAAAACACCAAAAATACCCCCCCAAAACCCAAATACCTTGCATTTGCATTTGTTCATATTTGGGCAGGACATAATCGGACAATTTTTGTCGGAACGTGCCCAAATTTGCCCAGATTCCAGCCAAATCTGCTATTTGTTTCATCTGAATCTCCAACCCTCAAAAGTGATGCTGTTTCAGGGTGGGGGAGAATCCACCCCCAAACAGCATCATTTTCAATTTTGTTTTAACCGGGGACCCCAGATTCTCCCTTTAAGGTAGATTTAAAAGAAGAATCTGAGCTCCCTAGTTTAAACACCATTGAAAGTGATGCTGTTTGGGGGTGGATTCCACTGGAGGTGTTTTGTGAGAGATGATGCTGAGATTTGTTTGGTAAATGTTTTGCTGGGGGTGATTTGTGAGAGATTTACATGCTTAATACCCACTTTCACTGGCTTGGAGTTGTTTCTCAGGCTAACAACCTACCTCATAGGGTTGTTGTGATTAGGAAATTAGGAAAAGAGTTGGTGGGGAGAGAGCCATGTATGTTTTGATGGGAGTGGGAAGTGTTTTGTGAGCTGGTACAAAATATCATTGTCTGTTCATGGTGGGGTAGGGTGGCCGCCCATTCGCCGTGCGGTGGGGGGGGGGGTGCCAAACTCAGGTTTTGTCCCCGGGCGCCAGTTTGCCTAGGTATGCCCCTGCCAATATTATATTTTCTGAATTTAAAAGGGTGTAATCCACTCGGTATGCTGGACATTTTATAACTATAGAAGTCAAGACTAAGCCTAGAGAATAATAACTCCAGAAATGTTTTTAGGTCCAGTTTTTCAAGCCATTCGCTCAGTAGCAACAAGCCTCACTACTGTGCATGTTCAGACCATGCAAAATGAATGTAACTCCGGTTCAAAAGTCAGAATAGATGTTAAAGTCTCTTGCGTACTTGTAAATCACTCCAAAAGCTTTCCTATCATTGCATCCCACAACAGAGAAGAGAAAACAGAAACAATCAATGGTTGTTTCTGCAGGGTCCAAATACCCTGAGTTGAGCAACGGAAGGAGTTCGCACGGTTCCCGGTCCTAAAGCAGGTCTGTCCCACAATATTTCCCTCATCCCTGGATTTTCAAAAATCACCAGTTTGGCAATTCTTTTCAAAAATCTCATGGTGAACCCTCTCCCATGCAAAAACCACAGGAGCAGAACCAGTTTATTTTTCCTGCCCACCCGCCTGTCAGTTTGAGCCGTCGACCATTGCAGCCTGCCCTTCCCGAAACTCCCCAAAGCTTGTTTTTTGCTCATGGTATCAATTAGATGCCATTTCGCCTGGGTTAATCAGGAGTGGAGTCCCAAAATGTCCCCGTTTTCTTTTCTATACATGCACTGGTTGCTTGGAGCGCATAGCTAGGGAGATGTGCGCTTTGGGTCGAATGTTAGTGCATATCACGGGGAGAGAGTCTCTAGTTTTCCACAACAAATATGAGGACATGAGTGGGAATGTGATGTGATGCTGTGCCCCATTGTTTTTTGCTGCCGCTTGCCATGTTGTAACCTGTGCCAGGCCCTATGCAGAACTGGAAAGGGGGGGCTTTGTTTTCCTCCGCTGCTGCCCCCAAACAACAACCAATCAGAACTTGGGACACCAGGAATGTTTGCGCATGAAGAGTGAAGGTCTTTTTTCTGCCTAAATGGCATGCTTGCACAAACTAATCCGGAATATTATTATTATTATTATTATTATTATTATTATTATTATTATTATTATTATTATTATTATTATTATTATTATTATTATTAATAATAATAATAATAATAATTATATTTATAAACCACCCTCCCCCGAAGGGCTCAGGGCGGTGAACAAACGGTAGATCGAGCCCAATAAAATCAGTAGTCATTAAATAACGGCTCTATATATAGTTAAAACCAACCCCATTAAAATGCAGCGTTCTAATGTCAGGTATATATATTACCAGAATTAGTGGGTCAAAATAAACCCAAACTAGTCCACCTGTCAAATTAAAGGTCTTCAAAACGTTGAGGAGGCCAGGGTTAAACCCAGTCTTCTCTTTAACCAGCAATTTGCCCCTTTCAGTGGCCCTTTCCCATACACGCCGGGCCGGAAGGAGGCTTAGGTCGGCGTTTCTAGCGCCCGACCACTGGCAACATGGGACATCTGCCGTATGGACAGTCCCAGAAAGAACCCGGGAGAGCCCAGTGCAGCTGCTGGGGCTGCCCGTCGCCCGGTCGACCCACCTGCTCTCTGGCCCTCCGGCGCATCGCCGGGGCCTGGGGACACGCCTCCCCTGCCCTTCGCGCCTGCTTCTGTGTCGCAGCAGGCAGGAAGCATCAGTCCCCAGGCCTGGTGATGCGCCTCTGAGGGAGAGCAGGTGACTGAGAATGGCAGGGGAGGGGAGGGGGGGGGGGGGAGTGCCGGGAAGCCTTCCAGCCGCCATTTTCAGAAAAGTGCGCTTCCCAGCGCACTCTGAAAACGCCGGCTCGGTGCTGGGCAGGCGGCACGAGGGCAGTGCGGCTGCAAAGCAGCTGCGCCCCCTGTGCAAATGGCTCCCTGGGGATGCCGTTTTTGCCGTCCGCAGGCCGCCAAATTCTGCCTGTGCGGAAATGGCCAGTGAGTGTAGCTGGGAGCTAGCAAAGCTCAGACTGAATTAGACTCTATGGCCCCTTCCTCTCACGCAGAATAATGCGTTTTCAAACCACTTTCACAACTGTTTGCCAGTGGATTTTGCTATTCCTCACAGCTTCAAAGAGCATTGAAAGCAGTTTGCATTATTCTGCATGTGCGGAAGGAGCCTATGTCTTCCAGAAATCATGTGTCATTTGTAACTTGTGACTAGTTCATAAAGTGTCAGCATGCGTAAAGTTATTTTAGTGTATGATTTTGCATGTGTTTACTCACGTTGCTATAAAGTGTTTTGTCTGGCCTAAGGTTTGCTCTGCAGAATCTGGACAGTATTATGTGGGATTTTTTTTTTTTGTATGAAACAGTGGATTTAGCCAAAAATAAGACTCTTCTTCCACCAAAGCAATTTTTTTTAAAGGTATCGGTTAGATAATACTGGAAATTCCAAAATGTGTACTAAGAAATTTTGTTCAGGGCATATTGTTAGAAAATGAGATAATAGAATAGGGCTGTTCTTATGGGCTGAAGCCAACATCTGTGTTGCAAAATAGTGGAAATTTAGTATCATCCACCAAAACCTTTTTTGATTAAAAACCCAGACAAAATAAAGGGAAGGGAATGATCTATAATGGGGGGAGGGGGGGGACCAGAATTGACTGATTTAAGTTTAGAACACAACCTTGCCGAGCTCTTGTGTGACATACTAATAAAAGAAGACTTTTTCTTAATCTAGCCTTTGTTTATAGTGGTGTAAATCTAATTACTTCAATTGTTATTTATTTAAAACATTTTAATGCCACCTTTCCACACAATCAGGGCCCCTGGGTCTTATTTGTATCTTCCTTTCCTCCTGAGATACTTAAAGTATGTGGTTTTCTCCCCATCCATTTTATCCCTGTAACAAAGTAGGTGAGGCTGACAGACTGAATCGGTTTAGCTCCCTTGTAAAGCTGTCTATGCTTGTGACCATCATTGCGTCTATTGGCAGTGAATTTCACCATTTAATTACTCACTGTATGAAGAAATATTTATTTTTGTCTATCCCGAACCTATTTCTCAACAACTTTGTTGTATGGCTCTGAGCTAGTATTATGAGTGAGGGGAAAAACCTCCCCCAATTTCCCTACCTCTTGCATAATTTTCTCAGCCTCTATTTAGAGTGGTGTAGTGGTTAAGAGCAGTGAGCTCTAATCTGGAGAACCGGGTTTGATTCCCCACTCCTCCACATGAAGTCCGCTGGGTAACTTTGGGCTAGTCACAAATATTTCCAAACTGTCTCATCAGAGGAGGGATCCAGCAGGTTCTCACAGGTTCCCGAGAGTAGGTTACTAATTATTTGTGTGTGCCGAGAGGGGGTTACTAATTGGTGATTTTGCCACGTGATTTTTGCCTTAGTTACGCCCCTCCTCTCAGCAGTAGCGTGCAGAACTTGAAGCAGTCTAGCAGGAGGTGCACCGGCGTGCGTGGCAGCTTGCGCCTGGGTGCATTCATTTCCCGCCCAAGGACTGGCGCAGCGGCTGCATCCTTGTCACAGCCCCGCCCAGCAATGCTCTGCCCCCGGAATGCCCAGCCATGCCCCCGTTGTGCCCCGCCCAGCCCCATTGGCGCTATGCCACAGTTTGAATCCCACCACCATGGGAACCTGTTACTAAAATTTTTGGATCCCACCACTGTGTCTCATCCTCACCTACCTCACAAGGTGTCGGTTGTGGGGAAAGGAAGGGGAAGAGGTTTGTAAGCCACCTTGAGTCACCTTATAGGAGAGAAAAGTGGGGTATAAATCAAAATTCCTCCTCCTTCTATCTTGTCTTCTCTTATTCAAAGTACAAATGTGTGTCCAATTTTAATCCAGAAAAAGGTGTGCCACAAAAGAGTCAGGCTTGGAATGGACAACTCTGTGCTGAGAAGAACATGAGATAGGATAGCTGAATGGAACACCTGTGCACAGAAGCAGTCTACCCATCCAAAACCACTAGCAGTGCAATTCTAAATAGATTGATACACTTAGTCCATTGATGCTAATGGGTATAAAAGGATGTGACTGTAGTAACCATGTAGTCCAGCATCCTGTCTCAAACCATGGCCAACCAGTTACTCCAGCGAGCCAACAACAGGGCATATAGGCTGAGGCCTTTCCCTATTGTTGCCACTGTCATTGGGATTCAGAAGTTTATTGCGTCTGAATGTGGAGGCCAAACTTCCTGCTGACTTTTTAAGAATTGGATAGGTAAGGCTTTTTATAATTTTTTTAGGTGATATGTAACCCCCATGCTCAGAATGGGTTGACCCAGAAAGGGGTGGAGCAGAATGCTGCAGAACCCACAGATAGAGGTTATAAATTGGCGCCCAACCAGCGTGGGGCTTGGAAGTGAGATTGCAAATATAAATTGCTTGCAATGGAAGTGTGCAGCAAGTTGGGGTTTGATCCCCATAAAACTGTTTTGTTATGTGATGTAAGAGATGTTGCTGTGTGAATTTGAAACACATGATTCTGTTTGGCGGTTATATGACGAAAGGGATTCCAGTTGCAACCCCCCATCCCTTCTGCAAACTACTTGGCTGAATTGCAACATTTGCTGTAAAGAGTTTTGCAAACTGCCAGTGCAGCTAAGCTTCTAGCAGTTGGAAATCCTTGTAAGGGAAAGACAATGTTGTGCTTTCAGATTCACCAAATGTGGTTCCTCCAAGTACAGGAATCTCTGGGGAAATCATTGTTTAATGATTTCAAAAGTTGCATTGTAATTACTGTCAAGACGACAGAATTTTAGTGGGGGAGAATGTAACCCCCATGCTCAGAATGGGTTGACCCAGAAAGGGGTGGAGCAGAATGCTGCAGAACCCAAAGATAGAGGTTACAGATACACAAATTTTATTTCCACCCCAGACTCAGAAAACCCCTTGTTTCTTTCGGATTGTGTTGTTCAACATGAACATCCCAAAAGTCTACTAGTTCTAACCTAGGAATGGGGTTATTGCCTGTTGTCTAAAAGAATTCTGTCTCTGCCCACTACCCAGGTTGCTGATGGTTGCCCCCAGCGTGGTGCCTGTGGGGGTAGAGGTGGGGGTTGTGCTTCAGGTCGAGGAAGCCCCCTCTGGGCTCTCAGGCATGGTCTATTTCCAGAACGAAAACGACGAGAGTGTGAAATGTTCTGCCGAGGTCCCGTTCAACCTCAAGCCCGACAGCTTCCTGGAAAGAGTTACCTTGATGGTAGGTGGCACCACTTTCCTTGGGAAAGAGATTTCTGCTTCTGTTCCATGGGGAAGAGCATCTTTGCATCTTTTGACATCCCTCCTGTGGACATTTTTGTTTGGCTGCTACCTGGCCTCAGAATATTATCTGGCACAATGCACCTCTGTCAGTGAAGAACATAGTTTGTCCCAACACATCGGGAAGGGCTTCCCAGATAGGTGCAGAGAGAATTATTTGCCAGTCGGCCAGACACCTGAAGCATCTCATTTTCTTTAAACTGTATGTATAGTACTCTAGAAAGGGTATGCGTGAGATTAAGCCCTGTGGTGGGGTTAGGGTTGTCATATCCCCGCTGGCAACTGGCAGGTGCAGAGCCATAACGAGCAGGAACTTCGCCCAGGGCACGTGTGTGCCCTGCGCCCCTGCTATACCCCATCCACCCCTGCCGCACCCCTGGAACGCCCCCGCCATGCCCGTGGAATGCCCCCACACAGGCATACGCCCAGTGCAAGACGCCCCGCCCCCTGGGTGCTATGCCACTGGGCAGGTGGCGAGGGGGGTACCAGTAGCCAGGAAAGATCTTGTCCCCATGCGGCAGCAACATTGCTGATGACGCTATGATGTCACTTCCTGTGCACAATGAGTTAGGCTCCCCCCCGCTAGTGAGTCCCCCCTGCCAGCTAGCTGATCAGAGGCAGAGGTGGTAGCTGGGGTTGGAGGATCTCCTGATGGGAATTTGGCAGGTCTTGCTACAGACAAGATTTTCACTTATGGTCCACATTTCTCGCTGGCACTGAAGACAGAGTACAAGTATGGTAAAACAAATTCAATCAGTAAACAGATTACAAGATGTGATAACATTTGAATCCAGCAGCAAAGATTCCCATTACAACGCATCCTGTTAAGCAAAGCCCTTCTGCCTGAAGTACTAGTGGAGTTATGAATAATCTCACCCCCTGACATTTTGTGGTTGGCTGTGCCTCTTTTCGGCAGCCATTTTGTAGCTGCCCCTACCATCTTGTGTCAGAAATCCAAACAAGTCAACAGGTTCAGAAAGAATGGGCACCCTTGTGGTGGATAGTTCGTGACAGTAGTTAGTCTGAAAAATGCATCTAACTTTTCCCAGGTGTGAGAGAAAAGTGATAGCAGTTTTTAATGGTAAGAGGTGTAGGATCCTTCCTGACTTCATAAGGCAGGCTGTTCCATGAGGTGAGGCCACAAAGACAGCTGTGAGTCACCCACCGGTTGCGGTTGCCTCTGGGGGTGGGATGGGTGGAGCCAAGGTGACCGCTTCCGCTTAACTGAGGGCGGAAGCGAAGCCCGGGCCATGTTGGGCAAGGGCTGACGTCACCAGGAGGGGAGGGCGGATTGACCCTTTAAAGGGGAAAGCCCTCCTTTGTTCTGGCCATGTGCTTCGGCCAGCCGGCGATTTGCCCACCCACCTCTCCCTGGGTTCATTCGGTTGTTGCATGTTTCTGTCATAGCCGTTCGGCGGTGGCACATGGGTAATGATCTGGAAGTGCCGATGGCGGCAAGAGGCAACCGCCCTGCCGAACCGGCAAATGGGGATCACTTCTTGCCAGGAGCGTCCGCCCGGCAGAGCCCTTCAGTGGAGCAAAGTCCAATACAGGGCATCCGCCCGTTGGAGCTTCGCTATGAAGCAGACAGGCCAGATCAAGACCCATGCTACGCCTCACGCTTCTGTTTTGGTTGGCTAGTAAAATGGCTATGGCCAAAATGTTTATCCCAGCAAAGAGCCCAGTGTGGTTATTGGAGAGGATTCACCCAGGTGGTTCCCACCCTCAGAAGGCAAAGGACAGTACAGACAGTAGTTGATTTTGCCCATTTGCAGGTCGGCACCTGCAGAAGACCCTGCTCAGATGAGCAAATCTGTCATGGCGGTGCACAGAGGGAGAGGAGGTCTTGCATATACGAGGGCCCAAGGCCGTGAAGGGCTTTGCATATGATAGCCAGTACCTTAAATTGAGCCCGGTTACTAATAGGCAACAGGTGTAGTGACTGCAGAATGGGAGTGATAGGCATGCTCCATCTAGCTCCCGATAACCACCGAGCTGTGGCATTCTGCTCAAGTAGAGGTTTCTTAATTGAATTTGAGGAGAGACCAATGTACAGGGCATTATAGTAGTCTAGTCTTGATGCTGCTATGCCACGGATCCAGGGCACTCCCTTTCAAGGGGCATCCAGGTCATGCGCCATGGCTACCTCACTCTAGATAAGTCCCTGCTGGCAGTGAGAAAGGTTCTAGTGTAACGTTCGCTTCAATAAGTTCATTTTCTTTATACATTTTCTTTATCACATCCAAAGTTTTAAAAGTACTCCAGAGTTTTATGAGAACCGTTGCCTGCTGTCAACAGTAGCTCTGTCTTGGAGGATTTCCTGTGGTTTTTGTGTGAATTATGCTTTTGCCCTGAGTCTCCTCTGCTTCTCAGTTCCCCCTCCCCTTTCTCATGCTCTCAGGTGACCCATGAACATTTTGTGCAGTGCGGCTTGTCTGCCCTGCGAAGAGACCGTTACATCCAACTCGTTGCTCGCAGCTCAGATCTGCCCAGTCCCAATGGCATCCAAACCCTCAACCTGCGCTGGACCACTCGCCGAGGGTACCTGTTGATTCAGACAGACAAGCCCATCTATACCCCTGGGCAGAACGGTGCGTCCCACCTGTACCCCTTCAAATAGTTTCACAATGTTCTGTTTCTGTTAGTGTTGTCATTCTTTTTCACTTGGCAAGCAGTGTTAGTCTCCAGAAAGCAGCCAATTGTATCAATTGGATTCTGGGCCACCCATAGCTGCTTTGGGGCAGAGGTGGGATCCAACCAGTTCTCACCACTTCTCTAGAAGTGGTTACTAATTTTTTTCTGAGTGCTGAGAAGGGGTTACTAAAACAACCTCCCTGTCCAATAGGGACTGGAGGTGCGTGTGTGCGGCGGCACCACTGTTTGAATCCCACCACCATCGGAAACTGTTATTAACATTTTTGGATCCCACCACTGCTTTGGGGGGATAACTACGGATACCTATAGGTTTTCCTCTGGATGATTAAAAGTTGCTTGGGTGTGGCTTATTTTAGAGCGAAAAGGATTAAAGAGGTGGTTTCTGTCCACACACTGTTCTCCTCCTTGCCACTGTGCAAAAGGGGAAGTATTTATTTACATTTTTAAAATTTAGAAACATTGATATATACAAAACACAGATCTGTTCGAGTAACACAGAACATTGATTTAATGAGACGAGTAGGCTATAAATAAAGAATATCCTGATTCATAATTCAGTGAGACAGAGTATAAATAACATTAACTAAATTGTTATACTGTAAATGATATATCTTGATTAGATGCCATACAGATACAAAAAAACCCCTATCATGGAGCCTTTCCCCACTTACTTTGAGCCCCGTGCTACTCTCCTTAAGTAGCGTGGGGTCCCCCTGCACTCTCCACGACAGGGGTGGCGACAGCGAAGCCGCCCCAACGCTGCCGCTGTTGCACCCCCTCAGCGCATGGCATCCCTGGCGCTGGAGAAAACGGCACCTTTTGATGACCCCGCACTTGCCAGGGCGTGCGGCATAGGGGGGGATCATAGAGAGTGGGGAAAGGCCTATGGTCCTATTGTCATAAACAACAAACATATCTTATAGCTGTTCTGGCTATTTAATAAGAAAACAATGATTGTAATATTTTAACACAGAAAGGAAAGGTAAGGTAACTTGGGCCTTGTTTACTGTCATCTTTACCCTCATTTTTGATCCCTTCATTCCAGTGTATTTCCGAATCTTTGCCCTGGACTCCAAGCTGCTGCCAACCTTTGAGCCTGTCTTCATCACTATTCAGGTAATATGGAAGTGGTTTAGTTTCTTTGCCAGACAATTGAAAATTGTTGCTGCAGCTTAAAGAAAACGGGTGGAAAACAGTAATTCTTTTATGAAGACATTTAAAAACAAAGCAAACCCTCCACACACACCCCCCCCCCCCCATCTCGCCTGTCTTTCTGTTGCTTTTAGAACGCACGGGGTCTTCAGGTTCGGAGAAATCAGGTTGTGGCAATGAATTTCGTGATAAAGGATCATCTAACAATCCCTGCTATCTCTGAGTAAGTTACACCAGCTGTGTGACCAGTAGGATTACCGACTCTGTGTCGGGAAATACCTGGACATTTCAGGAGTCGAGCCCAAAGAGGGCAGAATTTGGGAAAAAGCGGGACTTCAGTGGGGCATAATGCTATAAAGCTCACCTTCCCAAGTGGCCACTTTCTTCAGCTGTAGATCAAGTGTAATACCAGGAGATCTCCAGCCACCACCTGGAGGATGGCAAACCTAGTCACCAGGGCTGGCCCTACACAACCAACAGGCAGCTGCTTTGGACAGTAGAATTCCAGGCATAGTAACTGAGGGTCAATCTATATGTGATCTTCATGGCTGCCGTGAGGATGCTGCCGCCATTTAAAGTGATTTAAAAATGCCACAAAGCCAGCTGCCTTACACCGAATCAGATCCTTGGTCCATCAGTCAGTGTTGTCTACTCAGACTTGGAGTTGCTCTCCAGGATCTCAGGAAGATTTTTACTGCCAAATACTGTCAGATTGGGGCGCTGTGTGGTTTCCGGGCTGTATGGCTGTGTTTTAGCAGCATTCTCTCCTGACGTTTCGCCTGCATCTGTGGCTGGCATCTTCAGAGGATCCTCTGCCAGCCACAGATGCAGGCAAAACGTCAGGAGAGAATGCTGCTAGAACACGGCCATACAGCCTGGAAACCACACAGCACCCCAGTGATTCCGGCCGTGAAAGCCTTCGACAATATACTGTCAGATTAAGAACAAGTCAGCTGGATCAGACCAGAGTCCATCTAGTCTAGCTCTCAGCTACTCGCAGTGGCCCACCAGGTGCCTTTGGGAGCTCACATGCAGGATGTGAAAGCAATGGCCTTCTGTGGCTGTTGCTCCCGAGCACCTGGTCTGTTAAGGCATTTGCAATCTCAGATCAAAGAGGATCAAGATTGGTAGCCATAAATCGACTTCTCCTCCATAAATCTGTCCTAGCCCCTTTTAAAGCTATCCAGGTTAGTGGCCTTTTTAAGCTAAAGATTCTTTACCTGGAGACGATGGAAGTTGAAAAAAGCTACATCTGCTCTACTACTAACTCACAGCCTTTCTAGCATATGACCAGAACGCCCTTTGGCATGAAGAACAACTTTTCTGAGATGTGGCTCAATTTTCCCCGGTTGTCTTTTCTTTCTCCTTTCCAGGCCTGGTATTTGGCAAATCACAGCCCAGTTTCTCAACACTCCAGGTTCCAACACAACCACAGAGTTTGAGGTGAAAAAATATGGTATGTTCAAGGATGTTGTCTTTTTTCTCTCTCCCATGGAGAGTAAGCTTGATGGGCCAAAACTGAGCAGGTACTTGTCCATCTGTCGGGAGTGCTTTGATGGGGTGTTCATGCATGGCAGGGAATTGGACTGGATAGTCCTTGTGGTCTCTTCCAACTCTATGACCCATTCTGCACTGCCCAAGTGACACAGGTGTTGAGCAGCATACAACCCATTGCGGGGGAAGGGACTTCATACAGGTTCCCAAAATGAGCTTGCCCCATTTTATTTCCCACAACCCTTGTTTTTTGAAAATCGCTAAACCAGCTTCATTTTCCTCTCCTCCACCTTGGAAACCCTTGATATAATATCTATATGAAATAGGAAAAAATAAATGGATGACTAGTGGTTTTGAAGGTTATGGATTGTTAAATTAAGATCTAATAGAGAAAAAGTAGACTGTTTATTACTAATGATTTTAAAGATTTAATTTCATTTTGATGTTTAATTCCCAAGTGCAGAAGGTGTAGGGTTTAAGGGTTAACATTCAGTATAGAAGAAACTGGAAGTCTATATGAAATAAATATATTTATAAGTTAGTGGATTTCAGTGTTTGTAGTTTGAGTTTGAAGTATACATGAAAAACTTTAAAACATGAACAGTTATTCAAGGTGGGAGCTGAGAAATTTCTGTAGAAGATCCAATGCAAATTGTAAACTGTGTAGGGATCTAGAAGAGATAAACTCTCAGCCTTTCTCTCTTTTGTTTTCTCCTGCCTACACACCTTGGCAGTGGCTCTCCGGGGTCTCAGAGATTTTTCACCTCGCCCTTTCAGTCATTCATCTTCAGGGAGAATCCACCTGCCATTGCCTAGTCATTGCAGGAAGCCCCTCCCCTTTTTAATTTGGTTGGTTGCATCTGCGTAGCTACGCGGGTGCAGCCAGTCGTATCATGGGATCATCGGCATGGCTGTGGCTATTCATCTGTGTATGCCTGCGTAGCTATGCATGTGTTGCTGGGAATTTTAAAAAGGGAAGTATCTATGTGTGAAGGCGCAAAAGCAACCCGGATAGTTTCGGTGGCCTCCAATCGCTGCCTGCATAGCCCATTATACTTTTGCTGTGCAAAATCGACCTATGATTCTGTAACTAAAAACCTAGGTAAACAAATGTTTTGGCCCAGCTCCTAAAAAGGGGAACGTTCTCTGGTGATAGAAGATGTACACAGACAGAAGCGTAGCTGGGCAGGAGTGCCCGGGGTGCACTCTGTGTTTTCTGCCCCCCTGTGGTCCTGTTCTCTCCCCCTACAGCCCCAGAAAACAACTTTCTGCCAGCAGAAAACAGCTTTCTGGTGAGGTGGGGCAGGGTGGTGAGGTGGGGCAGGGTGGGACAGGGTGGGGGAAAGGGGTAAGGGGGTTGGAGTTGGGGGTGATTTTTGCGCACCCCAGGAGCGCACCCGGTGCACCCCGTCCCCTTGTAGCTCCGCCACTGCACACAGATAAGCCATGCTGGTACAGCTGAAGTCAGCTGAACTAATCATATCAGAGATCGGGTCAACAACAGGTTCATCTAATTGTTAATTTAAAAAATGACATTGATATTAAACACAGGTCCATATGCATTGCTTATAATATATAATCACAAATGCCACAGGAAAAGATTGAAAAATGGCACAGATCTCTCCTCAGTAAGTGAAGGCCGAGCCGCCTTTGCTAAATGGATGCCTGTCATCTTCTTCCCATTAGTGCTTCCTAATTTTGAGGTGACGATTATTCCTGAACGGAAATACTTTCTCCTCTCAGAGCGGCAGGACTCTGATTTGCAAATTGACCTCCAGGCTAAGTAAGTTGCACTCAGAAGCTTTGAGCACTGATATCCTTTGAGATCAGTTTTTATATTTCACATATATCCAGTTTCCTTGTGCAAAAGCACTAAGGACCAGGTGCTCCTGAAGGGTGGGGAAACACGGGTGTGCGGAGGGAGAGATAAGAATATACTTGTCAACCATATATCAACCCATCATCCTAACGCTAATCCTTTCAATTTTCCCTGGATTCCTCCCTGAACAGATTTTTCTATGGAAAGGGTGTTGGTGGCACAGCCTATGTGCGATTTGGTGTGAGGGATGAGAATGGGGAAAAAATTCTTATCCAAGGATTGGAGCAACAAGTTGTGGTAAGAGAACACACAAATATCTCAGCACCTTAGCTGTTCACTGTGGACTTTTTTATAGGATTGTTGACGAGCTGAGGGAGAAATGTTTTGTCTCTTGAACCGAGGCTTAATGTCCGGAAGTAGGCAAGTGAAGCTTTCCTTAGAATGGAGGTTAACAGCATCAACTGGTAAATAACAGCTGATTAAGAGAGCAGGTCATTTTTTTTCTCTAGGTCGTTATCAGCCCTACCTTTTCAGGGTCTTCTTAAAACCGGTCTTCCTAAATTCCCCTTACTATCCATTAGGTACTTGATTCCTGAAGAGAGGAATGTTTGAACTCAGGTCTCTTGGAAAAATCACATTCTCTTCCTGGAGATTTTCATTCTTATCTACTGGAAACTGCTAAGAAACAGGAAGCAAAGAGTAGGAGTAAATGGTCAATTTTCTTAATAGAGAGGTTTGAACAATGGAGTCCCTCGAGGATTTATATTGGGACTGGGACTTTCCAACTAAATCTATAATTGTCTGTTGTGGGTTTTCCGGGCTGTGGGGCCATGGTCTCTGTGGCCACCGATGGAAAACCCACAACAACCAGTTGAATCCAACCGTGAAAGCCTTTGACAATACATTAAATCTATAATATTTTATTTATTTATTTATTTATTTACTTGCTTGCTTCATTTATATCCCACCTTTCCTTCCAGTGGGTTCCCATGGTGGTTTACATAATTGTCTTCCCTTCTATTTTACCCTCACAATAACCCAGTGAGGTAGGTCAGGTTGAAAGTGTATGACTGGCCCATGGTGATCCAGCAAGCTTTCATGGCAGTGGGGATTCGAACCCAGTTCTCTTAGAACCTAGTCCAACACTGTAACCACTGCAGCACACTGACTTTCTCCAACATGGACTGCTACTGATATTGTTTCCCATCTCTACAGAGCTGAGGCCCTACATCATATGGGCCTACAATTGGCTCCATTTCCATCTCTCTCTAGATTTCCTCCTGAACAGATTTGTTTCTGGGGCGCTGTGTGGTTTCCGGGCTGTATGGCCGTGTTCTAGCAGCATTCTCTCCTGACGTTTCGTCTGCATCTGTGACTGGCATCTTCAGAGGATCTTTCCAACCACGTTGTTGCCCTGACCACATCTTGTGGCAGTGAGATTTGTTTCTCTTGAGTCTTAACAGGGTTTTAACTCCCATTTTTCTGCTTCACGATCCAAGAAAGTCATGTGTACAATGTGCATATAATACAACAGATTTTTATTTCCCCCTAATTTCAATTATATTATCAGGTGTTGGACGGCCATGCCTCAGTGACCCTTAAAAGCAGCCTCCTTAGGATGAAACTGGATCGCCCCCTAGAGGACCTAATTGGAAGATCACTGTACATTGCAGCCACTGTCATAGAGACAGCGAGTGAGTCTGGAAATGAAAATATTTATCTGTTGACCTCATACTATTGCTACACTAAGGAGCCATATATTTTAGCATTTAGATTTTCCCTAGTGTGGTTCTCCTTGGAGCCCTGGTGAAATTTGTTTTAATTTTTAAGCAATGGAGTTTGGAACTGAGGTGAGTTGATGGACAATTTATTACGAATTCAGTTATTTTATGTGTACAGATTTTTGTGAAAATTCATACCTCAATACATTTGCTTATCATTTCTTTTTTTAAATTAGTTTTTCTCATTTTGTGTTGACAACCTGTCCCCCTTTTGTTTTGTGCTTGTCAAATGTACTTGAACCATGCAGGGTGTGGATTTTTTTGGTGGGTGGGGAAAATTAGCCATCTGACAAAAGAATTCTGCTTCAAAAGAACAAATTTCAGTACAAAAATCAGTGCACACAGAAAATTAAACATAGCCCTTTTACAGACTTTTATAACATGATTAGCTTACAAAAATCCAACAGTTATTATTTTCCACCAAACTTTTAAAAAAACATTTAATCAGTGCAGGCTTAAGGAGAATTTCATTCTTCTGAGCTCATTGAAGCTATTTCACTTAGAAGTTGTTTCGAAATTTGACAAACGGTCCCATCCAAATGGGGAAGTGAATCCTCCTGTGGGAACAGCATGCAGTGGTGCTGGTGGATTTGCGCTCCCTGGGACACTTGCCCTGGCAGAGGGGTGAATCTGCCAGCGTGTGGCCACTTTGGCCCCCCCTGGTGGCAGGACACAGCGCTGAATGCGGCACCAGCCACCCTGTATTCCTGCACGGCTGCTGGCATAGCAGGGACTGTGGTTGGAGGAGGAGTCAATATTAGTCGGCTTCCTCCTGGCCATTGCTGTTGTTACACTGGTGGCCTGGGCTTGGGACTTACCAGGGGTGGAGCAAGTGGGAACTGCACAGCCTGCGCCCCTGCCACGACGCTGCCCACCCCTGCCACACCACACCCCCAGAACGCCCCAGCCACACCCCCGCCCCAAGGCGCGCCCGGGGCGTCCCCACCCAGTGGTGGGATCCAAAAATTTTAGTAACAGGTTCCCATGGCGGTGGGATTAAAACTGTGGTGTAGCGCCAATGGGGTTGGGCGGGACACAACGGGGGCGTGGCCAGGCATTCCGGGGACGGGGCATTCCTGGGTGGGGCTATGGCAAGGACGCAGCCGCTGCGCCGGTCCTTGGGCGGGAAATGAATGCACGCTGGCGCAGGCTGCCAGGCACGCCGGTGCACCTCCTGCTAGACTGCTTCAAGTTCTGCGCGCTACTGCTGAGAGGAGGGGCGTAACTAAGGCAAAAATCACGTGGCAAAATCACCAATTAGTAACCCCCTCTCAGCACACACAAATAATTAGTAACCTACTCTCGGGAACCTGTGAGAACCTGCTGGATCCCACCTCTGGATATAATCTGTTTTCCCACACTTGATTCCAATGCCTGAAAGATGGTTTTATTTTATTTCTATCCTTTTAAAAATTATTACTGCCCCCACCTTTCTCTCCAAGAGGGCCCGAAGCGGCTTTAAACATTCTCCCTTGATCCCTTTCTCCATTTTGTCTGCATAATAATCCTTTGTGAAGTAGGTTAGGCTGAGTGTTTGTGACTCGGCTAGCA
The DNA here is from genome assembly GCF_021028975.2 of Sphaerodactylus townsendi. Taxonomy (NCBI): domain Eukaryota; kingdom Metazoa; phylum Chordata; class Lepidosauria; order Squamata; family Sphaerodactylidae; genus Sphaerodactylus; species Sphaerodactylus townsendi. The sequence continues at coordinate 12,123,229 of NC_059427.1, forward strand.
AGTTCCTATCCCGAGTCTCCTAGATCCAGTTCTGACACGTTGTGCTGGCAGATAAAACAAGGAGAGAAATAAAATGAAATCCATAATAACACGGGAGTGTCAGGAGAGCCCACGCAGCAGGTCCGAATCAGGGCCCAAGAGATTCAGATCCATCAGTTCTGCAGGTCTATCAATGGCTACTAGCCAAGACAACTAAAGTGAACCTCCACATCCAGAGGCAGTAAACCTCTGAATACCAGTGTCATCAGGGAAAGTTGAGGCCTCTATGCCCTGTGGTTGGACCTCTGGAGGAACCAGTTGGCTGCTGTATGAGTCAGGATGCTGGACTACATGGACCACTGGTCTGATCCAGCAATGCTTTTCTTATGTTTTTAGAGAAGTTAACCAGTGGTGGGATCCAAAAATTTTAGTAACAGGTTCCCATGGTGGTGGGATTCAAACAGTGGCATAGCGCCAATGGGGCTGGGCGGGGCACGACGGGGGCGTAGCCGGGCATTCAGGGGGCGGGGCATTAATAATTTCTCTGTTACTGTAAAAAACTCTTACTGTAAAAAAAAAGTTCCTAATTTCCAGCTGGTATCTTTCTGTCCATAATTTAAACTCATTATAGCAAGTCCTATCGTCTACTGCCAACAGAAACAACTACTTCTCCTCTAATTGACTGCCTACCAAATACTTAATACTTTCAAATACTTAATTTTGTTTCTAGAAATCAAAAGAAGGATACTTTCCTTAAACAAGGAACCTTACCATATTTCTAAAACATGTTTTTAAAACAGCCCAACAGGGAGAATTATCCCGTTTTCTACCTTCGCTAACCAGCCACATAGGAAACAACAGGACTTTATGATTTTTGGATCTAATGGGATTTCTAACGGAAAAGCAGACCCAATTAGTAACCCCCTCTCGGCACACCCAAATAATTAGTAACCCACTCTCAGGAACTGGTGAGAACCTGCTGGATCCCACCTCTGAAGTTAACCAATCCATGTTGGACACAAGACTGGTTGTGAATTGCTTATTTGTTTTTCTCTGTGCTGTTGCTGGACTGTGCTCCAGTTTGGGGTTTATGGCAGGGTTGGACCTACATTTTTTTGAAACAGGATACCTCCCATATACTATATACATATTTTTTTCTTAATATGATCTGCTGCCGCCGCTCCACTCTGTTTGCTGCCCCAGACAGGTGTTCCCCTTTCCCGCTCTGGTTTATGGTATCTTGCCTAGTCTGGCCAGCCCAGGCTAAATTTTTGGAAGCTTTGACCTTTCCATCCAGTCAAGAGTCAGCCTTGACCTTTTGTGTAGGTGTACCATTCATGCGTGTCAGTCTGAGGGCCAAACTAGACAGGACATTTGGAGCACCCAGATATTTAAAAGATTCAGTCAAAACTTCCCAAGAGCGGCAGAGAGGTTTGAACCTAACCCTCCCCCACCCCCCTTCCCTCACACAATGCTGTTAAATGGCCTTGAGGAGCCACAGTTTGCTCTCTTAGAGTAAACATACAAATACTGGTGTCAAAGTAGAACCAGGGGGCATACTAGAACCAGGGGGCATTCATTGAAAATGCTGGGGGGGGGGGGGAATTAGGACTAATAAAAGGAAACACTTCTTCACACAACGTATGATTGGTGTTTGGAATATGCTGCCACAGGAGGTGGTGATGGCCACTAACCTGGATAGCTTTAAAAGGGCTTGGACAGATTTATGGAGAGAATTAGATCTATGGCTACCAATCTTGATCCTCCTTGATCTGAGATTGCAAATGCCTTAGCAGACCAGGTGCTCAGGAGCAGCAGCAGCAGAAGGCCATTGCTTTCACATCCTGCATGTGAGCTCCCAAAGGCACCTGGTGGGCCACTGCGAGTAGCAGAATGCTGGACTAGATGGACTCTGGTCTGATCCAGCAGGCTAGTTCTTATGTTCTTATGTTCTTAAAGAAGGGAGGGTCATCTTTATTTCTTTAACTTCAATGTCTTTTCCTTCAGGTGGAGAGTTGGAAGAGCAGGACCTGACGTCGGTGAAATTTGTGACTTCTCCATATTCAGTAGACCTGTCCCAAACAAAGCGGTATTTTGTGCCCAGTACACCCTTTGAACTGCTGGTGCGTGTTGTGTGTCTTACAGCATCCCATGTTATGTGTATGCTGAGGGTGCTTTGTTACACATGATGTTACACAACCAGTCATAGGTTGCAAGCTGTGCATTTATTCACTCAGTATGCTCAGGGAAGATTTTTGTGGCATGGAAATAAAATGTCTGCTAAAGCTTCACCTGACAAATCTGCATGCTAGGTTGGTTGTTGGCGTCATGTTGTTTGTCTCCTAAACAGGCAAATGTACATTCTAGCCCAGGGGTAGGGAACCTGCGGCTCTCCAGATGTTCAGGAACTACAATTCCCATCAGCCTCTGTCAGCATGGCCAATTGGCCATGCTGGTAGGGGCTGATGGGAATTGTAGTTCCTGAACATCTGGAGAGCCGCAGGTTCCCTACCCCTGTTCTAGCCAATGCACACAGAAAATTAAACTTAGGCAGATTCCGCATGGGCCCAAAACAGCGGTGTGAAAATGGTGTAAAAGGGTTTTAAATGGTGTAAAAGGGTTTATACTGTTTTCACACCGTTTTCACACCGCTGTTTTTGGCCCATGCGAAATCAGCCACTGTTTTCCCACCGTTTTCACGCCGCTGCTTTTGGCCCGTGCGGAATCTGCCATTGCCTTTTTACAGACTTTTATAGCTTGACTAGCTTACTAAAATCCAACAGTTATTATTTTCCACCAAACTTTTAAAAGACATTTAATCAGTGCAGGCTTAAGGAGAATTCTTCCGAGCCCAAAAATGCAATATCAAGTCCAGAATTTGATCATAATGAGGGAGTTGCCAAGAGAGACTTTAATGAAGAGAAAGGAATACAAATTTCTTACAGACTCCAAGTGGCTACTATCAGAAGGTCTCAGCTTTACCTTTAATAGAATTTATCAGAAAAATCACAGATGTCCAGGGCCGTTTCCCCACTTTGAAAAGAAAAGCGAGGCTTACCGGGCTTCGTTAACCGCGGGTGTTTCTGAGCGCGCAGTCATGCTCCCCACTGCCCGTGCTCTGTGCAGGGTTTTGCAAAAAGCGCCATTCTGAACAGGGGCAGAAATGACGCGCACTGAGGGGTTGCGAGGGCGGCAGAATCAGGGCGGCTGCATTGTCGCCGCTCCGGTAGTGGGGAGTGCCGCTGGACCTCACGTTACTTGGAGCGAGTCGCGCGCAACAAAAGGCGAGTGGGGAAACGGCCCAGGCTGCAAGAAAGTTCTTCAGCATGAACAAAAAAGATCCGCAAGCAGCCTGAAGACAGTACTCACCTCTCTTTCTTACTGTTTTAATTTGAGAGTAGATACTAACACAAAAAAAATCAAGGAACTGCAAGACAAGTTAGAATTACGATTTGGAGTAATTTGTAATGTTCAGGAAAATATAACAAATGGCTGATATATTTTAGGGGCCTGTAAGAAAGGAGAAAAGAAAAGATCTGCATAAAAATTGTTAACATGTACATTGTTATGATGCCTAAATCTGGTTCTGTAAAGGTAAAGTTTCCCCCTTCAGTCATATCCGACCCTGGGGTACCACTGCAAGCAGTGGTTTTATAGGCAAGCCTTTTGTGGGGTAGTTTGCCATTGCTTTCCCCGGCTATTCTTTACCGCTAGCTATGAGCTAGGTACTCATTTACCTACCAAGAAACCGATGTATGGCTGAGTTGACCATGAGCCAGCTGCCAGGATATCTGACCCCCAGGGGGCTCGAACTCCTGACCGTGTGAGTGGCAGTGCAAGCACTTAACCACTACGCTACGCAGCTCCTATTACACTGTTTCCATAAAGATTTTCATAAATTACACTGTAATTTTCATAAAGACGGGGGGATTAAGAATAGCTGGTTTAAAAGTAAAAGGTACTTTTAAAAGTAATATACACAAGGTCGAAGAGAGATGGGAAGTCAGTTCACTTTTTTACTGTTTATTCTTTATTCTTTTATTCTAATGTTTACTTATTCTTTTAAATGGCACTGTATGGGTTTATGGTAATTTTATGGGGGATAAAGGTTGACTCTATTTTCTGATTTCTTTTCTATGTAAGGTAGCTACCATGTTTGCAGTTGTCTTAGATTACAAAATGAAAATTTAAAAAAAAGTTATAGAGTACTAGCATGCCCGGCCACGCGTTGCTGTGGCTGAGTCTGGTGAAGTGGAAAAGGAAGAAAAGGGGAAGCAAACGGTTCGAACATGTGTCATTGCACAATGATTGCAAGGGAGGGGAGAGGCAAGGGGCCCCTCGCTCCCCTCCCTCTCTCCCGTTCCCTTGCATGGCAACCCTGCAGGTCCCTCCCTAACGTTCCCCTTCCTCTGCTAGGGTGGGTGGGCCATGTGCAGGTGGCTGGTCCTGTCCCTTTCACTCCCTTCCCTTGCAGGCGAATTATCTAGCGTAAAACACGCTGGGAGGCATGAGCTACGTTGTGTTCAAATTTCAGAGCGTTTGGTCCAGCAAACCCCCAGACCCTCCCTCACCTTCCCCTTCCTCCGCTAGGGTGGGTGGGCCATGTGCAGATAGCCCGCCGCATCCCTTTCACTCCAAAAGGCAGTGGTTTTCAAGGAAGGCATGGTTGGTTCCCTTGTATCAGAGGGTGATGCTTTGATGGCCAGCAGATGGCGCTGTTGCGGAACAGAACTGTGGTTCCAACTGTCACAGGTGCAGCATGTACACAATAACTGGCACAGCTGTGACATGTACACAACAGGAGGTGTGGAAACAGTATGAAAACCTGGCCGCACGTGAATGTGACGTTGTGTGAAAATTTCAAAGCAATCGGTCCAGTAGTTTGGGAGATTATCTGTCAGCAGAAAAACAAACTGATAGATTTTTATATATATAGATTGCACTCCACTGCTGCTTAAGAGTGCTGATTACCAGAAGGTGGCGTGCTATTTCCCTATCAGTAAGTGAGGTACCCCCTTTAAACACAGGTCTTTTAAATGATCCATGCAGAGATGCAGTGGAGCAGCACATTCTCTGTGGTTTCAGGTTATCTCAGTGAACAAGGGCAGAGTCTTTTGCTTTGAGGTGTGCGCAGATACCTACCCTGCAAGGTACATACCTGTTCGTAGACATCATTGTGCGTGCCTTTGTAGATAATGTGGCTACGTGTCATACATCTCTGTCCCCTCCCATTCTCAGGCTACAGTCTCACTACCAGATGGTTCACCTGTTCCTCACCTCCCGGTCCACTTCTCTGCCCAGATAGACAATTTGTCCCCACTAAATGGCCAAGTGAATAGTGATGGTCATGGAATTGTGACATACGCAATCAACACTCCTGCTACAGCTAAAACAATCACTTTCACGGTATGTGCACTTCACTCACGCTGGACGGGAGAGTTGGAAGGAAGGGAGTTAGAAACTGAGAAAGGGGGAATAGGAGGGAGAGGGGGCAATTGGGGGGGGGGAGAAGACCTTGAAACCGGAATATTCACTGAACATGGCAAGTGTTATATTGTTTTACTAAGTGAAAGATGTTTGTGAAATTCAAGTCCAGTCACACTTTAAAGACCAACACAATTTCCCAGGCTGTGAGCTTTTATAAGTCAAAGCTTATCAAATACAAATAAGAATAAATATTGATAAGCCATAAGCACTGAAGCCATAAGCTTTGGATGCTTATGGTGTATTTCTACCGATATATTTGTTTCCCAATGTACAGGTTTGACAAGAGGGTAGCCAGTATAGAAACAGTTCTAACCCCTCATTCTGTAAGGGAGGGTGGCTAGGATCTCTAACAGAGATCAGCATTCTTATTAAACCACAATTCCCAGGTTTCTCAGGGGCAAATGACAGCTCTAAAATCAGTGTAAAGTTTTCGGTGGACAGGTGGATTGGTCTACAGTAGAGGAGTTACATTCTAGTCTTAAAGAGCAACAAGATTTCCAGGGTATAAGTTTTCATGAGTCAATTCTCCCTTCATCAAATCTGAGGAAGCAGGCTCAGACCCTCGAAAACTTATTTCCTGGAAATCTTTTGGGTCTCTAAGGTGATTCTGGACTGGGCTTGATTCTTTTTTAAAAAAAAAATCAAAATTTTTATTCCAATTCAAGACGTAACAAAATTTCAAAACGAAAAGAAGGAATATATGTGGAACGGAACCATTACATTTCCTTACAATATTCAATCCATATTAATTACTGATAAACACAATGCTTCAGTTATTGTTGAGGAACACAAAATAAATGATGTAGGCCTCTTGCCCAGTACTTCAAAATATCATTTACAATTATAGTTGTCAGCTATCTATCATGTATCCAAGTAGAAGATAGAAGGTATTCCATATAATAGTTACTTTTCCCCTTATATGTCATAAGAAGAGGAAGAGGAAGAGTTTGGATTTATATCCCCCCTTTCTCTCCTGCAGGAGACTCAAAGGGGCTGACAATCTCCTTGCCCTTCCCCCCTCACAACAAACACCCTGTGAGGTAGGTGGGGCTGAGAGAGCTCCGAGAAGCTGTGACTAGCCCAAGGTCACCCAGCTGGCGTGTGTGGGAGTGTACAGGCTAATCTGAATTCCCCAGATAAGCCTCCACAGCTCAGGTGGCAGAGCTGGGAATCAAACCCGGTTCCTCCAGATTAGATACACGAGCTCTTAACCTCCTACGCCACTGCTGCTATAACCAATAGTCACATCTCCACAGCTGTATTTTTTCCTGACATATTGTCTCCATGCTATCTTAAAATCCATAATTGGCTTATCTTTTGTACATCTAGTTAGTTTCGGGACTGGCTTGATTCTAACTATTCCTATAAAGGCTACAGATCTGCACAGTGAACTGTGTATCTCTATTGTCTCCCACAGATAACAGCTGGGACGGAGTCTCCAGCCAAAGTCACTCTAAGTATCAAAGCCATGAGCTCCGAAGGAGGCAGTTACTTGGTCATTCTTGGGCAGAGTAACCAAGTCTTGAACCCAGGAGACACCCTCATGTTGGGGCTGAAGTCCATCGGACCTGACAACTTCTCCAACTTCTACTACATGGTGAATCCTCATCGTATCTGGGATGAATGAAAGCTGTTCTCAAAGCTTGTTGACTGTTTCGACTTTTTCATTTGCTCCTTGAGAATATAATTGAACCATAAGTAGGAGTGATACTGTATTGGTGGAAGAGGGGACCTTGACCAGTTAGTTGACAGAGAGAAATTTTTCTCTCTTTCTCACAATACTAGAACCAGGGGGCATCCATTGAAAATGCTGGGGGGAAGAATTAGGACTAATAAAAGGAAACACTTCTTCACGCAACGTGTGATTGGTGTTTGGAATATGCTGCCGCAGGAGGTGGTGATGGCCACTAACCTGGATAGCTTTAAAAGGGGCTTGGACAGATTTATGGAGGAGAAGTCGATTTATGGCTACCAATCTTGATCCTCCTTGATCTGAGATTGCAAATGCCTTAACAGTCCAGGTGCTCGGGAGCAACAGCTGCAGAAGGCCATTGCTTTCACATCCTGCACGTGAGCTCCCAAAGGCACCTGGTGGGCCACTGCGAGTAGCAGAGAGCTAGACTAGATGGACTCTGGTCTGATCCAGCTGGCTTGTTCTTATGTTCTTAGTCTGTCCACCTGCTCTGCAGTCAGCGCCGTGAAAATTAGCCTATCCCAGCCAGTGCAGGGGAAGAATCGCTTGGTCCTGCCCATTCATCAGCTGGTGAATTAGGAAGTGCTATCAAGTGACAGCCAACTTCTGGCTACCCTGGTAGTGTTTTCAGGGCAAGAAGTGTTCAGAGGTGGTTTGCCATTGCCTGCCTCTGTGTAGGTGACCCTGGCCTTCCTTGGTGGTCTCCCATCCAAGTGCTTACCAGGACCGACCCTTCTTAGCTTCCAAGATCTGATGAGACTGAGCTAGTCTGGGCCATTCAGGTCAGGGTGGTCGTCAGATAGGCTCTCTTAATTTTTCTCCTCAGATCTCTAACAGAGCTGTTGATATCAATACACCCCCCACCTCTTTACAGTGACATACTGCTTATGGGGACATGGGGTATCCCATGTCCCCAAGCGCATGCCGTTTTGTCATGTGGGGCCCCCGACAAAACAGTGTGTGCCCAAGCTGTCCGCCATGGCACCCCACCCCGCCTGGCCTCCCTGCAGGCTGACTTCTACCCTCCTTAGGCCCTAGGGCCGTGGTGGCGAACCTTTGGCACTCCAGATGTTATGGACTACAATTCCCATCAGCCCCTGCCAGCATGGCCAATTGGCAGGGGCTGATGGGAATTGTAGTCCATAACATCTGGAGTGTCAAAGGTTCGCCACCACGGCCCTAGGGAGAGCAGGAGTTTGCCTGCAGGGAAGTGGGGGGAGCCCTGCATCAGGGGGCGGCAGCGCCCTGCCCTCCCAGGCTCCCTGCAGGTCAGCTTCTGCCCTCCCCAGGCCCTGGGGAACGCAAGAGCCGGCCTGAATGGACACAGGGGGGACTCTCTGGCGCCGGCGCCCTGCCCTCCCGGGATTCCTGCAAGCTGGCTTCTGCCCTCTCCAGGCCACCACATACCCCTTGGTCCTGCCCCGCCAGGCCCGGCCCTGCCAGGCTGCCTGGGACCGCCGCCACTGGAGCAACCGCCAGCGAAGGTAAGTGGGGCGTGGGGGGGGGGCTCCCAGAGCAGGTGTTGCCCCCGGACACCATTCCCCCCTGGTACGCCTCTGCCTCTTTTGATGGATTTTAAAACGGGCCCTGTGAACTCGTTCCTGGTTTGTGTCATATGGAGTTGCAAGTGCGAAATCACATAATAGAATGATCTTTCCCGCTCCTAAAAATAAATCCTGCACATGAAAATTGTCCTGCCTTCTGTCTGCTGTGCAGATTCCCCATCTCAGTAGAGTGTATTGTGTGAGGTGAGGGACGCGTTCAAACATGCAGTCCCCACTTGATGTTTGAAGTTGCAAGATCTAGGCTGGACTGTACCATGTTCTAGTAGAAGAAGAAGAAGAAGAAGAAGAAGAAGAAGAAGAAGAAGAAGAAGAAGAAGAAGAAGAAGAAGAAGAAGAAGAAGAAGAAGAAGAAGAGGAGGAGGAGGAGGAGGAGGAGGAGGAGGAGGAGGAGTTTGGATTTATATCCCCCCTTTCTCTCCTGTAGGAGACTCAAAGGGGCTTACAATCTCCTTGCCCTTCCCTCCTCACAACAAACACCCTGTGAGGTAGGTGGGGCTGAGCGAGCTCCGAAAAGCTGTGACTCGCCCAAGGTCACCCAGCTGGCATGTGTGGGACTGTACAGGCTAATCTGAATTCCCCAGATAAGCCTCCACAGCTCAGGCGGCAGAGCTGGGAATCAAACCCGGTTCCTCCAGATCAGAGTGCACCTGCTCTTAGCCACTGCTCTTAGCCACTACGCCACTGCTGCTCTCCCTTCTACATCTACGTATGTGAATTGTCCCTTTTTCTTCCAGGTCTTGAACAAAGGAGAGATCGTCTCTGCCAGCAGCATAACCCACAGCTCCTATACTGCAGTCTCCATCCGCATCACGCCCAACCTGATGCCAGCGTTTCGGTTTGTGGCCTTTTACCACGTGAAGGGCAAAATTGTGGCAAATTCCATCTGGGTGGATGTTGTTGACACCTGCAAAGGGAAGGTGAGTAGTTCCTTATTTTGAAAAAAACACACATACACATTATCCTACCCTTCTGTAGGGAACAGAGTTGGCTCTCCTCTATATTTTATTTATTATTATTTATTCGGCTTAATAGACCGCCCAACCCCCGAAGGGCTCTGGGCGGTGTACAATGAGACATTAAACAAATACAATATAACGACAAAACATTAAAATTCATTAAAATACATTACAGCAGCAATTTCAGAAATTACAGATAAAAATACACGCCCGGATGCATGCACAGATGGCGCCCAACCCAAAGGCCAGGAGGGCCAGCATTGCCCAAAAATGGATGGAATCAGCGATCAGGCAATGCTGAAGATGGCAGAACTGTCGTGGGGGCTGCAGAGGGGGCAGGCAGTCTGCGGCTGGCATCCCCAAAAGGCCCGGTGGGATAACTCGGTCTTACAGGCCCTGCGGAACTCACCAAGGTCCCGCCCGGCCCGGACAGCAGATGGTAAAGCATTCCACCAGGACGGGGCCAGGGCTGAAAAGGCCCTGGCCCGGGTAGAGGCCAGTTGTATCGACGAGGGGCAGGGGACTGCCAGCAAATTGGCCTCCGCCGAACGCAGAGGCCTATTTGGGACATATGGGGTTAGACGGTCCCGCAGGTATGAAGGCCCCAAGCCGCTGAGCCTCTACTCCATTTTATCATTTCAACATTTATCTGAGGAAGATTAGTCTGACAGAGAATGGGCTAGTCAACCCTTCTGGCTCCCTTGACTGTGGAGAAAGAAGCAAAGGCAATAGATGGAAAAGAGAGAAACGGGCAAGTGTCTAGGAAGACAAAAAGGGAGTCAGGTGTGTGTGAATAACAAGGGATGGGTGAAATTTTAAAGAACACATTTTTTTTGTCAAAATGTCCTCCCTCTGCAGCTGCGTCTCCACACATCAGAAAACCTTCGTCAGCCGCGACCCCAGGAGACTGGGCAACTCATCGTCGACACCGATGTTATGTCTTCTGTCTCGCTTGTCGCTGTGGACATGGCTGTCTATGCCCTCAATGGGAAGAATCGCCTCACTCAGGGCAAGGTACTGTCATGGGCCTCCCGCACCTTTTCTGTGTGTTCTCGTTTCTAGAGACCGTGGCTGCCCCAGAAACAGAAACATCCTTTTCAATACTCTTGCCAATTTTGTGGAATTCTATTACTGGCTTAATGTAAAAGATTAGATAGATAGATAGATAGATAGATAGATAGATAGATAGATAGATAGATAGATAGATAGATAGATAGATAGATAGATAGATAGATAGATAGATAGATAGATAGATAGATAGATAGATAGATAGATAGATAGATAGATAGATAGATAGATAGATAGATAGATAGATAGATAGATGGATAGATGGATAGATGGATAGATGGATAGATGGATAGATGGATGGATGGATGGATGGATGGATGGATGGATGGATGGATGGATGGATGGATGGATGGATGGATGGATGGATGGATGGATGGATGGATGGATGGATGGATGGATGGATGGATGGATGGATGGATGGATGGATGGATAGTGTGTTTGTGTGTGTTTGTGTGTGTGTACATACATATGTGTGTGTACATACACACACATACACGAATGTATATAAAGTACCTATCCTGTCTTTCAATCAATTCTTATCTCCAAGGTAACTTTCAATATCCATTAAACATTTATGATGAAACTGGTTTAAAAATCATGTAGAGTCTTAACTTCATTTTCAGAAGTTGGAGTTTGGATGCAATAGAGGGACTGTGGGATGCAAAAGAGGGACTGTCCATGCAAGGATCCCCCATCTTCTTTGCTTTATCTCCCCACCCCAGCAGCCTTTTTCCAACCCCCTAAAATATTCTCAGTTTCTCTGGAGCAATAACTCTGTGGATTGGGAGGCTGCAGAAAAAGGAAGCCAAATTGCAAGATCCAGTCCCTTATTTTTAAATTCTCCTTCTCTGTGCATATCCTGCCACCCAATCGCAAGAATCCTTCCATCATTTTTTATCCACTGTCCCATCGTTTTCCTGCCATTTTCTTTCCTCTTTTCTTCCTGCCTCCAGGTTTTCCAGGCCATGGGAAGTTATGATCTGGGCTGCACAGCTGGCAGTGGGGAAAACACCCTTGGCGTTTTTACTGATGCTGGGCTTTCCGTCCGTGCAGGCAATCTGAAGAGCCCACTCCGAAAAGGTAAACTGCTGGTGTCGCAAACCACCGCCCGCCCGCCCCGCAGCTGGGCAGTGAGTTGGAGCAATTCCTGGCTAGAGTTGCACGGTGTTCTCACTATCCCTTCTTCTTCTTCTCAGTTCCCTCAGCCCATGGATGCAATGTGGACGTTTCCCGGAAGAAGCGCTCCCTTCAGTTGCAAACTCAACTCCAGGAGAGGCGTAAGTGGTGGAAGGGGAAGGGGAAAGGAGAAGGATTGGTGACCCTGTGGAAATATCAGCATATGCCCCGGAAGTCAAACATGCATACAAACGTATCTGGCTGCCCTTCCTACAATCCACGTTGCTGCCCAGGAATGAAGTTCCAGGGAGAGGCCCTTCTGACTGTCCACCAATCAAAGAAGCTTGTCCGCTGGGCACCCGAGAGAGGGCCTTTTCAGTGGCAGCCCCATGACTAGGAACAGTCTTTCCAGCTACACCCATCACTTTTTATATTCTGCAGAGGTGGACGGGATTTTATTTAGGACACCATTGGACTAATTTAGTATTTATTTATTGGCAGTTCCAATTGAGATTTTAAACTCAGATCTTTTATGAGGTCTTTTTTTTTAATATAAATGATTTTTTTCCCATTTACATTATTAGCTGCCCTGAGTTCTTCAAGGTAGAAAGGCAGCTTGAAAATGTTTTAACTAACTAAATAAATAAGGGTATATGGCAGGGGTCTGCAACCTGCGGCTCTCTAGATGCTCATGGACTACAAATCCCATCAGCCCCTGCCAGCATGACCAATTTGGTATCTCTACTGAATATTGACTGACACAAAGTCCTCTGCCTGCGACCCTGTCGAGCTGCTTTCAGTCTGAGTGGACAGAACTGATGTTGATAGGCCAAGGGTCTTATTCTGTATAAGACAGTTTCACATGCAGCTACTGTTCTTTGTGAATCTGCAGAAGAAGAAGAAGAGTTTGGATTGATATCCCCCCTTTCTGTCCTGTTAGGAGACTCAAAGGGACTGACAATCTCCTTTCCCTTCCCCCCTCACAACAAACACCCTGTGAGGTGGGTGGGGCTGAGAGAGCTCCAAAGAACTGTGACTAGCCCAGCTGGCGTGTGTTGTAGTGTACAGGAAGCCGGGAATCAAACCGGCTTCCTCCAGATTAGAATGCAGCTGCTCTTAACCACTACGCCACTGCTGCTCCTCATGCAATGTGGGCTATCTTTCCTCTGGCCTACCTTTAGATTCACATGCATCCGTTCTCGTTTTATCCTTTCCCATCCATCCCTTACCCTTCCCAGTTAAGAAGTATTTAGACTCTGATGCTCAGAGATGCTGTCGGGATGGTATGATGAGGATTCCCATGCCCTTAACGTGTGAGCAGCGGGCCAAGCGGGTCCGGGGTCAATGTGCCGTCGTTTTCCTTGACTGCTGCCAATATGCGACTAGACTGCGACGCAGATCCTGGGAATCCAATAGTCTTGCACGGAGTGAGTAGAGACTCTGGGGCTAGTTTTTTATCCCTGCTTTGAGCGCGAAAGGAGAAGTGGGGATTTGAGATGCCGCTTGCTCTGGATGGGGTTGCCTCTCTTAGTCTTGGGGTCCTTCGTATGGGGGTGCTCTTGAACCCAGGCCTACTGCTGGAGGAGCGAGTGGCAGCCGTGGCCAGGAGTACCTTTCACCAGCTTTGACTGCTCATAAAGCTGCTGTGGTCCCTAAGCAGACAAGGTCTGGCCACTGTGGTGCATGCCCTGGTTACATCTAGACTGCATTACTGCAATGCTTTTTCCATGGGGCTGCCCTGGGAAACTTCAGCTGGTACAGAATGCTGTCTGGAGTGGGAGTTAGGGATCACATGATTCCAGTCTTTGCCCATTTACAACTGGCTTCCAATTTGTTTCTGAACACAATTTAAGGTGCTCGTCTTCTTTAATTATTATTATTTTTAATAGATATAAACAGGACAGGACAGAAAAAGAGGAAAGAAAACAAAAAATTAACAACTGTGTCCATCCAATTGCAATTACATCCAGAGACAAAGAAAAAAATACATATAATGTACTTTACTACACTAAGGCAGAATGGGACCGCTCGCAAGAAGTAGAGTAGAGCTTGCCATCTGATCCATTTTAGCTTTTTAGGTTTGTGTTTGTTTTAAAGTTTTATGCTGTTTTATTTGCTTGATTGTATACCGCCCAGATTGTATACCGCCCAGATTGTATACCGCCCAGGTAGGTAGGTAGGTAGGTAGGTAGGTAGGTAGGTAGGTAGGTTGGTAGGTTGGTAGGTTGGTAGGTTGGTAGGTTGGTTGGTTGGTTGGTTGGTTGGTTGGTTGGTTGGTTGGTTGGTGAGAGACAGACAGACAGACAGACAGACACAGACAGACAGACAGACAGACAGACAGAGGTGGGATTCAGCCAGTTCGGACCGGTTCAGTAGAACCATTAGCTAAGTAGTCGGCTAGTTTGCTGAACCAGTAATCCCACCACTGCCTTCCTCCCTCTCCACAGAAGCCGTCCAGCTGGCTGGGGGCCAAGGCGAGAACTCCTGTGCAGCACAAGAGTCCTCACCTCTTCCCCAGCCAGCCGGGCGCCCTCCATGCAGGAGAGAAGTCCCAGCAGCCCCCAGACGAGGGCGGCTGGCTTGGGCTCCCCTCCTTTCCACGATGGCCTCTGCACAGGGGAGGAGCCCCATTGTAAGGAATTCCATAGAAGCAGAAATAAAAGGCTTTTGGGAGTAAAAGTCCATTTATTAAGACATCTTAGAAAGCTCAAGTACACGCAGTGGCAGGAATGGCACTTCCCGCCAGAAGCACAGGTTATAACACCATTCACCCCATCCCCCCGCTTCCTAAGCTTCTATGGGAACGGAGTCTTCATCTCCCAGCGCAAGAAAGATAAAGTCTCCGGCCGATGCATCTGGCCCATCGCCCGGGCTGTGGAATGCACTTCAAGGTTACTTCCACCACATCAACACCATTGAATCTTTACACCTTCTGCCTCCCTAAAGAAGACCCCTTCCCCAGGTTTATCTTGGAAAAGTGGCGATTGTGGAAAGCAGAAATAAGGGTGGGGGCTTCTAACAAGTTTTTAGGAATAAACCCATTGATTATACCCAGAGGGAATATCCCACCCAAGAGACTAAATATTGCAAGCGCTTATGATTAAAGCTGCAGAGTCCAGGGATAGCCGCCACTGTCAGAAAAGTTAGCGCTGTGTAATGCCATCAATAATAGCCGGTGGGGTCCTCTCCGGCTGGTTAGTCGCGGCCAGGCATCGGAAGCGGGAGCCTTCTAGAGCAAGCAGGAATGGGGAAGAGTATGGATGTTACTAAGAGAGTTAAGAGCAAATTCTAAGCTGGGCAGTGACATCATTACTAATCACTTTAGTAATCTGGAAAAGGTCCCACAAATCTCTTTGCCAAGTTTGGAATATTTATGCACGCCCCTGAGATTTTTTTGTAGATAAATACACCCAAGAGCCCACACGCAGAGGAAATCCGAAGCGGTAAGTTTATCCGCTTGCAGCCTTTCAGAGTCCTTGTTTGTAAAGGCGGTCTGGACTGACTTCCATCCCTACTGACTAGGGATGAGAAATCCATTGTTGAAATTCTGGGGGTCCAAAGCTGCCGTGGGTAGTTGTGGCAACGGGCGGGAAAAGCGAGCCACCGGATTACAATTTCAAAGGGGTTTTTCTTTGTACTACTATGAACCCGCATTGTAGTGCTATGCATCTCGCGAACGGGAATAAGGGCTCGCACTAATTGTCTTGGTGGTAGTTGGGTGTAAATAAGCGTAAATACTCGCCTCTTAGGGTCTCTGTTAAGTTCGCTCTCTCCGGCCTACGCCCGTACTCTTTGAACGCGGTAGGGGCGGTATGATGTCGGGACGGCCCCGACCCCAACAACCCTGTAAAAAACGCTTCCAGAACTTTGAGGGATGAATTGGGGCCGGTCGGAGAACCACCTTTAACGGGGCGGAATGGAGACGGTAAACATAAGTTGAATAAACAACGTCAAGCAACTTAGGGAAGCCGAGGATGGACAGCTAATACGGAATAAAAAAAATGGGCTTGCTTTAGAGAATAAGTCTACCACCACCCATAAAACGTGTTGCCATGGCGACTTTCGGGCAAATCTGTGGATAAAAATCCATAAGGAGATGGCCAAACTTCCCAAGGGCAGTGGAGGCCACCGGGAGAGGTTTCAATAGGCCCATGGGGGGCTTTCCCGGGATGGTTTTGGCTTCTGCACAAACCGGTGCAGCGCTTTTAATGTATGCGCTCCTTAATCGTCTTTGCGCGATTGCGGCGCTACCACCAGAACTTTACCCGGCTGGGCTAAAATGCAGAGTTTTCAAAAGCCAAAATGTCCAGTCAATCGGGCATCGTGGCAAGCTTCCAAGAACCTGCTTATGAGGAGGGGAGGCATCGCATTCCAACATTCCCTCCGCCATGAAGCGCTCCCATTCTCCAAAGCGCAATGCAGGGAGTCACCTTCGCCGCTGGAGGCTGGAGTCGCGGCAGCCCTCGGCCTCACCAGCGCTCCCGCAGAGGAAAGGGAGAGACGAGACTGGGAATGGGGTGGAGGTGAGAAGTGGACGCTTGAGATCGGGTGACAGCCAACTCCCCAACTGAGGGGGGAAAGAATATATGCGGAATGTCTCCTGTATGGGCAGCTCCACCCCTCCCCGGGTAGGGCGCTGAGAGCCGGCTACAGCCAGTTTGTTGGTTTTCCAGGGAAAAATGGACTCAAAAGAGAAATCTAGGAAAAGAAATCGGCTCCAAACCGGGTTGTTTTTATGGACATCTTGAGGGGTGGAAAGAGCTGCCAGGTTTTAAGGATCCGACCAAATCCTTCTGAAAGGGGTGCTTAGCCCCTCCAGCCAGTGGCCAAGTGGAGAGTAAGCTACTTTGATATCGAAGTCTCTTTGTCTCCTACAGTCCAGTTGAGTTCGGCACCACAGAGAATTTTTTTTAGGACAAATAAGCACACGGAACCACAGCCTACCATCTTTATTTTTTCTGCAACAGGGCTGCCTCTAAGTGCTTTTGTCCGAGGTATCCACGTGCAACCACAAACGGAGATCTGGGTCAGGGTGCTTTAGGATAGGTTCGTGGTAAACGCGAGATTTTAATAGTTGAAAGGCTGTTTGACATTCCCTCAGACCAGGGAAAGTGGGGCCCCGGCTTGATGCGACAGTGGATCTTTACCCTCTTTAGTGCGTAGCAGAGGTCTGTGAGAGGGAGAGTCAGTTCAGCTTAATTGTGGCATAAAGTCACTATAGAAATTAGCAGAAACCAAGAAATCCACTGGAGTTCTTTATGTTGGTGGGGGGGCAGGCCATTGAGGATCAAGCACAATTTTAGTAGGATCCATTTTAAGCCCCCTCGGCTGGTGATCCGCAACCCAAATAGTCAATGGAGGTCTGATGAAAACAGCATTTGGAGAGTTTGGCAAAGAGAGAGTTAGCTGTAGCGTGCTTTACACCTCTCGAACTCCAATATTTCATGCTCTTCTATGGTTTGTGAGTAAATTAAAAACGCCATCTAAGTATACAACAACATTTCTTTGTACAGTAAATCATGGAGAACTTCTTGCTGATAAGTGGGCCATAAAAGCCCGGGGCCCCACTTTAACCCCGAATGGCATTATTAAATATTCAAACTGTCCAAACTTTGTGTTAAACGCGAAGTCAGGTGTTCATAGCCTTCAGCAATTCTGACTCTGTAGTAAGCTTCTCTCAAGTCCACTTTAGTAAAATGCTGCCCTTTGCCGAAAGTGCATCTAAAAGGTCCTTTGGATCAAAGGCAAAGGGATATTTATTGGACAGGGAGAGACCGTGATTGAGACTCCTCGATAATCTGTGCAAAGTCGTAAAGACCCATCTTTCTTTTTTTTGACAAAACAAAACGGGAGCAGCGCAGGTAGTGTTTGGTAGTCTTCGCATGTGAACCCTCGACAGCAAGGTTCTTGTTCAAGAAGGCACGGGTCTTCTTCTCCCGCTGACTCATGCTGTAGGATTCTACCTTTTGGGTAGTTGTGCCCCGGGTTGTATGACACTTCTACAGTCAGTGTCTCTGTGGGTGGGTAACTGACCGCATTCCTGCTCCTGAAAAACTCTGGCTAGGATCACGGATATGCAGGTGGGATGCCAATAGAATCGGGAGCAATCAATGAGGAAGCCAGAGAGGGGGGGTGTGGCCAGGAGACGCTAATTTTCTCCCAATTCATGTGTTCAACAAGAGGAGGGCTCAGTGAATTTCTGAGGATCCTTTCTTTCCAAAATGAACTTTGGTTCATGTAACAATAACCAAGGCATGCCCAAAACTATGGAGTGTCTGACACTGGCGCCAAAATAAAACTAATTTTTCTCCCAAATGGTCGGGCGAACGGAGGGAGAACCGCTGTGTTTTGTACTGGGCCGGTCCGTTCGCTCCCCGAGGGGGCTGCCAGTCAGTCCATTTGGGTGAATGGTGGCGGGCTTCAGCCAGGGGAATTCGGTCCAGACCTAGCTCCTCTGCCACCTGGGGCCGCATTAAGCAGTGGGAGCAGCCGGAATCCACAAGGGCCGCAGGCTATAATGCGAAAGTGTGTTTAGCTGGGCTGGTCAGAAATGCTTGAACAGTAATGGGAGCTTGCCTTCACTCACCGCCAGGAGTCGGGCTCCATGTCCATGGGGTTGTAAAGAAAGGCAAACAGCTGCTTCCCCTCCTCTGCTGGTCGCCTTCTGCAACCGGCTTTAGACGAAGCCTGTGGGAGGCCGCCCTGACCTGGGCGGGTGGTTTGGCAGACGGAGGCGCCGAGCTGGAGCCGTTGGTTTGTTTCTTGGGACAGTTGGGCGCTAGATGACCTGGCCCTCCGCAGCGCGATGGGACAATCCCAGTCGGCGAATGGGCGCTTCAGAGGTGGTTTCCGGGTAGGGGCGGCTGGGCTTGACTTGGTGGATACAGTAGTGGTTTCTTTAGCGTGGGCGGCCTCCCTCGACGTAGCCGTGATTCCAAACGAGACGCCACTTTGGGACCCTAACTGGATCCAGACCTGCAATAGTACGAGGGAACCCGAATTAAAAACATCAATTGCTTCACGTAGCTTGCCGTCTACAGCATCCGAGAAGTATTCTCGCGATTTCATGCGCTCAGGCCACTATTAGAGGAAGTCGGCAGCCGCCGCATCGAAATTCACGGGCAAATTCTGCAAACGGGCGTTGCCTTTGTTGATGGTTTTGATGGTATGGATAGTTTTCATTCTCGCCACTGGATCTTGAAAGCCAGCTTCTTAAGGCTTGGAGGAATGCGGGCAATGTCAGCGAGTCCCTCATCCTGCAAATCCAAAAGAGTCACGAACCAGTCGGGTTGCCGCCCCATCCAGGACTGAGCCGATGTCCCGTGATTTTCGCTACCAGACCGGGTATAAATCATCATACCTTCCAAGTGGGCATTGAGCTGCAAGATGAAGTAGGAAGTTTGGAAGCCGTCCCATCAAAACGGGCTGGTATCAGTTGTCCATAGTAGCCCCGCTCGATCGCCTCTTGGCGCTCAAGCTGGGGAGGTGGTTGCGCCAAGTTGAGCAGGCTGGGCAGGCAGCCGTTGTAACGGGGTCGGAATCGGGCGCCATGGCGGTACCGCTGGCCATGCTTAGGTGGCAGGACCCAGGCACGCGGCCCCCTGGCACCGCATGACTACAAGTAATAGCATAGACTCCAACTTGGGGCTTCCTGGTCTGCTGCCTCCTTAGTTCCTCTCCAACGCAGCCAGCCCCTCTCCTTGCGAAATCAATGCATCCTGCGCGCATGCAAAGCAGCTTTTCTCGTCAATTTAGCCAGTTCGGCCCCGCTTATGGGCTTGCGATTTCAGCTTTATGCGCGCAAGAGAGCCTGAACGCCAAGGTTGCCGCTGTAAATCCAGTCTGGAGTGTTCCAGGACTTTATCATGCGGACTGACAGATTCTGGGCATATTGTCGCTGGAGCTGCAGTTTTGCACGGGTCCAACTCGAAGCTGGACTTCTTTGGCGCTAAGCTGTTCCCGGCCCCTCTGCAGGTTTCGCCTTTGCTGCACCAGTGCCCGCCTTCCTCCCGCCATAGCTGGCGCTTCATGGTCTCCATGCCGCTTTTGGCAATCTCGCGAGTCGCCTCTAATTCTCATCCCCAGTCCTTCTCGATGGGGAGAGGGAAACCGGTCCGGGCTGGGAATGGTGGCTTTCTTCGGACTCTTCGCCGCCTGGAAGCCGGTGACATCGGAGACACCGGTGAAGCCGCCGGTAGGTACACCGGTGGTCCTCGAGGCACCTCTGTAGGTGCGTAGTCAGCTGGGTCTGGGATTAACCGATTGGGACAGCTGCACGGATACCCTCCCAATTCCTAGGTTTTTTCATTCCCGTGTCCTTTTGGATCGGCCCCAGTGCTTTCGTGCCACCGGTGGTTCCTGGGAGCATCACCAAAATACGCAGTCCAGGAATCGCTCAATGGATTCCTGGGTTGCCGCGATGAAAAGGTGGTCAAGCCCGCCTCCTCCATGACAGGTTGCATCTGAGGTTTGTAACTCCATTAATGAAAACGGTAGAGATCCGGGATCCACAGGCCGCATCCATAGATTACGCCCCAAACGACTCATGTGAAGTCCCCATGGTCGCCGCCACGCCCCTCGCTCCAACGGAGGTAAAGGAAGACTGCGGCTGATACGGAGAATCGGAAAGAGCCAACAGCGAAGCCCGCTTCTCCTGCCGTTCCTCCAGGATTCAGAAGGGAAAGGTCGGAGCCCTCTTTTGGGGCTACCGCGACCTTCCGCCAAGAGTAACATTCAACCTTCCAACGCGAAGACAAGAGGTCCACTGCACAGGAATATAGGATGAATTCAGAGGGATTCCTGCCAAGCAATGTAAGAAAGTGAATTTATAGAAGCCAGAAATAAAAGGCTTCTTTGGGATGTAAAAGTCCATTTATTAAGACATCTTGTATTTCGGGCACACGCAGTGGCAGGAATGGCACTTCCCGCCAGAAGCACAGGTTATAACACCATTCACCCCATCCCCCCTTCCTGCTTCCCATGGGAACGGAGTCTTCATCTCCCGCGCAAAGATAAAGTCTCCGCCGATGCATCTGGCCCATCGCCCGGGCTGTGGAATGCACTCAAGGTTACTTCACCATCAACACCATTGAATCCTTTACACCCATCCAGCCCCCACCCAAGGACCTGGGCCGCCGGGCTGCTGAGCACGAGCCTCCCGGTGGCGTGGATGGGGCTTCCTTCCTCCCCCCGGAGGTTGCTCAGGTGTCCCAGCTGCTGCCCTAGCCCGAGAAGGCCAGCGCGGCATGGCCAGGAGGCATGGGCAACCTCCAGCAGGGCTGTGTGCGTGGGCTGGAGCCCTGCTGGAAGTTGCCCAGGTCTTCCGGCTGTGACATAGTGGCCTTCTCGGGCTAAGGCAGCGGCTGGGATGTCTGGGCAACCTCCAGCAAGGCTCCAGCCTGCAGCCCACGCACACAGCCCCTTCAGGCCAAGCTGTATGTATGCATAATTATGCATGCATGCATGCATGCATGCATGTATGTATGTATGTATGTATGTATGTATGTATGTATGTATGTATGTATGTATGTATGTATGTATGTATGTATAACTAGCGGGGCCCGGCCACGCGTTGCTGTGGCTTATTGTGGTGAAATGGGAAAGGAACAGTAGCAGCAAATCAATTGCAGAGGCCAGCAGTACGTGCTCATGCAAACATGCATCCTCTCGCCTGGCTGGCTATAGTGGCTGGGAATTTTCAGAGGAATTGGCCCAGCAGTTACTGAGTTATACTACCACTAACAAATACACTGTTAGCTTTTTATATATATAGATAAGCAATAAACAATAAATGATTATAACAGTTACGAACTGTAAATAATCATATAATAATGGGCGCTAAATAGTGATTATCCTAATATTCTTGACAGAAATCATAGAATACCCTACACAATACTTCATAAATCTGATACTGATGTTAATTAGTATTGTACAGTGAATTGTAACGAAATAAAATAGATAAAAAGGATACTTGCAGTGGTGATTATTATTCATTTCTCAAAATACTTCTCAAATATTTAATTGAATTCATCTATTTTGATCATCTTTCCAGAATATATTTTAAAGGTTCCCCCTCCTTTTAAATGGATTTTTCAGGATAATATATCAGGAATACTATTAATAATTCATATATGTCCTTCATTACTCCTCGTTTTTTAGGAATAGTATGAATATTTATCTTGTAATTCTTTAATGGGTCTTTTGTTCGCTCAGTTCGTTAATTCTGCAATTACTGCATATTCGTTAGTTTATTTTCCCCTTCCTGTGGTGGACGCTCTTCTGCTTTCCACCGCACTATGAATGTTACCCTGGCTACTGCTATCATATGTCTAAACATTTCTTCCAAATGTTTTGGAAAAATGTTTTGCAAAATGTCCAACAACCTGGCCTTTTGAGTTGTAGCATCCCCAGCAAGTCGGTCTGAACCGGAACTCACAGACATGAAGGTAAATGAAAGTTTTATTAAAGAAGTTACAAAAGAGTCAGTCTCATCCTGGGATTACCTCTCTTTCTGTAGCTCATGGCCAAGAAGAAGAAGATGATGATTTCTTTGATGAAGATTTTGGTAAAGTCCGGAGTTTCTTTCCCGAGAGCTGGCTTTGGAAAACAGAAAAGGTGGAAGGGACCGAAAAGTGAGCAATGTTGTGTTATTCCTGCAATATTGTCATCCTTCTTCGGGTTGGCAGAAATTAGCCCTGGATGCCAAGACTAGGGCAAACTTAGAACAGTAGCTTGAAGGCAAAATCACAAGTTGTTACGCCTGAAGTCTACAGGGAAAATCTAACCCTCAGGCAAACTGAGAGGAAGCAGTCCAGTAAATAAAGAGTAGGAAGCTAGGAAGGCAAAGGTCGTTTCCCCACTTACCTCGACCCAAGGTTGCTGCGCGCTACTCCCAGCGTGCATCATTTCTGGCGCGCTCCTGGGCTTCCCCACGACCCCGCGCTCTGCGCTCTGTGTGGGGTCATCAAAAGATGCCGTTTTGAGGAGCGCCAGGAATGACTCGCGCTGAGACGAGAGCGGCCGCGTCGGGGCGGCTGTGTTGTCGCCGCCCCTGTAGTGGGGAGTGCCGGGGGACCCCGCGCTACTTGGGGAGAGTAGCGCGCAGCAGCAGGTAAGTGGGGAAACGACCATTGTCACATTTGCAGATCCTGGTTGAAAGATTGGCAGCTGCCCTTTGGGTATTGGTGGGAGATGTGGTGGGTTGCTTGATTCAGGTTGGGAAACTCCAGGAGATTTGGGGATGGAGCCTGTCATGCAACCAAGCCTGAGGGGGCCAAGCCTTATTCTGTAACACCTGGGTTCTTTGCTCCAAAACTCCACACCAGCTGAGTTCTCAAGGAGTTTTATTGTGAAAATTCAAATCAAAGAAATAAATAAACTTTATGCCTGCATCTGTGGCTGGCATCTTCAGAGGATCTGATAGTAGGAATGGAAAGCAAGTGGAGTATATATACTGTGAGGTCAAAAGTTGAGGCCCTCTGAATAGAGTAGCCTGGTATGTGAGTCACAAAGAAGTCTGTAGCCTGGGAGTAACAATGAAGATAGCAAGGTCAATAGGTGAATGCATCCTTCCTTCCTTCCTTCCTTCCTTCCTTCCTTCCTTCCTTCCTTCCTTCCTTCCTTCCTTCCTTCCTTCCTTCCTTCCTTCCTTCCTTCCTTCCTTCCTTCCTTCCTTCCTTCCTTCCTTCCTTCCTTCCTTCCTTCCTTCCTTCTTTCCTTCCTTCCTTCCTTCCTTCCTTCCTTCCTTCCTTCCTTCCTTCCTTCCTTCCTTCCTTCCTTCCTTCCTTCCTTCCTTCCTTCCTTCCTTCCTTCCTTCCTTCCTTCCTTCCTTCCTTCTTAATGGGAGGTAGAACTGTCCTCCAAGCGGCGGCTATTCTAATATACACTCTGCAAAATTTTGAAGATTGCTCATGTAAAAGAGAGAGAAAAAGAAAAACCACATGTCTGCAAGTTGGCAAGGAAAACAAACTTTATTCATCAACTTTATAGAGATCGAGACCACATCTCCCCATATTGCTCTCAGGTTCTGAAGAAGTCTAAGCTTAAAAAAGAGTATTTAATGCTCATAAACATTAGGGACTATTTTCTACAGCAGAAACACACTATTTTTACTTCCACTGCATCACAAACAACCACGCTTAGATCTTTTGTTGGAAAAGGGTATAGTCTGTCTTTTTGCCAGGCAAATGAGGCCTCCTGTCCGTCTTCCACAGGGTAGATGTGCGGCTTCCTGACTCCATCACCACCTGGGAGATACAGGCCATAAGCATCTCAGCTGAGAAAGGTGAGCTGAGCATCTATTGTTTCGTACTAGTGTATGAATCGAACTCTTGTGACACCTGTTATCATGAAAGCAAGCCTGGGAGAGCCACGCTTGTTTCAGTAAAACCTGGGTTCTTTTCTCCAATAACTCCAACCAGCTGAGGTCTCAACGATTTTTATTGAAAAACAGAAATCAAAGAAATAAAACTTAAATGCATGGAGGTTGCTCAACTGGTTACATTCCTTTTGGTTCTTTGTCCCCATTCCGGGAACCCATGGCCCAGAGATGCTTCTCTGACTACGTCTCAAGATGGAATTCCAAAACCTTTGTTTTCCTCTGTTCAGGCCATGAGGTAACTTAGGCCTTTGAAGTTTCATCCTGGCACCTCTGCATAGTTTCCTGTCCTCCCTCCAGGAGATCAAAAGGCAAAGATGCTTTTCACAGTCATCTGTGACTTTGCTAGTTTTACAGTACTATTCCATCACACCTGTATTTACACAAATATATCTTGAAGTGAGGAGTGCAGCTAGACAGGGAAAGGCCCCTGCTCTGTGGCCCTGAAGCTGATCTACAGCAAAGGCCTCTCCTTCCTTCTACCTTCCCAATTGACTTTTGGGTTTTGACCCAGGAACTAAGCACCTGCAGAATCCAGATTTTCTTCATTTCAGGAACACTTCAGGGACAGCACACCCTCCTCTCAGCCCATCCACTCCAACCAACCAAGGCCACCAGCAACCACAGGGTGTCACAGCATAGGGTTATAGAACACAGTCTGACATCAAAGTCCAGGGCCAGATATCCCAAACCAAATGAGCATTTCTGACCTCCAGGTGCGGCCTGCAGATCTCCCAAGATTTGCACCTGATCTACGCCGACAGAGATCAGTTCCCCTGGGGAAAAAATGGCCGCTTTGGAGGGCCGACCATATGGCATTATACTAAGGTGACCAGATGGTCACCTTTGTGAACCGGGACGGGCGGGTAGGCGGGCGGCCACGCACATACGCGTGCAGCCGCAGGAGCGCACGGACCTTCTGGGGCACTCCCGTTTCCTGTCCTGTGACAGGGCGGGAAATGGGAGCGCCCCACAAGGCCATGCGCCCCAGTGGCCACGCGCGCAGGAGGCTGCCGCACTGCCTTGCACCCCAGAAGGCAGTGTGGCAGCCTTCCAAAAATCAGGACACTTGAAGTAACCCGCGGGACGCGGGACAAATTGTTTGAAGGCGGGACTGTCCCGCCAAAAGCGGGACGTCTGGTCAGCCTACATTATACCCTACCTACCCTCCCCAAACCCCACCTTCCTCAGGCTCCACTCCAAAGCCTCCAGGTATTTCCTAACCTAGAGCCCTAATTCAAATACAAGGTCAGAAGGTAGTTCAACGTCTCTGTTAGGGTTGCCAGCCTTGGGTTGGGGAATGCCAGGAGACTCAAGAGGGTGGAGCCTCAAGAGGATGTGGTTTAAGGAGGGGAGGGACTTCAACTGGATATAAAACCATAGAGTCCATCGTTCAAAGCAGCCATTTTCTCCATGCAAACTGGTCTGTTTGCCTAGAACAGGGGTAGGGAACCTGCGGCTCTCCAGATGTTCAAAAACTACAATTCCCATCAGCCCCTGTCAGCATGGCCAATTGGCCATGCTGGCAGGGGCTGATGGGAATTGTAGTTCCTGAACATCTGGAGAGCCGCAGGTTCCCTACCCCTGGCCTAGAACATGCAAACAGGCAAAACAACAACATTTCATCTATCCACCAGGGGGCATTCATTGAAAATGCTGGGGGGAAGAATTAGGACTAATAAAAGGAAACACTTCTTCACGCAACGTGTGATTGGTGTTTGGAATATGCTGCCACAGGAGGTGGTGATGGCCACTAACCTGGATAGCTGTATAAAGGGCTTGGACAGATTCGTGGAGGAGAAGTCGATCTATGGCTACCAATCTTGATCCTCCTTGATCTCAGATTGCAAATGCCTTAGCAGACCAGGTGCTCAGGAACAGCAGCAGCAGAAGGCCATTGCTTTCACATCCTGCATGTGAGCTCCCAAAGGCACCTGGTGGGCCACTGCGAGTAATAGAGTGCTGGACTAGATGGACTCTGGTCTGATCCAGCAGGCTAGTTCTTACGTTCTTATGTTCTTACCTGGTCATCCTCCTTTCACTGCCGCGTGCCATCCACCAACGCTCATGTGGAATTTTGTTTTCAGGAATCTGTGTCTCGGACCCTCTTCGAATCGTAGTCTTCCAAGATTTCCACATTTCTCTGAGGCTGCCGTATTCGGTGAAACGGTTTGAACAGATAGAACTTCGTCCAGTTCTGTACAACTATTTGTCTAAGTCGATCACAGTAAGCAAAAGTCAGACAATGCTGCGAACTTGCAGATTCCCTTTTGCTATTACAGAATTTTTGTAAGCTCGATATGGCAGAATTAGTATTCATTTATTCATATGCTTTGTTTGTTGTTTTATAATCTATGAGGTTCTAGACCAGTGGTTCTCAAGCTGGGGGTCGCGACCCCTTTTGGGGTCGAATGACCCTTTCACAGGGGTCGCCTAAGACTCTCTGCATCAGTGTTCTCCATCTGTAAAATGAACAAATGTTAGGGTTGGGGGTCACCACAACATGAGGAACTGTATTAAAGGGTCGCGGCATTAGGAAGGTTGAGAACCACTGTTCTAGACATTTGAAACAATCTATACCTATACCTTTATAGAAGACCTATTGCTTTTTAAAACAGTTAAAAGCAGCTTGAGAGGAATCAATGCTGCAGAAACCCACAGAATTTCTTTTCCAAAATCAAAGTGGGAGGAGCGTACACATTTCAAGCAACAATTTTTCTTTCAAAATGTGTTCAGCTTTCTGATGGTTCGGACAGACTGCAAAAATCATGGTTAGTTTGTGAAACTCGAATTGAAGTCACAAAGGATCTTCAAACCATGGTTTCAGATCCTGGTTTGTTGGACCCAGGCTAATCCTGATAAATGGTGGCTCACGATTGAACAATTATAGTAACCATTGCAATAATGATACTGAAAACTAGCATCTAACAGATAATGGTAGGTTAGACCCATGTTTCCTGTTGGCCGAATTCCCACTGAAAATTTAATCCAGATACAACCAAGTTTCAAAAGAATCAGCACCTTTTTATCCAGGTTCCAACATCCTCACTGCAGCATGTTTCTAGTGAAGACATCTAGGCCTGCCCCATCGGGGTGTGTGTGTGTGTGTGTGCTTGTTGTCAGGGGTGCAATTGTTAAGCTAGCAGCACCAAAATTTAAGAGTATCTTTAGGAGACCCTCCTGATGATATTACCCAGGTTTGGTGAAGTTTGGTTCATGGGGGCCAAAGTTATGGACCCTCAAATGTGTAGCCCCCATCTCCTATCAGCTCCCATTGGAAACAATGGGGGATGGGGGCACCCCTTTGGGAGTCCATAGCTTTGGACTCCCTGGACCAAACTTCACAAAACCTGGGTGGTATCAGTAGGTGACTCTCCTGATGATACCACCCAGGTTTGGTGAAGTTTGGTTCATGGGGGCCAAAGGTATGGACCCTCAAATGTGTACCCCCCATCTATTAGCTCCCATTGGAATGTTTTCAGCAGGGTTGTCTCTCGCTATGACAGTTTTAACCATAGAGTTTCTGGGAATTCCTAGAGTGACATGACATCACTTTTGGCAATGCCAGTGGATTCTTAATCTCCCTAGCCCCCATTCCCCTCCTTGCTCTCACTAGTTAAAACTGACCCTGCTGATTGAACGACTAAGGTGAAACAGGTGAAAGCTTGCAGCACAAAACATAAAAATAATGAACCCAACTTTACTGCCCACTTTCTCTGTCTCTCTTCCCCCCCTCTCTCTCACTCCCCATTTCCTATTTAGGCCTCAGTCTTCCTACATCCTGCTGAGGGCATCTGTTCTCCAGCAACCATGGGCCCAACTCAGAAGAAGAAAATAGTGGTTCCTCGGAATTCGGCTGTACCTGTTCCCTTCGTTTTGGTCCCTATGGGAACAAGCAACATCCCTATCACTGTTACAGCCACTGTTGTAGGTGGCTGGGGAGCTGGGGACAGAGTTACCAAGACCCTACGGATTGAGGTAAGAAGTTCCCATCACTGAGGATATCTCTGGAGCAGCAGTGGCTTAGGAGGTTAAGAGCTCGTGTATCTAATCTGGAGGAACCGGGTTTGATTCCCAGCTCTGCCACCTGAGCTGTGGAGGCTTATCTGGGGAATTCAGATTAGCCTGTACACTCCCACACACGCCAGCTGGGTGACCTTGGGCTAGTCACAGCTTCTCAGAGCTCTCTCAGCCCCACCCACCTCACACGGTGTTTGTTGTGAGGGGGGAAGGGCAAGGAGATTGTAAGCCCCTTTGAGTCTCCTGCAGGAGAGAAAGAGGGGATATAAATCCAAACTACTACTACTACTACTACTGCTACTACTCTGGATGCCTGGTTCCTTTCTAGATCCCAAACTATAGCTCAGGATCATCAGAAAACATAACTATATACTAGTCTCCCAGGATTAGGGTTTACTAGTATTACTACTACGGCCATCATTAATTTGCGCCCTCTTCCCCAGCTGTGCTCACACGTAGAGACACAGACAGAACAAACAAGTGTGCTTTGGCTGCTCCTGGGGTCAGTGCTATTCTTGTGACTGTATTTATTTATTGTATTTGTCAGAGCAGCACCAACAATACAGGGTTAATACATAAAATCAATTTGTTCAAATAGATCTAATAGTTTAATTAACACAGATGGCGATAACACACACACACACACACACACACACACCAATACCCATGAGAGGCTGAAACAAGTGATGGAATACTTAAAATTACAATCTCCCCGGCAGGCCAGATGGATCAGCTTGAGTGAACAGCGCTGTTTTGGCCCAGTTGGGCAGAGTCGTAGCTCCAAGGGGGCGGGGAAATGCGCAATGCACCCCTTGCGCACCCCTGTGGGGGTGTGGCAAGTGTGGGCCGGGGGCGGAGGACACACCGGTGCACTGGGCACGTTCCCCCCCCTTGCTACGCCTCTGCAGTTGGGATTCCGTGGCAGCCCTCTTGTCATCTAAGTCACTCTCATTTCATTTTTTAAATTTGTTATTGATGTTTTGGATTGTTACAGATTTATATTATATATCTTTATATTTCATCCTCCATATCCTTTTACCCCCTTTCCCCCCCTCCCCCCTTCTTCTTTTCTTCTTTAAATGTGCAGCAGCAGGCCCATTCTTTCTAATCTTCTTTTCCAGTTTTCTTCTGTGATTCCGATTTCGTTTCACCAGTCTTTGAATTCAGTCCAGATCCACTTCATATCTTTTTGTTTTTCTTGCCATATTTGGTTTCTTGACATTACGTCAAAAATTTCCAATTGTATTTGTTCCCATATATATATTCCAACCATTTCTGTATTGTCCAGATTCTTTTGTCCTTCCACCCTGATGCTATTACTGCATGGGCCGCTCTGATCATAAGTTTAAATAGCATTCTCTTTCTTTGTTCTATTATTGTATAATCCAGTACGCCTATAAATAATAGATCTATATTTGCCTTTATTTTTACCTTCACATATTTTTCCATATACATTGTAACATTTTCCCACAGGTGTTTTACCTCTGGACATTCTAACCACAAGTGGGAGTAAATTGCATTTTTATCCCCACAATGCCAACATTTCGTGCTCAGTCCCTCTATCACAGTGATGGCGAACCTTTTCGAGACGAGTGCCCAAACTGCAACCCAAAACCCATTTATTTATCACAAAGTGCCAACACGGCAATTTAACCTGAATACTGAGTTTTTAGTATAGAAAAAATGGTTGGCTCCAAGGCGTGCGTTACTTGGGAGTAAGCTTGGTGGTAGTCGGTGGCTTTGCTTTGAAGCAGCTGTGCAGTGCTTCAAACGGGTGAATCACGACCCTAGGAGGGTTTACTCAGAAACAAACCCCATTGCCAGCAACCGAGCTTACTCCTAGGCAAAGGATCACGCTTTCGTTCTTCCCAGGAAAATCAGTAGGGTTTAACAGCGCTTAACAGGGTTACCTACACTGCTTCCCCAAAGCTAGGTCTTAGGTTTAATGCTAATAATCTCCCTGGAATAATTACATTATTATCACATGACGAACTCTGTGTACGCATGCCCACAGAGAGGGCTCTGAGTGCCACCTCTGGCACCCGTGCCATAGGTTCGCCATCACTGCTCTATCATATATGCCAACTGTTTCGGTGTTCTATACCATTTTAATATTAGTTTCTTCTCCAATTCTGCATATTTCTCATCTAAGTCACTCTCGTTGCCCTTTGGCTTTAGCATACCCATACTCACTCCATCTCTTTTCCATTCACAGAGAGAGGGCGCCATCGAAACAGAGGAGTTCACCATCCCTCTGGATAACCCAGGTAGGGAAGAAAACAGAGCTGAATTCAGTTCCTGAAGGTAGGGGGCGCAGTACAGTTGAAACTCCCTATATTGTGGCTCGTAAGGTTTTTTAATGGTTTTATTTCATCCTGTCTCGTATGGTTAATGAGCATTTAAAACTCAGAAGTGAAAGATAAAATAAGACTACTGAGAAACAATATGCAGTTGAAATACGCCCAGACTCATAATCGGGAGCCGGTTGGAAGGCGTTCTCTTCATACTTTCTCTGACTGAGCTAGTGGATCTGATTTTGGGGGTGTGGCGATCCTCCTCCCTCTCCTGTGAGTGGGGCTGACAAGCCGTCCCACCGTCCCTTTCCGAGGTGTTGGTCTCCTCGACTGCAGCCCCGGTCTTTGGGGCTCTCAACAAAGTCAGCTGCCTGAACCACAGGGTGCTGACGGGGGGGGGGGGAGTACCCTCCCTTTCTGCTGCTGAAGGCACTCCCTACCCTAGGCCAGGGTTCTCGGCCGCCCTGCCTGCTAGGGTTGTCCCAGCCAGTCCCCCTCCCGCCAGTAAACGTTGCTGGCCCTCGCTCCCGTGAGCCTTCCCCACTCGTTCTCTCCTCCTTCCTTTCTCCTATCTCTGTGCCTTTCACACTCCTCTCCGTTCTTCTCCTTCTTAGTTTCCCCTTTCTCTTTCTCCCCCCTCTCTATCTCTTCTCCGCAATGCCGGTCCCTTGGGACCCTACTGCCTCCTCCTTCCACGCTTCTCCCTCTCACTCCTTCCACTTTCCCACCCGTCCTCCGTTCTCCACCTCCCAGCTCCCACAACGCCCTCCCACGTCCCGCTGTGCGAAGCCTCACCCGCCCGTCTCTCTCCGCCTTATAAGCCCTCGCCGGGGCTTCTGGGGCGTCCCCTCCTCGCTCCCGCGCTCCGCTGAAGGCCCGACGAGCTCCTGCTGAGCTGCGTCGTGGCCACTTCGCTGCCCTTCCTGCAGCCCGTCGACGCTCCCTCGCGTGGGCGTGCCCTTGCTGGGTCCCACTGCCGGCTCGTGGCAGGCCCCGCCCCTCGGCTGAACGAGTCCGGGTCGTGCCGTTGCAGCAACCCCCGGACAGGGGGTAAGATGGACTTGCCCTCTGATAATTTCTTAGACTAGCAGCAGGAGCTATTTCTTCTGCAAGTGCTTCGGGGGTAGTGGGGAGTCGTGATTTGCCACATGTCTTGATTTCATAGAAGTATCCTACCTGCGCTGCCGTTAACCTGCGATGGGCAGACCCCAGAGGACGGATGGGAGTGGAAGGCAAAATAGCTCTCCCAAGAACGTTAGGAAGTTTCCAGAGGACTGTGCTCTCGAATACCAGATGTTTGCAGGAGTAGGGGATGGCGTGTGGCAGTCTGTACTAGGACAGGGCAGGGAAATTATAGATTTAATCATTGTAAGAAAGTGTGCAGGGCCTGTTGGGATGGATTTAGGGTTGCCAATCTCCAGGCGAGGCTGGAGAGAATTGATCAGTTTAGGGTTCTTTGTCTTTGGTCATTAACCAGTCTCTGATACTGGTAAAAGAAGTCTTTTTTTATTAGCAAAGCAGGAACCCAACTGTCCAAAGCCAGTTCTGAGAAACGCAGAAAAATCATCAGAGATATAGGAGCAGCTCACACACACACACCCCCACACACACCATGTGGTAAGAAACTCAGAGATTTCGGCATAGCTTTGACTACAGGGTAGAGCAGTGTTATCACATTGCCTAGCTGCTTTAGGGGACGGACTCCATAAAATTACACCCCACTGAGCCTCCTCCCTTCCCTAAGCCCCGGCCTGCCCAGGCTCCTCCCCCAAATCTCCAGGAACTTTCCAACATGACATTGGTAGCCCTGGTTGGAGTAGAGAGGAACTAATCTTTCACCTTTCCCCCCTCTCTTGGACAGACGGCCTCTCTAGAAGCGAGGTGATTTCAGGAAACGTGCCCTCCAACGCCATTCCTGACGGAGACTTCAAGATAAATGTCCGTTTGACAGGTGGGAAAGTTCAACTTTGTTCTTCGTTGCCATCCCACATTGGGACTGTGCATGCGCAGGCCAGCTGTGGGAAAGAATTTTCCAGCTGAAAGGAGCTGCAAAGGCACGCTTCCTGTTGGCATGTGAGGAGGCGTTTTCCCTTCGAATTCATTGCACATCAAGAGGGATGGGTTCAGTTTTTCCCTCAGCTCTCTTTTCACTGCTGTTCAGAGAGATCTTCTTCTGGTGCTGGAGGAAGTAGATGGCATTGCAGGAGCAGAGCGAGGGGCGCGCGTGCGCCCTGCACCCCTGCCGTGGTGCCCTCTGCCCCCGCTCCGGAACGCCCCCGGAGCACCATGCCATGCCGAGCGTCATGCCCCACCTGGCCCCGTTGACGCTACGCCTCTGCATTCATGCCATTTCTCATGCCATATCCCTCATGCAGTTTCTCCATTTCATATCTCCCCCTTTTAAAAAGGGGGTTTTATTTAGCAATTGTATGCGAGAGCAGCAATTTCTACATAGGACCGCAAGGTTTCCCAGGTTTTCACATTTGAAATCCTGAGAATTACAGGCCTGGCTTCCTTTTAGATTTCTGTGGATATGAAGGACGATTTCCACTGATCCCTCCTCTGTACACTTTGGCAGCCCAATGAGTATCCCAAAATGCTTTTCTTCGGTAGACAAAGAAATAGCTTGGCGTTGGGGATTTCCAGTCTCCACTTTATAGTTGTGGTAATCAAGGCAGGAAATCTAGATATGTAATACCTGGAACAGGCTTTATAGTGTATATTGGATCTTTATAGTGTATATTGGTGTCTTTCTTAGCATATCCTGTTCATTGTTTTTCCGTTTTTCGTGTGATCCGCTGTGAACCTTTCATCTTGGGTGCAGGATCGGTGCCGACAGATACCCTAGAGAACTCTCTGTCGCCGGAGGGTGTGTCGAAATTGCTTCAGGTTCCAAATGGATGTGGGGAGCAAACCATGGTTTTACTGGCTCCCGCGATCTATGCAATGAAGTACCTGGACAAGACAGAGCTGTGGATCAAGCTGAAAGAAGAGAGCAAGCAAAAAGCCCTGCAAAACCTACGCACAGGTGACTGATGCATTCAGGGTTAAATGAGGGGGGACGTAAAGGGTTACTTCATGTAATATAGCAGTGTGCAAGCTCTTTAGTAGATAAATGTGAATCCTGTAGAACAGGATCCCCAACATATTTGAGTTGCAAGCACCTTTGGATTCAAACACATCATGGTGGGTGGAGCCACAAAATGGCTGCCAAATAGCAGCTGCTGCAGGAGGCGGGGCCAGGCACAAAATGGCGGTTGCAGCTTCCCTTCAGTCCCACAGTGAAGATCCTTGCACTGTGGTGGCAGCTGCTGCCAAAGCAGCCAATCAAATCTCCAGTAGCCAGTCAGTTTTTGCCTGTTGGGCAAAAACCCCCACCCACTTTTAAAAAGCAGTTTTTGGGCACCAGAACAGGTATTGGTACCCAGGGACAACATGTTGGGAATCCCTGCTGTAGAACATTTTGTGTGGTTGTTGGCCATAACTATTAAATGTAGAATGGGCCTTCTGTGTTCAGATGCAATTTGCCTCTGACTACCAGATGTTGGGCATAAAGAACCGTGACTGGCTGTAACTATCGCGTCCTGTTTATGAGCTTTCTAGAGGCATCCATCCGAGTGACTGAACTCAATGCATGGCAGCTGTGAAAAAGGCAAACTCTATGCTGGGGATCATTAGGAAAGGAATTGATAATAAAACTGCAAAGATTGTCATGCCCTTATATAAAGCAGTGGTGCGACCACACTTGAAGTACTGTGTCCAGTTCTGGTCGCCGCATCTCAAAAAGGATATTGAGGAGATAGAAAAAGTGCAGAGAAGGGCAACAAGGATGATTGAGGGACTGGAGCACCTTCCTTATGAGGAGAGGCTGCAGCGTTTGGGACTCTTTCGTTTGGAGAGGAGACGGCTGAGGGGAATATGATTGAAGTCTAACAAAGTATGCATGGGAATGAAATGACAGAGGGAAATTTTTCTCTCTTTCTCACAATACTAGAACCAGGGGGCATCCATTGAAAATGCTGGGGGGAAGAATTAGGACTAATAAGAGGAAACACTTCTTCACGCAATGTGTGATTGGTGTTTGGAATATGCTGCCACAGGAGGTGGTGATGGCCACTAACCTGGATAGCTTTAAAGGGGGCTTGGACAGATTTATGGAGGAGAAGTCGATTTTTGGCTACCAATCTTGATCCTCTTTGATTTGAGATTGCAAATGCCTTAACAGTCCAGGTGCTCGGGAGCAACAGCAGCCACAGAAGGCCATTGCTTTCACATCCTGCATGTGAGCTCCCAAAGGCACCTGGTGGGCCACTGCGAGTAGCAGAGAGCTGGACTAGATGGACTCTGGTCTGATCCAGCTGGCTTGTTCTTATGTTCTTATGTTCTTAAATGTCATTCCAAGAAGGAGCAAAGGACCATGGTTCAGTCTTTCAGGCAGGGAGTAGGATAACGTGGCTCCATGTGCTGTCTTGTATCTCACTCTACAGGCTATGAGCGAATGCTTGATTTCCAGAAATCAGATGGATCCTATGGAATTTTTCTCAGTTTGCCCAGCAGTACTTGGTAAGACCCAGAACCACTATGGAACGAGCCGGTTTCCCTAATGAACTTTGAGGGAGTGGCGCAGATGCCGTCTTTAGGATGAATTCTGATCCTGAGGCCCCTGGGTTCCACCAGCCGAGACCAATATTCTGTGTTTCATGGCATGATTGATACCCTGCCTGGTCATAGTGTTGACTGGGTGACCTCATCAAGTTACTGCCTCTCACTTTAACTTGTCTCATGGCATGGCTGTGAGGCTAAGGCAATGAAAGCATTAGCACCAAAGGAGGACTTAAGGGGGAGCCGCCAATGCACCGGCGATGTGCGGTCTTGAGGGCATAGCGAGGCATGGCGGGGCATGGAAGAAGCATCCTGGGGACATGGCAGGGGCACAAGGCACACGCGAGCCCCGGACGCAGTTCCCCCTTGTTCCGGCCCTGTGCTAAGGGGCATCACTGAGCTTTGTTACACAGTGAATTAATCAGGCATCCAGCAGCCATTTGTTGGCTATATCCCATCACTCAGGGTGGCCAGTCTGGCTTCAGCCAGAGCCCGAGTCTTTTCTATCATGGCTCTGGCTCTGTGGAAGAGCTCCCGGGGTAGATGGGGGAGCCCCCTCCTTGGAGGTCTCCAGGAAGTGCTGACTGTCTGGTGCTTTTGAGGGGGTTTGAACGGCAGCCATCTTTTAAAGAGGGAAGGGACTTGGGCCATGCTAGTTTACCTTTGGTTTTAGCTGAGGATATTTTAACCCTTGTTGTAAGCTGCCTTGAAGCAAGGAAGGAGGGATACTTAAAATAAATAAATGCTATAGTGTCTGAGTGTGGATTTTGAACCCTGCCAACCCGCCCTTCCCCACGCCAATTTCTTCAACGCCCTGCAGGCTGACAGCTTTTGTGGTGAAGGTTTTTTCTCTGGCCCGCGATTATCAGTCCGTGGATGAGGCTGGGATCCGAAAGTCGGTGCAGTGGCTGCTGAGGAACCAAGAGTCTGATGGTTCTTTCCAGGATCCACAACCAGTCTGGGATCGGGGAATGCAAGTGAGTCTTTGTGCCGGTCTTGCGGTTCCCTGCACACCTGGTGGTGTTGGCCTGGTGCCATCCCAGCCTCATTTAATGTATCATGCTTATGATTTGTTTAGCTCTGCTTTATATTTTTGCTTGTTTTCAGATTTCTATAGTTCAAACTCTTTTGTACAGTTCATTGGATGTCCCGTCCTGTTGGTGCTACTTGACTGTCTATGTAATCTGCCTATAGCAGGGGTCGGCAACCCGCGGCTCTGGAGCTGCATGTGGCTCTTTCGTCCTCATACTGCGGCTCTGCAGCGGCGATGCCGACGGCTGCAAGTTGCACTTGGGACGCAGCGAGTGAGCCTCCTTCCCCGCCCCCTCCTCCCTTCCTTTCCCTTCCTTCCTTTCCTCCCTCCCTCCCTCCCTTCCCCTTCCTTCCTTCCTTCCTTCCTTCCTTCCTTCCTTCCTTCCTTCCTTCCTTCCTTCCTTCCTTCCTTCCTTCCTTCCTTCCTTCCTTCCTTCCTTCCTTCCTTCCTCCGGCGTCCTTTTCCATCCTTCCCTCATCTGGCCCCTGGGAAGGAGAGGAGGAAGTAAGGACTCCCGAGCGGAAGGAAGGAAGGAAGGAAGGAAGGAAGGAAGGAAGGAAGGAAGAGGGGCGGGGAAGGAGGCGCGCTCGCCGCGTCCCAAGTGCAACTTGCTGTTGTTGGCGTCGCCGCTGCTGTCTATCCCACCCGTTTGGTTGAAGTAGGCCGGGGGCTTGGGTAGGCCGGGGGCGGGGGTGGGGCTTGGGGAGGTGGGGCCAAATGGCTCTTTGGGTACTAAAGGTTGCCGGCCCCTGGCCTAGAGTGTCAGTGAGAAAGGCAGACTATAAATAACATAAATGAATAAGTAGATACATTTCTGTATCAAGAGTAAATTGCACAACAGAGAATTTAAGGACATTGGTTGGGAGAGAGAGTCTAAATCCAGAGACAAAACTCGCGTGATAGATAAAAATAGGTTTATTATTAGGCTGCGTGGCTTGGTGGTTAAGAATGGTGGACTGTAATCAGGTGACCTGGGTTTGTTTTCTGTTCCTCCTCATGAAGCCTGCTGGGTGACTTTGGGCTAGTCACAGTTCTCTTAGAACTCTCTCAGCCCCACCCACCTCACAAGGTGTCTCTTGTCGGGAGAGGAAGGGAAAGGAGCTTGTAAGCCACTTTGAGACTCCTTTCAGTACAGAAAAGTGAGGTATAAA
Source organism: Sphaerodactylus townsendi (assembly GCF_021028975.2). Taxonomy (NCBI): domain Eukaryota; kingdom Metazoa; phylum Chordata; class Lepidosauria; order Squamata; family Sphaerodactylidae; genus Sphaerodactylus; species Sphaerodactylus townsendi. The sequence goes on from NC_059427.1 coordinate 12,160,569, forward strand.
AGCCAGCTTCTTTTCTTCTTGCCATCCCAATCATGAATAAAGAAGGTATATCAAAACTGCTGTGAGCCTGGCCATTGCGTCAGGATGAACAGGATATTAAATCCAATAAAATAAAGTCTGCCTGATTACCACACCTTTGCTCTCTTAAATGGTATAAAAATCCAAGGCATAGCCATGGTTTTGTTAGCAAGTTTGTGAAAGTGCTCCCCCCCCCCCCGCCCTGCACCCTGGCTGTAGCAAAATGGCTCTAGCAGCATTGGATTCTAGACTCTTTAACCCTGCCATATGTCTTAAGGCATCATGTAGATAGGAACAGAACAAAAGGCAAACCTCATCCCCACCCCAAAAGAAATCTAAACCATTCGAGACTGTGAAGAGTGACAACCAGAGGTGGGATCCAGCAGGTTCTCACAGGTTCCCAAGAGTAGGTTACTAATTATTTGTGTGTGCCGAGAGGGGGTTACTAATTGGTGATTTTGCCACGTGATTTTTGCCTTAGTTTCACCCCTCCTCTCAGCAGTAGCGCGCAGAACTTGAAGCAGTCTAGCAGGAGGTGCACCTGCGTGCATGGCAGCCTGCACCTGTGTGCATTCGTTTCCCGCCCAAGGACCAGTGCAGCGGCTGCGTCCTTGCCACAGCCCCGCCCAGGAATGCCCCACCCCCGGAATGCCCGGCCACGCCCCAGTTGTGCCTCGCTCAGCCCCACTGGCGCTACGCCACAGTTTGAATCCCATCACCATGGGAACCTGTTATTAAAATTTTTGGATCCCACCACTGGAGACAACCACAGTCATGAAATCTAGTTAGAAGTGGTCAAGGCTTGAACGGCATCATGCATCAGAGCAGGGTATCTGTACCTCAGGTCTGGCAACAGTCCCAGTTATCATTATTTATGTATTTATTTGTAGTATTCCTTTCTCACGGAGACTCAAGGTGAATTACCCAGTCTAAAACTAAGCATTCCAGGAGAGGAAGGAAGACGGGCAAAATCCACAAACATTCAATGAAGCTGATAGGCAGTAGATTCAGGCTTGGCAAAAGGAAATATGTTCAATTAAAAAAGAGAAAATAAGAAAAAGCTGTAGAGTGGGCATTACAAAATGGCTTTAGCCACATCTGGAAGTTTCTTTAGTTGAAGCATGTTGCCAGTATTTTTCAAAATACAGGAAAGTAATAGTAGCAAGCATTTCAACTGGCATAGGCTATATGATTGCTGGTATACGTACTGGTACTGTTAAACTTTGTTGTCTGTATCCCATGTTCTTTTCAAGAATTTGTCCTTTATACAGCAGCAGCAGCTGCTTGTATCGTCTTTGCCCAGACACTACAAGAAAAATTCTCTTCAAAGTTTTTAAAAAAGAGTGGTTAGAGAAGTTAAAAGATGTTTTGTATGATTAAACTGGCAGCTTAAAAAGAAAGCTTTTAAATAATATTGATGTTTGGAGACAAGTGTTGAAGGACAACTAATTTTGGTTTCGTATGAAATGCCCGAAGGCAGAGATTAAGTGAACTGTGCATATTCTTCTCGTCTCTCTAAATTGTGAGTTAAAATTCTGTATTATTAGCACGCTGATCTCATAGAGTTTTCTGTTGGACATATTTTCTGTGGGTAAAGAATTTTGTTAACAACCCCAGAAAGTTGAAGTTCGTTGCCACTAGGCTCCTGTGGTTTTATGCCGATTTGGAGAAACGCAGGAAGGCCCCCTGCTCCTCACGAAGTGGTTCTTAGTCTTGCCAATTTAACGGTTCTGTCTTCTACAAGAACAACGCCCCCCCCCTCCCCCAAGTAAGAAGTTCCTTATCTGTTTCCCAAGGGTGGCGTTGCTGGTGCTCATGAGCGTATCTCCCTAACGGCTTTTGTTGCCATTGCGCTGAAGCACGCCTTGGTCGCCTACGAGATGAAGGAGTCTGACCCTGAGAAGGAAGAACAGCTGACACAAGTGGTACGTGAAGAGTGGGCTCTGTCAGCTCCCTGCTGAACCTGTTGTTGTTGTTGTTGTTGTTGTTGTTGTTGTTGTTGTTGTTGTTGTTGTTGTTGTTGTTGTTGTTGTTGTTGTAGATTTCACAGCTGCCAGATCTTTAGCTTTTTTCTGTATTCTTGTTTGGTTTTCTGGGTTTGCAGCAAATGTCTGTTCTTCACATCAATCCATGCCTGTTCTTGACTTCCCTTCACGTAATTGGCCAGTGCATGCTTCTCCTCTTCCACTGTTTGCTGTACTTGCAGTAAGCCCCTGCCTCCAGATCTCCGGGGAAGGTATAATCTATCAGTATCACTGCGTGGGTGTAAGGCATGGTGCATTGTCATAAGCTTCCGAGTTTTTCTATCCAATGCTTCCAAGTCAGCCTGTGTCCAGTTGATGATTCCCGCAGTGTACCTGATGATGGGTATGGCCCAGGTGTTGATGGCCTTGATGGTATTCCCGCCGTTTAATTTAGATTTCAAAATTTTCCTGACCCTCTGGGTGTACTCTCTGCTGACAACAGTCTTCACTTGCCCATGCTTCTTGTTGTTGTTGTTGATGATGATGATGATTAGATTTAATGAACTGCCCATCCCGAAGGGCTTTGGGCGGTATACAACAAAACTATAATGCACAATAAATAATTAATCAAGTAAATTAATTAAAATCATAGTTAAAACTCAGTAGAACATAGCAGCATTACATATCCCGTAAATAATGATGGTACATAATGATGGTGGTGGCGCCCGATCACAAGGCCGGGAGGGGATAGACAGTGCCGAATAGATGTTATATCGGCAATGCCGATGGTGGTATGGCATGCAACAGAGGAGCATTCGAGGGGGGGAAATCTGTGGCTGGCCTCCCCAAAGGCCTGGCAGAACAATTCCTTTTTACAGACCCGGCCGAATTCACTAAGATCCCGCAGGGCCCGCACAGCTGATAGAAGTGTGTTCCACCAGGCCGGGGCCAGGGCCGTAAAAGCCCTGCCCCGGGTAGAGGCCAGCCGCATCATGGAGGGGCCAGGGACCATCAATAAGTTGGCCTCAGCAGATCCCAGAGGCCTACCTGGGACATATGGGGTGAGACAGTCCTGAAGGTATGAGGGCCCCAAGCCGCAAAGGGCCTTAAAACAGTTTATCCAGATGATCCAGATTCCATGCCAAACAAGCTAACGTGCTGTTAGGATCGCCAGCCTCCAGGTGGGTCCCCCCAATAACAAAAACGGTTTTGTTCCACCGGGCTTTTGGGGAGGCCGGCCACAGATTCCCCCTCTGGGATACCCCTGTGTTGCGTACCATTCCATCATTGGCACGCCCAATATAACATCTAACCTACACTGCTACCCCCCGTTTGGCCTTGCGTCTGGGCGCCATACTTTTATACTTTTATACTTTCATAATCTTACGGTTATATATATTGTTCTGATGCTGCTTGTTTTATGGATTCTGTAAATTGTTTTAACCTGTTTTAATTTATTTATTCTGTGTATTATTTTTGGCCAATCGTATGTCATATTGTGCCTGGACCAGTGTACACCGCCCAGAGCCCTTCGGGGATGGGCGGTTTATAAATGCGATATATAAATAAAAATTAAATAAATAAATAAATAAATGGGTGGGTGGGTGGGTGCACCAAAGGGTAAAGCAACACCACTCTGCACCAAATTGCTTTTAGTGTATTTGAGACATTCCGGATTTAGACAGTGTAGAGCTTTACAGATGGATGTAGGCAATTTGTGAATGTTGCGCAGAAACAAAAGGGGAGCCTGTGAAACAGATGTGATACCAGAATAATATGATTCCTGCATAGTAAACCTGGAAGAACTTTGCCACTTCAGACCCACGATCTTCAAGATGAGACCCTGGTCAGAAGGCGCCACGAAGATCTCCCTCTAAAGATTGATTCTCTTTCAGAAACAAAGCTTAGCTCGGGCCACTGCCTTCCTGGCCTGCTCACTGGATGATCCATCCCTGGGCCCCTACCCCGTCGCCATCTCCAGTTACGCCCTCTCATTCACTTCAAACAACCGGTCGGCCATTGCCGCTGCTGATGCCCTCCTGAGGAAGCTGGCCACACAGGATCAAAGTACTGGCTCTCTGTTAATCCATCAGTCTCTGTTTTGAGGTTAAAAGTTTTAAAGGCATATTCAGGGGTGGGATTCAAAAATTTTAATAACAGGTTCTGATGGTGGTGGGATTCAAACAGTGGCGTAGCGCCAATGGGGCTGGGCGGGGCATGATGGGGGCGGGGCATTCCGTGGGAGGGGCTGTGGCAAAGATGCAGGGCCCGCGCACCCCAGGTGCAGTTCCCCTTCACCCCGCCTCCAGATTCAAATAATGACTGATTGAAGTATTAAAAAAGCAATATACCGATTTTAAATAATAACATAAGTAAGGAGAGCAACCAAAAACTGTTCACAATTGTTAACATATTACAAACATATCTAATTGTCTATCTCTCTCAACCCCCCCCAACTAAAACATCCTATATTGCCTCCCTCCTTCCCATATTTCCCTCCCTCCCTACTTTCTACTTCAGATTCCTATAACTACTTTATCTATTCCACTTGAAAGAAAACTAACAGAGGGAGAGATCCAGAATCCTTAATCTAAAAGAGTAGTTTAAATTCCTCTCTTTCCAATATAAATTTCAAGGGGAAAAAAGAAAATGAAAAATCTTTACCTATAATACTTTCCCAACCTTTATACCAATGAACAAAAAAAATAGAATTACTATATATTGTATTATTTCATACAGTTAATACAACATGGGGGGGTGCCATGGGGGCAGGGGGGCCGCAGGGGACCCTGGGGGGCGATTTTGCATCCCCCACTTGACGAGATTTGTTGTACCCAGGGACAGAGATTACCCCCTTGTCTTTAGTGGAATTAATCATTAATAACCGGTTCTCCAAACTGAGAAAATTTTAGTAACCGATTCTACCAAATAGGTGCAAATAGGCTGCATCCCACCTCTGGGCATATTCAACATAAGGAGGAGGTGGAGGGCAGGGCTTGGTAAGTTTTTCCCACAAAGAAGGAGTTCAGTTAATGTTAATGGGAGCCGGTATGGTGGAGTGATCAAGAGCAGGTGGGTTCTAATTGTCAGGCTCTCGAACGTGGAAATAACAGAGACCGTAGGAAAGTCCCAAAGCAGTTTATTTCTACAACGCGTAGAGTAACAGATAAAGCTGAATCTAAGCTTTCTGCTTAGATCCCACAATTATATCCTTCAATCCCCCCCCCCCCATTTGATTCCCACCAAATGAACTTCAGAGAGAGAGCATGACATTTGCACTACAGAGCTTCAAGAGACCTGGGAACGTTTGCACCTTCTCGCAGGAGGGCTGGCGCCAGGAAATTGCCAGGGAGGGGAGGGGGAAGCCGGAAAGCATTTACAGGAAACATTTGCCATCTCTACACAGCAAGACATCTACACACGGAGACATCTACACACTGACAGGCATGGGCCTGACACTAATCTGGAGAGCTGGGTTTGATTCCCCACTCCTCCACCTGAGTGTCGGAGGCTTATCTGGTGAACCAGATGTGTTTCCACACTCCTACATTCTGGGCTAGTCACAGTTCTTTCAGAACTTTCCCAGCCCCACCTACCTCACCAGGTGACTGTTGTGGGGAGAGGAAGGGAAAGGAGCTTGTAAGCCGCTTTGAGTCTCCCTACAGGAGAGAAAGGTGGGGCCAGAGGTGGGATCCAGCAGGTTCTCACAGGTTCCCGAGAGTAGGTTACTAATTATTTGTGTGTGCCGAGAGGGGGTTACTAATTGGTGATTTTGCCACATGATTTTTGCCTTAGTTATGCCTCTCCTCCGCTCCTCAGCAGTAGCGCACAGAACTTGAAGCAGTCTAGCAGGAGGTGCACCAGTGTGCGTGGCAGCCTGCACCTGTGTGCATTTGTTTCCCGCCCAAGGACCGGTGCAGTGGCTGCGTCCTTGCCACAGCCCTGTCCAGCAATGCCCCGTCCCCGGAATGCCCGGCCACGCTCCATCATGCCCCGCCCAGGCCCATTGGCGCTACGCCACTGTTTGAATCCCACCACTCGGTGGGGTATAAATCCAAACTCCTCAATGTTTATTTATTGCAGTCATAGACCATCCATAAAACCTGGAATAAACCAATACACATTTCACTATATAACAAACAATTAGCGTTCTGAGGAGATCTTATTCACATATAATATGTGAGTTAAGAACTAGGAAATAAATATAGCCATTGATTAAGATTTTAAAACCAATTTGTGTAAAACCAATAATTATTCTCAAATACTAATAATGTTAAGCAGAGAAATATATGATTAAAATTGTTGTAAATCTATCCCTTTTATACTAATACAAATAATTTATGTAAAATTGTCTCAGATTCAGATAAGTAACATTATATTCTCTATCAGTGAGGTTAAAATCACATGAGACCCAATTTAATAAACAACACAATACACTCGCTATCAGTTGTCCTTTATATTTCTGATTTTGAATGCTATCCAAGCAAATTGCTTAGATATCAACTGTTCTCATCTCCCTTGGGGACACACTATCATTCCAACATTGTAGGAAATTAACTTTTGAACCACAAGGAAAGATGAGGTATGAATGTTTTATTCAGCCTGTCAATTAATAGTGTTTTCTTATATTCACATCTCCAGACGACACAGTGATGTACTGGGCGATAGAGGATCAGGAGCGACTGCACGGGGGAAGGACGTCGGCTCTAGCCATCTCAGTGGAGGCCACGGCCTACGGGCTGCTTCATCTAGTGAAGCAAAATGACTCTGAAGCGGCCAGCAAAGTGGCTCGATGGCTGACGGAGCAGAGGAACTACGGGGGAGGCTTCAAGTCAACCCAGGTGGCGACCGGATTTAACAGGAATGCTGACCTTTTGCAAAAGGGGTGGTTGTGTTGGGACATTGTGAAAGCCAAGCTGGTTGGTACACGAGCTAGCTGAAAAAGGGGAAATAACTCCTTCACTCTAGCATGGTTTTGGCCTGCAAAATGGCGGCGCAGGAGGAAGGCCGTAGCCCTTCTTCCCTGTACGGCAACGTTCTGTGTCCAAATCAACTCAGCTTTACTTTTTCATAGCCGTTCTGAGTCACGTTCGGGGAATCTGGACTCAATTTTTAAAGTGAATGTCTAGTTTGTTTTACGCGCAGAATGTTTTCAGAAATGGTATTTCCTGCAGGCAGTAGGAAGTGATACAGTCCCGAATGTTACAGCCGCCATCGACTACTTCCCGCGGGGGGAGGAGCCCACTAAACCAAAGCAGTCTCCCTGATAATGGTTCTTTGGTGGTGGTGTCATAGGATGCCTTTCAGTGGTAACATCTTGGAGCTGACCAGACTCCCAGCTGACCAGACTCCCAGCAGTGGCGTAGGAGGTTAAGAGCTCGTGTATCTAATCTGGAGGAACCGGGTTTGATTCTCCGCTCTGCCGCCTCAGCTGTGGAGGCTTATCTGGGGAATTCAGATTAGCCTGTCCACTCCCACACACGCCAGCTGGGTGACCTTGGGCTAGTCACAGCTTCTCGGAGCTCTCTCAGCCCCACCTACCTCACAGGGCTAGTCATAGCTTCTCAGAGCTCTCTCAGCCCCACCTACCTCTGAAGATGCCAGCCACAGATGCAGGCGAAACGTCAGGAGAGAATGCTGCTAGAACATGGCCATACAGCCTGGAAACCACACAGCACCCCAGTGATTCCGGCCGTGAAAGCCTTTGACAATACTACTACTACTACTACTACTACTACTACTACTACTACTACTACTACTACTTCTTCTTTCTCCTCTGCTGCTTCTTCTTCTTCTTCCTGATCTCTCTCTCTCTCTCTGTTTCTCTTTTTCAGGACACAGTTGTGGCTCTGGAAGCTCTATCCAAGTATTGGATCAGCACCTACAGAAAGGAAGACAACGAATTGAAAGTGACCCTCGCTGTCCCTGGGAAAGGCTTGCCATTCCAGATGTCATTTGGGAGGTCCGATGACGTGGTTGAAGAAGAGCTGCAGGTATGAGAGCCGACACTGCCTTTTCCTAGCTGCTCGGGTTTTTGTTTTGCAATGTGGTGCCCGTTCAGTGCCTTTGGTTGGCTGGATTCCGATCTGCCCTTGGATGGGAAGGTTCCATTATCAGTGCCATGTGTCCTTTGCACTAAGGAAAATTCTTTCTGTGCCGGGCTCCAATTCCTGCAGTAAACTTCATTATAACAAGGGACTCTTACCCATGGACATTCCCCCCCCCCCACAAGGGGTAGCTTACAAAATCCCAGAGAATGAAAATCAAATCTTACACCTCATCCTGAATAGGGTCCCTTCCATATTTTTACATTCAAGGCTCCATCTTTGCCAGTTGTGGCAGTCAGAAGTTTTGGTGCAAGTTTTGATGGCCTTAAAGCAAAATTTTAAGGCTTTTTGGGTGCGTGATACAGTACATGCACAGGCAAGACCTTACAAAGCCTAAAAACGTATCTTAAAGGCAGAGGTGGGATCCAGCAGGTTCTCACCAGTTCCCGAGAGTGGGTTACTAATTATTTGTGTGTGCCGAGAGGGGGTTACTAATTGGGTCTGCTTTTCCGTTAGAAATTCCATTAGGTCCAAAAATCATAAAGTCCTGTTGTTTCCTATGTGGCTGGTTAGCGAAGGTAGAAAACGGGATAATTCTCCCTGTTGGGCTGTTTTAAAAACATGTTTTAGAAGTATGGTCAAGTTCCTTGTTTAAGGAAAGTATCCTTCTTTTGATTTCTAGAAACAAAATTAAGTATTTGAAAGTATTAAGTATTTGACAGGCAGTCAATTAGAGGAGAAGTCGTTGTTTCTGTTGGCAGTAGACGATAGGACTTGCTAGAATGAGTTTAAATTATGGACAGAAAGATACCAGCTGGAAATTAGGAACTTTTTTTTTTACAGTAAGAGTTTTTTACAGTAACAGAGAAATTATTAATGCCCCGCCCCCGTCGTGCCCGGCCACGCCCCCGTCGTGCCCCGCCCAGCCCCATTGGCGCTACGCCACTGTTTGAATCCCACCACCATGGGAACCTGTTACTAAAATTTTTGGATCCCACCACTGCTTAAAGGGAGAAAAATTGTTTCTCAGAATTCTGCCGTTCAGTGCTAGGCACTAGAATAGTGGTCTTCAACCTTTTTTGAGTCTGCAGGCACCTTGAAACTTCTGACACACAGTGGGGCATGCAGACATAAAATGACTGTCGCAAGAGCCAGAGCCAACCACAAAAGGTCAGGGAGTTAAGATATTAGTAACACTTCAACGTGTCCAGTAGAAGCTCTGCTTAACAAGGCTCTTAACATGAGTGTTTTCTTGCATGCACGCAGCTTACCTTCAATCACGCAGTGAAGATCCTCATGCTGTGATGACGATTAAGAACATAAGAACAGTTAAGAACAGGAGCAGCAGTGGCGTAGGAGGTTAAGAGCTCGTGTATCTAATCTGGAGGAACTGGGTTTGATTCCCAGCTCTGCCGCCTGAGCTGTGGAGGCTTCTCTGGGGAATTCCGATTAGCCTGTCCACTCCCACACACGCCAGCTGGGTGACCTTGGGCTAGTCACAGCTTCTCGGAGCTCTCTCAGCCCCACCCACCTCACAGGGTGTTTGTTGTGAGGGGGGAAGGGCAAGGAGATTGTAAGCCCCTTTGAGTCTCCTGCAGGAGAGAAAGGGGGGATATAAATCCAAACTCTTCTTCTTCTTCTGCTACCTAAGAAAATTTTTAAAGATCTACACAGCCGATCAGCTCTCCAATGACTAGTTGGAAGCCCTGCTAGAACTGATCCCTTAACTGATCCCACTTTTTTCTAAAACTCTAGGTGGGTCCCAGGAAAGATGTTGGTGGACACCGTGGCACCCAGGGACCCCTGCACTAGAATTTGGTGTATGCGTGAAAGTTGGATATGAACAGAAAATATACCATCTTGCTTTAAATGTTAGATTGCTAATAGAAAGAATTGTATAAATGATCTTGGGGGTACCTTTTGGGGTGCAATACCAATACCTTCATTTCAGAATTACTCACGAAATGGGGGACACCTCTTGATATTTATTTAGATATTTAATATATGCCCACCTTTCTCCAGACCAACATAGGACCCAAGGTGGACATTCTTTCTTTGGCCGATTACCCACTGCTGGCTGTACCCCTCCCTTGCCCCGCTCTGGCATGAAAAACCACACCAGAAGTGCTCATGCTTTCCCCGGGGAAAGCGAGAAGCACGCATAAGGCAAGAGGAAACCTGTCGGGACAAAAAAATCTTGCCCTGATATGCCTCCTGTCTGAGCCCCCTGCAAAGAGGAAGTGTGCCAGGACAAGATTTCTTGCCCTGATGTGCTTCCTGTCCCACCGTTCACCCTAGCACCAGTGGGTAATCAGCCTTTGCCTCCCAAATGATCCAGTGTCTTCCATTCAGGCCTCCAAACTGATTCCAAAATTATGTTATGGTCTGCTTTTGGTTTGGTTATTCATTCTCTTCTTGTTCTTTTTTCTTCAGTTTACCTCAGGGAATGACATCCAGGTGAAGGTGGAAGGGAAAGGAAGAGGAACTTTGACTGTGAGTATCTTCATAACACCTATTTGGACGCTTAGGGTGACATTCACAAGGTTTCCCTCCCCACAGTATCCTCACAAGAGCTCTGTGTGGTGTCAGTTTGGTTAAGAGATTGTTGTGGTTTAAGGTGCTGTGCTGAGGCCATTTCCACACTGCTCATTTGCCCTGAGTTTGACACTGATCGATTCCTCACTGGTCAAAAGGCGCGTATTAACAAAGTGAACAAACCCGGTTTGGGGAAAACTTACCCACGGTGTTCTGGTTGAACCAGGTTTCACCGCTGCTTCTTCCCCTTGGCGCGCGCTTTTTCCGGACCTGGATGGAATGAATGAAGCCGGGATCAATCTGGATCAGAGGGGAGCAGTGGGGAAGATTGGCGGCTGAATTTCCCGACGTTGTGTGTGATGTGGAACCTCCCAGCCAATCAGGGTGCAATGCGTGTGCAACCCTTTTTTAAAAAAAACTTTCAGAGCTGAAATCCACATGGGGACATGGAGCTGGTTTTGAATGATTTTTCCCGGCAAGACAGTCTAAACCAATGCTACACCTCGTATCCACGTGGGTACGAGGAGACAAACCATAAGGGAGACGGGGCATTGCTTTAAACGCCCGTTTCCCTGTTTGTCCTTACAGTTCTGCGCATGCTTGCGCAGACGTGGATTCGACTGGTTGAAAAAAAATTTAAAATCCCGCCCCAGCACAACGCGGCAGCCAATCAGAAAAGCCCCTGAGCGGATCGCGCGGCAGATCCGCAACTAGTGGGGAATTCTGCCTGGCTGCTGCGTCGGCTGGAGCAGGGGTCGTTTGGTGGCCACAAGCTGCAGTGGGGACCATGAAAGCGTGATCAAAAGGTCCCGAATCAAACAAAACCAGTTTGTATCTGCTTCAATTTTTGTAGTGAGGAATCGACCACTGGCTGGAAATGGGGCTCTTTCTTGCTCCCCCCCCCCCCCTTCTGGAGCTTATTAGTTCTCTGTGCTTCTGAAGAGGTTCAGGGAATTGATTTTTTTTTAAAATTTCCTCTTTCTGATCCTTTCAGGTCTTAAAGCAGTTTCACGTCTTGGCAGTGCAGAACAATTCCTGTCAGACCCTCGGTGTAGAGGTGAAGCTGAGTGGTGCGGTTCAATATCGGCGTAAGTCAAGGCTTATTTTTATTTATTGACACAATCGTTTAAAATTTGCTCCCCTCCCCCCCATAAAGGTGAATCAAGATGGCTGACTGCACAACTATGAGGCAGCGTTTGCAGCAGGGAATCAGCTGGGCTGGCTATCCAGCATTATCTGCCCCCTGATTCTCCCCTTGGAAGTACTCGTGCATTTGTTCCAAGGGAAACACAAGGCAGGGAATCCAGCGTTTCCTGATGACCACCTTCTCTTGCCAAAGGGCTTGATTAAATTTCTGTTTTGCCTTTCGGGCTCATGCTGCTGCAATTCTTTCCGCTTCAAGTGCTGTTTCGACGTCTTGTTGCTTAAATATCGGTTTGCTCCCTTCACGCTGTTTTCCACAGCTGCATGAAATTCAAGAAAGCCTTCGCGGATATTGTTTTGCTTGGAGAAATGATACTACTTAAGGCAAGGTGTATTGGTTTAGAGCAGTGATGGCGAACCTTTTTGAGACCGAGTGCCCAAATTGCAACCCGAACCCCACTTATTTATGGCAAAGTGCCAACCCGGCAATTTAACCTGAATGCTGAGGTTTTAGTTCAGAAAAAACTGGTTGGCTTCCTCTTCCTCCGCCCCACCTGCTTGAGCAGGGGCCAGCCTGCTCTAGCCTCCAGCAAGTCCTGCGTACACTGCTCTGTGCCTCTCTAGCATCTCTGCCTCCTCTGCCTCCCCTCCCCCTCAGGCAGCAGCCACCCGGAGCACAGGCACCAGGCCTGCCAACAGAGTCCTCCCTGCTCACCGCGGTGCGCACACGTCGTGCTCAGTGGCTCAGGCCAGCCTAGATGTTTCTGGGGGGGGGTGTGATTTTCCACCACCCCCACATGATGAACTCTGTGTGTGTGTGCCCACAGAGAGGGGTCTGGGTGCCACCTCTGGCACCCGTGCCATAGGTTCGCCATCACTGGTTTAGAGAATTACTGCTTTCGATTGCGGGGCTTTACATTACAGAGTCTCAGTAGGCAAAAGTCCTTCCCACAACGACCTGCTAGTTCCCCTCACCCCCCTCCCGACCCAATCCTGCCTCAGTCTGGGTCTCAGACTTAACCTTGTTCAAGACCAGTCTGGAGATGCCAGCCTCCAGATGGGACCTGGGGATCCTCCACAATTACAGCTATCTCCAGAGTGCAGAAAACAGTTCTCCTGGAGAAAATGGTGGCTTTGGAACCAGCGTGGCGTTGTGGTTGGGAGCAGCAGACGCTGATCTGAAGAACCAAGTTTGATTCCCCACTCATCCACGAGAGCAGCGGACTCTAATCTGGTGAACCAAGTACGTTTCCTGACTCCTCCACCTGAAGCCTGCTAGGTGACCTTGGGCTAGTCACAATTCTCTTAAGGACACTCTCAGCCCCGCCTCCCTCTCAAGATGCCTGTTGTAGGGAGAGGAAGGGAAGGTGATTGTCAGCCAGAAGCATGTCGAGGGGACATGACGCCCGGGGGCAACACCTCCTCCAGGCACCCCTGTGTCCCCAGGCCCCCCGTGCTCGGGGGCAGGGCTCGGACTTAGCCCCGCCCCTTGCCTCTCTGCAGGCCAGCTCCTGCCGTCTCCAGGGCCTGTGGAGGACAAAAGTCTGCCTGCATGGAGGCCAGGGGGTGGGGCTTGGCGGCAGCGGGTGGCCCAGGAGGAGCAGGGCTCGGTGGTGTGCAGCTGGGGCACACGCTGTTTCGTTATGGGGGAGGCGCCCGACAGAGAGGCGTGCGCCTGGGGACATGGGTGACCCCATGTCCCTATGGGCCAGACGCCTCTGTTGTCAGCCACTTTGAGACTCCTTAAGGTAGAGAAAAGCGGGGAATAAAAACCAACTCATCCTCATCTTCGTGGAGGTGGGTGGTATGTTGCTGTACTCCAGTGAAGTTCCCAAGCTCCTCGGGCTCTCTTCTGAAATCTCCTGGCATTTCCCAGCCTGGATCTGGCAACTTACTCCCCCTCCCATCCCCCACCAGTGACCTGGGAGGACCTCGGACTTGGAAATCCCAAAGTCCCCCTTCCAGCCCATTATGGAACCAATATGAAACAATGGTGTCTTCCACATGTGGATGGGATTTTGTAGTTTCCTTGTTGCTGGTGCAGCTGCAGATAAAGCTCAGCAGCAATGGGGCTTCCACGTAGCAGGCTCCCCTTCCCACCATTTTCCTAGCCCCAGTTTGCTGGAAGTAGTCACCGCTGACATCCCACAGTTACCAGGGTTTCTGCCATTTATCATTAGATCAGTATACAGTTGTTACAATATGTGTATTCGGGTTCTCTGAGTTCCCAGCTTTCATTTTAAAAGTCGCTCTCTGGAGGCTTACTTTTTAAAACGAAAGTTGCGAATTCAGAGAACCTGCTGCATCTATTGTTAGCGGTATATCAATATAGTGATATTTCAGCACTGGATTTAAAAATAATAAAAGCCCCCTGGTGGTGGGTTGAGGAAACGGCTGCCGTGAGGATCCGAAAATCCAGATTTACTCGCCCACAAAGCAGACACCCAATTCTTTACTGTTATCTTACCCAAAACCTAAGAACAAAAAAAGGTTTTATAAAAACTTAAGAAATGCTCTGTAAAACCCCAGAAGTGTACAAATGCACCTCACTGCTGTGGGCAAACAGGAAAAAAGACCATTTCTCACAAAACATTGGACTTGAGAAGAGTTTGAAGAGAAGAAGAAGAAGAGTTTGGATTTATATTTGTATTATAGAGAAAGGGGGGATATAAATCCAACTCTTTTTTTTCTTCTTCCCTTTCTCTCCTGTAAGGAGACTCAAAGGGACTGACAATCTCCTTGCCCTTCCCCCCTCACAACAAACACCCTGGGAGGTAGGTGGGGCTGAGAGAGCTCAGAAGAACTGTGACTAGCCCAAGGTCACTGGCAGAGTGCACAGGCTAATCCAGTTCCCCAGATAAGCCTCCACAGCTCAAGTGGCAGAGCAGGGAATCAAACCCGGTTCTCCAGATTAGAGTACACCTGCTCTTAACCACTACGCCGCTGCTGCACTGCTGCTTCCATATGGGTGAGGTGAAGACCCATACGGAAGATCGCAGTGTTATCCATCCTCTGCTTTCCTCCCAAAGTCCTTATTGTCTCTCATCCTTTCTCACAACAGCAGACATACATGACTATTACTACGAATATGAAGATTATGGCACAGAGGAGGACTCTGAGTCAGACCCACCCTCACCTGCTGACCAGCCGCTCTCGCCCATCCAGATCTTTGATGCCCGGCAGCGTCACAGGCGAGAAGCCAGAGAACCGGGGCAGCAGCCGCAGAAAGTTGTTTACAATGTCTGTTTGTGGTGAGCAAAAATTAGGGCTGGGCACTGAGGGCCACAACTGGATCTCTGCCCATTTTTTCGGGGCTTTTGAGTTGGATGCCGTCCCTTCCTCTGTACAGCACCAGCAACCCAGATAGAGCAATTGTAATCTTTGTTCATAATTATAGCATTTGTTTTTGAAGCGCTTGTCTTTGTACAATGGAAGAAGGAAAGATAACACAAGAGATAAGAGCGTGCGAAACGTCCTTTCCTGCGCAAGGAGGAGTCGGAAGAAAGAGTTTTGCAAAGATGCTGTTTTGGGAGGCACACATTCAACATTCATTAGTCGGAAGGACATGCGAGTTTATCGTCCTCATCTTTTTCACTATGCTCATCCAAGAGGCGTTTTTCTTTGGCCCCTTCCGCACATGCAGAATAATGCACTCTCAATCCACTTTCAATGCACTTTGCAGCTGTGTGGAATAGCAAAATCCACTTGCAAACAAAATGGAGTGAAAGTGCATTATTCTGCATGTGCGGAAGGGGCCTTTCCTTCTCTCCTGAGGTTAGCATCAACAGACTCTGCACAGACTTTAAATTCAGAGTTTATTGTGCAGTAGAGTTATAAATTCATGCATAAAAGTTCACGACTTACATTTTCTCTAAGCCCTTTTTGAGCTTTGTACTCTGTGCAGAGTTGAACCCAGTTAGGTTGTGACTACCTTTTGTGAGAAGAGGATGCGTCAGCATGTCTGTCGCTAAGCTAGTGCTCTAAAACCGAACAAAGTGTAATAAAAACGCCTGCTGGGTGACCTTCAGCCAGTTCTCTCAGAATTCTCTCAGCCCCACTCACCTCACAAGGTGCCTGTTATGAGGAGGGGAAAGGGTTATTATTGTTGTTGTTGTTGTTGTGAATTCGACTTAATAGACCGCCCAACCCCCGAAGGGCTCTGGGCGGTGTACAATGAGACAATTGTTGTGATTGTAAGCCACTTTGGGACTCTTTAAGGTAGAAAAAAGTGAAGTGTGAAAACCACCTGTTCTTTTCAACACTTTTAACCACCACACCATGTTGGCTCTTTCTCAGTTTTTCCTTCTCTCTCTGTTCTTGCAAAAGGCCATGTATACCTGCCCGAACATCAGCTAAAAGCCGGTTGAGTTACGGAATTGTATTGCTTGGGATCACTGCAGTTTTCTGACTGGGTTTATAGTTTTCTTGATTTTATTTTCTGGTTTCTCCAGCTTGACAGTCTGGCCTCGTTCTTGGCCAGTTCAGTGGGCCCTTACTTCTTTTGCTCCTGATGTGCTGCAGTTTTAAACTGAGCCATTTAGCATCTGGTGAAGCAGGGTACGCTTTTAAAAACAAAGATGCCAAATCTTTGTCCTCCCGAATTCCCTCTTCTTTTCCCCGGAATCCTTCTGGGTGCAGGGAGGCAGCCAGGGAGCATACGTCCACAGGCAATTTTGGCTGGCATTGCTTGACATCACGCGATGCTGGAGGTTTGACTTCTGAGCCTCGGACAAGGATGACCTGGACAAGGTGAGGAGATGAGCCGGCGGCAGCAGTCTGAGCTTCAGTTTTCCAAAATAATGGGCTGAGGTTCCAGTCTGCCTAGAACACAGGTGTCAAACTCACGGCCCTCCAGATGTTATGGACTACAGTTCCCATCATCCCCTGCCAGCATGATGCTGGCAGTGGATGATGGGAACTGTAGTCCACAACATCTGGAGGGCCGTGAGTTTGACACCTATGGCCTAGAAGTACCTTCTGCTCTGGAAGCCCCTTTCCCCATGATGTTTGAGTGGGAGGAGTACACCACTGTCACCTCGTAACACAGTTTCAGAGGGTAACCATGTTGGTCTGAAGTAGAACAGCTAGATCCGAGTCCCTTGGAGCATTGACTCTTGAGAGCTTTTACACCGAAAATCTCGTTGGTTTCTAAGGTGCTACTAGAACATAACTGTCATCCAGCAGTGGCTGAAACTTTCCTGCCCAGGCACTAAGATCAGTGGGGGAGGCCCAGCACACTGTGCCACCCTATTCAGAGGTGAGGGAGGTGGGGGTGGCCCAGAGAGGCCTTTCTCTACATTGGCCCCTACGCTTTGGAACGGCCTCCCTGCAGAGGTGCGCCAGGTGTCTACTGTCTTGAAGTTTTGGCACTTGCCAAAGACCGTCCTCTTCACCTGGGCGTTTGGCTGACTCCCCCTACTTGGAGTGGAGACCCGAGGTGTCCGTACACCCTTCCCTTTTCAAGTGTTTGAGATTTTAGATTGTTTTGGGATTTTTATGATGGGTTTGTAGTGTGATTTTTTTACCATTGAGATTTCATACGATTTTGATTGTAACCCGCCCTTAGACCATGGTAAAGGGCAGGGAATAAATATAAGTAAATAAATAAACAATGTTTCATGGCCATTACGTGTGGAATTTCAGGGGGCACGTCTCTGGCAAGTGTGGATCGGTTAATCCCCAGAAATCAAGAAATCTTATACACTCCACCATTTGCCAACCGATCTTTCATTCAGCATGGTGAAACTCCTCCCAGAGCCTAACCCCACTTTGGCTACTCCCTGTAGAACTTGGCAGTTATGCTCAAAGCCTGAGAGATTAAAATTGACCCACTTTGGGGGTCGAGGGAATTATTTGTTTAACAGAGTGATGGCATTCCCGAATGCCATCACTCTGTTAAACAAATAATTCCCTCGATAATGTCAAACTATTTATTATATATTTATTATATAATTACTGCACTACTTTTCTCATCATTCCTATTACCCATCTCCTCCCAATTATGACTGGTATGGGGATCTAGTAGCCTGTGCTGGCCCGTTATCATTTACCCCATTTTATGATTTGACACTTTATGTTTTTATTACTATTGATTGTTTCCTGATTGCTTACTAGACCTATATGACAATCGTTAAGTGCTGTACCTTATGATTCTTGACAAATGTATTTTTCTTTTATGTACACTGAGAGCATATGCACCGGAGACAAATTCCTTGTGTGTCCAATCACACTTGGCCAATAAAGATTCTATTCTATTCTATTCTATTCTATTCTATTCTATTCTATTCTATTCTATTCTATTCTATTCTATTCTATTCATAGGGGTTGCCTAAGACCGTCGGAAAACACCATGCTTCCAAGACGAAATTTCATTTATTTGTAATTGGAAATAAATATTTCACAATATATAATTGCATATCGTTTTTGTGATTAATCACTATACTTTAATTATGTTCAATTTGTAACAATGCAAATACATCCTGCATATCAGATATTTACATTACAAATTAATAACAGTAGCAAAATTACAGTTATAAGAACATAAGAACATGCCAGCTGGATCAGACCAGAGTCCCATCTAGTCCAGCACTCTGCTACTCGCAGTGGCCCACCAGGTGCCTTGGGGAGCTCACCTGCAGGAGGTGAAAGCAATGGCCTTCTGCTGCTGCTGCTGCTGCTGCTGCTCCTGAGCACCTGGTCTGCTAAGGCATTTGCAATCTCAGATCAAAGAGGATCAAGATTGGTAGCCAGAGATTGACTTCTCCTCCATAAATCTGTCCAAGCCCCTTTTAAAGCTATCCAGGTTAGTGGCCATCATCACCTCCTGTGGCAGCATATTCCAAACACCAATCACACGTTGCGTGAAGAAGTGTTTCCTTTTATTAGTCCTAATTCTTCCCCCCAGCATTTTCAATGAATGCCCCCTGGTTCTAGTATTGTGACAATGAAGTAGCAACGAAAATAATTTTATGGTTGGGGGTCACCACAACATGAGGAACTGTATTAAAGGGTCGTGGCATTAGGAAGGTTGGGAACCACTGCTGTAGAGCTTTCAAGCCTTTGTATGTGGGATCGGGGCAAACAGACAGAAAATGTACTCCCCTGCACAGCAAACCTTGACACCCTTGGTAACCAGGGCTGACTCTGGTTATTAACCACGGTTGGTTACTAACCAGGGCTGACCTTTTTAGCTTCTGATGAGATCAGGTTAGCCTGGCTCACCAGATAAGGACAGAAAATTGAATAGAGAAAACTTTTTCTCCTTCTGACATAATACAAGAACTCAGGGAGATTCGTTGAAGTTGGTGGGCAATAGATTGAGGATGGACAAAAGGCTGAAAGGAAGAAATGGTGGCAGGAAGGGCCGTCAAGTTGCAAGTGACTCAAGGCGACCCCTGAGCATGTTCAAGGCAAGAGATGGACAGAAGTGGAGTTTTTTTTACTGCCTGCCTCTGCCTAGTGACCCTGGAATTTCTTGGTGGTCTCCCATCCACATGATAACCAGTGCCGACCCTGCTACCTTCCAAAACCTGATGAAACCCAGACGAGAACAATCATATTTTGTTAAGACCAAGCAAACGACAAATAACAATGTATTGTCAAAGGCGTTCACGGCCGGAATCACTGGGGTGCTGTGTGGTTTCCGGGCTGTATGGCCATGTTCTAGCAGCAATCTCTCCTGACGTTTTGCCTGCATCTGTGGCTGGCAACTTCAGAGGATCAGACAAATAACAAGCTTTCAAATGAGACATTCCATTTTCTGCCCTTCCTGTGATGCAAAATGTCCCTTTCTGAAGCTTTGTTACTTGGGACTACAGTGCAATGTGTGTTTTCCCTTTATATTCAGCTGGGAAGGCAGATTTAAACCCCTTCAGGGATTTATTGCCAAGTGTTCATTTTTAACGGATCAGGAAAGGATGGAAGCCACAGTGTGCTACCTTGGTGAACCTTCCTCTAGCAAGGGGAACCTACCTGCTTGTCCTCTGGTTAATTTCCCTTCTGTTTTTCTCCTGCCTCCTCAGCTGCGGGATCTCTCCGATCAGTACATCAACCATTGGGAGATGCAAGGGCAACGGCTGCTGCTGTACTTCATCTCGGTGAGAGAAGCTGGCAGAGAAAGAGCTCAAGTTAATGAGAACAAAGCTGTAAAGCGGGCAGCCCCGTTCTTGTGCACTTTCGCTCCTCTAGGACAAAGCGGAGCCCTGTGGTTTCCAAACTCTGCCCCAGCTGGAGCAAGCTCCTTGGGAGTTCATTGGCGAGGGTCTTCTGTGAGAGGGTCCCCAGGGATAGACTAAAAACTGTGTCCCAGAGGTCCCAACCTTTTTGAACTTGTGGGCACCTTTCAAATTCTGATATAGGGTAGTGGGCACAGCCAAAAAATGGCTGCAATAGGAGGCGGAGTCCAGAGGCCATGGGAACTATACTTCCCAGGAGACCTTGTGAGACCCAAGGTCTCCTGGGAACTGTAGTTCCCTCAGTGGGCCCGTTTCTTACTCTTGAATGGCAGGCCTTTTGCAGCCCTGAAAAAAGTGCCTCAAGAAAAAGGAAAGGAACTAAGGTATGTGTGGGAAGGGTAGAGCCATGGGGGGTGCCAGCAGGGGGGTGAAGGGGAGGGGCCTGGGGCGATTTGCTAATGCCTGGCGTCCAGGGCGTGCGCCTCCAGTGCACCTTGGGCTTTTCACCCCCTGTCCCCTTGTAGCTCCGCCACTGGCAGAGTCAGCCATCAAAAATTTTGTTCATAAGTATTTTCTTGCACGCACACAGGCCAATTATCCACTAGCGCTCTGGCACGTGGTGGGACCGGAAGCATGTCCCGAGAGAGGAGGTCCCACCAGGGCAAAAAATCTTGTCCCAACGCACTTCCTCTTTGTGGTGCACCAAGAGATAAGGAGCATCGGGGCAACATTTCTTGTCCCAACATGCTTCCTCTTGCCCCACGCGTGCTTCTCGCTTTCTGTGGGGAAAGCAAGCAAGACACTTCTGGTGCAAATTTTCCTGCCGTAGCAGGGCGAAGGTGAGGAGCAGGGCGCAGTAGGTGAGGGAAATAGATTGTGCATATGGTTTAGTGGAGTGTGTTGTTTCTACATAATTTATTTAGTCAGTCCACATATTGATTTTTAGTGAAGATTTTAAGGTTTTTGACCTTGTTGGTAGTGAAGAAAAAACTCTTCCAACTTCTCTCCTGGATTGCCAGTTATCTCTGTCTATTTTTCAGCCTCCAACCACACCTCCAAGTGCGGCCATAACCCAGGGCAGGACATACCTTTTTGTATGCAGCAGAGGCTACTCAGTCCCCAACAACTCCCACAAAAATGGTCCCAGAGCTGGCAAAGAGGGTCAGCATGGACTCTGCAAAGCATACCAGATTATTCTGGTGATATAAAGCAGTTCTGTATATTTCTATGTAGGTGCCCATCTCGGGACGTGAATGTGTCTCATTTGAGGCAAAACAGCTAATCCCTGTGGGAAAACTCCAACCAGCCAGCGTCAAAGTGTATGACTTTTATGAACCAGGTAAGCAAAAGGTGTAGATCAGGGGTGGGCAATTATTTTTTCCATGGGGCCGCATAAGAAACAGAAAATATTGTGGAGGGCCGGGCCAAAAGGCTGCATAATAGGGGCTGATAAGTGACAGACAGGTGCACAGATCAACTTGGAATCAGTGGCAACAGTTCTGCATACAACACTATTTGGCACAAAGAATCACAGGCTTAACCTACCTGCATAGTTGTCCACTGTGACAATCAAGCAAATGGGGAGACTTAAGTCCCTTGACCGACTGGTGCTTTTGAAAGCCCCGCAGAAGCCGGTTGCCTTGGTTGCCGGCTTCTGCGGGGCTTTCTGTAAGCATGCCTGCAGCTCGCCTCAACAAGTGTTTAGGGGGGCCAGCTCAGGGTCATCCCAGTGCTTTGGCCCGGAAGGGCGTGGCCCATGGGTCATGAGGCAATGCCCAGGACTGGTGTAGATGGAGAAGCGCCCCTCAAAGTGGTGCCCATCAGGGCGTTTCTGAGTCTTGGTGAAACTGTAGATCTGAGTCCAGGAGCACCTCACAGACCAATCAGATTTTCAGGGTACAAGAAGTTACAAGCAGTTACAAGCTTTTCTGATACCTGACAAAGGCACTTTGATTTTCGAAAGTTCATATCCTAAAAATCCTGCTGGTCTCTAAGGTGGGGCGGGGGGGGGGCTTGAGGGAGCAGCACAGCCTTGCACCGGCATATTTGCCCTCCCCGGGGCACTTATCTCAGAGGAGGAGGCAGACACACCGGTCCCCCGCTCCTCAGCCTTCCATCACAAACCCGGAAGTCCAGGCGGTGGCCAGGCTGCACTAGCATCCTGATTGGATGCCAGCATTTGCGGGGTAAGGCCAGGGTGGTCCCAGGGGCAGAACCAATGTTAGTTGGTTCCCACCCAGGGGTTAAGGCTGGGAACACAGTGCAAACCTTATGGAGGGCTTTCTGGTGGTAAGGGTGGTTTTTGTGTTTGTTTGTTTGTTTGTTTACAGTTTTTGCTCCACGTTCCGCTGGAAAGCTCTCTTGGAGGTAGCGGAGTGGTGTTGCATCCCTCCACGGAGGGCTTTGGACGGAGCTGTCCGGTGCTGCTGGACTAGAATCTAGCTCAGAGGTGGAATCCAACCAGTTCTCACCACTTCTCTAGAAGTGGTTACTAATTTTTTCTGAGTGCCGAGAAGGGGTTTCTAAAGCCACCTCCCTGCCCAATAGGGACTGGAGGGGCGTGTGTGTGGCGCCGCCACTGTTTGAATCCCACCACCATTGGAACCTGTTATTAAAATTTTGTGGATCCCACCACTGATCTAGCTGTTGTACTGCAAACCAACATGGCTGCCCTCTGAAACTATTTTGATGATTCATGTAAATTTTCCCAGTGAGGCAAATAACAGACTCAGGCTGTTTGGCTGTGGTAGGTTTTCCGGGCTGCGTGGCCATGGTCTGGTAGTTTTTTGCTGCTAATATTTCGCCTGCATCTGTGGCTGGCCTCTCCAGAGGGACGTGGTGGGAAGATGGGTTTCTCTCTGTGGGACAGATCACACCAGATGTTTGGAGCAAAAACTACCGGACCTCAACCACACAGTGCAGGAAACCCACAAGAGCAAGTTAATTCTAGCTGTGAAAGCCTCTGACAGTACAGTCCCTTGGGGCCTTTTAGGGTCGGGAAAACAGCACAGGGGAAGGATTAAGCCCCTTCTGCTCATGGGCTATGGTTCCAATCTAAATTAGGCCCCTGTGTGCCTGGGAATTAAGTTTCCATGCAGAATTCTGAGAACAGCGCTGGTAGGACGGGGGGGCGGGGGGGGGAGACAGGAGCCAGGGCAGATACCATGCAAACAGTATTAAGTATTGACCTTCAAAGCCATTAAGCATGGCTCTTGTATCCCTGCCTTGATCTAAGGGACCGTCTCCTCCCTATATTTCCGCCTTCCTCCTGCTAGTGGGCCCCCCTCCCGGCTCATCTGGGGAGGCAGACCCCACCTGGTGATCCCTGGCCCCATAGAAGCGATCTGGCTGGCTCTCTACTAAGGGCCAGGGGCTTTTACTGCTCTGGCCCCTACCTGGTGGAACAGGGCTTCCAGGGTGGGAGATCTGCAGGGCCCTGCGGGACTCAAAGTTTCCAGAGGGCCTGTAAGCTTGACCTGTTCCGCTCTTGTGGCGTTGGGCCAGCCGGAAATCCTGGATGCCTTCAGAACTAAAGCCATAAAAACATCTGGCCTCCCGTGGGTATATAAAAGGGGGAGGGAGGGGTTGAAGCCATCTATAGGTTAATATTTTATGTATTTTAGATAAATTATATATATGATGTTTTAAACTTTTATTGTTGATGGAAACCGCCCTGAGCCTTCGGGGAGGGCACTATATAAATATAACAAATAAATAAATAATAAATAAATAAAGTGTCTGTAAATGGTGATCAAACCTCAGGAGCACTTGCCTGAAGAGACAGCGGCACTGTTTAGCCAGAAAACTGGTGAACTTCTACTTGATCCCAAGCCAGCTTGTGTTTGTGGGAGTAACTCGAGTAAGCCAACATTATCCCTCACATAATGTACTCTGCACTTAGCTGCCCCCCCCCCCCGCAAGTATTTCCCCTTTGCTTTAATCAACCTGATTACAAAGTGCTTTGTACCTTGGCATCCTGCATTCCTTCTCTGCAACGCCCCTCCCGCCTTCTGGCTGGGATATAAAGACTTGGAGATCTCCCTTCCAACTTGTATCTGATGAAGGGAGCATTGACTGTTGAAAGCTTATTCAGCCCTGGCAATCTTGTTGATCTCTAAGACACTACTGGACTGTGACACATACTCATGTTCTTCTTCTTCTTCTCCCACTAAAGCAAAGAGCTGCAGTACTTTCTACGGTGCACCCAACAAGCCCCAGTTTGTGTCGACGTTGTGCTCAGAAGATGTCTGCCAGTGTGCCGAAGGTAAAGTTGTCTTCCTGCCTGGCCTGTGTACCGTTGCAAACTTTAGGCGTTGGCTACATCTGGATAAAGACGTCCAGTGGGACAGCCAGGCAAGAGATCTGCCCTTCCCAAGGATATTGTTAGATCCCTGGATCTTTGCTCAATAAACAGACTCTGGCATATTATGTAGCAACTTTTATTGAAAAGGTAGATCAGGTACAGGTTGAGAGAAAGCCAGTTCTATCTGAACTGGCAAAGTTAGCCCCATTTATTCCCCTAGGCTTCCCCCCTCCCAAATTCCCAGAGCAAGCATCTGGTGACCAGCACCAAGGTCAGCAGCGATAACACCGGAGCCACTTGGCTGTCCGCCTGCTACAAGATAACAACAATAATTCTTTCCTGTGGGTCAGTCATGCCAAGGGAGGCCTACTTCCCTAACAAGCGTAGCAAAGCCATCAAACTCAGGTCAAGGAAAGAATGCATAGATGGCCGTGGTGGTTACATATATCAATCTGGTTACGTATGTCAGGCTGGTTACATGGATAAGTGGTTACAGATATCAAAGCTGGCTACAGATGTTCACTGTCAGGTTACATTCAGGTTATATCTGGTCCAGATCCTGACAGATATGCTGCTCGCTTGTTCAGCAAGGGTCTATGGCAGGGGTCTGCAACCTGTGGCTCTCCAGATGTTCATGGACTACAATTCCCATCAGCCCTTGCCAATTGGCCATGCAGTTGCAGACCCCTGGTCTATGGAATCCGGGAGGTGAATCAGGCAGCACAACTGCAGCACCCCTGGGCTTGTGCTCGCTGCCACACTCCGAGGCAGTGTATCAATTATTACTCTCCAATCACAAGTCTCACCCCACCAGGTTTCAGTGATACCTGGAGCAGCAGTGGCGTAGGAGGTTAAGAGCGCGTGTATCTAATCTGGAGGAACCGGGTTTGATTCCCAGCTCTGCCGCCTGAGCTGTGGAGACTTATCTGGGGAATTCAGACTAGCCTGTGCACTCCCACACACGCCAGCTGGGTGACCTTGGGCTAGTCACAGCTTCCCGGAGCTCTCTCGGCCCCACCTACCTCACAGGGTGTTTGTTGTGAGGGGGAAAGGGCAAGGAGATTGTAAGCCCCTTTGAGTCTCCTGCAGGAGAGAAAGGGGGGGATATAAATCCAAACTCTTCTTCTTCTTATATCATATTTGCTTTGCTGTGTTAAGAGTTCAGGTTTGTCTTGTTTATTTCCCATGCTCTGTGCATTAGTGTGGAGACAACTAAGGCCATGGTTCATCCCCCCCCGCCCCGTTGCTTATTTAAGGGTTTTCCCCTCCCACTGTTGGGTTCTTGAACTATTTGCTTTGGACTATTATCTCTAGCACTTGATAGGCTCCTGCCCACTTGCATACTCTCCACCCGCCCCCCGTAACTCAGTTTAAAGCTTTCCTGTTCACATTTGTGAGCCTCCTAGCAAAAAACGTTCCTATCTGCAGCTGTGAAGTGCAACCCATCCTTTGCCATCTTCACAAAACTGCCGACCATTGTCCAAGAAGCCCAAAACTTTCCTGGTGGCACCTCCTGCGAAGCCAGGTGCTCACTTCCACTATTCCTGGGCCGTGTCCTTCAATGGGGAGTAGAAATGAAATGACGACCTGTGGATCCAGATCCTTCGGCTTCCTTCCCAGAGCCTCAGAATCCCCTGTGATGTTCTGCAAGCTACACCTTGCAGTGTCATTTGTTCCCACCTGGATCAAAAGAACATAAGAACATAAGAACAAGCCAGCTGGATCAGACCAGAGTCCATCTAGTCCAGCTCTCTGCTACTCGCAGTGGCCCACCAGGTGCCTTTGGGAGCTCACATGGAAGGGATAGTGGTCACTGGGCTTGACAAGTCTTGTCAGTCTCTGTGTGACATCATGGATTTTTGCCCCAGGGAGACAGCACACCTCTCGAGACGTCTGGTCAGGCCTGCAAATCACTGCTTCTGTTTCCCCCAATAGAGAGTCCCCTACCACCCCCACACGTCTCCTCTGGAGTTTTGCAGAGGCTATTCCTTGGGCTGAACCTTTTATTTTATTAGCAATATTTGAAGCTTCGCAGATTGTATATTGCAATAGCAGCTGCTCGGAGGACGGGTCTAACTCCCATTCAGAAAATGCTGGGGGGAAGAACTAGGACTAATAAAAGGAAATATTTCTTCACGCCACGCGTGATTGGTGTTTGGAATATGCTGCCACAGGAGGTGGTGATGGCCACTAACCTGGATAGTTTTTAAAAGGGCTTGGACAAATTTATGGAGGAGAAGTCGATCTATGGCTTCCAATCTTGATCCTCCTTGATCTGAGATTGCAAATGCCTTAGCAGACCAGGTGCTCAGGAGCAGCAGCAGCAGAAGGCCTTTGCTTTCCCATCCTGCATGTGAGCTCCCAAAGGCACCTGGTGGGCCACTGCGAGTAGCAGAGTGCTGGACTAGATGGACTCTGGTCTGATCCAGCAGGCTAGTTCTTATGTTCTTATTACTTTCAATCGTGAGTAGACCAATCCATTGAGTGGCTGCTAATTGTAATATATAATTATCAACGTTTCGAATATTACTAATTTAAAACAAAACCAAAAAGAGAGAGAACCACACATGCATAGGATCCCCTGGATAAGCAAACTTTATTCATCAAAGTTTAATCCACCAATCTCCTGAGATCGTTTTGTGGGAAAGAGTATAGTAATAGTTCCCCCCCCCCCAAAAAAAACCCCAAAAGCATTTGCCAGAATAGTAACATTTGAGTGGATCAGTGACAGATGCTTTCCGGAAGGCCACCACTCCTGAAGAGGCTCCTTGAGAACCCAGCGACGGCAGGTCCCTGTCCAATCTCATTTTTGGCATTCTGGCTCCCAGATTCTGTGCTCCCCCCCCCAGAAGTCTGCTGTTTCTCCACGACCACTTTGCAATAATGACACTGGAGTCTTAAGAGGGATCCTGTACTCATCCCTTTCTTGCTGACCCTTCCGAACAGGTGTCTGCCCACGTTTGAAGCGGACCGTCGAACAGGCCATTGCAAAAGCTTCTCGCATGGAGTTTGCGTGTTACAGCCCCCGTGTGCACTACGGTAAGAGATCAAAGAACCCCCTTGCCCTCCCGTTTCCGTCTTCTTCATTTTCGGCTCCTGCCTTCCTGCTTCTCCTCCTCAGCCCACCAAGACTATTTCTTTCCATACTTAAAGTGCAGTTTCATGCATTTGCCCACCCTGCGAGGTGCCCCATTTTCAACTCTGCAGTTGCTATTGTCTTGCTATTATTGCAGCTGTGAAACCTGGAATGAACCACCAGGCCTGGGTGGACTGGTACCTCATGGTTAAATTATTTTTATCTATCTATCTATCTATCTATCTATCTATCTATCTATCTATCTATCTATCTATCTATCTATCTATCTATCTATCTATCTATCTATCTATCTATCTATCTATCTATCTATCTATCTATCTATCTATCATCTATCTATCTATCTATCTATCTATCTATCTATCTATCTATCTATCTATCTATCTATCTATCTATCTATCTATCTATCTATCTATCTATCTATCTATCTATCTATCTATCTATCTATCTATCTATCTATCTATCTATACATACCGCCCTACCCCCGAAGGGCTCTGGGCGGTGCACAGCATAGTTTCCTCTCACAACACATATAAACAAAACCCCATTAAAATTAATACACAGCGGTCAAATTAACAAGGATGACGTCACGCAATAAACCCCAATTAAAACCCTCCCAAAGAGGGGGGAAGCAGAACGAAAAAGTGGGTCCCGTAGATGGCAAAGGGAACTCCGAGCCGCAGGAAGAAAAGGGGCACTTCAATCAGCGGCTGGACGCTCCAAAGGCCCGGTGGAACAACTCAGTCTTACAGGCCCTGCGGAATTCACCAAGATCCCGCAGGGCCCAGACAGCTGGAGGGAGAGTGTTCCACCAGGCAGGGGCCAGGGCTGAAAAGGCCCTGGCCCGGGTGGAGGCCAGCCGAATCATTGAGGGGCCAGGAACCACCAGCAAATTGGCCTCTGCTGAGCGCAGAGGCCAAGTAGGGACATATGGGGTATTTATTTATTTATACTAAAATTTATAAGCAAGCATTCTGTGGAGATGGGGCCTGTATGTTTGAGTCTCAGGACTTTTTTGCATCAGGTTTTTGTCCCAATTTGGCTTGTTAACTGCAGCAAGTTTCACCCACCCACCCTCCCTCCCTTAACGTTGGTTGGTCGGTCGGTCGGTCGGTCTTCCATTTTTCCTTCCTGGGTAAAAGGATAGAAAAGGAGGTTTCGGAGCAACTTCAGGCCTTCTAGGATAATCTGCTTCCCTACACCCCCGTTCAATCGGGTATCAAACTGGACTAGGGATGCCAACCACCAGGTGGAACCTGGAGATCTCCCAGAATTAAAGCTCAACTCCAGACTACATTGGGCCTTTCCCCACTTCAAAAATGGAAGGTCATCTAAACTGCATCCATTTGACTCCGCTGCTTTCGAGCACGGAAACTTGCTCCCCACAGCAGTTTGCTCTTACCTAAATAACGCGGGGTCAGAATTGCAGCATTCCCCATGACCCCGCGCATTTGGCAGCGATCAGGAGGGCGGGTCTCTGCTGGGATTGGCTCGCTCCTTGCGGTGCGCGAAAATTTGCGGAACTTCCTGGTTGTTTGCTCGTACAGAATTGCTGAGAAGACGTGCAGACAAATTTTACAATTTTGAATTTACAATTTACAATGTACTATTCTTCATCCGCGTACGCTGAACCCGACGTGCAGACGTCCATTTTTTGAATGAAAATGGTAGTAAGGAAAAGTCTGCCCATGCAACGTGCACGAACTGCCCTGCTGTGGCCTGATTGGAGGGAAGTGCGCATGTCACCAGGAACGGCGTGAAATTCAGTTTCGCGCTTGCCTGCCAAAGTTCCCCATACCCCCGCGCTCGGCACATGGCTTTTCAAAAAGGTGCTCTTCTACCAGGACCTAAAATGATGCGCACTGAGGGGGTGGGAGAGCAGCAGAATCGAGGTGGCTGCGTTGTCGCCGCTGGTGCGGTGGGGAGTGCTGCTGGACCCCGAGTCATTTGCCCTGAATAGCCCGCAACAAATGGTGAGTGGGGAAAGGCCCAAGAGACGAATTCTCCTGGAGAAAATTGGTGCTTTGGAGGGTCCCTGCCCTCCCTGGGGGGTCCCTGCCCTCCCTGGGCCCCATTCCCAAATCTTCAGGAGTTTCACAGCTTGGATCTGGCAACCCCACCCGCCATCCCCATGGGGACGTAGCAACCCTAAACTGGACCATGGGGCTGAGGCAATATTGCTGGCCTTAGCAGATTATTTCCTTCTAAGTGCAGACAAAGGCCATCTTCTCTGCTACGTGATTGGGCGGTTGCTAGCTTTGCCTATGTGCTGAGTGGACCCTTCAGAAGGCTTTGCTGTTCTAGCCAGAACGGTCTGGGAAAATGCAAAGCATATTTTCTTCTGAAAATAATGTATCGGTTCAAATGGGCTTTCTAATGAGTACTATATACTGCCAATTGCTGTGATTTATGGTCGTTTCCCCACTTACCTCGACCACCCTTCACTGCGCGCTACTCCCAGCGCGCGTCATTGCTGGCGCGCTCCCGGGCTTCCCCACGACCCTGCGCTCTGCGCGGGGTCATCAAAAGGCGCCGTTTTGAGGAGCGTCAGGAATGACGCGCGCTGAGGGGGACGCGACAGCAGCAGCGTCAGGGCGGCTGCGTTGTCGCCGCCCCTGTAGTGGGGAGTGCCGGAGGACCCCGCACTACTTGGGGAGAGTAGCACGGAGCAGCAGGTAAGTGGAAAAACGACCTATAATTCTTCCTTGCTTTTTTCTTATGCCGACTGCACTATTTGTTTGGCCCCTTCGGTTTGTAACATTTCGGGCTTTTTGTTAAATGTAGCTCATGAGGATTCAGTATTGAAGCAAAACAAAACATTGGAAAGAAAAACTGGAGTAAAATGAGCCATGCAGTGTAAGGGAGGGAGGGGAAAACATATTTTTACTGTTTTACTGTTTTGCTGTTTAAATCTTATATGGTGTGGTTTATTTTTTATTTTATTTATTTATGGGATTTTTATACCGCCCAACCCCCGGAGGGTTGTGATCCACACCGGTTTTATTGTATTGTTTTGAATGTTTTAACTGTTTTTATACTGTTGTTTGCCGCCCTGAGCCCTATTGAGAAGGGCGGGATACAAATCTAAAAAATAAAAACAAATACATAAATAAATATGCCATTAAAAAGTCAAGATAGAGTGAAAACCTGGCATGGAAAAGGCCTTGGTGAGAAAGGTATAGACTGTAAATAAAAGAATAATAATTATTTTACAATTTTATGAATGCACATAGAACGATGGGCATTTTAGAATGAATCTTGTTTCATCTGTTCTTGATTTGCCCCTGCGCTGCTACAGCCGCTTTTCTCTCACTCATCTCTCTCACTCTCACCTGCAGGGCTGCGAGTTCGAGTGGAGAAAGAGATCAGTGCAAGTGCCTTCCGCATCTATGAAACAAAGATCTTGGAACCCTTGCAGTACAGTGAGTGAGATTTGCAGGGGTGTTACAGATTGGGTTGCCCTGACTTGGCTGGCCCAGGCTAGCCTAATCTCGTCGGATTTCTGAAGCTAAGTAGCATCAATGCCAGTTAGTACTTGGATGGGAGACCACCAAGGAAGTCCAGGGCTGCTCCACAGAAGCTGACAGTGACAAACACCTCTGTATGACTCCCTTGAAAACCGTACGGGGTCACCACAAACTGGCTGTGACTTAAATGCACTTTCCGCCACCAAGTATTGGGTTGGAGCCAGTTCCTCCTTCTGGGAGGCGGACATGTGCTAAAGTCCTGTGTTGGCTGCACACCAAACATCTACATGGTGGCCCTCCCAGAGTCCCCTTTGATCTAGATCAGGGGTCTGCAACCTGTGGCTCTTCAGATGTTCATGGACTGCAATTTCCATCAGCCCCTGCCAGCATGGCCAGGGGCTGATGGAAATTGTAGTCCATGAACATCTGGAGAGCCACAGGTTGCAGACCCCTGATCCAGAGTGAAGGAAGAAAAACCCTGGGAGGTCCACAAGTCATGCTTACAACAAGCACATGACGTTGTGTGGAGGTTCCAGCTATCCACATGTGGGAAAACTCCTCCATGGAAAGCAGATAGCACACAGTCCAAATGGTACCAAGTGTAAAAGCTACACTGGATTGATGGGATCATGGAACAAAGAAGAAGGAGAAGGAGAAGGAGAAGGAGAAGGAGAAGGAGAAGAGGAGGAGGAGGAGGAGGAGGAGGAGGAGGAGGAGTTTGGATTTATATCCCCCCTTTCTCTCCTGTAGGAGACTCAAAGGGGCTGAAAATCTCCTTTCCCTTCCCCCCTCACAACGAACACCCTGTGAGGTGGGTGGGGCTGAGAGAGCTCTGAAAAGCAGTGACTAGCCCAAGGTCACCCAGCTGGCGTGTGTGGGAGTGCACACGCTAATCTGAATTCCCCAGATAAGCCTCCACAGCTCAAGCGGCAAAGTGGGGAATCAAACCCAACCAGTTTGGGGTTATACCAGTACTTCTTATAACCTCTTATACCAATCAAACCCAGATTAGAATGCACCTGCTCTTAGCCACTACGCCACTGCTGCTCCTCTCTGTGTCCCATTTCTACGGCTCAAGCTGTCTATGCCTGACAAAGGAGATCTGGGAGGAGTCCAGACAGGGCACGATGAGGGTGAAATGAACCTGCCCCAATACCAAGAAATATGCAGAGAAACGTGTGTGTGTGTGTGTGCAGATACATATAGCCACACGCATACACTTCGATTCTCTCTTCCCTTACAGCTGCTGACGTGGGGGTCTCCATTAACCAGACTCGGCGTTTTGTGGTCCGTGCGGCATGTCGGACACGCTTGGAAAAAAACCGCCAGTATCTTCTGATGGGACGTGATGGGGAAACTCGGGACCCTGAAGGCCGGTAGGTTAGAGAGAAAGAAGGAGGGGGGATGGGGTGCATAACGGAGCGATGGAAAGGCGGAGAGAATAAGCTGGCAGCCAGAAATGTTGAGTCGGAGGTCATCGACAGCCAGGCTGTGTCAAAGGAGGAAATCGTGCCTCACAGGTAGAGTGGTGGTGTGTGAGAGAATGAGGAAAGACAGGATGATTGGATGCAAAGAAAGAATGCAACAGAAGAGGAAATTTCCTGCAGTGACTTGCAGAACAAGCAGCGCCTTTTAGATTTTTTTTCTGTTAATCAGCTATTCATACCAGCAGTCCCGGACAGCTACTTTAAGAACATAAGAACAAGCCAGCTGGATCAGACCAGAGTCCATCTAGTCCAGCTCTCTGCTACTCGCAGTGGCCCACCAGGTGCCTTTGGGAGCTCACATGCAGGATGTGAAAGCGATGGCCTTCTGCGGCTGTTGCTCCCGAGCACCTGGACTGTTAAGGCATTTGCAATCTCAGATCAAGGAGGATCAAGATTGGTAGCCTTAAATCGACTTCTCCTCCATAAATCTGTCCAGGCCCCTTTTAAAGCTATCCAGGTGAGTGGCCATCACCACCTCCTGTGGCAGCATATTCCAAACACCAATCACACGTTGCTTGAAGAAGTGTTTCCTTTTATTAGTCCTAATTCTTCCCCCCAGCATTTTCAATGGATGCCCCCTGGTTCTAGTATTGTGAGAAAGAGAGAAAAATTTCTCTCTGTCAACATTTTCTACCCCATGCATAATTTTATAGATTTCAATCATATCCCCCCTCAGACGTTTGAAGACTGGAAGTGTTGCTGTGGGGGAGAGGATCTCTTCCTCAATTTGAAATACTTCTCTATAAATCTGCAATCGGCTCTTGCGGAAAATACATGGGTTTGGGTTCCTGAACTGGTGTCTCATTAGGAGGGAACATTAACC
The DNA here is from genome assembly GCF_021028975.2 of Sphaerodactylus townsendi. Taxonomy (NCBI): domain Eukaryota; kingdom Metazoa; phylum Chordata; class Lepidosauria; order Squamata; family Sphaerodactylidae; genus Sphaerodactylus; species Sphaerodactylus townsendi. The sequence continues at coordinate 12,193,624 of NC_059427.1, forward strand.
CTTTGTTCTCTTGCAGATTCTCCCCTGCAACTACCCCCTCCCTCCCCAGCCATTTTGAATAATTTCTCATTCCCTTGTGGGCTCCTAACTCAGAAGTCAGTCATGAAAAGAGCCTGCGAGGGGCGTTCGTAGGGAACTGAATGTTACGTTGCCTCAGCAGACGTGGGTTTTGAGAACACAGTATTGGCTTAGACCATTTAAGGTTCTTGTAGTTTTGGGGCGGGGAGGACGATGTGCGCCCTATTTCCTATCATTCTAACCCAGCCTCTTTGCAGCCCCCAGTACCTGCTGGATTTGAACTCATGGGTGGAGGAGCTACCCACTCCTGGACAGTGCAAGAGCACCAAGAATCGCAACAAGTGTGTTGACCTCCATGCTTTTACCACGGCCTTTGCTGAGACTGGTTGTCAAGTGTAAGCCAGGGAAATGGAGTGGTGTCTCTCTGTGCTATGGGGCTCCACACCAACCTTTGCCTCTGAACAGAGCAAGAGAGCTTGACTTTGGGGCTTTCCCCACTGACAGAGTTGAACTGGTTTCTACCTAGGTTCGCCTCAGTGAATCCCCACTGCCACCGAGCTCAACATTGTTTTGTCTCAGTTCCCCGCCCCCCCTCAGAACTGCGACATCCTTGTCGCAGTTATGAACTACACTTTTCTGCCGGAACAAGGTCGATACCGCTTCGAAGTGGGGAAGCATCAAAACGACACCTCATCCGTTCAACCAATCATGAGCCGCTTTTGTGGCATGCGCAGAATGGGAGAGTCGTTGTGGGCAGAAAGCGCATGTAACTGTAAACTGTAAAAACTGTTAAAAAAAGAACGCTCCCGTTTCCCGCCGTAACACAAGTGCCAATCACGATCGAGGAGCAAAACAGGCACCAAGATGATCCCGCCCACTTAGCTCGGTTCCAGGGGGCCAACTCAGTTGCTGTGGGGACAGCCTGGAATCGCCCTCCACTGAAGGGAACCGAGTCGACCTTAGCTCCCTTCTGTAGCGGGGAAAGCCCCTTTATTTCCTGGTTATTATACTGTTTTGCCTTTCAACGCTCTGCCCGGAACATCAGGCCAAAGATTTCCTGCACTGATTTCCTGGCATGTAAGAAGTGCTTCGTCCGTCCCGGCCAGAGAGTTCCTGCTTCCATAGATGGCATCAGTTGCATTTAAAAATTCCAGTAGCAGCTTGAATTTGGAAAAGCCACTACAATTTCTGGCAATGATGCGTGTGTGCCTGTGAACAATTGGGCCTAAGTCTGTTTTTTTAAAAATCTTTATTTCATTTTGGTGTAGTTTGCTTTGAACTCGTTATTGCACCTCACAAAGTATTTGCACTGTTCTGTTCAATAAAAATATTATCCCCTCGGTTTTTCCCTCCAACCCAAATCATCGCGGCTCATAGGGTTGATCATACTGGGCCTTTCCCTACTTACCTTAAGCCCCGCACTACTCTCCTCAAGTAGCGCGGGGTCCCCCGGCACTCCCCACGACAGGGGCGGCGACAGCGCAGCCGCCCCGACGTTGCCACTGTCACGCCCCCTCAGTGCACGGGATCCCTGGCGCTCTTGTAAAGGGCGCCTTTTGATGACCCCGTGCAGAGCGTGGGGTCATGGGGACGCCCAGACGCGTGGCATGGGGGGATCCCGGAGAGTGGGGAAACGCCCACTGTTGTGAAAATGCTGTGGCGCTGATGATTTTGTAGTGGAAATGCAAAGCACAATGCTACTTTTGTGGAAGGAACTGCAGGGGTTTCCCTCTCCCTTCCCCAAAAGAAAATGCAGTATCCTGCTTCTCACAATCTGCAATGGAAAAGGAGAGATCAGGCCATTAAATTCACCTCCCCTCCTTGGGAGGTCCCCGGGTTCAATTTCCCAGGGAGGAGGAATCTTACAGAGAGTAATGTGAAAGACCTCCACCCTGCAGATCTGCTGCCAATCCGGGTAGATGGTGCTGATCTTGACAGACCAAAGATCTGGCTAAGTACCCTGTTTCCCCGAATATAAGACATCCCCTGAAAATAAGGCGTAGTAGAGGTTTTGCTGAAGTGCAAAATATAAGGCATCCCCTGAAAGTAAGGCGTAGCAAAGTTTTTGTTTGGAAGCATGCCCATCAACCAGAGCATACAGCTGTGGAGCGGAAAAATAAGACATCCCCTGAAAATAAGACATAGCGCATCTTTGGGAACAAAAATTAATATAAGACACTGTCTTATTTTCGGGGAAACACGGTAAAAGGTAGCTTCATGGGTACTACATGGAGCCCTTCAGAGCCCGTCAGGAGAGATGTTTGCAGCTTAGCCTAGACAGAAGGGACACATCAAACCGGAGCATCTCTAATTTAACAGGAACTAAAAATGTCTGGAATTTGCATACCCCTTTTTGGCAAGCATGAACAATTTGTTTGTTTGTTTGTTCCATTTATATCCCACCCTACACCAAAGTCCCAAGGCAACTTACTGTCAGAACATGTGTAAATGTTTAGATGATCAAAATCTAAATGACAGCTGGACCCTCCTTCTAGCAGGTGCCGTGTGCAGATTAGGGCTGAGTGCACAGCTTGTACCATGTGCAAACCTGATAAGGTGAGGGCACCTGATTGGTACCACTTTTGTATATAGATAGCACAGACAGCAGGGTAATGTGTGCCTGAAAACACCTGTGGTCTGGCGAAGCACTTTGTCAGTAGATAGCAATAAATAGAACTGCACTGGTGACTGTGTGTCTGTCAGTTCTTGTCTACATTGTGTCCTGCAAGGTGGTCTACTCCGAGTAAATCCGCTGCTTCAACACTTACATAATAGGGTTAAAAGCCCCATTAAAACATAAAACATTAAAAACCACCCTGAATATAAGACGTAGTAGAGGTTTTGCTGAAGTGCTAAATATAAAGCATCCCCCGAAAGTAAGACGTAGCAAAGTTTTTGTTTGGAAGCATGCCCGACGAACAGAACACCAGAGCATGCAGCTGTGGAGCGGAAAAATAACACATCCCCTGAAAATAAGACATAGCGCATCTTTGGGAGCAAAAATTAATATAAGGCACTGTCTTATTTTCGGGGAAACACGGTACATTGCTGGCCATTGGGCTTAACAATAGCTAGTAGCTCCTCTATCACAAATGTGTCTAATCTTTATTAAGGAAATGCAAGAACTGCTTTACTGATCTTCTAGAATGCCTCTGGAAACTCACTTGCAGGGCTAGCTTACACCCAGGGGCTGGTCATTCCAGATACCTGTATAACCACATTCCACTTATCACCCAGAGCCACCACGGCTGTTCAGTTTGAAGAAAGTATCCCATTTCCCCTAGAACAAAAATAAATAACCCCTTCAGTGGTCAGAAAAACAACATCTCGCCCAACTACACAACTTTTACGAGTAAGAAGTCTGGACTAATTCAGTGAGTTATTATGTAACTGTCTTTTGTCACTTAGGGAAATTACCTGTAAACGTATGGCTTATGCGACACAGTGGCTCTTTGTCACACACAGCAGCTATACACATGGTGGCCACAAGTTCTGACTAACCAGAACTAATCAGTAATGCACTTATCACTGGCCATGATTCACTGTTAAACTCACAGCTGATTTTAATAAGCTCTATCTGGAAAGAAGTGGAGATTTTCACACTTTATTCCTCATCCAATTGCTGCAAAGCTTTGCATTACTCACAAATAAGGAAATGTACAGCTTCCTATAGTGGGCGCATAATTAGTGAGCCACAGTAGACATGCAAAATTTAACTAGACTTGTTTTTGTTATACATTTATACCCCTGGTTCTCCCCAGCTGGGGACCCCATGTGGCTTATAACAGTCTCCAGTCCTCCATTTTATCCTAACAGCTTCTGGTGTGTGTGTGTGTGTGTTAAATATAGTGTCTGTGACTGGTTCAGGGTCACATGGCAAACTTCTATGGCACAGCGGGGATTCAAACTTGGATCTCCCAGATCCAAAACTACACTACACTAACTTTTACCAGCATGGCACTGAGAAAAGACTGCAGGAAGGAAGACTTAAGGAAATCAACAAAACAATCGATCTACATGCCTAAATTACACGACAGACTGATGAATTATAAACCACCTGTGGACTGGGTCGTTCTCTGGTTTGTATACAGTGCTGAATCGGCAATATTTGTTAGTGACTTAAAACTGCGCTGTAATCTTTCGCACACATGGAAGGATCCTGATTTTTTTTCACATCACGAATGCAAATGCCTTAAATAGATCTTCCCTAATAGCCTTCCCCTCCTGGTAATATCTGGTAATTTCTGGTATGGTGGGAAGAAAACAATTCTTACCTTAAGAGCTGATGTCCCACATAGGCCCTTCCAGCTAACTTATAGCGTATTTCACGTTCTTCTTTAGTGTGTGTTAATCCTAACTTCCCTTCAAAGAGCTCAGGGCAACATTATCACATAGTCTCCACACACCATTGTATCACACAGCAGTCAGTCAGTTTACAGACTGCACCCCAGGAAGCAGGGATCTAGAACTGAGAGACCATGAAGCAGGTCAGACAGGAATCCTTCTTGTTATTGAACCCCTTCCCCCATCAAAAGTCTCAGATCATCTATCTATTGCTGTAGAAGAAGAAGAAGAAGAAGAGTTTGGATTTATATCCCCCCTTTCTCTCCTGCAGGAGACTCAAAGGGGCTTACAATCTCCTTGCCCTTCCCCCCTCACAACAAACACCCTGTGAGGTAGGTGGGGCTGAGAGAGCTCCCAGAAGCTGTGACTAGCCCAAAGTCACCCAGCTGGCGTGTGTGGGAGTGTACAGGCTAATCTGAATTCCCCAGATAAGCCTCCACAGCTCAGGCGGCAGAGTGAAGAATCAAACCCAGTTCCTCGATTAGATACACAAGCTCTTAACCTCCTACGCCACTGCTGCTCCTGTAGATTGTTTCGCAAAAGACACATGGTATCCAGCGCACCATCAAGCAAGTCTACTGGTAAAATATAATAAATCCTTACATTCTGGCATGATCAGTGTTAATTGTTAGGATTAATTCCTTCCCATCACCTGTAGTATGAGGGTGGGTTGTTTTATGAAAGGAGGGGGGAAAGAACTAGGTGATCCATACTGATCTGTGTAGATCCGACTTTTACTCTCCTCAACATTTCAGTCCTAATTATTGATCCCCATACCCAAATGGCAAGTATTTACCTGACAGTATCACGTGCTAGCACCCAGAGATGCACCTCCTTGCAGTTAGCCCCAGTATATATATGAACATGAAAGCCCATTTCAGACTGCAATGAAATGGGCTCTAGGCAGGGCAGGGGAAAGAGAGTGCATGGAGGATTGCAAAGGCTGCTGGCAGGTTGTCCTAACTCAGTAATGGCGAACCTTTTTGAGACTGAGTGCCCAAATTGCAACCCCAAACCCCACTTATTTATCGCAAAGTGCCAACACAGCAATTTAACCTGAATACTGAGGTTTTAGTTCAGAAAAAACAGTTGGCTCCGAGGCGTGCGTTACTCGGGAGTAAGCTTGGTGGTAGTCGGCTTTGCTTTGAAGCAACCATGCAACTCTTCGAACGGGTGAATCACGACCCTAGGAGGGTTTACTCAGAAGCAAGCCCCATTGCCAGCAACTGAGCTTACTCCCAGGTAAAGGATCATGCTTTAGTTCTTTGCATGAAAATCAGTGGGGCTTAACAGCACTTAACAGGGTTACCTGCACTGCTTCCCCAAAACTAGGTCTTAGGTTTCATGCTAATAATTGAGCCCAGCGGCCCAGGCCAGCCTAAATGGGGGGGTGGGGTGTGTGACTCTGCGCATGCCCACAGAGAGGGCTCTGAGTGCCACCTCTGGCACCCATGCCATAGGTTCGCCACCACTGTCCTAACTGCTCGCTCCCCCCCCCCCCCGAGCCTATCCTGCTGGTTTTGCCATCCGATCCCAACTTACTCCTTGGCTGCTGTGCTGCTGCTCTGGCGTTGCTCCGGGGTGGCATGGCCCTTGAGGTCTTGTAGGTGGGTTGCCGAGGCCAGCAGCCCAGACAGGAGGGTGAGGTTTGTGCATGGTGCTGGGGGAAGGTGGCTGGGGAAATGGGGAGTCGGGCGGGGGCGGGGGGGGGCTGCTTCTCCACTGGGCCCTTTTGAGCACGACCATGCACCCGCAGCCACGGGTGTGGAGGAGAATCTCCTACTCGACCATTGCCTGAGGGTTTGTTGTTGCAACATTAGCCAATCATATAGGATAAGATGTCGGTACTGTGTAACAGTGAGTAGTTTCCCATCGATTTGAGTGTTTGCGATCTGGACCTAGACCAGAGATCTTCAAGGTCACAACTTGCGGCTGTGTCTTGGGCCCATTTCCTCCTTCCTCAAAGCATTTCTTCCCCAAAGAGCAACGCTGATTTTTTTTTTTTCACCTCAGGTGCTTCAGAACAGCACGGGAGTCTATTGCCTGGCAAAAAGATCCACAGGTCGTGTCCCAAAAGATGCTCATGTTCTTAAACATGCTCATTTTGGCATGAAGAAGAAGAGTTTGGATTTATATCCCCCCCTTCTCTCCTTGCAGGAGACTCAAAGAGGCTTACGATCTCCTTGCCCTTCCCCCCTCACAGCAAACACCCTGTGAGGTAGGTGGGGCTGAGGGAGCTCTGAGAAGCTGTGACTAGCACAAGGTCACCCAGCTGGCGTGTGTGGGAGTGCACAGGCTAACCTGAATTCCCCAGATAAGCCTCCACAGCTCAGGCGGCAGAGCTGGGAATCAAACCCAGTTCCTCCAGATTAGATACACGAGCTCTGAACCTCCTACGCCACTGCTGCTCCTACGCCACTGCAGTGTTAATTGTTAGGATTAATTCCTTCCCATCATCTGTAGTATGATGGTGGATTGTTTTATGAAGGGGGGGGGGGAGAACTAGGCGATCCATACTGATCTGTGTAGATCCGACTTTCACACACACCCCTTTCACCATGGTTAACCCATGCATCTCACACTTTACCTTGGCAGCAGAAAACATCACCCCTGTGGCTTGAGGTCAGGGATGCTACCCTTTGCCCGGGGGAGCCTCCATCCACCACATCTGTGCAAAACAACCTCCACTGAAAATGTTCTGGCGGTAACGCAGGCCCCCCCAAATACCCATGTGGCCGGCATGTACGCAAAGCTGCCCCACGCTGGAAGGCACCCTCCATCCGTGTCCACGGCTCCAAAAATGGTAGGCACGTGGGGGCACTTCATCCTTACCGAGGGGAGACTACAGACCTGCAGTCAAACACTGAGGACAATAAGAACCTGCAGGCACGACGGACCTCCCGAGGCCATAAGCAAGACCCTCTCCCTTTCTTTTGTAGCTCAAAGAAGCTTGCCGTTCTAAGATTAACATACAATAAAACACATTAAACCTCCCCCTCCAGGAAAAAAGCCTCTCGCTTGAATCCCGTTAAAAGCTGCTCCCTGATTTTTGCCTTCCTCGCACTTTCTCTTTGCCCGTTATAAGCCCTCCTTTACGTAAGTAGTTATTGAGTGTACACAACTTTCCCTTCTCCCCTTTCGGGGCTTAGGGAGGGGCCACAGTTCTGCGGAAAAGTCTCTACGTTGCTTGCAGAAAGTCCCACGCTCTATCCATGGCATGCTGAGTTAAATGGATCAGGTAACAGATGATGCAAAAGACCCTAGAGCCGTGGTGGCGAACCTTTGGCACTCCAGATGTTATGGACTACAATTCCCATCAGCCCCTTCCAATTGGCCATGCTAGCAGGGGCTCATGGGAATTGTAGTCCATAACATCTGGAGTGCCAAAGGTTCGCCACCACGGCTAGAGCATAGGTGTCAAACTCGCGGCCCTCCAGATGTTATGGACTACAGTTCCCATCACCCCCTGCCAGTATTATGCTGGCAGGGGATGATGGGAGTTGTAGTCCATAACATCTGGAGGGCCGCAAGTTTGACACCTGTGCCCTAGAGTGCCCACTGCCAGTCAAATCAAACCACGCTGACCCCAATGAACCAATGATCTGACAGCATGAGGCAGCTTAGTTTGAAGACACCGAGTCTGTTTGAAACGTCAATCGTTGCTAAGAACAAATCAACACTGTTTTGTTTTTTTAAAATGTAAGCATTAGTGTAACAAAGAGCTTTGTTTGGAAAATTATAAAGAAAGACACCTGAGCTTTTATTTTATAGAAGCAAAGAAAGTAGGAAACCAAATATGGGCAAGGGGGGGCGGGGGCCAGCAAAAGAGAGATCTTAAGACTGGAAGTGAGATTCTAACACTGGGTGACTTTGTAGATGAAAGTGCTCCAGCAGTGGGGGGAACGTTACATGTCAGGGGAGTACTTATCCCTGGGGCGCACCGTCTTGAGGGGTCGCGATGGGTGTGCTTGGGAGGATTGACTTTCGCCCTGTGATGGGAAGGCAGCAGGTAGGTCCCGCTCCAACTGCTGTGCAGAAGGTGCGCAGGAATTTAAGGGCGTGGGGTGGGGGTGGGGGGCAAAACCCTGCCGTTGCTGCTGCTGCTGCATAATCAGCTCCCCCAGTCTGTCCAAACTCTTCATGGCAGCTTCCATGATGTGAAAATTGCGCTGCAGCGCTTCCTCCACAACCCTCCTGTCCTCTCTCGCCTCTTCCCTGTCTGCCCGCATTTCCGCCATCAGTTCCTCGTGCTGCCTGCGGCGCTCTGCCAGGTCTTCTGCACACCGCCTCTTTTCTGCAGCGTGCTCCCGGCGGCGCTCCTCCAGTTCCTGCGTGTGCTCCCTGCTGGACTGCTCCATCATGCGCTCTGCCACGCTGTAGAGACCGGGTACGCGGCGCTTCTTGGCACGTGAATTGGCCAGTCGTGTTGCAGGGGACAGCTCCGCCGGATGGGGCTCCACATTCACGCCTACCAATGGTGAAAGTGCGAAGATCATGAAGGGTAGAAAAGTCTCGGCGGCGAAGAAGAAGAAGAAGAGTTTGGATTTATATCCCCCCTTTCTCTCCTGCAGGAGACTCAAAGGGGCTTACAATCTCCTTGCCCACCCCTCAACAAACACCCTGTGAGGTTGGTGGGGCTGAGAGAGCTCCGAGAAGCTGTGACTAGCCCAAGGTCACCCAGCTGGCGTGTGTGGGAGTGCCCAGGCTAATCTGAATTCCCCAGATAAGCCTCCACAGCTCAGGCGGCAGAGCTGGGAATCAAACCCGGTTCCTCCAGATTAGATACACGAGCTCTTAACCTCCTACGCCACTGCTGCTCACAAGATGTCTACAGTCCCCTGAGCCAGAACCACCCTGCGAGTACAAGGCTGCGTACCTCCTCTAGCACTCCCTGTGGGGCTTTCCGGGGTCCTGGCGCATTGCTCTTCATCCCCGGATGTGTGAGCTGGAGAGAGAAATGATGGTTTGTAAGGCAGGCCAATTGCTGCAACATGGAGAAGGCAAAAGCAGCAGGCCACCCCTGGGACTTGGGGGTGGTGACGCGCGGACTGCACGGCGGCCTCCTCTATTGGCACCTCACAACAAACAGTAGATTCCACCCACCGCTAAGCATCTGCCACAGGTTATCTGCATGCAGACTTAACCATGCGGCCATTCTTGGAAATGTCTGGGAAATATCCCAACTCATAGCTAATCATTTTCATTAAGAGCACAGCTACTTTCCAATTATTGTATCCCATCTCTGGTTCACTTGCACAGCATTTACCACAAGCAGACACAGACATCCTTTATTGTTCACCCTTTATACATATGATTGTACTCCTGTCTATCATAGTAACACCATTATCAAATTTGCCGATGACACAACGGTGGTGGGGCTCATCTCTGGAGGGGATGAGTCTGCCTATCGGAGTGAGGTGGACCGACTGCTCTCATGGTGCAGGGGAAATAACCTGGTTCTTAATACCAACAAGACAAAGGAGCTTATAGTGGACTATAGAAGGAATAGCTCAGGAATTCAGCCCTTGACTATAAATGGAGATCAAGTAGAGCGGGTGGCTAGTTTTAAATTTTTGGAAGCGTTCCATAGATTAAAGAGGACTTGAGCCTGGGGTGTACAGACTGCCTTGCAGATTGGTTAAGAAGGCCCAGCAAAGACTGTACTATCTTAGACTGTTAAAGGAAACAAGCAACTGAATGGAAAACTCCTGGTGTGCTTTGCAGCTGTGCCCATATAAGAGAGTGTCTTAACCTACTGCATCTGTGTATGGTTCTCCAGTTGCACAGTGGCCCGGATAGGAAGGTGACTCCAAAGGGTGATCACTACTGCACAGAGGATTGATGGCTGCCCTCTCCCCTCCCCTTGGAAGAACTCTATAATTCCCGAAGCCTAAAGAAAGCCCAAAATATTCTGAGGGACCCGTCTCATCCAGCACACTCTCTTTTTGATCTGTTAGCATCCGGCAGACGATACAGGTCTATCAAAACTAGGACAAAGAGGCTTAGAGACAGCTTCTACTCTAGAGCTGTGGCTATGCTGAACTCCGCGGCTTCGTGTTGATGTGTTTGGGGCTGTGTAGGGATGGGTGGAGGAAGGGGAAAGTGAGGATGGGGTATGAGTCTGAAATGGTGTGCATCAAGGAATGCTGCTGTAAATTTTGTTGTGCGTGCACAATGACAATAAATGCTCATGCTTATAAGTCTTGGAAAAACCCGTATCTCACCATTACTCTTGGGGCAGATTCCTTTAGACCTTCCCATGACCCAGGGGTGATGGGGCTCACATCTGCCCTTTTCCCCCTGGGCAGGAAGGGATAAAGTGACTCTGCTCTAACCATTTTGCACCTCCTCCCCCATTTACTTGCCCAAGCAGTCGAGACCAAAAACTGCTAACACCTTCCTCGTGGAGAGTCAGGGGAAACTGGGAACCCAGAGGCGGGCCATGAGATATTGTGTGTTTGTGTTTCTGGGTATCTATAGGCCTGCCAGCTGGTCGCTATGCCCAGGCCCAAACAACCAATGGCAGGGTCAGTTTTGGGAGAGCAAGTGGCAGAGGCCCTTGCCCACACCCCCAGTTTCCCTGGTGGAAGGGTGGGATAAAAACAAGAGAAATACATTAATGCAAACCATACATTGTTATGGCGCTGAAGTAATAAATTGTTACAATGCTATACTGTAGCAGGCTCACCCTGAGAGGGCAAACCGGAGAAGGGCAACACCCCCCTCGCCCCCCCTTCTTTGCTTTGCTCCCTGGCTCTCCTGCTCCCTATTTTTACAATCTGTTCTTGCATATTTATTGCTATTTTTAGGGAGGAGTTTGGTCGCTCCCTTCTTTTTTGGGGTGGTTTTTAAAGGAATTGGGTTGCGGGACGCCATTTTTATTGTTACTGTTTTTGACCGCTGTTTACATGGGTTTAATGAATTTTAGTACATATGGTCACTATTGTGACCCTTGTTATATATTGTACTTAGATGATGTTGTGCACCGCCCAGAGCCCCTTGGGGATTGGGCGGTCTATAAATTTAAATAATAAAATAAAATAAAAATAAAAATAAAAATAAAATAGTGCTGAGGAGGGAAGGAAGGCCCACCCAGTGACCCTTCAGAAGAAACAAGGGAGCAAGTTCGAGAGGGGACAAGGCAGTAGGGCCCACCTGGGCACTGAGAGGAAAGGACTGCACAGGTGGCATACCTGGTGTGGCTGCCTCCTCTAGTGGCATCTCGTCCCCCTCCTCATTTGGGTGAGTAGTGGGTTGGCTGTCTGCAGGGTCCATCATGGCAGTTCCTAGAAAGGGACGATACTTAATAATGGACAAGAGCAGAAGGAGCAGGTTTGGGGGAAGTTATTATTATTATTATTATTATTATTATTATTATTTATTAGGTTTATAGACCGCCCTCCCCTGGAGGGCTCAGGGCGGTGAACAGCATATACATAGAGCACATATATCAGATTAAAATCCGTTAAATATTAGTTAACACAGGCTCTAAATATATATATATATATACCCTACCCGATTAAAATGCAGCATTAAAATTAATACAAAAGATGGCACCTACTATCAAATTCCCTCAAACCCCAAAGGGTGGGTGGGTGATAGAATTCATTTGATGTTATAAAGAGAAAAGGGGGAGGAGGAGGCCCCCCCCATCAACGGCTGGTCTCCCCAAAGGCCTGGCGGAACAGCTCAGTCTTGCAGGCCCTGCGGAACGCATTAAGATCCCGCAGGGCCCTGACAGCTGGTGGGAGAGCATTCCACCCGGCCGGGGCCAGAGCTGTGAAGGCTCTGGCCCGGGTAGAGGCCAGCCGTATCATTGAGGGGCCAGGGATCACCAGTAAGTTGGCCTCCACCGAGCGCAGAGACCGATTCGGGACATATGGGGTAAGACAGTCCAGCAGGTATGGAGGTCCCAGGCCGCGCAAGGCCTTAAAGGTTGTGGCACCAGACCCTGTGGCAATGGCTAATTTTACCTGAAGGTGCAGGGGTGGAGCAATTCATGTCCTCCATGTCGTTTTCCACCTTGACGATTGGCAGATCGCACGCGAGGAGCTGCTCCAAGCCTTCCTGCAGCGACAGCGGGGGCCTTTGGGGCTCAGCGGGCTTGCGGAGGGCATTTAAGCTGCGCGGCACCCGCTTCGGCTTCACACTGGCATCCCCTCGGAGGATGCGGTGCAGCTCTTCGAAGTAAGGGCAGGTTGCCCGGTTGCTGCCCACCTGGCTGTTGAGGGTGACCACCCGCTTGTACTCCAGGCGCAGGGCTTTCGCCTTGGTCCGGCACTCCACAGCAGAGCGGTTGTGGCCCCGCTTGCCCATCTCCTTCGAGATCATCTCAAAGGAGTCGATGTTCCGGTGGCAGCTGCGGAGAGCCTCCTGCACGTTTTGCTCTCCCCAGAGGGCGAGCAGGTCGAGGGTCTCGTCACGCCTCCACGAAACCCCCCGGACCCCAGATGGTTTGCTGGCTGCAGGCGGGATGTTAAAAAATGGAGGAAGAGAGAAGAATTGACGGGACGGTTAGAAGAAATAGAGAGGAAAACGAAAGGCGAGGGGGAGAAATGCCTACATGCCTACGTGATTTATCTACACCATCACAAACTGACTTTTGAAACATTGCCTCTACTCACGAATGGTCTCCTGCCTGTGGGATTTATGAATGAACTTGATTCCAGTGCTATTCTATTCATGTATAAGAATGTATTTATAATACTATTAATTCTCCCATTTGAACGGGGCCACTTGGCATACTACCTGTATTGCTTAATAAACCCTGTTCAAAGGAGAGCCATAATGCTCGCCAGGTTCAATGTTATGCCTTCTGCCCTGTTACATGGCAGATTTAATAAGCAAGAAAAGGCTAAAAGATTGTGCCCATGTAACAATGGCTCAGTTGAATCTCTGACCCACCAATTACTTCACTGTCTCAGATTCAAGGAAATCAGATCCAAGTATGTGAATCCCCAATTTATTTAGATTACACTACTTGTTGAACAACCCTGATCCTTTTCTCTGTATGATAGTGGCAGACTTTCTCCTGGAAATTACTAAATGCCAGTAGATTTCCTTCGTCCTAACATGTATATCCTGTATTGTATATGCTTTTTAATCTGTTTTTATTATTGTTGTACTGCTGATATAATACTGTTAATGCGTTTAGACTTGTCATTCATGCTATAAATCAGTTTGTTGTACTTCCCTGTTTTGGGCGAGTGTTTTTCTGGAGGTAGCTCATCCAGTTTACTGTTAGAAGAAATTACTGAGGAAAACATTGGCCACCAGTCCCCAATCCTGTTGAGCCTGCAGGTGCCTTTGAAACTCTTGAACACAGCGTGGTGGGCGCTGCCACAAAACGGCCACTTACCTTACGGTGTGATGGCAGCTCTTGCTGAAGCATTTTTTTTTTAAAAAAAAAATCTGCACAGCCAATCAAATCTCCACTGCTTAATCAAAAGTCTTGCCAGGCAAAAACTCCACCTGGCCATGCCCGCTTTCTACAACCATGTGGCAGGCACCACAAAAGGTGTCGTGAGACACCATGAAGCTCACAGGCACCACAGTGAAGATTCAAAGTACAGACTGAAATGAAAGAGGGGGAAAAGGCTTTAAAACCTTAAAATGCCCTGAAAATGGCACTTGCGAAGGACGCATGGGAGAAAAGGGCCTAGAATTCCGTGGTGGCGAACCTATGGCACGCCAGATGTTCATGGACTACAATTCCCATCAGCCCCTGCCAGCAAGGCCAATTGGCTATGCTGGCAGGGGCTGATGGAAATTGTAGTCCACAACATCTGGAGTGCCAAAGGTTCGCCACCACGGGCCTAGATACATGGAAGAATGCAAATGGAACTGCCCAGGACAGGGGACTGCAACCTGCGGCTCTCCAGATGTTCATGGACTACAAACTTTGACAAAGTTCCTCACCAGAGACTGTTGAGAAAACTCAGCAATGAAGGAATAAGAGGGGAAGTCCTCCTATGGATTAAAAACTGGTTGAGGAACAGGAAACAAAGAGTGGGTGTAAATGGGAAGTTCTCACAATGGAGAGATGTAGGGAGTGGTGTCCCCCAAGGATCCGTTTTGGGACCAGTGCTCTTTAACTTATTCATAAATGACCTGGAAGTAGGGAATTTGGAAGTAGTGGCTGGTGGCCAAGTTTACCGGAAGATGATACCAAATTATGTGCAGGGTGGTGAGAACCACAAAGGATTGCTTAAGAGCTCCAAAAGCGGCTGACCTTGATAAATTAGGTGAGTGGAGCTAAGAAATGGCAAATGCAGTTCAATGTGGCGAGGAAATGTAAAGTTGATGCACATAGGGGCCAAAAATCCAAACTTCACATACTGCGCTACAGGGGGTCAGTGCTTTATCAGTCTGAGACCAGGAAAGGGATTTGAAACGTCTTAGTTTGATAGTTCCATGGGGAATGTCAACTCGTAATGCATGTAGCTGACCGTGAAAAAAGGCAAACTCTATGCTGGGGATAATTAGGAAAGGAATTGAGAATAAAACTGCAAAAGATTGTCATGCCCTTATATATAAAAGCATTAGTGCTGACCGCGCGGAGTACTGTGTTCAGTTCTGGTAAGCCACATCTCAAAAAAAAGGATATCGAGAAAGAGATAGAAAAAGTGCAGAGAAGGGCAACGCGAGGATGATTGGAAAGAGTTAAGACACCGCTACCTTTATGAGGAGAAAGGCTGCAGCGTTTGGGACTCCTTTTAGTTTGGAGAGGAAGAGAACGTCTGAGGGGGGATATGATTGGAAGTCTACTCAAAAGTATGGCATGGGGTAGAAAATGTTGACAGAGAGAAATTTTTTCTCTCTTTCTCCTATAATACTGAGAACCAAGGGGCATCTCCATTTGTTCGAAAATGCTGGGGGGAAAGAATTAGGACTAATTAATAAAAGGAAACACTTCTTCACTGCTAGCGTGTGATTGGTGTTTGGAATATGCTGCCACAGGAGGTGGTGATGGCCACCTAACCTGGATAGCTTTAAAAGGGCTTAGGACAAGTTTGTGGAGGAGAAGTCCAATCTATGGCTACCAATCTTGATCCTCCTTGATCTCAGATTGCTAATGCCTTAGCAGACCAGGTGCTCAGGAGCAGCAGCAGCAGAAGGCCATTGCTTTCACATCCTGCATGTGAGCTCCCAAAGGCACCTGGTGGGCCACTGCGAGTAGCAGAATGCTGGACTAGATGGACTCTGGTCTGATCCAGCAGGCTAGTTCTTATGTTCTTATGTTCTTAAATCCCATCAGCCCCTGCCAGCATGGCCAATTGGCTTCAGAAGAAACAAGGGAGCAAGTTTGAGAGGAGGCCATACTGGCAGGGGCTGATGGGAATTGTAGTCCACGAACATCTGGAGAGTTTCAGACCCCTGGCTCAGGAGGACTACTTTACACACGGATTGTTGCTTCATTTTCCAACTCGCCTTCCATTTGAGGGTCGTTTGTCACTTGGTCTTTGGCCCTTTTTGCCCTTCTGTGTGTGTGCTTTAACAACATCACACAACATAATTTCAGAAGAAAACATATACGCTGATAAATGACAGCAGTATTACTGTGCTATGGCACGACACATGCAGATTTTTTAAGCCCTCAAAAAGTCCTCCCATGGTATGGCAGGAAAAAAAATGGTGCAGAAACTAGTCAAGGTGGGTGGGACCTTTGTAGACAGAAACATCTTTACCTGATTTCTTCGTCAGGGATCTGTTAAGCAGCTTCCTTGCCTCATTCATTGTCTCCAACAACCTTCTCTCCTCAATCCCTGGCCAAAGACCCATGTCATTCCCACTCACTTGCCCGTGGACTCCTAGAACAAAGATTTCTTCGTTGAGAAACTCCTGCATAGAGCTGCAGGGGGGAGGGCCATTTTGTCTTGGCCTCAAACTCTAAAAGGGCTGCACATTACACATTTGTTCATTTTTTTGGAGTCTGATATGTTTTGCAACTTTCTGATATGTTTTGCAACTTTCACACCCACTGTGTATTGCCATTTTTAAATTTTAATTTGTTAAGGGCGACGAGGATGATTGAGGGATTGGAGCACCTTCCTTATGAGGAGAGGCTGCAGCGTTTGGGACTCTTTAGTTTGGAGAGGAGACGTCTGAGGGGGGATATGATTGAAGTCTATAAAATTATGCATGGGGTAGAAAATGTTGACAGAGAGAACTTATTCTCTCTAGCTCACAATACTAGAACCAAGGGGCATCCATTGAAATGGTGAAAAATGTGGGTTAAGGTGGGACTAATAAAAAAAGGGAAACGCTTCTTCAAGCTTAGCGTAGATTGGTGGTGTTTGAGAATATACTGCTGGGAGGTGCGTGATGGCCACTAACCTGGATAGCTTTAAAAAAGAGCTTGAGATTGGAATTTATGGAGGGAGAACCAGATCCTGTGGCTACCAATCTTGATGTCCCTCCCTTGAATACGGAATTTTCCATTATGCCTTAGCAGACCAGGTTGCTCAGGACAGCAGCAGCAGCAGCAGCAGAAGGCCATTGCTTTCACCTCCTGCATCGCCAAGGCTCCCCAAAGGCAACCCTGGTGGGCCACTGCGAGTAGCAGAGTGCTGGACTAGATGGACTCTGGTCTGATCCAGCAGGCTAGTTCTTATGTTCTTAAGACGCCTCAAAAGCTGGATGCGGCCCAGGTTTACCCCAAACTCTGAGAGAACTGGCCCCTCCTCCCCACATACGTGAGGTACATCCCATCTGCAAGAAAAGGTACATCAAGAACGTAGGAAAGGGACTTGGGGGGTTGGGGGGAAGAATCCAGCAGCAGATACCAATATGCCATTTTGTCAAAATACACGGGCCTATGTACACTGAGAACCCTGCGTGAAGTTCTGGACCCTGCAGCAAGCAAGATGTCGTTTTGGGGGGCCGCCATCCTTTGACAGAAGCAGGTTATCATTTGATCACTCAAGGATCTGGTTGGAGCAGTGATGGGGGGGCGCAGGCTTCTTCACTGGGGGTCGGGCTAGCGGCTCCCCAGCCCCACTCTGCTCTGCGAATTCAGCCAATCCCTCACCTTTGTGGGAAGCCGAGAGTCTACTGCACTCCTCTGAAGGATTTTCCTCTTCCTCCACTTTTATTATCACATCAGGGATCCCTAGTCAGGGGAGAGGTTCCAAAAACACCAAGAAAACCAAATCATGGTTTTTGTGTTCACGTGGCACATTCAATATAATCTGCTATAACTAACGCCAAGCTGTTGACTCTGGAACTGGGAAGTGTTGGTGTCTTTAAAAAGTTACTTATGCTGGTTAATAATCACAGATGTTTTCTTGATATCCGAGATATGTACATTCTGGGGTGCTGTGTGGTTTCCGGGCTGTATGGCCGTGTTCTAGCAGCATTCTCTCCTGACGTTTCGCCTGCATCTGTGGCTGGCATCTTCAGAGGATCTGATAGTAGGAATGAAAAGCAAGTAGAGTATATATACTGTGAGGTCAAAAGGTGAGGCCCTCTGAATAGAGTAGCCTGGTATGTGAGTCACAAAGAAGTCTGTAGCCTGGGAGTAACAATGAAGATAGCAAGGTCAATAGGTGAATGCATCTGAATAGAAGTATCCTGATCCCAGGCTACAGACTTCTTTGTGAACTCACCTCTAGGCCGAAAAGATGCCAGCCACAGATGCAGGCGAAACGTCAGGAGAGAATGCTGCCAGAACACGGCCATACAGCCCGGAAACCACACAGCACCCCAGTGATTCCGGCCGTGAAAGCCTTCGACAATATGTACATTCTGTTTCTGGAAATCAAAATGCGCTGCATTTTTAAAAGAATATTTCCATCCTGCTTCCTCAAGAAATCTTGCCTAAAGCGGTCCCTCAGGTACCCCAGTCCCAAGCCATTCAAAGATGACCATTTGCCCTCAGAATTGTGCCTGGATGAAGCAAATGTGCAGCCCATGCATCTTTCAGTACGGAAGTAACGCCATCCTTATATCCATCCCCAATACCTATCTGGTTGCTACATTTTGTATGTGGAAAACAGCCCAGTTCTGCTTACTCGGTACTCTGAAAACTCTTTCCCTTAGGAGCAGCAGTGGCGTAGGAGGTTGAGAGCTCGTGTATCTAATCTGGAGGGACCGGGTTTGATTCCCAGCTGTGGAGGCTTATCTGGGGAATTCAGACTAGCCTGTACACTCCCACACACGCCAGCTGGGTGACCTTGGGCTAGTCACAGCTTCTCGGAGCTCTCAGCCCCACCCACCTCACAGGGTGTTTGTTGTGAGGGGGGAAGGGCAAGGAGATTGTCAGCCCCTTTGAGTCTCCTGCAGGAGAGAAAGGGGGGATATAAATCCAAACTCTCTTCTTCTTACAGACAAATAAAGCTGGGGTGGCTGGGGTAAAGTGCTCCTGGTCCCCGTGATTCTCTTTCCCAACGAATGGGAAAGATCTAAAGCAGTCAACCAAGTAAATTATCTTGAGCCGGTAAAAGCTATAGCAGCTCTCAGTCCCTAACGTCAAAGTTTATGGACGAAGCTGGTCTGTCCAGAATGTATTTTGCATTCAACTCACCAAGACAGAGTGAATTGAGGATTTCAGATTCCACATCTGAAGTTTGACTCCAGATCTGTTTGGGACACCGTCTCTCTCACACGCAAAACATCTGGCTAAGAGGGCTCTTTTTGAAACAGGGAATATTACCAGACTCCCATGATACATAGTACAATACCTTTTTTTTTTTGTCGCCAGGTCACAGCTGACTTAAGGCAACCTCATAGGACAGTGATGGCGAACCTTTTTGAGGCCGAGTGCCCAAACTGCAACCCAAAACCCATTGATTTATTGCAAAGTGCCAACACGACAATCTAACCTGAATACTGAGGTTTTAGTTTAGAAAAAACAGTTGACTCCGAGGCGCGTGTTACTCGGGAGTAAGCTTGGTAGTAGTCGGTGGCTTTTACTTGGAAGCAACCATGTAACTCTTCCAACAGGTGAATCACGACCCTAGGAGGGTTTACTCAGAAGCAAGCCCCATTGCCAGTAACCGAGCTTACTCCCAGGTAAAGGATCATGCTTTAGTTCTTTGCATGAAAATCAGTGGGGTTTAACAGCGCTTAACAGGGTTACCTATACTGCTTCCCCAAAACTAGGTGTTAGGTTTAATGCTAATAATCGAGCCCAGCGGCCCAGGCCAGCCTATATGTGGGGGGGGGGGGGGGCACTCTGCACGTGCCCACAGAGAGGGCTCTGAGTGCCACCTCTGGCATCCGTGCCATAGGTTCGCCACCACTGTCATAGGAGTTTTCCAAGCAAGAGATGCCCATGGGTAGTTTGCCATTGCCTGCCTCCATTTCACGCTTCTGGTATGCCTTGGAGGTCTTCCCATCCAAGTACAAACCAGGGTCAGGGCTGAGAGTGGGTGGCTGGCCCCAAATCACCCAGCAAGTTTCCATGGCACAAGGGGGGATTGGGACCTGCGTTCCCCAGGTTCTCATTTGACACCTTACTCATTAAACCATGCCGGCTCGATACACATTACGCTGCAGAACTTGTGTAAGCACTGTGCTAGAACTTGCGTATTTCGCATCATTCTTATACAGCTGAACAGCTACCCAAACCAGATCTTCATATATCTACCCGATTTATTTTTGTACTGGTGGGTTTAAGCATCTCAGTTTCTCATAGCCCAGTAGAAGGCATGGGCTAGTGCAGGGGTTGGCAACCTGCGGCTCGGGAGCCGCATGCAGCTCTTTCAGCCTTATACTGCGGCTCCGCGTGGCCTGGAGGTCGGAGGGTAGCGTGGGCGTGTCCTTCCAGAGCAGCCACCATCCCCCCTCTGCCATCCCTGCGGCCGCCATCCCCCCTCTGCCCCACAGAGCAGGCAGAGGGGTTTCCCTGCCCAGCACCTCCGCCTCCCGGCGCTGGAAGGAAAGGTGAGTGGAGCCGCCTCTCCAGCTCGGTAGATCTTCGGGGCCGTGGAAAACAGGTCCAAATGGCTCTTTGGGTGGTAAAGGTTGCTGGCCCCTAGGCTAGTGCCATACTGAAAGAGTTGTTCTGATTTCCCAAGCTGCTCATGGCATTAAAAAAATGTTACCCCCACAGTGGAGTATATGGAAGGCTTTTTCTGCTTATCTCTAAAATTCACCTTTTGGTCATCACTGACCAAAAGTACTCTGCTTGTCCCTGAACTTCAACTTTTGGTCACCACTCTGTATCCACAACATTTTGGGGACTAGCAGGGGGCATCGGACTGACAAAGCCTAAAAATGACAGGGCTAACCCTTTTTCTCACCTGAGTAGGCGCTTAGGGAGGTTTCGTATCCTTCCGTTGGTTCTTCCAGTTTTAATGTATTATTCGGAAAGCCTGATCAGGTAAAAACAATTACTGTTACTATTTGAAAGAAAAAATGGCATATCTGCGAGACTCTGATGCATAAATTCATAAGTGGAAGCAGTTTGTAATAAGCCTGCAGCTCAAAACGGCACGGTACTGCACCTACTAGCTAGCTTTTTGAAACAGCAAACTGGAGTGAGAAGATCTACTCAAATAAGTATCCCTGTCTGCTGTTTCAACTAGCAACGTCCCTCATGTTATCTGTCTAGACATCACGAGGAAGTTAGTGCCTCTTTATCAGAGACATTAAAATCCATTTAACAAAACGTGAAAATGGAGTCCTAAGCAGGGATATCAACATTTCCTAAGGAGATATACCGTGTTTCCCCGAATATAAGACAGTGTCTTATATTAATTTTTGCTCCCAAAGATGCGCTATGTCTTATTTTCAGGGGATGTCTTATTTTTCTGTGTTCTGTTTGTCGGGTATGCTTCCAAACAAAAACTTTGCTACGTCTTACTTTTGGGGGATGCCTTATATTTTGCACTTCAGCAAAACCTCTACTACGTGTTATTTTCCGGGGATGTCTTGTATTCGGGGAAACAGGGTAGTAGCGACTTGGGGCACACTCCAAATTACCTTAGCCCTTCCAACACTTGAATAAGCACTTGGGTGCTGTGTGGTTTCCGGGCTGTATGGCCGTGTTCTAGCAGCATTCTCTCCTGACGTTTCGCCTGCATCTGTGGCTGGCATCTTCAGAGCATCTGAATCCAGCCACAGATGCAGGCGAAACGTCAGGAGAGAATGCTGCCAGAACACGGCCATACAGCCCGGAAACCACACAGCACCCAAGTGATTCCGGCCGTGAAAGCCTTCGACAACACTTGAATAAGCAGTTTAGAAGATCTTGTTTTCCTCAGAGCATTGAGGATCCAGACATGATCCTCAGCTTAATGACCAAGTCAGAGAACTCAGTGGCACCTCCAGCAGATATAAAGTGGTGAAGGTAAACTGGGACAGAATGGATCTCAACAGATTTGGCTCTTCATTTATTTAGTTATTTATACTCTGTTTCAGAAAAAGATGTTGGTACAGTCAGTTGAGGTGCAACAGTAGAGGAAATTGTATCCTTCCGCGTTAAAATATAATCTTGAACGACTATGAGAATTATCATTCATTTTTATGTGCTACCTTTGTCAAAACCATTATTTTGTACATTACTGAACGTGGTTCTTTGATACAAGAGCATTTATAGTTCACTGAATGACTATCACCAATACTTGGTGATGGGGAGGAGCAGGTTTACATTGGCATTAGGACACAGGCGGTGTATTCTACAACAAAGAAGGTTTGGCACAGTGGTGGGATCCAAAAATTTTAGTAACAGGTTCCCATGGTGGTGGGATTCAAACTGTGGTGTGGCGCCAATGGGGCTGGGTGGGGCACGACGGGGGTGTGGCTGGGCATTCCGGGGGCGGGCATTCCTGGGCGGGGCTGTGGCAAGGACGCAGCCGCTGCACCGGTCCTTGGGTGGGAAACGAATGCACGCAGGCGCAGGCTGCCACGCACGCCGGTGCACCTCCTGCTAGACTGCTTCAAGTTCTGCGCGCTACTGCTGAGAGGAGGGGCATAACTAAGGCAAAAATCTCGTGGCAAAATCACCAATTAGTAACCCCCTCTCGGCACACACAAATAATTAGTAACCTACTCTCGGGAACCTGTGAGAACCTGCTGGATCCCACCTCTGGTTTGGCATATTAAGTTCTGTGGTGGCGGACTGTACAGCCTTATTAACATCATTTTCTGAGACTGTGGATTTCTAGACCTTCTTTCCATTTAACATACACACCAGAAGGTTAATCTGCAAAATGTAATACACACATTCTCAACCTGAGACGAATTTATCATCCCTGATTTCCAGGTGCTTCTCTGAATATTTACCTAAGGTGACATCTGATGGTGTCTCCTTTTCCTCCCGGCCCTGAAGACCAGGCACAAACGAATCTTCTCTCTGTGCCAGCGGAAAATTCAACAGAGGAACTGGACGACCTGTTGAGCAAGGAAGGAAATTGTGGCTGGCATTAAATGGTTAAGGTCGGTGGGGAGACGAGATGTCAAGGGAGGGAGACCCACAATCCCCTCCAGAGCCCTTAACCATGGCTAAAGGATCAAGAGGATTAATGCTGCTTTATCATCATTCATCCTCAATCCATCTTTATTACATGAGATATTTCAGGTATATCGCAGGTGGCTATTTCCATCTTTTGTCAGTTAGGGAAATTACCTATATAGTTGTGGTTTGATGAGGGTTGCGGCTTCCTCGTTCTCCCATATGTGGTGGTCATATAGATAAGCCTGGGTAAAAACAAATGTGTTGGCTTGAAGCCTAAAGGAAAGTAAGTAAGGTAGGTGCCAGGCAAGCCTCATGGGGGAGGGCCTTCCAACGATGAGGTGCCACCACGGAAAAGGCCCCGCCATCTCTGGTCTCCAACTACCTCACTTTGTAGGCAGGAGTACAGAGAGCAGGGCCTGATCACTCAGACATGCACAAAAAAAGGAGATATGCTTTTTATGTTGTGTGGGTAAACACCTTAGGCAATTTCTCCCTAACTGTTTTTTTTCCTCGAAGTTGCAAGAAATTAACCCCTCCCCACCTCATGAACAAAATACTTACCTTGAGAGCTGATAGCACTATTATAATTCTCCTGCATGATAACCAGGTACAAAATTCTTAGGATGAGATCCAAGAAAGACCCCTTCCCAGTGAAATTTACATTCACATTCTCAAAGCTCAAAGGTGCCTGAAAGAGAGGAAAAGAAAGACCCCAATTCAAAGTTTGGATTTCTGTAGTACTAACAACAACCAACATCACATCCTGAGCACTTCTCTCCCATTTGAACGGGGCCATTTGGCACACTACCTGTATTGCTTAATAAACCCTGTTCAAAGGAGAGCCATAATGCTCGCCAGGTTTAATGTTATGCCTTCTGCCCTGTTGCATGGCAGATTTAATAAGCAAGAAAAGGCTAAAAGATTGTGCCCATGTAACGATGGCTCAGTTGAATCTCTGGCCCACCAATTACTACACTGTCTCAGATTCAAGGAAATCAGATCCAAGTATGTGAATCTCACTCCTTTACATTTACCCCATCTCCCCGATTTAATTAGATTACACCACTTGTTGGACAACCCTGATCCTTCTCTCTGTATGATAGTGGCAGGCTTTCTCCTGGAAATTACCAAATGTCAGTAGATTTCCTTCAACCTAACATTGATTTCCTGTATTGTATATGCTTTTTAATCCGTTTTTTTATTATTGTTGTACTGTTGTCTATGCCAATAAAGGCTTGCTTCTAAAAAAAACATCCTGAGCACAGAACTAACTGTCTCAGTACCTCTGCTGTGGGAAGTGTGAGAAAAAATATTCTGCATGTGGATAAATATGCCATGTTATGCAAATGAGGCGAACTTAAGTGCACACTTGCGCGATTTGTGAGGCACAGTGATTGGATCGCCTAAGCCCCACCCACCCCCTGAAGACTTTCTCAGCCCGCCCTCCTGCTGTGACAGCCGCATGTATTGTCTTACACACTTCAGCCCTACCTCTGTGATCTTGAGGGTCAGAAATTTGGGGGTAGTTTTCTTTTTGCACATGGCCAGTGGAAAAGGTCTCTTTCACACCAGGGGCCAAACCACCCTTCTCCCTCCTGGCCCCAGCAGCTCTTGGCTCACCTGCATTCATTCCAGCAGAGTTACCCCTGGGATTGAGGAGTTTTCCCCATGCAGCTCTACCCATCCCCAACAGCAGTAGCCTTAATTTGGGTTTCTGCCCTTTCCCCCACTGTTCCAGTTGTCCACGGCTGCCCTGCTGGGTTGCACCTCGCAGGATACTGCGAATAACAGTCCTCAGCATCTGATTTCCCGGGACAAACCAAGCGAGATGCAAATTCTAAGCCAGCGCGGCGAGCGCGCAGTATCGAATAACGGTGCGGAGGACATAATGGTGTCCCCGCACTTGCTTTCCTGCATGATTTCAAGGGACAATCGGGGGAGGGGGAGCCGCGGGCGCCAAAGGTCATATTTCCGCACCTCCCCTCCCCCTTGTCCCTTCCATCTCCTGCCCGCCGTCCCTCCCCCCACCACCTTGCAATGCTTTTTAAAAAAAATTGCGTATTGTTATTCTGGATTGTGGGGCGGTTTCTATAGCCCCGTTCCTATTCCAGATTAAACACGCAAAATTAGGGGGTGGGGGGAGGTGGGAGGAAGCCTGCCGGAGGCGGGGATGGCGGACGCGGAGGGAAAGCGCGCAGGAAACCTCCATGCGGAGGCTCCGCTGCGAAATGAGAGCAAAACGGGAAATCGCCCCCGTGCGGAAGCGACCCAACTCGTTTCCCGAGCGCCGCTCCGCTAAAGATCCCCCGGGGCGGCTTTGCAGAAAGACACACACACACACACACACACACGGCTCGCAGCTGCAGGGTCGTCTTTTGCAAAGACAAGCGCAAATGTCTATATACCTCTCTTGCGGCTCTTCCTCCGCTTTCCCGCACCAGCAGTTTTGGGGAGGCGCCTTCCCATCCCCTTTCGCGGTTACCCAAAAGTGGGTCCGCCCATAGTGGGCGTGCCGGAGGGTGCAGAATCGAAGGAGCGGGGATCGGTTCCCAAGCCTGGAGGCAGGTGTGGGGAGATACTCATGGCTTCACGGTAGTTGTAGTCCTGCGGTGGCGAGCCTATGACGCTCCAGATGTTCGTAAACTACAATTCCCATCAGCCCCTGCCAGCATGGCCAATTGGCTGCTCCGAGCACAGATAATTGCAGTGGCTGCTGGGAGTTGTAGTCTTTCGCCTCATCAGCGTCGTCGCCGCCTCTGGAAACCAAGTCTCTGCTACACTGGAGCTCACATCAGCAATTGACAAACCCTCAGAGAAGCCGCAGCTTCAGACTGACCCAGAACTAAAGAGTCAAACTCTTCATGCATCTAATGAGCGGGATTCTGGTGTGCAGACAAAGGGTTACTATCATGGTTGCTCTATGAATTATTTTATTTATCTATCTATCTATCTATCTATCTATCTATCTATCTATCTATCTATCTATCTATCTATCTATCTATCTATCTATCTATCTATCTATCTATCTAGCAATCAATTAGTTAATTAATTAATAGTTAGATTCTGCTGTATCTCACTACTTACCTTATCTCACGTATACTGCAGGATGGCAGAGGCTTACAGTTAATTTCATTGGAGACAAAAGGAAGCCAAGCTTTCTCCTCATGTTCTTTGATAACCCCCTACCCCCCACCCCAAAGGGGAGACCTGGAGGTTCCAGACCTATCTCTCTATTACTCAGCACCCGAGTTTAGAAAGGTTTCTGTACGTTTTAGGGAACTTTGGTAAAAATCCTATTGCAACCATTTCACTTCAAAAGAGATTACTTGGATGCAATATATGCCTCATCCCAAAAACATTAAACAATCCTTTTCCTTTACCCTTCAACCTGGGGAAAATACTGCTCTTAGTTCCAAACATTTCTCCAGCACAGCCATTTCTAGGACAAGAATTTTTTATACAGAAGAGACCGAAACTCCTTTTCATCCTGAGGAACGATCTACAAAGGTCAAAAAATGTGTCAAAAGGGGTATGTTGTAAATAAAACTGACAATAGTCCCCTCTTCTTGCAATTTCTTGGTTTCAATACCTTCATGTTCAACAGTGGATAAATACCATCAGATATTAAAAAGTAACTTGCAAGAGAACTTCCAGATTCAGAAATGGGTTACCAATAGTTCTTCTTACCTTACCATAACTATTTCTTCTTTTTTGTACAAAATGTTAAGTGCATGTCTTTGGTCTGCAATTCCAAACTATGTCCTCAACCAGGAAAAGGATCTGCATGCTCCTTTATATGGACACATTAACTTTTTATTTTTGCACACATCAGTAAGAGAAGTATCCTATAAGCTCTATTCAAGATGGCATTTAACTCGGGATATATTTCTCCCATATATTTCTAAAACTTGGAAGAAATGTCAAGGAAAGAGTACCTTTTAACATGCCTGGTTCAAAAATTCAACATTTTTGAGTCCTAATTAGACATCATATCCTAAAGATGGCAGGGTATACTTGATCAGCTGAAATGATACTACTTGGAAACATTGAGAACAAATACCTTCAAATCAGTGGTGGGACTGAAATACCGTATATACTCTATAAGCCGAGTTTTTCAGCCCTATTTTAAGGCTGAAAAATGCCCCCTCGGCTTATACACGAGTCACTGCTTACCAGCCAGCTCTTCAGGCCTCTGCCGAGGCTGAGGGCGTGGCCGAGACGACCTCCCTGCCGCTGCACAAGTTGCTTGTTGCTGCCCTCCTGGAGGGTGAAGGGGAACCCTGGCTGGCTGGGCTTCCTTAAACCCTGGGAGGCAGAGGGAGCTCCTTATTTGGGCAATGACATCAGGGGGAGTCACTGCCCAAATTAGGAGCTTCCTCCACCTCCCAGCTGGCTGGGCTTTCTCAAACCCAGCCTGGAGGTGGAGGGAGCTCCTTATTTGGGCAATGATATCAGGGGGAGTCACTGCCCAAATAAGGAGCTCCCTCCACCTCAGGGCTGGGTTTGAGGAAGCTCAGCCTGCCTGAAGGTGGAGGGAGCTCCTTATTTGGGCAATGACATCAGGGGGAGTCACTGCCCAAATAAGGAGCTCCCTCTGCCTGCCACTGGCTGGGCTTCCTCAAACTCAGTGGGAGGTGGAGGGAGCTCCTTATTTGGGCAATGACATCAGGGGGAGTCACTGCCCAAATAAGGGGCTCCCTCTGCCTCCCGGCTTCCCACCTTCCGCTTATACGCGAGTCAATACGTTTTCCCAGGTTTTGGTAGTAAAGTTAGGTGCCTCGGCTTATACACGAGTCGGCTTATACACGAGTATACACGGTAATTTAACAACCGGTTATGGAGATGGGATCCAAACAATTTAACAACTGATTGTTTACAAGCACCATTTTAACAACCGGTTCTGTCAAAATGGTGTGAACCTGCTGATTCCCACCACTGCTTCAAATTCTGAAGAGCTTATAAATTTGCTGCTGTTAGCTGCTGAAATGCAAACAGTATTTTTTTTGCTATACTCTTTTTAACATATCGACCTAAGCTAAAACAAAGACCAAACTATATCTTAAACGTATAACTTAAAAATAACGCAAGCAATTCCACAGTTTTCTCTCTACGTAGGTAAAGTTTATTACGAACAGTTGTGTCAATGATTCTCAGTGGTTTCCTACTATGGTAACTGGGATGCATCTATACATAATTTCATGGTATTTACATCATTGTGTTGCTAAAAGTTCTATCAATTGACAGATTTGGCATCTTTGTCAATACAACCTGTGATTATAACCTGTTGAAATAAAAGTTTTAAAAATTAAAAAGGAACACTAGATATAATACGCACAAATAATAAAACAAAAAATGGATTATAAAATTAGAGCAACAGTTCGACAGTATGCCATACACAATGAACAAAACAATGAAAACTAACATTTCACAGACATCAAAAACTCTGCTTTCATGTGCAGGAGAAAAACCTGGGATACATTTTATCCCAAGCAGAATTTAACATTTGGGGTATTTTGAGAACATCTTTTTCTGTGGAAAGGTGACCATTCTCCAGGTAACTCAGGAGGGCCTGTGGAGTGTCGCTCCACAGAAGTTTAAAAAGATTCCTCAGAGGATTTTTGAAACCCCAAACTGCTACCCTTTCCCTGCCTTACATCACCACCCCAGTCTCGCTGATTTTGATTCCACTGGGGGAAAAAAACCTATGAGTACTTTTATTTAGCCCTTCTCCCCGCTTCCACACTTGTGTTCCTTTAAATGATATCAGCCCCCCCCCCCCGCCCCCCCAGCACTGAGAAAAATAATCACAGTGGTTTGGATGCCCGTGTAAATTGTAGCTGACAGAAAGGAGTTCCATCACCATAGAACCGTGGTGGCGAACCTTTGGCACTCCAGATGTTATGGACTACAATTCCCATCAGACCCTGGTAGGGGCTGATGGGAATTGTAGTCCATAACATCTGGAGTGCCAAAGGTTCGCCACCACTGCCATAGAAGGACCACCTTGCCTTGCCTCCCCCTTTCCCCCACCCAGAGTCATTTCAAAGAAATCCATACAAACAGACAGAAAAATTCACAACATTTAAAAATGGCACCTAACAATTTTGTTTTAACCGAGGATTTCTCTCGACTCATGGACATCAATGCCTGAAATGGGCCCACGACAAGGATGCTAAGTGAAAGCAGTCAGATCCCTCCTTCCATTCAGGCCGTCAGTTGTACAGGTGCCAGCAGCAGGAGAGGCCAAGAACGGTAGCCTGCAACCCCCCCCCCCCCGCCCCCAAGCTATGGGCACTGAGTCTTCTGAAAGTTGGCTGCCAGGAAACCCTTCCGCCTGCTTGCCCTTGTGGAACTCTGAACACGGAGACAACCTGCAAACTCTGTGCTTTCAAGGAACTTCCCCGACGGTGGCGGCTCAGTTTACTACGAAATGGGTCAGTTCAGTTTGGACAGGAGCAGATAAGAGAGGTTGCATCTGTAATGGCTGCAGTGCTCCAACATGGCTTCCAAACCAGATCAGTCCTTTCTGGAGCATCCACACGATGCCATCTTCCAACTGGCCCTTGGTTTCTTCCTGGTTTGCCCCGACCTTTCTGTAAAGACCAGACACGGAGTTAGCACATCAGCTGAAGGAGAAGTTATTCATCTTCAAGCCTTCCACTTACCTTGGCCCCATTTACTGCCACTGTCCTGTCAGACCTGCCAAATTCCCCTCTGTGCCGCCAGAGGCAATCCCCAGTTTTTACGGTGAGACAGCACCCATAGATTTTTTAAAAAGCCCTGCAGGTGCATGATGGGTGGGAGGAACCAAGCCACAAGGGGACAGAGGAAAGTGTGTTCGAAATGCATTTGAAGCGCCTTTGCTGATGAAATTCACATTTCTTAATAAAAAAAACAAACGAAAGAAATTAGTATCCCTATCAATTTGTGATCAAGATATTTCATAAAAACAGTATTCTTCCCTTTTTATTGCAGTGGGGAAAATGGTCTTTTTCCTTATTGGTGGGGGGGGGGGGAGTGGTCTTCATGTTTCTACCCTGAGCACTGCAAGAAGAACCAGATTCTGTGGCATCAATCACAGCCTCCACTATCTCTAAGAGTGCAATGTCAACACTAGCTTAAATACTAAGAAATACACACGTTGCACTCTGGCTGTATCCAGAGCGGGCTGTATCCAGAGCGGGCTGTATCCAGAGCGGGCAACTCATAATAGAGAGCCAATATACCCATTAGAAGCCTCAAAGAATTGTTGGAAGTGTGATTGAACACACTAACATACTGAGGAAGACGCACGAAAAATGTTCTCTACGGGCGAAACGTTTTTATGTAGAACCTACAGAATTGGAATATGGACTATATGAAACTGAAGCTTTGCCTCTGAAAAAAAGAATGTGTGTATTTCTTAGTATCAATCGCAGTCTGCCAACACAGCATTTAGTGCTGATGGGTGACCTGGAAAAAGGAGAATGGGCAGCCGGTGGGCATGGACAATTCTGGAGGTCTGCGGGCAGGCAGCTCCCGGGGAGGGGCTCAGGAGACCGCGCCTGTGTGTGGTGCAGAACTAATTCCACACCGATTCAATAGCTACTGAAATAATTAAACAATAGTTAAGTTTTTACCTCAAAACTGAATTGCCAAGGGAAAGGCAGCACCCTCCGGGTCTTCCTTTTTAAATCGGTATTTCTGCTGGCCCCTGGCTGCTCTGAGTAACTCCGGGTTCTTGTACAAGAAGTCGTGGAAGTCCGCACAGGAAATGTTGAAGTTCAGCTGCACCTGCAGCTCCGCTTTCACCACACTGTCGCTCAGCCTGTTTCTGTCCTTGCTCCACAGCTGTGCCATGAGGCTGTAGATTTTCTCGCAGAAGGTGTTGGACACGGGAATGGACAGCACAAAGGAGACCAGCTTCAACAGCTGGCTGTCTGCACGCTCAGGGATTTGCCTGAAAATTTTCACCCACCGTTGATCTATTTTCTGCTCCCTGGAGACGACCTCTTCTCGGAACTTTTGCAAAACGCAGTACTCATTGTACAACTGGTCAATGTCTATCTCAATGCGCAGGGCGGCCACCAGAGTCACCAAATCAGACCACTTGACCTCATTGTTAAGGGAGAGCACGGCCATCGGCTCGAACGGAGACGTTTTGAAACTGTAACAATCCTCCAGGTACGCGATGCACCGCGTCAACATGCCCTCGGCTTCCTCGGTGAATTTTTGGTTGTCCAAGGCACAGATGTTGCCCAAAATGATTTGGGCAGACCTGCCATAGAATTTGTCCTCTCTTCTTCTCTTGAGCTTACAGTGGAGGCCTTCCAGTACACCGTGCAATTCTGTGCTGCCAACGTGGTCGCATTCCAGTTTTTTCACAGCCTCGGAAAATATCCTCATCAGGTTGTGCACAAAGTGAACGTAGCAAAGAGGAAGAGACTCGTGCTCTTCCACGCTGAACGCTTCCCACACGATCTTCACGCTCTCTTCTTCGCCCTCGGACAAGAAGTACGCCCTCAGCACCGACCAGTTTTCCAGGACTCGGTCAATGGCAGGCAGAAGAGAAAGCCATCCCGTAGACACGTGCTGGAGCACATCTTTGTATTCCGTTTCCACAAACTCAAAAAACGACGTAAGGGATTCCGTCTTCTTGGGCGAGGACGAAAACTCGCTGTAAATCTTGAAAATCAGGGTTTCCACGTCGAAGCTCAACGCTCTCATCCCCTTTTTGAGGCAGTTGTGGATGACACGGCCCATACATCCCACCTGTATCAGCCCGTCATTAAGCTGCTTGAGGTCCTGGAACACTGCCCAGTGTTTCGCAAAATCCACAGAGGCGTTATCGAGCATGTAGGACGCCACTCGGCTCACGTTGAGGCCATTCTCCTGTAGAATAATGGCGATCCGCGTGGCGATCGAGTCGCTTGTCAATTCATTGTAAAAATCAAGCAAGCCGTGCTTGATGCCCTCCGTCACAGAAAAGTACCGCACAGTCACTGGGAAAAATTTCTTGTTTCTCTTGTTGTACGCATCAGATCCGACAGAAAAGTAAGGCGCGTTCTCTAAGTCCTTCAGCAAAAGCTCCCGTGATTTGGGGGCCAAAACGCTCTCGGCAATGCTGGTGGCTTTCGTCCGCCCACAAGACATTTTTCTTGCGACGACAGAGTCGGGTAAAATTTTTGAGAGTGTTTTATACGCACAGGCTTGGCTGGCGTAACTCAGATGGTGTACGATGCTGTGATATACCTGTCCTACTTCCGCAGCAGTCACCATATCTTCTTGGGAGAAGTTTGCTTTGTTAAAAAAGGTCAGAATTTCAGGCATTTCTTTGTGCTGTTTCTCTAATTCTTTGTGCTTGGAGCTCTCGGCATGGCTGGTCACTGCCCCTCTTCCCTCATATTTTATTGAGAATCCTTGATGACACAGAATGCATTCAGCTGTCATCATGTCCACTTTCTGAAGCCAGTCTTTGAATGGCTGTTCTCTGCACCATTCATCCTTAAAACAGCAATAATATTTTCTCTTCTTTACTGAGCTAGGAGTTGAATGCCCCTCGCCAGCTTCCGCGTTTGGTTTGTATTTCTGTTCCACGCTTGTCTCCTGTAAACAACAACAAAAACAGAAACCCAAATTGCCTCTCATTCTATATAAGTGAGAGCCCACAAAATCAGGTGGACATTTTTTCCTTCACACAACACTATTATTATTATTATTATTATTATTATTATTATTATTATTATTATTATTATTATTATTATTATTATTATTATTATTATTATTATTATTATTATTATGGTAGATTTTACAGCTGCCAGATCTTTAGCTGGTTGTTGGCCTTCATTACAATTCGAGCCTCACCCAGAGGCCTAGGAAGTTGTAATGTATCGACTTATTATTATTATTATTATTATTATTATTATTATTATTATTATTATTATTATTATTATTATTATTATCATTATCATTATTATCATTATTATTATTATTATTGATTTCACAGCTGCCAGATCTTTAGCTGGTTTATTATTATTATTATTATTATTATTATTATTATTATTATTATTATTATTATTATTATTATTATTATTATTATTATTATACACATAACAACACAGCACAAGTGTCTGGAATTCATCTCTGAATATCGAGTCCTTCCCAAGGACCTAGGGCCGTGGTGGCGAACCTATGGCACTCCAGATGTTCATGGACTACGATTCCCATCAGCCCCTGCCAGCACGGCCAATTGGGAATTGTAGTCCATGAACATCTACAGTGCCATAGGTTTGTCACCACTGACCTAGGATATTAGAGGTATTATTATTATTATTATTATTATTATTATTATTATTATTATTAAATACTTGAGGGATGCTGCAAGGTTGCATGTTTCACAGGACTCCTGGTCAGAGAAAATGGGTCTTCATAGCATGGGTAGAATTCATCACTTTGAGCTCCAAAGACTCACTAAGAAGTTCTGTGTGGCCTGAAACGCGGTGACACATTCAACAAGCTGATTGACACAATTTAGTTAGAGACCCAGACCACACAGTTCTCCCAATGGATGGGCAGCTTTTAGCATCTTTCTCTCCTCCTCCATTTGATCCTTACAACAACTCTGTGAAGTAGGCTATGAGTGGCTGGCTCAAGAAAATCCAATGAGCTTCCTTGGTGTGTTATTACAGCAGCCCCTTGTCAATTTACTCCAACAAAAGGAACTTGCATTGTGAATTTCATTCACTCCTTTCCCTTAAAGTGACACTGCTCATTCAGAATGAAACTGACAAAAGCGATACAATCAACCGGGCTGGTGTGGGTGCCCCTACCTCACGTTGCTAATGAGACAGAGAAAAAAAATACTAACATCCTTTTGAAAATATAGGGGGAGAAGATGGCTAAAGGGGAGGCTGGGTGACTACACGAGGGCGTGGATAAGGTCCAGGGGTTTGATGAGGCGGAGAAATAAAGACATTTCAACATGATGGCACGCTAAAGGGAAGCTGGCTTGGAAAAAAACCGCAGTGCTTGGAGAAACAACGGAGGAAAACTGAAGGAAAAGTGTTTCTGGAACCAAATGGAGGAAAAAACATGTGGCATTCAAGAGGTGGGGGGGGAAAGAAGCATTTGGCAGCAAGACACGCTGCAAACAATTTGTGCAAAAAAGGCCTCTAGTCTTGCTTTAGGATCAGAACTAGGAACCTCGTCTCCAGATAGTTCAGGTTCAATTCCATCAGCTTTCAACATGGCCACTGGCCATGCTGAAAGGGGCTGATGGGAATTGTAGTTCCTGAACATCTGGAGAGCCGCAGGTTCCCTACCCCTGATCTAGACTAAACTGGCAATTTCTACTTTCCTGCTGTAAGCTGCCTTTTCATGCCAGATTCCTCACAGTTCCCTATCCCCAAGGAGCAGCAGCTCTGTTCTGATTATGGGAAATTTAGTATGGATCTAGCCAGTGGTGGGATTCAAATAATTTTACAACTGGTTGTTTACAAGCACCATTTTAACAACCGGTTCTGCTGAAGTGGTGCGAACCTGCCAAATCCCACCACTGGATCTAGCCCACAGTCATCCACAGAACACCCTCCTCTTTACCCACAATCACTGGGAAAAAATAAATGTGCAACACAATCTTACACTACTGAGTGTTCTCTTAAATGTGCCAAGGATTGCAGTCATAAACCACTAGCGCACAACGGTGACAGTGTGTAAACCAAGAGGAAACAGATCTAATCTGAAGCAGTGTGATCGTAAACAGAATTATACCGTTCTAAGTCAATCCAAGTCAGTGAGCTTAGAACAATGTAACTCTGTTTTAGGAATGCAATAACTTTGCATTTTCGGGTGTCTCGATGTTTTGAGGCCACCTAATGGGATCCCACCCCAGCGAACTATCCAGAAAATTCTATTGAGCTCAGCTTCCCATCACAAATCCCATTTACGAGATTCAGTTCTCAGGGTCTCAATATGCTTTTGTTACTCTCTGTCTAATTTCTCCCTCTCCCTGGGTGCAAACAGAGCCACAGGAAAAGGCACCACTTCTACATAAATAATGAATCATAGAGTTGGAAGAGACCTGAAGGGCCATCAAGTGTAACCCCTTGCAATGCAGGACCACACATTAGAACATAAGAACATAAGAACAAGCCAGCTGGATCAGACCAGAGTCCATCTAGTCCAGCTCTCTGCTACTCGCAGTGGCCCACCAGGTGCCTTTGGGAGCTCACATGCAGGAGGTGAAAGCAATGGCTCCCGAGCACCTGGACTGTTAAGGCATTTGCAATCTCAGATCAAAGAGGATCAAGATTGGTAGCCATAGATCGACTTCTCCTCCATAAATCTGTCCAAGCCCCTTTTAAAGCTATCCAGGTTAGTGGCCATCACCACCTCCTGTGGCAGCATATTCCAAACACCAATCACACGTTGCGTGAAGAAGTGTTTCCTTTTATTAGTCCTAATTCTTCCCCCCAGCATTTTCAATGGATGCCCCCTGGTTCTAGTATTGTGAGAAAGAGAGAAAATTTTCTCTCTGTCAACATTTTCTACCCCATGCATAATTTTATAGACTTCAATCATATCCCCCTCAGACATCTTCTCTGCAAACTAAAGAGTCCCAAACGCTGCAGCCTCTCCTCATAAGGAAGGTGCTCCAGTCCCTCAATCATCCTCGTTGCCCTTCTCTGCACATTCAAAGCTCTCCAGTCAGATGGCCATCCAGCCTCTGTTAAAAACCTCCAAAGAAGGAGACTCCACCACACTCCAAGGTAGTGCTGACATTTTTCCTGATGTTTAGATGGAATCTCTTTTCCTTCACTTTGAACCCATTACTCCTGGTCCTAATCTCTGGAGCAGCAGAAAACAAGCTTGCTCGCTCACCAACATGACATCCCTTCAATGCTGCAATTTAACAGTGCTCTTACTCTCCTGATGAACTGGGATCAGCCAGACCATCACAATTTTTCTTAGGCTCTAAGATCCACCCCAAAAACGCGACTGTCAATTTTCACGGGACATGTAACCGACCACAAATACTGGCTACCACAATAGCTGCAAAGAAAACAGCAGGTGTATCGACTCCGTAACAGAGTGGTATACGATTGTCAAGAGCATAGGTGTCAAACTCGCGGCCCTCCAGATGTTATGGACTACAGTTCCCATCATCGGGGATGATGGGAACTGTAGTCCATAACATCTGGAGGGCCGCGAGTTTGACACCTGTGGTGAAGAGTATCTGCAGAAGTTTCCCAAATCTTTGTGTTCTTATGGCAAGGCGCAGAGCACAGCCTCTGCTGACAAATATCGTTCAGGTAATTAAGAATAACTTCTTGTTGCAATTGGGAAGGTATTCTGACACGAAGCACGCCTCTCCTGCACTTTCGAAGCGTGCCTCTTTCATAGGATGCGTCTCTAAATTTGTCGTTATGTCGGCAGATTTCTGATGCATAAAGGATTTGCGCTGAAGTATCTGAACGGTCTGGCATGCAACTGCGTGGGACGGGTCCCCACAGAATTCTGGGGAGCCAGATGGGACATGCCAATCAAAATGCTGACTTCCTGACATGCATCTGTTCACAATGCACCTTCTGGCTTGGATCTGACCTCGAACTTCCACAGGTGGACACAGTTCCATGGAGGAAGCATGCCCTCTCTTCCACTGTGACTCGCAACATGGGGCCCCTGGGGACCCTTGGAATACATCTGCCGGGTAGGGAGCAGGGATTAGAGCAGGGGCCTTCAAACTATGGCCCTCCAGATGTTCACAGACCACAATTCCCATGAGCCTTACCACTTGGCCATGCTGGCAGGGGCTGATGGGAATTGTAGTCCATGAACATCTGGAGGGCCGTAGTTTGAAGACCAATGGATTAGAGGTCTACTACAGGAGGGGCGAGATCCGCCCCTTTCCCTTGCAATTTTAGCCTTGACAGCAATGCAGGAAATGCTTCCTCCAGTGAAGGCGGCTCAAACTCACAAACAAACAACGAATCGCAGATCAATTCTTACCCCACCAGCGTTCACTGTTTGCTACCCAGGGCCAGCTGGGGGGGGTGGGAGTTTGGAGGGGGGTCTCTTTGGATCGCAGTGAGCCCCAATGCCTATTTCTTTTGTCCCACCCGCCCCTTCCAAACAGCTCCCAGCGGTGCACCCGGTTGCATCCTCCTGCGAGGACAGCCGAGCTGGGAACGAGCCACCCGCGAGCCTTTGGGCCGAGAGGATCCCCGCGCGCGGGTTCCCACGTGCACGTTACCGTCTCCTTCTCGCTGGTCGCCGCCTCCATCGCTGGCCCGCGGCCCCGCTTGCCCCGGTTCCCGGTTGCGCTTTTGCCGCGGGAAAGGACCGGGCCCCTTTGACGTCTCGACTGCCGAGAGAGAGGCATGCGAGAGGCCACCCGGTCCGCTCTAGGAATCCCCTTTCTTCCCATGCTCCCCAGATTCCGTGTATCATTTCCTACCAAAGAGACGAGAGCGCCACGGGGCTCCCTAGAGCGGTACGACCCGCTTTCCGGTCGGACCTTCCGCGCGTGCGCAGCCTGAGTTTTCCCGTGTTGTGCTCCCGTGGAGTTGGCCTTCAAACAGAGAGCTTTCCCCTGGCAGCCTGAAGTGGTATCACACTGGTATTGTGCGGGGGAGAGGGGGAGTTTGTGTAGACTGGCTGGAGGCACAAGGAAAGGCAGGATATGAATATTTTAATAAATAAAGAGTAAACTCACACAGGAGAATGACTTACTTGAAGGAAAGCAGGATGGGTGGGGTAAGGTGGGAGGACCCAACGTCAAGTCCTCACTCAGCCGTTTAGTGACATTGGCCTGTCACCAGTGGTGGATCCAAAAATTTTAGTAACAGGTTCCCTCGCCAGCCCCCCCCCCCCCTCAGCAAAGGGGGCAGAGGCGTACCTAGGCAAACCTGAGCCCTGGGCAAAACCTGAGTTGGATGCCCCCCCATCGGCAGCCACCCCACCATGACCCCCCAAATTTTTTTTGCACCAGGTCATTTCCAAATCATCATCACATTATAGAAAATGCCCCAACTCGCAAAACTGAACACAGCAATGGTGAACACACACAGGTTCTTTGATAGAGGCTGGTGAGATAAAAGGTACGAAAGGCTGAGAATCAATGAATTGCAGTACCTGAAAGGGATTAACCCAGTTCAGGGAGTTATCAGGGAGTTACATTATTAGTTCAAAGGCAGAATGCCTCTCGGGGAGGCGAGGGCGTGGAGATGGAAAAGCGGACCCAATTAGTAACCCCCTCTCGGCACACACAAATAATTAGTAACCCACTCTCGGGAACTGGTGAGAAACTGCTGGATCCCACCTCTGCCTGTCACCCTCAGCCTAACCTACTTCACAGGGCTGATGTGAATATAAAGTGCTACTTTTAACCCAAGCCTTTAATTAAGGGGTTGATCCTTTAACAGTATCTAAATATTCGACTCTTTAGCCCAGGAACCTGTTTTTTCTGTTTTTAAGATGCTCGGTGCTTTATTTTTAGTGGTTCACGAATTATTGACCTTATTTGGAGTATTGTGTCCAGTTCTTGTCACTGTATGTGAAAAAGAACATTGCAGAACTGGGAAAAGTACAGAAGAGGACAGTCGAGATTAGAAGGTTGGTGCACCTTCCCCGTGAAGAGAAGCTGAAGACTTTTCATTTTAGAAAAGAGATGATTAAGGGAGGACATCCTAAATTCGTAAAATCGTAAACAGGGTGGAGGGAGTTGGCAAAGAGAACTTTCTCTCTCCCTTTTTCCAAAATACTAGAACTCAGGGGCACCCAGTGAAGCTGATGAGCAATAAGTTCAGGATAGACAAAAGGAAATACTTGTTTACACAGTGACTAAAATGTGGAATTCACTGCCAGAGGTAGTGATGGCCTCAGGCACAGACAGCTTTAAAAGGGCATTAGATTCACAGAAGATAATTCCGTCAGCGGCCACTAGTCATGGTGACTGAGGAGAACCTCCATGTTCAGAGGCAGTCAACCTCGGAATCCCAGTGCCAGGAGGAAACACCAGAGGAAGCCCTCACAAAGCCTCTATACCCTGTTGTTCCCCCTGCAGAAAAACTGATTGGCCACAGTCCGAGAGGCTAGGTCAGGGGTCGGGAACCTTTTCCCCTCAAAGAGCCATTTGGCTCCCCTCCCAGCTCCCGCCCACTTGCTGTTTCGGCGCCCCACCGCCCGCTCACCCCGCCTGCAGGGCAGGTGTAGGCGGCCGGCTCGGCCTGGCGGCCCGAGGCGAGCGTCGCGCCCGCCCTGCTCCTTGCAGGGCGGGCAAAGAGGGTCCCGGCGGCTCGGCCTTGCCGGCCGCCGGGCAAGTGAAGCGCCCGCCCTGCAAGGAGCAGGGTGGGCGAAGAGGGTTCCGGCGGCTTGGCCTGGCCGGCCGCCGGGCGAGTGAAGCGCCCGCCCTGCAAGGAGCAGGGCAGGCGAAGAGGGTTCCGGTGGCTCGGCCTGGCCGGCCGCCGGGCGAGTGAAGCGCCCGCCCTGCTCCTTGCAGGGCGGGTGAAGAGGATCCTGCCGGCTCGGCCTGGCCGGCCGCCGGGCGAGTGAAGCTCCCGCCCTGCTCCTTGCAGGGCGGGTGAAGATGGGCCCCGCGGCTCGGCTCATGGAGCCACAGAACAGCGGCGGAAGAGCCGCATGCGGCTCGCGAGCCGCGGGTTCCTGACCCCTGGGCTAGGTGTACCACTGTCTGATCCAGAAGGGCTTTTGTTTTACAGTAGTAAAATGTTTTCATTACTAAGTCAGAGGTTCGTTGAAGAGGTAGCAGAGAAATGGTTGCAAGATGGGCGTGGGTCTCCTCCTTTCTCTGAAGTCCCGACATTGAACTGGTCAAAAGAACCACTCTCCTTCTCCGCAACACTTCACTCACGTCTCTGCATCTGTTGTTCTGAGCTCATTGGAGACGGGTGGGATAACACTGACACGAATGCTCAGATTATGACCAAAATTTCACCTGCAGTTCATATTTTAGGAAGTGTGAAAACAGCAAAGCGAGAATGCACATTAAACCGAAGTCCCCGCAAGGTGCAGTTGGCACTCACTCTGTTATGGATCAGAGTGATGCCAAACTCTAGTTGGATTGGCCATTTGTCTGGTCAGGGGGGAAATGATTGAACTACGGGCAAAGTCATTTTTTTCTAAACATAAGCTTTATTAAAACAGCAACAAGAGATACTTTGATCAACAGGTTTGGTACTTCTGCTAATTACAAAACAAACTGGTCAACTTCCCCTATGAAACATTTTTTTAAAAACCCTATAATGAATTACTCTTAACTTTTAAACAATATCAGGTAAGGTCTATATAGAAGTGAGCTCTCCATCCCTTTGCTTTTTATAGGGGAGCACAGGGTCAGCCTGCAGTTTCGATTTAAAAAAAAATTAGAAGAGAAATAAAGCTAAGTAACAGCAACTTCCAAAAATAAGAGAAAACAAAAGCAAATTCTGACAGGCCGATTCTCACCCCGCCCTCCCAACTTTAGAGATCACTGCAATTACAGCACGTGGCCAGTAGGAGGAGCGTTTGCTGCTGAGTCTGCCCATGACTGTGGCAAAGCTGTGGGGCAAGAGCCCTTCTTCCTTTATTGTCAAAGGACACGAGAATGAAATAAAAGAAAGGTCAGCTGGCACCTGCCCTTGGGCACTACTGGTTTCATGGATCACGGTCACTCAAAAGAAGTCAACTGGCACTGTTGTGATGGGTCAACCAACCAACTCAACAGTCCAGAAAAGACTGGAGTAGATTAATGGAAGACTGCCATGTATATGGCAGCTCACAGCAAAGAACGTAGTTTAGGTCATTAAAAACTATTCCCATTGCAGACTTAGACCCACTTCTGGAGGGGGAAAAAATTAAGCATGTAACAGTTTAATAAGTTCATCCTAATTCATCTGTTCCCTCAAGCTACTTGCCCTCCAAGGAGCAACCAGAATATCTTGAACATTCCATGACGTCATCAGGAACTCAGCCAATGGTGAAGGAGAGGAGAAAGCAGCCCAGTATTCTTGATGATGTATGTGTAAGCTTCCTCATATCTTACTGGCCACTGATTTCACTAATTATGTTGAAGGTGTTCAATTCACAAGGGATCCAGGATGGTTTTTCCCCCCTCGGAGTTCTTAGTCCTCCAGCAGCACTTATTGAGGGTTATATATGTGCACTCAGGATGTGCTGGTTTGTACGTACACTGAATTTTCCTCTGTAGAAGGCAGGATGCAAACCTGAAATAAGAAAATAACACATTTCTTCTTGACCACTTTCTTCTCATGAAGTTTTCAAAATCTATTTTAGGCAGAGTGAATTGTCTGTTTTAGGCACAATTATTATTAATATTGCACCTTTGATGTACATAGAATTCTACACAGCCATTTAAATGCATTTCAAAAAGAAGGCCTTGGCCCCATGAACTTGCAATATAAATGGAGACAGAAGGCAACGGAGGGTGGAAGGAAAAAGAACGATCAAAATAAATTGTCCAGAGAAGAAGACTGTCTGCCCCTACATGGCTGTTTTGATCAGCCCTGGCTTCCAAACCAGTGATTTTTTTTCCCTTCAGAGCATTTACGTGACACCTTCTTCCAGTTGTCCCCTTCCAAAATTTCCCCTTCGCTCCACCCTTTCAGAAACCTGATTTTCTACCATCTGTTGAGAAATATCACAATCAGATGAGCACATCATTTGGATGGGACCTGCAAGTTTTCGAAACTCCTACGCATTTGACTACCACCATCCTTTCGTAACCAGCATTTTCCCAGCCTCTTCCCTGGAGGGCTTTTTGCCAACTTAAACAAAGATAGTTGTATTGCTGTAGCAACTACTGATTTTAAGAAAAAAGCCCTCTGGTGGCAGAAGGGGTGGGGCATTAGGGGCTGTCGACAGAGGCGTAGCAAGGGAGAAATGTGCATGGTACACTGGTGCGTCCTCTGCCCCTGCCCCGGAAGGCCCCCACCATGCCCGCAGGGGGGCGCTTCCGGTGCGTCCACCCCCCCAGCCGCCCCCTTGGAGCTACGCCTCTGGCTGTTGGCAGAAGGAAACTCCTCTGTGGATGCTACTTTTGGGTTTCAAATGCGCCTGGATTTATAGCAAAGTGAACTCAGAGTACAGTGAATTCACAGCATGTTGGTTCTGCCAGAGACTACACAGAAGGTGTTTGAGCAACCACTGGTTTTTCTGTTTACATCTGGAAGTAGCTACTGTTTGTCCATCCTGACCATCCACGACTTCTTCCTAGAATGCAAAAGATGCAATCTCGCACCAACTTAATCCAGCACCCACCCATTCAACCCAGCCTGCATTCCAAGCAGATGTGTGGCTGGCAAGAGACCTAACTTATATTATATATGTGTGTATTATATATGTGTGTGTATGTATATGTATGTTTATATGTGTACATGTATATATATGTGTGTGTCTGTACACACATACACACACACATATATGCATGTGTTTGTATATATATATACACATACACATACCGCATATACTCGTGTATCAGTCGACCCGCATATAAGTTGAGGCACCTAATTTTACCACAAAAAACTGGGAAAACATATTGATCCATGTATAAGTCGAGGGTGGGAAATGCAGCAGCGACTGATACATTTCAAAAATAAAAATAGATACCAATAAAATCACATTAATTGAGGCATCAGTCGGTTAAATGTTTTTGAATATTTATTTAAAAGAAAAACAGTAAACTAGCTCTGTAAGCCCTGATTCTCCCTTTAAATCCACTCAGAAGGGGGGGGGGTGGATTTAAAGGGAGAATCTGGGGAAAATTTGAGGGTGCCTGTCAGGGGAGGAATGTTTATGTTAGCAAAAGGGTAGCCCCATCTACTATTAGTTCCCATTGAAAACAATGGGGGATGGGAGCACCCACTTTGGGGATCCGTAACTTTGGATCCTCTAAACCAAACATCACCAAACCTGGCTGGTATCAGCAAGAGGTTATCCTGATGATATCAGCCAGGTTTGGTGAAGTTTGGTTCAAGGGGTCCAAAGTTATGGACCCTCAAAATGTAGCCCCATCTACTATTAGTTCCCATTGGAAACAATGGGGGTTGGGGGCAAACTTCACCAAACCTGGCTGGTATCATCAGGAGTGTCACCTAATGATAGCCTGAAATTTTGGTGCCACTAGCCTAAAAACTGCGCCCCTTGGCGGCCGACAAAGTAAAAACCCTAAAATATTTTTTAAAACACACCTCACTCACATATAAGTTGAGGGAGGCTTTTTCAGCACAAAAAATGTGCTGAAAAAATCGACTTATATGCGAATATACACGGTACGTACGTACGTATATATGCTTTCTATTATATATGTATATGTGTGTATATATGTATGTGTACATAAATATGTGTGTATATATATACAAACACATCAATCAAAGGGTGGGAAAACATTTAAAAATATTAAATAAAATTGCCCACATGCAACGTTTTCTGAAGGAATAAAGTTAAAAGGCTACTCAGAGCCTGAAAGGACAGGCAGTTATAATTTCGTGGGGGAAAATCTCTTGGTACATCACACAGGGTGTTTTCCATGTTTCTAGCTTGAGGACTGATAGAAAAACTACATCAAACTACAGTGTGCCAGCTTTGGTTTTGCAGCGAATGAGCGAAACAGGAGGAGGGAGGCTGACAGCCAGTGAGTTTTGGCAGTTCTGGAGATTTAGGGGAGGTGCCTTCTACAGAGGAAGTCCCTTGAAAGAATGGGGTTCAGAGCAGGCAGGGCTCTGCAGAACTATACCCACCCTGCCTTAACCCTATTTGCATAATATTCTGTTTTTACCTTAAAGCTACGGCACCTGTGGAATGTCTTCATCCTCTGGCTCCTTTTTACATTTGTACGTCTGCTGGCCCCTTGCTACTCTAAGCAACTC
This sequence comes from Sphaerodactylus townsendi, assembly GCF_021028975.2. Taxonomy (NCBI): domain Eukaryota; kingdom Metazoa; phylum Chordata; class Lepidosauria; order Squamata; family Sphaerodactylidae; genus Sphaerodactylus; species Sphaerodactylus townsendi. The sequence goes on from NC_059427.1 coordinate 12,237,247, forward strand.
TGGGTTCTTGTGTAGGAACTCGTGGAAGTCTGCACAGGAAATATTGAAATTCAGCTGCACCTGCAGCTCCGCTTTCACCACACTGTCGTTCAGTCCGTTTCTGTCCTTGCTCCACAGCTGTGCCATGAGGCTGTAGATTTTCTCGCAGAAGGCGTTGGACACAGGGATGGACAGCACAAAGGAGACCAGCTTCAGCAGCTGGCTGTCGGCACGCTCAGGGATTTGCTTGAACACTTTCACCCACCGCTGATCCACCTTCTGCTCTTTAGAGACGATCTCTTCTCTGAATTTCTGCAAAACGCAGTATTCATTGTACAACTGGTCGATGTCGATATCCAGACAGAGAGCCGTCACCAGCGTCACCAAATCAAACCATTTCACCTCCGTGTTCAACGACAGCACTGCCATCTGCTCAAAAATCGACGTCTCAAAATAATACCACTGCTCCAGGTAGGCAATGCACCGGGACAATGTCTTATCTGCCTCCTCTGCAAATTTTTTGTTCTCGGACACAGGGATGTTGCTCAGAATGACTTGGGACGATTTCCCGTAGAATTTGTCCTCTTTCCTTCGCTTGAGCTTGGAATGGAGACTTTCCAAGACGCTGTGCAGTTCTGTGCAAGTGACATGGTCACATTCCAGTTTTTTCACAGACTCGGAAAATATTCTCATCAGATTGTGCACAAAGTACACGTAACAAAGCGGGAGACATGCTGTCTCTTCGACGCTGAATGCTTCCCACACGATTCGGAGGCAGTCGTCTTCCCCCTGCGACAAGTAGTAGGCCCTCAACACTGTCCAGCTTTCTAGAATGCGGTCAACGGCGGGGAGAAGGCACAACCACCTCGTCGTTACGTGCTGAAGCACATCTTTGTATTCCGTTTCCACAAACTCATAAAAAGACATCAGAAAATCTATCTTTTTGGTCGCGGATGAAAACTCGCTGTATACTTTGAAGATGAAAGTCTCTACGTCGAAGCTCAACGCCCTCATTGCCTTTCTGAGGCAATTGTGGATCACATGGCCCATGCATCCCACTTGTATCAGTCCACCATTACGCTGTTTGAGGTCCTGGAACACGGACCAGTGTTTCCCGAAATCCACGGAGGCATTGTCAATCATGTAAGACGCCATCCGGTGCACGCTCAGACCGTTTTCCTGCAGAATAGTGGCGATCCGCGACGCAATGGAATCGCTCGTCAGTTCGCTGTAAAAATCAAGCAAGCCATGTTTAATTCCCTCTGTTACCGAAAAGTAACGCACGCTGAGGGGGAAAAATTTCCTGCTGCCTTTGTTGTAGGCATCCGACCCCACTGAAAAAAACGGCACTTCCTCCAAGTCCTTCAGCAACAGCTCTTGTGATTTGGGTGCCAAAACACTCTCTGTGATGCTGCCAGGTTTTGTCCACTCACAAGACATTTTTGTTGCGGCGACAGAATCAGGTAAAATCCTCGAGAGCGTCTTATACGCACAAGCTTGGCTTGCGTAGGTCAGCTGGTGCACGATGTTGTGATAAACTTGTCCTAATTCTGCCGCAGTCACCATGTCTTCCTGGTAGAAGTCATTCTCAATCGGGACCGGCGCTGGGATTTGCGGCATGTCTTTGTACTGTTTTTCCGACTCTTTGTGTTTTACGCTGTCCGCGTGGCTGGTCACCGCTCTGCGTCCCTCATATTTTATTGAGAATCCTTGATGGCACAGAATGCATTCGGCCGTCATCATGTCGATTTTCCGAAGCCAGTTCTTGAATGCGTTTTCTTTGCACCAGTCGTCCTTAAAATAGCAGTAATACTTTCTCTTCTTTGCAGAGCCGGGAGTTGAATGCCCCTCGCCAGCATCCATGTTTCCCTGATGTTGATGTTCAGTGTGTATTTCTGAGCCAAGTTTTCCTCCTGTAAACAACAACACAAATTCCCGATCATTCTATAATCGACACACACACATTCTATTTGACCACATAATAAACTGTTTGTGTGTATTTTTCTACAACCAATGGGTGAAGGATGGTTGCAGGGCTTCACGTTTCACAGCACTCCTCCTCAAAGAAAATGAATCTTCAGAGCATGGGCAAAATCCACCTTTCTGAACTCTGAATTCTCTAAGACCTTTACAAACTGGTCGGTACATTTATTTAGTTAGATATCTATACCCCAATGGAGACCCAAAGCACTTTACAACACCCTATGAAGTAGGTTAGGCTGAGAGAGTATGACAGGCTCAAAATCATCCACTGAGTTTCCACAGCAAGGTGGGGATTCAAACCTGGATCCCCTGACCCCAGTCCAACAGAAGCAAGCATCCTGTCTTTACAGCTTAACACACACACACACACTTACTTCTGCACTGAGAACAATGCACAATCCAATCCTATACCACTGTGCCTAGCACTGCAAGTTGCAACTGAAAGGCATGAATCTGTGAACTTGGCAGAATAAACGGATTCAGTCTGCATAATGCAATCCTAGACACAGTTATGCCCGTCTCAGTCCTTTGAAGTCAACGGGCATAGAATGGCACAACTCTGCTTCGGATTGCCCTGTGAATTCTCACACTCTTTTGTTTTGGATTCTCTGATGGACTACTTTTGTGAGTCCACCCTTTTCCCACACCACCCACAAATGTGTTTTGCTCACTCCAACGCACACTGAATAGGAAGTGAGGTGTACAGAACTCAATGTCGCGCCACTAATCCCTTTCCCAAAATTCAGTTCTTACCATGCAGACATGACTTTCCTACTGTCTTTCCTCTCCAGTTTCCCTCTCTGTTTGGCTGCAGATGCATAGATACATTCAAAAATGGACTGCTTCTACAGAACGAATGCTGCAATTCAATAAGGCTCTCACTGCCTTGATGCAGAGCATTGGCTGAGCTAGGACGAGCCCAAACCTTGACAAACTTTCTTGAAATTTAGCTGCCAGAGTCATCTACAACAAATACAGACCTATGAGACTCCTTGGTAGGTGTCTGGAGAAATGGCACACAGATTTTCTAGAAAATAGTATCGACACATAAAATGACTTTTTAGCCCACAGCATGGATGTGAAGCACTCATCTCATGTAGCCTCACAACTGTGATATTAGAAACCCTGTGAGATAATAACACCACAGGGGCATCCATGCTAGCCATTAGCACTAACAGCCAAGTAAGCATAATAAGGCCAGTTTCAACTTAAAGACCATATTATTCCTGCATAATCTTTTCTGAGTGACAGCTCACTTCGTCAGGTGCTTAAACGGTGGGCACTCCAATGACCCTGATGAAGTGTGATCTAACTCACAAAAGTCCATTTGGTTAGTCTTCAAGGCGGGGTCCCCAACATGGTACCCACAGATGGGGATGGAAACTGGGTGAGGATTTTTGAATTTGTAACGCTTACTGCAAAATGCAAACAGTGGCTTTCTACCCAAACAGTGGAGTGACATTGTAAACACACACTAGGGCTTGATTCCAACAAAAAGTGATTGAGCTGGCTAAAGTGCTTATTAAAGTCATGTGTTCTTACCAGTTTTAACGCACATTAGTAAGTCTCATAAATCCTTGTGCTCTCAGTGCAAGGTGTAAATCACACCTGTGCTGACAAGTATCAGCCAAACAATTATGAATGACTTCCTGCCACAACTGGGAAAGTCTTACATGAAGCACACCCAGTGGTGGGATCCAAAAATTTCAGTAACAGGTTCCCATGGTGGTGGGATTCAAACTGTGGCGTAGCGCCAATGGGGCTGGGTGGGGCACGACGGGGTGGTGGTGGCCGGGCATTCTGGGGGCGGGGCATTCCTCAGTGGGGCTGTGGCAAGGACGCAGCCGTTGCGCCAGTCCTTGGGCGGGAAACGAATGCACACAGGCGCAGGCTGCCACGCACGCCGGTGCACCTCCTGCTAGACTGCTTCAAGTTCTGCGCGCGACTGCTGAGAGGAGGGGCGTAACTAAGGCAAAAATCACGTGGCAAAATCACCAATTAGTAACCCCCTCTCGGCACACACAAATAATTAGTAACCTACTCTCGGGAACCTGTGAGAACCTGCTGGATCCCACCTCTGAGCACGCCTCTCCCAAGTGTGCCGCAGTGTACCTCTTTCATAAGCGAGCTCCCTAATTTTGTCATTCCACTGACAGAGGTGCATGTGGGGATCTGCATGTCTAGCATGCCACTGCGGTGCTACAGTTTGGATCAGGCCCTCACCGAATTCTGGGAAGCCAGATGTCGGGTGGCAATGAAAACGCTCTCATTTGGACTAGAAATTTCACAAATGGCAAAATAGGCACTTTGTACCTACAGTTTCCGAGGATGCACCAACTGCTCCCAAAAGGCCTCTGGTCCTGAAGCCCCCCCCCCCCCCCTAGTAACTGAAGGAGGCGATCAGAGGCGTGCCATGGGAGGGGATGTCCAGCAAACCCTCCCCCCTTCCAACCCTTAAAAAGCTTTAGCCTCTCAGGAACATTTTAATTCAACAGATACAAACTTTTTGCTCTTATCTCTGCTGGAGATCCACCCCCACCCCCCGGGACAGTAGCGGGGTTTCAATCCAGGGTTGCAATCTACAGGGGTTCATTTTGCACCCTGCAGACTCTGCAGCCCACCTCCTTTCCAACGCCATTCCCTCCTCCCAAGATGCCTGTCTGAGCTTCCCCAGGACCCAGCACGGCTGTTACCTCTTCTGCACTTTCTCCCGCGGGCTGGTAGGGATCTCTGGGCAAAAAAAACTCGCTCTCCGCCCCCCTGTTTTCAGCAAAGCTCCGGCTCCACTTTCGGGGCGGGAAAATGCCGACCCTCCTCGACGCTCCAATCGCCTGGAAGACGGGGGAGAGAAAAGGGGGAAAAGAGAGAACCTCTCCGGGCCGCTCTAGGAACCTCCTGCTTTCCCAGGTGCTTTCGTTTCCGGTGTCACTTCCTCCCAAGAGACCAAAGCGCCACGAGCATGCTTGTAAAGAAAGGTTCCACCTACTTCCGGTCAGACCTTTGGCGGACGCGGAGGGTGACTTGGGTTTTACCGGATGATTAACACCAGATCAGGGAAACACACTCCCCTTGTTCCCAGGGAACCATTCTGACACCCCCTCCCCTGTTAATATCATGGCACTGAAGGAAAAATCTGTGCTAGTAACCGGAAATTTTGGGAAACTACAGGTGGGCACAGAACCAAGGAAAAGGGGGAAGGTCTTGGTTCTGTGCCCACCTGTAGTTTCCCAAAATTTCCGGTTACTAGCACAGATTTTTCCTGTAGAGACCTTCCCCCTTTTCCTTGGTTCTGTGCCCACCTTTCTTTTAGAAGTGTTTTCACAATAGTAAACTCCTACAGTGATGTAATCTTTATGTGTTTTTTATTATTATTTATAGGAGAGGCAGTTCTTCTATAGCTAAGCCTCAAAGAACCTTAAGGATTTTTGGCAGCCTTTTTGGAAAAGGTTTTTTTGTTGTTGAAAATTACAAGTAGGTTTCATTCCATTCACTTTGTGATATGATTATATTGTTTCTGAAAAGTGTTTTGACAATGATTGTTTATTAATATTACACAGGATAATGGGCTGTTGTGAAGGTATCACGAAGTCATCCAACAACTGGGGAATGACAGCCAATGTGGATATGGATATTGTTTAAGGTTAATTTGTTGTTGTGAGCTCTTTGTAGAGGGGCTATTTAGTTTATATTTCTTAAGAACATAAGAACAAGCCAGCTGGATCAGACCAGAGTCCATCTAGTCCAGCTCTCTGCTACTCACAGTGGCCCACCAGGTGCCATTGGGAGCTCACATGCAGGATGTGAAAGCAATGGCCTTCTGCGGCTGTTGCTCCCGAGCACCTGGACTGTTAAGGCATTTGCAATCTCAGATCAAAGAGGATCAAGATTGGTAGCCATAAACCAACTTCTCCTCCATAAATCTGTCCAAGCCCCTTTTAAAGCTATCCAGGTTAGTGGCCATCACCACCTCCTGTGGCAGCATATTCCAAACACCAACCACACGTTGCGTGAAGAAGTGTTTCCTTTATTAGTCCTAATTCTTCCCCCCAGCATTTTCAATGCATGCCCCCTGGTTCTAGTATTGTGAGAAAGAGAGGAAAAATTCTCTCTGTCAACATTTTCTACCCCATGCATAATTTTATAGACTTCAATCATATCCCCCCTCAGATGTCTCCTCTCCAAACTAAAGAGTCCCAAATGCTGCAGCCTCTCCTCATAAGGAAGGTGCTCCAGTCCCTCAATCGTCCTCATTGCCCTTCTCTGCACTTTTTCTATCTCTTCCTGCAAATTATCACACAGTAATAAGCCTGTGTAGATATTGTTTGTATTACACAGTATAAAGGCTTATTTATAATTGTTTATGTATATTGAATATTAGAGACATTGGTACATTAATACCATTAGCTTGTTTGGATTGTTAACCTTCAGGTTGGGCCTAGCGATGTCCCAGAATTGTAGCAGATCTCCAGAGCACAGAGATCAGTTTCTCTGGAGAAAAAGTATTTATTCATTTCTAGTCCACCTTTCTCGTGGATTACATGTAGTGTTAATACAGTCAACAATATGTAGCATGCAAGAATGCACGAGGATTGTAGAAGTCGGAAACAAACTAGAGAGAACTGAAGCACAGTACTATATACTCAAATGACACATTTTGTGGAGCAAAAATTTAACAAGATACTATGTATAGTAAGCAGCTGTACTACCTGTGCAGGAAAGCCCTTTTGAAGAGTTCAGTTTTGTATAGTTTTGCAGAAAGCCAGGAGAGTAGGAAGCTTTCCTGCCCATCTTGGGCGGATCATTCCTTAAAGTGAGAACTACAATGGAGAATGCTTATGTATGGGTAGCTGTTGATTGTGCCTGTTCGTAGGTTGGCACCTGTAAAAGGCCATCTCAGATCATGGAGTTGCCAGCTTGGAGTTGGGAAGTACTCAGAGATTTTGGTGGTGCAGCCTGAGGAGAGCAGAGTTTGGGGAGAGGCGGGACTTCGGTGGTGTATAATGCCATAGAGTCCGCCTTCCAAAGTGGCAATTTTCTCCACCAGGGGTCTGCAACCTGCGGCTCTCCAGATGTCCCTCTATGACAGTGGTGGCGAACCTTTGGCACTCCAGATGTTATGGACCACAATTCCCATCAGCCCCTTCCAGCATGGCCAATTGGCCATGCTGGAAGGGGCTGATGGGAATTGTAGTCCATAATGTCTGGAGTGCCAAAGGTTCGCCACCACGGCTCTATGGCATTATACACTGTTGTGGTCTAACGTGAAGTTAGAGATCAGCTGATGCTCTAGAAAGTCTAGAAATGCTGACGTCATGTTCAGATTTTTTTGCCTGGTTTTAATGTGGGTGTCTAGCCTGACATTATTCCCACCTCTTGCCTTATGCTCAAAAGAACTGATGTCATCATGAAGTTGGTAGCTTTTTAAAAGTTTTCTTTAAAGTTTCTGGAATCAGGAGGTTATCACAATGTATGTGAGAAAATAAAAGATTTTCAATAATTGGCATGCTTGCCTCTGGGCAGGTACAGAGTGTCTTTCCAAATTATTAATAATGCTTGCACTTAGAGAGTCAGTGCTTGAAGGGCAAAGGGCCCAATGTTAATACCCTCTTCCTTGCTAGGCAAGGTGGCTCTGTTTTTCCTTTTTTTACACAAGGAGTTAAACTGAGAGAGCTCAGCTTGCTAGAGAGGCCCGGCTGGAGGGCTGAGTTGGATGGACCGCCTTGTCTTTTCTCTCCCCCATGGCTGGGTGGAAAGAAGCCGCCTGTAAGGTAGTTTGAACGGGGGCGTTGCATATTTCCAGGGGCGACAGCCACGTCCGTGATTGGGAGAGGTGAGTCAAAAAAGGGATTTGGGGAAGGAAAAGCCAGGAGTCTGCTTTACTTTGAGTTACTGCACTGTCTAGGCTAGCATTGTCTTCTCTGATGGGCAGCCATTCTTCAGGTTTTGTCGCAGGCAAAAGGCTTTTCCCGGCACTTGAGACCCTTTAACTGGAAAATACCTGGAGCTGATCCTAGGACTCCCCAGTCTGCCTGTCTCAGTATTGTCTGCAACCTGCGGCTCTCCAGATGTTCGTGGACTACAATTCCCATCAGCCCCTGCCAGCATGGCCAATTGTAGTCCATGAACATCTGGAGAACCGCAGGTTGCAGTTCTCTCCCCCCCCCACCCCACCCCCCAATGTGCCTTTTCCTGATATGTTAATTGGAGGTACATGGGACTGTTCTGGAGATGTTCTGCATGCAAAATATACGCTCTGCCACTGAACCACATAAAAAGCCAGCTCATATTAATTTAGCTCAGTGTTGCCTCCTCTGACTGGCAGCATCTCTGAAGAAGTATGCGCGCACATGAAAAAAGCATGTATGCTCACGAAAACTTTTAACGAGTAAAACTTTGTTGGTCTTAAAGTAAAACTTTGTAAAGTAAAGAGTAAAACTTTGTTGGTCGGACTGTTTTTTCCTCTGGTTTCTTAGATGCAACCACCCTTTTGGTTGATGAATCAAGAAACAAAAAACATTAACACTTTCAATTTCTTGCTAGACAACCTGGCACTTTAACCTTCATCAGTAGCCATTTCAGGTCTACACCATTTTCTGCCAATAACATTGTGCCATCTCTGTATTTCAAATTGTTAATATTCTTTCCATCAGCTGGATCTGGTGGGTTTTCCGGGCTGTGTGGCCGTGGTATGGGGGATCTTGTTCCTAACATTTTGCCTGCATCTGTGGCTGGCATCTTCAGAGGTGTATCACAGAGGGAAGTCTGTTACACACTGTGTCTGTTACACACTGTTAGGACATGGTGTGTAACAGACTTCCCTCTGTGATACACCTCTGAGGATGCCAGTCACAGATGCAGGTGAAACGTTAGGAACAAGATCCACCAGATCACGGTCACACAGCCCGGAAAACCCACCAGAACCAGTTGAATCCGGCCGTGAAAACCTTCAACAATACATTCCTTCCATCAGTTTTCCCTTCGCCTTCATCTGAATGTAATCCAGTTTTCCTCTTGATATGTTCTCCATACCGATTGAAGAGATAGATAAAGTACATTTTAGTAACAGGTTCCCATGGTTGTGGGATTCAAACTGTGGCGTAGCACCAATGGGGCTGGGCGGGGCACGACGGGGGCGTGGCCGGGCATTCTGGGGGTGGGGCATTCCTGGACGGGGCTGTGGCAAGGACGCAGTCGCCGCACTGGTCCTTGGGCGGGAAACGAATGCGCGCAGGCTGCCATGCACGCTGGTGCACCTCCTGCTAGACTGCTTCAAGTTCTGCACGCTACTGCTGAGAGGAGGGGCGTAACTAAGGCAAAAATCACGTGGCAAAATCACCAATTAGTAACCCCCTCTCGGCACACACAAATAATTAGTAACCTACTCTCGGGAACCTGTGAGAACTTGCTGGATCCCACCTCTGCCTGACACCTTTGCCAACTGGAAACCATTCTGTTTCTCCATATTCTGTCCTAGTAGCAGCCTCTGTTGTCGCAGCATACCCATTGTTTAAATCATGCAGTCATAATTAGTCTTGTCTGTCCCTTAGAGCCTTACCGTGCAATCCTAAATAGAGTTATACCCTTTACAGTCAGTTGAAGTTAGTGGGTTTAGAAGGGTGTCGCTTTGTTTAGGATTGCTTTGTTAATGGGATGCCATGTACCAGCCGGTGTTATTTTTGCCTCCAAGCTATGGAAAGCTTCAACAGCCCATTTTCACACATTAAGCCTCTATTAAAAGGACAGAACGTTCTTCTGTAGGTTTTTTGGCAACTAGATTTTCACAAGCGATCATTGTCTGAACTCTTGTTGGATGGTAAAACAGAGAACGGTTTAGGCCTCTGTGCTGCTCTTGGAATTCATCTCTCCACACATCTGATTCTCCATGTTTAGGAGTAAACAAGGTGCAGTGTTATTTTATATATTTACTTTATTTATAATCTGCCTTTCATACAGGGGCTCAAGGTGGATTATACATAGTGAGTCAGTATAATCAACTGAATGGGACACTCACTAGTGCATTATGATTTTAGAAATCTGGAGCCACCAGAACAAACTCAAGCATAGCACAAATATTCATGTAACACACTGGCCCTTTTTAGTTCAAATTCCCCCCCCCAATTTTAAAAACATTTTCAATCCTCCCCCCCCCCACCCCATCCTTATGATTAATGTTCTCACTTACCTTGGGATAAAAACATTGCGGAATTCCATAAAGGAGACATTTTATTTCCTGCCTCCAAATGTTTTGAAGTGGTACAGAAATGACCTAATAGGATCCTACTTACAATAAGCTACATGTAGCACTACAGAGCGGGTCCCCAGTATTTTATCCAAGCATGTTTGTGAACAGTTTTGTAAAGTGCAACCTATTACCTTCACAGAAAGTCCTCTTGGAGAGTTCAGTTTTGCCTAGTTTGCAAAAGGCCAGGAAGTAGGCGCTTTCTTAATCTCCTTGAGCAGGCCAATCCACAAGGAGCGACAATGGAGGAAGCATGTGTATGGGCAATGGTTGATTTTGCCCATTTGCAGGTTGGCACCTGCAGAAGACTTCTGGCATGAGCAAAGTTGTCATGGTGGAGCATAGGGAGAGAGGCAGTCCTACCAATCAGAGTGGACAAGGCCGTGAAGGGCTTTGCAAGTGATAGCCTATGATAGGCTGACCAGACGTCCCGCTTTTGGCGGGACAATCCCGCCTTAAAACAATTTGTCCCGTGTCCCGCGGGTTTTTTCAAGTGTCCCAATTTTTGGAAGACTGCCGCACTGCCTTCTGGGGCGCAAGGTAGTGCGGCAGCCTCCCGCGCACGTGGCCACAGGAGCGCACAGCCTTCTGTGGTGCTCCTGTTTCCCTAAAAGGGCGGGAAACGGGTGCGCCCCAGAAGGCTGTGCGCTACTGCAACTGCGCGCGCGGCCACCTACCCGCCCGTCCCGGTTCACAAAGGTGACCATCTGGTCACCTTGGAGCCAATAATTTAAACTGAGGCCAGTAATAAATAAAGCCAATGGAGCATCTGTAGAATGGGAGCAGTAGGCATGCTCCGTCTAGCACCCACTAATAGTCAAGTCACAGTGCAGTCTAGGAGAACTATGTTCAAGTCCTCTCCTGTGGCAGGAATTTGGGCCAGTCATCCTCTGCCTAACCTACCTTACAGAGTTGCTTTGGGGTTGGAATGGGAAAGGGAGAACAATGTAGGCTAACCCTGAGCTCCCTGGAGGAAGGACAGTGTAAAAAGGTTCTACATTCCGGTAAGGAAGATATTGGCAGTGTCTTGTGCTTATTAAAATGAACTTTCTTTCTGGTGCTGGAACTACAGCCAGGAACAAAAATGGAGGGGCAGAACTTGGCAGGTTCTCCACGAGGCGAATGCCTGGAGTTGGGAGGAAAAATCCCTCAGGTTCTCCAAGCAGAAGTTATGAGGGAGTTTCTGGCCGAGGAAGCTCCGCAACAAATCAAACAAGAGCCAGCCAAAGGGTTACAACAGGGCGGGGAAGACCAACGGCAGGAATTCCCAAAGATGACCCAGTTCCTTCTTTTGGGATGGGACAACCCGCAGCTGCCTCAGCCCCGGTCAGAAGAGGACTCCAAGGAATTCCAGGCCTCTTTCAGGGCAGTATCTGGTGCCACCCAATGGCCTCAAGGGGAGTGTGTGGCCCAAATTCTGCCTGGACTTTGTGAAGAGACTCAAGAGGCCAACGAGCGCCGGGCTTCTTTTGTAAAAGTGAAGGAAGAGACGCTGGATCAGGTGCTGGTCGGCCTGGAGACGTGCCGCCAGCGTTTCAGGCAGTTCTGTTACCGGGAGGCCGAGGGACCCCGAGAGGCGTTTGGCCAACTCCGAGACCTTTGCCATCAGTGGCTGGAGCCAGAGAGACACACCAAGGAGCAGATCCTGGAGCTGGTGATCCTGGAGCAGTTCCTGTTCATTCTGCCGTGGGAAATGCAGAACTGGGTCAGGGAATATTGTCCTGAGACCAGCAGTCAGGCAGTGGCCTTGGTGGAGGATTTCCTGCTTAGGCAAGGAGAGACTGAAAGTGCTACGCACAAGGTGAGAGAACACCATTCTATTTATCTAAAACCTTTGGTTTGTGACGTGCCATCCTTGCCTAGAATGTGTGTGGTGTTTTCCTGTGTTCTCCATTCCTGCAGCCCTAAGGCACTCACAACAGCATACATCTCTTCACAATAACCTTGCGAGGTGGGTTCGGGCTGAGAGAGATAGGGCATGTATCTGATTCATTTAATATTTTTCATGTATTTCATTTTTATCTAGCCCTTTCTTCAAGGAGCTGATGGCTGCCTACGTAGTTTTCCTGCCCTCCATTTTATCTTCACAACAACCCTGTGAGGTAGATGTAGCTAAGAGCAAGTGACTGGGCCAAAGTCACCTAGTGAACTTCTGTGGCAGAAGGAGGAATTCAAACCTGGGTCCCCCAGATCCCACTCTAACCACTACACAACACTGTCTCCCTTACACATGGCTGGCACCATATAAATAAAGTCTTCTATTGTGATATATAGTGCAGAAAGGGAACGTGGAGTTTATTCCAAATCCGTGTTCTGACTGGAAATAATGATTTAATTTGGACCTCTCAACACACATTGGATGAGGTAGAGGTGGGCGAAACTGGATTGTGGATCATCTTTTTAAAGTCCTCCCTCCCAAATCTCCGATCATTCAACATTTTCTGTATTTTCTGGTTTAGAGACCGGGGTCCTCAGAATACATAGCTGTTAATTCCCCCAAGTCCGAGGATGATCCATCAGATGCCATGAAAATTCAGTTCTTCCCAGAAGCCAAACCTGAGACCAGCTTGCCAGGTAAGGATCAGGGCCGCAAGTGACCTCTGTTTCCCTTGAAGAAGCATATATTACATGAAGTATATTACATGTTACATGGAAGGGCTCAGAAAGCCAACTGAAGTTGGCCCTGCCTCTGAAAATGCCCTCTTCGGCACCAGCAAAATGTGTTTGAGGAGTGCTCATGCTACAGCTGTGCCGGCACCTGAGCGCTGTGCTGCTGTGTGGCTCCCCATCACCAGCATAAGGGCCTCTGCGCTGAATGACCCTTATGCTGGGACAAGTGGCATTTATGCTGGCATCAGGGTCACACTGTCTCCTGAGTAGTTTCGGCCCCTCCCCCTCAGGATTGCACTGGTAGTGTTGGTGTTTAAACTCTGGTACCAAAACCAGGATATGTGCTTTATGTGCAGATGGACACCGAGTGTTCAAATGCCTGGCCTCTTCAATCAAAGAATCTTCAAGAGCAGATTTTGGGAAACCAATCTCTCTGTCCATACCCCTCCTCCAGCCCACAACCCTGGAAAGCCGAACTAGATGGGTGAACGATCTGACTTGGTATAAGGCAGCTTTCTATAATGGAACATCCATTTTGCATACAAGAGGTCCAGGTTCAATTAGGCTTGCCAACAGATCTGGAGAAAAAATGTCCTATCTAATAGAGTATGAGAGAAATTGCATCTAGGAGACAATGAATCTATACTGAATTTGATTTCACCCTTGTTTCCCTTTTTGTTCCTCTACCATGCTGTGCTAAAGGATATAATATATGTGGTAATTCCTCTCCCCACCCCACCCCAGGTGAAGAGCAAAACCAGCAGAATGAGGAAAAGATGATGAGACCTGAAGAAGCAGAAGTCAGTGGAGCATCATTAGGAGGAGCAGAAGAGACATTTTTCCAGGATCCTGAGGAAAAAGAGTTGCCTACAAGCCATGAGGGACTAGAAAATCAACAGGAACACAATCCAGGGAAAGCAATGGATATTTGCAAGGAACCCACACTGAGCTTACGTGGAAATGCTTCCCAAGATGGAATCTGCAGGCTTGAGGCAGAACAACTAGCTATTTCTGCTACTCAAAACTTATCTCAGAGTTTGGACCTTGCTGAAAATCAGGAAATGCAGTTGGCGGAGAAACTGTATCAGTGCACATACCATGAACAAATCTCCAGTAGAAGACCACCTCTCCTGAGCATTGCTGAGAGAACTTCATATGAATGCCCCGAGTGTGGGAAAAACTTCAGTTGGAAATCGCACCTTTTTAGACACAAGCGAAGCCACACGGGAGAGAAAACACACAAGTGCTCTGAGTGTGGGAAAGGTTTTATCTTCAAAGCAGACCTTTTCAGGCACAAGAGGATCCACACTGGAGAAAAGCCATACGAATGCTCTGAATGTGGAAAATGCTTCAGCCGCAAACCAAACCTAATTACACATAAGAGAACTCATACAGGAGAGAAGCCACACCAGTGTGCTGAGTGTGGCAAATGCTTTAGTCGTAAGCCAACCCTTATTACTCACAAGAGAACCCACACGAGGGAGAAACCATATGAGTGTTCAGAATGTGGGAAAGGCTTCATTTTTAAAATAGACCTCTTTAGGCACAAAAGAACCCATACAGGAGAGAAACCATATGATTGCTCCGAGTGTGGGAAATGTTTCAGCCGAAAAGCCAATCTCATTACACACAAAAGAACCCACACAGGCGAAAAACCATATGAATGCTCAGAGTGTGGGAAAAAGTTCAGCCGTAAAGGAAATCTTATTACCCACACAAGGACTCATACAGGAGAGAAACCATACGAATGCTCAGATTGTCAGAAAAGCTTCACTCAGCGAATACATTTTCTGAGACACGAATCAATTCATATGAGAGAGAGAAATTCAGAAACTTTGGGCAATGCGCGGGGGTGGCTTGGTGCTTACCAAACGTAATGAAATTCACACACGCACATGAGAAACCAAAGAAAACATGTAGAAAAGAGTCTCCAATTCTTTTTGGCGTTGTAAACATCAGACGGTCCATTCTGGAGAGAAATGTATAGGATGCTCAGACTGTGGGCAGTTCTGTGGAATGAAACTGAAGCATTGTATCACTTTCCTCAATGAGGTGAACTTCAGAAACCACATGGGACCGAGCATGAGGGAAAGCGCAGAATCCTTATGACATTTTCTCTGTGCAAAAAATACTGCATAGGTTAACTGTGCATGATGTTTTATCTATGCAAAAAAGAATTGGATATTTCAATATCACTATTTACTATTGGGAGAAACACAATATAAGCAGTCTCAAAATACTTTCTCTGAAACATATACCCTTTATTAACACCAAGCTTTTTGTTGTTGTTTTTTTTAAAAAAGGTGCTAGTACTCTTATATAAGGTTATACTGCTTTCTACCAATTCTGTCCCTCTACTGATCCTCATTAGCCTGTTCCTGAGCACCCACTCTCTTTCTCTGGCTGATTGGGGCTGGCTATCCCATGAGGGTCAGGTTGGGAGAGGTCCCCTCCAGAAAAGGTGCTGGTTCTTAGTACTAGAGAGTACTGTCACACACACACACACACACACACACACACCCCAAGCCATCTGAGTACCACCCGGCAAAATTAGTCATTGCAGCGCACACAGGCATAGATTGAGAGCCAGTGTGATATAGTGGTTTGAGTTTTGGACTAGGATCTGGGAGATTTAGATTTGAATCCCCACTCTGCCATGGAAGCTTGCTGGGTGACCTTGGGCAAGTCAGAGTCTCTCAGCCTAGGGTCGCTAGCTTTAGGCTGGGAAATTCCTGGAGATCTGGGGGTAAAGACCGGAAGGGTGGTTTGGGGGGAAGGGATGGATCACACTGGGATATAATACCATAAAATATATCCTCCAAAACAGCCAATTTTTTCAAAAGGTGCAGACAGGTGGCTTTGGCTCAGCATGGCTTCTGACTGGTCACTGGAGAGCTTGTGCAGATTAAAAGGCATCATGTTAAACAGAACTTCTACCCACAGTGAAGAAGAGTAATTCATACATAGCCTCGTTCCCTCACATTTTGTGGTTGACTTGCAGCAGCCATGTTGTTGTTATGCCCACCACCCAGTGGTGGAATTCAGCAGGTTTGCACCACTTCGGCAGAACCGGTTGTTAAAATGGTGCTTGTAAACCACCAGTTGTTAAATTATTTGAATCCCACCACTGCCACCACCCTGTCAGAATTCCAAAAAGTTGGAGAACTGTGGTGTACTCTTTTTTTGGGGTGGACAGCGGGAATGGAAGGGTAAAAGTAATGTGTATAAGATTGCACAGAATCACTCTTGCTCTGAAAACCTACTCTGTTAGAATCCCACCCCCACCCAAGTTCAGAAGATACAAGTTTTCCTAAAGAAGTTCGATGAATTAACAAAACATATAAAATTGCACACGAGAAAATAATTCTTTAAAAACACCTATATATTGCTAGAAAATGCTCTAGCTTTTATTTATTTATCATATTTTTATCCCACCCTACCCCAGAGGGCTCAGGGCAGGATAAGGTGGGTTATTTCTTAGGTGCAGAATGAAAGGGACTTCTCCTTTGATTTCTAGCAGCCATGGGCAGTGTGCTGGTGGAAAGGCCTGCAATTGGGGAAAGTCTGCACAGCAATTTGGAAGATCTGTGTCTTGGTCAGAGAAATAAAATCTCTCTTCCCCCTCCCTTCCACCGGGGGAAAAAATGGCTTCTTTTTCCAAACAAAGGTAGGGGGAAATTGACACATAAGCAGTATTTACTTTCCTGCCTAAAGTATAACAACATGAAATGTATCATTCACAACTTTGCATACAAACCTGTACTTCTAAAGGTGACCTGAGTAAGTCCAGCAATGACTCAGAAGCAAAAGCACTCTATACATACATATATATGAGGTTTGGATTTGTCGGATGCCATTCTTGAATGCTGTGTATTATGCCGTACAAATTGGAACCTGCAGAGACTAGCAGGAGGCATTTTATTCCCCCTTCCCATTTCCTCTTTCCATTTCCTTAAAGCTCCCTTTTTCCTGCTTCCTTTTTAACTTCCCACCCAACAGCCAGCCTGTGCTTATATGCCACTTTGTTCCTCTCCCTCCAAGCTGTCTCTACTTGAGAAAACTATGGCCCAGTTGTGGTGTGCTGACCACTGGGCCAGGCCCACTTTCGTGGTAGGGAACCTTCAAGGACTTATCGGGGGCACTTTACTTCCCCCTGTCTCCCTCTCACCCCACTATTTCCTCTTTCCTTCCTTCTGTCAGTCCTCATATCATGTCCCCTTTCCCTGCCTAATTCTCGCCTTGTCAGCCATTCACCAAATTAAAATGTTATCTGCCTCCCATCTTCAGCTATATTAGTTATTTACTTCATTTATACTCCATTTTTCTCCACAGTGGGGACCAAAGCAGCTTATATTAGTCTCTTTCCCCCCCTCGCAATGCCACACATGCAGAATAATGCACTTTCAAACTGCTTTCAGTGCTCTTTGAAGCTGTGCGGAATAGCAAAATCCACTTGCAAACAGTTGTGAAATGGTTTGAAAACGCATTATTTTGCGTGTGCGGATAACCTGATGAGGTGAGTTAGTCTAAAAGAATGTGATTGGCTACAAATCATTCAGTGGGCTTCCATAGTGAGATGGGGATTCGAATCTGGGTCTCCCAGAATGAAACGCTAACAGCTCTGAAACGCTAACTTCTGCACCACAATGGCTCCCCTAGGCTGGCTGCTGTTGAACAGTCTAGCCAGGGACAACCAGACACGGAACACATTAAAACCACAGCAACACCTACTAAAAACACTGTACACCACTAGCCAGTGCGGTGTAGTGGTAAGACTGTGAAATGGAGAACAGAGTTCAGTTCCCCCCCTCCTCCACATGCATCCCGCTGGATGATCTTAGGCCAGTCACAGTTCTCTCAGAACTCTTTCAGCCTATGCAAAGGCAGGCAATGGCAAACCACCTCTAAATGTTTCTTGCTTGAAAACCCTACAGGGTCGCCATAAGTTAGAAACTTTTCACCGCCAGGGGCATATTTTTGTGATTTGATGTTGCATTTCAAGGGGCTCTGATGTTGCATTTCAAGGGGCTCAAGAAATCTTGAGCATCCGTCTTTTTTAATCCACATTATGATTTTGCTGTACAGCTACCGCATCCCCATATGCAAGCTATGATGTGACATTTCCTTTTGGGAAACCACCTAAATATACAGCAGTTTTACTGATTCCTGTTATCAGTGCCACAACACTGTACCCATGATTTTTTGTGTGGCAAGTGTGATAAAAGCGTAAGCTACAATATGATTCTTGCCATGCACAGGGGTTGCCAGTTTTGGGGGATGGAGCCTAAGGAAGGTGGGACATGGGGAGGAACCTCACAATGCCACAAAGTCCACCCACTAAAGCAACCATTCTCTCCAAGGAAACTGATCTCTACTGTCTGGAAATAAATTGTAATAGGCGGGAGATCTCCCGCCCCCACCTGGAGGTTAGCAACTAAGACCATTCGGCCTCTTTTGCACGCACACCCTTTCCCCAGAGGAGACAGAAGAAGAAACCAAAAAAGATTTCCTTTTCCTTTCTCAGCGGCTCTTGTGCTTTTTCATCCCCCAGTTCTTTTTCCGACGTGCAGCCCAATGGGTTAAGCTCACTGAGTCTGCACGGCTAGAGTGGAAAGTCAGAAATGTCTGGGAGGTGAAAGAGGAGGAGGTTGTGCTAAAAAAAAAAAAAAAAAACGGGGGGTGGGGGAGAGAAAGTGAGGTCATCTTCCTGCCCCACCCGCTCCCCTGTCCACGGGTGAAACTTCCTATTGGATCCCCCACCCGGGATCCGGCAAGATCCTTTTGCCGGGGCTGCAGAATTGCAAAGAAGCCAGGGGGGGCCGGTGAGTAGCAAGCGAAAGGCAATGGGCGGGAGTTGCAGAGGCTGGATCGGGCCCGGAAAAGGTGTGTGGGCAACAAAACGTGGTGTTTCATGAGCACCCACGGATGGGTGACAGGCATCCCCGTGCGCCCAGTGGCCTGAAATGTGTGTGCTGGAGAGAGAGAGGAATGAAGTGTCAATTTTGCTTTAAATTGATTTTGCTGCTATTGGCTCTTAAAGGGTTTGGAGATATCTTTTGTTGCTTTTTGTAATGTCATGTTTTTATTTGAAACTATTTAGCAGGTACGTACTCGGTCACCAAGGGCTTGATTGACGTGTGCAACCACATAATGCACAAAACGTGGACGGGCACGAGCAGGGATGGAAGGATGCGCTACTTCACAATGGGTGCTCTGCGGCATAATTCACAAAAGGATTTGTGTGCTGGCGGCATTGCAATATACTTCAAAGAGGAGAATTATGCGGGTGCTGCAGCACTACCAGATAAAATGTGGATCTGAGAAGCGAGCTGTTTATGGGACAGAAACTTAGTGGGGCTGGGGTGGGGGTGCATTTGATTGTCATAAATATGTCTGGCCATGATCGGAAAAATCAGTGTAGAAGGGCATGCAATTTTTTTCACATCTTATAGAAGGCATTACTGTGGTTTGTGGCCGTTCTGTTATGAAAGGTTGATTTTCCACATAGTATTAATAAATCATCGTTTTGACCCCTTGAGCTGTCTGAATCTCTTGGCGTCTGTGGCCTCCTCAAGGGTTCTGGGACTTCGGTCCCAAGAAAGTAGAGGGGTGGGGCTCTGACAGAACAGCCCCTGGAGGTGGACACGTCCTTTTAAGTAGCGTCCCTAAAACTTAAAGCCTTCGCCCAACAGTCGTCTCAGTGTGACTGCCCTAAGGTAAACTTATTTTGCCTTCAGTGCCGCTGGTCGCCACATCTCAAAAAGGATATCGAACAGATAGAAAAAGTGCAGAGAAGGGCAACGAGGATGATTGAAGGATTGGAGCACCTTCCTTATGAGGAGAGGCTGCAGCGTTTGGGGCTCTTTAGCTTGGAGAGGAGACGGCTGAGGGGGGATATGATTGAAGTCTATAAAATTATGCATGGGGTAGAAAATGTCGACAGGGAGAAATTTTTCTCTCTTTCTCACAATACTAGAACCAGGGGGCATTCGTTGAAAATGCTGGGGGGAAGAATTAGGACTAATAAAAGGAAACACTTCTTCACGCAACGTGTGATTGGTGTTTGGAATATGCTGCCACAGGAGGTGGTGATGGCCACTCACCTGGATAGCTTTAAAAAAGGGCTTGGGCAGATTTATGGAGGAGAAGTCGATCTATGGCTACCAATCTTGATCCTCCTTGATCTGAGATTGCAAATGCCTTAGCAGTCCAGGTGGTTGAGAGCAGCAGCAGCAGCAGCAGCAGCAGCAGCAGAAGGCCATTGCTTTCACATCCTGCACGTGAACTCCCAAAGGCACCTGGTGGGCTATTGTGAATAGCAGAGTGCTGGACTAGATGGACTCTGGTCTGATCCAGCAGGCTCTTTCTTATGCTCTTATGTTCTTATACTGGAAGTGGAGGCTGCTAGCTCAGAAGAAGAGGGGAAGATGGCTTGAGAACAGTGGAGAGAGAGAGCAGTTCTTGGGATCCCAGCGAAAAAAATGGGGAGCCCAAGTTCTGGGTCCAGTCCTTCTGCAATCTGGCTGTTTAATACACCTGGATTCATCCAGGGGCGTTGAGAGTGCCCCCCACTTCTGCGAGGCAGACACCTGCCTGCTGTTGAAGCTCTGACAGTTTTATTTCTATGCTGAGGGAAAGGGGGGCAGTTGGAAGGCCCGTTAGCCTTAAGCCTCATCGCGTTTTCTAAGAGTGCTGCCAGCCGCAATTGCCTTTCTAAATTGTCTCCTTTTTGTTGGGGAACAAATGCGGCCTTTGAAGGGCAGAAAGAAAACTCTTCAGGGCAGCCAAGGTCATAGCAAAGACTGAACCAACGCTTTTGCGTGGGGCGGGAGGAGTCCTAAACCGACTCCCTCAAACATGTTCCCAAAAATCTGTAGGATGCTGATCTGGGGATCTTCCAGTGGAGTGGTTTATTATTATTTAATCTGATTTATTTACTTTTTAAAGTTTTGGTTGTTTTTAGTTCACCTCTTTTCTAAGGCTCAAGGAGGTTTACGTGGTGTCAGTCAAGCACAAAAAAACAGGAGGGGGCATGCAATGAACAGTGCCAGCAGAAATCTAAAGCAGAGCTGAACCAAACCAGAAACCAAGCATGTGCATTTAAACATGGCATGTTGAATGGAGTAGAAGCCACAGAGTTGGAACGTACGTGGCGTAGGAGGTTAAGAGCTCGTGTATCTAATCTGGAGGAACCGGGTTTGATTCCCAGCTCTGCCGTCTGAGCTGTGGAGGCTTATCTGGGGAATTCAGATTAGCCTGTGCACTCCCACACACGCCAGCTGGGTGACCTTGGGCTAGTCACAGCTTTCTGGAGCTCTCTCAGCCCCACCCACCTCACAGGGTGTTTGTTGTGAGGGGGGAAGGGCAAGGAGATTGTAAGCCCCTTTGAGTCTCCTGCAGGAGAGAAAGGGGGGATATAAATCCAACTCTTCTTCTTCTTCTTCTTCTTCTTCTTCTTCTTCTTCTTCTTCTTCTTCTTCTTCTTCTTCTTCTTCTTCTTCTTCTTCTTCTTCTTCTTCTTCTTCTTCTTCTTCTTCTTCTTCTTCTTCACTGAGTCAGCAAGTGTTAGCTGAACCTCACGGATAGTGGGATGCACACCCTCCTTCTCAGCCAGCATCGCTTTTGACTTTCCTGGGTTGTGTTTCCATTTTTTTTTTGGTCATTCGGCCACAGCAGTCCGGCAGTAGCTCGCAATTTCTACCACGTCACCGAGGGACATGGATAGAGAGCTGTAAACTGGGTGTTGCCTGCATGTTGGTGATATCCAGCTCCAAAGCCCCAAACAATTTATCTTAAAAGGTTTTATGCCAGAGTGGAATAATGAATGGGATACAATTGCACCCTGTGGAACCCCACAAAATAACTCCAACTGTCAGGTGACACTCAAAATCCCAGGAGATTCAAATGCAGCCTTTCTGCACAACTATCGATTTACAAGCAGGGTGGAAGTCCATTAGAAGCTACCGTGTTTCCCCGAAAACAAGACAGTGTCTTATATTAATTTTTGCTCCCAAAGATGCGCTAGGTGGCGTAGGAGCAGCAGTGGCGTAGGAGGTTAAGAGCTCGTGTATATAATCTGGAGGAACTGGGTTTGATTCCCAGCTCTGCCGCCTGAGCTGTGGAGGCTTATCTGGGGAATTCAGATTAGCCTGTGCACTCCCACACACGCCAGCTGGGTGACCTTGGGCTAGTCACAGCTTCTCGGAGCTCTCTCAGCCCCACCTACCTCACAGGGTGTTTGTTGTGAGGGGGGAAGGGCAAGGAGATTGTAAGCCCCTTTGAGTCTCCTGCAGGAGAGAAAGGGGGGATATAAATCCAAACTCTTCTTCTATGTCTTATTTTCAAGGGATGTCTTATTTTTCTGTGTTTGTGTTCGTCAGACATGCTTCCAAACAAGAACTTTGCTACGTCTTACTTTTGGGGATGCCTTATATTTCACACTTTAGCAAAACCTCTACTACGTCTTATTTTCCGGGGATGTCTTATATTCGGGGAAACAGGGTATGTTTCTGCCTTCCAGACATGAGAATCAGCAGGAGAAAGGAGCTTGAACATTTTTAAATGGTGGGAATCAGTTTAGGTCCGGGGCCTCCAATGTGGATTCCTGTGGGTGCCGTGGCGCCCACCAAATGTGACGATGAGAGCTTTGCATAGCGAGCGTACTGACTGGTCACTTGAGGTGTGGTTGTATGTGCAGATTTTAAAAAATATCGCTTTGGCAGCTGCCGCCAACATAGTGTTACACTTTTCGCTGTGTGACTGAATGTAAGTTCATTTTAGCCATTTATAACAACAGCTTCCGAGTGCCATTTTGCGGCGGCCATTTTGTGCCTGTGCCCACTGCACTTTGTCAGGATTTCAAAGGCGCCGAGCGGATCAAAACTTTTGGGGACACCTGGGTTAGGGCAGACTTCTGGTATCTCAGGCACATGGGAGTTTTGTTGGTTTTTTTTTCTGGGTTAAAACTGGAGGCGCACTTCTTTTAAAAATATTTATTTCGCAAAATAAGAAATGGCAGTGACAAAACACAATCTCTGGTAACCAGCATTTGAAATCACCGTTGACGTTGAACTTCCCTGGAACATACCACTCTACCTTCCCTTGCTCAATTGTCACAAGAGAAAGGGTGGGTTGGGTTCTCTCTGGAGTTTGGAGGCAACTGTGAATAACAGCCCGTTATTTTCAATGACAGCAAAAACAACAACACCTTTTGACCCCTGAATGCATGTCATGACAGCATATCATCAGAACCAATATTCGCAACTATTTTCGTCTTGTTGCTTACCTTAAGGCAGGGGTGTCAAACTCGTGGCCCTCCAGATGTTCATGAACTACAATTCCCATCAGTCCCTCCCAGCATGAGCATTGGCTATACTGGCAAGGGCTGATGGGAATTGTAGTTCATGAACTTATCTAGTCAGTTTACAACGCCTAATATAGGACTAATATGATGAGGGGGAGCTGCCTTACATCCATCATGTGAAAATAAACTACCTTGTATGCCATGCTCTGATGGCTGGAACATTTTGATATTTGCAGAGAAAGTTGCAGGGGATTTTTGGCTTAAAATATAAGGAAATTGGAACCTGTGGGCTCTTTTCCTTCTTCTTTGTTCATCTGATTTTACCTTATCTCTCCATTAACAACAAAAAAATTCCCTACAGGTGGGGAAGGAGGAAAGGCATCAATAATTCTCTACATCATAGGTGTCAAACTTGTGGCCCTCCAGATGTTATGGACTACAGTTCCCATCATCCCCGATGGTGGAAACTGTAGTCCATAACATCTGGAGGGCCGCGAGTTTGACACCTGTGCTCTACATAGAAGAGAAAGGGCAAGGAGAAAGAGGCCAGGCTTGGGAGTAGGGTCTAGGTCCGTGGTGGCGAACCTTTGGCACTCCAGATGTTATGGACTACAATTCCCATCAGTCCCTGCCAGCATGGCCAATTGGCCATGCTGGCAGGAAACTGATGTAGTCAACTGGAATGGGGTGCTCCTGATCTAGGGCCAGTGCAGTCCTTTCCAGCTCTCTTTGCCTTCAGATTCTCAGTATGTGGAACCTGAATGTGACTCACTTTGGTAGAAATGGGATGGTGGCTTCCCTAGGACGTTCAGTCGTGAGCTGTTTTGAGAGACTGGACTGTGGTATATGTGCTGTTTAAAAAATGAATGTCTGCACTGGCTGAGCTCTGACCTGGATGGCCCAGGGTAGCCCAGTCTTGTCACATCTTGGAAGCTAAGCAGGGTCAACCCTGGTTAGTATTTGGATGGGAGACCTCCAAGGAAGCCCAGAGTCCCCACATGGAGGCGGGCAATGGCAAACTACCTGCTAGTCTCTTGCCTTGAAAACCTTATTGAGTTTTCATCGGTCGGTTGCGATTTGATGGCACTTTACAAACACACACACACCCCACACTAGCTAAAGCTTCTGGACCATTTTCAAGGGAAGTTCTCCAATTTCACCCATTCTTGGTGGTGAAAAGTGCCATCAAGTCCAACTGACCCCGTGGGGCAGTGGTGGGATCCAAAAATTTTAGTAACAGGTTCCCTCGCCAGCCCCCTCTCAGCAAAGGGGGCAGAGGCATACCTAGGCAAACCTGAGCCCTGGGCAAAACCTGAGTTGGATGCCCCTCCCCCCATGGGCAGCCACCCCACCACGACCCCCCAAGATTTTTTTGCACCAGGTCATTTCTAAATCATCATCACATTATAGAAAATGCCTCAACTCACAAATCTGAACACAGCAATGGTGAAACACACAGGTTCTTTGACTGGTGAGATAAAAGGTACAAAAGGCGGAGAATCAATGAATTGCAATACCTGACAGGGATTAACCCAGTTCAGGGAGTTACATTATTAGTCACAATTGCTATACGGAACCTTCACGTTCAAAGGCAGGATGCCTCTCGGGGAGGCGAGGGCGTGGAGATGGAAAAGCGGACCCAATTAGTAACCCCCTCTCGGCACACACAAATAATTAGTAACCCACTCTCGGGAACTGGTGAGAACATGCTGGATCCCACCTCTGCTGTGGGGTTTTCAAGGCAAGGAACGTTCAGAGGTGGTTTGCCATCGACTGCCGCCACGCGGTATTCTCTGTGAAGCAAAGCTGAACTTCTTTGGTTGTCTCCCAACCAAGTACTAACCCCGCTTGGCTTCTGAGAGCTCACAAGATAGAGCTAATCTGAGTCAGGACTAGGCACCAATTAAAGAAAAAACATTTAGTCAAATTTTGGGTTGATTTTGCTTGTCTGTGTGGTTTGTGTGTGTGCTGTTACTAGCTTTAGAAACTGATTTGTACTTGCTGTGCAGAGGTTTTGCTCCAAGGGGACGGGGGGGTGCGTGACGCATGGGTGCGCCCTGTGGAAGTGGCATTTTAAGGTAGGCGTTCCGGTAGGCGAGGGGTGGAGGGAGCCTTGCAGTGCACTGGCTTCCCTCCTTGCTTTCACATACTCTGCTGCTGTGTCTTTGCTATTATAATGGTTGATCTGTTGGTTTTATGTGGAAGCCGTGCCACAAACATTCAGTTGTTGTTGTTTTCTTTTCTCATTCAAGAGCTCTAGCCAGGGATAAAGATGGAGGAGAAGAACACGGCAGAACCCAAAGCTGGGGAGAGATTGGCAGCAGCAGGCAAAGATCTTCACATTGTCCAAGTTGGGATGATGAGGGAGTTCCAGAGAGGGGCGGCTGCGTCCCAAATTAAACAAGAGCCGGATGAGGGGCTACAGCAAAGCTGGGCCGTCCAGCGACAGCAGTTCCGGAAGATGACAGGGCAGACTTCATATTCAGGATGGGCCGGCGCTCCGCTCTTTCAGCCCCTGTCAGAGAACCGGGCGACAGAATTTCAGGGCTCTTCCAAGGGAGGAAGTGAGGCCAACCAGTGGCCACAAGGAGAAAGTCCAACTCGATCCACGCCAGGCCTCAGTGGTCACGAAGACCACGAGGTCTACGAAAACCTGGACTCTTCTGTGGAAGTGAAGGAAGAGATCCTGGATGAAGTGGACGCCGCCAACTTGGAGCTACGGTGTCAGCGCTTCAGGCAGTTCAGCTACCGGGAGTCTCAGGGCCCCCGAAAGATCTTCTGCCAGCTCTGGGAACTTTGCCACCAGTGGCTGAAGCCGGAGAAACATACGAAGGAGCAGATTCTGGAGCTGGTGATCCTGGAGCAGTTCCTGATGATCCTGCCTCTGGACATGCAGTGCTGGGTCAGGGAGCACGGCCCCGAGACCTGCGCTCAGGCGGTGACCTTTGCGGAGGATTTTCTGTGGAAGGTGCCGGAAGCTGATGGAACAGAGCAGAAGGTGAGAAAAGCTCATCCAAATCATCCCTAGTAAGAACAAAGACGGATTTCTTCCTCTCAGTTTAGGCAAAGGGGAGTTAATGACTTTGCTGAAAAAGAAACATCCTTGAAAAAACCCTTTTTTGTGGCGAAGTAGAGGGTGGCATGCTACTACTGCAAGAGCGCCAGGGATGCATGGCAGCTGACAGGCTGGCGTGGCGATGAGAACGCTGCGCTGTCGCCGCCCCCGTCGTGGGGAGTGCCTAGGGACCCCGCGCTACTTGAGGAGAGTAGCGCGGGGCTTAAGGTAAGTGGGGAAAGGCCCTGAGAGAGCATGTCTGGCCCAAGGTCACCCAGGGAACTTCCATGGCCCAAGTGGAGATTCAAAACTGGTTCTCCCAGCTCCCAGTGACATTTAACTCCTGCACCACATTCCATATGCTTTCTTTTTTCTCTCTCTAATGATTTATTGATTTATTTTAGATGCGCTCTCTCTCTCGTTAAACATGACCCCTTAATAAACAACAGAGGTATATCATAAGTAAAGGATTTATAATAACAGATATTATATAATTCCTGATAAGTCACTCATAGTAGCTCATGGAAAACATAAAGAACAATTCCCTCTATATCCTTATCTTTTCAAAACATCATGAACATAATATAACATTCCATAAATTTATTTGAAATATCAGCAGTTTCTTATCTGTTCTTTGGTGATGTTAATAATAATAATAATAATAGTAATAATAATAAGAGTTTGGATTTATATCCCCCCTTTCTCTCCTGCAGGAGACTCAAAGGGGCTTACAATCTCCTTGCCCTTCCCCCCTCACAACAAACACCCTGTGAGGTAGGTGGGGCTGAGAGAGCTCCGAAGAACTGTGACTAGCCCAAGGTCACCCAGCTGGCGTGTGTGGGAGTGCACAGGCTAATCTGAGTTCCCCAGATAAGCCTCCACAGCTCAAGCGGCAGAGCGGGGAATCAAACCCGGTTCCTCCAGATTAGATACACGAGCTCTTAACCTCCTACGCCACTGCAACACATTTTCCCAAACTGGAATTCAAGCAGTTGCTTGCTGGTGGAGGATTAGTTTAGGAACTGCAAGAAGGGTTAAGACGGATTCCGAACCCGGTAAACCAACACGATCGTTAATGTAATCCAATAATACAACTTTTGGATCATATTGTCAATGAATTGGATTACAAAATCCCCCCAATTCTGTCTTTTTGCACAATTTATGTTTCAGATCTTGGAGGAAGCAGATGAGTTGGCAGCAGACTCTCCCAAGTCAGAGCTGGACCCGTCAGACATTGTGAAGATTGAGCTCTCCATGGAGAACTTACAAGACGGTGAGGATGAGGAAAAGGAGGAGACATCAGGCTAGCCTGAACTTCCTTGACCACAGGGACTTTCTGGGATACTTGGAACAAAGGTCCTTTTCTGCACTCTAAATCAGAGTCCAAAGCTGCTTTCAGTCAAGGCAGATTAAAGTCCCAGCTACTCTGCTCAGACTGACAGCACCTTCTCAAGGTCTCAAACAGAGAACAGTCTGGTTCTGGTGGGTTTTCTGGGCTGTGTGGTCGTGGTCAGGTGGATCTTGTTCCTAACGTTTTGCCTGCATCTGTGGCTGGCATCTTCAGAGGTGTATCACAGGGGGAAGTCAGACAGTTACACTGTTACACAGTGTGTAACAGACTTCCCTCTGTGATACACCTCTGAAGATGCCAGCCACAGATGCAGGTGAAACGTTAGGAACAAGATCCTGAACCCTGACTCTTCCCACCAGAACCAGTAGAATCTGGCCGTGAAAGCCTTCAACAATACAGAGAACAATCTGTCCCAAAACTTGACCCATGCAGCCCAGCCATGAGGTCCTTTTGACTGGTAATGTCAAAAGATTTTCTACATGCAAACCGAATTCCTGCAGTGCCTTATGAGAAAACGCTGACCACTGAACCCTTGAGAATGAAGCGGCTTTACATGGAGTTGGGCCTTTGATTTATGCTGCTTCTGTCTGCTCTGACTGGCGGTATCTCTCTCAGCCTTGACAGCCTTTTAGTGGGAAATGCCAACAATTGAGCCTGGGGAGGGGTCTGTGGCTCAGTGGCAGAGCATCCACTTGGCCTGCAGAAGGTCCTAAGTTCGATCCCGGTCAGCTCCATTTTAAACATCAGGTGATGTGAAAGATCTCTCTGCCTGAGACCGTGGAGAGCAGCTGCTCGCCAGAGTAGTCAAAACTGACCTTGACGGGCCAATGATCTGAGTAATAAGTAGGGTTCACATATATACCATATATACTCGTGTATAAGCTGACTTTTTCAGCACCTTTTTTATGCTGAAAAAAAACCCCTCGGCTTATACTTGAGTGAGGGTCCCACTTACCTGTTCTCCGGTGCAGTGCGGGTGTTCTCCGGTCTCTCCCGCTCATCTGCGGGCGCCTGCAGCCTCTGTGGGTGGTCCGATGACTGCTGATATCACCGTTCTTCTTTTCTCCTGCACGCCGGCAGCCTCTGTGTTGTCCATGCTGTACTGGGCAAGAACCTGCCCGCTTCTGTGTGCTGGTACCTGGGGCGCACCTCATCTTTGTCAGATGAATGTCAGATGCGGCCCCTCTTCTTCTCCTGCTCTTCTCCAGGGATGTTACCAATGACGTAGCCTTTACAGTCTTACCCGTGCTCCGCCCAAGCATTATAGTCTTACCCCTTGCTCCGCCCAAGCATTGCTGAATACAAGTACCGGTATATCTCTGGTCTTGGATATACAGTACGTTTATTTACAGTACTCAGTCTGCTATATTTTATTTTTAATTTTCTTATTAACCCCTATCTGGACCCAGATTCTTTTGAGGGGTATCTGTTTTCCATGGTGAAGTCTATCTGTCTTGCTGCATTCTATTGCCAATTGATTTTACTTGTTTATATGTATAGTTGCCTGGACACCACCATTCTTACTATAAATTGACCTCTTTTAAGAACTATAACTAGGGCTTATTTTTGGAGTAGGGCTTACGGTATATTTTGAGAATTCAATCGCTATGGTACGGCATTCTTTTTCAAAGTCTTTTTTTTCTTATCCTGTTAGAAATGGATCCCAATACTTCTAATCCTGGACCAAAACAAAAACGCAGGTCATACGAAGCTGGTTTCAAACTTAAGGTTGTGTCAAGAGCAGAAGAAAGCAATAACAGTGTTGCAAGTAGGGAATTTTGTGTTGCCGAAAAACAAGTGAGGGAGTGGCGGAAAATGAAAGCTGACTTGGAAAAGATTCCAAAGGCAAAAAAAGCTCGACGTGGTTTAACGACTTCATATGAAGCTCTAGAGACTGAATTGCATAAATGGGTTATAGAGTGTCGTCAAAATGGTTCCTGCGTAACACGCAGGGAAATTCGCTTACGTGCCCGTCAAATGGCTAAAGATGACAAATTTAAAGCACCAGGCATTGAAAATTTTGTTGCGTCAGCAGGATGGTGTAGCCGCTTTATGAATAGGTTTGCCTTATGTTTGCGGCAAAGAACAAAAATGTCACAGAAGTTGCCAAAAGACCTTGATGAAAACGTGATGGCATTCCATTCATTCATCATAAAACAAAGAAGGATCCATAACTATGACCTGGGAGATATTGGGAATATGGATGAAACGCCTATGGCCTTTGATCTTCCAAGCAACGGAACCACAGGAAATGAAAAAAACCATTTCACAGTCGTTCTGTCATGTTTGGCTAACGGAACTAAGCTGCGGCCTGTCATTATTTTTAAAAGAAAGACCTTGCCTGAAAAGGTCAAATTCCCACCACGAATCACAGTGCGAGCACATATTAAAGGCTGGATGGATGAAGACGGAACAAAAAAATGGCTGGAAGAAATTTGGAACGGACGACCAGGAGCAGCCTTTAAGAAAAAACCATCATTGCTAGTTTGGGATATGTTCAGAGCCCACACATCTGATGACATTAAAAAAATGGCAAAGTCTTCTCAAGTTACTTTGGCCGTTATTCCAGACGGGCTTACATCTGTATTTCAGCCCCTAGATGTGTGTTTAAATAAACCTTTCAAAGACCGTGTGCGAAAGATGTGGCATGAATGGATGTCATCTGGTCAAGCCCGACTGACAAAAGTTGGAAATCTGATGAAGCCCGACATGGAATTGATAGCAAAGTGGGTCCGTGATGCATGGGAAGAGATTCCAGAGGACATGGTGCAACGCGCCTTCAAGAAATGTGGCATTAGTAATGATATGGACGGCAGTGAAGACAGCGCTTTGCATGAGAACGACAGCAGTGATGGTGATGACTGCGAACTCAGTGATGACGACGACAATGTCTATGCTGATAACCTCACACCAGCTACAGCTGAAGCTCTGTTTGAACATACAGATGCGGAGGAGGAATCCAGTTTTGAAGGATTTTAACTCTTGTGTTTTAGCTTGGTTGCTGGTTGAGCTAAGGTTTTTGTACTTTTCTCACAATACTAGAACCAGGGGGCATCCATTGAAAATGCTGGGGGGAAGAATTAGGACTAATAAAAGGAAACACTTCTTCACGCATCGTGTGATTGGTGTTTGGAATATGCTGCCACAGGAGGTGGTGATGGCCACTAACCTGGATAGCTTTAAAAGGGGCTTGGACAGATTTATGGAGGAGACGTCGATCTATGGCGACCAATCTTTATCCTCCTTGATCTCAGATTGCAAATGCCTTAGCAGACCAGGTGCTCAGGAGCAGCAGCAGCAGCAGGCCATTGCTTTCACATCCTGCATGTGAGCTCCCAATGGCACCTGGTGGGCCACTGCGAGTAGCAGAGTGCTGGACTAGATGGACTCTGGTCTGATCCAGCGAGCTAGTTCTTATGTTTTTATGTACTTTTAAAGTTATTGTTGATACCATATTGTTTTTGTTGACCCTCTTTTCCACTTACAGGGCTAGTTCACTGTTTTTCTTTGAAATAAATATTCAAAAACATTTAACCTACTGATGCCTCAATTAATGTAATTTTATTGGTATCTATTTTTATTTTTGAAATTTACCAGTAGCTGCTGCATTTCCCACCCTAGGCTTATACTCGAGTCAATACGTTTTCCCAGTTTTTTGTGGTAAAATTAGGTGCCTCGGCTTATATTCAGGTCAGCTTGTACTCGAGTATATACGGTGTATACATTATTCATCTTCATGGTCTCTAATCAGTCCTTCATGGGAACTGTGCAGGCGCAGGCTGGCTATGGAGAGAGGATCTAACAAACTTCTAGAACTTTCTGCCTTTTGGAGTGCTTTCCCTCCCCTCTGGCACAGAATTGAAGCGTTTTCCGCCCAAACAGTCAAGTGACAGAGTGGGAGGGAGCGCTCCTTTCCTCGGTTCTCCTGCTGGCGCTGTGGTAGTTGGATGTCTTCTGCGACTTCCAGCTGTCGAGTGATTTTTCTGAGGTGATTTTCTTTTCCCTGCAATTGCTTCTGCGATGAGAAATCTCCCTCTGAATAACATCATGGAGGGAAAGAAGATTGCGCACTTTTAAAAAAAGTCTCAAATGTGGGACAAAAATGGCTAAAAATGATGAGCACTTGGACTGCCTCATCTGTTGAGGAGGAAGTCACGTCCCTTCCATTTGTTGAGCTTGTGCTCTGTTGACACCAAAAACCAGGCCGAAGCCTGCTATCCATTTAAAAGCAGCATTGTGGAAGAGATTTCCGGCTGCTCCAGGTTTGAACTGTGAGGACTCAGGTAGGAGTTCTCAATCCTCCTCAGTTGTTTCTTTCCTCAAGCCTTTCACCTCAGGATCTGCCCCTCCAGGGAATTTGGAGAGGGCTGCTTCCGAACCACCAGCCAAAAAGAAGAAGAAGAAGAAGAGAAGAGTTTGGATTTATATCCCCCCTTTCTCTCCTATAGGAGACTCAAAGGGGCTTACAATCTCCTTGCCCTTCCCCCCTCACAACAAACACCCTGTGAGGTAGGTGGGGCCGAGAGAGCTCCGAGAAGCTGTGACTAGCCCAAGGTCACCCAGCTGGCGTGTGTGGGAGTTCACAGGCTAATCTGAATTCCCCAGATAAGCCTCCACAGCTCAGGCGGCAGAGCTGGGAATCAAACCCGGTTCCTCCAGATTAGATACACGAGCTCTTAACCTCCTACGCCACTGCTTCTCCTGGGGGCTAAAAAGGCCCCCAAATCTAAACATCTGTGGGTGAAAAAGCACGCTCCGGCAACAAAGTCTTTGCTGCCTCAAGCAGTCTGTTGCTCGTCAACATTGCCTCAGTGCCAGTCTTGATCAACGTTGAGATCTCCTTGACGTCATATGCCACCAGATTTTCCATCAGAGCCATCTAGAGCCCATAGCCCTACTTGGGGCCCGCGTTTAGAGTGCCATTCGTCATCTCCGACCCATAGCACAGGGTCACATCAAGGTCAGAGTGGGTCACCTACGAAGCAGTCACCTCAATCAGTCGATAGACACCGACAGTCTCCTCTTCGCATTCTCCATCTCGGAGTCAAAGGCAATCAACATCTCGACAACAAGTCTCTACCTCCCCCTCGGCTGCTCAGTGTGCACCTCCACCTTATCGATGCCAATCGCCATCAACAGAAGCGGTTGTACACCTGCTTTGTCTGTAGGAGAAGCAGCCTCTGTGGCATCAGACGATGATAACGCCGAAGATCATCCTTCAACGATGACTGGGGTTTGTCATTCTCAGCTGCATCCAGACCTTTGGGTGAAGCCCCACTGGTGCCCTCCAGGGCAGTGTCGTTGCTGCCCACCATACTTACCTACTTGGAAACAGGGTCACCATTATAGCCAAGCCCCTGGTTCATCCACATCAGTAAGGTCTCACCCACGTTCTCAACCAACTACTCTAGAAGCACAGCAGCACCACCATTATCCATCACCTCCACATCTGTCAGATACTGAGGAGCATTACCGTCAGCTATCTGAGGAGGAATCAGAATCTACCTCTATGCCCTCTCCAGAAGATGTTGCTGGGGACCCTTCTCCTATTTCACCATCCGACATCATAAGATTTTACTCTGAGCAATTAATTAGAATGGCGAGGGCTCTGAACTTAGAGTATGAAGCTGATTTTCCTGCTTCGGACCCTGTCCGCATTCATAGGACAATGTGCCTGTATCTCTTCCCCTGTTAAAGGGATTTCTTGACAGGGCACATGCCAACTGAGCACAGACATGATGATGATGATGATGATGAAGAAGAAGAAGAAGAAGAAGAAGAAGAAGAAGAAGAAGAAGAAGAAGAAGAATACCAGTGGTGCCAGTGGTCATCGGCGCACTGGGTGCTGTCCCAAAAGACCTGGGGCACCACTTGAAACAAATTAACATCGACAAAATCAACATCTGTCAACTTCAAAAAGCCGCGCTGCTGGGCTCCACAAACATCCTTCGCCGATACGTCACAACATCCTAGGTCCCTGGCTGGGGCTTGATGGTGATGTAGACCAACACCGACAGTGATACCTGGCTGCCGTGTATTTTGTATAATAATAATAATAATAATAATAATAATAATAATAATAATAATAATAATAATAATAATAATAATAATAATAATAATAATAATAATAATAATAATAATAATAATAGGCAGCCCTGCTGGGATCCGCACGAATACTACGCCGATACATTACAACTTCCTAGGCCTCTGGGTGAGGCTCGAATTGTAATGAAGGCCAACAACCAGCTAGAGATCTGGCAGCTGTGAAATCTACAGCAACAACAACAATAATAATAACAAACTGGTGGTTATTAGTGTTTAATCCTCATAAGTACAATAAAAAACCAAGTTTATACACAGGGGAGAAGCCACGCTGGACATAGTGTGTAACATACTTTCCTCTGTGATACACTTCTGAAGATGCCAGCCACAGATGCAGATCCACCAGACCGCAGCCACATAGCCCAGAAAACCCACCACAACCAATTTTAGTAAACTTTTAGTATGTTAGAAGGAGCTGAAAAGTCCAGTTGTTCAAAATTATATAAACATTGTCAAAAAGATCAAAAGATCAAAAGATCGAAAAATGAATAAGAAAAAAGAGAAAGAACAAAGTTTATTCTTGATCTCAGGGGACAAGTGATGTATTTAGCAATTCAAAGCCATTTATCTTCCAATGGAGTTTAAAAAACCTTAGCTGTCAGGTGCAATCCCAGCAAGTCCACAAGATGGCAGCAGATGACAACAATGTGTTAAACAAGTAAGGCAGTTTCTAAGGAAGTTGGAAGTCTGTTTGAATTAGAAAATAAACTTTGAGATAAAGGCTGGTTCTGGTTCCCATGGAACTCTGGCTCAAAAAACCTGATCTTGTTAAAATGAAATTAAAATGGTATGAAGCTGAATAGTCATAGGTAACTTTTAATTCATCTGCACCTACAGAAAACTCCAGTTTCTGCCAGGGTACCTGTTAATCCTGTTAAATGCTTAGAAAGCCTCAATTATGTTCTTAGCAGAAAGTTCACACACGTACCTTGTCAGAAGAATAGAAGAAGAGTTTGGATTTATATCCCCCCTTTCTCTCCTGTAGGAGACTCAAAGGGGCTTACAATCTCCTTGCCCTTTCCCCCTCACAACAAACACCCTATGAGGTGGGTGGGGCTGAGAGAGCTCCAGAAAGCTGTGACTAGCCCAAGGTCACCCAGCTGGCATGTGTGGGAGTGCACAGGCTAATCTGAATTCTCCAGAGAAGCCTCCACAGCTCAAGCGGCAGAGCGGATAATCAAACCCAGTTCCTCCAGATTAGAATGCACCTGCTTTTAACCACTATGCCACTGCTGCTCCTACGCTACAATACTGCTCCTACGCTATACTACACTGCAATAGATGTAATTGACTTGGTTATTAGCTGTTTATTGCCTGTTGGTTATAAAACCAGTCGTGTAATCCATTTAATGAGTTGGGAGACTTGCTTCACACAATGAAAATCCAGTCTGGTAGAAGGGAGAAAGAAGACCATTCAGATAGCCTGTCCTCTGGGCCCTGCTGGCTCAGAATTCATTGCTAGTGCCCTCCTCCATCCCTGCTGTATTTCATTCCAGTTAAGATTAGTAACTATGGCTGTCTTTTGCGTTCTGCTTCCTTCCCTAGTCATTGGCTGAGTTGCTATAATGTCACAGAGGCCTAAAGGATGACTGAAGACAGAGAAATTTGAGGGAGAGGGGCCAAAGTTACGCAGAACTGAACTTGAGGCAACTTTACAGCTCATAATTCTTTTTTTATGCATAAATGAATAAGGATTGTTATTAATGATGCCTGGAGGAATTCTTTGCATCTAGTATGGGACATAACTTACAATGGAGATTCTTTGCTTGTTTCAGGAGACCACCAACAATATTTTCTTGATGAAGCAGGTGAATTGCAAGAGGGAGCTTGTGGCGCTGGGAGGAAAAAGGCCACTTTTGATAGTGGGAAAACCCTTCATCCACCATCTGACCACCTTTCCAAGAACCAGAAGATGCCACTGAAGGAGAAGCCCTATAAATGCTCGTACTGTGGGAAAATCTCTGATTGCAGGGCGCACCTGATCATCCATGAAAGAACCCACACAGGGGAGAAGCCACATAAATGCTCTGTCTGTGGCAAGAGTTTCACTCGGAAAGAGTCCCTCATTATCCACGAGAGGTTTCACACAGGAGAGAAGCCCTATAAGTGCTCAGTGTGTGGCAAAACCTTCAGTGATAAAATTGGCCGTCTGATACATGAGAGGACCCACACGGGAGAAAAACCATACAAGTGCACTGAATGTGGGAAAAGCTTTGGAACTCGCTGTAACCTCCTAAGGCATAGAAGGGTGCACACAGGAGAGAAACCGTATAGGTGCTCAGATTGTGGACAAAGCTTCAGGTATAGACCACAACTAGTGATACATGAGGGATCCCACAAGGGCGAGAAACCATATAAGTGCCCAGACTGTGGAGAGAGCTTCAATCAAAGTCGGCACCTTGTTATTCACAAGTGGACCCACACCGGAGAGAGACCACATAAATGCTCCATTTGTGGAAAAAGCTTCAATCAAAAATCAGATCTCATTACCCATACAAGAACCCACACAGGCGAGAAACCATATGTGTGCTCAGAGTGTGGGAAAAGCTTTATTTCAAGCTGCCAGCTCCGAAAGCACGAGAGAATCCACACAGGTGAGAAACCATACCAGTGTTCAGAGTGTGGCAAATGTTTTACATACAGCTCTCACCTTACAACCCACAAAAGAACGCACACGGGAGAGAAACCATACCAGTGTCCAGACTGTGGTAAGTGCTTCATTTCCAGCTCTCACTTCACGGCACACAGAAGGACGCACACAGGAGAGAAACCCTATCAGTGTTCATACTGTGGAAACAGCTTCATCCAGAGATCACAGCTTGCCAAACACGAAAGATCACATACAGGCGAGAAGCCGTATATATGTTCAGAGTGCGGGCAAAGCTTCCGATGGAGTCAAGGGCTTAAGAAACACATGAGGACTCACACCGGAGAGAAGCCGTATAAATGCTCACAGTGTGAGAAAACATTCACCAGTTCCTCAAATCTTTCTAGACATCAGAAAATCCATGCTAGGGAGAAACTGTAAGGAACCTGATTGAAGAAAAGTCCCATAAATGCTTAGACTGTGGGACAGAATATTGGGCAGACATCAGAAAACCTCATCAAAGGAAACTCTTTCCATTGTGCCAAATCATTCAAGGGTACGGTAACACCTTGCAGCTAATTCACATTGTAAATAGAGTCTTCGGAAAGCTTGACTGGAAATAACTTCCTTTGATAGGTCCCAGTACCCTAGTCCTCAGATAATCCAGCGCCATCACCACATATGAATTTGGTTCGCTGCCCATTCACAAGGGCTGGGTACCCCAAAATCTGATGCGGGCATCTTAGGAACTAATTTAAGCCCTTGTGCAGGTTCAGTGTCTTAAGGGGTTGTTATTGGCCTTAAAGAAAGGTTTTGTTTAGGAACTTGTAAGGTATTATTCCATCTCTCTTGCTGAATGTATACAACCACTGAGAATCATTTCAGCCCATTATCACAGGGTTTCTTTAGAGTTTGGCATGGTGTTGTGTACATGTTGTACTCTAAGCCACTGTTCCCTGCCCAGAGCTGATGAGATTTGTATTGGCCAAGGCTGTGAATTGTATAAATTCAGATTTTAGGACATGCCATTGACTGTAGGTTTTACATTTAGAGTTTATTTCTGGCCCTCATTAAATTCAACAATGCCACGTCGTTTGCAGTATTTGTTCTGACAGTGGAATAAAAGTCCTTGTTTCCTAGTTGGCAATGGTCTTTTTGAGGTACCACTGTTGGTTTTGAGAAGTGGTTTGCAAAACTGCGGTTTGCGTTAACCATCGTGAGCAGAAACTGTGGTACGGATGTCATAGTGCACTGTGCTTAGCTCTGAAATTGAAAGGGAGGAGAAAAATTCTGTACAGAAAAGCACACTCTGGGCTGCTCTCTGAGAGAAAATCCTGATGATAAAGAATGGGTTTTGAAGTCGTTACGGACGACGCAATGAAGAGACGAGACGCAGCAATATCATCCGGTGGAGAGAAGCCAGTGGCGATATAGCGTGATCGATGGATCTGGCTAATCTGCCGAGCTGGGGTCCCTGGCACCTTTTATTAAGGGTTTGGGGAAGGCGGGAAAGCGGGAGGATGTTGCACAATACATGACTCATAGGGGCTGCGTACGTGCGGGAGGAAACGTTCCTGTCTGGGCCTAATCCATACCTGGGGGTATGTACCTTTTGTCCCTTTGTCCAGGCATCATGTGACCCATGATTCATGGGGGTCTTGTGACAGGTGAGCTTGTGCGCCCAGAAGGCAGATGGCGCAGGCATTCCTGTGCTCTGTCTGAGGCTCTCCTGTGCTCTGCTGAGGCCCTACAGGTTTAATTGCCCTGAGGAAGGCCTGATGCCAGGGAATCTCGCAGGCCTTGGCTGGTGTCTCATGACAGTGGTGGGAGGGCCATGACTGAAAAGACTCAGTCTGAGGGGCCCACCATTTTAGCCATTGCCAGGGAAGCAACATTCAGTAGGTTTTCCTGTCACCATTCCAGTGGGATAGTCATGTAAGTCTGTTATAGCAAAACAAAATGGAAGTCCAGTGGGACTTTTTAAAGACCATTTAGTGTGAACTTCAGATACAATGGCAGGTAAGAAACTTGTTTACCTTGTTTTTTTTTAAATTACAGAAGGGGAAAGAGGGAGGAGATGAGCAGAGAGAAGGGCCTAGTTTATACATCCCTGTATGATTTCATCTCACTTATTCTCCTAGGCCACTCTCTGCTCAACTCACACTCAGGAGCAGCAGTGGCGTAGGAGGTTAAGAGCTCGTATATCTAATCTGGAGGAACCGGGTTTGATTCCCAGCTCTGCCACCTGAGCTGTGGAGGCTTATCTGGGGAATTCAGGTTAGCCTGTGCACTCCCACACACGCCAGCTGGGTGACCTTGGGCTAGTCACAGCTTCTCGGAACTCTCTCAGCCCCACCCACCTCACAGGGTGTTTGTTGTGAGGGGGGGGAGGGGCAAGGAGATTGTAAGCCCCTTTGAGTCTCCTGCAGGAGAGAAAGGGGGGATATAAATCCAAACTCTTCTTCTTCTTCTTTCCGCTTTCCCGCCTGTAATTTTCCCCGTCATCTGCAACAAGGTAAAGAGGTTTCTTCCTTGTATTTAAAGAAGTGAGCTTGGCCTCACAAAAACTCATAGTGGAATAAAGGTTGTTAGACTTAAAGTTGCCACTGGACTTCTGTTTTATTTTTCCTGGAATGAGCACATCTTCCACAAAGGTTCATAGAAGAAGAGGTGGCTCTTTTGAAAAATAGGCCTCGGGTTGTGAAGGCTATTCCAGCAACTGTAAATGGATCCAGAGCATGCTGGAAGCTAGCTTCACTGCCTTCAAAACACATTACATGATCAAAGGCCCCTTCCGCACACGCAAAATAATCAGTTTTCAAACCACTTTCACAACTATTTGAAAGTGGATTTTGTCATTCCACACAGCTTCAAAGAGCACTGAAAGCAGTTTGAAAGTGCATTATTCTGCATGTGCGGAATAAGCCAAAGAATTTGATGGTGTTGAAAGCCAGGCTTTTATGGGAACTTGGCCATTCGGAGCTTGAAAAGTAAGCCCCAAGGTCTTGAACTGGCAGCCAAGGAACTCATGCCAGCATTGAAGGAACATGGCCTTGCAGTTCCATTCCAACCAGTAACCAACAGAATTCAGGACGAAAAGGTCAAATGTACACTACACACACATACAGACACACACTCAGGGAATTATGCCTCTTATCGGATCATCTTCAAACCTCTTTGGCTCATGCTTCAGTCTGATGATGGGGTGGGCAGACTTATCTTCCAAACTTTAAATTCCAAATGGCCCCTGTTGAAAAGTACTTTCCAACAGTCAGCATGGTAAGGATTAGTAAAGTCTGTGGGCATGCTGCTTTATATCCTGCTTGAAGAAATGTTCTGCTGCTCTGGGTTCAAATCCTTGTTGCACCAGGAAGCTCACTGGGTGACCCGAGACTGTCATTCTTAGCTTTATGTCTCTGAAAGGGTTGTCATGAGGGCAAGATTGGGTGGCCAACACCCTGGAGAAAAAAATCCTGGCTCTCTAATAGAGGTCAGATGGGATGCTGTTTTTCGGTGAGGTGATTTCCCTCTGAATCGCAAAAGATCTTTTAACGAGGCAGGATACTTCGCACTAAGCCTGTTAGTAGCCGTACAGTAAACAATTTATTCTACTGATACCAAGGGCCTTTCCCCACTTTTCCCTCTACCACCGTCGCTGCGTACTACTCACTGCGTGCGTCATTTCTGGTGCGCAGCCTGGCTTCCCCACGACCCCGCGGCACCGTTTTCTCCAGCGCCAGGAATGACGCACGCTTAGGGGGCGTGACAGCGGCAGCGTTGGGGTGGCTGCGTTGTTGCCGCCCCTGTAGTGGGGAGTGCCCCGGGACCCCGCGCTACTTGGCCCGAGTAGCGCGCAGCAGAAGATAAGTGGGGAAAGACCCCAAAGGAACTTTTTTTTTCTGGACATGCAATCGAGAACTTTTGAAAAGGGGATTGTGTCCCTTTCAGGTAAGCATGAGTAGGAAAAAATTGACCTTAATACACACATATTTCAAGTGAAAAAGATCAATATAATTTTCATCTTCATTTTTTCTTTCACTTATGTACAACATTTGTATCCTACCTTTCTGGCCACACAAGAACCACCAAGGCAGCTGACAATTTAAAACAAGGGTCCCCAACCATTTTGAGTCTGCAAGCACATTTGGAATCTGACACGGCACAATAGGTACAGCACTGAAATAGCTGCTGTAGAAAGCACAGCCAGCCACAACTTAACTTCAGTAGTATAGTGTGTAGATCCTCGTTCTGTACTGGTAGCTGCTGCCAAAGCAACATTTTAAAAAAATCTGATCACAACTGATCACATCTCCAATAGTCAATCAGAAACCTTGTTGGACAAAAGCCCTGCCTGGCCTCACTTCCTAAGAACATTTCGTGGGCACCAGAAAAAAGTGTTGGTGGGCTCTGGGATGCCCAATGGCACCATGTTGGGGACTTCGATTTAAAATATGGCATGATTTTTTTTAAAATCACATTTTCAAACCAATAAAATCAATACCGTCCCCAACACACTTCATTAAAATTTATAATTTGTGTTTTGTTACGTGCTCCATCTGCTTGTGTTGTATTCTGTTGTTCACTGCCCAGAGCCCTTCGGGGGAGGGGCGGTATATAAAATTAATAATAAATAAATAAAATAACTTAAAATTTTTAAAAAATACATGGAAGTGGTGGAAAGTGCCTTCAAGCTGCTGTGGAATTCTGGCAACCCTGAGTGGTGGCGAACCTTAGGCACTCCAGATGTTATGAACTACAATTCCCATCAGCCCCTGCCAGCATGGCCAGGAGCAGGAGAGGTGGGGAAAGATGGAGCCTTGCGGGGATCCGTAGTTCATTGGTCAAAGGGGGGGTCTGCAACCTGCGGCTCTCCAGATGTTCATGGTCATGCCAATTGGCCATGCTGGCAGGACTGATGGGATTCGTAGTCCATGAGCATCTGGAGAGCCGCAGGTTACAGCCCCCCCCCCCCCCCCCCTTGGCCAATGAACTACGGATCCCCGCAAGGCTCCATCCCGCCCCACTTCTC
Organism: Sphaerodactylus townsendi; assembly: GCF_021028975.2. Taxonomy (NCBI): domain Eukaryota; kingdom Metazoa; phylum Chordata; class Lepidosauria; order Squamata; family Sphaerodactylidae; genus Sphaerodactylus; species Sphaerodactylus townsendi. The sequence continues at coordinate 12,278,485 of NC_059427.1, forward strand.
CGCTCCGGAATTCTCTCACTGACTTGGAGAACCAAAACAAACAAGACCCCGAGCGTTCCTTTGCCGCCCTGTGATTGGCTCTTGCTCCTTCATGCCGCATTCAAATAAGCCAATCCGGTGCTTCGTTTGAACGATTGCGTCGGGGAGGCGCCCCTCCTGCCCTGTCTGTACTAGAGTCGACCAATCCGTAGCAACAAACCGAGGTCTTGTTGTAAGGGGCGTCTTCATTGGTAGCTGGAATCTTTAGTGGATTGGAAGGAGCTGCCGGGTCAGAAGAGCGGGATAGGTCGGCAACCAGGCATGGGGGCGGGCTCTCCAATGTGGCGCATAATCCGAATTTAGCGAGAGAGGTAGAAGCCGGAGTTACTGCTGAAGGTGAGCTGAGCTTTGTGACGTCAAACTGACCTCCTTCGGATCGGGCGGGGGGGGGGGAAGGGACGGGGGGGGGTGTTCGGAGAGCGAAGGAAGCCTTCTGCCATTGGCTGCTGGGTCGATTCCCGAGAGGCTATGACGCCACCGAGGTGAGCGTCGACGTCATCCCTCCACGTAGGAAGAGTAGCTTCTTCCGCCCGCTTCTCAAAGTACGTGCTCCGAACAGGTGCTTTACCTGATGAAATAATGTAGATTTGTAGATGGTATTAAGGAAATGTAATGTAATAAGCTTCAATCTTTAAAATGTCACTTTAAAATTCCACTTGGAATATTTTTATGAAATGAATGTATTTGTATGAACTGTATGTATGGGAATTAATACTGCTACAGGGATGCTGTATTTAACACAGATTCCGTTGTGTGTGTGTAAAATCTCCAGATGCGTAGTTGTGTTAGTAGCAACATGAAGCTGGAATTCAGAGGCAGCTTGTAGTGGAATAAACATTGTTGGTCTTTATTTAGCGTCTCTGGGCATCTTGAAGATCCCTCTGGTCCTTTTAGAGTACGAAAAGGAATAATGAGGTGGTGCAGCAAAACAGTACTTTTTTTGTTGACGTTTTAATGTATGCATAGACATTTAAATCTATGTTTAGCAAGGCTATTGGGATAGTTTTAAGTCTGAGCATGTTGTACTACGTCACATTTTATGTGCATGTGTTTATAATGTACAAACTGTTGATGCATGCGAATATATTTTTTTAATTGTTTTTCTTTACTGGACTTTTCCCTACCATTTTGTCTGTTTTCCAAGATGAAGAATCCATAGTTTCCCTCCTCACAACAAATTGTCCCGTGTTTTTTTCCCCTCACATTTTACCGATCATTAGCTATTTCCACCTATTCTCATGAAGAAGCCTTATTTTATTTTCATTTATATCCCACTTTTCATCCCAATTGGGACCCAAAGTGGCTTACAGCATTCCCTCCTCCTGCACTTTATTCTCTATGTGTATTCTCACATATTCTCACAACAAGCCTGCAAGGTAGGTTAGGCTGGGAGTATACAATCAGATAAGATCCGGCCTTCTGTCCACCCCATCATCTTTCCAGCAGTATGGGAACCACTTCAGCATGGTGAGATCCCATGGTACTGGAGAGTGTATGTGACTACTCCAGACATATAGTTCTTGCATTTATAGCCTGTCCTAGTCTCCAAAAAGCAGCGTGAGTGGGGAGATTCATGTCTGCACAACGCCCTGACCTGGATGGTTCAGGCCAGCCCCATTGTGTCAGATCTCAGAAACTAAGCAGGGTCAGCACTAGTTAGTACTTGAACCACCAAGAAATACCAGGGTAGTGATGTGAAGGCAGGTGATGGCAAACCACCGCTGTCTCTTGCCTTGAAAATCCTACAGGGGTCACCATAACTTGGCTGTGACTTGGCAGCAATTTCTGCCACATACATAGCCTGTCTTTCAGTGAGTGTAAGGAAGGTGTAGGGTGGGGAGAAGTTCCCCTAGGAGACAGAGTTTTTTTAAAAAGGAAATAAACATCACTTTTATTGATATTCAGTAGTTCTGGAGCTTGGGAATATGCTCTGGGGCAGGACCGCTCCCTGTCCAGCATAGGAAGCTGCTAAAAAGACACAGAGCTTTTAAAGCATTTTCCTTGAGATTTTACTCTGCTGAGGCCCCTCATCCTCCCAAACCCATCCCTTCTTAAGTCTCCACCCCAAAATAGTCTTCAGGAATTTCTCCTCCTGGAGTTGGCCCCAATACATCTGACTGTTCACTATTAGGAAAAGGATCCTGGGCTAGATTGGTGAGATCCAGCCGGGCTGCTTGTACATTCTCCTGTCCATATATGGCTTGACCTTCAGGCTTTATATTGCCCTTCTGTGAACTGATTTACTCTCTCTGATTACTTAACGCTCCTATTTATTTCTCTTTCTGACGTTGTAAACATGTGCCCGTAAGATGGCTCTGTTTTAATTATGTGTCTCCAAACATTAAGGCATCGTATTTTGTTTATTCAGGATTTGTTTAAAAGTTGGCCTTGGGGTGGTGCAGGGCAGGAAGAGGAAAAGAAAGAGGCAAGGAATTCTGTTTATTTATTTGTGTTATTTGTAGTCTGCTTTTCTCACAGGGACTCAAGGTAGATTTAGGGTTGCCAGGTCCCCCCTGGGGGATACGTTTTAAAGTGTGTGTGTGTGGGGGGGGGGCAGAATAGGGCTGCCAGATCCAGGTTGCTAAACTCCTACTAGAGACTTGAGGATGGAGCTCAGGGAGGACTCGGGGGGAGGGGGACGCTGCTGGGAATTGTAGTCCATGAACATTTTGACGCCTGTAGCTTGGGGACCTCTGCCAAAGAGCCTCCCCTTCAAAGGACTCATTTTCTCCAGGGGAGCTGATCTCTGTAATCTGGAGATGAGCTGAAATTCCAGGGGATCCCCAAGTCCCCTCCAGAGGTTGGCATCTCTAAGGCAGGTTACACATAGTGGTTCAGTACAGTTGACAAAATGGGACATTCCGTAACCCATGCATTAGGATTTTAGCCACCATTAAAAAAAAACCCTGAAACATGGCTTAAAAGGGTCACATGACACATCAAGCGGTTCAGGAAGTTATGTCATTAGGATCTGCCTTACAATAAGCTACACATAGTTGGGAGCGGCAACGGAGAAGGCGCACATATGGACAGTTGTTGATTTTGCCTTGTTGCAGTTTGGCACCTGCAGAAGTCCCTGCTGGCTTGAGCAAACTACATCGTTATATTCATTGGATTTTCATCTTTCGACGCTGCCTGCTCTTGTATATTCACAATTGAAAAGTGCTGTGAGTTAGGAGTCTTCATTCTATTTTTTAAATATACCTTATAGCCACGGCCGTGTTTTCAATGTGGATGGAACCCGTCCTGCCCATTCCACGTTTTCATTATATAAAGAAGCATCTGGGGAAATTCAGACACATCACATAGGCCAGTGATGGCAAACCTTTTTGAGACCGAGTGGCCAAACTGCAACCCAAAACCCACTTGTTTATTGCAAAGTGCCAACACAGCAATTTAACCTGAATACTGAGGTTTTAGTTTAGAAAAAATGGTTGGCTCTGAGGCGTGCGTTACTCAGGAGTAAGCTTGGTGGTAGTTGTTGGCTTTGCTTTGAAGCAACCATGCGACTCTTCCAACGGGTGAATCACGACCCTAGGAGGGTTTGCTCAAAAGCAAGCCACATTGCCAGCAACCAAGCTTACTCCCAGGTAAAGGATTGCACTTTAGTTCTTTGCATGAAAATCAGTGGGGTTTAACAGCGCTTAACAGGGTTACCTATACTGCTTCCCCAAAACTAGGTCTTAGGTTTAATGCTAATAATCAAGCCCAGTGGCCCAGGCCAGCCTAGATGTGTGTGTGTGTGTGTGTGGGGGGGGGGGTTCCCCCACATGATGAATTTTTTGTGTGTGTGCCCACAGTGAGTGCCACCTCTGGCACCTGTGCCATAGGTTCGCCACCACTGACATAGGCCCTTTGGGTTGGTTTTAATAACTCATTGTAGAAACAATACATTGGCCAAAAGTGTAGATATTTGGGGGGGGGGTGGGGCGTAAACAGGAAGTGTGCAGATATGTCTAGAGTGCCGTGCTAGGGAGGCTTGTGTTCATTTCCCCATGTGGCCATGAAGCTTGTGGGGTATCGTCTCAGCATGTCATACCTCATAAGATTGTTGTGAAGGGTCAGATGAAGGGAGACAGAACTATGTATGCCGTCTTTGAAGGGAGGGCAGGATAAAAATGAAAGATAAATAGGGCATCATTTCCCCTTTGTACTCCTAGCCAGGTACCATGCGGCGTCGCTCACCAGAACGCCCAAGCTCCAGGAGAGATCCCCACGTCTCGCCTCGGCGTCGAGGACGAGCATCGCCTCGGCGCAGTGGGCCAGCATCTCCACGGCGAAGACGGCCACAAACATCTCCACGTCGTCGCACCCAGGTGGGGGCTGCTGAAGAACGGCCAGGTAAACACTCCTGAATTCCAGGTTTGGAAGCTTTCATCAACTCACCTACCTCTTCATAACAGCCTCCCGTTCATCTTTCACATCATTATGTGAAATTTTTACCCTGCCCTCCCAATTGGCCATGCTGGCAGGGGCTGATGGGAATTGTAGTCCATAACATCTGGAGTGCCAAAGGTTCGCCACCACGGCCCTAAGGGAACTTAGGGTGCTTTTCTCCCTCCTCCCCCCATTTTATCCTCACAACAGCTCTGTGAGGTAGCTGAAAAGGTGTGAGTTACTGGCCACGCAACGAACTTCTGCGCTGGGTGGGGATTTGAATGAAATGAAATGAAATGAAACCTTTAATGGCATATCTGTTATTCAGTGGGAATTAAATTAATTTTAAAAATCTGTTTAGACATGCAGCATGAAGAAACCAAAATATTAAACCGTTGAATTAAAATTGGTAAGCATTTGAGAGCGTATCGGAATGACAGTGCACAGAAATCTGGCAGTTGGTTCCAGAGTGGCAATAGAGTTGCTGTCTAGCAGGAACAGGGTTTGGGCAGCATCTGCAGAGTTGCCTAATCCGGCCATAAAAGGGTTGAGGAGATTTTTCCGCTCGGCTTCATACAGAGGACAATGATGGAGAACATGGTGAACAGTTTCCTCGAGACCAAGGTTACAGCTGCAAGTTCTATCAATCGATGAAGTGTGACACTCTCTATTATACCGTCTAATAGAGGGGAGAACATTGCATCTGGCCAAAGTAACAGCATGTCTCAGGTTGGGACCATGTAGAACTGTGATGGCGAACCTTTGGCACTCCAGATGTTAAGGACTACAATTCCCATCAGCCCCCGCCAATTGGCCATGCTGGCAGGGGCTGATGGGAATTGTAGTCCTTAACATCTGGAGTGCCAAAGGTTCCCCACCTCTGATGTAGGAGATGTAAATAGTTGGCTGGAATGGAGAAGCGAGGCAAGATGTTCAGATGTGCGGGCGATCTGGCTGCGACATCTGTCACCCCATTGATCGCCAGGGTCGATTCAGGGATTTGAACTCGAGCCTCCGTGGTCAAAATGTCCGGCTAGGAGCAGTGTCCCAAAGTGGCTGTGGGATCCGAAAGGGATTTAACCCAGCGGTAATTAGTTTATGTTGAGCAAAAAGTTTGGGAATGCGTGACCAATCCATGGATAAAAGTGTTCGGGCTGACCTTCGTTAAAGACAAATAAAACAAAAAACGTCAGGGAGGGGCTTGGGGAATTTGAAATATGCCTCTGACTTTGATTAAAGGGAATCATGGCTGTAATTGGTCCTTGCGGAGGTTTTTTTGGCCAGCGTTGTTTAGTTTAATCCTGTAGCCAACCAGGAGCGTTGAAAGCTAGTGAGCGGTTGGCTTCGTGCCAACGCGATGATTCTTCCTTGAGGCACGCCGGCCCTGGACGGTGGCCTAATAGATTCGAATGATGAGTGCCGTCTGGGGCTAATTAGCCGCCCCTTTGTTTTTGTTGCGGCTCTGGTAAACATTCTTCAAAAACGCAACTTGTCTTGGCAAATGCCAAGATTTTACAGAGAACTGCCTTTTCCCACCGCTCCGGAGGCTTTGTCTTCTATTGGAATGTCAGTCCATCTAGCTTGGCGAGGCCTGCGTTGACTGGGGTGGCCTTGGTCACAGTTATTATCGAAGGCTTTTTGTTCCTACCTTTCCTCCAAGGCGTAATGTTCTGCGAAATGCCCTCGCAACATACCTGTGAGGTAGCTGGGTGAGAGCGTGTGACTGTCCAAGGTCGTTCCTCTGAGCTTTCTGGCTGAGCTGGGATTTGAACCCAGCCCTGGTTCGATGCTTCCAACCAGGGATCCCCAGCATTGCGCCGATGGGCACTAAGGTGCCCACTGGGACATTTCCTGGCATGCATCAAATGTTTCTAGAACGTGGGTGGGATCAGGTGACGCTTTTGCTCAGCAAGGCTTCTGATTGGCTGTTGGAAGTTTGGCCGTGCAACTTTCTTATTAAAAAGTGTTGCTTTTTCTAGCAGCTGCTGCCACAAAACAAGGATTTTCACTCTGTATCTGAAGGTGAGCTGTGGCAGCCATTTTGCAGCTGCGGCCGCCATGCTATGTCAGAATTCCAAAGTTGGCCACAGGCTCCGAAAGGATGGAGGGGCCTGTGCTCTGAACATTAAACCCCAGTGGCTGTTTAGGCAGATCTGGGTTTTTTGTTTGTTTGTTTGTTTGTTCCACTTATATACCGCCCTCCCCCGAGGGGCTCAGGGCGGTTTACAGCATAAATACAAACAAGTGGATAAACAAATACAGTGCTAAATGTTAATAATCAAGTTAAAATCAAGTTAAAATGCAGCGCTCAAGTTTCTTAATAATTTAAAATGCAGATGGCGTTCGACCATTAAAACTCCTCTAAAATTCCTCTGAGAGGGGAACAGCAGGTCTTAGCTGTTAACGGGCACGTATATCAGCAGCTGGTTTCCCCAAAAGCCCGGCGGAATAGCTCGGTCTTACAGGCCCTGCGGAACTCATTTAGGTCCCGCAGGGCCCGGACAGCTGGAGGGAGAGCATTCCACCAGGCAGGGGCCAGGGCCGTAAAAGCCCTGGCCCTAGTGGAGGCCAGCCGCATCACGGAGGGGGCGGGGATCTCCAGCAAATTGGCCTCTGCCAAACGCAGAGACCGACGTGGGACATATGGGGCCAGATGGTCCCTTAGGTACGAGGGTCCCAGACCGCGTAAGGCCTTAAAGGTTAACACCAATACCTTGAAGACGATTCGGAACTCAACTGGGAGCCAGTGCAAGCAGTGCAACACGGGCATGATGTGATCTCTGATGGCACCTCCCGTGAGCAAACGAGCCGCCGCATGCTGGACCAGTTTCAATTTCCGGATCAGCCTCAAGGGCAGGCCCGCGTAGAGTGAGTTGCAATAGTCTAATCTGGAGGTGACCGTTGCATGAATCACTGTGGCCAGATCTGCCTGGGAGAGGAAGGGGGCCAGCTGCCGGGCCTGGCGGAGATGGAAAAATGCAACCCGGGTTACATGGGCCACCTGGGTCTCCATAGAGAGAGATGAATCCAGGCTGCGAACTGAGTGGGTCGGTGCCAGTGAGACCCCCTCCCACACCGGCGGCTTAAAGTCCCCCGCCTCCCCCCCCACGGCCTAGCCAAAGGATCTCCGTCTTTTCTGGATTCAGCTTTAATCTGCTCTGCATCAACCAACCAGCAACCGCCTCTAAACAATGCTGTAGAGCTGCAGGGGTGGTGACTGCTCCCCCCTCCATCGACAGAATGAGCTGGGTATCATCAGCATATTTTTGAGCCCTGTTACTGGTTGGCCTGTAGACTGAAGCCAGGTTAACATGGACTGCACACAGAAACCTCCACATGTAGGCATTTCCTCACATATCCTCCCACCAAAGAGCTCTCCTGTCCCTTTCACCATCCTTTTCAAAGTGTGTTCTAGGGAGCCCTGGATGAGATAGGCAAGTTAACAGGGGGGTTTCTTTCTCTTTAGCGTGTGTAAAGGTCAAGTGGGTCATCGAGTCGCCACTGATGCATGGTGACCCTGTGAAATTCCACCTCGTAGGGTTTTCAAGCCAAGAGGGTGGTTTGCCAAGTAGGCAGAGGGTGGTTTGCCAGCCAAGTATTGACCCTGTTTAGCTTCCAAGCGCTGACAAGATTGGACTAATCTGGGCTGTTGAAGCTGATCTTCCAGATACCTCCGGTGTCTTCAACGATTCTTCTCCCCTGGGCTTCCTCCCCTCAAAGATCCATTTCCTTCCCACCCCAGCTTCGGGGCTATCCAAGCTTCCTTTTCTAGAACTGATGCCGGATGTTCTGTCCATCCTCTCCCTGTGCAGTTCGGCGGCGAAGATACAGGCCCGGCCAACGGGCCATGCTGGAGATCCGGAAGTACCAGAAGAACACCAACCTGCTTATCCAGAAAATGCCCTTTTCGCGTGTGGTGAGTCTACAACAGGGGTCGGCCAACCTTTTTGAGCCTGTGGCCCACTTTGGAACTTTGATGCAGGGTGATGGGCCCAGCTGCAGAATGGCTGCCACGGGAGGCAGAGCCACACACACACCACCCACACACACACGCACACACACAGAGGAAGCTGCACTGCGGGGAAGGTAGGACCGTAATCTTTAAAAAATATGCCGGGAAAGAGCAGTGAGAGATATGTAAACCCAACACTGATGGCGCCTGCCTTTTAAACTTCTTTAAAATATGCACAGCCCTGGTGGGCAAAAAGCTTGATAGGCACAGAGCAAAGGGCCCTGTCCACAGAGCAAAAGCTCTGACCGGTTACAAAAATAACCATCCACAAGCTTCTTCAGTGTTCAGAGATTTATTGTTTTCATTCAATTCTGCGCAGAAGAGGGAACTCTCCTCTGTTAGCAACAGGGAGGAGGTTCAAAGGGGCTGTTGCTTGCGTAGCATAATTTATACCCTCTTACAAACATCCCTCCTTGTCTTCTGACCATTGGTTTGAGTCAAGAAGACATACAGACCTGGTCATCTCATCCCACCTTTTACCACACCTTGCCCATTCCCATATTTGGTGAAACTTAAGTCAAAAACACCTTGCGTAAAAGGTTTCTATTTTACCTTTATCTGTATTTGCGAGCTTCTGCTAATTCCTTATCTCCTTGGTGGGGCCCTGTTTTCCCAAACCACCTGAAAAACTCAGTGTCAGGCTGCCCCATGAGTTTTGTTTCTTCCAACTAAAGTAAGCTGAAGTGCTTGGTGCCCAGTGAATTATTCTCATATAACTTGTATGATTAAATACAATGGCTTAAAACATCATAAACTATATGGCCGTATCAAGCTCCACTTGAGACCATCCATTTTCTGAAAACACTCGATAGGCCCCCGGAAAGGTGTTGGTGGGCTGCAGGGTGTCTCTGGGCACCTCGTTGGGGACCCCCGTTTACAAGTTGGCTGAGTGCCCTCTGCATTCACAGAAGACCTGTCACCTGGATCACTGTGAATGGAGAAATCTGTGGATCCTGGGCATCTGCTATCTCCGTGTGTAACATAATTAGGTAACGATAACAACAATGCTGCGGTGGTAGAAAAAAATAGGCCAGAGATTTTCCTGTAACGCCACTAAAGTGCCGGCCAAAGGTTTATTCCTGCTAATCTCAGGTTTTTCCCCTTTTCCTTTGCAGCACCTATTTCTCTTTTGGGCACCATAGTTGCAGGAGTGGGGGGGATCAGGTGGCCTGGCCACAGACCGCCAATACGTAGCATCTTATTGTGAATGAGGATAGTGAATGAGGATAGTGTTTTTGTAGATTTTTATTTTATTTATTTATTTATTAAACTTAATATACCGCCCTATCCCCGAAGGGCTATGGACCCAAATTGTGAATGAGGATAGTGTCTTTGTAGATGGACCCAATGCAATCACTGGGGTCCTTGTGATCTCTGCTTCTGTGGGGTTTGTGTGGGATGTTAAGTGCAGAATTAGCTGTGACAATCCGTGTGCGTCATTCCCTCCCTTAAGAACATAAGAACTAGCCTGCTGGATCAGACCAGAGTCCATCTAGTCCAGCACTCCGCTACTCGCAGTGGCCCACCAGGTGCCTTTGGGAGCTCACGTGCAGGAGGTGAAAGCAATGGCCTTCTGCTGCTGCTGCTCCCGCTCCCGAGCACCTGGTCTGCTAAGGCATTTGCAATCTCAGATCAAGGAGGATCAAGATTGGTAGCTTGCAGTGTACAGACTTGCTCAGCTCTTTAAGACAAGTCCAGGATTCCATAAGTTGTTGTGCTTATGGATGTGCTAATTCGGTCCTTGTCAAGGCTCCCTGGTTTTGTTGTTGTTGTTATTTAATTTACATTAAACTACCTGTGTGAGTGGGATGCTTTATGTTAGCAGAGTGCTAGTTACGCAGGGAAGCAGCAGTCTTAGAATAACAGAATCATAGAGTTGGAAGGGAGATACTCATTCCACATGACGGCTAAATGGAACCTCTCTGTTTAGAGGCAGTGTACCTTTGAATACCAGTTGCAGGAGGATAAACAAACTGGAAACTTTGTTCTCCTCCACCTGTGAACTTTCCAGAAAGACCTGATTGGCTGTCATCAATAACATGATGATGGGCTAGGTCTGAAACAGCAAGTCTCTTCTTATGTCAGATGGTCTTCCCTTTTAACCATAAATGATTAACCATTGAGGCTTTGGTAGAATATGCCCATCTGTGTATAACTCAGCCCATTACTCACCTTCTTAATCAAGTGATTCACCTGAACATTTTTTAAAAGTTAGCATTCAGTGCTAGAATCTCAAAGCTTTCTTCTCTGTGCGTGTGCGCACACGCACATAATTTTTCCCTTTTGTTTCCTCTAAACACAATCAGTTTAGGCTGAAAGTAGGCACTATGTTTGAGTGGGAATTTGAACGCAGGACAATTCCATTTAAAGCCTTTCTGTACTACACCGATTCTTTCTTTCCAAGAGTTTATTTTCTGTGCATTTGGGGCCTCTGTAACCCTATGGCTTTCCTTCTCTTAATTTGCTTATCCCTGCGGAGATGTCAGAGGACGAGATGAAAACTTGGTAAGCTTTGAATGCCCTCGTTTGCACTTACGAACGCGATAATGTCGAATTGATCCTCGGAACTTAGCAAGAGGCTGGCTAGCTTTCCTGGCTGGTGTTTCCAGAATAACAAATATTAAAGCCGGAAACTTTAATTTCCAATCTAAAGTGATGAAGTTCAAAGTGTGGATTTTCAAAATTTGTGCCCAGGCTGAAATGCTGGCTTGAGCGACCTGCTTGTATTATGTCCAGTAATACTAGTCTCCTGGAGAGAACAGAGCAGTGACACTCGGTGGCTCCAGAGACACCCGTGGCTCTTTGACGTGTCACTTGTGGCTTTTCTGAGCCCTGTCCTCAGTGTGTCACTCATCCCATGCTTCTGGACAGTGGGCACAGCCCCTGTTCCAGTGGGGATGTGGTTGACAGTTGGTTCCCATCCTGAAATAGCTACCGCTAGAAGAACAGGTAAGCTGGGAATGTCTATGCACTGCAGGCATCAGGCCTAGGATTCAAGTAAACATGGTTATTTTGGGCTTCTCATACAAGGACTGCCCCAATCTGGGAAGGAAAATGGGAGCGTCCCACAGAACGGGGCACTGGAGGGTGGGGGGTGCCACCCCTGTCTTTGCCCCAGGGAGGGATGCTCACCCCTTTCAGAATTGTGTATCAATATAAAAAGTCTAGCTGGCTACGTAACACATTAGCAGCACTGATACCTTACTTGGATAACAAAAAGTGTTTGGAGCTGCCTGTTCCTCCTTCATGAGGATGATTCCTGGCCTAGTTTGTATTGTAAAGTCAATTGCATTGTAAAGACAACTGAGATTAGTAAGAGGGGCTGTGCAAGTTGCTTTGAGTGTTTCACCAGAAAATTTGTCTGAACATGTGAGGCTCTTTTATCCTGAGTCTGTCAGATCTACCAGACCATGGCCACACAACCCAGAAAACACACAACAGCTAAAGTAGTCCAGAGTTTTTCTTGGTCGGTACAAAAAGGAGTCCCAAACGCTGTGTCTCTCCATGATGTAGTGAGTAGAAGAAGAAGAAGAGTTTGGATTTATATCTCCCCTTTCTCTCCTGCAGGAGACACAAAGGGGCTTACAATCTCCTTTCCCTTCCCCCCTCACAACAAACACCCTGTGAGGTAGGTGGGGCTGAGAGAGCTCCGAGAAGCTGTGACTAGCCCAAGGTCACCCAGCTGGCCTGTGTGGGAGTGTACAGGCTGATCTAAGATTCCTAGATAAGCCTCCACAGCTCAGGCGGCAGAGCTGGGAATCAAACCCGGTTCCTCCAGATTAGATACACGAGCTCTTAACCTCCTACGCCATTTCTGCTCCACTACGCCACTGAGTACCACTACCATAGAGCATAGGACAGTGGTGGCGAACCTTTGGCACTCCAGATGTTATGGACTGCAATTCCCATCAGCCAGCCTGGCCAGCAGTGGCCATGCTGGCGAGAGACTGATGGGAAGTGTAGTCCATAACATCTAGAGTGCAAAATGCGTCCTGCACGGCTTTAAAACATACCAACTGGAGAGAAGGGAATTCTACATGGAGTCTGCACTCAGTGGGTCTTACTCTCAAGGAAGTTGTCCTTAGAGATTGAGCTGTGATCCAGGCTGGCTGTTTCAATTCTCCTTTTGGTCCCTAATGGCCTTAGTCAGCCCCCTTCTTTTGGCTTAAGCCAGCAATTCTCAACCTGTGGGTCGGGACCCCTTTGGGTATCGAACGACCCTTTCACTCTCTGCATCTGTGTTCTCCATCTGTAAAATGGATAAATGTTAGGGTTGGGGGTCACCACAACATGAGGAACTGTATTAAAGGGTCGCGGCATTAGGAAGGTTGAGAACCACTGGCTTAAGCCTTCCCCATCTGGGGATAAATGAATAATAAACCTCTCTCATGAGTCTCGTGTGGCATAATCTTGGCTGATTACATTGTAGGCACAGCCAAAGAGTCTTTAATATAGTTGTTGCTATTGTTGTTATCATTATTGTAATTATTATTCCACTCACAACATAGTTATATAAAACAATTACATAAACTGTCGATATAAAATAATAATAACATAAAGTGGATGATCTAAAAACAATATTCAGATGGCTGTAAAAATTTAACCACTTACACAACACACACACACACCCTTTGATTTAAAATTCTGAAGTCTAGATTTTGTGGACAAGTATAAAATCTAGACTACAGTGCTGGTTTTAATCTGGAAAATCCCAACCGTTCATGCTTCTCGCTTCAAGATTACCACAATAGTGTTTGGGACTCTCCAAAGCTCTCCCGTTGTTTTGTGGTTTGGGCTGGACATCCCTCCATCACGGTGAGTTATGGGGATGGAGAGGAATCTCCCAAGTGGGGCCCTGGCCTGATAGGCCTCCCCACCTGCCCTGTGATCCTGATCTTTCTCTGCCTCATCCCTTCCCACAGGTGCGTGAGATTTGTCTGACGTTCACCCGAGGGGTTGACCTGAGGTGGCAGTCGATGGCTCTGCTCGCCCTGCAGGAGGTAAGCAGCGGGATGGGCCGAAGCCAGGCCTGGATTTATATCTAGTTGGACGCATCTTGACCGGATAGCTCACTGGAGGACGGAAACACTGAGAAGGGAACTGGGAGGCATAGGCCCAAGTCCTGCCATGGGGAAATACAGAATTAAAACTCCGTTTTCCTCTTCTGAGGGGAGGTTATCGTTCAGGCTCATCTGCATTATCTTCCTCTAGGCTTGAGTTCCAGCCGCGGCTTTTCCACTTAGAGGATTTCCAGTAGTCTTTTTTCTGTTGGAGACCTGGAGGATTTCCCCTTTTACCCCCCTCCCCCTTCTATGTCTTCTGGTGGTTGGAGACCCTAAGAACAGAAAAGCCCTGCTGGATCAGACTAGTGGTCCATCTAGACCAGTGGTGGCGAACCTTTGGCACTCCAGATGTTATGGACTACAATTCCCATCAGCCCCTACAATTGGCCATGCTGGCAGGGGCTGATGGGAATTGTAGTCCATAACATCTGGAGTGCCAAAGGTTCGCCACCACGGATCTAGACCATCATCCTGTCTCACAAAGCAACCACCCAGTTCCTCTGGAGGACCAACAGCAGGTCATAGAACTCGAAGTCTTCCCCTGACTCTTCCTCCTAGCAGTAGGTATCAGAGATGTACTCAGAGGTGGGATCCAGCAGGTTCTCACAGGTTCCCGAGAGTAGGTTACTAATTATTTGTGTGTGCCGAGAGGGGGTTACTAATTGGTGATTTTGCCACCTGATTTTTGCCTTAGTTACGCCCCTCCTCCACTCCTCAGCAGTAGCGCGCCGAACTTGAAGCAGTCTAGCAGGAGGTGCACCGGCGTGCGTGGCAGCCTGCGCCTGCGTGCATTCGTCTCCCGCCCAAGGGCTGGCGCAGCGGCTGCGTCCTTGCCACAGCCCCACCCAGCAATGCCCCGCCCCCGGAATGCCTGGCCACGCCCCCATTGTGCCCCACCCAGCCTCATTGGCGCTATGCCACAGTTTGAATCCCACCACCATGGGAACCTGTTACTAAAATTTTTGGATCCCACCACTGGATATACTGCCTCTGAATGTGGAGGTTCCCTCTAGTCACCATGGCTAGTAGCCATTGATCGACCTGTCTTTCATGCATCTGTCTGCCCCACCTCCCTTTAAAAATCATCTATGCCCCTGGCTATCCCTATTTCCACTAGCTGTAAATTCCAGTTTGTTTTAATAAAGTCCTACATGGGCTTGGGACTGAGGTATCTGAAGTACCTTCTTTTCCCATATGTTCCTGCCTGGGAAGTAAGATCAAAGGGAGAGTCTCATCTAACTGTCCTACCAATCAGAGAAGCTTCTTTTGGTGGGTTCATGAGGCAGCCCCTTATATTGGATACCTTCCCAGGGAGGGGTACCTGACCCCCTCATTTTCAGTCTTTAGGAGGCAGCTGAAATGGCTTTATTGAGGACTGCATTTGGTTGCGATTACTAGCAGACGCTGATTTGCAATTTTAAATTTTGGGTTTTATGGTTTTTAATGTATATTTTATGTTATTTTTATCTATGTTGTAAGCCGCCTTGAGCTCCCTAAGAAAGAAAGGCAGCTCATAAGCATTTCAAAGTAATAAAATCAGTTCGTGGGTGAATGACGTATTTGATTTTGTCAGTCTTAAATCTATTTCCCATCAAAATTACGTTGAGTGCATCCATGCTCTAGTAATAAGGTAGAGGGAGAAAATCCGCTTGCTCTACCCCATGCACAATTCTATAAACTTCTTTTACATGCTTGCTTAACCATCTTTCTTTTCCTAGACGCCTCACTCTTTTCTCACGGCAAAAGTACTCCCACCCTTGGATCATCTTGCTTGCCCTCCTCTGCCCTTTTACCAGCTCTGCAGTACCTTTCTTTTAAAAAAAAATTATTTGTATAGTCAGACCATTCCATTACAGGCATCCTATACAGTGGAACCTCGGTTTTTGTTGGTAATTCGTCCGAAAAGAATCGATGAAAACCGAAACTGATGAAAACCGAGGCAAACTTTTCCATAGGAATCAACGTAAATCCAATTAAGTTCTAGGCACTCCAAAAAACATACCAAAAACACATTTTTTTGGTGAATAAACATTGTGTTTAATGCTGAAAACAGTAACAAACAGTAACACTAGGACCAGCTTCAGAGCCAGTGGACCAATGTCACACCAGAAAGCTGTCCAAAGAGGTCTGTTTCCGACTCCTCTTTAAGATTTGTCTGAAATGGGGCAAGACGTTGTCATTAAACAAGTTGCAGACACGCCCTGCAACAGCTTTGTCTCAGT
The DNA here is from genome assembly GCF_021028975.2 of Sphaerodactylus townsendi. NCBI lineage: Eukaryota > Metazoa > Chordata > Lepidosauria > Squamata > Sphaerodactylidae > Sphaerodactylus > Sphaerodactylus townsendi. The sequence goes on from NC_059427.1 coordinate 12,294,198, forward strand.
GATTTTTCTCCCCAAACCCCTGCACCTTACTGCAAATCGATGAAAACCCAAGACAAATTTTTCACTGAAAAAATCGATGAAAACCAAAACTGATGAAAACCGAAGGCAATGAAAACCGAGGTTCCGCTGTATCAGTTTATATCCAAACCATACAATTTCCCCCCTTTTTTCCCTCCCCCCCAAGGAGTTAAATTCTTCATAGTTCCTTAGCTGAGCATCAACAGTTCCATTCTTTCCAGCCTCTTCTCCTATCTGCCTTCTTTAACTCCAATTTCTCTCATCCATTCCATATACAAAGTCCATATCGTCATCATTTCATTCTGTCTTTCTTGCCATGATTGATTCCTTGACATTATTTTGCAGTACCTTTCTTGAGATCTGCTTAGCTTGTGCCAGAGTGCAGGGCAGACACGGCCATCTTCTTGATTTCCCAGGGTCCTATGCAGTAGGAGTGGTTTGCTTCTCCCTGACAGAGGAGAAGGGTAGTATCGGTCAGCCGTTTCAGAGAGTTCAGTAGGGCCAGCGTCCTGTCTCATGCGGTTGCCAACCAGTTCCTCTGGAGGTGCAGCAACAGGCACAGAGACCAAGGCCTTCCCCTTAAATTCCTGTTACTGGAATTTAGAATTTTTCTGTCTCTGAGGGTAGAGGTTTTCTTTACTTACCATAGCTAGTAACTCAAGTGAGAAAGCCTGTCGATTCTCTTGCTGACCTGCTTGCATCCCTTCTTCCTTTTTTTACTTGCTACGGGCTCTGTGTGCGAGAGAAATTCTCCTCAAGGCTGCCATGTGCACCATCAGCTCTGTGAGGTAGCAGCTTGTCCCTGCATTGTGGTACTTGCGCGGGGCACTGCAGTTTCCCTCCGTTTTCCACCCACCTGTCCTCGTTTCCCCCTCTTTTCTTAGGCTGCTGAAGCATTTCTTGTACACCTGATGGAGGATGCCTACCTCTGCGCCATTCATGCCAAACGTGTCACCCTCTTCCCCAAGGATATGCAGCTGGCTCGGCGGATCCGTGGCTATCACGAAGCCATGTGATAAACTGACTTCCAAAACTGAAAGTTGAGAAATCACCCTGAGGAAAAAAGCATACTGGGACGTTTTTGAGGAAAAGTTTTGAGGAAAAGTTCCTAGCTTGGGCCTAAAGCTTCCTTCAAGATGGAGGATTAAGTTGTTCCCCTTGGTAACTAAGGTCACATCGGAGGGCCTGATCCAGCCAAGAGTTCAGCGGCAATATTCTGAAGCGTTTTTATCTTTCCCACTTCTTTTTTAAGTACTTAACTGTTGGCTGGATTACATTTTTAACATTTTTTCACTGTTTTTATATGAGATTTTATATTGGCCCCTTGGTATGTTCCCACATTTTTCTCTGTCTCCTCTGCCGGTCTTGAAATCTTCCTTCTGTTCATTTGTAATGTTTTTTTTTAAATTGCCTCCATTCCCACCTTTACGTTTTTACCTCAGAAATGTGACAATAATGAATGATGTGTCAGTTGAAACTCTCCAGCTACGGCTGTGCAGATGTGACAGGGTGCAAATTCTTTATTGAAGCTGGATCCCTGCCTGAAGATGAGGGATACAGATTCCTGTCAGAAATGTAGCTGAGAAAGCCTCTGGGATGATGAAGCGACCGGAAAAATCCCGCACTCAAACTTCTCCATAATTGCCAGATTCCCTCCTGAGAGAGAAGGCTCTTGGGTGTGCATGAAATGAGCTGACAACGGAGCATTCCAATCTAATTTTATTGTACAGAATGTTGAATAAAGTAGGTTTTATCTTTATGCCTGGTCTGTCCTTGTCTGTTGTTATGTTTACGCTTTGTCTGTCCTTGATATGGGTGGCTGTCAGTGTGTGCTTGATTTACTGGCGTCGTGAGATCAGGGTCTTCATCCAATGCCTTATAAATTTGGTGGCACGAGTTCTAATCCTGTAGTTTAGAGGACTGCTATCTCTACATTGAGGGATCCACAACGCCATATCTGTTGAATAACCCCTGAAAATCTGCCCTGGAAAGAGAGATACACAAAGATACCATCTTCAAGGTTCTTTTCTTCAGTTATCGCTGCAGTGGTGTGTGTGTGTGTTTTGTAATGGCACTTTTACTGTATTTCTTATTCAACTTGAACATTGTGAGCCAGAATATCAGTTAAAATGAATAAATTTAGTATGGAATAAGAGGCGAGGAAATAAACACCAGAATGATGACACTTCGGCCCTTTCCGCACACGCAAAATAATGCGTTTTCAAACCACTTTCACAACTGTTTGCAAGTGGATTTTGCTATTCCGCACAGCTTCAAAGAGCACTGAAAGCAGTTTGAAAGTGCATTATTCTGCATGTGCGGAATGAGCCTTAGGTTTGATTTTTACATAAAGGAGAAACAAAGCTGAAGCAGTGATTTGTCCTTGAGTCAAAGAAAGATTTCCTCTATGTCTCAGGGGATTCTGAGGCAAGTTCTGGTACACGCGCATGATGTTCACATGTGACCATTGCCAAACGTGAGGTTTCAGGGCAACGCTTCTTCCCTTGATAATGATAAAAGAAGATAGTGTGCCCATAAAACATGTCAGGCTGGAGGCTCCAACTGGAGATAGAACAAAGTTTTTTGCAGCAATTTGAGAGACGTTGAGAAAGCGTTGAGCGACAGGCTTAGTTCTTTGCCAAGAAAGGCATTTTTACTGAGCAGTTGGATCATGGAAGGATTGGGCGGGAGGAGCATTATGAGGATGGTACAGAACCAAAGACCTTGGCAGACCTGAAGGAGAGTAGGCATCACCTCAGCCGGAATCATGGGCGGAAGTAGGATTATCAACCTACACATTGGGGGCGGGGTGTGTGTGTGTGGAGCTCTGGACTTACAACTGACCTCCAGACTACATAAATCGCTTGCTATTGATCGATTGATTGCCTTCATCCCACTTCTGAAGAAAATATCTGCTTTGAGTGGCGGACTTGATAGGCATGGTCCTCTGACAAGGTTTCTCCTCTCCCTAAATCTCCCAACCTCCACCCTCAAATCTCCAGCAATTTCTGGACCAGAGTCAACCCCCCATTCAACCCTAAGGCCACAGAGCCGGTGAGAAAGCAGCCACGGGTTCGAAGGTGGCATGGAGCCGAGATCAGTTCATTGGGGACTTTTAAGCAGAGGAGGGAAGTCTTAGGAAAGGAAGCTCACTCTCCCAAAAGGTCTCCTTCCGTATCTGGAAGTGCAGTCGCGGTGTGTGAGATAATGGTTCATCCCCATTGTCCAATAACATTGGTTCTGAGGGTGTCAGTTCAGGAACTAAAGGCTGAACCTCAGATTTTTTGGGTGACCTGAGCTTAGATTTAGATTTTTTTAGGGGGCAGTTGCGATGCACTACGTGGCGCTGGACCTGGGGACGTTAAGGCTGATTTGAAGTCAGAATCAACCGCGGTGAAGATATGAAGAAGAAGAGTTTGGATTTATATCCCTCCCTTTCTCTCCTGCAGGAGACTCAAAGGGGCTGACAATCTCCTTGCCCTTCCCCCCCTCACAACAAACACCCTGCGAGGTAGGTGGGGCTGAGAGAGCTCCGAGAAGCTGTGACTAGCCCAAAGTCACCCAGCTGGCATTTGTGGAAGTACACCGGCTAATCTGAATTCCCCAGATAAGCCTCCACAACTCAAGCGGCAGAGCTGGGAATCAAACCCGGTTCCTCCAGATCAGAGTGCACCTGCTCTTAGCCACTACGCCACTGCTGCTCAGGCTGACTGCTCTGGCGTGGCTGCAAGGGGTTCAGGAGCTAGCTATGGCTCATTCCCAAAGAGCCGCCTTGAGCTAGGAGGCCCTGTCATTTCTAACCTTGGGGTTGAATTTTTTGGCAATGCCAGCATGTCCCAACATTATGCAACACGGCCGAACAAAACTCAACAAAGAAATATGAGGAATATTGAGCTGAAGAGTGTGCTAGAAGATGCCCTCTCCAAACAGAAACGGACAGAGACCTGAATGGAAACGGCACCTCTCCCTCTCCGAGAGCAATCTTTTCAGCGCGAAAATGTCTCCTCACCCTCAGCATACCTTTCTCAGTTCCTTTTGGCTGGAAACGTCTTCTCCACAGCCGGGCGCGTGTGCACTCCCAATGTGGAGAGGAGAAGAACGAAGATGAACGCTGAGGTGAAGGGCCAATATTTTTTATTACCTTTATATTTTATTATGATCATAGTAGTATCAATATTTTTATTGTCTTTATTTTAAAAGCAGGAAATTTTTTTAAAAAAGAAGAAGAAGAGGAGGAAGAAGAGGAGGAAGAAGAAGAAGAAGAAGAAGAGGAGGAGGAGGAGGAGGAGGAGGAGGAGGAGGAGGAGGAGGAGTTTGGTTGCTCCCCTTTCTCTCCTGCAGGGGAGCTCAAAGGGGCTTTACAATCTCCTTGCCCTTCCCCTCTGCTCAACAAACAATTCCTGTGAGGTGGAGTGGGGCTGAGAGAGCTCCGAGAAGCTGTGACTAGCCCAAGGTCACCCAGCTGGCATGTGTGGGAGTGTACAGGCTAATCTGAATTCCCCAGATAAGCCTCCACAGCTCAGGCGGCAGAGCTGGGAATCAAACCCGGTTCCTCCAGATTAGATACACGAGCTCTTAACCTACACCACTGCTGCTCAAGGAAAACAAAAATGTGAACCCCCCCCCCCTTCAAATCTTGATAAGATTCATGGCTTCGATCACCTTCAGATAATGGAAGTAATTCCCTCCTTCCCAATGTTTTCAAAGGATAAACTTGCCACTGGGGTCAAGGGTGGCTTGCGTTTTTAAATATAGGAGGGGGAGGTTTATTTATGGAGGTCAACTCTCAACCGATGAGGACGTTCTCCCCTCCTCCCCCCATTACTGTTTCTGGATTTATATCTCTGCAGAGGCACCCACCCCCCTGTTGTGCCTGGTTAGTGATGCTCAGCACTGCTCTTTTCCTCTTGGCGTTCGCGGCCGTGGCCCTGTTTTGCTGGTGGCATGCCAGACGGTTCTGGGGGAAGGCTTGTGGGGGGCTGCCGGGCCCATGGGCCCTACCCTTCATTGGGAACCTCTCCCACCTGCTCCAGCCCAGCCTGCCTATCCACTTCCTCAAGTTAAGCGAGCTATACGGACCCATCTACCGCCTCCGCTTTGGCAATACAGGTAAGGTGGAGGGGTAGGGGGTTCTTGTGGCCACGCACGGATCTCCTTCAGCAGTGGCAGGATACACCTCTGGAGATGCCGGCCACAGGTGCAGGCGAAACGTTAGGAACAAGATCCGCCAGACCACGGCCACGCAGCCTGGAAAACCCACCCCAACTAACTGCAAAGATTTGTTTTAGTTTGGTCCTGAGAAGAAGAAGAAGAAGAGTTTGGATTTATAGCCCCCCTTTCTCTCCTGCAGGAGACTCAAAGGGGCTGACAATCTCCTTGCCCTTCCCCCCTCACAACAAACACCCTGTGAGGTAGGTGGAGCTGAGAGAGCTCCGAGAAGCTGTGACTAGCCCAAGGTCACCCAGCTGGTGTGTATGGGAGTGTACAGGCTAGTCTGAATTCCCCAGAGAAGCCTCCACAGCTCAAGCGGCAGAGCTGGGAATCAAACCCGGTTCCTCCAGATTAGATACACGAGCTCTTAACCTCCTGCGCCACTGCTGCTCCTGAGGGCATGGTAGGCAGTACTCCCTGCAGGACCAAACTTGGGGGTGGAAGTCCAGGGCCCCCACTGATGGGCTAAGAAGATATCCTCCCCCCCAAACAGGCTATAGCATGGTGTTTATTAGCACACGTTAGGATCCTGGTTTCAGGTGCATATCTGTGTTAGTCTGCAGGAGAACAGAGTAGTCCAGTAGTACCTTAGAGGCTAACACTTTCCAGGGAATAAAGCTTTAGTAGTCAACACTGGCGTAATGCCCATTGGGCAAGGTGGGCAGCTGCCCAGGGCATCACCTTGTGGGGGGCATCAAAATGCTGGGTTCGTTTTTGGGTATTTTAGTGGTTTCCATTTTGTGCAGGGGGCACCAGTTCTTGACAGCATTTCAGCGTATCATCAGGAGGTGTCCTTATGCTACCCCAAGTTTGGTGAGGAGTTTGGTTCAGGGGGGTCCAAAGTTATGGACTCCCAAAGGGGTCACCCCATCCCCCATTGTTTCCAATGGGAATAAAATGGGGCTACAGTTTGAGGTCCATAACTTTGGCCCCTAGACAAACTGCACCAGAGCCTGGGGGTATCATTAGAACTTGTCCTGATGAGACCCTAGACGTTTTGAGACTGTGCCTTCAAATGGCCTTTAGCCTGCAACCCCAGTGACAGCAATATAGAAACTCAATGCAGAACAAAGATTCTTGGAATTTCTAGGATGTTCCTGCAGGGGTGCATTTTTGGATGTATCGGCACTTAGACATTTCAGAATTTATCATCTGGAGATGATAGCCTCCTATAAGTTTAGTGCAGTTTGGTTTAGGGGGGGCCAAAGGTATGGACCCTCAAGACTGTAGTCCCATCTCCTATTAGCTCCCATTGGAAACAATGGGTTGGGCTTTGCAGAGTCATGGGACTCTTGGGCCATCTCACTTGGCTTGGGGCAGAGCCAGTCCTGATGATATGCTGAAATATTTGGTGCCAAGTGTAATACAAAATGCACCCCCTGCAACCCTGTCTAGTGCAAAAAAATTGGTCATGGTGGAGTGGCCGCCCATTGGGGGGGGCATCCAACTCAGGTTTTGCCCAGGGCTACAGTTTGCCCAGGGCTGCCTTGTTACGCCCCTGGTAGTCAAAGATCATTTTGTCAACTCTGCCAGCGGGAGCTTTGACTCATCAAAGTTTGCACCCTGGAGAACGTGGTTGGTCTTTAAAGTGCTACTGGTTGGGCTGTCAACCTTGCGGTGTGGCCTGGAGATCTCCCGGGATCACAACTGATCTCTAAGCAACAGAGATCAGCTCCCCTGAAGGAAAAGACAATTTTGGAGAATGAACTCTTATGAAATCATAGCTGCGCTTTCTCCCCTCCCCAAATCCCACTCTCTCTAGGCTCCGCCCCCAAATCTCCAGAAATGTCCCAAGCCAGAGTTGGCAACCCTAGCTGCTGGACTCAAGTTTTGTTCCAGCACCATTCCAAGGAGGGGTGCAGGGGTGCGAGACCCCTCCCTTTCAGGGGTGCAAGGGGGTGAGACCCCTCCCTTTCAGCTCCTTTCCCCTTTAATTTCAGGTCTCTCACGAAATTGAGTGGGTGGCCTTTGGCTCTCAGCGTAATTTACCTCACAGAGTGGCTGTTGGGATAACACGATAAAGATGGAACCACGTGTACTGCTCTGGAGCAGCAGTGGCGTAGGAGGTTAAGAGCTCGTGTATCTAATCTGGAGGAACCGGGTTTGATTCCCCGCTCTGCTGCCTGAGCTGTGGAGGCTTATCTGGGGAATTCAGATTAGCCTGTGCACTCCCACACACGCCAGCTGGGTGACCTTGGGCTAGTCACAGCTTCCCGGAGCTCTCTCAGCCCCACCTACTTCACAGGGTGTTTGTTGTGAGGGGGGAAGGGCAAGGAGATTTCCTCCCCTTTGAGTCTCCTGCAGGAGAGAAAGGGGGGGGATATAAATCCAAACTCTTCTTCTTCTCTTTTTCTGACCACCTTTGAGGAAGGGTAGACTTTGAAAAATCACCAGATAGGCAGATAGACACTTAACTTTGCAGTCAGAGGGCAGGAAAAGGATCCATGCTCATTTTTAGCCTTCTAGCTAAAAGGGCTTCAGGGAGCCTGGCAGAGAAAAGGTCTCTGGTCAGAAACTTCCGGCTGCGTCACTTGACTTTTGCACTGAGCTTGGCTTTTGTTTTGGGTTCCTGGATCTGATGGAGCTGTACCACTTTGGACCATGGTGGGGTGTGTATGTGTGTAATGTCCTTTGCTTCACTAGGTCCCTCCGATCGTTGGAGGAGAACCTACTGGGGGTCCCTGGCCTGAAAGACATCCGGCTGGCCTCTACTAGGGCCAGGGCTTTTATTTTATTTTATTTTATTTTATTTTATTTTATTTTATTTTATTTTATTTATTTATTTATTTATTTATTTATTTATTTATTTATTTATTATTAGTTTTATATACCGCCCTCCCCCTGAGGGTTCAGGGCGGTTCACAACAGGTGAAAACATACATTAAAACATAATTTAAATACCAATTACATAAAAACAGAACCCATTAAAAATGTGGATGGCATCTGGCTACCCCCCTCCCACCCCCTTGTGCCCACGGGAGGCCAGATGACACGGTAGATGTATTTTTAACCAGGCTGGCCAAACGCCTGGCGGAACAGGTCCGTCTTGCAGGCCCTGCTGGGGCTACGTTTTTTAAATTTCAAAATTCGCTCAAAACTCACTTTTTCGGTGTTTTCGTCTAGCTGGAGGCTGGAGCTCTCTCCCGGCACGTCCTCACCAGGGCTGAAAAGGCCCTGCCCCTCGTCGAGGCCAGCCTGATCATTTTACAGCCCTGGCCCTGCTTTGGTGGAACAGGCTCCCAAAGGAGACGAGGGCCCTGCGGGACCTACAAGCTTTTCGCAGGGCCTGTAAAGCGGACCTGTTCTGCCAGGCATTGGGTCAGCCGGTTTGATTGAGACCCCCATTTGATTTTGGCCTTCGGTGGGCCGGGGTGGGGGGTGGGGGTTTTATCGCCATCTTTTACAGTTAAAGTTCCTTTAGCATTTATTGTTGGTGTTTTAAATGGTTTTCAATTGAAACAGTTTTAACGCTTTGATAGTTTTGTGTGGTACACCGCCCTGAACCCTTCGGGGGAGGGCGGTTTAAAAATCAAATATATAGATAATAAATAAATAAAATGGGGGGAAGAATTAGGACTAATAAAAGGAAACACTTCTTCACACAACATGTGATTGGTGTTTGGAATATGCTGCCACAGGAGGTGGTGATGGCCACTAACCTGGATAGCTTTAAAAGGGGCTTGGACAGATTTATGGAGGAGAAGTCGATCTATGGCTACCAATCTTGATCCTCCTTGATCTGAGATTGAAAATGCCTTAGCAGACCAGGTGCTCAGGAGCAGCAGCAGCAGAAGGCCATTGCTTTCACATCCTGCACGTGAGCTCCCAAAGGCACCTGGTGGGCCACTGCGAGTAGCAGAGAGCTGGACTAGATGGACTCTGGTCTGATCCAGCAGGCTAGTTCTTATGTTCTTAAAATTTTAAAAACCTAATAATAATTCCAACCACATAGACAACTGGCATGTCGTAGAGGTGTTTTGAGGGCTGTGCAGTTTAAAAAGCACATAACCTATTTCTTTCACCCTTCTCTCTTTCTTCCCGGCTAGACGTCGTTGTGCTGAACAGTTCGGATCTAATCCGGGAGGCGCTGATGCGGAAATGGACTGACTTTGCTGGACGCCCTTATAGCTTTATTGGTAATCTTGGTGGGAGGGGCAGGTTCTCAAAAGTCAGGCAAAGCATTTTCTTGTACAACCTCCTTGCCACTATATGGGGTGTGCACAGTGGCAGATATAGATGAAGAGAGGCCCTAGGCCAGTGGTGGCGAACCTATGGCACTCCAGATGTTCATGAACTACAATTCCCATCAGCCCCTGCTGATTGTAGTCCATGAACATCTGGGGTGCCATAGGTTCCCCACCATGGCCATAGGCTATTTAACTTATAGGCCCTTCCCAGTCCCCCATCCTCACAACTAGAGGGAAAAGGAAGACAGCAAAAAATGTATGGTGACAGTCTTTGTTGTAAAAAATGTGAGCATCGCTTGACTTGTGTGAGAAAGTAATGCGATGGGGCTGATAGTTGCTACAGTCTTTGACATCCCCATTGTTTTTGGAATTGGCACGTAGGCTGATTCTGTGGCTTGAAAATTAGCTCTAAGGTAAACTTAACTGCAGTTAAAACTGGAGGAGGAAAGGCAGCCACCTCTTACTCCACTAACCAGGGTTAAGAGTTCCGCAGTGTTACATCTGTGCAGGGTTTGGTGTGGCACTGCTTTTTCTTCGCAGTGGCACTGCCTAAGTTCTCCATAGAGGTTAAAATGACTAGAATGAGGCTTAGGACTCCATGCCCCCACTGGGAGCTGAGGATCCCTCTCCCCTAAGCCCCAGTCTCTGCCAATGACCCAGTGAGCAAGGAAAGTTACCCAGAAACGGAGAGAGGCCTAGTCTGGTGTCGAAGCTTCCTATGAGCACTGGAAGTGATGTCATTACATCACCGGCAACATGGGACGCTGGTATTTGGGCCAGAAATCTGTGGTTAAAAAAGGCTTTCCGATCTCTATTTGCAGCCAGTCTTATTTCGATGGGTGGCAGGGACCTGACCTTGGGTGACTACACACCGGCCTGGCGACTGCAAAGGAAGCTGACTCACACGGCCTTTCATCGCTGCCTGCGGGGAGACATGGAGCAGATTGTCAGCAACCGAGCTCGGCTTCTCTGCCAGGTGAACCTTTTGAAGGGGCTCTTTCTGGAGTCCCTGTGAAACCTCCTCTTCTCTTTCTTCCTGCCAGTCTGAGCCGCATCTTGCACAAACCGAGCGTCTTCTCTAAACGCTACCCAGAATCCATTGCAACAAAGGCAAGTTCTGTGTCACATTCTTGGCAGTTCATTGACTGGGGATTTGATCTCAGAAGATGGAAGAATTCAGAAGCCACTCCAGTGAAAGAATATTTGTTTGATATTTTAGATCATCCTGTCCTACACACCAGGTGGGAAGCTAGTTCTAGGACCCCAGGTGAGCCAGGTTGGAATTCCCACTTCTACCATGAAAGCTCATTGTGACATTGGGTCTGCCACAAACTCTCAGCCTGGCCTACCTCACAGAGTTCTTGTCATGAGAGAAAGGAAGAAAGGACAACATGTTCTAAAATATGCTGCAAAATACCGAGAGTCAGCAACAACTGATGATCAAGTCAGCAAAACTGCAGACAAGCTGATTCCACGCTGGCCCCCACCTCACTGTGAACATTAGTAGGGAGTTTTTCCTACAGGTGACACCGAGTGTCATGTGAAACCCCTCTCCACCAGCTACATCAGCTCTTTTGCTCACAAGTAATACTGGGATGCAGTGAACCAGCGTGGTGTAGTGGTTAAGAGCAGGTGCACTCTGGAGAACCGGGTTTGAGTCCCTGCCCTGCCACTTGAGCTGTGGAGGTTTATCTGGTGAACCAGATTAGCTTGTGCACTCCAACACATGCCAGCTGGGTGACCTTCGGAAAGTTAGTGACGGTCAAGCAGCTGAGCACTCTTTGCGGCCCCACCCACCTCACCCAGCAGGATGATGATTGTTGGGGTGAAAGCGAGGAAAGGCCCAATTTGTGTTAAGCCGCTTTGAAACTCCTTAAGCTTGAAAAAAGCAGGGTATAAATCCAAACTCTTCTTCTTCTTCCTGTGTAGAGTCGATCCATCTCATGTTGGGCTTTCCTCTTTTCCAGCTGCTTCATGCATTTATTTACATCTGCTTTTCTCCCTAGTTGGGACTCAAAGTGGCTTTTAGAACATGCTCTCCTTTCCTCCTCTCTCTCATAACAAGAACTCTGTGAGGTAGGCCAGACTGAGAACTTGTGACAGACCCAAGATCACCCAGTGAGCTTTCATGGTAGAAGTGGGAATTCCAACCTGGCTCACCTGGGGTCCTGGAACTAGCTTCCCACCTGGTGCGTAGGACAGGATGATATAAAAAAAGAGTTGTCAGCCTATGTGCACCGTTCTGGTGGCATCCTCATACTCTGTGTTTTGGTCCTCACCAGGTTTTCCATGGTTACAGAGGAGAAGCCGTCGATGTGGCCCGTGATTTTTCCTTGAATGCCTGCCAGGTCATCTCTGCCATGATGTTTGGGCCTTTGGTGAGTCACAAGAACACTTGGCAAAGAATGGTGCATAATTTATCTCCCTCTTTTCTTTGTCCCAAGCAATCTCCCAGTCCATTTTTTTCCCAGTAAGTCTCTTACACTGTTTGGAAAGGCCCCTGCTCTCTGCCAAACGGCAGCCATTCATGGACACACTTGTTACCCTGAGCCATTTTTTTCACAGTGGGTTTTTCTAATGTTTTTTTGGTTTAAACTGGAGTACTCCTGCTGCAAAGTATCCCTAGCTATCCGATCTGCCATCTTGGTCATTCACTGCTTTCTTTTTTTATATAATTTTTTTATTGTATAGAATATTATTATATTTGTTACATTCAATATGTTTGTTCCAACTATACATTTTTCCTTTTTCACCACCTCCCCCCCTCTTTTCCATTGATTATTTCAAGCAAGCAGCAGAAGGTTCATTCTTCTTATTCTCTTATTCCATAGTTCTTCGTTAAATCCGGCTTCTTCCATCCATTTTTCATACAATGTCCATAGCTTCATAATATAAGAACATAAGAACATAAGAACAAGCCAGCTGGATCAGACCAGAGTCCATCTAGTCCAGCTCTCTGCTACTCGCAGTGGCCCACCAGGTGCCTTTGGGAGCTCACATGCAGGATGTGAAAGCAATGGCCTTCTGCGGCTGTTGCTCCCGAGCACCTGGTCTGTTAAGGCATTTGCAATCTGAGATCAAAGAGGATCAAGATTGGTAGCCATAAATCGGCTTCTGCTCCATAAATCTGTCCAAGCCCCAATATCTTCTAGTTTCTCTTGCCATAGTGTATTTTTTGCCAGTCTCTCAAAAATCTCTAACTGAATTTGTTCCCAAACATATTTTAACCATTTTGAGACTGTCCATTTCTTGTTATCTTTCCAGCCCAACGCCAACACTGCGTGTGCTGCTCTGATCATTATTTTATACATTGGTTCCAAATTTCTGTTCACTCTTATATCATATATTATCCCATTCACTGCTTCCTTATTGTTTCTGTGCAATCTCCACCTGGGGAGGTTGTCTGCTGCCTCTGTGTGTGTGTTTGTGTGTGTGCAGGCGCGCGCACGTGGGAGTGGGAGGGGCAGTCTTTGGCCTTGTGTTACTTCCCTGGACCATGAAACCTTCATGTCAGTTTTAAGGATTTATTACTCCAGTGATAAACCCTCAGTGTTAAAATAATAAAAAAGAAAACCCTTCTGATTGCTGTCATATGCTGGCCCAAAGAAGAAGAAGAAGAAGAAGAGTTTGGATTTATATCCCCCCTTTCTCTCCTGCAGGATACTCAAAGGGGCTTACAATCTCCTTGCCCTTCCCCCCTCACAACAAACACCCTGTGAGGTAGGTGGGGCTGAGAGAGCTCCGAGAAGCTGTGACTAGCCCAAGGTCACCCAGCTGGCGTGTGTGGGAGTGCACAAGCTAATCTGAATTCCCCAGATAAGCCTCCACAGCTCAGGTGGCAGAGCTGGGAATCAAACTCGGTTCCTCCAGATTAGATACACGAGCTCTTAACCTCCTACGCCACTTCTGCTCCAGGAGGAACTGCTGTTGTGCGGGTGAAGAAAGGCAGGGAGGAGAAAACCCAAACTGAGCTTCACTCAGTGATCTCCTCTGCTTTCCCTGCAAAGGGAGAGGAAAAGTCACAACTTGTTCCAAAACAGGTTTGGAAACCGCAGGGATTCTCTGATATGACGGATATGACAGGTGAGTTCTTCTGAAGGGAGGAAAATGTGTGTGCAACAGAGAATCAAACCCAAGGGGAACTTATGCTTGTTGTACTTAAATGGCCAGGGTCTCCATCTTCCATAGACAGACTCTTCTTTCTCTACTGCAGGATGATTCTGCTGTTAAAGAAATTCATGACTACGCCATTGAACTGGTAGAAAGATGGAGTGCTGTTTCTGTACAGGTTCTGGATTTTCTCCCTATTCTTCGGGTAAGGGGAAGTGCTGGCTTGATACTTTGAATTTGCTTTGGATCAGTTTTATCCTCCCTAGGTTTTTATTTTCTTTTTTAATCTGGTTAAAGCAACGTGGGTGACATCCCAGCTGACTGAGAACTGAGCTAGCTAGATCAAGCACAATACTTTCATTCATGCACAGTTCAGCCAATTAACTTTGCAGCTCTGTGCTGCTCGGCTTTCATTGCTGCACTCTCTGCATTCAAGTAGCCTGTTAGGCATCTGAGCTTCCCAGGCCACAACAAAAAAGCTGAGGTCCTAAGGACTTAGTTTACAGATTTAACTAAAATAATTATGTAAACATGAGCTGTTACTTCCTGACTTCTTGTGTTTGACTCCACCTCCTTCAGTAGCCATTTTGTGCTTGGCTTTATCTCGTGTGGCAGTCATTTTTTGTCTAGGATTGCCATCCTTCAGGTGGGACCTAGAGAGCTCTCTGAATTCCAGCTGATCTTCAAAAATCAATTCCTCTGATGAAAAGAGCTGCTTTGGAGGGCAAACTCTCTGGCATTATAACCTGCTGAACTTAAGACAGAGTCGCACTCCTTCAATGCACCATTAAGCCATTAAGTGCAGGCACAGAACACATCTTAACATGGCTCGGCGAAACAAAAACCAAGAAGCCCCCCCAAGTTATCCTGTCTTTACAAAGGGTAGTGGAAACTTCAAGGTCATGTGGACAAGGCCGGGCTATCCTTGGACCCTTCAAATACTGGAAGGCCTGGGAGTCGCTGTGATGTCACAGAATGTTCATCCACTCGAAGATCAGTCGCAGAATTTTGACAGTGTAGGAAATGTGGCCAAGAAGGTCCACCGTCAGAGGTGGGATCCAGCAGGTTCTCACCAGTTCCCGAGAGTGGGTTACTAATTATTTGTGTGCGCCAAGAGGGGGTGACTAATTGGGTCTGCTTTTCCATTAGAAATCCCATTAGGTCCAAAAATCATCAAGTCCTGTTGTTTCCTATGTGGCTGGTTAGCGAAGGTGGAAAACGGGATCATTCTCCCTGTCGGGCTGTTTTAAAAACATGTTTTAGAAATAGGGTCAAGTTCCTTGTTTAAGGAAAGTATCCTTCTTTTGATTTCTAGAAACAAAATTAAGTATTTGAAAGTATTAAGTATTTGACAGGCAGTCAATTAGAGGAGAAGTAGTTGTTTCTGTTGGCAGTAGACGATAGGACTTGCTAAAATGAGTTTAAATTATGGACAGAAATTAGGAACTTTTTTTTACAGTAAGAGTTTTTTACAGTAACAGAGAAATTATTATTGCCCCGCCCCCGGAATGCCCGGTCACGCCCCCGTTGTGCCACGCCCAGCCCCATTAGCGCTACGCCACTGTTTGAATCCCACCACCATGGGATTTTGGGATCCCACCACTGCCCACCGTGCCTCATTCATGGGAGAAGATAAGTGTGCCTAGCTAGGAGAATAGACTGAAGAGTTCAGGGAAGTGGTGCGTGTGCGTGGGAGTAACACAAATTTGTAATAGGGGAAACTCACTGGGCATTTAGTTTGAAGTCATTGATGTTCTGAGCTCTGCCCCTGTAGATCTTCCCCAATGCTGCTTTGCGGAAGCTTCTGTCCTGCGTTGCGAAGCGTGATGCCTTTGTCCTGGACATAACGAAGAAACATCAGGTAGGAGCTGAATGGAGAAAGATACTGGTTTGGGGGAAAGTGATCTCTGCCAGGGGATCCAGTAGCTTAACAGAGGGAAAACTGCAAGCCAGGACTCTTGTGTTCTCAAGACAGCGGCTGATTCCGTACGGGGCAAATATAACAGGTGTAAGACCAGAGGTGGGATCCAGCAGGTTCTCACCAGTTCCCGAGAGTGGGTTACTAATTATCTGTGTGTGCCAAGAGGGGGTTACTAATTGGGTCTGCTTTTCCGTTAGAAATTCCATTAGGTCCAAAAATCATAAAGTCCTGTTGTTTCCTATGTGGCTGGTTAGCGAAGGTAGAAAACGGGATAATTCTCCCTGTTGGGCTGTTTTAAAACATGTTTTAGAATATGGTGAAGTTCCTTGTTTAAGGAAAGTATCCTTCTTTTGATTTCTAGAAACAAAATTAAGTATTTGACAGGCAGTCAATTAGAGAAGTAGTTGTTTCTGTTGGTAGTAGACGATAGGACTTGCTATAATGAGTTTAAATTATGGACAGAAAGATACCAGCTGGAAATTAGGAACTTTTTTTTTACAGTAAGAGTTTTTTACGGTAACAGAGAAATTATTAATGCCCCGCCCCTGGAATGCCCGGCCACGCCCCTGTCGTGCCCCGCCCAGCCCCATTGGCGCTACGCCACTGTTTGAATCCCACCACCATGGGAACCTGTTACTAAAATTTTTGAATCCCACCACTGTGTAAGACGGTATATAACCCTTTGCCCGGGGGACTTCACATAGGTTCCACTCCCAAAACGAATCTGCCCCATTTTATTTCCCTCAACCTGGGTTTTTCGAAAATTGTTAAACAAGCGATCCTTTTGAAAAATCCCGGGTTGGATCTGCTCCCGAGCGAATGGCCAGGCAGGAGGCATTAATATTTCCCTCTGCTCCTTCCCGCCATTGCCCAGCCGATCCAGGGAGGCCCCCTTTCCTTTTAAAAAAAATTGTGGGTTGTATCTGCATAAGCATTTTATTGTCATTGTGCACGCACAACGAAATTTACAGCAGCATTCCTCGATGCACACCATTTCAGACTCATACCCCATCCTCACTTCCCCCTTCCTCCACCCATCCCTACACAGCCCCAAACACATCAACACGAAGCTGCGGAGTTCAGCGTAGCCACAGCTCTAGAGTAGAAGCTGTCTCTAAGCCTCTTTGTCCTAGTTTTGATAGACCTGTATCGTCTGCTGAATGGTAACGGTTCAAAAAGAGAGTGTGCTGGATGAGACGGGTCTCTCAGAATATTTTGGGCTTTCTTTAGGCTTCAGGAATTATAGAGTTCTTCCAAGGAGGGGAGAGGGCAGCCGATAATCTTCTGTGCGGTACTGATCGCCTTCCTATCTCCCACTGTGCAACTGGAGAACCATACACAGTTGCAGTAGGTTAAGATGCTCTCTATAGCACAGCAGTGAAAGCATAGCTATCTAGTGCAATCGGTCATATCGTGGGATGATCAACATGGTTGTGGGAGTACATTTCTGCATGCCTGCGTAGCTACGCATGTATTGCAGGTAATTATTTTTTTAAAAGAGAAGGGTCTCTGCGAGGGGGTGACAGCAGCTTGGATTGGGTCTCATTCTCAAGATGGCAAATTCTTGTCTGGCTTGGACACCAATCCTCTCCATCTTGCCATGCCACCCACCTTTCCCCTCACAGGAAACCTGTCATCCCCTGAAAACACAGTACATGGTGGACCACATGCTGCAGTTCCTTCATGAGCACGCTGCCAGTGAGCGGAAGGATGTGGGCCTCTCGCCAGAGCATGTCCACATGGCCATCGTCGATCTGTTCATTGGGGGAACGGAGACGACTGCTGCCTTGCTCACGTGGACCGTGGCATTTCTGCTGCACCATCCAGAGGTAGGAGGAAGGAAAGTCTCACCGGGGCCGTGTGGCCTTCGATCTGAAGGCGATTTCCCCATAAAACTGTGTTTTGGTTTCTCTCTCTGATAACGGCCACTCCTCCAAAATATGTGAGGAGAGATAGCAAGCCCTTTAGGTTCTTAGGATGCCATCAGCAAAATTAGGATATTTATAGGAGTTTCAGGTGGATAGCTAAGTTAATCCATAGTAGCAGTTCAAGTCCATGACTGATTACCCACTGCCAGTCTTTCCTGGGCCCACCCCACTCTGGTGCAAAAAGTTGTGCCAGAAGTGCTCTCACTTCCCCCGACGTTCCTCCTTTCTTGGTGCGCCACAAACAGGAAGCATGTCGGGACTAGATTTCTTGCCCCAACGCACTTCCCGTCCCGCCGTGTGCCTCCGCGCCTGAGGGTAATGGGCCCAATAGTACCTTGAAGGTTAACAAAAATGTTCAGGGAATGAGCTTTAATGAGTCAAAGTTCACTTCATTAGAGACAAACGAGAATGAAGATCTGTCAGACCTCGTCTCCCAATCATATTAGGTGTGTGGGTGTGGGATGGGGGGAGGGGGTGTTCCCCAGAAGGGAGAGCTGGAATCAAGATGCAGTGCTACAGTGCATTTATGGATGTCCTCTGTGCATAACTCCTCAGTCTAACCTCTGTGCATGTCCCCTCACTCTAATCAAGCTGACCTGCATTGTACCTTTGCATTCCCAACTGCTCCTCTTGGTTAAGGTGACCAGATTGTCACCTTTGTAAACCAGGATCCGGGCGGGTGGGCAGGTGGCCGCGTGCGCGCGCATGCACGCACAGCCGCAGGAGCGCACTGCTTTTTTGAACCGTCCCGATTTTTGGAAGGCAGTGCAGCAGCCTCCCGCGCACGCAACTGCAGGAGCGCACTGCCTTCTGAGGCACTCCCCGGTTTTGGGCAGGAAACGGGAGCGCTCCAGAAGGAGCAGATGCGGCTCCTATGCGCCCATGAGAGCTGCTGCACTGCCTTCAGCTCGAGGACAGTTCAAACTCCAGCCGGAGACAAATTGTTTTTTAAAGCGAGACTGTCCCTTCAAAAGCGGAACCGATCTGGTCCTACATACTCTTGGTAACACTCCTCTCACCTTCTGGCCTGGATATAAGGACTTTATTCTCACTTGTACATAACAGAATGAGTTTTGACTCACAAAAGCTTAAACCCTGGATAAGTTTGTCAGTCTTCAAGGTGCTGGTGGACTCAGACTCTTAATTGTTTACCAGCTGGCTGTGTGTGACAACCTGGAACAAGCATGGTTGCATCAAGAAATATTGTCCTTGGTGCTCTTTAACCTGCAAGGCTGGGTTGCTTTTGTAGTGCAGAAGATGTTGCTTCTGTAGTGGTTAGTGAAGGAGTGGGGGAGAGGAACTGATGTACCTCTTTTGAGTTCTTCTTGTCCTTTGCTGCCTCCTACTTCCTGCTCCCTCCGTACAGATTCAGGAACAAATCCACGATGAGATAGTGACTGTCATAGGTCTTGATCGTGACCCTTCCTACAGTGACCGGGAGCATTTGCCCTACCTGAGAGCCACCATCACAGAATCTTTGCGCCTGCGTCCTTCGGCACCCCTCGCTGTGCCTCATGCAGCTACTCGAGATACCAGGTATCAGAGTTCCTCGTTCTCCATCCCATTCTCCCTGAAAGCCTACTTTTTCTGAACCGTAGGAGTTAGATCAGAAGCCCCCAACCTTTTCAAACCAGTGGGTACCTTTTGAATTCTTATACAGATAAGATGAAACCTCACCCTGATTTTTTTCCCAAGCTTGCACATATCTGCTATCCATCCAGTTTTCCACCATCATTACATTTCAGGTTAATTTTTCAAACATCTAATAATTAATATAAAGCTCAATAATTTCTTATCTATATTGCCCTTAATGTCTTTAGTTGCCCATAGATCATAGTTGATAAAAGCATTCAAGTTATTGTTCACTGATTTATATAATACAAAAAAAACTTTCCCATCTTTTCTCGTACTCTGTAAAACGTCTGCTACGCACACACTGGATGTCAGTTTCACAATTCTCTCATATTCAACGAGCTTATTCGTCCTGTCCGAGAGATCTGGGTGATGCTCAGCTTTCTACCTTGTTGCAAATACTATTCTTGCAGCTGTTACCATATACCGTGTTTCCCCGAATATAAGACAGTGTCTTATAAGACACAAGACAGTGTCTTATATTAATTTTTGCTCCCAAAGATGCACTATGTCTTATTTTCAGGGGATGTCTTATTTTTCTGTGTTCTGTTCGTCGGGCATGCTTCCGAACAAAAACTTTGCTATGTCTTACTTTTGGGGGATGCCTTATATATCGCACCTCAGCAAAACCTCTACTATGTCTTATTTTTCGGGGATGTCTTATATTCGGGGAAACAGGGTATTTAAATAATCCGTTATATACTTCTGGTATATTATTCAGCATAGTACTTAATAACAGACATTCAGGGTCTAATACCAAGTCATTTTCAATATCTTTTACATCTCTCCATGAATTATAATCCAATATTTTCTTGCTTTCGGGCTCATCCGTCAAATACATTGATTTGTGAGGGGTACAACCCCCCCCCCCCCCGTGATATAAGCCTCTTCTTCCCCCGCACTAATTGTTCCAGTCTAAAAATAATATCTTTTTTTTTCAAATGTAATTTGTCACACCATATTTTTTAAAAAGTTTGAAAGTTTTATTTTTTTCCTCAGGTGGAGCAAAGGACTGCTCTAGGTGGGTCAGTACACCTGCTGGGCCCTCCCTAGCTAGGATCTTGAAATCTGCAGGCCAAAAAGTCCCAAGTCTCCAAGATGGTTGGCTGTTAATTCCTTCTCCTTTTTCTCCTTTTCCGTCCTCTCCTCAAGCCTGTCTGGTTTTCACATCCCAAAGGGCACAACCGTCATCCCAAATCTCTATGGAGCCCACCACGACGAAAGCAAATGGGATCGCCCTCTGGAGTTCAGACCAGGTATTGCTGCAGCATGGGTAAATTTGCATTGTCTGGGCCTGACTCTGGGCGTTTCCCCACTCACCACAATCCCCCCTAGGCCGCGCGCTGCTCTCAGCGCGTGGCATCCCCACGACCCCGCGCTCTGTGTGGGGTCATCAAAAGGCGCTGTTTACAAGAGCGTCAGGGATGCCGCGCGCTGAGAAGTGACAGCATTTAGCGTTAGAGGCGACTTTCGTTATCGCCGCCCCTGTAGATGGGGAGTGCGGGGGGGACCCAGCTACTTGAGGAGAGTAGCCTTGGAGAAGCTTATGGTGAAGATGGGGGAAAGGCCCACTGCCACGCATAGAAAATTGAGTCTTTTTAAAATCTTGAGTAAATAAAACCCTCCTTGCTGGGTCAGATCAAATATCCGATTCAGGGGTCTGTGATTTTTTATGCACAAAGAGCCAAACATTGTCAAAATTCAGATTAAGAGGTCGATAAAGAGCCAGTATAAGAAAATACATTTGCAAAACTGAACTGTGTAGGTAAGTGGTGTGCTGGTTAATAGTCCGTGGTTAATAGTTCAGTATCCACCCATACCTTCTGCCATTGTAGAAGGGAAATGTAATAAGATTCCTGGGGCACATCCAGAGGTGGGATCCAGCAGGTTCTCACAGGTTCCCGAGAGTAGGTGACTAATTATTTGTGTGTGCCGAGAGGGGGTTACTAATTGGTGATTTTGCCACGTGATTTTTGCCTTAGTTACGCCCCTCCTCTCAGCAGTAGCGCGCAGAACTGGAAGCAGTCTAGCAGGAGGTGCACCGGTGTGCATGGCAGCCTGCGCCTGTGTGCATTCGTTTCCCGCTCAAGGACCGGCGCAGCGGCTGTGTCCTTGCCACAGCCCCGCCCAGGAATGACCCAACCCTGGAATGCCCACCCTCAGCCCCGTCGTGCCCCACCCAGCCCCATTGGCGCTATGCCACTGTTTGAATCCCACCACCATGGGAACCTGTTACTAAAATTTTTGAATCCCACCACTGGGCACATCATTGTCCTGTAGGGATTTTACAACTGAGTGAACCCAGCAGGTGTGGGTGGGTGGGTGGGAACCCCAGTGAACGAATTTGTAGCTTCTCCTCTGACGTGGCTTATCTCTTTCTTCCGCCCAGAGAGATTCCTAGAGAGCGATGCCGTTTCTCGTGAGGCCCAGCGGCAGCTGCTCCCCTTCAGCTGCGGAGCTCGCGGCTGCCTGGGAGAAACCTTGGCTCGCATGGAGTCGTTCCTCTTCCTTGCACACACCTTGCGGGATTTCCGGATGTTGCCCCCACAGACAGGATGCCTCCCTGACCTCACGGGACAGTTTGGGACTGTTGTGCACTGCAAGCCGTTCGCAGTTCGCCTGGTGCCCAGAAGGGCTGAGCCCAAAGAATGAGGACTTCATGCCCTAAGGGCGAGGGGAGGCACAAAAACCTCCCTTTCCCATCCTTGCCTTCATTTTCACAGTATCAAAAGGGCAAATTTTACACAACTCAGCTTGGCCTCTACCCCTCTGCTAGGGATGCCACCCTCCAGGAGAGGCCTGGAGATCTCCCAGAATTATAACTGATCTCTATACAGAAACCAGTTCCTCAAGAGTCACTAGACAGCTTCAGAGGGTGAGCTGTATAGCATTGCACCCCACAGAGGTCCCCCCACCCCACCCCACACTCAGTCTTCCCAGATGCCAACCCCTCCAAAGAAAAAGAAGAGCTTGGATTTGTACCCCAATTTTCTCAACTGTCAGGCGTCTCAAAGCAGCTTACAAGCTCCTCTCCCCACAACAGGCACCTTGTAAGGAAGGTGGGGCTGAGAGAGTCCTGACAGAACTGTGAGTAGCCCAAGGTCACTCAGGTTGATTCCGCACTTGGCTCATCGACCTAAGTTCGAGCTGCGTTCGACCTAAGTGCTCCACGCAACCATTGGGATCGACGTGGTTTTGTACCAGCTTCGCCCCGTGTAACGGTCACATTTCCGACTCCAGTTGGGAACTACTCCTTTTTCAGGGAACCACGCTCGAACTCAGCTCGATTCCAGTAAAGTGCGGAATCTCTGGTGCCGGGAGTCCCCCATTCAGCCAATCACAGCTGAGTGTTTTGGGCATGCGTACAGCTGGCCAATCAAAAAACACCACCTTCGTCCCTCCATTCCTGTGGCAGTTTATTTTAATAACGTGTGTGGGGATAGACGGGACATGGCCGTAGAACAGTAGCCAATCGGAACGGAGCGGCGAAGAGGCACAGGATGATTCCGCCCTCCGAGCTGGGATCAAGCTGGTTGCAGTGGGGAACAACAATGGCTTCGACCTAGGTTAGTACCCTTCTCAGGGAACTGGGTCGAACCTATTTTACTCGTGTGTGGAATCGCCCTCAGAAGGCTTCATGTGGAGGAGTGGGGAAACAAACCCAGTTCACAAGATAAGAGTCTGCTGCTCATGTGGAGGAGTGGGGATCAAACCTGGTTCTCCAGATCAGAGTCCACCACTTCTAACCACTATACCATTCAACCTGTAAGAATGTCCTCACCCAGGGCTGGTAACTGCACTTTCAACCTAACTTGGATTGCCTCAATTAAGGAGTCAAAGGCCTTCTAACGGGGAAAATCAAAGCATGCTTGGAAGACAACCAATTTCTGTACAATTAAAGACTAAATGAGAACTTTATGGGCACCTCTGTCACTTTGTCGAAAGATCGAGCTGCTGCGTGGGTTTGTGCTGGATGTGGAAATTAGAAAACCTTTTTGGGGGGAGACAGACGAGGAAAGACTGGGCTATACTGCCGAGATATTGCATTTTGACTGCTGTGAAAATGTGATGCGCTAAAAGCGGACATTCCTTACAGCCCAAATGGACGCTTGTTAAAACCAGTTTTTTAGATGTTTGGTTTTAGTGCTCCGGACCCATCTCAGAAATGGGAATTGTTATTAATAAATAAAGCAGAGCCTATTTGAGCTCAGAATGCAGCTGCAAGGGAGGAAGGACTCCTGCACCCCCCTGCCATCTTCCCCATTTTTACTGCTCTGCATGCCCAGACTACCCCACCTGGACCAGCGAAAATGGGGAAATAACCCCCCCCCCCACACACACACACAAATGTTGTTATGGCTCTAAAGATGACTGGAGGGAGGATATAAAAGCCCTTCTTCCCCTTTGGCGGCATTCTGAGCTCTGCTTTATTTTTAATAGCCGTTCCCTGCAGCATCTCTGCGGATTACTAGTTTGGCCTTTCCGGAGGAGGAGGTGAGGATGCCAGCCTCCGAGCAGGACCCGGGGACCCCCCCCCCCCGGAATTACAGCTCATCTCTAGACTACAGGGAACCATTCCCCTGGAGAGAAGGGATGTATTGGAGGGTGACCTCATACCCCACTGAGGTTCCTGGACTTCTCAGGCTCCATCCCTGAGTCTCCAGGTGTTTGTCCAAAGCTTCAGGATCTGGCAACCTTATCCCCATCTGTAGGGGTGAGCCCGCGAACCCAGCAGAGTCTCAGAAAGAGCACAGGAATGCCTGCGCCATCTGTCCCCTTCTGGGCGCACACGCACACCCATCACGAGATCCCCCTGACTCACAGGTCACCAGATGCCTGAGTCATGGGTCACAAGACCCCCAGATGTGGAATTGACCCAGACGGAGACGTTTCTTCCTGCACGTACACTGCCCCTGCAGGCTATGAATTGCGCAACCTTCTCCCGCTCTCCCGCCTTCCCCAAACCCTAATAAAAGGTGCCAGGGACCACGGTACGGCAGATTAGCCAGATCCACGGATCGCGCTAGCCCGCCGCTGGCTTCTCTCCACCGGATGATATCGCTGCGTCTCGTCTCTTCGTTGCGTCACCATACCGACTTCACCCATCCCCTGTCAGTGGCCAGGGAGGTCCCATCACCCCTAGGAGGAAGTCTGCCTCTGCTGCTGTAATTGAGAATTTGGGGGCAATTCTCCAGTAAAGCTGAAAGGTCTCTTAGTTTGTTGCAGATTTTGAGAATTATGAACTTTCTGTGAGTCTCCAGGAGAAGGGAAGTCTCAGGGGAGGAGCTGGGTATTTCCTGCTTGGCTAGATTAGAGTTTTGGCTCCTGATGCCATCCATCCCCCACGTCAGTCAGGCTCCACCCCTACTTCACCCGGATGATCCATCTACGTAGGTTGAAAGCCTGAGCCTCTCGGGGTCTGGCACTTTACTCAGCACAGGTCGAAACAGCTTGTGAGCCAAACACCCCTTTTAAAAAATGACGTGAATGTGTTTGTGTGATGTGCTGCGGCCTCACAGCTGTCTCCATGAATTAACTTCCTCCCAAATGTCCGATGGTTAACAGCCTTGCTCAGATCCTGCAAACCGAGGGCTGGGACTCCCTTTTTAGAGACAGTCAATCCATCTCCTGTTGGGCCATCCTCTTTTCCCGCTGCCTTCAACTTTTCCTCGCATTATTGTCTTTTCCGATAACTCTTGACCAAAGAAACATGACCGAGTCATTGTTCCCCTCTCCGTTTTTCAAACTTTAATTTTTATTTTACACGGTTTCTCACAACCATCTAAAAATAATTTTTTTCCCAAAGCGCTTCTTATATAGAAACTTTAAACCCCCCCCCCACCTCTAAAAAAGAACACTGTACAGCCGGCCCCTCCCACCCACCCCGTGCAAAAATCCTGCCCCTCCTTGTAAACGCCTCCTCCACCCAAAACCTCCACCCGTCACCCCACAAGAAGAGACATCATTTCCTGTAAACGTTTTGCGTCTCGGGCTTCTTCTTTGGAGGCTTGAGAATAACAAAGGTGCTGATCAAACGGGAACATTTTTTTTGTTCCCCCCCAAATCAAAGTATTTCCCCCTCCCCGGATCATACTGGCGGTTTGATAGGAACTAGGCAGGCAGCGCAAAGGTATTTTTAACTGTTGTTTGTGCTTGGAATGAAGGAATGAGTCCAAGAAAGTAAAATCCTACTAGGGACACTGGCAGCATTTTGTATCTGTTGATCCCCCCCCCCCCCCCCGTGGTGTCAGGATGACATGAGGTTCTGTCTGGACACTGAGCTGACTGAATTCTGTCTGCTCTCATATTGAGGAAGGGGGGCCTGCGAAGATTGACTCATTTGTCTGTTGATTTGCCTCATAATCCATATTATGGATGTAATGTCTTCTACTACTTTCTTCCAACTCCCTCCTCCTGTGTTGTTTTTAATTTACTCCTCCCCTTTCCTGTTGTTTTCAGGTGTGCTAGTTTTTCTTGGTTTCCTTCTTTAGGGACAACTGGTTTTGGTGTGCAGGAAAGTAAAAGGGATGGTTTTTTGAGGGGGTAGTGTGTGTGTGTGTGTGTGTGTGTGTGTGTGTGGGCAACAGGGGACAAAAAAAAGTGCTTTTCAGGTAATGTGCTCTCAGCTCCCGGTTGTGGCTGCCTTTCTTTATGAATAGTCTTCTGGGAAGAGGAAAAGGAAGAGGAATCTGATTTGTTCAGCGAGGTTTGAGGGTTTGGGAAGGCGAGGTTTGAGGGTTTGGGAAGGCAGACAAATGATGAAATGGAACCAGAGAACCAGGAACCTGTACAGAAGGTGGTCAGCTCATCCCCGACCCTTTGAAGAATGCTAACTGGCCCATGAAGTGCATTATGGGAGAAACGGGACCAGAGGCCCAAGGCCTTGCTGCTAGCTGAGTTTTGGGGGTGGGCGTTGGGGTGGGTACTGGCCGATCTGCATTTACTCCTCCTTCAGTAACCCCAGCCAGGAAAAGTAGTTGCTAACCAGGGCTGTACAGCTATCTCACAACTACATCCAGATCCATCCCCTTAACTCTGCCCAGTCAGCCGTCCTCAATCCTTCTAGATGCTTCGTGCCCCTGATATTCATGGCCGGCAAGTGGCAGAAAAAGAAATCTTAATACAAGGTGCATTTGTAATGGTTGCATTTCATTCCTTTCTTGTGCTCCGTCTTCTCGGGGTGGGGTGGGGGGGAATTGAGGCAAGATGTGAGGTATCTCAGCGGGGAGGGGTAGCCACTAGATCTTCCTACTTGCCTCTTCCACCTCCGTGTTGCCCCCACCCCATGGTCAGTCATTTCTGGCAACCTTGCTTCTGTGCTTACACCCGCCGCAAGGGTTGGAAGCCGCGGGGCCGGAGCTTCATCTCGGTAAAGGGGATGGAGAACTCGAACCCTTTCCAGTTAAACCAGTTGATGCCCTGGGACAGGATCGAGGGAGAGACAAAGACAGGGACGCGGTAAGAGGATTGCATGTGAGTAAAAAGTTGTCTTCTATTGAGTCAGATCTTTGAATCATCCAGCTCAGGTTTCTGATAGGTTGCAGCACTCCAAGGTGGGGAGAGGACTTTTCCGAGGCCTTGTATGTGTGATCCTTAACCTGGGAGCTTCAGCTTGCAAAGCAAGTGCCGCTCAACCCTTGCCTCTCACCGAAGAAGAAGAAGAAGAAGAAGAAGAAGAAGAAGAAGAAGAAGAAGAAGAAGAAGAAGAAGAAGAAGAAGAAGAAGAAGAAGAAGAAGAAGAAGAAGAAGAAGAAGAAGAAGAAGAAGAAGAAGAAGAAGAAGAAGAAGAGGAGGAGGAGGAGGAGGAGGAGGAGGAGGAGTTGGAGTTTGGATTTATATCCCCCCTTTCTCTCCTACAGGAGACTCAAAGGGGCTGACAATCTCCTTGCCCTTCCCCCCTCACAACAAACACCCTGTGAGGTAGGTGGGGCTGAGAGAGCTCCGAGAAGCTGTGACTAGCCCAAGGAGTCCACCCCAGCTTGAAGCGTGTGTGGGAGTGCACAGGCTAATCTGAATTCCCCAGATAAGCCTCCACAGCTCAGGCGGCAGAGCTGGGAATCAAACCCGGTTCCTCCAGATTAGATACACGAGCTCTTAACCTCCTACGCCACTGCTGCTCCATAGGACTACCTCTTTAAAATAGAATGGGAGTAGAGACATAGGGAGGGGGAACCAAGAAGTGATGTATGGTAGTTCTAGGAAATGCTGAAAATTCTACAGTAAAACCATCGTTTCTGGTGATTCCTAGAGCTACCCTATGTCACTTGTGGGTTTTCCCTGGAAGTGACATTGTGGTGCAGATGACACCACAAGAATTTCTTCTGACACTGCTTAGAGCAGCAGTGGGCCAAGAGGGCTGCCAGTGAGAACCTCTTACCATAGTGGGAACATCCCAGACTGAAGACATTTAAGGGTGGAAAAGACAATCATAGCCTTGGCAAATCAGGTCAGCTTGGGTTAAAAAGCCAGCCACTGGCTAATGCAGCCATTCTCAACCAGGGTTCCGTGGTACCCTGGGGTGCCGTGAGCATGTCCCAGGGGTACTGCGGCAACACTACCGCCCCCCCTCATTTTTGTGGTGTCTCCCACCGGCGCCAGCAAGGACATGGAGTTGGCCCATGGGGCAGGGCCTGCCACAAGGTCAGCAGCCACCCCCCCCCCCAGTGCTTCCCTTCACCCTGGGAGGGGAAGGTGGGGGATGTGGCAAGCAGGGGCAATGGGAGGGGAAGGTGGAGGGTGGCGGCAGGGGTACCGTGAGATATGAAGAGTGAGGTCAAGGGTACCCTGACCTCGAAAAGGTTGGGAAACACTGGGCTAACGCCTCATTGACCAAAGCTGCCATTTAAATTACATGCCATCATCCACTTCCTTAGAAGAAAGCCCCAAGGTTGCCATTTTAATGACAAAGTCCTGGCCTGTGTCTCTGTTTCCCATCACCCACCTCCTTAGAGAAAACCCTCTCTACTTATATATGGTGAGTCTGTACTCTCCATACAGCCTGCCTCTTTATTTGATGGATGTGCAAAATATTTGACCTTTATTGAAGAACTGTAGAATGGCTGTTGGAAACATATCCTGCAACATAAATGCACTTTTATCAAAGTTCTGTGTTTACCAGTACAGAGAATATAGGTTTTGATGAAGGCGCCGCTCAAATAAGATTCTTCAATGTTAAAAGAGAATTGGAGGGGGGGAGGGAGGGAGGCGCTAGGACCCCGGCAGAACATTCCTCCCCCAAAAAGGTCTATGAAGATGTGGTGGATTTATTCACACATCTCCTGAATTCTTTTGGTGGAAAGGGTAGAGGGGCAACCAAAAACATTTAGTTCCACTCCCAGAACTCCTTAAGACAGTGGGTAACAACACAACGTTATCTTCTAACTCTTTAGGTGGATGGTGCCCACCTAAAGAGTGAATGGTGCCCCTCGGGGATAGGGCGGTATATTAAATAAAATAAATAAAAATAATAAAAATAATAAATAATATACAGATTATGGGCTTTTACACACTTGTGATCTTCTTCTAATTGAGCACAATTCTCTTTGGGTTTTATTCTCGATTTTTTTTAAAAAAAATTCCCCTTTTCAGAACTCACGGTGCTCTCAGATCTGAGAATGCTGGTGGTTTCCAAATGTTCTCAAAGTGAGACTTTTCAGGGAAAGCAAAGGAAATCAACATGTGTTTCCCTTTCTTTGGTTTTTTCCCACTCCTTCTGGCTTTCCCTGCCCTCACAAGAGTGGTTCCTTCTGCACAGATAGAACAAGGAAGTGGGGGATAGGCCAAATGGCAGATCAGCTGTGGACACTTTGCAGTAGTTTTTTTCTGTATAAGCAAAAAACTGCGACAAAATCCCGCTGTGAAGAACACAGCCATGAGTTAAACACTGCACGCACTGATGGCCATTGACTTTGTGCTCTCAAAAGGGGCGGTGCCAGTGAAAATGGGGGAGTCTGTGTTTTCCCCATCATGATATCCCGCGTTATATCCCTCTGCTGTGATTCCTGCCTGTTATTCAACTGTGAAGAGCGCTCCAAAGTCTTTCTACTGAAGAAGACTGGCCGGCTTTTCTCCCCTTTCCCCCCCCTCCCTTATTTTGCGGGTACCTGGTGGTCGCGGTTGTTTGCGTAGAGCCCGTTGAGGTTGGCATAATGGCAGTTGTGGTACCACCACGCCCCACGGTACGACACGGCACACGGAATAATGACCCGGTTGGGGTCCCGGTCGCGGGTGGAGAAGACGCTACCCGAGTGGTAGGTGAAAGCGTCACCTGTGGAAGCGAAAACCAGGGCGTGAAAAACCGAACTGTTCTCCCCTAGTACTTTTTGAAACCGCAACCCAAACCCATCGGTTTCCACAATCTCGCCCCAAAATGCTGCAAAGCTATATTTGCCCATGGCTGGAGTGAACACTGAAACCTAATTCAGCCCAGCTACTTGTGGTGTTTAAAGACTTAAGTCTCATGATTATTTACTTCATTTATTCTCCACCTTAACTTCTCAGCGGGAATCTACAAATGGCCTATATCAGGGGTGTCCTATGTCATTCCCCTCCATTGTACCCTGATGTAGTATGGGGCACAACATTCAGCAGAGGGGTACCTTTGAATTGTGAGACCAGTTAGTACCTATCAAGGCAACGAGGTAGCTTTACATTGGTCTATTTCTGGCCCCTCACCAACCACCAGTCTCTCATTTAGAACATAAGAACATAAGAACAAGCCAGCTGGATCAGACCAGAGTCCATCTAGTCCAGCTCTCTGCTACTCGCAGTGGCCTTTGGGAGCTCACATGCAGGATGTGAAAGCAATGGCCTTCTGCGGCTGTTGCTCCCGAGCACCTGGACTGTTATGGCTGCGAACTCTTCAACAGGTCTTCAGAAATTGCAGTGTGGTGGGACGTTCCTGAGGTGGGACAGCTGGCAGGGCCGAAGACTTCTGACAGGGCCTAATGGCACTGACCTCTTGCCCACATGCCTGCCTTGCGACCTATCTGCGTGCCCCTCCCCCTATCTTCTTGGTTCTCTTTGCCACATCCACCTCCCTGCATCACTGGGAAAGGACTTGTGGATGTGCAGAGTGGTGGTGTTTTTTGCCAGTGACTGCAATGGCACTGCCCAGCCGCACACTGCCTGGTGCCATGGTAAATAGTGCAGGGGGGGGGGGGGAGGGCTCATGGAAGAAGCAGGAAACTGAGGGAGGAATATGGGTGCTTGGTGGTGGCCAGAGGAGTGGAGAGCCCCCCCCCCCCCCGCAAGACTCTCTGCCTGACACCCTCCAAAACCTGGAATAGGCCCTGCAGGAGGTGATAAGGTTGTGCTCCACACTATTCCAAGTTTAACTTTCTGATCAGTAAAGCAGACCTCTATTCAAGGAACAAGAGAAGGGCAGGTCTATCACTGCCTTGCTCACCGGCTGTGCCACTGTAGCTGCCCAGGTGCAGGCGGTAATAGTCGGTCGGGGAGTCCACGCGGAAACCGTCGTAGAGGGCGTAGACGGACTCATTCCCAGCACGGAGGTCCACACGCAGTTCGTAGTCCCTTGATGTGGTCATCTCATGCAGAGCGTCATTCCCTGGGAGCAAGGAAAATTAGGCTGAGTCCTACTGTTTAGTCGTCTTCTTTGCTCCTCCTGCAAGGGATTCTGGGGAAGCTTCACTTGGGCTTAAATATGGTTCGGAGGAGAGGGAAATGGAAACTTCCTGGAAATGAAGAGCTAATATGGAATTAGGGGGGACCACCAGTCTTGAGTTTAGTCCTATGAACCAGGTCTGACCTTGGATGGTTACACACTAGATATTTTGTCTAGAATTAGTGATGTGGCTGCACCGTTATTAAAGTTTCTGTCAAACTGTTACGATCCAGTGTTTCCCATGTTGTCTTCTCATCTTTTTCACAGTGTTTTTTTTTTGGTTTTCAACAATATCACAGTTTCAGCCTAACCAGTGGGGGCTGGCACAGCCCTTTCAGTGCACCTGGATATAACTTAGAAGAAGAAGAAGGAGGAGGAGGAGGAGGAGGAGGAGGAGGAGGAGTTTGGATTTATATCCCCCCTTTCTCTCCTGCAGGAGACTCAAAGGGGCTGACAATCTCCTTGCCCTTCCCCCCTCACAACAAACACCCTGTGAGGTAGGCGGGGCTGAGAGAGCTCCGAGAAGCTGTGACTAGCCCAAGGTCACCCAGCTGGCGTGTGTGGGAGTGGACAGGCTAATCTGAATCCCCCAGATAAGCCTCCACAGGTCAGGCGGCAGAGCTGGGAATCAAACCCGGTTCCTCCAGATCAGAGTGCACCTGCTCTTAGCCACTGCTCTTAGCCACTTTGCCACTGCTGCTCCTCACACAAGTGTAGTTATTGTTTTCTTGGCCTGGCAGTGACTTCTCAGGGTCTCAGGCACAGACAGGCCTTTCCTAGCACTTCTACTTCAGACCCTTAAACTGGAGATTCCGGCATCTAAATCTAGGACCAGATGCATGCACCACTGGTAGTTTCTCGGGCATCTCTCATAATTTGCTCTGTGTAACAATCTAATCCTTTCCAGTCCCTTACACAGAGATTCATACCTGATTAATAGAAATCGGGGTAGGGCATTGTCAGGATAGGGTGGAATATAAATTGAATACATTTTTTAAAAACCCATAGAACAGGAAGGTACCCCAGAGGTCATCTAGTCCAACCCCCTGTACAATGCAGGAAATTCATAACTACCTCCACCACTCCACCAGTGACCCCTGCTCTATGCCTAGAGGAAGGCAAAAAAACCTCTAGGGAAATTCCTTCCTGACTCCAAAGAGGTGATCAACGTTACCCTGGGCATACAAGAAACAGCCACAAGAACTGAGCACTGGTTCTTGCCTTCCAGCCCTCTCCAATCTACCTAAATTCACAGTCAGTCATAAGAGCATAAGAACATAAGAACTAGCCTGGTGGATCAGACCAGAGTCCATCTAGTCCAGCACTCTGCTACTCGCAGTGGCCCACCAGGTGCCTTTGGGAGCTCACGTGCAGGATGTGAAAGCAATGGCCTGCTGCTGCTGCTGCTCCTGAGCACCTGGTCTGCTAAGGCATTTGCAATCTCAGATCAAGGAGCCATGGAATCAGATGGCCATCTAACCACTGCTTGAAACCCCCACTACCTCCTGAGAAACCCCGTACTAAGGTACTGCTCCACCACTGCGAGTAGCAGAGAGCTGGACTAGATGGACTTTGGTCTGATCCAGCTGGCTTGTTCTTATGTTCTTATGTTCACTTATCAGGAAGTTTCACCTAAAGTTTAATCAAAAAAGTCTTTTGATTTAATTTCAACTCGTTGGTTCTGGTCTGACCTTCTGGGCCAACAGAAAACAGCTCTGCACCATCCTCTATAGGACAGGCCTTCAAATACTTGACGATGGCGATCACATCATCTCTTAGTCGTCTCCTCTCCAGGTTACGCATATCTGGCTCCTTCAGCCTTTCCTGACAGGACTTGGTTTCCAGACCCCTCCCCATATTTGTTGTCTCCTCTGAACATGTTCCAGCTTGTCAGTATCCTTCATGATGACCGGCCACTCTCTGCACCAGCTCCTCCCTTTTCCACCCTCCCCTTCTAAATCGTTCCTGATAAATATGGTTTCCTCTTCATTGCACCCGAGGAAGCAAGTTCTGATACATACAACTAATGCTGGGATAAATGTAGTGACTTTTTAAAGCGCCCCTGGACTTCTGATTTATCTTGCTCTGCCACTGAAGCACAGTCACCTCTCAGCTGTGCTTCCTGATCTGCAAAAGGGTTATAAAGGTGAAGGTGTATCAGACTGGAGGATGCCACTACTGTCCGTACCTAGCCAAAATTCATCGGAGCGGTTGCCAAAGCCAGTGGCATAATCCTGCCAGTCACGCCAAAAATCTGTCTTGCCGTTCATCCGACGCTGGAAGACCTGAAGAGGAGGAAAAAATGAAACCACGTATGAGTGAACTGAAGTCTGCACGAGCAAGCAACATTGGGGACATCAGTCTGTGTGTGTGAATAAATTCCTTATCAACATGACCCAAAAGCCAGTGCCAAGTCTAGAACATAAGAACTAGCCTGCTGGATCAGACCAGAGTCCATCTAGTCCAGCACTCTGCTACTCGCAGTGGCCCACCAGGTGCCTTTGGGAGCTCACGTGCAGGATGTGAAAGCAATGGCCTTCTGCTGCTGCTGGTGCTCCCGAGCACCTGGTCTGCTAAGGCATTTGCAATCTGAGATCAAGGAGGATCAAGATTGGTAGCCATAAATCGACTTCTCCTTCATAAATCTGTCCAAGCCCTTTTTAAAGCTATCCAGGTTAGTGGCCATCACCACCTCCTGTGGCAGCATATTCCAACCACCAATCACACGTTGCGTGAAGAAGTGTTTCCTTTTATTAGTCCTAATTCTTCCCCCCAGCATTTTCAATGAATGCCCCCTGGTTCTAGTATTGTGAGAAAGAGAGAAAAAAGTCTGGCTAGATTTGGAGGCCTAGAAGAAGATTTAAACATGTTTGTTTCACATGATTTATCCCGTTTCTTCTAGAGACAGGGATGTGCAAAATGCACTGATACCCAGTTGGGAGTGATACCAATTGGGGCCCCTCCCTCAGTGCTGATCAGCTGGTTGGTGGGAGCCCTTAACAGCAGCAAACTGAGCCCTAGGACTCTTTTGTTGGTGATGTGTTGGTAGCATATCTGGTGCTCACCAGCAGTGATGTCATCATGCTGCCCACAACGCATGGGTGTTCTGGTATTTGGTAAAAACTCTATGGCAATAACAGTTTCTACCATGGAGATTGTGCCCAAATACCAGAACATCCCCATGTGATGACATCACAATGTGATGACATCACTTCTGGTGCATACCAAAAGTGAAATGGAAGCATCACTGGCATCAGAGCCCTAAGCTTCAGTTTGCTGCCAGTAAATCCCCCTCCTCGCTTTCTCCATCGTTCACCATTTGCCAGGGGGTACCTAGCAACCCTACCCCGACTCTTGGAATTGTCTTGTCCCCTGGGTTTTTAGCAAGCATAACCCATGCATCTCCAGCCCTGAGGACTAAAAACATACATCTTTAGCAACGGAAGCATATATTCTCAAGATGTTACTTCAACTATATACAGGGAACAGGAACGTGGAGCCAGAACAGCTCCACGGCCATAGCCCTGCCAATGCCCAGACCAGTGATTTCCAACCAGGGTTCTGTGGTACCCTGGGGTACCCTGTGCACGTCCCAGGGGTACCATGAGAATGCTACCGCCTGCCCCCCCCCGGAATCAAATGGATTTTGAAGGGGGGGAAAGCCTCATAGGCTCCCTTTAAACAACATTGAAAAACAGCATTGTTTTATTGCCTAAATTCGGTGTGGATTGGGGGGGGGGTAGATTTAAAGGGAGCTCTCCCTTTAAATCCCCCCAATCCATGCCGAATTTAGGCAAACAAACAACGCGGCTGTCAACACTGCTTTCCCTCCCCTCCCCTCCCCCTGCTTGCCACTCCCCCCACCTACAAGCCAAAAACAGAAAAAAAACCCTTAAAAATGCAAAAAAAAAATCAAATGAACCTCAAGGGTACCCTGAGATATGAAGAGCGAGGGTTGAAAAGGTTGGGAAACACTGGCCCAGACAAACACATTTCTGAGGATGTGGAGCATGACGAAGGGGGAAAATTATATGAGGCCTTGAATGCAACTTGTGAAAACTGGTTAAAAATTATCCTCTGCCCAGTGGATTCCATATATTGCTATAAGTTTGAGTTGAGTTGATTATTAGGCTTATCGGTTGTTGGGCTGTTTTTGACCTTTGTTGATTGGGGGCTTTATCGAGATCTCCTGGGTTGAGGGGAGGCTTCTTTAGAAGCGGCTGCACCACAACCTGTTTCCCATTGGCTCTCTGGATCAGGATTTGATTAGTGCAGAATGCTACTTTGTTATCTATATATATAAAAATCTAACTGTCTTTGATGGGCTCCCTCAGAAGCTGCTGTACGGATCGCCCCCAAATTTTCACAGGACGTCCCTCCCTGTTGCGGGCAGGTACTCGGACCTTCAAATCACCGAAAGTCCATACCTAAGCCAGGTAAAACGTCTTTTTCCTGGCGCACCAGGCCATGAAGCTGGCTGTGTTTAACTGCGGGACCGTCTTACCCCATATGTCCCGAATCGGTCTCTGCGTTCGGCAGAGGCCAATCTACTGGTGATCCCTGGCCCCTCCATGATACGGCTGGCCTCTACCCGGGCCAGAGCCTTTACAGCTCTGGCCCCTGCCTGGTGGAACGCTCTTCCTCCAGCTGTCCGGGCCCTGCGGGACCTCGCTGAGTTCCGCAGGGCTTGTAAGACTGAGCTGTTCCACCGGGCTTTTGGGGAGACTAGCCGTTGATAGGGGCCCCCTCCCTCCCTCCCTTCTCGTCTTCTCTGTCATCATGAAGATCTTACCACCCCTTCTGGGATTCTTTGGGGGAATTGATAGCAGGCGCCATCTTGTGTTAATTAATTGATGCTGCATTTTAAATGGGGTTAGGTTTATTTTTATTATTAGAGCCATCTTAACTTATATTTATATTGTATTTAATTTGATTGTGCTCTTTTTACACTGTTCACCGCCCTGAGCCCTCCGGGGGAGGGCGGTTTATAAACCTAATAAATAATAATAAATAATAATAATAATAACTTTCACTCTCTGTGCCTCACCGACTGCTACCACACAACACACATCCAGCTCATCCTCACAACTCACTCTGCCCTTCCTCACATCCAACCACCACTTACCCACTTCCTCACCCATATTCGCCACAGCTCTCTTTTACTAAAAGCGAGCTGCAGTTTGCCTTTTTCTTCTAAGAAAATCCACGGGGTGGGGGGCGAACCAACACTACTGGCTCCGCTTCTTTTGCACATGGCCCTTTAAGAACCCAGGGAGCTGGCCTCGATCCGAGCGCCTCACCACCCTGCCTCTGCTGCCTGACTGGGATAGCCTCCTTGCCCCAGTTCTGCCTTACCCAAGCCAGGACTGCGCATGTCAACCAGCCTCATGGACAGCGGAATTCGCACTTTGGACAGTTCTGTTGTGGAATGGGAAGGGTTACCTTATACTAAAAAAACAAGACAGCACCATATAACGATGTGCATTGAAAAGGGAAAGAGGGATTCCATTTGACCACCCCGAAAGGCTATGCTGGGGATCATTGGACCTGCATGGACATCTGTGTGGGTTGCTGACTGTGATGAGGACAATTGCCACAGCAACGCGTGGCCGGGCCCGCTAGTTTGTTATAATGTCCAAACCTGTAAACCAATAAGGTGAATAAAGTAAAATAAATAAACAAATATCCCATCCCTCCTTATGGTCCAGACATCCCCTTTGCACTTACCAGCCAACCTCCACCATCGGTCTCCATGTCGCAGTATGCCTGTATAGCCCGGTCACGGTTGCCCCCCAGATAAATGGTTGTTTCTCGAGATCGCCCTGGTCCATTCCAACTCTCCTCACCGCAATCCCGAGGGAAAGGATATGTCAGGTGCCCTGCCGAGGAAAGATCACAGATTAAAATAGAACCTCATAAGAACATAAGAACTAGCCTGCTGGATCAGACCAGAGTCCATCTAGTCCAGCACTCTGCTACTCGCAGTGGCCCACCAGATGCCTTTGGGAGCTCACATGCAGACTGTGAAAGCAATGGCCTTCTGCTGCTGCTGCTTCTGAGCACCTGGTCTGCTAAGGCATTTGCAATCTCAGATCAAGGAAGATCAAGATTGGTAGCCATAGATCGACTTCTCCTCCATAAATCTGTCCAAGCCCTTTTTAAAGCTATCGAGGTTAGTGGCCATCACCACCTCCTGTGGCAGCATATTCCAAACACCAATCACACGTTGTGTGAAGAAGTGTTTCCTTTTATTAGTCCTAATTCTTCCCCCCTGTAGTCAGAGGTGGTATTCTAGATGCTGGGGCCAAAGAACAGGCTGTGGATATAATTACCCGTATTTTATTATATTATCTATGTCATTTTTCTGAAGGCACATGGAGGGTTTCCAGATAAATCAAGTATCAAAACAAAGGAAGCTGCGCTCAATATACATTAATAAAATTAAAACAAGTAAATATTTATTTACTATTTTTATCCCATTTTATCCTATTTTTATCAAGGAGTTTCGGGCAGCATTTTTGGTGTTCTCTCCCCAGAGCCATATGGAGGGGAAATGGCACCCGGGGACAAAACCTCCTCCTGGTGCCTCCCTGTGGGCCGTGGAGCTCCCCCGTGGGTTGCGAAGCCCTCCTACCGGTCACGGAGCCCCACCCCTGCGTCTAAAAGAGGCTAAAAAAGAGGCCGGCCGGCAAGCAAATGAGCGGGGGGGGGGGGCTCACCTTGCGTAGTTCCTGAGTTCTCTGGCTGTGGCGGCAGCAGCACGAGCGGAGGGCGTACGTGCACTGAACTTCCATGACTCGCCGGTCACGTGGGGGAGGCAATTTTGCGCCCCCCCACGTGACCAGAAGGCATGCGCCTGGGGACATTGGGTACCCCATGTCACCCGGCAGATACGCCTCTGTCTCTCCCCCCTCCCCTCCCCCCAATTTTATCTTCACAACTCTCCTATGAGGAAGGCTAAGTTGACAGGAAGGGGAAGGAATAATGTGTGATTGGTCTAAAGCAGGGATCTGCAACCTGTGATTCTCCAGATGTTCATGGGCTGATGGGATTTGTAGTCCATGAACATCTGGAGAGCCGCAGGTTGCAGACCACTGAGGGTACTCAGAGAACTTCATATCAAGAGGAGCTGGTCTCCACATTGTTTTTCCAGCCCTCTAACTACTCTTTAAAATGGTCTGTATTTTGTTTCTTGGTCATGAGCTTCCCTGGGATATTTGGGTGTCTGTAATTGAAAATGGAAAAGTGGATCCAATGGTCCAGTTGAGCAAGGCAGTTCTTATACAGTAGAAGACTATGTTTTAGTAACATCAAGGATAGACTACAACACTATGTTATACAGGGAGCTGCCTTTGAAGACTATATAC
This sequence comes from Sphaerodactylus townsendi, assembly GCF_021028975.2. Lineage (NCBI taxonomy): Eukaryota > Metazoa > Chordata > Lepidosauria > Squamata > Sphaerodactylidae > Sphaerodactylus > Sphaerodactylus townsendi. Next base: position 12,332,198 of record NC_059427.1, read on the forward strand.
CTCAAGTGGCTCAGAACATGACAATGCAGGTGGTTCACATGGACTCCCTGTAAAGTGTAAATTCCTTAAAGAGCTCAAAGGTCTTTGCGGCTTCCAGTTTGTTCCCAGGTGGAATTAAAAGTGCAAGTGTAACCCATGCCATTTTAGTATTTTTTTTGGTTTTGTTGGATCTTAGGGCCCAGGGGATAAAAGCTCACTGAGCATGTGCAGTTGGTAAGCTTGCTTACTTATTACCAACTGCAAGAGCCCCACCCTCCTCAGTTGATCTGGCTTGCAGCAGGAGAAGGAAGGCCTACAGCTTAATTGAGGGAATGACTTATTTTTTTACAGGCCCAAATTGAGGGAAGACCTGCAGCAGCTACATCAGATGCAGAAGGCCAGATGAGAGAAAGAAGACCTGCTTTATTAATAGTTTGGACTTTATTGCTATCTTTCATTACTGGACACTGTTAGTGGTGGCAACTGTTTTGAGTGCTTTTTCTTAAAACAGCACTGAAGATTTTGTACAATTGAGTTGTGCTGCATATATATTCTCGCTATATATTCACTATTATTTATCCTTAAATGATAGAAAATTGGGTTAAGATTAAAAGGTTGTTAATTTGTTCAAGCAATTTCATATTGGTTTGTTAAGCCACAGGGTGCTGTCATATATTATTTCCTACGTCTCCAATGGAGATTGATGTGGCCAATAAGTAGGTTACACAAGCACTGAGACAAAAACCTCCTGAGTATCTAGGAGACCATTTTTTAAAACTGGGCCCTCCAGCCATCCCTTTTAATATCTGTTTAACCCAAAGCAAATACCAGGAGATGCTGTCGACCTCCATGCTGTGAAATATTTCAATGCCCATCTCTGCATATTAAGCCTTGAGTACAAGGATAGGCCCCTGACCCGGATGGCCCAGGTTAGATTGTTCTCATTAAATCTCAGAAGCTAAGCAGGGTCAGATTTGGTTAAGACTTGGAGGCAAGGCCATCAAGGAAGCCCAGGTTGCTACGCAGAGGGGGGCAGTGCCAATCCCCCTCTGTTTCTGTCTTGCCTTAAAAAACCCATGGGGGTCACCCTATGTCAACTTGACGACACTTTCCACCAAAGGGACAGGACATCTCCCCCCCTCAGTTGCCAACTCCAAACATGAGGTTAAATGGAGGGTGAGGGGAAGGAGAGAAAGAACTGAGAACTAATAAATCACGAAAATGGCTTGGAAATGACACCGCGTAAGATTCTCTGGAGTGATGTGATTTTAGGCCTTGAAATGACTCACTGAAATTTCTGTTTTGAAAAACAAGCCTTTGAAGATCCCCCCCCCCCCCAAGAGTTAAGAACCATCCCTCAATCAATTCTAGCAACAGCTAAGCAATAACAGCACTGGTGGATCAGGAAAGGAAAATTCCATTCTTTCACTTTTGTATCTTTACTGCTCTGACTTTTATACTTTTGCTGAGAAATACAATGCTCTCTCTGTTACTAAGAGTGAGAAATAACTGGGATAAATCCCACCGATTCAGACCTGGAAGGTTAGAAATTTCAGACGGAGTCAATTCAAGGGGAAGAAGTGTATACTCTAGAAAAAAATCAATACATAATATTTTAAAAGAGACCTAAATTTGTCTCTTCGAAAGGAAACAGTGAAATAGATTAGTTGATGGTTGTTTCGTTTTTCAGTTTATATATAGGTCATTATTTGACCAATATATTATTATTATTATTATTATTATTATTATTATTATTATTATTATTATTATTATTATTATTATTATTATTATTATTATTATTATTATTATTATTTATTCAATTTGGTAAACCGCCCTACCCCCAAAGGGCTCAGGGCGGTGCACAACAAACAACAATACAATAAAACAAATCGAATAACCCTAGTTAAAATACAAAGCCTTAAAACTATAAAACTACGGCAGCAGTAGTAGCCTTCAATAAATAATTTGATTAATAATAGAAGATGTCTGGCACCCAACCACAGTGATCAAACCCTGGGAAGGGAGGGGATTGGCAGATGGTCCAATAGATAGCCAGTGTGCAGGACAACACAAGGGGCGGGCTCAGCGGCCGGCCCCCTCAAAAGCCCGGTGGAACAGCACCGTTTTGCAGGCCCTGCGGAACTCTCCAAGGTCCCGCAGGGCCCTAACTGCTGGAGGAAGGGCATTCCACCAGGCAGGGGCCAGGGCAGTAAACGCCCTGGCCCGTGTGGAGGCCAGCCGCATCATGGAGGGGCCGGGGACCACCAGTAGATTCGCCTCCGCAGAGCATAGATTGATGAATGTTATGTTATGCAGACAAAAACTGAATATGTTGGATATACAAGTGTTGTAACAAGTTATTGTTAATTGTAAAATGTTTTAAAATTTAATAAAATTTTCTATTAAAACAAAAAGGGAAAGGAAAATTCCACTTGGGGACAGTAAACAGTGGTTTGGGTGAAGAAAGAGGAAGCCCTCTGAGGGGGAAGGCAGGAGTACTTGGGGAGGGTTTCTACCTGGGAGGCTGTTTCTGCTTCCCCCCTTTGGCTCCCCAACAGGAGGAGGGGCTGTGGCTCAGCAGCAGAGCCTCCGCCTGGCATGCAAAAGACCACAGGTTCAGTCCCCGGCATCTCCAGTTAAAAGAGCCAAAGAGCAGGTGATGTGGAAGCCCTTGGCCAGAGCGTCTGGAGAGCGGCTGCCAGTCTGAGTAGGCAATACTGACCTCGATGATCTGATTCAGTATATGGCAGGTTCATACGTTCAACAGACACAGCCTCCAAACTGAAAGCATCTATCATGGCAGGGCAGGCAGTACACTTGGCTTTTTCCCCTGACCATTGAGGGTTTTCTGGGTCATGCAGCCGTGGTGTGGTAGTTTTCTCTCCTAATGTTTCATGGCATCTATGACTGGCCTCTTCAGAAGACGACATCGTTGGTCGAAAACGCCGGTTGGCGCGCAAAGCGTTTTGCTCCGTGCTCTGTATTTCTGCGCTCAAATTGGAACCGTCGCGCTTGTGTTCTTCTCTCCGTGATCACTTTGCTGACTCCTAATTGGATACACCTGGCTTGTGGGATGCACCTGGCATTCTCAAACGGTGTTGATTGCTAGAGACTTTAAAAAGAATCTCTATCGATGAACTATGGACAGGTTACTAATGCTACTGCTACTGCTTTATCATATTTATTGTTTTAATTGGGATTATTCGATTTTTAATTGTATTGTATTATGTTTGATTGGTGTGTGAACCGCCCTGAGCCCTTTGGGGGTAGGACGGTCTATTAAATTGAACGAACGAATGAATGAATGAATGAATGAATGAATGAATAAATAAATAAATAAATAAAAATATCTGCTTATTTCTCTCATGTATGAATATTTTTGAACTCTTATAAGGTGCCAGTGTATGTTGTAAGTGTAGATCATATCTTTGGAAATGGTTTACTTAATTTGAATACACTTTATGTGACTTTATGTCAGTGGTGGGATCCAAACATTTTAGTAACAGGTTCCCATGGTGGTGGGATTCAAATTGTGGTGTAGCGCCAATGGGGCTGGGCGGGGCACGACAGGGGCGTGGCCGGGCATTCTGGGGGCGGAGCATTCCTGAGCGGGGCTGTGGCAAGGATGCAGCCGCTGCGCCGGTCCTTGGGCGGGAAACAAAGGCATGCAGGCTGCCACGCACGCCGGTGCACCTCCCGCTAGACTGCTTCAAGTTCTGCGCGCTACTGCTGAGAGGAGGGGCGTAACTAAGGCAAAAATCAGGTGGCAAAATCCCCAATTAGTAACCCCCTCTCGGCACACACAAATGATTAGTAACCTACTCTCGGGAACCTGTGAGAACCTGCTGGATCCCACCTCTGCTTTATGTGTGCCTTGATATGCTATTTGTCCCTGTGCATTGCGGCTTTTTTTGCCTTGGCTGGGCTTTTCGTTCCTTCCCATCTTCAGAGGCTTGTCATGGTGAGATGTGGCACAGTGTGTGCGTCTCTCTGTGGCACATACTCCGTGCCACCCAGAGAGAAACACAACGTACCATGTGTGTGTGAGATGTGGCACAGTGTGTGTGCTTCTCTCTGTGGCACACATCTTACTGTGACATGCCTCCGAAGATGCCAGCCATGGATGTGGAAGAAACGTTAGGAGCAAACACTACCGGATTGCGGCTGCACAGCCAGAAAACCCACAACAGTCAGTTGATTCCGGTCATGAAAGCCTTTAAGAAAACATTGCCCTTTCCCCCCTCAAGCAGCTGGCTGGTGTATCAGCTCTAATGTTTGTTTGGAGCTTTGTTTTCTAAACCTTCAAAACATTTTTCACCTTTTATTTAAACATTAAAAGACAAACAGATCCATTACGGCGGACGCTTTCCTGGAGCCGAGCCTACTTCATCTAATGCATGAACTGTGACCTCAGTTGGCTGATGCGGATATTCAAGGGAATACAGCAAAATACACTGGGCCAAATGGCCATGTCACAAACTACAACTCTTGCATTTGATGGCCTTTTCACGCCCCCACTGTTTACAAGGGTTTTCTTGCCTACACCCACTTGTGTGTATATGTATATCAGCCAACCGAGAATCACATTTCATGCATCAGATAGCGTGGGCTCTAATCCACAAGTTTCTGCCCCAGTAAATATTTTTCTGGGGAGGGGGGGAACAAGCTTTTGTTTGGTTGGTTTTGCTGAAACATATGAAAATAGCGTAACCCTCTGGTATTTAGACTTTGAAAGTAGAAGGGGAAGCGCCTTTCCTGAATAACCTAACAGCTAGCCAATCAACGTTGTGAACAGGCAGGTTGAATAGGGAGGGTGCTGTCTGACTGACAGAAGCACTAGCCTATCAGTGCTGTGTACAGGAAAGTCTGGCAATTGGATAGGGAACTGCTTCATGACTGCCGCAGGGCTGACTAGTCACATGCTGTACAAATATATCCAGTGCTTTCAACCAGAGGGCCAAGCTCCTGGCCAATCCAATCATCAGAAAAGGCCTGTACGTGTGTCAAAGGTTAAGTAAGTGTGCTTCCCAGTGGACTTGCCCTGAAATCCTGTCCACATTCTAGTCCAGTGATGGCGAACCTTTTTGAGACCAAGTGCCCAAACGGCAACCCAAAACCCACTTATTTATCTCAAAGTGCCAACCCGGCAATTTAATCTGAATACTGAGGTTTTAGTTTAGAAAAAAATGGTAGGCTCCGAGGCGTGCGTTACTCAAGAGTAAGCTTGGTGGTAGTCGGTGGCTTTGCTTTGAAGCAACCATGCAACTCTTCGAACGGGTGAATCACGACCATAGGAGGGTTTACTCAGAAGCAAGCCCCATTGCCAGTAACCGAGCTTATTCCCAGGTAAAGGATCGTGCTTTAGTTTTTTGCATGAAAATCAGTGGGGTTTAACAGCGCTTAACAGGGTTACCTATACTGCTTCCCCAAAACTAGGTCTTAGGTTTAATGCTAATAATCGAGCCCAGCGGCCCAGGCCAGCCTAGATGTGGGGGGGGGGGGCAATTTCCCCCCCACATGATGAACTCTGTTTGTGCGTGCCCACAGAGAGGGCTCTGAGTGCCACCTCTGGCACCCGTGCCATAGGTTCGCCATCACTGTTCTAGTCTGTCCACATTCCACCTATGATGGAACTGCATTTGCAAACATTTTCCAGAAACGGTGTGCTAAGTCACACTGACAATGTTAAGTCTGTCTTCATTCTTTGTTGGGACCCAACCGGCAGAAGCGTCGCTGGGCCAAACTGCGCCTGGTGAGCATTCTATATTTTTTGCACACACACCCCTTGCCCCTCCCCGCGGCGCCCACCCCTTCCCACACTTAACTTCACTCCTTTCCTTTTTCTAGAACTTTTTCAGGCTGCAAAAGGCCTGTTCACAGTAAAAACGGCCTGATGGGAACCATACTTCCCAGGAGACCTTGTGAGCCACAAGGTCTCCTGGGAACTGTAGTTCCTCAGGCCGTTTTTACTGCAAACAGGCCTTTTGCAGCCTGAAAAAGTTCAAGAAAAAGGAAAGGAACTAAGGCACAGGTGGGATCCAGCAGGTTCTCACAAGTTCCCGAGAGTAGGTTACTAATTATTTGTGTGTGCCAAGAGGGGTTACTAATTGGTGATTTTGCCACGTTATTTTTGCCTTAGTTACGCCCCTCCTCTCAGCAGTAGCGCGCAGAACTTGAAGCAGTCTAGCAGGAGGTGCATCGGTGTGCGTGGCAGCTTGAGCCTGCGTGCATTTGTTTCCCGCCCAAGGACTGATGCAGCAGCTGCGTCCTTGCCGCAGCCCCACCCCGAAATGCCTCACCCCGGAATGCCTGGCCACGCCCCCATCGTGCCCCGCTCAGCCCCATTGGCGCTACGCCACAGTTTGAATCCCACCACCATGGGAACCTGTTACTAAAATTTTTGGATCCCACCACTGAACTAAGGTAAGTGTGGGAAGCGGGGTGGGGGGTGCTACGGGGGGGAAAGGAGGAGGGGCCTGGGGGCGATTTTCTGCACCCTCAGGCATGCGCCCAGTACACGGCGCACCCCCCTGTCCCCTTGTTGCTCCGCCACTGCCAACCGGCACAAAAAGCATTTGTGGCTTCTGAGTTTGCCACCTCAGGTACATGCCGGAAGTGACATCACCACATTGCTAGTGACACAGGCCTAGGCTTTCTATTGCAGCGAGTTAGTCTCCCTGCTGGTCATCTGATGCAGTGGAGGGAGGGTCCAGTGCAAGGGATCCCCTCAGCTGGGGCTTGGCATCTCTATAAGCGAGACAGTGCTGGGCCCAGCTGAGCCCTGTGCGGAATGAGAGAGGTGGTGCCTGGCCTGCTCAAACCCTGTCCGAGGGAGGCATCTTTTCTGGCACAAGGAAACAATGAACACTCTGCCTTGGAAGATGTTAATGCTGGTAGTGATCTACACCTGCCTCTGGAACTAATCAGAATTTAGAGAACCCTTGAAGAAGAGAGTGAGAGAGAGAATATTAAAAAAAAATCATTGCAGTCGCCTTTAAGTTAACAAAACTGGAGCTGCAATCCAGCAGAAGAGTTATCTGTGTGCCCAGAGGATGTGGAAGACCTCGGTCTCAATGTCCTGCGGTTGTCCATGGTGAGAGGCAGCAGTGGTGTAGGAGGTTAAGAGCTTGTGTATTTAATCTGGAGGAACCGGGTTTGATTCCCAGCTCTGCCGCCTGAGCTGTGGAGGCTAATCTGGGGAATTCAGATTAGCCTGTGCACTCCCACACACGCCAGCTGGGTGATCTTGGGCTAGTCACAGCTTCTTGGAGCTCTCTCAGCCCCACCCACCTCACAGGGTGTTTGTTGTGAGGGGGGAAGGGCAAGGAGATTGTAAGCCCCTTTGAGTCTCCTGCAGGAGAGAAAGGGGGGATATAAATCCAAAACTCTTCTTGTGGGCACTGTGATGCTCCTGCTGCCTTTGCTGGACATGATGGCTATGTCTGAATGCAGATCAGAAAGTGCCTCCTCATATACATGGATCTTTTCCAGAAAACTTGGTGTGCATCATATTTGTGTGTCTCACTGCCAGAAATAGAAAGTCAAAGCTTTGTGAACATTGGTTGTGGTGGGTTTTCTGGGCTGTGTGGCCGCGGTCTTATTCCTAATGTTTCGCCTGCATCTGTGGCTGGCCCTGTGTAACAGACTTCCCTCTGCGATACACCTCTGAAGATGCCAGCCACAGATGCAGGCAAAACGTTAGGAACAAGATGCACCAGACCAGGGCCACACAGCCCGGAAAACCCACCACAACCAGTTGAATCCGGCCATGAAAGCCTTCGACAATATATTGTCGAAGGCTTTCACAGTCGGAATCACTGGGGTGCTATCCCACTGAAGCAAGTTATCAGATCCTCTGAAGATGCCAACCACAGATGCAGGCGAAACGCCAGGAGAGAATGCTGCTAGAACACGGCCATACAGCCCGGAAACTACACAGCACCCCTTCGACAATACTTTGTGAACATTCCTTGCTGGATCAAAAATAGGCTCCACGAGCGGATCCAATCTGTTGGGTCTCAAGAGTGCCGTGCAACAAACACGCAAGGCTTCCTCTGCTTCCACAAAACCCAGAGCTGCATCCCCCAGCTTTTAATAACACGGCTCTAACAGATGCGGTTGAACTCACCCATGAGCCTCTCGTGTGCCGTTTGCAGTGGGATGGCTCGCTGCTGTTAACGCAGAATTGAAAATGAGGAATTTGTCGCACAAATGAGCCTTCTGAACCAGTGCCAGTTTCACAAGCTGGCTGAGTCCGTGTGTATGAAGACGCCCTCAGGCTTCGCAGCTTTGTGAAAACCCAGAAAACCTGTAAGTTTCTTACCAGTGGTGAAAGAGGTCGAGGTGGGGGCTGTCGGCATGCCTCTCCTCAGTGCCTGGACTTGAACCTGGTACCGACTAGAAGGAAACAAATCCTGGAGTTCGTAGGAGGTGACAGAAGCATCCACGGTGATCTCCTGCGTAGAGGCAAACAAGGGAGAACGCAAATCAAACCAACAATGATCTTTAAAAACAAATGTATATATGTGTGTACATATGCGCCAGCAAATTGCAACGGACTTGCGGTGACCAAAGTAAGGGGCTTTTAAGGTAAGGTGACCAAATGGTCACCTTTGTAAACCGGGACAGACGGACCAACGAGCGTGCGCGTGCGCATGTGCACACAGCCGCAGGAACGCACTGCCTTCTGGGGAGCGCCCCAGAAGGCCGTGCTCCTGCGGCCGTGTGCGCGGGAGGCTGCCGCACTGCCTTGCACCCCAGAAGGCAGTGCGGCAGCCTTCCAAAAATCAGGACACTTGAAAAAACCCGCAGGACGCGGGACAAATTGTTTTAAGGCGGGACTGTCCCGCCAAAAGCGGGACATCTCATCAGCCTATTTTAAGGCCAATGAGAAGCAGAAGGAGTTTGCCGTTTCCTTCCTCTACAATCTCCCTCAGCGATCCCCCATCCGAGCACCAGCAGTGCCCTAGCACTGAGCCACGGCCCTTCCCTGAGGATGGCTTGACGGAGGCCACCTATTGAATTTGTGTGGGTCAAATCAGAAACCTTCCTGATCCAAACTATCTTTGTCAGCAACTCTGCTAGCCCAACACTTTTACCATGTCACCGCAGGGGCTTTTTGGAGCTCAGGCCTTGACCTCCAAGACTAGACGCAGGCAAAGCCAGGAGGCCTGCAAATAGTCTATTGCATCTGTTCTAGTAGTTCCAGAAGACAAAGACCTGGAGCCGTTCCAACCCAGGTTTTATTTATGGTGCGGTTTCCATGGCGGTGAATTTGGTAACGAAGCCAGTTTGGATAGGCCTCACTCCACGTATCTGTTCAGTGTTAAGTCACTTTAATAAAACCATACTTTGCCTCAGACACTTCTCTACATTTTCCTGAATTTATGGCAAATGTTACAAAAATTAGTTTTATGAGACTTGGCGAGTCCCGTCCAAATTATGCCAAATTCCAAAAATTGTCATTGTATCTTCTGAAGTAAAGCCCAGAAAATCCTCTCACGCAAGACACTGCAAGGCCTCATGTGCCTGGCACGGGTCAATTTTGTGGTCAGTCTTTCCATACACTCCAACGGGTGTCAGATAAAAATAGGCATAAGCACGAGTATCTACTTCTAACACCCCTGATCTAATGCCAAGGAAAGATAAATATTATATTGAGAGGGACTTCCCAGCTGAAAGCCATCTCAGGCAACAAAATACTTTTATAGACGCTGGGAGACTATCCTTTGTTTTACGGATAGCCTGCAAGTAGTCCAGGATGACTGGGCGACGTTTTCATGAAGGGGAACAAATGGGGAGAGATGCTCCCTTGATAGCTGGAGATCTCTCTCCCCCTTGCCTTTATCATGTGATATCCCCTTAGAGCTAAGGGAGAAGGAAAGACTTCAGCTTCTGAAGTTTGAACAGGGAGGTGGACAGATTTGCTGCTGCTGTGAAATGGTGGAAAGCAAAGCACCGCTGAATAGAACAGAACTGAATCATAGAGTTGGAAGGGGCCAAACAGGCCATCTAGCCAAACCCTCCCTGCTCAATGCAGGATCAGCATAGAGCAGTGATGGCAAACCTTTTTGAGACTGAGTGCCCAAATTGCAACCCAAAACCCAATTATTTATCACAAAGTGCTAACATGGCAATTTAACTTGAATACTGAGGTTTTAGTTTTTAAAAATTGTTGGCTCCGAGGTGTGCATTACTCAGGAGTAAGCTTGGTGGTAGTCGGTGGCTTTGCTTTGAAGCAACCATGCAACTCTTCCAACGGGTGAATCACGGCCCTAGGAGGGTTTACTCAGAAGCAAGCCCCATTGCCAGCAACCGAGCTTACTCCCAGGTAAAGGATCGTGCTTTAGTTCTTCGCATGAAAATCAGTGGGGTTTACAGCACTTAGCAGGGTTACCTACACTGCTTCCCCAAAACTAGGTCTTAGGTTTAATGCTAATAATCGAGCCCAGCAGCCCAGGCCAGCCTAGATGTGGGGGGGAGGGCACTCTGTTTGCGCGTGCCCACAGAGAGGGCTCTGAGTGCCACCTCTGGCACCCGTGCCATAGGTTCACCACCACTGGCATAGAGCATCCCAGACAAGCGTTTGTCCTGCCGCTGCTTGCAGACTGCCATTGAGGGAGAGCTCATCACTTCCCTGGACAGCCAATTCCATCTTTGAACAACTCTTACTGTAATTTTTTCCCTAACATTCAGTCCAAACTTTTCTGTCCATAATTTATACCCATTATTGCGAATCCTATTCTCTGCTGCCAACAAGAACAGCTCCTTGCCCTCCTCTAAGCGACAGCCCTTCAAATACTTAAAGAGAGTAATCATGTACCCCCTCGGTCTCTTCTTCTCCAGACTAGACATTCTCAAGTCCATCAACTGTTCCCCGGCGTAGGTCTTTGTCTCCAGGCCCTGATCATCCTCGTCGCTCTCCTCTGTACCTGCTCCGTTCTGTCCACATCCTGTTTGAAGTGAGGCCTCCAGAACTATATGTAACCCCCATGTTCAGAATGGGTTGACCCAGAAAGGGGTGGAGACTCAAAGCAGCAAGAGGCTGCAGCAGACCTCATGTAGTTTGGAGGAGACAAGGCTACCAGACTCGGACCTTGATTGCTATAAGCCCTTAACACCTTGTTAAGGTAACTGCAATGTTGTTGGGAACTACTGGGAAGGTGGTAGTTTATCTTTGCTATGTTGTAAATGTTGGAGTTTATTGTTTCAGGGTTTCTTTTTATGTTTGTAATGGGTGAGAGTTCTCCTGGAAACCTTCACCATGTTGAATCCTGTTCATCAAGCCCTTGGAGTCTTCAGGAGCCAACCCACTTGCAAAGAAGAATTGGACTTGGCAGTATCAGTAGACTGTAAATTAAGGACTTGAAAATGCAACCTGAACAGGACCTTGAAATGTGATGTTAAATGTTGATGTTATATGTTATATGTTAAGAAAGTAAACCATTTTGTTTTTAAAAATTTGTTGTTGCAAACTCATTCCAAGTTCTGCCCCACAGAACCCACAGATAGAGGTTACATATACACAGTGGTCCAAGTGAGACCTGACCAATGCAGTGTACAGCAGAACTATGGCATCTTACAGTTTGGATGTTATGCCTCTGTTGATACACCTCAAGATCGCATTAGCCTTTTGTACTGCTGCATCATACTGGCGGCTCATATTTAACTTACTGTCCACCCGTACTCCTATATCTTGTTCACATACACAGGGTACAGGAACTCTTCCAGAGAATCTTGATCAATTTGTTGTCTGCTTTAAGAGTACCTGTTTGTTTCCAATAGGCTCCCCATGCATATGTATGAATGAAAGAAATATTACAAAGACACAAGGAGTCTCCGGTACATTCTCTTCTTCGAAAGGACAGCAGATTTCCTATGGATGTCCCTGGTGCTCCTTACAAGGGAAAGTACATAATATCTTATGATGGGAGATCTGACTCTTGAAAGTTCATACCCCCCAAATCTTGTTAGTCTCTAAGGTGCAAGCAGACTTGAATCTAACTGTTTCGCTACCCTACAAACAAATACAGTTGCCTTCTTAAACACTGCATAACAACGCCCTTGTGAGGTAGTGAGATACCTTTGTTTGTCCATATGGGGTTTCATAGCTCAATAGATAACCGCCAGGAGGGGCACGGGGTGGTAACCAGGTCAGACGGGCACTGCGGGCTGAGATTTCGCTAGCCTGGAGATTTCGTGGTCCATCAGCTCCTGGGAAAAGGGAAGAATTTAGAGAAACTGAACCTTTGCTAAGACACTTCGTGTAACAGAACAGGCTCCATTTTGTTTTGTTTTTCAGTTATCTTAGGAAAAAATCCTGTTTTTCAGTAACTCTTCTCATGAAAAATCTGTTTTGCTGAAATTACACAGGTGGTTTAATTGGAGTGTTCAGAGCCATTCCTTTCAAGATTATTCCAACCCCTTATCTCTTGTCATGGCGGCAACTCATCTTAAGCTAAGGTGACCAGACGTCCTGCTTTTGGCGGGACAGTCCCGCCTTAAACCAATTTGTCCCGCGTCCCGCGGGTTTTTTTAACTGTCCCGATTTTGCCTCCCGTGTTGTCCCGATCAGCCTCCCACGCTGCCGCACTGCCTTCTGGGGCACTCCCGCTTTATTTTTGTTTTCTGTTGTACTTGACTTGGCTCCCTGTACCCTGTTCACTAAAGGACTTCTTCTTAAAAACTTAAAAAATAAAATTACAAAAATCCAACTTTGTGCCTCAGAAAATGGTTTAGTAAACCCAATGGCTTGGCATAGCTACAGTGGGGCAGAGGTGGGATCCAGCAGGTTCTCACAGGTTCCCGAGAGTAGGTTACTAATTATTTGTGTGTGCCGGGAGGGGGTTACTAATTGGTGATTTTGCCACGTGATTTTTGCCTTAGTTACGCCCCTCTCAGCAGTAGCGCACAGAACTTGAAGCAGTCTAGCAGGAGGTGCACCGGCGTGCGTGGCAGCCTGCGCCTGCGTGCATTTGTTTCCTGCCCAAGGACCGGCGCAGCGGCTGCGTCCTTGCCACAGCCCCGCCCAGGAATGCCCCACCCCCGGAATGCCCGGCCACGGCCCCACCGTGCCCCGCCCAGCCCCATTGGTGCTACGCCACAGTTTGAATCCCACCACCATGGGAACCTGTTACTAAAATGTTTGGATCCCACCACTGCAGTGGAGGTCTGGGTTCAGGTCTCCACTGTTCCTGTCCAGTACAACCTGCTTTTGCTCTCCTTTGGCATTGTAAGCTCAGAGAATACATCAATTGATATAGCTGGGTCAGACCAAAGTCCAGCACTTTAGCTCCGAAAATGGCTTATTATTAGGAAACTGGGGCGGTGGGGGGATGGACGGTGCCGGGAGGACAATGAACTTGTGACATACAAATGCAAATTTGTGCAAAAACATTTGAAGCTGGAGAATCTTCTTGAGAAACGTTCCCCTCACGAATTCACTTTAGCTCTATAGTCCAGTGACTGCTTGCCTTCAGCTTCCTGCTAAGTGAGGACCTCTCTGCCCCCGCCTCCTCCTCAGTTCCACTCACGTACCAGTGGTGAAGGTAGCACTGACTGGGGAGCTACGGTTTCCTTCCTTCTCCCCGTAGACACTGGCCCGATATTCTGTGTCCAGTTGTAGCCCTGACAGCCGCAGCTCAGCCCGGTTCCCTGGTACGGATTCGGACACCCTAGAGCCTGCAGGAGAGATAGAAGTAATGTATAGAAGTTGCCATTAAAATGTCCAAATGTAAAATGAGCCCTGCTGGAATAAACCAAAGGTCCATCTAATGAAGTGTCCTGTTGGAGAGGTTGTAACTTAAAGTACAGCGCACGGAAAGGAGCCCGGACCTGGATGGTCCAGGCTAGCTCAATCTAGCCAGATCTTGGAAGCTAAGCAGGGTCAACCCTGGTCATCATTTGGAAAAGGGACCACTAAGAGCATAGGTGTCAAACTCACGGCCCTCCAGATGTTATGGACTACAGTTCCCATCATCCCCTGCCAGCACCATGCTGGCAGGGGGATGATGGGAACTGTAGTCCATAACATCTGGAGGGCCGCGAGTTTGACACCTGTGAGTAAGAGAGTCCACTGTTGCTACGCAGAGGCAGGCGATGGCAAGCCACCTCTTGCCTTGAAAACTACTGAGTCACCATCAGAGGCGTAGCTCCAAGGGGAAAAGGGGGTGCAATGCACCGGGCGCGCGCCCCTGTGGGGGCATGGTGGGGACGTTCCAGGGCAGGGGCGGAGGACGCACCGGTGCACCGGGTGCTTTCCCCCCTTGCTACGCCTCTGGTCCCCATAAGTCAGCTGAGTCTTTATAGTATTTTATTTACTATAAAGCCAAAAGTCAGCTGAGACTTCATAGTACTTTACTTACTATACAGAAGGGCCTAGGTCCTGTCCCTGTTATAATTCCCTGGATAGTAGGATATAAGGGAACGACAAATTCTAGTAGAAAGGTGTGCTCTGCACAGACCAGTGATCCCCCCCCCCACTCCCCAGTGCCTTTTTGAGGATGCTTAAAGCAGAAATAGTCTTAGGGAACCTCTATTTTCTTATATACTGGGGGAAGTGGGGTTGATAAGAAACCCTAGTAGGACCTTTCCCATACTTGCCTCTGCCTAAAACAGGATGCAGGGAAGGGACAGCAATCGACACAATTTGTTTTTGCTTAAGGCAGCAACACTGCTTGAGTCAGGGCCACCCAGTGGAAGCGATGGCATCCTGCGAAGCATGAGCCTTTGGGACCCTCTCTTGCATTTAACTGAACTGAGCCCCAGTGTCCTTATTGCAGAAAAGTGGGCAGAGCTGAAGGAGGGCTGTAGCTGAGGGCCCTTTTACATTATTCTTGTCGACCAGCACTACTTACAAAGGAGCCCTGATTCTATGCTTACCACCCGCAGGTCCGTAGGTGACAATGTAGCTGTTCATCTCGGCCACGGCAGGCTGCCAAATCAGCACGGCAGAGGAATCGGTCACGTTGACAGCTCGCAGGTTGGCAGGACCATCTGGAACTGTAGAGCGAGAAAAGGGCGATCGTGGAGAGCCAGTCCTATCAACCCCTTTTATCTGGTCCATAAGAACCTTGATTCTTTTCCTAGATAAACGTGGTTTGTGGGGTGGGTGCAGAGGTGGGATCCAACCAGTTCTCACCACTTCTCTAGAAGTGGTTACTGATTTTTTTCTGATTGCCGAGAAGGGGTTACTAAAGCAACCTCCCTGCCCAATAGGGACTGGAGGTGTGTGTGTGCGGCGACGCCACTGTTTGAATCCCACCACCATCAGAACCTGTTATTAAAATTTTTGGATCCCACCACTGGGTGGGTGGATTGGGGACCCAAGACTAGGGTAAGGCAGGGTCAATCCAGCTACAGGACTTCAGGCAACAGGAGCTGGAAAGAACTTGAGCTGCCTCATATTTGGAGTGATGCTACCAGTCACAGCAGATAGTTCTGGGCTAGACGGACCAGTGGCCAGCTTTATCAAAGTGGCCCGCAGACTGGACAAACCAATAGTCTTATAGAATCAAAGAGTTAGAAGAGATCCCAGGGGCCATCCAGTCCAAGCCCCTGCCATGCAGGAACACACAATCAAAGCAGTTGGCCATCCAGCCTCTGTTAAGAAAACCTCCAAAGAAGGAGACTCCACCACTCTCTGAGCAACTAGCTTTTCCTGGCGTGGTCTGGAATCACTGATTGCTTTTGTATAAAACTACGAGACGTCCCAGTTTGTTGATCAAATGCATGGGCAAATCGGGTGTTTGGATTGATCAGCTAATCTCTGAGCACTGTATTCCACTGAGCACTGTATTCCATTGTCATACAGCTTTTACCCTCAGGAAGTTCTTCCTAATGTTTAGGTGGAATCTCTTTCCCCATATTTTGAATCTATTACTCTGTATCTTAGTCCTTAGAGCAGCAAAAAACAAGCTTGCTCTATCTTCAACATGACACCCCTTCAAATATTTAAACATGGCTATCATGTCACCCCTTAACCTACTCTTCTCTAGACTAAACATAACCCATCTCCCTCAAAGCATCCTTTGTGTGTTCAAAAGTGAGTCCCGCAAACACTGCTGCATAATGTGCAAGCATTTTGTTCAGGGGTTACCTGTGGTGACATAGCCCACCAAGGGCTCGCTCTCTTCAAAGCCCCGGATTGACATCACGCTGACCTCATAGCTCGTTCCGGGGGTCAGGCCTTTGATGATTGTCTTTAGCACAGATCCATCCACAGAGATGCTTCTGGGCTCCCCTGCAACAGAAGACCGGAGCTCCAATCTGTTCTGGTACTTCCCACGGTTTTAAATTGTACCTCCACATTTTCTCCTCTGTTTCCTCCATTCTTTCTTTGACCTGGTTGCCTCCTCTTCTCCCCCTCCCCGCCCCAGGATCCAGCAACCTACCCCCATCTGAGGGCTGAAAAGAAATTTTGTAGCGGTCCACACGGGAGGATGGTCCCCTCCAGCTGGTCACGACGGAGGTCTCGCGGATGTCACTAAACCGCAGGTCCTGAGGACTGTCCAGTTCTGGAGAAAGAGAAGGGCTTGGATTACAACCTCTTGCTTGCCACTACCTTTACTGATCTGGATAGTCCCCTATGACTTTCAGCCTCTGCCTAACAGGTGGAAATGCAACAGGCAAAGCTTCTCCCATCATAGTGAAAGGAAATTTCACCTGGTGAATTTCAGAACTGCTGCGCAGCTTTTAAAGGCACGCAGGTTTCCTGCCGGGAAAGAGGAAGAGCAGCTGGGCCAATTACACACAGAAAGTTTCCCGCAACTACAAAGAGTATTGGCCGTGGAGTCTTTGTTTCGGGGCATGTTTGGCATCATTACCCACTGCCCTGTTTCCGGCGGGGCAGGCATTACCCATCAGCTGGATCTCTGCTTGCATCCGGGGGAAGGTGATGTTTCGTGGGTTCTCTATCATGCATGCATGCTATAATTTTTAGTATAATTTTTAATTTTAAAATTATCTTATTGATATATCGATATAAAAAGGTGAACTATGAAAGAAAAGTCTTGAATATGACATCTGTACACTTTGTCCAAACGCCGAATGTCTTTTAGGGCAGGGAGCGTGTGTGTGTGGGAGCAACGACCATGTGCAAACCACAAAAGGACAGCATGAACCGCCGTGTGCTAAGTTCCCCTGGTTCGCGGTTGCCCATCTCCCAATGCATCCCAAGCGTTAAGACCAGCTAGCTTTTCCTGGCGTGGTCTGGAATCACAGATTTCTTTTGTCTAAAACTACGAGACGTCCCAGTTTGTTGATCAAATGCACGGGCAAATTGGATGTTTGGATTGATCAGCTAATCTCATCATTTTTTTTTTTTGGTGTTATCAATGTATTGATCTATCAATATGGTTTTTTGAAAAAACACTAAAGATCTAAAGATATGCAGGAGCAGGGAGGCTACAGGCAATAAAAATGACACAGAAGGACAAGAAATGAGAAGGGGTCAGCAACAGGGAGGGCGAAAGGGAAGCATGCAAAAATTCCCACTGCACTGGGCCCATGCGTGTACCATTCATGTTCAAACTAGTCATCACATGACAACTGTGCTGGGCAGTGGTAGGATCCAAAAATTTTAGTAACAGGTTCCCATGGTGGTGGGATTCAAACAGTGGCGTAGCGCCAATGGGGCTGGGCAGGGCATGACGGGGGCAGGGGTGGGCATTCCGGGGGCGGGGCATTAATAATTTCTCTGTTACTGTAAAAAACTCTTACTGTAAAAAAAAAAGTTCCTAATTTCCAGCTGGTATCTTTCTGTCCATAATTTAAACTCATTATAGCAAGTCCTATCGTCTACTGCCGACAGAAACAACTGTTTCTCCTCTAATTGACTGCCTGTCCAATACTTAATACTTCCAAATACTTAATTTTGTTTCTAGAAATCAAAAGGAGGATACTTTCCTTAAACAAGGAACTTTACCATATTTCTAAAACATGTTTTTAAAACAGCCTGACAGGGAGAATTATCCCGTTTTCTACCTTCGCTAACCAGCCACATAGGAAACAACAGGACTTTATGATTTTTGGACCTAATGGAATTTCTAACAGAAAAGCAGACCCAATTAGTAACCCCCTCTTGGCACACACAAATAATTAGTAACCCACTCTCGGGAACTGGTGAGAACCTGCTGAATCCCACCTCTGGTGCAGGGGGCCCAAGGAGACCCAGAGCACGCAAACTTTCTCTAGACTTGTATTGTCGAAGGCTTTCACGGCCGGAATCACTGGGGTGCTGTGTGGTTTCCGGAGTGTACGGCCGTGTTCTAGCAGCATTCTCTCCTGACGTTTCGCCTGCATCTGTGGCTAGCATCTTCAGCCACAGATGCAGGAGAAACGTCAGGAGAGAATGCTGCTAGAACACGGCCATACAGCCCGGAAACCACACAGCACCCCAGTTTCTCTAGACTTCCTCGTGACATTTAAAGCAGGAGAATAACATTAATGGTAACAATTATGTGAAGTACTGGAAGTGGGGCCGGGGAAGATTCCTGAATGAGATGCTGGAAAATGCACGTGTGGTTTCAGCGTAATTCTCTGTGCTCTCTCCTCCAAAGAAAACTTGCAGTGAAAAGCAAATTTCCTACCTCTCATTGGAATGGGGGTGTACAAAACAATGCCAGCAATTGCACATTTGTGTCTCTCTTGCTAAGGTCCGCCCCCCCGACTGGACATCCTCCTCCTTTTCTCCAGGGGATAATTGTGGCCAGATTGGCTAACCACAAAGGAAACAGAGGAATATCAGAGATTAATTCCTTGGGTTTCACAAAGGAAACCACAGTTGGAAGCCAGCCTGGCCCTGCAAGCTGAGCCAGCCACACAGCTGTCTGACCGCTGCATTCTCAAGGATCAGCCTATTCCTTAAGCGCATGGCTTCTCGGTCCACCTCCAGATGGCCCCCTTAGCACAGGTTAACTAGTACAGTTGCACTGGATGGCCACAGCTGGATGGCGAAGGGAGGGACCCCCGACTTTGCACAATATGAGTGCATGACACCTCTCAAAAGTGCATTCATTAGGCGGTTGTTTGGTTTTTCCTAAATATATTTTTGTAAAATGTGGTTTTTAAATTTGGAATCTTGAGTCAGGGAAGTAAATGAGCAGAGTTTCCTTCAAATCTGTAAATCAATAAGGAGGCGCCTTTAAGACTAATAGTATTATAGTGGCACCAGCTCCACGAAGCACAGAATTTGATAGTCGCATGCCCATGTGTGCATTCTGTAGTCCATAACATCTGGAGGGCCGCGAGTTTGACACCTGTGTGTTATAGGTTTGTCTATTAATCACACAATTTCCCACTTTTGCACTTGTTCACTTTATTAAATTTTGCACTTCAAGCCTTGTGCTGGGTCAGAAGTCGGCAGCCAGGGTAGGGTGGATTCCCTCTTTCCATCCAATAAACCTTTAACCTGCCACAAGGCTTGGTTAGCTTTGCTGGAACGATGGTTGCCAAACTCCAGAGGGGTTTTGGAGTCCTTCCAGAACTACAACTGTCTTCAGACTACATTCCCCCAGAGTTCTCTAAGGAGATCAGTTTCCCTCGAGAAAATGGCAGTTTTGGAGGGTGACCTCTTTGGCATTATACTCTGCGGAGGCCCCTCCCCTCCCCAAACTCCACCCTCCCAAAGCGTCATCCCCAAATCAGGGAAATGGCCCTCAGACCCACCCTGAGTACTCTGCAATGTGTGTATTGGCTGATGGAGTCTCCTCACTCCTCCGCCTGAGTGGCAGATTCCCCACCTGAGTGGCAGAGGCTTATCTGGTGAGCCAAATGTGTTTCCGCACTCCTACGTTCCTGCTGGGTGACCTTGGGCTAGTCACAGTTCTTCCAACAACACATGGTCCTCCCCACCCCCAATTCGATTGGGCCTTCTGCTTCTTTTGTGTGAAAGGATTTAATTTAGGGGATTCACAGGTGCCTTGATAATGTTTTGGCGGAGATGGTCCCTCCCCCACCCCCAGCCTCAGGGGGAGAAAATGACACCGAAGTCGCACTCTGGTTACCTAGCCCACTTGTCCGCGCCACAGTGTTGATGTTGGCCACTTCCAATCCATTCTTGATACCGTACAGCGTGACACTGTATTCTTTGTTAGGGGTCAGACCCCTCAGCACAGCTGAGCGCTCAGTCCCGGGCACTTCGGCTTCCTTGGCTGGCGGGGGGTTCTTCCCGCTTCCCACGAGGGAATATTTGTATCGGATCTGGAAGGAATCGCACTGTCCTTCGGGGGCTTCCCATGTGAGCTGCAGGGTGGTGGGGGTCACATCGGAGACAACCAGGTTCTTGAGCAAAGTGACCGGCTTACTGATGGCTTCTGGGAAGGCTATGTAGGAGAGAAGGGAGATGAAGGCAGTGGAAAAGTGGGGGAGAAAAAGAGAAAAGGGAATACGTTAATTAAGGTTGCTCAGAAAGGTACATTGTATGTTCAAGAAAAAATTATACTTCTTTCTCCCTTATAACATTGAAAAAAATCTTAAGATTCCTGTCTTCAGGTAACAAACAATCCTGCATCTCCCCTTGAGCCTAACTGGCTCCTCCCTGCTTAGTTTGGAGAGGTAGGACCACAATTTGGTGGGGGTGGGATGTGTCATGGTGCCTTTTTAAATATGCTCGCTTGTTGGGGTGAGCCAGCGAACCTCGTAGGGTCTCAGAGTGCACGGGAATGCCTGCGCCATCTGTTGCCTTCTGGGCGCACAAGCGCACCTGTCACAAGACCCCCATGACTCACGGGTCACCAGGTGTCCTGGACAAAGGGACAAAAGGTGCATACCCCCAGGTATGGATTAGGCCCAGACAGGAGCGTTTCCTCCCGCACGTACGCAGCCCCTATGATTCATGTATTGCACAATATTCTCCCGCTCTCCCGCCTCCCAACCCGCCTCCGAAACCCTAATAAAGGTGCAGGGACCAAGTCTGGCAGATTAGCCCGCTACTGGCTTCTCTCCACCGGATGATATCGCTGCATCTCGTCTCTTCACTGCGTCACCCGTGACGACTTCACTCGCTCCCCCTAACTGTGGAACCTGGCTAGACCCCCGCTTCATTTATCCTTGCCTTTCTTCCCAATAGGGGCTCAAAGTGGCTTACATTCTTCTCCTGCCTTCCATTTAATCTTATATTCATTCACCTTGTCAGGTAGGTTAGCTTGAGAGCCCGTGAGGTCACCCAGCAAGTTTCCAAGGCAGAGTGGGGATTCGAACCAGGGTCTGCCAGATCTTAGTCTAATGCTAACTACTAGTGAGGGCCCCTAGCGCCATCTAATCCGACACAAACTTCATCCTCTGATCCATTTCAAGACTCTTCTATTCTGCAATATTTTGAACATCCTTAAAAAATTATTTTCCCCAATAGTGGACATAAACTCAGTTGAGAGAAAACCATTTGCAGGGAGATGCTGACGTGAGGTGATTCATGGACATGGTGTTGGGATTTGCGAGTGTCTGTCACAATTCAGACATAAAGGGGTTAACTATGTGCAGTGGTGGGATCCAAAAATTTTAGTAACAGGTTCCCATGGTGGTGGGATTCAAACTGTGGCGTAGCACCAATGGGGCTGGAAGGTATGGCGTGGCGGGCATTCGGGGGTGGGAGCATTCCTGGGCGGGGCTGTGGCAGGGCCTTGGCAGCTGGTCATAGGCGGGAGAGAGCTTGAATGCAGCAAGGCGCGCAGGCTGCCACGCACGCCGGTGCACCTCCTGTTAGTCTGCTTCAAGTTCTGCGCGCTACTGCTGAGAGGAGGGGCGTAACGAAGGCAAAAATCACGTGGCAAAATCACCAATTAGTGACCCCCTCTCAGCACACACAAATAATTAGTAACCTACTCTCGGGAACCTGTGAGAACCTGCTGGATCCCACCTCTGACTATGTGCATGCTAATTAGTTACTGAGGTCAGAGTTTTATGACCAGTTCATTGATTAAGCTATTGGTCAGCTTAACCCCGGCATGGCTTATGTGAGACAAGTCACGTAGGTCAGAGGTTATGCTCTTTGCTACAAGATCACCTTAAGAGGTGAATCTCTGCCTTGCTAGATAGGCACCATGTGGGCTCACCTGGTCCCAGGCAATGTAACCAAGTTAGTGCTAGAATAGAAAGTTGTTCTTTGTTTTTCTTCCATGTTAAACTTTTTCCCTTATTAGTAAGTAAACTCTTTTATATAATTACAGCAACTGTCTCACGGTCTCTTATTCCGCACTCTGCTATTATCAAGTTAAATAATCTAACACATGGGGAAATGGTTGTCCTCACATGTACACCCCCAGTGGTGGGATCCAAAAATTTTAGTAACAGGTTCCCATGGTGGTGGGATTCAAACAGTGGCGTAGCGCCAATGGGGCTGAGCGGGGCACGACAGGGTGTGTGGCCGGGCATTCCAGGGGCGGGGCATTAATAATTTCTCTGTTACTGTAAAAAACTCTTACTGTAAAAAAAAAAGTTCCTAATTTCCAGCTGGTATCTTTCTGTCCATAATTTAAACTCATTATAGTAAGTCCTATCGTCTACTGCCAACAGAAAATTGACTGCCTGTCAAATAATACTTTCAAATACTTAATTTTGTTTCTAGAAATCAACAGAAGGATACTTTCCTTAAACAAGGAACTTTACCATATTTCTAAAACATGTTTTTAAAACAGCCCAACAGGGAGAATTATCCCGTTTTCTACCTTCGCTAACCAGCCACATAGGAAACAACAGGACTTGATGATTTTTGGACCTAATGGAATTTCTAACGGAAAAGCAGACCCAATTAGTAACACCCTCTCGGCACACACAAATAATTAGTAACCCACTCTCGGGAACTGGTGAGAACCTGCTGGATCCCACCTCTGTACACCCCTTTGCATGGTACATAATGGACTTCTCTTTCTACACAGTCAGGGGAGTTCTACACGAAGCCCACTCAGAATAGCTGCCCTTCCTTCTCTTTTAGGCCAGCAGTTCCAGCTGCTGCTTCAAGTCGTGACTGATTCTCACATCCCTTGGCTTTCCCAGCCTCACAAACTTTGTGGGCCTTGACACAGAGCAGCGATGCATGCAACGGCTCATTTTTGTCATGTGCCTTAGCAACTGCACGGTGCCAGCTCATTTTTCTTCGAGCTGTTTACCAAACACAACCTTTCGCTGCTTGTCGGGCCATTAGCAAGAGGCCTGACTTCAGCCATTAATCTCCTCGCACATTTTCTGCACTTGGTGGGCCCCGGCTCCTTTTGACAAAGGCCGGCTGTTGCTCCGAGCCGGTCCCTTCATTCTGAGCCAAGGCGAGGAAGGCTGAATCCAAAACCAGGCCCCATGGCTCAGTGAAACAAACACTTTTTGAGTGAGGCCTGCTCGTCTGGAGGGCATGACTCAGAGTAGAAGTGGAGTATGGGGGAGATTAGGGCATTGATTTCGTGTCAGGCAGTTTCATATGTTCTGTCTTCTATAGAGGTCAATAGTGTTGGAAGTAACAATGCTTATAGTGTGAAGAAGAAGAAGAAGAGTTTGGATTTATATCCCCCCTTTCTCTCCTGCAGGAGACTCAAAGGGGCTTACAATCTCCTTTCCCTTCCCCCCTACAACAAACACCCTGTGAGGTAGGTGGGGCTGAGAGAGCTCCGAGAAGCTGTGACTAGCCCAAGGTCACCCAGCTGGCGTGTGTGGGAGTGCACAGGCTAATCTAGAATCCCCTAGATAAGCCTCCACAGCTCAGGCGGCAGAGCTGGGAATCAAACCCGGTTCCTCCAGATTAGATACACGAGCTCTTAACCTGAGGTTAAGGCGATAAAGCTGGCACCGTGCAGTTGCTAAGGCTGAGGGCGATTTCTGATACTGAGGGCGATTTCCCACTAGCGATTAATCCTGGGACAGTCGCCCGAAATATCCAGGTTTCCTCGCGATCTCCCCACTGCCGAACTGCAGAAGACAGATCAATTCCGTTCTTGCGCCTCCCCCTCCTATCACAGGATTTTTCTGGACCTACTTGTATATGCACCTTTTTGAAAAAACACACTCCAATGGGAGCTAATAGGAGATGGGGGCTACACATTTGAGGGTCCATACCTTTGGCCCCCATGAGCTAAACTTCACCAAACCTTGGTGGTATCATCATGAGGGTCTCCTACTAATACCACCCAGGTTTTGTGAAGTTTGGTCTATGGGGTCCAAAGCTATGGACTCCCAAAGGGGGTGCCCCCATCCCCCATTATTTCCAATGGGAGCTAAGAGGAGATGGGGGCTAAACATTTGAGGGTCCATAACTTTGGCTCCCATGAATCAAACTTCACCAAACCTGGGTGGCATCACCAGGAGGGTCTCCTAAAGATACTCTGAAATTTTGGTGCTACTAGCTTAACAATTGCACCCCTGACAGCAGGCCCCCCCCCCCCCCCAAAGGGCAGGTCTAGACTTCTTCACTAGAAACATGCTGCAGTGAGGATGTTGGAACCTGGATGAAAAGGTGCTGATTCTTTTGACACTCGGTTGTATCTAGATTAAATTTTCTGTGGGAATTCAGCCTGAGAAGATGACTCAGCAGGGGGCAGGCAAGCAGTCAGCTATGTGGATCATATATAAGAGCTAATGGATAATCAGCAATTGACTTCTGTATCCTTTGCTTGCTAGGAACCCATAAGTGTCAAGCTCTGCCATGTGTAATAAAGTTAACACGGTGTATGAGGGACAAGAAACCAATCAGTTTATGACAAGATTGCGAATAACCCTATAGGGAACAGCATACGCATACCCCTATATAAGTATATAAATGATTTGTGTTTTAGAACGACTCATTGGAGAAATGCCTGGTGGCCTTGGAGTGCATCGCTAGGGAGAATGTTAGTGCCTTGAGCCCCTTTCTCCTGCCAGGATAATAATAAAGCTTTATTTCCAGAAACCATCTGGTGGTCTTCTTGTATGTTTCACAGCTAGATAGGGCTGTAAGGTGGTGGTGTAGTGGTTAAGAGCAGGTGGTGTAGTGTAGTGGTTAAGAGTAGGTGGATCCCAACCTAGAGAACCAGGTTTGGATTCCCCACTCCTCCACCTGAGTGGCAGAGGCTTGTCTGGGGAACCAGATGTGTTTCCGCACTCCTACATTCCTGCTGGATGCCCTTGGGCTAGTCACAGTTCTCCTGAACTCTCTCAGCCCCACCTACCTCACAAGGTGTCTGTTGTGGGGAGAGGAAGGGAAAGGAGCTTGTCAGCCACCTTGAGTCTCCTTACAGGAGAGAAAGGTGGAGTATAAATCTAAACTTTCCTTTTTCTTCTTCTTTGGGTCATCTCTCATCTGTCCTTAGACAAGGTACTCTCTGCTCTAATTCCCCGCTTCTTCTTGGAAGTTTAGTATTCTCTCTCTCTCTCTCTCTCTCTCTCTCTCTCTTACTCGCACGCACGCACACACACACACCTGCCCCCAGCTAGCAAGGTAGCGGCAGCCCATCTCTGTCCCTCCTCTTTCCTATCTGGAGTACAGTTCCTTAATAAACATTTACCTTTAATTCTCAGTGTGTTGCTGCTTGTCTGGGCAGTAATCTGCCAACAGTGGCCAATAGCTCAATGGTAGATAGGCTTGCCAACCTCCAGGTGGGGCCTGGAGATCTCCTGGAATTACAATGGATCTCTAGACTACAGAGACCAGTTCCTCCAGAAAAAAAAGGTTGCTTTAGAGGGTGGATTCTGGCTTTATAACCTGTTAAGATTCCTTCCTTCCTTCCTTCCTTCCTTCCTTCCTTCCTTCCTTCCTTCCTTCCTTCCTTCCTTCCTTCCTTCCTTCCTTCCTTCCTTCCTTCCTTCCTTCCTTCCTTCCTTCCTTCCTTCCTTCCTCAATTTCCATCTCCTGCTCCCAAATTCCCCAGAGTTTCCCAACCCAGATTTGGCAATCCTAGTAGTAGAGCAAGTACTTTGCACACAGAAGATCCAGTGCTGTCAAGTCAAGCAGTATCCAAATTTTTGACATACCAAGCCAAAAAGGTTTGCCACCACTGTTCTAGTCCTACACTCTAACCACTTCACCACGCTGCCTCTGAAGGAAGTCTTATATGGCAGAATTCTTGCTTTGCAAGTTGAAGGTTCCAGGTTGGATACTTGGCACCTCCCCTTAGAACACAGGTGTCAAACTCATGGCCCTCCAGATGTTATGGACTACAGTTCCCATCACCCCCTGCCAGCTGGCAGGGGATGATGGGAACTGTAGTCCATAACATCTGGAGGGCCATGAGTTTGACACCTATGCCTTAGAAGATCTCTGGCCCCAGGCATCCGGAAAGATTTTCCTCTGCTTGAAACCCTTGACAGCTGCTACCCCTCAGAGGCAACACTTATGGCCAAGAGATAGTTTAATGGTCCGATTTGGTATAATGGTCCGATTTGGTTGTCTTGATGCTGTGGCTGGTTGGTTGAGTGCAAGTCGGCTGAAGTTGAATCCCACTAAGACGGAGGTCCTGTGGCTGGGCCGGGGGGAGTGTCCGGTGGCCTTTGGCCTGCCTACCCTTCTTGGCGAGACGTTAAAATTAACTTCGTCCGCCAAGAGCCTGGGGGTGACTCTGGATCCATCTCTATCATTGGTGGTCCAGGTCACCCAGACAGCCCAGGCAGCTTTCTACCATCTGCGACAGGCAAAGCAACTGGCCCCGTGTCTCTCCCATTCTGATCTGGGCACTGTGATCCATGCCACAGTCACCTCTAGATTAGATTACTGCAACTCATTCTATGCGGGCTTACCTTTGGCCATGATCTGGAAATTGAAACTCGTGCAAAACGCGGCAGCCAGGCTCCTTTCGGGGATAACATCCAGGGACTGAATTACGCCAGTCCTGTACCAGCTGCACTGGCTGCCAATCGAGTACCGGGTCATGTTTAAAGTTTTGGTTTTGACCTTTAAAGCCATTCGCGGCCTTGGCCCTGCATATCTAAGGGACCGTCTCTCCCTATATCGCCCTTCTAGGCCCCTCCGTTCATCGGAGGTGGACCTACTGGTGATCCCTGGCCCCAAGGCGATCCGGCTGGCCTCTACAAGGGCCAGGGCTTTTACGGCTCTGGCCCCTACCTGGTGGAACAGGCTTCCAGGTGAGATCAGGGCCCTGCGGGATTTACAAAGTTTCCGCAGGGCCTGTAAAACGGACCTGTTCCGCCAGGCATTTGGCCAGCCGGGATGATATCAACCGCAATAATAAGTAAACATCTGGCCTCCCGTGGGTTCATAAAAGGGGGAATAGAATAGCTGAAGCCATCTCTAGTTTAAAATTTTATGTATTTTAATTAACTTATATTTATGATGTTTTAAATTTTTATGTTGTTGGAAACCGCCCTGAGCCTTCGGGGAGGGCGGTATACAAATATAATAAATAAATAAATAAGCAGCACCATATGGTCTCGGAAGGACTGTAGTTAATGCAGATATCCATAGCTCAGTGGCTGAGCACCTGCTTTGCATGCCCTGGCATTGGCACTTAAGTAGCAGGTAGTGGGGTATCTGCTGCCTGTCACAGTAGACAACACACAGCTAGAGCCACCAAGGATCTGACTGTTTCTTATGGTTTTCCTTGAACACTCGCAGCAAATCATTCAGTGGAGGAATGAGGGCTTTTATGGCTCACAAGTCCATTTGCCATGAATGGTAGTTGAGTTTCTGAGGGTCAAGGTGGTCTTGAAGATAGAAGGGAAGATCCAGGCTGGATTCCCCACCCCCAGCCCACCCACCGTTCATTTGATGACATAAGAACATAAGAACATAAGAACAAGCCAGCTGGATCAGACCAGAGTCCATCTAGTCCAGCACTCTGCTACTCTCAGCGGCCCACCAGGTGCCATTGGGAGCTCACATGTAGGATGTGAACGCAATGGCCTTCTGCGGCTGTTGCTCCCGAGCACCTGGACTGTTAAGGCATTTGCAATCTGAGATCAAAGAGGATCAAGATTGGTAGCCATAAATCGACTTCTCCTTCATCAATCTGTCCAAGCCCCTTTTAAAGCTATCCAGGTTAGTGGCCATCACCACCTCCTGTGGCAGCATATTCCAAACACCAATCACACGTTGCGTGAAGAAGTGTTTCCTTTTATTAGTCCTAATTCTTCCCCCCAGCATTTTCAACGAATGCCCCCTGGTTCTAGTATTGTGAGAAAGAGAGAAAAATTTCTCTCTGTCAACATTTTCTACCCCATGCATAATTTTATAGACTTTGATCATATCCCCCCTCAGACGTCTCCTCTTCAAACTAAAGAGTCCCAAATGCTGCAGCCTCTCCTCATAAGGAAGGTGCTCCAGTCACTCAATCATTCTCTGCACTTTTTCTATGACCTTGTGCCAACTTGGACTGCCTTGTCAGGGAACAGCCTTGCTTATTCAAGGATAACAGGAAACGACCAGGGACGCAGGGATGATGAAGGACTGGGGTCGGTGTCCAAACAGGATTGCCCAAAGTATGGGAGATAAAATAGGGCCTTGGAAAGAACAATTTCATTTTTCTTCCGTTTAAAACCCTCAACGGGATGAGGTCCGGCCACTTTGTAGGACAAAGAGGCTTACTGTATGGATTAGATTTTGGAATACTGTTAAAATGGAAGCAAATGGAGGATTCTTCCATGTATCGTTATATGTTTTCCACTATGGCACAGAAGGGGAAGGTAATTTGGAGTTTCTTCTCTAAAGAGCTGAGGCTGTATCTGGTTCAAACCAAGAACCCAGTTTCCTGATGGTCAAAGCCCTTTAATAGTTCAATGGCAGGACAAGAAGAGAAGTGTCCCCAAATAAAGGAATAGGAGGGCATCCATGAACCTGCCCTTTACACAGGCAAACCATGGGTCTATCAAGATCAGTATACTCTATCTAGGGGTTCCTGACCTGTTTGAGCTGGGGGGCTCTTTTGGAATTCTGACACAGAAGGTGGACCCAACCACAAAATGGCGCCCATGGGAGGCAGAGCCATATACACAAAGGAAACCCAAGCGCAGTGGAGAAGAAAGGTAATTTAAATAAATACACTGGGAAAGAGAAATGTGAGAGAGAATTAAACTAACAGTAGGTGGCAGCTGCCACTGAAATCTGCACACTCAATCAAATCTCCAAGAACAAATCAGAAGCCCTTGGTGGACACTAGGAAAGGTATAGAAGGGGCATCATGGCACCCATATGCACCACACTGGGAACGCTTGCTCTATTCTGACCGGCAATAGCTCTCAAGGGTCTCAAGCAGAGATGTTTCACACTGCCTATTTTGTGTGTAAAGTGCCATCAAGTTGCAGCCAAACTATGGTGATCCTGTAGTTTTTGAGGCAAGATACAAAGAAGAAGAGGAAGAAGAGTTTGGATTTATATCCCCCCCTTTCTCTCCTGTAGGAGACTCAAAGGAGTTTACAATCTCCTTGCCCTTCCCCCCTCACAACAAACACCCTGTGAGGTGGGTGGGGCTGAGAGAGCTCAGAAGGACTGTGACTAGCCCAAGGCCACCCAGCTGGCGTGTGTGGGAGTGCACAGGCTAATCTGAATTCCCCAGAGAAGCCTCCACAGCTGTGTCCTCCACCATAGAGGTATGGCTTCCTCCACTTCTACTTCTTAAAGCAATCGCTGCAGGAAGCTGTGCAGACTCTAGGGATGCCTAGCACAAAAACCGCGAGTGTCAAGGAGATGGTCAAAATGAACTAATTCCTCATGGGAGGTGTGGATTTGGAAGGCTTACAGGAATTCTTAGACTGGAGCAAGGCTTTTAGGAGAAGGGCAGTGGGCTGCTTATCGAATAGCTCCAGGTTAGCCCCAGTGCTGCAGAGCTTACTTAAATATATGCTCTGCATTTGTGCCACTCTTCACCTTGTCTAGGCAGGGGTTCTGATCAAGGGGGGGGGCTGGGAAATTGCTTGCTCTTGGGGCTCAGCTATCTAGCAGCAGCTTATGCCTCAGTAACCTGCCCACTTTTGTATAGGGTGGGTTTTTCAAGAAGGACCTGATCACATTTGATGATCTGCTAGAATTTGGCAAGTGCCATTCACCCAATCCAGTAGTGAAGGAGTTAATTGTTGCATGCTATATTAGTTAGTGAGGGCAGAAGTCAGTGACCAGGTAATTGATACCTATTGGTCAAGCAGACCCGGCATGGGCTACATGCAGATCTACACGTAGACTATAGATATATATTCTTTGTTACTCTCTGCACATGCTCTCTAGTAGCTTGTTAGCCATGTGATAGTCAAGCAGCAAGCTGGCTGAAGGAGCTAGCTAGTTGGAAAGATATTTTTTGTTTTCTATCCAAGTTACCCTTCCCTGTTTTATAGCTAGTAAACCTTATATTCAGTAAGCAACTGTCTCTAGAACTTTATTGTGCTAACGCTGTATAAGTAAGGAGTGTGAGCTCCATATCACAAATTAAAACATACAACATGATTTCTAAATGTTTTAACCTCTCCCCTAATAGACATTTTTGAGTGTAAGCCAGGGTTCCTAACGGGCAGACAGAAAACAGATACAAAGCAGAGCAAGAAGCAAAGTGATTCACAGACACTTCTGTAGAACTGGGAAAGAGGAAGTCAAAACAGGTGTAAAGTCCCATCCAGGTCACTCACCTGTGACAGCATCAGTAGAAACGGGTCCAATCTGCTTCCCACCTGAAAAACCGTAGAGATTGAACTTGTATTTCTGGGAAGGCTGAAGGCCAGGCACGACAAATGAGCGGGAGTCAGCGTCTACAGGCAACGTTTGGGGCATGTCCTCGGCATCCTTGTATTGGATGAGGAAAGAGTCAAACTTCCCAACAGCAATGGTCCATGAGAGGCGGACGGAATCCTTGGTCACCTCGGAGATGGACAGTTCCCCCAGTCTGGGATGCTTTTCCGGCTCCACCATCCGAGCTAGAACGGACAGAGAATGCAGAGATTGTGAATCAGGTTCAGAGGTGGGGTGACCCTACTCAATGCTGGGCTTGGCTTCACACTGCAGGCTTTTAGCTTGACCCAGCCAGGCTGAGCCCAATGTCAAACAGAGCATTGAGTCTGACTGGCTCCAGCTGTATACTGTTGATTCCCCACCAAGTTTCACCGGACCTTCAGAGCAGTGGTGGGATCCAAAAATTTTAGTAACAGGTTCCCATGGTGGTGGGATTCAAACAGTGGCGTAGCGCCAGTGGGGCTGGGTGGAGCACGACGGGGGCGTGGCCAGGCATTCCGGGGGCGGGGCATTAATAATTTCTCTGTTACTGTAAAAAACTCTTACTGTAAAAAAAGTTCCTAATTTCCAGCTGGTATCTTTCTGTCCATAATTTAAACTCATTATAGCAAGTCCTATCATCTACTGCCAACAGAAACAACTACTTCTCCTCTCATTGACTGCCTGTCAAATGCTTAATACTTTCAAATACTTAATTTTGTTTCTAGAAATCAAAAGAAGGATACTTTCCTTAAACAAGGAACTTTACCATATTTCTAAAACTTGTTTTTTAAACAGCCCAACAGGGAGAATTATCCCGTTTTCTACCTTCGCTAACCAGCCACATAGGAAACAACAGGACTTTGTGATTTTTGGACCTAATGGGATTTCTAACGGAAAAGCAGACCCAATTAGTCACCCCCTCTCGGCACACACAGATAATTAGTAACCCACTCTTGGGAACTGGTGAGAACCTGCTGGATCCCATCTCTACTTCAGAGATGGCGTCTGGGGAAGCAGAGGTGGATCTTGGGGGGCACAGCCAACAGTATAAAGCTGGAGCTGGTCAGCAGATTGCTTCGTTTGACAGTGGGCTCAGCCTGGCTGGCTGGAGCTTTAAACTGTAGACTGCAAGGATCATGATGAAAAAAACTGGATATAAGATACTTTCTTTAAAACGGGAACAGAAAACCTCACAGAGAACTATATTAAGGCCCCACGTGGAGGCCACTTCAAAGACATTGATTCTCAAGAGAAGGGGGTGGGGGCAGAGGTGGGATCCAACTTGTTCTCACAGGTTCCAGAAAGTAGGTTACTAATTATTTGTGTGTGCCAAGAGGGGGTTTCTATTTGGTGATTTTGCCACGTGATTTTTGCCTTCGTTACGCCCCTCCTCTCAGCAGTAGCACGCAGAACTTGAAGCAGTCTAGCAGGAGGTGCACCGGTGTGCATGGCAGCCTGCGCCTGCGTGCATTTGTTTCCCACCCAAGGACCGGCGCAGCGGCTGCGTCCTTGCCACAGTCCTGCCCAGGAATGCCCTGCCCCCGAAATCCCCGGCCACGCCCCCGTCGTGCCCCACCCAGCCCCATTGGCACTATGCCACAGTTTGAATCCCACCACCATGGGAACCTGTTACTAAAATTTTTGGATCCCACCACTGGGTGGGGGTTAAATTAGGGAATCTGAGGCCTCTGACCTGTGATAGCTTCGGTGGAAATGGGGCCGAGGCGCTTCCGTCCAACAAGGCCGTAAAGATTGAATTTGTATCTGCGAGAAGGTGCCAAATTGGAGATGACGGCTTCGCGGGAGCGTCCATCCACACGCAACGACTGGGCTTTGCCCTCTGCATCTCGGTACTGGATAGTGAAGAAGTCAAAATTCCCCGACACAACACTCCAGGACAGGTGGACAGACGTGCCGGTGACATTGGAGGCTTTGATCTCACCAAGACTGGGCCGTGGAGGGACTACCTGGTTAGAGGCTGCAGACGCTGGGGAAGAAAGAGACAGGGGTTTAATCTGGCTTTGACGATAGGAATGTTCCCTTAACAAGATGGGGCATGGGGGGAAGCCCCACAAACCACTCCATTGAACAGATGCACCTGTAAGCAAAGGGGCTTTAAGTCAGTTAACGTTGGTGCTTTTCAATGTGTGAGTCGTTTTTTGTTAGAAGTGAAGGACTTGGCACTCTCTCTCAGAATCAGACTCCAGAGAAGAACTATAGAGAACTAGAGGGATAGACAGGTCAGGACCTGTGCATCCCTTCCTTTCTATGGCTCTGGTGCCTAATTTGCATAGAGTGTTCACTATTTCTGGAGAGAGGGGGCTGTTTGCTCAGAATGTCCCCACCAGGACTAGCCCCTCCCCTCTGGCACTCCTGTCAGCGAGTGTCACATTCTCCTCAGAAAAAGATGCCAACTGCCTCTCTTTCTACCGTTTTTGTTGTGATTTAGCAAGTATAAGTCACTCAAGTAAGCTAAGGGTTAACTTTGCAAGTTAAGTAGTTGATGATGTCACAGCTTAATTAGCATACTGAATAGCTATTGGCTAGTTAGCTACAGAGCCTGATCCAGAGGTGGGATTCAGGGGGTTCCGAAGGTTCTGTAGAACCTGTTGCTAAAATTTAAAACATCACTTTTTAAATACTTAAAATATTTTTTATTAAGTATTAATATTTTTTAATACTTAAAATTTAAAAAGTGATATTTAAAATATTTTTTAATACTTTTTAACAGTCATTATTTGAATCCCACCACCATCGGAACCTGTTGTTAAAATGTTTGAATCCCACCAAGTCTGTATAGTTAACTACTTCTCCTTCTATAGCAGTGATGGCGAACCTTTTCGAGACTGAGTGCCCAAATTGCAACCCAAAACCCACTTATTTATTGCAAAGTGCCAACACGGCAATTTAACCTGAATACTGAGGTTTTAGTTTAGAAAAAACGGTTGGCTCCGAGAAATGCGTCACGTTACTTGGGGAGTAAAGCTTGGTGGTAGTCGGTGGCTTTGCTTTGAAGCAACCGTGCAACTCTTCCAATGGGTGAATCACGACCCTAGGAGGGTTTACTCAGAAGCAAGCCCCATTGCCAGCAACCAAGCTTACTCCCAGGTAAAGGGTCGTGCTTTAGTTCTTTTCATGAAAACCAGTGGGGTTTAACAGCACTTATCAGGGTTACCTACACTGCTTCCCCAAAACTAGGTCTTAGGTTTAATGCAAATAATCGAGCCCAGCGGCCCAGGCCAGCCTAGATGTGGGGGGGCGGGCACTCTGTTTGCGCGTGCCCACAGAGTGGGCTCTGAGTGCCACCTCTGGCACCCATGCCATAGGTTCGCCACCACTGTTCTATAGAAATCCTCTAGGAAGCAGCAAGCAGGCAGGCAAGAGAGACAGCTAAGTGATAGGACAGTAGACCAAATTTATATAACCTTCTCTACTGCACTTTAATAGATAGTAAAGTTATTTTTCCTTTTGTTATAGCAACAAAGACTCTGACTCTGTTATTTCTTGCAACTCTGCTAAGCTCTACCAAAGAGCACATACATATATTTTATATTTTTGACAATAGTTTAGGCTGACCAGACGTCCCGCTTTTGGCGGGACAGTCCCACCTTGAAACAACTTGTCCCACGTCCCGTGGGTTTTTTCCAATGTCCCGGCTTTTGGAAGGCTGCCGCACTGCCTTCTGGGGCGCAAGGCAGTGCAGCAGCCTCCCACGCAGCCGCAGGAGCACACAGCCTTCTGGGGCGCTGCCGTTTCCCGCCCTGTGACAGGGCGGGAAACAGGAGCGCCCCAGAAGGCAGTGTGCTCTTGCGGCTGCACGCATGTGTGCATGTGCGCAGCCGCCCACCCGCCTGTCCCAGTTTGCGAAGGTGACCATCTGGTCACCTTACAATAGTTTTACTGTTGTGTTTCTATAACGTTATGAAGCAAAGTTGTTATTTTTCCTCAAAAGAAACGCTGCTTTATCCCTCTCTGACAGGAACCTTCTCTCTTTCTCTGTATCTTGCTACCACGAGGACAGGACGTGCTTTCCTCCAGCTGAGATTGGGAAGGGCAGCTAGGGGGGGGGGACTTCAGCAGAATATAGGGCCATGGAGTCTGCTTTCTGAAGCTGCTATTTGTTTCCCAGAGGAGCTGACCTCTGTAGTCTGGAGATCAGCTGTAATTTTGGGGGTTCTCCAGATCCCACCCTGATGGTCAGCAACCCTATGTGGAGAGGAAAATGTGCAGTTGTAAGACTGAAGACATAGATGGATGGACCCCATTTCTAAGAGCCCTAATGGATGAGGAAGAGAATAACACTATGATAGATGAGGCCTCTGTCATAGTGTACTTTTCCAGCGGCAACCTGAAACCAAAACGGAGAAAAACAACAGAACTCCCCAGTCTCACATTCTGAAAAAGGAAAGAAAAGGATGATCTTCTGGTATAGAAAAAAAAGCATTATGATTGATGAGAAATTGGTTGGCCCACCACTGGGCTGCAGCTAACCTGTTACTGCCTCTGTGGAGATCGGACCCAGGCGCTTGCGGCCAGAGACTCCATAGAGGTTGAACCTGTATCTGTGGGAGGGTGTCATGTCGTGGAGCCGCAGCGAGTGCAATCCCCCATCCACTGGCAAAGCGTGCGCCTTGCCTTCTGCGTCGTAGTACTGGATGATAAAGGAATCAAAATTTCCATTCTTGACAGTCCAGGAGAGGAGGACTGATTCAGAAGTGATGTCACCAGCCAACAATTCTCCGAGCCCGAGTTGAACAGGTTCCTCCGATTGGGGGCGTGGGTCTGGAACAGAGATAGATGGTCGCTACACTAAAAATGTCAGAAGCAATGTAGTGAGGTGCTACTATGGCCACAGTGGGAAGGGATATTACTCCCTTACTGACACATAATCCTGATACCCCTCCTTGCTCACACGGAATAACCTGGAAAGAAATCATGATGGTCCTAATTGGGCAACAGAAACACAAAAACAATTCAAGAGAAGAAGAAGAAGAGGAGGAGGAGGAGGAGGAGGAGGAGGAGTTTGGATTTATATCCCCCCTTTCTCTCCTGTAGGAGACTCAAAGGGGCTTACAATCTCCTTGCCCTTCCCCCCTAACAACAAACACCCTGTGAGGTAGGTGGGGCTGAGAGAGCTCCGAGAAGCTGTGACTAGCCCAAGGTCACCCAGCTGGCGTGTGTGGGAGTGCACAGGCTAATCTGAATTCCCCAGATAAGCCTCCACAGCTCAGGCGGCAGAGCTGGGAATCAAACCCGGTTCCTCCAGATTAGATACACGAGCTCTTAACCTCCTATGCCACTGCATATATATATATTCTTTTTAAAGATGTTTCACATGCTGAAGGGATGATCTGCCTACCACATTTTTACCCCACCCTTCCTCCCAAGAGGTTCTGACCTGTGACAGCATCGATGGTGATGGGACCAAGACGCTTACGGCCATAAATGCCATAAAGGTTGAACTTGTATTTGCGAGAAGAAGCCAGGTTAGGGACTGTAACGTTACGGGAATTGCCGTTTAAGGGCAGCATCTGAACCTTGCCCTTTGCATCTTTGTACTGGACTAAGATTGAGTCAAATTCCCCTGCAGGGACAGCCCAGGAGAGGCTGACAGAATCACTGGTGACATCGGAGATGGAGAGATCTTCTAGGCGAGGCGTGACCTCAGGGGCTCCCTGGGATATCTCTGGAGCTAGAAGGAAAAATAAAACGGAATTGAAAAATAAAGAGAAGTGAGATCTTGCCCTGACCTGGAACCCTGCAAAATTAAAAACAAAGCAAAACATTTTAGTTGTGCAGGAAGGAGAGGCTGCTGAAGGAAGGCAACTAGCTGGAGAGAACTGGCAGCAAAGGAAGCTGGGGTGGAAAAGGTGGTCATAAAAAGGATCGAGTCACAGCTAAATTTGGGTGATGTGTGGTTTCCGGGCTGTATGGCCGTGTTCTAGCAGCATTCTCTCCTGACGTTTCGCCTGCATCTGTGGCTGGCATCTTCAGAGGATCATCTCTCCTGACGTTTCGCCTGCATCTGTGGCTGGCATCTTCAGAGGATCATCTCTCCTGACGTTTCGCCTGCATCTGTGGCTGGCATCTTCAGATCCTCTAGATCTGAAGCTGCTAGAACACGGCCATACAGCCCGGAAACCACACAGCACCCAAGTGATTCCGGCCGTGAAAGCCTTCGACAATACACAGCTAAATTGTGACGACCCCATAGGCTATTCAAGGCAAGAAACAGCAGAGGTGGTTTGTCGTTAATGTCTCTGAATAGTCACTCTGGACTACCTTGGTGATCTCCCATCCAAGTACGAATCAGAATCGACTTTGCTCAACTTCAGAGGTAAGAAGAGAGAGTTTGGGGGAAGAGAAGGGTTGTCATGGCTTCTAATGGACAAGAGCTTGATGCCTTCTAGCTGTAATTTCTAAACTTGTGTTCTGAGGAGACCTGTGATTGTTTGGAAGATTGTTAGGGGCTCATTCCGCACATGCAGAATAATGCACTTTCAAACTGCTTTCAGTGCTCTTTGAAGCTGTGCGGAATGGCAAAATCCACTTGCAAACAGTTGTGAAAGTGGTTTGAAAACGCATTATTTTGCATGTGCGGAAGGGGCCAGGGGTTCTTTTATGGGAAGAGCAATAATTGTAGAAAAGCCTCTGAAAGTGATAGATTGTCCATCTCTTTTCCCTTAGTGATGGCAGCTGCAGTTTATAGTGTGGACACTTTTTCCATTCAAGCAGGTATAGTATATTTGAAAACCACTGCCACAGGAAAGGGTACAATTCTTTGTCCTGAAGAATTTCCCTGGTTACATTTCTGACTGTCAGGCTCTGCACTACAGAAATATCCGTACAAAGATCAGTCTATAGGTCTTTGAAGTGGCAGGGCAGTGCTTCCTCATCAAAATGGCTCCCCAGATTTTAGAAGTTCAAAAAATCCAGTCTTACTGCCTGTATTCACAGCAGACCTAATAGCCCAGAATAGCTTGATATGAGCAGATGGAACCCCTATGTTCAGCAGAAAGGGGTGGAGACTCAAGCAGCAGGAGGCTGCAAAAACTCATGGAGGAAGCAAGGCTACCAGCTGGGACCTTGATTTATTTCTTTATAAGCTCTTAGCACCTTGTTTAAGGTAACTGCAAAGTTGTTGGGAACTAGCGGGAAGGGAGTTGTTTATTTTTTGCTGTATTGTAAATGTTAGAATGTATTGTTTCAGGGCTTTCTGTGCATATAGTTGATGGGAGTTCTTTTGGGGACCTTCATCATCTTGAATCCCGTTCACCAACCCTCTGAAGTCTTCATAAGCCAACCACCAGCAGGGAGAATTGGACTTGGCATGACAAGACTGTAAATAGAAGGACTTGAAATGCAACTCAACAGGACTGTGAAGTGTTAATGTTAAATGCTAATGTTTAATAAGTGTTATTTTGTTAAGAAAAGTAAACCATTTTGTTTTAAATTTAGTTGTTGCAACTCCTTCCAAGTTCTGCCCCATAGAACCCACAGTTAGAGGTTACAAATTGGCGCCCAACGTGGGTTGGGAGTACTCACTTGGGCTGGGAGACCACCACGGAAGATGGGCTGTTTTGCAGAGGAAGGCAATGGCAAAGCACCTCTGCTAACCTCTTGCCTTGAAAATCCCATGAGGTCACCATGAGTCAGTTGAGACTTGATAGCACACTTTACCTTTAATGAATGCTGTTCCAAAAGCCATCCCTCCCCCCACTTGCCCTTTCCATGTACTGCAACACCCCCCTCCCCAGTCACTTCCCCGCCCTCCTTCTGCCACCAACCTGGCTCTCCTGTCTGTAGCCCTGGCCTCCGGACTCCCACCCCAGACCCACCAACCCACCTGCGAGCCTCACAGGAAGCTCCCAGCCAGCCAATGCAAACAGTGAGTTGCGGGGAGGCGGGAGAACTGCCAGGAGGAGGCTGGTAGAAGATGACCAGCCAGGAAAAGACCATCTCCCCCACCCTCCACAAGAGCCAATTTCATTTTCCCTTGAAATGGGCTTTTACTCCTAGTTCCAATGCACCAACTACAGTCACCAGGCAGTCATCTGTTGGCTTGTCCACCACTTAGGGGAGCCCACTTGGCACACTGACCAGGGCCCAAGCCTTTTCCATCGTTGCTCTGTCTCTGTGGAATGGGATCCCCAAAGAGTTGAGAAGGAACCAGTGGTGGGATCCAAAAATTTTAGTAACAGGTTCCCATGGTGGGGTGGGAGTTCTAAACAGTGAAGCTGTTAGCCTGTACACCAATGGGAGCTGGGCTGAGACCTGACGTGGGCGTGGCCGGGCATTCCGGGGGCGGGGCATTAATAATTTCTCTGTTACTATAAAAAACTCTTACTGTAAAAAAAAAGTTCCTAATTTCCAGCTGGTATCTTTCAGTTCATAATTTAAACACATTATAGCAAGTCCTATTGTCTACTGCCATCAGAAACAACTACTTCTCCTCTAATTGACTGCCTGTCAAATACTTAATACTTTCAAATATTTAATTTTGTTTCTAGAAATCAAAAGAAGGATACTTTCCTTAAACAAGGAGCTTTACCATATTTCTAAAACATGTTTTTAAAACAGCCCAACAGGGAGAATTATCCCGTTTTCTACCTTCGCTAACCAGTCACATAGGAAACAACAGGACTTGATGATTTTTGGACCTAATGGAATTTCTAACGGAAAAGCAGACCCAGTTAGCAACCCCCTCTCGGCACACACAAATAATTAGTAACCCACTCTCGGGAACTGGTGAGAACCTGCTGGATCCCACCTCTGGACGGAACCTCTCCTCAAAGATCTTCAGGAGGCACCGCAAGCCCTGCCTGTTTGCCAGATCTCCTGAGGGAGTTTGAATGGCAGGCATCTTTAAGGGGCGGGGTGGGGAGGGGGAAAGATTTGGGGTTCGCCATTTTATTTTTGCTTTGAACTAAACATGTTTGTAACTATGGAAAGGTGGGATATAAATGTTTAAATAAACACATAAATGACTGAAATAAGAGAGGCAAGGAAATGTGCTGTAGACTGTCAAAGCAACCAAAGGAAACAAGTACCCTGTTCCCCCAAATATAAGACATCCCTGGAAAATAAGAAGCGTGAAGTAGAGGGTTTTGCCTAAAGTCACGAGGAAATATAAAGGCATCCCCAAAAGGGTAAAGGCGTAGCAAAGTTTTTTGTTTTGGAAAAGCATGTCAAATGAACAGAACCCACACAGAGAAGAAACAAGACATCCCCTGAAAATAAGACATAGCGCATCTTTGGGAGCAAAAATTAATATAAGACACTGTCTTATTTTCGGGGAAACACGGTAGCAGCCCAAGAGAAGGGAGACCACAAAGACCCTCGGACCCCTGCTGCTGACCTGTGACCGTATCAACTGAGACAGGCCCAAGACGCTCGTGGCCGGAGATTCCATAGACGCTGAATTCGTATCTCTGGGAGGGTGTGAGGTTGTAGAGGTGGAGAGAGCGCATGGCTCCATCCACCGGCAGCACCTGGAACTTCCTTGCAGCATCCTTGTACTGGATGAGGAAAGAGTCAAAATTACCCTCCCGAACATTCCAGGAGAGGAGGAGGGAATCTGGAGTGACCTCAGAGACTGTGACGTCTCCAAGGCTGGGCCGAGTACTTTTTCCTGTGGGCAGCTCTGGCTCCCCATCTACTTCCTGAGCAGGTGTTGTTGTAGCTGCAGGGGGGGAAAAAAGAGGAAGAGAAAAATATTGAAGGACCCTGAGAGACAAATCAAAGGAACAGAGCTTTTTCAGGGGAGGTTTCCTGGAGATGCTGATTCAATTCCTCCTTGTGGAGCAGGGAAGGAAGGAATTTCCAGAAGAGACATGCAAAGATCATGCACATTGTACTGCTACAGGCGAACCCCGCCAACATGGCTGTGCCCTTCTGGTCCTGAAAGAAGTACTGTGTCCAGGAACTAGAAATGCCAAGAAAAGCTGGATTATGCTACCTATATAAATTATGCACAAGGATCAAATGGATACAGTTTTCTATTCATGCGTCTGATTTATCCTGTGTGGTTTTTTTCACATTTTCCCCGGCTCCTCTGGGTCGTAGCCAGAGAGGTGGTTGAAACAAATACCTATGGTGCAATCTTACGCAGAGTTACACCATTCTAAACCCAGTGATT
The DNA here is from genome assembly GCF_021028975.2 of Sphaerodactylus townsendi. Classification (NCBI taxonomy): domain Eukaryota; kingdom Metazoa; phylum Chordata; class Lepidosauria; order Squamata; family Sphaerodactylidae; genus Sphaerodactylus; species Sphaerodactylus townsendi. Next base: position 12,372,916 of record NC_059427.1, read on the forward strand.
TCAAAGGGCACAACTCTGTTTAGGATTGTACTGTGAGCACACAGTGGCATGGTTTTCATTAAAAGCTTGGCAGGATACCGAAAGTCTTGCCCCAACCCAAGAAATGTATTTCAGCCAGACCTCAAGTACAAGCAGCTATTGTTGACACGTTCTCATTCAAAGCCCCGAAGGCTACTAACTCGCTTTCCTTTTCAACAAATGTCATCCTCCTGTCCACGGAATATTAAGTCATCTTTCTGGTTTCTGAGATTTGAGAAGGTATTCACACAGAGTTGGAAGCAAAACTCAAGGATCCTCTTGACTTCAAATATTCCAGGGCAGATCCTGGCCGAATCTCGGCTTCCAATTTAGCTAAGCCCACTGTATATTATTTCAAATTGCAAGGTGTTACTGACTACAAGCTTCTGAATACATGATCGTTTTTAGCTCATTGTATTCAAATGTTGATTGGTTTGTGAACCGCACTGAGCCCTTCGGGGGTAGGGCGGTCTATTAAAATTTAATAATAATAATAATAATAATAATAATAATGATGATGATGATGATGATGATGATGATGATGATGATGATGATGATGATGATGATGATGATGATGTGTAAAATGTTGCTCTTGTCGTTAGTTATCGTTGAACTTTTACTGATTAAAAAGTTGTAAGTCGTTACTGGCTGCAATCCCCTCACATGAGACCGTTATAAGCTGGTTTTGTACAAAATGTTGCTCATGTGACCTCATCCCATTTGGGTCATTTGCAACTGTGATTATTGGTGTAAGTGTATAATTAAATGTATGTGTAAATATTTTAGCCAGTATTGTTACTGTTGGTTTTTTTCTTATTATTTCAAAATGTTCATCCCAATCAGCCTCATGGCAGCCCTTTCTCCAGGGATGAAGTTCATCAATGACAATTGCCTTTCCTTCTGAAAAAACTGAAAACAACATTTGCCACTTCTGGGTTCAAAAGTTCTCTCAGGGTTCCAATGGAGGGATTTGCTGACAGGAAGTTAGTTCTTCAATATAGAGGCATTAACTTCCACCACAGTGTCAACTGCAATATTTAGACATCTGAAGCCCAGCCACTACTATTCAAATGGATTTTCAGACTCATAAGAACTAGAAACTTGCAAAGCAGAAAGCTATTGCAGCTCAGAGGGCCAAAGTGCCCACCATTAAGAAGTAATGGGTGGCCAGGTCTACCAATTCTTCTTAACAGTGGGTAGACTGACCCTCTGGAGAGCTGGTTACACAAGTGAAAGCAAGGGGGAAACCTGGTCTCCTCTGGGGAGACCAGGTCTACCAATTGTTCTTAATGGTGGGTAGACCAGCCATCCAGAGAGCTGATCTACCTACGGTTGAAATAATTAGTAGACCTGGTTGCTGAAGAGATGGTCTTTCCGAGATGTGGAAGACCATATATCCAAATTCTAATGGGGGGAGTGGGGGTGCAATTTCAGGTTAGCAGCTTGTCCTGGGCACCATTTTTTCTGTTTTTTTTTTTTTTTAATGGAATCAGCCCAGTGGTGGGATTAAAATAATTTAACAACTGGTTGTTAACAAGCACCATTTTAACAACAGGTACTACTGAAGTGGTGCAAACCTGCTAAATCCCACCACTGGATACGCCCCTGTGGGTGGTTCTAGATTAAAGGTGGGAATTGGAGGAAGCAGAATGTGCCTGCCATCCTGGACTCTTTCTCTGCATTCTCACAGATCTCTGTCAAACACTTTCAGGAGAAGGACACTCACAGATAATGACAGAAACAAATAATACAAACAGCAATTCTTCAAGCCTGTCTCAGAGACTAGATGTTCGCCTGGAAAAGAAACCAATAGTAATGTTTGTTAGTTTAAAGAGATGAGAAAGTAGAAATGAATTACATTTTTCCCTCTAGGAAGCAGTCCATGCTGACCCTGTCCCACTATACTGCAGCAGCCAGAGGAAATGGGTCGAGGCAGCTGGTGTCCAGAAATACCATAGAGATTGAATCTGTATTTATGAGAGGGAGCCAAGTTGGGTACAATGACCTCGTGGAATCCCCCTCCCACAGGAATAGCCCGGGGTCTTCCCTCGGCATCCTTGTACTGGACAGAGAAGGAATCAAAGCTTCCTGAAGGGACACTCCACGAGAGACGAGGCTGAGGTGATTATTCTGGGTGACCTCAGAGGCCAGAGAGAGAGGGTTGCCCAAAGCCAGACTGTTTCAGTTTCATGGGTGGCCCCTCAGTTTCGAGTGTACAGGGTTCCCAGTTGGTCCAACTTCAGTCTCCTTCTGAGGCTTTGCTGTTGTGAGAGTTAAAAGAAAGAAAGAAGCTGAATAAGTGACTGATGCGAGAATGCTATCATCTTCGTCAAATCAGTACCTGCTGCTGGGGGGGAGAAAAACCAAGAACACATGCTAACAAGCTATAGAGAGAAACTGGGGACACCAGGGGAGAGGATGTAGAAGAGAATGTATTTTATGTCATGATGAACAGCCAGCTGTCTATAGATGAATTATGGGCCAGGCTCTGTTCCCTGGGATTCCAATGGATACTGTTGGCCTGGTCTACGCATTGCAGTAGGATGAGGAGATGGAACTCAAGAGTTGATTCTGAAGGAGGCAGAATGGACTGTATCACTTTTTAACTGCAGGTAGACACTCTTTTTTAAATTTCTGCTCACACGAAACACCCCCCCCCCGGCAATTTAAGATCAAGTCTATTGGCAACGCAATGTTTAAAATCAACAAAGAATGGGTAGGGTTACACAACCCATTCCAACCCTACTAGAAGACAAGGAGCCTCCCGGCTTAAAGAGGGACCAAGTTAGTTGACCACTACCTCATTTTCTACCTAGAAATTTTACTGCATCCTGTAGCAGACCAGAGTCATACCTGTAGTTCCAATCCTGGACAGCAAGGGATTATGGGGAAGAGGGGCTTTTTGCCATGTGTGCACCACTGACACAACCAGGGGCCTTTCCCCACTTACCTTAAGCCCCGTGCTACTTGAGGAGAGTCGCGCCGGGTCCCCTGGCACTCCCCACGACAGGGGTGGCGACAGCGCAGCAGCCCGGCGCTGCTGCCTGTTAGCCCCCTCAGCGCGCCTTGGCATCCCATGGCTTGCTCTTGCTTAAGAGGCACCTTTTGATGACCCCGCGCAGAGGCGTGACGCTACCGGAGTCGCTTTATAATGTTGCACCTGGGATGCCGCGTGCTGAGAGCAGCGCGCGGCATAGGGGGGATCCAAGAGAGTGGGGAAAGGCCCCCTGACATTTGTCACGGAGGGAGGAGGACAACTCAATCACCCCCTCCGCTTGTGCCATTTCTGAAGGTCATCAGACCAGCTGTCTATGGAAAAAAAATATGTGGCAGGTGTATCCCTGGCCCTGTTCCCTGATGCTTGCTATCCAGATGTTGCTATCCAGATGTTGAAAGTGGCCTTTAAAAGCCTGAAGGGTGGGAAGGTAAAATAAAAACCTTTGAAGTGAACAAATGATTAAACCATAAGCCAAGTATCCAGAAATCGGACTTTTGCAGCCAAACAACACAAAGTTGGGGTGGACCTCAGACACTTTGCCTGCACATCTGCGCTAACCAATCTTTCCAGAATTCATCCCAGGATATATCGGAAGCAGCTGGCAGACTTGGCACTTTCTCAGGACAGTGCTGCGAGTGAATTACCCAATTGCAACTTTTGTCAAAGGGAAAGCTGAGGCCTCCTTAAAGAGGTACTAACTGGCCGGCACAATGTCCCTCGCATAGATTTTGATAACTCTGAAGCTTCAGCTGCATTCAAAACTCTGTGCTCTCAGACTTCTGAGACCTCATGAAGTTCCTTTTCTTTTCTTTAGCATTCCTGAATTGCTATAAGGGTTAGAAATATGCTATAACTTGAGGAGGCTTCTCTTTCTTGTCAATTGGCTAAAAGGCTTTTCCCCTTTTTACTTAGGTATCATATCGGGTAGATGAACACATCAACAGAAATGTGAAGAGAAACTCTGAAAGGCTTGATCCTGCCTATATGTTTTCCCAATTGGCTGTCAAAACAATTGGCTTTCTTTTTTTAAAAGGAGTAGTTTAGGGCTTGCTATGAAAACGTTTGTGGCGAATATTCGGCAAATCCTGACGAAATACACATTGTCCTGGATTAACCCATGGAAACCTGGAAGACACAAAGATCAGCTCCTGAAAGGTAGAAACTCTCATTCGAGGCAATTCACACTGGATCCATCCCATCACCATCATTACATTCCTTCATAATGGAGACCTGACACTAAAAGGTTAGGGAGAGGTTAGTTGGGGCAGGGACGGGGAGAGAGAATCAAGCCAGAGCTGCCTGCAACCTAGGAGAAAAGTGAAATGATAGAAAGAGCCGCCTGATTAGTTTTTTTTCTGAGCTCCCAAATTTGGGTCATCTGCTGACCTGTGACAACAGAGACTGAGGCTGGGCCGAAGCGCTGGCGTCCAGAGATGCCATATAGATTGAACTTGTATCTGTAGGAGGGCACAAGGTTGGTTGCATCCCACAATAGAACGCTGAGTCTCACTTGCTCACAGACTGCTTGGGAGGTGGGAGGGCTTGCCCTCGGCATCCCTTGGCAATTACTGCCAGTAGGAAAAGAGATCAAAAGATCCCGAGCGGGATGTTCCAAAACAGGCGGACGGAGTTACTGGAGACATGGGACACAGAGAGCTCTCCCAGGTCAGGCTGCGGCTGTGGCGTGGACGTCCTGTCCTCTGTCGCCTGTGTTGATGGAGCTGTCAAAAAGAGCAATGGCGAGAGAGATTGATGGGCTGGCAGAGCACAGAGTCCATGATCAATATGTTTCCTGGCTACGGGACATGCCTGGTCACACCAATGGTTTGTGTGCTACAGTGTGGTGTAGTGGTGAAGAGTGGTGGACTCTAATCTGGAGAATCAGGTTTGATTCCCCTCTCCTCTACATGGCTCATTCCGCACATGCAGAATAATGCATTTTCAAACTGCTTTCAATGCTATGCTTTGGAAAGCTATATGCGAATAGCCAAAGAATCCCACTTACCAAAACAGTTGTGAAAATGGTTTGAAAACGCATTATTTTGCGTGTGCGGAAGGGGCCCATGAGTGGCAGACTCTAATCTGGAGAACCAGGTTTGATTCCCCACTCTTCCACATGAAGCCTGCTGGGTGACCTTGGGCTAGTCCAGTGGTGGCAAACCTATGGCACTCCAGATGTTCATGGACTACAATTCCCATCAGCCCCAATTGGTCATGCTGGCAGGGGCTGATGGGGAATCTATGGATTCATGAATATGAGAAGCGTTATTCCTAAAAAGGGAGTTTGTTCAATAGTATGAGTCCTGAGATTCACGAGTTAGGAGAACACTTGGCCGTTCTCTGTTTGTATGCACCCTAAATACCAATAAAGATACAGCATAAAATACATGAATTCCCATTTTTTCTTACAGCAGTATGTTCTCAGTGGCTTAAGAGTGTTATAAAGAGACCCAGTCTCCTGAAGGAGAGCTCCTGATGTGCTCTTTTTGTGAGAACTGTTTGCCCAAAAATTTTATACTGGAAATTAAGTAATTTTAACTGTGTTTCTTAACCTTGTTTTGTTTTAAAATTTTGTCCTGTTTTGTATGCCAATAAAGGCTTGTGTTGTTGTAGTTCATGAGACATTTTGGAGGTGCCATGGAGTTTAGCTTCACCCACGGGAGACTAGATCATGTAGTTCTTTCAAAGAACTCTCTCCAGCCCCATCTACCTCATCAAGGTGGCTGGCCTTGTAGAAGGAGGAAAGAGGAAGGGAAGGTGATGGCAAGCTGCTTTGAGCCTCCTTAAAGGTTGAGAAAAGTGGGGTACAAAAACCAAATCTTCTTCTTCTAAAAATGTCCCCGGAAGGCTTACAAGCATAGCCATGGAGATATTAAACCCCTCCTCTGATGTTGCTCCCACCCGTTGTGCTGTTGTTGGCCAGATCCGGATTTAAGCCATCACGACATTTTTAAGGACAACATTCTTGTCTAAAACGGAGTCAGCCTCCATTGGTTGACCCTGTGGATGCTGAAAGATCTAGTTTGGCCCTCAGCAGAGTCAGATTATACAGTGTTTCCCCGAATATAAGACAGTGTCTTATATTAAATTTTGCTCCCAAAGATGCGCTAATGTCTTATTTTCTAGGGGATGTCTTATTTTTCGGTTAATTTCTGTTAGAGTAGGACATGCTTCCAAACAAAACTTTGCTACGTCTCTTACTTTTGGGGGATGCCTTATATTTCCAGCTATACTTCAGCCAAAATCTCTACTATGTCTTATTTTTTTGGGGATGTCTTATATTCGGGAAACAGGGTAGCAGAAAGAAGAGGTTGGAAAGCCGAAAAGCAACAAAGAGGGAGTCAGGAGTGCGAGCTGGAAAGCGCTCCACACCAAGCTGTAAATAACATGTCATTATTCCTTACACGTTCTAAATTTTGCCTTGAATTGTGCAGATTGTTTGGGAGAGAGGTTGATACACAAACACTTTATAGCTGAAGCACCAAAGTGTCTTTTGGGTGTTCAGCCCTAGGGTTCTCAGAACCCAGGTGGGGAAACACCTAGAGATTTGAGGGTTAAAGTCTGGGGAGGCCCAGAGGCCACTCCAGTAGGAGTTTTGGTCTGAATCTTGAGCTTGAGTCTCTATAGCATAGAGTGTCAGGCTTCGCGGACCCTCCAGATGTTATGGACTACCCAGTTCCCATCACCACCTGCCAGCATGCATGGCAGGGGATGATGGAGAACTGTGAATCCATAACATCTGGAGGGAAACTTGATTGACTACTAACTCTATAGAATGGTTAGAAATGCTGTGATTCTGGGGAATCCCCAGGTCCCAGCCTGGCGGCTGGTGTCCCTATCCAGCCCTCATAGCACACCAGATGAGGAAATTCTGCTGACCTGTGGACGCATCAATGGCTAGCGGGCCGAGTCGCTCCTGACCGAAAATGCCATAGAGTTCAAATCGGTATTTGTGGGAAGGAATCAGGTTAGCTACTGTGGTCTCGAGCGAGTCACCCTCCACAGAGAGATCCCGCAGTTTGTTCCCTGCATCTCTGTACTGAATCAAGAAGGAGTTGAAATTTCCAGTGGGGACGCTCCAGGAAAGGCGGATAGAATCGCTGGTGGCCTCCAAGACCGATAGTTCTCCCAAATTAGGCTGATGTTGCCCTCCATTTTCCCCATCCTCCTCCTCCTCCTCCTCTTCCTCCTCCTCACCCTCGTGAAGAGTCTCATCTTCCTCCTGATTTGCTGTAGATAGAATGAAAAATGGGGGATACAATAAAGGGAAGGAGATCCTACACCAGTGAGCAACGGCTCACAGAGGTTGCGTCGCTGCAAGAAGAGAAGAAAGGCAAATATATCCCAAGGAGAGGTCGGAAGTTCTAAAATGAGACATTTGGTGCAGTGACAGAAAAAACAAACCTGTACACAGTAGGAACCAAGTTTTCCTGCAAGCTGAGAAGATGGGATATAATAAAGAGGTAGATGGCTTGTTAAAAAATAAACAGCTGGGCAAAAAGAAGAAAAAACACGTCAAAACAGAAAAATCCATAAGCTTCCTTTCTCTTTTATTTCCCTCATCCCTATTATCTCTGTCACTTTTCCCTTTGCTTCTGCTTTCACTTTTCTTACTTCCTGCCTACCTTTCTTTCTTCCTTACTTCCTGCCTGCCCTCCTTGCTGCCTGCCTTCTATAACAGTGATGGCGAACCTTTTTGAGACCGAGTGCCCAAATTGCAACTCAAAACCCACTTATTTATCGCAAAGTGCCAACACGGCAATTTAACCTGAATACTGAGGTTTTCGTTTAGAAAAAAACGGTTGGCTCCGAGGCGTGCGTTACTCGGGAGTAAGCTTGGTGGTAGTCGGTGGCTTTGCTTTGAAGCAACCGTGCAACTCTTCCAATGGGTGAATAACAACCCTAGGAGGGTTTACTCAGAAGCAAGCCTCATTACCAGCAACCGAGCTTACTCCCAGGTAAAAGATTGTGCTTTAGTTCTTCGCATGTACAATTCCAGTTGGGATTACTAGCAATGCGCTTAACAGAGGGGTTACCTACACTGCTTCCCCAAAGAACTAGGTTTTAGAGTTTTAATGCTAAATAATCAAGCCCAGTTATTGGCCCGAGGCCAGCCCTAGATGTGTGTGTGTGTGGGGGGCAGCTCTGTTTGCGCATGTACCCACAGAGAAGGAGCTCCTGAGAGGTGCCACCTGTGCAGCACTGAGTGCCATAGGATTACGCCACCCACTGTTCCTATAAGCCCATGCTCCAGATTTCATTTCCATTAGAAGGTTGGGTTTAAGGTCTAGGGAGCAGGAGCTCACTGGCCATGATCAGCTCATAAATTTGCTCCTATGTTACCAACTGCAAGACACACACACACACACACACACCCCAGTCAGTCTGACCCACAGCAGGAGAGGGAATGCCCAGAGCTGCACTGAAGGAACGGATAATTTCCTCGCAGCCTCTGTGGCAGGCCCAATGAGGGAGAAATGTCATATTAGAATTTCCCCTGTTGTTATAACAAATGGATTTGTCAGTCTGTTAGTTATGTTGTGGTTCAAGATGTGGTTCAAAACTCTTTCCCCTGAGTCAGTCACTCTGTCAAGCATTAGAAGAACGAAGGCCCAGAGTTTGACTGAGGGAACGAATGGTTTCTTTACGGGCCAATCCAGAAAAAGACCTGCTGCAGCAGCTGCAGAAGAACAGGTGGGAAGGAGGCCACCCTGCACTTCGAGTTAACCTTTTGGATTTTCTTCTTTTTTGTATTAACTGGGCGCTGTTTGCAATTTGATGCTGTTCTGAGTGTCCTTCCTGGAGGGTGCTGGAGATACTACTAATCAGTGGTGCTATGTTCATAGCCACTATGATCTAGTTTTACTTCTAGCAGGGGCGTGCTTGCAAAAAATGGTGCAGGAGGGCTTGTCTATCTGCCATTAAGAAGAATTGGTAGACTACCCATTGCTTCTTAGAGGCGGGTAGATCAGCCCTCTGAGCAGCAGCAGTGTTCTGCTTTGCAAAGGAGCAGCCTGAGCGCCCCTAGGCAAGTAGCACCCGGGGATCACACCCTGATCTGTCCCACCCTAAATACACCACTGAATTCTAGGTGAAAAGTTGTGTTCATATAAAACGTTGCCATTCCTGTTTGAAGCCATTTCACATTTGTTTCCCAAGCCACAAGGGTTCTGTCTTTTTATAGATGTTAAATTACCCCCAATTCTAAAATAAAGGTATCTCTGTGGCCAGGGTTCTGCACAGTGGTGGGATCCAAAAATTTTAGTACAGGTTCCCATGGTGGTGGGATTCAAACTGTGGCGTAGCGCCAATGGGGCTGGGCGGGGCACGACTGGGCGTGGCCAGGCATTCTGGGGGCGGGGCATTCCTGGGCGGGGCTGCGGCAAGGACACAGCCGCTGCACCGGTCCTTGGGTGGGAAACGAATGCACGCAGGCGCAGGCTGCCACGCACGCCAGTGTACCTCCTGCTAGACTGCTTCAAGTTCTGCGCGCTACCCCTGAGAGGAGGGGCGTAACTAAGGCAAAAATCACGTGGCAAAATCACCAGTTAGTAACCCCCTCTCGGCACACACAAATAGTTAGTAACCTACTCTCGGGAACCTGTGAGAACCTGCTGGATCCCACCTCTGGTTCTGCAGGGTTACACTTCCTTCTTGCCTGCCTTCCTTTTCTCCCACTCCCCCTTTCTCCTTTCCTCCCTACAAAAAGTAGAGATCGAGGTGTGCTGGTTCAGACACAACCCTGGAAGAGAAAAAAAAAGATGTTACTGGAAAGGATATTTTGTTGGCTTCTGCTGACCTGTGGTTGCTTCAGCAGAAATGGGGCCAAAGCGCTTGCGGCCTGAGACGCCATAGAGGTTGAACTTGTATCTGTGGGAAGGAGCCAAGTTGGAGACAGTGACCTCGTGGGAGCCTCCTGCCACGGGAAGCGCCTGGGGTTGGCCCTCTGCATCCTTGTACTGGATCAGAAAAGAATCAAAGCTCCCGGCGGACACCGTCCAGGAAAGAAGGGCAGAATTGCTGGTGACATCAGAGACTGCGAGTTCTCCTAGACTGGGCTTTACTGCATCTTCCCTCTCCGACGAGGCTAAGAGGAAAATGCGGGAAGTGAAAGTCAAAGTTGTGTCTGCAAAGAATGAAGTGTTTTAGAGACCAGCCAATCAGATCTGAATTTCAAGGAGCTGGATTCAGATCCTGTCTCGGCCAGATGAATTTGACCAGTTGCGTTCAAATTACAAAACTGCATTGATCCACGCTACGGTCTTAAAACCCAATTTGTTAGTTCTGTTCTCCTGTGAGCCTTTACAACTGTAGTTCGGGGTAGGAGGGAAGGGAGACTTAGGGCCAAACTAGATATGTGTACTCATGGCTTACATTTTAAAGTGTTTTTAAAATGCCACAAGAGCACAATCCTGCTGCAGCACAGCCGGCTGAGGCACTCTTGTTTCTCTCCTGTGCCTTATCAAGTCCCATAATAGCCCCTCTGGCTGTTTCGGTACTCGAAAAAGTGCTGTGAGATTAGCCCTCCTGGCATTATTAAACCACTTTTAAATGGCAGTGGAATCACTGTGGCGGCCACGGGGATTCCCACAATGTCTCATTTGGCCCTATGTGATGTCTAAGGGGCTTTCCCCACTGACAGAGTTGAACTGGTTTCTACCTAGGTTCGCCTCAGTGAATCCCCACTGCCACCGAGCTCAACATTGTTTTGTCTCAGCTCCCCATCCTTGTCGCAGTTATGAACTACACTTTTCTGCTGGAACAAGGTCGATACCGCTTCGAAGCTTCAAAGTGGGGAAGCATCGAAACGACACCTCATCCGTTCAACCAATCACAAGCCGCTTTTGTGGCATGCGCAGAACGGGAGAGTCGTGGCGGGCAGAAAGCGCATGTAATTGTAAACTGTAAAAACTGTTAAAAAAAAGATTCCCGCCGTTTCCCGCCGTAACACCAGCCCCAATCACGATCGAGGAGCGAAACAGGCACCAATATGATCCCGCCCACTTAGCTCGGTTCCAGGGGGCCAACTCAGTTGCTGTGGGGACAGCCTGGAATCACCCTCCACTGAAGGGAGCCGAGTCGACCTTAGCTCCCTTCTGTAGTGGGGAAAGCCCCTAAAAGAGGAATCTCAGCTTCACTGACTAACTACAATTTCCAGGATTCCCTGGGAAAACCTACACCACTTAACAACTGGTTCAAAACAAATGCAGAACTTTTATAATATGAATATGCATGGATCCCATGCAGCCCAGATCTTCTGGAAGGAATCAGGCCCCATTCACACGGGCATCCATCACTTGATGGCCTGCAGCATCAAGGGAGGGTTGTCATAGATCAACCACTACATACAGAATGTTCACATGTATTTAGTGCCACCGAGGTGTAGAGGTTGGACTAGGGCCGTGGTGGCGAACCTTTGGCACTCCAGATGTTATGGACTACAATTCCCATCAGCCCATGCCAGCATGGTCAATTGGCCATGCTGGCAGGGGCTGATGGGAATTGTAGTCCATAACATCTGGAGTGCCAAAGGTTCGCCACCACTGGACTAGGGACTGGGAGGCCATGGCTCAAATCTCCACTCTGCCATGAAACTTACTGGGAGGTCTCGGGTCAGTTTTTCTCTCTCAGACCTACTTTACAGGGTTGTTGTGAGGGTTAAATGGAGCAGGGACACCAATGTATGCTGACCTGAGCTTCTTGCAGGAAAAAATGGGGCAAAAATGTAACAAATAAATTAATAAATTTAATCTCCAGCGCTTCTCAACAGGCAGTTCACACACCTTGCTGGGCATGAAATGTACACTAATGTCTGAAATGACCCACAAGACATTCTTAGGAGCAGATGTCCTCTCACATATTCCAGTATGTAAATGAAGTCCCCAAACTGTTAAGGGTTGCAAAGAAAAATAGTGTTGGGGAGGCATGTTTTGAACGAAGAAGCATTAAAGGGAGGGATGAATATTCTTTCCACCGCCTGTAGTTTATCCAGTTTAAACTACTCTCCCAACCTTCCCCAGACATGTATTTATCCGAATCTGCCAGATGTGTATTGGGGAGGGTGACATAGAGCAGGAAAAATGGCAATAGGCCAGTGATGGCGAACCTTTTTGAGACCGAGTGCCCAAATTGCAACCCAGACCCCACTTATTCATCGCAAAGTGCCAACCCGGCAATTTAACCTGAATGCTGAGGTTTTCGTTTAGTTAAAACCGGTTGGCTCCCCCTTCATCTGCCCCACCCGCTCAAGAAGGGGCCAGCCTGCTGTAGCCTCCAGCAAGTCCCGCGCGCACCGCTCTGTGCCTCTCTAGCATCTCTGCCTCCTCTGCACCCCCCTCCTTGGGCAGCAGCCACCCGGAGCACAGGCACCAGGCCCGCCAGCCGAGTCCTCCCTACTCATCGCGGTGCGTGCACATCATGCTCAGTGGCCCAGGCTAGCCTAGATGTGTTTGTGGGGGTGTGTGTGTGTGATTTTCCGCCCCCTACATGATGAACTCTGTGTGTGCGTGCCCACAGAGAGGGCTCCGAGTGCCACCTCTGGCACCCGTGCCATAGGTTCGCCATCACTGCAACAGGCAAAGGGTTAAATACACCTCCAACAGTTCCTTTGCCAATCAAAACCACCCACCCGCACTCCCCAAAGTGGCCATCAGAATTTCCTTGCTCATATTTGCACATTATGTATAATTTGTCCCTGTGCTGACCTGTGACTGTATCAACAGAGATGGGCCCAAGGCGTTTGCGCCCAGACACCCCAAAGAGGTTGAATTTGTATCGGCGGGAAGGAGACAAGCCTGAGATGGTGGTCTGGCGGGCACTTCCATCCAAGGGCAGTGACTGAGGTTTGCCATCAGCATCCTTGAACTGGACCAAGAAGGAGTTAAAGTTCCCTGTGGGGACAGTCCAGGAGAGGTGGGCGGAGTTGCTGGTGACATCAGAAACAAAAAGATCCCCCAAGGTGGGCGGAGCTGAATTTTCCTCCAGTGGAGCTAGAGAACAAGAGGCAAAGTGTGATTCACACATAAACCATAAATCCAGCTTCAATGTATTATCCATGAACCCCCCAAAATATAGGGAAGTGTGAATGTTCATTTCTTTTCACACCTCTATATTTTTGTCATTTCAGGATTTTTTTCTGTTGGTTTCATGACATTTTTCTATTACGAGTACCAATTTTTATCAAGTATTTAAAATATAATGGGTCTTGTTTACACAAAAATGCTGGTTTATTAATGAAACCACATAGAAACAAATCTTTAATGGGGAAAAGTGTGATGGGAAAAGAGTCCCAAAATAAAGATTAACGAATTGAATTCCCACAAAGGAGAAGCAAAATTAAAATGGGGATTTGGGGGTTTAAATGACCGGGATGAGCAATTTGAATTTGGGAATACAGGGTTCTGTGTGTAGAGATGGATTCCACCCGGCCTTCAGGGGGGCTGGCCGTGGTTCTATAGCCCCCCATTGAGGCTGCCGCCTTCCATCTGGTCGGGCCCTGATCTCCATCTTGGGTCCTACCTATCCCCTCCCTCCGCTGGCCTTTAGATCGGGCGCTCTGTTGTTTTAATTTGTATGTAAATTTGTAATCACTATTCAAGCTTTTAAGTTTTAAGTTTTTAATGAATTAAGCTGCAACTTTGTATTTTGTAATGTTTTGTTGATTTGTTGTTTTAAAGTGCAGCCTTTTTGTGAGCCGCCTCGAGCCCTTCAGGGGTGAGGCGGCTTATAAATCTCATAAATAAATAAATAAATAAATAAATAAATGAATGAATGAATGAATGAATGAATGAATGAATGAATGAATGAATGAATAATAAAAAATAGAGGCATGCTTGGTAGAAACCAAAATAGCACAGAAGTGGGGAGTGTGAAAAGCTTAATGGTGTGATTCTCACAAGTGTCATCAATTTAAGAACAATTGTAGTTCTTTATTATAGTAATGAATTGTACTAGAAGGATACCTTCTCAGTGGGTCAGTCTACATGATCTCAGGGGTACATGAGTGGCAGTTACCAGGGAATCCTGGGTCAAAGGGAGTTTCCCAGAAGCTCCTTCCATAACAGTCTGGATAAACTTACAACTTATCCCCATGTTAGGCTGACAGTAGGGAGTTAAAGACAGGCATGGAAGTCTTCATCTTTGAGTGGCATTTTGGCTGTCAGGGGCTGCATGACCCCCTCAAATGGTTTTTCCTCCCCAGAATCACCCCCAAGCTGCCTTTCATCCTCAGGGGAGATGACAGGGGAAGCTATAATCCGAGCAGGCAAAACTGATCTAGATGGACTCAGGAAAAGACAACTTTGTACGGTTGGTAGGGTAAAGGGCCAGACCACCCTTTCTCTATCAATTTCAGCCTCCCAAAGTAGCTTCTGTTTAAAATGTTACATGCAACTGTATAGAATACCTACCTACCTACCTACCTACCTACCTAATCAATCTATCCATCTATCTATCCATCCATCCATCCATCCATCCACCCACCCACCCACCCACCCACCCACCCACCCACCCATCCATCCATCCATCCATCCATCCATCCATCCATCCATCCATCCATCCATCCATCCATCCATCCATCCATCCATCCATCCATCCATCCATCCATCCATCCATCCATCCATCCATCCATCCATCCATCCATCCATCCATCCATCCATCTGACTTTATTCCTGCCCTTTATCGTGGTCTCTAACATGTTGTTCAGTCCTTGTTCTAATCTTGCTTTTAATTGGGCATAGTTAATCTAGACCCAGATGGAATGTCCCAAACTCAGTGAGAAGAGGGATATTTGAGTGGATCCCGAGCCCTGGCAGCTGGAAAGAGTCCCAACAGAAACATGAAACTGACCTGTGACAGCATCAGTAGAAACGGGACCAAGACGCTTGCGGCCAGTCAGTCCGTAAAGGTTGAACTTGTATCTGCGGGAAGGCATGAGATTCGGGACAGTGACATCACGGACGGCTCCCTCCACTGGGAGGGCTTGAAGTTTGCCCTCCGCATCTTTATACTGGATGACGAAGGAGTCAAAGACACCATTGAGGACAGTCCATGAGAGACGTAGGGAGTTGCTGGTGATGTCAGAAGCAGACACCCCGCCTAGGCTGGGGGGAACTGGTGGATCTTGAGGTGGTGATGCTAGAAGACAGACAGGCAGAGATTATTCAACTGAGTGCATAAAGCTTCCATCTGAGTTCCTCCTTCAGAAACAAGAAAAGCTCAGTTTCCGGAGGGTAGCTGTGTTGGCCTGCAGTAGAAGAGCTAGATTTGAGTTCAGTAGCACCTTAGAGACCAGTAACATTTCCAGAGGATGAGCTTTTAAGAGTCAAACTTTTCAAAAAGAAAGTTTTGACTCTCAATAAAACTTATATCCTGGTCTTTAAGGTACTACTGGACTTCAATCCAGCTCAAAGAAAACTTATTAGGTTATTTAGAAGAGTTCAAATATTTCAAGTGGGGGGGGGGCACCAGAAACAATGCAGAGTTATCATTTTAACACGCAAGTGGACACGGTGCCTGAGAGCCAATCCAGATCTGTGATCAGAAGAGCCCTTGGGATATACCGAATTTACTTGAAAGGAAGGCGACCCCAAATGTAAGATGAGCCCCCCCCCCAAATGTTATATACAAAAAAATTTTTAGCATTGGCCATAACTGTAACTTGTATTCACATTTAAGATAATTCTGCTCTTTTTGGATGATATTCAAGGCAAGCGATTAAGCAGAAGTGGTTTGCCACTGCCTTCCTAGGCCAAGGTGACCAGACGTCCCACTTTTGGTGGGACAGTCCTGCTTTTGAGCAATTTGTCCCACGTCCCGCGGGGTTGTTTAATTCTCCCGATTTTTGGAAGGCTGTTGCACTGCCTTCTGGGGCGCTCCCCGGTTTCCTGCCCTGTCACAGGGCGGGAAACAGGGGAGTGCCCCAGAAGGCAGTGCGGCAGCCTCCTGTGATAGGGCGGGAAACCGGGGAGCGCCCCAAAAGGCAGTGCGCTCCTGCAGCCGCGTGCACACGCGCGTGTCCCGCGTTTAAAATGTGAAAATCTGGTCACCTTATCCTAGGCGATATTAAGAATGTAATAAAAGGCCTGCTGGATCAGACCAAGGCCTATCAGGTCCAGGAATTTATTTGCACAGTGTTCAACCAGATGCCTCCAGGAAGCCCACAAGCAGAACGAGTGCAGCAGCGTTATCTTGCCTGTGCTCCACAGCACCGAATATAACAGGCATGCTGACGGGGTTTTGGGTTTTTTTCATGGCGTTGTGCCTACATAGCTTCGTAGACACAACCCCTAGAGAGCTGCAGCGTGAGGGTTTGAAGCTTTATAGCAGTGATGGCGAACCTATGGCACGATGCCAGAGGTGGCACTCAGAGCCCTCTCTGTGGGCACGCGCACATAGAGTTTGTCGTGTGGGGGGCGGAAAATCACACCCCCCCACACACACACACCTAGGCTGGCCTGGGCCACTGAGCAGGGAGGACTTGGTTGGCGGGCCTGGTGCCTGTGCTCCGGGTGGCTGCTGCTCGATGCGGGGGGGGGGGTGCGCAGAGGAGGCAGAGATGCTAGAGAGGTGCGCGTGGGACTTGCTAGAGGCTAGAGCAGGCTGGCCCCTGCTCGAACGGGTGTGGCGGAGGAAGAGGGAGCCACCCCGTTTTTTCTAAAAGAAAACCTCAGCATTCAGGTTAAATTGTGGGGTTGGCACTTTGCGATAAATAAGTGGGGTTTGGGTTGCAATTTGGGCACTCGGTCTCAAAAAGGTTTGCCATCACTGCTTTATAGCTATGAATCTAAGAAGAAATTTAATAAAAAGAAGAAACGACCACAAAATGGCAGCCAGGAAGCACTTTTGATGGGGGTGAGTGCAGACAAAAGGGAGGGGTTTTTTGGGAAAACTTTTTGAAAACGTTTGCAAAATGGTTTCAGGAGCTTGCATGGAAAGGGCCTATGTTGGGTGAAAAACTGAATGACCAGGGCCTCCTCAGAAATGTATTTGGTCCTTGCCACTACTGTGGAATCAGTTTACATTGGAACCCTTCTTTTGCTGACCTGTGATGGCGTCAGCAGAAACGGGACCCAGCCGTTTCTGACCGGAGACACCATAGAGATTGAACTTGTATCTACGGGAAGGAGCCAGACTGGAGATGGTGACCTCACGAGAGACCCCCTCCACGGGCAAGGCCTGCGGTTTGCCATCAGCATCCTTGTACTGTATCATGAAGGAGTCAAAACTTCCAGTGGGGACGGTCCAGGAGAGACGGGCAGAATCGCTGGTGACATCAGAGACCGAGAGCTCCCCTAGGCTGGGTTGGGGAGGTGGTGTTGTTGGTGAAGGGGCTGAAAAACAGACAGGGAAGAAATCCATGATATGGATGCCGCTGCAGTGATCCCACACTGTGGCAACTGTGGGCATCGTGGCACTCTGCACCTCACCGGAACAGGAAATACTTGAGCAGAACTGCAAATGATTCCCTTTGTTTCTGCAGGGAGCACCCACTATGAAACAGGAGTCTCTATCATAGGAGAACGCTTGCCTTGCAACTTTCCCATATTTGGTGACTGGCCCCAACCCCCATGGCAGCCATTTGGTGACTGGCCACATATCCCACGGCAGCCGTTCTACGGTGCCACTCACTCTATTTTTCTCAAAATTCTAAGCATGTCCAAAGGCTGAACAAGGTGGATTATTGGATCCGTGGATTATTGAACCCATGGACTATTGGACAAAGGAATCAAAAAAGATAAAAGCAGAATGAAGGAGAAGAGGTCACAAGCAGAGGTGGGATCCAGCAGGTTCTCACAAGTTCCCGAGAGTAGGTTACTAATTATTTGTGTGTGCCGAGAGGGGGTTATAAATTGGTGATTTTGCCACAACCCTCCTCTCAGCAGTAGCGCGCAGAACTTGAAGCAGTCTAGCAGGAGGTGCACCGGCGTGCGTGGCAGCCTGCGCCTGCGTGCATTCGTTTCCCGCCCAAGGATCGGCGCAGTGGCTGCGTCCTTGCCACACCCCCATCGTGCCCCGCCCAGCCCCATTGGCCCTACGCCACAGTTTGAATCCCACCACCATGGGAACCTGTTACTAAAATTTTTGGATCCCACCAGTGGTCACAAGTGGCCATGCTATTTCCACCAGGGTCCCCATAAGCACTCTGTGGTATCTGGTTATTTCCCTTGATGGAATGATATTCACTTGCCTAGGTCTGCCCTTTATGGCAAGTGAATCAAATTTAATTATCTAAGTCTTAAAACTATGAGGAATGTTGATATATTAATTAGAAATAATGACCTTCCTACGAAGGTCACTTATTAAGGCCTTTAAGAGGGCTTGAGAACCACCTTTTGCTGACCTGTCGTGGCATCCACAGAAACAGGGCCAAGGCGCTTGTGGCCAGAGACACCGTAGAGATTGAACTTGTATCTGTGGGAAGGAGCCAAGTTGGGGACAGTGACCTCACGGGAGTCTCCATTTACTGGCAATGTCTGAGGTTGGCCCTCTGTGTCCTTGTACTGGATCTGGAAGGAGTCAAACCTTCCTGTGGAGATGATCCAGGAGAGACGGATAGAATCACTGGTGACATCATAGACTCTGAATTCCTCTAGGCTGGGCTGGACTGGAGGTGCTGTTGGTAAAGGAGCTGAAAAGCAAACAAGGAAACACACCATAGATGCAGCTGTTACTGCACTAAAGAATCACAAAACAAAGAGAAAGTAACATTCCAGGATATTTTGTATCCGGCTCTTCTCTGGAGCAGCAGTGGCGTAGTGGTTAAGAGCAGGTGCATTCTAAACTGGAGGAACCGGGTTTGATTCCTGGCTCTGCCGCATGAGCTGTGGAGGCTTATCTGGGGAATTCAGATTAGCCTGTGCACTCCCACACACGGGGTGACCTTGGACTAGTCACAGTTCTTCGGAGCTCTCTCAGCCCCACCTACCTCACAGGGTGTTTGTTGTGAGGGGGGAAGGGAAAGGAGATTGTAAGCCCTTTGAGTCTCCTACAGGAGAGAAAGGGGGATATAAATCCAAACTCTTCTTCTTCTAAATGAGGCATGGAAATTTAGTTCTGTCGTTGCTGGCCAGCAGATCAAACTTAGTTATCTGAGTCTAAAAACTATAAGGAATATTGACCCATTAATCATAAACACTCATAACAATCATAAAAATCTAGCAGTTTATTATGAAGGCCTACTAGAAAAGTTCCTTAGAACTTCTTGCTGCTGACCTGTGGTGGTATCAGTTGAAATGGGGCCAATCCGCTTGCGCCCGGATACTCCGAAGAGGTTGAACTTGTATCTGCGGGACGGAGCCAGGCTGGTGATAATGGCTTCGCGCAAGACCCCCTCTACGGACAATGTCTGGGGCTTGCCATCGGAGTCCTTGTACTGGATCGTGAAGGAGTCGAAGGTTCCCATGGGAACGGTCCATGAGAGGCGGGCAGACTCACTGGTGACGTCAGAGACCGAGAGCTCCCCTAGGCTGGGTTGGGCTGGGGTTGCTGTTGGTAAGGGGGCTGAAAAACAAGGAACAAATAAGAGATCATTGGCTAAAGGAGCATTGGCTAAAGGAGCAGCAGTGGCGCAGTGGTTAAGAGCAGGTGCATTCTAATCTGGAGGAACCGGGTTTGATTCCCTGCTCTGCCGCTTGAGCTGTGGAGGTTTATCTGGGGAATTCAGATTAGCCTGTACACTCCCACACACGCCAGCTGGGTGACCTTGGGCTAGTCACAGCTTTTCGGAGCCCTCTCAGCCCCACCCACCTCACAGGGTGTTTGTTGAGAGGGGGGAAGGGCAAGGAGATTGTAAACCCCTTTGAGTCTCCTAAAGGAGAGAAAGGGGGGATATAAATCCAAACTCTTCTTCTAAAGAAAGGGAGAAATGAACACTACGTTTGAAGGGGTCATATATTGCTTTCAAGTTATCCTTGAGAAGACTCCCAAGGTCTGGCTGATCCTAAGTGGCACACAGTATCTTCCCTGCACGTCTACTGCTTCATTAAAGAAATCCCCTATGCAAATTTTATGGGCACAGTTTTTTGCCCAGTGCCAAGAGCAGCTTTGTAAATAAATGAGTGTGGAATTGTCTGAGGGAACATTTCCCCTGTGGAACATTTCCTCTGTTCTGATGGATGGGTATGGAGCAATACAGCAAACCAAAGTCTCTTCTTCCGATTATCATAAATTGATTGGTTGATTTAGGAAAACATATTTGTCGCTTCTCCAGAGACCTGCTTCTGATTGCTCATAACATACTCAGCCTATATTTTTTCTCATTATGTATTCCCCCATGCAGGGCTGCCATGGCCATTGGGAGAGCCAGACACTTGTATTTCCCTCTTTGTAAATGAAAGTTATCTCAAGGTTCTGAATACCACCCCTGATGCTAATTTCTGTGGGACCATGGCATAAAAAATGAGATAAATGTAACCCCCATGCTCAGAATGGGTTGGAGACTCAAAGCAGCAAGAGGCTGCAGCAGACCTCCTGTAGTTGGAGGAGACAAGGCTACCAGACTCGGACCTTGATTTCTATAAGCCCTTAACACCTTGTTAGGGTAACTGCAATGTTGTTGGGAACTACTGGGAAGGTAGTTGTTTGTTTTTGCTATGTTGTAAATGTTGGAGTTTATTGTTTCAGGGTTTTTGTGGTTGTAATGGGTGAGAGTTCTCCTGGAAACCTTCCCCATGTTGAATCCTGTTCACCAAGCCCTTGGAGTCTTCAGGAGCCAACCCACTTGCAGGAAGAAATGGACTTGGCATTACAAGACTGTAACTAGAAGGACTTGAAAATGCAACCTGAACAGGACCTTGAAGTGTGATGTTAAATGTTAAGAAAGTAAACCATTTTGTTTTTAAAATTTGTTGTTGCAAACTCATTCCAAGTTCTGCCCCACAGAACCCACAAGCTGAGGTTACATAAACACCCCCTCAAGCATAATATGCCAATGAAATGATAATGCTTCAGAGGTAAATACTTGAAGGAGTCTAGAATTGTAGAGGGAGCAAGATCTCCGAAAGAGAAGCAAGAAGGAATGGAAGGAAAAAATTTGCAAGCAAGGAGGCATGCTACTTTTGCTGCACAGCTTGCCTGCTGAACTCTTCCAGGTCTCAGCTTTTCCTAGTTCTCCACCCATCAACTCATTCTTAAAGGCACTGATCTCATCACATCCAGTAGTTGCAAGATTGCCGGCTTTGTTAAAGCCCTTTAAATTGCTGTTATATTAATATGCTGTTATTGCAGTGATATTGATATTGTAGCCTCTTTTCAAAAATAATCTCCCCCAAGAAAAGAGGTAAAGCAGTTCCCTGGACCATACTCAGCTGAAGAAGGGGACCCCCCCCACACACACACACCCCTGCTTCCTGCTGCTGCTGTTGTGGGAAGAGAGAGAGGCTTGTTATTTCCATATTCCTTAGCATTTCAATATTCCTGTATCAGATCTATCATTATTTCGATCGATCTAATATGGTACAAATGCTTAGTTGAAATAAAGTTTTACAAAGCCCTCCTGGTCATCAGAGAGGGTGGAAGTAGAGCAGGGGAAGTGGGGTGGAGCCCAAAAGCCTGATGCAAAGAATAAAGAAGGGCCATTTCTTTTGTCTTCTCTGCCAAGCAGGGGGGGGGGGGCGCTCTTTGCTCGCTCTCACAAACAGCGGAGATTATGGGATCTGTCACACAGTGAGCATGAGATGGGTGAAAAGGCATCCATAACAGAAGCTCTGCTCCAAAAAGAATCTCTTCAGCATGGGGCAGAGCACCAGTATATAATCAGTCATAATTCAGGAACCCAGGAAGTGAGATCAAAGTCAAACAGAATGATAAATTGGTCAAATGAATGAGTTGTTCAGATTTTTCTCAGAGGCTCAGAATTGATTTCCCTTCTCTTCATGGTGTTGTTTTTAAAGCACAAGTTTCTAGTTCTTATGACGATGACTGTAGGCTTCAGAGTGTGTGCCTACTGAGTCTCTGAAAGCGTGTGGAGCTCCCAGTGTCACCATCTGGAAAGAGAACGACGGGTTTTACCTCAAAATTTTCCTCAAGCCTGGTTTGCTGAGGCAGCTGCAACCAACGCAAAAGCTGCCAGTCAAGCAAAGGTCTCCACCATGATAACTGTGGGCACCATGGTGTTTGCTGACACTTGGCCTGCCAACTGTTTTTAGAAAGCAGGTGGAGCTTTTCACAAGCAAGGCTTCTAACTGGCTATTGAAGATTTGGTTGGCTGGCCAGATATTTTAAAGTTTTGCTTTGGCAGTAGCTGCCGTCGCAGCTCAAGGATCAAGTGAATGTAAGCTGCAACGGCCTTTTGTGGCTGGTTCAATCGCCTGAACAGTCATTTTGTGGCAGCCATTTTGTGGCTGCACCCACCATGCTGTGTCAGAATTCCAAAGAGGTCTGCAGGCTCTAAAAGATTGTGTACCCCTATGCTAAATCAGTTTTAAAAGTAATACTTGTTGTGGTTAGAGAGGGAGACGAACATTCGAATTTCTGCTCAGGATTCAGCTGTATGTTAGGGCTGTTTACAGAGGTGGGATCCAGCAGGTTCTCACCAGTTCCCAAGAGTGGGTTACTAATTCTTTGTGTGTGCTGAGAGGGGGTTAATAATTGGGTCCGCTTTTCCATCTCCACGCCCTCCCCTCCCCGAGAGGCATCCTGCCTTTGAACGTGAAGGTTCCATATAGCAATTGCAACTAATAATGTAACTCCCTGAACTGGGTTAATCCCTTCCAGGTACTGCAATTCATGGATTCTCAGCCTGTCGTACCTTTTATCTCGCCAGTCTCTATCAAAGAACCTGTGTGTTTCACCATTGCTGGGTTCAGATTTGTGAGTTGGGGCATTTTCTATAATGTGATGATGATTTAGAAATGACCTGGTGCAAAAAAATTTGGGGGGGGTCGTAGTGGGGTGGCTGCCCATGGGGGGCATCCAACTCAGGTTTTCCCCAGGGCTCAGGTTTGCCTAGGTATGCCTCTGCCCCTTTTGCTGAGGGAGGGGGTGGCGAGGGAACCTGTTACTAAAATTTTTGGATCCCACCACTGGCTGTTTATTTTAAATAACTTCCTCTTTTTTTAGCAATAGAAAACTTCTGTTTTCTTTTGCAATTCTTGCTTGATCAAAGAGGAGAACTCCAGGGCTTGGAGGGAAACTTGAACCCCCTCCCCGAGTAATTTTCTCATTGGAAAAAGTTGCCCCAAAGCTGCTTCTTCACCTTCTGAGGTAAACTCCAACAGATAGATGATTTTGGTGTACAGGTTTGGTGATTTATGTATGTTAATTTGATTTGGGGGGGGGGGGCTGGCTTGGGATTGTTGTGTAGTCCTTGGGACTATTTTAATACAGGAGTTAATACAAATATCAGAGAGGGACAAGAGAGAAAACTAAGAAATAACAAAGACGTCTTTGCTGCAGCAGCTGAGGAAAGAGAGCGGGGAAAGAACAATGGTAGCTTCCGTGACCTTCTCAGCAGCAGCCAAAAACGTAGTGTGGGGGTGGACACAATGAAGTAACATGACGGCAGGACTTAAGTATGCCTGAACGAAATGAGGCAAGGAGAAGACAAGGGGAAGCCGTTTCCAAGATAAGCACAACAGTTCTCAGCGGCAACCCCGATAAATTTAACCGTTGGCTCGAATACTGGCTACACAGTTGCAAAATATGTGTGTGCATGCGGGGAGAAGCACATAATAAAGGCCTACCAAAGATTAACAAACCCACCACACTCCACACTCACTGACCTGTGACTGTGTCAGTGGAAATGGGGCCTAGACGTTTACGCCCGGAGACTCCATAGAGGTTGAATTTGTATCTGCGGGATGGAGCCAGGTTGGGCACGGTGACCTCACGGAAGACCCCCTCCACGGGCAAGGCCTGGGGTTTGCCATCAGCATCTTTGTACTGGATCGTGAAGGAGTCGAAGGTGCCAGTGGGGACGGTCCACGAGAGGCGGGCCGAGTCACTGGTGACGTCGGAGACTGAGAGCTCCCCCAGGCTGGGCTGGGCTGGGGGTTCTGTTGTTAAGGAGGCTGAAAAACAGACAAAGGACAAACCATTGGTACAGTTATCACTGGAGGAAAGGATCACACAAGAATGAGAAAAGGCAGAGAGAAGGAGAGAAAGACCGAATCCTCACTAAAAATTAAAACGAGATACAACCAGGTTTCGAAATAAACGGCACCTTTTCATCGAGGTTTCAGCCACCACACTGCAGAATGTCTCTAGTGAAGATATCCACGTCTATCTTGGTTGCAAACAATGTGACAATCCCTACTTGCACGTGATTGGTTTGGAGGGTCTTCCCTGATTGGTTGTCATGCTGTGTAGGGACGGGACCTTTTTTGTCGCGAGAGTAACGTGAGCACATGAACGCATGCGCGCGATACCCCCGCCCATGCAATTTTTCCCCAGCATTAACGTTGTTTTATAAATCAGGGCAGAATGAAAGTTGGTGTATATGTGACGTAGCTATTCAAGGAGTTGTAATCTCCACATTTCATTTTGCAGTTCAACTGGAGAGATCTGGTTTCGAAATACACCCACGCACAGATGCAGAGAGAGAGAAAGAGACACTTGTAGGGAGGGGGGAAATTTGGGGAGAACCATCAGGGGAGATTTGCAGAGACTTGGAAAGGAGGAAGTGTCGATCAGCTTTGTCTGGGCCTGCCACTCCACCACCTGCAAAAATCTCATGCACTTTTCCTATCTGAAGCAGATCCTATATTGGTTCCCCCAGCAAGCACATAAATGGGAGAGCTGGTGTCCCTGCATGCCCTCTGTTGCCTGCCACCGCTGCGGTATTGCCAGGGCATTATCTATCTTCTCGACTGGGGTCACTTCAGCTCCGGTGCATGCTTTTCTCCACCGGCTGTGCCCAGTCCTCAGCGGCGGTGGCTTGTAAACGAGCCTGTGTCACCCACTTCCTGCTTGTGGCTCTGTATGAACTCCAGGCTCCTCCCCCACACGCCATCTGCTGCCGAGTTGCTTCGGCTCCTTTCGCTACGCCCATGCAGGCGAGGCGAAGCGAGGAGAGGAGAGGAGAGGAGAGGAGAGGGAAAGAGTGGAGGGCGCACAGCCAGCCGCGCTCTGATTGACTGGAAGGCATTTGCGTCACTATCTACAGCGGGAAATTCAAAGCAACATTAGACCCCCGAGCCTCCCCACCGATCTGGATTGGAGAAGTGTTCTTTTAAAAGGTTTAAAATCAAGTAGGTTCAGGAAAAACACGTGTGGGGGGTGGGGGAGCACCAGAACCAGGACAAATCTGTGTTCGGCGGCTCAGCTGTGGGGAGATCCTCATGAAACCTGGATATCTCGGGTGAGTATCCCGGGATTAATCAGCAGTGGGGATATCACCAAAGTTGCGACAGGTCACAGAAGGGGATCAAGTCATACTGACGACCTCTCCAGTAACTCGCTGGCCTTAAGAAGCATTTCACATGAACAGATAAAACTGACTGGCCCAACTTGGTTAATATTATCTATTGGCCCAACTGGTTAATATTATCTATTCAGACCAGCAGCCACTCTGAGAATCTCAGGCGGAAGATTCACCTACTACCTCATGCTTAATTGGAGATTATGGGACTTGAACTTGGGACCTTCAACATGCCAAACAGATGTTCTGGCCCAACTTGGTTAATATTATCTATTCAGACCAGCAGCCACTCTGAGAATCTCAGGCGGAAGATTCACCTACTACCTCATGCTTAATTGGAGATTATGGGACTTGAACTTGGGACCTTCAACATGCCAAACAGATGTTCTTCCACTCAGCTGCAGCCCCTCCTTACACAGTGACTTCCCTCTAGATCTGTTGTTTTAACAAAAGGGGGGAAAACCCTTCCATGGGATAAACTATCAAAGTTGCCTGGGGTTTTGCCAAAGTGTCTTCAAACATGTAAACAAATAAGGCAAAGCGCGCTAAACGGTTGCTGCCACTCCAAGTCCAACGTCCTAATAAAAACAACCTCCATGCAACATCTGTCGGATAGAGCTGAGAGCCAAGAACAGCTCGGCAACCTGCGTCAATCATTTCATTCGAAGCAAAATTTCCCTCCATTGGCTGACTTGGCAGGGCCTCTTCACTCTCCTCCCTGGCTCAGGGACAGGGAAGAACCTACGCAGGACCCCGAAATCTTGTTCCCTTTTTGCGTAGTGAGAACAGCTTTGAACCATCTGAAGCACTTCACTTGGTGCGTAGCTGAGAACTATTCCATGATTGAGTTTAGTTTAGTTCCATGATTGAACCCATCTTTCATCTCACATGGAACTCAAAGCGGTGTCTGGAAAGGTCTCAGTGCGATGGTCACTGAGCACTCGCTGACCTAGACTAGCATAACTACCATGCAAAATAGCCTGGGATCAATAGCTTCCCAGACCTGCAGACTGGTGCAGTCCAATAACCCAACACATCATCTCAGATACGCTCACAGCTAAACCCCCGAGATGATAATGCCGAACTCGTGACTGCCTACAAGCTATCTGGGAAGGACGGTGGCTCAGTGGTAGAACATCTGCCTGGCATGCAGAAGGTTCCAGGTTCAACCCCCAGCATCCTCAGTCAGGGCTGGATCTATATTTTTTTTGAAGGGGGACAGAAGTACAAAACGACGCTTCCCCATATGCAGTGGTGGGATTCATCCGGTTCGCACCGCTTCGGCAGAACCGGTTGTTAAAATGGTGCTTGTAAACAACCAGTTGTTAAATTATTTGAATCCCACCACCGGAACTGGTTGTTAAATTATTTGAATCCCACCACTGCCCATATGTATATTTCTTTATATGTATGTGTAGAATTAACATATATAATCAGCAATTCTTTTAAATGACAGAATAAGTTCTGTTGACCTCTATGAACTGTTAATGAATAATTACATTTACATTATTTTAGTTGTTTGTAATGTTTGAATATTTCCTCAACTCTCTGAACAACCTAGCCTTTTCCCGGACATTTTAAAAAAATAGTACACCTAATCGGAGGAGCGAAGTGCACACGCTCTGCAGAACGAGCCATCTCTTCCAGGCAATTGAGCTCCCCCCACCTCCTATCAACAGCTTAATCAGGGGAAGGGATGCATGCCCTGCAGAACAAGCAACTGGACTTCCTGCACCTCTTGCCTGCCACCTGGGGCACCTGACCCACCACACCCCAACCCTGTCTCTTGTTAAAGGATATAACAATAGGTGACATGGAAAACTGCTGTGTAAAACTCAGGCCCCTTCCGCACACGCAAAATAATGCGTTTTCAAACCACTTTCACAACTGTTTGCAAGTGGATTTTGCTATTCCGCACAGCTTCAAAGAGCACTGAAAGCAGTTTGAAAGTGCATTATTCTGCATGTGCGGAATGAGCTTCAGAGATCTTCTGTCAGACTGAGTAGACAATACTGTCTTTGATAAACCTGTGATCTGATTCAATATAAGGCAGTGTTGTGTGTTCATACTGATTAGCACATATGAAAATATGCCAAGATGCAACTGACTTATGGTGACGCCAGTAAGGGGCTTTCAAGGAAAGTCAGAAGCAGAGGTGGTTTGCCATTGCCTTCCTCTGCAGAGCCTTCCTTGGTGGTCTCTTATTCTGACCTTGCTTAGCTTCCAGATCTCACAAGATCAGGCCATACGATCCTGCTTTCCTTCCCAGGTTATTGGTACCAGGAATAAAAACAAGGATCTACCTGTAGTGTCTACATTTCTGACTGCATGCTTCTATGTCACCACAATATCTTTAGCAAGACACATTGTCTTACCAGAGATGCTATATTTTGTATAACATTGTATCTTGTGCCTGTGAATAATGAGCTATCTATACTTTTTTTTAAAAAAAAAAATTAAAGCTAACAAAAGGTCTTCAGAGCCACCCCTCGCTGACCTGTAACAGCATCAGCAGAAACAGGGCCAAGACGCTTGCGGCCAGAGACACCGTAGAGGTTGAACTTGTATCTGCGGGACGGAGCCAGGTTGGACATGGTGACCTCGCGCAAGGCCCCCTCCACGGGCAAGGCCTGGGGTTTGCCATCAGCATCTTTGTACTGGATTGTGAAAGAGTCGAAGGTTCCTGTGGATACAGTCCAGAAGAGGCGGGCAGAATCACTGGTGACATCAGAGACAGAGAGCTCCCCGAGGCTGGGCTGGGCTGGGGGTGCTGTTGGTGAGGGGGCTGAAAAACAAAGAACAGATTAAAAATGCTGAAATGATTGGATGGAGGAACTGAACAAGATGGCAGAGAAATGAAGGATGAAAGAGAAATGTTGGAAGTGGTCAGTTTTGGCACCAAGTCATCCTTCTGCAGTATCTGGCTGGTCATAATGCAGAGCACATGAAATGGTTGCTTCTCCTCCAAGTTTGATGTGTCAGTAAAAAAACTATCCATGCAACATCTGTCAAGAATGGCTAGGGTTTTGCCTAGCTCCAAGAAAAGCTTGGCAGACAATGTAAATTATTGGAGTGTTGTGGGGTTTCCGGGCTGTATGGCCGGGTTCCAGTTGCATTGTAAATTATTTTTAATACATGTATTTCTCCTTTCTCTAGTATTGGGGTTGGGAAACTTACTACGCTTGCACTTGTCTGCTAAAGATCTCACCTCTAAGTTTTCATCAGGTGTTCCCACTTTCAAGCCTATGTATAATATCCACAAAGTACACAGTATCCACACAGAAGTAATCCTAGAATCATAGGCTCATTCCGCACATGCAGAATAATGCACTTTCAAACTGCTTTCAGTGCTCTTTGAAGCTGTGCGGAATGGCAAAATCCACTTGCAAACAGTTGTGAAAGTGGTTTGAAAATGCATTATTTTGTGTGTGCGGAAGGGGCCATAGAGTTGGAAGAGACCCCAAGGGCCATCAAGTTCAACCTTTGCCATGCAGGAATACACAGTCAAAGAATTCCCAACAGATGGCCATCCATCCGCTGTTTAAAAATCTTCAAAGAAGGTGACTCCTCCTCTACCCTCTGAGGAAGTGTGTTCAACTGTTGAACAGCCCTCACCATCAGGAAGTTCTTCCTAATGTTTAGGTGGATTTCTTTTCCTGCACCTTGAATCCATTACTCCGTGTCCTAGTCTCTGAGGCAGCAGGAAAAAAGCTACTTCACATGAATGGCATGAAATGAAAGTAAGAGGTTTGAGCAAGAGAAATAAACAGTTTCCTGTCTGCTTTTGTTCACTCAACAGGCAGGAAATGTTTTCAACCCGGGTTGGTGGTGGTGGATCGCTAGTTCAGCAGTTTTTGAAATACTTGGGTTGAAACAAATAAAATGTTCTGGGGGGAGAGAGCTGTGCGAACTTCTTCCCCAGAACAGTTTTTAAAACAGCCGCAAGATGTTTTATTTCTGCTATGCAGAAATGACCAGAGAGTCCCATTCAATACAAATTCTGCTTTCCCTTGAAATGTTGCTTCCCCATCCTTTTTCATCTCCATGGATTTTTTTCCTGCTCTCTTAGGATTAGTTGGTTCCTTTGTGGTATTCATGAATCAATGGCTTATGAACAGTTCTTGCTTCTTTGAGGGGGGCGGGCGGGGTCTCACTTAAATATCCTTTTTCACCTTGCATCCCAATAATATTGCTCATTATTTTTAGCTGTAGTCCAATTTTAAAAAAAGGAGTAGTGAAGTAGTGACTCTGGCCGGGTACAAAGTGAGAAGAATCACTTAACTTTATCTCCTATGCCGTGGTGGCGAACCTTTGGCACTCCAGATGTTATGGACTGCAATTCCCATCAGCCCCTGCCAGCATGGCCAATTGACCATGATGGCAGGGGCTGATGGGAATTGTAGTCCATAACATCTGGAGTGCCAAAGATTCGCCACCACTCTCCTATGGGAACAAGAACTGATACAGTACTATTGATTTATGAATACTATGGGAGAACAACTTGGCCATGAGAAATAAGAAATAAGTTAGAAGGATAAGGAGAGAAAGAACATTTAAGAGGACAGTTTCGCTGAGAAATCTTGTGTTTACCGTCCTCTAAAAAAATGATGCTGCACTTGAATTTTTAAAAATCATCACAAGTAGAGTCTGGTCAGGGGGAGCCAGAAAAAAACATTAGAATGCAATAGACTGCCAATGGCACCATCTGGATTCTTCATTGAAACTGAGTGGAAAAACGGATGGCAATTCTAGATTAAATAGGAAGCACTGACACATCCCAGCTTTTCTTGGTGATTTGGCATACCAGAATTCTAATGCAGACCCCACTATGAGCACTTCCCACACTAGATTTCTGAGAAAGACGAATGGCGAAGGAAAGACCAAGCTGAAGAAAGGAGAAATGCACAAGTGGCAGAAGTCAGCTGCATTTGGTTATGTGGCCGCTGAACCATAGATAGGAAAGATAATGCCATAGAGAGAGATGCCCCCCACCACCAAGAGTGGCTGCTGCTGACCTGTGACGGCTTCGGTGGAGACAGGGCCCAAACGCTTCCGACCTGAAATGCCATAGAGGTTGAATTTGTATCTGTGAGAAGGAGCCAAGTCATGGATGTGGAAGGAGCGTAGGACCCCGTCGACGGGGAGGGCTTGGGGATGGTCCTCAGCATCTCGGTACTCAATGATAAAAGAATCAAAGTTCCCTGCCTCAATATTCCAGGACAGGTCAAGGGAACTGGGCATGATATTGCCCGCTGACAGCTCCCCGAGTCTGAGTGGCGACGTAGGTTTTACCATCTGTGAAGCTGGAATAGAAACAATCAGGAAAAAGAATGAGAGAAAACCGTTTTCTGCAGAGGACAAAGAGAAGGAGAAGAAAGCGTGAATGCAAGCTGGTGCAGTGTAGGATGTGAGCTGTGAATAAGGACACCCTCTCTGAAGGACAGTTCTCAGGCCTGTTGAAGGCTTTCACGGCCAGAATCACTAGGGTGTTGTGGGATTTCCAGGTTGTATGGCTGTGTTCCAGTAGCACTTTCTCCTGACCTTTCGCCTGCATCTGTGGCTGGCATCTTCAGAGGATCCTCTGAAGATGCCAGCCACAGATGCAGGCGAAACATCAGGAGAAAATGCTACTGGAACACGGCCATACAACCTGGAAAACCCACAACACCCTAGTTCCCAGGATTCCCTGGAAACGACTATTCAACATAAAATTTGAAAAATGATAATTTGGTATGGCTGGTCAAATTAGTCTGTAGCAGCAAAATAAAACAGAAGCCCAGTAGCCCTTTAGAGGCTAACAACACTTATTCGAATGTTTGTGTGACCAGGTTTTATTTATTTTTTTCATCAGAATGAAATGTGTATCCATAAAGCTGATGGACTACTATATTTTAAAAAAATGTTAAAAGAGCTGTCCTGTTTTTCCCAGTATGCCACTGGGCCCAACACTTGCTAGGCCTCTGACAGACAAAAAGAAAAGAAACATTTCAATTATGGATTCAGAGCAAATTTTCTACCCATGCGAGGCACTTCTATTGGTGAAAGAGAACATCCCTGCCTCTCAGCGCAGCTCCCTGATCTCCCCAAAATGCTACTCCTGAGGGGTAAAGGCAGTGGTGGGATCCAAAAATTTTAGTAACAGGTTCCCATGGTGGTGGGATTCAAACTGTGGCGTAGCGCCAATGGGGCTGGGCGGGGCACGACGGGGCGTAACTAAGGCAAAAATCACGTGGCAAAATCACCAATTAGTAACCCCCTCTCGGCACACACAAATCATTAGTAACCTACTCTCGGGAACCTGTGAGAACCTGCTGGATCCCACCTCTGGGTAAAGGGGATGCTCTGAAACAGCATGAGGCAAATTGGAGGTCTGCTGCGGGGGAGGGGGAATTGGTTGAAATTACTCTTCTTGTCAGCAGAAAATTCAATCTGGAGCCAATACTGTGTCACTAGTTTTGTCACTTCTCATTTCTGTCCTTTAAAAAACCTACGCTTACATGTTGGAGCAATCAGCCATCCATTCCCTGCCTTATTTATTGACTTTAAAAAAAAATCTATACGGTTTTTATGAATAAATGAAGCTGCCTAAAATGGAGGACCGGCCTATCAGTGGCTACTGGTAATGGTGACTAAAGGGAACCTTCATGTTCAGAGGCAGTCACCCTCTGAATCCCCGTGCCAGGAGCAGAGACGTAGCTCCAAGGGGACCGGGGGGTGCGCGACGCACCGGGTGCATGCCCCTGTGGGTGTGTGGCGAGGGTATTCCGGGGGAGTTCCAGGGTGGGACCGCGGGGAGGACGCACCAGTGCACCAGGCTTTGCTACTCCTCAGGCCAGGAGGCGACTTCAGGGGGAGGCCTACACGTCTATGTCCTGTTGGACCTCCAAAGTAACTGCATCATTGCTTGAACTAGACCAGGGGTAGGGAACCTGCGACTTGAGAGCCGCATGTGGCTCTTCTGCCTTTGCACTGCGGCTCCCCGAGCCGAGCCGCCGGCCCCATCCTTGCCCGCCCTGCAGGTAGCAGGACGGGCACACCAATGGCCCACAGCCGGATGGGCCGCATCGCGGGCTTCCCCTCTCGCCCGCCCCGTTCGAGCGGGGCAGGCGCTTTCCCAGCAGCAGGGCGGACGCATCCATGCACTTCTCAGAATGAGCGGAGTAAAAAGTAAAAAAAAACCCCATATATATAGTGTTATCTTTATTTTAAATGTCAAAAATTATTTGCGGCTCCAAGTGTTTTCTTTTCCCGTGGAAAACAGGTCCAAATGGCTCTTTGAGTGTTAAAGGTTCCCTACCCCTGAACTAGATGGCCTTTATGGCTATTTTCAACTCTATGATTCTATGATCACAGTTTTGATCCAGCAGGGATCTTTTTACGTTATAAGCTTCTGACTGAGTCAGAACATCGGTCCATCTAGTTCAGTTCCATCTGCTCCAAATGGCAGCAGTCCAAGGTGTCAGGACCGATTTATTTAGCAGCCCTTCATTTTAGAATGCTGCAAAACTGCTTCAGAGAGGCTTCACGATAGGTCAGGGAGCCAGCCAATCAACACTGTGCATAGCTGGCTGCTAATGCAAACCCCTTTCCCCCCTGACCTGAAGTCAAGAAAGGATGAGGTATGCTCTAGAGGAATGTGGTGACGTATGTACTCTGAGTCTGAGCTGTATTTACTTTACTTAAAAAATGTATACGCTGCCTCCCCAGAGACCTCCTCGAGCCCAGCTAGAAAGGGAGAGAACAATTTTCAAAGAAAAAAGTCATTATTATCGTGGGCTTCAGCTGACCTGTGAAAACATCAATGGAAACCGGACCCATTTTCTTGCGGCCGGAGACACCATAGAGATTGAATTTGTATCTGTGGGAAGGTGCAAGGTTGGAAAGGATGACCTCGCGGGAGCCCCCATCCACGGGAAGAGACTGAGGTCTACCTTCGGCATCCTTGTACTGAACCAGGAAGGAATCAAAGCTCCCAGTAGAGACCCCCCAGGAGAGGCGGAGTGAATCGGTAGTAACGTCTAAGGCTGAGAGTTCCCCCAGGCTAGGCTTCAGAGTCAGTGCTGCTTCTGGGGGTGCCGGCACGGGGGCTACGAGAAAGAAAAAAAGGAGTGAAGGACATTGCATTCACAGGGGTTTTGCTGTTATGATAATCTAACCATGATTAGAAATGCCCTGAACAGGCAAGAAATGTCTATGCCATGATAAATCCATCGTCTCACTCACACAAAAATAAGAATGTAGTAACTGAGGCTCAAAAATTACAGCTTGTAAAGAACATGTCATGCAGCTCCTCATCACAGCTCTTTGGAAACATTTAAATAAGGTCATGCCCCCAGCTAGCCTGATCTCGTCATATCTCAGAAACTAAGCAGGGTCAGCCCTGGTTAGTACTTGGATGGGAGGCAGCTGTTCATCTCTTGGGCTGTTTCCGCACGGCCACGCTGGGGGTTGGGTCGGCGTACATGATGCCGACCCAACCCCCCCGGGACCGTTCGCACGAACGATCCCGGTAACGAATGGGAAGACGGCGCTGCGGAGTGCCGTCGTCCGATCGACCTACCTTCTCTGCGACTGTCCGGCACGTCGCTGAGGCCAGGGGACACGCCCCCCCTGCCCTGCTCGACAGCTCCGGAGTCGCAGGGCAGAGGGGGCATGTCCCCAGGCCTCGGCAATGCGCCGGACGGTCACAGAGAAGGTAGGTCGATCGGGCAAAGGGGGGGATGGTGCCTTCCAGCCGCTGTGGCTGAAAGCCACCGTTTTCAAAAAACCTCGCTCGGGGAGCGAGGTGGGAAAATGGCGGCTTCGCACCGCTGGGAAGGAGCGAGGGTGGCGCGGCTGCAAAGCAGCTGCGCCCCCCATGCGAACAGCTCCCTGGGGACGGCATTTTTGCCGTCCCCAGGGCGCTGTATTGGGCCCGTGCAGAAAGGGCCCTGCCTTGAAAAACCTGACAAGATCACCATAAATCAGCTGTGAGTATTTCCACCACTATCACCCCCAGATTGCTGAAAGAGGCCTGTTGACCATAAAATGGAGTGGATGCTGATCTCTTCACCCCCATGTTGCGGTCCCGATCCAGATCAGGTCCATGTACATCTGGGAATTGAGTTCTGAGCACGGAACTCTCAGAGCACATCTGTAGATATGTCCAAATGTGGACATGTGGGGTGGGGAGAGACACACGTGAGAACATCATAACTTGTAAAGGAGACCTAAAGATGAAAGCAACTGGAATACGAACGATTTTCAAAGAAAAAAGTCATTACTATCGTGGGCTTCAGCTGATCTGTGAAAACGTCATGCCATTAATCCCTACCTCACTCCTCACTTTTTATCTTCTCTGTCTCAAATTTTAAATGTAAATTTCTTGGAACAGGGTCCCCCCTCTCCTAGTTTTTACATGCAAACTGACAGCATTACAATAGCAAATATCGGACATATCTCCGGCAGAGACACAACATGCCAACAAAAAGGGCCTCTAGAACCAGAGATCAGAAGGGTGGCCTGGAAGATACTGGGAACATCACATGATACGACATTATTATTATTATTATTATTATTATTATTATTATTATTATTATTATTATTATTATTATTATTATCATTATCATTATCATTATCATTATCATTATCATTATCATTATCATTATTATCATTATTATCATTATTATCATTATCATCATTATTATCATTATTATTATTATTATCATCATCATCATCATTATCATTATCATCATCATTATCATTATCATTAATTATTATTATTATTATTATTATCATCATCATCATCATTATCATTATCATTAATAATGATAATGATGATGATGATGATAATGATAATGATAATGATGATGATGATGATGATGATAATAATAATGATAATGATAATGATGATGATGATGATGATGATAATAATAATGATAATGATAATGATAATGATAATGATAATGATAATGATGATGATGATGATGATAATAAATAATAATAATAATAATAATAATAATAATAATAATAATAATAATAATAATAATAATAATAATAATAATAATAATAATAATAATAATAATAATAATAATTCGATTTGATAAACCGCTCTACCCCCCGAAGGGCTCAGGGCAGTGTACAATAGAACAACAGCAAACACAGTAAAAACCAATCGAATAATCCCAGTTAAAAATAATACAAAACCTAAAAACTATAGCAGCAGTAACCATCAATAAATAGTTAGTAACAAGAGACGTCTGGCATCACACCCCAGTGATCAAACTCTGGGAGGGGGCTGGCAGATGGTCGAATACACAGCCAGTGCACAGGGCAATAAGAGGGGCGGGCTCAGCGGCCGGCCCCCTCAAAAGCCCGGTGGAACAGCACCGTTTTTCAGGCCCTGCGGAACTCTCCAAGGTCCCGCAGGGCCCTAACTGCTGGGGGAAGAGCGTTCCACGAGGCAGGGGCCAGGGCAGTAAACGCCCTGGCCCGCGTGAAGGCCAGCCGCATCACAGAGGGACAGGGGGCCACCAGCAAATTCGCCTCTGCTGACCGAAGGACGCGACTCGGGACATATGGGGTGAGACGGTCCCGTTGGAGGTCACATGTGCAGCCTAAGGAAAAAAGTTGTAAGTGGGACAAAAAGAATGCTTGGAAATATTCCCGGCCATTATCAGTCAATTCAGCTTCTGCTGACCTGTGACAGCATCCACGGAGAGAGGACCGAGGCGCTTGTTGCCAGAGATGCCGTAAAGGTTGAACTTATATTTCTGGGAGGGTTCCAAGTTTTGGACGGTCACTGTGCGGAAAGGCCCCTCCACAGGCAACGACTGAGATTTTCCTTCTGGTTCTTTGTAATGGACTAAGAAGGAATCAAAATTCCCAGTGCGGACAATCCAGGAAAGTCGGAGAGAGTCACTAGTGATGTCAGACACTGCGAGTTGCTCCAGACTAGGCTGAACTGGAACCCTTTCTGTAGTCACCTCTGGTGATGTTACTGTTGCAGCTAAAAGAAAAATCAGTAGGAATCTGCTGGAGTGGATTGAAACCTTGGGGAGAAAAGAGACGTAAGGCGGGGATTGAGGAACTAGGCCTTGTTTTCCTATTCAGTGGGGATACCTGCATAAGCTTGTCGTTTGCCTGTCTGTAGCAGCTAAACCCCTGCTTTCAGCGCCAATCCCCACTCTTAAGTGCAAGAAAATAACGTCCAGAAATGCCCCCAATAGTGACCCTCTAGGAATTTCTCCATGCCTCTATGGTAAAGATGAAGGGACATACCTAGAGCATCACCCAGAAGTGACATCACATGATTCCCAAACCCCACACCTGGTGCTCCCCTCAAAACCTCCCAGAATTTGCAAAGACAGTGCTGGCAAACCTATATCTGCACCACAGTTCAAGCCAACTCAACACACATTATAACCCGGCAGATGTTGCATCCCATCCTAACAGCTAACAAGATTGCTTTTCTTTTATGACAAAGCAGAGAGGGCGTGATCGAGGTTTATAAAATCATCAGCGATATGAATGGATGGAAATTTTGCTTCTTCCATCATGTTCCTAGAACTTAGGGAAGGCTGACTTGTTCTCTGTGGACTTTCAGTAAACATCTAGTTGGTTACCATGAGAGACATGTAACAGGATGCTGGGTAAATTGACTAAGACCGTGATCCCCAACATGGGATCATAGGCACACCCACACACCAACATGTTTCCCAGTGAATTTTCCTTTCATTTTTCCCATGGAATTTTTTTTTTTGCAGAGAGCTAATTCTGGCTTTTCTGTAACTCAATGGAGCAGGAAGTGCTTCAGAAGAACCCAAGATGTCTACATGGAGCATCCATCTGGAAATAGCTGCTTCTGTTACAGGGGATATTTGGTTTGGAACACCTTAACATTCTGTTGAATCTCTCAGTATTTTGTGATTGGGCGGAGCCTCTGTGGCAGCCATTTTGTGATTGCCCCCATCTGTGGCAGCCATTTTGTTGTGGCACCCACCACCTATTCTCGAACTTCCAAAAATACTCACAGGTTCAACCAGGTTAAGGAACTCCTGGCCTATTCTTAAGTTCTTAATGGACACACAAAACAACCTTATATTGAATCAAACTTGTGGCTGATCTTGTTCTTTCCTGCTACTCTAACCAGCAGTGGGTTTCCAAGACTCAAGCTGAGATTTTCCCCAACATCTTTAACTTTAAATTCTTAACTGGAGCTTGCTGAAGGTTGTACTCAGACCAAAAAAGGGTACTAAGGTGAGCTGGGAAACCTTGAAGGACAGGCAACAGTGTCCTTTGTAATGCTGCCCAGAGGAACAGAGGAGGATATGTGAAACCTGGAATATTAAGCAAAGACCCACCACCAAGGATAGCACTTAAAGTTTCAGAGCCTACTCCGTGGAAAATCTGCCAGTGCTGAAATGACAAATTATGTTATATCTGTTCCCTTTAAGGAAGCAAACCAAGTTAAAAGGGGGATGGTTGATACTGCTCAAGATAATTCCTGCTTTGGCTGCTGCTGACCTGTGGTGGCATCTGTGGAAATTGGGCCTGACCTCTTGCGGCCAGAGACACCATAGAGGTTGAACTTGTATCTGTGGGAGGGAGCCAGGTTGGGGACAGTGACCGTGCGGAAGACACCCTCCACGGGCAGCATCTGAACCTTGCCCTCTGTGTCCTTGAAATGAACCAGGAAGGAGTCAAAGCTTCCAGTAGGAACTGTCCAGGAGAGGATGACAGAGTCACTGGTGACATCAGAGACTGAGAGCTCTCCCAAGCTCGGCTGAATAGGGATCCTTCCCTCCGGTGAAACCACAGAAGCAGCTAAAACAGAGAGGAAGTTAACCAAATTAGCCAGCAGATACGATCCAGTTTCTGAAGATTCTAAATGATGCTAGATTGAAAATAAATGAATAAAACGAGAAATACTTTTCATTGCAGCAACAAGCTTCAAAAGAAAAGGCGGCATAGTGAGGTAAAAAAAGAACTGTTGAGGTACAATGAAGAGATATTGAGGTAAAGGTAAGAGATATTGAGGTAAAAGTAAGAGATATTGAGGCAAAAGTAAGAGATATTGAGGTAAAAAAGGAGACCTTTGGTTTCCTCCCTATTTAGACAAATTGAACTACTGATTATCCAAACACACTAGGTTTTTAGCACCCTTTTTAGTGGACACATTGAATTTCATTTTATCATTATATGTGATATCATAAAAATCATAGATGTCAATAGCACTAAAAGCAATGCAGTTCGGCCAGCTGTTATGAAGTAGACTCAACCACCCAAAAGATGAATGGATGCAGTCAAAAACTGCACCCCACCTTAGCAGCCATGGCCTTCGCACAGGTGACTTCCACACACGGGCAATCAATCTACAAACGGGTGGAAGGATTGTATTGCTTGGGCCCACTCCTCTCCACCTCTCAAGGCCCACATTTCATCTGCTCTCCTGCAGTGCTTACATGCACCAAAACTGAACATATGTCTCTATGCTTACACCATATTTTTGGAACGTAGCAAAATGTGCAGAGTGTGCAAATCAAATGCTCACAGTTGAACATTGTCAATCTGGAGGTCTCTTGGAATTACAACGGATCTTCAGAAGACAGGGATCAGTTCCCCTGGAAAATGGCTGCTTCGGAGGCTGAACTCTGGCATTATATCCTGCTGAGGTTGTTCCTCAAGCTCCACCCCCAAATCTCCAGGACCTAAAGTCAGCAACCCTATCACAGTCTCTGTCTCATAAATCAAATGTGTGCACAGGGGGACTTTACCTGGATTTTGTCTGCACAGGAATATGTTGGCTACAACTTGATGGCACTTTCTGCCACCAACACATAAACCTATCAAGGACCGTTTCCACACGGTCAAAATATCCTGGGGTGAGCAAGAAATATATGCCAATTCAGCCATGAATTCTGCACGGCTCCTGGCACTAACACAGGCCTGCCCCAGAGCTGCCCTGTAATATTTCCCTTACCCCGCAATATAAAAAAATCGCCAGTTTGACAGTTCTTTTAAAAGATCCTGGGGTGACCCCACTGCCATGCAAATACCACAGGAGCAGACCCGGTATATTTTTCCCGCCTTGCCACTTTCCTGCGGGGAAGGGAGGGGGACCTGTTCCCTCTGTCTTTAGAGCCGGTGAAGCTTGGATCATATTGGAAGGGGAAAGCTGGGGAGTGGGGGGGGGGGGACCGTTCTGTCCGTCTTCAGAACCGGCAAGGCTTGGATCGTGAAAGAAGGGGAAAACCGGGGGACGGGGGAGAGCCGTTCCCTCTGTCTTTTGTCAATAGGGTAAATACAAAAGGCCTGGGCTGTGTGAAACAAACCGGAGTATTACCTCCTGGTCCTGCCTCGACTCCTGGGAAGAAGCGGGGAGCTGTGCATAGGCAAAACCCAGGGCAAAATAACCCCAGTATGTATGATCCTGGGTCTACCCTGGTGTAATTGTGCTGTGCGGAAACGGCCAAGCTCTTGAGGTGGGGGGGATGGTGTTTGATCAATGTGCATGGACACATTAATAATGTGGAATAGAATGAGTGGCTAGGATTCTAAGTACCATGAGTGGGGCTATGGGGAAATAATTCCTCCAATTAAGAAATACAAATGTAAAAGAAATTTTTTAAATGCAGATTTAGAAGGATTTTTGGACCATTGTTAGCTAGGATTATTTCTGTGCTGTTTCGGAAAAATCTCTACTTTGCACACATCTGATCCATGATTGCTTTTGTTTTTGTACCAGATACTCTTTTTTTGCATCAATTCTTTCCTGTCCAAGTTTATTTGTCAACATCAATAAATATTCTTCAAGTCTGAGCACTGGGAAAATGCAGCATGTACTGCAAACACGGTCTGCTTCCATGAAATATCTCGGCTAAATGCTATGCCAAACAAGGGCAGCAATAGTGACTCTGGGATGCTGTGTGGTTTCCAGGCTGTATGGCCATGTTCTAGCATCATTCTCTCCTGACGTTTCGCCCTCATCTGTGGCTGAAGATGCCAGCCACAGATGCAGGCGAAACGTCAGGAGAGAATGCTGTTAGAATACGGCCATACAGCCCAGAAACCACACAGCATCCCAGTGATTCCAGCCATGAAAGCCTTCGACAATACAATAGTGATTCTGATTGGTTGAAAAAGCCCTTTGACAACCCACTTGAAGAGTGTCTAGCCCAATCAAAGCAGAAAGAGAAATACTTCACCACCAATGGAGCATTCATGCAAACAGATCCCATCCTGGATGCAGAAACAAATGGAGACAGGAAACATCAAAATAGAGATAGGAGAGGATAAGGAACAGAGGGACCAGGAAGAAGGTTTGTTCCTCAACAATACCTGTAAAAACAAGAAATTCAAGTACCAAAGGAAACCACTTCTGACCCCAACATCACCTTTAGGAACCAAGAGGTTAAATGAGAAGTATAGACCTGGATGGCCCAGGTTAGTCTGATCTCATCAAATCTCAGAAGCTTAGCAGGATCAGTCCTGGTTAGTACTTGCACTGGAGACCGCTAAGAAACACTTAGGGTTGCTATGCAGAGGAGGACAGTGGTAAACCACCTCTGTTAATTTCTTGCCTTGAAAATTCGACTGGGTTGCCATTAGTCGGCTGCGACTGGATGGCTTTTTTTTTTTACACACACTTACACAGATATGTGACAAACTTCCTGCCAAGCTGACACTTATCTGCTGACCTGTCAAAGCCTCGGCGGAAATCGGGCCATAGCGCTGCTTTCCGGAGACCCCATAGAGGTTGAACTTGTATCTCGTGGAAGGCGAGAGGTTGGGGACGGTGACCTCACGGGAGTCTCCTTCCACGGGCAATGCCCGGGGCTTGCCCTCGGCATCCTTGAATTGGACTTGAAAGGAGTCGAATCTCCCACTGCGGACAGTCCAGGAGAGACGGACAGAATTGCTGGAGGCATCGGAGGTAGAGAGCTCCCCCAGACTGGGCTGGACGGCTCTGTCCTCACCTGGCCTTTCTGGAGATGACGCTGTGAGAGGGTCAGGAAACAAGAAGAATTCAAGTGAGCAACACAGAAATATTGAGGCTGGTCCACCTCTTATTGTTCACTCAATGCTTCCTAGAAAGTAACAACACAGATGAGAACTGGACCAAAGGGGAAAAAAGAAAGATTGGTTTAGCTGCTGTGGACTCCTTAAGTTAAAAAAAAAAAGATAATAAGACCACTGTTTTAGCAGAGGAGCAGATGTTCCTTTTCAGAGATCTCCAGCCTCTTCAAAAATTACTTATGTTGCTGTGAGTTCCTGAAAGGAAGAGCAAGCTAATTAATAAACGTATCGTCAGGAATGCCCTAATCTGGATGGCCCAAGCTAACCTGATCTTGTCAGATCTTTGGATGCTAAGCAGAGTTGGCCTTGCTGAGGATTTGGGTGGGAGACCACCAAGGAATACCAGTGATGTGGAGACAGGCAATCGCAAACCACCTCTGCTAGCCTTTGTGCCAGCCATGTGCTCTGGCCAGCCAGCGACTTGCCCACCCACCTGCCTCTCCCTTTGTGCTTTGGTGAGGTGAATGCATGCTTCTTTGTCATAGCCATTCAGAGGTTTGGCACATGGAAATTGATCTGAGGGGGCCGGGGGAGGGGAGGTAGGGAGCTACCACCCCCCCCCCCGCCCAGTGGTGGGATCCAAAAATTTTAGTAACAGGTTCCCTCGCCAGCCCCTCCTCAGCAAAGGGGGCAGAGGCTAATTCCAGGGCAAACCTGAACCCCCCGCCCTGGGTAAACCTGTAAGCATGGGGCCCCCCCCCCCCCCCCCCCGGGCAGCCACCCCATTATGACCCAAAAAATTTTTTTTTGCACCAGGTCATTTCTAAATCATCATCACATTATAGAAAATGCCCCAACTCACAAATCTGAACACAGCAATGGTGAAACACACAGGTTCTTGGATAGAGACTGGTGAGATAAAAGGTACGAAAGGCTGAGAATCAATGAATTGCAGTACCTGGAAGGGATTAACCCAGTTCAGGGAGTTGCATTATTAGTCGCAATTGCC
Source organism: Sphaerodactylus townsendi (assembly GCF_021028975.2). Classification (NCBI taxonomy): domain Eukaryota; kingdom Metazoa; phylum Chordata; class Lepidosauria; order Squamata; family Sphaerodactylidae; genus Sphaerodactylus; species Sphaerodactylus townsendi. The sequence goes on from NC_059427.1 coordinate 12,415,294, forward strand.
ATATGGAACCTTCACGTTCAAAGGCAGTATGCCTCTCGGGGAGGCGAGGGCGTGGAGATGGAAAAGCGGACCCAATGAGTAACCCCCTCTCGGCACACACAAATAATTAGTAACCCACTCTCAGGAACTGGTGAGAACCTGCTGGATCCCACCTCTGCCCCCGCCCCATTTTGGTATGGAATGCTACAGCAGGAGGTCGACCGCACAGATGAGCATCACCGCGAAGCTCCAGTAAGAGGCCGCCAACCCACTGGAGCTCCGCGGCAGAAATCAGATCAAAATCCCAAGCTGCGCTTCACGCTTCTTACTGCACAATAAACGGTTGGCTATGGCCAAATAATTTACTCAGCCAGGAGTGTGGTGTGGTTATTGGGACAAAGGGGCTCCGAGAAGAGGTGGTCCCGTCCTCGGGCGGCAAACCAGATTAAATGGTGAATTACTAAATTAGGTCTTTTCAGCGCTATTACCGGTGACCTGCTACTTCTGCCCCAAGTTCCAAAAGGGAGAAAGGCTGCCTTATTCAGTGGTGAAGGTGAAGCACTTTGTGCATGCTCAGAAGTGCTATTCATGACACTTCAGGTAAGAGTTTAGCTCTTCTGTGTCTTGGCCTCATATTGATAATGGAAAACAATGGAAGGGTGGAAGAAGAAGAGTAAGGACAGATATACAACTCCCGATGTCAGTCAGAGTACTCAGAGGAGATTATTATTTGCTGTCCGAGGGCGGAATTCCCTGGGCAACTTTCTCATCAAAGATCACACCACACTTTTTGGGCTGGGTTAAATCAATTGGCCATAGCCATTCTTTATTAAACATACAGAAGCGTGAGGCCAAGCAGGAGTCCTGATCTGGACAACTCAACATCACAGCGAAGCTCCTGCGGGTGGATACCCCGTACAGAGGCTTCGCTCCATTGTGGGGCTCTGCTGAGTTCCTGGCAAGAGGTGCTCCCCAGATGCCCTGTCTGGCAGGGCCGTTGCCTCTTGCCGCTGTCTATCATTCCCAAGGGGAGGGGTTAGCTCCCTAGCTCCCCTCCCCTAGCCCTTCCAGATCAACACCCATGCGTTTTTTAAACCACTGATGGCTATGACAAGTTAACATGCATTAACCACTGGCGTACTTGCCTAGGGACATGGGGTGCCCCTTGTCCCCGGGTGCATCGATTGAGGTCATGTGGGGGGCGCCAAAACATCATCCTACACAGCGAGTGATTGAGCAAGCCCTAGCAAGCAGGCACGGAAGCAGCCGACTGCTCCCAGTGTCTGTCGTTGCCCTGCCCACTCTGTACGGTGGCCTGGAGTGTCCAGGGGGCACTTAAAAGTTCATTCCCCTTGCTCTGTTTTGGAGCTGTTTCTCAGGCTAGCAGCCTACCTCACAGGGTTGGTGTGAGGACACAATTAGGAAAGCAGTGAGGAGAGAGCCATGTATGTTTTGTTGGGGGGTGGGGGGTGTTTTGTGAGCTGGTGCAGAAAATCATTGTTTGGTCGTCGTGAAGGAGGGTGGCCACCTATGCCGGGCTGGGGGGTGGGTGGGGGGTGGGCGGGGCGCCAAGCTCAGGTATTGTCCCCGGTTTCCAGTTTGCCTAGATACGCCCCTGGCATTAACAATCACTTAAAAACAGGGAGAGGTGGGTGGGCAAATCGCTAGCTGGCCCAAGCAAATGGCCGGCACAAAGGATAGCCTGCTCCTTTAAAGGTTCGAGCTACCCTCCCCTTTTGGCGTGGCCAGCAGGCGGCCTTTGGGTTGGTGCTTGCCCTGATCTAGCATGGCCACTTCGCTGTTTCCGCCCTTATTGAGTCCGGAAACAGCTCATGCCCTATCCGCCCCAAGCAGCAACCGCAGCCCGTGGTGATTCACAGCTGTCTTACAGGGTTTTTTCCCTGGCATGACTCTAACTCTAATTTTTGGCATTATAATTCTGGTGTTCCTATCTTATGTACTGGGAGAATGAACCTCTGTGTGATTCTGTCAGTACACATGACAGCCATTTTGTATGAAAGGGGCAGCATGTGCATTTTTCAGCCTGGTGCACACTAGAAAAAAAAAGCTGCAAAACAAATTTTGCACAGAAAATGGCAGTGCTGTGTGCTGAGAAAAGTGTGTGTACCGTACCATGCTGTCCTGATATACAAGATAGAAGCACCAGAAATGTAAAGCCCAAAAAGGCCTTCTGTTTTCTTTAAACAGCAGCATGCTGGATGGAAATTTGACAGCTGAAATATTCCTCAGCACTAAACTGAGAAGAATGCCTCATGTGGTGTCATAAAATTGCTGATATTGAGGTAACTAGGAAAGGGGAAAAAAGATCTCTGCAGAAGATTCCGGAACCGTTGTCTCAAGAGTTCTTGGCCCCGCTGTATGTGGAAGGAAGCAGAAATTCAGGAGGTGCAAGTTGCCTTCCCCACATCCCAGACGCTATCCCTTAAATAAGTAAAGACATTACAAAAGGGAGAGAAAATTGATTCCTGTGGAGAAATATATTTGCATTAGCTTTTCTGCTGACCTGTGACAACATCTTTAGTGACAGGGCCGAGACGTTTGCGGTTGGCGACGCCATAGAGATTGAACCTGTATCTATGGGAAGGAGACAGGTTGGGAACAATGACTTCGCGGAAGACCCCCTCCACAGGCAAAGAATGAGGCCGGCCTTCAGCATCCTTGAACTGGACCACAAAGGAATCAAAGCTCCCGGAAGGGACGCTCCAAGACAAACGGACGGAATCTGTTGTGATTTCTGAGGCAACAAGTTCTCCCAGGCTCGGTAATGCCGCCAATTCCACCTTTTCCCCTTGTTCCGATGCCACTGGGGCTAGGGCAGAAGGGAGGAGGAACGGTAATGTCGGAACAAGAACTTAGTGGAAAGTAATTTTCTGAACTTAAAGCCCAACATGGCCTGGGAATCCTAATTCTTTTTGTGAAAACGTTTTCAAAACATCTCTGCAGTTCCCACACTTCCTCCTTGGTGTCATTTTCTGAGCTCACTTTGTTGTCTCGCCTGTTCTCTTTTTTTTTGGGGGGGGGGGAAGGGGGGTAATATCTTTTAAGCCAAAGAGGCACAAGGCTTTGAAGCACTGAAGCCACAAATCCACTGAGAAGACAAAATAAAACAGGAGATTCACAAAATGGTGGCCATGAAGCATTTCAACAGGGTGAGTGCAGACAAACGGGGAGGATTGAAAACGTTTTGCAAATGTTTTCAGTGACATCTGCAGAAATGGCCAGTGCGCTGCCACCACCTGTTTGAACAGTCCTGGGGGTGGCAGCTACCTTTGAAGTCTAGTACAGGAATTCCCAACCTTTTTTGACCTGCAGTCACATTTGGGATCCTGACACAGAGTGGCGAGCCCAACAGCAAAACAGCTGCTGCAAGAGGGTGGAGCTAACCAAAAATGGTAGGAAGTGTGGTTCTGCTTAACTCTCGTAATACCTCTTCAACATTTAGAAGAAGAAGAAGAAGAAGAGTTTGGATTTATATCCCCCCTTTCTCTCCTGCAGGAGACTCAAAGGGGCTGACAATCTCCTTGCCCTTCCCCCCTCACAACAAACACCCTGTGAGGTGGGTGGGGCTGAGAGAGCTCAGAACAACTGTGACTAGCCCAAGGTCACCCAGCTGGCGTGTGTGGGAGTGCACAGGCTACTCTGAATTCCCCAGATAAGCCTCCACAGCTCAGGCAGCAGAGCAGGTAATCAAACCCGGTTCCTCCAGATTAGATGCACGAGCTCTTAACCTCCTACGCCACTGTTTTAACACAGAAGTTCTGTTTAACAGGATGCCTTTTCATCTGCATAGCCAATCAGAAGCCCTGTTGAGTACCGGCCCTCCCTGACCCTGCACACTTTCTAAAAATACTTAGCAGTTGCCAAGAAAGGTCTTGGTGGGCTCTATGGAGCCCATGGGGACATCCGGCATAGTGTTTTCCATTCATCCCCCTGTTCTTTCTAGAACTGCCTTGTGAACAGAAAGACTGCTGCAGTTCAAGAAAATATTTTTTAAAATCCAAATCCTTTCCACCAGAGCTGATTTCAATTGCATGTTGGGGGAAGTATCCATGCTAAGCAAGAGGGGAAGGTACACACCAAGGTGAAAATGAAGAAAATTTGTACCAACAGGCTACAATAATGACTTCAAAAAAATTAGTTCTCCCACTGGAGTAGCAATTTACTTTTAAGTAACCAGAGTAATATTATGATTTTACAAACAGTAACCAAATGTTTTGGAAAAATTGTTTACATTCTCCCATTGGAGTAATATACATAAACATAAGTTAGAACAGCACGGCAATGTAATCTAAATATAAATATAACAGCTAGCCAGATTCTAGATAATTAAGCCCACTGGCCTCGTTAAACTTCATGGAAAGGCAGGTCAGGGTTTTTCAAAGTATAATAATGGTTACAATCAGGGAGGACAACGCTCTGCAATTGGTTTGTTCTTATGCCTCTCGAAATGTCCTAGGCATAAGAACAAACCATTTCGAGAGGCATAAGAACAAACCATTTCAAGAGGCATAAGAACAAACCAATGTAACCATTATTATACTTTGAAAAACCCTGACCTGCCTTTCCGTGAAGTTTAACGAGGCCAGTTGGCTTAATTATCTAGAATCTGGCTAGCTGTTATACTTATATTTAGATTACATTGCCGTGCCGTTCCAACTTATGTTTATATATATTACTCCAATGGGAGAATGTGAACAATTTTTCCAAAACATTTGGTTACTGTTTGTAAAATCATAAAATTACTTTGGTTACTTAAAAGTAAATTGGTACTCCAGTGGGAGAACTAATTTTTTTGAAGTCATTATTGTAGCCTGTTGGGGGAAATATCCAAGCATGGATCCCCAAAGATATGTCTAGTTTGGTCCTCAAGACTGAGAAACCCATCAGTGTTCTAGGGTCCCATGGCTCACCTGTGACTATCTCTGTGGAGACAGGACCAAGTCGCTTGCGGCCTATGAGTCCATAGAGATTAAACTTGTACTTTCGGGAAGGTACCAAATCGGCGATAGTGGCCTCCCGAGAGCTCGCATCCATGGGAAGTGCCCTCTGTTTGCCCTCAGCATCTTTATACTGGATCAAAAAGGAGTCGAAGTTCCCAGTGGGAATGTCCCACAATAGGCGCGCAGAGCTATCTGTAACTTCTGAAACAGAGAGCGAACCCAGGGTGGGCTTTTCCTTTTCTGGTGGCGCTGCTGCGGGTGCTAAAACAAACAAGAGGAAGAGAGGATGATGGCAGCTAAAGAGAGAAAGGAGCAAGCTGGCGGAGAAAATGTAGGAATATTTCCTGAGGTTTTTTTGTTTTCCACTGATGTATATATCCTCAATATATCCTTTTGGGCAGCTATCTTAAGCAGTGGTTCTCAACCTTCCTAATGCTGCAACCCTTTAATTCAGTTTCTCATGTGGTGACCCCCAACCTTAACATTTATCTATTTTACAGATGGAGAACACTGATGCAGAGAGTCTTAGGTGACCCCTGTGAAAAGGTCGTTCGACCCCCAAAGGGGTCGCGACCCACAGGTTGAGAACCGCTGGTCTTAAGGAACTGAGCACTTTCCAGCTTCAAAAATCATGGTATACCGTGTCAGGATCTCTACATTGCTGGCTAAAGATGGGGTAACTTTCAAACCTTCACATTTGGCTCCCCGCCAAGGTTTCATATCATACGCCTTATTGTTCTGGCAGGTCTCCCTTCAAGCTGGAAATAATATTTCCTTGGGCTGTCTGGGGCCATTTCCAACAACTGATAATTGTGAACAACATCTGATAACTGTCCCCAGCATCAAAATGAACTGAAATAGGAGTTTTTCATATCCAATTATCCACTTTTGGCAGGCAAAGCCTGCCCAAAGCAACCCTATTCCCTGTCAGTGCTCAAAGCAACGGAGGGAGAAAATGATGGGAGAGACAAGTCATTGATATCACTTCCAGCTAAAACCTAGAAGTGGCATCACCAATTTTAGTCAATCGCTATGGCTTCACTTTCAGATTTTAGATAGAAGTGACAGTGACACGTCGACAATGTCTGTTTCTCAATGTCCTGCACCCCAAAATAGTTTTTAATGGGGTTTAAAACTATTTAAATGCTGTTTAAAATTGATTTTATTATTTTGTAAAATGTTGGTAACTACTCTGAGCCGGTGAGGGAAAGGGCACTATGTAAAACTAATGAAATTAAATGAATGAATGAATGAATGAATGAATGAATGAATGAATGAATGAATGAATGAATGAATGAATGAATGAATGAATGAAATAAAAAGTCTCCATTAGATCCATACATGCTCTTGGCAACCCTATTGGAAACAAATCGATCAGTAAGAAAACTTCCTAGGTTATGAGAAATACATATTCTGAAATATTTGTTGCTCACATTTTGAAATCACCTTACTAGCAGAGTAGGATAATGGTTAACATTATAGCTTGGTAAGTTTAGGGTCTAGTGCAGTGATGGCGAAGCTTTTTGAGACCAAGTGCCCAAATTGCAACCCAAACCCACTTATTTATCGCAAAGTGCCCACATGGCAATTTAACCTGAATACTGAGGTTTTAGTTTAGAAAAAAACCAGTTGGCTCCAAGGCGTGTGTTACTCGGGAGTAAGCTTCGTGGTAGTTGGTGGCTCTGCTTTGAAGCAACCGTGCAACTCTTCCAACGGTGACTCACGACCCTAGGAGGGTTTACTCAGAAGCAAGCCCCATTGCCAGCAACCGAGCTTACTCCCAGGTAAAGGATCGTGCTTTAGTTCTTTGCATGAAAACCAGCGGGGTTTAACAGCGCTTATCAGGGTTACCTACACTGCTTCCCCAAAACTAGGTCTTAGGTTTAGTGCTAATAATCGAGCCCAGCAGCCCAGGCCAGCCTAGATGTGGGGGGGTGGGGGAATGTGTTTGCGTGTGCCCACACAGAGGGCTCTGAGTGCAACAGGTTCGCCACCACTGGTCTAGTGAATATGCCCTTGGGGACCAGTTCCCACCATGTAACACATTTGCAAAAAGCAAAGGAAAGGAGTCTTGAACTCTCATACCTGCACCATTTCCCTGACTGGAAATGCCCCACTCAATTACTTTACACCTTGGAAAGGGAAAAGGAAGGTACCTACATGGGGCCTGCCTTTCTCTGACTGGGGCTTAAAGTAGTCAAGGAAACAATACTGGGGGGGTGGGGGAGAGTTCCGTTCCCCCTTCCCCACTGCTATAGTCCTACTCTGTAATGAGGTCCACCTGTAGTTGCATTTTACATGTAAATTATATGTCTCAGGATGGGTCTGATTGCAGATCCCCAATGTCACAAAGCACTCAGAGGTACCTGTGGATGCCTTTGTTGCAACTGGAGCACTGTGGATCCCATCGGGTGTCTCCCCACTTAACTTCAGATCATATTCAGTGCCGGGGTTCAAACCCATCACGTTGACACTCCTCTCGGTCCCGGGCACTCTAATCTCCCCCGGGGTTGCACTGGATTTAGGATCCCTATACTGAAGGGAAAAGGTGTGGAAGGTACTGGGCGGGGCAGACCAAGTCACCCGGAGACTGTTCGGAGAGACGTCGGTCACATTTAGGTTGCTTAATGGCACCCCTGGAGCTGTGACGGAACCCGGCGTGGTTTGGACCTTGGTTGCAGATGTACCTGGAGCTGAAGGAAGACAGATGTGGAATGAGTGTTCAAGAATGGTCTTTTTGGAAACTTTCCCCTCCTCCTTCTCAGCTGTAAGCCAGCCAGAATACCTCTCCATTCCCTGGGCTTTGCAATGAAAAAAAACCAAAGGCCTCTTGATTACTGTTATGGGCCCTGCACAGAGCTTCCCCTTGAAGGTTATGTGAATTATTCAGATAGCAGTTTTGGCAGTCACATTTTGTACTGAGAGTTCCCTTCACTTGATTCCAGCTTCTGCCCTAAAAATGCAATAAAATTCATCAGACATTCCAAATCTGGGGGAAAAAATTGAAGATATCTTCTTCAAAATTAGCTGTTGACTTCTGAATATCAGATCCCCTCCCCCCCCCCCAAAAAAACCCCCACTCCGCTTAAGTTTTTAGGACTGATCAATGAACTATTTATTTATTTGGTTACTTATTTAATTAATCTGATTTGTGCACAGTACTTTCTACAAAACTTGCTCAGGATTACCGTATTATATCCTACAGTTTCTGTACTCATAGATTACCTACATAAATTGGTAATATAGTCTCTGCAAGACATATCATAAAAACCATCCTCTAATCAAGTTCTTCTAAGACTGGACGTAAGCACGTAAAGTTGTGTTTTAAAGTGCAGAGTTTTAAGTGCAAGTGTTGCATGTTAAAGTGCAAAGTTTTACATTTTACCTTTTTACTAAAATCCACCTTTACACTTGTATAGTTTCTTGAAGCAAATTGTATCCATGACTGAGGATGTTGAGGGGGAGAACTACATTTAATATTTGTGCACAAACACCTTCAGGGTAAATGCAATTTGCTACGGATAGCACAAATCCCATCCCCTCAAAAACCTTCCCCTAGCTTGTCTTGTCAGCCCATTTATCCCCTCGCTGGAGGCAGCTTCAGTGCAATGTCTTTTCACTTAACCAAGTCATTCCACTCCTGGTGACGTCATCACAATAGTGATGTCATCACACAGTCTGTCGGATTTGCCTATATGATCATGATGTCACTAAGGGTAAATACAGTCAACTTAGTGGGAGGGCAATGTTTCCCGGAATGGGGTGCTGTGTGGGAGTTGAGAATTATAGCAGAATTTACGCCTGAGCAGCTGCTGGCATCTGTGGCTGGCATCTTCAGAGGATCTGAGGATCTGAAGATGCCAGCCACAGATGCAGGCGAAACGCCAGGAGAGAATGCTGCTAGAACACAGCCATACAGCCCGGGAACCACACAGCACCCCAGTGATTCCGGCTGTGAAAGCCTTCGACAGTACGTTTCCTGGATTGACTGTCCGCATTTCAAATGTGCAAAGACATTCATGCCTTTTTCAGCCCTTCCTAGACAAACACCTAACACGGGTGCTTTTCAAAGAGGGATGAAAGAATTTGTGAAAAGTAAAACTACATTTCCACCAGTCAGCTCTGTCTTAAACATTTTTTTTGCAAGGAATTCTGAGATAGAATTATTTGCTAGAGAATTCACTCTTCATCTCCAAACACAGGGAGACTAGAACATGCCTAAAAATCAGAAATGCTGTCAGTAAGTACAAAGTGACATAAAACTGAGTCCAAATCAGGGGCAATTGAGAAGTATGCCAGCACCAAATCCATATCAAAGCTGAGTCTCTCTGGGCCTTTCCCCACTTCTCCTGCTGCTGCTGTTGCTGCGCGCTGCTCTGAGCGCGCGGCATCCCTGGCACGCGTCCGGGCGTCCCCACGACCTCGCACTCTGCATGGGGTCATCCAAAGGCGCCGTTTTCGCCAGCGCCAGGGATGCCGCGCGCTGAGGGGGCGCAACAGTGGCAGCATCGGGGCGGCTGCGCTGTTGCCGCCCCTGACGTGGGGAGTGCAGTGGGACCCCGCGCTACTTGCAGAGAGCAGCGCGGGGCTTAAGGTAAGTGGGGAAAGGGCCTCTGTGAGGAACAAAAGGTCTTTGGTAAGTCAGCCCCCCTCCACCCACCCCCCTCCACAAAGACATTGCTTCCTTGAGGACCCCCCCCCTCCCATTTGACTCAGATAAATCCAAGGCAAGTATTTAAAGATTGAATCAAAGAATGTAGCAGCAGGTGAGCGAGCCAATTTGATGGGCGCGTGGCAAAAGCCAACACTGCTGGAAACAGAAACAGTGAATAAAATTAGAAGCGGCACGAACCTAGGAGGCAAATGAAGCAGTTAAACACAGAGCCATCCAGACACTCTTGACCAAGAAAACGACACGACTGTGGGCAAAAATGTGCGGCGGCAGGGGGATGGATCAGATCACACTTAACAATTAGCAGCGACACAGCCATTTCACAGAAATTCGAAATCCAGCTAAAGTTCAACACATCTGAATCTGGTAATCTTCAACATGCTTTTTAGAAGGATCTTTTTAATTTTAATCCCTCCCTTCTGTGTCCCAATTCGCTTCAGACCCCTAATCAGACCCCACTTTATCAGATGCAAGCATCGCACAACTACAGAGGGGGGGGAAATTGTAAATGCCGTTCTGCTTATACTACATGGGATCTATCCCATTACATTTGTACGCACAAAGTTCACACAAAGGGTAACAGAAACGGCCATTTACAAAAACAGCCCTTGGCAATAACACCATCCATCAGCTGTTGTGACTGGTCACTGCTTATCTTGTCTGTAATTTCTATTTGCATCGCCATGTCACATTTCACGGCCTTTTGGCCACCACTGTGGACAATGTTTCTGGTATGTACCCATGTGTAGGCCTCACGGACTGAGAATAACACATCATGAATCTCACAAAAGCAGGCACCAGTCCACAAAAGCTTCTACCCCAATAAATCTTACACAAGACACTGTAGCTGGGGATTTGCTGTGATTCCCTCCCCCCGCCCCCTCCCCACCATTACTGTAACAGGCTAACTTGGCTCCCCCTGACCCAGAATTTCTAACAACATAGAAACAGACTGAACATGAACGAACTGGCGGCTGGAAGCATTAGGTAGCGAAAACAAAAGACTGAGCAAACTGTGGAGCTGCAAGTGATGGTGTTGGTTGGCTAGAGGAAAGAAAGGGGGACGATTAGCGGGAAGATGTTATAACGATCATGTGACGCACAATACAGGTAACAAGAACAATGACGGTTCCGGCTACGAGAAAAGAGAAAGACGTTAACAAGCTGCTATCCGGACAACTCTCTGGCAAACACGGAAGCCACATATGGTTCAAACTCCCAAGCCACGTGTAGGCACAAAACAGACTTGTTGACGTTTGGTGGCAATAAGGCATGTGATGGGATAGCTGCAGGCAAGAAGAAGAGAGCTAGACACCCTGGGAGACTGGCCATCCTAGCAACCCTGGTACCTGTGTTGGTTACAAAGGAGTACGACTTAGAAGAGCGTCCTTTCACCACACCGTGAATCTCCACATAGTAGGTTGTGCCCGGAGTCAATCCCGTGATGACAGCTGTCGGTGTGCCTCCGGGCACCACTAACTCCTTACGTTCTCGACTCCCCGTCTTGTGGTAGTGGATAAATACTTCGTCGGAGAGCATCGTCACACCATCCAAGGACACTTCGATGCTATCTGGGGAGCTGACTATCACAGTTGGCTTGGTGTGCTCTGTGTGGGTGTATCCATTTGAGAAGACACTTTGACCCTGGAGACTGTCTGTCATAGTGGGAGTGTCGCTCCCTTCACCAAGGCGCCCATAGATCATCTCCCGGAACTCCACTGGCTTACGATGGATTATATAAGTGTAGATGGCTTTGGCCACGCCCTCCACTGTCTGATTGCTTCGGAGGGGGTACTTAGTGGCCCGAACATAGCTCTCCAGGCGTTCAAGGAGAGTCCCATTGAACAAGGAAAGGGTGGCTGAGATGTTTTGCACCATTGTGTTCAGGGAGAAGTCATTGGACAATGAGTCGGTGCTAGACAAGGGATGCGGCTTTTGGCCTGGCTTCCTGGCCTCAGGACCAGAGGACCCAGTGTCAGGCTTCAGTTGGGAAGTCGGGGATGGTGTTGCGTACAGGTGGATTACTCTGCTCGGCGCAGGCACTGGTGGAATTAAAAATGGAGGCGGTTATGGCAAAGAACTGAACGGAAAGGAAGGGACGGTGGTAGTAGAGTCAGCGTGCCTGGGGAGTGGCAACTTATGGAGGACTGAAGTCCCGTGTGATACAACTTCCTGGTTTCCCCAACCTTTCCAAACCCATTACTATTGGGACTGACATCCCATAGAAGTGCCCCAGTGCCCCAATCTTTGGTGCCTTTCGAGAGCATTCACATCAGCTGTAAGAAAATCAATTAATCTGGACCTCCCATCCCCCCCGTTCATATATCATCCTCTTGGGCCCTCCATCCACCTTCTGCATCTGGTTGTCAAAAACCTGTGGGCTGGTAACCGAAAAGATGAGTGAGAAAGGAAAAGGAAAAAGTCCACCATCAAGATGCCAAGCTAATGTCACTGGAAAAAAGAAACAAATGAGATTGTCTGTGGGAAGAAAGGAAGGGAAAACATGCTTAGAAAGACTCCATGAAACAATGGCGCCTGCATTTTCATGTTCTTCTTCTAGAAATCTTTCCGTACTTGTTCATTCCCACTCATGCCATGGGGTTTCAACTTCCCATCAAAGATCCTTCTTGTCTAGTAACCAGAACAATGCATTCGTATAGTTTTAAACCACATTGTCATGGCATCCTTCCCAAAGGATTTTGGGAACTGTAGTTTTATGAGGATGCTGCACTTAACTCCATATTATCTGAAATAACAATGAGAAGCAACAACTCTGGGAAGGTCCATTTGACACTTGCTTAATTTTATGGAGAAGGCATATGACATTTGCCGTACATTTGTGCACTATCTTTCCCCCATTATCTTAACTTTCCCCTCTCCCTGAAAACCAAACCACACCAGGTCTCAACAAATCTCAAGCCCCAGTAGCCATGAGATCTAGAAATTTAATTATGGAACTTAGCATTTTCAGCATCAACTTCATTGTAGTGTCCCTCAGCAATTTTCTGTAGAAGCACAATGCGTAATTATCATTGTATGAAATCACAATGCATGTGCATGAAGTTTCTATCATTGCTTGTCTATATCTTAGCTTTTATACCCTTCCATGGTGATGGATGATTTCATTTCTCAACCAGTCACTTTCCACTTTGGCTGCAATAATCAAATAAATGAAGCTTATGAGATTACAAGAAATTGGGGAGAAAGTAGGTTAAGGGTTAGCTTTTTGTTGTGATGATAACCACAGCTATCCCTATATTTATTTATACACCACAGTGCATGGGCTCTAATAAAATTATGAGAAACTATGAAGACTTTGGGATTCGGTTTTGTGGCAGCAATATTTAGAAAACACGGTAGCTAGATATGAAACCTTAAAAGCAGAAAAATCAGTCTAGCTCCTGGATTTTTTGGGGTGATTCCAAGAGCCAAAATAAAATTGTTAAAGCCTGCCAAATGCACCATGTTGTTCACAACTGGAAATCAGTTGTGCCTCTCTTGGGTACCAGTTTCACTCCCTTCGTTATTCCTAGAATTGAGAGAGGTGATTACATCCGTTTCCAAACTTCACACCCCCTCCAATTCCCTACCGGTAGTGCTGGTCGTGACCCTGGTGGATCGGCTGTTCTCACTGCCTTGGCGGGCGACCAGAGTGATGAGATATCGGGTGCGGCTTTCCAGGTCTTCCAAGGTGATGCTCTCAGGTGCTGCTGGTAGCTCCAGGCGTTTGGGAGGTGGGGAGGGCCGGGTGGCAACCAAAGGCATATAAGTTAAGATGTAGCTATCAGGCTGCTTGGCAGGTGTATCCCAATGCAAGGTCAGAGTGTCTCCTGTGGCCCCCGTTGAGCGCAAGCCTTGAGGAGCGGCCACCCCTGGAAGAAAGGGAGAGATGTATATAGAAGGAAGTATGGAAATGGGGTCCACCTCTTTTTAAAAAAGAACTTAACTAGTTTGTGGGCTATTGGAAGCCCTTGATAGTTTATCTAGACCAGGAGTCTGCAACCTGTGGCTCTCCAGATGTTCATTGGCCATGCTGGCAGGGGCTGATGGGAATTGTAGTCCATGAACAACTGGAGAGTCACAGATTGCAGACCCCTGGTTTAGACAAAATAGGGCGGGGGGGGATTGATTACGAGTGGTTTTGAAAGTTAACCGCTGTTAAAATAAGATCCAATAGCAAAATTCATGGACAATTGAAAACCTTTGATAGAATATCTAAACAAAACAGGAAAAAAAATAATTGATGATGAGTTGTTTTAAAGGTTAAGAATTGTTAAAACAATAGAGAAAAGTGAGATTTTTAAAAACCCAATAATCTCAAGGAAACAGAAACTCCAGGCAGTCCTGTTGCTTTCTAGAATGGACATCTTCTACAGGCATGACCCTTGCCACACGGGCCATGCTGACCTTGCTCCAGAGTCTGATTACATATAAAGAATTCCACCTCCCAAATCATTGTGGATGTACATATCTGCAAGCAGCCCTTTTGCTGATGCAAGAGAAAACAGATAAGAGAAATGTGGAAAACCACAAACATGAACACACACAGCATTCTGGCTACATACGTGTATGCACAGACTGACTGACAGGGGGCCCGTAGCGCTGCCCTTTCTCGGCCCGGATGGTGACGGTGTACTCCTCTCCTGGTTCCAATCCTGTGCGTTCAAAGGTGGTCTCAGTGCCGGACAAGCGTACAGATTCCCCTGCCCCGTGATCCTGCTGTGTGAATGGCAAAGGAGGATGGTGTGAATTCACAGAACAGATGGGAAAATCTGTCTCGCTCACAATAAATTCCCTGCCAAATCATGGTTCTTCATGACAAGCAATAACAAATATACTGCCTCTGAAAAATGGACAGGTCGCAACCTTGCTGAGAAAAGTATGTCAGATGATGGTAATGAAAATAGTTGAGGGAATCTCAGAAATGAGGGAAAGTTTGAAGCAAGTGGATATCTTTTACTTGGAAATGACAGAGGTTTTCCTCAAATACCTGAGGAATGTGGAAGGTGGGCAAAGATTTAAGCAATGGCACTGTCCCAGACAACTGGATGAAGGAGAAGCAAAGAGATCAAAAGCATCTCCACTCCTAAGTGTGTGCACGCACACGTGCGCACACACACGCACGCACGCACACACACACAGACACACAGACACACACACACACACACACCCCTTACCACCAGAAGTACATTGTTCCAAACAATGTTCAGTTACCGTGGGTGCTACATGAATCTCATATCCATCCACAGATATCTCCGGGCGGCTCCACTCTAAACGGAAAGAGGTCTCATCTCGACTGGACACACGGACACCAATGGACGGAATTTCTGTGTAGACCAGGAACAGGAAGGCCAAAGTCAGAAATGAACACTTCCTTGTACTTCTTTGACATCTGTTTAATCAAGAGATCTATTTGCACAAGACAAAGTCCAAGGAGTGGGGACAATGGACCAACTCTGATTCAAGTCGATACCATGTGTCTTCTGCAATGGGCCAAATTGGCTTCCCTCTGAGCATTTCAGTTTGGGGTAGTAGCACAAAGGATGGAAAACTGAACCTCATATTAACCACCATGGATCCAATCTGGAGTAGAAACAGTAGCATGGGTGGGGTCTGGAGATCTTCTGGAATTACAACTGATCTCCAGTTGGCGGAGTTTAGTTCCCATGGAGAAAATGGTTACTGAGGAGAATGGACTTTATTATATCTTGTTGATGTCCCTCCCTGCCCCAAACCCCACCTTCCACAGACTCCATCCCCAAATCTCCAGGAATCTCCTAATCCAGAGTTGGCAACCCTAGAGAATCGTGGAGAACACACAAGTAATACATGACTATGCAACTGTTCACAGGGTGTGCTCACTCTGTGGACTCCATCTCCTGAAATCAATCATGAAGATTGCATTTTTTTTATTTTGCTGCCCACCCCCTCCAAGGAGCTCATGGGAGCTACATAGGTCCTCCCTCCATTTTCTTCTCACAACGGGTAATGTTAACCCTAGCCTTGCTGGATCAAACCAATTGTCAATCTAACCCAGCATCTTGTTTCCAGAGTAGCTCTCAGATGCCACAGGAAAGGCCACTGTCTGACAACAGCCCTTCTCTGCTGACCCTTCCCTACCATCTACATAAGAACATAAGAACAAGCCAGCTGGATCAGACCAGAGTCCATCTAGTCCAGCTCTCTGCTACTCGCAGTGGCACACCAGGGGCCTTTGGGAGCTCACGTGCAGGATGCGAAAGCAATGGCCTTCTGCAGCTGTTGCTCCTGAGCACCTGGTCTGCTAAGGCATTTGCAATCTCAGATCAAAGAGGATCAAGATTGGTAGCCATAACTCGACTTCTCCTCCATAAATCTGTCCAAGCCCCTTTTAAAGCTATCCAAGTTAGTGGCCATCACCACCTCCTGTGGCAGCATATTCCAAACACCAATCACACGTTGCGTGAAGAAGTGTTTCCTTTTATTAGTCCTAATTCTTCCCCCCAGCATTTTCAATGTATGCCCCCTGGTTCTAGTATTGTGAGAAAGAGAGAAAAATGTCTCTCTGTCAACATTTTCTACCCCATGCATAATTTTATAGACTTCAATCATATTCCCCCTCAGACGTCTCCTCTCCAAACGCTGCAGCCTCTCCTCATAAGGAAGGTGCTACAGTCCCTAATCTAACAATCTTCCTTTGAACCTGGCGGCCCCACAGGACACCAACAATAACTCAACTTCCATAAATATATCCAGTACACTCGTTAATGTAAGCCAATGGCCGTAACCACATCATGTAGCAGTGATTTCCCCAAATTCACCACCTGTCATGTGAAGTTGTCTTTCCTTCAGTGTTATCTTGAACTTGCTGTCTATCAATTTCACTGAGCGGTCCTGAGTTCTAGTATTATGGGAGAAAGAAGAAAATCTCTCTTTTTCCATTTTCTTTGCCCCATAATTTTGTCTCTATCCGATCAGCTCCTTCTCAAATTAGTTTTTGTTTCTTCTAAACAAGAAAATCAGGCAGGGAGTGAAGAAATGGTCCAAGATAGGATCCCCTGATTTGGGCTGCCTCTCTTGGCGCCGTCTAGCTAGATAGCAGGGGTCTTATCGCTGAAAATTACCTAGACAGCGCTGGTACTATGACACCACTTCTGGAAGTGACATCATCACGTTGGCAGCGTTGAGGGACATACTGTGGCTTTGGGGGCAAAACTCTATGGTAAAAACAGTTCCTACCATAGAATTTCCCCACAAATACAAGAGCTGCTCCCTCAGTGTCACCAATGTGATGATGTCACTTCTGGAAGCAATGTCATCATGTTGGCAATATCTAGGCCGAAGCCTCATTTTAAGCTTTTATTGTAAGCCACCTTGAGTCGCTAGAGAGATGGTGGGATATAAATACAATAAACAAAGGCCCCCACTTCTCTGACTACATATTTGTTCCTGGCATTCTTAATCCAGGATCACACCGTGAGCTTCGTGACAGAGTTCAGTTGGGAGATTTGAACCAAAGTCTTCACCCATTCCAAGGAGAACCATTCCATGAACAAATAAGGAATTGAACCCAAATCTTCCCAGATCCTCACTGGCATATCTACAGAAAATGGAGTCTGGGGCGCGAGCATCCAGCATCCATCTTTTTAATAACTGCATAAAGACCATTCAACTTTTAAAAACCACAACAATGGCCCATTACACACAAAGTCTTTGCTGCTTAGTGGAGGCCAGTGTTCGCCACAGCAAGATTTCTTGTACAGACGTATTTTCTAGAGCCCCAATTTCACTTTCCACTCTCTTCGTAGCAGCGAAACCACTTATAGCACGATTTAAATCTTGCTTAGCTGTCAGGGAGGGACAGATTTGCCAGCGGGCACAGCTTCTCTCCATCCATGGTCAGCCTTCCCACTCCCTCAAAGTGCTTTGCATGCCTCCCCCCTCACCCCCCTTCATGCTGTTGGCTTCTTCCTACTTCCCTAAGCGCACTGATCAAGAGATCGAGAGATCGATCTCTCATATGTATAGTGGCATTGTGTTGGGGGGGGGACCCCTTCTCATCTCTGTCTAATGTCCATGTTCAGTCTCTCCTCCACCAGTACAGCCTCAGTTGCCCAGTGCCCTGGAACCTCCCCCCCTCCCCGCGCTGGCTCCTTCCTGCTTCTTTAAAGTGCGCATATCAAGAGATCTAGAACAGCGGTTCTCAACCTGGGGGTCGAACGACCCTTTCACAGGGGTCGCCTAAGACCATCGAAAAACACATATTTCCGATGGTCTTAGGAACCGAGACACAAACAATTTTATGGTTGGGGGTCTCCACAACATGGGGAACTGTATTGAAGGGTCGTGGCATTAGGAAGGTTGAGAACCACTAATCTAGAGGTAGATCTTTCAATACAAAATAACCAAAAAGAGAGCTTTTGCAAGGAACAGTATAAGCAGACATCTTTTTTGGCTCCATCCCACCGTCCCCACTCTGCTTCTGCCCTCTCCAATGGCTGAGAAGGCTTTTGAAACTTTATTTAAAACAGAACTCTGCTTTAAAACAACTCTCTTTTTGTCTCTGGGGACGGCGGCAGAGATACATAGAGAGAGAGTTTGCATGTTTGCACGTGTATGCAGAGGGGAAGGGAGTGGGGGAGAGAATATCAGCTCCGTGCCTTTTAGGCGCTGGGTGGAGTTAAGAGAACCAGGAGAAGCAGAGGCCCAGCAGACAAACTGTGCTGTAAGCTGTGGACTGCTTCCTCACATGTAAATGCTAAGAGAGCCTGCTACAGAGCCCACGGCACAGAGAAGAGGCTCCAGGTAAGTGTTCCATGCGCAATGGGCCAATGCATACCAGTAATACATTTCTGTGTATATACCAATGTTCATGGAGAAGGACTGGAGGTTAGTGACAGAATACATCGTATGTTTTGCATGTAGGAGGCTGCAGGTTCAATTTCTTGCATCTCTGGTTAAAGGGTAATAACAGCTGGGAAAGTGCTTTTCCTTCAACATTACAGGCAGAAGCTTTGTTTAACAGGATGCTTTTTAAACATATTGTCTAAAATTATTTTCTTGCACACACACGTCTTCAGTCATTCAGTGAAGATTCTTGTGCTGCAGCGGCAGCTGCTGTTGAAGCCATGTAAAAAAATCTACCCAGCCAATCTTGTCCAACAGCCAAAATGCCCCATGTTGTCAATGGGGAAAAAGGGAGGGGCTGGGGGCAAAGGTAAAATGTTGTATGGGGGGAGGCAGCAGAGGAGAATGGGAGGAATGTTGTCAATGGGGAGAAAGGGAGGGGTTAGGGAAAAGGTAAAAAGGGGCAGAAGTGGCAGGTAGCAGCAGGGGGAGCAGGAAGTGGTGGCAAGGGGGCAGGAAGTGGCAGAGGGCAGCAGGAAGCAGCGGGAAGGGACACATGGCAGGAAGTGGCAGCAGGGCTGCAGAAATGGGGGAAGCAGCAAGGTGTGGCAGGAAGCGGCAGCAAGGCAGCCGGAAGCAGTAGAGGGCGGTGGGGTGGCAGGAAGCGGCAGCAAGGCAGCAGGAAGCAGTAGAGGGCGGTGGGGTGGCAGGAAGTGGCGGCATCAGAAAGCGACGGGGTGGCAGAAAGTGACGGAGGGCAGCAAAAAATGGCGGGAGGGGGAAGGAAGCATTTTAAATTTTTAAAATAAATTTTATAAATTTTAATAGTTTTATGGTTTTAATATAAGTTGTATTGTTATTGATTGCAATTGCTTTTAGGTTATCTGATTTTATGACTTTTATCTTATGTTGTAACTAGGCTTAGTGATTCAATCAAATCATAGGAAAAAACCCCAAAAAGCTATGTTGGGGTTTTTTTTTGGGGGGGGGTCTTTTACTGATAAAACCCCCCATGTGTATTTGAAAAGCTGGATACACCTGGGGCCAAAAAACCCAAATGCCATTCATCTTTTTTTTGGCTTTTTAAATCTCCCTTCCTCCTGCCACCATTGCCAGGGCCAAGTTGACCTGGGAGTCAGCGGAGGGGGGGGAGTGAGTGAGAGATCTCTATGCCGTGCTGAGCTCAATGCTGTGCTGGCATGGAGGATCTACTCCCCACTGGGGTTTGAAAAGCCGGGGTGGAGAACCAACAGCCAGATCCTCCACAACGCACTGTGCTGTACTCTTTTCCACCCAAAGATGACAGTAGACGTGTACATTCATCTGCTAGATTTTTCTTTGTTCTAGAATGCTCCTCTTGGATCCTAGTGCCTACCTAGTTTTGCCCCCAAGGCACTAGGGAGCCAAATAGAGCATTCTAGAACAAAGAAGGGCCAGCATCTGCCAAATGAATATACAATTTTATGGATCTTTTGATGGAACAGAGTATAGCTTGAGAAACAGGGGGAGTGGTACTAAAAAAATTTGGGTTTGGATTTTTTAACCAGAATATTTTCAGTAATGGCCAAATAAAACTGGTGGATATTGACTTTATTTAGCTTTATTTCTGGGTTAAAAATACTCAACATTTACTGATATTTTTTATTGGTGCTCATGCCTAGTTGTAACTCGCCTTGGGACTTTTGGGTAAGGGGGGGGGGATAAATATTTTTCTATATAATAAATACATAAATACATCTTAGGAGTAAGGTTGCCATCACACACACACACACACACCCCAGGCCCTATCAATCCTCTTCACTCCGGCAGTAACGGGGAGCAACATAATGTTGTCACTTCTGGTTTGTGTTGAGAAAGGAAGTCAGAACACTCTAGAAATAAGGACAATTCCTCTCTTGCCTTGAAAACCCTATGAGGATGTCGCAGATCAGCTGCAACTTGATGGTACTTAACACACATATACAGAGGACATGATGCAGCCATGGCTTCTCCTAAGCCCCATTTATCTCCCACGTCTCAGCATGGGGCTACATTGCACAGATCCCCTTCTCAACCCATCTAAAGCTTGTGAAGACCATTCCCCATCTTCTGGCAGTGAATGCCACTGAGAGCCCAGAGAAGACCCAGAGAAGATGAAGTTCTCCTGAAATTACAACTGATCTTCAGACAACAGTTCTCCTATAGCAGGGGTCTTCAAACTATGGCCCTCCAGATGTTCATGGACTACAATTCCCATCAGCCCCTGCCAGCATGGCCAAGTGGCAGGGCTCATGGGAATTGTAGTCTATGAACATCTGGAGGGCCATAGTTTGAAGACCCCTGTCCTATAGGAACTGTGGGTGGACTCAATGGTCTATCCTTGCTGAGCTCCTTCCCTCAACCACACTCTACTATCTGCAGAGAGGTGGCGCAACCTAGCCTTCCTCCATCTGTCAGAGCCAAAGTAAATATTACAGTGTCCAAGGGTGTGACCCATGGTCACTGATGCCATTTTTAGAAGAATTTGGCCATCTACAAAGCACTTTGATGGCCCAGTCATGATTGGGCCTGTGGCATGAAGGGACCAGGGGATCCTGTACCGCCCTCTGCATGCCTTTTCAAGTGCTGGAGGCGGACTGCCATATTCTAGGGCAGGGGTCTTCAAACTATGGCCCTCCAGATGTTCGTAGACTACAATTCCCATGAGTCCTAACACTTGGCCATGCTGGCAGGGGCTGATGGGAATTGTAGTCCATGAACATCTGGAGGGCCATAGTTTGAAGACCCCTGTTCTAGGGTCTTATTACACCAGTCAAGCCACTAGACCACATTGATTTCAGAACATTAAGTAACAGACCTTTTTGCTTACCAATGGAGCAGTCATCTCCAGAATAGCCATCATGGCACTCGCAAACTCCTTGTTGGCACTTGCCGTGCCCGCTGCAGTTCTCTGGACACTCCAACTGCCCACAGTCTGGGCCGGTGTATCCCTTGTGGCAGGAGCACACTCCACCCTTCAAGCAGCGCCCTCTCTGGTTACAGTCCTTGGGACAAGACTTGGTGCCACAGGCCGGGCCTGTGAAGCCCGATTCGCACACGCAGCGTCCATCACGGCACTCTCCACGTCGGTTGCAGTTACTCGGGCAGGCACGGGTCCCACAGTCAGGCCCGGAGTAGCCAGGATCGCACATGCATCGTCCTGACACACATTTGCCATGACCCTGGCAATCTTGGGGGCAGGCCGGATCGGCACACGAAGGGCCAACGTATCCCGGAAAGCAGGAGCAGCGTCCATCCACGCAACGGCCTTGGTCATTGCAGTCATCTGGGCAGGAAAGTGATTCTTCACATCGGACTCCTGAGTAGCCAGGTCGGCATTGGCAACGGCCATCCACACACTTGCCCTGCTGTGGGCCACCACACCCACCTGGGCAAACAGGCTGGGCACACGTGGGGCCACCCCAACCCAGTTCACATTCGCAGAGGCAGCGAGAGAGATCAAAAGAGCCATGGTGCGAACATAAGGTGCGAATGTCCGTCTGACCTGGGTGAGGAAACGAGAGAAAGGGGGAAAGGGGAAAAAAGAAAGAAGGAGAGGAGGGTCAACTTTTATATCTCAATCAAGCATTACCTCGTTTGCCTCACAGAGCCATTTTTTTTCTTTATGGATGGGTTTGTGATAGTGATGTGAGACTTATAAAGCAGGGTTTGCACAATAATGAGACAGAGGCAGTTGCTTACTGAAATAAAGTTTACTTACTATAAAAGAAGGGAAGGGTAACTTGGAAAACAAAACAAGAAATATCTTTCTAACTAGCTAGCTCATTCAGCTAGCTTGTTGCTTGACTATCACATGGCCAACATTCTACTAGAGCCGTGGTGGCGAACCTTTGGCACTCCAGATGTTATGGACTACAAGGGCTGATGGGAATTGTAGTCCATAACATCTGGAGTGCCAAAGGTTCACCACCACTGTACTAGAGAGAGCATATACAGAGAGTAACAAATAATATATATCTATTGTCTACGTACAGACCTGCATGTAGCCCATGCCAGGTCTGCTTGACCAATAGGGATCAATTACCTGGTCACTGACTTCTGAACTCACTAACTAATTAGCATGCATCAATTAACTCCTTCATTACTGGATTGTGTGACTGGCAATTAGAAATTAGGGTTTGGGGGAACCCACATTTGAACCCCCTCTCTGCAATGAAAGGTTGTTGGGTGACCTTGGGCCAGTCACACTCTCTCAGCAGAACCTACCTCGCAAGTTTGTTGTGAGGGTAAAGTGGGTCTCCACTGAGGAGGATATAACCACCTTGGCTTCTCAGGTATGCATGTCTTTTCTTCCACCTGCAAAGTCTTACCTGTGCTTGCTTGGATGCTAGCCGGTGAGGTGCAGCAGCTGCCTCCAGCTTGGCAGGTATCCCGAAGCTCCCGTACTTCATTCTCCAGTGCCTCCAGCCGTCTCAGTACTTCCTGGGTGTCCTCCATGCCTGGTGGGCACCCGCAAGCCGGTGGGGGCAGGTTGATGCGGTGGGTGAAAACCACGTGCTCCTGATCCGGCCCTTCTAGGGTGTGCTCATAGAGACCCCCTCCTCGTGAGGAGCCAGGCGGCCCCTGGACCTCCTGCGGTGCATCGGAAGCATCTTCCCCCTCATGCTCTGTGCTGTCCCCTGCTAGCTTTATGGTGTAGATGTGAGAAAAAACAGTGGCATTGGAGGGAATGGCCGGATGGGACACACGAGCTTCCCTAGCAGCTGCAAGCCAGAGGATCAGCAACTGGAAGCAAATCACTTTTTGTGACCTCCACATGTTGACAGACCTGTGCAGCAAAGGGCAAAAAAAAAAAGGAAGGTCAGTATTGAAGACAGCAGTGGCACAAAATGTAGTACAACAACAAAAAAGGCAGAAAGGGGAAAGGATGGCAGTGGAAAGTACTGTCATGTTACACCCAACTTACAGCAACTAGTAAAGTCTTCAAGGCACGAGACACACGGAGGTGCTTTGTCATTGTTTGACTCTGGGTAGCAATCCTGGACTTCCTTGGTGGTCTCTCATCTAAATACTAACCAGGATTAACCCTGCGTAGCTTCGGAGTTTTGACAAGATCAGGCTACCCTAGGCTGCCAAGATGAGGATAAGTAGACATTAGACTTTCACATCCTGCACGTGAGCTCCCAATGGCACCTGGTGGGCCACTGTGAGTAGCAGAGAGCTGGACTAGATGGACTCTGGTCTGATCCAGCAGGCTAGTTCTTATGTTCTTATGTTCTTAGACGTTTGTTATTTAGTAATGGTGCAGAAAGAATGGAGAAACTGGCTTTTTGGGGGGGGGCCTTCCTCAAAATACTGGAATTATCAGGCTACAGAGTCAGGGACCAGTCCAAAGTCATCTTGTAATAGTATTGCCAACCTACAGGTGGTCAAATCTACGTACAAACTGTAGGTTCAGGGGGAAAAAACACCTCAAACCATAAACAATGACAAAAGTGAACCCAATAGGACCGTGGTGGTGAACCTTTGGCACTCCAGATGTTATGGACTACAATTCCCATCAGCCCCTGCCAGCATGGCCAATTGACCATGCTGGCAGGGGCTGATGGGAATTGTAGTCCATAATATATCTGGAGTGCCAAAGGTTCGCCACCACTGCAATAGGAAATACTGACATGCAAAAATTACTGTGCAACAATCAAAACAGCACACTAAAAAGTTGGATGTAACAAAAACATCTACAACTGCTCGGGGCTTGTACTGCTGTATGGCTAGACACGTCTAACAACAAAGGAACGTGGTACACTAAGCCTCTGGTACATCCATATAACATAGTTTCATTCCCAGGGATACAAGTGCCCACTACAAATGACTGAAGGTAGAACGCCTGTCATTCTTCCAAGAATCTTGGTTTCGCGGGGTCTGCGCCCCGTCGTCAGCTTTCTTTTCAAACGTCAACACTGCCTGTGTTATATTTGGGCTACAATTGTGCATGAAAACCATTTATTACAGTACGTACATTTATGCATCTCGTCAACATTTGTTTTATCACTTTCTAAAGTGCAGTGCATTTTGATGAGTACAGTCAATTAAATATTATAATAACCTTTTTAATAAATCTGCTGTCTGTAATAAATATTAATGAATGTTTTAAATATTTTGAAAACCAAATATATGCCATTAAAAGCACTGATGGTGGCGGTGCTTAGAGAGCTCCCAGAAATCCAGCTGATCTCCAGATAACAGAGATCATTTTCCCTGGAGAAAATGACTGCTTTGATGGGTAGACTCTTGGGCATTATACCTCTCTGAGGTTCCTCCTCTCCCTGAGCCCCATCCTCCTCAGGCTCCACTCCTAAATCTCAGGAATATTCCTGTTGGAATTGGCGACCTTTTGAGGGTATGAATCAGAAGTGTAGCTGTAAGGGGACAAGGGGGTGCTATGCACCAAGGGGTGCACCCCTGTAGAGGCATGGAGAGGGCGTGGCATGGCGTTCCAGGATGTGGCAGGGGCATTCTGGGGAGGGGCGGGGGCATTCCAAGACGGGACGGGACGGGGTAGAAGATGCACCAGTGCACTGAGCGCTTTTTCCCCTTGCTACGCCTCTGGTATGAATGCATATGCGCAAAAAGTTGTAAGTGTTTGCCACAAGACACTTCGTTGTTTTTGCCTTCCTGTAGTCAGTCTAAGTATATGGGGGGAACTTGGGGAAGGGATCCAGAGACCAGGGATTGCAGGCCCAGTCTTAAAGTGCACTATAGTGATATAGAAGAAGAAGAAGAAGAAGAGTTTGGATTTATATCCCCCCTTTCTCTCCTGCAGGAGACTCAAAGGGGCTTACAATCTCCTTGCCCTTCCCCCCTCACAACAAACACCCTGTGAGGTAGGTGGGGCTGAGAGAGCTCCGAAAAGCTGTGACTAGCCCAAGGTCACCCAGCTGGCCTGTGTGGGAGTGTACAGGCTAATCTGAATTCCCCAGATAAGCCTCCACAGCTCAGGCGGCAGAGCTGGGAATCAAACCCGGTTCCTCCAGATTAGATACTGGACTAGATGGACTCTGGTCTGATCCAGCAGGCTAGTTCTTATGTTCTCAAGGAGGCTCCTGCATTGCAAGACAGCACAATCCCCCCCCCCCCCGAAATGAGGCTGGGGTCCTCCCTGCAGCGCAGACACATCCAGATCCATACATGCCTTATTAGTACACCTCTCTTTTCTCTAACTTCATGCATTCACAGAAAGGCTTTCTTAATGCATTGTGGCTAGATGGGCACCAGATCAATTAGTTGGTTTTCAAGTCCGCTCTTGCAACACTTCGCCACAGGATAAAGAGCTGCTGAGGGAATTATTAAGCACAAGGAGAAGACTGCCTATCGCATTGATGTGGACAGTAGGAATGTAAACAGAGGCCAGATAGGGATCCCACAACACGCCCCGTAGCTAGGCGGTTAGGAAACAGTAACAGCAGCGGAAAAGAGAGCGGCAGGGTGCTCCGAAGCCCTGGCCAAGAGTCAGATGCTGAGGAGGAAGCTGGCAGAGAAGCGAAACCGGATTAGATAAGAGTGGGCCAAGGGAAGCACAAACGTATCCTTAGAACTTCCAGCAGATAATGGATGCTCAACAGCAGATTGAGTTGCTTACAGAGGTTTTGAGATCTCTTTCCTTAGAGTCAGTCTGCTCAGAAAACTCACAAAGCAGGCTTCTGCAAGAAAGTCAGGCCTGCATGGCTTTTGAGCCCACAATGACAAAATAGGGGGGGATGTGCTTGTATTCTAAGAATGGCAGGAGAACACTGCTGGTTGAAAGCAAATGTCAGTCCAGTCCAACATCCAACATCCCACAGACATGCCTCTGGAAAACCTACAAGGAGGGGGACTTGGAGGCCAAATATTGGTACTTTTCTAGCTGTCACCCCTCTCCACCAGCAACAGTGCTGTTTAGGCGTAGCATTTTTGGGAATGGCTAAAACGTCTCAGTGATGCCATGATGTGATCAGAAGGGGTGCCACATGACATTTATCCCCAGAAGCTCCACGAGAGATCAGTAGTAATTCCAAGAAATCTACTGGCACCACTTGGAGACTGGCAAACCTAGAAGGAGGGCATAAGAACATAAGAACAAGCCAGCTGGATCAGACCAGAGTCCATCTAGTCCAGCTCTCTGCTACTCGCAGTGGCCCACCAGGTGCCTTTGGGAGCTCACATGCAGGATGTGAAAGCAATGGCCTTCTGCGACTGTTGCTCCCGATCACCTGGTCTGCTAAGGCATTTGCAATCTCAGATCAAAGAGGATCAAGATTGGTAGCCATAGATCGACTTCTCCATAAATCTGTCCAAGCCCCTTTTAAAGCTATCCAGATTAGTGTCCATCACCACCTCCTGTGGCAGCATATTCCAAACACCAATCACACGTTTGCATGTGTGTGGAGACCTGGTGGTATGAAGAAGAGGGGAAGGGAGCCCTGGGAACTCTGCTTCGGGCCTCTCAAAATCTGGAACCGGCCTTGATGCTCATAATTCATTTGTCAAATGTCCACGGCCTCTTGCTTTGTAGTAGGGCTATGTATCAACATGCAACCAAGAATCAAGGCTGAGCAATAGTAAAATATATGAAATATGTAGTTGCACATAAAAGCTGCATGGATCTAATGAATTTTTCTTTTTACTATATTTGCAGTGAAAAATATAATATATAACATATGCATAAAAAATTCACCCACCGTGAACTAATATAAACAATCTTATGTCCAACTTATAACTTTAACCAAATGTGATATATATATATGTGTGATATATATATAAAAACATCTAAATCAACAAAATATATTATACAGAATAATCCATTTTTCATAGTATCTGTCTATTTTATGTCTGTTCTGATAATGTTTTAGAAGTCCAATATATCTCCGTAATGGTGTATTTCACAGTTCCATCAATGCACGTTAAACTTGCCAGATCCACTTTGGGAAACACTTGGATAGTTGAGGTTAGAGAGCCTAAGAAGGACATTAATTTCTCCAGGGCAGGGGTCTGCCACCTGCGGCTCTCCAGATGTTCATGGCCATGCTGGCAGGGGCTGATGGGATTTGTAGTCCATGAACATCTGGAGAGTCGCAGGTTGCAGACCCCTGCTCCAGGGAAACTGATCTCTGTAGTCCAGAGAAAAGATGGCATTCTGAGGAATTATCAGATCTGATCTGGAAACTGGCATCCCTACTTTGCATCAAGAGGGTTCGATTCTAGAGGGTTCAGTCTCCAGTTGCAAAGATCTCAGGAAGCAGAGCAGGCAAAGAGATTTCCCAACCTGTGAGCCTCTGGTGTGTTGACCATACAATGCCAGGCTAGATTAAGTAGGCCAAGAACTTTAGCCAGGCTTGGTTCACACAAGAAGGCATTAGGATAGCCACAAGATCGCAAGTAAGTGCATTGTGGCTTTCAGCGTACCTTTGCTTAGGAAGAATTCCTCGTACGTACAAAACTAAAACATCAGGAAGAAAGAGGTGTGCCCCCCCTTTATTTGCTTGTTATTTTTCTACTTGCAGGGAGCATTTTTCATAAGGAAACCAAAATGGCGATCTTCGGCTGCAATCTAAAGAGATGCAGCTCAAACTCCTCACTTCCCAGCACGTATGCATCAAGCTTGAGTGTCAAGCAGCGTCAAAGAATTGCCAGTCCACTGTTGGCAACCCTCAGGACAGGCAGCGGGGCAGAGCCCTGATTAGGAGGTTGTGGGTTTTCCAGGTTGTATGGCCGCGTTCCAGTAGTGTTTTCTCCTGACGTTTCGCCTGCATCTATGGCTGGCATCTGTGGCTGGCTTTTTAAAAAGGGATTTAGTGATATATTTGTATTGAAATTTGTTTGTTTAGATTTGATTTGTTGTTTAGCTGTATTATGATTTAATTTTGTTGTACACCGCCCAGAGCCCTTCGGGGATAGGGCGGGATACAAAACCAATCGATCGATCGATCAATCAATCAATCAATCAATCAATCAATCAATCAATCAATCAATCAAGGTCAGGAGAAAACACTACTGGAACATGGCAATACAACCTGGGAAACCCACAACATACTAGTGATTCCGGCCTTGAAAGCCTTCGACAATACAGAGCCCTGATTATTGCCACTGTGGCCAGAAGGGATGCCACTTCATCTGGATAGCAGTCTGGGATTCACCCCCCCAAACCAATTTTCCTTTGAATTTTGCTCCCCCTGCTCCACCAAACAGCAGTAGGAACAGCCAGAGGTGGGATCCAGCAGGTTCTCACAGGTTCCCGAGAGTAGGTTACTAATTATTTGTGTGTGCCGAGAGGGGGTTACTAATGGGTGATTTTGCCACGTGATTTTTGCCTTAGTTACGTCCCTCCTCTCAGCAGTAGCGCGCAGAACTTGAAGCAGTCTAGCAGGAGGTGCACCGGCGTGTGTGGCAGCCTGCACCTGCGTGCATTCGTTTCCCGCCTAAGGACCGGCGCAGTGGCTGCGTCCTTGTCACAGCCCCGCCCAGGAATGCCCGGCCACGCCCCCATCGTGCCCCGCTCAGCCACATTGGCGCTACGACACAGTTTGAATCCCACCACCATGGGAACCTGTTACTAAAATGTTTGGATCCCACCACTGGGAACAGCTGAGGTCCAACTGGAACTCCCACGGGCTGCAGGTGTCCCGCTGTAGTGGAAAACGTGGCCACTCTCACTTAGCAAGGATTCTGGCCTGCTGAGGGAATGGAATGTCTGTTCACTTTCCTAGAAGTCAGGCCGCTGGCTCCTATATAACTCGAACAGCTACCCGAGAAGAAACGATGCCGGAGTTTTCTCTGTGCCACGAGAGGGGAAAGAGCTTTATTGCTTGAATTTCTGCCTATTGTCTGGCTATGAAAGGAACAGGAACTCCAATAGGGGGGGGGGGGGACCAACATGTAGCCTGAATTAACCTTGCTGTATCCTTGGGGAACCAATTCCTGCCCGCCTTTCCATCTTTCCACACACACACATACACACAGAGAGAGAAAATTCAGGTCAATGCACTGCTGGAATCTTGGAGATTTAAACATCTGAGGCTCTGGAGAAAGTCTGCACAAATGCATTATTATTGCAGCTGCTGGCCTCAAGTGCTCCAATTTTTTTTCCCCCAATAAACTTTCTGGACTTCCCTTCGTTTCCTCCAGAGGCTACTCTGTTACTTACTGAGAGTAAATAAAATGCTTGTTATCCTCAAGCTATATGAATGGGGCTCTCAGAGAACCAGGAATGATGGTCCTCCTCCTCCTCCTCCTCCTCACCCCCTAAGACCCACCAGCCAAGCCCCAGTCCTTCACGAGAAGCCGCACCAGACAAGCCTCCCGTTTCCCACCCTTCCCAAAGCTGCTTTGTGTGTTCAACACAGTTACCTTTTCTTTAAAAAATATAACAGATTCTGATTAATAGGTACGCAGGCCAATACGCCCTTCTAATAAATAAAGTATACGCATTCTTTCTCTCCCCTGCCCCCCCAGGAGGGAACAGGAGTGCCCTGGCTGACTCATCAGCCCAGCATTCCCGCCACAAGCCAATTCTGTCACCTCACCGCACGCCCAGCCCCGAAAGAGGATTAAGTGTGGTGTTTCAAACTGGGACAGCGCAGCCAGGAAGGCCTTGGTGCCAAGGGACTCTTCCAAGGGACGGTTTCTCGGCAGGCAGGGAAAAAAAATACACTTTGCGTGTGCTCTGAGGCATTTTCTTCCACATGGAGAGCTCGTTAGCCCCAATCTCCAAAAAAATGGCGACCGCAATTCTCGGAATAAAGTCGACGGCCCATTGTGCACAGAGCATTTCCCACAACATTTCCCGCCCAGCAGTGCCTTCGCGTTTAGGTCTTGTTTACGCATGAGGAGGTGCCGCACCAATGCTAAGTGGCCTGTGCAGCTTGTCTGCCTCCACTTTATTTATTTGTTTGTTTGTTTGTTTGTTTGTTTGTTTATGGGTTTTTTATACTGCCCTACCCCCGAAGGGCTCTGGGCGGTGCACAACATAATTTCCTCATACAGCATATTCAGGGTCAATCCCACGTCCATTGCAAGACTTTTTTTTTTAGCCCTTTAAATGTAATATCGGCATTCCCTATATCGATATTGTGCAGGCTGCTATCACTGGGGGTTTTTTGTGTAAGGAAATGCCAGCTGTTGATCCATTTAAAGAGCTAAAAAAACCCAATCTTGTGATGGATGGGGGAGCAAACCCAGAGAGAGTGAAACCCTGAAACGAGGGGACACATCGGGGTTTCTCCGCTCTCACTAGCCATGGCGCTTCCGAGACCTTCAGTACCATAAGTGGGATCGCGTTAGTACAGAAATCTCTGTCCAAGAGGAAACTTACCCTCGCTGCGGGGCAGAACACCAGTGAATAATCAACCAAAGTAATCAAATAGCTAATAAAACGGTAAGCAACAGTTAAAAACAGCTGGATTTTTTTAAAAAAATGCAATAAACACTGTTCCCCTCTGCCCTTTTTCTACACGAGAACGCAAAATTACAACCAGCCAGATAAAAATATGGAAAAACGGTTTAGTACAAAGCAGAATTCTCCGAGCACTAAAACAAAGTCACAGTGTTATGAAACAATTGAACGAACACCTGCACAAATTAAAAAAGGTTTTTCGTTGGCACCTAAAGCTTAGCAGTAGGGCACCAGGGAAAGCCCTGCAGAGAGGGTGTTCCACAGCTGAGATGTCACCACAGAAAAAGCCTGTCTCTAGCTGCCACCCACCTTACTTCAGAAGATGGAATCACACAGGGTGGGCCTGCGATTCAGTCTTAACTGGCAGACAGGAGAAGGCTTTCTTATGACTTTACACACTCCAGATCAGGTTGACGCTTTTTTCCCTTGCCACAACTCTTATGCTGCTGGCAGGGACCTAAGATACAGAACTGGAGCAAGTGAGCCTTGTTCCTGACGTGATGAAGAGAAGTGGACCCCTCGGTTTACCATCCCAGCCAGCTATCCTCACCTCTTTATTTTATTTATTTATTTATTTATTTCTTGGATTTTTGTATCGCCCCATCCCCGAAGGGCTCTGGGCGATGTACAACATATAAAAACAATGTAAGACAGTTAAAACCTTAAAACGTTAAAGCAGCGGTAAAACCATAGAATAAATTCTAACAGTTATACAACAAGTCACAATAGAATAATATATATATAATATAAGTGGCGTCCGATATCCAACTTTAAGTTCCCTCTTCCCCCCAAAGTGGGGAGGGGATGGTAGGTCTCCTCGGGTGACAACGGCCCAGATGTCGGGGCCAGAGGAGAGGGGGCACAGTCAGCGGCTGGTTTCTCCAAAGGCCCGGCGGAACAGCTCCGTCTTACAGGCCCTGCGGAACTCACTAAGGTCCCGCAGGGCCCGGACAGCTGGAGGGAGAGCGTTCCACCAGGCCGGGGCCAGAGCCGTAAAGGCCCTGGCCCGCGTGGAGGCCAGCCGCATCGCCGAAGGGCCAGGGACCACTAGTAAATTGGCCTCAGTTGATCGGAGAGGCCGTGCAGGGACATATGGGGTGATGCGGTCTCGAAGATCTTAACTGATCCCAAAATTCGACAGGCTGTTTCTCTGGCTTGATGCAACGTGCTTCCTTCCACCAGAAGATTCAGCAGAGAGAATCACTGTATTGTCGAAGGCTTTCACGGCCGGAATCACTTGGGTGCTGTGTGGTTTCCAGGCTGTATGGCTGTGTTCTAGCAGCATTCTCTCCTGATGTTTCGCCTGCATCTGTGGCTGGCATCTTCTGAGGATCTAAAGATGATCCTCTGAAGCAGCCAGCCACAGATGCAGGCGAAACGTCAGGAGAGAATGCTGCTAGAACACAGCCGTACAGCCCGGAAACCACACAGCACCCAAGAGAGAATCATATTGCAACCACTGATAGAACTTGCAGTCGCACCCTTTGTATTGGAAGAAACCGTCCACCATGTCCTTCACCACTGCCCTTTTTACAACTCTGTGCGGAAAAACTTACTTGAACCCCTTTTCTCTGGCCTAGACAGCATTGTGGATGCTGACCAAACTCTGCTTTTGTTTGATAGCAACTCTGTCTCAACACTGGAACCTACAGCCAAATTTCTGTGTGTCGCTGTCACCCAATTTTTCGCCAAACAGAACTTTTAATCCTTTCTTTAAAAAAAAATATTGTTTTATTTAAGTATCTTATATTTTATATTCTTCAAGCCTATTGCATATTATATATATCTTTAAATGCCATTAAAGGTTTCAATTTCAATTTCAAAAGAGGTGGACAGATGTTTACGTCAGGCAGACAGGAGTATGGCTTATTTTAAAAAGCAAGCATTAGATTTGTTAAGGACATTTAGGCTGGTTCCGCAGAGGCAAACAAACTCGAAGTAGGATGCTATAAAACCTGGTTTTTTTTTGGGGGGGGGGGGGGACAGGACTTCACACAGGTCCTGCTCCCAAAACGAGTCTGCCCCATTTTATTTCCCCTAGCCTGTTTTTTTTAAAAAATCACCAAACTAGCTACGTTATTGTGAGTTTTCTGGGCTGTGCGGCCATGGTCTGGTGGATCTTGTTCCTAACGTTTCGCCTGCATCTGTGGCTGGCATCTTCCGAGGTGTATCACAGAGAGAAGTTTGTTACACCCTGTGTCCGAACTAGAGATTCTTTTGAAAAATCCCGGGTTGGAGCCATTCCCGAGCGAACGACCAGGCAGAAGGCACTTTATTTACCTCCCTTCTATTGCGCCCTCCATGGTGAGGGAGAAGACAACTACCATTGCTCGCCCATTCCATAGAGACCCCTTTTCCTTTTATTTTTTTTTAATTTTGCAGGTTGCATCTGCATAGCTATACAGGTACATCCAGTCATATCATGAGACAATTGGCATGGCTGTGGGGGTTCATCTCTGCATGCCTGCGTAGCTACGCATGTGTAGCAGGAAGTGTTTTTTTAAAAAGAGAAGCCTCTCCGTGCAAAGCATGAAAGCAACCCAGATTGTTTCTAGGGGCTCCAATCGCTGCCTGCATGGAACACATGTGAATGGGTAAACAGGAAATCGGATTCATTTATCATGACTGCAACCTGTTACACATTTGCTGTGTGGAATCAGCCATACATAGTCTTAGACTGAAGTGGCTGAAAGATAACTTCTGAAAAATCAGAAGTGTCTTTTTACAACGTTCTCTTTTGTACACCAGTGTCTGCTAGGATTGCCAGTTCTGAGTTGAGTAATTCCTGGTGATTTTGGCGGAGGAACCTAGGGACAGTGGGGCTGGGGGAGGAAGGGACATCAGTGGGGTATAATTCCATAGATCCCACCCTTCAAAGCAGCCATCTCTCCCTGGGGAGCTGATCTCTGTTATCTGAATATTGGTTGTAATTCTGGGAGATCTCCAGCCACAATCTGGAGGCTGGTAATCCTAACTCTTGAAGAAGGATCAGTGGAGCATTGCTTGACCCCCATCTTTGCCCAATTACTTTAGTTAAGGAAGGATTTCACAAAACAAAGGTGCAACTGTGGGAATGAGATGTGGACTTGAAGTCTTGGCTTCAAATGTTGCCTCTGGTATAAAGTCAGTAGCTGGATTTTAAGTAATCCCTTCTGCAGAAACATAAATTACCCAATACTACTCTACCATATATTCGGCAGTACTTGGAACACTACAGCTGCAAGCTCACAATTTATTTTATTTTATTGAAGAAGAAGAAGAAGAAGAAGAAGAAGAAGAAGAAGAAGAAGAAGAAGAAGAAGAAGAAGAAGAAGAAGACGATGATGATGAAGATGATGATGATGATGATGATGACGAAGACGAAGATGACTTACAATCTCCTTTCCCTCCCCCCCCAACAAACACCCTGTGAGGGAGGTGAGGCTGAGAGAGCTCAGAAGATCTGTGATTAGCCCACAGTCACCTAGCTGGCATGTGTTGGAGTGCACAAGCTAATCTAGTTCCCCAGATAAGCCTCCACAGCTCAAGCGGCAGAGCAGGGAATCAAACCGGGTTCTCCAGATTAGAGTGCACCTTCTCTTAACCACTACGCCACTCCTGCTACTTCTTATTGACTTCCTCCTTGACTTCTTATTAGATTGGTTGACCACACCCTCCATCAAATGGGCTCAGAGCAGTGTTACACAAATGTACATGGCCGATACGTAAATACAATTTTGAGCAGCATGTCTTGAATTTAAGGGGAAATGGAGGTTCAGCACAGCTGTGTTAAGCTGCTTTATACCCAGGTTTCTATTTCCAATTTGGAGGAGGGGGCGTGGCTTAGCAGTCGAGCACCTCCTTTGCATGTAGAAGGTCCCCGGTTCAATTCCCAGGATATCTAGTTAGAAGATTAAGATAGCAGGTGATACAAAAGACCTCTGTCGGAGACGTTGGGCAGCGGCTGCCACTCTGAGTAGACAAGGGTCTGATGACGCTATAAGGATGCCCCATTTATGCTCACTCTGGCTGGCAGCTGCCCTCTGGGTCTCTGGGGTTGGTGATCCTCGCCATCTCACATCTATTTATACAGACAATTTGTATGCTGCCCCTCCAGAGAAGCTTTCTGCTGAAGGTACTGAATCTGGGGCCTAGTAGTGCTGGCAAAGCCTGCGCCTGATTCTGGAGTTAGTTATTGTCCCTTGGCAGAATTTGCGTTTGGAAGGCCTGGCGTGGATATTATCCCAATATGGCTTTGTAACAATCCAGCCCATTAGCATCATGGTTAAGGGCGAAGACAGGCCTACGCTTCCTGGGAAAAAACACACACGCACAAACGCCTTGAAATTTGATTTCAAATCCTTTCTACCACACTGAAAACATTAGATCTGTCTTCACCCCAAGGGAGCAGGCAGCAAATTGTGAAGCCCTTGCACCAAATGTCACGGACATGCCAGGCAATCTTAAGGAAGCTCCTATTGTAAAAAATAGTTTGATTAACCAGTCACAGGGGAGATGGGCATGTAACTTTGAGGCAGAGAGACAAACTGGCATAGTCAATTGGATCAGCTTTGCCAGTTTCACATACCACACTGCAAGGGCTTCATAATTTGCTGCTTGCTCCCTTGGGGTGAAGTCAGATCTAATGTTTTCAGTGTGGTACATACCAGTAGGAGCATAGAATAGAATAGAATAGAATAGAATAGAATAGAATAGAATAGAATAGAATAGAATAGAATCTTTATTGGCCAAGTGTGATTGGACACACAAGGAATTTGTCTCCGGTGCATATGCTCTCAGTGTACATAAAAGAAAAATACATTTGTCAAGAATCATAAGGTACAGCACTTAATGATTGTCATATAGGTCTAGTAAGCAATCAGGAAACAATCAATAGTAATAAAAACATAGATTGCTGGTTTGTCTAGTACAGTGGTGGCGAACCTATGGCACGGGTGCCAGAGGTGGCACTCAGAGCCCTCTCTGTGGGCACGCACAAACAGATCCCACCCACACACACACATCTAGGCTTGCCTGGGCCGCCGGGCTCGATTATTAGCATTAAACCTAAGACCTAGTTTTGGGGAAGCAGTGTAGGTAACCCTGCTAAGCGCTGTTAAACCCCACTGATTTTCATGCGAAGAACTAAAGCGCGATCCTTTACCTGGGAGTAAACTCAGTTGCTGGCAATGGGGCTTGCTTCTGAGTAAACCCTCTTGGGTCGTGATTCACCCGTTGGAAGAGTTGCACGGTTGCTTCAAAGCAAAGCCACCAAGCTTACTCCCGAGTAACGCACACCTTGGAGCCAACTGGTTTTTCTAAACTAAAACCTCAGTATTTAAGTTAAATTGCCGTGTTGGCCCTTCGCAATAAATAAACGGGTTTTGGGTTGCAATTTGGGCACTCGGTCTCAAAAAGGTTCGCCATCACTGGTCTAGTACCATAAGGTCTGCTGGATATGGTTGTCATAGGCCCACTGATACAGCTGTTGCTTACCAGCCCTCCAACAGCTGGAGGGAGGAATATATATACACACAGATAGATAGATAGATAGATAGATAGATAGATAGATAGATAGATAGATAGATAGATAGATAGATAGATAGATAGATAGATAGATAGATAGATAGATAGATAGATAGATAGATAGATAGATAGATAGATAGATAGATAGATAGATAGATAGATAGATAGATAGATAGATAGATAGATAGATAGATAGATAGATAGATAGATAGATATCTTTCTCCATCTCTACAGGATTTTTAAAACCATAAGAACCTTTTCCACAGGCACAGCATACCACAGATTTCCCCAGTGGACAGACCTTATATCTTGGACATGTTTTCTGTGAAATTAATCGGCATGCCTCTTCCACCCCCACCCCCAAATACTAGTTTGTGTCTCCACCCAAACTTTAAGATTGCAAGTTCAGTGTGGACTTGACAAAGGTGATCCAATCCGTCATCCTAGTTTGTATCTCTGCCTGAGCATTAAGATGGAAGTTCTATGTGAAACTGGCAAAGCTGATCCAATTGACTATGCCAGTTTGTCTCTCTGCCTCAAAGTTACATCAGTAGTTTGGTATGACAAAGATAATTTTTTAAAAAATCCTTTTGAAAGGGGGTGGGAGAGAGGATAATGTGGAAGAAGGGGAGGTTGGGCAACTACACAGGGAATGGGTAAAGGCCAAGTCTTTGCACAAAATATAAGCAAAAAAACCCACTGGAGCAGGTTTCTGAAAGAACAGAAACATGTACCCCCCCCTTCCCCCCACACACACACAAAGAACCACATCTTTTAAAATCAAAATAGACCTGCAGTAATTCACAGTTGTTACTGTGGCAGGCCCTTGTCAGTTTCCTCCTGCAAAATCAACTTCCCCTGTCAATTTCACTAACTCATACCTGCAGACACATTGTATCTTCACTTTAATGTTGCATCACTAAATCAAGATGAAACTGACAAAGTTGATACAACTGATCTGGCGTGTGTGTGTGTGTGCCCTAAGGTTACATTGCTAATGCATTATGACAAAGAAAAAAAATTAAAATTCCTTTTGAAAACAGAAGATGAGGGGGAAGATAAAATAGCTGAAGGGGAGGTTGGGTGACAACACCTGGGCAGGATAAGGGCCAAGTATTTGATGGGGTGGAGAATAAGAACTGTTTCGGCATGAGCGCATGCTCCAGGGAAGCAAGCTTGAAAGTGGATCAGAAAAACCCATCATGGTCAAAGTGCTCAGGAAAACAACACAGGAAAAATGAAAAGAAAACATTTCTGGAACTAAAGGGAGGGAAAGCATGCAGAACTCAATTTTTAAAATGTAGATTTAGTGATACACTAAAGATACACTAAAGATACACTTGACCAAACGTACTGGAGAAACATGCTAGACATCAATCTTCCCTATCATGGTCTCTTTTGAACTGGGCAACACGCATCTCTTCTGGATTCGGAACAAATGCACCAGACCCAAGATCTAAGTGGCGTCTGTACTAAAGCAGAAACTCCATATGCTGGTTCTTCAGGAATGTCAGGAGCTGAAAGTATAACAGCTGCATGGCAAAGCCCTTGATTGCCTTAATGGACTGCTGAAGGACTAACTACAGTCACCTGTTGGCAGTCAGCCAAAGGGAATGACTAAGCATGATTGCATCAGCTATATATAAGAGTCATGTGACCTTTGACTGTACTAGCCATAGGCTAATTAATGTATCATAGTGTATATAAGTAAGCAAACTCAGTTAAGCATGTTCCTTGCTGGGGACAGGACCTAAGCCGAAGGCTCTGTCCGTTTAAACTGTATATATTGTATCAATGCCAATACATCCTTTCTTTGAGTGAACTCCCTGGCTCCAGTGGTTATTGCCGCACTCTGTGTATGCTCAGTTGCGCCTACGCTGTCAACTCGTGTCAAGGAAGACATGGTGATTGTGTGCTTTGGGAGACTCATGTGTTGTGCATCAGTTCCACTCATTGTTCCAGGATGGTATCTGAAAATCATTCTCCTACGTGTGATGTGGGGAACATCGACCAGGGGGGCGGGAGGGTTGCTCAGTTGCACCAGTTCGCAGCATCCAACTCAGAGGCATAATGTTTCCCACGGACATGTGCGTGCACAGTCTAAAGTGCATTCTTGGATTTTATCAGACCAAATAAGACAAGTGGTACACATGCGAGTGGTACACATATTAGGTTTTATGCACAAACATCCCACTTACGACTCAGTGTGGATGTTCAGAGGTGCAGAAGGATCACTGGGATGGGCATGAAGACAAAACATGCTGCCCCCCCCTTGCTTCCCACCCTGTGTAGATAACAGATTGTCTGGTCAAGATATTCAGACACGCACATAGAGTTTAAGTATACACAAGCCATGTGTAAAGAAATATAAAGAAATAAAGCGTTGTGGATGTTCATAGATACCAGGAGATAGAGATGGTCGCAGAAAGAAAACATGCTGGTTCCAGAAAGTGGAACCAAATCTTGCACACAACAGGGGAGAAGCTCTGAGGAAAAAACGTGGCTTTCTACAATGGATGTGGAAGGTCATGTTCCATAGGGAGATGTTGTGCTACACTCCGTTGACTGCATTTCCTCATCCTTGCCAGACACCTTGAACTCTCAGGTGGCTGCATATATGTTCCACCAAGTTGCAAGCCTGTGGCAGGAAGTAATGTGACATCACAATGAGGAGACCGAAAGAGCAGAAACCTTGCTTTTACTAGAAAAATTTTTTCCCCACAATTAGGGTTACCAATTACCTCACCCACTGTCTGATGCCCACCTTTTCTGACTGTGGTAAACAGCAGCAGGGAGAAAATGGAAGGGCTAGAATGTTGACCCACAATGCTGTGGCATCATTTCCAGCTGTGTAACGGGAAGTGAGGTCACCAGG
Organism: Sphaerodactylus townsendi; assembly: GCF_021028975.2. Lineage (NCBI taxonomy): Eukaryota > Metazoa > Chordata > Lepidosauria > Squamata > Sphaerodactylidae > Sphaerodactylus > Sphaerodactylus townsendi. The sequence continues at coordinate 12,454,518 of NC_059427.1, forward strand.
TGCCATTATGTTATGTTCCTACTCTGGCCCAGCCTTTGTACTTCATTCTGAAGATTTCTCCCTCGTCCAATGACATACTGGCTGGGGGAGGTTTCCTTTTCACATTTTGCAGTGTAATAAAAGATGCTGGGTTTGCAATAAGATTCTCTGTTTTCTTCATATCGATATTGCGCTCTACCAAATAACAAATATTGACCTGCAAAGATTCTTTGCCCATTTTGTTTCCATTCTCCGGCAGCTGGGAAGGGGGGCAGTGATAGCAGGACACAGGCCGCCGAACTGCGTAATCTAGATTTTTGCACTCTCTTCTAATCCTCAATTCTTTTTCCTACAGGGTGCAGTGCTCGCGATGTGTTCTGTTAAACTCAGGCGCTTTGTGTCTCATCCATCCAAGCAGACAGCGCTAACAATAACCTTTCTGTGTCCAAATACTACCCATCTGTGAATGAGCACCGCGTTTGCCTGTGATTCCTCCATTTTCTGCAGAACCCAGTGTGGCAGGGTGAAAAGTGATCAAAGCAGAACGAGAAGGAAGGAGGTGGCCACAGAGAGGTGAGAAGGTGAGAGGCATGTGTGGGAATGCGAGGAAGTGGGAAGGGAGAAGCCAGGTGAGTGGAGGGAAGATGTCCAGAGCAAATCTGTGCTCGCGGGCAAATTTCTATCACACTGGTGGCGAAGAAAGTTAAAGTTGAGCTGAAATTGGTGTCGCTCAGTGCAGGGGAACTGGAAAGTGAAAATGGGGCTTGAAGAAATATGTCTGTTCAGGACATTTTGCCCTGACAGAAGCTGGCGATCCAGAGACCTTGTGCATAATGAGCCAGAGTCTTCTGGGGTTTGCCAGCCCAGCGCAACTCAACTCACCATCTTGTTGTCCCTCTGAGCATGCACGCAAAGAGAAGCAAGCAGTTTTAAAAATGGCAGATCTATAAGTGTTTGTGATCATCCTGAGGGTCCCACCCCATGAGTTGAAGACCAGTTTTCCAGTCCTCCCAGAGCTCAGAAGCTGTCTGGTGATGGCTATATTTAGGACACTATCACGAAAACCAGGAGTAACTATCACAGACACTTTGCATCAAATAAACAAACGTACCTAAATAAATTCATACACATGGATTCCAGATGTGCCCCTACTGGCTGCCCACTGCCAAATTCTTGCAGCCTGCCTGGAAGTCGTACAGTCAGATTGAGAAAATATGCCTCTGTAATCATCGATGTGTGGAAGAAGAGCTGTCATAATTCTCTGATAAGGAGGGGAATGAATTCTGGACCGGCTTAGAGCTCACCAGGGCGGTATGTGGGAAATCTGTGATTAGGATTGCCCATAGTTTTGAGGGCGGGGTGGCTAATTAAGTCAGAAAACAAGATAAAGCCGAGATCTGCATGTAACAAATTACTGTAGATCCAACAAATTCTAAAGCAACTAAATAAACACCCTTTAATGAGTATCCAGCAAGCATAACAAAATAATCCTAACATACAGAGGTGGGATCCAGCAGGTTCTCACAAGTTCCCAAGAGTAGGTTACTAACTATTTGCGTGTGCCGAGAGGGGGTTACTAATTGGTCATTTTACCATGTGATTTTTGCCTTAGTTACGCCCCTCCTCTCAGCAGTAGCGCGCAGAACTTGAAGCAGTCTAGCAGGAGGTGCACCAGCATGCGTGGCAGCCTGCGCCTGCGTGCATTCGTTTCCCGCCCAAGGACCGGCGCAGTGGCTGCGTCCTTGCCACAGCCACGCCCAGGAATGCCCCACCCCTGGAATGCCCAGCCACGCCCCCGTTGTGCCCCGCCCAGCCCCATTGGCGCTACACCACAGTTTGAATCCCACCACCATGGGAACCTGTTACTACAATTTTTGGATCCCACCACTGCTAACGTATAAAACTCTTTACAGCAACTACAGCAAAATAATCCTATCATAACATTCCCCTAAAAGAGTTAGATTCAAGTCCAGTAGCACATCAGGGACCAACAAGATTGGGGGGCGGAGGTGCATAAGCTGTCAAGAGTCAAAGTGAAAGCTTACATCCCACAAATCTTGTTCATCTCTAAGGTGATACTGGAGACAAGTCTACCTGTTTACTGCAGACCATCATGGCATCATCTCATACGTGCCTCAACGTTTCTTTCCTGGCTTTTTGAGTTGTCTGCAGATTCCCCCCAGTCTTTCCCCCCATTTTTAAAGTTAATTGTCTGCTCCACTTACCTGCTTTAAAGATCAAGAACCTGGCAACCGGGAAGAAAGGGTTTTTAACCCTTCGTGCTCTGTTTGTTTTCCCAGTACAAATCCTCCACCCCCCGAGCTGCAGTTCTCTGTGAAGGGAAAAAAGACAGAAGCCCTGGGGCAGAAAGAAGGGCTTACATATATCCTAACCACGGATTCTCTTTCTGGATGAGCTCTGATCAGAATTTGCATGAGCTCCAATCCATTAATAGTCCATCATACGTAGTTCTGGGATGACAGGGGGCTTCCCAATCTTACAGTATAATTTCCAGGCAGGCTTTGAAAACCCGGCACCGTGGGCGGTGGGGTCACATCTGGAACCCATGTGTTATGGGTTTCTTTGGGTTCATTTGCGTATCTTCGTTAAATGAACCCTCAAACTTGGCCGCCAGAAGGCAGCTGTTTCTGTAGAAGGCGGCCGGATCCCGTTTGCTCAATACCCCAGAATTCGTAAGAATTGGGGCCCAGACTAGTTCAATTTGAATGTGTTCTTTTTCCCCCTCCAGTAAATCCTGGAGTGAAGGCGGAGCAGAAAAATACGGCTTTTGCTTAACCTTATGATATAAGTTCCGGCCAAAAAGACAGGACTGACGCTAAAGATTTACTCAGTATGGTGACGTTAAGTTCAGTTTTTCTTCTGGGAATGAAGTTGTGGCATTATGTGACACCATCTCCTCTCTTTTTGCTCTACCGAGTGCCAAAACGGCAACCCAAAACCCACTTATTTATCGCAAAGTGCCAACACGGCAATTCAACCTGAATACTGAGGTTTTCGTTTAGAAAAGACAGTTGGCTCCGAGGCGTGTGTTACTCAGGAGTAAGCTTGGTGGTAGTCGGTGGCTTTGCTTTGAAGCAACCGTGCATCTCTTCCAACGTGTGAATCACGACCCTAGGAGGGTTTACTCAGAAGCAAGCCCCGCTTCCAGCAACCGAGCTTACTCCCAGGTAAAGGACTGTGCTTTTGTTCTTTGCATGAAAATCAGTGGGGTTTAACAGCGCTTAGCAGGGTTACCTACACTGCTTCCCCAAAACTTGGTCTTAGGTTTAATGCTAATAATTGAGCCCAGCAGCCCAGGCCAGCCTAGATGTGGGGGGAGGGGCACTCTGTTTGCGCATGCCCACAGAGAGGGCTCTGAGTGCCACCTCTGGCACCCGTGCCATAGGTTCGCCACCACTGCTATAGAACCAGCAAGTTTCCCAGAATAACTACATTGGTCTGAAACAAGGGAGGGGAGAGTGATATCTCTCTATTCCCCCAGAGGGCCTTCGAATAAGATGCATTGGGGGTTTTCTTCACCATTATACTGTTAAGGTCTTGATGTATGGGGAGACCAGTACTGAAAAGACAACTGTTACAGACCGGGTAACATCCAGAAAACCATCCTGCTTCCAAAATGGAAAAAAACCCACGTCCCTCGTACCTGAACAACCCCTTTGTCAGCTGTAGCCACCATGAACTGCAAACTTTCCACACGCAACCGTCTGTGCCCCATCTTGACTTTAGGGGGGTCTCCATCCCCCTCCACCCTTCACCATCCCCACTTTGTGTTCCCAAAACCATCCGATGTTTGCACAAACATGCTTGACCTTTGAGCAAAAAGCGGGAATCCCAGATCCAAGTCACACAAGCACAGCCTTAAGTCTCCTGTAAGCAGTTCTTTGGCTCAGAAAACAGAGTCCTCTTAACGAATGGCTCGTAAACAACCCTTGTTAATGATATCCTTTGCATTAACTCAGACTCAGCTTTGGGACCCAACCACAGCTCCCTCGCCCTCTTCCCCCTCCTTTGCACTTCTCAATCCCAATCTAAATTTAGAACCTCTCCCAACACCACAACCCTCCACAGCCCTTTGGCTAAGCACGCCAGATGTCCCTAGCGGGGCCAACTTGTCTCTTACGTTCTCATGGACAAGAGCTTATTCCACAGCAGCCAACATAGGACAAAAGGACAATACATTCCCAAGAACCATGGGATCTCTCAGAAGTTATTAGAGATTCTTCTGTCAGAAAGATGGTAATGTACTGTCAAAAGCCAATTACCCACCGGTGCAGAGGCAGGTGGTGGGACAGGAAGCGCATCAGGGCAAGAAATCTTGTCCCAACGCACTTCCTGTTTGCGGTGCGCCAAGAGAGGAGGCACATCGGGGCAAGATTTCTTCTTCTGATGCACTTCCTCTTGCCGTGCGCATGCTTCTCACTTTCCCCAGGGAAAGCAAGAGCACTTCTGGTGCAACTTTTCACACCAGAGCGGGGCAAGGTCAGGGAACCTCGTCAAAGGCTTTCATGGCCAGAATCAACTGGGTGTTGTGGGTTCTCTGCACTGTGTAGCTGTGATCTGCTAATTTTTGCCATGAAGTAGTATAGAAAAATATCTTACCACATGATGCCAGCCATGGAAACGTATGGAGCACAAACTGTCAGACCACAGACACACAGCTTGGAAAACCTACAACACCCAATGACAGATAGGTTTCATTCAAAGAATGGTAGATCACGGTTACCCCCGTAGCAGTGGTGGGATCCAAAAATTTTAGTAACAGGTTCCCATGGTGGTGGGATTCAAACAGTGGCGTAGCGCCAATGGGGCTGGGCGGGGCACGACGGGGGCGTGGCTGGGCATTCCGGGGGCGGGGCATTAATAATTTCTCTGTTACTGTAAAAAGCTCTTACTGTAAAAAAAAAGTTCCTAATTTCCAGCTGGTATCTTTCTGTCCATAATTTAAACTCATTATAGCAAGTCCTATCGTCTACTGCCAACAGAAACAACTACTTCTCCTCTAATTGACTGCCTGTCCAATACTTAATACTTTCAAATACTTAATTTTGTTTCTAGAAATCAAAAGAAGGACACTTTCCTTAAACAAGGAACTTTACCATACACTGGCGTAATGCCCATTGGGCAAGGTGGGCAGCTGCCCAGGGCATCACCTTGTGGGGGGCATCAAAATGCTGGGTTCGTTTTTGGGTATTTTAGTGGTTTTCCATTTGTGGCCTGCAGGGTGCGCAGTTTTTAGGCTAGTGGCACCAAAATTTCAGCATATCATCAGGAAACTGTCCTTATGCTACCCCCCAAGTTTGGTGAGGTTTGGTACAAAGAGTCCAAAGTTATGGACTCCCAAAGTGGGTGCCCCTATCCCCCATTGTTTCCAATGGGAGCTAATAGGAGATGGGGGCTACAGTTTTGAGGGTCCATAACTTTGGCCCCCCTGAACCAAACTGCACCAAACTTGGGGGGTATAATTAGGGCAGTCTCCTGATGAGACCCTGAAAGTTTTGAGACTGTGCCTTCAGAAATGTGCCTCCCACAGCCTGCAACCCCCATTGACAGCAATGCAGAAAACTCAATGCAGAACAAAGATTCTTGGGCAAATGTCTAGGATGTTCCTGCAGGGGGTGCATTTTTGGATGTATCGGCACCAAAATTTCAGGGTATCATCTGGAGATGATGGCACCCCGCAAGTTTGGTGCAGTTTGGTTCAGGAGGGCCAAAGTTATGGACCCTCAAAACTGTAGCCCCCATCTCCTATTAGCTCCCATTGGAAACAATGGGGGATGGGGCACCCCCTTTGGGAGTCCATAACTTTGGACCCCTTGAACCAAACCTCACCAAAAATGGGGAGTAGCATAAGGACAGTATCCTGATGATATGCTGCAATGTTGGTGCTGATATGTCTAAAGATGCACCCCCTGCAGGCACCAATGTCCTGGTGCAAAAAGAAATTTGGTCGTGGTGAAGTGGCCGCCCATGGGGGGGGGGGGCATCCAACTCAGGTTTTGCCCAGGGCTACAGTTTGCCCAGGGCTGCCTCGTTACGCCCCTGTTACCATATTTCTAAAACATGTTTTTAAAACAGCCCGACAGGGAGAATTATCCCGTTTTCCACCTTCGCTAACCAGCCACATAGGAAACAACAGGACTTTATGATTTTTGGACCTAATGGAATTTCTAACGGAAAAGCAGACCCAATTAGTAACCCCCTCTCGGCACACACAAATCATTAGCAACCCACTCTCGGGAACTGGTGAGGACCTGCTGGATCCCACCTCTGCCCCGTAGTATACAGCAGTGTGTAGTTATGAATAACCTAAAGTTTGGTCTCGCATCACGCAATGCGAAGGTGAGGTCTGACAAGCCGGTCCAGGAAGGCCATGCATGAAATAAACACAAATGAGGACCCGGAGTCAGGATCTGTCATAACAGGGCACCTGGCGAGGCCTACCACCTGCCTGAGGACCTCTCGCACACATCAATTTGAGACGCTTGGCTCATCTTTCCCCTGTAGGAAATGGCAGAGACTGCCCTAGAGGCAGGTTACCCTGATCTCCCATGTCTGGTTGGCTAACGCTGGAGGGAATGGTGCAGCTTTTCTTTCTATCTCTCTTTAGAGCCACCAGCACCAAGTGCGTGCGTTTGTGTAGAAGGAATATTGCAGAAGTTAAATTGAAACAGGGAAAGGTAAAGATATGGGGAATTCCAGAAGCAGGAAAAGAGGAAGCAGTGTGGGAGGGCGGGGGGGGGGATACAGGCAGAGGTGGGATCCAGCAGGTTCCCACAGGTTCCTGAGAGTAGGTTACTAATTATTTGTGTGTGCCGAGAGGGGGTTACTAATTGGTGATTTTGCCACGGGATTTTTGCCTTAAGCCACTGCCTCCTCCTCCTCCAGCAGTAGCCGCGAGAACTCTGAAGCCAGCCTAGCAGGAGGTGCGCACCCGGCGCGGCGTGGCAGCCTGGGCGCCTGCGTGCATTCTCGCTTTCCCACCCAAGCGACTCCGCCAGCTGCTGCATCCTGCTTGCCACAGCCCCCGCCCCAGGAATGCCTCCCTGCCTCAGAATCGCCCTGCCACGCCCGTCAGCGGCCCCCCCCCCCTCCGCCCCAGCGCCCCCCATTGGTGCTACGCCACAGTTTGAATCCCACCACCCTGGGAACCTGTTACTAACATTTTTGGATCCCACCACTGGATACAGGGGAAAGTGAGGTATGTTTTGCAAATCCTTGCAAATCCCTGCTTGTTTCTCCTAACAGTCAACGAAAATCTGCCTTCTCATTTAAGATCGAGGAGCCCTGTGGCACAGAGTGGTAAGCTGCAGTACTGCAGTTTGAAGCTCTGCACAACTTGAGTTCGATCCCGGAGGAAGTCAGTTTTAGGTAGCCAGCTCAAGGTTGACTCAGCCTTCCTGTTAGGATTTTACAAGCGCCTGCTTCATTCAGCCAAGCAAGAGTTAACTGCTGAAGTCACACAAGCTTCTGGAAAGATCTCTCTGCTTCTTCTTCCAGCAAAAGAGGCGAGGCAGACACACAGGCACAGATAGACTGAACAGACACCCAGGGGACTGAGCACTTGGATAGATAAGAGTTTGTGGTTCCTATATTTAGTGTAAATTCATTTGTTATCTAGTAAAACCCTACAAAACAACTCCCTTGCATCTCTGCCCTATTATTTGCTCTGCTAATTCATTGCCAAACAACACTTCCATCCTTCCAAAGTTGGTAGAATGAGTAACCAAATTGTTGGGGGTCAGGGGGAGGGAATGGCAAACCACCCCACAAACATTGTCTGCCTACAACCCTATCCAGCATACTTGGCCCATCTCTATGGTGAGGAAAGGCGGTGGTTTCAGATTTTGACGGGCTGCGGATTCTGATTTACCACCATCACCATCGGTGGAGCATCGCCTCCAGCCCCTCCAGGAGCGAGGGCACTCAGTACTCCTTTCCTCATTCCCATAGCACCTTTAAAGACACAAGGAAACCGTTATGCCCAGTGGGACTTCTGGAAAACTCTTGTGAGAATCCAGGAAGCAAGAGGCGATGGGTTCGGGTACCCAGAGGTGGCAGCAGGTGCGAAACTCACATTGAGAGGCATGCCAAAGAAGATCCAACCCCCTTGGCATTAATGTTTGGGATCTTCTAGTCTGGATAGACTGCCTCTTAACATGGACGTTCCATTTTTGGTTAGCAGCAGGCTACGATAGTTCGCAGCGCGCCACGGACATTTTCAACATCGTCTGTTCTTTACACGTTACCTCTTGCAGTGGCTGCCACAAAACCCTTTGTCGTGCAGATTATTTTTCTTCTGGTTATTATTTTTCATCTCACACACCAGCTGCTGGTGTTAGCTGCAGCAGCAGCAGCAACAGAAAGAAGCCCTGGAAAATTTGAGTCACCATCTCCTGCCTAGCCTAATGTGCCCAGCACATGGGTCTTTGGCAGAGACTGCGGTCTGGAACCTGAAACACGCGCATGCCTCTCTGGGCAGTTCTGCACATTTGTCCAGAGTTATCTGTGCAGAGCAAGCCTACAAAACCACATATTTTCAAGAAGATGTCTCTGGTGCAATCAAAACGGATTTAAATGTTCAATCAGATTAATTATAACCTGATGATTGGGATGAGGAGAGTTGACAGAGGGTTTTTTCCCCTTACTCTCTCAACACTACTATAAGTCACCCAATGAAATTGCTCGCGAGTTGGCGCAAGCACTTTTTTAAAAGGCCTCAGTAACTTGTGGAGCTTGCTGCCAGAGGATACAGTAATGGTCACGCTGTTTAGTTGGGTTTAGTCAGTCAGTTTTATTATGGCCATTAGGCCAGCAAAAAAGAAAAGAGAAGAACAAGAAAAAGAAAAAGAAAGAACAATAAACAAAAGAAAAATCGAATTTGTACAGAAATCCATGGTATAAGTCTATACACAAAAAATATCATCAGCTTGTAGCATTATTACAGTCACCATCATGTGGTCTGGCTCTTGGTCCTAACATGATTCTTCACTTATGATGTGCCAGCATACAAAACTTAGCTACCTGCCGAGATATAAAAGAAACTCGGTCTTCCAGTAAAATTCTCACAAGGACTGAATCGGAATTAACCATAGTTAAATTTCTGTACTGAATGAACAATGGGTAAATTAAACCCTCCCTTTCCCCTTTATGGAGTTCACAGTGCAATAGAATATGTAATACAGAGTCCACTTCCCCTGAGTTACAAACACATAATCTCCTATGCAGTGGGATTGGCTGATGGGATTGGCTGATGGAAAAGCATCAAAACGGGGCCCTAGAAAAGGCCCAGCGGCATTTCGTAGACGTTATGTTGGACAGGTAAGGGGCAGCCGAGATACCTGTCCAAGATTTTAATGGTTTATATAACACCGGTAAAAAGGGGAGATTGTTTAGTGGGGTTTAAAATGAGCCTTATTGCTTTCCTGTCCCGAATAGCCACAAACTAGCCTGATCTCGTCAGATCTTAGAATCTAAACAGGGTTGGCCCTGGATGATATTAAGATGGGTCTTATGGGAGACTCACAAGGCATGCCAACGTCATGATGGGGACGCTGACAATGGAGGTTGACGATGGAAATGGGGAGGCTGACAATGGACTGTCTGACCCCATATGTCCCAGTTCGGCCTCTGCGGTCGGTCAGCAGAGCAGGGACGTAGGTATAGATATTTTGGGGGGGGGGGGGTTCGGGGGTGTGGCCATGCCCCCACCGGCCCTGGGGGGCATGGCCACGCCTCTCCAAGCCCCGCCCTGGCCTCAGTACTTATAAAAGCAGCTCTCCGAGGCCAGGGATGGCAGACTTCCCTGGGCTCCCAGCCAGCAGTCCCTTCTGCCCTCTCCTCCGGGCAGAGGTGTAGTTAGGGAAAATGGAGCCTGGTGCAAAATCTGAGTTTTGCACCCCCCACCATGGGCGGCTGCAGTGATACTGGAATCCACTCCCAAACAGCATCACTTTCAATGGTGTTTAAACTAGGGCGCCCAGATTCTCCTTTCAAATCCACCTTAAAGGGAGAATCTGGGGTCCCCAGTTAAAACAACAATGAAAGTGATGCTGTTTGGGGGTGGATTATCCCCCACCCTTAAACAGCATCACTTTCAGTGTTTAAACTGGGGACCTCAGATTCTCCCTTTAAATCCATGCCAAATGTCAGTTGTCTTGAAAACCCTACAGGCTTGCCATACGTCAGCTGTGATTTGATGAGAAAAAAAACTGTTTTCATGCCAGGCTAGAACATTTCCCTTTGCCCAGGCTTTTTCTTGAAATTTTATCCCATTCTATTTAGCTGTCCGCTTTCCTGCTTGAGCGCTGGGTTTCCTAATCACTGTTCTATGATTTCTGCTGAAATGCTGTTTTTATGACTCTTGTGGTACTCTTACTTGCTAGTTTTGTCATTACTTTTATTATTGACAAATTCACATGTTCTACGTTCTTTTAATGTTCAATGATGTTTCAATAGCTGCCTCGAAGAGGCCTCCACATTTTCAAAGTACAGTAAATTAAAGGGCAAGAAGTCAAAACCATGGAGGATAATCCCATGAACCATACTAGAGTTGCCACAACTTCCAGATGGGGCCTAGAGATCTCTCAAACAGGTCATCTTCAGGCAACAGAGATCAATTCACCTGGAGGAAATAGCTGCTTTGGAAGGTGGACTCTATGGTGTTGCCCCTTCCCTTCCAAAGCCCCACCCCCAAATCTGCAGGTATTTTCCGACATAGAGCTGGCATTAGGTCCCTCCCCTCCCCCTCCAAGTGTCACTCCTAAATTTCGTTACAACTGATCCCTAGACTAAATAGAGTAGCTCCCTCTATCTAGGAAATAAGTCCTTGGCATCACATTCATGCAGAGCTCCAGTCTCTCCCCAGACTCCTCCTTTCCCAAGCACCATCCCCAAATTTCCAGGAATTTCCTCAGCCAGAGCTTGCAACCCTACTTCCGGTGCCAACCAGGAAGTGATGTCACCACATTGGGATAATGCTCTAGGTTAAGGTGACCAGATGGTCACCTTTGTGATGCGGGACGGGAAGCGTGTCACAGAAAGCGCGGGCAAGTCAAGAAGAGCAAGATCGGGCGCTTCTGGGGGGCTTGCCGTTTGCTGCCCTGTCACAAAGCGGCCAACGGCAAGCCCCAGAAGGCCATGAACTCCCAAGCGGGTTGGAAGCATCGGAGGCATGCCAAGCGACTGCCTTATTCCAAGGCAGTACAGCAGCCTCCCAAAAATCGGGACAATTTGTAGAACCCGCGGGACGCGGGACAAATTGTCCAAAGGCGTGACAGTCCCGCCAAAAGCAGGATGGCTGGTCAGCCTACTCTAGGTGTCACTCAAATTCTAAAGAGTTTCAGGTGAATCCCAAAGCATCTCCCAGATGTTGTGACGTTACTTCTAGGAAGTGATGTCACAGGGTCAACTTGATGCCAGTCATCAGGACTTGGTCCTCCTGCATCTCCAGGGGCCTGTCAGTGTTTGGCCGGCAACCTGATACATGGGGTAAATAAGGGTAATACATCCAGGTCACCGGTTATGATTCTCCTCACAAGCTCTGCTCTGCCCTAGCCGGCAGAGGTGAAGCAAGTCAACACCGGAGACAGGCAGAGGCGTAGCTCCAAGGGGGAAAGGCAGGGGGTGCGCGACACACCCGGCGCACGCCCCTATGGGGGTGTGGCGAAGGCGTGGTGTATTGCGGGCATTCCAGGGCACGGTGCCTCGGAGACAGGGCTTTTTCAGAGGTAGCACTTTGCCTTTGGAATGGCTTCCCCCTTGAGGCTTGAGGCCAAAACGTCACTTTCCTTTAGGACAAAACGTTGCTTTTTATCTAACCTTCTAATTTAGGGGGTTGCTTTTTAACAGCTATTTTTACGGTGTGATTCTAGCTGAGGACTGTTCCGTCCGTATCATTTTAGGCTGCTTAGTTGTTTTGGGGACTCTTCTACAGTGCTCTGGGGGGCACGGAGGCCTCTGGGCCTAGGCCGTGGTTTGGATGGCCTCTCGGTGGCTTCCAGAGCAATCCAGTTTCATCCCCTTCTGAGCTGTGTTTACTGTGTGTTAAATTCTTTTGCAAAAGGACAAAGTCCCCACCCAAAGCTGCAGTGCTCTGTGGGAAGGCAGCCGGCACAGAGAACTGGATGCAGACCCTTTCTACACCAGCGGGTTGCTGGCTGCAGGTTAGGACCAGGGGTGGTGGTACGTGGGTAGGGAGAGATAGCGCAAGGGAATAAGATTCGGGGCTCTGGTTCCATACCTGGAGGAGGGTGGAGGGCATCATCTGCTCTCTGGAATCTGCTAAATTAACGATCGGCCCATAAATTCACCACCTCCCCGACACAAATCAAAACTGATTCCAACACAATGGCCCGAATTCAAGAGGACTCATCAGCCCCTTCAGCATTTCACATTGGCCCCTTCTGCACACGCAAAATAATGCATTTTCAAACCACTTTCACAACTGTTTGCAAGTGGATTTTGCTATTCTGCACAGCTTCAAAGAGCACTGAAAGCAGTTTGAAAGTGCATTATTCTGCATGTGCGGAATGAGCCATTGACAATTTAACCCTGGCTTTTGTTATTTCATTTCATTTTTCCACCACAGACGTTCAGGGGTAGAAGCTGCCAAAACTTTGCCTTTCTATGAAAATTCAAAACTCAGAGCCTAGAAAAGGTTCACTTGGCAGTAAGTCTCGCTACAGATTTTCGCATTAAGTAAGGGTCTGAATGAGATGTGTAGAAATCCACAGGTGAGGCTTGTCCTCGCAGGATGCAGGTAAATGTGATCTTTGCTAAATGTTTGTGCCTTCGTTTGATGGTAAGGACGCAGCTGCAGGGGCTGTTTAAAAACAGACAACCAATCCTGGGACTTGGTAACTATATTCACACTCAGTTCCCCTCCATCCATTTTTAAAAACTCATTTTTATTTACTTAATTTGGATCCTACCCTTCCTTTAAAAGTGCTCGGGAAAGAGAACGACAGTCTCCCGTCCCACATTTTACTTTCACAACAACCCTGTGAGGTGGGTTAATTTCCGAGAAGTGAAAGTGCCCCTGCCAAAGGCAATAGGCTGCTGCATTTCCCAAAACTGTTACATTCTATTTCCCCTAACAGAAGTAGATGCCTGGCAGGCAAGTATTCTACAGGTGCAGCTATCCTCTCTGGATATGTCTAGTCAGGGAATATGGCACCTGTTGAATTTTTTTTTCATGCCCTGGAGCTATTAAACACTCAGGAACTCTTTTGGAGGAAAAAAAAGGGTGACAATGGTAGACTGAAAACCAGTTTGTTGTAAAGAAGAAGAAGAAGAAGAAGAAGAAGAAGAAGAAGAAGAAGAAGAAGAAGAAGAAGAAGAAGAAGAAGAAGAAGAAGAAGAAGAAGAGGAGGAGGAGGAGGAGGAGGAGGAGGAGGAGGAGGAGGCGGAGGAGGAGTTTGGATTTATATCCCCCCTTTCTCTCCTGCAGGAGACTCAAAGGGGCTTACAATCTCCTTGCCCTTCCCCCCTCACAACAAACACCCTGTGAGGTAGGTGGGGCTGAGAGAGCTCCGAGAAGTTGTGACTAGCCCAAGGTCACCCAGCTGGCGTGTGTGGGAGTGCACAGGCTAATCTGAATTCCCCAGATAAGCCTCCACAGCTCAGGCAGCAGAGCGGAGAATCAAACCCGGTTCCTCCAGATTAGATACACGAGCTCTTAACCTCCTACACCACTGCTGCTGTAGTGGTTGTAGCATGTACAAATGCTATTAAGCAAGGCCGGAGCGAGAGGGAACTGAACCCGGGGCACCCGTGCATCCTGAGCCCCTGCCACACCCCCACCTGCCCCGGAACGTCCCCACCACGCCATGCTTCTGGAACGCCCCCGCACCTGTGCGCGCCTGGTGCATTGTGTACCCCCCGTTCCCCTTGGTGCTACGCCACTGCTATGAAGTTCCCTTGCTGACTATGAGTCAGTGTCACACACTCTCAGCCTGGTTGGGATTTAAAAATATAGTGACAGATACTAATCAGCACACACAAATGGAAACTCACAGTGTGTGATTTCTGTCAATACTTCAAAAGGCTAAACGAATTTTTCCCTGCAAGGCGAATGGAATTTTAAAAGGGATTAGGCAAATTCATGGAGAACTGATCTATCTATCAACAATTGTTAGCCGTGACAATCAAATGGAGCCCCCATGAATACCAGAGGAGTAACAGCAGGAAATTGAACATCTGTTTTGATGTCTTTCAGCTGCCTTCTGTGGAAAATGATGTTGCACCAAACATATCCTTGGTGTGATCCGCCTCAACAATGCCATATTATGATGGAAAATCCGTCTATGTCCTTAAGTGCACTTTTAAAATTGCTTCACCTCTCCGGTCAGGGGTCCAAAACCTGGCCTTGAAAACAACGCCCAGCCTTCATTCCCATGAAGCACGCAAATGTGCCGGGGTCTGGCCTCGCCTTCAGATACTGAGGGGAAGGTATCTTCTTCCACCACCCAAACCCTCCCCTGTAATTACACCCCTCCTTCAAAGCGTTTTCTCTGGCCAGCGCAGAAGGCGTTCCAAACACAGCAGACCCTGCAGAGAAAGGCTCTTTCAGACCCGGGCTCCAAGGGAAATGAAGGGGTCGGACCAATGCCCTGAATCGAAGGCATGCACAAGAGGCCTCTTATGTCCCATCATCCTTCCCCTCTAGTCAGCTCCCTCCCTCCTGTTCTGGCTTGCACTCAAACATAGATCTCTCCTGTTCCTATTTCCCCAAACTGGTCCCTGCCTGGACACAGAATGCCTCTGAGGAATTTAGGAAGCCACACGGGCCTTACAGTAACGGCTTGCCCCAGGGATAATTAGAATATGGGACTCCTCTCTCCCCCTTTCCCTCAATTCTGGCTTTCCCCCCTTTCTATTCTGGCTTTCCCCCCTTTCTATATAGACTGTCTGTAACATGCTGTCTTTTGTGCAAAATCAAAAATCTGCCTGCCTGGGTCACCTTGAATAGTTCCCAACACAGCACTAAAAGTGGACTTTACATTGTGCCTCTCAGTGGCGTAGGAGTGGCGTAGGAGGTTAAGAGCTCGTGTATCTAATCTGGAGGAACCGGGTTTGATTCCCAGCTCTGCCACCTGAGCTGTGGAGGCTTATCTGGGGAATTCAGATTAGCCTGTGCACTCCCACACACGCCAGCTGGGTGACCTTGGGCTAGTCACAGCTTCTCAGAGCTCTCTCAGCCCCATCTACCTCACAGGGTGTTTGTTGTGAGGGGGGAAGGGCAAGGAGATTGTAAGCCCCTTTGAGTCTCCTGCAGGAGAGAAAGGGGGGATATAAATCCAAAACGCTTCTTCTTCTCCTCTCTCATAGGGTTGCCAACTCCAGGTTGGGAAATTTCTGGAGATTTTTGAGGCAGAGTGGGATAGATAGATAGGAAGGGAAGGAAACTCCACAGAGAATAATACCATACAATCTGCCCTCCAAAGCAGCCATTTTCTTCAAGGAACCAATCTCTGTCTCCTGGAAATCGGTTGAAATTCCAGGAGATCTACAGGCTCTGCCTGAATTTAAAAATCAAATTGTCCCTTCTTCTGAGGTAGACGTGTTTTTTTTTTGTATCCTCTTCTATCCACCAAGGCACTTGGAATATTTTATACCATCTTTTCTTCACAGCAACCCTGTGTGGTATGTAGGGGAATCTGACAGAAGAAGAGTGGGATTTATACTCCACTTTTCTTTACCTCACGGAGTCTCAAAACAGCTTACAAGGTCCTTCTCTCCGCACAACAGACACCTTGCAGAGGTGGAGCAAGGATGAACTGCGCCCAGGCCGCGCATGTGCCCTGCGCCCCTGCCGCGGCACTATCCGCCCCGCCCCGAAACGCCACACCACGCCCCCTCCACAGTCCGGCTACGCCCCTCCACTGCTTTACCCAGGGCGTCGCACCCCACCCTGCCCCATTGGCGCTACGCCACTGACACCTTGTGCGTTAGGCAAGGCTGAGAAAGTTCAGAGAGAACTGTGACTAGCTTGAGGTCACCCAGCTGGCTTCCTGTGAAGGAGCAGGGAAACAAATCCAATTCACCAGATAACAGTCTGCTGCTCAAGTGGAGGAGTGGGGGATCAAACCTGGGTCTCCAGGTTAGAATCCACTGCTCTTAATCACTATACCACACCGGCTCTCTAGCAGATAACACTTGGCCCTGAGGTCACTCTGTAAGTCTTAGGAGATGGCAAATTGGTCCTTGTGAGGAAAACTTTGGGTTTTCATCTCTTACACTTCCCTTGTAACACCAAGGAGGGGATTACACCAATTTCCCGGCCTACTTATTATCCACACCCACTTCTTCCCTCCAAGGCAAGTATTTTTTCTCCATTTGTTCTGAAAACAAATGTGAACTGAGCTGAGGAAAACAAGAAAGGTTAAATGTCTCTCCTATTCACTAAGTAAATACCCCCTCCACTTGAATCCCATTGACTCACTGAGTCCTCCCCTGTGCCCCCCCCCCACCTCTCTGAGTCACTGGGCCCTCCCCTATAGGTATCCTTTTATGCCTGCATTCCCCTCCCCCTTTCCTCTTGGGTGCCCCTAGAGCACCCTGTTTATTTTTGTCTGTTTTTTAAAAAAATTGGGGGCTCGTATCTTTGAAGCTTCGAATGCATGAGCTAGGAAGAGTCGCAGCGCGAGGCTTTGAAACATCAAAGCATCAGATCCACGGAGAAGTTTTTAAAAAGGAAACAAGCACAAAATGTTGGGCAGGAATCATTTCAAGGGAGTGAGTGTGGACAAGCGAGGAGGGGGGGATTGAAAACGTTTTGCAAACGTTTTCATTGGCTTGTGCAGAAAAGAGCTGGCAACCCTACGGGGGGGGGGGATTTTGGCCAGTCACTTTTCTCAGCCCCAAATTACCTCACAGGGTTGGTGTGAAAATAAAAATGGAGGAGTGGAAGGCGATGTATGCTGCCCTCCAGTTATTGGAAGAACAGTGGGATAAAAATAGAAATAGTCTGGGTTCTAGATAATTGGCAGAACAACTCAGACAGTTAGTGTGGGGGGGCTGCGGGTGGCGGCCAAGTAGGGAAAGGAGAGCAGGGGATATGTATTATGGATCTGAACTAACCAGAGAATCCTATATTTTTAAAATAAAATCTTCCCAATGGCACTGGTGTAGATTAGGCTGCAGGACAATCCCTTGCCTAGCTCGTCTCGTGTCTGAGTGAATCCCTTGCCTAGCTCGTCTCGTGTCTGAGTGAATCCCTTACCTAGCTTGTCTCGTGTCTGAGTGAATTCATGAAGTTGGATCCCTCGTCTATCGAGGTCAGTGCTGTGATCTCTAGCAGGCAGTGGCTTTCAAGGCCTCCACATAACCTGCTGCCTGATCCTGTCCGTGGAAATGCTACAGATTGAATGTGGAACCTTCTGCATGCCACGCGGCTGATGTGTCACTGAACGGTGGGCCTTCCACCATGCAGAGGATTTAAACTCTGTTTTCCGTTGTCAAAAACCCAGCACACTGTTAGGGGCTTATGACCGTGTATATAGTTACCAGGACTAATTCAAGTGTGCCAAGCCTCACGAATCCTGGCAAGGAACAGCCATTGCAATGTACTGATTCCATCTGAATGGCCGCACCGAGGGAGCGCATGTTCTCCAAATCAGTTCTTTCTTAATAACAGTTCCGTAGCCAGGCCATAGATTTCCCCAAAGAATCCTGGGAACCGTAGTTGGGCCAAGACACTGAGAACTCTCACGTTCCCTCTCAAGCTTGCTCTGCCCAACCGCTGCGGAGTTCCTTCGGAGAGAGGAATGAATGAAACCAATTGCGCATGGCGTTATGTGTCTTTGCTCGGAAGCCAAGTCGCAGTGCGCTCCGAATGGTTTCGATACGCCCTCAGGTTCCAGTTGGCGCTTGGAAGCTCATTCAGTCAACAATAATTGGTGGCTTCTGCAGTAGTCTGCAGGGACAATCCCCAAATTCCAAATGGAAATCAGATGGCTTGGGGTCGAGCCACATCAATGCATTGTGGAATTCCAAACCATACATAGGTAATTGTGAGACGCGCGCACAACCCGCACTAGGATTTAAGTCTGTCAGAAGGGCCATAGGGCCATGGTAGAAGATTAGTATGGCCTGCAAAAAGTCCTACTTTTGATGCTTGGCACCTCTGCTAAAAAGAAATCTTGAGTATAAGGAACAGGAAAATGCCAGAGAGCTATTGCTCGGTAGAGACAACTCTGGAAAGAAGTGCTGGCCAAGGATAAAGTCATTCCCGATGGTATTTGCTATTTGGTCCCAACTAAGGGTTGCCAGATTATCACCACCAACCCCCCCCCCCCCAGCTTTTTCTGGGCAGAGCTCTAGGAAAACAGCAGCACTGATGTTATGTCATTTCTGGGAAGAAACCTGGAAGTGATGTCGTAGCCTATGGCAACCACTTTGGAATCCCAGAGTGATCTCTATGGTAAAAAAGACCCATAGAGATCAGTAGAATTTGCAGATGCCTTAACAGTCCAGGTGATCGGGAGCAACAGCCGCAGAAGGCCCTTGCTTTCACCTCCTGCATGTGAGCTCCCAAAGGCACCTGGTGGGCCACTGCGAGTAGTAGAGAGCTGGACTAGATGGACTCTGGTCTGATCCAGCTGGCTTGTTCGTATGTTCTTATGAAGGCTTTCACAGCCAGAATTAACTGGCTGTTGTGGGTTTTCCAGGCTTGCGTGGCCATGGTCTGGTGTTTTAGCTCCTAACGTCTTGCCAGTGTCCGTGGCTGGCCTCTTCAGAGGCAGGTCACAGTAAGACGTGGAGAGAAACAGACCTTACTGTGACCTGGAGAGGGCCAGCCATCAGAGCACAGCCACACAGCCCAGAACATCCACAACAGCTATCCAGTAGAATTCCTTGAGCACTGCGATGAGCTGTGATGTCACTTCTACATTTCCAGTCGGAAAACCTCTAACACTAACCCACCGCTGTATGAGGGGAGGGAATGAGGGAAGGGAAGGTACTCTTTCCCTAGTACCACAGTCCTAATCCACAACAGGATCTCTATGCCTGTTGGATCAGTGGAGATCCAGTGATGGATCCTGGCAGTGGTGGGATCCAAAAATTTTAGAAACAGGTTCACATGGTGGTGGGATTCAAACTGTGGCGTAGTACCAATGGGGCTGGGTGGGGCACGACGGGGGCGTGGCCGGGCATTCCTGGGCGGGGCATTCCTGGGCGGGGCTGTGGCAAGGACGCAGATGCTGCACAGGTCCTTGGTAGGGAAGCGGAGAATGCACTTAGGCGCCAGAGGGCTGCCACGCACGCCGGATTGCCACCTCCCTGCTAGAACTGCTTCAGAAGTTCTTGGCAGCTACTGCTGAGAGGAGGGGCGTAACTAAGGCAAAAATCACGTGGCAAAATCACCAATTAGTAACCCCCTCTCGGCACACACAAATAATTAGTAACCTACTCTCGGGAACCTGTGAGAACCTGCTGGATTCCACCTCTGGATCCTGGGTATTAGTGCCCAGAGTAGCCTGATCTCATCAGATCAGGGAAGGTAAGCAGGGTCGGCCCTGGCTAGTATTCGGATGGGAGGCCTCCAAGGAATACCAGGGCTGTGACTTGGAGGCAGGCAATGGCAAACCACCTCTGTTAGTCTCTTGCCTTGAAAACCCTACAGGGTTGCCAGATGCAACTTGCTGGCAAAAAAAAATAAAGGCCCACTCCGGATTGGGAAATACCTGATGGTTTTGGAGGT
This sequence comes from Sphaerodactylus townsendi, assembly GCF_021028975.2. NCBI lineage: Eukaryota > Metazoa > Chordata > Lepidosauria > Squamata > Sphaerodactylidae > Sphaerodactylus > Sphaerodactylus townsendi. The sequence goes on from NC_059427.1 coordinate 12,474,220, forward strand.
AGAGTCTGGGAAAGGATCACAGCAGGCAGGGTATAATGCCAGAGAGTTCATCCTCCAAAGTAGCCATTTTCTAAAGGGGGACTGATGTGTGTAGTCTGGCAAGCAGTTGTAATTCTGGGAGATCTCCAGGCCCCACCTGGAGGTTGGCAACAGCTGTCTGTGAGGGCAAACCACTCTGCATGTGCTCAGAGGCACTCCCTTGCCAGCAAATACTTCCATAATCCAGGATGTAGCTGACTGTACTTTTTAAATGTATTTTTGTAAGGCACTTTGGATCTCCATTGGAGAGAAACATAGAGTAACAGCACCTCCATAAATAAATAATCTCCCTGTTTTGAAAACACTTTCTAGGCCAAAAAGCCACTGTTACAAGTTCTGATTTCAGGAATTAAAATGTTCCATTCTTCGCGCCCCACCCTGCCTGTGTCTTATCATAGCTAGGCAACCTAACAATGGCCTATCAGATGACCAGGATACCAAATATCATTTTTAATGCCTGTCACTTCTTCACTTCCTTCCCTTTTACAAGAGTTTACACATCCTGGATGGCAAAAGACTGGAATGTGACAGGCTCCGAAATAGGCAGATACAAAGAACAATCCAAAAATGTGTGTAACGTGTAGATATGTAAAAACCAAGATTCGCGTCACACACTAAGGCGGAAACTAAATTAATACAAAACCAATATTTCTCTGAAGTTACTACTATAATTCATAAAGTGTTGTATAACATACAAACAGATCAAAGTCATGATTCAAATTCATCAAAATAATTGTTTTCAGTCTCTGTAAGTATCTAGAGTCTCTCATTCAAACTCCCACAACAATTCATACAGTGTAACATTATATGCAAAAGGCCAAAATAATGGCTCAAAGAATGTCAAAATAAATATCTCCAGTCTTATAAATCCTTTAGAGTCTCTCTCTCAACGCCTCACGCGTTTCAAAAAGCGTTTTCGTGGATATCTTCCTCAGGAGAAGAAATTCATAAATTCTCTTTTTCACATTTCTTAATTGCCATATGGATTTTTTAACTCTCCGTAGAGCTGTCATGCAATCCTTATTTATCTCTCCGTAGAGCTGTGATGCACACATAATAGCTATTGTTGGAGTGCATCACAGCTCTACGGAGAGATAAATAACGCCTTAGTGTGTGACGCGAATCTTGGTTTTTACATACATCCGAAATAGGCAGACCGCAACCTTCTCTCCAGTAGGAGCCATTCACAGGGTTGAGGGAGATACCCTGCAAAGATGGGTAGCCCTCAGTTGCGTCTTCTGATTCTACCACCTCATGGAACGTTAAAAATTCTCCATTAGCTCCTAGCCAACCTTTTTACTGGACCCTTCTCCCATCTGTATGCATAAGCCAGCAATTGTGGCACTCTCGGTGCCAGGGAAAGGTTTAACCGCCGGCTTCTAGGCTCCCACCCAAAGGAAGCTTCCTGTACAATAAATTTGTTAGTTTTTAAGACACCAGAAGACACCTCCTTGTTTCTGGAGACTGAGTTGAGGGAAAGGCATGGGAGCTGACTCTGGCTGTATTTTTCAACCTGGTCAGTAAAGCTGATCCAACATTTATTATTTATTTTGATGTATGTCGAAGGCTTTCACGGCCGGAATCACTGGGGTGCTGTGTGGTTTCCGGGCTGTACGGCAGTGTTCTAGCAGCATTCTCTCCTGACATTTCGCCTGCATCTGTGGCTGATCCTCTGAAGATCCTCTGAAGGTGCCAGCCACAGATGCAGGCGAAACGTCAGGAGAGAATGCTGCTAGAACACGGCCATACAGCCCGGAAACCACACAACACCCTATTATTTATTTGTTTGTTTGTTTGTTTCCTTCCTTTCTTTCTTTGTAGGCCACCTTTCTGCTGAAAAAAGATGGTCATAACATTGTCAGCCTCCAGGTGGGACCAGGGGATCTGTTGAAAGATCTTCAGGAGTAGAATTAATAAAAAAAAACGGCTTAGTTATGATAGTAGATATGTAAGAAAGTGCAGGAGGAAGAAGCATTCTGTAGGGGAAGTTGAGGAAGGGGCAAAGGTGAGGGGTTAGATTATAAGTAAGATACTAGCTAGTTAGGCATTTTGTTGTATTAACTTAGAATGATTTGCTTTACGTTATACTAATAGGCAGTGGTGGGATCCAAAAATTTTAGTAACAGGTTCCCATGGTGGTGGGATTCAAACTGTGGCGTAGTGCCAATGGGGCTGGGCGGGGCACGAAGGGGGTGGGGCCGGCCATTCCTGGGGTGAGGCATTCCTGGGCGGGGCATTCCCTGAAGTAGGCTGAGGGGTTATGGCAGGGCAGCAGCAGCCTGGCGCCGGGTGGGAAACTTGCAGATGCACGCCTTGGCTGAGCTGCCACACCACACCGGTGCACCTCCTGCTGTACTGCTTCCAGTTCTGCGCGCTACTGCTGAGAGGAGGGGCGTAACTAAGGCAAAAATCACGTGGCAAAATCACCTATTAGTAACCCCCTCTCGGCACACACAAATAATTAGTAACCTACTCTCGGGAACCTGTGAGAACCTGCTAGATCCCACCTCTGCTAATAGGTAGTAACAACTTAAATAGACCAGAAACGTAAGCAATATAGATGGATAGCTTGAATTTGAATAATCTGAGAACAATTTAACTTGTGTTAGAGAAACAGTTACTATTAAAAATGTGATGGGATAGGGCTAGAAGGGTTTTGTTATACTAGCACAATTGCTTACTTTCTGACTTTTACTCTGTACTAACGTTTTGGTGGTGGTTTTATTTCAAATGGCTCATACACTGTGGTGGATATTATGAAAACGCAATAAAAATTATTTTTTAAAAAGATCTCCAGGAGATGGAGACCAGTTTCCTTCGAGAAAATGGACGCTTTGAAGGACTCAATGGACTCAATGGCATCATACCACCCACCCAGAGGTTCCTCCTCTCCCTTTCGTCCACAGGGTCCATCCTCCAGGAATATCCTAACTTGCCACTGGCAACCCTACAGTTAGAATTACGCAATTAAAAGCAACTCAGCAGGAACAACATATGAGAAGCAATGTTCTGAAAGCAACAAGCACACAAACGAGGTCTATCTGGGGCAGGGGTCTGCAACCTGCGGCTCTCCAGATGTTCATGGACTACAAATCCCATCAGCCCCTGCAGAGGCTGATAGGAATTGTAGTCCATGAACATCTGGAGAGCGGTAGGTTGCCGACACCTGGTGGGGGAACCAGATCCCTGCGGGATCTGTACTGAAGTTCTACAGGGCCTGTAAGACATAGCTGTTCCACTCGGCATATAGTTGAGGCAGCAAAGGTAATATCCATCTGGCCGCCTTCGCCTCCTCCGTTTCCCCTTCCCCTTCCTTTCCTATTTCTATTTCCCTTCCCATTACTCTTCCCCATCCTTTATTCCTCACTGAACTTAGCTGAATATACTGAGTTGAATATGAGACTGAATATTCTGCCAGACTTTTATAGTTTTAAATGTCAAAAGGCAAGACTGCGAAACTAAAGCGCCACGCAAGAAAAACACCATAATGTCATGAAAACCACCTAAAATTTTACAAGCAGAAGTCACAACCTCATTCCCCGTATAAAAATGCCACCCAGAACCATTCTGTTTTACCCATGCTGCAGAATGACAGAAATATGAGTGTTTCCTGACCTCCTCCAGCAGGCTGTTACTCAACAGGGAAGGTTCAAGCATGTAGGGAGCAGCAGTGGCGTAGGAGGTTAAGAGCTCGTGTATCTAATCTGGAGGAACCGGGTTTGATTCCCCGCTCTGCCGCCTGAGCTGTGGAGGCTTATCTGGGGAATGCAGATTAGCCTGTACACTCCCACACACACCAGCTGGGTGACCTTGGGCTAGTCACAGTTCTTCTGAGCTCTCTCAGCCCCACCTACCTCACAGGGTGTTTGTTGTGAGAGGGGAAGGGCAAGGAGATTGTAAGCCCCTTTGAGTCTCCTGCAGGAGAGAAAGGGGGGATATAAATCCAAACTCTTCTTCTTCTTCTAGGTTGAAAGCCCTGGGCAGTCTTGGAAGGGGGGGCTCCTACCTTACCCCAGTGATATTGCTCTGACTAAAATGACACCAGGGAGTATATGGCAAATAACAACACCCCCACCCCCACCCAGCACTGTTTCAGGTCAGAAAAAGGGAGCGGAGAGAAGTTCTGGCGATTCCTAGAGCTACCCCTCCGTAAGCTCTACCTTCTGTGATAACACTGTTGTTACTTTTAAAAAGAAATTACCCTGCTGTTTCTCCAAACTCTACAAACAAAATGGCTGAGCATCCTTGGGCTGCCACATTGTCTAGTTTGTTCCATAATTATACCCCCTTAGTGGTTAGAATGTGAGACTAGGACTTGAGAGACTTAGGTTCGAATCCCCGTTCTGCCAGGGAAGTATAGTGAGTGACCTCTGGACTGTCACAAATTCTCAGCCTACCCTACAGGGTAGTTGTGAAAATAAATTGGAGGCACCAAGAAAGATGTAAACCACTTTTTTTTGGGGGGGGGCACTGGAACAAAAGGCAGGGTGTGAATCAAGCATATAAAATGCAGCGATAAAAAATAAAGTCAACTAGGAAGTTCATCATTATATCCTTAAGTTACTTTATCCTTGTTTAAACTGGATGGCAAAACTTGGCAGGAGTTTCCTTGACTTTTGCCAGTCTCAGTATACTGCTCTTGCTTCCAAAGGTGAGCCATACAACAGGATCCCTTGTCCAGAAAGGGCCCTCCCTTCCCCCCACCCCTTAGTGAGTGGCTATCCGGCATGCCCTAGAAAAGCCTCGATTGATCTACTGTTAGTTATGAGTAGCCTCTATAACATGCTCCATTTTCTCTCCACAGGATTCAGGAGAATGTAAGATGAGCCCCATTGGATCAGGCCAGCTTATCTATCACCATGGGCTACCAAGAGTCTGCAACCTGCGGCTCTCCAGATGTTCATGGACTACAATTCCCATCAGCCCCTGCCACCATGGCCAATTGGCCATGGTGGCGAGATGATAGTAACAATCCTGAGCCATCTGGAGAGCAATTGGGCTCTAGCCAGACACCTCATGGAACCCACAAATAGGACATGAACAGCCTTCCTCTTATTATGCCCCTCCGGCAGTTGTTATCCAAGGGTAGACTGCCTTTGAGCATAGATGCTTTATTTCAGTATTGTAGTTGATGATAATTTAAATAGACCTCTCCTCTAGCGGGGGAATCTGCCCTTGTAGGTCACAATAATCAAGGGAAGTCGATTAGGCCCAGCTGTGGGTTCGAGGTCATCCAGGAAGCTGATTAGCTGAGCAGGGACTTGACAGAAGATTCCCAGCTATGAGATTCTCCGTTGCTTTTTACAAATGAGTTGACTAACTCTAAGGGAGTGTCACAACTCGGTTATAAAAGGGTTAACTGCATGTAAACAAGTTGCTGGAGTCACTGCTTACATACAGTTAACCCTTTTATGACTGAGTTGTGACAGATACTTGCAAATCCTAACTGTTTCCCCAGCTGAGGCCAATCTGAGTGCCTTTCCTCCATTATGTCTCTAACCACCGGTGTTTAAAGGGACACTTCTCTTTACGGTCTTCATAGCTAATAGCCACTGTTAGTTGCGAGAGCCGGTGTGGTGTAGTGGTTAAGAGCAGATGAACTCTAATCTGGAGAACTGGGTTTGATTCCCCGCTCCTCCACATGAGCAGCGGACTCTTATCTGGTGAACTGGGTTTGTTTCTCCGCTTCTATACATGAAACCTGCTGTGGTGACCTTAGGCTTTGGTCTGGTTCTCACCAGAACTCTATGGCCCATTTGTCTCTAGGGTGCCTGTTGTGGGGACAGAGGAAAGGAAAGAGTTTGCTGAAAGCCCCTTTAGGTCTCCTTTGGGAGAGAAAAGTAGGGTCCTCTTCTTCCACGCATACTTGTGGATCCTCCATGAGATCTACATTGTTGGGCAACTAGAATAGAGTGGTGTTTGGAGATCTGGATTAGTGCTAGGGAAGTCCTGGTTTGAATTCCCCCCCCCCCCCTCAATCCTGAAGTTCACTCAGCAACACTTTAAAGTAACCTACCTCACAAGGTTGCTGTGAAAACAAATTGAAGATGAAGAAACACATGTGGCCAGAACACATGAAGCAGCCTTATACTGAATCAGTGTTGCCAACTCAGACTGGCAGTCGCTCTCCAGTGTCTCAGGCAAAGGTATTTCACAACATCTCCCACCTGGTCTTTTTTAGTGGGGGGGGGGGTGTGCCAGGAATTGAAACTGGAACTTTCTGCGTGTCATGGAAAGAATCTATCATTCAGCCACACAACCTCCTTTCACTGCTCCTAGCTACTTGAATAAGGGGAGGGGGAGAGTAAATGGGGCAAGCTGAGGGATCATCTAGCACAGGGGTCTGCAACCTGTGGCTCTCCAGATGTTCATGGACTACAATTCCCATCAGCCCCTGCCAGCATGGCCAATTGGCTGATGGGAATTGTAGTCCATGAACATCTGGAGAGCCACAGGTTGCAGACCCCTGATCTAGCATGTCATACCGTTTCCAACAGTAGCCGGTCAGGTACCTCAGGAATAGCCCATAAACTGGGCATGAATGCTATAGTTGGTTGGTTGTTCTTGAATCCAAAGGTCCCAAGTGCCAAGCTGCACTTACCTGTGTCACTGTAGTTCATCAAGTGGGTTTCCGTACAGGCCCACTAATGCGGGGCTGCACAGGATACCCGTGAAAATGAATGTGGAGGTTCTATTGCGCTAACACAGCCATCGATACACCTCCGCTCCAGAACAGGAGAATTTCTGCATCAGATCACAGCCCTGGTTCCCAAATAGCCAACCAGATGCCTCCGGAGAACCACAAGCCGTGGATAAAGGTGATATTCCCTACCCCACCCCCTCAATCATGAAGAAAGTAACCCTCCTATGACTCGGCCTCACCCAAGGCAAACTACCCGGTCCAGTATCTTCCCTACCCCCCAATACCCATCTTACATTTATTTAGGAACCACTTGCCGGCATCCAGTTTTACATGCTGCTGCTTGAAGCAATTAATATCATTTTTATTTGCCTCATCTTGTCCAATGCAAGAGAGGTGTGGGACCTCCACGAGATATCCCACCGCCTTCTCCAACCTAAAACTACTCTCAAAATCCCTACATGTTTCTCCACACCGTCCAGGACCCGGCGGAGACAAGGACAGTGGGATGCTGGAGCTCACAGGCACAAGATTCTTTGGGAGGCACACATCAGTCCTTTAGTTCACACTCCCTAATTCCCCCCCCCCCCCCAAAAAAATGGGAGCAGGGGAAAGCTAGCTGTGTTGGGTCCTTTCTAATCCTGCCCTGTCACCTAAACCCATCACAGCAATACGGACAAGGCTAGCTCAGCAGTCTGTGGCTAGCCCAAAAGGGATTCATGTCTGTTGGGGCACTCTGACTCCATAACAAAAGGGATCTGAGATTTCCCATGGCAGTGAGAAGAAGAGGGATTTGGATGTGTATGCCACCTTTCTCTACTGCAAGGAGTCTCAAAGCGGTTTACGCTCTCTTTCCCTTTCCACGGCAGCCCCCTTGTGAGACAGGTGGGGCTGAGAGAGTTCTGAGAGAACTGTGACTGGCCCAAGGTCACCCTCTGGAGGAGCAGGGAAACAAATCTAGTTCACCAGATGAGAGTCTGCTGCTCATGTGGAGGAGCGGGGAGTAAAAACCCAGTTCTCCAAATTAGAGTCTGAACCACAACCACCACACTGGCTCTCGGTTTTGGATGCCCTCGAGAAATACGGGGAGATCTCTCCGGTTGTATGCATTCAACAAACTAATTCATTGTGTATTCATCACCCCCTTCCGGTCTGCACCTAAATTTCTCTCCACATTTGATGTGGCTAAGAGAAACTTGGAAGTCTCCTCTGAATGTGTGTGTGTGTGAACTGCTGTCAAGTTGCAGCCGACTTCTGATTATCTTATCAGGTTTTCAAGGCTGGAGACATTCGGAGATAATTTGCCGTCACCTCCTCTACCCAGCTACCCTGAACTTCCTCGGTGGTCTCTATCCTTCCTCTGGGGCTGGCCCAGGCTGCAAGATTTGGACAAGAGCCGCTTAGCCTGGGCTATCCATACCTCTGGACTGGATCAAAGAGCTTTTTAATCTACAGAGGGGCAGCGTGGAGTAGTGATTAGCATAAACTGAGACTGGAATGGGGGGTGAATCAGGGCTACAAACTCCAACTCTGCCTCTTTCTCATTTGCTGCCTTTGAGCTGGTCGCCCTCCTTTAGAATAGCCTATCTCACAGGGCTGTGGTAGTGGCCAGCACAGGTCAAAGTGTCGGACTAGGACTGGAGAGACCCAAGTTCAAATCCCCACCTATGAGGCACGTGCAGGGGACATCGGGCCAGCCGTTCACTCTGAAAGCTGAGCCTACCTCACAGAGTTGTCCTGGGGGTGAAATGCAGAAGGGGAGAGAAACACGCAGGGGGAGAGGATTTTTTAAAAATGTGCCAAAGAAATGAACTGTGAGGATAAAGAGGGAAGGCTCCTGAGCCCCAAGGAGAAAAGGTGGAGGTAAAGAGCCAATCCAGGGGATATTCCCTGTGGGGTTTTTACTGGGAACCTCTCGGCTTCCTTTCCTCTGCGTCACCAACGATCCATTCAGCGCTTTCCATACATTCATCTTCCTTATCTAATTACCTGTCACTCACCTTGCTGATAGATCCCTCCCCTGCTCACCTGGCTACATTCTTTCCCTCCCTCGGGGATCTCTCTTCTTGGCAACTGGGAGATTTTCCTCTTAACCCACCCACTCCTTCCACCTGACTTCCCAAACCACACTAGCCTAATCCTCCCTTATCTTATCTCTCCCTTGATGTATCCTCTCCATCCATCCCACCCCCCAAGAGCCATTCCTTCTCTCCCTTCCTCCCCTTTCCCACCCACCCCAAACTATTTTTTACTTTCAGAACAGATAAGCCCATCTAGTCCAAAAACCCCTTTCCAACAGCAGCCGGGCAGACGCCTCGAAGACGCGCCCCAATAAGACCTAGCCCAGTGATGGCGAACCTTTTTGAGACCGAGTGCCCAAACTGCAACCCAAAACCCACTTATTTATCGCAAAGTGATTTAACCTGAATACTGAAGTTTTAGTTAAGAAAAAGTGGTTGGCTCGGAGGCGTGCGTTACTCGGGAGTAAGCTTGGTGGTAGTCGTTGGCTTTGCTTTGAAGCAACCGTGCAACTCTTCGAACAGGTGAATCACGACCCTAGGAAGGTTTACTCAGAAGCAAGCCACGTTGCCAGCAACCGAACTTACTCCCCTGTAGAATCATGCTTTAGTTCTTCGCATGAAAATCAGTGGGGTTTAACAGCGCTTAACAGGGTTACCTACACTGCTCCCCCAAAACTAGGTCTTAGGTTTAATGCCGATAATCAAGCCCAGTGGTCCAGGCCAGCCTAGATGTGTGTGTGCATGGGGGGGGGGATCCCCCCCCATGAACTCTGTGCGTGCCCACAGAGAGGGCTCTGAGTGCCACCTCTGGCACCCGTGCCATAGGTTCACCATCACTGACCTAGCCTGTCTCCGCGGCTTGTCCGCACCTGGCTACCGGCATGTGGGGGTAGACTGCTCCTGCCCACGGAGGTTCCATTAAAGGACTCTGTCTCCGCGACTGCCTGTCCCTTTCCCCCTGTTCCAGCGGCAGTCCTCGGATTCTAGTGGCAGCCCGTTCCGCATGTACTTTTGGCCCTAAGAACCAATAGCTTCAGAAAGGGGTGGGGGGGCATCCCGTTTCATCCTTTGCCCCTTCGGCTCTCGGGGGCATTTTGATCTCACAGTCCATCGCAGCCTCCCCTTTCCCCCTTCTTGCTCCAAAAAAAGAGACGCCGACGCTTGTTTCGACAACTTGCCCCCCTCCCCTCCGCCTCGGGACCCCCCCTCCCTTACTTGCCAGGAAACGGTGCCCGGGCTGCAAGAAGACGGCGGAGGGCTCGGAGTCAGCGGCCGCCGACCTCTCTCTGCGGGGCTCCCTGACCGTGTGAACGCGTCTAGTGCTGCTGCCCTCCCGAGAGGAGGCGAGCGCGCCCTGGCCGACGGCGCTCCTGGCTCAAGGACCCTTCTGGGGTGTGAGCGAGACTTTGCGCATCTCTCCCTCTCTCTCGCACACACGCACGCGCTCTTGCTTCCCCGGTTTGGCAGGCTTGCCGAGCCGCGCCTGAATCCTTATTGGGAGGCCGCCGGTAGTGTCGCTGGCACCCTTCCACGCCACCCTGCACACCCCTTGCACTTGCCTCTCTGCCTGGTACCCCTTCCCCTTTGGTCGCGCGCCTCTGAGCAAACATCCCCAGCCCGGGGCTGGGAAGCCTGCTTTGCCGAGACGTTTCTCTCCATGAGTCTGCCGTCGACTCACCGGTTCCCCTCGTCCTTCCCTGGGGGGCAGGGGGAATCTTGACCTATTGATCTCATGATTGCCAAGTGAGCGGTTTTTTTGCCCCTAACCCGCAGTCTACTACTGGGACTGCTCCTCTCCAATCTCTCTTGCACAGAGTCAGGCTACTGGTCCACCTTTTCCTCTATCACTGTGGTGGCGAACCTTTGGCACTCCAGATGTCATGGTTACAGGCTCATCCCAGCCCCTGCCAGCTGGCCAATTGACCATGCTAGCAGGGGCTGATGAAGTAGCAATCAACATCTGAGTGCCAAGTCCACCCTGCTATCAACTACACTGATTGAGAGCAGATCTAGTGGACAGGGCCATTCCCACACCTGCTTCTCTGAGAACCTGTAACTGGGGACCCCCCCAGTTCAGACAGGAGCATCTTTCTATATCGGGAGAGAAGCAGCGTTTTGGGACTCTTGTTTGGAGAGAAGGAGATGTCTGAGGAAATTATATTTGAGATCTATACAGTATGCATGGGATAGAAAATGTTGACGAGAGGTACTTTCTCTCTTTCCACATACTAGAATACAGGGGCATCTATTAAGAAATGCTGGGGAAGAATTGGGACTAATAAGGAAACACTTCTTCCTTGCCCAACGTGTGATTGGTGTTTTGGAATATGCTACCACAGGAGGTGGTGATGGCCGCTAACACAGATAACTTTAAGGAGGCTTGGACAGATTTATGGAGGAGAAGTCAATCTAACCTAATCTGATACTCGGATCTCCAGATTGCAAATACCTTAACAGACCAAGTTCTTGGGGCAGCAGCAGCAGCAGAGGAGCCATTCTTTCACCTCCTGCATGTGAGCTCCCAAAGAGGCACCTAAGTGAACCCTCTTGGTAACAGGTGCTGGACCTAGATGAACTCTGGTCTGATCCAGCATGGCTGGTTGCCCATGTTCTTATGAACCTGCTGGGCAGAGCTTTACTGCTGAGCTACAGCCCGTTCCAAAGCAACACCAGTTAGGGGAGCGTTATCTCCTCTGACTGGTGGGAACTCTCCTGGGTCTCAGACACCTCCCACTGGAGACCCCTTGAACTAGAGGCCAGAGTTTGACCTGCACGACCTTTTTGCATTCAGAGCAGAGATGATACACCACACTAAGCTGCTGCTGGGTCTCTAGCTTAGTGGTGGCCGAACCTATGGCTGAGGTGCCAGAGGTGTACTCAGAACCCTCTCTCTATGGGCACTAGCACAGAGTTCATCATGTGGAGAGGGGGCGGAAAATCACACACACACCCCACACACATATCTAGGCTGGCCTGGGCATGATCCTTTACCTGGGAGTAAGCTCGGTTACTGTATGGGGCTTTGCTTCCTAGTATACCCTCCCTGGGATCATGATTTACTTCATTTGGGCTTTCTCACAGTTAGCCTACCAAACCTCAAGGTATGCACTGTGCCTGGGGCAACCCATTTTCTAAGCTAGAACCTCCAATTATTCAGGGTTAGAATTACGTGTGCTGCGATAAATATAGTTTGGGACAATTTGGGCACTCGGTCTCGAAAAGTTTCGCCATCACTGTTCTAGCCTGTGTCCTGGAATTGGCAGCCGTTCTCCAGGGGCTGAGGAAAATAAAGGTCTACCGTAGCAGCTGCTACCCAAGATAACTTTCACAGGCAACACCAGGGGCTGGATTATGAATCTCTTGTGCCACAACTCTTTTCCAGAACAGGAAGAGCCACGTGCATCCACAGCGGGATCCTGGCAGCAAAACATCAACTCTTTATTAAAACGATTGATGCCCTTCTGTTCTGGAGTCTCAAGTTGCTCCGATCAGCTGCAAATGGTTGGGGCGGAGGGGGAAGATATCACTTAGAACAGAGGTCTGCAACCTGCAGCTCTCCAGATGTTCATGGACTATAATTCCCATCAGCCCCTGCCACTATGGCCAATTGGCCATGCTGGCAGGGGCTGATGGGATTTGTAGTCCATGAACATCTGGAGAGCCGCAGGTTGCAGACCCCTGACTTAGAACAACTAGGGGGAAAACCCAAAAAGTTTGGGGTGGGGTGGGGGGTGGCATCTACGAAACTACAGTAAACATATATATGCCACAATGCACAATCTCTGGCATTTTTACAGTGCTTCCAGTGTTTCGCATAGTCAGTCTTAAAAACAGTCCTGCAAGGTAGAACAGGATTGTTATGGAGAACATCGGAGAAAAAGAAAAATACAGTCAGCCGATGGATGTGTCTGCAGTGGGAGGGAGGTTGGAACTAGGAGACTCCTGGATCACAGCACAATCCATAGAAGTGAATGCCATACCCCCCATTGATCTGCCAGGTCTCCTGAGATAAAGGTCGAATCCCCACTACCGTCTTAGCCAGGTTTCAGAACACAAACTAACCAGGTTTGAGGTCGTTTGTGTTCTGGAACCTGGCTAAGCGGTAGTGAGGATTCGACTGGGAAGGTCGTCCCTCAAACCTGGTTAGTTTGTGTTCTGGAACCTGGCTAAGATGGTAGTGGGGATTCGACCATCATGTTCCAGGGACTTGGTGCCACAACCAGGAAATCTGTTTCTGGTCATGGATGAGGAAGCTTATAGGGCACCAGGCAAACCTTCAGCTACCTTGAAAAAATAGATATGTGTGTATCTCTGGTATTGATATTTGGATCTTACTGTTCCTGTGAAGAGATATTTTGGGAGAATTTTTAAATTTCTTACTTATTTACATCATTTATCGTCCACTTTTCTCACGTGGGCTCGAGGTAGGTTGCACTGAGTGAGCCAATACAGTCAACAAGATAGAATATTCACATGGGCATTGTTATGTTTTCCCTCCCTTTAAGGTGGGCAAGAGCACCTGCCCCAAGGTCACCCATGAAATGCTGCAGCCTAGGTGGGAATTCATATCCAGGTCATCTCCATCCAAGTCTGTCATGACCCCACATTGCTGGCGTAGGAGGTTAAGAGCTCGTGTATCTAATCTGGAGGAACCGGATTTGATTCCCAGCTCTGCCGCCTGAGCTGTGGAGGCTTATCTGGGGAATTCAGATTAGCCCGTGCACTCCCACACACGCCAGCTGGGTGACCTTGGGCTAGTCACAGCTTCTCGGAGCTCTCTCAGCCCCACCTCCCTCACAGGGTGTTTGTTGTGAGGGGGGAAGGGCAAGGAGATTGTCAGCCCCTTTGAGTCTCCTGCAGGAGAGAAAGGGGGGATATAAATCCAAACTCCTCTTCTTCTTTTCTTCTTCTCACTGCCTATAATCTGACTCACAAATGTGCTTTGCAAATGTCCTAGAGATGTCTTATTGGTGCATGATATGAAGCCACAAATGGCAACAGGCGCTGACGTCTCCAAAGAGGGTGCAAGACGTGCCCCTTGCAATACCTCTAATGGGCACGTACTAGATGTACATACATCTTTAAGCGTGCTCGACGCTCTCACCTCCTCTGCCCCCCGGATGGAAACGCTGACGGATTTTGAATAGGTGTGTTAGTCTGCCAAGGTGTCCAGCTTCTCACTGAGGACTACAGTCAGCTGCCACCAAACACAGGTCTGTGCACATGCTGAGTTCCATTTGTGAAACTTAAGCATGGGGGTAAACCAGAAATGTGTGAATCATCTTGAATCATCATTCATGATTCACGGAGTTGGGCATAGGAGTGAGTGGCTGTCCTGGCTGTGCTGTCACTGAGCACAAGACGTGGCTTCCTAGTACTAACAGAGCCTGGGTTTATCGAGGTCAGTGTGATACCCTCTGTCTGGCAGTGCCTCTCCGGGGTTTCAGGCGGAGGTCTTTGCCCAGACCTCCTCGCAGCCCAGCCTTTTTGGATGGAGATGCCGAGGATCTGCTCTACCACGGAGAGGGCTCTACCATAACCCCCCCATCCCTGCTGTTCTCAGTTCCTGGTGGAATTCCAAAGTGATGCATTCTGGGACAGCAAGGGAAATCTCCACAATGCAACAGGAAAAGATGGTATAACAGACGAGCCAGGCTGACAACATCAACAGAGCACAGCTCCCATATCGACTTCAACCCACACTAGTGCACCCTGGAGCGGCACCTAACGTATATTTATTCCACCCCTGAGAGCTGGCATGGGGCAGCGGTTAGCAGGCTGTAATCTGGAGAACCAGATTCAATTCCCTGTTCCTCCACATGAAGCCTGCTGGGTGACATTGGGCCAGTCACAGTTCTCTCAGAACTCTCTCAGCCCTAGTGCCGACATCACAAGGTGCCTGTTGCAAGGAACTGGGGGGGGGGGGAGGCAATTGCCAGCTGCTTTGAAAGGTGGTATAAAACCCAACTCATCTTCCCTTTTACCTCCCTCCCTTCTTCCAAGATGCTGAGAATATAGTTCCCCACCATTTTGTTCTGACAACATCTACCTTTGATGGAGTTATCACAACAGCCCTGCAGGGCAGGCTGAGTGCCACCCAGTGCACTTTATGGCAGAGTCGGGGTTCAAAGTTAGGTCTGCCATGTCTGACCCACTCATCGCTACCTTGGTCAGTCTTTCCGAACCTCTCCTCCCGTCTCCCAAAACACCCTCGGGACCTCATTCTCAACTATCTCTCTAACTTGTTTCAGACACCCTCCTCCCCCCCCCTCGACAAATCTTCCCTTTACTCAACCTTGGCCCCTTTCCCCACAGACTGTCCCACCCTGCCGCCCCCGATGGTGTTTGTCGTGTGTATTTTTTCTTCCCGGAGCAAAAAAAAGATGAGGTCACAAATTGGAACGCGAGAGACAAGCGGGAGGGAAGGAAGGTTTGGCCAGAGAGAAAAGACAATGCTTAGCAGCAGAATGGAGGGGAGCCAGTGTCTTCTATCATGCAATCCTTTCCTGATACATTCCATTGCTTATTACTACAAGACCCGTTACATTCTTTTACAAGAAAAGAACAAATTTTCGTTATGGGATGAAGATCAGAGCCAGATATTTCCTTGAGGAGAAAAAGGCCGTGGAACTATTTCCCGGATACCGCTCGGAGCCAGTGGGCTATGTAATAGGTTAAAAATGGGATATGTTCATGCCGAGCTTGTCAGCCACCCGATTACTATCACTCCTAGCTGCGCCGTGATATCATGGAATGTTCACAAACATCTTTGACATGGACTGTTGAAAATCACAGGGCCATCTTAACCCGTGGGCACGCTGGGCAGTTGCCTGGGGGCTCCATGAGCATCCGGGCCCCCGTGCTAATCCATGTATGTTGCGACTTTGTAAAAATGTCAACATTTTATATTGTTCAAACATTTGTGTTGATTAAACTTTGCTGTCCGGCATGCTTTTTAACGTCTAAACACTAATTTTGTGGAAAGTACGATAAATATATGTTTAATGATGTTGACCAGTTACATTTTATTCCTGCGAGTGGTTCTGTAGGTAGGGGCTCCAGTGAACTGCTTTGCCCAGGGGCCTATAATACTTTTATGCTGGTCCTGGAAAATCAGTGCCATTACTGTTTGGGAGATCCATCTCTGGTTTGGCCTCAAAGGTTGGGGAACTCTTCTGTCTAGCCCAGGGGTAGGGAACCTGCGGCTCGAGAGCCACATGCAGCTCTTCTGCCCTTGTACCTGGCTCCCACGAGCCAGGCGGCCATGGCCCCATCACTTACCTGCCCACAGGCCAGCTTAGGGCGGGCGCACCCGGCTGCCCACAGTCGGCTGGGCCGCGCCGCGGGCTCCCCCTCTCACCCGCCCTGTTGGAGCGGGGCTTGGGCATTTCCCGTGACGGCGGGGCCAATGAGCTGCCGGCTTCATCCTTGCCCGCCCTGCAGGCAGCAGGGCAGGCGCATCCATGCGCTTCTCAGAATGAGCGGAGTAAAAGGTTTAAAAAACCCCTATATATATAGTGTTATCTTTATTTTAAATGTCAAAAATTATTTGCGGCTCCAAGTGTTTTCTTTTCCCGTGGAAAACGGGTCCAAATGGCTCTTTGAGTGTTAAAGGTTCTCTACCCCTGGTCTAGCCTATTTTATTATTTCTATAAGAAGAAATCCTGAGATCAAACTGTACTGGTCAGCCCGAGAGAGAGAGAGTGACATGATTCACTTTTTTTGTTTATTCAGAAAACTGTTACTGTATTCTTAAGTTGTTTTCTATTAGTTACGCCTATTGATATCAGAGGGTCTGAACTTTTGAATGATACCATATGGGGAAAAAATCTTTGTATTTGGAGTTTTTGAGCTAATCTGATGCTTCATTAAATGTTGAAAGAAGGACAGTCAGAAACAATTTGAGATCATTTTTTGCTTTATTAGAAGCATGGGTAGCATGTGCTGCAGAGTGGTCTGTTTTGTTAGCCACCATTTGGTGGCTGGAGACCTCCAGCTATTACAGCTGATCTGCAGGCAACAGACATCAGTTCGTACAGAGAAGATGTCTTCTCTGGAAAGTGGACTTAATGGCATTATGTCCCACAGAAGTCCCTCCCTTTCCCAGACCCCACCCTCCTAAGGCCCCACCCCAACTGTGGCATAGCAGGAGCAGCCGTGGCATAGGAGGTTAAGAGCTCGTGTATCTAATCTGGAGGAACCGGGTTTGATTCCCAACTCTGCCACCTGAGCTGTGGAGGCTTATCTGGGGAGTTCAAATTAGCCTGTACACTCCCACACACGCCAGCTGGGCGACCTTGGGCTAGTCACAGCTTCTCGGAGCTCTCTCAGCCCCACCTACCTCACAGGGTGTTTGTTGTGAGGGGGGAAGGGCAAGGAGATTGTCAGCCCCTTTGAGTCTCCTGCAGGAGAGAAAGGGGGGATATAAATCCAAACTCCTCCTCCTCCTCCTCCTCCTCTTCTTCTTCTTCTTCTTCTTCTTCGTCTTGGGGCCAGGGGCACACAGTCCCTGGGCGCCACCCATTTGATCACATGGGGGCACAAAATCATGACCCTCACTTGATCAAGCTGCTATCGGAGGTGGGGGGCTTGCAGCTGTCGGTGCCAGGCCGGAAGCCTGCCATAGGCAAGGGCTTGCTTTTGCCCCCCCCCCCCCACTTCTATCGTAGGCTGGAGGGGGCGGGGCGCAAAAACAAGGCCTTGTCCCCGGGCGCCATTTCCTGCCCATATGCCTCTGTTTGGGGCCCTCACCAGTAACACCATGAAGTTGCTGGCAATGTGCTAATGTCACACTTCCTGGTCACACTTCCTGGTCACACAGGAAGTGACACCTGCATGTCACCAGCAGCACCACTATATCATTGGCATGGGCTCCAACGCCTGCAAGAGCCTCCTACATTAAAACATCAATGTAGGTGCTCCGACACTCAGGCAAAATTCTAGAATGCCTCCAAGTGAAACACTTATGTCACTTCCATATGCGGAGGAAGTGACATCAGTGTGTCAGGATGCGGGTGTTACCCTTCCGTTTTGCCTTTATTATTCTCCCATCGCTCAGCTGAGCAGCAGTGGGAATGCACTCCCCAGTAGAACCTGGGAAGCCTAATAGACTAATGTATGTTTATGTGGATTGGGGGGGCGGGGGGATGCTGCAAGCAGAAAGACCATGAAATGCAAGTACTACAGGATGCTTCATTATCATGTAAAATCCCCATGCCACGTAGCTTACAGGACTGAAGCAGCTAACCCTGGATCTCAGCCAGCCCAGTCTGGAATGTTTAAGATACCTGCAGTGCAAACAGAGTTACACCCTTACAAGCTTTGACTTCCATGTACTTCGAAGAGTGTGACTCTGTTTAGGATTTCACTGAAGACCCCTTTTTCCTGACGCTGGTCACATGAGATTTGATCAGTCCACCTCAGGGAGGCTCATTTATCCCTCTAGCTCTTTCCCAACGGGGAAGACATCTCTGTTTCATTTGACTCTTGACCTTCCTTCTGGTTTGTTTCCCATTGCTGATTTTACATATATGTGCTATTCCATTTTTATGTTTTTAAAAAAGACCTTCTAGCTGTTTGCAACCTTGTGGGCCTTGCTGGGTGGTGGAGAAATGATGCACAACTGTTTAAAATAATTAAATTTAAACAAATGGTTTTTTTATAAATTATTTTTATTCCATGTTTAAGGAATTTAGGCCAATAGCATCCAGAGCTTCCTGCTTTATCTTCCAACAACCCTGTAAGGTAGGTCAGAACTAGAGAGGGCAACTGAGTTTGTCAAATCTGAGTTGCTCAAATTTCCTTGAGTTCCTCCCTTTCTCCTAATATTTACCCCTAACATTCTTGGTTATAGGTTAGGAGCCTGAAGGCCCCATATCCAAGACCCTTAATCCCATGGGTTTCCCCTTTACCAGTAGGTCAGTATGAAAGATTCTTCAACTTCCCAAGCCCCACACTGGCAGTATAAAAGATGCTAGCTTTAGTAAGATCCTTCTGCCAGAGAGGCAGACCACAAAGAATCCCAGGGGACAAAATCAGCCGGGTCTTTTCATGCAAGAACGCTTCATTGCATGGCTTCATTCATACATTTTCCCCTTTCATTTTTAGGCAAAGATGCCACCATCAACCATAATAACAGCTTCCCCTCAGAAATACATCAAGGTTGGCTTGAAGAATCCAAACATTGTACGATACGCATAGGCTGTAATTTGGTACGTTCCATAACGTGTGAAATTATCTCCCAAATTCTCATGTCTTTCATGTCAGAAAGTAAAACCATAGATTTAAATAGACTTTTCTTGCCACCCAGAAAACCCATGTTTCTAACTGAAATTGATTTATTTATTTAAACGTGGTTGCATAGATTCACGGAACCATAGAATTGGAAGGGGCCATAGAGGTCATCCAATCCAACCCTATGCTCAATGCAGGTTTCAACAAAAGAATCGCAAATAGTGCGAAACCTGGTTCAGGGGACTTAACATGGGGCAGCCTCGCTTTTAGGGTGACCCAGATCCATGTAAAAGCCAAGGGTTTTTTTTACCGACTGCATTCTGGGTTTATTGGCCTGTGTGGAAGGGGCCTCCGTTTTTTCAGACTGGCTGAAAGTACTATACTGCTTAAGAACATAAGAACATAAGAACAAGCCAGCTGGATCAGACCAGAGTCCATCTAGTCCAGCTCTCTGCTACTCGCAGTGGCCCACCAGGTGCCTTTGGGAGCTCACGTGCAGGAGGTGAAAGCAATGGCCTTCTGCTGCTGCTGCTGCTCCTGAGCACCTGGTCTGCTAAGGCATTTGAAATCTGAGATCAAGGAGGATCAAGATTGGTAGCCATAGATTGACTTCTCCTCCATAAATCTGTCCAAGCCCTTTTTAAAGCTATCCAGGTTAGTGGCCATCACCACCTCCTGTGGCAGCATATTCCAAACACCAATCACATGTTGGTATTGTGAAGAAGTGTTTCCCTTTTATTAGATCCCTAATTCTTCCCCCAGCATTTTCAATTAATGTCCCCCCTGGTTCTGGTTATTGTGAGAAAGAGAGAAAAATTTCTCTCTGTCAACATTTTCTACCCCATGCATAATTTTTGTAGACTTCGATCATTATCCCCCCCCCCTCAGCCGCCTCTCCTCTCTCCAAACTAAAGAGTCCCCCAAGCTTGCTGCAGCCTCTTCTCTCATAGGGAAGGTGCTCCAGTCCCTCAATCATCCTCGTTGCCCTTCTCTGCACTTTTTCTATCTCCTTAATATCCTTTTTGAGATGTGGCGACCAGAACTGAACACAGTACTCCAAGTCGCGAGTAGCACCACTGCTTTATATAAGGGCATGACAATCTTTGCAGTTTTATTATCAACTCCTTTCCTAATTATCCCCAGCATAGAGTTTGCCTTTTTCACAGTTGCCATGCATTGAGTTGACATTCCCATGGAACTATCTGGCATGTGCTTCTCATGGAAAGATGACAGGTGATGTGGGAATCAAACCACCACATCTTTCTTCCGGGTTTCCCCCCCCCACCCCCACCCCTTTAGATTCTCTGTTATAACAATGTTATTTAAAGGCCCCCTTAGTCGAAAGCATTATTGTGTGAAGTATGAAACAGAGACCTTTGATAAAATAGCATATACATTGCTCTGGACACCTATTAATAAAACTTGCCTTTTCGGTAAAGTTGTGCCGCCATTTTGTGTTTCATTCCTGCATTGCTTTGCAATGGGGTCATGCGTGCTGCAACTTCCGCCCCAGCACGCATGACCACATTGTCATCTTTCTGCGAGAAAGAGTATAACAATGTGTCATGGAAGATGCTATTGCTACAGTAAAGGGAAGTCACATATGACTGTGAAAAGCATCTTTGCCTTTTGATCTCCTGAAGGGAGGACAGGAAGCCATACAAAGGTGCCAGGATGAAACTTCAAAGGCCTAAGTTACCTCGTGGCCTGAACAGAGTTTTCCTGAGAAGGGGAAAACAAAAGGTTTTTTAATTCCATCTTGAGACGTGGTCAGAGAAGCATCTCTGGGCCATGGGTTCCCGGAATGGGGACAAAGAACCAAAAGGAATGTAACCAGTTGAGAATCTCTCACTGCATTTATGTTTTCTTTCTTTGTTTTGAACTTTTACAATAAATCCTTGAACAATCAGCTGGTTTGGAGTCATTAGGAGGGAAAAGGACCTGAGACCGAGGTGGGATAAGAGTGGCTCTCCCAAGCTTAATCTCAGCCTCATACAATGTATTCTAGGTCAGAAGAATGCCTAGTATGGTGATTAACCTGTCTACCCAAGTGGTTCTCAACCTGGGGGTCGCGACCCCTTTGGGGGTCAAATGACCCTTTCAAAGGGGTCGCCTAAGACCATTGGAAAACGGTCTTTTTATATGAGGAACTGTATTAAAGGGTTGCGGCATTAGGAAGGTTGAGAACCACACCCTACCCCCCATATCCTATATCCCAGCACCTTCCACAAGACAGGACCCTCAAAATCATCCGAGGATCCTTCTCTTAGGATCCTTTGACACCAGGCAAAAACTCTTTGGAGGTCTTAGGGGTGGAAGATGATAACATGGACACCAAAAACGCAATAGAAGTTTGTAAAATTATTCACGAAAGGAGGAATTCGCTATTTTTTTCCTCCATCCCTAATAGTATTGCTTGAGGGCTCTCGTTGAAGCTGACTGGCATTTGATTCAGATCAAGCTGCTTCAAACCAGGAGAAAAGGAAAGGTATTTTTTAAAAATTAATAAATTATTATTATTATTATTATTTATTATATTTATAAACCGCCCTCCCCCGAAGGGCTCAGGGCGGTGAACAAACAGTAGATAGAGCCCAATAAAATCAGTAGTCATTAAATAACGGCTCTATATATAGTTAAAACCAACCCCATTAAAATGCAGCGTTCTAACGTCAGGTATATCGATGGCGTCCTACTAATACATCCCCTAAAGGGGGAGAGGGGAAGAAGAGAGGAGAGACAGCAGGGTCCACAGATGTTAAAAATGATGCTTCAACGAACAGAAGTTCTTCTTCAGAAGTGACCTGCAGCCCTCACAGCTAATGCAACAGGCATTTTCTTAAATTACTTCAAAAGAAGTCAGAGGAATTAACGAAGAAGCGATTCATCAATAGCTACTGGGCGTTGAAGGATAAACAGAACTTCCATGTTCAAAGGCAGTGGCCTCTATTGACTTTATAGGCCTTTATGCTTTCCAGAGCATCCAGGTTGCTACCATGGGAAATGTAATGTCTGATCAGATGGACATTTGCTCTAATCCACAGGTGTCAAACTCGCGCCCCTCCAGATGTTATGGACTACAGTTCCCATCATCCCCTGCCAGCATGATGCTGGCAGGGGATGGTGGGAACTGTAGTCCATAACATCTGGAGGGCCACGAGTTTGACACCTATGCTCTAATCTGTCAGAGCTCTCTGCTGTCATGTCCTCATGCTTTCTTTTGTTGTTGAGCGGGGGTTGCCCTATTGGTGCATATTGTTTAAAGGGGACTTGGCCTACAGCCCAGCTTGCTCCCGTTCTGCCACCCCAAAGTCAGGTGCCTACTTTGGACAGGAAATCTTCTACAGCCCAGTCTACCCACCTGCCAGTGCAGGCTGGTGGAACAGCAGGGGGTGGAAATGACATCATGCTATATTATAATATCACATCACTTGAAGGGGACTTGGTCTATAGCCCAGCATGCTCCCTTTCCACAGCCCCAAAGTCAGGTATGGCATTTGCCCACTTAGGGCAGGAAATCTTCTAGTAGCCAGTCCACCCACTGCCTGCGCAAGCCGGTGGAACAGCAGGGGTGGATATGACATCATGATATTTGATAGCATCACATTCAAATGGAAACCTGTATGTCAGTGGTTCTCAGCCTTCCCAATGCCGCGACCCTTTAATACAGTTCCTCATGTTGTGGTGACCCCCAACCCTCACATTTATCCATTTTACAGATGGAGAACACTGATGCAGAGAGTCTTAGGCGACCCCTGTGAAAGGGTCGTCCCAACCCCCAGGTTGAGAACCACTGCTGTATGTGATATCATCTGCTGCCATTCTAGAAACTCTATGGGAATACCATAGAGTTTTCAGAGTGTTGGCTGATGTGCCTATGGTCCCGCTCCAAAAGCTTGTGGGAGTCACAGGCAATGGCTTCTCATCCCTGCCAAAATTTACTCTGGCAAGATGAAGTAAGCCAAGTTTTCACTGCCAAGAGGAATCTGACAGGAGGGAGAACATGGCTTTCTCGATGTTCCTCGCCCTATTTCTGCAGGTCAACACAGTTTATAGATATAATCAACATGCCTGACGGATATAGGATGGGGACTTTGAGCTGGCCAAGGTTACAGCCAGGGCACTGTTTCAGATTTCTATAGAAATCTAAAGAGTTGCATACTTGTAGATTTGGATATATTTAAAACTAAGGTTGGGATTAAGGAGAGCGGGAAACCAGTCCCAGAGATACTTTAAGAGCAATTTGCTGAAGTTGCTTTGTATATCCCAAAAAAAACTATAGCAATGTCAACAAGACAAGACAAACAGTTTCCGTGTCCCCACCTTGTTTTTTGTTTTGTTTTTTTCCCCATTCAGCCAACAGAGTTTCAGCACTTTCCGCACACATTATAAATATATGGGCCCACTGAACTGTGTACGACGCTTATCCCTCGGGGTGTGCCAGATGTGAAGAAGACAGCCATGTTTTTATTCAGGCGTCTGCGCCACGCACGTAGAAAGCAGGCGGATGTGGGGAATGGAGCCCCTCCCCCATTTCACTTCAGAACATAAGAAAGAACATAAGAACGTCTCTCTGCTCTGTCATTACAGACGTTGTTCTCTCAGCTCAGTAGCAACATTTGTAGAGGAGAACATTTGAAGCGGGGTTTCCGACTCCTTGTTGGGAAACATCTGGAGATTTGGGAGCTTGAGGAGGAAAGGGCTTGTGGAGGAATGGGACCTCAGCGGACTATAATGCCATATAGCCAACCCTCCAAAGCCACTATTTTCTCTGAAGGATCTCTGTAAAACAACAGGCAGTTGGCCAAAAACCTCAGTATTCTTCAAGAGTCATCACACATTGAATAATCATACTCCTCCCCACTCCCTGGCTTGCTTAAATGGTTTGTGATCGATGCACACTCTTATAGATAGGGTTGCTGTCCAGTGTGGTGTAGTGGTTAGGAGCAGTGTGCTCTGACCTGGAGAACTGGGTTTGATTCCCCTCTACTTGAACAGCAGATTCTTACCTGGTGAACTGGATTTGTTTCCCCGCTCCTACACATGAAGCCTGCCGGGTGACCTTGGGCCAGTCACCGTTCTCTCAGAACTCTCTCAGCCCCACGTACCTCAGAAGGTGTCTGTTGTGGGGAGAGGAAGGGAAGGACTCCGCCACTTTGAGACTCCTTACTGGAGAGAAAGGTGGTGTATAAATCCAAACTCTTCTTCTCCATTTTCTTCTACTTCAAACAGGGCCTGGAGTTCAGTCAGAATTACAATTGATCTCCAGACTACTGAGATCAGCTCCCCGAAGGAAACAAAAATGTTCATTTTAAAGGGTAGACTCTATAGAATCATGTAATGTTCAGGGGTCCATTTCATGTTTTATATTATGTCCGGCGTACTGGGGGTAAACGGCGCCCAGAGACAAATTGTCTCCGGGATGCCCCCCAGGCTCCGTCCCCCACTGCCGGTGCCCTCAACCCCGCCCATGTCACCAGTTGGGGGGAAGGAAGGGAGGGGGGCGTCCAGGGTGGGGTTGAGGGCGCTTGGAGGCAGCAGGAAGTCCTGCTGCCTCGTCGTTTTTGCATGCCTCGACTGACACGAACGGGGTCGAGGCATGTGAAAACGACAAGGCAGCAGGACTTCCTGATCGTGTGGGGGGACAATTTTGTGCCCCCATGTGACCAGAAGAGTGGCGCCCGGGGACAAGGGGTACCCCTTATCCCTAGGTAAATACGCCACTGCATCCAGGATACTCGACTCTGGAGATTTTTCAGTCCAGGTTTGACCCAGTTTGCTGGATAAGCTGGCCAGAGGAGCTGCCACCAAAGATTCTTGTATTCCCTTATTTGTTTCTCCTGAATAAAATAACTACATGTTTATTTTAAAAAAAAGACCATCAACATTTCCCTGGAAGATGGAAGCACCTTACAAATCATCTCCCTGCTGCCCCCAAACTCCAACCCCCTCAGACTCTGTCCCCAAATCTCCAGGAATTCCCCAGACCAGAGTTGGCAACCTTTGCTACAGAGGAGGCAGGACAAAACAGAAGTTTGATGACAGCTGAAAGCCTTACGCAGTATCCTCCTGCATCAGCTTTCAGGACTAAATTCATTAGATGATGAAGTTCTTGAGGCTCCACTGGGCCTGGATTTGCGGCTGTGTTTTGCCAAAATCCTATCCCTACAGGCTGAGCACCTCTGAACATGTGCCAAGTGCTCCCCCCCCCCCACTTCTGAGAATGTCAATTTGAAAAGCTGGACCTTTGGCTGCATGCTGCTTAGAAGCACAAGCCGGGTCACACACCTGGCATTTTTGAGAAGCCAAGTGTGTATGTTCAGATGGGCCAGTTCTGGGCGTTGGGGGCTGGCTGGGTCCCCACTACTACTTTCTGTGGGGCCAGTGTAAGGGGATGAAAGGCCCAAGTGATGGCGGAGAAAAGGTCTTTCTGTCCCTGGCGGTGGTAGAAACCCCCTCGCCAAAGCCAAGCCTTCCAGGAATTGCCTTCAAAGAGGAGTGGGTGTTTGCTTTGGCTGGCAAACGGGGTCAGCGCAGACGTTTGGGGGCCGGTCACGCCAACTCTTCAGGGGTCTTGTGGGGAAGTATAGGGGACTGGGAGAGGGAAAGTAGGCCAAAGATAATTATTGGGGAGAAAGGACAAGGTTGAGAGGGTGTAGGCCCGAAGGAGATTGAATTAAGTCCTTTGAGCCTGCATTCCTCTGCAAAAATGGACTGTCATAAGTCACTCTGGGCTACCTCAGGAACTCAGAAGTCCTGGCGCCCACTTCCCCATTCCTCCCCTCTAGCCCCTCTAGACCTCGAAGCCGATCTTTTGAGTGCAAGCCCGCGCACGCTGCTTAAACGCTTCAGTCTCTCCTTCCCTGCTCTCCTCGCCCCCGCCCCATTTTCATTCTCTCCCGTTGACTGCGGACACGGCTCCAGCTGGACCCAAGACAACTGGACCTGGGACGCTTTCTCCTGCTGCAGATCCCGAGAATATACAACAGGAGCTGAGCTCATGGATAAAAATACGTCCACTGGTCTCCGGGGAAAAGGAGACCAAGAAAACAAGAGTGTGAGAAAAGGAAAAAAGTTCACATGCAGGCCTGGACCTCGAAAGGAACTTGAGGGATCGGAGATGAGGAAGGCGTTTAATGAAACAAACAATGTGGGGCAGAGAAAGGGGGGAGCAGTCCGTGCCTCATTTGGAAAGTGGCCGCAGGACTCTGAAAGCAATGTCCCTCCTGAGAAAAGAGCCCCATTCATCTGGGATGGGTAGAGTCGGGTTGTGGCTCCTCATGTGTCCAATGTACTCTGCACATGCCCAGAGGTGGGATCCAGCAGGTTTTCACAGGTTCCCGAGAGTAGATTACTGATTATTTGTGTGTGCCGAGAGGGGGTTACTAATTGGTGATTTTGCCATGGGATTTTTGCCTTGGTTACGCCCCTCTTCTCAGCAGTAGCGCGCAGAACTTGAAGCAGTCTAGCAGGAGGTGCACCGGCGTGCGTGGCAGCCTGCGCCTGCGTGCATTCGTTTCCCACCCAAGGACCGGGGCAGCGGCGGTGTCCTTGCCACAGCCCCGCCCAGGAATGCCCTGCCCCAGGAATGCCCAGCCACGCCCCCATTGTGCCCCGCCCAGCCCCATTGGCTCTACGCCACAGTTCGAATCCCACCACCATGGAAACCTGTTACTAAAATTTTTGGATCCCACCACTGCACATGCCCCTTTTCGCTGCTTTTAATTCAGCAATTCAACTATTTCTTTTGGCGCCTGATCAGGGGTCCTAGTACAAAACTGTAACGTGGCCTTCCGTTCCTGATTCATTTCTTTAGATAGCAATAATCAAGTTTTTCCCCAATGGGGACCCAAAGCCGCTTATGTTGTTCTCCTTTCCTTCATTTTATTCTCATAACAACCCTGTGAGGTCAGTTAGCGTGAGAAAGAGTGACCTGCCCAGCAAGCTTGAATGGCAGAATGAGATTCTGAGTCTCTCACGTTGCAGTCTGGTGCTTTAACCACTACGACCCACTGTCTCCCAACACCATGCTGACTTTGGCATGCACCACTTTGTATGAAAGGAAAGAAAGCTATTTTGTTTCTGAAATGTCATAAAGGGCCATATTTTTTCCCAATGGGCTTGGAGCTCAGGTCTGTCTTGATCCCCGGGTCCCAGTAAAATGTACCCTACGGCCTTCTCTACGTACAGTGTCTAAAAATGACACAGCAGGCAGGGATCCAACAGGTTCTGCTATCCTGGTCACTCCTTCCCTAGCAGGAAAAAAAACCCCGAAACCTGGTCTCTCGATTTTCTGTTGGGCATGTAGCTCTTAAAGGACAGATTGTGGTTCATGAGAAAGTCAGCAGCCAAAATTCCAGTTATGTGGTGACCAAATATAAACGGGATTTCTCTGCCTTGAACCAGTTACGTCATTGAGGGAATCTCAACTGGTTCACTTGTATGAAGTCCCATTTGTTAAAACTCTGTTCAAATTCTATCAAATGTAGATAGGTTCCCCCCCCCCCCCATTCTCTTTTTGCAAAAACCCTGTCAGGTAGGCTAGGCTGAGAGAAACTGACTGACTTGAGGAGAACTCGGTGGATGAGCAGGAATTTGAACCCAGGTCTCCCCAGAATAACTACTACTACTACACCGTAGTGGCTCTTTGGCCAGTGTACCACATACTACCGTGTTTCCCCGAATATAAGACAGTGTCTTATATTAATTTTTGCTCCCAAAGATGCGCTATGTCTTATTTTCAGGGGATGTCTTATATTTCTGTATTCTGTTCATCAGGAATGCTTCCAAACAAAAACTTTGCTATGTCTTACTTTTGGGGGATGCCTTATATTTCGCACTTCAGCAAAACCTCTACTACGTCTTATTTTCCGGGGATGTCTTATATTCAGGGAAACAGGGTAAATACACAAGAGCTCTTTGCACAGGGACCAGACGAATCTCAAGGTCAAACGAAACAATCCTCAGTTTCCGAGCGTACCATACCCTTTAGAGGGGTATTTTTTACTTTAAATATCTGGCAGGAGAACAATCCTGCTGGAGATCATAGCGCGGGCAGATAAGGGACCTTGCTTAGCACTTGAAAATGGCTCAGGAAGGGAAACAGGAGTCCCTCAGCCCGCTGTGCTGCAGACCCCGGCCGTTTCCCCACTTTTAAAATGACGTCGATACTTACCGATTTCGTTTGTTCCAGGACCTTTTCAGAGCGGGGTCATGTTCCCCACCGCAGCTTCCGCCCCTTCGTCCAATGAGCGCGGCAGCCGCGCAGCAGCCAGGGTGTCCTGATTGGCTGCTGCGTTGTGCTGTGGCGGGATTTTTAAAAAATTTTCAACTGGACGAATCAACGTCCCGACGAATCCACGACTATTTGTGGACACATCTATGCTTTTGTGCACTAAAAACGGCATGCAGAAGTGTTAAACATTAAAAAAATTAAACCAGCTGCGTGCGAATTGCGCACGCCCCAGCCATGCCCTGATTGGACAGGAGGGTCCACGTCACCAAGCGGCGGGAAAATGGAAACCAGGGGTAACCACCCAGGCTTCCCCACTGCCCCGCTCAAAAGTGGGGAACAGCGCCAGAAATGATGCGCGCTGAGGGGCCGCGAGAGCGGAAGAGTCGGGGCGGCTGCGTTGTAGCCGCCCCTGTAGTGGGGAGTGCTGCTGGACCCCGTGTTACTCGGCGAGAGTAGCGCGCAACAAATGGAAAGTGCGGAAACGGCCCCTGTAGGATCAGGCTCCTGAGGCATTTACAGATGTTGAAAAACTCTAAAAT
The DNA here is from genome assembly GCF_021028975.2 of Sphaerodactylus townsendi. Taxonomy (NCBI): domain Eukaryota; kingdom Metazoa; phylum Chordata; class Lepidosauria; order Squamata; family Sphaerodactylidae; genus Sphaerodactylus; species Sphaerodactylus townsendi. Next base: position 12,502,927 of record NC_059427.1, read on the forward strand.
GGTGGTGTGTCCCCTTGGTGGACCTGGGGACACTGTATCATCTAGTTCGGTCCTCTAAGCTGAGGTAAGGGCACTGGAAAAAACACATTCTGGTAGGGTTGCCACCTCTGGGTCGGGAAATTCCTGGAGATTTGGGTGTGGAGCTTGGGAATGGCAGGGTTTGTAGAGGGGAAGAACCTAAGCTGGCAGCCATCCTCCAGAGCTGCCATTTTCTCCAGGAGATCTGATCTCGGTTATCTGAAGACCAGTTGTAATTCTTGGAGATTTCCAGGCCCTGTGAAGAGGCTGGTAACCAGAGGTGGGATCCAGCAGGTTCTCACAGGTTCCCGAGAGTAGGTTACTAATAATTTGTGTGTGCCGAGAGGGGGTTACTAATTGGTGATTTTGCCACGTGATTTTTGCCTGAGTTACGCCCCTCCTCTCAGCAGTAGCGTGCAGAACTTGAAGCAGTCCAGCAGGAGGTGCACCGGTGTGCGTGGCAGCCCGCGCTCAAGTGCAGCAGCCTGGGTTTCCCGCCTCCAAAGCAGCAGCCAAGGGCCCTTGCCACAGCCCTTCTGCCTGGAATGGCCCCGCCTCTGGGAATGCCAAGCCATGCCCCCCGTCAGGCTCCCGCCACTTCAGCCCCATTGGCTTAATACTACAGCTCTTCTGGAATCCCACCACCATGGGAACCTGTTACTAAAATTTTTGGATCCCACCACTGCTGGTAGCCCTTGTGGGGTATCATGGCATACTAATGGCAACCCTCCAAAGGGTCTATTTTCTCCAGAGGAACAAATCTGGAAATGCAATGCAATCCCAGGAGATCTCCAGGCTAGGTTGTCAACCCTCCATTCTGGGACAAGCAGGCCCCAGTTGAAACGGACCAAAAGGCGTTCCAAGCGTGGATGCCTTCGCCCCAGTGCCAAGCTGGACTTGATGTAGGTCTTGCTTTAGCAGGACCCTTCACCCGTACCTGAAATGTCACCAACGAAGGCCCACAGATTTCCAAGTTGGTTTCTGTGGCAACCAAAAGGCCACGAGATGGCGTGGAGGGAAGGCAGTCCTCTGTTTGTCCAGACGGCTGTTGCCGGGTGACCTTTTTCTCTCTCATCGTCAGCCTGTTGGAAGCTCAGCTATGTCCCTGTGGGAGTCTCGTCTTTACATTTTACACAAAAAGCGAGGGAGGCTGTTGTTTTTTTAAAATTGATGTTAGCCTGGGCACAATCTGGGGTCTTTTCCTTTCAAGGGGTCAGCCCGCCACAACAGGAGAAACGGGGTTCGAGCCAACATGTTGACTTCTTGCGTTGGGAGCTGTCAAAAGATGAGCCTAGCCAGGGTAGTTAGCAATTGGTGGAGCCAGGAAGATAATAAGCTCATAACTGGAGACCATGGGAGTCACTATCAACTCTGGCTGGATCCCAACCACGGAGGAAACAGGCTTGCAAACTGTTGCATTCAAATGAGAGAGACAGGCTCCCTCTACGGGTCAGCTTCCCAAGCAAGCAACCCAGATCAGTTCAAGAAGAGAGCCTTTTCCAAGCTTTTTCGCTTCAGGGGAATTATTTCCACTCCATAATATTCATACATCTGGTGAGCAAACTCTGCACGACTTCCTCGAAAACCCGATCAGGCATTCTGGAGAGTCCTGGTGTTCCTTAGAAGTATCTTAGCATTTCCTCAGAGTAATGGCATATGACATTTCCCCCAAGACAGCTGGTTTCAACTTGGCTGATTTTCCCTCGCAAACAGCAGCTGCGGGCGGCTTCAACCCCCAGGAGCTGTTGGGGGCAAAGGTAGACATTCGGATTTTAACATACCGAGACCTTTGGGGATTGCTGGGAAGGCCATTGTGGTGGCCAGGTGTGATGCTACGCCTGCCAATTACTTTAACTGGAACAGTTTACATTGTGGTGGCATCACACACAAAATCATCCCCCTCCCCCATTATTCCCACTGCTGTACTGAGCAGTAGGACATCTATGGTTGCCAATTCCCAAGCAGGGCCTGGAGATTTTCCAGAATTTCAACTCATCTCCATATGATAGAGACCAGCTCCTCTGGAGAAAACGGCATTTATCTATCTATCTATCTATCTATCTATCTATCTATCTATCTATCTATCTATCTATCTATCTATCTATCTATCTATCTATCTATCTATCTATCTATCTATCTATCTATCTATCTATCTATCTATCTATCTATCTATCTATCTATCTATCTATCTCTATTATCTTCTGTTTATTATTTTCTTCTCTTTGTTATTTTCCTCCTCTATTTAAAACATTTATTTAATGCCAGTTTTCCACCTGATCAGAGACCCCAAAGCAGCGAGCATTAAAACATTAAAACACTTGAACAATTGAAAGAGCATTTAAAATTATAGTGAATTCAATAGAACACATAAACAAAAGCCTCAATGTCACTGTGCTCCACCAGTGTCCCTCCCCTCCCCAAATGCTTCACACCCAAATCTCCAGGAATTCCCCAACCTGGAGTACACACTATTAAGGAGGGTGAAAGCATGGGATACCTGGTCCCGAAGGCTGGATCCAAGCTACACAGTATACCAGGATTTATTAACTGGTTTGATCAAATTCCAGTTGGCTGTGCTGTTTCTCTGCAGCCAGTAGAACAATCCAAGGTTTGTTGATTGGTGCCAAACTGGAATTTCAAACTAACGTTTCACAGCTGGTTGGTTAAGTCCACCTAAATTTGCATGCTACCAAAGAAGACTGAGAGTAACAGGTGAGTTCTCTTCTCTGTCACTCCTGATGTCCTCGGGATAACTTCAGTAAGCTTCCAATAAATCACCCAGGAGGCCGACATATCTACATACGATAGACAGTTATAAAATTATGCATACTACAGATTAAATGAACTCACAGGCATCCAGTCAGTTGGTGGGCAGTAGATTCAGCAACTACTTCACATAATATAACAATTAAATCGCCAGCTAGCTGTGAAAAGTACAAGATGGAGTCCTGAACAGAAAAACAAAATGGCGGCAGCCTCGATTCCCAAAATTATCTACCAGCTCATAACTCAATCTCCGAACATTTGAGTCAACAAAACAATAACACACACAGGGTGGATTAACAGAAGAGGAATATATTAAGATGTTTCTGTGTGTGGTTCCCATGCAATGGCTGGTTCAGTTCCTGGCAATTCCAGCTGAAGGTATCAGCTGTTAAACCTCTGTTTGAAAGAGTCACTGGAAGTCAAAGGAGGCCACACTGAGCTAGACTGACTTCAAGGGAGGCCTTCAAGGTTCAAATCAAATGGTAGTCATTGGGTGGCTTTGGTTAACTTTCTGTCTAGGCCACCTGACAGCCTACCTTCATAAACGTGACATACCACACTCTAAAGAAAGAATGGGGTGCAGAAATGGTCAATGGGAATAACAACTGAGTAACTTCATCAAGCATAATAAAAGTATCCTTCACCTCATTTCTCCTACCAGCAAGTGTTTTCCAAAGCACCCTCTTCCATCTGTTTATTATGTGCAACATGCATAGTTTGTCCTTAAGGAATACAACAAATTCAGGTGTAGAAATGATCTACCTACCTGTTAAAGGTACAGGACCTTCATCATCCTTTGTTTCTAATTGTTCTGACAGAAGCCTGCAGAAATGGCTGCCTACTGCATCTCTGCATGAGTCCCTGTTCAGGGGCTGCCTTCATCTGTCTCAGCGGGTGGTGGATAACCAGCTATTTCTCTGTATCACGTATACCTGGTTCATGCGGTTGCTCTTTTCATAGATACAGCCAAGTTAACTAGCTTCAGGAGAGGTGCCTGTTGTGTCTCTGCAAGAGTGATAGTAAGCAGTCAGGAAACATGTTGACCTGTAATTCATGCAGAAAGACCAGGAGTGGGGTTTTTTTCCAGACGATGGATGACCCTGTCTTTTTTGCAATCCACAAGAAAGACTTTGGGGCTGTGGAATGAAAGCGTGTGTTTCCAATTTTCAAACTTCAGTTTGGGAGAAAGTGGTCAATTGATTCTGATCCCTTATCCTCTGGATAAAAAAGTGAGGACCCTGTGGCATGTTAAAAGGAAGATCCGTGAATGGTTGTCTCACTAATTCCAGGTCTGCCATTATAACTGGAGTCATGGCAGGGCTGACAGCATGATTCTTTCCCTCATACCCATGGAAAATTTCCCTTAATGGAAAGGGAACACTGATTTTCTTTTATTAATTCCCCCACTTGCTGCAACTTGCCCACTCAAGCTGTTCTTCCAGCATTTAGAAGAAGAAGAGTTTGGATTTATATCCCCCCTTTCTCTCCTGTAGGAGACTCAAAGGGGCTTACAATCTCCTTGCCCTTCCCCCCCTCACAACAAACACCCTGTGAGGTAGGTGGGGCTGAGAGAGCTCTGAGAAGCTGTGACTAGCCCAAGGTCACCCAGCTGGCGTGTGTGGGAGTGCACAGGCTAATCTGAATTCCCCAGATAAGCCTCCACAGCTCAGGCGGAAGAGCTGGGAATCAAACCCGGTTCCTTAGCAGTGGCGTAACTAGGCAAACTGGAGCCCTGGGCAAAACCTGAGTTTGATGCCCCCCCAGGCGCGTGCCCAATGCAACGCGCACCCCCCCTTTAGTAGCTACGCCTACAGTGGTATCTTAGGCAAACTGGAGTTTGAAGCCCCATGGATCCTGCAATGATTGTTGGCTCCCCCATGGGCTTAACATGATTTTACACGTCAGGTTGTTTCAAAGTCATCATCACATTATAGAACACATGCCCCAACTCACGCAGAATCTGAGGCACAGTAATGAAGGCCATGCCACACAGCAGGGAAATGAATTTTTTTGAGAAAACATTTTTTCAAAATGCTTTCAAAATGTTTTGCCGTATTACTGCTATGAAAAAACATTTTTATGGTGTTGAACTCCAGTACCCCAATTGGGGGAAACAGCATCACTTTTCAACTGTTTCAAAGGAGAATCTGGGCTCCCTTAGTTTAAACAAGTTGATGCTGGAATCCATACCCCCCCAACAGCATCATTTTTTCAATGGTGCTTTAAACTAGAGAGCCCAGATTCTCCTTTTTTAAATCCCACCTGCAGCAAAGGGAGAATCTGGGGTTCCCCAGTTTAAAGCAACATTGGAAGTGATGCTATTTTAGCAAGTTGATTCTCCCCACCCTGAAACAGCAATCACTTGCAATGTTTAAACTAGGGGACCTCCAGATTCCTCCCTTTAAATCACATCGTTCTCTTCAAAGGCGGGGGGATTTAAAAGCGAAAATCGTGGGGAAATTTGGAAGGTGCTTACCTGCTGGCTTGGGAGTGCAATTGTTAAGCTAGCAGCACCAAACTTTCAGGGTATCTTTAGGAGACTCCCCTAATGATACCACCCAGGTTTGGTGAAGTTTAATTCAGGGGCCCAAAGTTATGTGGACCCTCAAAGGTCTGTAGCCCCCATCTTCTGTTAGCTCCCATTGGAAACAATGGAAGATGGGGCACCCCCTTTGGGAGTCCATAGCTTTGGACCCCCTGGACTAAACTTCACAAAACCTGGGTGGTATCAGTAAAAGATTCTCCTGATGATACCTCACAGGTTTGGTGAAGTTTGGTTCAGGGGGTCCAAAGTTATCGACCCTCAAAGGTGTAGTTTCATCTCCTATTAGCTCCCATTGGAAACAATGGGGGATGGGGCACCCTTTTTGGGAGTCCATAACTTTGGACTCCCTGAACCAAACCTCACCAAATCTGGGTGATAGCATCAGGAGAGTCTCCCAAAACATCCCTGAAATTTTGGTGCTGCTAGCCTAAAAACTGCACCCTCTGCAGGCCAAAAATGAAAAAATACCGAAAATACAAAAAATACAAAAAATCCCACAAACCTGCGCCCCCCACAGGGCTGCGCCCAGGGCAACTGCCCACTTTGCCCAATGGGAGGAACGCCTCTGGACATTAGCCCCAAGAACCTTGATACGCCTTTGATTATCCAGACTGGACACGCTGGCACTGCCTCGACATCTGAAGGGTTTTGGGTTTTTTTAATAATTGTTATAAATCACATCTAAGAAAAAGATGAAAAAACAAGATGGAGAACAGTGGAATGCAACAGGTTGGCAACCATTTCATTTGGATAGCTGACTGGATTATGGCAATTCCAGACAGAACAGCTGATGGGACTTTAACCTCACTGGATTAAAAAAAATCAACAGAAAAAAATGGGCCGAATAAACAGCTTTCAAATCTTGAAATTTGTAATCCGTTGCTTTGAAGCTGCCAGAATATCAGCAGCACACACCTTTCCTCGATGGAGCCATGCTCCCGTGAGGGTTAAGGACAGGGTCACTTGAATGTTCTAGCAGACACCGGAGGAACCAGCGAATCTGTGAATTCTGCTGATTTAGGGGAACAGAAGGTGACGTAGGAGGCTGCTGGAAACATGGCATGTGAAACAATGCAAACATTTCTCATTGAGAAAACAGCCCTCCCTTCCATTGAGGAGAAGGGCCTGTTTTTCTAATCAGGACTCCAACTGGAGAGAAAAGAGCAGCCGTGAATCACCAAAGTTGCTGCCCAGGAAGGGCAGGAGGAGGCCCTTGGCTTCCGCCCTAGTAAGGGAGGATGGAGGGCCTCTCAGTCAGGCCCCATATGGGCAGGGCAATGTCAGGGCAATTGTGCCCCAGAAGGCAGTGCGGCAGCCTTCCAAAACCCGGGACATTTGAAAAAAACCCACGGGACGTGGGACAAGTTGTTTCAAGGTGGGACTGTCCCGCCAAAAGGGCTATCTATGGCTACTTGTCCAAACAGATACTAGTCATGACGTAGGCGTATTTTCTCCAGTATCAGAGGAGCGGGCCTATTATAATCGCTGCTGTGGAGCATAGGCGGGATAATACTGCTGCAGTCATTTAGCTTTTGGGCTTCCTAGAGGCACCTGATTGGCCACTGTGTGAACAGACTGCTGGACTTGGTGGGCGTTGGTCTGATCGAGCAGTGTTTTTATTATTACTATTATGTCCTCTCTCTCTTAATTGTCTCTTTTCTCAACTGAAAAGTCCCAGACTCTTCAGCCTTTCGTCATAGGAAAGGGGCTCTGACCAGTGGTTGGGATTCAAATAACTGAATAACTGGTTCTTTTCAAGCACCATTTTAACAACTAGTTCTGTCGAAGTGGTGTGAACCTGCTGAATCCCATCACTGGCTCCAGTCCCTTAATCATACTGGTTGTCATCAGCTTAAGCAGGCCAGGTTGCGGGGGCGGGGGGGGCGGACCTATGAAATAAAACTTAAAAAAAAAAATCGTAGAGCAAATCTAATGGCAATCTTTTCCTGGGTCTTTCAGGTGATGAGCGAACTTCTTCGCTGCAGCTATGAGTTATTGGTATCCCAGAAGGTACCTGTTGGAGAGTCTTGTGTCGGGATTTTGCAAGCGCCTGTCACAAGTCAGTTATAAAAGAGTTAACTGTTCGTATGTAAACAAGTTGCTGAAGTCACAGTTTATGACCTGATCTACTGAACATATACATCTGAAGCTATAAAGTTGACTCTGGGCCTTTCCCCACTTACCTTAAGCCCCACACTACTTGAGCAGAGTAACGCGGGGTCCCCCGGCACTCCCCACGACAGGGGCGGCGACAGCGCAGCCGCCCCGACGCTGCCGCTGTCACGCCCCCCTCAGCGCGCGGTGTCCCAGGCGCTCTTCTTAAGGGTGCCTTTTGATGAATCCCACTGCGCAGAGGCTTGAGGGGTCGTTAGGGGCGGCGCTCAGGCGAGCGCCCTGGGATACTGCGCACTGAGAGAAAAGCAACCGCGGCATGGGGGGCAGTGAAGGTGGGGAGAGAGTGGGGAAAGGCCCTCTGTTTCTTTGTTTGAGCACATCAGCACCACCACCTTGAGCACAAGGCAGCAGATAGGTACCAAGATGTAACTAAACTGAGAGCAGCAGTGGCGTAGTTGTTAAGATCAGGTGCATTCTAATCTGGAGGAACCAGGTTTGATTCCCCACTCTGCCGCTTGAGCTGTGGAGGCTTATCTGGGGAATTCAGATTAGCCTGTGCACTCCCACACCCGCCAGGTGGGTGACCTTGGGCTAGTCACAGCTTTCCGGAGCCCTCTCAGCCCCACCTACCTCACAGGATGTTTGTTGTGAGGGGGGAAGGGAAAGGGGTTTGTAAGTCCCTTTGAGTCTCCTACAGGAGAGAAAGGGGGGATATGAATAAACTCCTCCTCCTCCTCCTCCTCCTCCTCCTCTGCTGCCGCCTCCTCCTCCTCCTCCTCCTCCTCCTCCTCCTCTTCTTCTTCTTCTTCTTCTTCTTCTTCTTCTTCTTCTTCTTCTTCTTCTTCTTCTTCTAAATGTATAGTAATGTAGATGTGTAACAGGAAAGAAAGGATTTCTTATTTTATCTCCATATAACCTTCCCTTTACAGTTAGTAAACTCATATATAAAAAGCAACTGAGGGATTTGTCTCTTCTGTTGTACTCTGCTAATATCTATATTTATATCTGCATCTATATATATTCCTTGTGGGTGAAAAAGTCTCCCTTCCCCTGTCTGTTTTCTGACCTTCAGGTTCTAGCGTGCCCAAACACTACCCTCCATATACAAAATGAGGAAAGCATGCAATTTTAAAAAATGAAATTTTCTCGGATAACATAATTTATTCTGACAACATCTGCCCTTTTTGCATATTTCTGGGGCGGGGAGGATTGGCAGCATCCCCAGGTTCGACATCACCCATCAATTATGCCCGGCATGCAATTAAGAACAAAGTTTTTCACAAAGAAAAAGTCTGCATAATTTATTATGACAACAATGTTTGGCCTAAAGTAGATCATAAAGGATAATGAAGAAAAGAAATGTTGTTTATAGAGAGAGGGATGGAAAATCTAGGGCAGAAAGGCAAGGAGTAATAAGGAGCGTACTATACAGGAAAGAAGCCCCATACGGAACCAGACTCCCTTCACATTTACAACTAGTGGAAGTCCCATTCTATCCAGGTTGCCTTCTGGGTTCTGTATTAGGAACGATTTCTACTTTCTGGTGTCTTTTTTCAGCTGGAAAATCCCCATTTTCATCATCTCATGTCTCTCTTATGTGACTCAAACCTATGATTCTTGATTTTCATTCATTTCTCTCCCTTTCTTTGTGCTGAATTTTCATGGTCTGGAATCCATGTCCCACAAGGAGAGACCTAGGGAGCTGGGTATGTTTAGTTTGGCAAAGAAAAAGTTAAGAGGTGACATGATAGCCATGTTTAGATATTTGAAGGGATGCAAGGAGCAAGCTTGAGGGAGCAAGCTTGTTTTCTGCTGCTCCAGAGGCCAGGAATAATGGGTTTAAGGTGAAGATAGATCTTTCTATCGAAGAGATAGAAAAAGTGCAGAGAAGGGCAACAAGGATGATTGAAGGATTGGAGCACCTTTCTTATGAGGAGAGGCTGCAGCGTTTGGGACTCTTTAGTTTGGAGAGGAGACGGCTGAGGGGGGATATGATTGAAGTCTATAAAATTATGCATGGGGTAGAAAATGTTGACAGAGAGACATTTTTCTCTCTTTCTCACAATACTAGAACCAGGGGGCATTCATTGAAAATGCTGGGGGGAAGAATTAGGACTAATAAAAGGAAACACTTCTTCACGCAACGTGTGATTGGTGTTTGGAATATGCTGCCACAGGAGGTGGTGATGGCCACTAACCTGGATAGCTTTAAAAAGGGCTTGGACAGATTTATGGAGGAGAAGTCAATCTATGGCTACCAATCTTGATCCTCCTTGATCTGAGGTTGCAAATGCCTTAGCAGACCAGGTGCTCAGGAGCAGCAGCAGCAGAAGGCCATTGCTTTCACATCCTGCCTGTGAGCTCCCAAAGGCACCTGGAGGGCCACTGCGAGTAGCAGAATGCTGGACTAGATGGACTCTGGTCTGATCCAGCAGGCTAGTTCTTATGTTCTTATGTTCTTATGAAGGAAAATAGATTCCACCTAAACATCAGGAAAAACTTCCTGGCTGTTCGACAGTGGAATTCATGGAATTCACTACCTCGGAGTGTGGTGGAGTCTCCTTCTTTGGAGGTTTTTAAAGAGAGGCTGGATGGCCATCTGTCAGGAGTGCTTTGATTATGTGTTCCTGCATTGCAGGGGGTTGGACTTGATGGCCCCTTGGGGTCTCTTCCAAGTCTATGATTCTATGACAGTGTAAGCCTCTTTCATTATCTATGCCTCAATAAATCAGTGTTGCATCTATGTCACTAATTATGTTGAAATAATATATATCGTGCATGTAAACACTATATATATTGCGTGCAAAACCTGTGCAACATGCATGCACAATACAAACAAATCTGCAAAGTCAGCAGTGGGGGAAGGGGAGAACTGAAACAGGAGGCAAAAATTCTAACTTAATATTAAAAAAAGGAAAAATTTGTTCACCCTGTTCTTCTAAATTCATAAGCAGTCCTGGCCTATGATATATTTCCAAATATTTCTTCACAGACCATGAAGGCCAGAAACGTACAATTTTACTTTAATGAAGGTGGGATTTTATGGAATTCAGAAGGCCTGGTGCCATATTATCAGCAAGCGAGAAAACGTCCTGGGAGCACAACATTAGCGTTTGCTCACTTTTGGTTATCCTTTCCCGCCTTTCTCTGCAATCTAAATTTGGATTGTAATTATAGGGTTGCCAGGTAGGACCTGGTGATCTCCCATAACTGATTTCCAGACAACAGAGATCAGTTCCTCTGGAGAAAAGGGCAACTTTGAGAGTCAATGGGGCTTTCCCCACTACAGAAGGGAGCTAAGGTCGACTCAGTTCCCTTCAGTGGAGGGCGATTCCAGGCTGTCCACACAGCAACTGAGTTGGCCCCCTGGAACCGAGCTAAGTGGGCGGGATCATCTTGGTGGCTGTTTCGCTCCTCGATCGTGATTGGAGCTTGTGTTACGGCGGGAAACGGGAGCGTTCTTTTTTTTACAGTTTTTACAGTTTACAGTTACATGCGCTTTCTGCCCGCCACAACTCTCCCGTTCTGTGCATGCCACAAAAGCGACTCATGATTGGTTGAACGGATGAGGTGTCGTTTCGATGCTTCCCCACTTCGAAGCTTCGAAGCGGTATCGACCTTGTTCCAGCAGAAAAGTGTAGCTCATAACTGCAACAAGGATGTCGCAGTTCTGAGGGGGGGGAAACTGAGACAAAACAATGTTGAGCTCGGTGGCAGTGGGGATTCACTGAGGCGAACCTAAGTAGAAACCAGTTCAACTCTGTCAGTGGGGAAAGTCCCAATGTGGTATAGTGGTTAAGAGTGGCAGATTCTAATCTGGAGAACCGGGTTGCTTCTCCACTTCTCCACATGAAGTCTGCTGAGTGACTTTGGACTAGTCACAGTTCTCTCAAATGCTCTCAGCCCCACCTATTCCACAAGGTGTGGGTGCGAGAAGGGAAGATGATTGTAAGGTACTTTGAAACTCTTCAAGGTAGAAGAAAGTGGGGTACAAAAACAAACTCATCTTCTTTGAGGGTGGTCTTTATGACATTATATCCCACTGAATTCCCTAGTGGTGTATCGAAGGCCCCTTCCTTGACATCTATGGGCCCCATAGTTCCACCTCTTGGGAGGGTTTTTACAAGGGTTTTAATGTTGGACGCCGCCAATTTTGTTTCACTGTATTTTAATGGGGTTTTAATTTATGATTAATGGAACCTATATCATTTATATTTGTAACTGTTTACGTGCTCCACTTGTTTTTCGTTATTTATGTTGTGCACCGCCCAGAGCCCTTCGGGGGAGGGGCGGTATAGAAAATGTGTAATAAATAAATAAATAAAAATATGCAGAACGATGTGCTTTCAATCCACTTTCAAAGCACTTTGAAGCTGGATTTGACTGTGCGGAATAGCAAAATCCATTTTCAAACAATTGTGAAAGTGGATTGAATGTGCGTTATTCTGCGTGTGTGGAAGGGGCCTAGGGGAGCAGGGGGGGGTCATTTGACCCATGCACCATCCACCTGGGTCACATGAGGGTGCATTTTGGTCTCCTTCCTCCCCATGCCCACCTCTCAGCTGAACCTCCCACCAAACTCCCCCTGCTGCCCCCTCGCTGCTGCTGCAAAAAAGTCTTTTCCTGTCGCTACCCACACTTTCCTGGCTGGAGGAGGAGGAGGAGGAGGCTGCCTCCCTCAGGCTGGTAAGCTGGGGAGGAAGCCAGGGAGGGTGCAGCCTCCTCTTCCTCCTCCTCCTCTTCCTCCTCCTCCTCCTCCTCCATGTGGCAAGTGCAGGCGAGGGCGGGGAGAAGGCTATTTTTTTGCGGCAGTTGGTGGGGGAAGTTCAGCAGGGCTGGGGGCAGGGAGTTCGGTTGGTGGCTGAGAGCTGTTTAGTGGTGATACTGTAGGCGCAGAAGGCATAAGAGGAATATACTCTGAAAAAGCAAAGGTTTTCTTTTTGCTCCCCATTACTTTCTTTCTGTAATGGGGAGTTGGCAACCATGATGCAGCTGAACAAAGAACAATGCAAGCTTGAAAATCTATCCTTTTTCTGTTACTAGGCAAGCTTGATAGCCCAGCAGAATGCCCCTTGTTCAGAGTTATACGGAATGTGCAAATTCAACTGTTTTTAAGGTCTTACTGCTCCCAGACAGATACCTTGGATTTGCCCTTCTTCTAGTGACAGAAGAGAGAAACATGAAAATGTTTAGGCTCTTTGTCTAAGGAGAAGGGCAACAAAAGACAATATAGATTAGAAAGAAACAGGGCTCTAGTTCATCTTGTGTCAAAGAACCAGGTGCTGACATCTTCCAATAAGGGTCTTGGACAACTCCAAATGTTTTGGGGAAAGGGAAAATCTCCACCTTTCTTTATGATTGATTGATGATGATGAACTTTGGGGTGTATTCTTTTTACTGCTATTCTGATGTAACCTATAAAAGTAAGAACACACTGTCATTTTGCGTGGTTCCCCTGATGCTGTTTAGCCCATCTGTTGGCGTGAATAAAATATTTATCCGATTTTATTCCTTTGTCGGCTTAAGCTTTTTGGCTTAAATATTTTGAACCCGTTACCCTGCTGTAACAATACCGCTGGAGGCCCCTCATTCTTTAGACCCCACCTTCCTCAGACTCCACCCCAAAATCTCTAGAAAATATCTACCCTGGAGCTGGCAACCTTAAAAAATGCGTTGGGGAAAAAGACCTTTGCTCACCAATGTACGAAGCTGTCTAGATCAGTATTGTCTTCTTTGACCTGTAGCAGCTTCCCAAGGTCTTGGGAAAGGAAATATATTTCCCAACATTTTTAAAGTCAAGTCAAGTCAAATAGTATTTATTGTTTGAGCCATTGGCTATAACATCCAAAAAATACATACAGTTAAAACATCCAGATTAAAATAATAAACTTATCTTTAGGTTAGAATATAAATGATTTATATTCACTATATTCGAATTAAAAAGCCCCATCAAATACTTTCCACGTCGTGTGTTTTTACAGCTTCTTCATACTAAACTAAGTCGTCCACAAACTCATTGAATCATCAGTTCAAACAGCGCCAGTGCATTTATTGACATTTTTAAAGTAGAACTTCAGGATCAAATATATGACCTTTGCCTTCCCTAAGCAAAGAAGGTGCTCTGCGTGGAGCCATGCATGTTAATGGCCTTATATATTGATCCCAATAGATGCCGTGAGGCTTAATTTCAAACGTGATTTATACAGTAGAGACAGCTGCACATTTTTGGTGCTTCCATTTTCAAATCTCAGATTGTGGCTGCTTAATTGCTTTGGCAGTCCTCTCCTCACTTGCCAGATTTTACTCAGCTGTTTGCTCACTTAACAAAACACTTATGCTTTGTTTCATCTGCCACCCTCATGCCTTTGGGGTTTCCCCAGGGCCCACCCACCATTCCATCCTTGGTCTAAACTTTCTTCTGCTACATGGAAGGCATCAAGGAGACAATTATGAAGGATCAAACTGATTTCTTGTTATACTTCCAACTTTGCTAAGCAGACACCAGTGATTTAATTCTCTCTCAGTATTTGCCTTTTGGAGACTGATATTTTAGAGTCAGTGGTTTGTGTCCTCATTTTCCTTTCTCAGAGTCTCTTCAACTTAAAACTGGATATTTATTATTTGTTTGTTTGTTTAATATACCGCCCTATCCCCAGAGGGCTCTGGGCGGTGTACAACACAAATCGTCATCCATAAAGTCATCATCAAAACAGAAGCATAACGGGAGGAGCGAATAAATAACTGACCAATAAATAACTACCTAAAGTTAATAACTCAAGCTCCATAACCTGTAAAATGCTAATTTCCATTAAAACAGTGAATACTACTTTAAATTGGCGTCCCACAAAAACCCCCTTACTTAAAACCCTCCTAAAAAAGAGGAGGGGGAACGGTGGGTCCCAATGATGTTAAGGGACCCATTAGAATAGGAGAACAGAGGTCTCTCCAAAGGCCCGGTGGAACAACTCCATCTTATAGGCCCTGCGGAAATCCCCAAGGTCCTGCAGGGTCCGGACAGCTGGAGGAAGAGTGTTCGACCAGGCCGGAGCCAGAGCCGTAAAGGCCCTGGCCCGAGTGGAGGCCAGTCGCATCATTGAGGGGCCAGGGACCTCCTGTAAACGCAGAGGCCGAGCGGGGACATATGGGGTAATGCAGTCCCGAAGATACAAGGGTACCAGGCCGTATAAGGCCTTAAAGGTCAACACCCACACCTTGAAGATGATTCGGAACTCAACTGGAAGCCAATGCAGGCAGAGCAACACAGGCTGGATATGATCTCGAAAGGCACCCCCTGTGAGCAAGTGAGCCGCCACATGTTGGACCAGTTTTAACTTCTGGATCAAACGCAAGGGAAGGACCGCATAGAGCGAGTTACAATAGTCTAGCTTGGAGGTGACCGTTGCATGGATTACAGTGGCTAGGTCTGCGTGGGAGAGGAAGGGAGCCAACCGCCGGGCTTGACGAAGATGGAAAAACACAACTCGGGTTATATGGGCCACCTGGGCCTCCATTGAAAGAGACGAATCCAGGTGGACCCCCAGGCTGCGAACAGAGGAGGTCGGCACCAATGAGACCGCCTCCCACACCGGCGGCTGGAAAATCCCCACTTCCCCCCTCCCGCGGCCAAGCCAAAGGATCTCTGTCTTCGATGGATTCAGTTTTAACCTGCTCTGCTGAAACCAACCAGCAACCACCTCCAAACAATGCTGTAGAGCCGCAGGGGCGGTGACCGCTCCCTCCTCCATCAACAGAATGAGCTGAGTGTCATCAGCATACTGATGACAGATCAGTCCAAAGTTCCATACCAACTAAGCAAGGGGCCGCATATAGATGTTAAATAACAGTGGGGATAACAGTGCCCCCTGAGGTACACCGCAATGAAGCGGGCACTTCTGGGAGGCTTGATCCCCGCACCACACTTGCTGACTCCACCCCCAGAGAAACGAGACAATCCACTGAAGGACAGTGCCTCGAATCCCAGAAGCGGCCAGGCGATGGGTCAAAAGATTGTGGTCAACCACGACAAACGCTGCTGTAAGGTCTAATAATACCAGCAGCGCCGATCCGCCTCATACGGAGCGTGTCTGTGACAGCGACGAAAACAGTCTCCGTCCCATGCCCAGCACAGAAGCTGGACTGGAAGGGATCGAAGGCCGATGTGTCATCCAGGAAACTCTGAAGCTGCTCCAAAACCACTCTCTCAATTATCTTCCCCAGAAACGAAAGATTCGGGACAGAGCGGTAATTGGCCAGATCTTCAGGATCTAACAATGGTCTTTTCAAGACTGGGCAGACCACTCTTATATGAATGCCCCTTGTCACTGGTAGATAGGCATGAATACATATGAGTGAATGTGAAGGTTCCATACAGTGTGCAACCTACTATTTCACACAGTCTAGCCACGAAGCATGTCTAAAGTGTGGTTATATAAGGTTGGGCAACTAAGTTTTCTACCGGTAGTATATCTTTATACTGGCATCCTTCCTGGTTTCCTTCTGGTTGGCAGGAGGACCTGATCTCTGCAGTTTAGATAAATTCAGAGAGATCTCCAGCTTTTTTCGGGAAGTTGGCAACATTAGGCCTGAAATTCTCCCAGAATTATAATCCATTTCCAGGTTACAGAGATCAGTTCCCTGAAGGACTTGGCAGCTCTAGGGGGTGGATTCTATGGTAGACCATCAAGTCTTGCAGTTCCTTCCTTCTCAAGACTCCACCCTCTCTCCATCGTCTCCACATCTTCAGGAATTTCCCGAAGAAGAGTTGGCTACCCTAAGTGTTATTATGATTAATGCTTCCACTTACATTAATCATAATTACAGTAAAGTTTTTATTTAAAAAAATCTACAAAGGCCTCAGTGTACCAGAAGATCTGACTCACTGGCGCTGGCCAGAAACAGAACTCTCTTAATCCTTTTCTCTTGACACTCTTAGACATTGATGATAACTCCAGGAAGTTAACACAAAGTTATGGTAATTTGTATACTTTATTCCAAGTTGCAGCATTACCAGTTCAGAACTTGGAATGGGGGAACTGAGGGCAAGGACAGGACGGCTGAGGCTATCCAGGATGTCAGAAATTTTAGCCCAGGACAAATAGCTCTCAGAGTTTCCTGGACCTGGCAGGACTGGCGACTAAATTTCTGTACAGAAAAAAAAAAGTCTCTCGCCATCTCTGCTCCGGGAAACACTGGCAAAAATAAATCAAGTGAAATCACAGGGGAAATATCGTCATTTGGCCCCGTGTTGAGGACTTTGCCACCTGGCAGATGCATGTTGCACAGTTGTTGCTAAGGGAGACTCGCACCCACCACTTGAGAAGAACAGAGCTTCTCCAAGAAGTTGATATTTGCAGAGCCTTTACAGGTAGCACTGTCGGTTACTGGAAAGGAAACTCTTGGAGACGCTGGGCGTGGAGCTTGGGGATGGTGAGGTTTTGAGAGAGGAGGAACCTCAGTGGGATATAATGTCACAGAATCAGTGGCGTATCTATGGTATGGCAGGTATGGCGCTAGCCCTGAGTGACCGTTGAAGGGTGGGCGCCATCCCTGCCTGCCTGCCCATCCACTGCAATGTACCTCGCCTTGCTCCATCCGCCATCTGGCCCATTGGTGCCACTCAACCACTTGTGACACTGCATGTCCCCCATACCAAGCCAAGCTTTGGAAACAGGTTTCCACCATCCTGAGCCAGCAACAAAATACATGGCTGGCCAGCAGAGGAACCAACCTCCAAGCCAGATACCTGAAGGTGTGCTCCATAGATGCTATTTTCCAAAGTTATGCCCCTGCACTGAGTTCACCCTCTGAAGTAGCCATCTACTTCAGAGGAATTGCTGTCTGTTCAAGATCAGGTATAATCCCAGGAGATCTACATGCCCCACCTGGAGGTTAGTAATCTTATTAACAGGGCATCTTTCCTCATTAGCTTATTAAAGTGTGGTCTCTCATTGCTGGGGTGTGAACCCTGAGCCACCAGATATTTAACCAACGTCCCTTGTGACTTCCTCCCCAAAACAGCAATTTATTTATTAATATATTGGTGCACCACTTTTCTTCTCAGAGAGGGCACCTACTTACATCATCCTCCCTATTACGTTTTTGTTTCCATATATACATAAACATCTGGTAACTTAGCAGGTAGGGGGACCAGAACCTTCTCCCAGCCCCCTCATTCGACCCTCTATTGACTACACTGTCATGATATATAAAAAAGACAGAAAGGTTCACAAAAGGTCATCTTCTAAGTTAGCAGAGGTTTGCCCAACCCAAAGGCCAGAGACAGTCAGTCTAGGGGCAAGAAGTAGCAACAGTTAATCTTTAACATGATTGGTGAATTCAACTGTAACTCTAGACCAATGAGAGGCTGTTGCCTGGGCGGGGAAAAGTATCCTGTTGGATATATGCATTGTATGTGCTATGCTAAGTTCAGATAGTAGAGAGAGAGTCTGAGGCCGTTTCCCCACTTTTCCTTCTACCACCTTCGCTGCGCGCTACTCACTGCGCGCAACATTTCTGGCGCACTTCCGGGCTTCCCCACGACCCCCCACTCTGTGCAGGGTCATCAAAAGGCACCGTTTTGAGGAGCGTCAGGAATGATGCGCGCTGAGGGGGTGCGAGAGCGGCAATGTTGGGGCAGCGACAACGGGACCCCGCACTACTTGGCCAGAGTAGCGCGCAGCAGAAGGTAAGTGCGGAAAGGCCCTGAGTTAAGTTCTGTATGTGTTTAACTTTGTTATTGCTGGAGAGTTCTGTATAGCTTAATAGTCTTGTATTGAATAGACTTGTGTAACCTTGCAACTGCAAAAGCAAAACCTTCCTATGGAAAGAACATCTTGAGTGGAGAGTATTCTTTTCCAAGCGTGCTAGAAGGTTGCAGTGAGTGCAGGAAGACTAAAGTCCTTGGGACCTTCCACACTTACTGTGTTGTACCGGTTTCTACTCAGGTTCAACTCAGTGTATCCGCACTACAACCGAGCTCGACGTTGTCTTGTCTCTGTTCCCCCCGCTCGGAACCGCGACATCCCTGTCGCAGTTATAAACTGCGACTCGCTGGTGGAACAAGGTTGATATCGCTTCGAAGCTTCGAAATGCGGACGCATCGTAAAACGACACCGCATCCATTCAAATCCAATCAGGGAGCCAGCTTCGCTCGCATGCGCAGAACGGGAGAGTCGTGACGGGTAGAGAGCGCGGCTTTTTTTATACAGTTCCCCTCACGTTTCGGCTTCACGATATCGAGATCGCTTTCTAAAGTGATGAGGAGAAATCACTGACTGGGAAAAAATTTTGGCGCCAAAGCTTTCTCGTAATTCGGGACTGGCGCCGGAAGTAGTTCAGCGCAGGTCAATGCTAATGTTAGCTGCGACGCACGGAAACTGTAAAACAAAAAACAAGAAACGTTCCCCGCTTCCCTCCCTCTAACACAAGCGCCAATCCACGCATCGAAAGGAGCTTCTAAACAGGTACGCCGGCTCCACTTCGCTCGGTTCCAGGGGGCCAAGGAAGTTGCTGTGCGGACAGCCAGGAATCGCCCCCCATTGAAGGGAACCGAGTCGACCTTCGCTCCCTTCTGTAGTGCGGAAACACCCCTTCTCATCTTACCAGAGTGACTCCGCTTTAAACTCTGCTGATATACACCAAGCTGGCTGTTGTTGCATACAGGAAAATCAAACTGTGTGTGTCTCTAATCTTTTTTAACAGTTTCCATGGGTAAGCTTGCCAGCTTTGGGTTGGAAAATACTTTGAGATTTTGGATTGGAGCCAGATGGCTTGGGGAGGGAAGAGACCCCCATCAGGGCACAATGCTATAGAGTCCATCTTCCCTAGTAGTCATTTTCTCCTGAAGAACTGATCTCTATTGTCTGGAAATCAATTGTAATACCAGGAGCTCTCCAGGCCCCACCTGGAGTTTGGCAACCCTACTATGGAGATGCTACCTCCATAGGGCACTCTTTGCAACCCTGTCTGACCAGGTGGGCAGCAGCAGCAGCAGCAGCAGCAGCAGCAGCAGAAGAAGAAGAAGAAGAAGAAGAAGAAGAAGAAGAAGAAGAAGAAGAAGAAGAAGAAGAAGAAGAAGAAGAAGAAGAAGAAGAAGAAGAAGAAGAAGAAGAAGAAGAAGAAGAAGAAGAAGAAGAAGAAGAAGAAGAAGAAGAAGAAGAAGAAGAAGAAGAAGAAGAAGAAGCAGCAGCAGCAGCAGCAGCAGCAGCAGCAGCAGCAGCAGCAGAGGAGTTTGGATTTATATCCTCCCTTTCTCTCCTGCAGGAGACTCAAAGGGGCTGACAATCTCCTTGCCCTTCTCCCCTCACAGCAAACACCCTGTGAGGTAGGTGGGGCTGAGAGAGCTCAGAGAAGCTGTGACTAGCCCATGGTCACCCAGCTGGCGTGTGCGGGAGTGCACAGGCTAGTCTGAATTCCCCAGATAAGCCTCCACAGCTCAAGCGGCAGAGCTGGGAATCAAACCTGGTTCCTCCAGATTAGATATACGAGCTCTTAACCTCCTACGCCACTGCTGCTCCTGACTCTCCTACATGGTACTTTCCAGATACCCTGAATGGAAACAGCAGTAGTCTAACTACTGGGGGATCCTCCAGCGATAATTTAAAAACAAGCTCCATCTGGTCAAGTGTAAGCCCCGCAGAGACAAAAGCACATCCGGCAGCAGTTCCAGACACAAATCATGCCAGCGGGAAACCCAGTTGCAAGGCACCACTCCTTCTGAACAGCCTGTAAGTTTTAGCCATGAACCTTGTTTACCCCTTAAAGCAAGAAGGGCTTTCTCAGCGGTGATGCCACCTCTTCAGAAGCCCCCTGCAAATAAGTGGCGTAGGAGGTTAAGAGCTTGTGTATCTAATCTGGAGGAACCGGGCTTGATTCCCAGCTCTGCCGCCTGAGCTGTGGAGGCTTCTCTGGGGAATTCAGATTAGCCTGTGCACTCCCACACACGCCAGCTGGGTGACCTTGGGCTAGTCACAGCTTCTCGGAGCTCTCTCAGCCCCACCTACCTCACAGAGTGTTTGTTGTGAGGGGGGAAGGGCAAGGAGATTGTCAGCCCCTTTGAGTCTCCTGCAGGAGAGAAAGGGGGGATATGAACAAACTCCTCCTCCTCCTCCTCCTCCATCCAAACTTCTTCTTCTTCTTCTTCTTCTTCTTCTTCTTCTTCTTCTTCTTCTTCTTCTTCTTCTTCTTCTTCTTCTTCTTCTTCTTCTTCTTCTTCTTCCTGCATGACCTTTGGCTTCTCCCTTCAAACCCTGTCCCCAAGTGTTCAGTCTATGAAACAGCGCTTGCTCAACTTCACCCTTCCCTCTGTTCTTGTGCACATTGGCTGTTTCCACATAACACAAATAAAATGTGTTTGGGGGAAGAATTCTGCACAGCTTTTCACCCCAAAAACATTTTGAAAACATTTTATTTCGGCCCAAAACTATTTTATTTAGAAAGCTAAACTGGAGATTTTTTTCCTGATTTTTTTTTTCAAAACACTTCCTGCTTGTTGTGTGGAGATCAGGAAACATTTTACCTCTCCCTCCCAATTTTGAAGCTCTCACTTGCGTTGCTTCACCGCCTGCCTCACGACATTTTTTGCTGCTTCTCCATGCTGTGTACATCATGGCCGCCCACTGTTTCCATCATTGCTGTGCACTAATAAAGTCAGTATTGCCTGCTGATTACATGAACGTGTTGTTTTTCCATTTTTAAAAAATGTTGTGTGACATAACTTCAAAGCCACATAGACCCAATAGCAGAATCAGCAAGGCTGCGCAGGTTTCAAATTTCCATAGCTTCGAAGATGTGATGGTGTCTTTTTTTTTTAAAGGAAAAAACCATTGTTTCCTGAAACGCTTTATTTTTTTTTGCACCATGCGGACAAGAATCCCTCAAACAGTTCTTTTCAAAATGTTTGCACAATGTTTTAAACATTCTGTTGGGAAAAGCCACTGTCTCTTTTAAACTGTAAGCTTCAGGAGGACAGGGAATAGTCTAGTTTTCCCTGTATTGTAACTGTCAGGCACTTGAAATGCTGATGCCATTGGCTAAAGAGATGGCAGTGCTAAGCCTCATTACTGTAATCTGTGAGACCGTTGTCTGCTGGGATTGGGTTGGTTTGAATTTTATGTACTGCCTTTCTATGAGGGTTGCTTCACACAATAGGAGTAGCTGCCAAGTTCCCAGTCAGAGGAAGGGATCCCCTTGTAATGAGAGATTTCCTCCTGCATCTTTTGAGAGGATCTGTACTAAACAATTTTCAAGGCTTTGCCAGTGAGAATCTGATTAGCAGTAGAGTTCTCTGGGATTTATCTCATTAAAATTAACAGCACTATCTCTGATAATACAAAAGAGTGGGGTGTTAGGTTCAGTCCTCTGAGGTATTAGCCAGCAAACTAGACAGAACACCTGTGTAAACTTTTATCTTTTATTGAGAAAACATTCTTTCTATTGAACAAGGCGGGGAAAAATATATAGGCACCAAAAAGTCAGCCCTGCAAGCCCTTTGAAGATGAATGCTATAATTTTTAAAGTTCCCAGAATTGCTTAATCATGTTATAGCAAGAAACAGTTTTAAAAAGCAAATCAGGTTTCAGCTTTTTTTTTTCACGACTTTTAGGGATTGTGGGGAAAAAGCCCAAATTACTCAAAAATGTCACCTTGACATCTGACCTCTTTTTCTGAGACTTCTGGCAAGAGAAATCCAGAGGTGGGATCCAGCAGGTTCTCACAGGTTCCCGACAGTAGGTTGCTAATTATTTGTGTGTGCCAAGAGGGGGTTACTAATTGGTGATTTTGCCACGTGATTTTTGCCTTAGTTACACCCCTCCTCTCAGCAGTAGCGCGCAGAACTTGAAGCAGTCTAGCAGGAGGTGCATTGGCGTGCGTGGCAGCCTGCACCAAGTGCAGTATCTGCTTCCTCAGCCCAAGGACCGGCGCAGTGGCTGCGTCCTTGCCACAGCCCCGCCCAGGAATGCCCCGCCCCCGGAATGCCCGGCCACACCCCCATCATGCCCCACCCAGCCCCATTGGCGCTACGCCACAGTTTGAATCCCACCACCATGGGAACCTGTTACTAAAATTTTTGGATCCCACCACTGGAGAAATCTGATTTGCTAGTCACAGTAGTACCTATCTATAGAAAAACATCCATCTTATCTTGATGTAAGTTGACTGTTTATATGCTACTGCCCTTTAAAGACTGAAGCGTATAGCATTCTGGACCAAATGGAGATGAACTGTTTGCAAGTGGATTTTGCTATTCCGCACAGCTTCAAAGAGCACTGAAAGCAGCTTGAAAGTGCATTATTCTGCATGTGCGGAATGAGCCTGAGTTTCCCACCAGAACAAACAGGCGCTCTCAGGGCTATTTCAGGATGTGAAAATAGATGACACTGGCATAGTGGGGAGGGGGGCACAAGGGGCTGGAGCCCTGGGGGCCACTTCCTCGGGGGCATTGCCGCACCCTCCCCCCTTCCAACTGCACCCTGGCTCCGAGGAGTTGGAGGAAGGGACACAGACTCCAGCCAATGGGACTGGCCCCACTCTTGAACGCTATTGCAGGATGTGAAAATAGATGACACTGGCATAGTGAGGGGGGGGCACAAGGGGCTGGAGCCCTGGGGGCCACTTCCTGGGGTGCATTGCTGCACCCTCCACCCTTCCAACTGCACCCTGGCTCCGAGGAGTTGGAGGAAGGGACACAGACTCCAGCCAATGGGACTGGCCCCACTCTTGAACACTAAATGAGCTTGGGAGGGGGCCAGTCAAGCTGGCCCACCCCAAACTCCATGAGGAGTTCAAATGTGGGGCCAACTGCTTCACCCCACCCCAATTCCACATGGAGTTCAGGAGAAGTGCAGGCCCATCTGCTGCTGACCTCAGCTGCCCCCAAGCCTCACTGAGGCCAGCAGCAAACTGAGGGCTGACCGGCTGTAGCTTTATAGTTTTTGCCCTGCCCCCCCCCCCAGCTCCACCTGACTGGAGGTAGAGCTGGGGGATGGAGCCAACAGTATAAAGCTAGAGCCGGTCAGCCCTCGGTGCTCAGTTTGCTGCTGGCCTCCGGAAGGCTTGAGGCTAGCTGAGACCAGCATCAAACTGGCCCCTCCAAACTCCAGGTGGAAACTGGGCAGGGTAGCTGAATGTTTTAGAACATTCTGATCTGGTCATGGGGGAGGGTGCAAAATCGATCCCCCGTGTGACCAGGAAGACAGAAAGGCAGCAGAAAGTCCTGTTGCCTTGCTGTCTTCTGGTGCCCTCTGCCCCACCCATATCGTCATTGACACGGGTGGGGCCAAAGAAGCCAGAGGAACCCCCCCTCAAGTCATGCCCCCTCCCGGTTTCCGGCTCCCTGCAAGCCACACACCCCTCCCGGCTGCTGGCCCCTGCCCCAGGTGTAGCGGGGGGGGGGGGTGCCCAGAGAATGGATGTCTCTGGGAGCCATTTTTCCCTGGTATACCTCTGGATGCCATGTTTAAATCCATCCTTCAATGAAACAGCTAAGAGAAAAAAAAGAGTGAAAGGGGTATTTTAATATCCACCTGTAGGTGACGGGGGAAACGCAGAAAGGTGAACTGCAGACATGGTTTCCGCTTTCTACAGAGCTGTCCACTGATTTTACAAAAAGATTCAGGCCTATTTAAAACAGCCTTTCTGATTTTCCCACCTCCACGCCATCCCTGGCTCAAAAGTGATTCGTAGGGAACGTAAAATATCCTGACTCAAGTTCTTGCTTAATTCTCCTTGCAAGAAAAGGGTGTGAAGAACTCAGAAGCCGTGGGTTGCACAAATCGCCCCCTTTTCAAATCGCTAGGCCGGATTCTTGGCGCACAGAGCCAAGAGTCCTTGCTTGCACCTAGCGTAACCAGCCATCCTTCCTCCCGGTCCTCTGGAGGCCTCTTCGTCTCTTCTGGAAGCCAAGGGTCTTGCCGGGAAACAAGGACGTTAAGTTTGTTTTGCTGCGAAAGGGAAGGAAAGATGATAGGAAGGAAGGAAAAGTCTCCCCACGTTTTGTTTACCGGCCCGTACGTCGGTTGCCGGGCCAACCAAACATCTGCATCATGCCTCCAGATGTTGCAGCATCCAGATGCCATAGCAATGAGATGAGGCAATGTTCAAAAAGACTCCCTGTGTTAACAGTGATTTAATGAACTGAGCACGAAAGGGGAGTAAGAGTCAAAGGACAGGGAAAGTGAAGGGCGACCCATAATATCCTCAGATCTTATCTGCCTTGCCCTTTCTGACCCATAGGTGAGATTCTCCACTGGGCCTTGGGATCTTCCTGAACTCTGTGGGCTGGTGTCTCCAGAGTAATGTCTCAGTCCTTAGGAAAATGTCCGACAAGGGATGGACAGTCACATTCTAGGGGCCTTTCCCAACTTACCTTAAGCCCCGCGCTACTTGAGGAGAGTAGCGCGGGGTCCCCCGGCTCTCCCCACGAGAGGGGTGGCAACAGCACAGCTGCCCCGCCGCTGCTGCTGTCGTGCCCCCTCAGTGTGCGGCATCCCTGGCGCTCTTGCAAAGGGCGTCTTTTGATGACCCCGCGCAGAGCACGGGGTCGTGGGGACGCCCGGGCGCGCGGCATAGGGGGGATAGGGGAGAGTGGGGAAACGCCCTAGGACAAGTTGGAGTCAGCTGGGGGAAAGGGATTAGTAAAGTCCAGAGCAGAGTGAAGTTGTGGAATCTGGGGAGGTGGAGAGGACTGTACCACTTCAGGCTGATGTTACAGGATTCTCCACTGGAATGCTCCGCGTGTTTTAAACCCTTCCTTCCCTCAAAAAAATAGCACAGAGCAGAAAAGAATGCTAATTTTTTTATTTGCAGGGATTTCCCCCAAAGCTCCTGCCCCCAAATTGCTATCCCCTTCCTGCAGCCTCAAGTGGTACAGTCCATCCCAACACTTTGAATACATATACATTTATTTGTTTGTTTCCCTTTTCCCCCAGTTTCTTCCTATTGGTCCGAAGAGCAGCTTACGCGAATTATTTTAAAATACAATTATCAATTCAAACATAATTGCACAAGGCACTTGGTGAAGTGATGTCCCATTCTAATCCAGGTGGCTTCTACTTCTTCCTCCTCTAGCTCAGTCAATTACCCTTGAGGTGGTCCCCATCAGTGTATTTCTTGGCTCCTACTTGTCTCTGGGGTTTGGAGGCTAAAATCCAATGGGTCTTCAACAACACGGGGGGAAAAACAAGGCAGTTCCAAGTTCCACTTGACTCTCTGCCAAGGGAGCACCGAGGAGAATTCCTTGAGAAGGATTCCCAGCACAACTTTCACTTCACATATCTCAAGAAGAGATCTGTGATTATGAAAGCTCATAGTATAATCAATGTTGTGAGTTTCTGAGGTGACACTGGATTTAGTTTATTATTATTTTTATTATTATTGTTGTTGTTGTAGATTTCACAGCTGCCAGATCTTTAGCTGGTTGTTGGCCTTCATTACAATTCGAGCCTCACCCAGAGGCCTAGGAAGTTGTAATGTATCGGCGTAGTATTCGTGCGGATCCCAGCAGGGCTGCCTTCTGAATTTGACAGATGTTAATTTTGTCAATTCGAAGATGTTTCAAGTGCTACCCTAGTGTTTTTGGGATGGCGCCCAGCATGCCGATTACCACTGGGACGACCTCAGCTGGTTTGTGCCATAGACGCTGAAGCTTGATTTTCAAATCGCTGTATTTAGTTACCTTCTCCTGTTCTTTTTCAATGACCCTGCTGTCGTCGTCGTCGTTGTCGTCGTCGTCTTCTTCTTCTTCTTCTTCTTCTTCTTCTTCTTCTTATTATTATTATTATTATTATTATTATTATTATTATTATTATTATTATTATTATTATTATTATTATTATTAAATTTTGTTTAATATCACAGCTGCCAGTTCTTTAGCTGGTTGCTGGCCTTTCATTCCAATTCAAGCCCCACCCAGAGGCAGTGGAGTACTGCCCACGGGGACATGTGGGGTCACATATGGGGTCACATGTCCCTGGGTGCAGTACTCCACCCCCCACGTGGCCACACCCCTCTGCGGGCAGAGAGCGGGTAGCATGTAAACAGACGGGGCAGCGAGGTGTGACCAGCAGCCTAGCCGGGTGACCCCAAAGGAGGGTGGGACCACCTGGAGTAAGGCATGACGCGCAAGCGGCGTGTCCAAGGCTGGGGTTGGCGCCCTCCTCGGATTCAACTCCTGGCCCCATCCTCGACTCACCTGGGTCGAGAGGGGGCTGGGGAACAGTGAGCTGCAGGCAGCAGCAGCCGACCGCCTCTTGGCGGTCAGGAGAACCCTGGGATGCATGGGTTGGTGGCTGGCCATCGCGAAAAGGCCAAGGAGGTGTTCAGCGGCCCCTGGGGAGGCAGAGGGGCCAGCAATGATGCTGCAGCTGGAGCAGGCCCTACCAGGAGCGGCTGGGGAGGGGTGGGCCAACTCTGAGGCAGGGCAGGCAGAGGTGGGATCCAGCAGGTTCTCACAGGTTCCCGAGAGTAGGTTACTAATTATTTGTGTGTGCCGAGAGGGGGTTACTAATGGGTGATTTTGCCACGTGATTTTTGCCTTAGTTACGCCCCTCCTCTCAGCAGTAGCGCACAGAACTTGAAGCAGTCTAGCAGGAGGTGCACCGGCGTGCGTGGCAGCCTGCGCCTGCGTGCATTCGTTTCCCACCCAAGGATCGGCGCAGCGGCTGCGTCCTTGCCACAACCCCGCCCAGGAATGCTCCGTCCCAGAATGCCCGGCCATGCCCCCAACGTGCCCCGCCCAGCCCCATTGGCGCTAGGCCACAGTTTGAATCCCACCACCATGGGAACCTGTTACTAAAATTTTTGGATCCCACCACTGAGGGCAGGCCTGCAGGAGTGAAAGGGGGTGGGGCAGGGATTGGAGGGAGTGGTGGCACAAAGGAGGAGGAAGAGGATATAAGGAGGGTAAAGGGAAGCACTCTGGTGGGGGTGGAAAACTCAGGTTTTGCCCTGGGCTTCATTTTCCCTAGGTATGCCTTTGCCCAGAGACCTGGGATGTTGAAATGTATTGGCATAGTATTCGGGCAGATCCCAGCAGGGCTGTCTTCTGAAGCTGACAGATGCTGATTTTGTCAATTTGAAGATGTTTTAAGTGCTGCCCTAGTGTTTTCAAAATGGCATCCAGGGTACTGATTACCACTGGGACAATCTCAGCTGGTTTGTGCCACAGTCACTGAATCTCGATTTTCAAATTGTGGAATGTAGTGACTTTCTCATGTTCTTTTTCAGTGACCCTACTGTCACCAGGTATTGCTATGCCGATGATGGTGGTGGTGGTATGTTTCGTTTTGGTATGACTGACTAACATGAATATCTCGGGTTGCCAAGTTGGAAAATTTATGGAGTTTTGGAGATGGAGTCAGGGAAGGGTCAAGTTTGGAAGGAGAGGGTCCGACTCCTCAGTGAGGTATAATGCCATAGAGTCCACCCTCCAAAGTAGCCATTTTCACCAGAGGAATTGACCTCTATGATCTGGGGATTAGTTGTAATTCTAGAAAACTCAGGGCCTGTGTGGAGATTGGCAACGCGAGCAAAGCACCCGTTTGGAAACTGTTGCCTTGTTGGAGGACGTTTGGTTTGGAACCGCACACATTTTGTGGTTGGCCCTGCCCTTGTCGTAGTGTTTGTGTTATTGGTCCCGGATAGCCAACAAATGTTGACTCCTTTAGTCATTTTGGCTGGTAGCCATTGGTATCTTGCTCCTCCAAGATTCTGACTAATCATCACTGGTTCTACTGGCAGTGAGTGCCTTTACTCAGTGACTAATTAAAACTTCCTTTTGTCTATCCCAAAATCTATCTTCTGCCAGCGTCATTGGATGCTCCCTAAACCAAAGTATTATGAGAGGGAGAAAGCTGCCTCTATCCACTTTCTCCATCCCACGTACATTTTTTTATGAATCTCTTACCATAATCCCCAACAATCATCTTTTTTTTTCTGATCAGAAAACTCTTCAGGATTTCCTAGAAGGACAGGTGCCCCAACCCCTTGCTTGTCTTGGGTTGCCCTCTTCTGCACTTTCCCCAGATCTACAGTAGTTATTTATGTACTTCCTTTAAACCCTGCCCTTTTCCTCCCCTCTGTTTTAGCCTCACAACAATCCTATGAGGTAGATTAGGTCATGTGTGTGTCTGACTGGCCAAGATCACTCACTAAGGGCGTTTTCCCACTTACCTTCTGCCCCGCGCTACTGTAGTCAAGTATCGCGGGGTCCCCACTACAGGGGCGGCGACACCGCAGCCGCCCCGACGCTGCCGCTGTCGCGCCCCCTCAGCGCGTGCCATTCCTGGCGCTCTTCCAAACGGCGCCTTTTGATGACCCCGCGCTCTCGTGGGGAAGCCCAGGCGCGCACCAGAAATGGCGCATGCTGAGAGCAGTGCACAGCATAGGGGGGGCGTGGCAAGTGGGGAAACGCCCTAAGTTTCCATGGCAGAGCAGGAATTCTAATCTTCTAGATCTGAGTTCGACACTCTAAACCAGTGGTCCCCAACGTGAGGGCATCTTTGGTATTCTGGTACAGGCAGGTGGGTGCAACTCAGGCGCTTAGCTGCAATGGGGACATCCAGGGCGGCTTGTCCCGGGTGGCGACATTGCAGTCACATGGGGAAGCGGGGCGGGGCGGGGCGGGCATGCATGGGCAGTTCATGCCCCGGGTGCAGTTCCCCCTCCCTTCGTCACTGGTGCAATTACAAAATGGCTGCCACAGGAGACTTAGCTAACCACCAAACCTCAGGGATTCATGCATAACTGTAGTAGTAACTTCTCAAAATCTCAGGCAGAAGCCCTGTTTAACAGGGACACCTTTTAAAATGCAGTTATTGATTTAAAATAGTGGCTGTTTCCACCACAAGTCACATAAACATTTTAAAAACATTTTATACCCCCCATGACACAATTTTTAGTCACATTCACCACCTGTGAAATGTGGGGGCGGGGGGGGGGGTCCTCTTGTGAGTCTTTCAGCCTCTCCTCTATTTAGGTCCCAAGGTTTTTTATACCGCCAAGAGCCCTTCGGGGATGGGGCGGTATAAAAGTCTAATAAAATAATATTAATATTAATATTAATCATATTAATATTAATATTAATATTAATATTAATAATATTAATAATAATAATAATAATAATAATAATAATAATAATAATAATAATAATAATAATAATAATAATAATAATAATAGTACTGTTCTGAGCAGAGTTGCACCCCTTTCAGATCCACTGAAGTCAGTGAGCTTCGACAGGTCAAATTCCATTTAGGATTGCATTGTCAGTATCTGGATAGGATGATTAGGATAGAGTGGAAGTGAGTGTCTGGCTGATTACTCACTGCCGGTGTTTCCGGCCTCACCCTGCTCTGGCGCAAAAAGTCTTGCCAGAAGTGCTCTTGCTTTCCCTAGGGAAAGTGAGAAGCACGCGTGGGACAAGAGGAAATGTATTGGGACAAGAAACCTTGCCCTGACGCACCTCTTCTCACGGCATACCGCAAACAGGAAGCGTGTCGGGACGAGATGTCTTGCCCTGATGTACTTCCCATCCCACTGCGCAACAGAGCAGCGGTGGGTAATTGACCTATGTGGGTGCACACTGATAACAGTTTTTAAACAAATTTTCATAGACAGGCTTATGGCAAAGGGTGTCACTCCTGAGGGTGTGCAGAGTGTCTTTCCTTCATTGTCTCACAATACTAGAACCAGGGGGCATACATTGAAAATGCTGGGGGGAAGAATTAGGACTAATAAAAGGAAACACTTCTTCACGCAATGTGTGATTGGTGTTTGGAATATGCTGCCACAGGAGGTGGTGATGGCCACTAACCTGGATAGCTTTAAAAAGGGCTTGGACAGATTTATGGAGGAGAAGTCAATCTATGGCTGCCAATCTTGATCCTCCTTGATCTGAGATTGCAAATGCCTTAGCAGACCAGGTGCTCGGGAGCAGCAGCCACAGAAGGCCATTGCTTTCACCTCCTGCACGTGAGCTCCCAAAGGCACCTGGTGGGCCACTGCGAGTAGCAGAGTGCTGGACTAGATGGACTCTGGTCTGATCCAGCTGGCTTGTTCTTATATTGAGCAAGGTCAGTTCTTTGACACATCCCCTCAGCATGTGAAGGGTGCATTTCCTCAATGAATGAGTATTTATCAAAACAGTTATGGGCCCCTCTTTCCATCTGTGGTGGCTCAAAACAACTAAGCTAAAGCCTCCTCCAGGCACGTTGTGGAGTGCACTTGAGCATGTGCTAGGGTTGCCAAGTCCAGGTGGGGGAAATCCTGGAGAGTTGGGGAGGGTGGAGTTTGGAGGTGGGAGGGTGTAATGACACCGAGGCCGCCCTCTAAAGCAGCCATTTGCTCTTACGGAATTGATCTCTGATGTCTGGAAATAAACGGTAACTCTAGGAGTTCTCCAGGTCTCACTTGAAGGCTGGCAAGTTCCAGCATGTGCAGAGTGCTTTCTTTTTGATTAGCAACCCTCTCCCCACCCCCAATCAGGAACCAGATGTGTTTTGTGGATTGGAGGTCAACGGCATGGGGAGCCGGAGGGCCTGGTTTCTCTGCTGCTAGGAAAGTATAACTCTTCCCTTCCTCAGTCCAGGTGAATCTGGGTCAGGGATGATGACTCAGAGCAGAGTGTGGAATCGGAAACAAAAACAGAGCAATAAAATCCTGGCCTCGCCCATTCTGTTTGTGGCCCGCAGGCCTCGAATGTCTCTCTCTGGCAAGAGAGGCTGCCCCATGGCAAGATCACAGGGAGGGAGGGAGGGAGAGACAAGCTGGGGGGCGGGAAGATGCGGCAGAGATTTTTCCGTTGTCTTATCCAAGGATGTTGTTTTGGGGTGTGTATTTTGTGGGGAAGGCGGTATTTCTCATATCATACACAAAGGTCCCCAAGGGTGAGTTAGTCACTGCAGAGAAATGAGGTGAGATCAGCATGTGGGAAAGGGGCCAGAGGGGGGGGGGGAGAGAAAAGCTGGGGTGGCCAGGAAATTAGTGCACCTCGCCAACTGGGAAAGGCGACTTGCAGAGCTGAAAAATAGATAAAACGCTGCAGCTGCCTTTTCGGATCACACAGGGTCGACTTTTCCCTTTGTAACAGGGAAATTCAAAAGCTAGGCAGGCAGGGAACAGCCTTTCCAAGGGTTACCAGTTCCTGGACAGAAAATACCATGAGATTTGGGGGTTGAACCTCAGGAGGGCATGGTTTGGGGAGGGGGGGGTTAATGCTACAATACCTCCAAAGCAACTTTATATGCAACTTTATACGTTGGCAGCTTTGTATGCGATCAAGTAGCTTCCAATGTATGGAAACTCTATCAATTAACAATCTCCCCAACATCCTGTTGTTAACACAGCCTTGCTCTGCAGGATTGCTAGCTGTGGGTTGGGAGATTTTGTGGGTGGAGCCTGAGGAGGGCGGGGTTTAGGGACTGGTAGGCGATCAGCAGGGTATAATAGCATAGAGTTCACACTCCGAAGCAGCCGTTTTCTCCAGGTGATTTGGACTTGGTCACCTGGAGATCAATTTTAATATTGGGTGATCTCCAGGTGCTACCTGGAGATTGGCAACTCTGTTGCCCAGGCAACTGTAGGTATATGGGAAAATATGTGGACAGAGCAGGTGGGGAAAAGCAGAGGCGTATCGGGGGGAATGGCGTCTGGGGCGGGCCAACACCTGCTCTGGCTTCCCCCTGCCCTTGTGCTCCCCGCCCCTTCCTCCCCCATGGCCCATTTACCTTGGCAAGCCTGCAGGGAGACCAGGGGGGCGGGCTCAGGAGGCAGCGAGCAGCTCAGCGGGCAACTGAAGCCAGCTCCCCACCCCGATAGAGGTGGGGAGCCTGGCAGAAGCTTGTGTCGGGCTGGCAGCCTGCCACAAGCCCGCCAAAGTGCCCCCCAAGTCGAGGGGCGCCCGACAGCCCGACAGCAGGCTTCAGTATGAGGGGGTGATTTTTTGCCTCCCCATGTGTCCCTCTGAAAGGTAGTCCCCTGGGGAAAAGACATGCATTCTGGCTGCTTATGGGAAACAAGTCCACCATTTAAGGTGCAAGTCCTTAGAGAATAGCTGGCCGTTTCCCCACTTTTAAAATGACGTCCGGTTCGTCTGGTCCAGGACCTTTTTAGCGCGAGGGTCGTGTTCCCCGGGCTTCCCCACTGCCCCGCGCCCCGCGCGGGGTCATCAAAAGGCGCCGTTTTGAGTAGCGCCAGAATGACCCACGCTGAGGGGGCGCAAGAGCAGCAGAGTCGGGGCGACTGCATTGTAGCCGCCCCTGTAGTGGGGAGTGCAGTCGGACCCCACGCTACTCGGCAAGAGTAGCGCGCAGCAAACGGTGAGTGGGGAAAGGGCCGCTGTTCTGTACAGCTATTTGGAACAACTTTTGGAAATGCCTCTTTAAAAATATGGCTAAGTGTACACACGTGTGGATTCCCTTTCCCATCCATGCCTCTGCAAGATAGTAAACGTTACAGAACACCCTAGAGCGGCAGCTATTTTATAATAATTACAACCAGATCCCCCCCGAGAGATCAAACAACCTAGTTAACATTTTTGTCGGTTAAGTGTTTTCTTTAAAGGAAAACTACTAGGGCAGTTTGTTAATCATGCGGTTGCAGAATTAATGAGGGCTGTGATGGCAGGAAGGAGAGAGCTTTCCAAAAGAACGTAACGCATCGGAGAGGGATGATCACACAGGGATCCTGTGCGTGCGAACGAGGTGTCAGACGTACGCAAGAGTCCCAGTTTTCATCTTCTGAAGGCAGGAGGGCATACCAAAGAAGACGCAGGATGTTTTTGCCATTATTGGTCCCTGCGAAGATGAGACAGATTATGGACCAGAACACACATGGTGGGAAAAGATTCATGAGGAGGATCTTCTATGGGTTTTTTTTTAATTTGCAGCCTCTGGTGGCGGATCCGAGCTCAGTAAGGGCTTGCTTTCACATACGTTCTCTTCCCTGTGCATTTTTTGGACAGCTGCTCCATAATATTGCACACATTCCAATCACAGCTTATTAGGGTTGTCAACTCTGGGTTGGGAAATTCCTGGACATTGCAGGGTTGAGCCTGAGAAAAGTGGGGTTTGGGGAGGGGGGACTTCAGCAGGATATAATGCCATAGAGCCCATCCTCCAAGGCAGCTATTTTCTCCAGGGCAAAGAATCTTTGTTGTCTGGAAATCAGTTGTAATTCCATGAGCTCTCCAGGCCCCACCTGGAGGTTGGCAACTCATAAGGGTCCCAGGGTTTCACTGCTTAAACCAGATTAGGGCCACTTATTCCAGCCCAGGAAATTCCTGGAGATTTGGGAGTCATACATGCAGAGGCCAAAGTCTTTTAAACAGGGAAATGGTGAGTGACTGTGGCGCATCCCTGTGGAAACTCTGACTACTACACCCAACCTAACCTCGACCTTCAAAATTCCCAGAAGGCCGTAATCATGAATCTTGTGTATCATGTTGGGCCCTAATCTCTCTATCCAGCAAACATATTCTAAAATGTTGTTTTTTTGTTTCCCTGCATGGAGACATGTCCATTCCCCCACCCAAAGCTTAAAACAGCTCAAGGACCTTAGCATGGACTATTGTAACATATGCTCTACACATAAGGGTCTCCAAAATGTCAGTCTTGGAATAGGAAGTGGGTATTTCAAACTTTGATGACTGAGAGCCAGCATGGTGTCGTGGTTACGAGCACGTGGACTCTAATCTGGTGAACTGGGTGTGTTTCCCCATTTCTCCACGGAAAGCCTTCTGGGTGATCTTGGCCTAGTCACAGTTCTTCAGAACTTTCTCAGCCCCACCTACTTCACAAGGTGTAGGAAAGGAGAGGAAAGAAAGGTCATTGTAAGCTCCTTTGGGACTCCTTAAAGGTAGAGAAAAATGGGGTATAAAATAAAAGCCAACTCTCCTCTTCTTCTTTCTCCTCTTCTTTATCAATATGCTAGAACATTCAGGCGCCACGCAATGGGCAGCCAGCCGTTTCCCACTCTGCCATTTTTGAGGTATGTTTTGAGCAGCTGGTAATGCCTTCTAGGAGAGGTTTTTTTTCAAGTGGGCAAAAGTGTAGGACAGACAACTGTAGAAGAAGCAGGTTCAGCTGACAGGATAGAACAGTGATGGCGGACCTTTTAGAGACTGAGTGCTGCGGGCGGAGCAAGGGGACACTGCACCTGGGGTGCGCATGCACCCTGTGCCCCTTCCATGCCCCCGCCATGACCTGGAATGCCCCCGAAATGTCCCGAAACACCCTGCCCCGCCCCGGAACACCCTCGCCACACCCCCGCAGGGGGGCGCGCCCAGTACGTCGCACACCCCTCGTCCCCTTGGTGCTATGCCACTGCCGAGTGCCCGAACTGGGGCGACAGCTCGCGTGCCCACAAAGAGGGCTCTGAGTGCCACCTCTGGCACCCGTGCCATAGGTTTGCCACCACTGGGATAGAACCTTCAGGAAAGAGCAAGAAGGGTGGATGATCTTTGATATGGGGATAAGGGTGGAAGACGAGGATATCTCCATTTCCATCTGCGAAATGCTGGAGGAGATGGAGGCATGGGGGAAGGAGGCATGGCACAGCTGACTCTTGTCAGATCTCTAAGCAGGGTCGGTACTTGGAAGGGGGGCCACCAAGAGGAGGGCAGTGGCAAATCACCCCTGCTTCTTCCTTGCCTTGAAAGCCCCTTGCTGTGGTCACCATAAGTCATCTGTGACTCGACGGCACATGAAGGCACGGCTGATCGTTCCTTGAGCAATGGTTGACCTAAATCCCCGAATTTTGCCAGCTGGGTCTTAAAGATTCTTAAATATTATTGCTTGAAGCTTCTGTTTGGGACCCAGCTGCTTCAGGGAGAGGTGCTAAAGTTGCATACCCAAACGGGGTGGGGGGTGGGGACAGACTTGGAAGAACGAGCTGTACTGTTGTCTGATTCTTCCTACTGGGACCCTCAGGGGAGATGATCAGACAGAGAGACAGAGATGCTGCGGAGGGACTCCGTGAGTCAGCCTTTGGCTCAGACCTTCTGCTTGTTTGTTGTTTCTCTAACAACGAAGACAAATTCCATGTGCTTTGAAATTCTGCTGCACCAGAATTTTAAAAGGAAAAAAAAATATTCCAAAGTGGATTCCGGAGTTCTTCAGTCATTGGAGAATTGGATGGGGTGGATCAGAAGTTAAAACCCCAGAAGGGTTTTGTGGGCATAAAATATCGCAACTTATTTTTCAGGCTTTGCCGTGGTGCTTTGAGCTGATGCAAAGCAGGAGATATTCAACAGATGAAGAGTTGCCCACCCTTGTGCCAAGAAGGAGGAGGAGGAGGAGTTTGGATTTATATCCCACCTTTCTCTCCTGTAAGGAGACTCAAGGAGGCTTACAAGCTCCTTTCCCTTCCTCTCCCCACAACAGAGGTAGGTGAGGCTGAGAGAGTTCCGAGGAACTGTGACTAGCCCAAGATCACCCAGCAGGAATGTAGGAGTGCGGAAACACATCTGGTTCACCAGAAAAGCCTCTGCCACTCAGGTGGAGGAGTGGGGAATCAAACCTGATTCTTCAGATTAGAATCCACCTGCTCTTAACTAATACACAATGCTGGCACAGGAGCCCAGGCTGCAGGGGTGGGGTGGAGTTGGCAACTGTGTGTAGCCAGGATGCTTACAACTCAGATAGCAGGAGGGTGCTGCATTCTGAGGTGGCCAGGATTTTCTCATTGCTCCATTTGACCCCTGGCCCCGCGATGATACAGCTGGCCTCGACCTGGGCCAGAGCCTTTACGGCTCTGGCCCCTGCCTGGTGGAATGCTCTACCTCCAGCTGTCCGGGCCCTGCGGGACCTTGGTGAGTTCCGCAGGGCCTTCAAGATGGAGCTATTCCACCGGGCTTTTGGAGGGGCCGGCTGAGGCCCTACTGCCCCCCACCGAATCTGAGGCTGCCGGTTTCCATCCTTTCTATTCTGGTTGGGCCTGATCTTCTGATGCCATCGCGGGCCCAGCCTATTCCCTCCCTTCTTTTGGCCTTAGTTTGGGCGCCTGTTTTAAACAACTTTTGTTGTTTTAATTATATTGCTGCATGGGTTTTAAGGGGTTAAGTTTTTATGTTGTTGATTTGCTGTTCGTTAGAACAGCCGTATTGTGAGCCGCCTCGAGCCCCTCGGGGATGAGGCGGCCTATATAATTAATTGATTGATTGATTGATTGATTGATTGATTGATAGATAGATAGATAGATAGATAGATAGATAGATAGATAGATAGATAGATAGATAGATAGATAGATAGATAGATAGATAGATAGATAGATAGATAGATAGATAGATAGATAGATAGATAGATAGATAGATAGATAGATAGATAGATAGATAGATAGATAGATAGATAGATAGATAGATAGATAGATAGATAGATAGAACCTTCTAAGTCTCAGACTTCAAAACAAAAAGAGTTGTTTAGGAGGAACTACAGTGCTTGGAAACTCTCCTGCCCTCTCCACTCCATGAGAAACGTGTTGGATGAACACAGGCCTTCTCTTACATGTCATGTCAAACATTCACCTGAATTGGTATCTGTAATGTAATGGAGAAGCCGTATTGCCCATGTAAAAGGCTAAGAGGGGTTCCTCATTTGCTGACTGGACTCCCTTACCTGGCCGTCAGTTAATATGGTGTCACAGAACATTCACAAACCATCTAGATCAGGGGTAGGGAACCTTTAACACTCAAAGAGCCATTTGGACCCGTTTTCCACGTGAAAAGAAAACACTTGGAGCCGCAAATAATTTTTGACATTTAAAATAAAGATAACACTGTATATATTGGGTTTTTTTACCTTTTACTCCGCTCATTCTGAGAAGCGCATGGATGCGGCAAGGATGGGGGCAGCGGCTCGGCCTTGCCGGCGGCCGGGAAAGCACCCGCCCCGCTCCAACGGGGCAGGCGAGAGGGGAAGCCCGTGGCGCGACCCAGCCGGCCGCAGGCAGTTGGTGCGCCCACCCTGCTGCCTGCAGGGCGGGCAAGGATGGGGCCAGCGGCTCGGCTCATGGAGCCGCAGTGCAAGGGCAGAAGAGCCGCATGCGGCTCTCGAGCCGCAGGTTCCCTACCCCTGATCTAGATGCTCCAGACAAAACTAAGCGTTCGCAGGCTTTTGAGGAGGAATGTTAACAAGGAAGCCAGCCCACCAAGCGGAAATGAGATTCATGCAGGCGATGCAGCTACAAAAACAAATGGACTTGGGCCGTCAGTTCATACATTTTAGTTTGTATGATCGGGCAAGTGTTCCCACATCATCTGAGGAATTAAAATTTGGCATCGAGCCAGTGCAGTACAGCTGCAGCAGCAATGGACCTAATTATCTCTCTCTAGAAACCAGTTCCTCGGCATTCCTTCCCACACTTCCAAGATTCAATCACAATTTGATGTCACCCAGGACGAGAACCCCAAATAGGGGTTATGCAGATACGAGCAGATTCTTAACGGCGAGGGTCAAAAGAGTGAGGGAATAGGTTGCCCTTCGGGCTAACAGGAAGTGATATGGCCGTTGTTACGGAAACCCTGTCAGGATAAGAATGTCCATTGGCCTGTGTCAAAGTTGACTTTTTAAAGACATGATTGAGAAGGTGGTAAGCGAAAAAACATCAGGGGTTTTTTTTGATGTTTTGGGGGAAAACATCTGCCTTTGACCCATTTTCAGTCTGCCTTCAGCCCCACTTTTGGTTGTTCTGATTAACAATCCCCATCAGCAGCTGACTAGAGGAA
Organism: Sphaerodactylus townsendi; assembly: GCF_021028975.2. Taxonomy (NCBI): domain Eukaryota; kingdom Metazoa; phylum Chordata; class Lepidosauria; order Squamata; family Sphaerodactylidae; genus Sphaerodactylus; species Sphaerodactylus townsendi. The sequence goes on from NC_059427.1 coordinate 12,541,083, forward strand.
ACATGTCACTAGATCCTTCGGGAGACACCTCTCTATTTTAGGATAGTTTCAGAGAATAGCTTTAAAAAGGGCTTGGACAGATTTATGGAGGAGAAGTCGATCTATGGCTACCAATCTTGATCCTCCTCGATCTCAGATTGCAAATGCCTTAGCAGACCAGGTGCTCGGGAGCAGCAGCAGCAGCAGAAGGCCATTGCTTTCACCTCCTGCGTGTGAGCTCCCAAAGGCACCTGGTGGGCCACTGCGAGTAGCAGAGTGCTGGACTAGATGGACTCTGGTCTGATCCAGCAGGCTAGTTCATATGTTCTCATGTTCTTAGAATAGCTGGATGGGTCCACAATAGAAGAGTTATTTATTTATTCGATTTTAGACTTGACTCCAGGAGCACTTGGGAGACCAACAAGATTTTGCAGGTATAAGCTTTCAAGTGTCAAAGCACCCTTTATCACAGTGGTGGCGAACCTATGGCACGGGTGCCAGAGGTGGCACTCAGAGACCTCTCTGTGGGCACGCGCACACAGAGTCCCGTTCCCCCCCCCACACACACACATCTAGGCTGGCCTGGGCCACTGGGCTCAATAAGACCTAGTTTTGGGGAAACAGTGTAGGTAACCCTGTTAAACGCTGTTAAACCCGACCGATTTTCATGCAAAGAACTAAACCGCGATCCTTTACCTGGGAGTAAGCTCGGCTGCTGGCAATGGGGCTTGCTTCTGAGTAAACCCTCCTAGGGTCGTGATTCACCCATTGGAAGAGTTGCACGGTTGCTTCAAAGCAAAGCCACTGACTTCTCCCGAGTGACGCACGCCTCGGAGCCAACCATTTTTTCTAAACTAAAACCTCAGTATTCAGGTTAAATTGCCGTGTTGGCACTTTGTGATAAATAAGTGGGTTTTGGGTCGCAATTTGGGCACTCGGTCTCGAAAAGGTTCGCCATCACTGCTTTATCAGATGCAAGTCAGAATGGAGATCCCTGAGCCCTTCTATCCCAGTCAGAAGATGGGAGGGCCGTCTCAAAGAAATATGGGAGAAGACAAGGCTACAGAGAATGAACTTACTGCTGTTTGTGTGACAAAACTATGAGGAAGATGAAACGGGGGGAGGGAGAAAAGGGGGAAAATGTATTGTTTGATAATGTATGAAGAAGGAAATTATTATAAACTGTAAAATTCAAACGATACAATAAAAAAAGAAAGAAGAAAAAAACATTTCACCCCACTCCAATCAATCTGATTACGATAGGCCACTGGAGGTAAGAGCTTTTCTGCATGACCAGTGGTGAAGCTATCTTGGAAACATATTGGGAAAAAAGTGGGAAAACAATGGAGGAAAAATTAGAGGAAATGGAGGAAAAATTCGACAATACAATGGAGGAAAAATTAGAGGAAAATATTTCCAGAACCAAATGGAGGAAAAAACTCACAGAATTAAAAGAAAAAGCATAGCATTTGGCAGCACAATATGTTATAAACAACTCATGCAACAAAGGCCTAAGTTCTGGCAACCATTTTGTATCTGCACTCACCATGCTGTGTCAGAAATTCAAAGGTGCCCATAGGCTCAAAAAAGGCTGGGGATTCCTGTTTTAGATCCTACTCTGTTATTGAACAACAAATTCCACATGGTTACAAGAAATATTTTTCCCAGTTACATTTTATTCCCAAAAATCTTTCCTTTTGGACACAGTAGTTCTGCCCTCATTGGGCCAAGCTTGGTGACCAAGCAGGGATGCCAGCCTCCTGGTGTTGTCTGGGGATCCCCTGGAATTAAAGCTCATTCCAGACTAGAAAGGTCAGTTCCCCTAGAGTAAATGAATGCTTTGGAGAGTGGACTCTATTGAATTGTACCTCATTGGGGCTTTCCCCACTGACAGAGTTGAACTGGTTTCTATCTAGGTTCGCCTCAGTGAATCCCCACTGCCACTGAGCTCAAAATTGTTTTGTCTCAGTTCCCCACCCCCCTCAGAACTGCGACATCCTTGTCGCAGTTATGAACTACACTTTTCTGCCAGAACAAGGTCGATACCACTTCGAAGTGGGGAAGCATCGAAACGACACATCTGTTCAACCAATCACGAGCCGCTTTTGTGGCATGCGCAGAACGGGAGAGTCGTGGCGGGCAGAAAACGCATGTAACTGTAAACTGTAGACTGTAAAAACTGTTAAAAAAAGAACGCTCCCATTTCCCGCGGTAACACAAGTGCCAATCACGATCGAGGAGTGAAACAGGCACCAAGATGATCCCACCCACTTAGCTCGGTTCCAGGGGGCCAACTCAGTTGCTGTGGGGACAGCCTGGAATCGCCCTCCACTGAAGGGAACCGAGTCGACCTTAGCTCCCTTCTGTAGTGGGGAAAGCCTCATTATGTTCCCTGTACCCCGCCCCCCAGGTTCCATACCTAAATCTCCAGTGGTTTACCAACCTGGAAATGGCAACCCTACTCTACACCATACCTGATCTTTGCAGTATGAAGATGAGTTGTAATTCCAGGAGAACTATAGGTCCCATCTGGAGGCTGGCATCTCTAGTTCTGGGTATGCGGGGGTTGACCCTGGGTCCTCAGTCCAAGTCCAAACAGAGAGCCAGCATAATATATTAATTAAAGAATGGTGGTCTCTAATTCCAACACCTCGCAAGGTGTCTGTTGTGGGGAGGGCAAGAGAAAGTGATTGTAAGCTCCTTACAGTTAAGAAAAGCAGGGTATAAATACAATTCTTCTTCTTCTGTTCTTTAATCACAATGTATCACACTGGTTCCCAGCACGCATACACCATTCACACCATCCACACACACCCCTCTCCACGACTTCTGCTCTTTCCTGATTCAGATTAGAAGGCACAGATGGCTGCTTTGAAGCAAAAGGGGGAAACGGGCAGACCCAATCATCTTTCTCACGCATCACATCTGGTTTGGCCCCGAGGCTAATTTCTAATACATTAATGCTCGGAAGGAAGGGGATGGTGTTCCCTCAGCATTCAAGTTTTCTGGCTTGATAGAGCTAGTTTGATGGCCAAAAGGCTTCTCTTCTGATATTGGAATTCCCTAGTTTCCCCTGCAGCGGACCTCCAAGTTGGTGAAATGTTGGATCTATGTGCCAAGGGGGAAAAAATGTATAACTGGCAGAATATCCCAGATATTTTCACGCTTATCTGGACATATTTCCTCTGCTGGAGGCATTTGGAGCTGGAGATGAAATGTTTGACATTAGCCTTTGCATTTTAGAGATAATGAGGGTCATGGCTGTAGCTGCTCTGCAGCATGCTTGAAGCCAAATTCAGATTTCTCAGATGACTGGAAAACCTTGGCCTGGTCGGCCAACAAGTGTGAATCATGTCTACCACCTGTTACGCTGTTGGATCCACAGTGTGGGTGAAGAACATTTAAAACAGCTGAAGAAGTGGTACCCTGTGTTAGAAGATTGGTTCAGATGTCACGTATGTGGCACTAATATTTCATTAGCTATCACTGAGCATCTATCGACTCTAGTTACTGTTAAGTCTCGGAACCTTAAGGCAACAAACGGACTCTGAAGTACTGATCAGTGGCGTTTATTGAAAAGGTATCAAAGCACCATACTCGGCAAAGCTGGCATTTACAGCCCTCTTTATTCCCCGCAGAGATCCCCCCTCCAGTTTTCCCAGGAGGTTGCGAAAGATAGCCTTTGGAGCTAAATGATGTCACTTCCCGGGAAACCTGGAGGAGGTCGAATCCCCACTTGAAATTTGCACGCAGATCCAAACCTGTTCGTTGTGAAACCGTGTCCTCTTCATCGGAGTTTCTCCCTCCCCACCGCAGCCAGCACACAGCAGACACACCCGGTTGCAGAACTCTTAGCAATCCCCACTACCAGGCAAGCTCACTCCCCTGATTGGTTGGCGTGCCTTGATGGGGCGGGACCTTTTCCCACTGAAGAAACGTACATTGTAGGGGCGTGATCAGAAAAACCAGCGTGTGAAAGTTTCATGTTTAACTGTTTAACTGTGCAAACAGTTAATCATTACCTGTGTAAACCATTAACGATTCAAAGTTACACGTTTGACTGTTTAACATTTGCGTCCCCTTCTGCTGGCCAACCACAAAGCGAAAACGAAACCAAGGAAAGGCTATGCGCGCATCGCAGCGCTAATTGGTTGCCCGAATTCTGCGTCACACTCCAGGGCAAGAAACAAGTCAGGGTTTCAACCTCATCCCTCCCCTCGGATCAGCTCTGAACTGTGTTAATGGGATCTATGCCATTTGCAACCAGGTCCTGCCGGAACGCGGGTTAACGGGGAGAACGAGCGCCAGAAACGGAATCTGCCACGCAAGCCATGGGGAGGTCATATCTCAAACCTGGTTAGTTTGTTTTCTGAAACCTGGCTAAGACGGTAGCGGGGATTCGACCGGAGACTCCATGCCTCTCTAGGAATTAGGAAAAATCAAAGGAGAGCAGGGTGCATAGGCCTCACGTAGCAGTTAGCGTTTTGGACCTTGAACAGATTTGAATCTCCACCCCCCTCTCAGCCTAACTTGTGTCATGGGATTGTTTTGTGAGTATAGAGTGGAGCAGGGGAGAATCACGTGATGGGTCACTTTTATGCCCTTTTGGAGGGTATAACTAAAACAGGGTATAACTAAAACAACTAAATAATCGGTCATACTGTCTACAAAGGCTCTAGAAGTACATAGGAAGCAGTTCACCAAGAAGACACATCATTCTCAAAGAACCTTACGGGAGCTCTCAAGTCTGTCCAGCCCTGTTCCTGTGAGCACATCAAGACACAATTCTATGGGACTGTGCTGTAGTGGAAAATCAGAAACAGACAGGAAGCAAAGACGAGTTGGCCTGAATAGCTTGGATGGTTCCCTGCTCACAGGGAAGATATTCTATCCTCCCTGCCTTTACCGACTGAGGCTCCTCTGACCTAGCCTTGCCCCCACCCTCCATCCAGTATGGAGACTCCACAGGCTCCCTGGGTAGCATGTTCTAAGGCTAACACATCCATCATAGGTTGAAAATCTGCCCTGAATTGTCCATCCAAAATGAGTCCAGATACTTTTCAGCAAGGCAATGTGCAATGAGACGGGTTTGTGTGGAAAAGATTTTCCAGGTTTTCTTGTGGGGACAAGGAGGATGTCTTTGTGACTGACTAGCTAAAGACCGTCTTGGGCCGGAGGGTGGGGTGGGTGCAGGTAAGCATATATCCTGTAGTACTAGGGGTATATCTGCCTGAGGGACATGGGGGTCAATTGACCCTGGGCACCACCCAATAGATCACATGGGGGCACAAGATCACCCTACATCCCCTCCTGTGGAGAGGCACCCCCACCTGGGCCAGGAGCCTGCCGCGGGCCCACTGGGCACATCTCGGCTCGGCCCCACCAGGCCCAGCCCTGCCAAGCTGCCCGGGACCACCACCACGCTCCTTTGCCAGCTGAAAGAGCAGCCTGGTGGAGCCGGGATTGGTGGGGCCAGGCCAAGGGGCACCCGGCGGGCCCACAGCAGGCTCACTGCTGCCCAGGACCACCACCACCTTCCTCCGCCAGCTGAAGGAGCAGCAGTGGCGTAGTGGTTAAGAGCAGGTGCATTCGAATCTGGAGGAACCGGGTTTGATTCCCCGCTCTGCCACTTGAGCTGTGGAGGCATACCTGGGGAGTTCAGATTCTCAGACCAGGTGCTCAGGAGCAGCAGCAGCAGCAGAAGGCCATTGCTTTCACATCCTACATGTGGGCTCCCAAAGGCACCTGGTGGGCCACTGCGAGTAGCAGAGTGCTGGACTCGATGGACTCTGGTCTGATCCAGCAGGCTAGTTCTTATGTTCTTATGTTCTTATTAGCCTGTGCACTCCCACACATTCCAGCTGGGTGACCTTGGGCTAGTCACAGCTTTCCGGAGTTCTCTCAGCCCCACCCACCTCACAGGGTGTTTGTTGTGAGGGGGGGAGGGAAAGGCGTTCGTAAGCCCCTTTGAGTCTCCTACAGGAGAGAAAGGGGGATATAAATCCAAACTCCTCCTCCTCCTCCTCCTCCTCCTCCTCCTCCTCCTCCTCCTCCTCCTCCTCTTCTTCTTCTTGGCCTGGCTGCTACTTCAGCTGGTTGAGGGGTGCGGCAGGCTCCCGGCCCCACCAGACCCAGTCCACCAGGCTGCCCTGGACCGCTGCCACCCTCGTCTGCCAGCTGAAGTAGCCAGGCTGGGAGCCTGCCATAGACCTGCCCGGTGCTCCTCAGCACAGCCCCGCCAGGCTGCCCTGGACTGCAGCTGGCCTCCTCCACCGGCTGAGGTAAGGGGGCGCGAAGGGATCCCCGGGCACCATTTATCGCTAGTATGCCTCTGTGTTGTACTTACAAGTGCCTGGCTTAAATGGCAATGGCATGTTATATGCTGAGAAGGAAATACTGGTTGGTTCTGGATCTTTGTTTTACAAGTTGCTTCCACACTTTGAAGGTTCTCCATTTTCCATTAACTACCACTATGAATACAAGAAGCATACATATTGGCAGTGGAGCTTCCACACACATTTTCACTTTTTTTTTTTTTTTAAGAATTCAGAATTTAGATTCCACCTAAAGATTAGGAAGAACCTCCTGACAGTAAGGGATGTTCGACAATGGAATATGCTGTCTCGGAGGATGGTGGAGTCTCCTTTGGAAGTTTTAAAACATAAGCTGGATGGCCATCTGACTGGAGTGCTTTAACTGTATGTTCCTGCATGGCAGGGGATTGGACTGGATGGCCCTTCTGGTCTCTTTCAGCTCTATGATTCTACACACACTTGCATCGCAGGTGGCCGCTATTTCAACTTGTAAAGTACACTTCATTATACTTCAGACACTTCACTGAAAACAAAAACAAAAAAATGGGGAAAAAATGACACATGCGCATCGTTGGCAGGGGAAACTAAGTTTATTTGTGTACTTTACGAGCTAAAATAGCAGCTGCCTGCGATGCAAGCAAAGGGAACAGCCCTGGGAACAATTCGGCTAATGGCGGGCTGCACAGTGAATCCCCGAAGCAGCAGAAAATGGCGGGCATGAGCTGCGGAGAAACTGAAAGTGACAGCTTGCAGATGGGGCAGGAGGGAAAAAAAGTTTTCTCTCACATGCTTTATGGTTATTATTTTTTAAAAAATCTAAAGATCTAAAGATATGCAGGATCGGGGATGCCAGGAGCAATAGAAATTATACAGCAGGACAATAAGTCGGAAAGAAGTCGGCAACAGGGAGAAGGGCGAAGGGGAACGTGCAAAGCAGTGCGACGGCGTGAGGGGATAAGACTAGACAGGCTGGCTATGGGCGGTGGGAAGAGATCCAAGGCAAAGCTGTGTCTACTGGCAAATCTGTCCCACTCTGGCAGCGAAGCAAAATTAAAATCGTGCTATACGTGAATTTGCTTGCCATGGAGAGAGTGGAAAGCGAAAGCAGGGCTAGAAGAAATACGTCTGTACAAGAGATTTTGCCATGGCAGAAATTCACCTCCAGCATGCAACGAATACCTTGTGCGTAATCAGTCATCATGTGGTAGGAACATTTGTTTCCCTGCTGTTTTTTTCTGTGGATTTCTGACTATAGAATCCCTGATAAAGGCATGTGAGCAAGCCGGGGCATTTTCTGTTTCTCATAATTCAGCAACTCAGCCTACAATTTCCCTTTGCCCTCACTTAGCACAAGCCACTTGAAAAAGCTGCCATTTGAAAAAGAAAAACCCTTGAGGTGAGTTCACATATACTCAGTCACATGAGACATACACACACACACACACACAGAGAGAGAGAGAGAGAGAGAGAGGAGGAGGAGGAGGAGGAGGAGGAGGAGGAGGAGGAGGAGGAGGAGGAGGAGGAGGAGGAGGAGGAGAAGAAGAAGAAGAAGAAGAAGAAGAAGAAGAAGAAGAAGAAGAAGAAGAAGAAGAAGAAGAAGAAGAAGAAGAAGAAGAAGAAGAAGAAGAAGAAGAAGAAGAAATAGTCGTCGTCGTCATCGTTGTTGTTGTCAACACTTGGGGAAGTCAACCTGGGGAAGTCAACACTTTACTGCTACAAAAATCCATCAAGAAGATGAGAGAGATCAAACCCAAATGTTGTAGCCAAATCCATAGTTCCACAAGTTGAACTGAAAAACAATCATTCAGAGTAACTGACTGAAAAGTTGCCATATTTTCAGTCCTGGAGTTGGAAATAGTGTGGAATCCTCACACGATAGAGACCAGGAGCAGCTAGCTCGCAACTGCACTTCTTTATTGGTTATTTATATTTACCTTGTTTTGTAGCCAAAAACTGACTCCCACAGCAACATACGGTCATAAAACTCACTACAGATTACAATATCATTTGCAAATGTGCTTAGGGAGGGGATTCTCAAGGAAACCTCTGTCTAGGCACAAAATGGAAACAGCCTGGCTCTCCCTCTGGCTCCAGCAGTGGCAGTAGGAGGATTGGGGAAGGCGGGGGGGGGGGGGGTTCAGCAGAAGATGGATCCAGGCTTGATGCAGAAATGCTTGACTGCTGATCTTCCTGCCCTCTGAGGGCCCCCATCTGATAGCGGGAAGCTGAGGGAAGGTGCTCTGTTTGGAGCTGGATCATGGAAAGAAGTCTGGCTGCTGCTTACTTCTGAGAGGTTTAATGTTTATCCTGCTAGGACGATTCCTAGGCCAGTTGGGAGTGGTTCTCCCCCCACACGGATGGGATCATTTACTCTTTGGAAGGGATCAAGAATGTAACACACTTATTGCTTTAGATCGTTTGGCCTTCTGGCCTCTCTTTGAAATATTATTTCCCCCCCTTCCCTCCTGTTCTTTGAATCCATGTAGATATCAACAGCGTATATTTAATTCTGAAGTGTTGGCCCTTGTGTGGATAGAACAGTATTCACCATAAGGCCACTCGAGGGGACTTCTTCATACCAGAATAGGTAAGAAAATACAATTTCCCACACACCCCCATGTAGGGATGAGCCCTGCGAACCCAGCAGAGCCTCAGACAGAGCGCAGGAATGCCTGTGCCATCTGTGTCCTTCTGGGCGCACACGCTCACCCATCCCCCAGACCCCCGTGAGTCACAGGTCATGAACTACCTGACTCACGGTCACCAGGTGTCCCAGACAAAGGGGCGCTTGCCCCCAGGTATGGATTAGACCCAGACGCGAATGTTTCCTCCCGCACGTAGGCAACCCCATGATGTCATGTATCATATGATATTCTCCCGCTCTCCCGCTCTCCCGCCTCCCATATACGCCCCTATCGTAAACCCTAATAAAAGGTGCCAGGGACTAGCACACAGCAGAGTTGCCAGATCCACGGATCGCACGCTTCCTGCTGCTGGCTCTCTCCACCGGATGATATCACCGCGTCTCGCCTCTTCCTTGCGACACCCGCGGGCCGACTTCACCCCCACAAGAAGAAGAAGAGGAGAAGAAGGCGTTTGAATTTATATCCCCCCTTTCTCTCCTGTAAGGAGACTCAAAGGGGCTTACAAACTCCTTCCTCTCCCCTCAGCAGACACCTTATGACAGTGGTGGCGAACCTTTGGCACTCCAGATGTTATGGACTACAATTCCCATCAGCCCCCTGCCAGCATGGCCAATTGGCAGGGGCTGATAGGAATTGTAGTCCATAACGTCTGGAGTGCCAAAGGTTCGCCACCACGGCCTTATGAGGTGGGTGGGGCTAAGAGAGTTCAGAGAGGATTGTGACTGACTGAAGATCATCCAGCAGGAATGTAGGAGAGGGAAAACAAATCCGGTTCACCAGATAAGACTCCACCCCCTCAGGGAATCAAACCCGGGGAATCAACCCAGGTTCTCCAGATTAGAGTCCACCTGCTCTTAACCACTACACCATGCTGGCCTTCACAACTGGTCAGCACATGGGTGTGTTGCAGGTTACAAAACAGCACCTGAAGTCTCATGAGAATTTGAGCACCATTTTGGGCAGGTGTAGTAAATGTCAGGACCATGCCTGTCAGCATCTTGATGTCTTGCTGTGTGTGATTTGCAATTGTTTCCCTCTTCCTTTCCTAGCAATCTCCTGGCGCCAGCCCATCTTCAAAGAGGCGTGAAAGGTTCCCAGGTTCCTTGTAGCTTTGTAGTAGAAACTGTAGTGGACATTTGGTGTGGGGTGAAATGGGGGGGGGGATTAAAGGATATAAGTCCTGGGTCTGAGCTCCCTAGTTCAGATCCTGCTTTACATTGTTACTCTTCGTATCACCTGGAATAAACTGCTTTTGGACTTTCCTGCAGTCTCTGTTATTTCCACGTTCGAGAGTCTGACAGTAAACTGCCTAGACACATAGCATGATGATAAAAAGGGGGAGAGGGGAGAAGGAAGCATTAAGGAGAGAAGGGGGAAATTGGAAGCCCACCCCAGTGATTCTTCGGGGGTTTCTCAATTTTATGCATAAGTATGAAATTTCTGCCATGTGAGGGTAACTCTACATATAGCCGAATGGTTCTAATCCACATAAGCTTGACAATAAACATGTGCCTCAAAGGTCTTTTGAATTGGTTCAAAATTTTAGTTCACTTTTCCCATACCATTTGGAATCCCAAAGGACTCGTACGGTCGGCTGAAGCAAAACAGGCTGGTTATGCTATTAACAACGTCGGAGAGAAAATTTGGAACGCACGCTTCATAACAGGTCCAGGGCAAGATGGGAAATCAGTTATGCAAAGAGTTATGTAAAAATGGCCGAGGTGCACTTAAAATGCTCTTTAGCGACTAAAAACTGTTTGTCGCTGTAATTTTTCAACGCTAGCTTCTTATTTTTAATGGCGACCGTGATGTTCACTGGCCCAACCCCAAGTTAAATATGACATTTGTTTTTAATTTCCTTTAACAAATCTCCAGGGGATCAGGGGCAAATTTTATTAGAACTCCGGTAAGGGGAAAGGGTGCTTAATCGTTTCCTCATCACGGCCAGCTAATGTGCCAAACATCCCTTTGAAGTCCCCCTCCCTAAAATAAGATAAAATGTTTGGGGACTTTAAAAGCTGCTCCAAAGGTCTTGGCTAAGAATGTGGGTTATAGATCAGGGTGCCAACCTCCGTGTGGAGCAGTGGTTCTCAACCTTCCTAATGCCGCGACCCTTTAATACAGTTCCTCATGTTGTGGTGACCCCAAACCAGTGGTGGGATCCAGCAGGTTCTCACAGGTTCCCGAGAGTAGGTTACTAATTATTTGTGTGTGCCGAGAGGGGGTTACAAATTGGTGATTTTGCCACGTGATTTTTGCCTTAGTTACGCCCCTCCTCTCAGTAGTAGCGCGCAGAACTTGAAGCAGTCTAGCAGGAGGTGCACCGGCGTGCGTGGCAGCCTGCGCCTGCGTGCATTCGTTTCCTGCCCAAGGACCGGCGCAGCGGCTGCGTCCTTGCCACAGACCCGCCCAGGAATGCCCCGCCCCGGAATGCCCGGCCATGCCCCTGGAATGCCCCGCCCAGCCCCATTGGCGCTACGCCACAGTTTGAATCCCACCACCATGGGAACCTGTTACTAAAATTTTTGGATCCCACCACTGCCCTGCACCACCCCAACCTTAACAGCAAATAGGAGTGATTGTGGTGGGTTTTCCAGGCTGTGTGGCCGTGGTCTGGTGGATCTTGTTCCTAACGTTTCGCCTGCATCTGTGGCTGGCATCTTCAGAGGTGTATCAGAGGGAAGCCTGTTACACACTTTGTAACAGTTGAATCCGGCCGTGAAAGCCTCCAACAAAGCAAATAGGAGTGTTTGCCGAAGCAGGGCAGACAAGGTGGCCAGATGCAGGCTATCTCCAGCTGCTGAGACAGCTTCCTGTTAAAAGCTGCGTGGAACTAAGGAGGCTTGCCTGTGTTTGGGTATATTGTCTACTTTGCACAGCCTGTTGGACTCTATGGGATTTTTCAGGAAGCTGGGGATTTCTCTGCAGTTTCTGTTTCCTGTGCCACCTTTTGGAAGTGGCGTGGCTGAGTCGCGGTGGAAACATCCCCAACCACCACAAATCTATCCCCTACCCCTGCATGGATTGCACTGCCCGTAACTTAGACCCTTCTTGGCCAATAAGAACAAACATTTCCTTTGGAAAGGACATCTAGCTTTTTCTCCCATAAAGGAGGAACAACTGAGTGGGACGAACAGCTTTAAAACAGTTATTAATATAGTAGTCCCTATCCTAATTGGGCCCGAAATACACCTGAAAACCTAAACTTAAGCAGGGAATTCCCAGCCCGCATATATTTGACAGGACAAGTAAAATAATTTCATACGAACAGGTTGATAAATTTGGCACGGCGGCTTGCAGGATTGGGAGGACTCTGGGTAATTCTGTATGATAAATATAAATATTGCCTTCAACTGTATAATTAACATAACTGGGGTTATTTGTGTTGGATTTTAATTTTTTTATACCTTATTTTTTCTCTTTTGTCTTGTGCTGGTAAATAAATATTGTTTTGTTTTACAAACAGGTGGGCAATTGCATTTTTGGAGAATAATGTGGCCAATTATAGTCTCGACTTTGATCTTCTACCCTTTCTGGGCAAAGTGACTGAGAGAGCAGCAGTGAACCAACTCTTAGGTCTTTTTGGAAAACTCTTCTACTCTAAACCCTTTTCAATCTGGTATCAACTTCCCTATGAGGAGAGGCTGCAGCGTTTGGGACTCTTTAGTTTGGAGAGGAGACGTCTGAGGGGGGATATGATTGATGTCTATAAAATTATGCATGGGGTCGAAAATGTTGACAGAGAGACATTTTTCTCTCTTTCTCACAATACTAGAACCAGGGGGCATTCATTGAAAATGCTGGGGGGAAGAATTAGGACTAATAAAAGGAAACACTTCTTCACGCAACGTGTGATTGGTGTTTGGAATATGCTGCCACAGGAGGTGGTGATGGCCACTAACCTGGACAGCTTTAAAAGGGGCTTGGACAGATTTATGGAGGAGAAGTCGATCTATGGCTACCAATCTTGATCCTCCTCAATCTGAGATTGCAAATGCCTTAACAGTCCAGGTGCTTGGGAGCAACAGCCGCAGAAGGCCATTGCTTTCACACCCCACACGTGAGCTCCCAAAGGCACCTGGTGGGCCACTGCGAGTAGCAGAGAGCTGGACTAGATGGACTTTGGTCTGATCCAGCAGGCTAGTTCTTATGTTCTTATGTTCAGGCCAGACTATGGGACTGAGACAGCTCTTCAAGCTTTAGTTGACATCTGTCTGAGTGTAGACAAAGGCCCGGCCTCTTTATTGCAATTATTGGAATTATTTGCAGCTATCTTGTTGAGGCACCTGGAGGAAGAAGCAAGTATCAGGGGATGTGCATTAAACCAGTTCAAATCATTCTTCATGGATCAGACTCAAAAGACTGCTACTGGAACTCCTTTGTCATCAGTGTGTGACCTATCAGTTACTGTTCAAGCCTCACCCAGAGGTCTAGGATGTTGTAATGTGTTGGCCTGGTGTTTGTGCGGATCCCAGGAGGGCTCCCTTCTGAATCTGACAGATGTTGATTTTGTTGACTTGAAGATGTTTTAAGTGCTGCCCCAGAATGGCACCCAGGAAACTGATTACCACGGGGAGGACCTCAGCTGGTTTGCGCCATCGTTGCTGAATCTAGATTTTCAAATCATGGAATGTAATTACCTTCCCATGTTCTTTTTCAATGACCCTGCTGTCACCCGGCACAACTGTTTCCTCCATCTGTCCCTGATGAAAATAATTCATAAAATTGCTTTAATCCTTTGGGGGGAAGAAAAGCCATCTTCGTTCATAGTCATGCTTATCATGTATCATAATTAATTCCATAATTTAATTGTTGTGCTGTACAGAGAAGAATTTCCTTTTGTCTCTGCTGAACTGGCTGCCAATCAATTGCTCGGCTGACACAACGTTCGAGGGTTGCAGGAGGAAAATCTCTTTCTGCTCACTCTTTTGCCCCTATTGTTTGTCATTTTTATACCTCTCGATCCTACTCCTTGCCCACCAGTTGTCTTCCTCCAACCCCAAACGAAAAGGCTGCATTTTATTTCCTCGTGAGGAAGGTGCTCCAGATTTCTTGATGATCGTAGCTGCCCTTTTCTGTATCTTCTCCAGCTCTATGATATCATTTCTGACATGGGGCGACCAGAACTGCACACACTGTTCTAAATGACGGGTTTACGTCACGGCATTCTCTTTTATTTTTCAATCGCTTTTTAAACCACAATAAAAAAATTTGCCCTTTGCAACATACGGAGATGGTCTTTTTTGTTTTGTTGTTTTGAAATGACCCGAGGATTTCAGGTTCCTTAGTTTGTGGAATTTCCATATCAAGAATAAACAACCAGGATATTGCTCGTTCAACAGCAACCGGTCCCCCCATCCTGAAAACACGATCGTGCTGCAAACTCACCACTTATCCAGCCTTCCACTATAGACACTATCAAGATACTATCTCCTTACAATTTGAAATACTTAATACTGGGCGGGGGGGGGACGACCCAAATTCCCTTTTAGCCACTCAGGACGGCAACCATAACAGGATACTGAAACAGAATAACTTGAGGAAGCTTTTAAGAAACATGTGTTAATTTCTTTCGTTAGAACTGGGCAAAAACTTCTGACTTCAAAATTAACTGTTCTTTGCCAGGAACTGTTCACAATTTGCTTTGGGATGTTATCATATTAGTGCTCCCATACAGATCCTGTGGGTGACATGTAATGTTGCCAACCTCCAGGAAAGTAGACTCTATGGCACTTTACCCCACTGAGATCCTTCCCCGATTCAAATGCTGACCTCCCTAGGCTCCATATAAATTCCGTCTTTGTGAACTGGAGAACACAATCCAGTAATGAAGGAGTTAATTGTTGCATGCTAATTAGTTAGTGAGGTCAGAAGTCAGTGACCAGGTAATTGATGCCTATTGGTAGGGTGGGCTACATGCAGGTCTGCACTTAGGCTTTAGATATATCTTCTTTGTGTTGCACTCTGCACGTGTTCAGTTCACTCTACCCATAGCTTAGTAGCCATGTAATAGTCAAGCAGCAAGCTGGCTGTTGGTGCTAGCTAGTAAGAAAGAGGTTTATTGTTTTTCTTCCAAGTTATCCTTCCCTGTAGTAAGTAAACTTTATTTCAGTAAAGCAACTGGTCTCTGCCTCATCGTTGCATTAACTCTGCTAATTAAGTATTTGTCCACACAACAGGTTCCCAATTGCTTGCTATGGTAGGAAACCTCCAGATAATTGTAGTCCTTGCCCATTGAAGCTCACCTGATTGGTGGTGAAAACTGGGACCAAAGGGCAACTATCCTCTGGAAAAAAAATTTTAAAAGACCTTGTCTACTTATAAGAAGTTCTGAACACAGAACTCCTGGCAATTCCCAAAGCCACCTGAAAGTGACAAGGGTAGTTCTAGGAATTCCTAGGACTATCTTGTCACTTTCTGTTCACTCTAGGAATCTCCAGGAACTCTGTGGTCAGAGGTTGTTATAAATAAATGTGATGTTATTGCTCTTTTCAATATATTTTTTTTCCTGGGACAACTCCCTCACACAACCTTTCTGTTGGTTGCCAGGTGCTGCCTGACCACCCTAGGACAGGGCTCTTCATTTATCTCCATTATGCTTTTTTGGTTTTTTTTTCATTTGGCATAATGATTAGTGTGACAAATTAAGACAGGGAAGGCCAAAGTTTGGCCAAAAGACTCACTAAGGCCGTTTTAAGGCTAAATGTAAGACTAATTCCGCATCTCCAGTTTAAGGGATCGTAGCTGATGTTAAAAACCTCCACCTGAGATCCCGGAGATCTGCTGGGCAGACCAATGGACTTGCTCGGTAGATCTCCCTCTTTTTCTTGAGAAACACCTTTCCAGCAAGGACTTCTATGCAACTGTTAAAAAGCCATAAATTCAAGAGACAAAAAGAAAAAAAGGCTGGACTGGGGTGTGGGACTGACCTGAGTCATGCTCGGGAATAAACAAGATTCCCCCATGCTCATCCACGCTCTGCCCATTGAAAGGATTAATCAAATCCCATAACATCCATCCTTTCACAGACAGCAGCTGTGTTTTGTAACAAATTAGGCTGGCTGGGAGCCAGCCGCTAGTGAGACACTGGATGAAACTTGTGGTTTTTAACTCTCTTGTTTTTATCCATTGATTCCCCACTCCTGCTGGAGAACCCAGGAGTTCTGATTTCAGGCACGCATCTGGGCACCTGCAGATCCCTCAGAAATTACCTCGGGCCCCTTCCGCACATGCAGAATAATGCGTTTTCAATCCAGTTTCACAACGGTTTGCAAGTGGATTTAACTGTACAGCTTCAAAAGAACGGCAGTTGAAAGCGCATTATTCTGCATGTGCGGAAGGGGCCCTCATGAACTATGTTGGCACTTGTTTACAGCAGTAAGAGGAATAATTGCACCTTGCTGGGAAACTGATCTTATCACAGAACTCTGGGAAGATAAAATTAGAAAATACGCTATAATGACTCAACTAACAAACCTCGTGATCAGATGGTCAAAACAAGAAACAAGGATTTGATGAGAAATGGGGACTTTATTTCTTATTTAAGGCTAAATGTAAGACTAATAACAGCAAGAATAGTAATTTGTTAATGATTAAGATGAGCGGGCAGAAACCTCAGGGGATCGAAGGAGTTGCAAAACCAGGCCGCCAGTAAAGAAAGGTTCAACCCCTTCCTTTTGATGCGCTGTGAGGGTTTTCTACTTGCAAGGCATTTTTAACATAGGGGCACATTTCAAACTGACAGCCCAATCCATCCAGTTTGGAAGTGGTTTAGTCCTCTCTCTCCATCTCTTCAGGGCTCCCTAATTGGTCTGTACATGTGAGGAGGTCTGTAGAATTGTTCTAGGCCCGTGGTGGCGAATCTTTGGCACACCAGATGTTATGGACTACAATTCCCATCAGCCTCTGCCAGCATGGTCAATTGACCATGCTGGCGGGCTTAGTCCATAACATCTGAATGCCAAAGGTTACATACCTGTTCAAGCTGTTGACACCATTGGTGTGCTGACAATCACCATGGCACCCACCAACACGTTTCCTGGCACCCAGTGTATCAGTAATCTAAAGTGTGAGTACATCAGTCATGTCAAGAAGGGAAATGAAGCCTCTCTCTGATCCAAAATCTATTTCAGGCCTGTCTGAAAAGGCCTACATTTGGAGTTACTGTCAGACATGTTAGAATTTGTTGTTTGTATGATCAAAGTTTACTCTAGCTGGGGTTGGTTGCTATAATGATCCTGGTTGTTTCTGCAGGTGTTTCTGCAGGTGATGTATTTGGCAAGAGGAAGTCCATGCAACAGAACTGTTCCCCAGCAGAAAATCCATTCGACTGGTAAAACAGGCAAGGAACCTTTCATTATGGATGGCAAACCAAGATGCTGGTGACTAGCATTGGTTCAAGGAGCAGCAGTGGCGTAGGAGGTTAAGAGCTCGTGTATCTAATCTGGAGGAACTGGGTTTGATTCCCAGCTCTGCCGCCTGAGCTGTGGAGGCTTATCTGGGGAATTCAGATTAGCCTGTGCACTCCCACACACGCCAGCTGGGTGACCTTGGGCTAGTCACAGCTTCTAGGAGCTCTCTCAGCCCCACCTACCTCACAGGGGGTTTGTTGTGAGGGGGGAAGGGCAAGGATTAATCAGCTTGCTATAGCGTCTCCTGCAGGAGAGAAAGGGGGGATATAAATCCAAACTATTATTATTATTATTATTATTATTATTATTATTATTATTATTATTATTATTATTATTATTATTATTATTATTATTATTATTATGCTGCCTTTTGTGCTTTCCTTCTGCCATTCCTGCACGGTGCCCAGAATGATACGTCTAGTTAATCTCTTCTTCGTTTTATCCTTGTGACAACACTGTGTGGTAGGTTAGACTGAGGAAAAAATGACTGGTCCAGAGTCACCCAGGGAGCTTTCGGATGGGCATTTGAATTTTACAGTTGTGGCACGCACTTTCTGGAATGTTCTGCAGTCGCATCATGCTTGACAAGGGATTGCTGAAGCAAACCACCATTGTTACTGTGCATGCTCTTGTCAATTTCCTCCTGCAAAAAGCAACTTCCCCTGTCAATTTCATTTGGTCCTAACTGCCAGCACAGTGCCTTAATGTTACAGAGCTAATTCAAGATGAAATTGACAAAACCGACACAGTCAGAGGTGGGATCCAGCAGGTTCTCACCAGTTCCCGAGAGTGGGTTACTAATTATTTGTGTGTGCCAAGAGGGGGTGACTAATTGGGTCCGCTTTTCCGTTAGAAATTCCATTAGGTCCAAAAATCATCAAGTCCTGTTGTTTCCTATGTGGCTGGTTAGCGAAGGTAAAAAACGGGACAATTCTCCCTGTTGGGCTGTTTTAAAAACATGTTTTAGAAATATGGTAAAGTTCCTTGTTTAAGGAAAGTATCCTTCTTTTGATTTCTAGAAACAAAATTATTTGAAAGTATTAAGTATTTGACAGGCAGTCAATTAGAGAAGTAGTTGTTTCTGTTGGCAGTAGACAATAGGACTTGCTATAATGAGTTTAAATTATGGACAGAAAGATACCAGCTGGAAATTAGGAACTTTTTTTTTACAGTAAGAGTTTTTTACAGTAACAGAGAAATTATTAATGCCACGCCCCCGGAATGCCCGGCCACGCCCCCGTCATGCCCCGCCCAGCCCCATTGGCGCTAAGCCATTGTTTGAATCCCACCACCATGGGAACCTGTTACTAAAATTTTTGGATCCCACCACTGGATACAGTCCACCTGGCCTGTGTCTGTGCCCTTACATTTCATCATTAATGCAATAGAGGAATTTTTAAAAAAATCTTTTCACAACTGAAGGATGAGAGAGAGGAGCAAATGGCCAAAGGGGAGGTTGAGCAACCACAGGGGGTGTGAATAAGGGGCAGGTGGTTGTTAGGCAGAGAAATAAAGCCCATTTCAACATGATCAATGTAAGGAATTCCATAGAAGCAGAAATAAAAGGCTCTTTGGTGTAAAAGACCGTTTATTCAGACATCTTAGAAAGCTCAAGTACACGCAGTGGCAGGAATAAGATCTCCCGCCAGAAACACAGGTTATAACTCTGTCCATCCCACCCCCCTCCGGATTCCCATGGAGCGGAGGTCTCATCTCCCATGAGATAAGGTCTCCATGGAAAGCTATTATCGCCGGAGCTGTGGAATGTAGTCAAGGCCAGGCTGACTGCCTCATCAACACCATTGAATCCTTTACACTCTGCCTCCCTTAAAGAAGACCCCTCCCCAGGTTTGTCTTGGAAAGGCGCCGTGGAAAGCAGAAATAAGGCGTCAATATTTTCGGAATAAACCATTGATTATACCCAGAGGAATACCCCACCCAAGGAGCCTTAAATACAGGTTTGGAGTTAAAGCGAGAGTCCAGGATAAGTCAATTTACGTAATGCTTGTAGCCATCAATAATAATTAGGTGGGGAGCCTCTCTCCGTAGTCGTGCCTTGGCGAGCATCGGAAAGCAGGAGCCTCATGAGTAAACTGGAATGGAAGACAGGATGAATGTTACTAAGAGTTAGGCAAATCAATGCGAGACAGTGACATCGTGTCCCCTTTAGTAATCTGAAAAGGTCCCAGTCTTTGCCCTGGATTTAGAAAGATTTATGCATGTCTCTGAAGTTTTTGGTAGACAAATACACTTGGCCTGCGAGGAAATCGGCGGTGCTTATCCGGCTTACCTTTGGGAGTCTTTTAGCCTGTTATAAAGGCAGTCTGGACGATTTCCACCCTATTGAGATGAAATCCATTGTTGAAACTCTGGAGGATCCAATGCTTCCGCAGGTGGATTAAACAGCGGTGGAAAGCGACCAGACACCTGGTGAAGAAGGGTTTTGTACTGCTATGAACGCATTGTTATAAGTACTCCGCCAAGCGGAATGAGCTTCGCACCAATTGTGTCTTGGTGGTAGTTGGTGTAACTGCGTAAATACTGCTCCAGGGTTCTGTTAAGTTCTCCGACTCCACGTCACTTTGAACGCGTGGTAGGGGCGGACAACGCTGGAGGCTGACCCCTACAACCCTAAAAGCTTTCCAGAACTTTGAAATGAATTGGGGGCGGTGGGAGACCACCTTAGCAGTGTAGACGATAATATGCTGGAATGAACAGGCGAGCTAGCGGAGGATGGAAGCACATGGAATAAAATGGGCTTGTTTAGAAAATAAGTCCACCACCACCCACAAGACGTGTTGCCATGACTTTCTGGCAAATCTGTGAAAATACAAAATCCCATGGAGATGACTTCCCGAGGCTGAGGAGGCCACCGGGAGAGGATTTCAACAGCCCATGGGGCTTTCGGAAGACGGTCTTGGCTTCCTGCACAAACAGAGGCAACCTTTATGTCGTCTCAATGTCCCTTAGCGCATCACGCTGGCCACCAGAATTAGTGGACGAGGCCAAATGCAGAGTTTTTAGAAAGCCAAAATGTCCAACCCGGCGGGCATCATGGCGAACCTGCGAGAACCTGCTTGCGCGAGGAGGGAGGCGCGTACCAACATAATCCCCGGCGTAAGCGCCATTCTCCAAGCGCGAATTGGGAGTCGCCTTCCTCCGCCGGAGGCTGGCGTGCGCCCAGCTCTCCTCAAGGATCTCCCGTAGGAAAGGAGAGATCAGGCTGAGAATGGGCTGAGAAGGAGGAGAGTGGATGTCTGAGATCGGGTGACAGCCAGCCCCTGGTGGGAGGAGAGAACAGTGCGTTGAATGTCCCGTGCAAGCTGGCTCCACCCCCCCCCCCCTCGGTGAAGTAGCAGGCGCCATCCAGCCAATTTATTGGTTTTTCGGGAGGAAAAATGGACCGTGAAAGAAGCTTGAGAAGAAATGCCATTGGCCGAAGCGGGGTTAAGCTTCATGGACATCTTGAGGGGGGGTGGAGAGGGCTGCCAAGTTCTTGTGATCCGACCAAACTTGAAAGGGGGTGTTTAGCCCCCCCCTCCAGCCAGTGGCGCCAAGTGGGAGAGTGCTACTTTAATGGCACTTGATCTTTATCCCCACAGTCCTGGAAGTTGGGACTTCAGCACCCGGAGAATTTCTTTGATAAATAAGCACCGCGGAACCAGCCTATCATCGCTTTATTTCTCTGCAACAGGTCTGCCCCCCGAAAGCGCTTTGTCCGGGAGGCATCCCACGTGAACCACAAGCGGGGAGATCTGGGTCCAGGGTGCTTTAGGATAGGTTAGGTGGTAAAAGCAGACTTTAAAAGCTGAAAGGCTGTCTGACATTACCTCTTCAGACCAGGAAAGGGGCCGGGCAGGCTCATGACAGTGGATCTTTTACCCTTAGTGCTTGTAAGAAGAGGTCTGTGAGAGGGAGAGTCAGTTCAGCTTAATTGCCAGGGTATAAAGAATCCCGCGATAAATTAGCCAAAACCTAGAAAAAGATTGGAGTTCTTTTTTAGGTTTGGTGAAGGAACCCGACCATTTGGAGGGACCGATCAATCTTAGCAGGATCCATTTGTAGGCTCCCCTCGATGCGAGTTGAGATTCGTTAACCCAAATAGTCAATAGAGGTTTGGTGGAAACAGCACTTGAAGAAAGTTTGGCAAAGAGGGAGTTGTTGAGCAAGCCGTTTCCAATACTTCGAACCAATGCTTCATGCTCCTCCATGGTTTGTGAATTAATTAAAGCGTCATCCTAAGTACCCTACTACTCCCTTTGTACAATAAATCATGGAGAAATCTTAGTTGATAAGGGCCATAAAAAAGCTCCGGGGCCCCACTCTATAACCCGAATGGCATTATTAAATTATTCAAACTGTCCAAACTTTGTGATTAAATGCAGTCAAGTGTTCATAGCCTTCAGCAATTCTGACCCTGTAGTAAGCTTCTCTCAAGTCCAACTTAGTAAAGATGCGTCCTTTGCTTAATCGTCTAAAAAAAGGTCCTTGATTAAAGGCAAAGGGTATTTATTGGACAGGAGGACTGCATTGAGAGTCCCTCGGTAATCTGTGCAGAGCCGTAAGTGAGACCCATCTTTCTTTCGGCTACAAACAATACAGTGTGCAGGAGCAGCATGTTATTGTGTGTTTGGTAGCCATACGTCATTATGAACCAGCGGTAAATAAGGTTCTTGTCTAAGAAGGCACGAAGTTCCTTCTCCTCATTGGGACTCATTAATGCAATAGAGGAATTTTTAAAAAAATCTTTTCACAACTGAAGGATGAGAGAGAGGAGCAAATGGCCAAAGGGGAGGTTGAGCAACCACAGGGGGTGTGAATAAGGGGCAGGTGGTTGTTAGGCAGAGAAATAAAGCCCATTTCAACATGATCAATAGAGGAATTTTTAAAAAAATCTTTTCACAACTGAAGGATGAGAGAGAGGAGCAAATGGCCAAAGGGGAGGTTGAGCAACCACAGGGGGTGTGAATAAGGGGCAGGTGGTTGTTAGGCAGAGAAATAAAGCCCATTTCAACATGATCAAACACTCAAGGGAAGCTGGCTCAGAAACATATTTTCAAAAATTGCGGTCAAAGTGCTCGGAAAAACAATGGCAGAAAAATTAAGGGAAAATATTTCCAGAACCAAATGGAGGAAAAACTATGTGGAATTAAAATTAAAAAACGTAGCATTTGGCAACAAGATAGATAGACTGTAAACAACTCGTGCGGAAAAGGCCTAAGGCGAAGTTGTGAGGATTGCTGTTTCTTTTTAATTACTTTCT
The DNA here is from genome assembly GCF_021028975.2 of Sphaerodactylus townsendi. Lineage (NCBI taxonomy): Eukaryota > Metazoa > Chordata > Lepidosauria > Squamata > Sphaerodactylidae > Sphaerodactylus > Sphaerodactylus townsendi. The sequence goes on from NC_059427.1 coordinate 12,563,695, forward strand.
GACTTTAATTTTTCTGCTATTGGTCATCTTTTGTATGTTTTGCAGACTTCTAATTTTTAATGGTATGTTAGTGGGATTTTAACTGCTTTGACGTGGGCCTCTCTGGTAACCAACTTTTCCGTTTGAGGATGCTGGAAGTGAAGGACTTTATACTGACTCCTGCCTCAGTGACAGAGGAGGAAGAAGAAGAGTTGGATTTATATTCCCCCCCCCTTTCTCTCCTCTCTCTTCTCAAAGGGGCTGACAATCTCCTTTCCCTTCCCCCCTCACAACAAACACCCTGTGAGGTAGGTGGGGCTGAGAGAGCTCAGAAGAACTGTGACTAGCCCAAGGTCACCCAGCTGGCATGAGTTAGAGTGTACAGGCTAATCTGAATTCCCCAGCTCAGGCGGCAGCTCAGGCGGCAGAGCGGGGAATCAAACCCAGATTCCTCCAGATTAGAGTACACCTGCTCTTAACCACTAGGCAGCTGCTGCTCCCCGAGAGGGGGACTTATCAGTGAGTCAGATAGCTAGTGGCGGTCAAGACACTAGGCACCTTACTCTACTGCTCTGACCTTACTCTACTGCTTTGATGTGTAGATTGCTAGGGAACATCCTTCCTTCCTGCTTCTCCTCTTCATACCACTTTTCCTGCATATCTTCCTCCATCTTGCACCATTTGGGGAGAGATGCAGACAGTATCCCAAACCATGCAGCTAATTACATTAGAATAGAGAACTTCTCTCTCCACTTTTCTATCCAGAATGGGGTTCGTTGCTAAAGACTTTTGTTAGAAACTATGGCCCTTTCCCCACTTACCTTAAGCCCCGCGCTACTCTCCTCCAAATGGCGCTTGGGGTCCTTTCTCCTCCCACTTCAGGAGGCTGGCGAGAACGCAGCAACCCGACTTACTTTCTCTCTCGCGCCCCCTCGACGTGTGTAATTCCTGGTGTCTTTTGAAATGGCACCTTTTGATGACCCCGTGGGGAAGCCAGGGTGCGCACCAGGAATTGCGTGCGCTGGGAATTGCCCGCAGCAACCCTCGGGCAAAGGTGAGTGGGGAAAGGGCCTATGAATTGGCTCTGAGATTCTTTTGTTCTCCGCACACACGCGTGCCTGGGTCAGTTCTGCTGCGTTTTGCCTCTGCGCATTCTGCTGTAATGAAATGCTATCTCTTACCAGGGAGAGAAATGCCCACAAAGGAGAAGGATGCCAAAAAAATGAAGCTTTTTCAATAAATCGATGAAGCTTTCACAGGTGCCTTTCTATCTCCCTGCTTCTCTGCGGCCGATGACACACGGGGCAGCTGCTGTGTGCTGGCAGCTGGAGCGCGTCAGGGCAAGAAATCTTGTCCCGACATGCTTCTTCCCTGGCACGCGCCGGGAATCAGGGCAAAAAATCTTGTCCCAATGCTCTTCCTCCCTGCGATGCTCCAAGAAAGGAAGCACGTTGGAGCAAGATTTCTTGTCCTGACAGACTTCCTCTTGCCTCGCCTGCGTTTCTCACTTTCCCTGCAGAAAGCAAGAGAACTTGCGGTGCAACTTTTGCACCAGAACAGGGCAAGAACAAGGCAGAGCCATCCATGGGTAATCAGCCTGTGACCACTGTTGGAATAAGAGCTCCTCGTATTTGGAGATTATTCCTTATCGTAGTTAGCAGAGTGGCACAGGTGGCTAGAACCCTTCAGGGGTGAGGCGGCTTATAAATCTCATAATTAATAAACAAACAAACAAACAAACAAACACAGCAGAAGCCTTACCTCGTGTGCGTGCGTGTGATGGATCCCAATGTGCAGCAAGCTTACACAAAAGAAAGTCAGAGTCAGTTGTAGTTTCTAATCTAATAAAAAGAGTATTTATTAGTGAACTCCATTCTGGATAGAAAGGTAGGTAAGATAGATTCACTATGCTTTATCCTAATCTGGCTGGATGGAGGATGGATCGCTTGTGAGCATCCATCCCCTCCTCCCCAAACATGGTAAGGAAAGAAGAAGAAGTGGAGAAGGGGTCGAGGGAAGAAGCCAGAAGGAAGGAGGGTCCCTGAGAGTATCAGTCCTACAACATCAAAGGGATAGAACCAGCACTGATAGAGGTAGAGTGTATGTCCAAAATCCCTAGGTCCCTATCTAGCCACTAGCTCTCTAGTAAAACCCCCTCTGTAGGTTGAGGCAGGAAACAGCGTAACAGTGTAAAGTCCTTCACTTCCAACAACCACATCTTTCCCCAAAAGGGAAACCTGTGGATGGAAGTAGATTTGGCAGACAAACAGAGTAGAAGGCATGAGGATCCCAATCTTACCCTGAGCATTTTTCACAAAACAGACTTTTCAATATGTGGTATAACAGTTTGCACTGAAGGAATAAGAGTCTAGAAAACCCACAACAGCCAGAACCAGAGAACAAGAGCTTGCTCACAGGAAATAGTCTAGTTTTTTTAAAAAAAAAAAACACTGAATTCTTTGCAGACATTAAAATAGCTAAATCTATCTTAGGGCTATCTTTGAACACAGAAGTTACTAGAAAAGACAATAACGTTAGGAAAAGTTGAAAACAACAGGGGCCCTTTCCCCACTTACCCTTGTCGGAGGGTTGCTGCGCGCAATTACCAGTGCGTGCAATTCCTGCCGTGCGCCCTGGCTTCCCCACGACCACGCGCTCTGCGCGGGGTCATCAAAAGGCGCCATTTGAAAAGGCGCCAGGAATTACGCGTGCTGAGGGGGCGCAAGGGAGGCAGCGTCGGGGCGGCTGCATTCTCATCGCCCCTGAAATGGGGAGTGCAGCTGGACCCCGCACTACTTTAGGAGAGTAGTGCGGGGCTTAAGGTAAGTGGGGAAAGGGCCAGGAAAAGAGGAAGACCCAATATGAGATGGATTGACTCTATCAAGGAAGGCATGGCCCCCAGTTTCCAAGATCTGAGCAAAGCTGTTAAGCATGTGGTGTTTTTGAGGTCATTAATTCATAGGGTCATTATAACTCGGAAGCAAATTGATGGCTTTTACACACAAACACACACACACACAATTAAGTAGAATTTTGCAAAAGAGGCTATGATTTAGACAATTCCTACCTGACCCAACCATCTCTGCCCTCCCTAGGTTCTCCCTGGCTCAGAGTCAGGGTGGATTTTTAAAGAAATTGTCAGCAACCACCTGACAGTCTTCAAGGAAAATCTGAAAAATTAGAATACAGCCCACAGATAATACCTTTCATTAGGACCAACCAAGTGACGCATGAATTAACAAGAATTCTCCTTCAGGCTGGATGCTACAAAAAAGAAGAAATTAAAATGTTTAAAAAGACAGGAAAGTTCCTCAAAACATGAATAATGAACAGCTCTGCACTGTAGATAAGAGTTGTTTCAAGTGGTGCTAGTTTAATGTTACATCCAGCCCTTCTGGGCAAGAGGCAATAAATCTATTAAGCTCCGTAGACATTAACAAAGTCCAACAAGTGTCTCTAATATGTCTCTAAATCAGTGAGACTCCAAATCCCTTCTTGGAAGAGATCACAGAAAACTCTTGGCAGTCATTGTATAAACTTAGGAGATAAATGTAAGATGCTGCATGAGGTATTGATCACAGTTGCTCTTATAATGCTAAAACAATCCTGGAGGGGGGAGGAGTTCCCCTTTTGCTACTACAAACATGACACGGAAGGTGCTTAAAATCTACTTATCTGCGTCGTACCCTTTTATTCCAGCTGTCTACTTATCTGTCTAGTACCCTCTATTTCAGCTTTTTCCAAGGAACTCAGAGCAGCATACTTATATTAGCAAGCCTTCATTGGCATGGACAACAGTACAACAATAATAAAAAACAGATTAAAAAGCAGATACAATACGGGAAATAAATGTTAGGTCGAAGGAAATCTACTGGCGTTTAGTAATTTCCAGGAGAAAGTCTGCCACTATCATACAGAGAGAAGGATCAGGGTTGTCCAACAAGTAGTGTAATCTAATTAAATCGGGGAGATCGGGTAAATGTAAAGGAGTAAGATTCACATACTTGGGTCTGATTTCCTTGAATAGAGCAGCATACAAGATTTCCCCTTGCCCTTTTCCCCCTCACAATGAACCTGTGAGGAAGGTGAAGCTGAGGAGGGTAACGGGACATCTTCGTGAGCTTCCATATGGCAAAGCAGGGATTTGAATCTGGATCTCTCACTGCCATACTGGCTTAAAGAGGCTCAAGAGAGCTAAGGAAGATGTTTAAGCTAATGAATGTTGCAAGCTGGTAAAAATGTCAGATAAAAAAATGAACCCTTCTCAATCGTCCTATGTTTTCTGGCGGGAACAATTCACAGGTAGAGTAGGAAGAATTGTTGCTGTAGAGAAATCGCCAATATTTCTTCTAAGCCTGACCTCAAAATATTACAGGCCTCTCCCAGAGAAGAAAACAGGGTTGCCAGCCTCTAGGTGAGGCCTAGTCATCTCCCAGAACCACAACTGATCAGTTCTAGTGGAGGAAATGACAACTTCAGATGATCTGACATTCAGACTCTATGGCATGAGTGGTAGCGAACCTTTTAGCCTCAGGTTCCAAGGATGTTGGTGACTTCAATGTTCCATCAGCCTGCTGTGGCACAGCCACTTGTCCATGCTGGCAGGAAACTCAATGCATGAAGCCTGCCAGCACAGCTTCACTTGGCCACTGCTGGCAGGGGTGATGGGAATTGTAGTCCATAATCATCTGGAGTGCCAATTAGGGTTAAGCCACCACTATATGAATCCATAACATCCTGGAGTGATAAGTCCTTCTATCATCCTGGCATTAATCCCCTTGGAGGTCCCTCCTCTCTCCAAGCTATGCCCTCCCCAGGCAGAATTTCCGGGCATGACCCCCACATCTTGTGGCAGAGAGTTCCACATGTTGTATTTGGCTGAACTGAATTTCAGTTATGTGATTGGCAGGCTTTGAGTTTTGCTGATACAGAACGGAGGATATCCTTCTCTATAGAGTTGTGTTGGTTGGTTTGCTTGTTTCTTAGCCTAGCACCCTAGCCCCAGGCGTAGTGGGGTCTGCAGTACATAGATGTGTATCTGCTTAGACAAGTGGCAGCAGCTCTGCAAAGTCTCAGGAAGACAAAGGCCTGCTGCCCAAGGTCCTTTAACATACAGTTGCCATCCTCCAGGTGTAGCCTGGAGATCACCTGGAGTTACAAATGCTCTCTTGACAACCAAGATCAGCTCCACTTGAGAAAAATGTTTTGGAGGGTAGACTCATACTCACACTGAGGTTCCTCCCCTCCTCAGCCCCCTCACCAAATCTCTAGCTATTTCCCAACCTGGGCTGGCCACTCTAAGATGAACACATGGTTGCTCAATACAAGGCCACCCTTGAGGGACTGACAAACTTACTTCATCTAGCACACTACTGCCTACTCTGACTGACGAGCAGCTGCTCTCCAGGGTCTCAGGAAGAGGTCTATCACATGGTACTTGAGGTCCTTTCAGCTAGAGATCTGTGGACAGAACCTAGGGATCTTTAGCATGCAAGAGCTCTACTGTGCCAGGATCCGTCCGTGGCCCACTGACCTTGGCACGTTTAGATCTTCAGTGAAGGGCTTTCTCATCACCTGCTACCTGAGATTCATTAGCTGGAGCTGATGAAAACTGAACCTGGGACTTCCTGTGTATACTATGGGCTTTTTCGCACACACGGTTTGTTTTTGATTTAATATATGAGGTTGTCACGGTTTCTGCCTTTTTTTTGCACACACTTGGCAGGCATGTCCTTAGCCCACGACCCTAATCTGTCTCTCATTTCAGCCTTTGTCTCCCATTTTCCACTGTCGGCTTGATAATGGTGTCAACTTTCTTGAATACAAAAGCGGATTCCCCCACAATCTGGTGCCCTAAATTTTTTCAAAAGCACTAACTGGAACAGAGTTGTTTCACGAGAATCACACCCACTGTGTGATCGCGATTTCCTCAACCAATCAGGATAAATTAAAAGACTTGCCGTTTGTGTAATGCGCATTTCACTGTTTCATTTCCATCTCACTCTCCTCCTGCCCCTCCTCGCAGTCGCTCATGCAGCGCATTGTTTCCAATGCCGCCCCGATATCAGAGATAGCGAAAGTTCTCAAGCATGATGGTACACTGAGATAGTGAAATCAGCGTGACTGCGTTGGCTTATTCTAGCTCATTGTGAGCCAGGGCCAAGTATCACATGGAACATGCCCTGGAGCTGACACAACAGCCAATGGGAACTCTTGTTTTATTACTGCATTCCAGAGACATTTAAAACCAAAGGGGTTTCTGGAAGCAGCAAGAACATCCACAACAACCTGAGTGATGGTAGCTGAATGATCACCGAAGCTGACGAGAGCGAAACGGCGAAAGCAAAAGGTCCAGGATAGTCGATCGCTGGATTGCCTTAATTCCAAGAGCGAATCGAATTATTGTCGCAGAAAAAGCCCTATGACTGAATCAAATTCGCTCCTCTTGATGATATGGAGCATAGGTGTCAAACTCGCAGCCCTCCAGATGTTATGGACTACAGTTCCCATCATCCCCAGCATGATGATGGCAGGGGATGATGGGAAGTGTAGTCCATAACATCTGGAGTTTGACACCTATGATATGGAGGCACGATGCTGGAAATACATCTTCAAACGTTGTAAGTTGCTCTCAGCCTACATGCCTCTGGAAAACAGCGTGAGCACTCCCAATCCAAATCGCCCATAATGACTGCTAGCCCCTCCTTTACTAAGCGAGTAGACCTGTCTCTTCAGTCTTGTCCTTGAATCAACTGTGGGGGGAGGAAGAAGGGGATGCCTCTCTTGTGAGCGTGGTTTGTTTGAACCACACGGCCTTTATCACTCCAGGAGTCAAGGGGTGAGAGGGAGAACCTCTCTGTAGTATCCTCCCGCCTCGGTGCGTCTGTCTCCTCCAGCCTTCTCTATCCCCTGTCCATCCCGAGTGCCACATCTGGATCCCATCATCCCCTGCACAGCTGCAGAAAATCCAGGGCTCACGTCTGCTTCCAATTTCTGACATAACATGACTTCATCGGGCCGCATGCTCGTGCTTGCTGAATCATCAATGACGGCTGTCCCACCTGAGTCCCCCCACAGTTTCATGGCATGCCGTCTGAGACAAAGAGTCATAGCAATTGGTTGACAGGCTGTTACATTCAGCACCAGTGTCTCGGCTGGTGTCATAGGGGAACCAAAGGTTGGTCTCTAAACAGTCCCTCCTGTGCAATCAGTGATATTGTTAATATTTTTAAAGGAAGTATTTTCTTGCTCTATTGCTAGAAAGAATACAATAAAGTTGACAAAGAGTAGAAGAAGAAGAAGAAGAAGAAGAGGAGGAGGAGGAGGAGGAGTTTGGGTTTATATCCCCCCCTTTCTCTCCTGCAGGAGACTCAAAGGGGCTGACAATCTCCTTTCCCTTCCCCCCTCACAACAAACACCCTGTGAGGTAGGTGGGGCTGAGAGAGCTCCGAGAAGCTGTGGCTAGCCCAAGGTCACCTAGCTGGCGTGTGTGGGAGTGCACAGGCTAATCTGAATTCCCCAGATAAGCCTCCACAGCTCAGGCGGCAGAGCGGGGAATCAAACACGAGCTCTTAACCTCCTACTCCACTGCTGCTCCTAAGAAAGAAGTTTCACGGTGTAGCCATATTTTCCTGCCACATTCGAACACAGTAGCACCTTAGAGACCAACAAAATTATCAGGGTATAAGTTTTCAAGAATCAAAACTCCCTTCTGACTCACACCTAATGAAGGCAGTTTTGTCTTTTGAAAGCTCACGCCCTGAAAATCTTGTTGGTCTCTGAAGTGCTGCTGAACTCAAATCTAGCTATAAGAAAGAAGTGAACCTCCCAAGTTCCAGCAATACCCATCCAGATGTCTGCACAAACATTCAATTAAGTTGCGGACCTCATTACCACAGGATATAGCAATGGTTCAAAAGGGGAGCAGCCATATTTAATGAGAAGGTATTCATCAGGAGCTATTCATTATAATAGGTAAATGAAACCTCCATGTTCTGAGGCAGTCTACCTCTGGATAGCACTTGCTGGATAGCAAAGTCAAGGAGAGGCTTTGGCCTCTATTTCCTGTTTATCCGGGTGCATCTCTTTGGCCAGTGTGTGATGCTTCAACTAGATGGCCTGCTGATCTGATCTTCTTATTTTATTTATTTACTTTTCTCCAGAGGTGGGATCCAGCAGGTTCTCACAGGTTCCCGAGAGTAGGTTACTAATTATCTGTGTGTGCCGAGAGGGGGTTACTAATGGGTGATTTTGCCACGTGATTTTTGCCTTAGTTACGCCCCTCCTCAGCAGTAGCGCGCAGAACTTGAAGCAGTCTAGCAGGAGGTGCACCGGCGTGCGTGGCAGCCTGCACCTGCGTGCATTTGTTTCCCGCCCAAGGACCGGCACAGCGGCTGCGTCCTTGCCACAGCCCCGCCCAGGAATGCCCCGCCCAGGAATGCCTGGCCATGCCCCCGTCGTGCCCCGCCCAGCCCCATTGGCGCTACGCCACAGTTTGAATCCCACCACCATGGGAGCCTGGTACTAAAATTTTTGGATCCCACCACTGCTTTTCTCCCCAATGGGGATCCAAGGTAGCTTACATAACTCTCCTCCATTTTATCCTCACAACAACAGTTATGTTAATTTTATTGTAGCATTGCATTTTAACGTATTGTTTCAAATGTTGTGAGCTGCCCTGAGCCTGGCTGTAGTCAGGGATGAGCGGCATATACGTGTCATAAAATAAAACAAAAATGTAAAAAATCCTGTGAGGTAAGTTAGGCTGAGAATATATCTGACCAGCTAGCCAGCTTCCAAATCCTTGTTTGACGCTCTAACCACTACACCACACCACACTACACTACACAGGCTCTTCTTATGTTTTTATGCATTTGTATTTTGTTACATTAAAAAACAAGTGTGGAAAGAAAACGTTCTATTGTTGCCCATTGTTAGGATCCCGCATCCATAGATAGGGGTCATATCTGAATGAAACACCGACCGTATGAAGGCTTCTCAAAGGTGTCTCCATGTGGCTGTTTTCAAAACCATTCTGAAATACTGGGAACAGGACCTTCTGTAGGATGTCACCTTCCTTCTGGGACATCGTGACCAGAGAAATTTGCCAAACTGGATTGCCAGCTTTTGAAGTGGCCGCTGCAGCAGTCCCGTTAACATCAGTTCTATCATTACACTTAACCAGCTGTTTAGCTCTAGGCCCTGCATAGCTTCACCAGATGACTCCTACCTGTCAAAAGGACAGAACTAAACCAGTCTGTTTTCACGTAACCTGTCATCAACTACCGCTAAGAGATGTTTTCAGTTTCCTTTTGCTGACAGGTGATCAAACTCTTCTCAGGAGTTTTCCCAAAACACTGCTGGATTTGTATTTGTTATTGTTGCTGTCCCTCTGCTCTGACATTTTAATTTGTTCCAGAGCGTTATTTCTTTTCTCCTAGTTGCTTTAAATGTTTTCAAAATTCAGGTTTTCATTTAAAAAGGGAACAATTAATTTGCACGAAAACTATATTTAGCACGAAGACCATCATGGCTGGATTGAAGACATCTCCGGGTGGCCTTTCTTGGAATCAAGCCTGAAGTAAATTCTGTGTCACCAAGGGAAGATCTGGGAACGGAAATGTAGAAAGCAGCAAGCCAGATATTCAAGCAAGGCCAAGCTCCTTGTCTTTGTACCTGGCTTGGCCCTTGAGGAGGCCTCAGGTTTCCTATATGACCAGAAGGACTGCTTTCCTCTGTTTCCTTCAAAGCCTAACCACACATTTCTCACAAGGCTATAAGTTACTTCCCTTGAGGTTCCAGGCTCTAGATGTAACCCCTCTGTTCAGAATGGGTTGACCCAGAAAGGGGGTGGAGACTCAAAGCAGCAGAAGGCTGCAAAAACTGGTGAAGTTGGAGGAAGCAAGGCTACCAGGCTGGGACCTTGATTTAATCCTTTATAATCCTTTATAAGCTCTTAACACCTTGTTTAAGGTAACTGCAAAGATTGTTGGGAACTAGTGGGAAGGGAGTTGTTTATTTTTGCTATATTTGTAAATGTTAGAATTTATTGTTTCAGGGCTTGCTATGTATGTAATTGATGGGAGTTCGTTTGGGGACCTTCATCATCTTGGATCCCATTCACCAAGCCTCGGAAGTCTTCATAAGCCAACCACCAGGAGGAAGAATTGGACTTGGCATTTATCAGTAGATTGTCAAGATAAGGACTTGAAATGCAACCTAGAAGGACTGTAAATTGTTAATGTTATTTGTTAAGGAAGTAAACCATTTTGTTTTAAAATTTAGTTCTTTGCAACTCCTTCCAAGTTCTGCCCCACGTTGGGCGCCAATTTGTAATTTCTAACTGTGGGTTCTGTGGAAGCCTTGCTTCCTCCAACTTCACCAGTTTTTGCAGCCTTCTGCTGCTTTGAGTCTCCACCCCCTTTTTGGGTCAACCCATTCTGAACATAGGGGTTACATTGACTCACCCTGCGTCTCCTGAATGTCAAAGGAACCAAAGGGTAGTGCTGAATAAGCCACGATTATGAACAGTTTAGCTGATCCATGTCATCTGTCCTCTCAGGATTCCTGTTTTTGTATATTGTCTGAATGTTCAGAGGAGGAAAAGGAAAGAAGGAAGTGAACGAGAACTGGGAATTTTAAAAAAGGAGAACACAGGCAAATGATGAAACCTAATTTATTTATCTTATTATTCCTCCTAGTCGTCTAACGGAAACAAGGAATGACAGATGTGGTGGCTACCTCATTTCATCTTCACAGCCACTCTGCAAGGTGGGTTGGGCTGCAAATGACTGCAGTTTCACCCATCACATCACCACAGTCTCTACTGTAGGGGAGAAGAAGCTGTGTCAGTGGAATTTCTGTCTGTCACAGCTAGCGTTGCAGATTTCCAAGTGAGACCTTCAGTTCTCTCGAAATTACAACGAATCCCCAAACCGTGGAGATCACTTTCCCTGGAATCCTCAGAGGGCAGACAGTATGGAATCAAATCCTTGCTTAGCCCCTTCCTCACCCCCAAATTCCACCCTCCCAGATTGCACCCCCCGAATCTCCTGAATTTCCCAAACTTGAGTTGGCAATCCTAGTCTGGGGCACGGGGAATATAACCTCAGTCAATTTCCATTAGGCACCACTACCTGACTACCTTTCACAGTCACAAGGAGCAGAAACATGGGTCGAATCCCCACTAGCACCTTAGCCAGGTTTCAGAACACAAACTAACCAGGTTTGAGGGACGACCTCCCCATTGCTTGCGTGGCAGATTCCGTTTCTGGCGCTCGTTCTCCCCGTTAATCCGCGTTCCGGCAGGACCTGGTTGCAAGTGGCATAGACCCCATTAACATGGTTCAGGACTGATCTGAGGGGAGGGACTCGTTTCCTGCCCTGGAGTGTGATGCAGAATTCGGGCAACCAATCAGCGCTGTGATGCGCGCGCAGCCTTTCCTTGGTTTCGTTTTCACTTTTGCGATCGGCCAGCAGAAGGGGACACGAACATTAAACAATCAAACGTGTAACTTTGAATCGTTAATGGTTTACACAGGTAATGATTAACTGTTTGCACAGTTAAACGTTAAACTTTTACACACTGTTTTTTTAATCGTTCTTCTACAATGTACATTTCCGCAGTGGGAAAAGGTCCTGCCCCATCAAGGCACACTGGCCAATCAGGGGAGACCGGTGAAGCAAGCTCACCTGGTAGTGGGGATTGCTAAGAGTTCTGCAACCGGGTGTGTCTGCTGTGTGCTCGCTGCGGTGGGGAGGGAGAAACTCCGATGAAGAGGACACGGTTTCACAAAGAAAAGGTTTGGATCTGCGTGCAAATTTCAAGTGGGGATTCGACCATGAAGGTGTTTGAAGTGAAAGGTAGCATGCTGAAGATTCTGCACTCATGTTCACAGGAAAGGCACAGAACATTTCCTGCAGAAAACTTCAGTGTTGAACCCCTCTGCCTAGGTGGCAGGTGGCAAAAGAATACAGACCACCCTGGGCTGATGGTTCAACAGATCAAGGCAGATTTCTGCAATGAAGTTCTGGCTTTCCATTAAAAAGATCTCAGGTTCACTTCTCAGCTTTCCCAGTGAAGAAGAAGAAGAAGAGTTTGGATTTATATCCCCCCTTTCTCTCCTGCAGGAGACTCAAAGGGGCTGACAATCTCCTTGCCCTTCCCCCCTCACAACAAACACCCTGTGAGGTAGGTGGGGCTGAGAGAGCTCAGAGAAGCTGTGACTCGCCCAAGGTCACCCAGCTGGCATGTGTGGGAGTGCACAGGCTGATCTGAATCCCGCAGATAAGCCTCCACAGCTCAGGCGGCAGAGCTGGGAATCAAACCCGGTTCCTCCCGATTAAGTACATGAGCTCTTAGCCTCCTACGCCACTGCTGCTCCTGAAAAGGGCCAGAGGGTTTAAAAGGGGTTTTATCTTCCCCGACACCTTGCAGAACGGCTGCTTTTCAGAACAGACAACTATGGAGCTAGCTGGAATAAGAATCCAATTTAGGATAAGGCTGAGTCAATTGATCATTAACAGTATGTTCAAAAGGAAACAAGATTAGAACTGTAGTGGAATGAACAGTCCAGGAAGGCACCTTTATCATGGAATCACTGCTGTGATTGTTGCAAGCATTATACGACTATTATCCTGCTTTTACTGGATTGTCTTTACTTTGTAATCCACCTTCTGTATTGCTTAGAGGTGGCATCACCAACATGGTGGCCAGGGGCATGGGGGCACCATGGGGCCTACTAAAACTTGTTGTGCTGCCCACCATATTTAGAAAGCAGGCTGGACAAAGTGGGGTTTTTGCTCAGGGTCCTTCTGATTGGCCACTGGAGATTTGACTGGCTCTGTAGGTTTTTAAAAACAGATTCACCACCAAAAAGGTTGGGGCCCCTGACTGAAAGCCTACCTTGCCTTAGTCTGCATTGCTCTCTAATTCTGTAATCCTAGTCCTGTTGCATTGTTAACTGGTTGGTTTAATGCAGTCTAACTGCACAGTTTTGTATCTTGTAATCTGCCTTGAGTCACAGCAAGAAAGGTGAACTACAAATAAAGGTAATCGGGGTTTTTTTTAATTAAAAGGCGTTCACAAGTACCAGTGGTGGGATCCAAAAATTTTAGTAACAGGTTCCCATGGTGGTGGGATTCAAACAGTGGCATAGCGCCAATGGGGCTGGGCGGGGCACGACGGGGGCGTGGCCAGGCATTCTGGGGGCGGGGCATTGCTGGGCGGGGCTGTGGCAAGGATGCAGCCGCTGCGCCGGTCCTTGGGCGGGAAACGAATGCACGCAGGCGAAGGCTGTCACGCACGCCGGTGCACCTCCTGTTAGACTGCTTCAAGTTCTGCACGCTACTGCTGAGGAGCGGAGGAGGGGCAAAACTAAGGCAAAAATCACGTGGCAAAATCACCAATTAGTAACCCCCTCTCGGCACACACAAATAATTAGTAACCTACTCTCGGGAACCTGTGAGAACCTGCTGGATCCCACCCCTGACAAGTACCCAATGTCTGTGACTGCCAAATGGTAGAATTATCCAGTACATAGAACCCCTAAGAAACTCCCAGTGTTATTTTTCTTTTCAAACCCCCTTCTTGGGACATGCTGAGGTCAGCAGCATTTAGAACCCATACCAAGTAAGTCTGCAATTGCCAATGACACAGTCCTAGAGTCTGAACCAGTCGTGTTCCTATAGTGGCTTGTCAGGAATTTTCATATATATATAAAATTGTAAGCAGAAAAGTACATGTAGTAGAATAAATTTAAGGTCTTTATGTGTTATAGGAAGAAGAAGAGGAAGAATTTGGATTTATATCCCGCTTTTCTCAACTGTAATATAGGAACCTGTTTTTCCTTTTTTGTGTGTTCACATGCATCCACACAGGCAGCGACTGCAGCCCACGGAAACAATCTAGATTGCTGTTGCGCCTTCACACAGAGACGTGTCCAATTTAAAAAAAATACTTCCCACACATGTGTAGCTACGCAGGCATGCACAAATGAACCCCCACACACACACACATACACACAGCCATGCTGATGTCCCAGGATACGACCAGCTGTACCTGCATAGCTATGCAGATGCAAGCCACAAAAAGTGTTTTAAAAAGGAAAAGGGAGGCAAATTAAGTGCCTCCTGCCTGGGGGTTCGCTTGTGAGCAGCTGCAATCTTGGATTTTTGAAAAGGAGCAGCAGTGGCGTAGGAGGTTAAGAGCTCGTGTATCTAATCTGGAGGAACCGGGTTTGATTCCCAGCTCTGCCGCCTGAGCTGTGGAGGCTTATCTGGGGAATTCAGATTAGCCTGTACACTCCCGCACACGCCAGCTGGGTGACCTTGGGCTAGTCACAGCTTCTCGGAGCTCTCTCAGCTCTACCTACCTCACAGGGTGTTTGTTGTGAGGGGGGTAGAGCAAGGAGATTGTAAGCCCCTTTGAGTCTCCTGCAGGAGAGAAAGGGGGGATATAAATCCAAACTCTTCTTCCTCTTGTTTAGCAATTTAAAAAACAGTTTGGAGGAAATAACATCACGTGGCAGACTCATTTGGGGAACAGGATCGGTTTGAAGTCCACCCCCCCCCCCAATTGCGTTATTTAGCATCCTACATCCATGTTTATTAGCCGTGCAGAAGGGGCCACATAGAAGGACTTCAAAAAGTGAGGTCAAAACTGAAGTCCAGGTATCTGCAGCAGAGAATTCCCTCAGGAGACGCCCAGAGCTGGAGAAGCTGGAGAACATGGCGGGCTGAATAGCTGTGGAGAGACTGAGGCCCCAGCCAGCCCCAAGCTTTCCATGAAGGGAGCTGCTACACTGAAGTCATAGGGAGGAGAGATTCCTCTCCCTATGACGTTAGCAGAAAAGGCCCGAGAAGATTGAAAACTGGATATCAATAGAATAAGAATAAATACAGTTCTCATATATCCAATTCTGCATTTTCCTATTGCTATCAAGTTGGTGTTCAACATTAAAGAATACAGTTTGGATCTGAAGACACAAGAGTATCCTGACGCAGCTTCTGTAATTTTGACATGGGTATGCCAGGCAAAAATTAAGCTGACAGCTTTTGCCCTGCGTGATAGACCTGCAAAGATAGGGGTGGCGGAGGGCAGGATTACAGTTGTTTACCTCACAGGGTGCTTGTGAGGTAAACAATGTATGCAGGTGACCAGCCCCCACAGGCAGAGGTGAGATCCAGCAGGTTCTCACAGGTTCCCGAGAGTAGGTTACTAATTATTTGTGTGTGCCGAGAGGGGGTTACTAATTGGTGATTTTGCCACGTGATTTTTGCCTTAGTTACGCCCCTCCTCTCAGCAGTAGCGTGCAGAACTTGAAGCAGTCTAGCAGGAGGTGCACCAGCGTGCGTGGCAGCCTGCGCCTTTGTGCATTCGTTTCCTGCCCAAGGACCGGCGCAGTGGCTGCGTCCTTGCCACAGCCCCGCCCAGGAATGCCCCGCCCTCGGAATGCCCGGCCACGCCCCCATCGTGCCCCGCCCAGCCCCATTGGCGCTACGCCACAGTTTGAATCCCACCACCATGGGAACCTGTTACTAAAATTGTTGGATCCCACCACTGCCCATAGGTAAACATTATAGGGGTGGCGGAGGGCAGGATTACAGTTGCCTACCTCACAGGGTGCTTGTGATCATGAGACAGGATAATCTCTTTCTTTGGCCACCCCTGAGCTGCTTGAAATCAAGGAATGTGTTCCAAAGGTTGTGTGTCATCCCCTTTCCAAACAATGTGAAGAAAACTGCTTTCCAAAAACAGTCAGTCTGTTTGCGTTTGTTAGTGTCGCACTATAAGCCTGCGAGGTCCACATCAATTAGCCTGTTATTGAGATAAAAGCTTGTTTATGAAAAACGCAGTGCTGTTCTTGATTTGTGCGCTAAGTGGACTCTCGGCTCCAGCCAGTGTGTTTTCTTGTCTTTTGTGGGTCCAGGATCAGGGTAAAAAAAACACATTACTGAAAAACATACAAGCAAGATTGCGGGACTCAGAAAAACCAGTGCTCTCTCTCTCCCCTACTTGCCTCTTGCATCCAAAGGACCCTGGAAAAAGATTCACACATCCATTGGGCCTGGATGTCTATAAACAGGGCAGAGCCCGCATGTGCCATGCCTGCCAAGCATGCGGTGACTAGTCACCTGCATACGTTACAATGTCAGAGGAGTCATGCTAGATCAAACCTGGCATCTTGTTTCCCACAGAGGCCAAACAGATGCCTCAAGGAAGCCCTGAGGAGAACATAGGTGCAAGTGTAACCCCTCTGTTCAGAATGGGTTGACCCAGAAAAGGGGTGGAGACTCAAAGCAGCAGAAGGCTGCAAAAACTGGTGAAGTTGGAGGAAGCAAGGCTACCAGGCTGGGACCTTGATTTAATCCTTTATAAGCTCTTAACACCTTGTTTAAGGTAACTGCAAAGATTGTTGGGAACTAGTGGGAAGGGAGTTGTTTATTTTTGCTATATTTGTAAATGTTAGAGTTTATTGTTTCAGGGCTTGCTATGTATGTAATTGATGGGAGTTCGTTTGGGGACCTTCATCATCTTGGATCCCATTCACCAAGCCTCGGAAGTCTTCATAAGCCAACCACCAGCAGGAAGAATTGGACTTGGCATTTATCAGTAGATTGTCAAGATAAGGACTTGAAATGCAACCTAGAAGGACTGTAAATAGTTAATGTTAAATGTTAATGTTAAAAGTGTTATTTGTTAAGGAAGTAAACCATTTTGTTTTAAAATTTAGTTCTTTGCAACTCCTTCCAAGTTCTGCCCCACAGAACCCACAGTTAGAGGTTACACAAGCACCCTCCTGCATGCTCCCCCATAGCTGCACCCCCAGTACTGGTACTTAGAGGTATACTGCCTGTATCTATGGAAGTTCCATTTCATAGGAACAGCCATAATGCAGGAGCTGTGGCACAGTAACAGAGCATCTGCTTAGCATACAGAAGGTTGCAGTTTCGACCCCCAGTTCTCTGATGGACTGATTCAGTACAAAATAGCTTGGTGTGTCATCTGATGAGCCCACCAACTCATTTGGTCCAACATCTCGTTTCCCACCAGGGTCAACCTTGCCATGGATAAGGGGGAGAAATCTAGGGTTTTATCCTGGAGGCCAGTGCAGGGGGGGTGGGGGGTGTGAGAGGGAACAATATCTCTCTGCAGGTTCTGAATCCATTGCAAGTGATGAGAAGGGGCAAGTCCCCCCCTCTCCAAGTTGTAAACGGCCCCAAAGCCTTGGGGCAGGGAGCTTTAACCATTCCTGATCTATAACTCTTGTAAAGACATCTAAGGCAAGATGTCATCAGTCACTACCATGCCCAGGACTCAAATATGTCAGGACGCTGATTCTGGATTTTTAGGGACAAGTGTCTGTTCTGCACAGCACACACACACACACACACACACACACACACACAAGTCTGTGGGGCATCTTAAAAAGAGGCGACTGCTTCTTTTCATTCCACACACTCAAAATAACATGTCTGAAAAGAGATGAGACATCTGGAAGAAGAAGAAGAAGAAGAAGAAGAAGAAGAAGAAGAAGAAGAAGAAGAAGAAGAAGAAGAAGAAGAAGAAGAAGAAGAAGAAGAAGAAGAAGAGTTGGATTTATATCCTCCCTTTCTCTCCTGCAGGAGACTCAAAGGGGCTTACAATCTCCTTGCCCTTCCCCCCTCACAACAAGCACCCTGTGAGGTAGGTGGGGCTGAGAGAGCTCAGAAGAACTGTGACTAGTCCAAGGTCACCCAGCTGGCGTGTGTGGGAGTGCCCAGGCTAATCTGAATTCCCCAGATAAGCCTCCACAGCTCAGGCGGCAGAGCTGGGAATCAGACCCGGTTCCTCCAGATTAGATACAAGAGCTCTTAACCTCCTACACCACTGCTGGTGGGGCTTCTGGTCTGTTTTCCAGACGGCAAAGGCGTCAGACAAGAAAAGATGCTTTCTCCCAACCAACCTTTTTGCTCTCTGTTTGCTCTCTGCTTCACCCTTTGCTTGTGCCTGACATTTTGTGTGCAGCTGAAGGAATTCTCCCTGCCGCCATTTGCTGAAAGTTGCCTCAGGACGTTTGCTCTGCAGACTCCAATCCTGGGTGCCTTTTCAGCCTGAAAGGTATATAGTTGGACTCAGCTGGTCCTCCTGATTCCGGCAATATATAGTTCTCCTGTTTTTAATTTTTATTTTTGATGCGCTATCTCCGTAGACGCAAATACGAGAATCTTTGCTGCTTGGAAGATGGATCTACAGCCCATTGAAAAGCATGGGTAGACCTGCCCACTGTGGACCGACCTCTGTGTGGTAATTGATAAGCCACCAGACCCAGTTCGTTTGAAACTGGCTTCCTGCTGCCATCTTGTGGCCATGTTTTGTAGTGCACCCATTTAACTACTTCTTGCTTAAAATAATTTTCTGCAAAGTCCTTGGGACTTAATTTGAATGGGTGGGCCATAGGGGTTTATTTGTTGGAAGTGTTTATCAGCACTGGGTGTCAGAGGCCAAGACTTAATCCTCCTCCTCCACCTACCCCCACCCTACTGCTCCTGCATTGCTATGCAATATGGAGAATTTAAGAAGGAGCCCAGCTGGATTGTTGCTACGCAATATGGAGAATTTAAGAAGGAGCCCAGCTGGATTGTTATTTAATTTTATTCATGTATTTCTTTTACATCATTGACCAAATTTAAAAGAAATGCAATGGGAGCAGTTTAAAACACACAGAAAACAGATGGTCAATAGTTCACCTAGCCCAGTGGTGGCGAACCTATGGCACGGGTGCCAGAGGTGGCACTCAGAGCCCTCTCTGTGGGCATGCGCGCACAGAGTTTGTCATGTGGGGGGGGGAAATTGCCCCCTCATACACACATCTAGGCTGGCCTGAGTTCCTGGACTTGATGTGCATGCACCTCAGTGAGCAGGGAGGACTCGGCTGGTGGGCCTGGTGCCTGTGCTGCAGGTGGCTGCTGCCCGGGGAGGGGGGGGGCAGAGGTGGCAGAGATGCTAGAGAGGCACAGAGTGGCGCATGTGGGACTTGCTGGAAGCTACAGCAGGCTGGCCCCTGCTCGAGAGGGTTATTCAGGTTAAATTGCAGCATTGGCACTTTGCAATAAATAAGTGGGTTTTGGGTTGCAATTTGGGCACTCGGTCTCGAAAAGGTTCGCCGTCACTGACCTAGCCTTTCTCGCCATGGCTAATCAGATGCTTCTGGGGAATCCACAAGGAGAGCCGGAAGGAAACAGTCCTCCCCTCTTGCTATTCCCATAGCAACCGATAGTCAGACATCCTGGTTGGCTGGGAGCTGGTGGCTGGAGATTTTCCAGAACTACAACTGATCTCCAGGGCCCCTTCCGCACACGCAAAATAATGCGTTTTCAAACCACTTTCACAACTGTTTGCAAGTGGATTTTGCTATTCCGCACAGCTTCAAAGAGCACTGAAAGCAGTTTGAAAGTGCATTATTCTGCATGTGCGGAATGAGCCCAGCAGGTTACAAAAATCAGTTTCCCTGGACCAAGCAGCTGTTTTGGAGGGTGGACTCCATGGCTTTACAACCCACTGAAGTATCTCCCCTCCCCAAACCCTACTTTCCCCACGCCCCATATCTCCAGGAATTTCCCAAACCAGAGATGGCGGCCCTATGAATCTGAATAAGGAGGTTACATTAACCACAACAGCTGTCACCTGCAGATAAGCTTGCCCTTCAGTGACCTTGTCCAACCCTTTTTAAAAACCAGTTGAAGCACATGCTTCCTTGTGATAATATGATTTTCCTGTTTGTTTGTTTGTTTGTTTGTTTGTTTGTTTGTTTGTTTGTTTGTTTGTTTGTTTGTTTGTTTGTTTGTTTGTTTGTTTGTTTGTTTAATCATTTGTCTTCTAGGCTGCCCTTCCCCAAGCAGGCTCACAACAGCTTACAACAAAGACGTATTTTCAGTGGCTTTCACGGCCAGAATCAATGGGCCTTGTGGGTTTTCCGTGGTGTGTGGCCGTAACTGGTAGTTTTTGTGCAAAACATTAGGAGCAAAAACTACCAGACCATGGCCACACAGCCTGGCAAAACCCACAACAGCTTGCTACAATGAAAAATTTACATCATAAAACAGCATCATACAATATAAGTCAGTGATAGCAAACCTTTTTGAGACTGAGTGCCCAAATTGCAACCCAACACAGCAATTTAACCTGAATACTGAGGTTTTAGTTTAGAAAAAACAGTTGGCTCCGAGGTGTGTGTTACTCGGGAGTAAGCTTGGTGGTAGTCGGTGGCTTTGCTTTGAAGCAACTGTGCAACTCTTCCAACAGGTGAATCATGATCCTTGGAGGGTTTACTCAGAAGCAAACCCCATTGCCAGCAACTGAGCTTACTCCCAGGTAAAGGATCACGCTTTAGTTCTTCGCATGAAAATCAGTGGGGTTTAACCGCGCTTTACAGGGTTACCTACATTGCTTCCCCAAAACTAGGTCTTAGGTTTAAAGCTAATAATCGAGCCCAGCATCCCAAGCCAGCCTAGATGTGTGGGGGGTGACTCTGCGTGTGCCCACAGAGAGGGCTCTGAGTGCCACTTCTGACACCCGCGCCATAGGTTCGGCACCACTGATAGAAGTAATAAAATTGTCATAAATTTTCATAATATATGCCTTGCTGCCATTGAATTCGTGGATAAAATCCATCAAAAATAACCTTGTAATGACTTTTTGACATTGTCAGTGACTACATTTTTGACATACAAATTAGACCAGGAATGTTTTAACCGGCAACCTAATGCCCCAAATGTGCCTTTGAGCTACTTCACCTACCAGAGGTTCATTGTGAAGTGGAATGTAATTGTTGGCGGGAATTGCAGTGTTATTTGATTAGATGAGACTATTGCACTCTTGACTGGCCTTTGTATAAATAAGAGATCAGGAAAGTTCGAAAAGGAAGAGGTCATGGCGTCAGCCGTGGCTCAGAAGAGGGGATCTTAGGCTTGTTTTGGCAGCAGAGGAGTACCATGATGTTCACAGAGCTGGCTTCATTATCTGAGGGTTGTGGTCACGGTGTTGGGAAAAAGGAATTCCAGGGAGTTCAAGCTACAGGGTCACGCTGACAAGGGTCAAGTAGACTCTGTTACCCAGCATCTATTTACAAATGCTGGAGGGGAGGGCGTGATCTGAATTGGGGTTGTGGTGCTGGAGGAAAGGGGCAACTAACCTCTCTCCCCCTCCCCAGTTTTCCACTCTGAAGCCCCTCAAGGAAAAATAGCCAACAGTCGCTGTCCAGGAGGCTCTACCAGAGCACATACACAGCCCTGCAAATAAGAAGGTTGTTCGGTTCCTGAAGTTTGAGCAATACAGACGCAGCTTTTGGAGACCGTTGCTCCCTTGCCTCATGGTGCGCCTGCCAAGATCAGGTACTGAGAAAGAAATCAAAACTGTGAGTGGAGTTGCCAACCTCCAGGTGGGACCTGGAGTTCCTCCACAATCACAGTTGATCTCCAAACTGCAGAGTTCAGTTCACCTGGGGGGAAAAATGGCTGCTTCGGAGGGTGGGTTTTGTGGCATTGCACTCTGCTAAAGTCTCTCCCTCCTTACCCCTGGCCCTCCCTAGGCTCCTCCCCCAAAATCTCCAGGTGTTTCCCAACCCAGAGCTGAGTTAAGGAACTTTTTTGTTTTCCAGCAGGCTTCTTTCAAAGCAAGTTTTGTCCTGTATTAATTCTGCCCATTTTCTGTTGAATTTTAATGTATTATCTGTTGGAATTTCCAGCCTTGCTTTGCATGCAGCAGCAGCAAGAGCAACATGGAATTCTGGGAAGCTGCACGAACATTCTAAAGGTGACAGTTAAAATCCGTTGGTGTGTTCTGTTCCCTCACACACTAGGGGTTACGATCTCCTACGCTTGCATTATCGCACTCCTATAAGTTCGAGGCTTCGTTCGACCCGCAAAGTGCTCGCGCGGTGAGACAACCACTGGGATCTACGTGGTTTTGTACCAGCTTCGCCCCGTGTAACGGTCAAATTTCCGACTCCAGTTGGGAACTACTACTTTTTCAGGGAACCACGCTCGAACTCAGCTGCGATTCCCAGTAAAAGTCGCAAGGAATCGCTCTGGTGCCAGGAGTCCCCCATTCAGCCAATCACAGCGGAGTGTTTCGGGCATCTGCTTGCGTGCATTGCTGGCCAATCTCAAAAAACGCCACCTTTGTCCCTCTCCATTCCTGTGGCAGTTTTTTTATAACGCGATATTATTAAGGGATAGGACGGAACATGGCCGTAGAACAGTAGCCAATCGGAACGGAGCAGCGAAGAGGCACAGGATGATTCTGCCGTCCGAGCTGGGATCAAGCGGGTTGCAATGGGGAACAACAATGGCTTCGACCTAGGTCAGTACCCTTCTCAGGGAACTGGATCGAACCTATTTTACTCATGTGCGGAATCGCCCTAGGAGACTGCCTGACTAACTAAGAGAAAAGATGTGCTCTGTGCTGTGTATACTGTTGTAAACCAAATGATATAGAAATGTGCTCTGACTAGACTAAAAGATATTGTAACACAACCATACTGTAACAAACCATTAGGCGTGCATAATGTAAATACCTCTCTCAGGTTAAGTAAAGTTCTGCTCATGTTTTAATGAACTTCTGAGGTAAAATGGCTGGTCTTTTGAGAGAATAAGTATTCTAATTTGACGTGCCGCACAATCCACATTTCCGCCCGTTACTTTGCTTGACAGGATTATACATACCAAATATACCTGTTGCCCTTCATTATCAAAGGCTTTCACGGCCAGGATCAACTAGCTGTTGAGGATTTTCTGGGCTGTGTGGCCATGGTTTGGTGGTTTCATCTTACTGGTTTGCTCCTATCTGCAGCTGGCATCTTCTGAGGCACGTCACAGTAAGGTGTGTTCTCTCCAACACATCTTATTGTGGCATGCCGCTGAAGATGCCCGCCAAAGATGCAGGTGAAAAGGCAGGAGCTCAAACCACCAGTCAACGGCCACACAGCCTACAAAACCCACAGCAGCCTGAAACAAAATCAGTTCGACCAAATAAACAAAATATTCACAAGCACATGGACAATTTCAACAGGAAGGAAGAAACCATGAAAATGAACAGAATTTGGCTGCCAGTGTTGAAAAATTCTAGAATCAAGACAGTGACTAATCAGCTCCACAAAAACACAGGACAACTATAGACTATAGCAATCAAAGGGAACAAAGACCAGGATACTTCTATTCAGATGCATTCACCTACTGACCTTGCTATCTTCATTGTTACTCCCATGCTACAGACTTCTCTGTGACTCACATGCCAGGCTAGTCTATTCAGATGGCCTCACCTTTTGACCTCACAGTATATATACTCCACTTGCTTTCCATTCCTACCATTAGATCCTCTGAAGATGTCAGCCACAGATGCAGGCAAAACGTCAGGAGAGAATGCTGCTAGAACACGGCCATACAGCCTGGAAACCACACAGCACCCCAAACAAAATATTCATTTGCTTTGTTATTCAAGGACCAAAATCCGTCATTGTCTCTTTTTTCAGTACAGATTTTATTTTATTTTTAAGACACAAAGTATACACAGACAGGTCTTCATCAAAGATTTCTCGCTAGATTCCAGAACCGAAGGGCTGAAAATCATATCTCACTAGAAGAAATGTGCAGGTCTCTCCTGTCTGCGGACAGCTAACTCCACCTATTTCGAGCCAGGAGTCCGACAGTAATGCTGAGAACTAGCAAAATAGATATGATTGGGGTGGATCCTACTCCTACTCTACCACTCCACTGAGCAAAATGTATTCATTTATTCAAATATACATACTCCACCTTTCCTTTTGCCTCAAGTTTGAAGCTGTCTTCCAATCTAAGGAGACTTCCTCCATATTAAGGGGGTATTGTGGAAGATACTCGGATCCACCCTGTTCTTAGGAACAGGCTGTATGAAGGCTGGGTTCAGATACTACAATGACCCCGGGGGCATGTGTAAATGCAGTACATCACTGTGTGAGGAGAGGCATTTGAAGCAGAGAGTGGGCTCTGCCTTCCCCTCATAGTGTTTATCAAAGCACTGTGTTTTATTTCTGTTTCGACTTGCACCCTTTGCTCCATGTTTATGACTTATTTATAGTCTAAAAATCTAAGGCCAGCCAATCCTGGAAAACATGGACTGTACCCGTGGTGGCGAGCCTTTGGCACTCCAGATGTTATGGACTACAATTTCCATCAGCCCCTGCCAGCATGGCCAATTGGCTGATGGGAATTGTAGTCCATAACATCTGGAGTGCCGCCAGCAGGATTCACTCACTGCAAGGCAATGAACTTATTATATATAATGTATTAATAGAAGACAATTGATAAGACATAAACCACCTGTAGAGGTATACTGTGTATATAAGGAATCTAATGTGCAACTGGATGTTGTTCAAATAAATATATAAAAAACATATAAAACAATGCAGGTACTTAAGCACCTTATGAAACGTAGTGGGGTAGAAATTATTAACAAAACTCTTAATCACTGTACATAAGGTATTAGACCTGTAGCATCCATTTGTTGTTCCAATAATTGAAATAGCCACGTATCATCAATGTCCAAATGGCAGAAAAGCTTGCATATATGTTTTATATGTTGTACATATATATGTTGTACATCGTTACCATATATACACAATATATCTCTACGATTGGTTTATGTCTTCTCAATTGTCTTTACAATTTGGTACATTTTGTATTATATTTAGGGAGTAATTGTCTCCAGAGGCGTGGACTGATAATCACCAGCTCCCCGCCAGCATGGGTCACCATTGATGGGAATTGTAGTCCATAACATCTGGAGTGCCAAAGGTTCGCCACCAATAAGTTCATTTGCCTTGCGTCTGTATACACAGTCCATGTTTTCCAGGCTTGCCTGGTCTTAGATTTTTAGACTGTGTTTTGACTGTATATATTTGCTACTCAGATAACCATGACTCATTTATACCCAGTAACACTTTCATGCATTTTATTTTCTACTCTGACTGGGCAGTGAGCCTCAGGTCAAGAAATTCATCTGAGATTCTTTTAACTGGAGATGCTGAGGACTGAACCAGGAACTTTCTTCATGCACAGCCCTTCCCCAGCATACAATGGTATTTTAATCAGGCCAAAATACAGTGAAACCTCGGTTTTCATTGCCTTCGGTTTTCATCGGTTTCGGTTTTCATCGTTTTTTTCAGTGAAAAATTTGCCTCGGTTTTCATCGATTTGCCTCGGTTTTTATCGATTTGCAGTAAGGTTGCAGGCATTTGTGGAGAAAAGTCACCCGGACAAAGCTGTTGCAGGCCGTGTCTGCAACTTGTTTAACGACAATGTCTTGTCCCATTTCAGACAAATCTTAAAGAGGCGTCAGAAACAGACCTCTTTGGACAGCTTTCTGGTGCGACATTGGTCCACTGGCTCTGAAGCTGGTCCTAGTGTTGTTGTTTGTTACTGTTTTCAGCATTAAACACTATGTTTATTCACCAAAAATGTGTTTTTGGTATGTTTTTTAAGAACATAAGAACTGGCCTGCTGGATCAGACCAGAGTCCATCTAGTCCAGCACTCTGCTACTCGCAGTGGCTCACCAGGTGCCTTTGGGAGCTCGCGTGCAGGATGTGAAAGCAATGGCCCTCTGCTGCTGCTGCTGCTGCTCCTGAGCACCTGGTCTGCTAAGGCATTTGCAATCTCAGATCAAGGAGGATCAAGATTGGTAGCCATAGATCGACTTCTCCTCCATAAATTTGTCCAAGCCCTTTTTAAAGCTATCCTGGTTAGTGGCCATCACCACCTCCTGTGGAAGCATATTCCAAACACCAATCACACGTTTTGGAGTGCCTAGAACGGATTAATTGGATTTACATTGATTCCTCTGGAAAAGTTTGCCTCGGTTTTCATCGTTTCGGTTTTCAATTCTTTTCGGACGGATTACCAACGAAAACCGAGGTTCCACTGTATTAATCTGGGTTCACACCCTCCACATGCACCCTCAAGGAATGATTTGTATGCCGGAAACTACAATTGTCCCCTCTAGGTATGACAGCCAGGTAGCCACTAAACATAGAAGAGAAAGAAGAGAGGGAGACAGTTTTCAGGTGAGGGGCTACACCTTACCCCTGCCTCAGCCTCTGAATCAATCCTGCCCTGGTCTCAACCCCAGCGTCAATTCTAGCAAAACATTTTGGATTAAGGGGACATTTTGATACATCTAAAGCACCTCTCGTGCTCTTCCTCAGTGATACTAAAAGGCGAAACCTGGTGAACGTACAGCAGCCGTGAGATCTCGCAGCATGGTGTAGTGGTTAAGAGCAGTGGACTCTAATCTGGAGAACTGGATTTGATTCCCCACTCCTCTGCATCAGCAGCATAATTTTATCTGGTGAGCTGGATTTGTTTCCACACTTCTCCTCACGAAGCCTGCCGGCTGGCCTGGAACTAGTCACAGTTCTCTCAAAACTCTCCCAAGCCCCACCTACTTCACAAGGGGAAGGAGTATGTAAGCCGCTTTGGGACTCTTTACAAGCAGGGTATAAATCTAAACTTCGATCACACAGGCCTTCAAACCACAGCTTTGGTCTCTTAACCACTGCTCTATGTAAGATGCTATGGGGATTTTAGATAATTTAAAATGGAAAGCCAAAGAGACAGGTCACAAAATATGCATGAATGAGACCCTTCTCCGCCTGCCCTCAGCCAGCCCGTCTGTTTGCAGATGCCGCTGAGATCATTCCTCCTTGGCCGAGCCAACATTGGGCTTCCCCGCTTAGGTCCTTCTTGCAGGCCGTCTGTATCTTCAAGCATGGTCCCATGTTGCCCTCTTGGCTAGATGAGGGACTGTGTCACAGGAATGCCGGGCCTCAAGAGGCTGTGTCTTTTGTGTTTCAACGCTGTGTCCACGGTCCCTGTGTTTCAACCTGGGGTGGTAGAGGTTTCAGCAGAGGAGTCTCCATGTGCTATGTGAAACTATCCGGCTCTTCCTCCATTAGACAGCTCTTCCTCCAATAGAAAAGCAACATTCAGACTGTCCTTGTGTTTTGAGCCCGATTTGACCTTGATTCCTACTCGGTCTGAGCTGAAACATCTCCCTAGAAGACGTTGTCTTCAAAGCTGATCTGTTTCTCTCTTGCTTGTTCATATTTGGGCCATTTAAGTCACAGCTCAGTGTACAATCATGAATAGTATCCTTTTGCCATAGTAAAAACAAAGAAGGCGGGGGTGGGAGGGGACATCTAACCATTTTGCCAAGCTGTCTGTGCATTTTGCAGAGATCGAATCTATTCAGGGAATGCCCTGGCATAAGAAACATTTTCAAACGGAAAGCGGCTACATATTTATTTTTCCCTTCTGGTCTGCTTTGAAACTTGTTCTGCTCTAATACAATGAAGTCCACAACCAGGTCAGGTCTGTGTTCAAGAAACCACAACTGTTGCCTCAAGGCCTTTCCTCTGCACCCTAAAACTTATTCCCTTTCCCAACTTCATTTTTCCCATCCTGCACATCTATCCTGATAAAAAGTTCTTGCTGCAGCTTTAAACCTTTCTTGCTTCTTTTTGACCATTTGGTCAGTCTCGGTTTTTAAAAAAATCATTACAGCACTTTGTGGGGTGGTTTCGATTTGTGTGTGTGTGTGTGTATGTGTGTTTTAGAATTTATTCATGGGCCAACACAGCTATGTACAATTTGTGGCAAATGCTCCAGTGAATCACACTGGAACTCCTAGTTTTCTCCTTGCAGGGATATCCGGGAGGATGTCCTATTTTAAACTGCAGCGCTGCCATCAAAATTCTGCTCACTACCTGAGTTCAATCCCGACAAAAGTCAGTTTTAGGAAGCTGCCTCAGAGTTGACTCAGTCTTCCATCCTTCTGAGGTCAGTCAAATTAGTATCCAGATTGCTGGGGGGTAAAGCGGAGATGACTGGGGAAGGCAAACCCACCCAGTAAACTAAATCTGCCTAGTAAACATCATCTTATAACAGTGATGGCGAACCTTTCCGAGACTGAGTGCCCAAATCGCAACCCAAAACCCACTTATTTACCGCAAAGTGCCAACACGGCAATTTAACCTGAATACTGAGGTTTTAATTTAGAAAAAACAGTTGGCTCCGAGGCGCATGTTACTCTGGAGTAAGCTTGGTGAAGCAATCGTGCAACACTTCAAATGGGTGAATCACTACCCTAGGAGCGTTTACTCAGAAGCAAGCCCCATTGCCAGCAACCGAGCTTACTCCCAGGTAAAGGATTGTGCCCAGGTCAGCCTAGATGTGTGTCTGTGTGTGGGGGGGAAGGGTGATTTTCCACTCCTCCTACATGACAAACTCTTGTGCATGCGTGCCCACAGAAAAGGCTCTGAGTGCCACCGCTGTCTTAGAACATCCTCCCGTGGGTCAGTAATGACTTGATGCTTGCACAGGGGTACTGCCTTTGCCTTTTATCGCATTTAAATCTCCCTGCAAGTAGAAAACTAGGAGCAGCTGTGATGGCTGACCAGGACCCTTTCTCCCTGAAGCACCAGTTTTCTGCAGTTTGAATTGGCCAAACCCAGCTTCCCGCCTTACACCCCTGACCACTCATTTTGCTGTGGATGTGTCTGGACCGAGCTTGAAGTGGCAAGCAGTGACTGACAGCTATGAGCATGCAAGCTTGCTTCCCTCGGCTGCTCAGACAGGAAGCCCGGTGGGATGTCCCCTGGTGGGATGGCACTCAGCCATTCTGAGCAGGAACTTTTTAAATGTGTTCCCGGTGGTCCTCCTACCTACTCCAATTATCATGCTATCGACTGCACACACACAATTCCCTTTGGTGTTTCGCTGATGTCATAAGGCTTTCCCACCGTGTAGAATTGACCTGGGGGAAAAACAGCCATTCATCTCTGCAGAATGTGGCTGGTGCTGTCGTATACTGAGTCTAGTACTCTCTATGTTTTTTGACAGGGGCGCTCCAAGCATGCCTTTCTTAGCCAGACTAACCGAGACCCTCTGAAGATGCCGCGGATTAAACCTGGGATCATCTGCATGCAAAACAGGATGTCTGTCATGAGAGGCTGCTGAATTTTCCCACTGAGCCCTCTAGCTCACTGCAGTCTACCTCTGTCTGGCAACAGATCTCCAAAGTCTTTCTCAGCACCTGCTAACTATAATCCTTTTGAACTGAGATACCGGGGACAGTACGGTGTGGAAAACTTATGCCTGCCTTCTAAGTTAAGGCAGACATTTTCCTGCCAGTGGGTTTGACCGAAGTTTTTTTCCTGCCCTTTAATTGTACCTTAGATTTTACTTAAAGGTAGAAGCCGCCCTGTCTCCTGGAAAACCACCATTTGTGTTTCTTGGCGCTCTGCAAAAAAGAGTTCAAACCAAGAAAAGTGTACAGATGGAGAACTTCTAAGTTAAGGGCCCTTCTTGTAACCTATAATCTCTCCTCTAGGTAGGAAATGCTGGGGGGAGGGGTGGCTAAAAAAATTCCAATCAATTCCAGGTCTGGTTCCAATCAAAACTTGCCCGAAAGAAGAACACAAAAGCCATTTGTCCACCTAGCTCAGGATGCTCTTCCTGCCCTCTCCCTTGTTTCAGGCAGAGAAAGTTATTTCCAGAAATTAAAGAATCCCCGTTTATTTGGAAATTACACGGATTGAATCTGGGACTTAGAGGGTGGAAGGCAAGTGTCGCCCTGCCTTGACTGGAAACTGACGTGACCACTTATTGTCCAGGACATGTGGTACAATTCTCCGTAAATAGCACAACTGTCCCTCAAAAGGTATGAACTGCTACACGGAACCAGAATAAATCACTAAAGGAGCGATTCTGAACAGGTCTACACAGAAGAATGTCCCATATTATTCAATGGGGCTTACTTTCAAGAAAGCATTCTTAGGATTGCGGCCTAAATCCAGTAACCTGTTGCCAGCTGGGATTAGCTAAGCATTTCCAGGATGTTTTTAAGCAGAGCATGAGGGTAATATATTTCCCATGTTCGTCACCAGCGTCTGGGACTCAAAAGGTATACTGCCTCTAACCATGGAGGTTTCTTGTTAGCTATCATTCTGTTTCATGGAGGGGGGCATGCTTTGCTAAAGGGAGGCTCACAACATTTGCTCTGGTGCACAGGGAAGGTTTGCTATGGCAAGAGCGTGAGAAGTGTTTACCTCACTGGGTTTTTACTCTGTTCTACAACTAACCAGCAATCTAAGCCTTGCCTTCCTGCCTTCTCGCTACCCTACCTCTACTTCCAAAGCCACCAGACTAATCCTACATCCTCTCCTACCTCCTTCCTGCCTGCATTACACAGACTTCCAACACCTTAGGAGCTAGCACCTTTCCTATAATGTCATACGCGATCAGGACAGGCTAAACAGAATGTGGCATCCCATCACAAAGGTGACTCAATGCCTACAGGGCCACCCAGCCTCTGCTCCAGAGCCTCCCAAGAACTTTTCACGCTGTAATTCTCAGCACAGTGGATTCTTTGATGTGTAGTCAGAGTGCCGTGAGAGCTGAAGCTCCTCCCACATTCATTGCAGATGTAAGGGGTGTGCCCTGAGTGGGTTCGCAGGTGCCTTGTGAGTTTGGAGCTGGAAATGAATCTTTTCCCGCACTCGGTACAGCCGTAGGGTCGTTCCCCTGTGTGGACCCGCTGGTGCGTATTCCTCGTCGACAAGTGGCTGAAGCTTTTCCCACACACGTTGCAGAGATACGGCTTCTCGCCCGTGTGGATTCTCTGGTGCTTGCTGAGGTTTGAGCTGTAGCTGAAGCTCTTCCCACACTCGGGGCAGCTGTATGGCTTCTCGCCCGTGTGGACTCTCAGGTGTTTAGTGAGGTCTGAGTTTTGCTGGAAACATTTCCCGCAGTCTGGGCAGCCGTATCCATAGGGCATCTCTTCCATGTGGATTCTCTGATGAGTCACGAGGCCTCGGTGCTGGCTAAAGCATGCCCCGCACTCAGAGCATATGTAGGGCATCTCCCCCGTGTGGGTCCTCTGGTGGATGAGGAGATTCGAGCGCTGGGCAAAGCACTTTCCGCATTCTGGGCACTGGTGTGGCTTCTCCCCAGAATGGATTCTCTGATGTTTGAGAAGGTTGGAACTCTGCCGGAAGCATTTCCCGCACTGGGGACAGGGGTACGGCTTCTCTCCGGTGTGGATCCTCCGGTGGATGGTCAGGCTCGAACGCTGAGTGAAGCGCTTCCCGCAATCAGAGCACTGGTGAGGACTCTCGGCAACGTGGTTTTTCTGATGCTTAAGGAGCGTTTGGTTTGAGTGCAAACTTTTCCTGCTGTCAGGGCTTTGGAAGGCCCTTTGTCCTGGCTGGGCTCTACTAGGAATCTTCAGCCCGTTCTCGGTGCTCCGGGTTGCTCTTTTTTCCACACGGTCGCTGCTGGAGCATGCTTTGTCTGGAAAGAAAGGGGAGCAAAGTTTTAAATTTCCTAGTGGTGAGTTCCCACAGTTCTGTCCTGTTTAGGGTTTAATCCATTCTCACTTCTGAGGATTCGATATTTAATTTGAAGATGAGCACAGAAGATAAGATACTATCCATCTACCTCTTGGGTGGGAGGGAGGGAGGGAGGGAGGGAGGGAGGGAGGGATGGATGGAGGGATGGATGGAGGGAGGGAGGGAGGGAGGGAAGGAAGGAAGGAAGGAAGGAAGGAAGGAAGGAAGGAAGGAAGGAAGGAAGGAAGGAAGGAAGGAAGGAAGGAAGGAAGGAAGGAAGGAAGGAAGGAAGGAAGGAAGGAAGGAAGGATGGAAGGAAGGAAGGAAGGAAGGAAGGATGGATTTCTAGGCCGCCCATTCCCAGAAAGGGCTCAGGGCGGTGTACAATCAACATACCACATTAAATACAATAAAATACATTTCAATTAAGAATACAATTAAAACCCAATAAAATCATAACAACAATATTTCAGCAATGAACCCTGAAACCAGGATGACAACTTCCCTATCTAGACCCATAGGAGGCCTTAATACAGCTTGATGATTTAACCCGGCTGGCAAGATGGAAAAGCCTGGTGGAACAGCTCCGTCTTGCAGACCCTGTAGAACTCATTCAGGTCTAGGGTACCATCAGGGACTAGGGTAACTGATTCAGTCTTTCAGAGATATTTCTCTGCCTAGATCACTTCTGAGAATCCAGAAGTGTTTACTTCTGGGTTTGAAGAAGCCATCCAAGTACTGACGAAACCGTCAAGAAGTGCCAGGAAACAGACTCGGATATATGGAACAAAACTTGCTTTGGAATAGGATTCAGTCCAATGAGTGGAGACCCGGATTCAATTGTGAAATTGCTCTATGGATTTTGCAATCATTCTTTGCAACATGTCTCCTAAGGCGCAAGAATGAGAAACTGGAGCAGAGTCAGGGACAGCCTCCCAAGATATTAATGAATAGCTCTGGGAATTCTGCCCAAGGTCATGTCCCCTTCCTCTAGCCTAACTTGGTTGGCATGAATGCAACTAGGCCATACCATTCTTCAAACTGCAGGTAAATATCTAAATCTGCTCCATGCATGAAACTTTATGAGATAAAAGTTCCACTTGGCCTTTTTCCTAACATGCCAATTTCCTCTGCACAAATATTTTCTTAAACTGTTGCACTCACACTCATAAACACATGAAGCTGCCCTCTACTGAATGTTCAAATGTGGGTTCTTCAATAAATATGAGTTTGTTTCTTCCTCACTAAACAAGAATTCTAAATCATGGTTTACCAGAGGTACAGGAAGTCTTCCATCTGGGTAAAGGGAAGGATGCAGTACATGATCCTCAAAACAAAAGGGAAGGATGCAGTACATGATCCTCAAAACAAAACAGATCCATGCTTACCATGAACAAATACTGGTTTGCATGAAACAAACACTGGTTTGCATGTGACATCTGAATATAGTGGGACAGAAAGGAACAGACCAACCAGTCAAGGTTATGCAAACCAACCAGTCAAGGTTATAAATGGAGAGGAATAAAACTTTCTAGCTTAACCCTGACTGGTTGTTCAGGGTTAAGCTAGAAAGTCAGGGTTAAGCTAGAAAGTTTTATTCCTCTCCATTTACATCCCACCTTACTGGATGGGCCTTCTCATCACATAAAACATCTGTGCCTGTAGACATCCATCTTACAACAGCAGAAGCACATTTGTAGCCACTCCATCAGGAAACTTCCACTGATGACTTCTAAGAATCACACAGCAGCCGTCCTAAACCTTTGTTATGGAGCCTCAAAGCTTTCCAAGGACGAAGGAATAGCCGGCTCCTACCTAGAACTCTGCTTTCTTCTGGTTTGGCCACTTTGCAGAACTGCTTCAGCCCTGATGCCGCAGGAAATGGCTTCGTCTCCGGCCAATTCACCACTCTGGTCTCCAGCCTCTGCAAGAGACATAAAAGGATCTAACAGTGTTTGTTTTTAAAGCGCAATTCAAAACAAGTAGAACCTGTAATTAATTTGTTAAAGCCTTTAACGGCCCAGTTTTCGAACGAGATCTTAACAATATCAGCAATGAGGAAATGAGATCTTCATAATCAGTTTCATCACTTAAAATTAATATCTGTTCTGTGTTACAGGGAAGGGGAAAACTACATGTGACATTGTGAAAAAGATAAATTAACAGTGGGGGGCGGGGGGTAATGAAGAATTAAGAAATCGTGAACAAATTAGGGTGTTGTGGGGTTTTCTGGGTTGTATGGCCGTGTTCCAGTAGCATTTTCTCCTGATGTTTCGCCTGCATCTGTGGCTGGCATCTTCAGAGAATCCTGTTATTTTGATTTTTGATAGTCTCTACAAATCACCACAGATATTATCAGAGAGCAAATACCTGGACATTCCACAGGTATATACACTCCACTCGTTTTATTACAATCGGATTCTCTGAAGATGCCCGCCACAGATGCAGATGCAAGAGAAATTGCTACTAGAACATGGCCATGCAGCCCGGAAACCATGCAACACCCCAGAGAGCAAATAGTTGTAGGACTTAAGAGTGTCAAACTAAGACTACAGAGCCTTGGGTTCAAATCGTTGCTGAGCCATGAAGCATACTGGATGACGTAGGTGACACTCTGTCTCTCAGCCTAGCCTACTTCACAGGGTTGTTGTTGTTGTGAAAATAAAGAAGAGGAGGGGAGAACCATGTGGGTCACCCCGAGCTCCCTTGAGAAAGGGTGCGATAAAAATGGATAGCTAAAAACACTGGCAGCATCTATCTAATACAGGGGTCTGCAACCTGCGGCTCTCCAGACATTCATGGACTTCAGACCCCTGATCTAATACAACAAATTTTCGTTTAATATAGCTGCCATAAGGGAGGGGAAGGGAAACTGATTCTCAGTTGCTCTCAATCCAAACCTCCAATTTATTTATTTGAAGGATTATGAATCTCAATCCAAAATGTCATTCCCCCCATTTCCAAGGTGGCTAAATACACACAAAGAACGACAAGCAGGATTCTGAAATATTTTACTCGGGGCATAAACAAAGCCCTCAGTCTGGGCCTCGCTGTCAGGATGGAAAAGGAACCTGCCTGTTTCTCCTTCCTTTCAGCCTCTCGCCGCCTCAGCAGGAAATCCTCTGCCAGCGGCACTGCTTGAGCGCAGGTTTCTGGATCATGCTCCCTGACCCAGCTCTGGATCTCCTTGGGCAGAACAGTCAAGAACTGCTCAAGGACCAGCAGGTCTAGGATCTGCTCCTTGGTCCGCTTCTCCGGCTTCAGCCAACCGTGGCAGAGTTTGCGGAGCTGGCTGCATGCGTCCCGGGGCCCCTTCATCTCATGGTAGCGGAACTGTCGGAAGCGCAGACGCTGCGTCTCCATCTTGACGGCATCCACACGCAAAATGGCCGCTTTGACCTTGGTGTATTCCCCGCGGTCTCGAAGGCTGAGGTTGCTGTACGCCTCTTTGGCCTCTCGACTCAAGACAGGCAGCAAGCGGGCCAGCCACTCCCGACGGGGCAACTGGCAGGTGGCAGCCAGTCGCTCAAAAGAGGCGAAGAAGGCCTTGTTATCCCCCCAGAGCGCGGCATCCTCCATCAACTGTGGGCTTCCCCACCCCAACTGAGGGGACTGCAGGGCCTTGAGGAACTCCTGCCACTGGGCTTCCCACCGCTGTGATAACCCTTCGTCGGCTTCCTCTTTCACTTCCAGTGGTGCGGCCCAGTTGAGAAGCTCCCGGATGGTCCCGACTTGAATGATGCGAGGGGATCTTCCAGATCTTTCCGCTCCTTCGGTTAGTCTGGAAGCTGTTGGGTTGCTCTCTTCCATTTTCACCTCTGGACGCTTTCGTGCAGCCCGTTTTTGGAGGCAAACCGCTGTTCCATCAGCCATTTTCTCTCAAATAGACAGAGCTCGGCCTTCGATTGGAACTGTCTTCCTTCAAACCAACCTTTCATAGAAGTGTTGAGGAGATTTTTTTTGCCCTTATGTTGTGGTCAATAAATAGACTTGTTTCCCACCAAATGTTTTTTTTTTCTTTTTAGGATGTAGGGATTGCTAAACAACAAAGTAGCTGTGTGAGATACTTAAGCAACAAGAAGGGACTCTTCCTGAGGGAAAGAAAAGAAAACAGTGTGAGAAAAATAAAGTGTACGCTTGCAGTGGCATTTTTACCCAAAGCAGACAAAACTTCCTTCAGGCAGGAACCAAGACCACAGCGGCCATTTGGTTCTGGCAGGTAGCAGTGGGAATTACTGACAACATGAGTTCAGAGAATTAGGTGTGAGAAGATAGGTGGGAAAATTGAAAGGAAGGGCAAAAGCTTAGGTAATGATGGCCAAGATTTTTGACAGGAAATGTATGACTTGGATTGACTGGACACAGAAGGGTTACCAACCAATCAGATGGCTGTATTCAACCGAAGCTAATCACTAGTTCTTTAGTGGTTAACCTTTGTAGCACTCCAGATGACCCTTCGGACCTGGTATTCCCATCATTCAATCGCCAGCACTTGGCCACTGGGCTGTGCTGGCAGGGGCTGGTGGGAATTGTAGTCCATAACATCTGGAGTGCCAAAGGTTTGCCACCACTGCCTTAGGGGATATGATATGCTTCAGCTTTCAGTACAACTGGCCCCTTCCTCTAAACCCAGTTATTCTGAAGTTCTCAGGAAAGGGGGAAGCAGGTCTCATATCTAGGTCCAATTATCTCTTTTATGATGGAACTTTATCCCTAATGAGTGGGCAATTTATTTATTAGGTATTTATATCCTACCTTTCAGTGTTACTTAACTACTTAAGGGCCCCTGACAATTTGAAACAGCAGTATGATAACAGAGTACACTCAAGCCATAAAGTACCAAAAGAGAATCTTCCAGGATCCAACTAAGATCCAAGATCATCAGAACATGATAAAAATCTGAATTGCCTGCAAAGAAAGGATGTTGTGTAATTTCAAGGCAAGTCTCTGTTTTGTTTTGTCTCTTGCTTGAATCCAAGATCATGCCACTAGTGAAAGAAAACATCCTGGATTTGACACAAATCCACCTCACCCCCATCACATGTATAAGAGCCTAATAACAGCACTGGTTCTGGTGGGTTTTCCGGGCTGTGTGGCCGTGGTCTGGTGGATCTTGTTCCTAAGGTTTCGCCTGCATCTGCGACTGGCATCTTCAGAGGTGTATCACAGAGAGAAGTCTGTTATACACTGTGTCCAGCCTTCTCTTATAACTGTATCTGTATCCCAGATAACACACTGTATCCCAGTAACAGACTTCCCTCTGTGATACACCTCTGAAGATGCCAGCCACAGATGCAGGCGAAACGTCAGGAACAAGATCCACCGGACTACGACCACACAGCCTGGAAAACCCACCAGAACCAGTTGAATCCGGCCGTGAAAGCCTTCGACAATACAGTAATAGCAGCACTGTTCACTGAACGCATTTACAGTTTGTGTACAGTGTACATTTGATTTTCCTTTATATGGGCACTGAGTAATTCTCAGTTCTTACATTCAACGCACATGCAGCAGAATGTGTGTTTAAAACCCCATATATATCTGGATATTGTTCCCATTTGGGGTTCACCATAAAAGTGAAATACCACACTGGCTTTTTTTTCTTACAAAACAGGTTGTTGCAATACCTTGCAACACACATGCAGGCTTAATCAGCACGTGAACGGGGCTAGTGTCTGTATACACACAACGTATCTAGGCATAGGAAATGTAAACACAGTGGGGAGCAACAACATTCTTCTTGCTTTGCTCCCTGACTACATGCTTTAGGGCCCGTTCCTGGATGGCCCAGGCTAGCCTGATATCATCAGATCAGGTAAGTTAAACAGGGTCAACCCTGGTTAGTACTAGGATGAGAAGGAAGGAAGTCCACTACACAGAGGCAGCCAATAGCAAACCACCTACGTTTATCTCCTGCCATCATGATGATGATGATGATGATGATGAAGAAGAAGAAGAAGAGTAGGAGGAGTTTTGGATTTATATCCCCCCTTTCTCTCCTGTAGGAGACTCAAAGGGGCTTACAATCTCCTTGCCCTTTTCCCCTAACAGCAAACACCCTGGCAGGGTAAGTTGGGGCTGGGAAAGCTCCGAGAAGCCTTGACTAGCCCAAAGGTCACCTTGGCTAGTACAATGGCCAGGTGCAGATAATCCCAAATTCCCAGAGAAGCCTCCACGAAGCTCAGGCGACCAATTTGATCAAAACCGGTTCCTCCAGATTAGGCCTACATTTCACAACCTCCCATTGCTACTGCTCCCACAAAAAATACGAGGTCCAAAGCGGTTGATTTGACGGCACTTTCCCTTCTACTCAGCATCAGAGTTTGAAGTCCCACTCTTCTTTATATATTTCTGCTCTTGTTTACCCTGCGACATCCAATCTTTCACGGCTTTTGTTTTTTACGCTAAAGATACAGTAGAAAAATTAATGGATTCTTATCAGCGTGTGAATGTTACACTGCACCTTAGCATTCAGGGGCACGGACATACACTGCAGCCAAGCAACATCCACCCCCCACTCAGGGATATGAATTCTATAATGTATTGAGCCATTTCTTTATGTGCATAAACTCAGTTTGTTGACCTTGTGCTGCCCCCTGCCCCCAGCTCTGCTCATTCTGAGAACCTGAGTTAAAAAAAATAACTCGTTAGTAACAATGCCAACTTGAGTCAGCAATGTGATGCGGTAGCCAAGAAAGCCAATGCGATTCTGGGCTGTATCAATTGGAGCATAGTGTCTAGATCGAGGGATGTAACTGTACCTCTCTATTCCGCATTGGTTAGACCTCACCTGGAATATTGTGTGCAGTTCTGGGCACCGCAGTTCAGGAAGGATATTGACAAGCTGGAACGGGTCCAGAGGAGGGCAACCAAAATGGTAAGGGTCTGGAATCCATGCCCTATGAGGAGAGATGTAGGGAGCTGGGTATGTTTAGTTTGGTGAAGAGAAGGTTAAGAGGTGACATGATAGCCATGTTTAGATCATGGAAGGGATGTCATGTTGGTGAGGGAGCAAGCTTGTTTCCTGCTGCTCCAGAGACCAGGAGTAATGGGTTCGAGGTGAAGGAAAAGAGATTCCACCTAAACATCAGGAAAACCTTCCTGACAGTAAGGGCTGTTTGACAGTGGAATGTACTACCTTGAAGTGTGGTGGAGTCTCCTTCTTTGGAGGTTTTTAAAGAGAGGCTGGATGGCCATCTGTCAGGAGCGCTTTGATTATGTGTTCCGGCACTGCAGGGGGTTGGACATGATGGCCCTTGGGGTCTCTTCCAACTCTATGATTCCAAGTGGGGGCTGGAGTTCTCCTGAGACTACAGCTGATCTCCAGGCTAACACGTTCAGTTCCCCTGGAGAAATTAACAAATTCAGGGGGCAAATTCTATGTGTGCCTGTAATGTGCTATCAAGGTGCAGCTGAACGGCAACCCAGAAGGGTTTTCGAGGCAAGAGACTAACAGAGGTGCTTGCCTCCGTGTAGCAGCCCTGGGCTTCCTGGGTGTTCTCCCATCCAAATACTAACCATGGCTGACCCTGCTTAACTTCTCAGATCTGATGACAGTATGCCATAAATTCCAGATGAAATTCCTCACCAGGTTTCCTTTTCTGCAGGCACCCCCCACCCCACCCCCCCACCCCAAATCTCCAGGAATTTCCCAGGCCAGAGCTGGCAACCCTACATTACCCAAGAGGTCCAAATACAGGTGTGTAACTTAACTAGAACTAGTTAACCCTTTACAAATCAGGATGCTAAACCTGGATGAAACCTAGGAAGCCGGTGAAGTTCCTTTTAACTAGGGGGGGGATGTGATACTTTCGGCCGGCCTCACATAACATGCTAGCAGTTGTATTTTGGCCGGAGTGAAGTGTCTAGTTTTCAAAAGCTGCAGAAATC
This sequence comes from Sphaerodactylus townsendi, assembly GCF_021028975.2. Classification (NCBI taxonomy): domain Eukaryota; kingdom Metazoa; phylum Chordata; class Lepidosauria; order Squamata; family Sphaerodactylidae; genus Sphaerodactylus; species Sphaerodactylus townsendi. The sequence goes on from NC_059427.1 coordinate 12,602,966, forward strand.
AAGGCGGCTGCCAGTGTCTCCATCCGTGTTACAATAGATCAAATGCACCGCGAACAAGCACCGCTCCAAAAGGGCAGTGGAGAAGAGTGGGCAACTCCGGCGTCACAACGCATTTGCCTCGGGGTGTTCTTTGCAAAATGCAGATTTGTATTTACAACGAGGCCGGCTGCAACCACAAATAAAGATAGACCAGATACACTTACAACATGCATTAACCTCTGGGAATTAAAACCTGCATGCGATTGGTGCTCCTCTGACACGCTCCCTCCCCCCCGCCTTACAATTTCTTTAAATCCTCCTAATTGCACCAAAAAAAAAAAAAAACCAGCTCACCTGAGCATTTCTTCTCCCAGGGGAAAATCTATCAGTCCCTCCTCCCCAACGGCACTACTCCTGAGAAATTCAAAAGCCCAAGATAGGCAGAGCCGAACAGGAAGGTGCGTCTAGCATTTAAATCCTCCCCAAGAGCCCTGGGCTTTTCTAGCAAGCAGATTTCTATTGCTTTAACCCCTTGGAAGGAAATGAAGCTTTTTTTCAGTTGAATGCCCAAGTGTTCAAATCTGCCATTGAAGGGAGGAAAAGAGGAGATCCTGTTACGGCGTAAGAAGGCGTGGTTTCCATCATGCAACCATGAATTCTGGCACCTCCAAATCATTAGCTATATTAAAGTCCCATTCATCCTTCCCTTTCTGCTTAGGATCTGGTTGCTCCATTGGGTCTCTTTGCTTTGAACGGAAATAATACAGTTAAGCTGTTCGACCTGAGATGCCTAGATAAGCCCTGGAACGGTAAGCAAATATGTGCATGAGAGTGTTTTTGGTCACACCGGTTTCCTTTTCCTGCTCCTGCATCTTCATATTTGTTTGGCAAGCACCAGCAGTTTGCATGGGGCTTGTCAGCTGGGGCAGTTGGGGTGCAAATTCCCAGGAGAAACTTCAAAAGGGTGCCAGAAATTTGGAAAAGGTGAGTAAAACTGGGGGAGGGCTGGGAAAGATGAGAATAACGGAGAGGAACTGAATAGTAGGAAAGGCGAGAGAAAAAATTTCTGCAGGAAAGAATTCCTAGACTCTGGTGTTGGTGCATGGAAGGTTTTATAATGTCCCTCGGGAAGAGAGGATATGTCCCTGTAGGGTGGGTGGTGTTGAGACAGCAACGCACTTTTTAAACTGTCCTTTTTATGATGTGAACTGTGAGAAATATAAAAACCCCATTTTAAAATATACGGTTGGGACTTCCTGCTTTTCTAAAGGTATCTTGTTTAATAAGCGCTTCTAATCCAACCATATGTGAAGACGTAGCCAGTTTCTTGCAAGCAGCCATCGAACTTTGTTGTGGTGTTAATCTATAGCACAGGTGTCAAATTCGCGGCCCTCCAGATGTTATGGACTACAGTTCCCATCATCCCCTGCCAGCATGCCTATGATCTATAGGACTTTTTACTACCGTTTCCATATTTTTTAGTGATTCCAGGACTGATTTGATGGGTTTATTTCCTTTTTTCTTTTAATAATTTTGTATGTCGGAGTTTTATAACTCATTTTTAAACTATGCAACCCTATTTTTTTGTGATCTATGTGTTGTTAATACTTACGGGATGCTGATAAAGGCTATGGAATGGAATGAACTCTGGTGAAGACTGGTTAACAAGTGGTGAGATAGGAGCTCTAAATCACTCACATCACTATTGAAATGTCTTTATTTATTTACTTCATTTTTAACCCATTTCTCTCTCCCCCCCCAAAATAGGGACCCATGATGATTCATAACATTTTCCTGTTTGCATTCTATCCTCACAGCAACCCTGTGAGGTAGATTATGCTGAGTGTCTGCATGACTGGCTGAAGATCACCCAGCCAGCTTCCATGGCTGAGAGGGGATTCAGACCTGGATCTCCTAGATCAGGGGTCTGCAACCTGTGGCTCTCCAGATGTTCATGAACTATAACTTCAGATGTTCATGGACTACAATTGGCCATGCTGGCAGGGGCTGATAGGAATTGTAGTCCATGAACATCTGGAGAGCCACAGGTTGCAGACCCCTGTCCTAGATTGTAGTCCAGCACTCTAATCACTACACAATCATGGCTGCATTGCAATATCTTGAGTAATTAAATGGTAGAACTTGTTGCAAGTAGATATAGTTATGGCCACAAGCATAGATAACTTTGAGAGGAGATCAGGTTAGTCAGATTTATGAAGGACAAATGCAGCATCGGTGGCTACTACTAGCTATGATGACTAAAGGAAACCTCCGTAATCAGAGGAAGTCTACTGTGGATGTAACTGATGTCCTATACAAAAATATCTTTGTTCTATTTGTGAAAAATGCCAAGAAGTGACATCAGGGGAAGGTCTTGACACTTGGTTTCTTGGTCTTCCAGAATAACTAGTTGGCCACTTTAGGAAACAGGATTCTAGACTAGATTGGACCACTGGTCTGATCAAAGAGAGCACTTTTGATGTCCTTACCGCAGCGTTCTTAAGGGGACATTGTGTTCGATCTTTTTCTCTTACTCAGATTGGCTTTTCTTCCCAGATCAACACACACAACTAGAAACAAAAATGGAAGGTCAGGACCCAGCAGGGCCCGATGCGAAAGGAAAATCTGAGGCCAGCAGAAAAGATCCTCGTGTGGTCCAAGCTGAGACAGTCCGGGGGATCCTGACTTTGACAGCACCGCATCAAATCAAAAAGGAACCCGGGGAGGGTCTAAATCAGTGCTGGGAGACCCAGTGGCAGGAGTTCCTGAAGACAGTGGAGTCCCCTCAGTTGGGATGGGAGAACCCACAAGTGCCTCAGGGCCTTTGGTCGAAGAGTGACGTTCAGGAGTTCCAGGCCTACTTGAAAGGAATTGGCAATGGCAGCAAGTGGTCCAGGGGGGAATGTATGACTCAGCCCCAGCCGGGCCACACTGGAGAAAACCAGGTGGCTTTCAAATGCCTGGATCCTTCAGTGGAAGTAAAAGAAGAGGCAGCGGATGAGGATGCCGTTCGCCTGGAGATGTGGCGCCAGCGCTTCAGGCAGTTCTGCTACCAGGATACTAAAGGGCCACAGAAAGTCTTGAGCCAGCTCCAGGAGCTTTGCCGTCTGTGGCTGAGGCCAGAGAGACGCTCCAAAGAGCAGATCCTAGAGATGGTGGTCCTGGAACAGTTCCTGAGCATCCTTCCCCAGGAAATGCAGAGGTGGGTCAAGGAACATGTCCCCGTGACTTGTGTCAAGGCAGTGTCTCTGGCTGAGGATTTCTTGCTGGGTCTGCGAGAAGTTGGAAGAACAGAGCGAAAGGTGAGGAGATTTTACGTTGCTGAATGGCTGGTGTGTTCGTTGGTCTCAGGAGCAAAACCAGGGCTGCCGATTCTGGGTTAGGAAATTCCTGACTATTTATATTTGGGAAGGGCGTGGCTCAGGACCAGGAGAGATGTTCACAGGGTATACTGCCATATGGTCCACCCGTCAGAGCAGCCATGTTGTCAGAACAATGCTGCTCCAGTCGTCTTCCTTGTGAGCTTTCCAGAAGCACCTGGTTGGCCACTGAGTGTACAGACTGCTGGACTTGATAGCCTTTGGTCTGATCCAGTGTGGCTTTCCTTGCGACCCCTTACCCTCGCTTTCGCACTTTGGTCCGGCAGAATTACTCATTTTCCCCTCCTACATTTCCCCACCTCACAGTAATAAGAAGAAGAGTTTGGATTTATATCCCCCCTTTCTCTCCTGCAGGAGACTCAAAGGGGCTTACAATCTCCTTGCCCTTCCCCCCTCACAACAAACACCCTGTGAGGTAGGTGGGGCTGAGAGAGCTCCGAGAAGCTGTGACTAGCCCAAGGTCACCCAGCTGTCGTGTGTGGGAGTGTACAGGCTAATCTGAATTCTCCAGATAAGCCTCCACAGCTCAGACGGCAGAGCTGGGAATCAAACCCGGTTCCTCCAGATTAGATACACGAGCTCTTAACCTCCTACGCCACTGCTGCTCCTGTGAGGTAGGATGTGAGGTAGGATGGACGATAAGTCTGTGAGGTAGGATGGACGATGACGAGAAACCCAATGAGTGTCTCAATAGAGTGGGGATTTGATCCAACATGCACCTTAGTATAGTCTGGCATTGTAAACCGCTATACCCAGCAAGCTCTTTTCTCACACTCACCCTCCCCTCCACAATCTGAAGTTGGACCATCAGTTCTAGCGTTAACTGCCATTTTCTGCTGTGTGTGTCATCTTTTCCTCTGCTTTTTGCTCAGGCTGAAATGTTTTTGTAACAACGGGGGAGTTGTAACCCGTTTTCTCTCCTCCCCGGATCCATAGTGGTGTGGGATATTACATGTGTCTTGAGGCAAACGATGGTTCCTGAGGCAAATTATAATTCATGCTTTTTCATTTTCTTTTTTTCCCCCAGAAGCTGAGGACTTTGGAAGAGATGCCTGCTAATTCCAATAAGTCAAAGCAGGATACTTCTGATACTACAGAGTTGCCGCTTCCCATGGAGTTCAAGCTCGAGGGGGACAGGGAGGCCAGCTTGCTGGGTGAGGTTTAAACTAGCACACTTGTGTGTTTCAACCAAATAAATGAAATGATTGCTCCTTTGAGCCCAAAATGGTTTGTCTTGGAGGAGGTGGCTGGCTATTGCATCTCTGTATGATTTCCTGCTCTAGCCGTGCTTCTTTGCCACCAGCAGACAACAGGTCTCTCCCAGATCATTTCCCATTGCCGGGGGTGCTGGCTGGGTTGCCCTATCTTCCTGTAGAGGCTGCCTGTTGCATCTCTGCATGAGTTACAGCTCTACACTCACCTGCTAGAATTTGGAGAGCCTTATTCAGGATAATAGCATGGCTTCCACACAAAGGGCCATCTGAAGGTTTCTACCTTGCCAAGGAGTGCTCACCGCTAACCTATTACCTGGATTTTAGTGTAGATTCTCACAGAAACCATATACAGGAACTGCTTAGTGATGTTGGAGAGTTCCCCAGGAGAACTTTTGCAGGAGGTATTACCAGTCCAATATTCCAACTTAATAAGCCTGGGAGCACTGAAAGTAATGTGTTATACTTGAGGTCACTGGAAAGGGGCCATAACTTAGTGGTAGAGCACCTGCTTTGCATGTAGACGGTCCCAAGTTTAATGCCCGGCAGGAGGTGCTGATAATGTCTCCTCTCTGACTAAGAGCCTGTAGAGCTCCTCCTCCTCCTGTCACCTGGCTGTGGTGTCACATGACTTTCTGTCACATGCTTGCAGCTCAGTGGATTCTATGCTGGTGCCTGGTGGTTCGAAGTCAACCCAAGATCAGAAAACACTCAAGAGCACTGATTTGGTGCCATGATACACAAACTGTTGTTACATTCTTCCACCCTATAGAATGAGACCTATTTCCAGCCTGCACAACCCCAGCTAGCAAGGTGCTGATGGTATTGTTAGTGGGGGGAGTTCCATTTTCAGTTACGAAACGTCAACATGCAATATCACGACGTAAGTGATAGTTGGCTAATGTCTCTTTTTACAGCTTCCTCAGGATGACTTTATTATTATTGTTTTCCACTACAGCGACAAAATATTCAGGGTGGGTGCGTAGAGGATCCTCCCAGCAAAGAACATCATGGTCCATACAAAAAGCATTGCACCCCAGCCGAGACTCTCGTTGCCACTCAACCAGTGATTCCCAAGTTCTGGACCTGCTGATGGAGTTTTCATCTCCAGACTTGGAACACTCGGCCTCCAGCACTGATTCTTCAGGGGAGGAAGCCCAGGAAGAGCCGCTCGGCCACTCAAAGGAGACTGTGTTGGTGGGGGATGATGAGGATGAAGAGGAGGAGGTAGTTGAGGTTATCGTCCCAGGCACCCCACCTTGGACAACATCTCACCCTCAGCTTCTGGCTGACTATGCCACAGCGGACGACATGCCATTCTCATCCACCGGGCGCCCCTTCCTGGGGTCCTTCACCAGGAGCACCACGGGCACTACGGACACCAAAACCACTGACTCCCCTACTTCCGGCGTGCCCTGTGCCACACCCACAATGGCAAAGCGGCTATCTGACACAGTGGCTATTGGAGTGCCGAACCCCGCAAAGCGAGGCCGGAAAGTGTCGTCCTACGTGTGGGGACATTTTACGCACACCACGGACAAATTCACAGTGGTGTGCAATCACTGCAGGCAGCATCTCCGGCTGGGGAAGGAAGGGGGATGCGCCAGGGTGGGAACCACATCTATGCATCGGCACATGTCTGTCCACCACCCCCTTCTCCTTCCCAAGAAGGCACCATCAAAGTCCTCTGCTGATTTCTCCTCTCCCTTTACTATCTCTGCCATGTCCCCTGAGGCCTCGGTTGCTCTGCCTCCAACTCCCTCGCCTACTGCTGGAGCCTCGTCTCAGTCGACCCTGCACGAGACTGTCGCCAAGGAGCAGATTTGGGCCCCTAGTGACCCACTGGCAATGGAGCACAACCAGTGGCTGGCGGAGTTCCTCGCCAAGAGCATGCAGCCCTGCTCCCTCGTCGGTGAACCGGCATTTCGGGAGTTCCTGCATCGCTGTGTCCCACAATGGAGAGTGCCCGGGAAGAACTACTTCTCTGCTTCTGCCATTCCCGCTCTGGCAGTTAGTATCAAGGATGCTCTCAAGAAGGAACTGAAAGAGTGCATTGGCGGGACTGTGCATCTGACTGCTGACATCTGGACCAGCTGCCAGGTCCAAGATTACATGTCAGTGACCGGACACTGGATGGTGCATGACCCAGCTGGGTGTCTTGTCCGCCATAAGGCCGTGCTAGACATGTCTGGCTTTGGCCACATACACACAGCTGGGACCGTTGGCCAGAAACTGCAGTCAGTTCTGGAGGACTGGCTCACCCCCCTCGGCATCAAACCTTGCAACACGGCTTCAGACAATGCTGCTGACCTTGTCAAAGCACTTAGGGACCGGGGTCTGAAGCACATACCTTGCACGGCCCATTGCCTGAACCTCGTTGTCAAGGGGGGGCTCGCAAAATGCAGCGAGGAGCTGAGCACCACGTTGGAAACAGCCCGAGCCATTTGCAACCACTTCCGACACTCTGCCACCGCACAGGCTCACCTCCGAGACATCCAGCAGCACTGCAACGTGCCAAAGCGCCGACTTGTCCAGGACGTGGCCACCCGGTGGAATACCACACTCCATATGCTGGAGAGGCTTCACGAACAGCGGCAGGCAATCACAGAGTATTTTGAGGGCTGCAGCGAGCTTCACTTAAGCCCTGGCCAATGGGAACTGATCAAAGATGTGATTTCTGTTCTGGGACCCTTTCAAGAAGCGACGCAGATGCTCAGCCAGGAAAGTGCCACGCTGGGCCAGGTGCTGCCGATGCTGCGGCTCGTAGAAGTACTACTGCAGGACATCAGCCACACTGCGCGGGACGGGACGCCGTCCTATACTGTGTCCACAGACCTGCTGTTCTACTTCCAGACAAACAGGCACTTGAAAGCAGTCAGGGCAAATGTCACCTACTTGACCGCCAGCTTCCTCGACCCCCGGTTCAGAGACACCTTCCACACCTATGTCGGGGGGACTGAGGGGCAGTTGCAGAGAAAAATGGAAGAGGTGGAAGATCATGTCCTGGGGGAGATAGCGGAGGTGTGCGCCAAGAAATTCGGGTCCAGCAAGGAGGACACTGAGGAGGAGCTGCATTCCTTGTCCATGACCCAGCCTGGGCCCAGCGGATCCCTCCCACCCGCAACCTCAACACACTCCTTCAAAGACTGGTGGCTCCAGCACGCAAATCGAGTTGGTATCACGCGACCGGCTGTGCAGCAACGGGCCCAACGCCGGCGTTCGAAGGCTGCTGCCGCCGCAAAGCAAGAACTGGATGCCTATCGGAGGGACGAGGTGGGAGAGTTTTGCGAACCTGGCAGTGACCCTGCCAAGTACTGGGAGAGGAAGCGGCACGTCTGGCCCTCCCTTTACATTGTAGCGGTGAGGTACCTGGCGTGTCCTCCAACCAGCGTATTTTCAGAGAGGCTCTTCCTCGCAGCAGGGAACATTGGCAGCGAGGGACGGAGCAGGCTCACCATTCAAGACGTGAATGTTCTTTGTTTTATCCGAATGAACGGAGAGTGGTTGCCCAAGGACCCCGTGTCTGGGCCTGCTGGCATTTTTGAGAAACTTTGCAAGGATGTGGAGAGAGACTGTGAACAAGAGTTGGAGGAGGCTGAGTTTTCAGATGATGAGGACGCCAGGCCGTTGCTCCAGAAAACAGTTTTTGATGAGGAACACTGTATTTGACTGGACTCAGTTGCCAGCAGTGGCATACCTAGGCAAACTGGAGCCCTGGGCAAAACCTGAGTTTGGTGCCCCCCCCATGGGCAGCCACCCTCCCCCACCGTGACCAAACAAAAAATTTTTTCCACCAGGTCGTTTCAAAGTCACCATCACATTATAGAACATGCCCCAACTCACAAATCTGAACACAGCAGAAATATTTTTTTGAAAACATTTTCAAAATGCTTTCAAAATAGTAATAATAACCTTTATTAGACATTGAGACAATAAAAGAAATAAAGAAAACAAGCATTGGCAGGATGGGGGTGGATTTAAAAGGAAAATCTGGGGAAATTATTAAGATAGCAGCACCAAAATTTCCAAGTATCTTCATGAAACTGTAATCATGATACCACCCAGGTTTGGTGAAGTTTGGTTCAGGGGGTCCAAAGTTATCGACCCTCAAAGGTGTAGCCCCCATCTCCTATTAGCTCCCTTTGAAACAATGGGGGATGAGGCACTCCCTTTGGGAGTCCATAACTTTGGACTCCCTGAACCAAACCTCACCAAACCTGAATGATATCATCTGGATAGTCTCCCTGAAAAATCCCTGAAATTTTGGTGCTCCTAGCCTAAAAACTGCGCCATCTGCAGGCCAAAAATCCCACAGATGAACCTGCAGTTTTTGCGCCCCCCACAAGGTGGCGCCCAGGGCAACTGCCCACTTTGCCCAATGGGAGGAATGCCTCTGGTTGCCAGTATTGCTGTGCTAAGACCATAGCCATTCTTACTGTGTCTGTGTAAAGTGCTGTCAACTTGCAGCTTGCTTAGGGGTTTTCAAGGCAAGAGACTATCAGAGGTGGTTTGCTATTCCCTGCCTCTGCATAGCTACCCTGGTAGATTCCCGTTCGGGTTCAAACAAGGGCCAACGATGCTTAGCTTCTGAGATCTGACAGGATCAGGCCAGCCTGGGCTATTTGGTTCACTACTGTTCTCACTACTCCCTTCCAAAGGTGCCCATGAAGACCTAACATGGATTGGAAACTTAATTTGAACAGTCAACCACATTTTAAACTGTCATCGATCCCAGGCATAGAGGTCCATTTTCATTCAACGTTGTAATTAATGAAACTCTATGCTGGGGATCATTAGGAAAGGAATTGATAATAAAACTGCAAAGATTGTCATGCCTTTATATAAAGCAGTGGTGCGACCGCACTTGGAGTACTGTGTCCAGTTCTGGTCGCCGCATCTCAAAAAGGATATTGAGGAGATAGAAAAAGTGCAGAGAAGGGCAACAAGGATGATTGAGGGACTGGAGCACCTTCCCTATGAGGAGAGGCTGCAGCGTTTGGGACTCTTTAGTTTGGAGAGGAGACGTCTGAGGGGGGATGTGATTGATGTCTATAAAATTATGCATGGGGTAGAAAATGTTGACAGAGAAATTTTTCTCTCTTTCTCACAATACTAGAACCAGGGGGCATACACTGAAAATGCTGGGGGGAAGAATTAGGACTAATAAAAGGAAACACTTCTTCACGCAACGTGTGATTGGTGTTTGGAATATGCTGCCACAGGAGGTGGTGATGGCCACTAACCCGGATAGCTTTAAAAAGGGTCTTGGGACAGATTTATGGATGAGAAGCCGATTTATGGCTACTCTCAATCTTGATCCTCTTCGATCTGAGGATTGCAAATGCCCCAACAGACCAGGTGCCTGTGGAGCAACAGCCGCAGAGAAGGCCAATAAGGCTCATCCTGCATGTGAGCTTCCAAAGGTTTGGTGGGCCACTGCAAGTAGCAGAGAGTTGGATCTAGATCAGGGGTAGGGAACCTGCGGCTCTCCAGATGGTCACCGACTCCAATTCCCATCAGCCTCTGTCAGCATGGCCAATTGGCCATGCTGGTAGGGGCTGATGGGAATTGTAGTTCCTGAACATCTGGAGAGCCGCAGGTTCCCTACCCCTGGACTAGATGGACTCTGGTCTGATCCAGCTGGCTTGTTCTTCTGTTCTTCTGTTCTTAAATCTTAGGTGGCTCTGCACTGTGCCTATCTGTGTCTGTGGGAACAACACAGTCCTAATTTTGATTCTCTTGCGGTTACTTAACTCTGACATGGCTGTATGGGAGATGTATATCTATGTATGTGAAAACCACTAATATAGTGTTCATTTTTAAAATATGTAATAGAATTCAGGAGAGATTAGAGGTTTTTGTTCATGGGAGGACAACTCGCACTGATATCTTTTTTTTCTTTCTTTTGTATTGCTAAAGTGCAATAGCTTCTTTTTTAAAAAAAATATTTATCATATTTATGGAGGAGCAATATTTGAAGTATGAAAAAGTTGTGGGGTTTTTTTTTTAATCTTCCAGTACGGTACACTGGTACAATTTGAACCCTACTCACAGCACTTTTTTAAACCGGTAAAGTTAGAATGAAAACTTGATTGTGAAACTTAAAAAATAAAAATAAAAGCAGGTTGGACTTGACATTTTACAAGAGTATGTAAAGTGCATATATACTGTTTCCCCGAAAATAAGACCTACTCCAAAAATAAGGCCTAGCATGATTTTTCGGGATTTTTAGAGGATGCTTGAAATATGAGCCCTACTCCACAAATAAGCCCTAGTTACAGATTCCCTGGCGCAGCTGATCCGGTCACGTGGGGGGCGCAAAATCATGGGTAAAAATGCGGCATCCCCTAAAAATAAGCCCTAACACATCTTTTTGGAGCAAAAATTAATATAAAACCCTGTCTTATTTTCGGGGGAAACACTGTACCAGCGCCTCAGGAGTGGGCATGAGCGGACCAAATTCTCCATCGATCCTGGCAAGTCATGCAGTTCTTCTCCTCCACTCCATTTTATATCACAACAACCAGTGGTGGGATCCAAAAATGTTAGTAACAGGTTCCCATGGTGGTGGGATTCAAACTGTGGCGTAGCGCCAATGGGGCTGGGCGGGGCACGACGGGGGCGTGGCCGGGCATTCCGGGGCGGGGCTGTGGCAAGGACGCAGCCGCTGCGCCGGTCCTTGGGCAGGAAACAAATGCACGCAGGCGCAGGCTGCCACGCACGCTGGTGCACCTCCTGCTAGACTGCTTCAAGTTCTGCGCACTACTGCTGAGAGGAGGGGCGTAACTATGGTAAGGCAAAAATCACGTGGCAAAATCACCCATTAGTAACCCCCTCTCGGCACACACAAATAATTAGTAACCTACTCTCGGGAACCTGTGAGAACCTGCTGGATCCCACCTCTGCAACAACCGTGTGAGACAAGTATGGCTGAAAGTAAGTCAGGCAGCCAACTTTCCATGGTAAAGTAGGATTTGCAACCTGCATCTTCTTGACCCGAGACCAGCACTCTAACCACTACACCCCACGGGATCTGATAGGTTAGGGAAGGAGTTAAACCTCTTCTGTTTTTTTTTAAATTTGTGCCAGGATGCTCTGATTCCCACCATTCAGCAAGTCCCATCATCAGCCTGAAGCAGACAGCCAATTTTTGGACTGATAGCTTGATGTGTTATTATACCTACCACAGACAATCATAGCTTTGGTTGCAAAAAGAGGCATATTACAGGACGCAGATTTTGTTCTGCTGCTGACACCATGGGCACCCACCTGAAAAATGTGGGTAACTGTTTCACCAAGGGGCGGGCATGCATCCTGTCACCTTAGTCCTGCCTCCAGTGCAGGATGTTGCAAGTTTTTACCGCTCTGTAGCTGAAGGAGTTCTGAGGAAGGATGCATTAGATCCAGTGGTGGGATTCAAATAATTTAACAACTGGTTGTTTACAAGCACCATTTTAACTACTGGTTCTGCCGAAGTGGTGTGAACCTGCTGAATCCCACCACTGATTAGATGTGATCGTAACGAAACAGGTTTTCTCAGCCCTCAGCAACACTTTCAGTGGCATTCCAGCAGCTAGTCTTTTTCTAAATCCATGGATTATCTCTGTTTAGGATTACACATTGTTTGCTTCAAAACTGAACAGGAGTTCACTGGGCACTTAAGAGACTAAGCACTTTATTCCAGTGTAAACTTTCTTGAGCCACTTCATCAGATGCGTGAAGGGTATATCCCAAGGCCACTGAAGTATACTCCTGAAAGCGAGAGTTCTTGACTTACTCCACAGGGCCACTAGATTTCAGGTTGCAAACTCAGTTTTGGGAAATTCCTGGGGTTCTGGGGAGGAGTTTCATGTGTAAGTTACAGCATAGACTCTGCTCTCTGAAGCTGCCATTCCCTGCAGGGTAACTGATCTCTGAAGAATTATCAGTTATAATTCCTACAGAGGTTCAGGCCCTGCCTGAAGGTTCTTGTAGGGTTGCAACTCCTGCAGGTATTAGGACAGGAGCCTGCGTAGAATAGGGTTTGGATAGGAGAGGGACCTCGGTCTATGCAGTGGTGGGATTCAGCAGGTTCGCACCACTTCAGCACAACCAGTTGTTAAAATGGTGCTTGTATGCAACCAGTTGTTAAATTACTTCAATCCCACCATTGGCCTTATGCCACAGCCCCCATTGTCCAAAGCAGCAGTTTTCTCCAGGGGAACGGAGTTCTGTTTTCTGGAGGACAGTTAATAATTCTGGGTGGCTCTCTCCAGGCCGCACCTGGAGGTTGGCAACCTTAACTGGGCTCTGAAAGAGGCGACATTGTTCTTTGCTCCCAGTAGCTAGTAAAGGGTTAAGCTAGTGACAGAGCTGCTGATCCTAGAGAGGAAGCAAAAAGGTAAGGGGAGAGACACTGGAGTCCTCCCTCCTTTCCCCTCCTCCTCCTCTCGCCTGGTGGGGTCTACCGTGGCTCGCGGCGACGCTGGAGGATCTGGGGGATGCCTGCAAGGGTAAAGAGCACCCCTCACCCCACCCCGATGGGCAGCCCTGCACAAGGGGCTTTTCCTGGGTCTGGCTTGCAGAGGAGGGCAGGGGGAGGAATTCAGGCTGGCCCCTGCTTTCTTCCCAACTCCGGATCTGGCCACTGGGGCTGGATCTGCAGCAAGGAGCAGGACTGGAAGGGATCGTATTTCCCTCCAGGCTAAATTCCCGTCGCAGATCAAAGCCTTGTTTAAAAGCACAGGAGCAGGGCGGACTGGATCTGCTGCTGGGCTTTTGGCAACCCGGTGGGTGGGCATCAGGGCAGATTCGAGTGTGGCGGGAGGGGGGGTTGGAGGTGGCTACATGGAGACCACCGCCTTCCCCCCCCCCTCCCCCATACGAGCAAGGGAAAGGCTCCTGACCCCTGTGAGTCTTTCCCTTGGGGAGTTTCTGCAGAGCCCTGAATGCAAACTGAATCCCACTGAGAGTCCTATATGCAATGCTATCGGGGGAAGGGAGGTTTCAGCTTACTCTTTTCCTTGCTCTGATCAGTGGGGTTCCATTGGAGCAAGAGTGGGCATACAAAAGCTACCTAAACATGGGAGACACCTCAGGGCCTTCCCAGTGTGAGTCATATAAACTGGTTCCTGTGGGGCCAGGATATCAGGATATCCACTCCCCACGTGCCCTCTTCCAAATCCACTTTCATCCCTCCCCTCTCTGGGGGGTTCTGCTTTCCTTGAATGGGCCATGTTTTGAGAGCAGAAAACACAAAGTACAGACATTAAAATAAGTCCTAGGAGACTGCAAAGCCCCTCCTGTGGTGGGCAGAGTTGTATGGGGGATGAAAAGCTGGGTCTGGTGAGGGGCTTAATATTCCCCACAGGGTGTGGGCATCTGTGACCGGGACGCTTTTCTCTCGCTGTTGAAGTTCACAGTTAAGAGAGTGTGAGCTGGGAAGGCTGGGTTTCCAATGTCAAGGAGAAAATAAAGGGCCACAGCACTTACTAAGAGAAAAAATAAATAAAACCAAGCCCAGTGGTGCAAGTAAAGTGAAAATATTTTTTATTATTCTGTTAAAACTCCTTATCAGTTTCCCCAACAGGCAACTTCTGGGACATCCGTAATATATACTATGCAAATACATTACTGTGTTCTCAGAAATAGCAATGGTTATTTAATTAAAATATGCAAAATAACAGAACACTGTTAAAAATCAAAATTACAATTTGTACTGTATAGTATGAACTAGGTACCAAACCATTAAGTATAACTGTTAGATCTTATTCTGTCCTTATGAGAGAAAGGAGAGAGAAAGACATGTGTACATAAAAGAGATAAGATAAGCTGCCCAGAACACAACAGGTTTTGTCTCAGTTTTAAAAGAGTTTTTCTTTGGACTAGATGCATATTAGTATCATCTTGCAGTGCTTCTTCAATAAGAGTACGAGTTCAGTAGCAATTGCCAATGAAAGGATCCTAGTATATACCAGTGTTTGTTTGACAGAATATCTCTCTATTTTACATGTATGTGTTAAGTGCTGATTTAGGGTGAATCTATCAATGAATGGACCCTGACCTGGAAGGCCCAGGCTTGCCTGATCTCACAAGATCTCAAAAGCTAAACAAGGTTAGCCCTGGTTTGTAATTGGACAGGAGACCACTAAGCAATACCAGAGTCTCTATGCAGAGGAAAGCAATGGCAAACCACCTGTGTAAGTCTCTTGCCTTGAAAATCCTATTACGTCACTGTAAGTTGCTGTGGTCTTGCAAACTGAGGTCTGTCACTTTGATTGAGTCTATTCATCTCAGGTTGAGTCTTCCTCTTCCTGCTGCCTTCAATTTTTCTTGGAATTCGTGTTTTTTCTGGCAACTCTTGTCTTCTTATAACATGTCCAAAGTACAACAGCCTCAGTTTAGTCATTATAGCTTCTAGGTTTAATTGGATCTAGAACACCTTTATTTTGTCTTTTTGGTGGGCCATGGCTCCTCCAACACCACATTTCAAATCAACGCAGCTTTCTTCCAGCCAGCTTTCTCATTGTCCGACTTTCACACCCATACATAGGGATACTGTGGCATAAATTATCTTGGTCTTGGTCACCAGCGACATGTCTTTACACTTCAGAATCTTTTCTACCTCTTTCATGAGTGTCCTTCCCAGTCTCAAACACCTTCTGATTTCTTGGCTGCAATTTCTCTTGCTTAAGGATAGAACCAAGGAATAGAAAAATTTAACCGTTTTAATGTCTTCATTGCTGACCTTAAAGTTGACTAATTCAGTAGTCATTACTTTTGTCTTGTTCATGTTGAGCTGTAATCTTGCTTCGGCACTTCTTTAACTTTCATCGGCAGTCATTTCAAGCCTTCACTATTCTCTCCCAGTAATGAGGTATCACCTGCGTATCTCAAATTGTTAGTGTTCCTTCTACCAATTTTCATCCCACCTTCCTCTAATCTAGCTTTCATTATGATATATAGATTGAAAGATAGGAAGATACCATTCCATATTGTGCCCTAAAAGTAGTCACTTGTCCAGAGTACAGGCAGGTGCATCAAAGCAATCAGATCTTGTGGCACACCCATTTATCTTGAAATCTACCATAGCTTTTCAGGATACACACAGTCAAAATCTTTGGTGTAACCTGTGACGCACAAGCTGATTTTCTTCTGAGATTCTCTCATATGGTCCAGGAACCAACATAAACTTGCAATATGGTCTCTTCCTTTTTTGAATCCAGCTTGAACATCTGACATTTCTTGTTCTATATACGGTACCAGTCTTTGTTGCCAACTCTGTCCCCATATCCATTCTGACTGACAATATAGTCATTAACGCCAGTCATGCCATCCTAGATTCATTCGCATGTTATCTTCCAAACATTAAATATGCCATCAAATCTCACCAATGCTGTTCCACTCTCTACATCAGATGAACAGGGTCCCTACACAAAATACACCCGTCCCTACACAAAATAATAAATGTGAATCTGACGGTAAAAATAACCCATGGGAGAATACCCAGTAACCAGTGGGGGAACATTTTAATCTTCCAAGTCATTCCATTCCTGATCTAAGAGTAACAGACGTCAAACAAGGAAACTTTGAATTCAGAGAATAAAAAGAGTTTGTTCATGTGATATGACTACTGTTGAAACACTTGACCATTCTCTGTTTCGATGCCCTAAATACAATAAGATACGCATGAAATACATGAATTCCATTTTCTTACAATGTTCTCAGTGGCATGAGTGTTATAAGATACCCAATCTCCTGAACAGCTCTGATGTACTCTTTTGTGAAACTGTTGCAAATTTTATCCTGGAAATTAGTAATTTTAACTGTATTTCTTAACCTTGTTTTGTTTTAAAATTTTGTCCTGTTTTATATGCCAATAAAGGCTTGTGCTGTGGGAATTCAGAGAATAACAGGATTGCTGAACTTGAGTTTAGAAGGAGTTCTCAACAAAGGAACCCCACGCCCCCAGGGCTAAATAGAGACATAGGGTTCTTATCTCACTACAGATGCTAATTGTCTGCCCCCAAGCATTTTCCCTCTGCTCTAATCAAGCAGATATTGAATTCTTTCTTAACACCATCCCTCTCATATAAATAATGCTTAGAGGTCTCTATTCCAACAAAGTTATCCTCTAAAGCTGTGTTATTGTTGTTAATCACCTGGACCCGCAGCTATCTGGGAGAAAGCTTTGTGTTTTTGTGTGGGTGTGTACATGCAGGAGATCTCCATCCAAATAGCACAGTGGGGAAATGTTCTTGGGAACCACTGCCAGTTGAAACAGAGCTTGTGGCCTGCAGGCTGGACTATTCTTAGGACAGCTTTTTGGGAGTCTCTTTTGAAGAACAAAAGCACTTGCTCATGTGCCAATTTTGCTGCCCTTCAGAATATCAGTGTGTCCATACAAGGCAGGCTAGGTGGGAAAATTCTTAAAACAAATCCTAAACGGGTATGTAAATGGTGCACTCGATAAATAATCGTGGGTGTGTAAAGTGAGATCAAGTCGGCAACTGACAACCCTGTAGGGGTTTCAAGGCAAGTGACTAAAGCAGAGGTGGTTTGCCGTTGCCTTCCTCTGCAAACTGTGGTGGTCTCTCATCAAAGTACCGACTCTGCTTAGCTTCTGAGATCTGATGAGATCAGGCTATACCCGGGGTCTGCAACCTGCGGGTCTCCAGATGTTCATGGACTACTGTGATGGAAAATAGTCAGCTGAACTATGTACTAGCTAGAAACATGTGATATTATGCAACCAGTATTATTAGGAAGCTGAAGTATGTGAACATGGAGTTTACAGACTTCATCTCAAAAAGGGGCGTGTCATGGAATGATGCTATCCCTACAGCAAAGGGAAGAAGCCAGCATATGACTGTGTGAAAAGCATCTCTTTGCCTCTTTGATCTCCCCTGAGGACAGGGAAACTATGCAGGAGGTGCCAGGGATGAAACTTCCAAAGGCCTAAGTTACCTTGTGGCCTGAACAGAGTTTTCCTGAGAAGGGGAAAACAAAGGGTTTTGGAATTCCATCTTGAGACGTGGTCAGAGAAGCATCTCTTGGCCATGGGTTCCCGGAATGGGGACAAAAAACCAAAAGGAATGTGACCAGTTGAGCAATCTCTTACTGCATTTATGTTTTATTTCTTTGTTTTGAACTTTTACGATAAATCCTTGAACAATCAGCTGGTCTGGAGTCATTAGGAGGGAAAAGAACCCAAGACCGAGGTGAGATAAGAGTGGCTCTCCCAAGCATAATCTCAGCCTCAGTCGTCATAACTACAAGTCCCATCCACCCCTGCCAGCATGGCCGCAGGTTGCAGACTCCTGGGCTACACTGTACCATTCCACATTCCCAATAAAGCATTGGAGATGTTAAAAAAAAAAGTCTGATGTAGTTTTACGTGTAATTTATGTATCTGGCCTGCAAAAACTAAACAGTGGACTCAATGTCATTTTTGTTTCTTCTCTGTTTCCCGTTTCTCTGGGTTTTTTTTCCCCAGGGAAGAGCGTAATCTAGAACACTGTGATTCATGTGCACCGTTTTCTATAGGAGCAATATCACTGAGCCATCATCCAATATGAAAACGGAGGGGCGGAGCACTGCACTGGGGGAAGCACCGAAGGGGAAAGCAAAATCTTTTCAAACCCTCCAGGCTGCAAGTGTGGGGGAGTTCCTTCAGAGGACAGCAGGAGATTTGATCCCTCAGCAAGTAAGGGACGGTTCTCTTTCCCTTGCCCAGTGGGAAGCCCAGTGGCAGGAGTTTCTCATGACATTGGAGCCTCCTCATTCTCGATGGGGAATCCCACACTTGCCAGAGAAACCTTCGCCTTGGCACGATGCCAAGGCCTTTCTGACCTCCTTTGAGCAAGTAGCCGAAGCCTGTCAGTGGCCTGCGGAAGAGCGAGTGAATCACCTCCTGCCGGCCCTCAGTGGAGAAGCCGAGAAGGCCTACGTCAGCCTGGATGTCGGAGACAGAGAGGATTATGGGAAGGTGAAATCGGCCATTTTGCAAAGAGACGCCATGAGCAGGGAGAAGCAGCGTGAAGAGTTCAGGCGGTTCTGCTACCAGGAGGATGAGGGGCCAAGGGGGGCTTACCTCAGACTGCGGGAAATGTGCCGCAGGTGGCTGAGGGTGGAGCATCACAGCAAGGAGCAGATCTTGGAGCTTCTGATCTTGGAGCAGCTGCTGAGCATCCTGCCCCCAGAGATCCAGGGCCAAGTGAGGGAGAGCGGCCCTGAAAGCTGTTCTCAGGCGGTGGCCCTGGCCGAGATGTGTCTCTTAAGGCAGCGGGAGGCCGAGAGCCAGGGAAGTCAGGTGAGGCCTTTCTGCTGTGTGGGTCCTGAGTGTGGGAGGTCCTGCAATATAATGGATGGTGGAAGGGGAACATGAGGGGTGGTCTCTGGCCAGTGGCCTTCCTTCCCTGGAAGCTCAGTCCAGATAAGGCTAAAGCGTTGTGGGAGAAGCAGTGTCTCTTGCTCTAGGAGGAGGCAGATGCTTTGCCTTGATGAGATTCAGCTCCCCCTGAAAGAGCAGAGCCTTAAATTGTATTATATTGCAGCTATTTTTGGAGGAAGTTTGGGAAGTGGGTATAAATGAACCAAGCAGCATTTGTGAGCTGCCCGGCCAGATCTCTCTTTCTCAGAGGTTTCCTGCTTGTGGATCAGGCTGAGTCCTGCCTCAGAGGTGGGATCCAGCAGGTTCTCACAGGTTCCCGAGAGTAGGTTACTAATTATTTGTGCGTGCCGAGAGGGGGTTACTAATTGGTGATTTTGCCACGTGATTTTTGCCTTCGTTACGCACCTCCTCCGTTCCTCAGCAGTAGCGCGCAGAACTTGAAGCAGTCTAGCAGGAGGTGCACCGGTGTGCGTGGCAGCCCAGGCTCCAGCTCATGCAGTAATTTTGTTTCCCCTGCCCAAGGATCCCATGAGAGCTGGCTAAGGGGCCCTTGCCACAGCCCCCCTGCCTCCAGGAATGCTCCCCGGCTTCCTCAGAATGCCTCGCCATGCCCCTACTTCATGCCCTGCCTTAGCCCTCGCAATTGGGGCTAATGTACCACAGTTTGAATCCCACCACCATGGGAACCTGTTACTAAAATTTTTGGATCCCACCACTGTCCTGCCTCCTTTTTCTTCGTTTGGTTTTTTTAATTCTGATCCGTCAAAAGGCGGCTTCTCAAAAACCTGGGTGTTCCTGAAGGATCCTGTATCGTGATCTGTCCTTCTCACACATCTTCTAAGTTTAGGGCAAGGGAGAGAACCTTCCCCTCCGTCTCCCCACCACTCCATCCCCAATTGTGTATCTCTACCCTGACAAGAATCCTCTCTGCTGCTGCAGGTGGCCGTGGCGGAAGCAGCTGAGAGCGCTTCTGAGGCAGGCCAGGCTCCGTCCGAGGGCGAGTGGAGGCAGGTCTTGGTGGACATCAAGGAAGAAGAGGACTCAGAGGACAGCCTGCTGGGTAAGGAGGGAGTGGCTCGAAAGGTCCTTCCGGGGCTGACCTCAGCTGTGATTCCTTTTCTCTGTTCAGGAGTGGCTGTGTCTGGATATTCTTTATACTGTTGGACATTCTAGGTAAATCAAATGTAACTGGTGCCTAAATGCAAAAGCAGTCCAAAAGTTAAGGATGTCAGAAAGACCCTGCTGGGTGGAACCTGTCTAGTGTGGTTTCCTCTTTCCTGCACTGGCCAGATAGATACAGGGGTAGAAAAGCTTGGAGGGAAAAGAGGGGGACAAAAATGTGAAGGAGTGAAAGATGGAGGACACGTTAATCTGCCTGATGAATCTCAATCAAGCCATCAAGGTCAGTAGCGTCTACTCAAATGGTTAGCAGTTCTCTGGAGTCTCAGACAGAGCAGCAGTGGCGTAGGAGGTTAAGAGCTCGTGTATCTAATCTGGAGGAACCGGGTTTGATTCCCAGCTCTGCCGCCTGAGCTGTGGAGGCTTATCTGGGGAATTCAGATTAGCCTGGACACTCCCACACATGCCAGCTGGGTCTCCTTGGGCTAGTCACAGCTTCTTGGAGCTCTCTCAGCCCCACCTACCTCACAGGGTGTTTGTTGTGAGGGGGGAAGGGCAAGGAGATTGTAAGCCCCTTTGAGTCTCCTGCAGGAGAGAAAGGGGGGATATAAATCCAAACTCTTCTTCTTCTTCTTCCACAACTCCTGCGACCTGATTCTTTTAACCTGAGATGGCGGGGATTGAAGCTGAAATCTTCTGCAGAAGCTGTACCCCTGAGCCCCTGTGGAGAAACCTGGGGAAATGAGAAACCATGGCCAGTAGAGAGGAAAAGAGGATAGGGGGGAAGTCTGAAAGGAGAGATAAGATGGGGGTCAACTGGGGAAAGAGGATTATCCTCCAATGCAATTTTTGCAGGTCCTCGAATTGTCTTTTGATCCTTTTGATGAAATTCAGAATTCTACAGCCAAGTGCTAGTATAAGGCAAAAGGGTATAAAGCAATAATTTAAAGCTACCCAAAAGCAATCTTGGAAAACCTCGTAACAATGTGGATTTCTCTCAGAGTACATCCCATCTTTTTGGGGCTACCACAGAAAAAGCCCTGGTCTTGATCTGAAACGGCACAGTCAGAAATGACTTGGATTCAATGCAAATATTGCAGTACTTCCTTGCCCACATACAGCCATTCAGGAGCACAAGCCCTTCTTTAATGCCGAAAGAGTGTGCTCGTGCTGTTGAAAGGCAGATTGGGGCTCCCTGAGGACATTCTCTGTCGAGAACTACAACTTCCAGAGTTCCTTGTCCACAGGCAAGTGGGAGGGACTGAGCATCTAATGATCAAGGCCTTTGATCTGAGGGACAAAGGGAACCAATGGTGACGGCTGGTTGGATTTATAGGCCTAAAATATTCATGAGGCCAGGGAGTCTACTGTCCATGACAACCGATTTGTGTAGTCTGATGCTCCAAGGCTAACCCTTCTTCGCTCCTGAACTCTGATGAGATAAGGCTAATCGGGAGTATTGGGGCTGCTATTGATCCATTAGAATTAATAAAATAAGCATTGACTAGATAATACTTGAGGACCAACCAATATGCTAGAAAAATAACCATCTTCATAAGACAACTTTTTGAAACTTCCTGTTATATTCAATCAAAATAACAAAGGAGGGGGAAAGTTGTGGCACAGTGGAAAACCCACAGACAAATGGTTAAAAACAAACCAATTAAACCAGGCTATGGTGTAATTTCAGAAATGTAGAAAGTGCAATTTCAGAATTAAATAGCAGCTTTTCATAACCCATTTATGGGATGGGAGCATGGCATGTGTGAGGCAGGAGGGCAAACTTCAGTGTTTCTAGACCCCGACATACTGCTTCATAGTTAGAATGTTGATGAGAATTCTGTGGTAACATTACTGTAGTCTGACAATCTGATGCTTTAACATTTGAACTGCTGAATTTTAGTAAACAAAGTTACCAACCTGTAGTTGCCCATTGAATTGCCGGGTTTCTCCTCATAAGGCCCTGGTGTCCACCCTCTGCTCTCCAAAATTTGAGGGAAATTCACGTGCCTTGATGGGGACTGCAGTTTATTTATTTTCTTATTCATATTTTCGTTCATTCTGTTCACAGTCCACCCTTCCCTTTTGGGCTCAGGGCAGCTTCCAGCATAAAATAGCAATAAAATCAATACAGTATCTAATATAATTTCATCCACATGGTGTTGAAATTCATTGAGATAAAAAGGTAGATATCCTAAACTCCTAATTCATACCAACAGAAGAAAGCAGAAAAAAGCAGGAAAAAAAATAAGGCCCCTTCTGCACACACAGAATAATGCACATTCAATCCACTTTCACAATTGTTTGTAAGTGGATTTTGCTATTCTGCAAAATGGATTGAAAGTGCATTATGCTGCATGTGCGGAAGGGGCCTAAAGGAGGGAAGGGGGAAAGAAAAATAACATTTAGTGTTTGAGCATGCATGGCAAAAGCAGGCATGGCGCATAGCAGGTCGGGAGAGGGTGGAAGGTGGAATCTTCACACATAGGCACCAGTCTCTCTTTCAAGTAAACAGTGATGACTTCCCAGTTTGAAGAGGGGAAGGAAAAAGGAAGGATGTAGAACTTTCTCCACAGTATGGCCTGGCCAGGCAAAAGGTGTCATCAGCCACACATTTGAGGTAGGAAACAAAAGAGATCCAGACCACTTTTGTGTATGTGTGTAAAGTGCTGTCAAGATCCAGCAGATGACAGCCCTGTAGGGTTTTTCAGGCAAGAGATGAATTTAAGTGATTTGCCGTGGCCTACCTCTGCCTGGTAACCCTGGACTTCCTTGATGGTCTCCCATCCAAGCATGAACCAGGGCTGACCCTGTTTACATTCCAAAATCAGACGAGATCAGGCTAGCCTGGGCCCTCTGGGCCGAGACCAGTTAGGAGCAACCAATTTGAGACTGGGCTTCTTTCAGGAGTGTTTTAACTGCCTCTCTCTCTCTGTCTTTGTTTAAGTTGGTGAAATGCTCGAGAATAAACGGGATGGGGGACTCCAGGCATTATTATCAGCACAATGCAGGAAAGAAGATGTGAAAGGAAGCTTCATGAATGGCAACGTACCAGTGAGGCAGGACAGAAACAGCATCCCACAGAGGAGAGATAAACCTATTCCTTGCCAAGTAGGGGACTTCCAGGAAATCCCACTTCATCAGGAAAAGCCATCTCAAAAGAGGACTGACCTTAGTGCTCACCTTTATGGAGGAGAAAATCAAAATGAAAGCATGGGGCTTGAAAAGAGCTTCGGCCAGAGCTTCAACCTGATTTCACACCAACAGACACCCTCAGTTGAGAGACTGTATAATTTCTCAGAGTGCAGAGAGAGTTTTGGCTGGAGAACAGTTCTCACTTCACATCAAGGAATTGACGAGGGCGAAGAGCCAGATGAGTTTCCGGAGTATGAGAACGGCTATAGTTGGGAATCGCACGCAGCAGGGGAACCCGATCAGATCTCCGAGGCTGGAAGGAACTCCAGTGACTGCTTAACCTTTGCTGTGTCTCAAAGAATGCACCCAGCGGAGAGACGGTATAAATGCCCAGAATGCGGAAAGACGTTTCGGCGAGCAGCACACGTTCAGCAGCATCAGATAATCCACACTGGGGAGAAACCGTATCAGTGCTCCGAGTGCGGGAAGAAGTTTACTCGGCTTCCGTACCTGCAACAGCATGAAAGAATCCACACCGGGGAGAGACCATACGAGTGCTCTGATTGTGGGAAAAGCTTCAGTCGCCGCCGAAGCCTCACTGTGCATCAAAGAGTTCACACGGGCCAGAGGCCTTTCGAGTGCTCTGAGTGTGGAAAGAGGTTCAGTTTCAGTTCCCATCTTCAACAGCATCTGAGAATCCACACTGGGGAGACTCCGTATCAGTGCTCAGAGTGCGGGAAGGCCTTCCGCCACCGCATAAGCCTCACCGTGCATCAAAGGGCGCATAAAGGAGAGAGACCTTTTAAATGCTTAGAGTGCGGAAAGAGATTCAGTCGGACATCTTACCTGCAAAAGCATAGAAGAATCCACAATGGAGAGAAACCTTATGAGTGTTCAGAGTGTGGAAAGAGGTTCGGTATCAGGTCCTACCTTCAGCGGCATCGAAGAATCCACACAAGGGAGAGACCATATCAGTGTTTGGAATGCGGAAAAAGTTTTATTCAGCTGTCACACCTTCAGGAACATCAGACAACCCATATGCCCCAAACCACATAGCAGCTCAGTTTGAAGCAAGAGATTTTCTGCTAAATTGATGCTCTAGTCTAGTTGATGGACAAGTCTCCCTTACGGCTTCTAACTTTATTCAACCGAAAATGCCAGGAAGGGAGCCTTGTACTCTTACATGGTTAGGTGAGGTGCTACTTTGATTGCCCAGGATGTCGAGGTCAGAAATTAGTTTCCCAAAGAAGGGCCTTTTTAGCACTTGCTCCTGGTTCGTGAGTTCTCTGTCTATGGAAATTTAAATAGCTTTTGACTACTAGGAAATTGGTAACAAATGTCTGTTTTTCAAAACTTATGCGGGAATGGGTTAGATAATGAAATTAGATATCTCTGTGGGCTCTGCTACTAGCATAAGTCAGTGTGAATAACTGGCATCCCAAATTCACAAATGGCTTAGCCTTGACAGGGAGGCCAAAGAGGACAGAAGGATCAAAATGGCTGTCAGGCATAATAGATTTTCTCTCTGACCATCATTGGTTGAATCACAAGGGGATTTGCCAGGCAATGAGGATAAAATCCAGGAGTGGTGAACTTTAAAAAATGATCTGTGTTTCTCTGCCAGTTTGAGCACCTGAGAAGAACTATAACCTAGCAGAGGGTGGGAGTTACATGTTGATAAATGGTGCTGTTTTCACAGATCTCTTCAAATGTATAAAAATTAAAAGGTGCCTGTCTCTGTGTTTGTGGTAGACATAACTAGTCAGAAAATAAAGCTAGGTGTTTGAAAATTGAACATCAATGCCTGAGCCATTATTGGAGTTAACACTAATGCTTGCATGATCATGAGAGTTGCACTGCCAAAGATGAAGGGAATTGGGATATCCTGGCCCAGGTAGTTTTTAGACACACACATGCATACTACCATTATTGTTATTTGCAGTGAAAGCTGTGAGTGTCTGTGGTACACATAACTCATCTAGAAAAAAACCCAAGATTTTGAAAATTAGCCATTTATCTCAGGATGATACTGAAAGGAGTTTCAGCACAAACAATGAGGGGATCCAGACATCTTCGCTCAGGGTATCTCCAGATGCACCACCCCTGCTTTTTACAACAGAAGCAAAGATTTCTGTGGCAGACGTAACTCATCCAAAAGTAAAATTAAGGATTTCCAAATTTGATGATCAAGGTTTGCAGGGCCAGACATGAAGGGAATCACAACCTCCTGGCCCAGGTTATCTCCAGAACATGACTCTGCTGTACAAATGCTAAGTATGATTTTGCAAAAGATAATCGGGAAATACACAAAATCAACAGAAATGCTTTCTTCCCACCACTCAAAGTAAACAGTGTAGGGTAGGATAGTACTGAATGGTGGCCATTTAATCGTCATCATTTAAAACAAAAAGGAGTCTTGCGGCAATTAAAACTAACATATTTGGAAGCATAAATTGAGGGGTGGGATTAGAATGCACTATGTCCAAGAGGCGTAGCTAGACTAGAGTGTGCCCGGTGCACATTCTGCCCCCCCCGCGGCACCCCAACCCACTTACTTTTAAGAAAGGAGCAGGCCGGAGAAGAAGGCCGGAAGCCTGCCTGCGTTGCCTGGGCCTGGTGGGAACTACATTTCCCAAAAGCCCCTACGTCGGTAAACGAAAAAGCCCCTGGGAAATGTAGTTCCCACCAGACCCAGGCAACGCAGGCACGTTTCCGGCCTGCTCCATTCCTAAAAGTAAGTGGGGTGGTGTCCGTGGGAGCCGGGAGGGGGATTTTTCCGCTTCCCCACGCGGACTAGGAAATGCAGGCCCCTGGATGGCGCAAGCGACCCCTCACCCCCTGGTGGCTTTGCCACTCAGTCAGGAACATATACACACAATAGCCAGAATGGTAATGCTCGATTAAGACATGGGAATGTTCTGGATGAAGTTTGCTGGATGACTTCATAAAAGGAAGCCATGGCGCCAGGGGCGAACCTAGGCAAACTGGAGCCCGGGGACAAAACCTGAGTTTGCCCCCCCCCCCGCGAATAGGCGGCCACCCTCCCCCACCATGAACAAACAATTATTTTTGCACCATCTCACAAAACACCTCCCACTCCCAGCAAAACATACCACCAACTCTTTTCCTAATTTCCTAATCACAACAACCCTGGGTGAGGTAGGCTTGTTAGCCTGAGAAACAACTCCAAGCCAGTGCAAGTGGTTATTATGCATGTAAATCTCTGACAAACCACCCCCAGCAAAACATTTACCAAACAAATGTCAGCATCTTCTCTCTCAAAAACACCTCCAGTGGAATCCACTCCCCAAACAGCATCACTTTCAGTGGTGTGCTTTAACCAGGGAGCTCAGATTCTTCTTTTAAGTCCACCTTTAAAGGGAGAATCTTAAACTCTGGGTTAAACAGGGAACATGATGCTGTCCCCCACCCTGAAACAAATACCCACTTTTGAGGGAATGGAGATTTAGATGAAACAAATACCAGATTCAGCTGGAATCTGGGCAAATTTGGGCACATTTGGACAAAAAGTGTCCACTCGCGTCCCGCCCAACATGAACAAATGTGAATGCAAGGCATTTGGGCTCTTTGGGGGTGGTGGTATTTTATATTGCCTGCAGGGAGGGAGATTTTTAGAAAGCTAACAAGCACCATGATTCCTGAGAGACATCATCCAGACACTGCTCTGGATGATACTCACCTAAGTTTCCAGTGATGTTTTGGTTCAGGGGAAGCTATGGGACACCTGGAAATGCTCCCCATCCCCATTGTTTCTAATGGGAGCTAACAGGAGATGGGGGCTACCCATTTGAGGGACCATAACTTATCCCCCTGAACCTAATTTCACTGAAACCCGGGTGGTATCACAAGGGGAATAGTTACCAGATGATACCCTGAAATCTTTTGGTGTCACTCTAGTTTTAAAAATACACCCCTTACAGGCACCCTGCAAGAAAGTTGCCTAAGATCTCTTTGTTTTGTAGTGACTTTGCCTCCATTGCAGCCACAATGGGAATTTCTGGAGTGTGAAGGCAGGCTGCAATACACTTCTTGGAAGATAGGAGGCACCTAGACTTTCAGGGTGGCTCCCAGGAGGGCCTCCTGGTAACATCATCCAGGTTTGGAGGCCTTTACTTCTGGGGGGTTTAATCTTGAAATGGCCCCTCAAAAGTGCTTCTTATGTTTCCACTCTAATACTCCTGCACATGAAAAGCTCATGTGGGGCTGAGTTCTCTCAGTAACTCTCTCAACTTCCCCCACACTCAGAAGCAAAGCTTACCAAGCTTGGATGCTATTACCTGCTGGGCCTCTTGGAGCCACTCCTTGAAAGTCCGGCTTCTATCTTCAAAAATGTGTGGTCAGCAAGCTACACACTCAGAAATTCCCAGAATCTGCCATAGTTCTTCAGTGTCTCTATGGTGGTTACATTATCTTTTCCCACCATAGACTTCAATGGGTTTCTGTTGCCTAGTCATGCTCGTGGTAGAGGTTTCAACAGGAGGCAATGGATAAGTGGTCTTGTCCCTGGGTGGGGGGTACCAAAGTTCTGCCTAAGCTGAATAATGCTGTGGGCACTCAGGTTCACCTTCGACTTGGTGCCCAAGCAGCATTTTAGAAAGTACCTTTGGTTGGTTCCTTCTTGTGATGAGACTCACACCTCAGCAGCCCCTGCAGGAAATGCCCCCCACCCAGAGCAAGACCCCTACCACAGTGCCTCCTGTAATTGAAACCTCTACCACAGAGCCAATCTGGGGCTACAACAGAAAGCCCCATAGAAGTCTAAGTGGAAAGGCACTCTTCCCACCCCAGAACTCTTGCTGAAGAGCCTGGTAGACTCTGGGGAATCACCTTCTGAGGTGTAAGCACTGGCATGTACATTTTGGAAGATACAGAGGCACCAGACTCTCAAGGTGGTCTAAGAGGTCTCAGTAATGGCCAGCATCCAAGCTTCTGGGTGTGAGCCTTTGGTTTCCTGGAGTGGTGTGGGGAACGTGAGTTGAGAGGAGTTCTGAGAGAATCCCAGTCCGTGCAGGCTCTCTCTCAAGTGCAGGAGCCTGGAAACAAAATAACAGCCCTTTGGGGCCCATAGCAAATTGAACCCCCCAGAAGGAAAGGTCTCTATGCCTGGATGTGCTATTACCAGTGAGGGCTTCCTGGAGCCAAATTCAGCTTGAAGGTCTGGTGCCTCTATCTTCAAAAAATGCAGCCTGCCTTCAGCGACATCTTCAGTAAATTCCCATTGGCTACAAATGGAGCAAAAGCCACCGCAAAACAAAGAATCTTTGGGCAACTTTTCTTTGGGGTGCTCAGTATAAGTGTATTTTAGTGACACTGAAAATTTCAGGGTATCATCTGGTAATTATTCGATGAGCTAATCACCCAAGTTTGGTGAAGTTAGGTTCAGGTAGGGACCAAAGTTATAGTCCTCCTCTAAAATGGGTAGTCCCCTATCTCCCGTTAACCCCAGTATTGAAAAAACAACAATGGGGATGGGGGCACCCTCTTTAACCAAGTAACTCTGTTTCCTGAATCCGTATGTAAACACATCACCAAACTCTGGGTGGTACTCATCAGGACAGTCCTTCTGGATGGTACCCTTGAAAATCTTGGTGTTGCTAGCCTTAAAAAATACCGCGCCCCTGCAGGCTGTGAACAACGTGAAAAACACTCAACAAAATTTAAAAAATGGCACAATAAACGCATCTCTTGAAATGGTATGGCGCCGCCCCATGTGACTACAA
Source organism: Sphaerodactylus townsendi (assembly GCF_021028975.2). NCBI lineage: Eukaryota > Metazoa > Chordata > Lepidosauria > Squamata > Sphaerodactylidae > Sphaerodactylus > Sphaerodactylus townsendi. The sequence continues at coordinate 12,631,902 of NC_059427.1, forward strand.
TAAATGGGGCTTCCGGGGACATAGGGTACCCCCTGTCACCTTTAGGGCAGGAACGATACTGCATGGCATTTCTAAGCTCTGGTACAGCCTCTTCAAGAAGGTTGTTAACACTAGGGACATTTGGAGGGGTCTTTAATTGCATGTGCGGTGGAGAGAGCATTAAGCTACCACTTCAAGTCACTTTGATTTAAGTATGCAACATTTGTCTTCTTTGTAGTCCCGCTTCTTGGCCCTTTCTGGCTTTTAACCTTCATACCTGTGCAGTTGTTTCCAAATCTCTACCATTTTCTGCCAGTAATGTGAAGCCATCATCTACATATCTCCAAATCTTCATTAATGTTCCTTCCATCGGGGTTTCTCTATCATCTCCCACCTTCATATAAATCTTATAATCCAGAGCCCCTCCAAGCGACTGTGGTGGATCTTCGACCTTAGGGTCTCGACGTGAGGGTCCAACCTGGCATGCAGGTATTCCTGCAGTGACAGCCGAAAGCGCTAGGACTCGCGTGGTCTGTCTCGGGCTCACCCTTCCTGCTCACCGCGATAACCCCCCCTTTTTTGAGCTCAATTAGGAGGTGGAAACTTCCTGACGTAACTCCTCGGGCTGCACCTCAAGCTGAAGTCGGCAGAGCGCGGAATCTCCCTCGCCTCGACTCTCCGCCAGCCTGCCAATCAAGCAGTGCAGGTGCATTTCCTCGCCATGCGCAGAACGGGAGACTCGTGTATGCAGTGAGAAAGCCGCCAAGGATTTCTAAAAAAAAAAAAATCCTACATAGCCTCGTACTGCCGGGTAAACGTAAAAAAGGGAATGCACACTAACGCCTTTCTCTCGGCCATAGAACGTGCAGTTTCAATCGGGAAATGAGAGGAGCCGGAGAAGATGCGAGAGGTGAATCCGCCATTTCCTGAACTCGGGTCCGGAGACATCGAAGTCAGCTGCCAAAGGTTGTGGATAGCAACCAGAGGAGTTGGAGCCTTCAGTGTAATGATTTCCAAAGACACGAAGTCGAACTCCCTAAGTTGCCTTGCTGCCTCTTGGGCATGGAGGGGCCCCTAAAGTATATACTGTTCTGTATAATAGATTTGAGAGAGAGGGATATTACATACCTCGTCTGAATGGGAAATGACACCCTAAACCCAGTGGTGGGATTCAAATAATTTTAACAAATCCGTTCCAAAGTGGTGGAATCTCTAACAATTTAACAACTGAAGTTGCCATAAGCACCATTTTCAATGAACTGAAACCGGTTCTGGCCGGGCGGTGAAAAGTAACCTGCTGAATCCCACCACTGCCTAAACCCTAGTCTGCCTAATAAATGTTATGATGTGCTCTCCCTCAAATAGGTCCGTTAATGACCCTGTGCTTTACCTTTACCTTTCACCTAACACCTTTGCCAATTCTGTTTCTCCGTATTCTGTCCTCACAGTAACCTCTTGTCCAGAGACCGGGTTGCACATCACATCAGTACAACCCAATCCTGTGGCACCCCCACATCTTTTCAAACCATCCATAGCTTCTTATGATGCACAGAGGCAGAAGCTCTTCAAAATCCAAGCTACCCCCCCCCCCCTTTTGAGGCTGTCTCTTATGCTCCAACCAAATGCTCAGGGGCCCCGATCTCTCCGAAGAGACCTCACAGCGATCGCCACGCGGGGATCAGGGAGGCGAGGCTGCCCGTCGTGGCCAGCGCCGCCCGCCAGATGGCTCCGGTTTGTTGCTTTGCAAAGCGCAACCCTTCCTCGCGTTGTTGTCTTTCCTCGCCTCTGCTCGGCGACCTGGAGGGGCTGAGCTTCCTAGAGCAAATGCTGCAAGATCCGGTCAGCGGCGTCTATGGAGATGCAAAGCCTCGGTGCCGCGATGCTCCGGTCCCCCCTGCTGTAAGGGGGCTCCGGCGGCAGCAGGAGGGGGATCGGAAGGGGTGGCTGGGATCCGGTTGCTTCCTCCCCCTCGTCTTCCTTCCTTTGCAAGACCTCCTCGTCGCTTTTGCAACCCTGCCAGCCACCTTTTGGGAACTTGCCCCCCGCCCCCGAGCCCCTAGTTTCAGGGGGGGGGGAAAGCCACGCTCCGGAAAGGTAACCCCCGTCCTGAGATCTTTGCAGAAGAGAAACCCCTTTTGTTTGCAGATGGAAGTAAAGTGGGGCGGCCAAGGGAAAGCGGATCGACAAACAGTTTGCAAGGGGAAAGGCAGGGGAAACCGACGATGCTTTTTTAAAATCCTTGCTGTTCTTGCAGGGAAAAGGGAGGACTGGTGCAAAGGAGGCGGGATCGGGGCCGACCCGTCAGGCCACGGAGAGGCAGAACTGCAGATGTGGGCACGAGGGCAAGAGAGATGCGGGGACAAAACTATTTTAATAAAACAAAACTATTAAAAAAATAAACACCAGAGAGAAAGGAAAGTCGCTTCCGTGGGAGAATGGAAGTTGCTGTTTCAAGGTGCTTGGAAGAATCTTTGCTAATGTTGCCTGCTATGGTTTTAACATGTAGTCCTTTAGTGAATACGATACCTTGCAAAGACGCATAGGCAGAAACAAACAGGGAGGGACCTGCAGAATAAATCCTCTCGGAAAATAAGGGGGTGGGATGGAGGGCTCTGTCATAGCTAGGATCTGTGGAGGGGAAATGCTTCCTTATTTGTATGCTACATTTACACCCTGCCTTTCTGCTCAATGGGGACCCAAAGGGGCTTCTAACAGATCTCTATTTTTTTCCTCACAACAACAGAGCGAAGTAGGCTAGGCTGAGAGTGTCTGACTGGCCCCAGGTCTCGTCTCCCAGCGAGCTTCCATGACCGAGTGCGGATTCAAACCTGGCTCTCCCAGATCCTACTCAGACCGCTGTACCTCACATGACTCTTTGGCAGTCAGATGTGTTCGGAGGCTGGTTGTGTTTATGAGGTCAGGAAGTAAAGAGTGACTGAACGGTGGGGTGTAGTGGGACTGGCAGACCCAGATTCAGATCCGAACTCTGTCATTCAAATGGTTGCATGCCTGTGAGCCGGTCACTGTCTCTCCGCTGAACCTACCTTATACGATTGTTGTCAGAACAGGAGAAGAGAGCCTAGATGTGCCTTGTAGAAGAATTGTATGTGATGTCAGTTTCTGTGCCAGGGGACATCTGCGTGGCTTGCCCAGCTTCCACCAAACCAATTTGCCCTCACATAAAACAGTGGAAAGAGAACAGCAATTGGGTAAAACAAAGGGCCCCGGAATCATATGTGAAACTCCGTGTGCAGCGGTGAGCGCATGTAATACTTGCTAAGGGAGTTCATATTTCAAATTTTATGGAGGAGAGTTGATTCATATTACTATCTTGATCCTTTTGATCTGAGATTTAACAGCCTGAGAGACCAGGGTGTTTCAGGAGCAGCAACAGTAGCAGAGGCTGTCGGCTTTCACCTTTCCCAGAAAGTCTCTGGGCCTAGGACACTAGTGTTGGATTCGAGGGACTTGGAGTCTGATTCATAGGCTAGTTCTGTTCCATGTTCGTGCCTCCAAACTCCCTGCTTGACTCTGGCAGCCTGTGCAGCTAAAACACTCCTTTCCCCACCTAACAACATAAGAACAAGCCAGCTGGATCAGATCCATCTAGTCCAGCTCTCTGCTACTCGCAGTGGCCCACCAGGTGCCATTGGGAGCTCACATGCAGGATGTGAGAGCAATGGCCTTCTGCGGCTGCTGCTCCTGAGCACCTGGTCTGCTAAGGCATTTGCAATTTCAGATCAAAGAGGATCAAGATTGGGAGCCATAAATCGACTTCTCCTCCATAAATCTTGTCCAAGCCCCTTTGTGCTATCCAGGCCAAGTGGGCCATCACCACCCTGTGGCAGCATATTCCAACACCACAACTAATGCTGTGTGAAGAAGTGCTTCCCTTTATTAGTCCCAATTCATCTCCAGGAAGCCAATGAATGCCCCTGGTTGCTAGGTGACTTGCAGCTGCAGAGAAAAATTCTCTGGCAACATCTTCTATCCCATGGCTACCTTATAGACTCCCAGTCATATCCCCCCTCAGGACGCCTCTCTCCAAACTAAAGAGTCCCAAACGCTGCAGCCTTCCTAAGGAAGGTGTCTCCAGTCCCTCAATCATCCCTGCTGGTTCTCTGTGACCTCTTTTTCTATCTCTCAATATCCTTTTGAGATGTGGTAAACTGTGAACTCGAACACAGTACTCCAAGTGTGGTCGCACCACTGCTTTATATAAGGGCATGACAATCTTTGCAGTTTTATTATCAATTTCTTTCCTAATTATCCCCAGCATAGAGTTTGCCTTTTTCACATCTGCCTGTGTATGAGTGATTTCTGTGGTTGCATTCAGATGTCCTGATAAATCCTGCTTTGATTCAATCCCAGCTTCTTGTGGCTGCAAATCAAGATTTCGAAGCAGGGTTTGTTGCTGTTTGTTAAACCTCATTTGAGCTAGATGCGTTTAACTGCCTGAATTCATAGAATTGCATCAGAGAGTTGAAAGAGGCCATACAGGCCATCTAGTCCAATCCCTCTCAATGCAAGATCAGCCCAGAGCATCCCAGACAAGTGTTTGTCCAGCTGCTGCTTAAAGGCCCCTTCTGCATATGCAAAATAATGCACTTTCAATCCATTTTCACAAGTGTTTGCAAGTGGATTTTAAGAACATAAGAACAAGCCAGCTGGATCAGACCAGAGTCCATCTAGTCCAGCTCTCTGCTACTCGCAGTGGCCCACCAGGTGCCTTTGGGAGCTCACGTGCAGGATGTGAAAGCAATGGCCTTTGCCCCCATCCTTTTGCTATTCCGCACAGCTGCAAAGTGTATCAAAAGTGGATTGAAAGTGCATTATTCTGCATGTGCGGAAGGGGCCAAAGACTGCCAGTGAAGGAAAGCTCTCCACCTTCCTAGGCTAACTGATTCTATTGTTAGAACTCTTGCTGTAATTTTTCCCTCTAATATCCAATCAGATCTTTTCTGATCATAATTTAAAGCCACTATTGCAAGTTCTGTCCTCTGCTGGTAACAGGAACAACTCCCTGCTCTCCTCTAAGACCTCTTCTGTACATTCAGAATCATGCACTTTCAATCCACTTTCAATGCACTTTGCGGCTGGATTTTACTGTGCGGAATAGCAAAATCCACTTGCAAACAATTGTGAAAGTGTATTGAAAGTGCATTCTTCATGTGCAGAAGAGGCCTAAGTGACAGCCCTTCACAAACCACTGTTTGTTGCGTTGCGCCCCCTTTCAACTGCTGTAGAAAGAGGGGAATACATAGGGTTGCCAAACTCCAGGTGACGTCTAGAGATCTCCTGGAATTATAACTGATCTCCTTAGATCAGTTCTCCTGGAGGAAATGGATGTTTTGGAGGGTGGACTCTATGGCTGTATTCCTCCACGTAAGTCCTTCCCTTCCCCAAGCTCTATCCCCAATTCCCCAAGAATTTCCCAACCTGGAGTTGGCAGCTCTAACGTCTGAGGATGCCTTGCCTCAGGTAGTTTGATGGTTCTCTGATTCTGTAATCTTACCTAATTGCATTGTTCATTGGCTGAACTATACAGTCCAAATGCACGGTTTGATATCCTGTCACCCACACCTGGAGTCTCAGCAATAAAGATAGACAATAATTAAAGTAATCAAAGAAATAAAATCTGCCCTGCTGGGGAACTGGAGGCAGAGGAGTTGAAACTGGGTTTTACACACAAGCCAAGATTCGGTTCTTACAACTGCAAGAGCGGGTTGTCCACAAACCATGGTTTACTGAGACACTTGAATACTGCCTGTGCCTGGATCACTGCCCTCTGGTGGCAACTGGTGCGAATTGTGTCTGCACCACATTCTCAAACAGTAGGACTATTTGAAAGTATTGTTCATGTTACCAGTGAAATCCCTAATTATTTGTTGCTGATGTGCATGGGGTTTTTTTCCCCATTTAATTCAATTCTGACTTACATTTTATACTCCCCAAACCGGATGTTTATCTTTTCATAAAACCAAATCTGGGTGTCTTTTTTTACTCCCAGAGTTACCAGAAACAAACAAACAAACAAACGAAAACTTGTGCTGGAAGCTGATATCAGCTTCAACTATTCCTCTCTCAAGCATAGTTCTCACACAGGGTTGCTAGCAACCTGGAGAGAGTTGCCAGTTTGGGCTTGGGAAATTCCTAGTGGTTTGGAGGAGGGGGGGCAGTGTTTGGAGAGGGGGAGAGTTTAGTGGGGACACACATGATCTGAGTTCTGTCAGGTCACAGCTGTGTTACGGCAACCCCTGATGGGGTGTCAAGGCAACAGAGGTGGTTTGCCATTGCCTTCCTCTGCATAGCGACCCTGGGATTCCTTTGTGGTTTTCCATCCAAGAGCCGACCCTGCTTAACTTCTGAGATCTGATGACATCAGGCTAGACTGGTCCATCCAGGTCAGAATCTCTATGGTGTACCATTGCAGATTGCATTCTGAACCAGCTATTTTCTCCAGGAGAACTGATCTTTGTAGCATGGAGATCAGTTGTAATTCCAGGGGAAGTCCAGGCCTCACCTGGGGGCTGGCAACCCAAACCCCCATGCTGAACTTTTGAACCTGAAAGAACTTGGGCCAGGCCCTCCCCAGGTGACTTCAGTGGATGGACAGGGTTATAGGATTATATAACAGACCAGGTGATCGGGAGCAACAGCCGCAGAAGGCCATTGCTTTCACATCCTGCATGTGAGCTCCCAAAGGCACCTGGTGGGCCACTGTGAGTAGCAGAGAGCTGGACTAGATGGACTCTGGTCTGATCCAGCTGGCTTGTTCTTATGTTCTTATAGTAAGGATGTGATATTTGATGGGTAAAAATTATAAATAGTTACTGGGCTCACAGAGCCAATGGGTTGCTCAGAAATATAGGGACTAGATGTAGTAAAACCAAGAGGGTTTTGTGTATGCAGTCTGTATTGTGTTTTGTTACCCTTTTTTTTTGTCTGATCTGTAGCAAAAACTGATTTTTCGGGGGGGGGGGTGTTCGTGGAGTGGAATATGTCCTCTTCCACTTCTTCACTTCTGGGTCTCTTATCACCTATGGGACCCGTTTCTCCTCCCTTTTGGGGAGGGTTTTAATGAGGGTTATTGCGGACATTGTTTGTTACTGATCGCTGCGTTTTAAATTGTTTTAATGTATTTAAGGGTTATTGTATATATGTGATTTATGTTGTTCACCGCCCAGAGCCCTTCGGGGGTAGGGCGGTATACAAAACCCAATAATTAATTAATTAATTAATATATTAATTATATATAGGGAATGGAGAAGCAGTGTCTGTGTGGGAAGAGAAATCTCTGACGACCAGGGAGCCATTCATGAGAGAGATTTAAAAAAAACAAACACAAGTGCCCCTGCTGACATCTGCCCCTTTTCTCCCCGACAGATTGGCAACATGATGTGTGTGTTTGTCATTGGAACATTCCCTCCCCCCGGGGGAAGAGAGATGATGGCAGCGGAGGCAGCTCAGGTAGAGGAAAGACTGGGAAAATCAGCTACTGGTGGCTGAAAATACAATTAAAAAGAAATTGGGTGGTGGGGAGAGAATGATGGAGCACGGCCTTTATTTTCTCTTCCTCCCAGGCACTGCCGTTTTCCTTCGAAGAGGTGGCCGTGTACTTCACGGAAGAGGAGTGGGCGCTTCTTGATACTGAGCAGAGAGACCTGTACTGGGATGTTATGCAGGAGAATTATGAAAACGTGGCATCCCTGGGTAAGGAGCTTGTTTGCCTTTTGGAGAGTCATGGCCACGGCACCTCCGAAGCCAGTGGCTCACGCTGGCCGTGGCTGAGGCTAGTTTGGGATGTCGTCGTGAGGTTTGTTGTGGGAGAAAAGTGGGGGAAATCACGTTTAAAGAAAAAAATCACTTTTTAAGAATTGAGATGTAATTTTTTTCAATCCAGTGTGGTTTTGCAAACCAGTGGTTTTTCCATCCTGTTCTGGAAAACTTTGGTTCATATCCTGTCTTGCCAAGAAACTCACTGGGTAACCCTGGGCCAGTCACTTTTTTTAGCCTTAACTGCCTGATGGGTGCTGTGAGCAGGGCTGGATCTAGGGGGGGCACAGGGGGCAGGTGCCCTGGGCAGCAGGAAGAGAGGAGGTAGCAGCGGGAGGCATAGAAGGCTCAGTTGCCAGGAAGAGATGGCTCGTTCTGCAGCAGGAGGACCCTGTTCCCCGATTAGGCTGCTGCTAGGATGTGAGGGGAGAGGGAAACCCAAGGCCTCAAATGGGAGTTGCAGCCCTTGGTAAGGCAGAAGTTGCAGCTGTTAGTTGGTGAGTCTATGGCAGTGGTGGCGAACCTATGGCACGGGTGCCAGAGGTGGCACTCAGAGTGGGCACGCGTCCCCAGAGTCTGTCATGTGGAGGGGCGGAAAATCACACACACACACACACACAATTCTACACGCACATACATACGCCATATCTAGAGGCTGGCCTGGAAGCGCCATCGCTTACCTGGGGGAGTAAGCTTCCAAGGGTTTGCTGGCAATGGGGCTTGCTTCTGAGTAAACCCTCCTAGGGTCGTGATTCACCCATTTGAAGTGCTGCATGGTTGCTTCACCAAGCTTACTCCCGAAGCACACGTTTCTAAACTGAAACTTCAGTATTCTGGTTAAATTGCCGTGTTGGCACTTTGCGATAAATAAGTGGGTGTTGGGTTGCAATTTGGGCACTCGGTCTCGAAAAGCTTCGCCATCACTGGTCTATGGCAAGTGAAGAGGAGGGGGAGCTAAAGGTTCCTGAGGAGATGATAAAAAATGGGTGGCTCCCGTGCTTATGCTTAGTTTTACCCAGTAGAACAAGAACAGAATAAGCAGGTATGTATGCAAAAATACCCTGCCTTGAACTGCGTCCCCCCACCCCACCCCAATTCAGTGTGGAGTTGAGGGGGGTGCACAGTTCAGTGCTGGGCAGTGTTGGCCCTGGGCGCCATCTTGAGTAGATTCGCCCCTGCCCAGAGTCATGCTGTTAGGGGGAAAACAAAACAAACAGCCAGTGGCTTCGTTTGCCTAGCAGCATGTGATACTGAGGGAAAAGTTAACTTTTTAAAAAAAGATGAGTTGGAAGGGGGAAAACATAAACTGGAAGGGAGAGTTGAGGACAGATGAATGAGAGCAATGAAGAGGGGGGAGCAAATGGAGGTTTGGGAAGTTGGGCATGGATGGGGGAACAGAATCAAAATTGTACGTGCTTTGATAGTATACATGTAAACTAGTGTGATTGGCGGGACAGTCCCGCTTTTGACTAATTTGTCCTGCGTCCCACAGGGTTTTTTAAATGTCCTGATTTTTGGAAGGCTGCCGCACTGCCTTCTGGGGCACTTCCCTGTGACAGCATGGGAAACAGGGGAGCACCCCAGAAGGTGTAGTAAGGCAGCTTTCTCCTATGCAACTCGCGCGGCGCGACATATGCTGCTACCAAGCACTCCCCCCCCCCAATGGTGTCCTGCTTTAAAAAGGTGAAAACCTGGTCACCTTAATGTAAACTTCCCCAGTGGGCAAATAGTTGCTCCCTGAATCCATTTTAGGTCAGTGTCACAGGGGAAATGGAGACTTGAGCCCCCATTTATTGTAACCATGAGTTCAATGGGCCTCTCACACACCAGGGAAATAAATTTCAACACAGAACTTCCCGCGTAGGTCTCGTTCAGCAGGACCTGGAGCAGGCTTGTAAACTGTGTAAATGATAATTAGTCCCCACGCTGCTTTTATCTGCATATTGCCCAAAAAAATCTCTAACAAAGTCTGATGAAAACTTACAGAGTATAATAAATTAATTGCTGTTCCCAGTTACTGCAAAGTGCAGGTCACCTTAATGGACTTTTCTTTTTTCATTGCATGGCTTAGCCGTTCCAATACCAAAACCGGAATTGATTTCCCGGCTGGAGCGAGGGGAAGGGCCGTGGATCTCAAATCCCCCAGCTTTGGAGAAGAAGCCGTGGATCCCCAACCCCCACGTGTCTGAAGAAAAGAAGCCGTGGATCCTAAATCCCTATTCGTCAGAGGAAAAAAATATACCTGTTAATATTTGTGAAGGTGAGAGAAGAGTCATGATGGGTTTTTACAAAGCCAGGGCCCCTTCCGCACCTGCAGAATAATGCACTTTCAATCCACTTTCACAACTGTTTGCAAGTGGATTTTGCTATTCCGCACAGCTGCAAAGTGCATCGAAAGTGCATTATTTTGCAGGTGCGGAAGGGGCCTAAGTGTGAGGGTGCCATCTTTGGTAAAATAAATACCTTCAATAACACTATAATTATATTATTAATTATGCTAGCACATTTTGTATCAGCAACAGAAACCTTAAATCTCTCTAAGTTGCTACTGAAATCGAATCTAGCACGTTAGTCGTATAACATGTTTCCAACATCCTGATTCATGTACACACTTGACTATTTTACAAGAGCCACACAAGGAAGTCAGTATAATTGTTGTCCCATGATATTCTTGAGGTGAGGAGGGAAGGTTTCAACTTTTTAGTTTGCGACTGAGGTAAAGTAGAATTGCAGGCCTCATGGCTTCCTTTACTGCCCCTATTAACCACAGTCTAATTTGTCTTGTCTCTCCGAGCAGACAGAGTGTCACTAGTTTTTTAGAATTAATTTGGGGTGTAGTGAGGGGGGTTTGCATGGGGAGAACCAGCCAGCGAGAGGGTATTGGATCATTTCTCTTCCCTGCTGATTTCCCCCTGTGAATATCCTTCTCTCTGACACGCACACACTCTTCGTGTCTGTAATAGGTTTTACTCACCTGGGGTCCAAAACTAGAAATCAGAACCGTGGCCCAAAAAATTGGGTTGGAAGACCTGAGGGTGGTCTTCATACTTCAGTGAAAAATAGACGAGGGGATTGTTGAAGTATCCGAAGAAATAACTGGAGAGCTGAGCTACCCTCTAGTAACAGGCCTTCCAGAAAGGGTCTTTTGAGAAAAGAGCTACTTAGGAAAAGGTATGTCTGCAGGGCGGAACTGGGCCCAGAGAGGAACAAATAATTGTTATTATTGCAAATAATAATTATACCAGTCAGGGAGGGGAACGAGAAAAGGAAAGGGAAGGCAAAACGAAAAATAACAAAGCAGCTGAGAGAAAAGACCCCTTTTAATTTTTTGCCAAGCAGTGTTTTTAAAAACACTCAAGAAATATTAGAGCATGCTAACCAATTAATGTTTGAGGGGTTGCAATTGGAGAGGTTTCCCGAGGCACCATTTTCTATAGATGCACCCCTAGTTTTCTGTAGATACACATAGTGAGCTTTTTCGTGTGTGGGGATGAATAGTAACAGGTTTGGTCCTAGGTCTCAAGGAGTAGTTAGCTACATGTTAGAGGAACATTAGAAGTTTGTATGTGCGTGAAATGTGTAATTTCCTTGGATGGGAAACTTGCAGTGGGGGAGGGGGCGAACTGTGGAGAGTAATCCCATCCGAGGAGTCGGAGAATCTTTAATGAGAAACTACTTTCTGTTGGGGATGTAAGAACAAGGAAGAATGGAAATGAGGAATTCTGGAATCAAAGCTTTTGAAACGCATGAGCTGGTCTGCTGAATTCTCAGCTAGAGATTATGCAAATGGCCTTAATTCTGCATGCGTTCCACTGTGCTTTGTTGTTATGGAGGAATGGGTTTGGAGGGGTTGTGTGCAGAATTTAGAATTTTGTGCTTAGGCACAGAGCTGGTGTAACAGCTGAGCAAAGGATCTGGGAGGTCTCCAGTTCAAATCGCTCACCTGTCACAAATTTGCTAGGCAAGCTACCCGCTCTTAGCTTGCACCTGCAATATGGGGATACAGGCCTACCTTACAGAGCCATTGTAAAGGCCTTCTCTCAGAGCAGTTCACCTTCTTTGTTTCCGCAGGGGTCAATTTTGTGAGCATGCCGGCCCAACTGGGAGGAAGCACCCCAGGGTAATGACTCACGCAGAGATGCGACAGGCAGCCTCCCGGTGTGGCTGGATCAGGGGTCTGCAACCTGTGGCTCTCCAGATGTTCATGGACTACAATTCTCATCAGCTCCTGCCAGCATGGCGGGGCTGATGGGAATTGTAGTCCATGAACATCTGGAGAGCCACAAGTTACAGACCCCTGAGCTGGATCATTCAGTCTCATGCACTGCAGAGACCTATGCATTTAATTATGTTTTTATCTCACTCTCTCTCCATGAAGCTGAAGTATCTCCTCCTCCATGTTATCCTCACAACATCTCTGCAAAGTAGGCTGAGCTGAGAGAAAGTGACTGGCCCACCAGTGAACTTCATGGCCAAGTGGGAACATGACTAGACTGACCAGACGTCCTGCTTTTGGCGGGACAGTCCTGCCTTAAAACAATCTGTCCCACGTCCCGCGGGTTTTTTCAAGTGCCCCGATTTTTGGAAGGCTGCCGCACCACCTTCTGGGGCGCAAGGCAGTGCGGAAGCCTCCCGCGCGCGCGGCTGCAGGAGCACACGACCTTCTGGGGCGCTCCCGTTTCCCGCCCTGTGACAAGGCGGGAAACGGGAGTGCCCCAGAAGGCGGCCGCCCACCTACCCGCCCGTCCCGGTCACCTTAAACATGACCTTTGTCTCTCCAGTCCTAGTCCAACACCCTGACCACTACAAAAGGATGTTCTCTTCATATTCTTTTGAATGCGTCCTATAAATCAGAATCTTTTGGACTGAGCAGTTTAGAAACATAAAATAAATGTGCTCATGAATTTTTTTAAAACTTTGATTTTTCTCCCTCCCAGGTTCTCTCTTACCCCTTTCCCACCTCTATTCAACAGGGATCCCAGGGAATAACATTTCTCTGGATTCTCCCTCTATCCCTGCAAGTGAGGTCATAGTGAGTGAGATCAAGGAAGAGATCCCTGAACAGGAAATCCCCAAACAAGTCAAGCCCCAATGGACTTTACTGGGATCGTCCACAGGGAATGCCAACATGAACCCTGAAGTCTGTGAGACCCGATGCAGATTGCAGACGCAGTGGGAGATGCAATCGGGAAACACGTGGCGAGAACCCTCCCGCCATTTGAGGGCTGCAAACTCCAAGAGGAGCATGTTCCACGTGGGCCGGAAGAAGCTCATGTGTCCAGAGTGCGACCGGTGGTTCCACTGCAAATCTGAGTTTTTACTGCATTGGAGGACTCATACTGGGGAGAAACCCTACGAATGCCTTGCTTGCGGGAAGAGGTTCATCCAGAGTTCCCACTTGAGCGCCCACCGGCGCATCCATACGGGGGAGAAGCCTTACGAGTGCCCCAAATGTGGGCGGAGTTTCAATCGCCGCTCCACCCTGACTGAGCATCTAAGGATCCATACAGGCGAGAAACCATACAAATGCCTTGAGTGCGGGGAGAGCTTCCGCTGGAGGCCGTACCTGACCAAGCATCAGAGGGTCCACACGGGGAACACTGCCTATAAAGGCCTGGACAATGGAGAGGCCATGTTTGAGAACTCGCCCCTGGCCAACCATAAGGGAATCCATCCAGGTGAGCAGGGTTTTTTTCCCAGTAGTAGCAGTAGTTCTAGCAATAGTAACTCCTATAATTCTGTGTCTTAAACAAAACATTCCTCCCCTTCTGTATTTTATCTCCACAACAATCCTATGAAGTCAATTAATTGTGACTAGCCCAGGGTCACCCAGCAAGCTTCTGTAGTGGAGTGGAGATTCGAACCTGGGTCTCCCACATCTAATCCAACACTCGTACATTTTTTTCAATCAGATTGCAAGGTTAGCCCTGCAATGTAGGCCAGCCAAGTGCACTCAGGGACAGAAAATTCAGCAGGAGGGCAGCATCCTTCCTTGGATCTGTTACTCAGAGGTAGGCTGCTCTGTAATTGGGAGACTTACTTTAGCTACCAGACCAAATAGTAATTGATAGGCCAATATGGTAGAGTGCTTGGACTGAGGAAATGGAGATTCAAATCTTTACTGTGCCTGGTAGTGTATAGGTGATCACTCACCCTCTCAGCACCTGGTCCTACCACATAAGGTAGTTATGAGAATAATCTTTCTCCCACAATGGACAACAGGCACTGGGAGAAGGGCATCCCCTGCGATAAGGTTGCCAGGGAGGGTCATGGGCAGAGGTGGGATCCAAGCAGTTCTCACCACTTCTCTAGAAATGGTTACTTATTTTTTCTGAGTGCCGAGAAGGCAGAGGTGGGATCCAGCAGGTTCTCACAGGTTCCCAAGAGTAGGTTACTAATTTTTTTGTGTGTGCCGAGAGGGGGTTACTAATAGGTGATTTTGCCACGTGATTTTTGCCTTAGTTACGTCCCTCCTCTCAGCAGTAGCGCACAGAACTTCAAGCAGTCTAGCAGGAGGTGCACCGGTGTGCGTGGCAGCCTGCACCTGCGTGCATTCGTTTCCCACCCAAGGACCGGCGCAACAGCTGCGTCCTTGCCACAGCCCCACCCAGGAATGCTCTGCCCAGGAATGCCCGGCCATGGCCACGGTGTGCCCCGCCCAGCCCCATTGGCGCTACGCCACAGTTTGAATCCTACCACCATGGGAACCTTTTACTAAAATTTTTGGATCCCACCACTGTGAGAAGGGGTTACTGAAGCAACCTCCCTGCCCAATAGGGACTGGAGGTGCTTGTGTGCGCGGCGGCGCCACTGTTTGAATCCCACCACCATGGGAACCTGTTATTAAAATTTTTGGATCCCACCACTGCGAGAAGGGGTTACTAAAGCCACCTCCCTGCCCAATAGGGACTGGAGGTGCCTGTGTGCGGTGGCGCCACTGTTTGAATCACATCACCATCGGAACCTGTTATTAAAATTTTTGGATCCCACCACTGGTCATGGGGGGTAGAACAGTGCCAAGAAAGAAAAACAAGGCATTGTTTACTTACAAGAAGTTCTGACCGTGAGTTTCTTGCAATTCCTAAAGCTACCCTGTGTCACTTCCTGGTATCTCTAAGAATTGCCATAGACAGAGAGAAATAGTTTCTCTTCCTATCATATCATAAGAATGCATGTGAATGAGATCAGTCAGTGACAAGGTTCAAAAAAGAAACAAGGAATACTTCCACTACATGCAGTTGACTTTTTAAAAGGTATTTAGACAAAATACTCAGAGGTTGCATAACTGGTCAGAGGAGATAATTTGGAACTAGACAAATCAGTGTTCTGACTTGATGTACAACTGCTTTGTTCATTGTTTTAGGTAAAAATGACTTGCCGTTTTTCTGGATGCATTTGCCAAGCATTCTCTCTCTTTGACTCTCTTTCTCTACCCTTCCTCCCCAGCAGAGATTGCTATGGGGGATGGGAAGGCAGAGGCTGGTCTCCAGAATGCTGAGTCAGGTGATCAGCAGGGGTCCATGCATAACCCAGAACCTTCCAACGGCAAGCAGGATTCAGAGGGCCAGTCGCTGGAGAGGCCTATCAAGACCGAGGCGGAGCTGACCCATGATGGGAACGACGTCACCGATGTCAGCCAGATCAAGATCGTCCAGGTGGAGAAGAAGCACGTGTGCCACGAGTGTGGGAAAGCCTTCCAGTACAAGTTCGAATTGGTGAAGCATCACCGGACCCACACAGGGGAGAAACCTTTCGAATGCCTGGCCTGCGGGAAGCGCTTTTTCCAAAGCACGCACCTCAATGCCCACCTGCGCATTCACACAGGGGAGAAGCCCTACGAGTGCCCCAAGTGTGGGCGGAGCTTCAACCGCCGCTCCACCCTGACTGAGCACCTGAGGATCCACACAGGCGAGAAGCCATACAAGTGCCTGCAGTGTGGGGAGAGCTTCCGTTGGAGGCCTTACCTGACCAAGCACCAGAGAGTCCATTTGGGGGACAATTCTTACAAGTGCTTCAACAACGGGGAGAGTCTCTACGACAGCTCCGCTATTCCTGACCCTCTGGAAGGAATCCACCCAGGTAGGGGAAGCAACATCTGGAAAAAAAATAGGTTGTGAAAAGTTTGGCTTGGAGTTTTGTAGTACTGGGTGTAGAATAATAATGCTTTGCTTAGCAAGAAAGTTGCATTCTGTGTATCAGGGATCTGCAACATGGTCCCTGCCAACACCTTTCCTGCAGTCTGCAGAGGTTTTTTTTGGAAAGTGAATGGAGTTGGGTGGGGATTTTGCCCAGGAAGGAATCTGATTGCCCCATAGGGAGTTGACTGGCTGTGCAGATTTTCACTATGTGATTGAAGGGAATCTCTGGTAGCCATTTTGGGGTTGGCTTGGTCTGCGATGGTCGCCATTTTGTGGCTGTATCCACCAAGCTGTGCCAGAATTCCAAAGGTGTCCTCATGCTCAAAAATGCTGGGGACCCCTGCTATATACACTGTGCGATCCTAACCTGGATGGCTGAAGGCCAGGCCAATCTCTTCAGATTTTGGAAGCTCTGCAGAGTTGGCTTTTGGGGCGGGGGGGGGGGCACCAAGGAAGTCCTGGATTTCTCCACAGAGGCCGGCGGTGGAAAACCACTCCTGTTAACTGTTGCCTTGAAAACCTCATGGGTTTGCCATGAGTCAGATGAAACTTGACAGTTCACTTTTCAATGTATTGTCGAAGGCTTTCACGGCCGGAATCACTAGGGTGCTGTAGGAGCCTGTTGTATGGCCGTGTTCTAGCAGCATTCTCTCCTGACATTTCACCTGCATCTGTGGCTGGCATCTTCAGAGGATCTGATAGTAGGAATGGAAAGCAAGTGGAGTATATATAATTGTGAGAATAAAAGGCAGTGAGGCTCTCTTGAATAGAGAATTAGCCTGCAATGTGAGTCACAAAGAAGTCTGTAGCCTGGGAGTAACAATGAAAATAGACAATAGCAACCAAGGAAACAAAGACCAGGATACTTCTATTCAGATGCATTCACCTATTGACCTTGCTATTTTCATTGTTACTCCCAGGCTACAGACTTCTTTGTGACTCACATGCCAGGCTACTCTATTCAGAGAGCCTCACCTTTTGACCTCACAGTATCTATACTCCACTTGCTTTCCATTCCTACTATCAGATCCTCTGAAGATGCCAGCCACAGATGCAGGCAAAACGTCAGGAGAGAATGCTGCTAGAACACGGCCGTACAGCCCGGAAACTACACAGCACCGCAGTCCACTTTTCAGCTTATATACTATGTAGATTATTTACCTGTTTCCCCGAAAATAAGACCTACCCTGAAAATAAGCCCTAGCATGTTTTTTCAGGATTTTTGGAGGATGCTTGAAATATAAGCCCCATTCCAAAAATAAGCCCTAGTTACAGATTCCCTGGTCACGTGTGGGGTGCAAAATCTTGGAAAAAAATAAGACATCCCCTGAAAATAAACCCTAACGCATATCTTGGAGCAAAAATTAATATAAGACCCTGTCTTATTTTCAGGGAAACATGGTATAGATTTGCATGCGTATTCAGGGTAACCTTGGCTGATGCATCATTCACCGGGAGGGACAGAAGGTTATACCAGGCATAGACGGCCCCTCGTGCCTGGAAATCCTGCTTTACTCTAAACTGCTCTCTGCTTTTGAGCAGATTTTATCAATTTACTAACTGATTCAAATTCATACAATTAATTGACTGACATGTGCATATTTTTGACCTAATACTTACAATACCAGAGAGCCAAGGGCTGGCCTCTGAGTGGTTAGAAAAATCTGTGCAACTGGGCCAGCCGCAGCTATCATTTGGGACTCTGCAAACCAGGGAGAATCTTAGGCCCTTTCCGTACAGCAAATGTAGACCGGGTTGCAGCCGGGATAAAAGAGCCCTGCATAGCCCCGGGACAGCCAGCACGTTGGCCAGGGCACGCACCTTTGCACAGAGGTGCTTTTGGGGGGGTAACTTTTTTAAAACTTACCTCCCTCCCATGCGCAGCCACGCAGGCAGGCACACATGCTCCCCCCAAGCCTTGCTAGAGCCAGCAGTGCCTGCAGATGGGAGCCGGGAGTGAAACAAAAAACAAGCACAGCCGCATAACGCGCCTTGCCGTGGCTCATTAAAGCAAAAGAATTGCAGAAATTGCGATTCTTGTAAAACCTGGGATGGATTCGTCTTCACGAGTGGGATCCACGTGAAGTTCCCCCCAAACCAGGTTTTATCCCACCATTAACCCGTGTTTATTGGCCCATGTGGAAAAAGCCTATGTCTTCAAACCTCCCCTAATTTGGAAACAACCATTCCAAAGGTTAATAGTAGCAATTGCACGTATGGACATGATTGCCCATTCCAAAGCAGAGTTCAGGCAGGGTTGTCGGTTGCCCTGACAACCTCGTGGATGGCCACCAGGCCCTTGCAAGGGATGAGGTGAGTGTGCTGTCAGCAAGCACAAGCGTGGTCAGGTCACAGTCCAATGGGTTAAGGCAGGCGGCAGGCAAGGTGTAGTCAGGTCACAGACCAATAGGTCAAGGAGAACCGAGGAGCAATCTAGGAATCAATGAAAAACCAGGCACATGGCGGCGACAGGTAACACACTTGTTGCACTCAGGCAGAAGTAAGCTCACAGCAAGGTTTTTATAGACAGCCTTGTTCAGGGGGCTGAGATTCTGTGAGCAGTCAGTCCTTATCATATCTTGCTGCCAAACAAGCACTCCTTCTGTGCTTCTGCAGTAGCAGCCTCTGCTTCTGCCTCCTATGCACAGTTGGCTCATCACTGGGTTCCCTAGGAGGATCTGTAGGCTCTTCCACCTGTATGTCATCAGGCAGGGAAGAATTGGGCGTTGGCTCTGCTGCCTGGTCTTCACCAGGAGCAGCCAACTCTGGCTGCACCGTGTCCTCAGGCTCTGCCTCAGAGTCCTCTGTGTCCTGGTAAGTACCCAGGGGCTGACTCATGACACCGAGCAAGCAAAGAGTCGGGGTAGTGGGGAGGGCTACTGGTGCCAGTGGGGCGGGAAGAATGTGGAGTCTGGAATGAAAAGAGGGAGAAGGAAAATGGGATTTCAGCTGCCTGCCCTTTTGAGTCCTCACGGGTCCCCACTGTTTGTGAAACATCAGGAAGTAAAGGGGGAGGCGGAATTGCTTTAAAACTCCCAGGAAGAAGACCTTATCTAGTGGGTTTATAACCTCAATGATAACATCAGAAAATGAATAACCAGCATAGTATGGTTGTTAGAGTGTCAAACTAGTCTGGGAGACCCAGGTTCAAATTTTGGCTGTGCCATGGAAGCTTAGTGTGTGGCCTTGGGCCAGTCATGCCCTCTCAGCCTAACCCCTCTCACAGGGTAGCTGTGAGGACAGAAAGGAGCAGAGAACCATGTAAGCCACTTTGGGCCTCTGTTGAGCAGAAAAGGCGGAGCCGAAGTGAAGTCAACAAATAAAATTCAACTCTCTTCCTCTTTTCATTTAGTTTTTTTTCCTGTTTTCACCCTGCCAGAATATTTGGTTTCCAGGCCTGACATGCTGTCCCATAGTGCACCACAGGAAGAGCCGTGGCTGCTCAACAGCCGGCACTCTGAGGAGAGGCAAGGCCTCAGAATCAGCCGCGAAACTGAAGGACCAGTGGAGCCGTCCAGGGCCCTGCCTGAGAGAGAACTTGACCCCTCAGACTCTCCTCGAGGCCTCTCCCTGACTCGTAATGGCATAGGAACCAGCGACTCCTGTAAGTCACCTTCATGCTGCTGTGGCAAACCTGTTTGTAGTCTTGCCGCTTCCGACTACTGGTGGGTGCTTGTGGGATTGAACGAATGCTATTTCTTACTGAGGAAAAAGAAACCTTCATAGAGAAAATTAGTGTGTCAAGGAAGCTAAATTGCTTTGTAACACACTCATTTTCTGTCTGAGTTGCAAGAAGAGAGAGTGTGTATGGTGTGTGGTTTTGTGTCCTTCAACAAGGCAAAGTACAACGTCTGAATGTTGCCAAAACATGCAAGGGTCAGCATCCTTTCAGAATTAAAGTGCAAACCAAGCAATCAAGGAGGAGCCAGTGTTGAAAAGCACTGAACTGAAAATATACAATTTAACATAAACGACCCTTGAACTGGTTGGTCTGTAACAGCACTGGTTGTTGTGAATCCTTTATTAGAAATCACACGCACAATAAATCATAAATATACGCAGAAACACACTGTCAGTCATTTCAGTGCATTGGCCCAAATTGAGGACTGGGCCATCCAGATTCAAGTAGGATATCTCTCTCCCTCCCCAACTTTGCCCATTTAGCAATCAATAATCATTCAAGTCTATGGGGAAAAGGAAAGAGGGTCCATCTAGTCCAGTGTCCTGCCTCACACACTGGCCACAAAAACACAAACAATACTATATCAAGGCTACACAAACTGTGCAGATCTAATGCAAATAGCATACAAACTATAGCATGTAAATGCAAACTGGACTCCAAATAAAGCCAAAATGTCACTATGAATTCAACACCTCAAAAGTGCGCAATCAGGAATAATCCAAAAGTCCAAAAATGGGACAAGCTCCCCAGTATTGCCGGTTTTGTGGTTAGCTTTTCCCGCTTCATCAGCAGTTGATCTTACCCATAAGTCTTGTAGTCACTATCTGATCAGCTGTCCTCGTCATATATAATGCCATACATAATATTCAGTATTCAGACTATAGGATGTGGACCAGTGGTGGGATCCAAAAATTTTAGTAACAGGTTCCCATGGGGGTAGGATTCAAACTGTGGCGTAGTGCCAATGGGGCTGGGCGGGGCATGACGGGGGCGTGGCTGAGCATTCCGGGGGCGGGGCATTCCTGGGTGGGGTTGTGGCAAGGACGCAGCTGCTGCACCGGTCCTTGGGCGGGAAACGAATGCACGCAAGCGCAGGCTGCCACGCACGCCGGTGCACCTCCTGCTAGACTGCTTCCAGTTCTGCGCGCTACTGCTGAGAAGAGGGGCGTATCTAAAGCAAAAATCACGTGGCAAAATCACCAATTAGTAACCCCCTCTCGGCACACACAAATAATTAGTAACCTACTCTCGGGAACCTGTGAGAACCTGCTGGATCCCACCTCTGGATGTGACATCCTCCATTGAGCTAAGTCATTCTGTGCTTGTATGATGTAGGGAGTGGTGTCCCCCAAGGATCCGTATTGGGACCAGTGCTCTTTAACCTATTCATAAATGACCTGGAAGTAGGGGTGGGTAGCGTGGTGGCCAAGTTTGCAGATGATACCAAATTATGTAGGGTGGTGAGAACCACAAAGGATTGCGAGAGCCCAAGCTGACCTTGATAAATTAGGTGAGGGGCTAAGAAATGGCAAATGGTGTTCAATGTAGCAAAATGCAAAGTGATGCAATATAGGGCAAAAAAAATCCAAACTTCAAGCATACGCTACAGGGGTCAGTGCTTACTGGGGTCACAGACCAGGTGCTGGATTTGGGCCTTAGTTGATAGTTCCATGGAACAATAACTCAATGTATGGGTAGCTGTGTGAAAAGGCAAACTCTATGCTGGGGATAATTAGGAAGGGAATTGAGAGAATAAAACTGCAAAGATTGTCATGCCCTTATATAAAGCTGTGGTATGCACTGCACCTGAGTACTGTGTTCAGTCTACGCCACATCTCAAAAGCAAAGGGATATTGAAGAGATAGGAAAAGCGCAGAGAAGGGCGACGAGGATGATTGAGACTGCACCTTCCTTATGGGAGGAAAAGGGCTGCAGCTTGGGACCTTTTTTAGCTTGGAGAGGGAGACGCCTGAGGGGGATATGATTGAAGCTCCATAAAATTATGCATGGGTAGAAATGTTGACAGAGAAATTTTTTCTCTCTTCACAATACTAGGAACCAGGGGCATCCATTGAAATGCTGGGGAAGAATTAGGACTAATAAAAAAGGAAAGCACTCTTCACTAACGGTGATTGGTGTTTGAATATTGCCACAGGAGGTGGTGGATACCACTAACCTGGATACAGTTTTAAAAGGCTTGACAGATTTATGGGAGGAGAGAAGTTTCCATTTATGGCTACCAATCTTGGATCCTCTTGATCTGAGATTGTGCCTTAACAGTCCAGGGAAAAGGCTGCCTCGGGAGCAACAGCCACAGAAGGCCATTGCTTTCACATCCTACATGTGAACTCCCAAAGGCACCTGGTGGGCCACTGCGAGTAGCAGAGAGCTGGACTAGATGGACTCTGGTCTGATCCAGCTGGCTTGTTCTTATGTTCTTATGTTCTTATGTATATCTTGCTTGGTCATGCAGTGGCCAACCAGTTACTCCTTGTTATAGTTTGTGTTCTTCTCCTTAGAGTTTTCTGGGGATCAGAAATTTAGCCTCTCAAAATCTCTCCCTTCTCTGCTCCAGACAGTTTTTAATGGTTTGTTTTGAGGAGGCCTGTCAAGATTTATCAGGAAGGTAGAGAAGTGAACTATGAGGTGATGAACTGCCTCATTTCATAAGAAGAGCCCAACTGGATCTATCTAGTCCAGCATCCTGTCTCATACAACAGCCAGCCAGTTCCTCCAGAGAGCTAACTGCAGAACATAGAGATCAAGGCCTCCCCCAGTGTTCCTGTTAAGCATGAATCTGCCTTGTACTGAATCAGAGCCTTGGTCAATGAAGGTCAACAGTTTCTACTCGGACTTGCAGTGGACTTGCAGGGGAGCAGCAGCGGCATAGTGGTTAACAGCAGGTGGACTCTAATCTGGAGAAACCAGGTTTTATTCCCCGCTCTGCTGCTTGAGCTGTGCAGGCTTATCTGGGGAATTCAGATTAGCCTGTGCACTCCCACACACGCCAGCTGAGTGACTTTGGGCTAGTCACAGCTTCTTGGAGCTCTCTCAGCCCCACCCACCTCACAGGGAGCTCTCTCAGCCCCACAAACAGTGGGAACCCATGAGGACTCAAATGGGCAAGTAGCTGAAATCCCATTTTCCTTCTCCCTCTTTTCATTCCAGACTCCGCATTCTTCCCACCCCACTGGCACCAGCAGCCCTCCCCACTACCCCGACTCTTTGCTTGCTCAGTGTCATGAGCCAGCCCCTGGGTCCTTACCAGGTTACAGAGGACTCTGAGGCAGAACCTGAGGACACGGTGCAGCCAGAGTTGGCTGCTCCTGGGGAAGACCAGGCAGCAGAGCCAACGCCCAATTCTTCCCTGCCTGATGACATACAGGTGGAAGAGCCTACAGATCCTCCTAGGGAACCCAGTGATGAGCCAGCTGTGCATAGGAAGCAGAAGCAGAGGCTGCTACTGCAGAAGCACAGAAGGAGTGCTCGTTATGAGGGGGGAAGGGCAAGGAGATTGTAAGCCCCTTTGAGTCTCCTATAGGAGAGAAAGGGGGGATATAAATCCAACTCTTCTTCTTCTTCTCCTTCTTCTTCTCCAGGGTCTCAGACTGAGGTCTTTCACATCACCTGCTACCAGATCCTTTAACTAGAGATGCTGGGGATTTAAACTGGGACCGTCTGTAGGCCAAGCAGATTCTTTGCCACTGAGCCACATCCTCAGCTGACTCGTCTGACTTCTCTTTACTAGGTGACAGCAGGGTGACGGAGCACCTGCGAGAAAATCCTCCGCCAAGAAGCCCTGAACTTGAACTCAGCGACGCATTACCACGCAGATCCTCGGGGGATCTTCTCCCAAAGCCCAAGGTTGCCCTTGAAAGCAGACTTGGATCAGTGGAACCGCCAGCAAAGGAATCGGAGGGATCTGCTCAGTGTGGGGTAGGTATTAAACAAAGATGGTCCCAAAAATCAGCTTTCTGCCCAAAAGAAAGCATGTTCCTAGTTCTTATGGCTATAGAGGTCTTTGGAACCTGAGTTTTCATGAGCAGGGTGTATCCACAGAAAACGATGCCTGGAGCAAGCTTTCAAGTTCTGCTCTTCCCCAACATCTGATGCCCATCTTGTCTTAAGCATTTTACTTAAAGAAGTTATTTGCAGTGTTTGCCCCAAAATTTTCAGCCAGAAAAATTGAGAAAAAGGTCCTGGGAAGGGATAAATGTCTGGTTTTCCCCCAGGGTATCACATTGTGGGTTTAGATGAGTTCACACTGTGATATTAAAACCTGTTTACTGACCTCACAGTGAGGGAATGTGCAAGACTAAAATGCTCCTTTATAGAAAAACAAAAACAAAATCTGCCTCACATAATTTTCTTTAAAAGCTAGTCTCTGTCAGAGTGGTTGTTTTCAGGTTTAGCATCCCTGTGAGATCTGGGCCTTTGGGAAGCAAAAATAACGGTGCACATGTATATAAACTTACTGTTTTGCTTCTCATTGTACCAAAAGAACTGCCTCCCTGATACAGAATCTGAATCATCTGCCTTTTTCTGCCAAGTCCACAGCATGGTATCTTTTATTCTTGTGGGCAAATACCCCTCGGTCTAAGCTTCGTTTGTTTTTCCCTCCTTTCGTCCCCTTCCCTTTTCCTCAGATGGCTTAAAATGAAGTAATTCCAAATGCCAGCTTCATCCTTGACTCCACTGGAACCACTGGAGGAACCCACATTAGGAAGACGGTGCGGTCCATCTGAGCTGTTAGTCCAGAAGGAAATAAAGGAAACCTTCAGAGTTTGCCTCACAAGCGACCTCTCTTGAAAAAAAACTTGAAAAACGCAAAACTGTGTTCTCACTCCTTCGCTAGTATTAACGGCTATTTGCCCATCCAACCTGTAAGACACACAGGAAAAAGGGACTTCTTAGCTAAATATTAACATTTTAAGGGCCACATTTGTTTTTTTAAGCTGATTTGTAGTGATTGATGTGCATGTCACCCAGTCATAAGCTAGTATTATCACCAGGGGTCTGAGAAAGTTGTCGTTATGTTTCAGAAGAATTCATCCTGAGAGAAATCTTGATGGTTTAGGTTTTTGGAAGCGTCAACATTTCAGGTGATATGTATTTTTCTGTTCCACAGTTGGATTGCACAAGTACAGAAGCTGAGAGAATTCAGCTTCCTGAGTAATTTGGGCATATCAAGTTTCTAGCCCTTAAGGATGCAAAGGAATCTGGGAAGCTAGTGAATTGAGTAGGATTACCCATGGTCCGAGAGGTGGGAATTGGGATCCAAAAATTTTAGTAACAGGTTCCCATGGTGGTGGGATTCAAACTGTGGCATAGCGCCAATGGGGCTGGGCAGGGCACGATGGGGGTGTGGCCAGACATTCTGGGGGCGGGGCATTCCTGGGCAGGGCTGTGGCAAGGATGCAGCCGCTGCACCTTCGGATCCTTGGCTGAGGAAACAAATCGCACGCAAGCTGCAGGCTGCCATGCACGCAGCGGTGCACCTCCTGGACTGCTTCAAGTTCTATGCGACTAATTGCTGAGAAGAGGAAGTAATCAAGGCAAAAATCACGTGGCAAAATCACCAATTAGTAACCCCCTCTCGGCACACACAAATAATTAGTAACCTACTCTCGGGAACCTGTGAGAACCTGCTGGATCCCACCTCTGAATTGGGGCCTCGTGTAGCTATCTGCATCAGTAGGAAAAGCAGAGTGAATTATGTAAATGAACAAATAGATGCAACTGTGTTAAAGTTGCATACTGTTTTTAGGTTGTAGAATTGAACTTTCCAGTGAGAGGCAGGGCTGCTGAGGAAAGAGGTGACGTGGGCCTTAAAACTGTGGGGGGTGGGCCAGGATCTCCCTGGAGGACCTGGGGAAAGTGTTCCTAGGGAATCATGGTGGCCTATTTGGTCCAACTTTGTGTGAGTTCCTGTGAATGTGAAGGAGAGCCCAGCAGGAAATTTGGGGGGGGTTGATGGCAGCTCTTGACAGCCCTGTAGGGAGGGGAGGCAGAATCTGGACTACTTCGCTGTATAATTTTGTTATATTTAAAGAAGTGGGGGGAACTCAAATTGGTTTGACAGGGGATCAGATCAACCTCTTGAAAGGGTTTCCTCCGGTTGGGATAGATCTACCCACCGAGATCATCAACGCTGCCTTAAATTGCATCATGTTTCTCATTTTGTTTTTGGTTTTTTTATTTGGTTGGGGTTTTGCTGACAAAGACTCGATTCTCATGATCACGTTTCTCACAGTAAATTTTTTTCCACTGTGCAGCCTTGTTTTTCCACGGCATCATTTTGAGGATTTTTATATCTCTGTCTGGCAAGAACGAAGTCCTGCCCACTTCAGCATTGCAATAGCTCTCTGAGGTACAGGCAGTCTTGGCCCTGGCTGCTTGGGGGCAGATTTGGTGAGAGTCCTTACAACGCAAAAGTGATGCCAAGAAGTCACACTGTGGTGAAATTTACCTTGTTGGAAGCAAATGCGAGAATCAGGCCTGAGGTACTTTGCAATAGTAGACGAAGCTAAATAGTTTTGAAAGCTAATACTGCGTAATATAGCTTGGCAGCCATTGTGATGAGATCAGCAGCTAATGTTTTTCTTTTATTAATTTCCTCTTTTTGTTCAGCACTCCCTTTGTGTGTGAGTGTGTGTGCGCAGGCGCATTTGCGTGCAGGTTTTATAAATCCATAAGTAATGTAACAGCCTGAGTTTGTGGGTAGATTGTGTGGGTTGAATCCTGCAGTTGGACAGCAAAACTTTGCTCATCTAGATTATCAACAATTTTCACCAATCCCTGCGGGTTTTTTGCATCAAAAAGTTTCAATACTCTTTTAAAAGTTGTTTTCACTTCTTTGATTTCAAAGCCTGCATTCTCTTGTCAGTTTGACATTCAAACTCATGACGAAAAAGAGATTAGCGATTTGAAAAAAAGTGTGTTATGAGATAGATGAAAAAGTTTCCAACTTTCATTTTCGGTTTCTGAATTGAAGGGAGTCACGGAATCCTTGAGCGGTCTGCAGGCAAAAAGCAAAATCTTTTGAACATTGTAAAGTATTGTCTCACCTACTTCATCCACTTCAATTACAAAAGCAGCAAGCTCTGTGCAGTCCCACAAGCAACTTAGGTCTATCTGTCTAGTCAGGGGATTACCCAGGTATGGGGAAAAATAGAACTTTGTCAGTTACTCAAAAGAACCACTTCCCGTAATGTCTTGATGGGGACTGAGCATGCCCCAGAAGGCCTGAAACATGAAGTGGAGTGAAGAGTTACTTTGGGAGGAAAGAAACAATGGCAGATGTTCAAACCGCTAAAAGAGTATATAATCTTAGGAAGAAGAGATTTGGGTGTAGGGGGATTTCCCAGTCTCCCCACAGACACGTTCGCTTGTTGTTTGTATAAACTGGACTTCTGATAAACCTTCAAGAGGGATTTGTCGTCATTGAATTGAATGGGACAGCTTCTGCAAAATGCTGCAGATGGAAGTCTAAGGGAATGACTCTAAGCATGCCTACTCAGACTCCTATGAGAGTCTGTCCAATAAGCCTGACTCCCAGGAAAGGGCTTTTAGGATTACAGTAGGAAAACTACTGTTAGTTTTGAATTGGCACAACTCATGACCTGTTAAGCCAGGCATCGCCAATCTCTTTGAGTATGCAGGTACCTTTGGGATTCTGATGTAGCATGGTAGGACCAACCACAAAATGGCTGCTTCAGGAGACAACGCAGCCACAAAATGGCTGCTGCAGTGAAGTTGCTTATGCTGTACTGGCAACTGCTGCCAAATCAGTGTTTTAAACATGTGCACCGCCAATCAGAAGCATTGCTGGGCAAAAGCTTCAGCCACTTTCTAGAAACACTTGTTGCGTGCCCGGAAATGGGTTAGTGAGCACCATGACGCTCATGGTTATCACACTGGGGACCCCTGCATTGAGCCATCTGTTGTGGCTTTCAGCACCTATTGGCCTTGCTGACAGGGGCTGATGCAGAGGCGTAGCTGGGCCAGACTGTGCCCGGCAAGCAAGACTCTGGTTTAGAAATTCTCTCCTTCCCATGCCTCTTCACCTCCCACTCACTTTAAAAAACCGAGCAGGCTGGAGAAC
The DNA here is from genome assembly GCF_021028975.2 of Sphaerodactylus townsendi. Classification (NCBI taxonomy): domain Eukaryota; kingdom Metazoa; phylum Chordata; class Lepidosauria; order Squamata; family Sphaerodactylidae; genus Sphaerodactylus; species Sphaerodactylus townsendi. Next base: position 12,659,581 of record NC_059427.1, read on the forward strand.
AGACCTTCCTGTTCTGGTTGGAACTACGTTTCCCAGGGTCTCCTGGGAAATGTAGTTCCCACCAGAACAGGAATGCCTGTTCTCCAGCCTTCTCGGTTTCCTAAAGTAAGTGTGTGGGGGGGCGCTGTGGGGGGGAATCACGCATCATGCACCCCCACCATCCCTTGGAGCTACGCCTCTGGCCCCTTAGATTATCCTTCTGCCCTCAATGAAGTAATTGGGGGTACTGCAAAGGGGGCACACCACTCCCAACCTATTTCATTTTGGCAAGAGAAAAAATAGAAGCATTGTCCTTTAGAATATTTTGTCTCATGCTCTTGACTGGTATCTGAATGTATATTTGTGAGTATTACTACTTCCCTGATGGTATCTGTAGTTGGGAATACTGCATCCTCAGTATGGTTTCCTCATTGAATCCCTCAGTTTTAGGTAAGAGGTGGGCTGGTAGCAAACAAATTTGGAGCGAAAACAGTGTGTGTTGAGAAGTTAAATCGTGTAACACGAGCAACCAAGAGGGAGTGTTCTTATGTGGTGGATCCACAAAACAAAGTGGGAATGAAAGTAGGAAGGGGTAAGTGCAGTGGTGGGATCCAAAGATTTTAATAACAGGTTCCGATGGTGGTGGGATTCAGAAACAGGCCCTTTTGCACGCCACCTCCAGTCCCTATTGGGCAGGGAGGTTGCTTGTCTTCGGCACTCAGAAAGAATTGACCAACCACTTCCTGAAGTGATTGAGAGCAGTGGATCCACCTCTGGGTAAAAGTGCCTCCGCCCAGGAAGTTGAATATTCCTGTTGAGTCTGGACGACATACATGCTGGGGTGGACGCAAGCATGCAGGCCGTGGACAGGAGGGAGTGAATGCAGGCTGCCAACCGATTTTTTAGTAGCCTATCAGCTCTAATGCAATATTGTTCAACAGCAATTCAGTCAGTCAGAGGGGTCATCAGGTGAGAGATCAAGGGACATATGTTAGGCCTATGCAACTTCTGTTCTGCCATGATGTATGTAGCTAAAGAGCAACAAATGGTATCTCAGCCAGAGATATGGAGGACTGAATCTGACCATAAATTTATTTAATCCAGTACTGTAAATTCTGATTGGTAGGAGTCTTTGGATGGTCTTTTGCAATACCTGGGTTTGGACCAGCAACCTTCTGTATGTGAAGCAGGCATTCTACCACAGAATCGGGGGCCTTCCCAAAGCAATAAGGAGCCCTCAATAGCATACAAAACTGCCTTGTGCCAAGTCAGGTAATCTAGCTGAGGGCTTTTCTGCAAGCTTGATTTACTCCTGATTGTGGTAGCAGCTAATCCATATGCATTGGAATCAGTTTGGGCATTGTTGTTCTGCACATCTGTCCTTCCTGTTCATTTTCACAGCTGTGGAGTTAGTTTATTTTCTTCCACAAGTGCCTTAAATAGTCTGGATTTTAAAGGGGCGGTGTTGTCGTCATCAATGTAGTCACTGGTGGGATCACAGCACTGCCCCCTTAAAAATATATATATATACTAAAATATTGATACCCTGTTTCCCCTAATATAAGACATCCCCGAAAAATAAGACATAGTAGAGGTTTTGCTGAAGTGCGAACTATAAGGCATCCCCCGAAAGTAAGACATAGCAAAGTTTTTGTTTGGAAGCATGCCCGATGAACAGAACACAGAAAAAATAAGGCATCCCCTGAAAATAAGACATAGCGCATCTTTGGGAGCAAAAATTAATATAAGACACTGTCTTATATTCGGGGAAACGTGGTATGTAGTTGTTAAAATAGGCTTAATAGTTCTCTGAATTCCAGTCTTTCATTTTTTAAAAGTCTCTAGCCCTTTCTGTCATTGAGATATCCCTTTTTACTTATATCTCTGCGGGATCTGCAACCTGTGGCTCTCCAGATGTTCATAGACTACAATTCCCGTCAGCCAATTGGCCATGCTGGCAGGGGCTGATGGGAATTGTAGTCCATGAACATCTGGAGAGCCACAGGTTGCAGATCCCTAGTGGTTAAGAGTGGTGGACTCTAGAGAACCAGGTTTGATTCCCTGCCCCTCTACATGAGTGGTGGACTCTTTATCTGGTGAACTGGATTTGTTTCCCCACTCCTAGACATTAAGCCTGCTGGGTGACCTTGGGCTAGTCATAATTCTTGATGAAAGTGCAGGGATGCACGTAGGGGGGGGATCTAGGTGGTGGCAGGCAACTACTATAACAGTAAGACATAGGCTGAACTTGCAGAGATGGTTGAACAAGAACCTATCCCTGAGCAGCTGGTGCAGATTGCAGCCAAAAATGAGGAGGATTAGTCAGTTACAAGCCGCCTGCCCAGAAGAGTATCCGGGAGATCCAGGAACAAGACAAAGATGATGAGAGTTTACGAAAGTACAAAGAGACCCTGCTTGGAAATGTAACCACTGCAGCTAATCCCAGAACTCCAAATGTGATGGTAACAAAACTGACTCTGGTTTGAGCCAGTGCCCCTGGTGGATTGCGGTTGGATGTCAGTGGTGACTTGGAGAGTTTCACAAAGCAAGGAAGGTGTGGAGAACCAGATAAAGATCTCATTGCAGATGAACAAGGAAATTGTTTCAGGATGGAAGTACATTCAACGTACATTCAGGACAAGAGTAAAAATGGACAAGACTGATTGCATAGCTGGGAGTTATGGGCCATGTGCTGAGGAATATGAGTTCTTAACATCTGTGGAGTAAGTCCTCAAGGGTATGCTGGCCCAGGGCAGCTACAACATCAAATCAAAGTTTACAGATGATGACAAGTCAAACCCCTGTCCTGGGAGTGGAAACCTGATCGTCTCGCAAAGGACCAGGAAGACTTCTTGGTTCAATGCCCCCCTATTCCCTCTGGGAATCACAAAGAAACTGACCAAACCTACCCTTCATGTCCTTCACCTGTTTCATTGCTGCTTCTTACCCACTGCTTCATTGCTGCTTCTTACCCACTGTAATATATTTCAGGCAGGATTTAAAAGGAAAGCAATGACCCTACTTGTTGCTGGGGGGCGAGGGGGATTTGGAGGCATTCCTGTCTCTCAGCAAGAGATAAAGTGCTGAGGAATCATGAGTCCACACAGAGCTGGCAATTGCCTGCTGCCCCAAGTGTCTCCAGGCTCAATCATGTCCATGGCCTGCCTTCCCCCTGGGGAGGAGCACGGACTGACTTTCCATTTGTGATGGTTTCGGTAACCATGATGCATTATACTGTGTAACATGCATCCTCCAGGGGGCCCCCCCCCCCCCCCGCCGACCTTGTTACACTTTTTAATACAAATGCTCCAGTCCTGTCCATACAACATAATTCCTTCCTTTCTGATTTGCATCTTCTGGCTACACCATAATCCTGATTTTCCCCAAGATCTCAAGCAGGGTTCAGGCTGCTACATTATGGAGTTCAAGGTGGCATATGTGACTCTCCTTTCCCTAGTTTATCATCATAACAACCATGTGAGGGAGGGTAGACTGAGAGTGAAACCAGCAGGGTTTGTGGCCGAGTGGGAATGTGGACTTGGATTTCCTAGTCCAGTGGTGGCGAACCTGTGGCACGGGTGCCAGAGGTGGCACTCAGAGCCCTTTCTGTGGGCACACGTGCACAGAGTTCATCATGTGGGGCGGAAAATCAACCCCACACACACACCCCTAGGCTGGCCTGGGCATGATCCTTTACCTGGGAGTAAGCTTGGTTGCTGGCAATAAGGCTTGCTTCTGAGTAAACCCTCCTACCCTGTTTCCCCGAATATAAGACATCCCCTGAAAATAAGACATAGTAGAGGTTTTGCTGAAGTGCGAAATATAAGGCATCCCCTCCTGAAAGTAAAGCGATCAGCAAAGTAAAGTTTTTGTTTGGAAGCATGCCCGACGAACAGAACACAGAAAAATAAGACATCCCCTGAAAATAAGACATAGCGCATCTTTGGGAGCAAAAATTAATATAAGACACTGTCTTATTGTCAGGGAAACACGGTAGGGTCGTGATTCATCCATTCGAAGCGTTGCACGGTTGCTTCACCAAGCTTACTCCCGAGTAACATGTGCCTCGGAGCCAACTGTTTTTTTCTAAACTAGAACCTCAGTATTCAGGTTAAATTGCCGTGTTGGCACTTTGCGGTAAATAAGTGGGTTTTGGGTTGCAATTTGAGCACTCGGTCTTGAAAAGGTTCGCCATCACTGGCTTAGAAGTTACTAGTGCCACTGGCATTTCCTTGTTAGTTCTGTTGCACCCTGATCTGTTGCAAAGTATTGAAGTCCTCGGGGCAGCCTCTGGGTTTCAGGGCTGGAAGATGGATTGGCCTCAGCTCAGCTGCTCCTCATCTGATCTGAACAAAGAGCTTGCGATGAACAAATGCTCAAGAGCAGTGAATGCCTTATCTATCGGTTCCATCTTCAGAATGGTGTGTCTGACCTGTCAGTGTTCATTATTGACTTGACTAGAGTCCATTTCTTCATGATACCAGAGCAGCCCCAACAAAAACCCCGTGATCTGGCAGTGGAGGAAGCAGGAGGTTTGCCGAGTCTGAAATCTCCGCTTGCTAGGCAGGCATGATCCAGCTCGGCAGTCCGGATCAGCGGGCTGCTTCGAGCCCCAAAATTGTGCTAGAACTGGGATCAAGTGTGTGGTTCTTTCCTAGCTATGTCTCTGCCCCTACATCCTCCTCCCATCTCCTTTCTCACGGGAGATTTTTGTTTGATTTGGTGCATTTTTGTCTGTAAATCTTAGGCTCATTCCGCACATGCAGAATAATGCACTTTCAAACTGCTTTCAATGCTCTTTGAAGCTGTGTGGAATGGCAACATCCACTTGCAAACAGTTGTGAAAGTGGTTTGAAAACGCATTATTTTGCATGTGCGGAAGGGGCCTTAGATACAGTTTGACGTTTAGACTCGTCAGCTTCCCCTTCCGACAGTTAAAATAAAGTCTTGAAAATCTCGTCCCAATTCTCTCAAAACTCTCTCAGCCCCACCTACCTCAGGTGTGGGGAGAGGAAGGGAAGGAATTCGTAAGCTGCTTGGAGACTCCTTACAGGAGAGAAAAGATGGGATATAAATCCAAACACTTCTTACTTTAAAAAAAAAAAAGCTGGGAATTCAGTGAACCTGATCAGCCTACTATTACAACAATATAATAGTACTGATATTTTAGTGTTCTTGTTTGAAAATAAAAAAAACCCAAACCACTTGTCTTCAGGGCAACGGGTATGGAGAGAAAGTGTTTTGACAATGACAGTCCAATCACTGAAAAGTAGGCTGGAGTTGGGTAGGAGCAGGCAGTAAAGAGCAAACCAACAGAAACGTTACTCATGAGGGGAAAATGTGACTCAAAATTTAGGGGGAGAAGGCAGTGTTTTTTTTTTAAGTCTTTTAAAAAGAAAAGGCATATGGGTTTTTTTTTAAGGTAAAGGCAGTCTTTTTTTAAAAAAACCCAGAAAATAAAGGAAGGGTCCAAAAAAGTAAAAAAAGGCTTGCAGAAATTGGGATAAATCAAAACAGCAAGGGGCCAGAGCCTATTTTAAAAACCTCATACGGAAAAGCCCTCAGTATTGTCTTTCCTGATCGAGAAAGGCCTTTCCCAAGTAGTGTTACCAGAGATCATTTTAATTTAGAGATGCAGGGGTTCAAACCCGTGACCTTTTGCACTCAAAACAGATGTTCAGCCACTAAGCTGATGACTAGTGCTCAGCTTAGAGCGGGGGTAGGGAACCTGCGGCTCTCCAGATGTTCAGGAACTACAATTCCCATCAGCCTCTGTCAGCATGGCCAATTGGCCATGATGGTAGGGGCTGATGGGAATTGTAGTTCCTGAACATCTGGAGAGCCGCAGGTTCCCTACCCCTGGTAGTGGATTGTGGTTTGTGAATGCTTGATATGTGTCTGTGTGTGAATCAGTTTTGTCTCTGATGGGATTCAAATGCACTAATCTTTGGATTGTATACAAAGCTGCGTTGTTTGTTTGTTTAAGATTAAGAATTTCTAGCTGCATTGAAATATTTTTTTTTAATGGGTGGATTTGTTACATACACAGGACTAACCATTCCAAAAGAATTTTTTAGCCGGGGAATCCCTTCAAACTTAAAATGTAGCAATATTCTGCCTCTAGGAGTAATGGCTGTCTATCATTTCTTCTTCTTGATTTAAAATTGAGCTTTTTGAGATGATCTGTCTGATGTTATATTTTCAAGGAGGGGAAAAAAGAGATGGTGGCACTTTAACAGATGACGGGCATTGCTGATTGCTAATACGGCCCACAAGCACTGGGCCAGTATGAATTAGGATCAATGTTTATGCCACATTTACTTTGACAGATCCAGGAGCAGCAGTGGCGTAGGAGGTTAAGAGCTCATGTATCTAATCTGGAGGAACAGGGTTTGATTCTCCACTCTGCCGCCTGAGCTGTGGAGGCTTCTCTGGGGAATTCAGATTAGCCTGTACACTCCACACACGCCAGCTGGGTGACCTTGGGCTAGTCACAGCTTCTCGGAGCTCTCTCAGCCCTGCCTACCTCACAGGGTGTTTGTTGTGAGGGGGGAAGGTCAAGGAGATTGTCAGCCCCTTTGAGTCTCCTGCAGGAGAGAAAGGGGGGATAGAAATCCAAACTCTTCTTCTACTTCTTCTGAGTAGAATCACTTTTCCTGGAACTTACTGCTGCAGGATCCCCATGGAGCACTGTGTGATCAACATTTTGCGATCTATACAAATCATTCTGTAGCTGGAAAACTCGCTTGGCAGGGAGTTTTGCCTTAACCTCCATGTTTCTCCATTTGGGAGATTTTTATTTCCCACCACTGTCTGAAGTCTGAAATGGTACTTTCTAGGAAATACTTTATTGCTCAGTTCTGTTGACGGGCTCACACATGCCCTATTGAAATCCGTGGGCCATATTAACCTGCCTCAGTTAAGTGTCCTCAATTCCCGTGTGTCTCAGCAATTTGGGCCGGGGCCATGTCGTTCATCCTGTATTCATGCTGAATCCGCTGCCACCTTTCATTGGATGATGTGATATCAGCTCCTCGCCCCCCAAAAATTGAATTTACTTTTTTTTTCTTCTGTATCTATCTCTGTTTCTTTAAATGTCTCTACCTTACTTTTCCTGAAATTTACTTTTAACACATAAAATCTGCAGACAGAGTGAACTGTGTGGCATCTGCAGATACTTCTTTCCTGGACTGTAGTATTGCTAACCGTTGAAAAAGAAGAGCCCTACTCAATCTACAAAATAATCAGTTTGCTCACCGAAGATTATTTACTTTATTTTGTTACCTCAACTTTCTCCCCAATGGGAACTCAAAGTGGCTCACACATAAGAACATAAGAACAAGCCAGCTGGATCAGACCAGAGTCCACCTAGTCCAGCTCTCTGCTACTCGCAGTGGCCCACCAGGTGCCATTGGGAGCGCACACAATTCACCCCTCCTCCATTTTATCCTTACAATAGCCCTGTGAGGTAGATTAGGCTGAGGGTATGTTCCAGGCCCAACAGCACCCAACAGTCTTCCACCCCAGAGTGGGAATTAAAACCTTGGGCTTCTGGATTATACTACGTAGTCCGCCTTGGATCCAACTGAGAAAGGCGGACCGTAGATAACCTAAATAAAGCAAATCTTATTTCCACATTATAACCTCTCCACCACACTGGCTCAGATTCTTTATGGTTGAAGGTGTTACTCTTTTTGATGTTTATTGTAATAATAGGTTTATTGTTTTTATTGAGAAATTTATACTCCACTTTCCGGTATGGAGAGAACATCGACTAACATCATTCTCACTTTTCCCATTTTTCTCATTAAATCTTTAAAACGACCCTGTAATATAGGCTAATTTTTAATCCTCAGAAGAACGCAAAGGATGGCTTGCCAAAGTGATATTTCTCCACAGAATTTTCAGATCATAATTTTTGGATATGAGTCTGTCTGAGATTTCTTACATGCTTTTAAAGTGTCTTGGGAGACTCCCGCAGTAGATCACACTAGATCCTTATTTGGTGCCTTCCTCATTTTTTTTCTACATTATGCTGCCATTCCCGTCCCCCGCTCCCCCGGATTTTCTCATGTCTGAGAAGGTTTAATCTGTTCCTGAAGAATTTCCCACAACTAATGCATCCACATTAGTTTTTTCCCCCCTGTGTGGGTTCTCTCAGGTCTTGTGAGGTGAGATCTGCTTATTGAAGCTTTTCTTGCAGGCTAGGCTGGGGCACGGCGTTCATACAGTTTATCTCTGACACGGATTCCCTCACACATTATGTAGGACCAGTTCTCAGACTGAAATTTTTCTCACAGTAGAATTCTCCTCTGTTGTGTGGCTTTTTGGACATTTCAGTTAGTCAGAGCTTTGGTTAAGTCCTTCACACTATATATGTCAGTGATGGCGAACCTTTTCGAGACCGAGTGCCCAAATTGCAACCCAAAACCCACTTATTTATCGCAAACTGCCAACACGGCAATTTAACCTGAATGCTGAGGTTTTAGTTTAGAAAAAAACAGTTGGCTCCGAGGCGCACGTTACTCAGGAGTAAACTTGGTGAAGCAACTGTGCAACACTTTGAATGGGTGAATCACGCCCCTAGGAGGGTTTACTCAGAAGCAAGCCCCATTGCCAGCAACCGAGCTCACTCCCAGGTAAAGGATCATACCCAGGCCAGCCTAGATGTCTGGGTGTTTGGGGGTGATTTTCCGCCCCCCCCCCCGATGAACTCTGTGCACACGTACCCACAGAGATGGCTCTGAGTGCCACCTCTGGCACCCGTGCCATAGGTTCGCCACCACTGATATATGTTTATTATTTTTATTGAGAAATGTATACATGGAAAATATATATATATTTTCCATGAAGATTAGTCAGGTTTGCTGGAAGCAACACCACCCCAAAAGCATTGATATGAGGTTAGGGAAAAGATAATATGTTTCGGGGGGGGGAGGGTGCAGGGGGGTGATGGTAAAAATCAAGACCAAATTAAAAAAAAATTATTGAGTATCTCCAAAACTTGATGGGGTGGGGAAATTCCACTGGAAAAAAATGCTATTTAAAAATCCAGTTAAAATTACCTTGGGAATTTATGACATTGCAAAAATGATTTCCCCCCTCAAAAAGGCAGGGAGAAGACATCTCTGTTAATTTGGAGGAGACTTGGCATTTATACGATGCCACTTCCAAATTATTTTTCCCTGTGTGCACAAATGTAGGGAGAGTTTAAGATGCTGTTTTGAAACTCCCACATTTGACAGGTCTGCTAAGGAAACCCATGAGAGTTCACCACAGAAGCTGTGTATGTGTTGCAAAGAATTCTGGGGCACATTCCAGAGCAGGCACTGAATTAATGGAGAACAGGGCTAGGCTTGTTAGATTCACTCACTTTGTCTTATCTGCACAAAATCCTTGCTGAGGTGGTCCCCCAGTGACTGGATAGGATCATTCCAGATTGCAAATGTGAGCTCACATAAGAAAACATTCACTCATGAGTCCTGCATCCAGAAAACTAGGCTCTTTCCCCTGCTAACCTTTTTGGTGGAAGAAATTATTTGCATGGCCAAACATTTAATCTCATAAGCCCTGCAGCCATGGTCATATAATTTCCACACAAGAGGATGTATTCCCTCAGTGCAAACTAGGCCTGAGGTACCATATTTACATTATTCATTGAAATATTCATACTCTCCATTTAACGATGACTCGGAGACTGTGGGGATGCACTCAACCACTCCTTTGCAGCTACACACAGAATGGAGCAGCAGTGGCATAGTGGCTAAGAGCAGGTGCACTCTGATCTGGAGGAACCGGGTTTGATTCCCAGCTCTGCCGCTTGAATTGTGGAGGCTTATCTGGGGAATTCAGATTAGCCTGTACACTCCCACACACGCCAGATGGGTGGCCTTGGGCTAGTCACAGCTTCTCGGAGCTCTCTCAGCCCCACCTACCTCACAGGGTGTTTGTTGTGAGGGGAGAAGGGCAAGGAGATTGTAAGCCCCTTTAGGTCTCCTACAGGAGAGAAAGGGGGGATATAAATCCAAACTACTCCTCCTCCTCCTTCTTCTTCTTGAAAGCTGGTGCTAGAGTATGCATGGTCTCATGGAGAATCTGATCTACTGTGTCAAATTTCTCATAAGATTCTCATGAGGCGTCAGGGACCATTGTTTGAAAACCAAGTGCTGTTTTGGGCTTGTATCCAACAATACTAGCTAAACAAGGAAGTTTCCTCTCAGGCAGCCCAATGGGGGCTGAACATGTTTAGGGAACAGCGGAGGACCGCACTGACGTTTCCCCCTCCACTAGTTCAAGGGGCACCCCTGCCAGTGGTAGTGGGGTGTGGGGGGAGTGCCAGCTGCCCTCAACTCTGCAGCAGTGAAATACAGAAGTCAGGGTTGCTACACAGAAGCGGTGGCTTTCACACAGGCACCAGTTGTGGGTGGGGGGGGGGAGACATTCCTGTGATGGAGTTGACGTTAGTCAGCTTGCACTGATGTTCCAGCCTGAGAACGCTGGCCTCCGGACCTGCAAACTTACACTGCATGGAACCTGCGCAGCCCATGGTGCATTTCAGCCAGCGGAATAATTTTTTGTTTTTCCTCCCTTCCGTGCCACCTGAAACCCCTTTGGAGGTGGTGAGGTACTCCTTTCACCACACTGCCTCTAGCTGCCGCCTCTGCACTTCCCCTTTCATCTGGATTGCACTGCAAGTGGAAGTCAGTGGATTTCACTCATCTGTTTGTAGAATTGTCAAGTCACACTCCAGATTTGTACCACCCTGTTCTGCCACGGAGAAGAGTCACATTTCTGACCTATTTTTCCCTCTCCGAGATCTCCATTTGGTTTCTTGACTTGAAGAGGGCACGGCCACACAGAACAAGGGGCAAATGAAAAATGGGAACGTCACCAAATTTCCGGAATCTTCAGCAAGCAAGACCCCCCCCCCCCCCCGCCCCTCCTCCCAGGTCATAGAAACTCCACAACAACCACTTTCTTACTTCTTTCCTGTTACTTAAAAGCTGAAAACACATTTACAAAATAAATACATTTTGCAGGTATGTACAGAGTCCGTTTAAAAATCAGCACTTCTTAATACCGTAAAACTGAACCCGATGGGTTCCAGCAGTCTTTAGGAAAGCAAGTCCCAAACGCCAGCCTGGAAAGTTTCTAAAAAACCGATTGTCTCAAGTTTGCTGCTTCTGAAGAAGGAAGGCAGGATGGATTTTACATTGTCAACAAGTTTCAAAGAGGCAGCCAGTGTGAGCCAGTGGACAGCGCTGCCCTTGAGGGGCACCAACTGACCAAAAATACAGGCCTATGCTGCTCCTGCACCTTTAACAGATTGATCTGCAGAACTCAGCAGATGAAGCTGTTTGTGGCTGGAGGTAAACATGATAACCTGTCAAAGCCTGTTGGATCAAGGTGATGTTGAAAGCACGGAAGCAGGGGTCATTCAAATAAGTTGGACCCCTATGTGTATCTGGGAAGCCTGGAAACCAGTCCTGGTATTACCATGAACTTAAACATAACAGGAGTAGCAGCTGGTATAGTCCTTCCCGGATCCTAACATTTCAGACTGCAGATGGAGGAAAGTGCATGTTTGAATATTTCCCCATGTAAATAAATTCTGGGCATGGAAGGTCATTATAAAGAACAGCTGGGGGAAATCCTTGAAGTGCTAGTTTTCCGTATACACTGAGAATTTTTTTAAAAAGGATGAGCAAACGTGCAATTCCCTCACAGTGGTACAGTCCAATCATGCTGCGCATGTTCCGCCTGCTCGCATCAGGTCTCAACCCAGTCCTGAGTTCCACATTCCTTCTGATAGAGCTCCTAGCCCACTGATGGCGAACCTATGGCACGGGTGCCAGAGGTGGCACTCAGAGCCCTCTCTGTGGGCACGCACAAACAGAGTTCATCATGGGGGGGGAACTGCCCCCCCCCCCGCCCACACATCTAGGCTGGCCTGTGCCACTGGACTCGATTATTAGCATTAAACCTAAGACCTAGTTTTGGGGGAGCAGTGTAGATAACCCTGTTAAGCGCTGTTAAACCCCACTGATTTTCATGCGAAGAACTAAAGCGCGATCCTTTACCTGGGAGTAAGCTCAGTTGCTGGCAATGTGGCTTGCTTCTGAGTAAACCCTCCTAGGGCATTAGGATGATTCAATCTGCACGTTCGAGAAGAAGAGTTGCACAGATTGCCTTCCAAAGCAAAGCCAACAACTACCACCAAGCTTACTCCCGAAAGTAACGCACGCCTCAGAGCCAAACATTTTTTCTAAACTAAAACATCAGTATTCAGGTTAAATTGCCGTGTTGGCACTTTGCGATAAATAAGTGGGTTTTGGTTGCAGTTTGGGCACTCGGTCTCGAAAAGGTTCACCATCACTGTCCTAGCCTCCATTCATTGTCAAGGCAGAAGATGATGCCTATTTCCACAGCAACAGACCTATGGATCACCTGTCCTCTAGTGACATGAATGGGGAAGTTGCAGGAGCGCATGGGAGCACCTCTGAGGATGGGATACTACTGGGATCAGCGATGGTGTGGTGTTGGGGACATTCTGCATTTATAACCTTTAATCCTCACATATATGCACACACACATGCACGCACACATGCACGCACACACCTCCTCCCAGAAGCAATGGCTGAGGCAGCTAACAAGAGCCTAGTTCTCACTGAGGTAATAAAAATATATATCTGGGAAATATGCCAGGGGGCATACATTGATAATGCTGGGGGGAAGAATTAGGACTAATAAAAGGAAACACTTCTTCACGCAACGTGTGATTGGTGTTTGGAATATGCTGCCACAGGAGGTGGTGATGGCCACTAACCTGGATAGCTTTAAAAGGGGTTTGGACAGATTTATGGAGGAGAAGTCGATTTATGGCTACCAATCTTGATCCTCTTTGATCTGAGATTGCAAATGCCTTAACAGTCCAGGTGCTCGGGAGCAACAGCCGCAGAAGGCCATTGCTTTCACATCCTGCATGTGAGCTCCCAAAGGCACCTGGTGGGCCACTGCGAGTAGCAGAGAGCTGGACTAGATGGACTCTGGTCTGATCCAGTTGGCTTGTTCTTATGTTCTTAAATACCAGAGAGCAGGTTTGAGGGGGAAGGGTCTCATAGGACTTTTTCAACATGTTGTTTTTTAAAAATTTTATCACATTGAGAGCCGGTGTGGTGTAGTGGTTAAGAGCAAGTGGACTCTAATCTGGAGAACCAGGTTTGATTCCCCACTCCTCCGCATGAGCAGCGGACTATTATCTGGTGAACCAGATTTGTTTCCCCACTCCTACACTCCTTCTGGGCGATCTTGGGGTGATCACAGTTCTCTCAGAATTCTTTCAGCCCTCCCCCCACCTCAAAAGGTGTCTGTTGTTGGGAGAGGAAAGGAAAGAGTTTGAAGTCCCTTTTAGTCTCTTTACAGGAGAGAAAGGTAGGGTATAAATCCAAACTATTCTTCTTCCTCTGTGTCGACAAAAGACAATTACATCCCTTAATCACAAGACAGCATGAAATTAAAATTTTCAAATGTGGGGAGAACTGGTTGTTGTGGGTTTTCCAGGCTGTGACTGTGGTCAGGTAGTTTAGCTCTTAATGTTTCACCTGCATCTATGGCTGGCATCTTTAGAAACATGTCATGGTTAAGATATGTTTCTCTCTGTGGCACAGCTTGGGATTTCTTGACTTGAAGCCCCGAAAACCCACAACAGCTAGTTAATTCCAGCTGTGAAAGCCTTCAACACTACAGTGGCAGAACTGTCTCACTTAACTCTGAGCACAATAATAAACAAACACAAAATCTCCTTGTACATAGAAATCTAGCATGCCTAACCTCCCTTTTCTAGAACCCTCCTCCCCATAACTCAACATGCTAGATTTCTATGCAGAGGGATTCTTTCCTTTCCTTTTCCATGACAGCCACCTGCAGCCTGGAACTGACTGAGCTCAGACACAAGACTGACCCACTCAGTGAGATCTTAGCCCCGCCAAAGGGGGGGGGGGGGAGAACCAGAAAATGACTCCATGCTGCCTGAGAAAACCTTGTTCCTCTGAAACTCATATACTACAAAATGTTTATGAGTTATGGGGCAAATGTGGGGCAACCACGGCTTCTTTCCCCTCCTCCCTCCATCAGCTCCGTTATCTCACCCCTCACCCCCCCCCAGGGTGGTTAGTCCCCACACCCTGCAGAGGATGAGGTAGCAGGATTGCCAGATCCAGGTTGGGAAACTCCTAGGCCCCTTCCGCACACGCAAAATAATGCGTTTTCAAACCACTTTCACAACTGTTTGCAAGTGGACTTTGCCATTCCGCACAGCTTCAAAGAGCACTGAAAGCAGTTTGAAAGTGCATTATTCTGCATGTGCGGAATGAGCCCTAGAGATTTGGAGATGGAGTCTAGGGAGGGCAGGGACCTCAGTGTACAAGGCCAGAGAGTTCACCTTCCAAAGCATCCATTTGCTCCAGGGGAACGGACCTCTGCAGCCTAGAAAGAAGCTGTAATTCCCAAATATCTCCAGGTCCCACCTGGAGGCTGGCATCCCTGCCCCCACCAAGCAAGATTTCCAGGGTGCCATGTTGGATGGGAACCTGAGCAGGAGCCATGGATGTGCTTCTTCCTCACATTTCGAGAGGGGATTCAAAGTGGTGTATCACGTCTCTGGATTGCAAGATCCCCACCCGCCATCTAAGACACAGGCCTTCAAGAAGGAGGAGCTGAAGGCCTCGTTCACACAGGAGGAGGCGGGAAAGAAGGGGCAGAACAGGCCACACCACTTGCAACAGTGGGAATCTGATTCCAGCTCTGCATGCAAATAAAACATCCCAGCCAGTAGAAAACTACAACAGGCGGGAGAAAGATTCTAGCCCAGACCTGGGCATTATACGGCCCGCGGGCCACATCCGGCCTGCCGGAGGACCCTGACTGGCCCCCCTGCTGTGCTGGGGAGCGAGGCGTCTTGGAAAGCTTTCAAAAGCTTTCAAAAGCGCCTCGCCCCCCTGCCCGGCGCTCCACAATATTTTCTGTTTCTTATGCGGCCCCATGGAAAAAATAATTGCCCACCCCTGTTCTAGCCCCTTGCTGATGAGTTTCTACCGTATCTGCATTTTTAACACTGGGGAGCACTGGGGAGCAAATACTGTGAACCCCCCCCCCCCCCCATCTGGAAGCACAAGTGGTGCCGTACATTCTGGCGCTTGAGAACGCATGTGAACCAGATCAGAAACCAGTCCCAGAGTTCCTCTCATGGGAAAGAATAAAGTTTCTCCACTACTAAAGGAAAACGGGATGCGGTTCAGAACTGGTGATTGCAAGACCTCAGTGTTAAAATTATAAGAATACAGCCATGCCCCACGGGAAGCGGTTGCAGCAAAAGCAAACAGGGATCTCGCAGCCCCTTAAAAGGCTGACATATTTTTATTCCAGCATAAGCTTTTGGGGGAGCTTCTACGGGAGTAAAAAACTCGTTTTTCACATATCAGGAGATGCCTGTCATGCGCAGCTGAACTTCAGCCTCAGTTCCCCATCTGCAAATAGGTCCAAGAGCGATCTCAACACGCACACACACGCGCACACACTTCACAAGACCGCTCCAAGAGCAACTCCGAGAAATGCACAACATTTTGTAAATTAAAAAGAAACAACAAGTAGCAGCATCCGCAGGGTTTCACTGGTGTCCTGGAGCTGACACAGCTCAATTTAGACAGCTCCCCACCCCCCTTCAAATTTCTTGGAAGGTATTAAGTTGAACAGGCGTCCATTAAATAATTCACATTTGCTAAGTGCTATACAATCTTTGCTTTCAAAACCACCTGACAAGGTAGGCTGGGCGTTCTCATTTTACAAGTGGGGAAATGGGACATGCCCAAAGCAGGCCAACATGGGCCGGAATTTGAAGCACCCCAGCTCAAAGCTCCTGTCTTCTCCCACCGTAAACCCACAGACCCTAAAACCCTTGGCTGACATTGGCTGTCTTCAGGGGGCTTTACTTACACCCCTTTGCATAGATCTATGAATTGTCTGGTTTTTTAAAAAAAAAAATCCAGAAAAGGGATTCTGGCTACCCTGCTGGTTGAAAAAATCTATGTTGAAAATTCTGGATGAAACTATTGGGCCGGAAGGAAAGGTAGCCCTGGTCATTCCCACATCTTCCTTTTTGCTCCTCTGTTTGGTCTGGTGCTGAGGGTACGTGAGGCAGCGTCAGAGGTTGAAGGCGTGGGGGAGTCTGAAGTAGAGTCCTCCCTTGGTCTGTCTGTCGGAGGGGGTTCAGGGGTCGGGTTACAAGTGCCACTGGGGACAGTCAAAGGCAGTGGTGGGCAGGGAGCTACTAGGCTGGTAACGGGCTCCGAAGACATACCAGGCATGTGATTGGGCGGTAGGGCAGTTCCAGACCCTGACTCCGAGGGGCCCCAAGGTGGGTTGTTGTGCCCCTGATAAGAACCATAGCCAGGAAGCGACCCTTGCTGGGGAGACCTCTGGCCTGTAAATACGGCTGCAATGGCTGCCATGGTGACCGTCTGTTTTCCCAAGAACTCCCCCAGGTCGCTATGGAAACGCTCAATGGCGCTGATCATCAGCTGGGCGGTGGTCCGGTCCTGCCGTCTCTCCTGCTTCCGGTGCTGCCGCTCCTCTTGCCGGGCCCTGTCGAAGGCCTTCAGGTCCTGCTTATGCAGCCCTCGCATGGCATCCAGCAGCATCGAGGGGGCCCGGGAAGCAGATTCGACGAGTTGCATGCTGGTCTCCAGGCGCTGCTTCCTGTTCCGCATCCTCCGGTTCCGCATCCTCTCTGCGTTGGTGAGGGGTCTCCGGAACTCTTGGATGGGACCTACGTGGGAAGAATGGGTGGTTGATGGGAAATTACCAAAAGAAAGAAAAGTACACAGATCTGGTTTTCTTGTTCTGACAGCTTTTAGAAGAAGAAGAAGAAGAAGAAGAAGAAGAAGAAGAAGAAGAAGAAGAAGAAGAAGAAGAAGAAGAAGAGGAAGAAGAGGAAGAAGAGGAAGAAGAGGAAGAAGAGGAAGAAGAGGAAGAAGAGGAAGAAGAGGAAGAAGAAAAAGAAAAAGAGGAAGAAGAGGAAGAAGAGGAAGAAGAGGAGGAGGAGGAGGAGGAGGAGGAGGAGAAGGAGGAGGAGGAGGAGTTGTTGTTTGGATTTATATCCCCCCTTTCTCTCCTGTAGGAGACTCAAAGGGGCTTACAATCTCCTTGCCCTTCCCCCCTCACAACAAACACCCTGTGAGGTGGGTGGGGCTGAGAGCGCGCCAAAAAGCTGTGACTAGCCCAAGGTCACCCAGCTGGCGTGTGTGGGAGTGCACAGGCTAATCTGAATTCCCCAGATAAGCCTCCACAACTCAAGCGGCAGAGCTGGGAATCAAACCCGGTTCCTCCAGATCAGAGTGCACCTGCTCTTAGCCACTACGCCACTGCTGTAGTATGGCAATGACTTCCCACCCTAGGATGTCAGATAATATTCCTCCACAAAAAGCAGAGGCGTGAGAGGCCTCAGATATACGACCCAGAGGTCTATACAGCAGTTCCTTCAGGAAATTTAAACTCTGGCTCCTCATCCAAGCTTCCACCTCTCCAAGACCCAGATGTAAACTTCTTGAGTCAGGTCTGGGCCACCTTTTATTTGCTGAGCAGGAGTTCTGACTTTGGTCCCCACCGTCCTTTGCCTCCATTTTGTCCTCCAATATGGACAAGCTTTCCTGGAGTGCCACCTCTCCCACCCACACCACTGGCTGTAGCTTCCGACGTTTGAATTGCCCAACAGCAGCCACAATGGGTCCTTACCATAAGGCCGTAGGCTCCGCCCACCTTCCGGTATTGGCTCCCTGCAGATCAGTGTCCTCCCAGCATCCAGTGGCAGTCGATTGGACAAGATAGGATTGGGAGCCTGCTGTCCAACAGCGGGATATTGCATTTGCTGTGCCATGGTGGGGTACTGGACCGGCAGTGTCATAGTAGGGTAATGGACCTGCTGGGCCACATTGGGGTACTGCACCTGCTGGCCCATGGGGGTGTTCATGACCACCTCTTCAAACGTCCACATCACCTGAAACGGGCAAAAAGGAAACCAGATCATCGGCACCTGCAGAGCCTCAACATGCCCTCCAACCGGACCACGCAACTTCAACAAGAGCCATCTTTGCGGACCCACCACGATGGTCTATGAACACATACACAGCTGCCTAATACTGGATCAGCCCACTGTCCACCCAGGTCAATATTGTCTACTCAGAACCGGCGGCAGCTCTCCAGGGTCTCAAAGAGAAGTCTAACGATCCTGTTAGTAAGCAATGCCAAGGTGGGAGGAACCATTCCTCCTCCTCCCTTTTTTACAACAACCCTGCGAGGGAAGTCAGGCTGACAGGGAGTTTGTGACGGACCCAAAGTCACACTTCCATGGCGCAAACGGGGAGCCGAACCCAACTCTCCTAGGATCCACATCCAACACTCTATCAACTGCACCACAGGTGTCAAACTCGCAGCCCTCCAGATGTTATGGACTACAGTTCCCATCATCCCCTGCCAGCATGATGCTGGCAGGGGCTGATGGGAACTGTAGTCCATAAAATCTGGAGGGCCGCATAAAGACCGGCCACCCTGCATAATCCTACGCCAGTGGTGGCAGACCTTTGGCACTCCAGATGTTATGGACTACGGTTCCCATGCCTGACGGCATGATGCTGGCGGGGATGATGAGCATGATCCGCATAAAATCTGGAGGAGCCTGGATTGACACCCTGGGCTACCAGTGGTGGCGAGACCTTTGGCACTCGGGTTTATGGACTTGTTCCCATCGGCCCGGCCAGCATGGCCAATTGGCCATGCTGGCGGGGCAGTCAGGAATATGATCCAGGCTAAGTGCCTACCGAACTTCAGCAAAACACAGCATTAAACAAAAAAGTTTTGGTACGATTGAACCAACAAACAATACACCTTTATGCAGGCAATAAATTGCCGCAAAGCACAAAATGCGTTTGGGAAAGGCCTTGAGAATCGCAGAAAGAGAGAAACAGATTTGCAACACTTTCCATTCACATCTGCTGAAGGCAGACTTTTCTTCTTCTTGACCTTATTGTAAGTTCACACAACTAAGCACTGTCTCTAGGCCTGACTGTCTGAAGCATTCGTCACTGATGTAGTGGTTTCTTCGGTTTTACAGACCCTTTTTTTTTTAAGCTATATTTCTGACCCTCACGTAACTTGCAGTAATTCGAGGATTTGTGGGTTTCCAGGTTGTGGCCGTGTTCAGTAGCATTTCTCCCATGACATCTGCATGCCGTAGGGGAAGGGAAAGGAATTTGTAGGCCCCTTTGAGTCTCCTTACAGAAGAGAAAGGGAGGGATATAAATCCAACTTCAGAGGATGCCAGCCACAGATGCAAACAAAACATCAGGAGAAAATGCTACTGGAACACGGCCATACAACCCGGAAAACCTACAACACCCTAGTGATTCCGGCGGTGAAAACCTCCGACAATACATTGAAGAAGAAGAGTTGGATTTATATCACTCTCCTGTAGGAAACTCAGGCCTGGGCTCCTTGACCTTCCCCCCTCACAACAAACACCCTATGATGTAGGTGGGGCTGAGAGAGCTCCAAGGAACTGTGACTAGCTCAAGGTCACCCAGTTGGCATGTGTTGGAGTGAACAAGCCGTCAATTCCCGAATAGCCTCCACAGCTCAAGTGGCAGAACGGGGAGTCAAACCCAGTTCTCCAGATTAGAGTGCACCTGCTCTTGACAACTACGCCACGCTTGCAAGTAATTGTTTCTGCGTGCTGTATGAATGGCTGCTGTTTGTATATCACTATGAATGTGTGTAATTTGCTGTTATTGCAATGAAGTTATATCAACTTCACACAATTTATTGCTTGTATGGGCCAGCTAACATTTGCATGCAATTAGAAACGAGAACGGGAGGAGGGGTGTGTGTGTGAATCCACAACCTAAAATAAGTTTTCTACCTGTTCTTTTCTCTGGGCCTCCCGCTGCTGCCTCATGAGGAAATCTTCTGACAAGGCCACTGCTTGGGCACAGGTTTTAGGGCCGTGTTCCCTGACCCAGTTTTGGACTTCCTGAGGCAGGATGGTCAGGAACTGCTCCAGGATCAGCAGTTCCAGAATCTGCTCCTCGTCCGTCTCTCAGGCTTCAGCCACTGGTAGCAAAAGTTCTTGGAGCTGCCGGCCAAATCCGAGACCCTCGGCCTCCCTGGTGGACAGATGGATACCTGAAAGACTTTGCCGGACTTCCAAGCTGGCGGTGTCTCGTTTCTGAGGACTTGCCCTTCCCTTGCCACCATAGTTCCTTCTCTCTCGCTGAACCTGGCTGCCGTAGACCGGCTGGGCTTCTCCGCCGGGCAGGGTTGGCGGCACCCATCCTCCAGCTGGCCACTGGCTAGCGTTAGATGTTCCTTCATAGGAGGAGGTCATGAAGCTTGAGTTAGAGTCCATTGCAGGGGTTTTTGTGCACTGGAGGTTTCTCCGCTGAGCTAGGGATACTGACACTGTTTTGGGCTCCGGCCTCTGGGCCTCCCAGTGCTGTTGGGGTCCTTCATCTGGTTCCTGTTTTACCTGCTGAGGAACTTCGCCGGCTAAAAACTCTCGCATGGACCCAGCCTGAATGAAACGGGACACTCCTCTAAAGTCATGGTGGCTGGTCCTGTGTCCTCCTTTTCATGGATGAAAACTGCATCCTGAGCTCTAAGGAGCTGCTTGGCCGGTAGTGAAGGGCAGCTGTTTCCCCTTTCCCGGTAGCCATTTGTTATCTGAGAGAGAAGTCAGGTTAGGGATTACAGATTGGGCCCTTAAGGGGTGATGCCCAGCCCTCCCAATGGCCAGCTTAGAGACCAATGCTGGGGTATGAAGAGAGTTGCAATTATAAGGAGACCTGCTAGCAGACTTGTGTTTTGGGGGACAGGTTACAGCCTTGGGCCCCACCCCCCCACCCCCCCTTTCTTCTCAAAAGTAGCTTTCCAGAAAAGAGACCCGTGTTTTCCAGTCCCCTACAGCCAGTATGGAAGATGCATCCAGAGATGAAAGACGCAGGTAGCAACTTGGACATCAATCTACAATGGCATAGAGTGTGCAAGACGATCAAGAGTGGGATGTTCAAGTTCCTTTATGCCTAAGAAAAACAAAATATTTGAAAGAGAAAAATAATTTATTTTGAACCGTGTGGCGTATCCATAAACACTGAGTCATTCTGCACATCTATCAGAAAAAGTACATTTACCAGACAAAATTGGTACTGAGTTATATGGATCAATTTCTGGAAATGTTCCAGGAATGAGCCAGAAAGAGAGCGCTATCTCTTACTCACACAATCACAATCACAATGACCTTTATTGGCAACTATCTCTTACTCATTTACCATTCCTGGGTAACTTTTGGGGTGGGGGGGTTGGGAGAGGCAGGGAATAAAGCTTGAAACAAGTAAACAGATTCTTCATTTTTAAACAAACCTTTGATTAAACATGACGGCAGAAATCAACTTAACGACCAGAATAAACGAATTAGACGGTTGGCAGCTCACAGGAACTCTATTATTGGCGGGTACAGGGTGGTGCTCTGTCAACTCAAATTTCCCTCTCCAGGATATTATTAGTGTTTAGGACTTCTGTCCTTTAAAACCTTTCTTGGCTTGACACCAGGGTATTTGAAAAGGCCATCTTCTATCTACCACATGTTCCTTAAGTGTCTTGGCTGACCCTGTCTGTACTTTACCTGATAATATCTGTGGGGTTTTGTTCAAAAATGCCACCCATGTCATTAACAGAGACTGAGGCCGCAAAGGTGACAACCAGCAATATGATTTGGTCATGTCTTGGGATTTACAAGGAGGGCAGCGTCCAGAAGGGTGTCAGGGCCCTGTTACTGGCTTAAGCAGTATTCCTCAAATGTCTGGCAGCGCAGTGAAAGCGCTGTCCATGCTGGGCCCCCCTGCTCTGTTGGGGCTGCCCTTTAAGGCCCAGTTCAGAACATTTTCTAGCTTGTGCACTAACACGCTTCTTTACAGTCCTATGTTGGGACTCCAGACACGATTATCATATCGTCAGTCTGTTTACTAGAACCAGTCAGGTTTTAATTTTTTTTAATGGCAAATAAGCCAAATCCAAAGGGCCACATCTAGCACCCTGTTTCAGCCTTGAGATGGAAGGATGGGACCCTCCTGAATAATTGGCCTTTGCAGAAATTAGAAGCCTTGCGGAAGGGCCTTTTCAGTAGCGGCCCCCAGGCTATGGAACTCCCTGTCCCTGCCTCAGAGGTGAGACTCTGGCCATCTCTTCAGGCCCTCCAAAGGGTGGGAAAAAAAGAGATTTTATTCCAGAACACATTCAGAAGACGCTTCTGTGATAATATTTTACGTTTGCTGCTTTTCTGTTTTAAGCTGACAAGATGCTCTGATCGATCATATTTGGATTCTGGTAGGAGGAACAACCCTGTTTGTTTACACTTGTAACCTCTCTTTGGCATCCCCAACTGGAGGAGAGCGAGTTATACAAATGCATTAAGCCCAGGTCAGAAGGACTTTTGCTCTGATCCAGCAGAGTTCTTCACGACAGCCAGCGTGGCGTAGCAGTTAGTGTCAGACTAGGACAGTGATGGCGAACCTTTTCGAGACCGAGGGCCCAAATTGCAACTCAAAACCCACTTATTGCTCATAAAAGTGCAACTTTGTGTTGCTGAATACTGAGGTTCCTAGTTTAGAAAAAAACAGTTGGCTCCGGTAGCATATTTACTCCAGGAGAATTAAGCTTGGTGAAACGTGCAGCGCTTGAGATGGATGAATCAAGATTTCCCCAAAAATAAGACAGTGTTTTGTGGTACTTTTAACCCCAAAGATCGCTATATCTTTATTTTCCAGGGGATATCTTAATTTTTCTGTGTTCTGTTCATTGGGCATGCTTCAAACAAAAACTGCTACATCTTGCTTCGGGGATGCCTTATATTTACACTTCTGCAAAACCTCTAGTACATCTTATTTTCAGGGGATGTCTTATATTAGGAAGCGAAGTGCGGAGGTTTGCTCCAGAAGTAAGCCTTATTACTTGGCGACGACTTACTCCCAGGTAGGATCATTACCCAGAGCCAGTCTAGAAATTGTGTAGTGTGGGATTGTTCAGCCCCATGATGAACTCTATTGCGTGTGCCTAGAAAAGAACCTGGAGTGCCCTCTGGCACCGATGCCTGGGTTAAGCCACCACTGGACGAGGAAATCCAGTCCACATTCCCACTCATTACAAACCCTGCAGGTTCCTCTCTCAAGTCCTTCCTCCCTCGCAGGGTTGTTATGATGATAAACTAGGGAAAGGAGAGTCACATATGCCACCTTGAACTCCATAAGCAGGATAAAAACGTGACACAGAAATATTTAAAGTCCCCAGTAAACAAAACACAAAAAGATATCCTGCCTTGGAAGGAGTGCCAGAGAAGCCCATGCAGTCAAAGAAAGGTGTGCAAACATTTTCTAGGAAAACCTTAAGAATACATGTGCTAAGTGAACAAAGAATTTCTATCCAATCTGAGGGTAGAACTAAAGACAGTTGGCAAATGCAAACCTGGCCGTGGAGATTATATCATCTGCACCATGCAGGAAATGCACTTTTTCCACACTCAAAACTTGTAAGAGGATGTAAGTGCAGTGGCGGGGGGAGGGAAACGAAATAAACCAAACCCAAAAAAAAGGAGTGGGGGGGGGGAGTTTTGACAGGAAACAGATCCCAGGACAGGGAGGTGACAAACTGGATGCAACAACCTCAGCAGCGGGGAGATAACAATATAGAAGAGGGGAACTGCATTCCGCACAGCATATTTATAACGAGTTTCAATTGTTGATCAATGGAGAACGAATTCATTCATAACCATTGCAACCCGTTGCTCGTATGCCATGCGGAATAATCAGAAGACATGTAAAAAAGGCAAATACAAATCTGTGAATCCTCAGAGCTTTGCACCGAAATCTTTCCAAAAGTCACGACCTGGGGGAAACCGAAGGACGGGCTGTTTTTTCTTCCCTGCAGTAACAACAAGCCCCCTGGATGTCAATCCACGGCCACTGGCTGTCTGCTGAACACTTTCCTTTGTTCACTCGCATCCTCTCACCCTTTTCTCACCGACCCGTGCAAATCTTTGCTCCTGGTTTGCAGGGCACGGGAAAGGGGAGTTTGCATGCATCAGAATCGGCTGGGGGCGGGGGAGGCATTGCTTCTTTGCTCTGACTATTGCACCCCTCCCCAGTTCAGCATCCCCCCCCCCCCCCCCCCGGGGTTTTCACCCCCTTCCCTCTAGTTCTTCTGTCCCTTTAGATCTCTTCTATATCACCCCGATCTCCTCTCGCCTCACCTCTTTCCGGCTGCAGCCCGTGGGAATCTGGCCACTCTGCAAATGCCCAAGTTTGTGGCAACCCACTCACCCACCCAACCAGAAAGAAAAAAATCTTCTATATAACCACTGCTAGACTTCCTCCTCAGCCAAGAGAGGCAAAAGGCAGAAGAAATCCTTGACTCCTGTTTCCAGGCTCTTCTAGAATAATTGCTCCTGTCACTTTAACCCTCTCAAATGACGAGGGGGGAGCAATGTTATCCCCTTTCCCTTCCTCTTTTCTTTTCTTTTCTTTTCTTTTCTTTTCTTTTCTTTTCTTTTTTTTCTCAGGCTAGTTTAATTTTGTTTGTTTGCCCGGAAAATGGAAAAAAAAAACGAGAGAGGACGATTCGGTGCTAAAACGAGAAGTTTGCTAAAGTTAAGTTTCAAGTCGGCTGGAAACTTTCTCTGAGCGCCGAAGGTTGATTCTGGCAGGACGCTTTGCATGTACTCAAGAGTTTTTTCTTCTTCTTTATTTCATTTTGCCAGCCCTCCAGCCTTGGAGAATGGCAGCAATCAGGCTGCAAATGGGGTTATGGGGTTTGCAGTACACATGCAACTATATCAATGCAAGTACGTATACTTAGCTGTACATTGCATTGATATCTATGGGAAAGAATCGTCATCTTGAGTGTTTCCCAAACAGGAAAGTGGTCTCTGAACATTTAAAATAACAAATGAATCCAAGTTATGTTTATTTGCACTGCCCTCGCCATGACTATTCGACTGTGCACTTGTAACCCCCATGCCCAGAATGGATTGGCCCAGAATGGAGTTATTTAGTAAGGGTGGAGACTCGGAGCAGCAGAGAGGCTGAAAGAGCTCTTTGCAGAAAGAACAAGGCTACCAGACTCGGACCTTGATTTCTATAAGCCCTTAACTTGCCTTTATTAGGATTTTCTTTAATGGTTGCTGTGGGTGAGGAAGTTCTCCTGGAGACCTTCATCATGTTGCAACCTGTTCATCAAGCCCTTAGGTCTTGGGCCAGCCAACTTGCAAAAGAAGATTTGGACTTGGCAATATCGTGGGCCTATCAAATAGAAGGACTTGAAATACAGCTGGGCAGGACCTTAGTTGTAACGTTAAATGTTGATGTTTTAAAAGTGTTAATTATGAAAAAGTAAACCATTTTGTTGTTTAAATTTGGTTCTTTTACCCAACTCATTCAAGTTCTGCTACAAATTACAGAGGAGACTACAAATGGTGCCCAACCAGTGGAGGGCTTGGGAAGTGAGATTACAAGCCTGTTGCCTGTAATGGAAGTGTGCAACAAGTTAGGTTTAGATCCTTAATTAATTTTTGTTGGTATAGTTCAAGAGATGTTGCTGTGTTAATTTGTTACTGTTACTGGAAGTTGCATGAAGGAAGGGATTCCAGTTGCAATCCCCCCCATCCCTTCTGCAAGCTGCTTGGCTGAATTGCAACAATTGCTGTAAAGAAGGACTTTAGGCAGCCAGTGCAGCTAAGCAAGGAAAAGACAATGTTCTGCATTCAGATGCGCAAATGTGGTTCCTCCATTTTAGGAATCTCTGGAAATCATTGTGCAATGATTTCCAAGAGTTTAAATTATAATTACTGCTCAGGACATGCAGAATTTTAGTGGGAAAGTCTTAGCCCCCATGCCCAGAATGGATTATTGGGAATGGAGTTGACCCAGTAAGGGTGGAACTCAGGCAACAGAGAGGCTGAAAGAGCTCTTTGCAGAGAACTAAGGCTACCAGACTCGGACCTTGATTTCTATAAGCCCATAACACCTTGTTAAAATTATCTTCAATATTATTTAGAGATTCTAGGAGAGGTGTTTGTTGTTTTGCTGTGTTGTAAATGTTGGAGTTTATTGTTTCAGGGTTTTCTTGTGTGGTTGTAATGGGTGAGAGTTCTCCTGGAAACCTTCATCATGTTGCAACCTGTTCATCAAGCCCTTGGAGTCTTCAGGAGCCAGCCAACTTGCAAAGGAGAATTTGGACTTGGCAATATCCAGTAAGGCTGTAAATTGTGAGGACTTGAAATGCAAACCTGAACAGGACCTTGAATTGTAACGTTAAATGTTGATGTTTTAAAAGTGTAAATTGTAAAGAAAAGTAAACCATTTTGTTGTTTAAAAATTGTTGTTGCAACTCATTCCAAGTACTGCCCCACAGAACCCACAAGCTGAGGTTACACACTCTCACAACAACCCTGCAAGGTGGGATGGCCTCCCTATGATAAATATACAACGGGGTTTAGCTGAAATAGCTGATTCCTATACCAGCTTCAGAAACTTCTTAGTTTCATTCTCTCTTCCTTGCTTTGGCTAGGTGGAAAGCAAACTGCTTGGTGGGTTTGGAGGGCAGGTGTTCAAATCCCGACAGGGTGAGAGAGCTGTTGGGAAGAGGTGAACTGCAGAAGGGATTTGGGTTTTAGATTCATTGGCTGCCTCATTTGGGTCAACATGGAGTTTATAGCCCTTTGACGCTTGTATTTCTAACAGGTTTAAATACTAAAAACAGAAGCTGAGTTAGGATGTGATGGAGCTAGCAGAGAGGTTCCCAAAAGAAAGATGGGGGAAAGCATTTCCAAATAATTAAAAATAAGTAAACATGAAAGTATATGGGATAAAAATGTAAGCCATCTTTGAGTGGTTGAGCCAGCATAATATTGCTGGCTTAAATCGTTCTCACTGTTGCGAATTAAACATAGGGTTTGGTTATTTATTTATTTAAAACATTTATTTTTCATTACAGAGCTCAAGGCAGCTTTACAATATAAATAAAATACACAAAGCAGAGTACATAAAAACGTGGTGTAGTGGTTAAGAGCAGTGGAGTCTACTCTGGAGAACTGGATTTGATTCTTCACGCCTCCACATGAAGCCTGCTGGGTGACCTTGGGCCAGTTACAGTTCTCTCAGAACTCTCTCAGACCCAACTGCCTCACAAGAACCGTTTCCGCATGGCGGCGGAAGGGGTCGGGTCGGCGTAGATGACGCTGACCCGACCCCTCTGGGACCATTCGCATGAACGGTCCCAGAACCTCCCAGGACAACGGCGCAGAGTTGCGCCGTCGTCAGGCCGACCTACCTGTCCTGCGGCCCTCCAGCACGTCGCCGAGGTCAGGGGACGGCGCCCCCTACCCTGCACTGGCGCTCCAGTGCCGCCCAGGAGCAGAGAGAGCGTGTCCCAAACCTCGGCGACCACTCAAAGGGCCATAGGACCATCAGGTCCGCTGGAACATAAGGGGAGGGAAGGCGCCTTGGAGCTGCTGCCGTTTGCACGGCAGCGGCTCCAAACCGCCGTTTTCCCAAAACCTCGCTGGGGAAGCAAGGTTGGAAAACGGCGGCTTCGCGCCACTCGGGTGGAGCGAGGGCGGCGCGGCTGTGAAGCAGCTGCGCCCCCTGTGCGAACGGCTCCCTGGGGACGGCGTTTTTGCCGTCCCCAGGGCGCTGTATTCCGCCCGTGCGGAAAGGGCCAAGGTGTCTGTTGTGGGGAGAGGAAGTAAAGGAGTTTGTAAGCCGCTTTGAGACTCCTTACAGTTGAGAAAGGTGAGATATAAATCCAAACTCTTCTCTTTTTCTCTTCTGGGAGTTTCAAGAGTGCGCCAGTAATTTGTGGAAGCAAAACAAAAACCTCACTTGTGATTAGCATCAAAGCTGGACCAAACAACCAGTGTGAAAGCTAACTTTGCTGGGCTACAGCAGTTTACAAGGCAGCTTTTAACTTCTAAATATGATGCATTTGAGGTAGGTTTGTAACATTTTCTAAACTGTTAAGATGACGCTGCCAGTAACTTAGTGTGTATTTCCCTGGAATGTTTCATCGTGTGCGAACATTTGAAAAAAATATATTCCCTGGTTTAAGAACGCATTTAACTGGAAAAGCCAGTTAAATGAATAAAGAATGGTTTATTTCCTGCATTCCCATGTACAAGAAGGTTAAGTACCCAGTTAACTTTCTCCAGAACTGTCATGACCCTCTAATGTTTTAGCTTGGGTCTTGCCATGTTTCTAGTTATTGGGGACTTCCTGCTCAAATGGCCTGAGAAAATTAATCTGTGCTCTGTTAACTCACGCAGCTTTAGTGGGGTGGAGTGAAACCCATTTTCTGTTATCACAGTCTAAGGACTGTGTGTGTGGATACGTGTGACCTCCCTCTTCCCCACTCCTTTTTCCCTCTGGGAAATGTGTGTGTGTATGTTTTCTCGCCTTTGGAGAGGAAAAGAGAGGGGGTGAGTCTGACATGTCTGTGCTGGAGGAATATAATCTTTTGCCTGTAGTCTTCTGGTCAGTTCAAGCAATGTAGTCATCAGCTATTCCTATGCTTGTCATCAATAAAACAAGAATTCTGCTTCTAAAGTACTGATTCCTGTCTTTGAGCAAGTCTGGGGTTGTAACAAAAACAAGGACATTTATTCTTCTTATTCACAAGGTGGTTTATCATAAAGAACACAAGTAAAAAAGACATTCCAGACTGGTCGCTGCCCACGTTGCTTGCAATCTGAACACTGACCAAAGGAAAGACAATGGAGGGAGGAGATGAAGGACAGAGGCAAGGAACCAAGATAAGGAAATGCAGTTCTGTGGGCTTGGGCTAAATCTCATGATTTCTCTCCCAAGCAGATTTCCACATGTGTCAGGACAGCAAGAACAGTGAAACTCCATTTCCCACACTGTGAGTGTTTATATGTCAGAGGGATGCTATCTAGATGACTGAGATGCATTCCTAACTCAATGTAACTGTTTGCAACTATATATCAATGCTGCTACAAGATATATGTAACTAACCTGCTTTATGTTACCACTGCCATCTGGGGCATTCTTTCCTTGATCTTTACTTTATGGCTCCACTTGCTTTGTAGATAACTAGGCTTTCCCCTGACACCCTGGTCCCATGAGATACGGTGTTGTTCCCATTGTTCTGTGGGAGCAGGATGCCGGGTGGCTCTCTATCACTATCTGTCGCTGACCTTGGGGTGCCTCGGCCCTGCAAACGCTTTCTTTCAAATTCCTTGGGAAAATGGGAGGGGGGACTGACAATGGGGATAAAGGGGATGGCAAAGACCAGATTTGTCAGAACTGGCTTTGCCAAGCTTTGGTGCTCTGAGCTTATCAATAAATGCTGCTGATTAAAAACAGAGTCCGTTTATTGGCTTAATGTTCAAGACCTAACATTTATATGGTCTTCTCTCCTGTGTGGGTCCTCTCGTGTATAACAAGCAAAAGTCTGCGACTGAAGCTCTGGCCACAGTACGTACAATGATAAGGCTTCTCGCCTGTGTGGACCCTTTCGTGCCGCAAGAGGTTACAGCGAATGCTGAAGCTTTTCCCACATACTGAGCATTCATATGGCTTTTCTCCTGTGTGTGTCCTCTTGTGTCGGACGAGGGTAGATTTCCGACTGAAGCTCTTCCCACAGGTTAAGCAGGAGTAGGGCTTCTCCCCAGTGTGAATCCGCTCGTGTACCACAATGTTCGCTCTGATGTTGGAGGTCGCCCCGCAATAGGAACATTTGAATTTCCTCATCCGCCTCTTCTGGTCGTCCAAGCTCTGATGGAGGCTCTTTTCAAACTCAACGCCTGTGCTGATTCTCTGGGATTTTTCAGTCCTCTCCTGGAAGGGGCTTTCATGGAAACCATGCTGCCCATCCTTGCACAGAAAAGCTTGTTCGGCCATCCTCCACAAATAGCTTTCCTGTTGCTTTTCAGGTCCCCGCTGACTTCCAGGAATCTCTTCTATCTCAGGACTCAGGAAAAATTTCCCCTTGGCTTTCTCCATGGATATTCCCCTGAAGTCTATTGGTTCACTCTCGGGCTTTTGCAGATGAAAAGTATCCTCTTCATTCTCAAGAACGTGATTGTCACCTTCGGAAAGAAACAGAGAATTATTTGATATGTCTGTGCATATATGTATACAAGCAAGCAAGGGGGAAAGGGTGGCTCCATTCAGACATCCTACAAGACCCTGGTTTATTTAAACTATGGCCCATTTATGAAACAAAGATTCAGCTTGCTCCCAGGTGGATTCCGCATGGGCCAAAAACAGTGGTGTGAAAACGGTGTAAAATGGTTTAAAACAGTGTTAAAGGGTTTACACCGTTTTCACACTGCTGTTTTTGACCCATGCGGAATCTGCCATAGTCACACAAATTCTGGTTTGTCTCAACTAATGCTTTACTCTTTCCTGCTTCCCAGCTGAATATCTCTTGCCTTCAAAACTGTATCATGGGTCAAATGTGACTTGATGACAAAAAATAATTTAAAAATCTAACTAGTTAAAAGAGTGGCCCACTTTCAGGAAATCGCAGTAACTTTAATTAACCATGATTTTATTTTTGTTTTTCAAGTGAGATAAACTTTATTCAAATTTTGTAAAAGAGCATACATTAGTATCATATGTTTTCCATATTTCTAAAACAATAATTCATTTAACTTAAATTATATAATCAATTTCAACTTATCATCATCAGTTCATCTTGATCAATTATGACTTTCAACTTTTTGTTACTGTGACTTTATGAAATAAAGTATAGTTTTCCTTGCCAAAATCTTTACTTACATCTTTTAATCATAAAGTTTTAAAAAGTTATGTCCCCCTTATGTTTCCATTTTAATTCCAGGGCTGATTCCGCATGGGATTTTTGACATAAGATCAACGGGGGGGAAATCAACTCCTGGGAGCAATTGGGTGCCTGGCATTTGAGTGTCATGCTACTTCTGGTTCAACTAGAGGTGGCATAGGGGGGGCACTCTAGCAATTTGCAAAAACTCTGTGGTTTCTCCCCTCTCCAATTCCTTAGTCACTGATAGGCATCAAAGGGAACTGCCCGGAGGTATCTTGCTATTACAAAAAGATTGGCATATTCATTAGGGATTCTCCAGTGTATGAAATAAACAGCCTTGGGCAGAATGACACACACACCCACCCAATGTCCTCGTGCCTGTAAATCCTTACCCAGCAAGCCAGTTTCCACAGAGAGTGGAATCTGTACAGCATCTAATGGATCTGGCTCAGATTTGAGGGCACTACTAAATGCTTCTTCCAACAGTTCTGGAGTCTGCAGAGGGAGAAACAAACAGTACATTTGCTTTTCAGCATACAGTGACAGATTTTGAGAGTTTCCATACAACAGGATAACTACATTTTTTCTCTTGGCCTTGCCAGCATATTTGATCTGCACTGTGTTCACCTAGTTCATTTTTTTAATCCTACCTTCCCTTTAAAGAATTCAGGGCAGTGTTCCCCTTTTCTCCACTAAATCTTCACAACAAACCTGCAAGGTAGATGAGGCTGAGACAGAATTACAGACCCATGATCACTTGGTGAGATTCAGGGCTAAGTAAGGGCTAGCTTGGGAGGCATTGTAAGTACATCATCCGCTTGGCATGCAGACAGACCCAAATTCAATTCCAGGATTCTCCAAGTTGAAAGGATCTCAGTCAACAGATGTTGGGAAAGGCTATTCTCTGTCCAGGATGCCAAACAAAGTAGAACAGTGAGGGCTCGCCCTGTCAAAAATTAGGAAAATGCCTAACTTGACTCTGCTAATTTTTCTTTCCCCCATCCCCGGCTCAACAAAACAAAAACAATTCTTTACATATTCATTTTTTTAAAATACAACCCAATCATGTGTGGCAACCCTAACTGGCAGAGTGCCAACTGAAACCTCCTCTCAGTCAGAACTCATGAGGAGGTCTTAAACAATGCTTTTGCCTCACCACCCCAACCATTCCATCCGCGTTATGATAACACCGGCCTACCTTCCAGGGCTGTTGTAAGGATGTTACTGATTGTCTATGGGAGGGCTTCGAACACTCAGATATAACAATAAGGGAGCAGCAGTGGTGTAGGAGGTTAAGAGCTCGTGTATCTAATCTGGAGGAACCGGGTTTGATTCCCAGCTCTGCCGCCTGAGCTGTGGAGGTTTATCTGGGGAATTCAGATTAGCCTGTGCACTCCCACACACGCCAGCTGGGTGACCTTGGGCTAGTCACAGCTTCTCGGAGCTCTCTCAGTCCCACCTACCTCACAGGGTGTTTGTTGTGAGGGGGGAAGGGCAAGGAGATTGTAAGCCCCTTTGAGTCTCCTGCAGGAGAGAAAGGGGGGATATAAATCCAAACTCCTCTAAGTTATTTGATATCTAGTCTAATCCTGCTCATATCTCAAACACCTCATGGTATTCAAGACAGCATCCAGTGGGATTCCTGCTCTGTCTCCCATCTAAGCTGGATTATCTGTCTCCAAAATGTTACTATACAGAATACACATAATTCCTTCCCCATTTCCAAGCTGAAAAACACACACCACAATTATCACCACTGGCAGTGTCTTTGGGTAACCGAAATTTCCGCTTTAGATATCTGAGGAAATGCCATGTCACTTCCTCCTACTGGCAGTGTGTAACAATTCCTGCCGTACAACAATTGGCTGAAGAGTCCTCTCAATAGGAGAAAGGTTCAGTCTTTTGGCAGGATGTGCTATTTTGCATTTAGAAGAAGAAGAAGAAGAGTTTGGATTTATATCCCCCCGTTCTCTCCTGCAGGAGACTCAAAGGGGCTTACAATCTCCTTGCCCTTCCCCCCTCACAACAAACACCCTGTGAGGTGGGTGGGGCTGAGAGAGCTCCGAAAAGCTGTGACTAGCCCAAGGTCACCCAGCTGGCCTGTGCGGGAGTGCACAGGCTAATCTGAATTCCCCAGATCAGCCTCCACAGCTCAGGCAGCAGAGCTGGGAATCAAACCCGGTTCCTCCAGATTTGAATGCACCTGCTCTTAACCACTACGCCACTGCTGCTCCTTTACAGGGAATGATTAACGTAGTACATAGATCTGGGCCGGGGGGGGGGGGAGTAATCCCTGCTCTGTAGTAAGAGCAAAAATTACAAGACCACAGCCGCACAGCCTGGAAAACCCACAACCTCCAGATGATTCTGGCCATGAAAGCCTTTAACAATACAACAAAACAGTTTTGGGGATTGTCTGGCCCTCTCAGGGTTTCTCAAAATGGAGATATTCATACCTTTGGCTCCTGTCCCTCCGGCTCTTGGAGCATCAGGAGGAAATCCTCTGCCAGGACCACAGCTTCAGCGCAGGTCTCGGGGCCTCGTTCCCTCACCCAGTTCTGCATTTCCCAGGGAAGGATGGTCAAGAACTGTTCCAAGATCAGCAGATGTAGGATCTGTTCCTTGGTGTGCTTCTCAGGACTCAGCCACTGATGGCAAAGTTCTTGGAGCTGCTGGCATATCTTGCGGGGCCCCTCGGACTCATGGTAGGAGAACTGCCTGAAGCTCTGACGCCGCATTTCCAGACTGATAGTGTCCTTCTTATCCAGAATCTCAACCTTCACTGTCTGAGAAGAATCCAGGTTTTTGCAGGCCTGTTGTGCTTCGCCTAAGAGGTCCGGTAGGGTCTGAGCCAACCATTCTCCTGTAGGCCACTGGCTGGCATCGGCTGCTCCCTTGAAGGAGGCCTGGATCAATTTCAAATTTGCCTCCAAAACAGAATGGGACAATTGTGAGTGTCTCCATTCTGGATGAGGGGTCTTCAAGAATTCCTGCCATTGAGCTTCCCAGCATTGCTCTAGTCCCTCATCTGGTTCTTCTTTAATTTGCTGTGGAACTGTCCCTGTTAGGACCTCTTGGACGGTTTTATGTTGTACAAAACAAAAGTCTCTCCCTCTACCAGGTCTACCTGCAGGTTTCCCCCCTGATTCCAGTCCTGCTGGATCCTGCTTTTCCATTTTGATTCGTAGCTTCAGTTCTTGGATCAGAAAGAAAATTCAGCATTCAGAAGTGCTGCAAAGTGGGCAAAATAGTATATACTTTGAAACATGAAAAGGTATCTTGTAGTTGTGGAGGCTACAATGACATTTCCAGCATCAACCAGCTCAGCTGATGTGATGCTTTGGAATCCCCACAAACATTCCAGGCGGTGGATAATGAAAACAGGGCTACATTCTCAGAGATATTTAACATGTATCTTAGTTATACAGCTTCAGCTGCGGGGGTAGTGTTGGTGGAATTCATGTGCTTCAATTCCCCTTTATATATATAAATAAAATATATAAAACTCTCTCCATGTAGAAAACTAGAACATATGGGAAAATATTAAGATAGACTTCTGTACCCTAATTTGCTCCTTGCACATTTCTTTCCTGGAGGGATATTCAGTTGGAAGGACATTTGAGCTACCTTGAGCTCATCAGGGGAAGAGCGCCATACTAGGCCAGTGATGGCGAACCTATGGCACGGGTGCCAGAGGTGGCACTCAGAGCCCTCTCTGTGGGCACGTGTGCACAGAGTTCATCATGTGGGGGGGAAATTGCCCCCCCCCCCCCACATCTAGGCTGGCCTGGGCCGCTGGACTTGATGTGAGTGCACCTCAGTGAGCAGGGAGGACTCGGCTGGTGGGCCTAGTGCCTGTGCTCCAGGTGGCTGCTGCCCGGGGTGGGGGGAGGGGGGCAGGCAGCAGAGATGCTAGAGAGGCCCAGAGCGGCGCATGTAGGACTTGCTGGAGGCTTCAGAAGGCTGGCTCCTGCTCGAGGGGGTTATTCAGATTAAATTGCCGCGTTGGCACTTTGCGTTAAGTAAGTGGGTTTTGGGTTGCAATTTGGGCACTCGGTCTTGAAAAGGTTCGCCATCACTGTACTAGGCCAATGAAATACATAAATAAATTCTGGGACCCCTCACTTGCAGCCTGAAATGCTACACACCAAACACATGCAGTAAGAAAAAGGTCACAGAGGAAGCTCTACTGATATTTGCTCCTGGTTAGATTAGCATGAAATGGAAGGTTCTGCTACAATCAGCTGCTTTGACACACCACCGACTCCAAAATCTCCCAGATGGCAGTGGGGGCATTTGCACATTAGTAGCACCCCAGATATTTCAGTCTTCGTTGTGCTTGCTTTGTGCGTCTGTTCTTTAATCACTTGATTGCTGTTTGGGGAAGCGGCACACATGTGGAGGACAACAATAAATAAAACAATGTATTTCTCCTGTTCAAAACAAATCTCACCAGTTAACAGCACTGGGAACCGGCATGACAATCTGGTGCTCCTGCACACGCATTTAGGTCCAAGAACGCTGGGAACATGAAGCATTCCACCACAACACAAAAAATTTAATTTCTAGAGACCTGAACCTATAATGGCTCACAGTAACCAAATTCTAACATGAATACAAAGGGTGTCCTGTAACATCAACCTAGCTGTCCATCTGGGTCAGCATCCATGCTCTTACAGTGGCCAACTACTACTACTACTACTACTACTACTACTACTACTACTAGTAGTAGTAGTAGTAGTAGTAGTAGTAGTAGTAGTAGTAGTAGTAGTAGTAGTAGAAGTAGAAGAAGAGGAGGAGGAGGAGGAGGAGGAGGAGGAGTTTGGATTTATATCCCCCCTTTCTCTCCTGCAGGAGACTCAAAGGGGCTTACAATCTCCTTGCCCTTCCCCCGTGGGGCTGAGAGCGCTCTGAGAAGCTGTGACTAGCCCAAGGTCACCCAGCTGGCGTGTGTGGGAGGGCACAGGCTAATCTGAATTCCCCAGATAAGCCTCCACAGCTCAGGCGGCAGAGCTGGGAATCAAACCCGATTCCTCCAGATTAGATACACAAGCTCTTAACCTCCTACGCCACTGCTGCTCCCAGTGAACTAGCTGTCTAAGAGGCCAGTATTTCCCTTTGATGTCGCCTCCTAACATTGGTATTCACAGTTTTACATCTTCTGTATATGGAGATTCCCTTTATTCTCCATGGCTAGCGAAGAAACATATCATAAAACCTTCCTTCATAAAGCTGTCCAGTTCTCTCTTGGGGCCATCACCACATCCATTAGCAGTGAATCCCGCAATTTAATTTTCTGTTGAGTGAAGAAATACTTCCTTTTGTCTGTCCTCAGTCAACATCTTTAGATGGCCCTAAGTTCAAACGTCACAACAGAGGGAAGAGAAAGCTCTCTCTATTCAAATCAAAGGAAGGGAGGTAATCTGTTAACTCATTGTCGCCTAAACAACAGAGAACCTTGAGGCCCTTTCAAGATCGAGAGATTCCTTGCAGCGGAAGCTTTTGTGGATGTCTACAACCAATGCTGCCACCTCAGACACCTGACAAAGCCCACGAAAACTTCTGCTTCAGTAAACCTCTTGCCACAAGACTCTTGACAGTCATGAGGCTGAATGTGTCAAGAGGGACTTCATCTGTCCACATGGCTGCTACATGAGGTGTGGTCCTCACAGAAGCTTCTGCTAATATAAACCTGGAAGTCTGATAGCACAAGACTCTTTCAAGATTTTAATAGGGCAACACCACCAAATAGGCAAGGCCCCTTCCGCACACGCAAAATAATGCGTTTTCAAACCACTTTCACAACTGTTTGCAAGTGGATTTTGCCATTCCGCACAGCTTCAAAGAGCATTGAAAACAGTTTGAAAGTGCATTATTCTGCATGTGCGGAATGAGCCCAAGATAAGGAAGAAGTCCCGTGGGGATCAGAAAATTGGGGACTGCAGCAATGTCTGAGACATTTCTCCTTCCTTGACTGCAACACCGCAAGGAGGCTTTAATGCATTTGCATAATGCATCCCTCCCGGCAGCCTGCTTCCTCTCCACTCAGATTCTGCACCTGCCTTTCAAACTCACCTGCCCCCTCTATCTTGTGCATGGCACCTCTTGGCAGGACAGGCGCGCTCCCTCCAACGCACCAGGATGGAGAAACACAAGAAAAAGGGGAAGTTTCTCACCAGGAAGGAAATCAGGGTAGGACAGGAAGGTCTTTTCAAAGCTCCCTGTGCAGCTGTGCAGGAAGGTGTCCAACTCCCCTACTCGCCCCTCCAGTCTTCTCTAGGCAGAAAAAGAGCTCTGTGCAGTTAACCCCTTCAGCATCTCAGAGGACAAAAAGCCAGAGCAATTGACTGGGACATGAGCATTTTGTGATTTGCTCTGCTAGTTCTGATGCCAAGGACTCTTCAGACGCTACTCTGTGTGCGTGTGTAACCTCAGCTTGTGGGTTCTGTGGGGCAGTACTTGGAAGGAGTTGCAAAGAACCAAATTTAAACAAAACAGTTTACTTCTCTTTACAAATAACATTAAACATCAACATTTAACATTACAATTCAAGGTCCTGTTCAGGTTGCATTTGAAGTCCTTCTAGTTACAGTCTACTGATACTGCCAAGTCCAATTCTTCTTTGCAAGTGGGTTGGCTCCTGAAGACTCCAAGGGCTTGATGAACAGGATGCAACATGATGAAGGTTTCCAGGAGAACTCTCACCCATTACAACCACAAAAAGAAACCCTGAAACAATAAACTCCAACATTTACAACATAGCAAAAACAAACAACTATCTTCCCAGTAGTTCCCAATAATATTGCAGTTTACCTTAACAAGGTGTTAAGGGCTTATAGAACCAAGGTCCGAGTCTGGTAGCCTTGTCTTCTCCAAAGAGCTCTGCAGCCTTTCTGCTGGTCTGAGTCTCCACCCCCTTACTGGTTCAACCCATTCTGGGCATGGGGGTTACACGTGTATTAAGACGCTGCTTCGTTTTTTGTTTGGCGTTTCATTCAATCTTAGCCATTATGGGTGGTTCTTTTCAAAAAGTACTTTCTCTTTATTGTGATCTCAAGATAGGTAAATTCTGCAAATAGATAAATATTGTCTCTGTCCTTTAGAATGTTGTTGTCAAATGAGCCTTGCTGGGTCCAACCTAATCCAACATCCTGTTTTCAAAAGAGGTAAACATCCCCCCCCCCCCCCACCCCATCCCCTGCCCGGGTCCAAGGAGGACCTGGTACCTCTATCAGAAGTCTACAATGCATGTTCAAAAACAATAGTATCTGCTGGACTAAGTCCTGACCTGCTTAGGGGTTACCAACTGAGTTGGGAAACATCTGAAGATTTAGGGGTGGAGCCTAGAAAGGTGGAGCCTAGAAAGGGTGGAGTTTGGGGAAGGCAGGACCTCAACATGATATTACTGCCATAGAGTTCTGCTTCCCAATCAGCCATTGTTTCCAGGGAAACTGATCTCTGTTGTATGGATATCAGTTGTCTCAGTGGTGGGATCCAAAAATTTTAGTAACAGGTTTCCATGGTGGTGGGATTCAAACTGTGGCGTAGCGCCAATAGGGCTGGGCGGGGCACGACGGGGGCGTGACTGGGCATTACGGGGGTGGGGCATTCTTGGGCGGGGCTGTGGCAAGGACGCAGCCGCTGCGCCGGTCCTTGGGCAGGAAACGAATGCACGCAGGCGCAGGCTGCCACGTACGCCGGTGCACCTCCTGCTAGACTGCTTCAAGTTCTGCGCGCTACTGCTGAGAGGAGGGGAGTAACTAAGGCAAAAATCACGTGGCAAAATCACCAATTAGTAACCCCCTCTCGGCACACACAAATAATTAGTAACCTACTCTCAGGAACCTGTGAGAACCTGCTGGATCCCACCTCTGGGTTGTCTTCCAGGAGATCTCCAGCTCCACCTTGGATGAATTGTATGAGCTCCGCCTCCTAGACACATTTCTCCCTCCACAGATAATCAATACAGAACGGCATCTCTTGTCAATATCTGTTATATCCCGTTTTAGTGGCTAACTATTCTGAGCAGGTTGTGGTGGGTTTTCCGGGCTGTGTGGCCGTGGTCTGGTGGATCTTGTTCCCAATGTTTCACCTGCATTTGGGGCTGACATCTTCAGAGGTGTATCACAGAGGGAAGTCTGTTACACACTGTGTCCAGTGAGAAGGGAATGTTTTAGTGGGGTATACATTTTCATGTCCCCTGGTGGAGATGGGAACCATTCTGAACAGTTTGATTTATTTTTGCCATCAAGTCAAATGGGGTTTCAAGAAAAGAGATGCACAGGGATAGTTTGCCATTGCCTGCCTTGGTGAAGCGACCCTAAGCTTCGTTGGTGGTCTAACCAGGGTTGACCCTGCTGAATACCAAGAGATGGCAAGATCCAGCTAGCCTGGGCTATCCAAGTCACAGCAAGAGGAAGTGCGTAAAACTAGCAGAGAGAGAAGCATCAATAGAAAGACCGAGACTCTATGATCTTCTCCTCCTCTGACTTTCTCCCAGAGACTTCAGAATTTTCAACCAAGTCTGGCTTACATATAGTTAGTTTTTACATACAGGGGTGGATCCAACCATCCTCCAGTTCACCTTCCTTTATGCCAAGGAAAATTCCTTCAAATTTTCCTCCAATGGAAGGGCCACTTAAGTTGGAGGAAGGCTCCATACAAGAGCCCAAAGGAAAGGTGAGGTCTACATATTTTTTTAAAAATAAATAATCTTTGGAATCTGAATGCTGGAATCTGAAGCAATGAAGATCACCAAAGGGCCGTATCATTATTATCTTTCAGCCTATCTCACAGGGTTGTCGTAAGAATAAAATGCTGCCCTGAACACTCCAAATGTATTGGATAAACCTAGCCACAGCCTCTGACATCTGCTCTTTGCTTCTTGCAGCCTGGTTAGACATCTGTGTGCCCAGAATGGGAATTCCAGTGAGTATGCTTAGGACTGCAGCATTAATACAGCGCATAATGGAACATATTCAGATCTTGTCACTGTGAGTCCTGAGAGCCGCCCTCCTTCAGGGCTGATCTCCCTTCCCACAACTTATGTTAGCTTAATCTGTGGTTGGGGACAGAAGGCATTCATGCAGCATCCAATGTGAACGCCTGTCAGCACATGTACATGACCGTTCATGCCACACAGTGCTGATGTAACCCCCATGCTCAGAATGGGTTGACCCAGTAAGGGGTGGAGACTCAAAGCAGCAGAGGCTGCAGCAGACCTCATGTAGTTTGGAGGAGAGACAAGGCTACCAGACTCGGACCTTGGTTGTATAAGCCTTTAACACCTTGTTAAGGTAACTGAAATATTGTTGGGAACTACTGGGAAGGTAGTTTGTTTTTGCTATGTTGTAAATGTTGGAGTTTATTGTTTCAGAGTTTCTTTTTGTGGTTGTAATGGGTGAGAGTTCTCCTGGAAACCTTCATCATGTTGAATCCTGTTCATCCAGCCCTTGGAGTCTTCAGGAGCCAACCCACTTGCAAAGAAGAATTGGACTTGGCATTACAAGACTGTAAATATAAGGACTTGAAAATGCAACCTGAACAGGAAGTGTGATGTTAAATGTTGATGTTATATGTTATATGTTAAGAAAGTAAACCATTTTGTTTTTAAAATTTGTTGTTGCAAACTCATTCCACGTTCTGCCCCACAGAACCCACAGATAGAGGTTACACTGACTCTGACATTTCGCACTCGGCAATGGGTGTTGAATATTTCCAAGTCTTGATACTGTTAAACAGTTCTGTTTGGCTGGATCTTTCACCCAAAGAAACATCTATCCTCTTGACTCACAAATCAGCAGAAGACAAGGTATCACCAAAAACCAACATGCAGTCGACAAGTAGTAGAGATGCCACCAGTGGTGGGATCCAAAAATTTTAATAACAGGTTCCGATGGTGGTGGGATTCAAACAGTGGCGCCGCCGCACACACACACCTCCAGTCCCTGTTGGGCAGGGAGGTTGCTTTAGTAACCCCTTCTCGGCACTCAGAAAAAAATTAGTAACCACTTCTAGACAAGTGTTGAGAACTGGTTGGATCCCACTTCTGGATGCCGCCTCTCAGTACAAGAATCGGCTATTGCAAGCAAGACTCTGTATTCCCAAGTGTAAAATACTATTATGCACTCTCTCCTCTCCATTTCACCTCTTGCACCTCTCCATTTCAGCTCCATTCCACTCACTTCTCCCCACCCCGTCCAAGCACAGGGGAAGGGACAGAAAAAGGAACCCGGGGACCATTCAAAGGCCCGGGATTTTTCTTTTCCAAGCCTGCCTAGGAATCAGCGCTCCCTCAGTTTAACCCTTTGAGGAGCAACCCGCTGGCCCTGAATACACGCTTGGGGTTGGGGAGGGATGAGCAGCAAGGAGATTAAGAGGGGAAGGACTAATACAGATCAAGCAGCAGCTTATGCTTTTTTTAAAAAAAAACCCTTTAAGAAAAGCAAAGCAAGCAGTCGACCCAAGGCAGAAGCGCATTGGCCCTCTAACGGTTAACTCTGCATAGAGCTCGGATGGCCAGAAAGGAAGGGGAGGGGATCCCTTCAGCGGATGCATCTGCCCGACCCGCTGCTCTTTTTGCAAATTTGCAAACTGAAAGGTTGTTTTGTTTGGGGGGCTGGTTTGACAGCGAAAGTCTCCGCCCGCGCTTCCTCCGCCCATTCAGAAAAAACGGGCTGACTCCAAAGTAAGTTTGCATTTGGTATGGAGGAAGAGGAGGAAGAGGCGGCCTAACCGGGGATCGCCTTATAATAGGGGCGTGCGGGGGGGGGGGGGGGGGTAGGGCAGAGAGAGGGCAGGCAAGGGCAAAGATGCCCACCCCCTCTTCCTGCAGCGGGAGCAGAGAATGAGGTCGCCAACTTTGGAGCCCGTGCCTGGAACTGCCACTTCGGGCATGCGCCGGAACAATGCTGTTCTCCACGCCCTGCAAAACTTCACCCCAGAGGATCGTGTAGTTTGTTAAAGCTCGAACTATAACCCAGGCTTTTCTTTGCAGGACAGGTGGCAACCTTGTACAGGCACAATGGCTGCTTATTAAATGGGTTGCTATCAGGCCAGGAGAAAAAAAAAGCCCTGCCTTTATTTGGGGCTTCAGGTGGGGAAATCGACAGCTGAACGTTTTTGTGGGGTGGAGGGGAATAGTGCCCCATTAAATCTCTGCTCAAAGGGACAGGGAAGTGTTTTCCCTCCTCCAGGCCCATTGCCGACCATAATTATGTGTGGTGTTGCTCTCTTCCAAGTTAGGTTTGCAACTTAGAGTGGCTGTTTTGACTTGGGGAGACAGTACTGCAGGGTCATCTTAGCCTAGCGGTTCCTTCGGCAAATCAGTTTTCTCTGCAGCATAAAGTACCTTATATAGGAGCTCAAGCTGGTGTGCCTCCTGTGGCCCCTCTGGCTCTGTGTTCGATTACTGCAATACATTGTTTGTGGGGCTGCCTTTGAAGACTGTTCAAGTCTTCAGCTGGCTCAAAATACGGCTGTCTGGGATTTGCCAAATGGCTCATCTATCACCTTTGTTTTTGTTTTTTAATTTTCATTTTCTTTCCACATCAAATCATGAGTTTGGTACCCGTGTTTCTCCGAAAATAAGACAGTGTCTTATATTAATTTTGCTACGTCTTACTTTCGGGGGATGTTTTATATTTAGCACTTCAGTAAAACCTCTACTACGTCTTATTCTCAGGGGATGTCTTATTTTCGGAGAAACAGGGTAATAGTTGCAGAACCAGCTGCTCCCTCAGGAAGCTGTCTGTTCTTTCAGGCCATTGCTAGAGA
This sequence comes from Sphaerodactylus townsendi, assembly GCF_021028975.2. NCBI lineage: Eukaryota > Metazoa > Chordata > Lepidosauria > Squamata > Sphaerodactylidae > Sphaerodactylus > Sphaerodactylus townsendi. The sequence continues at coordinate 12,702,229 of NC_059427.1, forward strand.
CCCTGTTGTGGTCACTTCCTAAGTCTCCTGGAATGGCCACCAACCACCTACCAGATTCCTGTCCTGAATGGCACTTGCTAGGTCATAAGAGAGCACCATATGTAAAGACAGACCAGTGCTCCCCCCATCCCTCTTCAACCCTGCAGTCTTTTTCTGACTGAGATTTATGTGGACTGTTGAGGGCGGGCCACATAGAGATTCACAGAGATCCATTAGAGCTAGCAAATTCCAAGAGTTTTTGAGTCAGGTTGGTGTGATGGGTACGTGCTCAAATGTATCTGATGAAGTGAGCCCTAACTTGCCAATGCTGGTGTTGAACGTATGCAATGTGTTGTCAAGTCCCTTCCGACTTATGGTTGCCTTATGACTTAATGGCCTCTGGAATGTTGTGTCGTTCATAGCCCCTTTTAGGTCTTGCTGACCGAAGGCCATGACTTCCTTTATGGGGACAAACCACCTCATGTTGGATCTACCTCTTTCCCCCTCTGCCTTCCGCTTTCCCTAGCAGTACTGTCTTTTCTAGTGGATCTTTTATTACTCCAAAACACAAGGTTGTACTCCTTGTTTGTGTCCATTTCTTTCAGCAAAGAAGGGTCTCTTGACAGTGAGGGAAGACGGTCATCTTCTGAATAACTAGTGGTCTCTGTGATACGCTGTGCTTGGAATCCCTTCTGTTCTTTGGAATCTTCCTTTGGCATCCTTGATACCTGCAGCTTTAAGTTGCCTCTTTAGATGAGAAGCAAGGCCTAAGCTGAGCTTAGACAGAGTCACACCTATTGTGAGAGAAAATGGCTGCTGAGAGGGCAAGAGGGCCCACAGTCCTGGGCTTCCATCTCCGGGCTCTCCTACAGCAGGACACGACGGCAAACATGAAAACAGAGAGGCTGGTGCCAGAGGCTCCAAAACCAGAGTTGGAATTGGGGGGGACCAGAGAAGACACCGAAGACCAGCCAGAGACAATTACTCAGAGTCTAACTAGAGCACCGCAGCGCACTAAGTGGGAAACTGAAGGGAGACCGGCATCCCGGAGCTGGGAATCACAATGGAGAGAGTTCATGTCCTATCCATTGGGAGAGCGAACCCCTCAGCATCCAGAGAAGATGGCCATGGAGGTTAGACAGAATTTCTTGGCCTCGTTGGAAGGAGCACCAGCCCCCAGCCCGTGGGCTAGCAAAGAGAAGGCGGACAGGCTTGTGCTGGGACTGAATAGAACAACCCCCAAGGCCAACTGTGAGCCGGACTTTGCAGACCAAAGTGACCTTGAGGAAATCAAAGTGATCAAGGTTGAAGAACCTGGGGGCCCGGAGGTCCAGAGGCAGCGTTTCAGGCAGTTCCGGTACCAGGAAGCTGCCGGTCCGTGGGAGTCCTACTGCCGCCTCCGGGAGCTTTGCCACCAGTGGCTAATGCCAGAGAGCCACAGCAAAGAGCAGATCCTGGAACTGGTGATCCTGGAGCAGTTCCTGAGCATCTTGCCCCAAGAGATGCTGAGCTGGGTCCGGGAACGCGGCTCGGAAAGCTGCATTCAGGCAGTGGCCCTGGCGGAGAACTTTCTCCTGAGGCAGCAGGAGGCTGAGAGACAGGATCAACAGGTGGGAGGATTTGTTTCTGAGCAGTCCAGAGTTGGGGATGGAGTCCTAGATGTGGTTGCTTCTAAGAAATTAGGTTTCTCTCTTTTGCTTGGGTGACAGAGGACCTACTCAGCAGGTTCCTGGGTGTTTTCCTCCATCAGCTGCCATTTTCCTGCATTTTCCCTTGCTAATATTTACTTATTCTGTTTACTTAATTTATAGCCCACTTTTCTCCCTAAAGGGGATCCAAAATGGCTGACTGGTCAATTACCCATGGCCGGCTCTGCCCTGCCCTTGTCCCACTCTTGTGCAAAAGTTTCTTCAGAAGTGCTCACTGCTGCGGGGAAAGCAAGAAACACAGGCGGGGTAAGAGGAAGCGCAAGAAATCTTGCCCCGTCGTGCTTCCTCTCTCAGTGTGCCACAGGGAAGAAGCGTGTCAAGCATAGGCAGAGATACCAGGGGGCGGGGGCGGGGGGGACAAACGCCCCGGGTGCAGGCATGCAGGGGCGGAGAATCACTCCCCCTACCCCTCCCCTCAGTCCACCCCCGTAGCCCAGAGCAGCCTCCTTGGACTGGAGCAGGCTGCTCTTTTAGCTTTTAAAGGTGAGGCATATGGGGGGGGGGTGCGGATGCCATTGTGCCCCAGGCGCCAGTTCCCCCCTACAGCACTGGTGTCAAGACAAGATTTCTTGCCCCAACCTTCATGTGGCAGCTGCCCTGTGGTAGTCGGCCTATGACTGATTAAAATGTGGAATTCGCTGCCAGGGAATGTAGTGGTGACCACAAACATAGAAAGCTTTAAAAAAGGATTTGACAGATTCATAGAGGAGGAGTCTGTCAGTGGCTACCACCGCTGGTAACTAAAGGGAACCCCCACCTTCAGAAGCCGTAAACCTCTGAATCCCAGTGCCAGGAGACAACCTGGCCTCTGTGCCCTGTGGTTGACCCTCCAGAACAGGGGTCTGCAACCTGCGGCTCTCCAGATGTTCATGAACTACAATTCCCATCAGCCCCTGCTGACAGGGGCTGATGGGAATTGTAGTTCATGAACATCTGGAGAGCCGCAGGTTGCAGGCGCCTGCTCCAGAAGATGCTGGACTAGATGGACCACTGGTCAGCTCTAGCATGGTTTTTCTTATGTTCACATAACATTCTCCCTTTCTCTGTTTTATCCTCACAACAGTCCTGTGAGGTAAGTTAGGCTGAGAATAGAGTGACTGGCCAAAGGTTACTGATCAAGCTTCTGTGGTAGAATAGGAACTGAAGCCTGGATCTCCCTGATCCTAGTCTGACCCTTGAAGCCCTCACCAGACTGTCTACCAAGCTGTTGAGAGCTTTAAAAAAATCAGTAATTGTTAGAGCAGTTGCCTGCTTTAAAAAATGCACTCCAGGTTTAATGGCGCTGTGGAGAAAATAGTGGCCTGCGAGAAGCTGATGGTAGGAAAATGGCACTGATGGGGGTGGGATCTTTGCAGAGCAAGAGAAACATAACAACGCTTTTGGATTGCATTCTTCCAAGAAAAATGGGAGCAAAGTAGTCTGGGAAAGAGCTTATTAAGGATGGCGAGAGGACAGTTCATAACCTAGATCAGGCTGTTGTGTGGCTGTCCCCCCCCCTCCCCCGCACCTGAAATGTACTGCTGTTTGGTTGCCAAAGCAAAGAGAAACCTTTGTGTGGTAGAGGCCTAGCTTGCCCCCTTTGCTTCCCCTCAGATCAGTGGACCCAGACTCAAATGTTCATTCCTGTTTCAGGGCCCAGGGGTGAAACAGGACATGGTTCCACGTTTCCCCGCGCAGGAAGTGGTTCCACGTTTCCCTGCAAGCGATGGGACTTTGCTGCAAACAGCTCTTGGTCATCTCTACAGAGAAGTCAAGCTGGAGCAGGATGGAGATGCTGCTGTACTTGGTAAGGGTGTGTGTGTGTTACTGAACGGGCTCTCTTGGTTCGTCTCACGTGAATCCTTCATCAAACCTTCTGTTTTTCATGTCATTCTTCACCTGGGCTCTTTCTAGGGAAACAGCTAAGATTATTCTGTCTGCCTGGGATGCTATTTTTTCCTCCATTTTTTAAAAATCTTACCCAAGTTTTGGATTCTTGGGCTTCTTTTTAAAAATACTTTATTTCAGACTAGCCCTTGTCCAAGCATAAATACTTTACTCGTCTGGCATAAGGGTCAAATGCACCTCAAAACTGAAGAAAAAGAACTGGGGGGCATTATGTTGAGCATGCTGTCAGGTAAGAAAAAAAAAGTCAGCTTTTTATTAGAGATTTCTCTTTGACAGTAAGAATAAGAGGAATGAGAAAGTAGCCAAGTCATGGATACCCCAATCCTAGGATATTCTAGGCAAGAGAGGAGCAGAGGCAGTTTGCTTTTCTCTGTGTAGCAACCCCATTTTCTTTTATAGTCCTAGTGACCTTGAGTAAAAAGGAATAAATAATTTATTTATTTACTTCATAAGTAGTCAGCCTTTCTCAAGACTGAGTGCCGTAAAGTCTCAGCCGGCTTATGGCAGACCAGCAGAGTTTTCAAGGCAAGAGACTAGCAGAGGTAGTTTGCCATCGCCTTCCTCTGTGTAGGGACTCTGGACATTTGTCTTAGAACATACTTATCCTGCCTTTCCACCCAATTAAGGCTCTCAAGGTGGCATATGTTTGAAAATACATTAAAAATCACCTTTGAAAAGAAAACATGTGTAACCAACAGCAAACATAACAAGAAAGAAGGTTGATAAGGGTACACCCCGTGAAACCAAAAATTATTTGCCCACTGACAGAAGACAATGACAAATAAATCTCCCTGGAGGGGGAACTCTGCAGTTTTGGTACTGTGACTGAGAAGGGCTTTCCTTGAGTTACCTCCCATTGCCTCAAATAATGGAGGCACCTGAACAGAGCCCCTAAACCAGGGGTCTGCAACATGCGGTTCTCCAGATGTTCATGGACTACAAATCCCATCAGCCCCTGCCACCATGGCCAATTTGGGCTGATGGGAATTGTAGTCCATGAACATCTGGAGAGCTGCAGGTTGCAGACCCCTGCCCTAAACATTATCAGGCTGGTTCATGTGAAAGTAGGTGGTGCTTAAAGTATGGTGGCCCCATGTAGGGTTTTTAAGTTCAGTACCAGCACCCAGAATTGGACCTGGAAGCAAATTGGGAGCCAGTGTAGCTAGAACAAGACTGGAGTAATAAGATCCTTATGACCCACTTCAGTCAGCCTTCAATACCAGTGGTAGCTTCTGAACATTCTTCAAGGGCAGTGCATGTACAGTTCATTGCAGTGATCTATAGATTATTTGTACCCTGTTCAGAAAAAAGGTGACAGGAGATTTGTGAATTCATCCGCCATTTCATGGACCATCTTTGTTCTAGAATGCTCTGCTTGGGTCCTAGTGCCTACCTGGTTCTCTCCCCAAGGCTCTAGGACCCAGGTAGAGCATTCTAGAACAAAGACAGTCCAGGAAACGGTGGATGAATTCACAAATCTCTTGTCATCTTTATCTTGAACAGGGTTATTGCACAAACCACAATCGCAAGGGGTTTTTTGCCCAAGAAAAGCTGACTTACTAGCCAAATTTGGTAGAAGCTGCTGCACAAACTGCCTGTCCAATTTGGTTTTTTAAAAAATATTTTGTAAGCTACCTTGAGTCTCAGAAAGAATAAATGAAGTTAGCAAACTGGAAGCCTGAACTGGAAAGATTCCAATATCACCTAGTGATATTGATACAGTAATACAGGTTGATGTCTCCCCTGAACATACAAGAACATGTAAAGATGGCATAAAAAGGATGAACAGCTTGTGGGGAACCCCCTCTGCCTCCCAGCTATTGCTTCTGTCAGTTGATTACTAGATTCAAGACGATCATACCATGTGAGCTATTACCTAGTGAATTTTCCTGTCCTTTCAAGAGACCACCATTAACACATTGCAATATGGGAAGCTCATGCCCTATTTGTTAACCGTTAAGGCAACTGTTTGGCCACTATGTGATACAGGATGCTAGATTGACAAACTATTGGACTGATCTAGCAGGGCATCCTGTTGTGTCCTCTAGAGTCTCCAGCAAAAGGGGATTTTTTTCTCAACACCTGAAACCTTATATTGGGAGGAACTGAATCTGAGACATCCTTCCAAATGAGACCCTTTGTTCTTCCTGCACGCTCTTATCAGCCTTCCTCCTTTGTTTCTGCAGGTGCTTGGAAGCCAGCTGAGAACATCGGGATGTCCTCAGAAAGACGAAGAAGTCAGGATGTGGAAGACCTGTCCAAACAAGCTGAGCCAAAGAGATTTCAGGGAAACGAAATGGAGGAGCAGAGAAGCAACTCCTTCATCTCCCAGGCTGGAGACCTTTACGAAATGGCCATCCAGCAAGCCATGCACAGAGAGAAGAAAAAGGCTAAGAAGTTAGGGGAGAATTTGTTCCGAGACAAACCACTTATGAATCGGCATCCGCGAACCCAGCCAGGAGAGAGACTGTATCAATGCTCAGACTGCGGCAAAGCGTTCGTTTCCAAGTCCGGCTATGTTGTGCATTCAAGGATCCACAGTGGGGAGAAGCCCTACCAATGCTCGCACTGCGGTAAGAGCTTCCGCCAGAGCTCACAGCTGAACAGCCACAGCAGGATCCACACAGGAGAGAAACCATTCAAGTGCTTGGACTGTGGGAAGGGCTTTGGCCGGAGCTCCAACCTCATTTCACATCAGAGAATCCACACAGGGGAGAAACCGTACGCCTGCTCGGCCTGCAATAAGCGTTTCTGCGACAAGTCCAGCCTGGTGAGGCATGAGAGGCTGCACACAGGAGATAACCCCTACAAATGCACCATGTGCGGGAAAAGCTTCAGCCAGAGCCACCACCTCATTACCCACCAGAGAAGCCACACTGGCGAGAAACCGTACGGGTGTTTGCACTGCAGCAAAAGTTTCTGCGATAAGTCGACCTACATTCGGCATCAGAAGAACCACACAGGGGAGAAGCCATACAAATGCCCCGACTGCGGAGAGTGTTTCAGCCGGAGCAAGCACTTCATCAGGCATCAGAACATTCATTCTGCCCGGGAACTGTATCCATGTTTGGACTGCGGTGAGAGTTTTTGCCGCAAATCGAGTCTGAAGACGCACCAGAGAATTCACACTGGTGAGAAACCCTTTGAATGTGCCGACTGTGGAAAGAAGTTTAACCGCAGCACGAACCTGATCAGCCATCAGAGAATCCACACGGGAGAGAAACCATATGCCTGTGCAGAATGCGGGAAGAGGTTCAATCGTCGAGCGCACCTGATGGGCCATCAGAGAGTTCATGCGCAGAATAGAGAAAACCCCTAAGCGCTCAGAACTTGCAAAGGTCCCACTCTTCAAAACAGACTTTTTACTAAATAATCAGCTATTTAAAAACCCTATAGGTTGTTTTTTCCTCAGTCTCCAAAGCGCCTAAATGAACAAAAAAGCAAAAGGCCAAAGAAAATAAGTAAAATTAGTGGAAACAATTGCAGCAAATCAGAGAGCAAACAAATGCAGAAAGAGCAGCAGAAAAATAGATCCATCCACTGAGGCCTTAGGAAATAAAAAGGGACTGAAATGCAAGTAATGTTTCCAGGACCAGTTTGCCTGAGTGGGAAGGTATTTCCGTTCTTCAGAATGGAAAGTTGACTTCTCTTGATTGATGGCTTACAGATAGCTAACAGGGGCTCACTGTGATTTCTCTTGTGCTCTGAGATCTTTGTTGGATCCCAGTTTGGTTCTGGGCACAATTCCATGTGCTGGTGTTGACCTTTAAGACCTGAAATGGCCTGGGGTTGGGGTATCTGAGGGACTGTCTCCATCAATCAACTGAGATTTTTTTCATTTCCCCACTTTTGGAGGTTCACCAGTGTCAACTGGACAAAGGATGTTTTCCATGATTATGCCTTGTTTGTGGAACGCCCTCCTGAGAGACATTTGTCAAGAAACCTCTTTGAAGTACCTCTTGAACATCATGCATCATTGACTTGTGGCGCATGCGGCCTGTGGATGTTGTGATGGCCACTAGCTTAGATGACATGTGGGAGAAAGGAACTGTGTGAATTCCCAGAACAAATGTCCACAGATAGCTGTTCCCCATGATGGCACTGTAGAATCTCTATGTGGAGAAGCAGGGTATCTGTGAATTCTAGTTGCTGAAGGACAAAAAACGGGAGGGCTGTTTTGTTCATGGTTGGGTTGGCCACTGTGGAGAACTAGACTGGATGGACCTTTGGCCTGATCCAGCAGGAGTTCCTGGTGTGCTTTCAGGCACCAAGCAAAAGTTGTGTCTTTGGTAGTTTGTCCCCATCCCTCTTGGCTCCCTCCAGCCCAGTTCCCCTTTGTTTTGATTTTGGCTTGTCTTGTGGATTCCTGACTTTTCCTTCTTGTGCTGTTATTTTGATTGCTGTTTTAGTTGCGAATGTTTTAGACTGTTTGGAATTATAGTTGCACTTGGGTGTTAGTTTTTTATTCACTTTTATTACGTTGCTGTAAATCACCTTGAATGCCTGTGGGGCAGAAAGGCAGCGTGAAAAATGTGTTAAATAAACCCATGAACAAAATAATGTGTCCCTCAAGGGCTTTTTCCTTTCTTTCCCTCTTTCACTATTAATTCTTGGGTCCTTCCCCATCAGTTCTGTAGCACGCACCAGTAAAGTCCTTTTCACCTTAAAAAATTGCTTAAGACCAGAGTCCTCCACATGATGCCCATTGTCACCTTTTCTAGTACCTGCTAAGTGTTTCTTTGTGGGTGGGGCCAAGTAGGGCCTTTGCCCAGCAAGGTTTCTGATTGATGATCGAAGATTTGATTGGCTGTGTTGATTTTTTAAAAATGTTGATTTGGTAGCAGCTGCCACCACAGCACAAAGATCTGCATTGTGTAACTGAAGTTTTATTTATTTTATTTATTCTTTCAACTTTTATACTGCCCCATCCCCAAAGGGCTCTGGGCGGTGCACAACAGACAGTCACATATAAAGATAAAACAACTAAAACCTTTAAAAGCAGCGATAAAAATGAAGACTAATGAATAAAAGTGGCGTCCAGCAACCCCATTTTTTTAAGCTGTGGTAATCATTTTGAGGCAGGCTCCACCTTGTGCACCAGCCATTTTGTGGTAACCATTTTGTTTCTTCATCCACTATGCTGTGTCAGAATTCCAAGTGTGCCCACAGGCTGAAAAAGATTGAAGACCAGAGGTGGAGATACCAGGGGGCGGGTGTGTGTGCATGTTGCACCGGGCATGCGTTGGGGGGGAAATCCCCTCATGGCACCCCCACCCCCACTTACCTTATTGAAACAGTGCATGCTGGAGAAGCGATCTGTTCCCTTCAGGCTGCAAATGGCCTGGTGGAAACTACATTTCCCAGGATACCTTGCGAGCCCCAAGGACTCATGGGATGTGTAGTTCCCACCAGGCCATTTTCAGCCTGCTTCTCCAGCCTGCACTGTTTCAATAAGGCAAGTGGGGGGCATCACGAGGGGGGGCGGAAAACACAGAGTGCGCACCGGGCGCAGTATAGCCCAGCTACGCCTCTGTTGGAGACCCCTGACTTAGACTGCTTCCCCTTTCAACCTTCTCTCTTGCTCTCTCGCTTTTCTTGTAACTTCAGCCCCAAAGAATGACATATTTGTTCTGTACCTCATTTAACATGCTGCAGACCATAATTCAGTCACTAGCTCTACTAATATTCCAATTTTAAGCAGTGAGAGGTTTCAGGGGCAATACTATCTTTATTTGGAAAGATTTCTCGTAATAAAACACCATAATAAAAAGAATTCTAAAATTAAAGGAATTTTTTTAAAAAGGATCTAAACTGGTAATATAATTTCAAGCAGCATCAGAATTTTTTAAAGTACTAATCTGACCTAAAATCAGCACTTCGCACTAGAACAAAGGTATAAAAATGAGGTCAGTTGGCTAAAATCCAAGGGCCATCAACTTCAGCATTGTGTTTTCATCTCTGGCTAATCAGATGTTGGAGGAAGATCTGCAGGTGCGAAGGATTCTGCCGTCATGTTTAGAATTTAGGACAGACTTTCCAAAGTACGTTATTCCTGAATGAAAACTGAATGCACATTTTACTTTTACCAGCCTCCCCCTCTGAGATGTACTTCTGGAACGTGTACAGCTAAAAATTATCACTCTAAAGTCCCGTTTTTCTTTTATAAACCACGATTCCGGGCTTAGCTTCTGAGTGGCAACAGGCAGCCTCCTGAAGGCACCGGTTCTTCTGCAGTAGAAGTGCTTGAATGCTGCAATTACAATTCCCAAATTTTTTTCACTCTTGTACACCTTGGCAACCTATTTCCCTAAAACTGTACCCCTATATTAGCAAGCCTACTATGTAATTTTTTCATGTATTTCCAAACACTCATGCATACCCCCAGGTTGGGAACTACTGACGTAGATAATTACTCATCCCGATGTAAGCTGGTTAAAAGGAAGCACAAATCAGCAGGGACTCTTGTAGAGGTGCAACAGGCAGCCTCGCCTGGCAACGAACAATTCTCCTGAATCAGATCTATATACAATCTTTACCTCAGATTCCAATCTAAAACCTCTTAGAAATCCCGCCATAGTCTAGGAAATATTTATCTCCAGATTCTACTCACAGTATAATAAATTAGGCCTTGCATGACTTCCGTTACGGTCATTACGTTTTCAGCCAGTTCCTGCATCTGGTAGCTTAAATAGCAGCTAAATGTCTTGTATCAGCAGGTATTCATTTGAATTTCTCTCCGTGGATTAGAAAAACCCTTCCTGTGATGATTTGGGAGCATCAGGTGCAGTTAAAGGTACAAGATGAAGTCAGGCTGTCCCCGCACCCCCCGTCAATTGGTACTGCCAGTCTGGCCACTCCACTGCTCAACTGCACCCGAGAATCTTTGGCCAATTCTCTCACTGTAAAACTCAAGTATAACTCACCTTTTCTTGAGGTCTTTGCACTGCATTCCTTTCAGATTGGCAGCTCCCTGAAAAGTGCTCAGAAATTAAAAGGACAGCCTCTCACCAAGAGGTAGTTTCAGAGTAGCCACGTTGATCTGTATTAAAAGTCAGATTTGAATCCAATAGCACTAGAGTTTCAGGGTATAAGCTTTTGAGACTCAAAGAGCTCCTTTTATCAGACATGAGATCTCCATTTCTACTCATGTCAGCATAGTTAAGCTGTCGAACTAGGACTGGCTGTTGTGGGTTTTCTGGGCTGTGTGGCCATAGTCTGGTATGCCATAATCTTATAGGCTGTGAAAACCTTCAACAATATGTTGAACTATGACATGGGGAACGCACATCCAATTCCTCACTCCCACCATGGAAATTTCCTGGTGACCTTGGGACAGTCACTCACTCTCAGCCCTAACCCAGGTTAGTATGGGAGATCTCCAAGGAATACCAGAGTTGTGATGTGGAGGCAGGCAATGACAAACCACCTCCAAACATCTCTTGCTTTGAAAACCCTGTGGGATCACCATAAGTCCACTGTGATTTGATGGAAGGAAAGAAAGAACCTCCCAGAAAGGGGAACAGTGTTTTCAAAAAAGGAATGCTAGCAGGTACTTACTGTTCAACAAGTTCCTGTGGTTGTTCCTTATGCCACAATGACAAAACGTTTTTTTTGTCAAGACTGTTGTTTTATTCATACACAAATTAATGTATAATTAACCAATCAATCAGTTAATATAACAATTGGAAGATGGCTTTAATTCGCTGTTGTTTATGACCATACATGGAAAACGTTGCCTACTGGGGTTTTTTTAATTCAGTAAAAAAATGGGGTGGGGGGATTGACCTGAAAATCCTTTGCTACAAGATAGGGATGGCTTATCCTAAACTTAGGGGTCCCCGAGTGAGAAGACTATGAGTGTGGAGAAGGCTTGGTGGCCCACTGTGTCTCAATCCTTCTCCCACATTTTCAAATTCTTCACTCCCAGCAGGCAAAACTGAGACCTGATGGATCAGACAAATAGCCTGTCTAATCTAAGATCCTGTTTCTCACAGCAGATTCTCCTGTGATATCTACAAGCAGGTCACACAGGCCAGAGTTGTCCCCTAGCTACTGGGGCTACTTCGAAAGGAGCATTAAGGCAGGAGCCCCATCATCCTTTAAAGATTAGCATAACCACCACGAGGCAATTTCTTCATGAAGCTTATGCTGGGATAAATTTTGCTTACCTTTCAAGGGCTTCGGAATCCGTCTTATTTTGCTGCCACAGACTAAGACCCAAAAAGAACAATCATTTTGAAACTTGGTCTCTGTTTAATCATCCCAGCTAAAAGCTATTAGGAGGCTAATTCCCTCTGTGTATCTCTCTTGTTCCCTTTTAAAGCTATCTGAGCTAGGAGCTGCCCATTCATGAACTGCCCATTCATGCGCATTCTCTGATGCTTCCTACCTTGCGCATTCATGTACATTCTCTGATGCTTCCTACCTTGTGGAATGGCCTGCCTGAGGAGGTGCAAAAGACCCCATCCTTTTATCATGTCACAGACCGTGTGAGACCGAAATATCCAGGACAGCATTTTTATAAAGGGATTAGAACTGGAGTGGAACGGGACAGCTCAGAAGACCACTTTTATAAGGGAATAGTACACTACACATCTTTATTGTATGTATCACCTTTCTTTTACTACAATGTTATCTACCTTTGCAACCACTTTTCTTCATTATATGTCACACCCTGGAGAGTTTTTGTTTGTGTTTTCCAGTTCTGTAATCCTAGTGTTACTTCATTGTTTATTGGAGGTTTTTCCTGTCTGATACTACTGGGTTTTGTGTTCTGTAATCTGCCTTAAATCTCCATGAGAAAGGGGGGAGGCTACAAATGAAATAATAATATTTTTGTTTAAAAAGGTATTTTTGTTTTTAAAAAACAACACTTTTTGTCCAGCATCCACTGCCAATCAATTTCACTGTCTGGCTGGCTTTCAAGTCTAGTATTCTGAGACAATTGTTTCCTCCCTCATCTGCAATGATGTTGGTGTATATCATGGTTAATTTCAAACAAGAGTCTGCTACCAGAATCTGAATTCTGGTTCAATCTATCCATGGGTGAACATTAACCATGTGATGTGGTCCACTCTAAAGAGGGATGTGTGGGGAGCAAATTAATCTGCCTTCCACTAAGTCTGACGCTTGTTCTATCAAGGTTGCTACTGTCTATTCTGATGGATAATGGCTCTCCAGAGACTCAGGTCATCTTCCAAGTCACCTAATGATCCTTAACTAGAAATGAGAGGGACCTTCTTTATGCAAAGCAGATACTCCAACATGAATCCATGTCTCCTTCACAACATGCAACAAGGCAGAAGCAACAAGGGACATGAATCCATGGTGTGCTTTTGATCTCCTAGGACAGGGATCCCCAAGAGTGATGCCGATGGGCACCATGGCACCGGCTGAGACCTTCCTGGTGTCCAAGAGTTTTTAGAAAAAGGCAGGAGGTGGGGCTTTTGCTTTACAGGGCTTCTGATTGGCCACTGAGTTCTCATTTGCTATGCACATTTTTTAAAAAATGGCTTTGGAAGCCATCCAGTGAAGCTGTGGGTATGCAAGAAAACATTTGTAAACAACATATCCATTTCAAAAGGTATCCTGGTAAACAGATCTTTTTCTTAAAATGTTGAAAAGTTACCAGTAGAATTATGCATTACCTCACTCCTTGACATTTTGCGGCTTTGTTAACCACCCTGTGTCAGAATTCCAAAGCTGCCAAAGAATTCCAAAAGTTGGGGACTTTTGGGCTAGGGTGTTTGTAAATCTAATGATCCCCTGTCGTTCAGTAACTGGTAAGGAGTGAACTATCTATGAAGATGTCATGTGTACAGTCTATCAGATAGTTTTCTTTCCTTCCTCTTTCTGTAATGGGGTACAGTGCTGCAGCTGATCTACACTCTGCCTCCAGTGTGTGCCCTTTTATTGTTTCTTGTTATCCATACGTGGTCCTTTGCGTGCAATAAAACTAGATTTCTTATGGGTGCTTTTGGCATTATCTGAACAATTCTGTGGTTTCTTGCCAGCGTGCACTACTTTATGTCTTATCAAGTGAGAGCTAGTGCTGAAGCTTCTCCCACACTCGGAACACTCGTATGGTTTCTCTCCTGTGTGAGTTCGGCTGTGTGCAATCAGTTCTCCTTTCTGAATGAAGCTTTTGCCACAGTCAGAGCACTCATACGGCTTCTCTCCTGTGTGGGTTCTCCTGTGCCTTATCAGGGAGGCGTTGCGACTGAAGCTCTGCCCGCAGTCGGAGCATGCATACGGCCTCTCTCCCGTGTGTGTTCGGTTGTGTGCAATCAGTTCCCATTTCTGAATAAAGCTTTTGCCACAATCAGAGCACTCATACGGCTTCTCTCCTGTGTGGGTTCTCCTGTGCCTTATCAGGGAAGCATTGTGGCTAAAGCTCTGCCCACACTCAGAGCACGTGTACGGCTTCTCACCCGTGTGTATCCTCTTATGGTTTATAAGGTTTGAGGTGGAGCTAAAGCTTTTCCCACACTCTGAGCACTCGTAGGGCCTCTCCCCTGTATGCATCCTCTCGTGGATCATCAGGTTGGTTCTTCCGTTGGACACTTTCCCACAAAATGAGCATTTGAAGGGCTTTTCTCCCTTCTTTGCTCTCTTCCTGTCAGGAAAAACCAAGTGAGAGAAGCATTTACTGTAGTCTTTGGCTGTCCTTTCTCTCTTATTATGTCTCTGCACTCCCTCTTGGCAGGTCCTTTCATTTAAGTCTCCATCAGCTTTCTCACACTGAGAGGTTTGCTCCGCTGCCTTTTCTGGAAGATTTTCTTGGTGATGTTTTGGTCTCTGCTGATGTCCATGGATTTCTTCCTCCTCAGAATCCTGGGAACATGTCTCTTCAGATCTTTTACAGGATACATTGCCAACATTCAAGGAGTCAGATCCTTCTAACTGAAGATTTTCTTTTTCTTCCTTCACTTGCCCAACAGCAGCTAGAACAAACAGGAAATCATGATATGATTCATTTTTAAAATATCAGCCTTCAATTTTCCCTCACTGATACTACAGAAACATGTTCATTGCCAACAGCAGAGAAAAGGGTTAAGAAAGCCTGCCCTTTGTTTTCCCTCACTGCCACTGTCACTGAAATACTATTAACACACCGTAACCAAAGCAGTGGTTAAATCCAGCTTCCCAAGTAACCAGTAAGAATTATTTTCCATATGATGATTCTGGTAGGATTTCACCTACCAGGTAAGAAACTCTGCTGATATTTCAAATAAGTTTATGGAACATTGGGCCCTGGTCACAATCAGAGGTGGGATCCAGCAGGTTCTCACAGGTTCCCGAGAGTAGGTTACTAATTATTTGTGTGTGCCGAGAGGGGGTTACTAATTGGTGACTTTGCCACGTGATTTTTGCCTTTGTTACGCCCCTCCTCTCAGCAGTAGCGCGCAGAACTTGAAGCAGTCTAACAGGAGGTGCACCGGCATGCGTGGCAGCCTGCGCCTGCTTAAATTCGTTTCCCGCCCAAGGATCGGCGCAGTGGCTGCGTCCTTGCCTCAGCCCCGCTCAGGAATGCCCTGCCCCCGGAATGCCCAGCCACGCCCCCATCGTGCCCCACCCAGCCCCATTGGCGCTACGCCACAGTTTGAATCGCACCGCCATGGGAACCTGTTACTAAAATTTTTGGATCCCACCACTGGTCACAATGTTCTGAAATGATAAGGCTATTGCAGGAATTTCTTCTTATGCTTTCTATGAGATATTCTGAGTAATTGCTGTATTTAAATTTTGAGGGATTGTAGAATCACTATTATTAAAATCAGTCCTTACTGATAATTTTGTTGTTTATGATGATAGGAGTATGGTTTTTGGTGTACTTTAAAAATATTTTACCCTATTTTAATCTGATACTTTTAATTTAATGTGACCTGCCTTGGTGATATTTGTATAGGGAGGCTGCATAAAATATTTAAAATAATATTTATTGAAAAGTGCTGAAGGTCAGTTTCTCCCTTTGTCAAAGTCTTAAGATTTCCCAGGCATAGGGAAGTAAAACATTAAGGTCTAAGTATGACTTGAATGTTATAGAATAAATACACAAATGGGAAGATTTTCCTTTGATTCTCAGTTAGGAACCACCAAGAACATAGGATAGAAGAACGACTTCCCCTGCCGCAGCTGTATGATCCAAAAAATTAGGCACAACATTCTTACCCAGAGGAAAATTGGTTTTATCATCATTCTCCTGCTTGAGCTCCAAGGAGAAGTCTATCTTCCTTGAATCTGAAAGATCCTCTTCTGACTTACACGAATCTACACCCACCCTTTCCAGAAGTTCTGGAATCTGAAAGCAGAAAGAGTACCCAAATTAGGACACAGCTGCATATATGGGAGGCTGAAAACCTGAGGCACTTCCCAAGTTTAGCTCATCTTCTATGCCACGGGCATCAAACTCATGGCCCTCCAGATGTTCATGAACTACAATTCCCATCAGCCCTTGCCAGTGTAGCCAATGGTCATGTTGGGAGGGACTGATGGGAATTGTAGCTCATAAACATTTGGAGGGCTGTGAGTTTGACACTCCTGTACTACACAAAGAAGATCCTAAAAGGTACACAGAGAAGGAAGATCCTGCAAAGCTGGATGGGATCTCCTTCATTTCAGTGTGAAGTGACACACATTTTTATCAAAAACAATGAGACATAAACATGATGAGCTTGGGAGGGCATAACACTCTTGGGATTGAAGTAAGGGAATTTAAAGCTAAACTCAGGGGCACAGTGTGCATCAGCTGAAGGCTATATAAAAGAATATGCAATAAGAAGATTCAAGTAGTGGTGCCAGTCCCCCAATCAGATGAAGAACCCTCCCTCCCCTTCCTGCCATGACGTTTCCTACCACCTAAAGATGGCAGCTGTCAAATGGGACTTCCTGAGGCTCTACCCTCAAATCTCCAGGAGTTTCTCAACCTGGATCTTGCTATCCTACCCCCCTCCGCCCCCCATCACCCACTGGTGACTGGGGAGCACCTGGCAACTTTACTGCCACCACAAATTCTCATGCACGCACAACACTTCCCATGAAAACCCAGAAGGAAGGTAGCTTGAAGAATCACTACAAACTATACGGTAAAACCATAGAGTTTCTCGTGATTCCTAAAGCTACCCTACATCACTTTCATGTTGTCACAATACTACATTGTTGCACCCACCCACCATAGCTGTGCTCCCAAACCTTCTGCCAGTTGCCAAGACTCTGTGGCCTGTTAGTAAGTAGCAGAACCTCACCTTTTCCTTTGCCCTTTCCACATCATGACCCTCCAGCAAGAAATCCTCAGCGAGGGTCACTGCCTGGCTGCAGGTTTCTGGACCATGTTCTCTTACCCATGCCTGCATTTGCAGAGGCAGAACAATTAAGAATTGCTCCAGGACCAGAAGTTCCAGGATCTGCTCCTTGCTGCGCCACTCAGGCCTCAGCCACTGACAGCCCAATTCTTGGAGTTGGCTACAAGCCTCTCGGGGGCCCTCATCCTCCTGGTAGCAAAAGCCCCTGAACTTCTGGCGCCATTTCTCCGAGCCGACTGTATCCTCTTTATCAAGACTCTCTTCCTTTATTTTCACAGACAGATCCAAGCTTTCACGGGGTCCTCCAGTGTGCATGACATGCTCTACCCTGGGCCACGGACAGGCATGAGCTGCTTCTGTGACGGAGACCTGGATATTCTCACTGTCTTCTGCTGACTGAAGCTGAGGTGTTGGTGGGTTTTTCCATTGTGAATCTGAGGCCTGCATGGTCTTGAGGAACTCTTGCCACTGGGATTCCCAGTCTTGTTGAAGGCCCTCAACTGGTTCTGGCTTAACTTGTTGCTCAACTGTGCTGCTCAGAAGCTCCTTTCTCCACGTTCTCCCTTGCTCCTCCATTTTTTTCATACCTACAAAGGAAATGGAGGCTTAATGAGTCCCAGGTAGGGTTGCCAACTCTAGGAAATTCCTGGAGATTTGGGGGAAATGTGTATAGAGGGAAGAATTTGGGGAGGATTTTCTTTTTGAATCTATGGTATACCATAGAGCCGTGGTGGCGAACCTTTGGCACTCCAGATGTTATGGACTACAATTCCCAACAGCCCCTGCTAACATGGCCAATTGTAGGGGCTGATGGGAATTGTAGTCCATAACATCTGGAGTGCCAAAGGTTCGCCACCACTGCCATAGAGTCTGCCCTCTGAAATTGCCATATTCCCCACTAGAACTGATTTCTGTAGTTGTAATTCTGGGAAAACTCCAGACGCTACCTGGAGGCTGGCAACCCTAGCTCCAGGTTTTACAAACAAGACATAGAGACCCCCTCCCCACCCCATACTCCACACTTTTTTTAAAAAAATGACCCTTGCCAGAACATTACCTCAGAAACTTAAAACTAAAAGCAATTACCTCCCACCTCAATACGCTTACAGTCTATATTCTTGAAGGTGCCATTCCTCTAAACACCAAATACTGAGGGACAAACTACAACGTTATTTCATTTTAAATACATTAATACATTACATTCCCTAACATAATTATGAGGCAGTTTCCTACCAGAAGCATACAACTATTAAAATTCATTTATAAAGTCCAATGAAAATGATAGTATGCCAAAGTGTAACAACAACAGTAGTCTGGAGTTACTCTTTCCCCAGTGGCGTAGGAGGTTAAGAGCTCGTGTATCTAATCTGGAGGAACCAGGTTGGATTCCCAGCTCTGCCACCTGAGCTGTGGAGGCTTCTCTGGGGAATTCAGATTAGCCTGTACATTCCCACACACGCCAGCTGGGTGACCTTGGGCTAGTCACAGCTTCTCGGAGCTCTCTCAGCCCCACCCACCTCACAGGGTGTTTGTTGTGAGGGGGGAAGGGCAAGGAGATTGTCAGCCCCTTTGAGTCTCCTGCAGGAGAGAAAGGGGGGATACAAATCCAAACTCTTCTTCTTCTTCTTCTTGCACCTCTATGACAAACAGCCGGTGTATTTGGAAAGATAAAAGTAGAAATCCAGTTCATGCGCACACCAGACGTGCCCATGATCTGAAACACTAGCCCTTTTCTCTACGGTGGCATTGGCTAACTGCAACAATTTGTTTATTTACGTTTCCCAATCTGGATATGGCAACCCTAACAGGTGGCCGAAGGAAAGCATATGTTGCTGGAATGCATAGCATTGGTTTAAAATGCACCCTGGATTTCAGAAGTTTCTCTGAATGCCACTTGCCTGCTGGGGTCATGGCAGACAAGGGCTCCTACCTCTCCTGTATTGCTCAGGTCCTTTCCTTCTTGCACGGAATCCAGTCCAGATCTCTCCCTCTCTCTCTCTCTCTCTCTGCTGTCTGCTTTGCACCTACCCCGAAAACGGGCTGCAACCTGTTAAGTGCTCCAAAGATGGGAAATGCAAAAAGGGGAAGCTTCTCTTTGGAAGGGAAGAGCAGATAGGTGCAGTTGTCACAGCCCTCCCCAAGCCTCACAGACAGGGGGCCGCTCTAGGCATGGCGACTCTGTTTCCTTTTAACCCCTTCAGCGTCTTCAAAGAGAAACTAGCCGGCCTTTTGCACTTGCAGGTTTTGGGTTTGCAGGTGGTCGGGATGAAAAGTCAGCGCCTCCTGGTTGTTACAGGTGGGTGCTCCGCGCGTGCTTTCTTCTCGCGTGGGTCAAGGTGGGGCCCCCGTGCCATCTTGTGCCTTCCTCAAGGAAGGATGGAGAAGACACAATCTGGTGAAAGATGCAGCGCTATTAAAATCCGTTGAAAGAAGCTTCTCCACCCCTTTTTTTGGCAGCAATTTTAAGGTTTGCAGATTTTATTCCAAAGGGGCGCCAGCTGAGCTAAGAAAGAGAGAGCTCAGATCAGGATAAAAGGGGGGAAAAGAGACTGGAAGTAGAAAATCCCTGGTTGGAAATAGGGTTGCCAACCTCCAAGCGACACCTGCTATGTACAGAATTCAGGGCTGCCAACTCCAGGTTGGGAAATTCCTGTCAATTTCGGGGTGGAGCCTTGGGGGGGGGGGCAGTTTTCAAGGACAGGAGGGATCGCTTCCTGGGAAACAGGCAGGGATGCCAGCCTCCAGGTGGGACCTGGGGATTCCCTGGAATTACAGCTCATCATCTTTAGACTATGGAGATCAGTTCCCTTCCAGAAAATGGTGGCTTTTGAGGGTGGACACTATAATATTGTTTGAACCACACCCTATTTCCCTAGTCTCCACCACCAAATCTCCAGTTTTCTAACTTGAATCTGGCAACAATACCCCCTATCCCTGGCCAATAGCCTAGGCTGGGGTGCTGGAAACCATAATATCAGTTGTAATTCCAGGCCCCAGTGGAGGTTAGCAAGCCTACTACACAAGCATCAGGCCCCTTCCGCACACGCAGAATAATGCGATTTCAATCCAGTTTCACAACGGTTTGCAAGTGAATTTTGCTATTCTGCACTGCTACAAAGAGCATTGAAAGCAGATTGAAAGAGCATTATTCTGCATGTGCGGAAAGGGCCTCAGATACATTTTTTAAAGCAAAAAAGGACAGTTGGTTCACCCCCTTTTCTGTTCAGGACCAGAGAGGCAAAATAAATTCCACTTTTTAAAAAAATGAACACCTAAATGGGTTAACCAAAGGGAACTGTTATGCCTAGAGAGGCACATGCAGTGGATTCCTTTTCCTGTCCTTTTACATGGCTTGGGGGTAAAGCGGCCTTTTGGGTTGATCTGGGGTGCTGGTTTCCGAGGACGTCAGCCTTCCTGAGAAGTAAAACGGTGGATGGATATATATTTTTTTTTGATGGAGATTGGGAGGAAAGCAGAGAAAGGCAGTTTGCCTAGA
Source organism: Sphaerodactylus townsendi (assembly GCF_021028975.2). Lineage (NCBI taxonomy): Eukaryota > Metazoa > Chordata > Lepidosauria > Squamata > Sphaerodactylidae > Sphaerodactylus > Sphaerodactylus townsendi. The sequence continues at coordinate 12,722,601 of NC_059427.1, forward strand.
ATAGAAGGGCAGGAAAGTGTGGCTGCAGGATTCCACCTGTAGGAGGAAAAAAGCCAGCCAAGAGCTGTCCAACAGATCAGGAAGTGCTCGTGTAGCAGCAGGATTTGTCCTGCAGACTCTTTTTTCATCCAGACCAGGACCTCAGAGCTCCATGCTATTAAAATAAAAATAAATTGCATTTTGCATCCATGCTATAAAAGTAAGTGGGCTGGAAGGAAGGAGTATTTTGAGATTAACATTTATCGGTGGAGGGCAAAAACAGGAGACAAAGGACTGTGCAACAGAGAGCCACTGACAGGTGCACACGAGCGAGCGGGGCTTTCCAATGGTGCTCCTGAAATAGGCATACTTTTAAGGTAAGGTGACAATGAACAGCTGTTACCAGAGCTGGGAGGGGAACTTTGCCACTCCCTTGCTGGGGAGATTCATCTGTCTCCTCCTGTCTTTCACCAGCAGTTGAAGGCTTTTTGTTTGTTTTGTTTCATCCGGCACACCCCCCATAACGGTAATTGGCCCTCCTTGTGTTCTTTGTTTATACGTTTTTAACTGAATTTTAAAATTTTAACTGTATTTTCAATTTTTTAAAGGCTTGATATTTTTATGTTCACCTCCTTGTAGACCCTTGATTGGTGGAAAGGCAGCACAATTTTTTTTAAAATAACTAATAATTTTAAAAATCCCTCCCAGTCTGGGTGACCTGCAGGATCAAAAGTCCTGCGGGGACAAAACCTGTTTCTACCCTGTTTCCCTGAATATAAGACATCCCCAGAAAATAAGACGTAGTAGAGGTTTTGCTGAAGTGCGAAATATAAGGCATCCCCCGAAAGTAAGATGTTGCAAAGTTTTTGTTTGGAAGCATGCCCGACGAACAGAACACAGAAAAATAAGACATCCCCTGAAAATCGGACATAGCGCATCTTTGGGAGCAAAAATTAATATAAGACACTGTCTTATTTTCGGGGAAACATGGTAATAACGAAGCATCGTGAAGTTAGGAGGGGGTTCAGTGTTCAGCCCCTCTTACCTGTGTGGTGTTTTCTTTGCAGAGAGGTGAATAAAGACACCTGGATGTCCTCTTGATGTCTAGCTTGGCTTTTAGGGGCCCAGTTTAAATTTGAGACTGAGCAAGCAAAAATAATTTTCCTGGGTAGAGTTGTCTGCACTTGGGGTCCTATTTGAAGCACGTCAGGAATTACATAGGTGAGCCCTGTGCTGGCATGCTGACCTTGCAAGGCAATGTGGCTGCTGTCGCCGTAGTTTCTTCATCACTTGCTGGAGCTGCTGCTGTCTACTACCACAATTCGTCTTAATATTTTTTATTCATTGAATATTGGTGATACTGACTCTTTCAACTGACTGGAACGCAATATGACTATTGCAGGTTTCGTGCCTCATGGACAATGTTTATGACATGCTCTCATTATATGTTTGTTTATTACCTTTATATTCAGTTAAATAATCACAATATATCTTTCTGAATAATCTTTATGAACGGTTTATGAAGTATCTGTTGAAATTATACTCAAACTAACTGCTTATACCTCATTGCCTTGTATCCCTATACATACAGTCCTTGTTTTTTAGGCTTGGCTGGCCTCAAATTTTTCAGTATAGGTTTGACTGTATATATTTGCTGATCTGTTTAATAATGCTGACCTTGCATACATAATGTCTGGTGCTTTGGGCCGAACATTTCCTGGAGAGTTAGCATAGACATTTTCTAAAGAATGGTTGCATGGCATTGTGTGAATTTGTAATCTGCCTAAAGCAGGTCTCTGAAACAACAGCATGTACATTTCCTAAATAAATAGTAAACAAAAAAGGATCTGGGTGTGCAGGATACTTCATGGATAAAAAAAATCTCCTGGTGTCAGGTATAAACTGGGCCTCTAACACACATGCTGATAAAGAATATAGAATACACTTTTTAAAAAGCATATTAAATAACATTTATTTACTTCGTGTATATCTTACCGTTCTCCCCATTGAGGATCCCCCAGTGATTGTCTTTCTCCTGTCCTTCATTTTATCCTTCTCCTCTCCACCACAGAGACGTAGACATTTTGCTGTGACATACCTTTGAAGATGCTAGCCATAAATGCAGGTGAAACGTTAGGAGCAAAAACTACCAGACCGTGGCCACGTAGCTCAGAAAACCCACAACAGCCAATTAATTCCAGTCGTGAAAGCCTATGGATTGGATTTTTAATATGTATACCGCCCTCTTCCGAAGAGCTCAGGGTGGTGAACAACATCATAACATAGATAGAACAATAAGAACAGTGAGACATAATAATACAGTAGAGCTGCTCGTAACATCAACAATAACAGTTTATCAAAACCTTGACAATGTTTCAATATCTGATTAACAAATAAGAACATAAGAACTAGCCTGCTGGATCAGACCAGAGTCCATCTAGTCCAGCACTCTGCTACTCGCAGTGGCCCACCAGGTGCCTTTGGGAGCTCACATGCAGGAGGTGAAAGCAATGGCCTTCTGCTGCTGCTGCTCCTGAGCACCTGGTTTGCTAAGGTATTTGCAATCTGAGATCAAGGAGGATCAAGATTGGTAGCCATAGATCGACTTCTCCTGGGCTATGACCATTCATTGGTTGTGAAAACTTTGTCACAAATGGTTGAAGCCAGAGATAAATATTCTGGAAACATAAGATCCTGGAAATTCAGGTTTCTCTTTCTTGCCTCTGATAATGCAGGGCAAGATTAGAGAAGATGATCTGCAGACCTTCGCTCGTGTGGTGGCCTAGGCTGTTTTTCTCCCATCAGGTCTACATGATCCATAGCAGCTTCAGCCCCCTAAAAAACCATTTCCATCCTTAGTTTTAAATCACCTCCCACCTTGCCACTTCATGAAGTTTTGACGCAACCCAAACTTGGATCATGTGTCATAATGGAGCTATGTTTGTGGAAGATCAAGGCTTATCCTTCCTGCAACATCTGGCTCTACCTATTAGCATCCATTCAGTGTTTCTAAATGTACACCCCACCCTCTTCTGTTTTAGATGCCAGAATATAATTTTTCAGAGGCAAAGCAGGATTCGTCAGGCATGGTGAAGATGCAGGAGGTCAACAAAGAGGGTCGCCTGGAGACCATCTTGCTGGGTAAGGGTCATGGTCTGGGTCCTTTTATGTTGGAAAGGCTCCTGTGTGGCTTCAGCATATCTCCAGCTGCTTCCTTTGGTCCTGGCTGTATCCTGCTCACAGTTTCCAATCCTCTAAAGCGGGGGTCTTCAAACTATGGCCCTCCAGATGTTCATAGACTACAATTCCCATGAGTCCCACCACTTGGCCATGCTGGCAGGGGCTGATGGGAATTGTAGTCCATGAACATCTGGAGGGCCATAGTTTGAAGACCCCTGCTCTAAAGAAATGTTCTCTGAGGATGGAACTAAATGTTCTTCCAACAAACCTGTGTCTTTGAGATTTACATCTGCCGACTGTTACTAATGGAAGAAGGTGGCAAGGATTTTCAAGATGGTTGGGGAGTGTGTGACACTCTTTTATGGTGGCCAATTCCGTCCAGCTCATTAAATTATGTGTATGGTAGGGAACCACAGAACTGGATTTGTAGGACAGAACCAGCAATAAAGATTCAGTAGCCTCTCTGTCCACAAATTCTCACTGCTCTTGCATGCACAAATGCACAAACAAACAACACACATCCTGCCCAACATTAGCTGAGTACTAGTTAAACCAGGGGTCTTTATGTTACGCTGCTCCCAAGCTATGTACGGCTTTAAAGATCAATACCAGCACCTTGAATTGGACCAGCTTTGTAGACATTCCCACAGCAACTACCATCCAAGTTGGAAAGAAAGGTTCCCAACTTATCTCTTAATCAAGGTAGAGTCTAACTAGAATGTTAGGGGGCTTAGTAGGAAGGTTATGACATTATATATTGACTGAGGGCCAAACTACAACGGCAGCCACAAGTCCATCTATTTTAGAAGCATGTGTATGTAACCTCAGCTTGTGGGTTCTGTGGGGCAGTACTTGGAATGAGTTGCAACAACAATTTTTAAACAACAAAATGGTTTACTTTTCTGTACAATTAACACTTTTAAAACATCAACATTTAACGTTACAATTCAAGGTCCTGTTCAGGTTGCATTTCAAGTCCTTCTATTTACAGTCTACTGATATTGCCAAGTCCAAATCTTCTTTGCAAGTGGTTTGGCTCCTGGAGACTCCAAGGGCTTGATGAACAGGTTGCAACATGATGAAGGTCTCCAGGAGAACTCTCACCCATTACAACCACAAAAGAATCCCTGAAACAATAAACTCCAACATTTACAACACAGCAAAACAACAACTACCTTCCCAGTAGTTCCCAACAATATTGAAATTACCTTAACAAGGTGTTAAGGGCTTATAGAAATCAAGGTCCGAGTCTGGTAGCCTTGTTCTTCTGCAAAAGAGCTCTTTCAGCCTCTCTGCTGCTCCGAGTCTCCACCCCTTACTGGGTCAACCCATTCTGGGCCAACCCATTCTGGGCATGGGGGTTACATGTAGTTCTTTCAAATTGTTGCTAGGCCCCAATCCTATTGGACACACAGCAGATGGCCCCAGAATCTTTTGTTCCCACCCTCCTTTTCAAGTGCCAGACTTGCCATGAGGACCTGTGGCTGTTGTCACTTGTAGTCTGGCCCTCAAATCATTGGTCTATCTAATTCAGTGTCAGACATTCAGATTAACAGCAACTCTCTTGGGTCTCCTGCAGAGTAGGGTCTTTCAACCCAAGATCCTTTGAGGAGAAGTTGCTGGAGATCAAACCTGGGGCCTTCTGTTTGCAAATCAGGAGCTTTATCACTTAGCCACAGTATCTTATACACAGATCTTTTTAACATTAGTTGGTTATTTTGCTTTATTCCCTTTGGAGAGGTTGTCTGTACAGGGGATAAATTATCTCACTGATTACTTCTTTTTTTCCCCCACCAGATGGTGATCAAGGGTGGGAGAGTGAAAAGGAGTCCTTTCTACCGGAAAGACAAAAGCAAGCTAACACAATCAGGGTATCTTTGGAACAAACTGAAGGGACTTCTTTCCAGGGTCATGACATGGAAGAGATGCCTGGGAACCAACAGAGGGCAGAACACTGCCAGAAATATGATCCATGGTTTATAGAAGGGCACTCCTTTTTACACAGTGCACAGCAAAGCACTTTCCAAAAGGGACTCTTGAGGCCTGAGGGAAAACAGATGGGCTCAAAGTATGGAAGGACCTTCTGTCAAAGCCAAGACTTTCCTCAGAATCAGAAAGTGCAAAAAGGGGATAAACTATATACATGCAGGTTCTGTGGGAAGATAGCCAACAGGAAAGCAGACCTTATTGTACATGAGAGAACTCATACTGGAGAGAAACCATATGAATGCTCTGAGTGCGGAAAGAGCTTCAACACAACCTCTTACCTCACAAAACATAAAAGAATACACACTGGAGAGAAGCCGTATCAGTGCTTGGAATGTGGGCAGAGCTTCTGCCAGAAAGGTAACCTGGTTTCTCATGTGAGGATCCACACAGGGGAAAAGCCATACACCTGCACAGAGTGTGGACAATGTTTCAGTCAAAGGAAAATCCTTGATAAACACCAGAGGATTCATACAGGGGAAAAGCCGTACAAGTGTTTAGACTGTGGTCAAAGCTTTAGTCAGACATCTCATCTCCTGACACACAGGAGGACCCATACAGGGGAAAAGCCACACAAATGCTCAGAGTGTGGGAAGAGCTTTACCCAGAAAGGAGATCTTGTCATACACAAGAGAAAGCACACAGGCCTGAAGCCATATCAATGCTCTGAGTGCAGGAAAAGCTTCAGCACCAGCTATCAGTTCATCAACCACAAAAGGTTACACACAGGAGAGAAACCATACACCTGCTCAGATTGTGGGCAGAGTTTTAATTGGAAATCAAACCTCATAACACACCGGAGAATCCATACTGGTGAGAAACCATATGAATGTTCCATTTGTCGAAAAAGTTTTAGTGACAAGTCCTCCCTTACGAAACATGTGAGAACTCACACAGGGGAGAAACCATATAAGTGCTCCGACTGTGGGCAAAGCTTCAACCTGAAATCCAACCTTATTACACATCAGAGAACTCATACTGGAGAGAAGCCATATAGATGCTCTGAGTGTGGCAAAAGCTTGAGTCACAGGTCTTCCGTTACTAAACACATGAGAACCCACACAGGGGAGAAACCCTATGAGTGTTTCCAGTGTGAGAAAACCTTCATATCTAGCTCGGACTGCAGAAAACATGAAAGAGTGCACACACGAGAGAAGCCGTATAAGCGTATGAGGAAAAGCCCACTTATCCCTCTGTTCTCATGAATAGAAAATTCACGTGTGGACCCAGAAACTACAGGATGATCATGTTGGAAACACCACAGCATGAAAGCTTTGTAAACATTTACACAGAATGGATTTAACACTTGATTAAGCAATTCTGGATCTCTGAATGGAACATAAAAAAAACCAGGAATGAGCTGGGCTGGTGCATAAAATATTAAGAGTCTATTTTTAACAAAATGTGGTATGATTTGAAATATTTTCCCAATTTTATTGATGAATGTATTGCTACTAAAATTAATTTGAGAAATGTTGAAAATTTCTTTTTAGCTTTTTTTAATAGACCCATTTCTCCTTATTTGTTTTAAGCCACCATTATTTGCTGGTAGTTTAAGTGTCTAAATTGAAAAAAAATTGCATTTTAATGTATGCATATGCACACCAGTTGTAGATTATATGTTCAAACTTTGTTAAAAACCCCACATCCTAGCTTTAAAAATGCCACACACCACATAGACCAATTCCAGAAGGGTAAGGGTGACACGTAGCAGCCCTAATAGCCCAGACTAGCTCAATCTTATCAAACTTGGAAGCTAAGCACTATGAGTACGTGAATGGAAGACTATCAAGGAAGACTGAGGCTACTGAGGAGCAGCAGTGGCGTAGGAGGTTAAGACTAAGGAGCAGCAGTGGCGTAGGAGGTTGAGGAGCAGTAGTGGTGTAGGAGGTTAAGAGCTCGTGTATCTAATCTGGAGGAACCGGGTTTGATTCCCAGCTCTGCCACCTGAGCTGTGGAGGCTTATCTGGGGAATTCAGATTAGCCTGTACACTCCCACACACACCAGCTGGGTGACCTTGGGCTAGTCACAACTTCACGGAGCTCTCTCAGCCCCACCTACCTCACAGGGTGTTTGTTGCGAGGGGGGAAGGGCAAGGAGATTGTAATCCCCTTTGAGTCTCCTGCAGGAGAGAAAGGGGGGATATAAATCCAAACTCTTCTTCTTCTTCTACTATGCAGAGGAAGGCAATGGCCCCTTCTGCACATGCAAGATAATGCACTTTCAATCCACTTTCAATGCATTTTGCAGCTGGATTTGACAGTGTGGAATAGCAAAATCCACTTGCAAACAATTGTGAAATTGGATTGAAAGTACATTATTCTGCATACGCAGAAGGGGCCAGTCAGAAGCCCTGTTGGGAAAAAAAGCCCCACCAACTTTCTAAAAGCATCAGTCAAGGTGTCAGCGGATTTCATGACACCCTCAGGCACCATACTGGGACCCCATGTTACAGCAATGATTTCTGGCAGGGAGATGAGGAAAAGATGTGAGGAGCTCCTTTTTTATTCCAATAACGCTTCACTTTCTGAAGCCTTTTGCAAACTACATGACTAAATCACAGGAAGCAGTGAATTCAGTTCAAGGGAGTGAGGTGGTTGAGGTGACAACTTCTCTCCAAAGGTACCACCGTTTACACACTCATGCTCAAAAAGGGGTGGGACGTAAATTGGTGGTCTTTTGATGGTGGTTTTGCTTTCTCTTCACTGTGGCCTGCTTGCATTACTCCTGGAGGTCTTCTTGAGTGTCAAGATTGAACTTTGATGCTGTGGAGAAGGGTGGGGAATACTGGAGAGAATGGGACCTTCCATCTCTGGCCTAGGGGTTGCAGCTCAGGGTGGCTTTCACCTTACCTGTCTGTCCTTCAGCTGTTCCAGTGCTTCAACCTGGCAGCTACAAGCCCTACAAGGTGATGGCCTTGTCCACTTCCCTGGAACTTGGGGCAGGTGACACCTTGGAGAACAATGCACAGAAGAGCCACAGGTGGTATGTCAACAAAGATGTGGACCCCGAGTCACTGAGTAACACTGGAGTAGATTTACTCACCTTGACAGACCAAGGGTCTGATTCCTTATAAGATAGCGTCATGTGTATATGTGCGTAACTTCCATCAGGGAGCACAGACAGACTACACGTCCATTGGTTTAGAAACCTTTTCTTTAAAAAAAATCATGGTGAATAAGTGTATTAATGGCCATGAATTAGGGCTGGAGGAGCCAGGTGGAGCTTAGAGATCTCCCAGAATTACAACTTGTTTCCAAACAACTTGTCAGTTCCCCTAGAGAAAAATGGCTGCTTTGGAGGGTGGACTTTATAGCATCACATCCCACTGAGGTCCCTCTCCTCCTCATATCTCATCGTCCCCTGACTCCCCTACCTCAAATCTCCAGGAATTTCCAACCCAAAGTTGGCAATCCTACCTAAGTGCCAAATGGAACTTCCAAATGCAGAAGCAGTGTACCTGTGAATACCAAATGCTAGGAACAAACAGGAAGGGTGGCAACTTCAGTCATACCCAGAGCCCTTTGTCCAGTCAGACTAGACAACACTGGGGAAAATCAAACACTTATCTGTTCTGTTACAAGGCAACTTTGTACACTCAGAGGAAAGGAAATGATTAATAGATCACCTAATTAGCTGGTCAATTTGTTGGTTTCATTTCTGGTGAGAAACTGGGTATTTCCCCCTCAGGCGGGTGATACAAGCGTCTAACTGGTGTGGGGAAAACCATTCCTCATCGTTCCCTTTTTCTGCAAGAGATAGCCAGGATGTTAGAACCATCAGCATCTTGGGTATCCTTGTCCCTTTTATGGGAATGTGGTAGCTATTTCCAAGTCTTCCCGGCTGCCAGCAGCTCCCCAGAGTTTTGATTACACAAACTCTTCTATCTTAGCTACAGAGGAAAGGGGGATTTGAGGGAAGGGGGTGGCAGTGGGTAGAATTAAGCACATATCCCAATTCTCTGCCCACATTAGGGCACATTTATACAAGAGCCATTATGATGTAACGGTCATTAGAATATTGGACAAGGATAAGGGAGATTCAGATTCAAATCCTGCCCCCAGTATGCCACTGGCTGAGGGACTTTGGGCCACTCCCCCACTGTCAACCTTATTTACTGCACAGGGCTGTGTGTGAATAAACATGCAGAGGAAAAAGCCAGAACCACTTTCACCCTGTGCCCTGTGGAGGAAGGGCAGGATGAGAATTAACTCGCTAGATGGATACAAACCCAGAAACAAGTATAAAAGCTTTTCCTCTTCATAATGTAGTTAGAAATTCTCTGCCCCAACTTGTGCTCCCTTTCACAAACTTCAGTGGAAAGTTGATGCTTCACTTAAATACCTCTCTAGCATTTCCTGTACTGGTGTGGTTAGCGTGTCTGACTAAAGTAGGATTGTTACAGGTTCAAATTTCTGTTTTGGGCGACACGCCAGCATACGCCAACACCTGACAACAACTATTCTCTCTTTTTGTGTTTGAGTCACTTTTGTGATTATTCCGTGTTTCTTTATATAATACATATCGCCACACATGATTGTATTGTATTTTTAAAAATAAATTAATATGTAAAGAATTTTTGCTGTTTGGTTTTGGGGGGGTGGGGCGGTGAAGAAGAACTACACTGCTGAACTACACTTACTGTAAACAAAATTTCTTCCTGCGCAGCTGGTACCTTTCTGTCTGTAACACACCCTTTATTGCAAGTCCTATCCTCTGCTGCTAACAGGAACAGCTCCCCATCCTCCTCGAAGTTACAGCCGTTCAAATACTTGGAGAGCAATCATGCCCCCCCAAACCTCCTCTTTTCTAGACAGAACATTCCCAAGCCCCACAGCCTTTCCTCAAAGAGCTTGGTCTCCAAAGGAACAGTATTTTATTTTGCACAGCCAATCACATCTTCAATGGCCAATCAGAAGTTGCACTGAACAACATCCCCACCTGGCCCCCCCATCACTTTGTGAAAACACTTGGTGAGTGCTATGTAAGGTGTCAGTGGACACCATGTTGAGGAGCCCTTCTCAATCATTTCTCCTGTTGGCTGTGAGGCCCAACTCTCAAAGAGTGATTGTGGGCAACGAATCTAACACCTTGAAGTTTCACTAATATAAAATCTAGTATGCCAAAGGGTGGCAAGTAGGGAGAGGAATGTGTTACTACCCCACCCTGGATTTATTTAATCATTGGGTGACTTTGGGCTAGCTACCTCCTTCTACCCTAACCCTACCACACAGGATTGTTGTGAGGATAACATGGGCAAGGGATGAGCATTTACAGCAACCCTGAGATCCTTTGGAAGGAGGGTGGGAGAAACTGTGACAAACCATATTTTAATATTCCACAACAATATTCCCAGTTACCCTGACCTGGATAGCCCAAGTTAGTCTGATCCTGTCAGATCTCAGAAGCTAAGCAAGTCAGCCCTGGTAAATATTTGGATGGGAGATCTCCAAGAAATACCAGGATTGTGACACAGAGGAGGCCAATGGCAAAGCACCGCTGAACATCTCTTGCCTTGAAAACAACGCCGGAGCTGCCATAAGTCAGGTGTGACTTGATGGCAAAGAGAGAGCTAAATTGATCTGCATTTTTTCCATCTTAACCTACAAGGAGCAGTCATCCATCTCTCAGTAGATTTGCAGCTCAAATTAAAAAAAAACATTTCCCACCACACTTCTGGCTGTTTTTCTCCCATTGTTTGTTGCCACTCAGTGACACCAGTGAAACTCAACGAAGTTTATTCCACAACCCTAAAGTAAAATACAGCCAATGAACCATCAAACTCAGATAACAAAAGACAAAACTAAAATTAACATGATCAAGTGCACACTACTATTCCCTTGACCTAGGCAAGGGAAGACCCACATGGCATGAAGAGGGAACGCCGTGACCATCTTCATCTTTAGAATTCAGTCTGGTAATTTTGGCCTGTAGATACCAACCTTCAGATCCAAGGGTGATTGGGGTCACATGCTCACCAAGAGGTGCCCAGTGTAACACAGACACTCCAGGTTGAGGGACGCAAATATGGAGGCCCAGTGTGTACTATTTCCATCCCTTTCTTGAGGGAGAAACATATGAGGCTGCCTGAAACACAGTCACAGACTCGTTTTATGTTAGGACTGTCTGCAAGGGCTGGTCTCAGGCTGAAAATGGTATTTTCCAGTGCCAAGGGTTGAATCTGTGATCTTCTGCACATGAAGGGAGGGACCTATGTCTAAGTTACAGTGTCTCCCAAAACAAAACACAAAGCTTGTTCCTCTGACCAGCAGTGGTTCTCCATGTTCATTATCAACACCTGTTAGGGTTTGAACCAGGGACCCTCTGTTCATGAGGCAGGGGCTCCATCAGAGGAGTCCGCCTTTGGTCCCTATCATTCTGTGCAGTCTACTCTGCTTTCCAGGGAGAAGAAGGGCCAATATGACCAGGCAGTTAGACTATCCAATTAGGAAAGGAGATGTAGTGGGTCAAATCCCCACTCTGCCATGGAAGCTTGCTGGATGACCTTGAGCTAATCTCTCTCAACCTGACCTGACAGAATAATTGTGAGAATAAAATTGAGATGGAAGAACCATGAAGGTCACGAAGAGCTCCACAGAAAAAAAATGTGGGATAAAAACTTATCTTAGGGAAGCAGGCTTTCTCCAGTTTATTCCCACAACCATCTTGTGAGGAATGCTAAAATGAGAGTATCTGCAGGGTGTAATCTGGGCTTTCTCTGTGAAGTGCTAGTTTTTCACTGGTGGGTTTCTTTCCCACAAAAGGGTACTTGAAAAAAGTATCCGTCTTCTGCATTCTGACAGAATAGAGCCCCTTCCAACGTCTCAGGAGTCTACCACCAAATCTGGCTGCATGTATAGATGATGCTTCTGTTGTACTTTATTTTATAAGGAGGGTAGGCAGAAAATGTTCTGTAAATCACAGATGGATGACTTGTTGGTAGCTTCCAGAGGACTGTCTTGTATGGTTTTGTGTTGTAGTTCTTGATGGATGAGATAGATCTTGGCCTAACCCAGTCAGGGTTTTTTAATGTTCTTAAAATACATATTCAAGATCACTTATCAATCGCCATCTATTATTACTATTTAGATAGGACTATCAATGCTGTGTGGAGGAAGGTGGTGCCCACTGACTCCTTCCTTAGTGCCCACCAAGTCCAAGTGTTTTTAAAAAGTGTGTGGGGCCTGGTGGGGCTGATGTCCAGAGGGGCTTCTGACTGATTATTAAGGATTGGTGGTGCAGATTAAAATAATGGTGTTTCAGTGGCAGCGGACACCCCAAAATTGGTTTTAATTGCTCTCTCCTAGTAAATTTTTAAACCCTTATTTTGTCTAATCTGTGGTCAGCCCAACCTCCTGAAGCAACCATTTTGTGGTTGTGTCCAACACTTTGTGTCAAAATTCCACAGGTGGTCAGAGGCTTGAAAAGTCGGGGACATTGCTGTAGAGAAACAACGGGTCCCTGCCCTAAGATGCTTACACCCTAAAATTTGGCAAAGGAAGGGTTGTGGTGGTCTGTAGACTGAGGCAAGTGTAAATGAGAAGGACCTGTATTTCTTTGATTCCACAGGCTCAGGATCAGCTGAAAGTAAAGATTTGGGTTTGTGTGAAAGTCTTCATGGGTACAGTAGGTTTTGTAGAAGGATTTGAAATGGGGGGGAGACTGAAAGAGAGAGAGAGAGAGAGAGAGAGAGAGAGAGAGACATGAATGTCACATGGATATGTTAGGAGTTGGTTCCAAACATAATAGGCAGCAAGGGAAGAAAGGACAATCGCTTCAGGGACCAGCTGAGCTAAGGACAGCTGAAGGTCATGCAGCCAGAGAGTGAAATATCATGGGGAGGGGTGTATGAGAGTATGAGAGAAAAAAGGGGTGGGGTGGGACAGCACCATGGAACTCATTCTGGATATGACAGCATATAGTGTAATATTTAAAGAAGGGTGCTATACAGTCAAGTAAATTATTTTGGTGATGCAATCCCGAGATCTATTCTGCCTTAATTGTTAAGAAATCCTGAGTATGAAATCTCCTCTTTGTATACTGAGCATACACTAACAGGCCATGAGATTCTATGGGAAAAAAACCCCAGCCAGTCCCACAAGATGGAAGCCACCCCATCATATATTGATCAATGACCTGTTGCCAGTATGACCCCTTTGCTCAATATAACAGGTAGCCCATGACAGGTCAGGGAGAACGTGCTACTCAGTAGGAATCCTGAATGCAGGAATCTGGATCTGCATGAAATCTTGCAAGTTTGTACATTTTACAATCTACAGATCAGTAAACGTTTTATGACTCATGAGCAAACTGATGTCTAATTTGGGAAAAATAACTCATTTTTGTGAAATTCTGGGATACATGTGCTTTTTAAGAAACAGCATCACTTTTGTTCTTCTAATGAAGTCCTGTGAATAAAACATATAAGGGTCTCTGTCCCAATCCTGGTCTGTATTTTGTTCTTCCATAAAAGAGACATCTGGAGCTGTATCAGGCAGCCTCAAACTGAAGACTGTATGCCTCTGATTTATGATGAGAATTAGAATGAACACCTTTTCCAGAGCAAGCACTCAAGTGGCTGTCTCTCTTGTATGAATTCTCTTGTGCCTTCTAAGAGACGCTTTATGACCAAAGCTTTGACCACAATCAGAGCATTCGTACGGTTTCTCTCCTGTGTGCACCCTCCTATGATTGACGAGGTTCGAGTTAGTGCTGAACTTCTGTCCACAGTCTAAACACTGGTAGGGTTTCTCTCCTGTATGCACCCTTTTGTGATTGACAAGGTTGGAACTTGTGCTGAAGCTTTTCCTGCACTCACCACACTCAAACGGCTTCTCTCCTGTGTGTGTTCGCTCGTGGATGAGAAGTTTGGATCGGCTGATGAAGCTTTTCCAGCAGTACGTACATTTGTGGGATTCTTCCCCAGCTTGAGTTTTCTTTCCCATGTGCAGCCTTTCATGTTTCCTAAGATACGAGCTGGAAATGAAGCTCTTCCCACACTCGGCACATTCATATGGCTTTTCTCCTGTATGGGTCCTCCCATGAATAATGAGATCAGCTTTCTGATTGAAGCTTTTGCCACACTCTAGACATTCGTATGGCTTCTCCCCAGTGTGTGTCCGGATATGTATGACAAGCTGTGGCCTGTGAACAAAGCTTTGCCCGCACTCAGAGCATTTGTAAGGTTTCTCACCCGTGTGGACCCTTTTGTGTGTTATGAGGTTGGAACTTGAGGTGAAGCTTTTCCCACACTCTTGGCACTCATAAGGTTTCTCACCAGTATGGGTTCTTTCATGTACAATAAGGGAGGCTTTGTCACTGAAACTCCTCCCACAATCCAAGCATTTATACGGCTTCTCACCTGTGTGGACTCTCGTGTGCTTCATGAGGTTACAGTTTGTACTAAAGCACTTCCCACACTCGGAGCATTTATATGGTTTCTCACCAGTATGTGTCCTCTCGTGTATTATCATGTGTGCACTGTTGTTAGAGATTTTCCCACAATATGTGCACGTATACAATTTCTGCATTTTCTGATTCCTTGGAAAATCAAAGCTCCGCCGTAAGACTGATCCCCAATTGGGGCTGGCCCGTTTTCTTTTTGCCTTATGGCTCCCTTCCTGGAAGGTACTCTCTGGTAAGGCTTGGTCACTTTCGCCGCAAAGGAAAGCTTGCTTGGCTGTCTGGTTTTCTTGGCAGTTCTCTTGCCTCTGCTGACTTCCAGGCATCTCTTCCAGTTCACAGACCTGGAAAAATTTCCTGTTGAATCTTGCCAAGGACAGCCCACTGATGCCTACTTGTGGGTGTCTTTCAAAAGGGAAGTTCTCGTCATCTTTATATACTTGGCCATTGCCTGCTAAAAGAAATGAAGAATCACTGAGGAACACAAGAAAGGGAGATTCTCTGTGGTGATGCTAAGATGATGGCATTCTTTTCAAAAGCTTTTATGGTTTTTCCAGGCTGTCTGACTGTAGTCTGGTAGTTTTTGCTACTAACATTTCACCCACATCTATGATTGGCATTTCAAAGGTATGTCACAGTAAGATGTGTGCCATGGAGAAAAACACACTTTACCATGACATGCCTCTGCAGATGCCAGCCATAGATGCAGGTGAAACATTAGGAGCAAAAACTACCAGACCACAGAAACACAGCCCAGAAAACCCACAACAGCCAGTTGATTCTGACTGTGAAAGGCTTTAACAATACACTTTTAGGGCTTTTTAAATTGAAAGACAACTTGGAGGTACATGACAGAAGTTTATATAACTGTACAAGTTGGAAAGAAAGTGGATACAGCCATTTTTTCCTCCCTCTCACATTAGAATTCAGAAGCACCCAATGAAGTTGCTAGTCAGATGACTGAGGGCAAACAAAAGGAAATATTCCTTCATTCAAAGGAATATGTTACAGAACTTTTTGTCAAAAGACAACAAGGTCATAATGAGCTTAAAGAACTGTGAAAGTGGATTGGATCAATTCATTATTGTTAACAGAGGCTAGCCTTGATGGGTAAGAAAAAAATGTTTGTCCAAACACGGTATACTTCTGTAGAGAAACAGCAGCAGAGCCATTCTTCCAACAGTATGATCACAGAACACTTACCTAGGTGTAAACCCTACTAAATAGACTTGAGCTGGATTCTGAATAGACCTGCTTAAGACTGCACTGTAACTGATCAGCTCAGTAAACTGAGCAGCTTTAATTAAAAGCATCTTTCTCAAGAAACAAAGTTATCCAGAAAGTTTTACACAAGGGGATGGTGATCAGCAAAGCCTCCCAGAGATTCCAAGGATTGCAGCTGCTGAACAGTCTTAAGCGGATTCTGCATGGACCAAAAACAGCGGGGTGAAAACGGTGTAAAATGGTTTAAAACGGTGTAAAACTGTTCACACTGTTTTCACACCACTGTTTTTGGCCCATCTGGAATCCGTCTCTGAATTTCAGGCAGCTGGGAAAGACACAAACCCCAGGTAGGACCCACCACAGAAACCTTCCAAAATCCCTGGCTAACTTACCCAGAAAGTGGCTGTCTCTGTCACTCTCTTCCTCTGCCTCTGCAGAGAGCTGCACGTTCGTTGCCTCTGACGGATCTTGCTCAGACTTTGGGGAACTAATAGCTACATCTTCTAAAGGCCATGACATCTGAAATAGAGATGGGGATGTGATTCAAGACATAAAGAGAAGCTTGAAATGTTTAGTTCACAGGTACTGGACTATTAAAAATAATTACAGCAGTTGGAAACAATGGCAATGGATTTACCACAGACAGTGAGTAAAGTCTCGTGGCCACAGACTCCTTGCAGATGGTGGTCATACTTATCAGCAGAACATTGGAAAGTTACTTGAGTTCGTGCAGACCTCAGTGGTGTCTTTGAGGACTTCCCTTGCCATCAATGGAGACTGAACTGGGACCTTCTGCACCGAATGAAGCCGCCATAAAATGAATCAGACCATTAGTCCATCAAGGTCAGTATTGTCTACTCTGCCTGGTCCATTTAACTGGAGATGGTGGGGATTGAACCTGGAACCTTTTGTGTACCACGTAAATGTTCTATTACTGGGCCATGGTCCCTTCCTAAACAATGCTAGTCTGCTGATGAACATGGTTGATACCAAGGCAGACTGTAAATCAGTTGAACTTAACCTCTTGTACCAACTGGCACTGGCTCTTTTGTATCCCTAAAGGCGTGCATGCGGCGTGCGGCATGCAAGGCAAGGGCATGCAGGTATGCATGCGGTAATACGCTGCGTGCATGCATGTGTCTGTCAAGTCCCATGAAGTCACAGCTGACTTATGGCAACCCGAGAAAAGGGCTTTCAAGGCAAGTGAGAAACAGAGGTGGTTTGCCATTGCCTTCCTCTAGAGTCTTCCTTTGTGATCTCCCATTCAAGTTCTTACCTTGCTTAACTTCTGACAAGATCTGACTTCTGAAAAGTTCTGACAAGATTGGGCTCTACTACACCGCTCCACATTCCCACCCCTGTAGTACGAGATCCTTACTAAATGGGGATGCCAGGGATTGAGCTGGAGCATCCTCTATCTGCTCTTTTAGTTAGCTTTACGTTTCTCTACTGAAATGAACAGAGCATGTATTTACACTTCATGCATCTCAGCTGTGACTCACAAAAGTTTGTGCTGATGTAAATGAACACATGGGTCAATTATGCACCAATGTGCTCCCCGCTTCAAGCGGCCTTTTGCTTCAGGTCACATTTTTAACTATCCATCAGCACTGATATGTGATTTGGTTTAGATTTTCCATGGCGCAACTGCTCTGAAGTAACTGTGCTTTTTTAAAGGGGCAGCCTCACATTTTCCGGGTGTGTGGAAAACGGAACTTCCCAACCTCAGCCTTTCAAAAACCTTTGCAGTTTCCAAACATGTCATCTGTAAGGGGCTGCTGAGTCTTTGAGTGGTCGTCCAGACTGCTTTGCTTGGGAGCTTTCATGATCCTGACAACTTTGTGGGCACCGCCAGCCTTGCTGACAGGACAGCGGTAAGAAGAATGTATCAATGTATCACTGTATTGATATATTAACGTGATGTTCCTTTTCAAATATCTGTTATGTCACACCCTCCCGGTAAACAAGCACAATTATTCAGCTCCCCTTTTGCAAATGCACCCATGACGAACCAAGCTGGCCAGTTCTGAGCTGTGCAGATGTGCTAGTTTAGCTGCAGGCAATTTGTTTTTGACTCTTACGCTTGCCTTCCTGTGGCTTGTAACTTTAATTATATCTGTTACTGACATGCACTCCAATGCCTCTGGTGAAGTGAGCACTGACTCACACAAATTTATGCTGGAATAAATGCTGTTAGTCATTAAGGTGCCACTGGGTTTTAAAGTCAGTCTCGCTATTACTGCACATCAGAGGTGGGATCCAGCAGGTTCTCACAGTTTCCCGAGAGTAGGTTACTAATTATTTGTGTGTGCCGAGAGGGGGTTACTAATTGGGGATTTTGCCACGTGATTTTTGCCTTAGTTACGCCCCTCCTCTCAGCAGTAGCGCGCAGAACTTGAAGCAATCTAGCAGGAGGTGCACCAGCGTGCGTGGCAGCCTGCGCCTGCGTGCATTCGTTTCCCACCCAAGGACCAGCGCAGCGGCTGCGTCCTTGCCACAGCCCCACCCAGGAATGCCCCGCCCCCGGAATGCCCGGCCATGCCCCCGTCGTGCCCCACCCAGCCCCATTGGCGCTACGCCACAGTTTGTATCCCACCACCATGGGAACCTGTTACTAAAATTTTTGGATCCCACCACTGCTGCACATCCCAGGGTGGCGAGGGTGAGACATGCTTACCTTGTCTTCCAGGATGTCCACTTCCTGCAGCCGCAGCAAGAAATCCTCTGCCAGGGCTACCGCCTGGGCACAGCTCTCTGGAGCACACTTCTTGACCCAGCTCTGCATATCAGGGGGCAGGATAATGAGGAACTGCTCCAGCACCAGCAGCTCCAGAATCTGCTCCTTGGTGTGCTTCTCTGGCTTCAGCCAGTGATAGCAAAGTTCTTGGAGCTGAATGAAGACCTCTCGAGGGCCCTCGGCCTCCTGGTAGCAGAACCGGCGGAAATGTTGACGCTCCATCTCCAAGCTGATGGGCTCTTCCTCTTCCATCATCTCTTCCTTCACTTTTACAGAAGAACTAAGCTCATCACCGGCATCACAGCCATTCCCACCAAGACACGGCAGAGTCTTGGTCCTGCCCTGTTTCCTGAGCCACTGGCTTGTGTCAGCTGCTGCCTTGAAGGAGGCTGGAAATTCCCTCAGCCCTTCCCCTGACTGGGACTGGAGGAGCGGAGGGTTTTTACGCCTTGAGCGAGGGGCCTGTGTCGTCTTCACAAAATCCTGCCACTGAGAAACCCAGTATTGCTCCAGCCTCTCCTCTGGTTCCTGCTTAATCTGGTGTGGATTTGCCCCGGACAGAAACTCCCCGATGGTTTCAACTTGGATGTCATGGGAAGTTTCCTCTCCTGTCTCTAGTCTCTCCGTTTGAAAGGGTCTTTCTGCTGGGCTATGTTCCTCCATTTTTATTCCTGGCCAGCAGGAAACAAAATTCGGTATTAATCAGCACAAAGTGAAGCACATTTGAACAAAAATATCAGTCTGATGAGACAGGACACCAGTTACTTTAAGAGAGAGGACTTGCCATCAGACCTTGTTTACCACTCGATGCCAGCTTGTTTGCCACTCTGGATGCCAGCAAAGACGGCACCAACTTCCTCCGCAGGGGTGGAGACTGAAGTCAGCCCTCATTTGCCAGCTGTACTTCCAGAACAGAGGCTACAATTGCCCTGATAAAGAAGAGCCTGAGCCCAGACCTCATTTGTCACCCAGCAACGGTGGCACCAACTAACTCAGTAGGGGTGAGGCCTGGAGACAGTTCTCATTTGCCATCCTTGTGGCTGGCACAAAGGGGCCAGCTGCCTTGGCAAAGAAGAGGTTTAGAGCCCTCCAGGGATGAGTTGGTCTACAAAATTTGGATGGATGGATGGATGGATGGATGAGAGAGAGAGAGAGAGAGAGATGGATGATAATAATAATTAGGCCAGCACTCTTCTGTCACCTGTCAAAGAGGGCACTAACTTCCTCAGCAAATGGGCAGACCAAAGGATAACCCTCAGTTGCCATCCGTGGCACCAGAAGAGGAGACACAATTTCCTTGGCAAAGAAAAGCCTGAGGCCAGCCCTCATGTGCCACGCTGTTAGCAAAAAGAAAAAAGAAAAAGGGTACCAGCTCCCTCAGCCATCACTGATCACATTCAGCAACCTAACATTTAAATACAAATGTTTAAAACCCACCTGGAGACCAGCTGTTGTATATTTGGAAATGTATCCATTAATGTAGATTTATTTATTTTTTATTATTATTATTATTTTATTCGGCTTAATAAACCGCCCAACCCCCGAAGGGCTCTGGGCGGTGTACAATGAGACATAAAACATTTATTTATTTATTATTATTTATTATTGGGTTTTATATGCTGCCCTACCCCCGAAGGGCTCTGGTTGTCTATATCTTCTCAGCTCCTTCCTTCCTATAGTAAAATAATCTTAGCCTGCTTTTGAGTATTGTTTGCTAGGATTACTAGAAAGGATGTGAAATGGGTTTTTTTAAGGCTTTTTAAGTGCTACATAAATTAAATCCAATTGAACCCACCCAGACAAAGGTTCTAACTGCTGTTAGATCAGCAACCCTGCTGTCCCCAATATCTGGCAGGGCGACTCAGCCAAAAACACTCTGAAAGCTCTGTGATTCCAAGAATTTATGTTTTGGAGACTCTCTCTGACTCCAAAACCAGATTACAATTACTGTATGTTTAAGTCTTTTTCTCAGTCTGGAGTTGTTATTTAGTCATTTAAGATTCCACTTCTTGTTATGACACTATGAAGATCTGATGAATCTAGGAACTGCCTGGACAATCAAGAACAAAACCACCACGTGCAAAGACAGCAAACATCCAAATACCAATGTCTGGGCTGCAGAAATCAAGAAAGTGACTTTGGGACGAAATCTGCAGGAGTGCCATTCTGATTATCTCCTTACCTTCCTGGCAATAATTCCTCCCTCTGGCCTCCCAGAGCCCATCAGTTCCTCCTTTTCTTTTCCTTTTGCGTGGCTTTTATTATTGTTTTTCACCTTTAATTTCTGGCTCCCTCCATGCAGCACAAGGCTCGCTCCTCTCCAAAGAAACTCGTAAGGCCAATGCCCACTTCCAAGCTCACTGGGACAGGAAGGTGCATTCACTATTCATTCCCTCCCACCCTCACCCCCACCCCATTCCCAACATTTCCTGCCTCTCTGAGAACCGGGACTTGGTTGTTGGTGTAACCCTTACAGGACCAAAGAGGAGATGCTTCTGTCTGGGTCGCCCAAAGCGCCGCGGAGTGTTATTCTTTGCTGCAACCAGAGGCGCCCGCGAACCACGGGATAAAGGAAGTGAACGGACACAAAGCATTTTTCTCCCTCTCCCAAAATGCTAGATCTCAATGAGCATGAGCTTTTGAGCTACAATGCTGCCTGCACGGGGCTAGAAAATTGCTGGATATGAATCTGGATAGGCCAGTGATGGCGAAACTTTTCGAGACCCAAATTGCAACCCAAAACCCACTCGTTTATCGCAAAGTGCCAACACGGCAATTCAACCTGAATACTGAGGTTTTAGTTTAGAAAAAACGGTTGGCTCCCAGGCGTGCGTTACTCGGGAGTAAGCTTGGTGGTAGTCGGTGGCTTTGCTTTGAAGCAACCGTGCAACTCTTCCAACGGGTGAATCACGACCCTAGGAGGGTTTACTCAGAAGCAAGCCCCATTGCCAGCAACCGAGCTTACTCCCGGGAAAAGGATCGCGCTACCAACAATACTCTCTTCCTGCTACAAGAGTATCTAAGTTTGGTCGTTATTCTGGAGGACTTTCACTATTTGTAGCCAACAGCATCAAAGCAACTCCTGGGGTGGGGGGGGGGGGGGGTGGGGGGGGGGGGGGGTGGGGGGGGGGGGGGGTGGGGGGGGGGGGGGGTGGGGGGGGGGGGGGGTGGGGGGGGGGGGGGGTGGGGGGGGGGGGGGGTGGGGGGGGGGGGGGGTGGGGGGGGGGGGGGGTGGGGGGGGGGGGGGGTGGGGGGGGGGGGGGGTGGGGGGGGGGGGGGGTGGGGGGGGGGGGGGGTGGGGGGGGGGGGGGGTGGGGGGGGGGGGGGGTGGGGGGGGGGGGGGGTGGGGGGGGGGGGGGGTGGGGGGGGGGGGGGGTGGGGGGGGGGGGGGGTGGGGGGGGGGGGGGGTGGGGGGGGGGGGGGGTGGGGGGGGGGGGGGGTGGGGGGGGGGGGGGGTGGGGGGGGGGGGGGGTGGGGGGGGGGGGGGGTGGGGGGGGGGGGGGGTGGGGGGGGGGGGGGGTGGGGGGGGGGGGGGGTGGGGGGGGGGGGGGGTGGGGGGGGGGGGGGGTGGGGGGGGGGGGGGGTGGGGGGGGGGGGGGGTGGGGGGGGGGGGGGGTGGGGGGGGGGGGGGGTGGGGGGGGGGGGGGGTGGGGGGGGGGGGGGGTGGGGGGGGGGGGGGGTGGGGGGGGGGGGGGGTGGGGGGGGGGGGGGGTGGGGGGGGGGGGGGGTGGGGGGGGGGGGGGGTGGGGGGGGGGGGGGGTGGGGGGGGGGGGGGGTGGGGGGGGGGGGGGGTGGGGGGGGGGGGGGGTGGGGGGGGGGGGGGGTGGGGGGGGGGGGGGGTGGGGGGGGGGGGGGGTGGGGGGGGGGGGGGGTGGGGGGGGGGGGGGGTGGGGGGGGGGGGGGGTGGGGGGGGGGGGGGGTGGGGGGGGGGGGGGGTGGGGGGGGGGGGGGGTGGGGGGGGGGGGGGGTGGGGGGGGGGGGGGGTGGGGGGGGGGGGGGGTGGGGGGGGGGGGGGGTGGGGGGGGGGGGGGGTGGGGGGGGGGGGGGGTGGGGGGGGGGGGGGGTGGGGGGGGGGGGGGGTGGGGGGGGGGGGGGGTGGGGGGGGGGGGGGGTGGGGGGGGGGGGGGGTGGGGGGGGGGGGGGGTGGGGGGGGGGGGGGGTGGGGGGGGGGGGGGGTGGGGGGGGGGGGGGGTGGGGGGGGGGGGGGGTGGGGGGGGGGGGGGGTGGGGGGGGGGGGGGGTGGGGGGGGGGGGGGGTGGGGGGGGGGGGGGGTGGGGGGGGGGGGGGGTGGGGGGGGGGGGGGGTGGGGGGGGGGGGGGGTGGGGGGGGGGGGGGGTGGGGGGGGGGGGGGGTGGGGGGGGGGGGGGGTGGGGGGGGGGGGGGGTGGGGGGGGGGGGGGGTGGGGGGGGGGGGGGGTGGGGGGGGGGGGGGGTGGGGGGGGGGGGGGGTGGGGGGGGGGGGGGGTGGGGGGGGGGGGGGGTGGGGGGGGGGGGGGGTGGGGGGGGGGGGGGGTGGGGGGGGGGGGGGGTGGGGGGGGGGGGGGGTGGGGGGGGGGGGGGGTGGGGGGGGGGGGGGGTGGGGGGGGGGGGGGGTGGGGGGGGGGGGGGGTGGGGGGGGGGGGGGGTGGGGGGGGGGGGGGGTGGGGGGGGGGGGGGGTGGGGGGGGGGGGGGGTGGGGGGGGGGGGGGGTGGGGGGGGGGGGGGGTGGGGGGGGGGGGGGGTGGGGGGGGGGGGGGGTGGGGGGGGGGGGGGGTGGGGGGGGGGGGGGGTGGGGGGGGGGGGGGGTGGGGGGGGGGGGGGGTGGGGGGGGGGGGGGGTGGGGGGGGGGGGGGGTGGGGGGGGGGGGGGGTGGGGGGGGGGGGGGGTGGGGGGGGGGGGGGGTGGGGGGGGGGGGGGGTGGGGGGGGGGGGGGGTGGGGGGGGGGGGGGGTGGGGGGGGGGGGGGGTGGGGGGGGGGGGGGGTGGGGGGGGGGGGGGGTGGGGGGGGGGGGGGGTGGGGGGGGGGGGGGGTGGGGGGGGGGGGGGGTGGGGGGGGGGGGGGGTGGGGGGGGGGGGGGGTGGGGGGGGGGGGGGGTGGGGGGGGGGGGGGGTGGGGGGGGGGGGGGGTGGGGGGGGGGGGGGGTGGGGGGGGGGGGGGGTGGGGGGGGGGGGGGGTGGGGGGGGGGGGGGGTGGGGGGGGGGGGGGGTGGGGGGGGGGGGGGGTGGGGGGGGGGGGGGGTGGGGGGGGGGGGGGGTGGGGGGGGGGGGGGGTGGGGGGGGGGGGGGGTGGGGGGGGGGGGGGGTGGGGGGGGGGGGGGGTGGGGGGGGGGGGGGGTGGGGGGGGGGGGGGGTGGGGGGGGGGGGGGGTGGGGGGGGGGGGGGGTGGGGGGGGGGGGGGGTGGGGGGGGGGGGGGGTGGGGGGGGGGGGGGGTGGGGGGGGGGGGGGGTGGGGGGGGGGGGGGGTGGGGGGGGGGGGGGGTGGGGGGGGGGGGGGGTGGGGGGGGGGGGGGGTGGGGGGGGGGGGGGGTGGGGGGGGGGGGGGGTGGGGGGGGGGGGGGGTGGGGGGGGGGGGGGGTGGGGGGGGGGGGGGGTGGGGGGGGGGGGGGGTGGGGGGGGGGGGGGGTGGGGGGGGGGGGGGGTGGGGGGGGGGGGGGGTGGGGGGGGGGGGGGGTGGGGGGGGGGGGGGGTGGGGGGGGGGGGGGGTGGGGGGGGGGGGGGGTGGGGGGGGGGGGGGGTGGGGGGGGGGGGGGGTGGGGGGGGGGGGGGGTGGGGGGGGGGGGGGGTGGGGGGGGGGGGGGGTGGGGGGGGGGGGGGGTGGGGGGGGGGGGGGGTGGGGGGGGGGGGGGGTGGGGGGGGGGGGGGGTGGGGGGGGGGGGGGGTGGGGGGGGGGGGGGGTGGGGGGGGGGGGGGGTGGGGGGGGGGGGGGGTGGGGGGGGGGGGGGGTGGGGGGGGGGGGGGGTGGGGGGGGGGGGGGGTGGGGGGGGGGGGGGGTGGGGGGGGGGGGGGGTGGGGGGGGGGGGGGGTGGGGGGGGGGGGGGGTGGGGGGGGGGGGGGGTGGGGGGGGGGGGGGGTGGGGGGGGGGGGGGGTGGGGGGGGGGGGGGGTGGGGGGGGGGGGGGGTGGGGGGGGGGGGGGGTGGGGGGGGGGGGGGGTGGGGGGGGGGGGGGGTGGGGGGGGGGGGGGGTGGGGGGGGGGGGGGGTGGGGGGGGGGGGGGGTGGGGGGGGGGGGGGGTGGGGGGGGGGGGGGGTGGGGGGGGGGGGGGGTGGGGGGGGGGGGGGGTGGGGGGGGGGGGGGGTGGGGGGGGGGGGGGGTGGGGGGGGGGGGGGGTGGGGGGGGGGGGGGGTGGGGGGGGGGGGGGGTGGGGGGGGGGGGGGGTGGGGGGGGGGGGGGGTGGGGGGGGGGGGGGGTGGGGGGGGGGGGGGGTGGGGGGGGGGGGGGGTGGGGGGGGGGGGGGGTGGGGGGGGGGGGGGGTGGGGGGGGGGGGGGGTGGGGGGGGGGGGGGGTGGGGGGGGGGGGGGGTGGGGGGGGGGGGGGGTGGGGGGGGGGGGGGGTGGGGGGGGGGGGGGGTGGGGGGGGGGGGGGGTGGGGGGGGGGGGGGGTGGGGGGGGGGGGGGGTGGGGGGGGGGGGGGGTGGGGGGGGGGGGGGGTGGGGGGGGGGGGGGGTGGGGGGGGGGGGGGGTGGGGGGGGGGGGGGGTGGGGGGGGGGGGGGGTGGGGGGGGGGGGGGGTGGGGGGGGGGGGGGGTGGGGGGGGGGGGGGGTGGGGGGGGGGGGGGGTGGGGGGGGGGGGGGGTGGGGGGGGGGGGGGGTGGGGGGGGGGGGGGGTGGGGGGGGGGGGGGGTGGGGGGGGGGGGGGGTGGGGGGGGGGGGGGGTGGGGGGGGGGGGGGGTGGGGGGGGGGGGGGGTGGGGGGGGGGGGGGGTGGGGGGGGGGGGGGGTGGGGGGGGGGGGGGGTGGGGGGGGGGGGGGGTGGGGGGGGGGGGGGGTGGGGGGGGGGGGGGGTGGGGGGGGGGGGGGGTGGGGGGGGGGGGGGGTGGGGGGGGGGGGGGGTGGGGGGGGGGGGGGGTGGGGGGGGGGGGGGGTGGGGGGGGGGGGGGGTGGGGGGGGGGGGGGGTGGGGGGGGGGGGGGGTGGGGGGGGGGGGGGGTGGGGGGGGGGGGGGGTGGGGGGGGGGGGGGGTGGGGGGGGGGGGGGGTGGGGGGGGGGGGGGGTGGGGGGGGGGGGGGGTGGGGGGGGGGGGGGGTGGGGGGGGGGGGGGGTGGGGGGGGGGGGGGGTGGGGGGGGGGGGGGGTGGGGGGGGGGGGGGGTGGGGGGGGGGGGGGGTGGGGGGGGGGGGGGGTGGGGGGGGGGGGGGGTGGGGGGGGGGGGGGGTGGGGGGGGGGGGGGGTGGGGGGGGGGGGGGGTGGGGGGGGGGGGGGGTGGGGGGGGGGGGGGGTGGGGGGGGGGGGGGGTGGGGGGGGGGGGGGGTGGGGGGGGGGGGGGGTGGGGGGGGGGGGGGGTGGGGGGGGGGGGGGGTGGGGGGGGGGGGGGGTGGGGGGGGGGGGGGGTGGGGGGGGGGGGGGGTGGGGGGGGGGGGGGGTGGGGGGGGGGGGGGGTGGGGGGGGGGGGGGGTGGGGGGGGGGGGGGGTGGGGGGGGGGGGGGGTGGGGGGGGGGGGGGGTGGGGGGGGGGGGGGGTGGGGGGGGGGGGGGGTGGGGGGGGGGGGGGGTGGGGGGGGGGGGGGGTGGGGGGGGGGGGGGGTGGGGGGGGGGGGGGGTGGGGGGGGGGGGGGGTGGGGGGGGGGGGGGGTGGGGGGGGGGGGGGGTGGGGGGGGGGGGGGGTGGGGGGGGGGGGGGGTGGGGGGGGGGGGGGGTGGGGGGGGGGGGGGGTGGGGGGGGGGGGGGGTGGGGGGGGGGGGGGGTGGGGGGGGGGGGGGGTGGGGGGGGGGGGGGGTGGGGGGGGGGGGGGGTGGGGGGGGGGGGGGGTGGGGGGGGGGGGGGGTGGGGGGGGGGGGGGGTGGGGGGGGGGGGGGGTGGGGGGGGGGGGGGGTGGGGGGGGGGGGGGGTGGGGGGGGGGGGGGGTGGGGGGGGGGGGGGGTGGGGGGGGGGGGGGGTGGGGGGGGGGGGGGGTGGGGGGGGGGGGGGGTGGGGGGGGGGGGGGGTGGGGGGGGGGGGGGGTGGGGGGGGGGGGGGGTGGGGGGGGGGGGGGGTGGGGGGGGGGGGGGGTGGGGGGGGGGGGGGGTGGGGGGGGGGGGGGGTGGGGGGGGGGGGGGGTGGGGGGGGGGGGGGGTGGGGGGGGGGGGGGGTGGGGGGGGGGGGGGGTGGGGGGGGGGGGGGGTGGGGGGGGGGGGGGGTGGGGGGGGGGGGGGGTGGGGGGGGGGGGGGGTGGGGGGGGGGGGGGGTGGGGGGGGGGGGGGGTGGGGGGGGGGGGGGGTGGGGGGGGGGGGGGGTGGGGGGGGGGGGGGGTGGGGGGGGGGGGGGGTGGGGGGGGGGGGGGGTGGGGGGGGGGGGGGGTGGGGGGGGGGGGGGGTGGGGGGGGGGGGGGGTGGGGGGGGGGGGGGGTGGGGGGGGGGGGGGGTGGGGGGGGGGGGGGGTGGGGGGGGGGGGGGGTGGGGGGGGGGGGGGGTGGGGGGGGGGGGGGGTGGGGGGGGGGGGGGGTGGGGGGGGGGGGGGGTGGGGGGGGGGGGGGGTGGGGGGGGGGGGGGGTGGGGGGGGGGGGGGGTGGGGGGGGGGGGGGGTGGGGGGGGGGGGGGGTGGGGGGGGGGGGGGGTGGGGGGGGGGGGGGGTGGGGGGGGGGGGGGGTGGGGGGGGGGGGGGGTGGGGGGGGGGGGGGGTGGGGGGGGGGGGGGGTGGGGGGGGGGGGGGGTGGGGGGGGGGGGGGGTGGGGGGGGGGGGGGGTGGGGGGGGGGGGGGGTGGGGGGGGGGGGGGGTGGGGGGGGGGGGGGGTGGGGGGGGGGGGGGGTGGGGGGGGGGGGGGGTGGGGGGGGGGGGGGGTGGGGGGGGGGGGGGGTGGGGGGGGGGGGGGGTGGGGGGGGGGGGGGGTGGGGGGGGGGGGGGGTGGGGGGGGGGGGGGGTGGGGGGGGGGGGGGGTGGGGGGGGGGGGGGGTGGGGGGGGGGGGGGGTGGGGGGGGGGGGGGGTGGGGGGGGGGGGGGGTGGGGGGGGGGGGGGGTGGGGGGGGGGGGGGGTGGGGGGGGGGGGGGGTGGGGGGGGGGGGGGGTGGGGGGGGGGGGGGGTGGGGGGGGGGGGGGGTGGGGGGGGGGGGGGGTGGGGGGGGGGGGGGGTGGGGGGGGGGGGGGGTGGGGGGGGGGGGGGGTGGGGGGGGGGGGGGGTGGGGGGGGGGGGGGGTGGGGGGGGGGGGGGGTGGGGGGGGGGGGGGGTGGGGGGGGGGGGGGGTGGGGGGGGGGGGGGGTGGGGGGGGGGGGGGGTGGGGGGGGGGGGGGGTGGGGGGGGGGGGGGGTGGGGGGGGGGGGGGGTGGGGGGGGGGGGGGGTGGGGGGGGGGGGGGGTGGGGGGGGGGGGGGGTGGGGGGGGGGGGGGGTGGGGGGGGGGGGGGGTGGGGGGGGGGGGGGGTGGGGGGGGGGGGGGGTGGGGGGGGGGGGGGGTGGGGGGGGGGGGGGGTGGGGGGGGGGGGGGGTGGGGGGGGGGGGGGGTGGGGGGGGGGGGGGGTGGGGGGGGGGGGGGGTGGGGGGGGGGGGGGGTGGGGGGGGGGGGGGGTGGGGGGGGGGGGGGGTGGGGGGGGGGGGGGGTGGGGGGGGGGGGGGGTGGGGGGGGGGGGGGGTGGGGGGGGGGGGGGGTGGGGGGGGGGGGGGGTGGGGGGGGGGGGGGGTGGGGGGGGGGGGGGGTGGGGGGGGGGGGGGGTGGGGGGGGGGGGGGGTGGGGGGGGGGGGGGGTGGGGGGGGGGGGGGGTGGGGGGGGGGGGGGGTGGGGGGGGGGGGGGGTGGGGGGGGGGGGGGGTGGGGGGGGGGGGGGGTGGGGGGGGGGGGGGGTGGGGGGGGGGGGGGGTGGGGGGGGGGGGGGGTGGGGGGGGGGGGGGGTGGGGGGGGGGGGGGGTGGGGGGGGGGGGGGGTGGGGGGGGGGGGGGGTGGGGGGGGGGGGGGGTGGGGGGGGGGGGGGGTGGGGGGGGGGGGGGGTGGGGGGGGGGGGGGGTGGGGGGGGGGGGGGGTGGGGGGGGGGGGGGGTGGGGGGGGGGGGGGGTGGGGGGGGGGGGGGGTGGGGGGGGGGGGGGGTGGGGGGGGGGGGGGGTGGGGGGGGGGGGGGGTGGGGGGGGGGGGGGGTGGGGGGGGGGGGGGGTGGGGGGGGGGGGGGGTGGGGGGGGGGGGGGGTGGGGGGGGGGGGGGGTGGGGGGGGGGGGGGGTGGGGGGGGGGGGGGGTGGGGGGGGGGGGGGGTGGGGGGGGGGGGGGGTGGGGGGGGGGGGGGGTGGGGGGGGGGGGGGGTGGGGGGGGGGGGGGGTGGGGGGGGGGGGGGGTGGGGGGGGGGGGGGGTGGGGGGGGGGGGGGGTGGGGGGGGGGGGGGGTGGGGGGGGGGGGGGGTGGGGGGGGGGGGGGGTGGGGGGGGGGGGGGGTGGGGGGGGGGGGGGGTGGGGGGGGGGGGGGGTGGGGGGGGGGGGGGGTGGGGGGGGGGGGGGGTGGGGGGGGGGGGGGGTGGGGGGGGGGGGGGGTGGGGGGGGGGGGGGGTGGGGGGGGGGGGGGGTGGGGGGGGGGGGGGGTGGGGGGGGGGGGGGGTGGGGGGGGGGGGGGGTGGGGGGGGGGGGGGGTGGGGGGGGGGGGGGGTGGGGGGGGGGGGGGGTGGGGGGGGGGGGGGGTGGGGGGGGGGGGGGGTGGGGGGGGGGGGGGGTGGGGGGGGGGGGGGGTGGGGGGGGGGGGGGGTGGGGGGGGGGGGGGGTGGGGGGGGGGGGGGGTGGGGGGGGGGGGGGGTGGGGGGGGGGGGGGGTGGGGGGGGGGGGGGGTGGGGGGGGGGGGGGGTGGGGGGGGGGGGGGGTGGGGGGGGGGGGGGGTGGGGGGGGGGGGGGGTGGGGGGGGGGGGGGGTGGGGGGGGGGGGGGGTGGGGGGGGGGGGGGGTGGGGGGGGGGGGGGGTGGGGGGGGGGGGGGGTGGGGGGGGGGGGGGGTGGGGGGGGGGGGGGGTGGGGGGGGGGGGGGGTGGGGGGGGGGGGGGGTGGGGGGGGGGGGGGGTGGGGGGGGGGGGGGGTGGGGGGGGGGGGGGGTGGGGGGGGGGGGGGGTGGGGGGGGGGGGGGGTGGGGGGGGGGGGGGGTGGGGGGGGGGGGGGGTGGGGGGGGGGGGGGGTGGGGGGGGGGGGGGGTGGGGGGGGGGGGGGGTGGGGGGGGGGGGGGGTGGGGGGGGGGGGGGGTGGGGGGGGGGGGGGGTGGGGGGGGGGGGGGGTGGGGGGGGGGGGGGGTGGGGGGGGGGGGGGGTGGGGGGGGGGGGGGGTGGGGGGGGGGGGGGGTGGGGGGGGGGGGGGGTGGGGGGGGGGGGGGGTGGGGGGGGGGGGGGGTGGGGGGGGGGGGGGGTGGGGGGGGGGGGGGGTGGGGGGGGGGGGGGGTGGGGGGGGGGGGGGGTGGGGGGGGGGGGGGGTGGGGGGGGGGGGGGGTGGGGGGGGGGGGGGGTGGGGGGGGGGGGGGGTGGGGGGGGGGGGGGGTGGGGGGGGGGGGGGGTGGGGGGGGGGGGGGGTGGGGGGGGGGGGGGGTGGGGGGGGGGGGGGGTGGGGGGGGGGGGGGGTGGGGGGGGGGGGGGGTGGGGGGGGGGGGGGGTGGGGGGGGGGGGGGGTGGGGGGGGGGGGGGGTGGGGGGGGGGGGGGGTGGGGGGGGGGGGGGGTGGGGGGGGGGGGGGGTGGGGGGGGGGGGGGGTGGGGGGGGGGGGGGGTGGGGGGGGGGGGGGGTGGGGGGGGGGGGGGGTGGGGGGGGGGGGGGGTGGGGGGGGGGGGGGGTGGGGGGGGGGGGGGGTGGGGGGGGGGGGGGGTGGGGGGGGGGGGGGGTGGGGGGGGGGGGGGGTGGGGGGGGGGGGGGGTGGGGGGGGGGGGGGGTGGGGGGGGGGGGGGGTGGGGGGGGGGGGGGGTGGGGGGGGGGGGGGGTGGGGGGGGGGGGGGGTGGGGGGGGGGGGGGGTGGGGGGGGGGGGGGGTGGGGGGGGGGGGGGGTGGGGGGGGGGGGGGGTGGGGGGGGGGGGGGGTGGGGGGGGGGGGGGGTGGGGGGGGGGGGGGGTGGGGGGGGGGGGGGGTGGGGGGGGGGGGGGGTGGGGGGGGGGGGGGGTGGGGGGGGGGGGGGGTGGGGGGGGGGGGGGGTGGGGGGGGGGGGGGGTGGGGGGGGGGGGGGGTGGGGGGGGGGGGGGGTGGGGGGGGGGGGGGGTGGGGGGGGGGGGGGGTGGGGGGGGGGGGGGGTGGGGGGGGGGGGGGGTGGGGGGGGGGGGGGGTGGGGGGGGGGGGGGGTGGGGGGGGGGGGGGGTGGGGGGGGGGGGGGGTGGGGGGGGGGGGGGGTGGGGGGGGGGGGGGGTGGGGGGGGGGGGGGGTGGGGGGGGGGGGGGGTGGGGGGGGGGGGGGGTGGGGGGGGGGGGGGGTGGGGGGGGGGGGGGGTGGGGGGGGGGGGGGGTGGGGGGGGGGGGGGGTGGGGGGGGGGGGGGGTGGGGGGGGGGGGGGGTGGGGGGGGGGGGGGGTGGGGGGGGGGGGGGGTGGGGGGGGGGGGGGGTGGGGGGGGGGGGGGGTGGGGGGGGGGGGGGGTGGGGGGGGGGGGGGGTGGGGGGGGGGGGGGGTGGGGGGGGGGGGGGGTGGGGGGGGGGGGGGGTGGGGGGGGGGGGGGGTGGGGGGGGGGGGGGGTGGGGGGGGGGGGGGGTGGGGGGGGGGGGGGGTGGGGGGGGGGGGGGGTGGGGGGGGGGGGGGGTGGGGGGGGGGGGGGGTGGGGGGGGGGGGGGGTGGGGGGGGGGGGGGGTGGGGGGGGGGGGGGGTGGGGGGGGGGGGGGGTGGGGGGGGGGGGGGGTGGGGGGGGGGGGGGGTGGGGGGGGGGGGGGGTGGGGGGGGGGGGGGGTGGGGGGGGGGGGGGGTGGGGGGGGGGGGGGGGGGGGGGGGGGGGGGGTGGGGGGGGAGGGGGAGGGGGGGGGGGGGGGGCGGGGGGGGGGGGGGGTGGGGGTTTGGGGGGGGTGGGGGGGGGGGCATCATAACTCTCCAAACCCTGAATTCCATCATGAATTTCTTGAGACTCTATTTCCTTTAGAACCATTGGCCCAAATTTCTCATGTCTAGCAATAGCACTTTCCTTAAATGAGCACCTCTTGTCCATGTAGCCAGCTCGTAGCGCACTGGCAACGCAACTGTCAGTGATTTTCTCCCATGAATTCTTCACCCAAGTGACAACCTCTTGCAGACTAGGCTTCACAAAGTTTCCATGCGGATTTCTCTCCATTCTATTTTCAATGTAGTCATTGATTTTCATATACAAATGGTCCTTGAATGGCTTCTTTATTGCAATATCAAGAGTCTGGAGATAGGAAGTCATTCCTGCGGGAATCATTATTTGATCTATTTTTCTCTCGTGAAGGAAGTTCTTCATGTCTTTAGCGCGGTGTGTACTGGCTGAATCCCAGACTAGCAGGCCTCTTTGGCTGCCTTGCACAACGAGCGGCAGCATTAAAGCGACCCACTTCCTTATAACTGCTTGTGTGCACCAGGCTTTTTCGGTTTCAAGAATATAAATGCCCGAAACACATTCAATCTTATCCTTCTTGCCCTTAGTAATGATTAGAGGTGGGGCTTTAGTTCCATCCAGACGAATTGCCAAAATACAGGTAACACGTGCACTTTCATAACCAGTGGAGGGAATGTAGACTGAGGAGGCACCCTGGAGATCAATTATTGTTTGAGTTCCTTGGCCCATATACACTGCAGTTTCATCCATAGCAATCATGTTGGAAAGTTGGTATTCAGAAAAGTCGACGCTATCAACAAAGGACTTGAATGCAAGTGCACGCTGAATAACTTCAGCATCTCCCAGCTTAAACAGTGTTGTGGATCTTCTTAGAGACAGTTCACATCGCTGAAGGAAGCCATCCAGCCAGTGTTGTGATGCTTTGAAATCTTCTGGGGATATTTCTAATTGTGGTGCCATCGCAAGGGCAAATTCTTGAATATCAGCCCTGCACACAACCACAGCCATTGCTCTCCTGTCAGCAACCCATTCGCAGATCACGTCTTCCAACTCAGGAAATAACGGATGCCGACCTGATCCACACTTGCGCTTCTTAGCGTTTCCCTCGTACACCTGTTGACTGAGGTTATCATACTCTGCTCGCCATTTTCGGACCATTCGGATATCCAACATCTTCTCTTTGCAGAAAGCAGTGAGATTTCTGCCCAGGGAGTCCTCCACGATTCCTTTCTTGTACTCGACGGAATAGCTCTTTCTTTTTGAACTCATGTTGTCTGGGGGTCAAAATACCAGCACAGTATATTTCTTGTCCCTCTGTTTACATACAGTACAGTAGCACAGTAAATGGTGGACAGACCCTTCACTAGGAAAATCAGGCACCCCCAAAAGAATCACGCTCACTAGACCCAAAACAATTAGAGTTGACAAGTGCCGATGGTGGATGGAAATTGGGCTGTCACACACAGATCTGCGTCACTCCTTTCAAAGGCGCGTCGCTGTCAGATCCCTTGAGGTTCTAGTGTAGCGACTGGCTCCCCCTGGTGACTGGAAGCAGCCACAACGCTTGGGCTCGGGCGTGGAGTGATGCCAGCAGGACTACCTGATCTGTGTGTGAGAGCCGGACAGGGGCGTATGGCACCCAAACTGTGCCTGGGGACAAATTGCGCCTTGGCGCCCTCTCCCCCTGCTGGCTCTCTGCCCCACCCCCACAGGCCTGCAAGGGGGGTGGCTGGAAGCCAGGATGGTGCAATTTTTTAAAAAAAATTACCCACCCTGCGAAAGCAGCCAGCGCCAGCTGGGAGATTTGAAGGAGTTGCAACCGCGAGTGATGTCAAGCTTGGCCGGAAATGGAGAGGGATGGAGTGCAAATCCACAGCTAAACCTTCCAACCTCAGCCAACACCATGGCAATGTGAAGTCACCCAGCAGCTCTTACACTGTAAGTTTCACACACACCTCCCTCAAACCAACACTACGAACAACTGTTATCCTTTGAGAATATAATTGTTTTCTAAGAGCAGAGGCATTTCAGGGAGAATTCTTCCTCAAAATGATGCACAATCACTACCCCATACCCCAACTCAATCAATTACCTGACCATTTCTATAAGTGAATCCTCTGACTCTAGGGCTGATTCCGCATGGGCCAAAAACAGCGGTGTGAAAACGGTGTGAAAACAGTATAAACCCTTTTGCACCGTTTTAAACCCTTTTACACCATTTTCACACCGTTTTCACACTGCTGTTTTTGGCCCATGCGGAATCAGCCTATTTTTAATAGAACTCTTTAAACTCTTTAAACAGAGTTCATCCCCAAAGTCTTACCAAGAAAGCTATTCTGGCCGTTGGATTCCTGATTGACCTCGGTGGAAAGTTTCTCTTTGTCCAATGGATCCTGCTTCAAGTTGGAAGCACCCCCACACGCTTCTTCTGAAGGCCCCAACACCTGAAAGAAACGGGAAGGCTGAGTTCAATAGCATAATAGGACATTTATGGTACAGTCCCTAGGGAAGTGACACTCTTCCAAGCCCATTCACTTCCAGGCACTTAGGGGTGAACTGTAAGGGACCAAAGTCAAGTTTCTGGAATCTCCAACTAAAAGATCTCTGGAAGGAAGTGTTGGGAAAAGCTGCCGTCTGCTTGAAGCCCTGGAGAGCCACTACCAGTCAGAGCAGACAACACTGAACAAAAAAAGGCCAACAGTCTGATACGGTACAAAGCAAAAATCCTATCTTCCTAGGGGCTGTGGCTCAGTGAGTAGAGCACCTGCTTTGAATTCAGAAGGCTGCAGGTTCAATTATTGGCTACTGCATTTAAATAATCCCAGGAACCAGATGGGAGAGAAGACCTGTTTACTTCCTGAGAATGTCAAGAGCCACTTGGGTCTTGTTACCCAAAATTTATTTTTTATCTATTTATTATTTGAATTTATAAATAAATATTATAAAATGGTAATATATAGCCTGTGTATGCAAGTTTCAGATCACTATAAGTTTCAGATCACTATAAGAAACCAGCAGAGAAAATAATTTTCTTTTTTTAAAAAGGATTTTATTGAGAAAATAAGAAAATGGAATAAAATTAATTGCCACTCACAACCACTCAGTTACTGGGGGTAAACACACACACATACAAGGTTCCCTAGGATGTAATTTAGAGGTGAAAGACAGGTTTTGGATATATATAGAGAGAAGGGATGGGACATCAAAGATTATATTTACCAGTCTTGTAGTGGATGTCCAGGAAACAGAGACCTAATGGGCCAGCGCTAGCCCATTGACCAGGATGATCAGTGCGGATGGAACAATATTATCAAGCAGCAAGGTAGTGTGTGATAATATTGAACACCTAACTGGGGTCGGAGGTGTGCCTTTTAGGGGGAAAATGTGTCTTGGGGCAAAAACAAAATCCTTTGAACAAAGGATTTTTCCTGCCATTCCAGGTGAGGCAATTGTCTCAAGTGTGAGACTATTGACCTGATGACCGACCCATTATCTTGATGAAGTTGGACAATACACAGGTAACAACCCTTAATGGGAGTTACAAAATAGATGGTCAGGAGAAGGACGAGTCAAAGGAAGACCCTTGAGTAGGTGAGGAGATATAGACAAGAGAGAACTGGTTTGTCCAGGTGTGCTGTTGTTCATATTCAAATGCTGTTTCCTGGGTATGTGCAAGGCATGAGGTCGAGGGAAGAGGCCATTTAGGAAGTCTTGTCCAGATGGAGTTCTGAATTCAAACAGGCTGCTCCGTTCGGGCACTGTTCTGCCAGGTCAGACAAGGCAGCACTCCAGGCAGAAAGGCGCCCATGCCACCACGGGTCAGGTTGGTTACAGTCTGCTAAATCCAACTTGGAAAATTCCTGGAGATTTGGGAGCCGTGCCTGGGAAGAATGGAGTTTGGAGTGGGAAGGGAAGCTCAGCAGGCCTCTGGTGCCATAGAGTCCACCTTCCACAGCTGTCCTTTCCTCCAACGGACCAGATATCTGCCGTCTAGAGGTCAGCTGTAATCCTGGGAGAGAGCTCCAGCCCCTACCTGGAGGCTGCTAACCAGAGCAGCCATGCCAGCCAAGGGGGACAAATGTTGAACTGGATGGGCCAAAGGGGTGACCTATTATAAAGTGGTTTCATAGGTGTACTGGAAGCCTATTGCTGCTTCTGGGTCAGCCATCGCCATGCCTGCATAAAGTCCCCGGAGACTCTATTTCAAGGATCTAGTAAAAGTTCTCTGCCTGAGCAGTCTCGATAGATCTGTAGTCTTAACTTTGGCTGATTCTGCATGGGCCAAAAACAGTGGTGTGAAAACAGTATAAACCCCTTTACGCTGTTTTAAACCCTTTTACACCATTTTCACACCATTTTCACACTGCTGTTTTTGGCCCTTGTGGAATCAGCCTATGGGTAAGACAGTTTCATCCATTCCTGGCTCCTGGGTGGGTTGTTTTACCCAAGTAGTTCTTGATCCAGACAAGCCCCTCCCCCCACGAAAACAATACTTCGCCCCGTTCCTTCTATATTTGAGAGGCAGGACATACATTTGCATGTGGTACAGCCAGGATTGTGTGCGAGTCATGATTTCAAAAAAATGTGCTGGAAAAGCACAGAATGAGCTATTGGAGAGAGAATTTAACTTCCTATTAGCCAAAAGATAGGTCACATCTTTCCCAGCTACATCCTCAGATCTGGTTTCAAACAGTAGCCAGGTTGGTCTGTGAACTGCTAGGTGCAAGTCCGTTAGCACTTTAGAGAACACAAAGAAGCTTTAGAGAGCCAAAACCATGAAAAGGGGAACATGAATCTCCCACAAAGCTTTAAGAGTGTCAGCTAATAAATATTTTAAATAAATCAACAATATTTTGTATTATTTAAGACAGCAGAATAAATTATTTTCTCTGCTTTTTGGAGCTGTCACTTTAACAATTCTCTTCCCATATTTTGTCCCGATATTACAAACATTACAAAGATTTTAAAAAATAACAGTTTCTCTAGATTTATTACTCTTTAAATTTTTTTTGAAATTTTTATTTTGATCTTGCAACAAAAAAAAATAGTATCTTGGGTCTTATCAACCCCAAACGCATAGTTGGACACCAAGATGAAGACCCTACAAGAATGTATAAAAAGCTCTGTGATCTTGCAAACGGCAGCTACAGGAAAAATGGTTGTCCGCAGCACATGTAAAAGTGTATTTGGCTTTGCTGGCCTCAAAAACATATATTTGGGACACCAGCATCCTATGTGGATTTTAAAGATCAAAATAAACATATCCATGTGGTTGCCAGCTCTCAGTTAGGAAACACCTCAATAGGGTAGAATGCCATGGAGTTGACCTCTCCAGAGGAACTGATATTGGTCACATGGAGGTCAATTTTAATAGCAGGAGATTTCCAGGTGCCACCTGGAGGTTGGTAACTCTACGTATGGTAACTACTATCTTGGAAAGTGGTTGGATATAGGAAAAACATTCTCATATATAGAAAATGTCAAACCAGTCTAGTAGCTGGATAGGATGCCTAGTGGTTAGAGGAGGTCTTCTCAGTATCCTGAGAGGAAAGGCATAATTCCCCCATATACTCCTTTCCCTCTTCTCTTACAAGCAGCACCTGAGCAAAATATGCATGTTAGTAATAATGTCAGAAATCAGACAAAATGATGCAAACAAGAGAAATCCCACATTTTCGCCTCTCTAGGAAAAGTCACAGAATGCAAAGAGCCCCACCTGTGGCTTTGCTTTTACCTTCTGCTGCCGTTTCACCTCCTCTTTCAGCCTCAGCAAGAACTCTTCCACCAGGGTCACTGCCTTGGCACCAGTTTTGGGGCCTTGTTCCCTGACCCAGCTCTGCATTTCCTGGGGCAGGATGCTCAGGAACTGCTCCAAGATCAGTAAGTCCAGGATCTGCTCCTTGGTGCGCCTCTCTGGCCTGAGCCACTGACAGCAAAGCTCCCGCAGTTGGCTCAGTATCTTTCCAGGCTCTTTGGCTTCCTGGTAGACAAACTGCCTGAAGCGCTGGCGCCATATCTCTGCGTTGGCGGCATCTTCCACATCTAGACACTCTTCCTTTACTATCTCAGAAGGATCCATCCTCTTGTAGGCCAAACTGACTCCTCCATTGCAGCCTGGGTGGGTGGGTGTTCCGTGATATTCTGTAGGCTGACAATGGACCTCAGGTATGCCGTTCAAAGACGCTTGAATTCCCCTCATCTCCTCCTCTGTCTGGGGTGGGGGCACTGGTAAGTTGGGGGGGCACCCTGACTGAGGGGACTCCACCGTCTTCAGGAACTCCCGCCATTGTACCTCCCAGGTATGTTGTAGTCCATCTCCCGGCTCTTGCTTCACCTTTTGCGGAATCGCCTCCGTCAGGAACTCTCCAATGGTCCCAACCTGGAGAATCAGAGGTTCCCTAATGCTTTTGTCCAAACACTCCCCAGGTTCAAGTCCTACCAAATCCTGTTCTTCCATATCAATCCTAAAACAGAACTGGAAACGAATACTCATTAAGTGCAGCCCTTGACAAAATGAATCGAAAACATCCAGACAAAATGAATCAAAAACATCCACGGGACACAGTGTGTAACAGACTTCCCTCTGATACACCTCTGAAGATGCCAGCCACAGAGGCAGGCGAAACGTTAGGAACAAGATCTACCAGACCACGGACACACAGCCCGGAAAACCCACCACAACCAGTTGAATCCGGCCGTGAAAGCCTTCGACAAACCTGATTTTTGTTTGTTTCAGTGTATAAAAGACTTGCTTTGGCAGAATTCTACAGAGAAACACCTAGTGGGCGTGAGCCCCATTTCTCTCGTCAGCAAATAATGAAGCTTTATCTCTGGAAGTTTTGATGGCCCATGATTTAGCTTTTTGCTTAACGTGAAGCGCCTGTGATCCAGTGGTGGGTGTCTGCTTAGCATATGGAAGGTCCAAGGAACAGCCATAATGGAAGCTTACTGGGGGTCCCTGGGGCAGTTGCACACTTTCAATCTAACCCAGGGGTAGGGAACCTGCGGCTCTCCAGATGTTCAGGATCTACAATTCCCATCAGCCCCTACCAGCATGGCCAATTGGCCATGCTGACAGAGGCTGATGGGAATTGTAGTTCCTGAACATCTGGAGAGCCGCAGGTTCCCTATCCCTGATCTAACCTATCCAACAGAGCTATTGTTGTAAGGACAAAATGGAGGAGAAAACAGTGTATGCCTCTCTGCAGATGATGGTGGGGAGAAAGGTAGAGCCCAAAGTAATTAAATGAATCAGTAATACACACTGATCGGCAGCAGGTTTCAAACAGTGGCTTTTTCCAGCCCTGCACCCTTTTCTACAGGAATTGAACTCAGAACTTTCTGTGTGCAAAGTTTGTGCTGTAGCACCAAGCCAAGCCTCCCCTCCACCCACCCTCTGTGGAGCTCAGGCTAGCCCCTGATGAAAACACATCAATGGTCCAGGTATCAGCAGCTATCTGGCATGGTAACCCAAAACAGAGCCTCACTATCCAAAGGCAGCATACCTTTGAACACTAGGTGCCTTCTCCAGGCAGTTCCTAATAGCTAACCTCTAAACAGATTTTCCCATGAAGTTTCCCCTGCTCATCTTTGGCCAAAAGCTCAAATTTCACTCACCTCTCCTGCAGCCCTTCCAAAGAGTCTCCCTGCTGCAAACAGGGACGCGGAGGCGGAGCCTGAAAGGACAGCAACAGAGAGAAAATGCAAAGAGAGGATTCCCGACCGGTCTAGGCACAAAGAACTTCCTTGTATTAACTCTTAGGGCACCCAGCAACCTTCATGTGCGCTTCTTGCTAGAATTATTTTTCTTTGTTTTTTCTAGTGAGGTGTACACCAAACCACATACAAAGACTTCACAAAGAGAGGGGAGATTATTTTAGTTAGCAGTATCTCTATGCAGGTAATTCAAATGATGGGACGGGGATTTGGGGGGGGGGGAAGGGGGTGGTTGGAAAAGGAATGACAGGAATGAGAAAGAATGGGGGAGGCTGGAAAGCCCATTTAAAATAATGGGAACTTAGGCTCCTTCCGCACATGCGGAATAATACACTTTCAATCCAATTCCACAATTGTTTGCAAGTGGATTTTGCTATTCAGCACAGCTTCAAAGTGCATTGAAAGTGGACTGAAAGTTCTGCCTGCGCGGAAAGGGTCTAGGAATGCCAATGGACTTGTATGCCCTCCATTGAAATCCATTACAGCACGAAAAAGGTGGCAAAGAAAATGTGAAATGGATTTCAAGGAAAAGTCAAGATGGAGAGGTAGCCACTCCCCCAGTGCCAGTCTGGGTTGGCAAACTTAATACAGGCTCACAAGCTGAGGCAACACCCCCCCCCCCAAGAGCCAATTTGGGCTTGTGAGCCACTGTGGGCTTGCCAGCTGAGGTAGCCACCTCCCAGTGCCATTCTGGGCTGGAGAACCTAATGTGGGCTCACCAGCTAGGGCAGCCATCACCTCCAGTGCCAACCACCTCCCCCAAAGGTGACCTTGCCATCTGAGGCAGCCACTGTCCCCCAGTACTGATTTGGGCTAGTGAGTCTGCTGGGAGGCTCACGGGTGCTATGGTTTGTTTAATAGAAGAAGAAGAAGAAGAAGAGTTTGGATTTATATCCCCCCTTTCTCTCCTGCAGGAGACTCAAAGGGGCTGACAACAAACACCCTGTGAGGTGGGTGGGGCTGAGAGAGCTCCGAGAAGCTGTGACTAGCCCAAGGTCACCCAGCTGGCGTGTGTCGGAGTGTACAGGCTAATCTGAATTCCCCAGATAAGCCTCCACAGCTCGGGCGGCAGAGCTGGGAATCAAACCCGGTTCCTCCAGATTAGATACACGAGCTCTTAACCTCCTACGCCACTGCTGCTCCTTTCCGGGCCGTTCAATTGTGTTTCAAAGGCATGCTGGCCTGGAAAGGGTTAATAAATGTGTGGTTGTTCTGGCTTTTGAGTCTTAAAATATTGTTCTGAAGTGTGACTTTAACGAGTGCCACTATTTTTTTTTTTTGGTCATGTTTGTTTAATTCTTGTTCTGGGCAGTTCTGTAGTGTTCCGGGGGATTTTGGTCTGGAAAGGGTTAATAGACGCATGTTGTCTCCATGTTTTAATTTCTAAAATATTGTTCTGGAATGTCTTTAACACATGCCGTTGTTTTTTGTGTTCCTATTGTTTAATGCCCATTCCGTGCCATTCTGTGGTGTTCTGGAGGTATTTCCACCTGAACAGGGTTAATAGATGTCTGTTCATGCCACTGTTTTTTGTGGTCCTATTATTTGTTTAATACCTGTTCTGGGCTGATTTGTAATGTTCCAAAGGCACTTTGGTCTGGAAAAGGTTAATAAATGCAGGTTCTCTTTGCATTTTGATTTCAGGTGAAACATTAGGAACAAAATCCACCAGACCATGGCCACACAGCCCAGAAAATCCACCAGAACCAGTTTATTACATCAAGTGTTTCAAATGTACCTTGAATGGCATTGTGATTAACATCACAAGGTTGCAGAATGAATGGTTCTCCGCAGAAAGGAAGGAGGGAAGAGGTGCAAATTCGAGTGCCTTTTCAAGGATGCTGGAGTCTCCCAGGAGACTTTCAGACTTCCTCCTATACTCAGAGGTGGGATCCAGCAAGTTCTCACCAGTTCCCGAGAGTGGGTTACTAATTATTGGTGTGTGCCGAGAGGGAGTTACTAATTGGGTCTGCTTTTCCATTAGAAATTCCATTAGGTCCAAAAATCATAAAGTCCTGTTGTTTCCTATGTGGCTGGTTAGTGAAGGTAGAAAACGGGATAATTCTCCCTGTTGGGCTGTTTTAAAAACATGTTTTAGAAATATGGTTAAATTCCTTGTTTAAGGAAAGTATCCTTCTTTTGATTTCTAGAAACAAAATTAAGTATTTGAAAGTATGAAGTATTTGACAGGCAGTCAATTAGAGGAGAAGTAGTGGTTTCTGTTGGCAGTAGACGATAGGACTTGCTATAATGAGTTTAAATTATGGACAGAAAGATACCAGCTGGAAATTAGGAACTTTTTTTTACAGTAAGAGTTTTTTACAGTAACAGAGAAATTATTAATGCCCCGCCCCCAGAATGCCCGGCCACGCCCCCGTCATGCCCTGCCCAGCCCCACTGGCGCTACGCCACTGTTTGACTCCCACCACCATGGGAACCTGTTACAAAAATTTTTGAATTCCACCACTGCCTATACTGTAATGCTGACAAAGGTCCTTTGACACCCACTGAAATATGAATGTGTTGTTGTTTTGTGCTTTTACCAGTTTCCTCTGTCAAAAGGAAATAGCTGACCTAGGTCCTTATTTTAAT
Source organism: Sphaerodactylus townsendi (assembly GCF_021028975.2). Taxonomy (NCBI): domain Eukaryota; kingdom Metazoa; phylum Chordata; class Lepidosauria; order Squamata; family Sphaerodactylidae; genus Sphaerodactylus; species Sphaerodactylus townsendi. The sequence goes on from NC_059427.1 coordinate 12,764,495, forward strand.
ATTAAAATCCACACCTACAGGTGCTTAAGTCCAACCTGTTTTAGTACATGGGTCACATGAAGAAGGATTCACATGTTTAATATGTAATGGACAGGTCAATTTCTGATGTCATCAATGAGGTACTGAAGGTGTTTTATTTCTAATGTGAAAACATCTATATAAGCTGTAACTGTTGAATTCATTGCTTCTGCCTCCTGAACTACCTTGTTTCGGTGTTTTTTGCTGCAGCTAAAATAAAAACCTTCTATTTATTCACCTTCACATATTGCCTCTAAAATGTTACTGGCTTGGAACTTTGGGGTTCAATAACTGTTATTAAAAATGGCATAACAAGGTTTTGTTTGTAAAGTAAATGCATATTGGCTCTTTCTCACAAACAGGTATAAGTCCATACATCCAGAGTGTATACAGTTTCACTGTAACTTGTGAACAAGATCCACCAGACCACAGCCACACAGCCCGGAAGACCCACCACAACGAGGGCTACTGTGTTTCAGAAATATTGCTTCCCTTAAGTTTCTTTCCAGAATTCCCAGGAACACTGATTGAATGCTAGTGCTCTTACACAACAGTGTGGTGTGTGTTTACATGAACACACCTGTGTTGATATTTTTAGATGAACTGCAGATTCACATATGAAGGTATTTTCACATGTCGCTGAATGTTACATTTATTGTTTTAAGCTGACAAGAGAAAACTGCCAATAAGTACATGAAGAAAAAAATGAGTAATCCAAGGCAAGTGAAACTCAGAGAGAGATAAAATCCAAGAACATGGTTTATAATGGTCTTCTTGACATCTGAGTCCGGAAAACTCAATTTTGGAAATCATAAAACATCAACCATAAGGGTAACTTTAATTTCACTGTCTGACACTCACACAAAAGGATCCTTCCCTTATTTAACTATGTATTGCATCAACATTGAGGTTACTGTAGATGCTGTAGAGGAATTTCTAAGTTCTCTCAGACGTACCTCAGGGATGTCTTGTGGAAATTTTGTCCTTCCTGATCTAAACACAGAAATCACCTCCCTTTACATGAAGAATGGAAACCTTGGCCCCTTCCGCACATGCAAAATAATGCGTTTTCAAACCACTTTCACAACTGCAAGTGGATTTTGCCATTCCGCACAGCTTCAAAGAGCATTGAAAGCAGTTTGAAAGTGCATTATTCTGCATGTGCGGAATGAGCCCTTCTTTCACATGGAGAATGGAAACATCATATTAAACTTTTTTTGACTGGCTTTCCACAAGCCCTGCTCTGGCAGTCTAATTTGTAAAGTCTTGATTGGTGGGCCTTTAGCCTTTCACCTTCCTTCCCTATTTGTGTGCTACATATCTACATAAAGAATGCATTGTAGGACTGCAGAGTTCAGAAACCACCTGGGACATTTTTGCCTTACCTGTTCTTACCAGTGGAATCCCCACAGTCATTTAATCACGTGATATTCACACAAAATATCCAGGTTTCAGCAAGAACTCCCCACTTCCTGATCCCCGAACACGGATTCATCCCGGTTCTGGTGCTCCCTCTCCCCCTTATAACATGTTTTTAAAGAACCTGCATGTAAGTGCACTTTTTAAAGAACTGTTTTAGTTTTCAGCCTGAATGGAATTTTAAAAAATGGAGAGAATATCATCTTGAATGCTCCCTTATATCAAAATATAGAAAACTAGAAGGCAAACAAGGGGGGGGGGGGGCTTTTCTCCCTGCTGTGGGAATTTTCTATCTGAATTAAATTTAAACTTTTAAAAATCTTATGCAAAGAAACATCCAAAACCATAACCCTGCAGTCAGAGTTATAGCAGTCTACTCAACCACGTCATTCTTCCACATGTGTGAATCCAGCCTAACGCTCTGATCATGCTTTCAGTGCTGGACATTTTAGCAGCTTCTCTCCGGTGTGCACCCTTTGATGCTTCCTAAGGTCTGAGCTGGAAGTGAAGCTTTTCACACACTGGGAGCACTTGTATGGTTTCTCCCCGGTGTGAGTTCTCTCATGTATGACTAGATGTGTCCTCTGACTGAAACTCTGCCCACAGTTTGCACAGTGATATGGTTTCTCTCCTGTGTGCACCCGTCTGTGCATGATGAGAGTTGTCCTTGTGCCAAAATACTTTCCACACTCTGAGCATTCATAGGGCTTCTCTCCTGTGTGGGTTCTCTTGTGGGAAATGAGTGATGCAATCTGATTGAAGCTTCGGCCACAGTCTGTGCAATGGTAGGGCTTCTCACCTGTGTGGATCCTTTTGTGCCTTATAAGCTGAGAGTTAATGCTGAAGCTTTTCCCACAGTCAGAACACTTGTAGGGTTTTTCGCCAGTGTGGGTCCTGTTGTGCGTAACGAGTGAGGACTTCCAGCCAAAGCTTTTGCCGCACTTTAAGCAGTGATATGGTTTGTCTCTTGTAGAACTCCCTTTGGGCACAAGAGATGCTCCATTTTGGCATGTTTTCCCACACAGTGTGCATGTATAAAAGTCTTCTATTTGCGTTGCCTGATTTTTTGGTTCATCAGAACTCCAATGGAGGTTTTTACACTCTGTGCATGAGTTTCTTCTCTTATGTTTGAGAATACCCTCTTTCACTGTAGTGCCATGTAAACTTTTGTCAACCCCTGCACAAAGCAAAACAGTCCTTTCTGAAGGGTCTCCATCTTGTATTTTTAATCCCTGCCGATGTAAAGACACTTCTTTCTCATCACGAAATATGAAGGTATTCCCTTTGGCTTTTCCCAACGATGTCTCATTGAGTTCGTCTGGCTCAGATCTTTGCAGCGCATTAACTGAAGGATTAAATGGAAAGATTTATTGGCTGGGGGGCAGAAAACTTATCTACAGCTACCAGCATAAAATAAAGCAAGAATGGCTAAGCCCCAAAAGCAACAGAGAGGATACTCATTTACCTTTCAGGACCTCACCCAGCAAGCAAACCCCCTCTTCCTTTTCTGAGAGGCGCTGTACCTTCACCATCTCCTGAGGATCCTGCTCTGAAAGGGGGGAGTTAACAGTCACCTCTTCGAAAGGGTCCAGACTCTGAAAGAACCGCAGGAATAGAATTGAGGAGCAGGCTACGACATCTCACCTCTGCTGCAACTCCCTCAGTGGTTAGAAAAAAAACCCTATTTTGCCTCAGCAACTTGCAGCCTGAAGACAGTAACGGTGGCCTGACCTACAAGGGCTGTTGTGAGTATTACTGTTGTGAGGATTTAGGGGGGGGGGTCACCTGTTCTGGTGGGGCTTGGGGATCTCCTGGAATTACAACTGACCTCCAGCCAACAGGGATCCGTTTGCCTAGAGAAAATGGCTGCTTAGGAGGGGAAACTATGGCCGTTTCCACACGGCCACGCTGGGGGGTGCATTGGCGTATACAACGCCGACACGCACACCCCGGGACCGTTTGCACGAACGGTCCCGGTAAAGGCAGGGAAGACGGCGCAGCACTGCGCCGTGGTCCGAACAACGTACTTTCCCTGCGACCTTCCAGCGCGTCACCCAGGCCAGGGGACATGCCCCCTGCCCTGCGTGACAGCTCTGGAGTCGCAGGGCAGGGGGGGCGTGTCCCCAGACCTGGGCGACATGCCGGAAGGTCGCAGGGAAGGTAAGTCATTTGGGAAAGGGGGGGGGGGGATGACACCTTCCAGTCACTGCCGTTCGCACAGCAGCAGCTGGAAGCCGCTGCTTCCAGAAAACCTCGCTTGGGGAGCGAGGTTTGGAAACAGCAGCTTTGCGCTGCTGGGGGGGAGTGAGGGTGGCGCGACTGCGATGCAGCTGCGCCCCCCATGCGAACAGCTCCCTAGGGACGGCATTTTTGTGATTGGCCCGGGCGGAAAGGGCCTATGTGACACTATATCCTGCTGAGATCCTTTCCGCCTCCAGACCCCGCCCTACTGGGTTCCACCTCCAAATCTCCAGCAATGTGCCAAGCCAGCATTGGCAATTCTATCAAGATTGGGTTGTGCTACCATTGAAGAAACTGTTCTGCCATCTGGAGGTGCTCTTGGCCCCTGGCCTACTGCTGAATAACCCTTTTGCCCCTTGGACTGCTTAGCCAGCTGCAGCCTTTCCTGACAGAAAAGATTGCTACAAATGCACTCTACTTGGGGCTGACAATGAGATATGTTTGGAAACTTCAGTTGATGCAGAATGCTGTAGGCGGGATGTTGACATATTACTCCAATCATGACACATCTCCACTGTCTTCTAACTTGCTTTCACACACAATTCAAGGTGCTGGTTTAGACCTTCAGAGCCCTAAACCACTGGGACTAGCCTGCCTACATCCTTATGAATCTGACTGATCATTACGGCCATCTTCCAGGGTCTTATGGCCATCTTTCCAGGGTGGAAACCCCTGAGAGGTTGTGGCACTAAACCCTCTCCCTCGGGAGATTCATCTGTCCCCTTCTGTTGCCATCTTCTGTCAATGGGTCAAGACAGCCTGTTTCATTGGGTGTTTCCTCAACGATCACTCCTTCCTGTCCAATGTTTTAATTGCTGTTTTTATGGTGTTGAATGCATTTTAGCTTTGTTAAGATGGTTGTAATGATCTTCGTTGGCTTTAAAGTGGTGACCTAGAAAGACATGTGGATGGCTGAAAGTGAAGGCTGTGATCTAATCTACGGTAATAGCTGTGATCTAATATTTTTCCCAACCTACATCACAAGGTTGTTGTGAAGATACAATGGCAAGGGGAGAGCCACATGTGCCACCCTGAACTACTTGGAGGAATTTGAGCTAGCCTACAGTCCTAGTTACAGGAGCTGGGGGTAAGGAGACTCGACATGTATATTACATTTTAGGCACAAAGTTCTTTAGCACCAGCATTGAAACTGCCCTCTGGGCCTTTTACAGTCACTCATAAGAACATAAGAACATAAGAACTAGCCTGCTGGATCAGACCAGAGTCCATCTAATCCAGCACTCTGCTACTCGCAGTGGCCCACCAGGTGCCTTTGGGAGCTCACAGGCAGGATGTGAAAGCAATGGCCTGCTGCTGCTCCTGAGCACCTGGTCTGCTAAGGCATTTGCAATCTCAGATCAAAGAGGATCAAGATTGGTAGCCAGAGATCGACTTCTCCTCCATAAATCTGTCCAAGCCCCTTTTAAAGCTATCCAGGTTAGTGGCCATCACCACCTCCTGTGGCAGCATATTCCAAACACCAATCACACGTTGCGTGAAGAAGTGTTTCCTTTTATTAGTCCTAATTCTTCCCCCCAGCATTTTCAATGAATGTCCCCTGGTTCACTCACCATTGCTTCTCCTCTCTTAACCTCTTCCAGTCCTGGTAAGAATGCTTCGGCCAGAGCCACTGCCTGGGCGCACGTCTCAGGGCCTTGTTCCCTCACCCAGCACTGCATTTCTTGGGGGAGGATGGTCAAGAACTGCTCCAAGATCAGCATCTCCAGTATCTGCTCTTTGCTGCGGCTTTCCGGCTTCAACCACTTGTGACAAAGTTCTTGGAGACGGCTGAAGGCATCTCGGGGTCCTTCAGCCTCCTGGTAGCAGAACCGCCTGAAGAGCTGGCGTTGGAACTCTGAGCTGCCACCATCTTCCTCCTCCTCTGGAATCTCTTCTTTCACTTTCACAGGATTTAGGCCACAGTAGGCCTCTTGTGGTTCACAGCCTGGGACGAATTGTGTTACATGGTCCCCTGTTGGGCGCTGGCTGGAAACAGCTGCTCCCTTGACGGAAACAGGAAGTTCCTTACTGTCCTCCCCTGGTGTGTGCTTAGGAGGCTGTGGGTTTTTCAATCCTGTGGTAGGGGATTTCACTATCTTTAGGAACTTCTGCCATTGGGCTTCCTGGCATTGCTGCCCTCCCTCGGGCTCCTGTTTCATTTGCTGTGGGTCTATCAGACACTCTCTCCCCCTTCCAGTTTGGACCTCTCTTCTGATTAGCTCCAACCTCTCCTCTTCTTTGCATCCGGTTGGGACCTGCTCCTCCATCTTTATTCGCAGCTCAAGTTCCTACACTGGAAATTCAACAAATGCCAAGTGACAGTCAGTGTGGTGTAGATGCTTGAGACTTTTAAGAACTTGAGGAGATCTGGGTTTGAATCTGCACTTGGCCAAGAAATTCACTGATGTGACTGTGCGCCAGTCACTTGCACTTATATCTCTAGGTTGTTGTGAGGATATGAAGGGCAAAACCATGTTCATCATCCTACTCTCCCGAGAGGAAGGGGGGATATAAATGGCTGCCTACCAAATCAACTAACCATTCTGGTTTTTCCAAGGGCCAAGCTGCAGGGGACGAAGGGATCTGCTCATATTTACACACCCAGTTGTGTCTGAAGAAAGGGAAGAGTATTTTTAAGCAAGCGAGCATGTGGGTGAGGGGAACTAATTTCTCCTTCCTCCCTGTCCTACCTTACTTTGTCCTGGTGTTTGCAGTTTTTTTCTTGCAGTTTTTTTTTCTGGCATTGAAACTGGAGGTGAGGTAGGCTGGGAAGGAAATGGAGGGATGTATCCAGTCATCCTTTACACAGCCTTAGTCCTGCCTAATGAGACTTCCTCCAACTAAAGAGCTACTTAATTTGGAGGAAGGCTCTTCAGATGGGTTTAGGCCAGTGACGGTGAACCTTTTCGAGACCGAGTGCCCAAATTGTGACCCAAGACCCACTTATTTATCGCAAAGTGCCAACACGGCAATTTAACCTGAATACTGAGGTTTTAGTTTAGAAAAAGCGGTTGGCTCCGAGGCGCGCATTACTCGGGAGTAACCTTAATGGTAGTTGGTGGCTTTGCTTTGAAGCAACCGTGAAACTCTTCCAATGGGTGAATCACGACCCTAGGAGGGTTTACTCAGAAGCATGCCCCATTGCCAGCAACCGAGCTTACTCCCAGGTAAAGGATCACGCTTTAGTTCTTCGCATAAAAATCAGTGGGGTTTAACAGCGCTTAACAGGGTTACCTACACTGCTTCCCCAAAACTATGTCTTAGGTTTAATGCTAATAATTGAGCCCAGTGGCCCAGGCCAGCCTAGATGTGTGTGAGGTGGGGGGTGGGGGCGACTCTGTTTGTGTGTGCCCACAGAGAGGGCTCTGAGTGCCACCTCTGGCACCTGTGCCATAGGTTCGCCACCACTGGTTTAGGCTTATGGCGAAAATCTTTCTCTTCACCCAGGCGTTGGCTAGTCTCCCTGGAAACCCCCTCTACAGCTACTGGTCTGTGGGGTGTGTGTGTGCGTGTCTGGGGATTGGGATTAATTTTATGCAGTTTTTGTTGTTTTGTTTTAATTGTCATAGTTTGTGATCTTTTACTGTGATCTTTTATTGTTTTAACCTGTGTAGGCTGCCTAGAGGCTTTGGAATAAGCCGACGAATAAATATTTTTAAATAAACTGAAAAAGAAAGGTGCTGAGGTATTATATATACACACACACACACACACACACATTATATGTATGTGTGTGTGTGTGTGTGTGTGTGTGTGTGTGTGTGTGTGTGTGTGTGTGTGTGTGTGTGTGTGTGTGTGTGTGTGTGTATGGATCTTAAGGACCTCAGACGGTGTCTTTTTCATTTGGGAAAAAATCAGACACATAAGGCCATATGAAGAGTCTAGCCATGATGATCACAATGTCAGATGCTGAGGACAAACAGCTAAAGGAAAGATTGGATGTCACCTTCATGGTCTAAATGGCCTCTAAATGGCATCTGTTCAGAAATTGGATGGTTTTAAAATATTTCTGTGTCTGTCTAATGCTCTTATCCCACATGGTCTGCTCGATACACTTAAAAGTGAGATAAAAAATAAAATAAAAATGAGGGTGGATGGTGGATCCTTGGGTTGATCAGATGTGGTTATCAACAGCCTTTGTTAAAAGTGTATTGGCTGTAATCTGAGCACAAAACTCTCCTTCCATCCTCTCCAGGTTTCTTGTTTATTTTGAGTTTTTTAAAGCATTTTTTTTCCTCTTTTTTGGATGGAATGGGGTGAGCAAGTTCCCACCAAGACAGTCTGCAAAGACGTCTGGGGAGTTAATTTCTATTAGCAACCTGGCTCACTTTGTTCCTCCCATCCCATCCCCTTCTCAGTTTCTTTTTGCATTTTCATTCCCTCTGCCTGGTCCATTTTCCCATTCCTTTCCAAAATGCATATGCCATGGGATTCCATGTGTGTGTGTGTCTCTTGTTCAAAATCCCCTCTTATCTTACCTCTCCCAGACAAAGCATCTGGAAATCTGCAATCCCAGTGTTCTGGAAGGGTGGGGAAACCTCTTTCCTCCATCTAAACAAGAGGAGGTGACAGGAAGAAGAAATTCCCTAGATCTCCAATATGCAGGCCTGTCTAGGAAAGCAATCTCTGTCAGTTTAACTCTTTAAGTTTCTTAGTGGGGAAATAAGACCCCCAAGAGGTAATTCTGTGGCTTGGATACAACTGGAAAATGAATGGTTTAATTTCTACCTATTAAGCTGAGGCTTGGTTTTATATTACTCCTTTATACAGTAAGCAACAGAAGTTCTGGTCTGTGCCCCACAGAGCTTACAGTCTAACATGCAGTTAAGGCAAAGGGGTGATACAACAGGAGAAGAAGAATGTGGTGATAAGGATGAATGCGGGTCAGTAATGAAGACTAAGATCAAAGGCTTCAAGGAAGAGGTGGCTTTTGTGGATAGATTTGAAGGAGGCAAGAAAGGTGAATGTGAGCGAGCTTCTCCAGAGCCACCATTTTTCCTGCAGCTTTTTAGAAGGACCTGGCTACTGTACATGCATAGGGTGCGAGAGTACATGCACTTTGCACATGCACACTGGGAAGAATAACGTGACAGACAGGACCTTTCGCTTGGAATTGGGGTGTCCTCAGCCATGGTCTCTCTCCCCACTACTCCTGCGGAGAATGTGGGCTCAGATTTCCAGATCTAATTTCTGCTCTCATGATTGCCATGTCAATCCAACAAAGAAGCTACCCGTTTAGTATCTGTGCCCAAGGAAGGTTTCTACTAACTTTTGCATCTCCTATTCCCTTACTGTGATATAATTCCCCTCAATGATCCAACACGCTGTTTTCCTGTCTCTCCTGCTACTGTCTCCAGTTATGGCTGCCAACCTCTAGGTAAGGCCTGGAGACCTTCCGTAATTAGACCTGATCTCCAGGCATCAGAGAACAATTCCCCTGGGCCCCTTCCGCACATGCAAAATAATGCGTTTTCAAACCATTTTCACAACTGTTTGCAAGTGGATTTTGCCATTCCGCAAATGGCTGCTTTGGAGGGTGGACTCGATGGTGTTATACCCCACTGAGGTCCCTCTTTAGCCCAACCCATCCTTCCTCAGGCGCCACCCCCAAATTCTCCAGGTATTTTCCAACCTAGAGTTGGGAAGCCTATAGTTGCCCATGACAGTATAACACCAGGGTTTAGGATGTCAGAGTGCTGGAGAAAAGGAAGAAAAGGGAAACCCCATCAATCAAGGGGCTGGAATACTTTTTCTGTGAGAAGTGTGAGGCTTTGCAGTAGAGAGATGTGAAATGATACAGGTTTAAAGAACGATTCACAGGCATCCCAGGGGCTACCGATGCAGGGAAAGAAAGATTTCCTCACTACCATTGGACTTGGGAGCCAAAACTAATGCTACTAGGGACACAACTTTCAGGTTGCCAATGAAGAAATTGAAATTCTTAAAAGATTTTCTATTCCTTGGCTCCATCTTCAACCGAAAGGGAAAGTGCAACAAAGAAATCAGAAGGAAGCCAAGATTGAGGAAAGCAGCCATGAAAGAGCTGGAAGGTGTGTAAAGGGAGCGGACAGCTACAGTGGCAGCAAATTTCTGAATACTAGTGTTGGGAAGCAGCAGTGTAAGTCAGAAGTTACTTGATGGCACTTACACACATAAATCCTGTCAAATTAGGCCAGTGAGCGTAGTATAGTGGTTAGGGGTGGCGGAGTCTTATCTGGAGAACCAGGTTTGATTTTCCACTCCTCCACACAAAGCCTGCAGTGCTGGGTGGCCTTCACAGTTCTCTCAGAATTCTCTCTGCCTCGCCTACCTCACAAGGTGTCTGATGTGGGGAGAGGAAGGGAAGGAGTTTGTAAGCTGCTTGAGACTCCTTACGATTGAGAAATGTGGGGTATAAATCCAAATTCTTCTGAGAAATGACAGTGCCAATTTTTTTTGGAAAAAATTAACAGCAGGTTCTGTTGCTGTACTACTCGGAAGTAACAGGGCAAGAAGCTGCAGTGGACTGGAAGGTTCAGCCGGAAGAGTAGTGCAAAGACCCACAACAGAGAAATTATGTGTCTCTTCCAGACAACGGGGGGAAATTCAATGGGGTATCGGCAGTGGTGGGATCCAAAAATTTTAGTAACAGATTCCCATGGTGGTGGGATTCAAAGTGTGGCGTAGCGCCAATGGGGCTGGGCCGGGCACAATGGGGCGTGGCCGGGCATTCCGGGGGCGGGGCATTCCTGGGCCAGGCTGTGGCAAGGACGGTCCTTGGGCGAGAAACAAATGCACGCAGGCGCAGGCTGCCACGCACGCCGGTGCACCTCCTGCTAGACTGCTTCAAGTTCTGCGCGCTACTGCTGAGAGGAGGGGCGTAACTAAGGCAAAAATCACATGGCAAAATCACCAATTAGTAACCCCCTCTCGGCACACACAAATAATTAGTAACCTACTCTTGGGAACCTGTGAGAACCTGCTGGATCCCACCTCTGGGTATCTGGGGTGGGATAAGGGGACACAAGCCTCAGGCACTACTCAGCTGGGTCACACGGGGGGCATATTAGTCTGCCCACTGCTCGCCCTGCAGAGCCCCTTTCCTGAGCCAGTGGGCAGAGACCAGGCCGGCTGGCCAGCAGCCACCCCCCCTTCCCATTGCCACACTCACCCAGTCACATCACTTTCATTTCTTGATTTTCTTTCTAGATCCTAGAGACTCCCATTGCTGGCTAGCATGGCAGTTAGTTCCATCTTTTCCAAGCAACCCAGCACAGGAAGGGGCCGCGGCTCAGTGATAGACCCCCTGCTTTCTATGCAGAAGGTCTTAAATTCAATCCCTGGCATTACTAGCTTTTTTTTTAAAAAAAAACTTATGCCGGGAAAGATTCCTCTCTGCCCAAGACCAGCTGTCTTGTGGGAAGTTATGACTCCATGACAAAAACATTTGCTTTACAGAAAGCTCTAGGTTTGGTCTTTGATATTAGGAAACAGCTTTCTTTGCCTGAGATTTTAGAGAGTTACTGCCAGTCAGAGGAGAGAAAGTCTGACCGTTTCCAGCCTAAAGGTTCTATGTAAACTCTGCCAAGGAATCATAACACAGGATACAGAAGGAAATAGGCAATAAACTTTGATCCAGCTCCCTCAGAGGATATGTGGTTATTGGTGACTGGAAGGGTCAATATTGTAAAGTTCCTTCCTCAAACAGGACTTTGGTAGGAGGGCTCATCACAAGCCCTGTTCATATGTATCAGCATACTCAATAGACATGAAAAGAAAAATCAAATGTATCCTGTACACAGATAATATGTGCATTCTCTGTAACTTGTGAACAGGGCTACTGTGTCTTGGGAGGGGATCACAAACATAATTTTTCTTCTTCCCATCTATTTCATCAGAGTTTGGCTTCTTACCAAATCAGGAAATGGAACTCTTAAAAAAATGGGGCTAGATTGTGGACAGTGAGAAAAAAACCCAAATACAGAAGCATTGCAGAATTAACTGCCTTATTAAAATACATGGCATCAACATTACTAGACTATGTTTTAAATATAATTTAAAAAGCATTTGTGGGTGTTGCAAAAGGCCAGATGACCCAATTTCTATCAGCTCTACAATTCTGTGACTGTTCTCAGAAACTGCATTAGGTTCTCTGGTAACTACTACATGGAGCAGAAGTTTGAACCTGGACAGAGAAGTTTAGACATTCTTTCTCCAGAGAAATTCTCCAGTTATTACTAGTGTATGACCCAATGCTGAACCTGAACCAGCCGTCAAGGAAAAATTCAGTTTCCCAAATTATTCAGTTTATCAACACACTACAAATTGTGAACTCTGACTGCAGCTCATTTTCCGATATCTGAGCTCTTACACAGTGGCTCTGCTGTGCAAGTTCTCCTCCATTAACAGATGTGAGCACCATCTATCACTTCTGAACTCAGTCAATTTATTTGCATATCTTCACCCTTGTGTGGATTCTCTCATGCTTAATAAGGTTAGACCGCCAACTGAAACACTTCCCACAATAAGTGCATTTATATGGCTTCTCTCCTGAGTGGATTTGCTGATGCTGGAGGAGGTCAGAGCCCCGGCCAAAACATTTACCACACTCAGAGCATTTGTATGGCTTTCCACGTTTTAGGATTCTCTGATGTCGCAGAAGGTCAGAGCGGTGGGCGAAGCTTTTCCCACAGTCTGAGCATTTGTATGGTTTCTCTCCAGTGTGAGTCCGTTCATGCGCTAAAAGGCCTGAGCTCTGACTGAAGCTCTTCCCACACTCCGCACATGTATATGGTTTCTCCCCTGTGTGGGTTCTCAAATGTCTAACAAGGGCTGTGCGTTCACAGAAGCTTTTACTGCACTCTGTGCACCGGTATGGTTTCTCCCCTGTGTGGGTTCTCTCATGGGCCAGAAGTCCTGAGCTTTGACTAAAACTCTTCCCACACTCTGTGCATTTATATGGTTTCTCTCCTGTGTGGGTCCTCTCATGTGCTGAAAGACCAGACCGTCGATGGAAGTTCTTCCCACAGTCCAGGCATATAAATGGCTTCTCACCAGTATGGGATCTCTCATGTGCCACAAGGGCTGAACTCTGACTGAAACATTTCCCACACTCCCCACATTTATAGGGCTTCTCTCCTGTATGAATTCTCTCATGTGTGGTAAGGTGAGACTTCCGGCTGAAGCTTTTTCCACACTCTGTACAGTCATAGGGTTTCTCCCCTGTGTGAGTCCTCTCATGAGCAATGAGGTGAGACTTCCGGCTGAAGCTTTTGCCACACTCTGGACAGCTGTAAGGTTTCTCTCCTGTGTGGAGCCTCCGGTGCCTGTATAGACTTGAGCTCTGCTTGAAGGTTTTCCCACAGTCCATACACATCTTCAGTCCCCCATAGTTGTAGATTCTTGCCCTGATTCTGGGTTCCTTCCGCTCCCAGCTGTCCACTTTGTAAGGTAAAACAGGAATGTCCAGTCTGTTTCTTTGGTAGCTTCCTTCATGTCTGCCTGATGCCTGGTGATTGGTGGATGTCTCCCCCATCTCATCAAATTGAGAAATGGCCCAGGTTTCTTCTCCTAAGGATGTCCCATTCAGTTCCTCAGGCTCAGAGCTTTCCAGAGGAACATGAGCCTCCTCTCTTTCACTCACCTGCCCATCACCTACAAAGATGAACAACAACAACAATATCAATTGAGGTGGGAAGAGGAAACAACAACTTCTAAATGGGAAAGTACACAACAAGGAACTTGTATGACATGAGGCATAGTTCTTTCTATAGCAGCAATACTCTTTCAGAAGCTCAAGAGTCACATGTGGCTCTCTGACATGCCCTTATGGTTCTTGCCCCACATTTTGGGAAAGCCGAGTGGAAATTCTGGTTGGCAGGTGGTTTCCACCTTGAAACATCCATCACTAAGGAACTGGAAAGCTGTAAACCTTTCTGAGGTACAGACCTCAAGCCAGGGATAGAAGTAAATGTGGCGGTTTTGATTGATGGTAATTGGGGATGTGACCTTACCTGCAAGGCTCAGACTTGGCTGATCTCGTCAGTTCTCAGAAGCTAAGCAGCGGCAGATCTGGCTAGTACTAGGTGGCAGACCAGTAAGGCAGTCTAAGAAGGTTACACAGAGACAGGCAATAGCAAACCATTTCTGAACATCTCTTGCCTTGAAAACCACATGGGATCACCATAAGTTGGCTGTGACTTCAAGGTTAAAAAAGAAGAAGTAAATGTGGTTGTCTGCTAGCCATAGAATAAATATCACTGGTCTACAGAATCTGAACCAGAGAGACTCCGTAGGGACCTAGTAGTGCTCTTGACAAAGTCACCACCTCAAAAAGGAATTTCATAGGGCTGGAAAAGATACAGAAATGGGTCAAGAAGCCAAAACACCTTACTTACAAGAACACGCTAAAAATAAAAAGTGGATTTTCAGTTCGGGAAAATAGGGGAAAGGAAAATAAAGGGGTCATGGAAAGAGAAGGCAGCAAAAATCAATTTAAGAAAGTTCTAGTGAACATAATACATAAAGATCAGACGTGTTTCCTTTCTGGAAGACATATCAAAGATAACACGAAGATAATAATCAATATATTAGAACATTTTGAACAGAAACCCGAAAGGCAATTATCTTTGATATTCTTAGATATGGAGAAAGCTTTTGATATCCTGGACTGGGATTTCTTATTGGAAGTGCTGAAGAGGAGAGGTTGTGAGGAGAGATTTATTAACTGATATACAGAGAAGAGTGGGCTAAAATTAATACATGTGGAGCTCTCTCAACTCAAAGTTTGATTGATAGGGGAGGGCACTGCAGAGGAAGGTGATGGCCAGCCACCTCCTCTTTTCATTTGCCTGGTTGCCAGAAGTTAGTTGTCACTTGATGATAAAAGTTTATGAAAATTAAACATGCTTCTGAGAACTTATTCTCCATTTCCACATAAACATTAGAATTTGAGTGTCTCTCAATCATAAAAGGCCTATTCAGAACAGAAAAAAACCCAAACATTCCATACTATGTCACAGAGAGAACCACATCTTACTGTGACCTGCCTCTGAAGATGCCAGCCATAGATGCAGGAAAATGTTAAGAGCTAAAACTACAAGACCACGGCCACACAGCCAGGAAATCCCAGAGCAGCCAGACTCCCACCCCCACAAAAAACCACCCACTGTCTATAACAACACATAAGTAACCTATGGAACTCACTGCCACTGCATGCAATGATAGCCTCTAGTTGAGAGGGCTTTAAAAGAGGATTAGATAAATTCATGGAAGAGATGTCTGTCAAAGCACACAGTGTATGTCAAAGTCAAGAAAGAGAGATGAAAACTCCATGGCAAGAGATAGAGAACATTTGCTGTGGGGCAAAACCAGCAGAAAGACATCCGACTGACCACTGTGGGTGAAAAGATGCTGCACTAGATGGATCCTTGGACTGATTTTCCTTACACTTTGGTTAAGATTCCTAAGACACACAACAGACCATCTAGATAGCACGTAGACCTCAAGATACTTCATTTTGGAGACTAAGCAAATACTAACCCCGTGAAATGGTGTCCTCATCTTCTTCCCGATTAAATCTTGATTCCTGTTCAGCATCTGAGGGAGCCTGCTCCGGGTCTGAAAGGCTTGCAGCTGCCACCTGTGAGAAGCAGAGATACAGGATACCAGCATTTGTTCCAACTGTATGTTGAGAGTGGTGCCTGAGAACGTTGAGACTTGAGCAATGAAGGTACCCAAGTGAGTATAATGCCATAAAGTCCATCCTCCAAAGCAATTGTTTCCTCCAAGTGAACTGATCTCTGTTGTTTGGACATCAAGTGTAATTCTGGGACATCAAGCCCCATTTGGAGATAGGCAACCCTACATCTCCAGCACTCCCAGTATGTTCCGTATGAACAAACAAAGTGGAGAGCCACAGCTAACGCAAGCCCTGGGCAACCGAGCATCAATCTGGCAGCTTAAGGCCTTCTGTACCCTAGTGTCCTGCAGGAGGAAAGAACCTCTCTCTAGATCTTTGCAGGAGTTGTGACTCAGTTCTGGAGACAGGAAGGAGTGGGGTTATCAGCTTCCTATTTAAGTGTCGAGTTGGCTTCTAGCTTTTCCTGGATTACCAGCTCACCTCCTGCCCCTAACAATGAGGGTCAGCTCTAACTAAGCCGAGACCAGAGGTGGGATCCAGCAGGTTCTCACCAGTTCCCGAGAGTGGGTTACTAATTATTTGTGTGTGCCAAGAGGGGTTTACTAATTGGGTCCGCTTTTCCATTAGAAATCCCATTAGGTCCAAAAATCATGAAGTCCTGTTGTTTCCTATCTGGCTGGTTAGCGAAGGTAGAAAACGGGATAATTTTCCCTGTTGGGCTGTTTTAAAAACATGTTTTAGAAATATGGTAAAGTTCCTTGTTTAAGGAAAGTATCCTTCTTTTGATTTCTAGAAACAAAATTAAATATTTGAAAGTATTAAGTATTTGACAGGCAGTCAATTAGAGGAGAAGTAGTTGTTTCTGTTGGCAGTAGACGATAGGACTTGCTATAATGAGTTTAAATTATGGACAGAAAGATACCAGCTGGGAATTAGGAACTTCTTTTTTTACAGTAAGAGTTTTTTACAGTAACAGAGAAATTATTAATGCCCCGCCCCTGGAATGCCCACCCCGTCGTGCCCCACCCAGCCCCATTGGCACTACGCCACTGTTTGAATCCCACCACCATGGGAACCTGTTAACTAAAATTTTTGGATCCCACCACTGTATGGAACCCTCTGAGTACTAGGATGAAGCCCACTCACCTGAGGATCCCATCTCTCCGTTTCACGCTGCCTCAGCAGAAAATCCTCCGCCAGGGCGACTACCTGAGCACAGATTTCCGGGCCGTGGTCCCTGGCCCAGTTCTCCATTTCCCGGGGGGGAGGGGGGGAAATCACCACAGGTTCACCCCCAAAATGCTGAAACAAATGTACACCAGTTAAACAATGGAGCACTAGAAATGCGGCATCTAAAGAACTTTGGGCTGATTTTTATTTTATTTTGTTCAAGTTTTATAGCAGGTTATGCAAGCTAAAGGGGAAAAAAAGAAGCAGCGAAAACTGGTAACAATGGCAAATAATTTATACAAATGTGAAGATTCTCATTCAGGTAACACAACGAACTGAGAAAATTTACTTATACAGGATTTGGGGAGGGGGTCCTGGTTTTTTTGGCAGGAGGGGGTCCTGTTTTTATTCTCAATGGGAACACACAGCAGCTTACAAAAATACAATTCAAATAAAAAGAGGGGAAATGTTCAACAAACTGCATTATTAACATCAAGCAACAGCCTAATGCTGCATAGCCATTGTTCTCTTTAAGTCAGTATTGTATATTTGATTGGCAGTGGCTTCCTCCGGTAATGTCATTTCACAACACCAACTGCCAACCCTTTTAACTGGAGATGCTGTGGTTTGAACCTGGGAGCTTCTGCATATCAACTAGATCACAGGTGTCAAACTTACAGCTCTCCAGATGTTCATGAACTACAATTCCCATCAGCCCTTTGTCAGAACATGTGTTTAGATGGACAAAATCTAGATGACAGGTGGACCCTCCAAACAGCAGGTGCCGTGTGCATAATTAGGGCTGTGTGCACAACTGTGTACCGTGTGCAAAGACAGATAAGACATGGGCACCTGATTGGCACCTCAATTGTATATAGTAAGCAAAGACAAGAGGGTGATGTGCGCCTGGAAACACCTGTGGTCTGGCGGAGCACTTTGACAGTAGTTAGCAATAAACAGAACTGCACTGGTGACTGTGTGTCTTTCAGTTCTTGTTTGCATTGCATCCTGCAAGGTGGTCTACTCACAAGTAAGCTGCTGCTTCAACACCCTTGCCAGTATAGCCAATGCCCATGTTGGGAGGGACTGGTGGGAATTGTAGTTCCTGAACATCTGGAGGGCCGCGAGTTTGACACCCCTGAACTAGATCATTGGTGTCAAACTCGCAGTCTTCCAGATGTTATGGACTACAGTTCCCATCATCCCCTGCCAGCATCATGCTGGAGGGCCGCGAGTTTGACATCTGTGAACTAGATGCTCTGCCAACTGAGTCACATGGCCCCTCACTCAACTGTCATCCTGAGCTGTAGACTATCATTCCCCACAAGCTCTGAGCCACAAACAAAGAAAATCTTTATTTGCAATGAGTATAGCCCCATATACATTATGTATTCCTACTAAGGTAGATTCCAAATACTAAAGGAAACAATCACAAACTGACGATGGCACTGTGGGTAATCACCAGCACATTGAATTGCTCTCAAAAATATACCGACAGCCAGTGTAGCTCTTACAAATCTTGCCATGATATAGCCATGATATAGCCTCTGGGAGCAGCAGGGATGTATGAGGTTAAGAGCTCGTGTATCTAATCTGGAGGAACCGGGTTTGATTCCCAGCTCTGCCACCTGAGCTGTGGAGGCTTATCTGGGGAATTCAGATTAGCCTGTACACTCCCACACACGCCAGCTGGGTGACCTTGGGCTAGTCACAGCTTCTCGGAGCTCTCTCAGCCCCACCTACTTCACAGGGTGTTTGTTGTGAGGGGGGAAGGGCAAGGAGATTGTAAGCCCCTTTGAGTCTCCTGCAGGAGAGAAAGGGGGGATATAAATCCAAACTCTTCTCTCCAAACTCTTCTTTCACCTATGATAGCAAGAAACCTTATTGTGGTGATTTGTACAAGTCGAAGCTTCTAAATAGTCTTCAAGGACTGCCCCATGTGGAAAGTGCTACAGCAATCTAACCAGCGGTGGGATTCAGCAGGTTCGCACCACTTCGGCAGAAACCAGTTGTTAACATGGTGCTCGTAAACAACCAGTTGTTAAATTATTTGAATTCCCCACTGAATCTAACCCAGAGTTGATCCAAGCATGGATAATAACTGACCAAATCATGCGTCTCCAGGAAAGGCTGCTGTTGTTTTTCAGGGACAGACAGAACCCTTACGAAAACACAAACGTGGAAAATTACAAGGAGACATGGGGTGTGTGTGTGAAAGAGTCTTATCTAAGGGCCAAATCGTTTGGCAATCGCAAACTTTTTTAAAAACTGTCAACTGCATGGGGAGAATAGCACCTCCTTGTGGGAAAACAGCAGATGGAAAAGATTAAAAACACCCTCTGAATAGATGGGACCTCCAGACACATCAGGTAGTTTCAAATAACTTGTGCTTGTAACCTGTACATACCACAAATGCTCTAGCTGAACCAACAGCTATCCTGTGTCAGGACATTATGTAAATATAAAATCTATCTAAAAGGCCCTCCTTGAATAAGAATAGTGCTTCCCCATTGCCAACTATCCTTCAAGAGCAGTTCAGTAATGCAAATGGGAGCTGTCTATTACGTCATGGTTTTAGTGGGAACCTACTGGACAGTATCTGTTCCACCACCAACAACAAATAGTCCACATTCACACAAATGCTTGGTGAAGATGAGGTCCTGATTTGCTATTTACGAGTGTCTCACGGTTTAATTTTTTCCCCCAGTTTTAATCCCAGTCTTATATGGGACACCTGAGATAGTTTGATGCCTGGGAAAGAAAATCACAATGTGGCATTCTCTCTGGAACATGCTAATGAACACAGGGCGTGCTTCCACATGGGCCATTGAGGGAAAAAGAGATGTTAATTCAGATGGCCCATGAGGCTGTATCCTTTGGCTCTCCCATACAGATCCCACTGAATCCTGCTGAGTTCCCAGTGTAGCGGGAAGCTTTTGTCAGACAGCAACCACCCCAACTCCCTGTGCACAGAAAAATAGGATAAGGAAAGGGAATTAATGTTATGCGTTTTAACTATTTAAACTTGCATAATTTTATATGAACATAACAGTAAGTTTCAAGGGAGCTCTTCAAGGGAGCTGTGAAAAAGGCAAACTCTATGCTGGGGATCATTAGGAAAGGAGTTGATAATAAAACTGCAAAGATTGTCATGCCCTTATATAAAGCAGTGGTGCGACCGCACTTGGAGTACTGTGTTCGGTTCTGGTCGCTGCATCTCAAAAAGGATATTGAGGAGATAGAAAAAGTGCAGAGAAGGGCAACAAGGATGATTGAGGGACTGGAGCACCTTCCCTATGAGGAGAGGCTGCAGCGTTTGGGACTCTTTAGCTTAGAGAGGAGACGACTGAGGGGGGATATGATTGAAGTCTATAAAATTATGCATGGGGTAGAAAATGTTGACAGAGAAATTTTTCTCTCTTTCTCACAATACTAGAACCAGGGGGCATCCATTGAAAATGCTGGGGGGAAGAATTAAGACTAATAAAAGGAAACACTTCTTCACGCAACGTGTGATTGGTGTTTGGAATATGCTGCCACAGGAGGTGGTGATGGCTTTAAAAGGGGCTTGGACAGATTTATGGAGGAGAAGTCGATTTATGGCTACCAATCTTGATCCTCTTTGATCTGAGATTGCAAATGCCTTAACAGACCAGGTGATCGGGAGCAACAGAAGGCCATTGCTTTCTGCATGTGAGCTCCCAAAGGCACCTGGTGGGCCACTGCGAGTAGCAGAGAGCTGGACTAGATGGACTCTGGTCTGATCCAGCTGGCTTGTTCTTATGTGCATTCTTTTGGGGAGCTTTCGGCTGTGTGTGCATGTGCCATAAGGGATTCTCTCCCGTGCATAGGGAAAAAAGGAGAATGCCTCTTTTATGGATGATTTTACAATGAATCTTTACAATGAAAATAAATTAACCAACTGAAAAGAGAAATCTAGAGCCAAAGAACCAGGCATACCTTATGACCCCTAAAAAGGTTCCCTTAACCTTAGAATAGCATATTCTTTATCAGACTCTCTGGACTAACCACAACAGTCCTAGAGAAATGCCCCCAGGTTTGTTAGTCATTTTCCCTGCAACTGATCAACACAAGTCGAGCTTCTTTTCTAGGAAATGGCCTGAAACATTTGGGGGGTGGGGGGGCTTAAATAGTCTGCATTTGGATTTTTGTTCTTTTGTTTTAGGATTTTTTTTTCCTCCTGGGGAGTTTGGGAGGGGTCATCTTCAGATTCAACCCACTTGATTTTTACTGAGCTTTCCTATTTCTAAGCCCTTTTCATGCCATTTTCCACCTCTTCCTATTTCTTTCCCATCCCTGCAAGCAATTCTCTTTCATACCCACTCAACTCACCCGGCAGCCAGCTCTGCAACGCAACCGCCTTTGTAGCAATCTCTCTGCAAGCCAAGTTGCTAGGAATGAGGGTGGGACAAAATAGTAATCATTACTCTCCCCATCAAGCTGCCAGTTTTCTACCAGACCGAGGAAAGGGCCTTTGCCAGTGCACAGCTTCCTTCTCGAATTCCTGGGCCTCTCTGCAAAACTCAGCTCTGTTGATTTAACCCTTGGAGGAAATGAAGCTAGAGGGGCAAGCACTGGACTTTCCTTTCCCTTTGGCTGAACTATTTTCCTGCAGATGTCACCAGAATAGGAAGTTTGGCTTGATCCATCAAGCTCTTCTTGCATTCCCTAAGATGCAAGAACTTAGACAGTGAGGTAGGGTGGGGCTTTTTTCATCACTTGCAATTCAAGCTTTTATCTTTCCAAGATTGGTAAAATGAGGACCCAGTTTTCTGGGGGTAAAGTGTAGACAACTGGGGAAGGCAATGCATCTGTGGCTAGTAATTTCACAATTTATTTATTTTATTTATTTATTATTGGGTTTTATATACCGCCCTACCCCCGAAGGACTCTGGGCAGTACACAACATAACTTCACAACAACATACAAACTAAAACCCATTAAATTAAAACACAGCGGTCAATATAATAATAATAATAATAATAATAATAATAATAATAATAATAATAATAATAATAATAATAATAATACTGTTGTCAGCAGAGAGTACACCCAGAGGGTCAGGAAAATTTTGAAATCTAAATTAAACGGGAATTGGCGGGAATACCATCAAGGCCATCAACACCTGGGCCATAAATCTAAATTAAACGGGAATTGGCGGGAATACCATCAAGGCCATCAACACCTGGGCCATATCCTTCATCAGGTACACTGCGGGAATCATCAACTGGACACAGGCTGAGTTGGAAGCACTGGATAGAAAAACTCAGAAGCTTATGACAATGCACCATGCCTTACACCCACGCAGTGATACTGATAGATTATATCTTCCCCGGAGATCTGGAGGCAGGGGCTTACTGCAAGTTCAGCAAACAGTGGAAGAAGAGAAGCATGCACTGGCCGATTATGTGAAGGAAAGTCAAGAACAGGCATTGATTGAAGTGAAGAACAGACATTTGCTGCAAACCCAGAAAACCAAACAAGAATACAGAAAAAATGTGGTTAAAATGAGGAGTGAAAGCTGGCACAACAAAGCACTGCACTGCCAATTTCTGGAGAAAATCAAAGACAAGGTGGACAACGAAAAGACCTGGCTGTGGTTAACAACTGGAGCTCTGAAAAAGGAAACTGAAACCCTGCTTTTAGCCGCCAAAGAGCAAGCCATTAGAACAAATTCGATCAAGGCCAAAATCAAAAAATCCTCAGATGATGCAAAATGCAGATTGTGCAAAGAAGATGATGAAACTGTAGATCATGTCCTCAGCTGCTGCAAAAATATTGCCCAGACTGAGTACAAACAGAGACACAACTCAGTGGCCAATATGATCCACTGGAATTTATGCAAGAATTACAACATAAGAACAGCTAAGAACTGGTGGGAACATTGTCCAGAGAAAGTAATGGAAAATGAGAAGGTCAAGATCCTGTGGGACTTTCGAATCCAAACGGACAAAGTGTTGAAACACAATACACCAGACATCACCGTGATCGAGGATGAGAAAGTGACCATCATTGACATAGCAGTCCCCGGTGACAGCAGGGTCATTGAAAAAGAACATGAGAAGGTCACTAGATGCCATGATTTGAAAATCGAGCTTCAGCGTCTACGGCACAAACCAGCTGAGGCCGTCCCAGTGGTAATCAGCACACTGGGCGCCATCCTAAAAGCACTAGGGCAGCACTTGAAACATCTTCAAATTGACAAAATTAACATCTGTCAAATTCAGAAGGCAGCTCTGCTGGGATCCGCACGAATACTATGCTGATACATTACAACTTCCTAGGCTTCTGGGTGAGGCTCGAATTGTAATGAAGGCCAACAACCAGCTAAAGATCTGGCAGCTGTGAAATCTACTACTACTACTATTATTATTATTATAAATGTAATAAATGTAATAAATATAAATATAATAATAAATATAATAATAAATAATAAAACGGCATCCCGTGATAAAACCCTTATTAAAACCCTCCCAAGGAGCGGGGAAAGAAGGGTCCCATAGATGTTAAAGGGACTCCGAACACAGGAGAATAATGGGGGCACTTCAATCAGCAGCTGGTCACTCCAAAGGCCCGGTGGAACAACTCAGTCTTACAGGCCCTGCGGAATTTACCAAGATCCTGCAGGGTCCGGAGATGTGTTTCTATCCGTGTGAAGAACAGCCTGGAAAAACCACAACAGCCAGTTGATTCCAGTTGTGAAAGCCTTCATCAATACATTGATTACCTTCTCCTTTGCCTAAAAGCACAGGAGCAGTGCCTGGTAAAATTGTTGACAACCCTTGTCCCCCAGATTCTCTACTAGTCTTCATGTTCATGTCCAAAGGAACCAAGCTGTTCTCCTTCTTGAACACCAGCCAGGGGACAAGGCAGGGAGGGTTAGAGGGGATCCAAGTAATATGGTCATTGAGAATCACACAGAAAAGGTTTGATCCTGTCTAGATGGGCTGGATTCTCTGCTTGGAGAGGGAAAGGGAAGAAGAAATGTTGATTCTCAGCTGCCAAATCAAACAGATGCCAGCCTCCAGGAGTGGCCTGGAGTTTTCCCAGAATAATAACTGATCTCCAAAGTTCAGAGATTAGTTCCCCTGGAGAAAACGGCCCCTGTATTTTTATTGGTTGGTTGGTTGGTTTAATTTATATCCCGCCCTATACCCGCAGGGCTCAGGGCAGGTCACACCATAGAAACTTAACAATCAATTACACAAACTTAACAATCAATTACATCATTACACCCTGCTGATGCCCCTCCCTAAACCCTTCCATTCCTAGTCTCCACCCCCAAATCTCCAGGAATTTAACAAACCCAAGCCATCACAAGCTTTGGGGAGTCTGATGGCTGCATCTAATGACTCAATCTCCAGCTCCCAAAAGCTTACAGTTATATTAATCTCCAGCCTCCTGTTTATCATTCAGCTGTTACACTGATTAACAAGGGACATCTGGGATTTCCACCCAGTGTCAAAGGCTCAGACATGAGCTGTAAACTCTGGAAAGAGTGGCTGGGGTTGACAAAGCTATGTATCTGGAAATAGCCACAGCATCTGGAAATAGTCATAGCAATTCTCCTTGCTTTGTGAAAGTCAACAATGGGGGAATGGATGCAATGAACCCATGCCTGAAAATTCCCTTCTGGCATGAACATAAGACAAGCCCTGCTGAATCAGATCAGAGGTTCATCTAGTCAAGCATTCTGTTTCATGCAATGACCACGCAGTTGCCCAAAAGGACCAAACAGGGCTAGAGGCTGAGGCCTTCCCCTGCTATTGCTTCCCAGCACTGGGATTCAGAGTTTACTGTCTCTGGATATGGAGGCTGTGTGTGAAGGGTGTGGCAGGAAGAAGAAGAAGAGTTTGGATTTATATCCCCCCTTTCTCTCCTGCAGGAGACTCAAAGGGGCTTACAATCTCCTTGCCCTTCCCCCCTCACAACAAACACCCTGTGAGGTAGGTGGGGCTGAGAGAGCTCCGAGAAGCTGTGACTAGCCCAAGGCCACCCAGCTGGCATGTGTGGGAGTGTACAGGCTAATCTGAATTGCCCAGATAAGCCTCCACAGCTCAGGGGGCAGAGCGGAGAATCAAAGCCGGTTCCTCCAGATTAGATACACGAGCTCTTAACCTCCTATGCCACTGCTGCTCCAGAGCACCTCAAGGGAGAAAAGATTTCGCTGGCTATTGGGAACCAACTGTCCATCACTGCTATCCTGCATTGTCCACTCTTGGTCTCAGTTGAATCCCCTTTCCCAAGAGTATCCCTGTTGGGTGAGCCCAACAGCATTAGTGGTGTTTCCTCAGCTCTCACAAGCATATATATAAGCTTAATATAATCAGAATACTACGGCTTTGCACTGTGAGTGCCTACCTCCAGGTAGGGGCCTGGTCTCCTCATAGAATTACAACTGGATCTGCAGACTTCAGACATCAGTTCCCTCAGAAAAAAATGACTTATCTGGGAGTGGTTTATATGGTATTATACCACACTGGGGTCTCTCCTCTTCTCGAACTCTGCTCTCCCCAGGCACAGTGTGTAACAGCCTTCTCTCTGTGATACACCTCTGAAGATGCCAGCCACAGATGCAGGTGAAACATTCAAGACATACCAGACCACGGCCACACAGGATAAATGTTAGGGTTGGGGGTCACCACAACATGAGGAACTGTACTAAAGGGTCGTGGCATTAGGAAGGTTGAGAACTGCTGGTCTAGTCCACATTTCACTAGCTTACTTGCAAAAATATTATGGGCCACCTTGTCAAAAGCTTTACTGAAACCAAGATATGCTACATCCACAGCACTCCCTTCGTCTACCAAGCTTGTCACTCTATCAAAAAAAGATATAAGATTGGTCTGGCATAACTTGTTTTTCAGAAAACCATGCTGATTTTTGTGATCACAGTATTCCCTTCTAAGTGCTAGCAGACCGTATGTTTAATGATCTGCTCCAGAATCTTACGGTATTGATGTCAGACTGATTGGACAGTAATTATTAAGGTCCCCCTTTTTCACCTTTTTGAAGATGGGGATAACATTAGCCGTCTCTAGTCCACTGGGACTTCTCCTATTCTCCAGGAGTTCACAAAGATTATAGCAAGTGGTTCTGAGGTTACTTCTGTTTGTTTGTCAGGTTGAGTTTCTTTCCCTCTTTTCCATATGTCACCACTCTCAAATCATAGAATCATAGGGTTGGAAGAGACCCCAAGGGTCATCAAGTCCAACCTCCTGCCATGCAGGAATACACCATCAAAGCACCCCCAACCAATGACCATCCAGTCCCTGTTTAAAAACCTCCAAAGAAGGCAACTCCACCACTCTCCAAGGCAGCGTATTCCACTGTTGAACGGCCCATACCATCAGGGAGATTTTCCTAATGTTTAGGAGGAATCTCTTTCCTTGTAATTTGAATCCTTTACTTAGTCACTGGAGCAGCAGATAACAATCTTGCTCCCTCTTCAACACCCCTTTAAATATTTAAACATGGCTATCATGTCACTCCCTTAACCTTCTCTTCTCCAGAGTAAACATATCCAGCTCTCTAGGTCTCTCCTCTTGGGGAATGGATTCCAGACCCTTTATCATTTTGGTTGCCCTCCTCTGGATTCACCCCAGCTTGTCAATATCCTTCCTGAATTGTGGTGCCCAGAAAGTCTTTTAATGTGAATATGAATACTCTCAGGGGATATCTCTCCACTCCTGCTCCCCGCCCATTGCCCCCCCTTGCCTCCCCCTGCCCCCCTTGTACAGAATCATTCAGGAAAACTTACATTATAGCTCTAATTCAGGAAAAGCTATTCATGCTAGTACATCTCTAATGCTAATCCAGGCTATTGGAGTGCTCCCCTATATACCATTTGTTTTTTAGATAAATTAACAAGATAAAGGGAAAGTGCTTGGAATTTGCATTAGTAAGCATGATCAGATAAGAGTTAAGTTCCCTGGGATGTAATAAAACAGCATCAGTTAATGTATTGTCGAAGGCTTTCACGCGGGCTGTATGGCCGTGTTCTAGCAGCATTCTCTCCTGGTGTTTTGCCTGCATCTGTTGCTGGCATCAGATCCTCTGAAGATGCCAGCCACAGATGCAGGCGAAACGTCAGGAGATAATGCTGCTAGAACACGGCCATACAGCCCGGAAACCACACAGCACCCCAGCATCAGTTAAGTTATAGAGGGTCTGTAATACACGGACTTTTTTTTTGTTAATTTCAGGAGTGGGGCTTGAAAATAATAACCAAACTGGATGTTATATATACTGGATGTTATATCACCCTATTCTTTATGATCCATATTATTTCGCTTCATGCTTGTTGAGATTTTCTGTATGTACTGAGAAACCCTGAGTTTGTAAGTGGCTTCTATCTGGTCTATGATAGTACTGCTGAAAATAATATACAACCAAAGAGTTTTCCCCCCTGTAAATACTGTTTATTTAAGTACATTGAGATACAGTCTTCTGAGTTGCCAAACCATTTATTGGTACTTGAAAAAGAACAAAAGAGTGTTTTAAGCCATTATAACATAGAAGTATTAAGTTTTGATAGACCTTTATGCATTTGGTGTAGAGTGGCATTGATTTTCCCTTTAGTGCACCTACTCCAATAGTATTATGGTTGATCACCTGAGAGATGGCAACCCTACCCTGTATGCATCTTTTTTTTTTGCAGCAAGGTGTACTGTCAAGACTGTATCTTGTCTATAGTACATTTGTCACTAGCTCTAGCCTGTGGGTGTGGGAATTGTGGGATGGATTTCAACTAGACACTATGGCAGTGGTGGCGAACCTATGGCACGGGTGCCAGAGGTGGCACTCAGAGCCCTCTCTGTGGGCTTGCGATGCAAACTAAGGAGTCGCCCCCCCAACATCTAGGCTGGCCTGGGCTGCTGGGCTCGATTATTAGCATTAAACCTAAGACCTAGTTTTGGGGAAGCAGTGTAGGCAACCCTGTTAAGCGCTGTAAAACCCCACTGATTTTCATGCAAAGAACTAAAGCACAATCCTTTACCTAGGAGTAAGCTCAGTTGCTGGCAATGGGGCTTGCTTCTGAGTAAACCCTCCTAGGGGCGTGATCACCCATTCGAAGCGTTGCACGTTGCTTCACCAAGTTTACTCCCGACTAACATGCGCCTCAGAGCCAACTGTTTTTTCCTAAACTAAAACCTCAGTATTCAGGTTAAATTGCCATGTTGGCACTTTGCGATAAACAAGTGGGTTTTGGGTTGCAATTTGAGCACTCGGTCTCGAAAAGATTCGCCATCACTGCACTATGGTATATCATAGAGGGGAACTAATTTCTGTAGTCTGGAGATCTGGTTGGCAACCCTAGCCAAATCTTTTCAGGGTACACAAAGAACAGAAGACCCTGCAAGGTAAAACAAAAGGTCAGTTAGATAGGACAGTGAGATCAGCACTTTTTCCTCTTTACTATTAAGTATGTTAGTTCCTGAATAAACTTTTATCTACACTTTAATCAGGTTATGCACATTTGCTGTTTTTAATGACACTGCCAACAGTTTTCATATCTTAGAGGAACGTTTGAATATGTTGTTTGTGTTTTTAACTGATTTTTTTTTTCATTTTAACAGTATTTCTGATTTGTCAAATGTTTTAATTTATTGATCAATCAATTTTGGTATACCACCCCATCCCCTAAGGGCTCTGAGCGGTGTAATGAGGATGTACAGGAGAACTATTCTGGGGGGGGGGGGCAAACCTGGTGTTGGGGGGATAAAGTGTTTTTTTAAGACTCTGTTGGGTTTTTTTAATGCTTAGTTAACAAATATTGTTACCCACTCTGGGTCTTGAGATGCTCAGGAGGCAGATGGGCATATAAATATTCTAAGAAATAAACAACCCCTTTCCCGACTAGCCTACCTCACATGGTTATTGGGAGGATGAATTGTGCAAGGGAGAACTTGAAGGAAGCGTGGGATTGGGAACTTTTTCCAAGTCAGGTTGCAATGATGATGTAGAGGCCTGCGAGAGTAACAGCCACATAAATCCAGTTTGAACTGATAGAAAGTTAAGTTCAGGGTCGCCAACTCTGGGTCGGGAAATTCCTATAGATTTGGGGGTGGAGCCTGGGGAAAAGAGAGCGGGGGGGGAGGGGTTTGGAATGAGCTCAGCAGGGATGTGAGGTCATCCAGACCACCATCTACAGCCGCTATTAACTCCAGGGCAATTGATCTCTACTCTACTATCTGAAGATCAATTTATTTATTGGAAAGGTGCTGGTTTCATTTTAGAAATTAATTAGTCCTCCTAATTTCCCTCCCTCCCTCCCCTGCCCTCTCTCCTGCCCTGAGATTTAAGCGATTCAATTTTACTCCTGGACCCAGACTCCAGCCCACAAAAGTTCACGCTACAACAAACTTTTTCGAGTCTATAAGCTGCTTTCAAGAGCCTTTCGAATTGAAAGGGTTAAAGTGACAGAGCTGTGAATCCTAGAAGGGTCCAGGAAAAAAATTTATTTGTTGGCTGCTGGATTGGCTTCCTCTTCCTGTCCCTCCTCCTCCTCCTCCTCCTCCTGTTTCTGGCTGGGTGGCAACAAGCAGCATTTTTAGATGGTCTAAGATCGGAGCCGCCGCCCCTCCCCCAACCACTGGATTGCACATTCCTTGGGGCTGCAAAATGGGGGGGGGAGGGGGGGGGGGAGGGGGGGGGGGGGGGGGGGAGGGTTTGGGGGGGGGGGGGGGAGGGGGGGGGGGGGTTGGGGGGGGAGGGGGGGGGGGGGGGGGGGGGGTGGGGGGGGGGGGGGGGGGGGGTTGGGGGGGGGGTGGGGGGGGGGGGGGGGGGGGGGGGGGGGGGGTGGGGGGGGGGGGGGGAAGGGGGGGTGGGGGGGGGGGAGTTGGGGGGGGGGTGGGGGGGGGGGGGGGTGGGGGGGGGGGGGGGTGGGGGGGGGGGGGGGTGGGGGGGGGGGGGGGTGGGGGGGGGGGGGGGTGGGGGGGGGGGGGGGTGGGGGGGGGGGGGGGTGGGGGGGGGGGGGGGTGGGGGGGGGGGGGGGTGGGGGGGGGGGGGGGTGGGGGGGGGGGGGGGTGGGGGGGGGGGGGGGTGGGGGGGGGGGGGGGTGGGGGGGGGGGGGGGTGGGGGGGGGGGGGGGTGGGGGGGGGGGGGGGTGGGGGGGGGGGGGGGTGGGGGGGGGGGGGGGTGGGGGGGGGGGGGGGTGGGGGGGGGGGGGGGTGGGGGGGGGGGGGGGTGGGGGGGGGGGGGGGTGGGGGGGGGGGGGGGTGGGGGGGGGGGGGGGTGGGGGGGGGGGGGGGTGGGGGGGGGGGGGGGTGGGGGGGGGGGGGGGTGGGGGGGGGGGGGGGTGGGGGGGGGGGGGGGTGGGGGGGGGGGGGGGTGGGGGGGGGGGGGGGTGGGGGGGGGGGGGGGTGGGGGGGGGGGGGGGTGGGGGGGGGGGGGGGTGGGGGGGGGGGGGGGTGGGGGGGGGGGGGGGTGGGGGGGGGGGGGGGTGGGGGGGGGGGGGGGTGGGGGGGGGGGGGGGTGGGGGGGGGGGGGGGTGGGGGGGGGGGGGGGTGGGGGGGGGGGGGGGTGGGGGGGGGGGGGGGTGGGGGGGGGGGGGGGTGGGGGGGGGGGGGGGTGGGGGGGGGGGGGGGTGGGGGGGGGGGGGGGTGGGGGGGGGGGGGGGTGGGGGGGGGGGGGGGTGGGGGGGGGGGGGGGTGGGGGGGGGGGGGGGTGGGGGGGGGGGGGGGTGGGGGGGGGGGGGGGTGGGGGGGGGGGGGGGTGGGGGGGGGGGGGGGTGGGGGGGGGGGGGGGTGGGGGGGGGGGGGGGTGGGGGGGGGGGGGGGTGGGGGGGGGGGGGGGTGGGGGGGGGGGGGGGTGGGGGGGGGGGGGGGTGGGGGGGGGGGGGGGTGGGGGGGGGGGGGGGTGGGGGGGGGGGGGGGTGGGGGGGGGGGGGGGTGGGGGGGGGGGGGGGTGGGGGGGGGGGGGGGTGGGGGGGGGGGGGGGTGGGGGGGGGGGGGGGTGGGGGGGGGGGGGGGTGGGGGGGGGGGGGGGTGGGGGGGGGGGGGGGTGGGGGGGGGGGGGGGTGGGGGGGGGGGGGGGTGGGGGGGGGGGGGGGTGGGGGGGGGGGGGGGTGGGGGGGGGGGGGGGTGGGGGGGGGGGGGGGTGGGGGGGGGGGGGGGTGGGGGGGGGGGGGGGTGGGGGGGGGGGGGGGTGGGGGGGGGGGGGGGTGGGGGGGGGGGGGGGTGGGGGGGGGGGGGGGTGGGGGGGGGGGGGGGTGGGGGGGGGGGGGGGTGGGGGGGGGGGGGGGTGGGGGGGGGGGGGGGTGGGGGGGGGGGGGGGTGGGGGGGGGGGGGGGTGGGGGGGGGGGGGGGTGGGGGGGGGGGGGGGTGGGGGGGGGGGGGGGTGGGGGGGGGGGGGGGTGGGGGGGGGGGGGGGTGGGGGGGGGGGGGGGTGGGGGGGGGGGGGGGTGGGGGGGGGGGGGGGTGGGGGGGGGGGGGGGTGGGGGGGGGGGGGGGTGGGGGGGGGGGGGGGTGGGGGGGGGGGGGGGTGGGGGGGGGGGGGGGTGGGGGGGGGGGGGGGTGGGGGGGGGGGGGGGTGGGGGGGGGGGGGGGTGGGGGGGGGGGGGGGTGGGGGGGGGGGGGGGTGGGGGGGGGGGGGGGTGGGGGGGGGGGGGGGTGGGGGGGGGGGGGGGTGGGGGGGGGGGGGGGTGGGGGGGGGGGGGGGTGGGGGGGGGGGGGGGTGGGGGGGGGGGGGGGTGGGGGGGGGGGGGGGTGGGGGGGGGGGGGGGTGGGGGGGGGGGGGGGTGGGGGGGGGGGGGGGTGGGGGGGGGGGGGGGTGGGGGGGGGGGGGGGTGGGGGGGGGGGGGGGTGGGGGGGGGGGGGGGTGGGGGGGGGGGGGGGTGGGGGGGGGGGGGGGTGGGGGGGGGGGGGGGTGGGGGGGGGGGGGGGTGGGGGGGGGGGGGGGTGGGGGGGGGGGGGGGTGGGGGGGGGGGGGGGTGGGGGGGGGGGGGGGTGGGGGGGGGGGGGGGTGGGGGGGGGGGGGGGTGGGGGGGGGGGGGGGTGGGGGGGGGGGGGGGTGGGGGGGGGGGGGGGTGGGGGGGGGGGGGGGTGGGGGGGGGGGGGGGTGGGGGGGGGGGGGGGTGGGGGGGGGGGGGGGTGGGGGGGGGGGGGGGTGGGGGGGGGGGGGGGTGGGGGGGGGGGGGGGTGGGGGGGGGGGGGGGTGGGGGGGGGGGGGGGTGGGGGGGGGGGGGGGTGGGGGGGGGGGGGGGTGGGGGGGGGGGGGGGTGGGGGGGGGGGGGGGTGGGGGGGGGGGGGGGTGGGGGGGGGGGGGGGTGGGGGGGGGGGGGGGTGGGGGGGGGGGGGGGTGGGGGGGGGGGGGGGTGGGGGGGGGGGGGGGTGGGGGGGGGGGGGGGTGGGGGGGGGGGGGGGTGGGGGGGGGGGGGGGTGGGGGGGGGGGGGGGTGGGGGGGGGGGGGGGTGGGGGGGGGGGGGGGTGGGGGGGGGGGGGGGTGGGGGGGGGGGGGGGTGGGGGGGGGGGGGGGTGGGGGGGGGGGGGGGTGGGGGGGGGGGGGGGTGGGGGGGGGGGGGGGTGGGGGGGGGGGGGGGTGGGGGGGGGGGGGGGTGGGGGGGGGGGGGGGTGGGGGGGGGGGGGGGTGGGGGGGGGGGGGGGTGGGGGGGGGGGGGGGTGGGGGGGGGGGGGGGTGGGGGGGGGGGGGGGTGGGGGGGGGGGGGGGTGGGGGGGGGGGGGGGTGGGGGGGGGGGGGGGTGGGGGGGGGGGGGGGTGGGGGGGGGGGGGGGTGGGGGGGGGGGGGGGTGGGGGGGGGGGGGGGTGGGGGGGGGGGGGGGTGGGGGGGGGGGGGGGTGGGGGGGGGGGGGGGTGGGGGGGGGGGGGGGTGGGGGGGGGGGGGGGTGGGGGGGGGGGGGGGTGGGGGGGGGGGGGGGTGGGGGGGGGGGGGGGTGGGGGGGGGGGGGGGTGGGGGGGGGGGGGGGTGGGGGGGGGGGGGGGTGGGGGGGGGGGGGGGTGGGGGGGGGGGGGGGTGGGGGGGGGGGGGGGTGGGGGGGGGGGGGGGTGGGGGGGGGGGGGGGTGGGGGGGGGGGGGGGTGGGGGGGGGGGGGGGTGGGGGGGGGGGGGGGTGGGGGGGGGGGGGGGTGGGGGGGGGGGGGGGTGGGGGGGGGGGGGGGTGGGGGGGGGGGGGGGTGGGGGGGGGGGGGGGTGGGGGGGGGGGGGGGTGGGGGGGGGGGGGGGTGGGGGGGGGGGGGGGTGGGGGGGGGGGGGGGTGGGGGGGGGGGGGGGTGGGGGGGGGGGGGGGTGGGGGGGGGGGGGGGTGGGGGGGGGGGGGGGTGGGGGGGGGGGGGGGTGGGGGGGGGGGGGGGTGGGGGGGGGGGGGGGTGGGGGGGGGGGGGGGTGGGGGGGGGGGGGGGTGGGGGGGGGGGGGGGTGGGGGGGGGGGGGGGTGGGGGGGGGGGGGGGTGGGGGGGGGGGGGGGTGGGGGGGGGGGGGGGTGGGGGGGGGGGGGGGTGGGGGGGGGGGGGGGTGGGGGGGGGGGGGGGTGGGGGGGGGGGGGGGTGGGGGGGGGGGGGGGTGGGGGGGGGGGGGGGTGGGGGGGGGGGGGGGTGGGGGGGGGGGGGGGTGGGGGGGGGGGGGGGTGGGGGGGGGGGGGGGTGGGGGGGGGGGGGGGTGGGGGGGGGGGGGGGTGGGGGGGGGGGGGGGTGGGGGGGGGGGGGGGTGGGGGGGGGGGGGGGTGGGGGGGGGGGGGGGTGGGGGGGGGGGGGGGTGGGGGGGGGGGGGGGTGGGGGGGGGGGGGGGTGGGGGGGGGGGGGGGTGGGGGGGGGGGGGGGTGGGGGGGGGGGGGGGTGGGGGGGGGGGGGGGTGGGGGGGGGGGGGGGTGGGGGGGGGGGGGGGTGGGGGGGGGGGGGGGTGGGGGGGGGGGGGGGTGGGGGGGGGGGGGGGTGGGGGGGGGGGGGGGTGGGGGGGGGGGGGGGTGGGGGGGGGGGGGGGTGGGGGGGGGGGGGGGTGGGGGGGGGGGGGGGTGGGGGGGGGGGGGGGTGGGGGGGGGGGGGGGTGGGGGGGGGGGGGGGTGGGGGGGGGGGGGGGTGGGGGGGGGGGGGGGTGGGGGGGGGGGGGGGTGGGGGGGGGGGGGGGTGGGGGGGGGGGGGGGTGGGGGGGGGGGGGGGTGGGGGGGGGGGGGGGTGGGGGGGGGGGGGGGTGGGGGGGGGGGGGGGTGGGGGGGGGGGGGGGTGGGGGGGGGGGGGGGTGGGGGGGGGGGGGGGTGGGGGGGGGGGGGGGTGGGGGGGGGGGGGGGTGGGGGGGGGGGGGGGTGGGGGGGGGGGGGGGTGGGGGGGGGGGGGGGTGGGGGGGGGGGGGGGTGGGGGGGGGGGGGGGTGGGGGGGGGGGGGGGTGGGGGGGGGGGGGGGTGGGGGGGGGGGGGGGTGGGGGGGGGGGGGGGTGGGGGGGGGGGGGGGTGGGGGGGGGGGGGGGTGGGGGGGGGGGGGGGTGGGGGGGGGGGGGGGTGGGGGGGGGGGGGGGTGGGGGGGGGGGGGGGTGGGGGGGGGGGGGGGTGGGGGGGGGGGGGGGTGGGGGGGGGGGGGGGTGGGGGGGGGGGGGGGTGGGGGGGGGGGGGGGTGGGGGGGGGGGGGGGTGGGGGGGGGGGGGGGTGGGGGGGGGGGGGGGTGGGGGGGGGGGGGGGTGGGGGGGGGGGGGGGTGGGGGGGGGGGGGGGTGGGGGGGGGGGGGGGTGGGGGGGGGGGGGGGTGGGGGGGGGGGGGGGTGGGGGGGGGGGGGGGTGGGGGGGGGGGGGGGTGGGGGGGGGGGGGGGTGGGGGGGGGGGGGGGTGGGGGGGGGGGGGGGTGGGGGGGGGGGGGGGTGGGGGGGGGGGGGGGTGGGGGGGGGGGGGGGTGGGGGGGGGGGGGGGTGGGGGGGGGGGGGGGTGGGGGGGGGGGGGGGTGGGGGGGGGGGGGGGTGGGGGGGGGGGGGGGTGGGGGGGGGGGGGGGTGGGGGGGGGGGGGGGTGGGGGGGGGGGGGGGTGGGGGGGGGGGGGGGTGGGGGGGGGGGGGGGTGGGGGGGGGGGGGGGTGGGGGGGGGGGGGGGTGGGGGGGGGGGGGGGTGGGGGGGGGGGGGGGTGGGGGGGGGGGGGGGTGGGGGGGGGGGGGGGTGGGGGGGGGGGGGGGTGGGGGGGGGGGGGGGTGGGGGGGGGGGGGGGTGGGGGGGGGGGGGGGTGGGGGGGGGGGGGGGTGGGGGGGGGGGGGGGTGGGGGGGGGGGGGGGTGGGGGGGGGGGGGGGTGGGGGGGGGGGGGGGTGGGGGGGGGGGGGGGTGGGGGGGGGGGGGGGTGGGGGGGGGGGGGGGTGGGGGGGGGGGGGGGTGGGGGGGGGGGGGGGTGGGGGGGGGGGGGGGTGGGGGGGGGGGGGGGTGGGGGGGGGGGGGGGTGGGGGGGGGGGGGGGTGGGGGGGGGGGGGGGTGGGGGGGGGGGGGGGTGGGGGGGGGGGGGGGTGGGGGGGGGGGGGGGTGGGGGGGGGGGGGGGTGGGGGGGGGGGGGGGTGGGGGGGGGGGGGGGTGGGGGGGGGGGGGGGTGGGGGGGGGGGGGGGTGGGGGGGGGGGGGGGTGGGGGGGGGGGGGGGTGGGGGGGGGGGGGGGTGGGGGGGGGGGGGGGTGGGGGGGGGGGGGGGTGGGGGGGGGGGGGGGTGGGGGGGGGGGGGGGTGGGGGGGGGGGGGGGTGGGGGGGGGGGGGGGTGGGGGGGGGGGGGGGTGGGGGGGGGGGGGGGTGGGGGGGGGGGGGGGTGGGGGGGGGGGGGGGTGGGGGGGGGGGGGGGTGGGGGGGGGGGGGGGTGGGGGGGGGGGGGGGTGGGGGGGGGGGGGGGTGGGGGGGGGGGGGGGTGGGGGGGGGGGGGGGTGGGGGGGGGGGGGGGTGGGGGGGGGGGGGGGTGGGGGGGGGGGGGGGTGGGGGGGGGGGGGGGTGGGGGGGGGGGGGGGTGGGGGGGGGGGGGGGTGGGGGGGGGGGGGGGTGGGGGGGGGGGGGGGTGGGGGGGGGGGGGGGTGGGGGGGGGGGGGGGTGGGGGGGGGGGGGGGTGGGGGGGGGGGGGGGTGGGGGGGGGGGGGGGTGGGGGGGGGGGGGGGTGGGGGGGGGGGGGGGTGGGGGGGGGGGGGGGTGGGGGGGGGGGGGGGTGGGGGGGGGGGGGGGTGGGGGGGGGGGGGGGTGGGGGGGGGGGGGGGTGGGGGGGGGGGGGGGTGGGGGGGGGGGGGGGTGGGGGGGGGGGGGGGTGGGGGGGGGGGGGGGTGGGGGGGGGGGGGGGTGGGGGGGGGGGGGGGTGGGGGGGGGGGGGGGTGGGGGGGGGGGGGGGTGGGGGGGGGGGGGGGTGGGGGGGGGGGGGGGTGGGGGGGGGGGGGGGTGGGGGGGGGGGGGGGTGGGGGGGGGGGGGGGTGGGGGGGGGGGGGGGTGGGGGGGGGGGGGGGTGGGGGGGGGGGGGGGTGGGGGGGGGGGGGGGTGGGGGGGGGGGGGGGTGGGGGGGGGGGGGGGTGGGGGGGGGGGGGGGTGGGGGGGGGGGGGGGTGGGGGGGGGGGGGGGTGGGGGGGGGGGGGGGTGGGGGGGGGGGGGGGTGGGGGGGGGGGGGGGTGGGGGGGGGGGGGGGTGGGGGGGGGGGGGGGTGGGGGGGGGGGGGGGTGGGGGGGGGGGGGGGTGGGGGGGGGGGGGGGTGGGGGGGGGGGGGGGTGGGGGGGGGGGGGGGTGGGGGGGGGGGGGGGTGGGGGGGGGGGGGGGTGGGGGGGGGGGGGGGTGGGGGGGGGGGGGGGTGGGGGGGGGGGGGGGTGGGGGGGGGGGGGGGTGGGGGGGGGGGGGGGTGGGGGGGGGGGGGGGTGGGGGGGGGGGGGGGTGGGGGGGGGGGGGGGTGGGGGGGGGGGGGGGTGGGGGGGGGGGGGGGTGGGGGGGGGGGGGGGTGGGGGGGGGGGGGGGTGGGGGGGGGGGGGGGTGGGGGGGGGGGGGGGTGGGGGGGGGGGGGGGTGGGGGGGGGGGGGGGTGGGGGGGGGGGGGGGTGGGGGGGGGGGGGGGTGGGGGGGGGGGGGGGTGGGGGGGGGGGGGGGTGGGGGGGGGGGGGGGTGGGGGGGGGGGGGGGTGGGGGGGGGGGGGGGTGGGGGGGGGGGGGGGTGGGGGGGGGGGGGGGTGGGGGGGGGGGGGGGTGGGGGGGGGGGGG
This sequence comes from Sphaerodactylus townsendi, assembly GCF_021028975.2. NCBI lineage: Eukaryota > Metazoa > Chordata > Lepidosauria > Squamata > Sphaerodactylidae > Sphaerodactylus > Sphaerodactylus townsendi. The sequence goes on from NC_059427.1 coordinate 12,801,099, forward strand.
GGTGGGGGGGGGGGGGGGTGGGGGGGGGGGGGGGTGGGGGGGGGGGGGGGTGGGGGGGGGGGGGGGTGGGGGGGGGGGGGGGTGGGGGGGGGGGGGGGTGGGGGGGGGGGGGGGTGGGGGGGGGGGGGGGTGGGGGGGGGGGGGGGTGGGGGGGGGGGGGGGTGGGGGGGGGGGGGGGTGGGGGGGGGGGGGGGTGGGGGGGGGGGGGGGTGGGGGGGGGGGGGGGTGGGGGGGGGGGGGGGTGGGGGGGGGGGGGGGTGGGGGGGGGGGGGGGTGGGGGGGGGGGGGGGTGGGGGGGGGGGGGGGTGGGGGGGGGGGGGGGTGGGGGGGGGGGGGGGTGGGGGGGGGGGGGGGTGGGGGGGGGGGGGGGTGGGGGGGGGGGGGGGTGGGGGGGGGGGGGGGTGGGGGGGGGGGGGGGTGGGGGGGGGGGGGGGTGGGGGGGGGGGGGGGTGGGGGGGGGGGGGGGTGGGGGGGGGGGGGGGTGGGGGGGGGGGGGGGTGGGGGGGGGGGGGGGTGGGGGGGGGGGGGGGTGGGGGGGGGGGGGGGTGGGGGGGGGGGGGGGTGGGGGGGGGGGGGGGTGGGGGGGGGGGGGGGTGGGGGGGGGGGGGGGTGGGGGGGGGGGGGGGTGGGGGGGGGGGGGGGTGGGGGGGGGGGGGGGTGGGGGGGGGGGGGGGTGGGGGGGGGGGGGGGTGGGGGGGGGGGGGGGTGGGGGGGGGGGGGGGTGGGGGGGGGGGGGGGTGGGGGGGGGGGGGGGTGGGGGGGGGGGGGGGTGGGGGGGGGGGGGGGTGGGGGGGGGGGGGGGTGGGGGGGGGGGGGGGTGGGGGGGGGGGGGGGTGGGGGGGGGGGGGGGTGGGGGGGGGGGGGGGTGGGGGGGGGGGGGGGTGGGGGGGGGGGGGGGTGGGGGGGGGGGGGGGTGGGGGGGGGGGGGGGTGGGGGGGGGGGGGGGTGGGGGGGGGGGGGGGTGGGGGGGGGGGGGGGTGGGGGGGGGGGGGGGTGGGGGGGGGGGGGGGTGGGGGGGGGGGGGGGTGGGGGGGGGGGGGGGTGGGGGGGGGGGGGGGTGGGGGGGGGGGGGGGTGGGGGGGGGGGGGGGTGGGGGGGGGGGGGGGTGGGGGGGGGGGGGGGTGGGGGGGGGGGGGGGTGGGGGGGGGGGGGGGTGGGGGGGGGGGGGGGTGGGGGGGGGGGGGGGTGGGGGGGGGGGGGGGTGGGGGGGGGGGGGGGTGGGGGGGGGGGGGGGTGGGGGGGGGGGGGGGTGGGGGGGGGGGGGGGTGGGGGGGGGGGGGGGTGGGGGGGGGGGGGGGTGGGGGGGGGGGGGGGTGGGGGGGGGGGGGGGTGGGGGGGGGGGGGGGTGGGGGGGGGGGGGGGTGGGGGGGGGGGGGGGTGGGGGGGGGGGGGGGTGGGGGGGGGGGGGGGTGGGGGGGGGGGGGGGTGGGGGGGGGGGGGGGTGGGGGGGGGGGGGGGTGGGGGGGGGGGGGGGTGGGGGGGGGGGGGGGTGGGGGGGGGGGGGGGTGGGGGGGGGGGGGGGTGGGGGGGGGGGGGGGTGGGGGGGGGGGGGGGTGGGGGGGGGGGGGGGTGGGGGGGGGGGGGGGTGGGGGGGGGGGGGGGTGGGGGGGGGGGGGGGTGGGGGGGGGGGGGGGTGGGGGGGGGGGGGGGTGGGGGGGGGGGGGGGTGGGGGGGGGGGGGGGTGGGGGGGGGGGGGGGTGGGGGGGGGGGGGGGTGGGGGGGGGGGGGGGTGGGGGGGGGGGGGGGTGGGGGGGGGGGGGGGTGGGGGGGGGGGGGGGTGGGGGGGGGGGGGGGTGGGGGGGGGGGGGGGTGGGGGGGGGGGGGGGTGGGGGGGGGGGGGGGTGGGGGGGGGGGGGGGTGGGGGGGGGGGGGGGTGGGGGGGGGGGGGGGTGGGGGGGGGGGGGGGTGGGGGGGGGGGGGGGTGGGGGGGGGGGGGGGTGGGGGGGGGGGGGGGTGGGGGGGGGGGGGGGTGGGGGGGGGGGGGGGTGGGGGGGGGGGGGGGTGGGGGGGGGGGGGGGTGGGGGGGGGGGGGGGTGGGGGGGGGGGGGGGTGGGGGGGGGGGGGGGTGGGGGGGGGGGGGGGTGGGGGGGGGGGGGGGTGGGGGGGGGGGGGGGTGGGGGGGGGGGGGGGTGGGGGGGGGGGGGGGTGGGGGGGGGGGGGGGTGGGGGGGGGGGGGGGTGGGGGGGGGGGGGGGTGGGGGGGGGGGGGGGTGGGGGGGGGGGGGGGTGGGGGGGGGGGGGGGTGGGGGGGGGGGGGGGTGGGGGGGGGGGGGGGTGGGGGGGGGGGGGGGTGGGGGGGGGGGGGGGTGGGGGGGGGGGGGGGTGGGGGGGGGGGGGGGTGGGGGGGGGGGGGGGTGGGGGGGGGGGGGGGTGGGGGGGGGGGGGGGTGGGGGGGGGGGGGGGTGGGGGGGGGGGGGGGTGGGGGGGGGGGGGGGTGGGGGGGGGGGGGGGTGGGGGGGGGGGGGGGTGGGGGGGGGGGGGGGTGGGGGGGGGGGGGGGTGGGGGGGGGGGGGGGTGGGGGGGGGGGGGGGTGGGGGGGGGGGGGGGTGGGGGGGGGGGGGGGTGGGGGGGGGGGGGGGTGGGGGGGGGGGGGGGTGGGGGGGGGGGGGGGTGGGGGGGGGGGGGGGTGGGGGGGGGGGGGGGTGGGGGGGGGGGGGGGTGGGGGGGGGGGGGGGTGGGGGGGGGGGGGGGTGGGGGGGGGGGGGGGTGGGGGGGGGGGGGGGTGGGGGGGGGGGGGGGTGGGGGGGGGGGGGGGTGGGGGGGGGGGGGGGTGGGGGGGGGGGGGGGTGGGGGGGGGGGGGGGTGGGGGGGGGGGGGGGTGGGGGGGGGGGGGGGTGGGGGGGGGGGGGGGTGGGGGGGGGGGGGGGTGGGGGGGGGGGGGGGTGGGGGGGGGGGGGGGTGGGGGGGGGGGGGGGTGGGGGGGGGGGGGGGTGGGGGGGGGGGGGGGTGGGGGGGGGGGGGGGTGGGGGGGGGGGGGGGTGGGGGGGGGGGGGGGTGGGGGGGGGGGGGGGTGGGGGGGGGGGGGGGTGGGGGGGGGGGGGGGTGGGGGGGGGGGGGGGTGGGGGGGGGGGGGGGTGGGGGGGGGGGGGGGTGGGGGGGGGGGGGGGTGGGGGGGGGGGGGGGTGGGGGGGGGGGGGGGTGGGGGGGGGGGGGGGTGGGGGGGGGGGGGGGTGGGGGGGGGGGGGGGTGGGGGGGGGGGGGGGTGGGGGGGGGGGGGGGTGGGGGGGGGGGGGGGTGGGGGGGGGGGGGGGTGGGGGGGGGGGGGGGTGGGGGGGGGGGGGGGTGGGGGGGGGGGGGGGTGGGGGGGGGGGGGGGTGGGGGGGGGGGGGGGTGGGGGGGGGGGGGGGTGGGGGGGGGGGGGGGTGGGGGGGGGGGGGGGTGGGGGGGGGGGGGGGTGGGGGGGGGGGGGGGTGGGGGGGGGGGGGGGTGGGGGGGGGGGGGGGTGGGGGGGGGGGGGGGTGGGGGGGGGGGGGGGTGGGGGGGGGGGGGGGTGGGGGGGGGGGGGGGTGGGGGGGGGGGGGGGTGGGGGGGGGGGGGGGTGGGGGGGGGGGGGGGTGGGGGGGGGGGGGGGTGGGGGGGGGGGGGGGTGGGGGGGGGGGGGGGTGGGGGGGGGGGGGGGTGGGGGGGGGGGGGGGTGGGGGGGGGGGGGGGTGGGGGGGGGGGGGGGTGGGGGGGGGGGGGGGTGGGGGGGGGGGGGGGTGGGGGGGGGGGGGGGTGGGGGGGGGGGGGGGTGGGGGGGGGGGGGGGTGGGGGGGGGGGGGGGTGGGGGGGGGGGGGGGTGGGGGGGGGGGGGGGTGGGGGGGGGGGGGGGTGGGGGGGGGGGGGGGTGGGGGGGGGGGGGGGTGGGGGGGGGGGGGGGTGGGGGGGGGGGGGGGTGGGGGGGGGGGGGGGTGGGGGGGGGGGGGGGTGGGGGGGGGGGGGGGTGGGGGGGGGGGGGGGTGGGGGGGGGGGGGGGTGGGGGGGGGGGGGGGTGGGGGGGGGGGGGGGTGGGGGGGGGGGGGGGTGGGGGGGGGGGGGGGTGGGGGGGGGGGGGGGTGGGGGGGGGGGGGGGTGGGGGGGGGGGGGGGTGGGGGGGGGGGGGGGTGGGGGGGGGGGGGGGTGGGGGGGGGGGGGGGTGGGGGGGGGGGGGGGTGGGGGGGGGGGGGGGTGGGGGGGGGGGGGGGTGGGGGGGGGGGGGGGTGGGGGGGGGGGGGGGTGGGGGGGGGGGGGGGTGGGGGGGGGGGGGGGTGGGGGGGGGGGGGGGTGGGGGGGGGGGGGGGTGGGGGGGGGGGGGGGTGGGGGGGGGGGGGGGTGGGGGGGGGGGGGGGTGGGGGGGGGGGGGGGTGGGGGGGGGGGGGGGTGGGGGGGGGGGGGGGTGGGGGGGGGGGGGGGTGGGGGGGGGGGGGGGTGGGGGGGGGGGGGGGTGGGGGGGGGGGGGGGTGGGGGGGGGGGGGGGTGGGGGGGGGGGGGGGTGGGGGGGGGGGGGGGTGGGGGGGGGGGGGGGTGGGGGGGGGGGGGGGTGGGGGGGGGGGGGGGTGGGGGGGGGGGGGGGTGGGGGGGGGGGGGGGTGGGGGGGGGGGGGGGTGGGGGGGGGGGGGGGTGGGGGGGGGGGGGGGTGGGGGGGGGGGGGGGTGGGGGGGGGGGGGGGTGGGGGGGGGGGGGGGTGGGGGGGGGGGGGGGTGGGGGGGGGGGGGGGTGGGGGGGGGGGGGGGTGGGGGGGGGGGGGGGTGGGGGGGGGGGGGGGTGGGGGGGGGGGGGGGTGGGGGGGGGGGGGGGTGGGGGGGGGGGGGGGTGGGGGGGGGGGGGGGTGGGGGGGGGGGGGGGTGGGGGGGGGGGGGGGTGGGGGGGGGGGGGGGTGGGGGGGGGGGGGGGTGGGGGGGGGGGGGGGTGGGGGGGGGGGGGGGTGGGGGGGGGGGGGGGTGGGGGGGGGGGGGGGTGGGGGGGGGGGGGGGTGGGGGGGGGGGGGGGTGGGGGGGGGGGGGGGTGGGGGGGGGGGGGGGTGGGGGGGGGGGGGGGTGGGGGGGGGGGGGGGTGGGGGGGGGGGGGGGTGGGGGGGGGGGGGGGTGGGGGGGGGGGGGGGTGGGGGGGGGGGGGGGTGGGGGGGGGGGGGGGTGGGGGGGGGGGGGGGTGGGGGGGGGGGGGGGTGGGGGGGGGGGGGGGTGGGGGGGGGGGGGGGTGGGGGGGGGGGGGGGTGGGGGGGGGGGGGGGTGGGGGGGGGGGGGGGTGGGGGGGGGGGGGGGTGGGGGGGGGGGGGGGTGGGGGGGGGGGGGGGTGGGGGGGGGGGGGGGTGGGGGGGGGGGGGGGTGGGGGGGGGGGGGGGTGGGGGGGGGGGGGGGTGGGGGGGGGGGGGGGTGGGGGGGGGGGGGGGTGGGGGGGGGGGGGGGTGGGGGGGGGGGGGGGTGGGGGGGGGGGGGGGTGGGGGGGGGGGGGGGTGGGGGGGGGGGGGGGTGGGGGGGGGGGGGGGTGGGGGGGGGGGGGGGTGGGGGGGGGGGGGGGTGGGGGGGGGGGGGGGTGGGGGGGGGGGGGGGTGGGGGGGGGGGGGGGTGGGGGGGGGGGGGGGTGGGGGGGGGGGGGGGTGGGGGGGGGGGGGGGTGGGGGGGGGGGGGGGTGGGGGGGGGGGGGGGTGGGGGGGGGGGGGGGTGGGGGGGGGGGGGGGTGGGGGGGGGGGGGGGTGGGGGGGGGGGGGGGTGGGGGGGGGGGGGGGTGGGGGGGGGGGGGGGTGGGGGGGGGGGGGGGTGGGGGGGGGGGGGGGTGGGGGGGGGGGGGGGTGGGGGGGGGGGGGGGTGGGGGGGGGGGGGGGTGGGGGGGGGGGGGGGTGGGGGGGGGGGGGGGTGGGGGGGGGGGGGGGTGGGGGGGGGGGGGGGTGGGGGGGGGGGGGGGTGGGGGGGGGGGGGGGTGGGGGGGGGGGGGGGTGGGGGGGGGGGGGGGTGGGGGGGGGGGGGGGTGGGGGGGGGGGGGGGTGGGGGGGGGGGGGGGTGGGGGGGGGGGGGGGTGGGGGGGGGGGGGGGTGGGGGGGGGGGGGGGTGGGGGGGGGGGGGGGTGGGGGGGGGGGGGGGTGGGGGGGGGGGGGGGTGGGGGGGGGGGGGGGTGGGGGGGGGGGGGGGTGGGGGGGGGGGGGGGTGGGGGGGGGGGGGGGTGGGGGGGGGGGGGGGTGGGGGGGGGGGGGGGTGGGGGGGGGGGGGGGTGGGGGGGGGGGGGGGTGGGGGGGGGGGGGGGTGGGGGGGGGGGGGGGTGGGGGGGGGGGGGGGTGGGGGGGGGGGGGGGTGGGGGGGGGGGGGGGTGGGGGGGGGGGGGGGTGGGGGGGGGGGGGGGTGGGGGGGGGGGGGGGTGGGGGGGGGGGGGGGTGGGGGGGGGGGGGGGTGGGGGGGGGGGGGGGTGGGGGGGGGGGGGGGTGGGGGGGGGGGGGGGTGGGGGGGGGGGGGGGTGGGGGGGGGGGGGGGTGGGGGGGGGGGGGGGTGGGGGGGGGGGGGGGTGGGGGGGGGGGGGGGTGGGGGGGGGGGGGGGTGGGGGGGGGGGGGGGTGGGGGGGGGGGGGGGTGGGGGGGGGGGGGGGTGGGGGGGGGGGGGGGTGGGGGGGGGGGGGGGTGGGGGGGGGGGGGGGTGGGGGGGGGGGGGGGTGGGGGGGGGGGGGGGTGGGGGGGGGGGGGGGTGGGGGGGGGGGGGGGTGGGGGGGGGGGGGGGTGGGGGGGGGGGGGGGTGGGGGGGGGGGGGGGTGGGGGGGGGGGGGGGTGGGGGGGGGGGGGGGTGGGGGGGGGGGGGGGTGGGGGGGGGGGGGGGTGGGGGGGGGGGGGGGTGGGGGGGGGGGGGGGTGGGGGGGGGGGGGGGTGGGGGGGGGGGGGGGTGGGGGGGGGGGGGGGTGGGGGGGGGGGGGGGTGGGGGGGGGGGGGGGTGGGGGGGGGGGGGGGTGGGGGGGGGGGGGGGTGGGGGGGGGGGGGGGTGGGGGGGGGGGGGGGTGGGGGGGGGGGGGGGTGGGGGGGGGGGGGGGTGGGGGGGGGGGGGGGTGGGGGGGGGGGGGGGTGGGGGGGGGGGGGGGTGGGGGGGGGGGGGGGTGGGGGGGGGGGGGGGTGGGGGGGGGGGGGGGTGGGGGGGGGGGGGGGTGGGGGGGGGGGGGGGTGGGGGGGGGGGGGGGTGGGGGGGGGGGGGGGTGGGGGGGGGGGGGGGTGGGGGGGGGGGGGGGTGGGGGGGGGGGGGGGTGGGGGGGGGGGGGGGTGGGGGGGGGGGGGGGTGGGGGGGGGGGGGGGTGGGGGGGGGGGGGGGTGGGGGGGGGGGGGGGTGGGGGGGGGGGGGGGTGGGGGGGGGGGGGGGTGGGGGGGGGGGGGGGTGGGGGGGGGGGGGGGTGGGGGGGGGGGGGGGTGGGGGGGGGGGGGGGTGGGGGGGGGGGGGGGTGGGGGGGGGGGGGGGTGGGGGGGGGGGGGGGTGGGGGGGGGGGGGGGTGGGGGGGGGGGGGGGTGGGGGGGGGGGGGGGTGGGGGGGGGGGGGGGTGGGGGGGGGGGGGGGTGGGGGGGGGGGGGGGTGGGGGGGGGGGGGGGTGGGGGGGGGGGGGGGTGGGGGGGGGGGGGGGTGGGGGGGGGGGGGGGTGGGGGGGGGGGGGGGTGGGGGGGGGGGGGGGTGGGGGGGGGGGGGGGTGGGGGGGGGGGGGGGTGGGGGGGGGGGGGGGTGGGGGGGGGGGGGGGTGGGGGGGGGGGGGGGTGGGGGGGGGGGGGGGTGGGGGGGGGGGGGGGTGGGGGGGGGGGGGGGTGGGGGGGGGGGGGGGTGGGGGGGGGGGGGGGTGGGGGGGGGGGGGGGTGGGGGGGGGGGGGGGTGGGGGGGGGGGGGGGTGGGGGGGGGGGGGGGTGGGGGGGGGGGGGGGTGGGGGGGGGGGGGGGTGGGGGGGGGGGGGGGTGGGGGGGGGGGGGGGTGGGGGGGGGGGGGGGTGGGGGGGGGGGGGGGTGGGGGGGGGGGGGGGTGGGGGGGGGGGGGGGTGGGGGGGGGGGGGGGTGGGGGGGGGGGGGGGTGGGGGGGGGGGGGGGTGGGGGGGGGGGGGGGTGGGGGGGGGGGGGGGTGGGGGGGGGGGGGGGTGGGGGGGGGGGGGGGTGGGGGGGGGGGGGGGTGGGGGGGGGGGGGGGTGGGGGGGGGGGGGGGTGGGGGGGGGGGGGGGTGGGGGGGGGGGGGGGTGGGGGGGGGGGGGGGTGGGGGGGGGGGGGGGTGGGGGGGGGGGGGGGTGGGGGGGGGGGGGGGTGGGGGGGGGGGGGGGTGGGGGGGGGGGGGGGTGGGGGGGGGGGGGGGTGGGGGGGGGGGGGGGTGGGGGGGGGGGGGGGTGGGGGGGGGGGGGGGTGGGGGGGGGGGGGGGTGGGGGGGGGGGGGGGTGGGGGGGGGGGGGGGTGGGGGGGGGGGGGGGTGGGGGGGGGGGGGGGTGGGGGGGGGGGGGGGTGGGGGGGGGGGGGGGTGGGGGGGGGGGGGGGTGGGGGGGGGGGGGGGTGGGGGGGGGGGGGGGTGGGGGGGGGGGGGGGTGGGGGGGGGGGGGGGTGGGGGGGGGGGGGGGTGGGGGGGGGGGGGGGTGGGGGGGGGGGGGGGTGGGGGGGGGGGGGGGTGGGGGGGGGGGGGGGTGGGGGGGGGGGGGGGTGGGGGGGGGGGGGGGTGGGGGGGGGGGGGGGTGGGGGGGGGGGGGGGTGGGGGGGGGGGGGGGTGGGGGGGGGGGGGGGTGGGGGGGGGGGGGGGTGGGGGGGGGGGGGGGTGGGGGGGGGGGGGGGTGGGGGGGGGGGGGGGTGGGGGGGGGGGGGGGTGGGGGGGGGGGGGGGTGGGGGGGGGGGGGGGTGGGGGGGGGGGGGGGTGGGGGGGGGGGGGGGTGGGGGGGGGGGGGGGTGGGGGGGGGGGGGGGTGGGGGGGGGGGGGGGTGGGGGGGGGGGGGGGTGGGGGGGGGGGGGGGTGGGGGGGGGGGGGGGTGGGGGGGGGGGGGGGTGGGGGGGGGGGGGGGTGGGGGGGGGGGGGGGTGGGGGGGGGGGGGGGTGGGGGGGGGGGGGGGTGGGGGGGGGGGGGGGTGGGGGGGGGGGGGGGTGGGGGGGGGGGGGGGTGGGGGGGGGGGGGGGTGGGGGGGGGGGGGGGTGGGGGGGGGGGGGGGTGGGGGGGGGGGGGGGTGGGGGGGGGGGGGGGTGGGGGGGGGGGGGGGTGGGGGGGGGGGGGGGTGGGGGGGGGGGGGGGTGGGGGGGGGGGGGGGTGGGGGGGGGGGGGGGTGGGGGGGGGGGGGGGTGGGGGGGGGGGGGGGTGGGGGGGGGGGGGGGTGGGGGGGGGGGGGGGTGGGGGGGGGGGGGGGTGGGGGGGGGGGGGGGTGGGGGGGGGGGGGGGTGGGGGGGGGGGGGGGTGGGGGGGGGGGGGGGTGGGGGGGGGGGGGGGTGGGGGGGGGGGGGGGTGGGGGGGGGGGGGGGTGGGGGGGGGGGGGGGTGGGGGGGGGGGGGGGTGGGGGGGGGGGGGGGTGGGGGGGGGGGGGGGTGGGGGGGGGGGGGGGTGGGGGGGGGGGGGGGTGGGGGGGGGGGGGGGTGGGGGGGGGGGGGGGTGGGGGGGGGGGGGGGTGGGGGGGGGGGGGGGTGGGGGGGGGGGGGGGTGGGGGGGGGGGGGGGTGGGGGGGGGGGGGGGTGGGGGGGGGGGGGGGTGGGGGGGGGGGGGGGTGGGGGGGGGGGGGGGTGGGGGGGGGGGGGGGTGGGGGGGGGGGGGGGTGGGGGGGGGGGGGGGTGGGGGGGGGGGGGGGTGGGGGGGGGGGGGGGTGGGGGGGGGGGGGGGTGGGGGGGGGGGGGGGTGGGGGGGGGGGGGGGTGGGGGGGGGGGGGGGTGGGGGGGGGGGGGGGTGGGGGGGGGGGGGGGTGGGGGGGGGGGGGGGTGGGGGGGGGGGGGGGTGGGGGGGGGGGGGGGTGGGGGGGGGGGGGGGTGGGGGGGGGGGGGGGTGGGGGGGGGGGGGGGTGGGGGGGGGGGGGGGTGGGGGGGGGGGGGGGTGGGGGGGGGGGGGGGTGGGGGGGGGGGGGGGTGGGGGGGGGGGGGGGTGGGGGGGGGGGGGGGTGGGGGGGGGGGGGGGTGGGGGGGGGGGGGGGTGGGGGGGGGGGGGGGTGGGGGGGGGGGGGGGTGGGGGGGGGGGGGGGTGGGGGGGGGGGGGGGTGGGGGGGGGGGGGGGTGGGGGGGGGGGGGGGTGGGGGGGGGGGGGGGTGGGGGGGGGGGGGGGTGGGGGGGGGGGGGGGTGGGGGGGGGGGGGGGTGGGGGGGGGGGGGGGTGGGGGGGGGGGGGGGTGGGGGGGGGGGGGGGTGGGGGGGGGGGGGGGTGGGGGGGGGGGGGGGTGGGGGGGGGGGGGGGTGGGGGGGGGGGGGGGTGGGGGGGGGGGGGGGTGGGGGGGGGGGGGGGTGGGGGGGGGGGGGGGTGGGGGGGGGGGGGGGTGGGGGGGGGGGGGGGTGGGGGGGGGGGGGGGTGGGGGGGGGGGGGGGTGGGGGGGGGGGGGGGTGGGGGGGGGGGGGGGTGGGGGGGGGGGGGGGTGGGGGGGGGGGGGGGTGGGGGGGGGGGGGGGTGGGGGGGGGGGGGGGTGGGGGGGGGGGGGGGTGGGGGGGGGGGGGGGTGGGGGGGGGGGGGGGTGGGGGGGGGGGGGGGTGGGGGGGGGGGGGGGTGGGGGGGGGGGGGGGTGGGGGGGGGGGGGGGTGGGGGGGGGGGGGGGTGGGGGGGGGGGGGGGTGGGGGGGGGGGGGGGTGGGGGGGGGGGGGGGTGGGGGGGGGGGGGGGTGGGGGGGGGGGGGGGTGGGGGGGGGGGGGGGTGGGGGGGGGGGGGGGTGGGGGGGGGGGGGGGTGGGGGGGGGGGGGGGTGGGGGGGGGGGGGGGTGGGGGGGGGGGGGGGTGGGGGGGGGGGGGGGTGGGGGGGGGGGGGGGTGGGGGGGGGGGGGGGTGGGGGGGGGGGGGGGTGGGGGGGGGGGGGGGTGGGGGGGGGGGGGGGTGGGGGGGGGGGGGGGTGGGGGGGGGGGGGGGTGGGGGGGGGGGGGGGTGGGGGGGGGGGGGGGTGGGGGGGGGGGGGGGTGGGGGGGGGGGGGGGTGGGGGGGGGGGGGGGTGGGGGGGGGGGGGGGTGGGGGGGGGGGGGGGTGGGGGGGGGGGGGGGTGGGGGGGGGGGGGGGTGGGGGGGGGGGGGGGTGGGGGGGGGGGGGGGTGGGGGGGGGGGGGGGTGGGGGGGGGGGGGGGTGGGGGGGGGGGGGGGTGGGGGGGGGGGGGGGTGGGGGGGGGGGGGGGTGGGGGGGGGGGGGGGTGGGGGGGGGGGGGGGTGGGGGGGGGGGGGGGTGGGGGGGGGGGGGGGTGGGGGGGGGGGGGGGTGGGGGGGGGGGGGGGTGGGGGGGGGGGGGGGTGGGGGGGGGGGGGGGTGGGGGGGGGGGGGGGTGGGGGGGGGGGGGGGTGGGGGGGGGGGGGGGTGGGGGGGGGGGGGGGTGGGGGGGGGGGGGGGTGGGGGGGGGGGGGGGTGGGGGGGGGGGGGGGTGGGGGGGGGGGGGGGTGGGGGGGGGGGGGGGTGGGGGGGGGGGGGGGTGGGGGGGGGGGGGGGTGGGGGGGGGGGGGGGTGGGGGGGGGGGGGGGTGGGGGGGGGGGGGGGTGGGGGGGGGGGGGGGTGGGGGGGGGGGGGGGTGGGGGGGGGGGGGGGTGGGGGGGGGGGGGGGTGGGGGGGGGGGGGGGTGGGGGGGGGGGGGGGTGGGGGGGGGGGGGGGTGGGGGGGGGGGGGGGTGGGGGGGGGGGGGGGTGGGGGGGGGGGGGGGTGGGGGGGGGGGGGGGTGGGGGGGGGGGGGGGTGGGGGGGGGGGGGGGTGGGGGGGGGGGGGGGTGGGGGGGGGGGGGGGTGGGGGGGGGGGGGGGTGGGGGGGGGGGGGGGTGGGGGGGGGGGGGGGTGGGGGGGGGGGGGGGTGGGGGGGGGGGGGGGTGGGGGGGGGGGGGGGTGGGGGGGGGGGGGGGTGGGGGGGGGGGGGGGTGGGGGGGGGGGGGGGTGGGGGGGGGGGGGGGTGGGGGGGGGGGGGGGTGGGGGGGGGGGGGGGTGGGGGGGGGGGGGGGTGGGGGGGGGGGGGGGTGGGGGGGGGGGGGGGTGGGGGGGGGGGGGGGTGGGGGGGGGGGGGGGTGGGGGGGGGGGGGGGTGGGGGGGGGGGGGGGTGGGGGGGGGGGGGGGTGGGGGGGGGGGGGGGTGGGGGGGGGGGGGGGTGGGGGGGGGGGGGGGTGGGGGGGGGGGGGGGTGGGGGGGGGGGGGGGTGGGGGGGGGGGGGGGTGGGGGGGGGGGGGGGTGGGGGGGGGGGGGGGTGGGGGGGGGGGGGGGTGGGGGGGGGGGGGGGTGGGGGGGGGGGGGGGTGGGGGGGGGGGGGGGTGGGGGGGGGGGGGGGTGGGGGGGGGGGGGGGTGGGGGGGGGGGGGGGTGGGGGGGGGGGGGGGTGGGGGGGGGGGGGGGTGGGGGGGGGGGGGGGTGGGGGGGGGGGGGGGTGGGGGGGGGGGGGGGTGGGGGGGGGGGGGGGTGGGGGGGGGGGGGGGTGGGGGGGGGGGGGGGTGGGGGGGGGGGGGGGTGGGGGGGGGGGGGGGTGGAGGGGCTGATGGGAATTGTAGCCCATGAACATCTGGAGTGCCATAGGTTCGCCACCATGGTTCTAGGGTGAACTTGGGACCTTTACTCATGTTGAACAGGTGCTCTACCACTGAGCCACTGACCCTCTCTCATAAGCCCTAAGAAGGCCTCAGTGGAGTTTAAGACTTCAGACCTTGAAATATGGTTGGGCCGTTACATTTAGGCAGCTGCCCTATGCATGCTTACTTGAAAGAGGCCCACGGAACTCAGTGGGACTTGCTGCTGACTAAATGTGCATACTTGTCCAAGGAATACTGGAATGGAGTAGACCAGTGATGGCGAACCTTTTCGAGACCGAGTGCCCAAATTACAACCCCAAAACCCACGTATTTATCGCAAAGTGCCAACCCGGCAATTTGACCTGAATGCTGAGGTTTTAGTTTAGAAAAAACGGTTGGCTCCGAGGCGTGCGTTACTCGGGAGTAAGCTTGGTGGTAGTCGGTGGCTTTGCTTTGAAGCAACCGTGCAACTCTTCCAACAGGTGAATCACGACCCTAGGAGGGTTTACTCAAAAGCAAGCCCCATTGCCAGCAACCGAGCTTCCTCCCGGGAAAAGGATCGCGCTTCAGTTCTTCGCATGAAAATCAGTGGGGTTTAACAGCACTTAACACTGCTTCCCCAAAATTAGGTCTTAGGTTTAATGCTAATAATCGAGCCCAGCAGCCAAGGCCAGCCTAGGTGTGTGTGTGCGTTTGCGCGTGCCCACAAAGAGGGCTCTGAGTGCCACCTCTGGCACCCGTGCCATAGGTTCGCCACCACTGGAGTAGACCATTTTGCTTGCTGGATTCCATATTTTGCTGCAAGCCTCCTCTTAGAAAAACAATTTCCCCCTCCTCTATTGTATCTGGCAAAGGGAGCTTTGACTCTTCAAAGCTTGTGCTCAGAAAATCTTATTGGTCCTTAAGGCACAACCGGACTCAGATCTAACTGCTCTTTACTTCAGTGCCTCATTTTAGTGAATGAAAACAGATTAGACGAATTAAGTGTAAGAAGGGCTGTCACTTAGAGAAGGGCAGGGAGCTGATCCTCTGTCTGCAGCAGAGGATAGGACTAGCAGTATTGGGTTTGAATTATGGGCAGAAAAGTACTGGCCGGATATTAGGAAAATAATTACAGTAAGAATTGTTCAGTTGTGGAATTGGCTGCCTAAGGAGGTGGAGGTTTCACTGGCTGTCTTCAAGCAGCGGCTGGATGATCACTTGTCAAGGATGCCTTAGGCCTGTGGTGGCGAACCTGTGGCACTCCAGATGTTCATGGACTACAATTCCCATCAGCCACCATGCTGGCAGGGGCTGATGGGAATTGTAGTCCATGAACATCTGGAGTGCCATAGATTCGCCACCACGGCTAGGCTGATCTCGTGTTGGGGAGGTTGGACTAGATGGCCTGTATGCCCCCTTCTAGCAGTGGCAGTGGAGGTTAAGAGCTCATGTATCTAATCTGGAGGAACCGGGTTTGATTCCCAGCTCTGCCACCTGAGCTGTGGAGGCTTATCTGGGGAATTCAGATTAGCCTGTACACTCCCACACATGCCAGCTGGGTGACCTTGGGCCAGTCACAGCTTCTCGGAGCTCTCTCAGCCCCACCTACCTCACAGGGTGTTTGTTGTGAGGGGGGAAGGGCAAGGAGATTGTCAGCCCCTTTGAGTCTCCTGCAGGAGAGAAAGAGGAGATATAAATCCAAACTCCTCCTCCTCCTCCTCCTCCTCCTCCTCCTCCTCCTCCTCCTCCTCTTCTTCTTCTTCTTCTTCTTCTTCTAACCCTGTGATTCTAAGCATTCATGGAGCAAATGATGCTGTGCCCCACAAACTCTTAACTTTCTGTTTTACCCTAGAGAGGGCAGCTCCAATTCAAAATGGAAGAGCAGGAGCCACCAACTACCAAACCCAAGGAGAGATTGGTAGCAGGAGGAAGAGACCCTCATGTCTTTCAAGTTGGGACCATTGGAGAGTTTCTGACCTTGGAAAGTCCACAGCAGATTAAGGAAGAACCAGATGAAGGTCAAGAGAGATGTTGGGATGCCCAGTGGAAGGAGTTCCTAAAGACAGTGGGGTCCCCTCACCAGGGGTGGAAAGCCTCAAAGCAGCCTCAGTCTTCCTCTGAAGATAACTCGAAGAAAAACCAGGCCTCCTTCAACAGTGAAATGGATGACGGACTGTGGCCCACAGGTCAGGACAGGAACCACTCCCCTGGAGAAGGTGATAAAACTAATGAAAACCCAGACTTGTCTGTGAAAGTGAAAGAAGAGATTTTGGATGAGGATATCATCAGCTTGGAGATGGACCACCAGCATTTCAGGCAGTTCTGCTACCAGGAGGACGAGGGATCCCAAGAGGTACTGAGCCAGTTCTGAAAACTTTAGCAGCCATGGAGTGAAACCCAAGGGATACACCCCAGAGCAAATTCCAGAGCTGGTGATCCTGGGGCAAGTTTCTGATTGATCCTGCCTGTGTAAATGCAGAACTCAGATCTGAGGGGTTGCCAAACAGCAAGTAAATGAAAAATAAAAAGCCTGAATTGCTTCTTGGTCTTTACCAGAGGTTTTGATGCATAGAAATCTCCAGGTACAATTTTCTCTGGCCTGGAGTGAAACCAATTGCAGACCTTCAGCTCAAAGGTCCAATTCACAAGTTAGCAACCCTAGTGCAGGCAGGCATTTAGGGTACACTATATCTGGTAGGTAGGTCTGTCTGTAGGCCCAGAGGGATAATCTAACAATATTGGGATATGTAGGAGTGTGGTACCAGACAGAGGCATGGGATTGGCTATCTGAATTCCTGCAACCAGGAGGATTCTGGGCTGTGATGTCAGAATCCTACTTTTGAATGCTTGATGTTTGTTCCTCTAACAAGCCCTCGGGGTGGTGCTGATGCTGGAAATTTGTTACCATGTGGTAGCGCTAGAAGAAGTTGAGAAACCAGAACAGAAGTTGTGAATTTTCATTGCAAGATATCCAGGGAAAGCATTGGTAAGCCATGTTTTCTCTCGCCATGAAACACTTCTTCACCAAACGTGTGATTGGTGTTTGGAATATGCTGCCACAGGAGGTGGTGATGGCCACTAACCTGGATAGCTTTAAAAGGGGCTTGGACAGATTTATGGAGGAGAAGTCGATTTATGGCTACCAATCTTGATCCTCTTTGATCTGAGATTGCAAATGCCTTAACAGTCCAGGTGCTTGGGAGCAACAGCCGCAGAAGGCCATTGCTTTCACATCCTGCATGAGAGCTCCCAAAGGCACCTGATGGGCCACTGCGAGTAGCAGAGAGCTGGACTAGATGGACTCTGGTCTGATCCAGCTGGCTTGTTCTTATGTTCTTATGCCATGGGAAAGATTAGAACTGTAGTTCATGTTGGGGATTTCACAGCTGTTTTAAGTGGGAGATTTCAAAATTTATTCGGCAACAGTGACACTATCTTGACCCATGTGTTGATCTTAATTTAAATGATTTGGCGGTGAACATAGAAAGCTGCGCTTATAATACTACCTTGCATTTATATAGCATTATCAGTGTTCAAACTCTCCACAACCACCTTGCGAAGTTGGGGTTGTTAGTTTTCATCCTCTCCATTTTCAATCATAGGTGGCTTACAATAAAAAAGAACAATCATAAAAACATAAGAACAGTAACTTAAGAAAATGTTTCAGTCAATGAACCAGAATTGTTATACAAATAGTAGTAGTAGAAGAAGAAGAAGAGTAGTTTGGATTTATATCCCCCCCTTTCTCTCCCGTAGGAGACTCAAAGGGGCTTACAATCTTCTTGCCCTTGCTCCCTCACAACAAACACCCTGTGAGGTGGGTGGGGCTGAGAGAGCTCCAAAAAGCTGTGACTAGCCCAAGGTCACCCAGCTGGCGTGTGTGGGAGTGTACAGGCTAACCTGAATTCCCCAGATAAGCCTCCACAACTCAAGTGGCAGAGCTGGGAATCAAACCTGGTTCCTCCAGATCAGAGTGCACCTGCTCTTAGCCACTGCTCTTAGCCACTACGCCACTGCTGCTCCTTGAAGACTTGTGAATTCAGTTGTTGGAATTCTCTCACAAATAACTGATTGCTGCAGAATCAGAGAGAAGAGCCAGAGGGCTCCAAAATTTTGCCAGAAACTTACCGAAATAATATGGCCTTGTTAAAGTTTGCTGGCCACCGAGGTTGTTCTGGGCATCTTCTCTGGGTGACTGTTCCAAAGGGAAGATGCTATCACAAGAAATCTTTCAGTGGCTGAAAAACAGACATTTCAGAAAGGAAGGTAATGGTGGACTTAAGATGGAGCGTGATTCTGTAAAGGGAGCTGCAGTCGTTCAGGTATGTGAGTCCTAGGGCTATGAATTATTCCTAAAGACATACCCACGTGCTGGACTGGGGCTGCTAGCTTGAACGCTATTACACCCTGGGAAACATAGTTTTCCCAAGGCATTTGAGTCCATGCTGTGGAAATGTGGTACCCTATGAACTGCATGTCCCAAAGCTTCTTACAGGAGAAAAAGAAGAGTAGGTGATTATTTAACGAGGGATGGGCAGGGCAGACCTTAATGGTTGCCCTCCAGAATCACTTGTCTGTGACTTGTCTGATTCCCCCTGTTTTGCATTTCAGACGCCAGAACCCTTGGGAGATGTGGCAGTAAAATCCCCCAAGTCAGAGGAAGATCCCTTGGAGATTGTGAAACTGCAGATCCCCCTGGAAATCAAGCAGGAGAGTAACTGGGACACTGACTCCCTGGGTAAGGAGTAAAGATTGGATTTCCAGCTGCTGCAAAGTGGATGCAGCTGGAAAGCGCAGGCATTCATCTTTGTGTTAATATCCAAGAAACTGGGGGCATCACCTCTGCATTATTATTGCGGCCATCTAGCCTCCTGCCATTTAAGGAGAAATATCTGTGCCTGAAAGAGTATCTGCAAAATTCCTATGCCCCTATTCAGCCCTGGGAGATCCATTGTTCTGAATTTATGAACGTACTCAAGTTCATCAGTTTCGTGTTGTAACTGCTGAGATTAAGACAGAAGGCCACGTAGCTGATGGGTCTTTCCTTGCTACGTAGCTGATGGGTCTTTCCTTGGAGGCATTTGTTGATTCTCAAAGAAAAGAATTCTACTGGTTTGGTGGTGGTAGAAAGTGCTGCCAAGTTGCAGCTGGCTTTTGGCGACACACAGGCTAGGCAAGACACATTTAGAGGTTGTTTGCCATTTGCCTGCCTCTAACGTGTTTCCCCGAAAATAAGACAGGGTCTTATATTAATTTTTCCTCCAAAAGATGCATTAGGGCTTATTTTCAGGGGATGTCTTATTTTTTCCCATGATTTTGCCCTGCACGGGTACCAGGTAATCTGTACCAGGTAATCTGTAACTAGGGTTTATTTTTGGAGTAGGGCTTATATTTCAAGCATCCTCCAAAAATCCTGAAAAATCATGCCAAGGCTTATTTTCGGGGTAGGCCTTATTTTCGGGGAAACGGTATGTTGCAACCGTGGATTTCCTTGGTGGTCTCCCATCCAAAGACTAATCAGGACTGACCCTGCTTAGCTTCCAAGGTCAGGCAAGGTTGGGCCGTCCAAGGTCAAGGCTTAGCAACCTAAATGTATGGTTCTTCATTCCAGAATGTGATGTGCATGAGCACAAGAATGAGGACGACCCCTTTGAGTTGGAAACATCTGAGCCAGAGGGTATCCGTGTGGTATCACTGGGAAGAACTGAAGGACATTTTTTCTGGGGACCTGAGATTAGAGAGAAGCATGGAAGTCAAGGGGATTGGCACCATGGAAACTTCCCAGCGAGCAGAACCTTTCTTTGCGAGGAAGGTGAGCAGAATTTATATGATGGTACTTTACAGCACAGGAACAAGACAGTGACTGATAGTGAGGAACAATGGCCTCATGCCTTCAGTGTTCCTGAGAACCAGCAGGTGCGGGTAAAGGGTAAACTGCATTGTGGAAAAATCTCAAACCACAAAATATCTCTCATTCCACATGAAAGACCCCACCCAGGAGGGAAATCGTACATCTGTTCCGACTGTGGAAAAAGTTTTGGCTGGAGGACAAATCTTGTGAAGCACAGAAGAATCCACACAGGAGAGAAGCCATACAAATGTTCAAACTGTGGCAAAAGTTTCAATGCGAAATCCACCCTGATTAAACACGAGAGGTCCCACACTGGAGAGAAGCCGTATGAATGCTCAGAGTGTGGGAAAGCCTTTGGTGAAAAAGGGATACTTGTTAAGCATATGAGAATTCACACAGGAGAGAAGCCACATAGATGCTCATACTGTGGGAAAAGTTTCATTGAGAGAGGTGCCCTGATTAAACATGAGAGGACACACACAGGGGAGAAGCCATATGAATGTTCAGATTGTGGAAAAACCTTTAGGATCAGCTGTCATCTTAAACTTCATAAAAGAACACACACTGGCGAAAAACCACATAAGTGCTCAGATTGTGGCAAAAGTTTCAGTGAGAGAGCTTCTCTTGTGAAACATGAGAGAACTCACACAGGAGAGAAGCCATATAACTGCTCAGAGTGTGGGAAAAGCTTCCGGATCAGTTTCCAGCTTGTGATTCATAAAAGGACACACACGGGCGAGAAGCCACATGAATGTTCGGACTGTGGCAACAGCTTCAGGGAAATAGCCTCTCTTATCAAACACAAGCGAACTCACACAGGGGAGAAGCCATACGAATGCTCTGAGTGTGGGAAGAGCTTTCGGACCAGTTTTCAACTGAAAACTCACAAAAGGACACACACTGGTGAGAAGCCATACCATTGTTTGGCTTGTGGGCAGAGCTTCAGCCAGAGATCCCGTCTTGTTATACATGAGAGAACTCACACGGGAGAAAGACCTTATGGGTGCTCAGAGTGTGGGAAGAGCTTTGTTTCTAGCTCTCATCTTAGAAAACATGCTGTGGTACACACGGGTGAAAAGCCGCATAAATGCTCATATTGTGAGAAAAGCTTCAGTAAGAAATCAAACCTTGTTGTACATGAGAGAATCCATACTGGAGAGAAACCGTACAAATGCACAGTGTGCGAAAAACGGTTCTGTAGCTCCTCAGTTTTTCACAGGCACATGAAGATTCACCCAGGAGAACCATCATGAGGATATAATAAGTTGTAGGAAAGGCTATGTCAGGAAAACTCTGAAAGGTGGGGGAAGCTTTCCAGAAGTGTAACTACAATGTAGAAATGGGGGCTGACCTGTCCTGGTGTTAATGGTCTTGTAATGTATCAATACTTATTTAAACAAACATTACATCATGCGGTATCTTTTTCCCAGTGTGGAATAAGTGGACAAGTTTTCAAAGGCGGCACCCAAAAAGCTAGATGCCCATTAATTCAGAGGTCCAAACCACATGGGATGTGATAGTTGGGGAATTAACATCTTTTGCTTTGTTTTTAAAAACTAAAGGAAATATTTGAGTTTGATCCCAGCAGATTTTCTGCTGGTGAAAAAGGAAGGTACTAGAACATCACCATTAGGGATCATAGATTTTATTAAATGCTATGTCAGATGGGGCTACAGTGAAGGGAGGAATTAGGTGAGACTCATTGCTTTGAAATTTCACCTTACAAAATATAAGTAACTACATAAATGCTTACATTGAGAAAAAGGATTCAACACTTCTGTCCTCTCAGTGGCACGTGCCCAGTCTTTAAAGCTGTTATGTAAGGCTGCTAAAAATATCATTTTTTAAAAGAACCAAAATATTTTAGTGATAGAACTTGGATATTGTGTGATATTTGACCCAGCGGCTCAATGTGGGCAGGCAGGCAGGCAGAGTACTGTCAGTGGAGTGATTGCACACATTTTTGTGTGTTTGCAACCTAATACAGGAAAGGATATTCAACTTTGGACTACTTCTGGTGAGAGTTTTAGCAGTGGTATCCTTCACTCACCAGTCACTAGCCAGAGAAGCCTGTCATGGCAATTTCAGTTTGACATTTTAAAGGATGATGGTGGAGCATCCAGCACAATGTCCCACTTGGGGGAGGGCATGGTGACCACCTGCTGATGAATTCACACTCTTCATCTGGGCAAGTGCCCCAGAGAGGGCAAATCCATTGGTATGGCCCTGCACCACTCCCATCGGCAGATCCCCCCCCTCTTTGAATGGGACTGTAATCAAGGTGAGGTTTGTGTGTTTGGGGTACAACTTTTATTGGCAATATCCCTAGCCAAACTGGGGCCAAGCAGATCTGTAATTCAACTTTGAATCAGGGTTGGACCATCCCCTAGGTAAACCCAGGTTGAAAATTATTTGAGTAAGGTAGATGCAGAGGAATTTCAAATGCTTTTTAAGCCCTATTGACAAATGTGTGCAGATCCTGGGGAAACCAGTCTGATCTGCTAGCATTGGGAATAAGATATTTTTACCATTTAAAATGTTTTAATGTCTGCATTTTATACCATTTTTAACCAAAATTACCTGCCCTGCAGCTGCTCAGGTGACAAGAAGAAAAATTTAAATGGCTAGATTCAACATGTTTAAATTGGATTTGGATAAATGCATTGACTGTAGGTTTTATTTTGAAACTGGTTGTTTTCATCATTAAATTTTCTATTATAAAACTTCCAGTTCCACTTATCTTTTTCTTTGGGAGCAGAAGAAAGAAGGAGATTGAACATATGGAGATGCTTTATACCGAATCTAATTACTGGTTCATTCTGTTCTGTATTCTGTGCTCTGATTGGCAAAAGCTCTTGGTGATCATGGGAGAAGCAGTGCCAAAAATGAAGAGAACTGGAACATTCTTTCCCAGGTAATCTCTTGCTTGGTGACATTGGGCCATCACATATGCTTAGCCAGAGATGTCTCACAGGGTAGTCGTGTGGATAAAATGGAGAAGAAGTGAACAGTGCAAGCAGTTTGAAGTCCCTATTGTGGAGAAAAGGGAATTGTAAACTTAATTTTGGCTGCAATTCACAAAAAAGGCGATTGCTGTGGTTGTCCCTTCACCTGTTGCTTCTTTTGGTAGAAGGCAGAGCTGCCCATTCAGTATTCAAACTACTGTTAAATATTGAGAGCCCAGGGAGCTGTGGGCCTGGAAAGCAGAGCAAGGAGGGGTAGAGCCACCAGTCATTAAATAAATTAATACACGTTAAACGTGTACTGCAAGGAGCAGTTCTGCAGGGCCTGTAAAACAGAGCTGTTCCACTGGGCTTTTGGGGAGGCTGGCCAGTGATGTGCTGTTCCTGGCATGCTTTGACATCTGCATGCTTTACCATCTGATTACTACTATCATGGCCCAATCTCAGTGGCAGAGCGCCAAGGGGGCGGGGAGTGCGTCATGCACCGGGTGCACGCTTGGGGACAGAAAATCGCCTGCGGCACACACACACCCTGCCCCCCTTCCCACACTTACCTACATTCCTTTTCTGTTTTAAGTACTTTTTGAGGCTGAAAAAAGCAGCCTCTTCACAGTTCAGGCTAAAAACTGCCTGAGGAGCTACAGTTCCCAGGAGACCTTAGGGTTCACAAGGTCTCCTGGGAAGTATAGTTCGTCAGGCAGTTTTTTTCCCTGAACTGTGAAGAGGCCGCTTTTTTCAGCCTCAAAAAGTACTAGAAATAGAAAAGGAACGTAGGTAAGTGTGGGAAGGGGGGCGGGGGGAGGGCAGAAAAAACACACTGTGCACCGGGCGCAGTTTGGCCCAGCAACACCTCTGCCCAATCTTCTCCCAGAAGTAAATGGAAGAGGCTATATTAGCTATGGGTCGCCACCTGTATTAGTTATGAGTGCCATTTGTTGTTTTATCTATTGTTTAATTGGTGTGCTGATAGTTATGTTTTAATTCGTATATACTGGAATTTATTGGTGTAAAGAAAGTGGTGACTAGCCTCAAACTGGGTCAGGATTTGGGGTGCACATGAAAACTTAGAAGCAAAAAGGTTGAATAAAATATTTTTAAAGGTTTATTGAGTACAACTGTTACTCAATAAACAAGATAACAGAAAAAATTAGCTAAAGGTTAAAATGACAACATGAACCAATGGTAGCGTAGTTTTTTAAAGCAAACAGCACGCAAAGAGCAAAATGAAAAGTATTGCTGACCAAACTGGCCGGCAGAGTTTAACAGCTTCAAAATAACTCAGATAACAGGCAGGAAAACAAAGATATGCTCAGATGAGTACAGAGAATCAAGAATAACAGTAAAGATAGATAGTTGTAAGAGTGTTGAATGACAGTTATACAAAATTACTGGTCAGGTGACATAAACAGACCAATCATACTCTCACACTAATTAGCTAAGTCAGCATAATATAAAGACATTGTTGCTACCAGGTGCAAATGCTTGAAAGAGATGATTAAAGTCCTAATTGGAAAGGAAATGTACAGCTGGGGTGTGACCTTTAGCTGCATCAGCTACTAACAAGTTGGGAGAAAATTGAAGCGAAAATACAATTTCTCCACAGTTGGGATTTTATTGTGTTTTATGGAAATTATCTGCATGCTGCCCAGAGCCCTTTGGGGGCGGGTAGTATATCAAGCCCAATAAACAAACAAACAAAGAAAGAAATGTACTTTGAGGAGCCCACCACAACTGAGGTAAGGTGTACTTTTATTGCTGTTTATCTGAAAATCTGTGTTGTGTGCCTCTTCCCTGTATTTTGTTTTGTTCTTTTTCCACCACTTTGAATCGAGACACTCTTTTTCTATTTTTTTCCTCTTTCTCTTTTATGCTACATCTTTCTATAAAGACATTTTTTGTTTGCTTAGTACAATTTATCTCTCTGTCATATTTGTTTTTCCCCCATAAGCTAAATCGCAAGGGAGATGCACAGTTTGCTGTGTGGTATTTGCCAGTTTCTACACAGTTATTTCAGTATTGATCTAGTTCTGTGCTAGAAGGATACTTTTTCCAGCAGGTCAGTCTATACATTTTCAAGATGTCCCTGAGCAGTGGCAGCCAGGTACCACAATGCGTTTCAGGTAACCCTTGGTTGAGGGGAGTTTCCCAGCAAGGAAAACTTCCTCCCCTTCTTCCTGCCAATGAAAATTAAAAAAAAACCCTTTATAATGTTAACAGCCAATAACTCACTACTTTAATAAGAAAGAAGAGACTCTGAAAATTAGCAAAGCATGGCTCCCAGTACTTAAAAAATGGACTGGTAACCCCACTACCAATATAATGCACTCAACCACACATTTGCATAGCAAGTTCCACCCAAGTTCAAATGATTGGTTCCTCACCCTGGGACATGGACAATATACGACACTAAACTTTCCCTTCTCACTAGACACAGTGTGAAACAGACTTTTCTCTGTGATACACCTCTGAAGATGCCAGCCACAGATGCAGATGAAACGTTAGAAACAAGATCCACCCGACCACGGCCGCACAGCCCGGAAAACCCACCAGAACCAACTCACTATTTGTTGGTGTGCACCAAACCAGCTTGTAGCTGGTTTGTTAATCATGCCCTGTATTAATTCTTGCTTGATGTAAATTTTGACAATGCAAAGTAATTCTTCACAAGGTGCAGGAAAGATGTATGGAAGTGTTTATTTAGTTAAAGAACCAAGCAAATGAAAACGACTAGGCGTACTGGAAACAAACTGAAATAATCCCAGAAGAACCTACTACACCACAACTACACACAATAATATGTTATGGAAATAAACCTGTAATATGCTAATTTAATAAGTTTTATGTAACAATGTAAGACATACGTGCAAAAAACAATAGCAAATGCAAGCATCTACCCCCATACATCAAGTGAACAAAAACATCGCATCCAAAGGACAAATGCATGAGCCAAAATACCCTATCAAGGACAAGTAACTTAGTCCTAATATCCTTGGTCCAGTTTGTATATCATCAGATCAATGGAAATGCCATGGGATTGGGTGAGGCAGGAAAGTTGTGTTCTGTTAGAATCATAGGGTTGGAAGAGACCACTAGGACCATCAAGGTCAACCCCCTTGTGCTTATTATTTATGTAAGTAATTGATTTCCTTTATGCGTTAGTTTGGATTGGAATTATACCAACAGTATCAAATAATTTCAGAAAACTGATTTGGAATGTATTGACAGCTGCTAGAATATTGGTCGATCAGTAAGAGAAGTCGTCTTATCACCAAATGGGAGAAAAAATGCAAATGCTTGCAGTGTGCAAAGAGTTTCATTCAGTGAGCAGACTTTAATTATCAAGAAAGGATTCACGTTGGGGAGAAGTAGAAATCTATCCAATATAAAATGTGCTCCATCAAAAGCCCATACTCCACATACATCACCAAATAACACTCTCAACCAAGAAGCTTGGTTTGCAGAGTGCGGTTTAGGAAGCATGCTAGGGTTGCCAATCTCCAGGGGGTGCCTGGAGATCTACCACTACCACGAGCTGATTTCCAGACAATACAGATCAGAAAATGGCATTGCATCCTGCTAAGCAACCTCCTCTCCCCAAACCCTGCCCTCCCCAAATCTCCAAGTATTCCCCAATCCAGAGTTGGCAATCTGAACACACCCAGACTCAAATGAGGAACAGGTTTTTCCAACAAACGCCAGTTCTGATTTGCGCCTGCTTGGCCCATTTGGATAATGTTTTCTCCCCTGCCTTTGTGGCTGTTAAAGAGTCCCTTCTTTCCTGTCCTTCATGGCCAGAAATAGCCCCCTGACAATTGGGAGGGGAGCGCATGTGCAAATGACCCAGGAGCAGGGCTGAGCCTGCCTTCCCCGGACTGTTATGGTCCTCCTCCCTCCATCCATGCGCTCAAGCAGCCACTTGGTGAGGCTTGCTTTGCCATGCCTGCCTGTGCATAAGTCACATGGTAGAAAGCGGACGACAAAGGAAACGCCGCCGGAAGTGGGGGGGAAAAAAAGGTAGGTTGAGCTCGTATGCATCCTTACATTTTAAAAAAGTCTGTTTTTAGGTGCGGCGACTATGATCAAAGTGAAGAAGGTGGGTGGGGACGGCCTTTGGAAGGTGATGCAACGAGAAAAGCGGAGGAAGAGAAGGGAAGCAACACCGAACGGTCACGTCAAGCGGGGGACGGACTGCAGAAGCAGCGGGTCGTTCCGCACAGCCTATTTATAACGAGTTGCAATCGTTATAAATGAATTCGTTTTCACGGATTCATTTATAACGATTGCAACTCGTTATAAATATGTTGTGCGGAATCCACAAGGGAGAGAAAGAGAGGGCCGGGCTTGCAAAATGTGCCCAAATCCAGCGGAAACGCCTGCGCGCACCGTGCCTTGTTGCTGCAAAGCCCTTTCATTGTTAGATGGTCGCTTTCCTGATGCACAATCAACTTGTCGAACCGGATGTGGTGCTGTCCACAAGCTTAGGTGGCTTTAAAAGGGGATTTGATGCTTTGTTCAGTGGCTCTGAGGCCCCTTCCGCACGTGCAGAATAATGCACTTTCAATCCGCGTTCATGATTGTTTGCAAGTGGATTTTGCTATTCCGCACAGTAAAATCCAGCTGCAAAGTGGATTGAAAGTGCATTATTTTGCAGGCGTGGAAGGGACCTGAGTGGCTCTTAGCAATGGTGGCTCAATCGATCCTCCCTGTTCAGGGGCAGTGCGCCTTTGAATGCCAGTTGTGAGCCTTCCAGGTCACCTGGTTGGCTGCTGTGGAAAGCAGGATGCTGCATCAAGTCTGTCCTTGGTTTGATTCAGCAAAGTTTTTCTTATGCCAACCATACTTATGTTTACATTCTGTCTTTCTTTCATTGTGAAACTATGTGGGAGTGGGCTGTCCCTGGGGCAGTGGAGTAAGCTCACATCGAGGCCCTGGCCATACTTCCACCTGCAAGGGTGCTGAGTTGTATGCTTTCTTGCTATACCCTGAGCTACATAAATGCTAATACTTAATAATTTGGTTGTTGCAGCAAAAATAAACAGGAATCTAGTAGTTCCTTAAAGACAAGTTGTTACTCCCATATTTGCAGGAATAACATTTTGTTAACCTTCAAGGTTCTGCTAGATTTCTGCTTATTCTGGCATTTCTGTGGCAGCTGCTAGTAAATTCAGAGTTCACCTCTTATTGCAAATCAGATGAGTTTGGTGGGTGCAACAGATGTTTTTTAGTTCCACCTTATAGGCATCACAGCAAATCCCACTCTGCAGGGGGAGTATAATAATTCCCAGTGTCATCAACCAATGGGAGGTTGTAGAACAAGGTTGTCAAATATGCAGCTCGAGGCCAAGTCTGGCCCTGAACTGGCTGAGACAACTAGCCTCTGGCTCCAGATCAGGAACAAGGAGGGGGTTTGCCTTAGCTAACTCCCGGGCCTGATAAGCCTTCTCAAGGCAGCCACCCCACCACAGGTCCACCAATCTGGGCCCTCCCACCGGTGATGTACTGGGGTTATCCAAAGCAGCCCCCCCCCTCCTGGCCCACTCCAACCAAGTCATATTTAGGTCACATCCAGGCCTCGCAACAAATGAGTTTGACACCCCTGTAGAATCTCTGGCCCCTTCCACACATGCAGAATAATGCACTTTCAATCCCCTTTCACAATTGTTTGCAAATGGATTTTGCTATTCTGCATAGTAAAATCCAGCTGCAAAGTGCATTGAAAGTAGATTGAAAGTGCATTATTCTGCACGTGTGGAATGGGCCTCTGAGAGGAGAGGAATTTTGGAGGGAGAAAAAAGGTATCCGTTCCTCAGATACACAGCATGGCACGCAAGGGAAGAGATGCAGAGATGGAGCTTAACAGCGGAAGGATAAGTTTAGGTTTCCTGGGTTAAGTGGGGTAGATTCTTTCAGGCAGGTTGGAGGTTAGGCTTTAGATATTGCATTAGGGTGGGATCCAGTAGATTCTAATGATTGAAGTCTTGATGGGCTTGGGCGGCTTGGGCTGTAATTCTTGCTGTTAGTAATATTATATTGTTTTTGAGCGGCTTGTATTGTATATGAGCGGCTTGGGCTGTAATTCTTGCTGTTAGTAATATTATATTGTTTTTGTTACTACTGTTGTTATTGTATTGTCGAAGGCTTTCACGGCCGGAATCACTTGGGTACTGTGTGGTTTCCGGGCTGTATGGCCGTGTTCTAGCAGCATTCTCTCCTGATGCAGGCGAAACGTCAGGAGAGAATGCTGCTAGAACACGGCCATACAGCCCGGAAACCACACAGTACCCTACTGTTGTTATTGTTAATATCATTAATGTTATTTAGGATAAGGCATGGGGAATTCTTTGTATTTTGAAAGTACTGTTTCGTGGAGGGGGGGGATTGTTGGACCAATCAAGTGGAGCGTTGAAAGTCACCCCCAATAGGACTCTTATCAGAGGGCAGGAACTGTAATGCTGCTGGGAATTTGCCACGGCAGGACAGCTATTTTATTCTTCTTCCTTAGGTGTGCAGAGTGAGAGTTAAGATGGCAACCGGTAAACCTACTGGACGAGGCGTAGCATGGAAGGAGAGAGAGACGTTAGACCTCCTTTCTATCTGGGGGGAAGAGACAATCCAGGAGGCTTTGGCTAACACCCATAGAAATCTAGAGGTTTATGACCGTGTGGCGAAACAGATGTCTGCGCTTGGACACAAGAGGAGTGCAGTGGAGTGCCGCACTAAAACAAAGGCCATGAGACACGAATACAAACGCGTGGTGACCCATAACCGCATTTCGGGGAACTCGCCAGCAAGCTGCCCTTTTTTCAGGGAGCTGGATCAGATCCTCAGGGGAGATGCGTGGGTCGGGCCACCCCGAGTATCTAGGAGTCTAACCCTGGAAGTGCAAGTTAATCCACCAAGACCCCAAGAATGCTGTAGAGGTGCAGAAGAGTTATTCTCACATGATCTGGTAATTATAAAACAGGAGGACGTATGCCATTCCACACCCTTGGACTCAGGTAAGGAGAGGTATGTCTCCTTTTTATTTGAATGTTGAATATTGACATTTCATGATGTACAGGAAAAATTGGGGTTTTTATTATCCATAAACCAGGTGAATCCTCAAGTGCTTGGTCCCAAGACCCTCACGAGACCGTCATTAATCAAGTAGCCGAGGAAGGTATGTTATGTTTACCTGTGATGTATTACATTCTTCTTTAATTTCCGGGGGCGGGGGGCAGGGGGCAGAACCAGATGCCCAGCCTCCCAGAATTGCACTCCTGTATCCTGAGCCTAGATAACAGAAAGGAATCCATCCTTTTCAGTCTTGGGAAAGGACCGGATGCTCAGTTACTGTTTGTGTATGACTATCCTTCTGCGTTACTGTCATTGCTGACTCAGACAGGTGGGGATTTTTCCTGTGCTTGATTGGTCAGGGGTCCCAGCAGATATTGGTGAAACAGGTAACCAAGGATACCAGGATGGGGGCAACATCACAGCCGTGCAACAAGATCAAATTGGTGAGTACCACTTCCCCTTAAATCATTTTCCCAGTCTGCCTTCAGCATCACCAGCAAGGGGGACTGAACCTTCCCACTATAGCCTCCAAATTAATGTAGCTTTTTAAGGATGTGAGGTCCAACCTGAAACTGAGGGAATTTGCTAACCCTCCTAATTTGGTGACACTTGCAGATTTGATTAGCGTACCCTGTATCCCATCATCCAAGTCACTCATAAAAATGTTGAATAGCATGAGGCCCAGGATGGAACCCTGTGACACCCCGCCAGTCATTTCTCCCCAGGGTGAAGATGAGCCATATGGGTGACCACCTTTGCGGATCAGTTGGACATCCATTTACAACTCCACCTACCAGTAGCATTGTCTAGGCCACATTTTAGTACCCTGTTTCCCCGAATATAAGACATCCCCCAAAAATAAGACGTAGTAGAGGTTTTGCTGAAGTGCAAAATATAAGGCATCCCCCAAAAGTAAGACATAGCAAAGTTTTTGTTTGGAAGCATGCCCGACGAACGGAACACAGAAAAATAAGACATTCCCTGAAAATAAGACGTAGTGCATCTTTGGGAGCAAAAATTAATATAAGACACCGACTTATTTTTGGGGAAACACGGTACCTTTCTTGCAAGAAAATCATGGGGGACCTGTCATAGGTCTTACTGAATTCAGTGTGTGCTAAATCCACAACATTCCCTTCATCTCCTAAGCTTGTCACTTTATCAAAAACAGAGATAACATTAGCACGCCCTCTGTTCCATCGTTCACTTCTACCACACAGAGCAAAACGAGATCCCCCACGAGGCAGAGCCGTCTTCCGAGCAGAGATTGTCAGCCACAAGAAATCGCAAAAAGGGCGTTTCCGTGCTCTCCGATTTGGCCCAGCAAATGTTGCGCCAGTCGGCTCTTGATGCTGCGAGATCGGAACAGCTGCAAAGAGAGATCCTTTCAGAGGAGAGGCGTCGCCACCGGGAGACCATGGCGGAGGAAAGAAACCGTCACGAGCAGACCATTTTTGAGGAGAATCGTCGATATGAAGCCCTGCTTGAGGAAGGCAGACTGGAGAGAGAGGCATTTCAGCATGCTATGGACAGAAGCTACAACCTGATGTTTGAAGCTGTAAATGCTATAAAAACCATGACTGAGTTGATGGTGTTGAAGCATTCGGGGGAGACACCACAAGTGGGTAATATTAATGTGCCCCAAGTGGGTAATGTTAATATAGCTCAAGAAAGTACCAGTAGTAACCCTGACCCATCAAAATCCTCCACCTCCAATTGTCCTGAAAATATCCTC
Source organism: Sphaerodactylus townsendi (assembly GCF_021028975.2). Classification (NCBI taxonomy): domain Eukaryota; kingdom Metazoa; phylum Chordata; class Lepidosauria; order Squamata; family Sphaerodactylidae; genus Sphaerodactylus; species Sphaerodactylus townsendi. Next base: position 12,831,242 of record NC_059427.1, read on the forward strand.
CATACTCCCACCAGGCATAAGCGGGCTAGACGGAAAGTTGATCGGCTGGACATGTGAGATGTCAGGAGTCACTCTCCCCCCCGCCCTGCCCAAAGTTACCTGGCTCCATGCAGTGCATTATACCAGTGGTGTTAGAATATTCCTCATTCTTTGTTTATAATTACTCCTTTATGATTTAAAAAATGGGTGGTGTTTGTTAATACCTCTTGTTTGGTCTGTAAGTGGAAATAGGGTTTTTTTGCATAAAAAAAGTAGAATGGGTTTAAAAAACAACTGTATTTAAATTTAACAAACAAAAGCCCCTGCATATTTAATTTTTTGAACAATAATAAACTATTTACAGAGAAAATTGGAACAAGATTAAAGAAATGAAAACAGCAACTAATTAAGTCCAGGTGTTCTTTTAAATGCCTGGCGTCTAAACGATGCTCCACACCTCCTCTTCTTTCCAATCTTGTTATTCTCTGGTGAAGGATGCTCACTGGACACATAAAAGATTGGTCAGAGATTGGTACAAGTTGCAGATTAACTTTCCAGCAGCAATTTAACTTACTGGTGCTCATACACTTCCTTTGAAATGCCTGCTGCGCACTGGGTTCCTCATTGTCTTCTGATTAGAATCCTAGAGTTGGAAGAGACCCCAAGGGCCATCAAGTCCAACCCCCTACAATGCAGGAACACACAATCAAAGCACCCCCAACATATGTTCATCCAGCCTCTGATTACTCAGATGTGTGTCCTTGTTGGAGGACCTCTTGTGTTGGAGGGATTGTGGAGTGTAACTTCCAAGGGTCCTGAAAGGTTGAACCAAAGCAGATAATCATACTCTTCGTATCTTCGGGACCGCATCACCCCACATGTCCCAATACGGCCTCTTCGTTCAGCAGAGGCCAATTTACTGGTGGTCCCTGGCCCCTCGATGATACGGCTGGCCTCCACGCGGGCCAGGGCCTTTACAGCCCTGGCCCCAGCCTGGTGGAACGCTCTCCCACCAGCTGTCCGGGCCCTGCGGGACCGTACAGAATTCCGAAGGGCCTGTAAGACGGAGCTGTTCCGCCGGGCCTTTGGAGGTACCAGCCGTTGATGGTGCCCCTCCCGTGGCCTTTACATCTGTGCCTTTACCATCTCGGGATTTGCTGCCCTTCCCTCTCTGAAAGAGGGTGAAATTAGATTGTCGGACGCCATCTTACAAATTTAATTATTCCTTTTAGTCCTTTATTCACTGCTGCTTTTAAAGGTTTTATCTGTTTTTATCTGTATACAACGGCTATCGTGTTGTACACCGCCCAGAGCCCCTAGGGGATGGGGCGGTCTAAAAAAAATCTGAAAAATAAATAAATAAATAAATGTGCATTCAGATGACAAGGAGGACAAACTAGGATGAAATGCAGTGTGGGTTAATACATAATTATGGGGGATAAGGGAGAACCGTCCCATGCTACCAGCCAAATCATGCCTTTAAAAGCAATGTTAATATCCTCCCACAGCTGTGATTTTTCTGCAAAGTTTTTGGAAATGAGTTGTCTAACCTGGTTGAGGATCCCTCTCCTCCTTTACAGCCTCTTGCTCCTGTTCAGGCCCGGCATCTCCTTCCTCCGTAGGATCCATGTGGGAAAGCCAGTACAGACAAAAGTGAAAGGACAGTGTGCGCGTCATGATCACAATCTGTCTGCAGCCTAAGATATTCCACCAGAAAATTGTAAACTGTACTCCCAACAATTCTGGTAATTCTTTATGTTGTCAGATGTCATGGCATGATACTCTGAAGATTCATTCTACTGCAATATTGAATATTTTGACTATAATTAAAGCAAGACATAGGTTTTCCCTTCTTTGAAATAAAGAATGTAGTAGTTTCACTTGTTCATTCAAGCTTGGTGTCTTTGAAAACATTCTGAAATTCTTTGACTGGTCAATTACATAACAATCAAGGGGGAGAGATACATTTAAAGCCAACTGCACAATCGCAGCACTCAGAAAAGTATTTTGTGATTAGAACAGTAATTGTATGATCAGACTCAACCTAGCCACTTTCAACCACCTCCTCTACAACTTCCTGAGGGGTGGCTTCTCTCCTTCTCCTTTCCATCACTGGTGGCAACAGAAGTTTGGAAAATCAGCAAAGTGACTATATGGAAATGCAGATATTACTGTGCTGTGTGCTATAAAAATAAATCAGCCACAAAAGGTTGGTTATACAGTTCTAGTGGGGGGTAATGGGGACTGATCCTTTTTGGGGGGGGGGGTTGATATCTGCAAACACAACAGACAAAAATGTTGTTCGTACATTTCTGGGAAAAGAATAATGAGATTTTTCCTTCTTGTTTTTAAATATGTATTATTAATAATAATAATTGATATTAATAACTGTAGTAATAATTATAATTAATATTATTAATAATATTCCTATTATTCCACAGAGCAAACTTCTCCCATTGTTCCTCATGGCTAAATTCTAACATTCTTTCACACAGTGTAAGTCTCCATTCCTCCCAAATACCTTAACCTGTGCTGCTTGGCCCTTAATGTGCATAGAATCAACCTGCAAGACCATGCACCCTTCTATCCATCCCACTATCTGTAGGATTCTCACCAGCCAATTATTTTGGCATAAGCCCTCAAATGCACTGCAGCAGAAAATGGGCTAAGTCTGGTATATAAAAAAAATTATCTTCAGGACACCTGTCCTTCTGTTTTGGGTTCCCTGTCGCCTCCCTCAGTTGTCTCATTTGAGGAAAGTGGGGAGGCCGACTGCTCTCCCTCGGAATGTCTCCCCAGAATTCTAAGGCATTAAAAGACATTTTTAAACCTCTTAAGTTTGGTCCTGCACTGAGTTAGGATGTATGGAAAAAACCCTCACGCAGACCTCCGGTAATAGCAGCATATGTTAATACCTAAACATCAGAGATGCAACGTTCATAAGCATATATCATACAAATCCCTTCCCACTAATTCCCAACAACATTACAGTTACCTTAAATAAGGCGTTAGGAGCTTATAATAATCAACCGAGGTCCCAGCCTGGTAGCCTTGCTTCCTCCAAATTCATGAGTTCGGCAGCCTTCTGCTGCTTTCAGTCTCCACCCCTTTTTGGGTCATCCCATTCTGAACATAGGGGTTACATGGGCATCAGTGGCAAATGGAGTTCAATGCAGTGATGCACATTGGGGGAAAAATCCCAACCTCAGGTATATGCTAATGGATTCTGAACTTGCTGAGACTGAGAGGAAAGCAAACCTCAAGGTCATTGGGCTTGATGGAAGTATGAACCCAGCGTGCCAGCAGTGAAGAGGGCAAACTGTGCTGGGGATTTTTAGGAGAGGGACTGAAAATAAATCAGTCAATATTTCATGGTGCTGTATACATCAACGGTGCAGTCTCATTTGGAACACTGCTTTCACATCTGGTCACCCTATTTCAAAAAGAATATTTCAGAGCCGGAAAAAGTACAGACGGGGCAACCAAAATGATTAAGGAAAAGCTGAAGAGACCACTAAACTTAATTTAACAGGGTGGTGTGGTTGCTTTGGGAGCACACAAAGAATAAGGAATGTGGTACATAATTGAGCATCCTAAGAATTTGAACCCAACCGCAGCTTGTTTTCTGAGCCACACTGCAACGTCCTGTTTTCCTATCTTTTGAGGCAAAATTGTGAGGAAAGTTGTGCTGAGTAGCAGTGTCGAAAAGTGCTAACGGACACAAATGCTAATATAAACTTGTTAGAGTCAAATGGAGATATGAGATTTCAAGAGTCAAAGCTCTGTCAGGTACACCAGTGCAGGAAACCTATAGAGTTCCCGGGCCCTGGACGTTATCAGGGCAAGGTGACAATGACTCCACTGTTTTGCAGAAAGGCACACATTCTGATCATTCATCTGCCACTCAGGCCCCTTCTGCACATGCAGAATAACGCCCTTTCAATCCACATTCAATGCACTTTGCAGCTGGATTTTACTGTGCGGAATAGCAAAATCCATTTTTAAACAATCATGGAAGTGCGTTGAAAGTGCATTATTCTGCATGTGCGGAAGGGGCCAAAAAGACAGCAACAACAGCTCCACCAATGGCTCCTGTGGGGGTGAAGTGCTTTTGCAGGGGTGGGGGGGGGGGGGGGGGGGGGAGGGAGCTTCATTGTCCTCTTTCCAATCGATGTGCTCAAGCAGCAACTCAGGGGGGCTTTTTGCTATGTCCGCCTATTCATAAGGATACCAAAGGAAACGCTGCCGAAGAAAGAGTAAAAAGAGGTTGAGCTCGTCTGAATCCTTGCATTTTAAAAAGTCGTTTTGGGGTTTTTTTTGGTTGGGAGTTTGCGGATTTGACATCGCTTAATGCCAGTCAATCATTTTGCTATTCGTTGCAAGGATGGTGCATTTCACGGCTGGATATACTTTCTTCGTCCCTCCCGGGGTCCTTTAAAAAGAAATTGCACGATCGGCTGGATCAATCCGGTTTAAATGTTCCGAATGCAACCGGGACGCGTTTGCAGTTTTAGACTTAAAATGCACTCACCGTGGAAATCTTTTCCTGGGTTTTGACATTGAACGTGGTGGGCGGGGAAGGACTTTGAAAGTTGCAGGAGGAGAAAATGGAGGGAGAAATATTCTGGGGGAAAAATTATGGCTGAACTATTCTACATCTCTGGCAGTCATCTCTTGAGTTAAAGGTAGCAGTAAAAAGAACAGACCTTGTTGTGCCTTAAAAACAAACTCCGTTCTGATTGGGGCAAAGGAGCCATTCCTTTGGGTGGATGTCTGTAATGCTGTATTTAGATGCTTGTAATGCTCTAAAAGAAACTGCCATCTTCCTTAGCTGTAAATATTGGGGGCATAGTTGAGTTACAATATCTGACAAGCAAAATAAGCTTGTTTTTTTTTGGAAGCCCAAAAAACTTGTTATTATTGAAAATCAAAGGCATCTGTGTTGGTCACCAGAGGGGTGTGGGTGGGGATAATTTCCCACAGGAGCCAGAAGTTGTTCTCTCCTGATCTACATTTTACCCTACCACAGTATATATACCTGAGTATATGCAGCTGACCATTTGCATGTTTATTATGTATTATACACTACCGTTCTTTTATAAATATAGAGGATAAGGCACAAGCCTGTCTAAGAGGCCTAGGCATCACATATGCCAAGTGGGTTTATTTGAATCCTGTCGTTTCAGTGGGAGGGAAGGCAGCAGGGTATAGCATGATATATACAGAGGTGGGATCCAGCAGGTTCTCACAGGTTCCTGACAGTAGGTTACTAATTATTTGTGTGTGCCGAGAGGGGGTTACTAATTGGTGATTTGGCCACGTGATTTTTGCCTTAGTTACGCCCCTTCTCTCAGCAGTAGCGCGCAGAACTTGAGGTGCACCGGCGTGCGTGGCAGCCTGCGCCTGCGTGCGTTCGTTTCCCGCCTAAGGACCGGTGCAGCGGCTGCGTCCTTGCCACAGCCCCGCCCAGGAATGCCTAGGAATGCCCCACCCCCCGGAATGCCCGACTTCTCCTCCATAAATCTGTCCAAGCCCCTTTTAAAGCTATCCAGGTTAGTGGCCATCACCACCTCCTGTGGCAGCATATTCCAAACACCAATCACACGTTGTGTGAAGAAGTGTTTCCTTTTATTAGTCCTAATTCTTCCCCCCAGCATTTTCAATGAATGCCCCCTGGTTCTAGTATTGTGAGAAAGACAGAAAAAGTTCTCTCTGTCCACATTTTCTACCCCATGCATAATTTTGTAGACTTCAATCATATCCCCGCTCAAACGTCTCCTCTCCAAACTAAAGAGTCCCAAACGCTGCAGCCTCTTCTCATAAGGAAGGTGCTCCAATAATAAATCAATTGCTAAATTTTCTCCAGAACATCCTATCATTAACAGCTTTTCTCATGTCTTGCACACTGAGGGTCATGGCTTCCTTGATAGTACATTTCATGCTGGGTCTTCCTCTTTTTTTGCTGCCTTCTACTTTTCCTAGCATCAATGTCTTCTCCAGTGAGATCCTGTTTAGTCATTTCAGCTTCTAGGGGCATTCTAGGGCTTGATTTCATCTAGAATCCACTTATTTGTCTTTTTGGTAGTCCATAATATCCATGAAAACAGAGCAGCAGTGGCATAGTGGTTGAGAGCAGGTGTGGAGAATCCGGTTTTATTCCCCACTCTGCCGTGTGAGCTGTGGAGGCTTATCTGGTGAATTCAGAGTAGCTTGTGCAGTCCAACACATGCCAGCAAGTGACCTTGGCCTAGTCACTAGTTCTTCAGAGCTCTCTCAGTCCCACCCACCTCACTGGGTGTTTGTTGTGGGGGAGGGGGGAGGGAAAGGAGATTGTCAGCCCCTTTGAGTCTACTTACAGGAGAGAAAGGGGGGATATAAATCCAAACTCTTCTTCCTCTGACATTGCATTTCAAAGGAATATGCTTTGATTGATTGATTGATTGATTGATTGATTGATTGATTGATTGATTGATTGCTTTCTTCATTGTCCAGCTTTCACCCCCATACATAGTAATAGGGAATACTAAGAAATGAATTACAATGCTCTTGGTTGCCAGTGACACATCTGTACATTTTAGAATCTTTTCTACCTCTGTCATGGCTGCCCTCCCCAGTCTCCGTCTCCTTCCAGTTTCTTGGTTGCAATATCTCTTTTGCTTGGTGATGGAACGAAGGAATAGAAAGTTTTCAACCATTTCAGTTTCTCATTGTCAACCTTAAAGCTGAGTACCGTAATTCCCCAGTAGTCATTACTTTTGTTTTTCTGATGTTTAGCTGTGGTCCTCTCAGAGAACTTGATTCCAAGAGACCAGGCAGAGAACATTTGTCAATTGGCCGTGGGTGGAACCTGATTCCTTCAGACTGGTTGTCAGGCAGTGAGATTAATAATGAACTAGTATCTCTTATAGACATATTTGCAAGGCAGCTGAAGATACAGTAAACCTGAAGCATCATATTCCTAAAGGATCGTAGAAAACAATATTAAGACATTGGAGTGGAAACAGGAATGATGAATATAAGAGAAATCTTCCCACTGCTTTTTTTCTCACTCACAGGCAGCCGAATCACCACCTCTTGGCAGAAGAGAGGGAACTGTTGTTCTACATGAGCCTCAGACCATGGAGACGAATCAGGAATGGATTGGGTCACCTTCTCTTTGTCCTGGGAGCCTTTCGACTGGCGCAAGATGTAAAAACAAGGTGTAAACTCCACTCCACTCACTTTTTTCATATCTGTACAATTCGTCAGCCAGAGTTAGCTGTTGCTAGCCAACGTTTTGTCCTTCTTTCAGAGCCCTGTGTCCTTTGAGGAAGTGGCCGTGTATTTTACAGAGGAGGAGTGGGCACTGCTGGATCCTGGCCAAAGAGCTCTTTACCGAGAAGTCATGCTGGAGAATTTCAAGAGCGTGATCTTTGTAGGTAAGCAAGTCGTTGACTGGTGAGTGGATTGTCCAGAGTACTTCTGAGATTGTCCTGTGGACTCTCTGGTAGAGATCCCTATCTATTCTGTGTTTGTGTTCTCCCAAACTTCAATTTTTAAACAATCGTTTAAAACAATTTTAAACAACTAGAGAATGAATGATAGTCTGCAATGTAAACAATAGTGATTTAACCAAGTCTCAAAAAATACTTGTTTTTTGGTTCCTCCCAGAAGGATCTTGGCCCTTCAAGCCTGATCTCATCTCTTGGCTGGAGGAAGCAAGTGAGATGTTTCTCCAGGACTCTGTCAAACTGAAGGCCTCAATAGGTACTTCCCCAGATGTGGATTTTCACTGTCTGAGAATTGTGGGTATATTTTGCTCAGCCCACAATATATTGATCACTCTGTGGCTTCCTCCCATCCCTTCTTCAAAAGAACCCCCGTTCTTCCGATTTTAGCTGTAGTTGTTGGGTCAATCTTATTGGAGAGTTTTTCACAAAAAGGCCAAGAGTCGGAAGCCGTGGTGAATGCTTTCAAGGGAACCTCTCAAGAGAACATTAATTTGCCAACTGAGGTGGCTGATAATTTGTTTGTTTGTGACTGTGTCAAAAGAACAGACATACCATAACCTGAGGATTTATTAATTGTGAAAGTGTTTTTAAAAACAACAAGTGTTTTTAAAGTGTTTTTAAAAACAAGCGATGGGGAAACATCATTAGCCTTTTATGGTGGAGGCCATATTAGGCAGCACTGAGTGTAGTGGTTAGGGTGGCAGACTGAGATCGGAGATGTTTTGAAATGCTTTCCACCGCAGGAGTCTACTAGGAATGTTTAGAACCCCCTAGGGTAAGTGTAAGGTTTGTGCTTGGTGCAGGTACAGAAGTCATAGAGTTTGCCCTTCGAAAAGTAGGGAGTGGATGAAAAGCATCCTTGTCTAATGGCTGGGGGCATGACTTGACTGAGGAAGACCTGTTTCCTTACAGAGGAGACCCAGGTTTGAGTCCCATCTCCTGCAGAGAAGCTCAGCTCATTGGTAGACTTTGGACCAGTCTTTCTCCTCAGCTTAACCTTCCTCTCGCTGTTATTGTAAGGATAAAATAGGTATGCCACAATGCCCCTGGATGCTATGCCTCTCAGAAATGTGCCTTCCTGCTGGGTATTCCCAGGAAAAAGCAATATTTTCTATCCTGGTATGATGTCAGACAAAAAGGATTCATTCATTCCCTCCCCTACCCCCAAGAAATTGTTTCCACCCAAATTAATAAAGGGGGCCCAGCTTGAAAGAAAAGGCCTTCAGTTCAGTACTGGCTCAAATCTAACCATATAGCTTAATTTATTTAATAATTGTGTGCCTCAAAGAAATATAGTTATTCATGGTTACTAGAGGAGTACTCTTAAGTATTTGCATATGCTGTGCCACTCTTTACTCCCATGTGTTGTTATTGGACTCACTGGTCTGATACTACAGGAAAGCAAATGCTGAGACAGGAAGGGAAGGAGTCAAAAGTAGGATGATAGTAGGGTTCCTCACGAGGATCGAAGATGGGCGGAGAGTATTTCTGCTTAGTAAAAACAAATGTTGGTGGTCTGTAATATGTCAAGAAATAAAAAAGGAAATGAAAAGCACCTTTGGGAAATGAAAAGCTACAATAGGCTTCAATCTACCCTGACTCTCCCCCCGCCCCCTCTGCTCTTCTGCCTATCCCCTTTATCTCTTGGCTAATAATTACAGGTTGTAGAGGCTTTTCCAGACCTATCTCTGTAAGAATAGTGCACCTGTGACTGTTTCTACTGTATGGTGTTTGTTCCATGGGCTTTTACTGGATTTCTGTGTGTATTCCAGATGGAGATAGTGGGGATCCAAGTACTGTGAATGTGGGAAGCGATGAGGATGTGGAGGTGGAAGAAGAAGTTGGGAATCGAGGCAGATCAAAGAGAGGAAGAAACCAGAAGCAGAAGAAATCATTTTCATTTCAAGATAGGGAAATTCTCTTTGAAGTAAAGCAACATAAGGGAAATACAAATAAGCACTCTGTGAGTGGGAAAAGATCTGGTTGCAAAAGTAATTCTAAGAACCAACAAAAAATTCACACTGGAGATAACTCACATAAGTGTTTGCATTGTAGGAAAAGCTTTAGGTGTTCCAAAAGCCTTGCTGTTCACCGAAAGATTCACACTGTGGAGAAACCATACAAATGCTTAGAGTGTGGAAAGAATTTCTCTCGGAAGACAGATCTTACATATCACCAAAGGATTCACACTGAAGAGAAATTACATAAATGTGTGGAGTGTGGGAAGTGCTTCAGGCGGAAGGGGGACCTTACATCTCATCAAAGGGTTCACACTGGGGAGAAATCATATAATTGCTTGGAATGTGGAAAAAGTTTCAGGTGGAAAGCAAACCTTGTTTCTCACCAAAAGATTCACACAGGGAACAAGCCATTTAAATGCTTGCAGTGTGGAAAATGTTTTCCTCGGAGTACAACCCTTACTGCTCACAAAAGAAGTCACACGGGAGAGAAACCATATAAATGCTTAGAGTGTGGAAAGAGTTTTAATTGGAACTCAGGCCTTATCTCTCACATCAGGATTCACACTGGTGAGAAACCACATAAATGCTTTCAGTGTGGAAAGTGTTTCAGTCACAGCACACAGCTTACTGATCACCATAGGAGTCACACAGGGGAGAGACCATATCAATGCTCAGAGTGTGGGAAGAACTTCCGGCAGAGTGGAGGCCTAAAATCTCACCAAAGGATTCACTCAGGGGAGAAACCACATCAGTGTTTCCACTGTAAAAAGAGCTTTACCTGCCGCAAAACCCTTACTATTCATCAAAGGATTCACACTGGGGAGAGACCATATGAATGTCTGGAGTGTGGGAAGAACTTTCGGCAAAGTGGAGGCCTAAAATCTCACCAAAGGATTCACACAGGGGAGAAACCATATCAATGTTTCCAGTGTGGAAAGAGCTTTACCTGCCGTAAAACCCTTACTATTCATCAAAGGAGTCACACTGGGGAGAGACCATATAAATGTCTGGAGTGTGGGAAAAGCTTCCATCGGAAAAGGAGTCTTCTTGAACACAATAGGATTCACACAGGAGAGAAACCATATAAGTGCTTTGATTGTGAAAAGAGCTTCAGTCAGAAAACAAGACTTACTATTCACCGCAGGATTCACACAGGAGAGAAACCATACAAATGCTTAGAGTGCGGAAAGAGCTTCTCCCAGAGTGGAGGGCTTACTCTTCATCAAAGGAGCCACACCATGGAGAAACCATATAAATGCTCACAATGTGGAAAGAGCTTCAAAAGTCACAATATCCTTAATGTTCACCAAAGGATTCACACGGGGCAGAAACCATATCAGTGCATGGAGTGTGGGAAGGAGTTCCGTCATGGCCAAAGCCTTACTTCCCACAAAAGGATTCACACAGGGTAGACACCATATCAGTGGTATTAATCCCAGTCACAGAATAGTGACATCTGCCATCATCTCCGACGTTGGTGGATCCTACACAGGCCAAATATAATGAGTGTAGGACATTATATAAACTGAAGGCTTTCATGGTTGGATTTAGCTGGTTCTGGTGGGTTTCAGAAGGGTACTTTGTCAGACTGCACAGGGAGGCCATTGAAATTCACAAACACCAATACAATTTCAACAGGAAAGAAGAGACTTTGAAAATTAGCAAAGCTTGGCTACCAGTACTGAAAAACACCAAAAGCAAACCCCAATGGCATGCTAAGTTCATGAACAATGGACTCCACCCAAACATAGAATTTGCATTCACGGATACTGCTGCTGCAGGGCATGAAAATGTGAATCACTCCCTGGACTGATAAACGCCACCCGCAATACAATACTATCAACCACATCTTTGCATAACAAGTTCCACCCAAACACTTACTGATTGGTTCCCCACCCTGGGATATGGACAGTATATACCCCAAACATTTCCTTCTCTCTGGACACAGTGTGTAACAGACTTCCCCCTGTGATACACCTCTGAAGATGCCAGCCACAGTTGCGGGTGAAACATTAGGAACAAGATCCACCAGACCACGGCAACACAGCCCGGAAAACCCACCAGAACCAATTATATAAACTGTTTGGGGGCAGGGGGACTTTGCACAAAACAAGTTTGACCCATTTTATCCCCTTCAACCCGTGATTTTTAAAATCACTAAACCAGAGATGCACAATCCTGGGTTGTAGGCGCTTCCACACAAACACAACAGGCAGGAGATGCTTTATTTCCCTCCCTTCTACCCATTCCCTTTAGGTTCTGCATCATCCACTGTCAGGGAGAATCTGCCCTCCCGCCATTCTGTGCATGTTGTCCAGCAGATTATGAGCCCGACAGTATACAAAGTCCCCCAAGCACATTTTCTCTCCATGGCAGCGAGTATGACCCATCTACAGCAACATGTTCATTACTGCCCAGCTGTTGGAGGGAGATTTTCTTTTTTTTTTCTTTTGTGTGTCACACAGGCGCAGCTATGCAGGTGCAGCCAATCGGACTGTGGGACAATCAGCATGGCTGCAGTAGTCCATTTCTGTATGACTGCATCTACGCATGTGTTGCAAGAAATAAATAAAAAAGAGAAGTGTCTCCATGCAAAGGCGCAAAAGCAACCCGGATGGTTTCCATCAGCTCTAATCGCTGCCGGAACAGGTGAAGGGCATGTGAATGGGAAAAAGGAAAATGGGGTCCTTTATAATGATTGCAACCTGTTATTACACATGCTATGCGGAATCCACTATTGTGACATCAGAAAACTCCTATAAACGTTCTGTTTGTGAGAAAGGTTTGAGCCTGCTTGGACACATAGGCTCATTCCGCACATGCAGAATAATGCACTTTCAAACTGCTTTCAGTGCTCTTTAAAGCTGTGCGGAAGAGCAAAATCCACTTGAAAACAGTTGTGAAAGTGGTTTGAAAACGCATTATTTTGCGTGTGCGGAAGGGGCCCTGGAGAAGTGCATTAGAGATTGTGGGAGAAACCTGAAGCAGGATTGAAGTGATAGTGAGGGGTTGGGAAGTGTTTCAATAGCTTCTCTGCTGGATTTGAAACTTAAGCAGGGGCAGTGCTTTCGTCCTGCTTTTCATAAACACCCCTTTTGTTTGATCAAAGCCATATCCAGCTAATTACTAATTAGTAGTAATCGGTAGTTGTAATTAGTAATTGTTAGTAATTGACTTACTTTGTCAGCTCTATATTGGGATTATGCCATGAACAATACCAAATTGGTTGATCAGTCTTGGAAACCCGAATCTTTAGCTACACACTGAAGATTACTGGAAGAATTTCTCATATATGCTAATGAATATGTGAAATGTTTCCAGACACACACACCCATCTGTAACAGGTTTTTATTCAATAATAGCAACAGCTTATACCTATCACACTATTTCCTGTATGCTAATTTTTCTTCATTTTTAGTTTATCCTTAAGTAGATTTCCTTTGTTTTCATATAGAGTTTTAATAGTAGAAAACCCAGATTTTGTTCTTGAAAACACTTTCTTGAGTCACACCATTTCACAATTCTTCATGCATACACATTTAAATTGAATTTTCCACTAGAAGCTCAACTAATATTACTCTCCTGCCACTCAGGTTTCTCCTCATAACAACTCTGAAAAGTAAGTTTGGCAGAGAGAAATTTTGTCTTAATCTCATTCAGAGAGCTTCATAATGGAGTTCTATTGAGGTATCTCCAACTGCAGTCCAACTTCTCTGGGACCTGTGATGTTTCACTATAAATACAGTATGTTTTATTTCTGTGTTCTGATGTATGTTGTGTTTTAAAATACAGGCTTGTAGAGTAAGAATGAGGGGGGCTGGATGGGACAGTGAGGTGTGTTATTATTACATTTCATCTGTACCCTTGGCTTTGTGTGAGACAATTCAGTGGAGGGTGTGTAAAGAGATTGCGAGAGGTGCTTTGGAACTCGAGAGAAAGCTGTGTTCTGCAGGTTGGTTATTAGACTTAGCGTTAAATGAGGAAAATAACCTTGTTGGAAGTGTTTGACCTGAGTGGCAAGCAAGAAAATAAGCCTGTGCAGCTAGATCTAGTTAAGCAACCATTATGCTTATGTATCTATTGGAAACCATTATGCTGATGACACTGTATTGAAACTGCCTTGCATAAACTGTACATAAACTGTATTTATGCTCAGAGAAATTGTGTCTTTAAAAGGTCCCCTTTTATCTCAGAGTCAACTCCTGGACACACCGTTCTGTCTTTTGGCCATATATAACATCTTGTTCTTTGTTTCTTAGCTAAGAATTCTAAGGCGAGAGCTTTTAGTGGCAGTGAACATCAGCAAGGAACACCAAGGAAGGCAAGGAGGTAGTGTAGGACCAGGCACCTCACCTTAACAAGTATTCTACAGAAAAACACAACAGAAAAGAGTACATTATAGGACCATAATTCAACAAAGACTCCTGAGTAAGCTAGCCAACCATGGGATAAAGAGTCCTCTTATAGCAGCAGTGGCGTAGGAGGTTAAGAGCTCGTGTATCTAATCTGGAGGAACCGGGTTTGATTCCCAGCTCTGCTGCCTGAGCTGTGGAGGCTTATCTGGGGAATTCAGATTAGCCTGTGCACTCCCACACACGCCAGCTGGGTGACCTTGGGCTAGTAACAGCTTTTCGGAGATCTCTCAGCCCCACCTACCTCACAGGGGGTTTGTTGTGAGGGGGGAAGGGCCAGGAGATTTTAAGCCCCTTTGAGTCTCCTGCAGGAGAGAAAGGGGGGATATAAATCCAAACTCATCATCTCATCATCATAGACTAAAATTGGTTAAATGACAGGCAGAGACAAGGTTTGAACAGGCAGTCTTCTACAGGATTGCTTCCACAAAACTCCACTCAGTTGGTATGATGAGAACCATCCATGCATCCTCAGCAAGATTTGAAACTCTTTTAATGTTCAATTCAGTATTCTTATCTGTTGTCTACATTCTGACCTTTCTTTGCTATCAAGGATAAAGAAAAGGATGGTTCATAGCTGGGCTGAACTTAATTTAACAGAGTGGTGTGGTTGCTATGGGAAAGAACAAGGAATGTGGTACAGATGTTCAATGTATTGTTGAAGGCTTTCACGGCCGGAATCATTGGGGTGCTGTGTGGTTTCCGGGCTGTATGGCCGTGTTCTAGCAGCATTAGATACCAGCCACAGATGCAGGCGAAACGTCAGGAGATAATGCTGCTAGAACACGGCCATACAGCCCGGAAACCACACAGCACCCCAATGTGGTACAGAATTCAGCATCTTGATAATCTGAGCCTTGAACCCAAGACTTCTCCAATCACACCTTGTTCTCTGAGGCACACCACAATGTCCCGTTTTCCTATCTCTAGAGGCAGAGGTAAGCAAAGTTGAGCTGAATAGCTGGGTCGAAAAGTATTGATGAACATCTGCATGCTAATATCAACCGGTTAGATTAGAATCCAGTAGCATCTTGTGGATTTCGCACAAGATATTTATAACAAGGTCAATCATTAAGTTTCCCTTTTGTTGCAACTCAGTATAAATATGCTGTGAGGAATCACTAGAGACCAACAAGATTTTCAGGGTATCTGGTATGAGATTTCAAGTTAAAGGTCCCTAATGTAAACCAGTACAAGAGACCTAAATCCAGGAGCACATTCCTTGGTAACTTTCACACATGCAGAATAATGCAATTTCAATCCACACTTGGACAATTGTTTATTTTATTTTTTTATTTATCGCATTTATAAACCGCCCATCCCCGAAGGGCTCTGGATGGTGTACACAGGGCTAGACACAATATCATATACGATTGGCCAAACAACAATACACAGAGTAAATAAGTTAAAACAAGTTAAAACAATTTACAAAATTCATAAAATAAGCAGCATCAATACAAAATATATACCAGTAAGATTATAAAAATGAAAGTATGGCGCCCGAACCCAGGCCAGGTGGGGGGTAGCAGTGTAGGTTAGATGTTATATTGGGTGTGCCAATGATGGAATGGCACGCAACACAGGGGCATCCCGGAGGGGCATCCCGGAGGGGAAGTCTGCGGCTGGCCTCACCCAAGGTTGATTTTGAAAGTTGATTTTGATTTGAAAGTTGATTTTGCTATTTCACACATTAAAACCCAGGTGCAGAGTGCATTTAAAGTGGATCGAAAGTGCATTATTCTGCATGTGTGAAAGTGTCCCTAGGCAATAGTTATACAATAGTTATACATTAGTTACAATACAATACAATACAATAGTTATGAATGAATTCGTTTTCCATTTAAAAAAAAGGAAAACGAGTTCATTTATAGCGATTGATACTCCTTATAAATATACTGTGTGGAATGAGCCCAAGATGTGATCGGGTAGGAAGACAGTGACTCCACTGAGATGCAAAAGGGACACTTTCTGGGCTCTCTTTTGTCACTAGGGCCCCTTCTGCACATGCAAAATAATGCGTTTTCAAACCACTTTCACAACTGTTTGCAAGTGGATTTTGCTATTCTGCACAGCTTCAAAGAGCACTGAAAGCAGTTTGAAAGTGCATTATTCTGCATGTGCGGAATGAGCCTTTGAGAACAAGATGGTCGGGCAAATGGCTTGTGTGGGCGTGAAGTGCCTTTGCTGACGAGGGAGAGGGGGACATTAAGGACCTCCCGCCATCCATGTGCTCAAGCAGCAACTCGGTGTGGCTTACTTTGCTCTGCCATCCATGTGCTCAAGCAGCAACTCGTTGGGTCTTGCTTTGCTCTGCCTTCCTGTGCATACGTCACATGATAGAAAGTGGGCCAGAAAGGAAAGGCTGCAGGAAGAAAGAATAAAAAAGAGTTCGAGCTCGTTTGGATCTTTGCATTTTAAAAAGTCACTTTTTCCCAGGTAGGGAGCCTGCAAGTTTGACATCGCTTAACGCCACTTAATCATCATGTCGTATTCGTTATAGGGTTCAAGGCTGGATATACGTCCCTAGGCTCGTCCCTCCCCGGGTGTTTTAAAAAGAAAAAGCACCATCTCGGCTAAATCCGGTTTAAATGCTTTGAATGGGAAAACCGGGACGTGCTTTTTTTGGATTTTGTGCACTCACAGTGGAAAGCGTTTTCTGGATTTTGCCATCGAAAGTGATGGGCGAGGAAGGTCCTTGGAGCTGCAGGGTCGAGAAGATGGTGGGATAGAAAGGGTCACTTCGGCAAGGCTTGTAAAACGGACCCAACCTCAACATACACGCCCACGCCGACGACTTTGCTTCAAACCCCTGACTTGAGATAGCCCGTTAGAAGCTTTCATAATGCATACAACGTTATGTGCATTGCAATCGATATTTGCAACTCATTGCCACCGGGTGTAGTGCTTCCCGCAAGCTTGTGGCTTTAAAAAGGAGCTAGGTATATTCATGGAAGAGAGATCTCTCAATGGCTCAGGGCAGTAGTGGTTACATCGAGCCTCCTTGTTCAGAGGCAGTGTATCTGGAGTTCTGGAGGGGAGTTCTGGTGAGCCTTTCAGAAGGGCCGGGCCCGCATCTACTTTTTTTTTGTAGGTGGGCAAAAGTACAAAATAAGGCCTCCCCTTATATATAAATTGTGTGTGTGTGTGTGTGTGTGTGTTGTGTGTGTGCATTGTGTCCATAGCATTATTCTGCTGAAGGCATGAAGGCTGAAAGTTCTATGCAACATATTTGATTTAAAGTTGCAGAGAGATAAATTTAAGCCTTCAGTCATAGGGAAATATGTTTGAGAAAACTTAAGATGCCACACTTGTGTTCTGTTGTTGTTGTTGTTTTTTAAGTTCCAGCCAATAGATATGGATACTTTCTTTCCAACCCAGCTTTGTGTCTGTGTACAGGGCTGCTCTAATAAGTCAAGTTAGGGCACACCAAGCTAGGGCACACATTGTCATGAAGTGTATTTATATAATGAGCCTTGGGTCTCAATGAGAAAGGCAGAAAGGCTTAGCCTTGTTGATGTAATATGTCAGTAAGCAGATGTGTCTATAAGAGCTCAGGTAGTGTGAAGTGCCCCATTTCATATCAGGAAATACACAGGCACAATGTTGGTATAGTTGTTCACTGATGCCCCATGGTCTCACTGTTAGGTCACATTCAAACTATTTCAATCTGAGGCTGATTCCGCATGGGCCAAAAACAGCAGTGTGAAAATGGTGTAAAAGGGTTTAAAACGCTGTAAAAGGGTTTATTCTGTTTTCACACTGCTGTTTTTGGCCCATGCGGAATCAGCCTGAGAGTCCGTCTGCTCTCAAAATCATTATGTGGATTAATTGCTGCGGGACTTGGTTTTTAACCAATATTTAATCTAAAGCACTTCACACTGTCAGTCCCCGTGTCATCAGGCTCATTTCCACCATTTATGTTGAGTTGTTAGAATGCTGGAACGTTGATCTGATAAAGACAGGCAGATGCGCACCTGAGAAAGCGAGAGAAGAATATCAAGAGTGGTGACATAGAATGGGAACAGCTTTAACTAAAAAAAAAATTAAAACACAGTTTTTGAATGTATTTTTATATTTACTTCTTTAATTGGCCAGGCTTTCTTGAGTTGTAAAATGCAGTTCACACTGCATAAGTTATGAAGTAATTGTTTCGGGAGCTTTTGCCGCAGTTTTGGAGGGAAGGCCGGCAGCATCAACTATGGTTTAAGATAAGCCATGGATGAACTGACCTCTGGATGTTCAGTTCAACGGCAGGGCTTTCCTCTGTGGAAACAGTAAACTTGGAGCATCATATTCCTAAAGGTTCGCGGGAAATATGAAACAATATTCAGGCATCGGAGTGGAAATAGGAATTGTGAATGGAAGAGAAATTGCTACCATCGGGGTAACGTGTTTAACAAGAGTTAGCTAATAAGCTTGAGCCGACAAGGAATAATTAAAGAAATAATTTTCATTCCAAACCAACAGAGGGTCTGTTTTAGAATCAGAGTCGTGCTGATTATACAAATGTCACAATTCTTATAGGGTAAAAACAGCTGATGCACCATAAATGTTGCAAAGCCAAATTCTGTCAATTCATGACGTTTCAATATTCTCATCATTGTTAATCATGGCGATACGTTGTTAAATAGCATTCTTAAGAATATGGTTTCTCACATGGCTCGACTCACACTTTGCTTTAATTCTGCTGACCAGTTCTTTTCTTACACACACTTTTTCAGCTAGTTGCTAAGTGAAAGTATCTTTTCTTTGGAATGTGGGAAGAAACAATGGGGCTGTTTAGAAAGCAAAGTGCCTTTGCTATATTTTTAAGCAAGAATTTTTAATACTTAAAAATGTTTTCAAAAAGACTTGGTTTCTTAAATTACATATAAGTATAATTGTAGCTGAATGTTTAAATGCTTTATTTCTATTTTCTAATTTCTGGGTCTGTGCTTTTAGATATGCTCTAGTTGAAGATATTATTTTCATGAGCTTTGACTTGCACAGAATCTTAAAAAAGCATCTTTTTCTGGAATGCAGGAACATTGAATGCTTTCTCTTAACAAAGACACTTTTTATGATTCTGTGCAATGACTTTAAGCTGTATTTTTACCAGAATCTTTTTCAGAGACCTTAATTAAGGCCTACATGATTTTGCCTCAGAAAACCTTAAACAATTTAGTGCAAAAGGCCTACATAATGTTCTGTAGGCACAGAACTTCACAGCTTATGGTTGTCAGCACAGAGATGTAAAAGGCATTGACTGGCTTAATATAAAATAATTTCCCTGTTCTGTGCCTACAAAATCGTCATGATGCTTTTTTTTCTCACTCACAGGCAGACAAAAGAGATCACTGAGTGAATTCCAATCACTACCTCTTGGCAGAAGAGAAGGAATTGTTGTGTGAGCCTCAGGCCATGGAGATGAATCAGGAATGGATTGGGTCGCCTTGTCTTCATCCTGGGAGCCTTTCAGCTCGTGGAAGATGTCAAAGCAAGGTGTAAACTCTGCTCACTTTTTCCATGTATGTACAATTCCACAGCTGGGATTTGCTATTGCTAACAGATGTTTTCTCCTCCTTTCAGAGCCCTGTGTCTTTTGAGGAAGTGGCCGTGTATTTCACAGAGGAGGAGTGGGCACTGCTGGATCCTGGCCAAAGAGCTCTTTACTGCGAAGTCATGCTGGAGAATTTCAGAAGTCTGGCCTTTCTGGGTAAGCAAGTCGGGGTCAGCTGCTGGCTGGACGGTCCTGAGTCATTTCATGACAATGTTTTTTGTTGCTGCTCCTCCCAGAAGGGCGTTGGTCCTGCAAGCCTGACCTCATCTCTTGGCTGGAGAAAGTTGGTGAGACATTTGTCCAGGACTCCGCCCAAGCAAAGACTTCCACAGGTACTTCCTTACACGTGGAGGGAAGGGAACCTTCACAATCTCAGAATTGTGGTTTTATTGTGGTCAGCCCAGAATATATTCATTTTCATTTTATGTCACACCCCTCCCCTGGGTCACAAGGTTCAGGGCAGCTCACAACATTCCATAAACAACAGAGATAAAACTTGAAAACCCTTATGTGGCACTTCTAATAGGATCAAAAAACTGGCCTCAACCATCCTCAGTGGAATGTCTTGTGGAACAACTCCATCTGGCAGATCCTACAGAAACTAGATAGATCTTGAAGGGCCCAGTTGTCAACTAGGAGAGAGTTCCACAGGGGAGGCGCCAATAGTGAAAATGTTCCTGCTGTTGTCAAGTCAGTTGAGCCAGACATCACCAGCAGACCACGAGAAGAGGAACAAAGCGTTCTTGAGGGGACATACAGGGGGAGGCAATCCCATCAGTAGGAAGAACCATCCTAGACTGTTTAAGGTAGTGATTCCCAACTGTGGTTCCATTGTACCCTGGGGTGCCCTGCGCACATCCCAGGGGTACCAAGAAAATACTACCCCCCCCCCCCCGGAATCAAATGGATTTTGAAGGGTGGGTTGGAAGCCTCATGGGCTCCCTTTAAACCACATTGGGGATATGGGGGGGTAGATTTAAAGGGAGCTCTCCCTTTAAATCCCCCAATCCACGCCAAATTTAGGAAAACAACACGGCTGTCAATGCTGCTTTCCCTCCCTTCCCCTGCTTGCCTCTCCCCCTACCTACAGGCCAAAAACGGAAAAAACCCTAAAAAATGCAAAAAAAAAAAATCAAACGAACCTCAAGGGTACCCTGAGATAAGAAGAGCGAGGTCAAGGGTACCGCGACAAAAAGGTTGGGAAACATTGGTTTAGGGCTTTAAAAGTAAGAAACACTCCTTGAATTTTGTTAGCTTCCCTTTCTTGTTGGAACAGGGAGTCTTTCTGTCTTTGTCTGAAGAAAGACATGAGTGGGAGAGAGATCAAAGTAGGGAGTTTTCCGTAAGAAGGCCATGAGTCAGAAACCATGGTGGAGTGTTTCTGGCGAACTTCTCAAGAGAACATTGTTTAAAATTTTATTTTCATTATAAATATATGCAGAACAGAAAAAAATCAAACAGGTATTACAATTAGATTGGATGACTAAGAAAAAATGTGCATATATTTTGCACAATACTCTGATAAACAGTACACAGAATTATAATTCCTGTTACTGCCAATGGCAAATGACATAACACTGAACATGAAACAATGCTTATCATAATTGTCTGACAGAATCATAAAATTCCTTATCCAAAATATGATAAACCTAATAATATTAAAGAGTATTGTAATATAAACTCAAATGAAGCGGATGAATATGACTGACCAGTGATTAGTATGATGAATTTCTAAGAATAATTCTCACCTATTAAAATTGAACACTCATATTAATATCATCTGTTCATAACATATTTAAGTGTTTTCTATATCTTCCCTTTAGACTTCTTTTCAATATTTAGTATACATGAAGATTATTAATAATTTATGTGCAGCATTTCAACAACCTTTTTAACAATTCGTCGTTTTTTAAGAACAGTTTAAATAATATGCTTTCCATTTACGTTGAAATTCCTTAATTGATCCCTTAGTCACAAAACTAGTTAATTTTGTCATTACTTCATCTTTAGCTTGATTGCCTTCCTGGCTCGGACATTTTGCTGCAAGTGTAACTCTAGCAGTGTATCAAAACAGTTCTGTGATTTTTGCAATGATTTTTGCAATAGGCCTCATAACATACCTAGGCAGCCCAATCCAGATGTGGGGGTGTGATTGGGCACCTGAGGTCACAGAGGTGCCAACAGCCAGCCAGCTCTGCAGCAGCAAAACCCAGAAATGCGGGCCGGTGTGAGGCCACACAGGCAGGATGGTGTCCTGGGGTGGTGTTCTTCCACTGGCATTCCAGCCTGGGAACACTAGCCCCCACACCTTCAGGCTAATGCCACACCTTTTTGCAGCATAAGCCTGTTTCAGCAATGGGGCAATTTGGGTGGAGGGAGGATGTTTTGTTTCCCCTCCCCTCTGCGTTGCCCGAGGCCCCTTTGGAGGCGGCTCAATACCACCTTTGCCATGCCCCCTCTGGTGGCTGCTGTGCTCCCCACATCAGGATTGCGTTCTTAGTGTTTATAGCAAATTTAATTTTTAACATTTTCTGAGTTTCTGCATGTATTTTTTGAAATTAAAAAAACTGCACATCCACCACATGTGAGAAAAGATACCATCCACATTTACATTTCTAACCTTTCCCTTTGTAGTTCTTGTCCATCTTCTCAATATTATTTAGAGTTACATACCACCTGTAAAACATCTACCAATTTCCTCTTCAGATTTGGCTGGCTGTAACTTTTATGTCTTTTGTCCAAAGTTTCCCATTGTTGTTTCTTCAACAAAATTGTGCATCCTTTTAACTATACATTTTTTCACTATCTCCTTTTCTATATCATATTGAAGCAATAGCTTATAGATTTGCCCTAATAAATGTTGTTTTTTCACCTTTCCAAGTTCACCAGTCCCCTTCTTACACCTCTTGTTGCTTGAATGTCCTTTCTTAATCTTGAGACTAATTGAAAATAGCTGATGAACTGTTTTACCTTCAACATTTTTTTTGCCAAGACTTAATTGCTTCTTGAGTATTCATCATATCTTCATATGTTATAAAATCATTTATTATTCCTCACATTCTTTTCATAATGTGCCTCTGCAGGAGACATTAATGGGGATATTGGGGGACTCATTCTTTTTGTGAAGGTTCCCAAGTTCTAAAAAGTTTGTCTCTAATTACATGGCTTCCTTGTTGCATTGCATTGTATTTTTTTTTTTGCATTGATCAGCTCCATCTCCCCTGGAACACTGCACTCCACACCGGCGCAGGCATCAACAGCACAGAAGCAACAGGGTGAGGTCAAACTTCCAGATTAGGGTGCTGCGTAGCCACACTGCATCCCACCGCCGAGGTAAGTCTCCCTGCTCTGGCATCTGTGGCATCTGTGTTGCGCTGGTGGTAATGGGGCCAGTGCGGGGGTCATATAGCTTCCAATGTGGCTCCCCCCCTTCAATTGCACAGTACATTGAGGTTGAATCGAGACAAGACAGAGGTGCTGTGTGTCAGTGGGTCTTGGGTCTGTGAAGTGAGGAGACATCCTGTTCTTGACGTGGCTGTATTGCCCTGTAAGGAACAGGTGTGAAATCTGTTCATGTGGAGGGGGTAGGAACAGGTGTGAAATCTGTTCATGTGGAGGGGGTAGCATTGGAGTACCTATTCACAGCTTTGTCTGGTTTGCGAGCTATGGTCTCTGGACAGAGATAATCTGGCAATGATAATGTACTCTTTAGTAACCTCCAGATTGACTGTTATAATGTACTTTACATGGGGCTGCCCTTGAAGACTGTTTGGAATTAGTGCCCAACTGCTAGTGCAGAACACGGCAGCAATGCTGCTAATGGATACTGCTGGTCAGGTGCACATCATGCTGCTCTGAGAAGAATTACACTGACTGCTGGTTTGCTATTTATCCCAATTTGAGCTGTTATCTTTGATTTGTAAAGCCTTTTACAGCTTGGGCCCTAAATGCCTTCTCCCATAACAAAATGGTGAATGAGGCATGTTTGCAAGTGTCTGGATGGAATAAATTTTCAGTTGCATTCGTGTGTGTCCTGATTTGTATTTAAACCACCAGGGCCCATACAACTGCAACTGTAAATGAACTCAACCTGGACACCAACTTTGTAGATTTTCCTACACAGGGAACATTTCTGATTACTAAAAGACAAATGTTCATGGTCTGTAGTATATAAAGAAATCAAGCAGAATCTTGCTATAACTTGTTGCTTTTCTTCTGGGTACAGAAATGCAACAACCTGTTCTCCAGACCTATCTATGTAAGAATAGTGCACTTGTGTCTTTTTCTTCTATATGATATTTCTTCCCTGGGCTTTTACTGGATTTCTGTCTGTATTCTAGAAGGAGATGAGGGGGAGCAAAGTGGAGTCAATGCGGGAAGAGACAAGCATGTAGTTGTGCAAGAAAAAGCTGGGAATCGAGGCAGACCAAAGAGAGGAGGAAACCAGAGTCAGCAGAAGAAATCATTTCCCTTTCGAGGCAAGGACCTCCAGAAAATGCTCTGTGAAGAGAAACAACATGAGGAAAGTAGAAGGAATAAGCACCCTGTGGGTGGAAAAAGATCGGATTGTAAATCTAGTTCTAAAAACTACCCTAGAATTAACATTGGAGATAAATCATATCAGTGCTCACAATGTACAAAAAGCTTTCTGTGTCTCAAAAGCCTTTCTCTTCACCGAAGGATTCACATTGTGGAAAAAGCATATAAATGCTTGGAGTGTGAAAAAAGCTTCCGTCGGAAAATAGAACTTACATGTCACCAGAGGATTCATAGTGGGGAGAAGCCATACAGCTGTTTGGAGTGTGGGAAGAACTTCAGTCGAAGATCATAC
Organism: Sphaerodactylus townsendi; assembly: GCF_021028975.2. Classification (NCBI taxonomy): domain Eukaryota; kingdom Metazoa; phylum Chordata; class Lepidosauria; order Squamata; family Sphaerodactylidae; genus Sphaerodactylus; species Sphaerodactylus townsendi. Next base: position 12,855,454 of record NC_059427.1, read on the forward strand.
CTTGTTATTCACTGCAGGATTCACACAGGAGAGAAACCATATGAATGCTTGGAGTGTGGGAAGACGTTCATGGAGAAGTCAATCCTTACTCAACACAATAGGATTCATACAGGAGAGAAACCATATAAATGCTTGGAATGCGGAAAGAGCTTCCGACTTTGGTCAGGCCTTACTGGTCATAAAAAAAGTCACACCACGGCAAAACCATATGAATGCTTGAAGTGTGGAAAGAGGTTCATTCAGAAAAGTAATCTTCGCCTTCACCAGAGTATTCACAATGGAAAGAAACCATATAAATGCTTGGAATGCGAAAAGAGCTTCCGTCTGAAGACTGCCCTTAGTTTTCATCAAATGATTCACACTGGGGAGAAACCACATAAATGCTTGGAATGCGGGAAATGCTTCAGGTTGATGAATCACCTTACTTCTCACCAAAGCACTCACACAGAGAACAAACAATATAAATGCTTGCAGTGTGGAAACTACTTTAGTTGTCACAAAAGTCTTACTATTCATCAAAGGATTCACACAGGGGAGAAACCACATCAGTGTGTGGAGTGTGGGAAGTACTTCCGGTGGAGTGCCCAGCTTATTTCGCACCAATGGATTCACACTGGGGAGAAGCCACATAAATGCTTGGAATGTGGTCAGAGCTTTGCTCGAAAACCAGAGCTTACAGACCACCAGAGGATTCACACTGGGGAGAAACCATATAAATGTTTGGAGTGTGGGAAGAGCTTCAGTCAGAAGAGAAACTTTACACGTCACCAGATGATTCACACTGGGGAGAAACCATATAAATGCTTGGAGTGTGGGAAGAGCTTCCGTCAGAAGAACGACCTTACAAGTCACCAGAGGGTCCACACTGGGGAGAAACCATATAAATGCTTGGAGTGTGGGAAGAGCTTCAGTTACAGCTCAAACTTTATTTCTCACTGCAGGATTCACACTGGGGTGAAAACCTCATAAATGCTTGGAATGTGAGAAGACTTTCATTCGGAAGAAATACCTTACAGGTCACTAGAGGATTCATACAGGGGAGAAATTATATAAATGAAGTGTGAAAAGACTTTAATTACTGCATGAATCTTACTTTTCATCAAAACACCATGGAGAAACCATAGTAAATTTTTGTAGTGTGGAAGGAGCTTCAAAAGTAATAAAATCCTTAATGTTCACTAGAGGATTTGCATTGAGAAGAAACCATGTTTACAGTGTGGGAAAGAATTCTGTTATGGGCAGAATGCTATTTCCCACAAAACGATTCACATAGGGGTTGATACTGTATAAATGGCAGTAAATTTGATCAGAGAAAAGTTACATCTGCTATGCTGTCTAACTTTGCAACCTCAGAAAAGCCCTTTAAGTGCTTTGTTTGTGAGAAAAACATGAAGCAGGACAAAGGTGATTGTGAGGGGTGCAGAAGTGTTTAAATAGCTTCTCTGTTGAATTTGAAATTTTTGCCGGGGCAGAGTTTTCATGCTGCTCTTCATAAACACCGCTTTTGTTTGATCATAGCCACATCCACCTCATTACCTGTGTTGGTAGTTTTATTTCCTTTGTTGGTTATCTCTAATCTCTCAACCATGCCAAATTGGTTGATTAGTTATGGAAACTGGAACGTTTTTCTAGGAAAGATTGGCTGAGGAATATCTTGTATGTGTTAGTCAAATATGTGACATGTTCAGGAGATCAGAAAAAACTGTACTAGGTTTTAATTCAACAACTTGGAGCCAGATACTTATACCTATCACACTACTTGCTGTATGTCAGTTTTTATCTTACTTTATATTTTGTGCACAAATGTTAAGTTTGTAATTAAGCAGTTGATTTCATTTGTTTTCATGTAGAATTTTAATAGCAGAAAACCTGGGCTTTGTTTTTGAAAAGGCTTTCTTGAGTCGCACCATTTCACATTGCTACATGTCTACATATTTTAATTGAATTTTCCACTAAAAGTTGAACTAATATGACTCTCCTGCCACTCAGATTTTTCCTCATAATTTGACAAGTTAGACATTTACTCATAATTTATTCCAGATTCCCTTTTTGGACATTATTGTACAGGTTGATGCATCTTGAAAATTATTTGTATCCATTTACAAAAAAACCCAGCAGATCACAATTTTCTGTTACACCATAGGTCTTTCTACCCCATTCAGCTTCGAATCAGCTTGCCTTTGGGTCAATCAATTGTGATTCGAAAGGAATTGTACCTTTAAAAAGAACTACATGATATAAGCTGATCTATAGGAGCTACAATTTCTACAGAGAGGCTATCCCTTAGCTATTGTTAGGACAGCTCACAAAAAAGTAGATTTGAAAGATCATTCTGCTTTGTTAGCCCCCAGAAAATGTAATAATCAACTCTTAAAATTCACCACTGGGTTTAAATATTCCCCCTTGAGTAACCAAATTTTAAAAATCGTTCTTAAATTTTGACTACTAGTGTCACATTTACCTGAAGTTAGTTTTAGAAGGATTAATCATTTTGCTGATGTTCTTATTAAAGCCAACATTGAAACTAACACTTTGAATAAGTCCACAGAAAAGGGGCATTTTAAATGTGCGAAATGCTCCACATGTAAATATGTACTGGAAACCAAAATATTTGAACATCCGGGTTTTCCTTATAAGAAACTTTTGCCTTTGTTCACTAATTGTAGCACCAAAAGAGTATTGTAAGGTGATAAAAAGTCCTTTCAGTCTTGTTTATGCAGGAGGCACATATTGACAGATCAAGATTAGGACTCTTGAATACATGTCTAGGATTTAAAGTCAAATAAGAGAAGCACCATTGGTTTCTCATTTCATGTTTAAGAACCAGAAGCCAGACAAACAGGATACTCACCAAGTGTCCTGACAATGGAATCTAGAATGGTTAACATATATTTCCAATTTAGGCTGTCAAATGCTTTTTCTAAATCAATGTAAATAATTGCTGCATGTTGATCCAATTTTTTATATAGTAATTCTATGATGTTAATGATTGTTCTTATATTTGTTCTTATATATCTATTAGGTAGGAAACCATTTTGATCTTCACCAATAAGTTTAGTTAATACTATTTTTAACCTATTCGATAAGATTGCAGCAAACAATTTATAATCACAATTGAGAAGCGATATCGGCCGGTAATTTTTTACATTTGTTAGGTCAGAGTCTTGTTTCGGAATTACAGTTATTATTGTTTATTTCCAAGAGTCTGGTACTCTACCTTCTTCTTTAATTCTGTTCATCACTGGTATTAAAGTTGTGGAAATTTGGGCCGCTAATCACCTAATAAGACTTGCCTGCCTCCCTTTACCGTGGGGAGGGAGGGATTTTATATTATTGGAACATTGGACGCCACCTTACACCTTACATCTGAAATCTAAATTTAAATGTTGAGTCTTATATCTGAAATACGCACTGGGAAATTTTATCGCTGCTTTTAAATGTTTATTTAAATTATATTGTATTTTACATGTTGTACACTGCCCAGAGCCCTCCGGGGATGGGGCGGTATATAAGTCTAATAAAATAATAAATAATAATAATAAAATTTTTTTTATAGAATTCATTTGGGATCCCATCTGTTCCTGGGGATCTATGCAAGTTAAACTCACCACATGCCCATACACAAACAGGTCACATGACTTAAAAGAGGTGGGCCTTCAGCCCATTTTGCAACAGTTCTCAAAACAAGGAACAGAATATATTTTCCCATAACCATGAGCAGTGTTCCCCCCAAGGTCGGTAGACTCTGGGAGCTCTGCCAAGGAGGAGATAGCAGAAGCAAAAGTTACACGAGCAGGTGCAAGCATTAACTGTCACATTTCCAATCCCATTCTTACACATGACAGGATAGCCCTCAAAATGACCTGGGAGCTCATTACCATACTAAAATCCCCTCCTCTAGGTGCTGAAGGCCCACCTCTTTTAAGTCATGTGACCTGTTTGTGTATGGGCATGTGGTGAGTTTAACTTGCATAGGCTCATAAAAAGAATAATCAAGTGATGTAATGAATTATGTATTGATGATGTACCAATGAGTGATGAAAGTACTGCTGAACTATGAAGAGAATGGGATGTAGTTGTTGCTTCTGCCTTGGTCAAAGGACCTGTTTTTGCTGCAGCCAAAATAAACCTTTTGTTTATTCACCTGTCACCCCAGGGGCCTCTTCTTGATTCAACGGTCTTTAGGGACATATTTTAAAGTGCAACTAGATTAGGAAAGAGGACTGCACATTTTCACCCTTTAAAAAAAATCCTTGCTCAGTTCCAAAGTTTGAATAGGATGTGTGTCATCTTTTATTCATTCAGAAAAGTTAGATAATGAATGTGTTAAATCTGGTCACTGAAAACACACCATACCTACTCAAATCTTGCTCTCTGAGCTGTGGTAACGAGTGGGTCAACTCACCATTCCTAGGGGCCACGATAGCTTGAATGTGCATAGTTGTGGTAGATTGTGCCTCTACTTGTGGAAGTGCAGCAAGACACACAACAGCTAAGCAGAGCCTTTGAACAACAATACAAGCAGAGTGTTCTTTGTAGGTGACTCCTCTTAGCAGATTTGGTGGCAACCTGTTTTTCTTGTTCTGGCAGCCCTGAGGAGTGAATGGAAAGAGAGACCTCATGAGGCACAGAGTTGGGATGGTTGCAGGGTTCTGACCTCCCTGGATCCAACCTGAATAACAGGGCAGGACTTGCAAGTCCATTCCTTAACAAACTCTGTAGCATGCTCCATCAAAAGTGAGTTTGAATTTTCTGCCAATACTCTTCTAGCTGTCTCTGCCCTTTTCAGATTTGTAATAAACCAAGCTGCCAAGTTGGGCTTCAAGAGTGAAAGAGACTGAAGGACGCAATCATGTTGATTCCTTTCAGTAGTTTTCCGCTCCAGGCTGCTTCCTGAACCGAGCCGTTAGTTTATCGAGGACGTTCTGGAGAGCTGTCAGATCCATGAATCTCTTCAGGTGGACCATTTTAAACTAGGGAGCTCAGATTCTTCTTTTAAATCTACCTTAAAGGGAGAATCTGGGGTCCCCGGTTAAAACAAAATTGAAAGTGATGCTGTTTGGGGGTGGATTCTCCCCCACCCTGAAACAGCATCACTTTTGAGGGTTGGAGATTCAGATGAAACAAATAGCAGATTCGGCTGGAATCTGGGCAAATTTGGGCACATTCAGACAAAAATTGTCTGATTATGTCCTACCCAAATATGAACAAATGCGAATGCAAGGTATTTGGGGTTTTGGGGGGTATTTTTTGTGTTTTTTTGGCCTGCAGGGAGTGCATTTTTAAAGCTAGCGGCACCATGATTTCAGGGCATCATCCAGAGACTGTCCTGATGATACCACCCGAGTTTGGTGATGTTTGGTTCAGAGGCAGCAAAGTTATGGACCCACAAATGGAATGCCCCCATCCCCATTGTTTTCAATGGGAGCTAACCTGAAATGGGGGCTACCCATTTGAGGGACCATAACTTTTGTCCCCATGAACATAACTTCACCAAACTTGGGTGGCATCATAAGAATAGTTAACAGATGATACCCTGAAAATCTGGTGCCACTAACTTTAAAAATACACCCCTTCCAGGCACCCCAAGAAATGTGCACAAGATTCTTGGTTTTGCAGTGACTTTGCTCCATTGTAGCCAATGGGGAATTTCTGAGTGTGTAGGCAGGCTGCACATTTTTGAAGATAGAGGCACCAGACTTTCAGGGTGGCTCCAGGAGGGCCTCCTGGTAATAGCATCCAGGTTTGGAAACCTTTGCTTCTGGGGGTTCAATTTTATGGGCCCCCAAAAGGCTTATTTTGTTTCCCTGCTCCTGCATATGAAAGCCTGTGGGCTGAGTTCTCTCAGAACTCTCTCAACTCCCCCCTCCCACTCCAGAAGAAAAGCTCACCAAGCTTGGATGCTATTACTCAAGGCCTCTTGGAGCCACCTTGAAAGTCTGGCACCTCTATCTTCAAAAATGTGCAGCCTCAGAAATTCCTCATTAGCTACAATGGAGCAAAGTCACTGCAAAACAAAGAATCTTGGGCACATTTCTTGGGGTACCTGGAAGGGATGTATTTTTAAAGCTAGTGACACCAGGGTATCATCTGGTAACTATTCTTATGATGCCATCCAAGTTTGGTGAAGTTATGTTCAGGAGGACCAAAGTTATGGTCCCTCATATGGGTAACCCCCATCTCATGTTAGCTCCCATTGAAAACAATGGGGATGAGGGCATTCCATTTGGGGTCCATAACTTTGCTGCCCCTGAACCAAACATCGCCAAACTTGGGTGGTATCATCAGGACAGTCTCTGGATGGTACCCTGAAATCATGGTGCCGCTAGCTTTAAAAATGTGCTCCCTGCAGGCCGAAAAAACACCAAAAATACCCCCCAAAACCCCAAATACCTTGCATTCGCATTTGTTCATATTTGGGCAGGACATAATCGGACAATTTTTGTCCAAATTTGCCCAGATTCCAGCCAAATATGGTATTTGTTTCATCTGAATCTCCAACCCTCAAAAGTGATGCTGTTTCAGGGTGGGGGAGAATCCACCCCCAAAGAGCATCACTTTCAATTTTGTTTTAACCGGGGACCCCAGATTCTCCCTTTAAGGTAGATTTAAAAGAAGAATCTGAGCTCCCTAGTTTAAACACCATTGAAAGTGGTGCTGTTTGGGGGTGGATTCCACTGGAGGTGTTTTGTGAGTGATGATGCTGACATGTGTTTGGTAAATGTTTTGCTGGGGGTGATTTGTGAGAGATTTACATGCTTAATACCCACTTGCACTGGCTTGGAGTTGTTTCTCAGACTAACAACCTACCTCATAGGGTTGTTGTGATTAGGAAATTAGGAAAAGAGTTGGTGGGGAGAGAGCCATGTATGTTTTGCTGGGAGTGGGAGGTGTTTTGTGAGCTGGTACAAAAAATCATTGTTTGGTCATGGTGGGGGAGGGTGGCCGCCCATACGCCGGGTGGGGGGGTGCAAAACGCAGGTTTTGTCCCCGGGCGCCAGTTTGCCTAGGTACGCCCCTGCTAAGGCCCCTTCCGCAAATGCAAAATAATTCATTTTCAATCCACTTTTCACAATTGTTTGTGTAACCTCAGCTTGTGGGTTCTGTGGGGCAGTACTTGGAATGAGTTGCAACAACAATTTTTGAACAACAAAATGGTTTACTTTTCTTTACAATTAACACTTTTAAAACATCAACATTTAACGTTACAATTCAAGGTCCTGTTCAGGTTGCATTTCAAGTCCTTCTATTTACAGTCTACTGATATTGCCAAGTCCAAATCTTCTTTGCAAGTTGGCTGGCTCCTGAAGACTCCAAGGGCTTGATGAACAGGTTGCAACATGATGAAGGTCTCCAGGAGAACTCTCACCCATTACAACCACAAAAGAAACCCTGAAACAATAAACTCCCAACATTTACAACGCAGCAAAACAACAACTACCTTCCCAGTAGTTCCCAACAATATTGCAAATTACCTTTAACAAGGTGTTGGGTGCTTATAGAAAATCAGGTCGAGTCTGGTACCCTTTTCTTCTCCAAAGAGCTCTGAGTTCTGCAGCATTCTGCTTCCCTTCGAACTCCACCCTTTCTGGGTCAACCCATTCTGGGCCAACCCATTCTGGGCATGGGGTTACATTCTCCTTCACTAAAATTCTGTCGTCCCGACAGTAGTTTCACATAATGCAACTCTTGAAATCATTGCACAGTGATTTCCCCAGAGATTCCTGGCCTTTGGAGGAACCACATTTGGTGCATCTGAATGCAGAACATTGTCTTTCCCTTGCAAGGATTTCCAACTGTTCCAAACTTAGCTGCACTGGAAGTTTGCAAAACTTTCCAGCAAATGTTGCAAATTCAGCAAAGCAGTTTGCAGAAGGGATGGGGATTGCAGCTGGAATCCCTTCCTTCATATAACTTGCCAAACAGTACTTTCAAATTAACACGAAAGCGGCATCTCTTGAGACTTACATAACAAAACAACAGTTTTATGGGGATCAAATACAACTTGCTGCAATAACTTCCATTGCCAAGCAATTTATATTTACAACTCTCACTTCAAAGCCCCCGCCAGTTGGTGCCATTTGTAACCTCAGCTTTGTGGGTTCTGTGGGGCAGTACTTTAAGATGATTTGCAACAACTTTCTTTAATGCAAACAACAAAAATGGTTTACTTTTTCTTTACAATTAACACTTTTAAAACATCGACATTTAGCGTTACAATTCACGGTCCTGTTCAGGTTGCATTTCAAGTCCTTCTATTTGATCTCTACTGATATTGCCAAGTCCAAATCTTCTTTGCAAGTTGGCTGGCTCCTGAAGACTCCAAGGGCTTGATGAACAGGTTGCAACATGATGAAGGTCTCCAGGAGAACTCTCACCCATTACAACCACAAAAGAAACCCTGAAACAATAAACTCCAACATTTACAACACAGCAAAACAACAACTACCTTCCCAGTAGTTCCCAACAATATTGCAAATTACCTTAACAAGGTGTTAAGGGCTTATAGAAATCAAGGTCCGAGTCTGGTACCCTTGTCTTCTCCAAAGAGCTCTGAGTTCTGCAGCATTCTGCTTCCCTTCAGACTCCACCCCTTTCTGGGTCAACCCATTCTGGGCCAACCCATTCTGGGCATGGGGGTTACATTTGCAAATGAATTTTGCTATTCCGCACAGTAAAATCCAGCTGCAAAGTGCATTGAAAGTGCATTATTCTGCATGTGCAGAAGGGGCTTTGAGAACAAGACGGTCGTGCAAATGGCTCGTGTGTGCATGAAGTGTCTTTGCTGTTGGGGAGAGGGAGACGTTATGGTCCTCCAGCCATCCATGTGCTCAAGCAGCAACTCGGTGGGGCTTGCTTTACTCTGCCTGCCTGCCTGTGCATGAGTCACATGACAGAAAGCTGGCAAGAAAGGAAAGGCTGCGGGAAGAAAGAATAAAAAGGAGCTCGTGTTTGTTTGAAGCCTTGCATTGCAAAAAGTCGTGTTTTTTTCCAGGTAGGGAGTCTGCGCGTTGATATCGCTTAATGCTTATTGATCTTCATGTATTCGTTATAAGGATGCTGGTGCATTTCGAGGCTGGATGCACGTTCCTCGTCCCTCCCCGGGTGCTTTAAAAAGAGAAAGCGCCATCCTGGATAGATCCGGTCTAAATGATCTGACTAGGAAAACCGGGACATGTTTGCTGTTTTTGGGTTTAATCCGCTCACAGTGGAAAGCGTTTTCTGGGTTTTTTCCATCGAAACTGGTGGGCGAGGAAGAGCTGCAGGAAGGAGAAGAAGGTGGGATAGACAGAGGAGCGACTCCAGAAGGGTCACTTCGGCAAGGCGTGCTAAATGGACCCAAACTCAACACAATCACCCGCCGGCTACTTTGCTTCAAACCCCTGTCTGTAGAAAGTCCGTTAGAAGCTTTCATGATGCATGAAACGTTGTGTGCATTATGAATGCATAATTACATAATGCATAATCGATCTCTGCAACTCATTGCCACCGGATGTAGTGCTGTCGGCAAGCTTCAGTGGCTGTAAAAAGGAGCTAGATATATTCATGGAAGGTAGAGCTCCCAATGGCTCTGAGCAGTAGTAGTTACATCAGATGTTCAGATGTTACATCAAAGTTCAGAGGCAGTGTACCTATGAATGCCAGTTGGATCTGCTTTTTTTTTGTAGGCAGACAAAAGTACAAAATGATGCTTCCCCTTATATACAAAGTGTGTGTATGTGTGTGTATTGTGCCCATAGCATTACTGTGCATTACTGTGCATTACTGTGCCGAAGGGATGAAGACTGAAAGGGAAAAAAAAATCGCCCTGAAGAACCAACCAATCCCTTTCTCATTCTCTTTTTCATTCTCACACAAGAATGCGCAAAATTTCCAGTTTGTTTCCGTGGCTAAGAATAAAATATAACAAAGATCCCAAATAGCTTCCTGAGCACACTGACCCTGGGTGAATTGAGCACCACTGTAGGCTAAAGTAAGATCTGTTCTTTTTGTTCTCCAAGGTGTTGCTTACTAACTGGTGCCACAAATCATGAGTCTATTGAGTGGCACCCTTAAATGTCTTGCATTGTGCCCATTCATTTTCTCAGCATAGACTATATTAGTTCTACACAACGTATTTGATTGAAATTTGCAGAGATAAATTTAAGCCTACAGTCATAGGAAAATACGTTTGAGAAAACAAAAGATGCCACAGTTGCGTTCTGATTTTTTTTTTAAGTTCCAGCCAATAGATACAGACTCCTAACCCATTTTTTTTTGTGTCTGTGTACAGTATGCTCTAAGCATGAGTTAACTCGTTTGAGAAAACAAAAGATGCCACAGTTGCGTTCTGATTTTTTTTTTAAGTTCCAGCCAATAGATACAGACTCTTCCCAACCCATTTTTGTGTCTGTGTACAGGTATGCTCTAAGAAGTTAACTCAAGTTAGGGCACACCATTGTCATGAAGAAGAAGAAAAGAAGAGGGGAGGGGAGGAGAGTTTGGATTTATACCCCAGCCTTTCTCTCCAGTGCAAGGAGACTCGACTCATCAGGAGCTTACAAGGTCGCTTTCCTCCTTTCCTTCCTCTCCCCACTACAGACACTTTGTGAGGCAGGGCATAGGCTGACCAGAAAGTTCTGAGAGAACTGCACAGTCCCGCCCAAGGTCAAAGCGGTTGCAGGAAAGAAGGAGTGGGGAAACACATCTGGTTCACCAGATAAAGCCTCAGGTGGAGGAGTGAGGAATCAAACCCAGTTCTCCAGATTACAATCCACCTGCTCTTAACCACTACACTATGCTGGTGTATTTGTGTAATGAGCCTTGGGTCTCAATGAGAAAGGCAGAAAGGCTTAGCCTCAGAAAGGCTTAGCCTCATTGATGTAGTACATCAGTAAGCAGACGTGTCTATAAGAGCTCAGATAGTGTCAAGTGCCCCATTGCCTATCAGGATATACACAGGCACAATGTTGGCTTAGTTATTCACTGATGCCACATGATAACACTGTAAGGTCACATGCAGCAATTTCAGTGTGAGAGTCCGTCTGCTCTCAAAATCATTATATGTGGATTAATGGCTGCCAGACTTGGTTTTAAACCAATATTTAATCTAAAACACTCCACACTGTCAGTCTCTACGTTTCCACCATTTATGGAAACAATAAACTTGGAGCATCATATTCCTAAAGGTTTGCAGGAAATATTCAGGCAACGGAGTGGAAATAGGAATTGTGAATGTGAGAGAAATCTTCATGATGCTTTTTTTTCCTCACTCATAGGCAGCCGAAAGAGATCACTGAGTGAATCCCAATCACCACCTCTTGGCAGAAGAGAAGGAATTGTTGTTCCAAAGCATGAGACTCCAGGCTTGTGGATGGAGACTAATCGTGGGAATGGATTGGGTTGCCTTGTCTTCATCCTGGGAGCCTTTCAGCTCTTGCAAAATGTCAAAGCAAGGTGTAAACTCTGCTCACTTTTTCCACATATGTGTAAAGAGATCTGCATTCTTGTTTTGTTGTAGATATTTTGGAGTTTTGTAATATATCTGGTCATTGACTGTAAATAAAGTCTTCTTCTTCTTCTTCTTCTTCTTCTTCTTCTTCTTCTTCTTCTTCTTCTTCTTCTTCTTCTTCTTCTTCTTCTTCTTCTTCTTCTTCTTCTTCATATGTGTAATTCCACAGCTGGAATCTGCTATTGCTAACAAACGTTTTCTCCTCCTTTCAGAGCCCTGTGTCCTTTGAGGAAGTGGCCATGTATTTCACAAAGGAGGAGCGGGGAATACTAACAGAATCCTGGCCAAAGAGCTCTTTACTGTGAAGTCATGCTGGAGAATTTCAGAAGTCTGACCTTTCTGGGTAAGCAAGTCTGGGTCAGCTGCTGGATGGTTGGTCCTGAGTCATTTCATGACTGTCCTGAGAACTCTGTGATTGAGATCTGTGTCTGTTCTGTGTTTGTGTTCCCCCAAATTTCAATTGTCAAAGATCCTTGGATGTCTGCCAGGTAAACAATGTTAATTTAACCAAGTCTCAAAAATGACATTTTTTTTCTTGCTGCTCCTCCCAGGAAGGCGTTGACGCGTTGTCCCCGCCAAGCCTGACCTCATCTCTCTCTTTGGCTGGAGGAAGTTGGTGAGACATTTGTCCAGGACTCTGCCCAAGCAAAGACCTCCACAGGTACTTCCTTACATGTGGAGGGAAGGGAACCTTCACAATCTCAGAATTGTGGTTTTATTTTGCTCATCCCAGAATATATTTATTTTCAACTTATGTCACACCCCTCCCCTGGGTCACAAGGTTCAGGGCAGCTCACAACATTCCATAAACAACAGACAGAAAACTTTAAAAACCTTAAAACGTACTCCATAAATATATCCGAAAAATATATATATAATCATGAGCACTCGACATCCAACATCCCCAACTGCTGTCCAAACAGGCGGAACTTCTAATAGGATAAAAAACCTGGCCTCAACCACCCACAGTGGAACACCTTGTGGAACAACTCCGTCTGGCAGACCCTGCAGAAACTGGATAGATCTTGAAGGGCTCAATTGTCATCTGGGAGAGAGTTTCGCAGGGGAGCGGCCAAGAGTGAAAATGTTCTTGCCCTTGTCAAATCAGTTGAGCCTGACATCACTAGCAGACCATGAGAAGAACAAAGTGTTTTTTGAGGGGACATACAGGGGGAGGCAATCCAATCAGTCGGAAGGTCCTAGAGACTCTTTAAAGCGGAAGGGTCCTAGATCTTTAGAACCTTTGGGAGGCGGTTTTATTCTCCAGATGTTATGGATCATAAAATTCCCATCACGTCCCTGCCAGCATGGCCAATTGCTGGCAGCATGGCTGATGGGAATTGTAGTCCATAACTTATTAGCAGTGCCATAAGGTTCAGCTCTCATCAAGCTGTTAAGCACTGGGAAGACTTTAACGGTAAGCAACAGCACCTTGAATTTTGTTAGCTTCCCTTTCTTGTTGGAACAAGGAGTCTTTCTATCTTTATCTGAAAAAAGACATGAGTGGGAGAGAGATCAAAGTAGGGAGTTTTCCATAAGAAGACCATGAGTCAAAAACCATGGTGGAGTGTTTCTAGTGAAGCTCACAAGAGAATATTGTTTAAATTTTTATTTTCATTATAAATATATGCAGAACAGGAAAAAAAATCAAACAAGTATTGCAATTAAATTGGAAGTCTAAGAAAAACAGAAATTGTGCATATATTTTACACAATACTCTGATAAACAGTACACACAATTATAATTCCTGTTACTGCCAATATTTCTGCATAATTTTATTTATTTGGTTTCGGTTGGTTTGGGTTTCCTTTATACCCACTCTATCCCTGGGGGGGGGCTCTAAGTGGTGTAGAACATGGTAGAAAAATTCTACCCAATACAAATCCTAAATAAAGTGGAGCCGCAAGATTAACTACATTGTGGATAAATTACAGCACTTCTGCACACAGTGGCTCCTGCATCAATTTTAAAATGTAACTACTAAATACCTTTTTAAAAAAACTATTTCCCTGCCGGCGCCACTTTTCAATGCCTTTATTTTTCTCTACACTTACCTTCTCTCTTTGCCGAGCTTTGCAGGAGGCATGCCCATGCTGCCCTTCGACCCCCAGGGAGGGAGGGAGGGGAGACATGCAAGGGGAAGGGAAGGGGCCCAGCATCTGGACCTGGCCCACCCACCCTAGTGGGGGGAGGGGGAGGGGAGGGAGGGGTGGCATTCAAGGGAAGGGAGGGAGGGGGCCCACCATCTGGACCTGGCCCACCCACCCTAGCAGAGGGAGGGTGAGGGTGGGATGGCATGCAAGGGAGGGAAGGGGGCCCGGCATCTGGACCTGGCCCACCCTAGTGGAGGGAGGGGGAAGGGAAGGAGGGGTGGCATGCAAGGGAGGGGAGGGATGGAGGCCCAGCATCTGGACATGGCCCACCCATCCTAGTGGAGGGAGGGGAGGGGGAGGGGTGGCATGCAAGGAAGGGGAGGGAGGGGGCCTGGCATCTGGACCTGACCCACCCACCCTAGCAGAGGGATGGGAGGGAAGGGTGGCATGCAAGGGAGGGGAGGGAATATAGGCAAACAAACAACACGGCTGTCAACCCGGCTTCCCCTCCCCTCCTCCTGCTTGCCACTCCGCCCACCTACAGGCCAAAAACGGGAAAAAAAACCCCAAAATGCAAAAAAAATAAATCAAACGAACCTCAGGAGTACCCTGAGATATGAAGAGTGAGGTCAAGGGTACCACGACGTTGAAAAGGTTGGGAAACACTGGTCTATAGCAAATTTTTAACATTTTCTGAATTTCTGCATGTATTTTTTGCAATTAAAAAAAATTACACATCCACCACATATGAGAAAATATACCATCCACATTTACATTTCTAACCTTTGCCTTGGTAGTTCTTATCCATCTTCTCAATATTATTTACATACCACCTATAAAACATCTACCAATTTCCTCTTAAGATTTGGCTGGTTGTAACTTTTATGTGTTTTGTCCACAGAGCTTCCCATTGTAGTTTCTTCATCAAAATTTTGCATCCTTTTAACCATACATTTTTTCACTTTATCCTTTTCTATATCATATTGAAGCAATAGCTTATAGATTTATCCTAATAAATGTTCTTTTTTTCACATTATCACCTTTCCAAGTTCTGCAGTCCTCTTCTTACACCTCTTGCTGTTTGAGTGTCCTTTCTTAATCTTCAGACTAATTGAAAATAACTGTTTTATCTTCAACATTTTTTTGCTCAGACTTAATTCAAGCAAGCCTTTATTGGCATAGAACCAAGACTTAATTGCTCCTTGAGTATTCATGATATATTCATGTTATAAAATCATTTATTATTCCTCACATTCTTTTCATAATGTGCCTCTGCAGGAGACATTGATGGGGATATTGGGGGATTCATTTTTTGTGTGTAGATTCTCAAGTTCTAAAAAGTTTGTCTCTAATTACATGGCTTCCTTGTTGCATTGCATTGTATTTTTTTTTTTTTGCATTGATCAGCTCCGTCTCCCCTGGAACACCGCACTCCACACCAGCGGAGGCATCAACAGCACAGAAGCAACAGGGTGAGGTCAAACTTCCAGATTAGGGTGCTGCGTAGCCACACAGCATCGCCCACCGCGGCCGAGCAAGAATCTCCTCGCTCTGGCATCTGTGTTTAGCTTGGTGGTATGGGGCCATGAGTGCAGGAGTCATATAACTTCCAATGTGGCTCCCTTCAATTGCACAGTACATTGAGGTTGAATCGAGACAAGACAGAGGTGCTGTGTGTCAGTGGGTCTTGGGTCTGTGAAGTGAGGAGACATCCTGTCCTTGACGTGGCTGTATTGCCCTGTAAGGCACAGGTGTGAAATCTGTTGGTGCTCCTGGACAGTGCTATGAAATGTGAAGTTCGTGTGGAGGGGGTAGCATTGGAGTACCTGTTTCCAGCTCCATCTGGTTCACAAACTATGGCCTGTTCTGGACAGAGACAATCTGGCAATGATAATGTACTCTCTAGTAACCTCCAGACTGTTATAATGTACTCTCTAGTAACCTCCAGACTGTTATAATGTACTTTACATGGGGCTGCCCTTGAAGACCATTTGGAACTAGTGCAGAACAGCTAGTGCAGTACATGGCAGCAATGCTGCTAATGGATACTGCTGGTCAGATGCCCATCATGCTGCTCTGAGAAGAATTATACTGACTCCTGGTTTGCTCTCTATCCCAATTTGAGCTGTTATCTTTGATTTGTAAAGCCTTTTACAGCTTGGGCCCTAAATGCCTTCTCCCATAACAAAATGGTGAATGAGGCACATTTGTAAGTGTCCAGATGGAATACATTTTCAGTTGCGTGCGTGTAGGTAGTCCCGGATTCGTGTATTCAAACCACCAGGGCCCATGCCAACTGCAACTGTGAAATGAACCCAACCGGGACACTTCCAACTTTGTAGATTTTCCTACACAGGAACATTTCTGATTACTTAAAAAAGACAAATGTTCATGGTCTGTAGTATATAAAGAAATCAAGCAGAATCTTACTATTGGCAACGTTGCGCGTTTCTTTTGGAAACAGGAAATGCAAACAAATGGTACCTATCAGTCCTGTCTCCAGCCACACTTCTGCTCCTCTGTCTATCTCCTTACAAAATGTCTTGGCTCATAACTCAGAGGTGCAGAGGGTTCTCCAGACCTATCTATGTAAGAATAAGAGTGCACTTGTGACTTTTTCTTCTATATGGTATTTCTTCCTAGGCTTTTACTGGATTTCTGTTCACTGTATTCCAGAAGGAGATGAGGGAGGAGCAAAGTGGAGTCAATGCGGGGAAGAGTGCCAAGCCATGTAGGCGTCGCAAGAAGAGGCTGGGAATCGAAGCAGACCAGAGAGAGGAGGAAACCAGAAGCAGCAGAAGCAGTCATTTCCCCTTCGAGGCAAGGACCTCCAGAAAATGCTTTGTGAAGAGAAACAACATGAGGAAAGTAGAAGGAATAAACACCCTGTGGGTGGAAAAAGATCAGGTTGTAAATCTAGTTCTAAGAACCGTCCTAGAATTCACATTGGAGACAAATCACATCAATGCTCACAATGTAGAAAAAGCTTTAGGTGTCTTACAAGCCTTGCTGTTCACCGAAGGATACACATTGTAAGGAGAAACCATATAAGCAAGCTTGGAGTGTGGGAAGAGCATTCAGTCGGAAAATAAGAGCTTACATGTCACCAGAAGGATTCTTCACAGTGGGAGAAACCATACAGCTGTTTGAGGTGGGAAGAGCTATCGGTCGAAGATCACACCCGGTATGTAATTCACTGCAAGGACTCACACAGGAGATAAAAGCCATATGAATAAGCCGGAGAGTGGGTAAATGACGTTCATCCAGAAATCAGGCCTTACTGAGCAACAGGATTCATATCTGCAGTAAGCCATATTTCTGGCTATAAAATGGGAAACGCAGCGTCCTAACGAGGTCATGTCTTTTGTATAAAAAAGTCACACTATGGCGTCCTATATGCCGGCTTGGAGCGTGGAAAGAGGTTCATTCTGGAAACAAACCTTTCCCTTCTACCAGAGTATATCACAGTGGCAGCGAAACCATATATATGCTTGGAATCGCGGAAGAGCATTCCGCCCTGATGGGTCAGGTCTTTTACTCTTTTCATGAGAAAAGGATTCATAATTATGGCGAAAACCATATATAAATGCGTTGGAATGTGGAAAGTGTTTCTGCGCCGGAGAAATCACCTTTTCTTCTCACCTCAAACAATTCACCACGGTGAGAACAAACAATATCGCTTTGCAGCGTGGAAACCAATTTGGCTGTCTAAAAGTCTTACTTATTCACCAAAAGGATTCCGCCAATGGTGGAAACTTCTCATCAGTGCTCGGAGTGTAAAAGCACTGCGTGAGCGCCCAGTCTTAACACTTCACACCAATGCGATTCAGCATCGGGGAGAAAACCATATAAAATGCTTGGAGTGTGGTGGAGACTTCGACTCTTCGAGAAGCAGAGCTTACAGACCATCAGAGGATTCATACTGGGGAGAAACCATATATAAATGTTTGGAGTGTGGAAGAGTTTCAGCTCGAGGAAGACATTGGCACTTTTAGAGGTCACCAGAGGGATTCACACTGGGGAGAAACCATATAAATGCTTGGAGTGTGGGAAGAGCTTCTGGTCGAAGAAAGACCTGCTACAAGTCCCAAATTAGAGGTCCACACTTGGGGTATGGAAACCGGCGATATAAATGCTTGGAGTGTGGAAGAGTTTCAGAAGCCAAAGTTCAAAACCTTTATTTCTCACTGCAAGGATTCAGCACTGAGGGAGAAAACCATACACAAATGCTTGGAGTGTGGAAAGTTAATAGCTTTAGTCTGTTAAACAAGCCTTCAACCTTCACCAAAGGATCTGGCACACACTGGGGAGAAACCCATTACAAATGCTTAGAGTGTGGGAAGAGCTTCCTGTCGCAACATTGGCATCTTGCAGGTCACCAGCCCAGAGGATTCACACCGGGAGAAACCATGAAATGCCTGTGGAAACGTGGAAACGTTCTTTCAGGAAGAAATATATCTTACAGTAGTCACCTCAGAGGATTCATCACGGTGGAGAAACATGATATAAAAAAGCTTGAGTGTGAAATGAAATTTTCCTTACCACGCCGAAAAGTGTTATTGGATTTTTTCCGGTTGTTTGGCGTTTCGCCATCATTATCACTCATTCTGTCGTTTTGCCTGCATTTGTGGCTGGCATCCTCATAGGATCTGATGGTAGTAAAACAAGTGGAGTATATATGTCCGTGGAATGTCCTGGGTGGGAGAAAGAACCATCCGCATTGGTTAACTAGTATAAAGGGTGCAATTATCAAGTGTGATTTGCATGTAAGTGATCGTACGCTGATGTGGAATCCACCCATTTTAGCAGCGCCATGTAAAGTAACTCTTAAATGAAGTTGCATGATCAGTTAGTTAGGGCATCTTCATAGTAGTTGCCTGGCATAGTTCATTACTGTATGAACCTTACTTTTCATCAAATAATTCACATCATGGAGAAACCATAGTAAATGTTTGTAGGGTGGAAGGAGCTTCAAAAGTAATAAAACCCTTAATGTTCACCAGAGGTTGTTGTGGGTTTTCCGGGCTATATGGCCGTGGTCTGGTAGATCTTGTTCCTAAAATTTTGGGTTTCTGCATCTGTGGTTGAGATCTTCAAGAGATGTATTATCACAGAGAAGAAGCCTGTTACTAATAATCGTGTTCAGTAACAGTAGACCTCCCTCCCGCAGGATACACCTCCCAACGTCCTACCACGGTGCTGCTGGGTCAGCAGTGCATCACTACATCTCCTCCTTTTTTACATTTTAGAAAAAAGGGGGACCGAAATGCTAAGGGGCGATTTAAAGGGACGCTTGTCTCCTCCGCCATCTGGTCAAGCAGACCAAGCTGCTTGTCTTAACATTAGAACTTGGCCTGCGGGGTAAAGGAAGGTCGAGGGGCTTCTTGCACCGCGTTACAGGCAATATTAGACACACATTGAGCGAAACAAGATCCGATGCTTGAGGCACACAATTAAACCAATGCAGAGCTGGCTACAATAACACTCAACCATCCTCCCGGCAGCCAGCTCCAGAGGGCTGACCGCCAATAGAGCAGAAACATCGCACTTCAGATTAGATACAACTTCTTGCAGCTCGCGTACTTTCATGCCGAGATCAGGTGAGAATTATCAGAAAGATTAAAACCTTACATGTGCGCTGCCATTCTCACAGCAACGGTGATGTAATAACAATAAACGAAGTAATCAATAGCCGGCCGCGATTGTCTAAGGTCGCTTGGCGAAGTTCCTGCTGCTTTCGGAGGCCAAGAAGCGTCCAGAGCAATGGAGGTAGAATTGATAGGCTTCGCAAGGGCACAGGCCAACCCGGCCAATAGTCTTGGTGTTACGGGAAACAAGTCGGGGAGCTCCCACAAAGGGAAGTTCGCGAGGGGGACATGAGCTCTCCGCCTTGGAGAGGGCGACAGCGTCGTTTACGACAGGAGGGATCGAAAGGCAGAGCCGGGTGGCGGCGGCGGCGTCTGGGCTCCTGGGGTGGAAGGCCTGGGGTAGCGCTTAAGAGAGTCCCGGCAGACAGACGAAGCGGAAATAAAGGCAATAACAAATAACATAACTTCAAAAACTACAGGGCATGCAATAGAATTTAAACAACAAAACATGGCTAAGCGATACATAGGAAACTGGATGATGGTGGAAGGAGAGGAATGACCGATGGTTGCATAATTTATTAACCGTGGCTGCTTGCATTTTGACCACCAAAGCTTCTGAAGCGATGGCGTTAGAAGTCCATGGATTTCTCAAAAGGCGTAGGGAGAGCTACTGATAGTCTTTGCGCATTGCAGGTTCAGTGATTCTCCACGAACAAGGTTGTGAGAGAAGAACCACTTGAGTATTCAAGCTGACTGAAAACTGGCGGAGAGTTCCAAAGGTTAATCTATCGAAGGAATGTTCCTGGCTGCAATTCCAAGTTTCAGCCAGAGTGACAGGAAGGGAGAGAGAAGAGATGGGCTGTAGATACAGGAACAGCGACACACAGCGTCAACCTTTGAGTCATAGCTGACCCGAATGGCGGCCTGAGTTGCGATCTCCGAGGAAGAATGGGTGTACTGGATCCAGGGAGGTCCCTCCCATCTTAGCTACTGGCTGGGAGGTGATGGGGCCTCTCTCTCAACAGGGCGGCGGGGGTGGGGATCCTCCAGGGAGGCCCGGCTCCATCTCCGGGATGGGGCTGGCCTGGCATGGCGAGCTGGACTCCTGTATAGAAGAGAAAAGCAAGCGGCAGCTTTTCCCCCAGGAACAGACATGGCTGAGTTGGTAGTTGCTATAGATGACAATGGAAAGCCCGAGCCCTAACAAGGTGGCCCGGGCAATTTTGATAGAGAATAGAGAAGAGTACTTTGGATATGGTCTGCTGGATGAGACCTTGATTGGGTCAATAGGGGGGGGGGAACTACTCCCCTTTTTTCGTTTGTTTTGACGGCTTTCGTTAGGCGCGAAAGTTGGCCCATTCAGACAGCGATCACTTGCACAACATTCAAGTACGTTACAAGAGATACGGAGCAGAGAACTACCCGAAACTTAGGAGAAGGGAGAGGTCATATCCCCAATTGTGGGATGTTTGTTTTGTAAAGCAATCCCAATCAAATCAAATTGTGGGATTTAAAAGCAACCCAGTTTCAATTCTGAAAGAATTATAGTCATATAAAACGTATCATAGCGTCTATAGGAAAGATATAGAGAAGATGCAAAGAAAACGGTTCCTGGGCTTGAGGTTTGATCACCCGAGCAAATTAGAGAGGGGTTTACATAAAACCCTTTATCAGATCTATCTAGATCTAAGGAGGTGGGGTGCGTAAGCCCATTAGAAAAAAGAAGGAGATTCGCAGAAAGGAAGGCGGGGGGGGGGAAAGGGTTTGGAAGTCAATACCTTCCCCTCCGTGATAAAGGGACTTTTGGCCGGTTTGAGCTCGCTTCCTACCTTCACCGCCCGCTGGAGGCTATGCCGAAGATGGGGTATGTAGCTGAGAGACCCACCAGCACCATGACTAGCCAGGGAAAGCCCTCAGCAGAGAATCTGTAGGAGGCACCCATGAAAATGATTTTGGCTTCATATGTAAGCTTTGCCAAGCTTCTTATAGTAATGGCAGATGTAAAACATCCGAACAAAGATGAGAGAAAGGGTTTACTACTCAAGGAGAGGTTTGAAGAAAAGTTTAGAAAGAGTTTAAACCCCAAGATGGTGACCCTTGAGGCAGGGTCAGCCAGAGTGCATCCACAAAGGAAACCACGCTGACCTGTGTATGCGTTTTGGCGGATGCCAATGCCCAAAAGCCTGCCTAAAGCCAAACACCCCATCAAAAGAAGGAAAACTTTTAGTGAAGCACAAGAGCATAGCTTGGAAGCAATGGAAAAAGCCCCCCTAGGAGGGGAAAACTGTAGGGGTCCCTTGAAAGGGGGCAAGACATACAGAACATACATAGGCATACAGAGCACATATAGAGTAGCGAGGAGGATTGCAGCATCTGGTTTGAGAGTTTGCTCTCCCAGGGGAGTGCCTGGCCGATTTTGCTGCCACTGGGAGCTAGAAGCTTAGGGCTTTACCACAGGCTCAGAGGCTATGAGATCTGGTTGGTGCCTTACAGCTGGAGAGGGCCAAGGGGGCTGGCACCTCCAGGAAGGACTTTGCAGCCCCAGAATGCCATTGTCAGAGCATCTTCCCCTTTGCATACCTCATTCCTCTGTGGAGTGGCTATGGGGCAGCTTCCAGAGAGAGCTCAGCACGGCAGTCCTCTTCCGTCCCGGCATTGCCTACCATTCAAGGCAGTGACTATGGGCTCTGCAGAGATTTTGAAATGCGTGCCATTCTGGGGCACCTGGCAGAGGCATGAGTGACTTTGGAAGTAGAAGGGGCTATGGAGAGCAGGAAGTATAGAGCGTGGGGGGGGGAAGCGAGCAGCGAGATTTAGATTAGCTGAACTTGGGTGGAGCTCAGAGTGAGCACTTGCCAGAAGCAGGGTGTTAAGGTGGGCTTTGGCAGTTTCTGCAGGATGTTTGTCCATACTTGGATCTCTTGGATGTCGCTCCCTGGTGCATGGGGTCGACAGCCCTGGGATAGTGAACCAGCCCCCTGTTCAATGGCGGAAGCTTCCAGCAAGAGGTGGCTAAGCATCTCCGTGGGGATGGGATCACTATACTGAGCTGGAGCATGAAGATCTCAACAGGGGGAGCTCAGGGGGAAGGTTTTGAGAGTCTGAGATCTGGGTTCCAGGAGGGCACAAGCCCGGAGACTGCAGGCCTCCCACTTGAGAGGCTAGCATTGAGAGCGCCCAGCCCTAGAGCACCTCGGGGGTCTTCGCTTCTGGGGAGAGGCCCCCCTCCCTCATCAGGGAGTTGCAGAAGCACCGCCGCCGGGCAGCCTGACAATTCCTCCCGGAAATATCCCAGCTTACCCGCCATTGAACCTTACTAGATCTCGGGGCACCACCTCATAGCATGAGAGCCCGGCGACTAGAAGGCTGGCCGATGGTGAAAGACCCGATATCCTGGCAAGCTTGAGAGCATGTGCAGTAAGCAGGTTCCTTGCCTAGACCTGTGATGGCTTTGCAGGCACTCCAGCGGAGGCGTTCCTCACCCATAAAAGCTGCCAGGGACCGCCCTGGGCACTCCCTCGTTGTCCAACCTGCCTCTTGAGGGCCTCCTGGAGCCTGTTCCTACCCAAATTCAGCATAGGGCTCTTGAGGCTTCTGCCGGAGTGCTAGAAAAAGAAACTTTGGGGTTGGCTGTCCGGCATTGGGGACTTTCAAAAACGCCTTGTAGGCGCATTCAGAGGCGGCCGTAAGGGTGGCCACCGGCAGGACGATCTGATTGTTGGGGTTACTGAAGGCATGCAAAGCCGTAAAGCAAAAGCTGGCAAAACGCCGCCGAAGGCCTTTCTACTCTGTTGAAACACTGCTGGCCAGACTCACTTTCCCCAGACCACAAATTCTGCGCGGGGCTCCAGGAGCATCACGAAAGGTGGTCTTCCAGTCCATCTGGACTGTTAGGTGAAGTTCCTTGCGATGGCCTCCAGCATGCATATCACGTAGGGGCTAGTGACTCCTCGCGTCCCGCGTTGCTTCTTGCGGAGCTCGAGCAAGGATGTTATAACCCAAGAGGCGTGCCTCGACAGCCAGCGGGATGACGCCACCCTCCCCCTCAGTATCTGTGCTAGAAGTAAAAGAGGCACAATGTCCCCAAGAAATCGGCAGCGCCAAATCACTAAATCAGGAGTTTCTTTCTTCTGCAGATGTTGGCCTATCCCGTTTCTCTGAAGAGTTTTGAAACCAGCGCCATTACGTGGCGCTAGCCGGAGGTGCAGTGAAACCCGAGGAAAATGAAGAAGCGAAGCAAGGGGAGGGGGCGGCTGAGTACCGTGGGAGAGTTTGAAATAAGGTGAAGGAGCGAGGGGGGCAGAAGGAGGACAAGCGTCCAATTTAGTGGATAGAGAAAATTCCGGGGTTGAAGTGGAAGGTGAAAAGATCGAAAGGAAGGCCACTGCAGCAAGGAATAACCATGGGTCATACCAGGCTGATGGCGACAAAACATTGTCTCCACGTCAGTAGCAGCGACGCTCGGTAGCGAGGCTCTAATGCGAAAAGTCACGCCCGATGTTTTCCCAGTCCGCCGATTCGATGTCCCCCCCTCTGGGTACCATGAACACTGAGCTTCCGTCTCCTCAACCAAATTGCGCAGCTCAAAACACACTGCTACCCGGGGGACCCTGCCGCGTGGATGCGCTTTCAGTTGATCAGCGTGCTTGTCATAAGCCCTGCTTTTGCAAGCTCCCCATACTCACCGGTGTTCCGTCCCGAGGGCCGAAGTGTCCTGGGGCTGGCGGCGATATCTCTGGATGCGCCGATCCAGAGGACGAAGCTGATGCAGAAACGGTGGTCCCTGGATGCGCCCGATCCAGCCCGGACTTCGACATCGTGACGCTTCCCCAGGCGACGGTGAGCAGGGTGGAGGTTCGAGGATTCCCGGGTTTCGGCACCCAGCTTGTAGTCAGCCCCGCCCGTCGGTAAGGACCGTGAGGCGAGGAGGAGGTTTTTTCATCTGGCGGAGAGCGTCAGCAACGCAGAAAGCGCGGGTTTGGTGATCCTGACAGCTCCTACCTAATGCTGATTATCTCGCACCTTTGCCACTAGGACATTGTGAAGTGTAAAGGCGGTGGGCAGTGAGCTGAGCGGGCGCCCGGGAGACCTGGAGATCATCCTTGAGATGCATTGATCTCACCTGCAACTACGTCCGGAGAGGAGCGTAAAGAAACGTCGGAGCCTAATCCTCACCTGGGGGCAAGACCATTGTCCCTAAGCCCGATGACTAGGCCAGACAGTTCATGACCCGTGACTCATAGGGGGGGATGAGGAGTGGGGGGGTGGATGCGACCAACAAGGCGGTAGACATTTAATCCGCGATTCTACCCGCGGTGCTGCACAGGTCAGCAGTGCATCCACTACACTCCCCTTAGCAATAATAAATATGCACTTCACACATCACACTGTCAGTCCCCATGTCCTCAGGCTCGTTTCCACCATTGATATTGGATTGTTGGAATGCTGGAACGTTGATCTGATAAAGACAGGCAGAGAACAAATATGTGCGCAAGAGAGAGCGAGAGAGGAATATCAGCATGTATAGCTGCTGAGGTGACATAGAATGGGAGCAGCTTTAACTAAAAAAATTTCGGCACAGTTTTTGAATGTATTTTTATATTTCTTTTATTAGCCAAGCTTTCCTGAGCTGTAAAATGCAGTTTGCACTCCATAAGTTATGAAGTAATTGTTTCGGGAGCTTTTGCTGCAGTTTTGGAGGGAAGGCCATCAGCATCAACTATGGTTTAAAATAAGCCGGGATTCGCAGACCTCGTGGAACTGCGCTCAGCTCAATGGCAGGGCACCTCTCCGAAGCTTCAAGCAAGATATCAACCAATAAAAGCTCTAAAAGCCCTTCACACTTCCCTGCCTTACAATGCCAGCATGGTGTAGTGCAGTGTTTCCCAGCACGAGGTCAGGCGCGCCCTTGACCTCACTCACCCCTCTCTCACGCGTTTTCCTGCGCCCACCACTCCACCTTCCCCTCCCATTGCCCCTGCTTGCCAGGGTGAAGGGAAGCACTGGGGGGGGGGGCTGTTGACCTTGTGGCAGGCCCTGCCCCATGGGCCGGCTCCATCATCCTTGCGGAAGGGCTGGCACAATTTGGGAGACCCCACCCACCAAAGTGAGGGGGGGGGGGAGTGAGTGTTGGCCAGCAGCACCCCTGGGGCATGCTCACGGCACCCCAGGGTACCATGGTACCCTGGTTGAGAATGGCTGGTGTAGTGATTTAGAATGGCAGATTCCCAACTGGAGAACCCAGTTTGATTCCCCACTCCTCCGTATGAGCAACAGACTCTTATCTGGTAACTAGATTTCCTGCTCCTACACATGTGGTCTGCTGGGTGATCTTGAGCTAGTCACAGTTCTCTCAGAACTCTCTCAGCCCCACCTACCTCACATGTTGAGGAGAGCCGAAGGGAAGGAGTTTCAGTTTGTAAGCTGCTTGGAGACTCCGTGCAGGAGAGAAAGGCAGGGAATAAATGCAAACTCTACATCTTCTATATCCGTTCCCCATTCCCACTGAAGTAGAAAGACCTCCTGTTTGTTGCCTGTCATCCCACTGAGGGCCTTTCCACACAGCTCATTCATAAGGAGCGTGACTTGTTATGAATGAGTCCATTTCCCCCTCTTCCCCTTTACACATTCAGGAAGAG
This sequence comes from Sphaerodactylus townsendi, assembly GCF_021028975.2. Classification (NCBI taxonomy): domain Eukaryota; kingdom Metazoa; phylum Chordata; class Lepidosauria; order Squamata; family Sphaerodactylidae; genus Sphaerodactylus; species Sphaerodactylus townsendi. The sequence continues at coordinate 12,881,264 of NC_059427.1, forward strand.
GCAGCAAACCCTGCAGCTCCTTTGCACAGGGGGGCTTTTTTTCTTTTCTTCCTAGGATGCATGTATAGCTGCTGAGGACTTTAGGTGACCTTTGTGGCTATGCAGGCCAGAAAGGGAAAGAAAAAGTATCTCTCTCCCCCACCTGTGTTTGGGACTTTTGAATGTCGGGTAGTTAGAGATTCCCCACCCCCCACCCCTGCAACAGAGAATCTCCCTCATCTGAACATAGTGTCCGCCATTTGAGTGGATTCTCTACAGAGAAGCGGAAAATCAAAACAGTTTCTCCAGATTAGAGTCTTCCACTCTGAGTCACTACATCACCTTGGCTTTCTTGTTTAATTGGCGCTGTAAGCAACCCTTTTCTGACCCTTTGAAACTGCTTTTAGCCAGCATGAATTTTAGCGTGGGCAGAGACCTAGAAATTCAATGGTCAGAATGCCACTTGGCGCTGGCAGTGCCCAGAATCTCTCAGAATCAGTTGCCAAAAGCGCCCTCTCCAAATCTAAAGGAGATATACAAGTACCAGAAGCTGAAAGATCATTCCTTCCTGAGACCCTACAGAGGAAGGAAGCCCCTGCAGAAATCCCCTCAACATGTTATTGAAGATAGAGGAGCTCTTGTCCACCTTTGCATCCTGCCTACACCATCCCTTTAGAAATAAAGAGAAGAAAAGAAACTAAGCATAGCAGCCACGATTGCACCGGTCCAAGAGTAGGATTTTAACTCCAGTGGCAAAGCACAGTTTTCCACACAGATGGTCCCAGGCTCACTTCCTTCCTTCTCAATGGTAGTGAGTGCGTGAAAGGTCTCTTGGGAAGTTCTTCCAGGCACAGGATCATTGGACAAGATGTACACTGGTGCCTTTAGTTTCCTCTTTGTGAAGCTGGTGCAACTTTGAACAACACCCCAGGGTGTCATGATGACATGCACAAAAGTTAGCACATTGCAGGGTTTGTTAGTTTTTATAAAGTGATACTTCCTTGTGGTGGTATGTTTCCTGAGGGAAAAAATGGATGGACAGAACTTTCCTTTCAAGTGCTCCTGGGTGTATTTTGGAGATGCTGCATTCCACAAAGGAGCAGTAAAGATGTTAAATCCCGATCACTGAAACTGAGACTGTCTTGCCTTTTGTGATTGGCAACCATAGTGCAAAGAAGATGTTATTTTAGGTTCAACGTGGCCTGGCATGGATTCTCCACCTCCAGACATCCTGCTGTCAAGGGGAAATGGGGAAGGTGGGGCAGGAGGGGTGGGAGGAGGAGGATCCTCTCAGAGAACTTGATTTTAAAAGACCGGGCAGTGAACATTTGTAAATTGGATGTGGGTGTAACCTGATCCCTTCAGACTGATAGGCAGGCAGTGAGGTTGATAATGAACTAGAATCTCTTCTAGACATATGTCATGGAAGATGCTATCGCTACAGTAAAGGGAAGTCACATATGACTGTGAAAAGCATCTTTGCCTTTTGATCTCCTGGAGGGAGGACAGGAAACTATGCAGAGGTGCTAGCATGAAACTTCAAAGGTTTTGGAAACCTCATGGCGAGCGGGAAAAGTTTTCTTGGAGAGTGAGGGAACAAAGCCTAGGTGACTCTATCATGGGATAAGCTAAAAGAAGCACCTCTTGGCTGGAGGTCCCAAGAGATCCACAAGAAGCATTCAGCTGGTCAATTTCTCTAAACGCATTTATGTTTTATTTCTTTGTTTTGAACTTTTACAATAAATCTTTGAGAAATCAGCTGGCCTGGAGTTATTAGGAGGGAAAAGGACCCAGGACCGAGGTGAGATAAGGGTGGCTCTCCCAAACTTAATCTCAGTCTCAGTCGTCATATGGTGGCAGCGGCGTGTGATGGAAAATAGTTAGTTGAACTATGTATTAGCTAGAAACATGTGATATTATGCAACCAGTATTATTAGGAAGCTGAAGTATGTGAACATGGAGTTTACAGACTTCATCCCAAAAGGGGGCGTGTCATGGAAGATGCTATCGCTACAGTAAAGGGAAGTCACATATGACTGTGAAAAGCATCTTTGCCTTTTGATCTCCTGGAGGGAGGACAGGAAACTATGCAGAGGTGCTAGCATGAAACTTCAAAGGTTTTGGAAACCTCATGGCGAGCGGGAAAAGTTTTCTTGGAGAGTGAGGGAACAAAGCCTAGGTGACTCTTTCATGGGATAAGCTAAGAGAAGCACCTCTTGGCTGGAGGTCCCAAGAGATCCACAAGAAGCATTCAGCTGGTCAATTTCTCTAAACGCATTTATGTTTTATTTCTTTGTTTTGAACTTTTACAATAAATCTTTGAGAAATCAGCTGGCCTGGAGTTATTAGGAGGGAAAAGGACCCAGGACCGAGGTGAGATAAGGGTGGCTCTCCCAAACTTAATCTCAGTCTCAGTCGTCATAACATATTTACAAGGTTTACTGTAGAAACAGTAAACTTGGAGCATCATATTCCTAAAGGGTCGCAGGAATCAATATACATACATTGGAGTGGAAATGGGAATTGTGAATGTAAGAGAAATCTTCATGATGCTTTTTTTCTCACTCACAGGCAGTCAAAAGAGATCATTGACTGAATCCCAATCACCACCTCTTGGCAGAAGAGAAGGAATTGTTCCGCATGAGCCTCAGGCCATGGAGATGAATCAGGAATGGATTGGGTCACCTTGTCTTTGTCCCAGGAGCCTTTCTGCTGGTGCAAGATGTCAAAGCAAGGTGTAAACTCTGCTCGCTTTTTCCACGTATGTACAGTTCCACACATGGAATCTGCTATTTCTAGCAAATGTTTTCTCCTCCTTTCAGAGCCCTGTGTCCTTTGAGGAAGTGGCCGTGTATTTCACAGAGGAGGAGTGGGCACTGCTGGATCCTGGCCAAAGAGCTCTTTACTGTGAAGTCATGCTGGAAAATTTCAGAAGTCTGGCCTTTCTGGGTAAGCAAGTCTGGGTCAGCTACTGGCTGGCTGGTCCTGAGAATTTCAATTGTCAAAGATCCTTGGAGAATGAATTACATCTGCCAAGGAAACAATGTTACCGTATATGCTCGTGTATGTTGAGTTTTTCAGCACATTTTTTGTGCTGAAAAAGCCCCCCTCGACTTATACACGAGTCAGCTGTATTTTAAAAAAACATTTTAGGGTTTGTCAGCCACCAGGGGGTGCAGTCTTTAGGCTAGAGGCACCAAAATCTCAGGATATCATCAGGTGACCCTCCTGATGATACCACCCAAGTTTGGTATAGATTGGTTCAAGGGGTCCAAAGTTATGGACTCCCAAAGAGGTTGCCCCCATCCCCCATTGTTTCCAATGGGAGCTAATAGTAGATGGGGCTACATTTTGAGGGTCCATAACTTTTGACCCCTTAAACCAAACTTCATCAAACCTGGGTGGTATCATCAGGATAATATCTCGCTGATACCAGCCATGTTTGGTGATGTTTGGTTTAGGGGGTCAAAAGTTATGGATCTCCAAAGTGGGTACTCCAACCCCCATTGTTTCCAATGGGAGCTAATAGTAGATGGGGCTACATTTTGAGGGTCCATAACTTTAGACCCCCTGAACCAAACTTCACCAAACCTGGGTGGTATCATTAGGAGGGTCTCCTAGAGATACTCTTAAATGTTGGTATTGCTAACATAAACATTCCTCCCCTGACCAAAAATCCAGTTTTGAAGAATTTTAACTCTTGTGTTTTAGCTTGGTTGCTGGTTGAGCTAAGGTTTTTGTACTTTTAAAGTTATTGTTGAGACCTGTGATGGAATAGTACTGTAAAACTAGCAAAGTCACATATGACTGTGAAAAGCATCTTTGCCTTTTGATCTCCTGGAGGGAGGACAGGAAACTATGCAGAGGTGCTAGGATGAAACTTCAAAGGCCTAAGTTACCTCGTGGCCTGAACAGAGTTTTCCTGAGAAGGGGAAAACAAAGGATTTGGAATTCCATCTTGAGACCTGGTCAGAGAAGCATCTCTGGGCCATGGGTTCCCGGAGCGGGGACAAAGAACCAAAAGGGACATAACAACCTAAGCAATCCCTTAACCACAATCATGTTTTATTTCTTTGATTTCTGTTTTTCAATAAAAGTCGTTGAGATCTCGGCTGGTTGGAGTTATTGGAGAAAAGAACCCAGGTTTTAATGAAACAAGCGTGGCTCTCCCAGGCTTGCTTTCATGATAAGACCGTATTGTTTTCGTTGACTCCTTTTTCCACTTACAGAGCTAGTTTACTGTTTTTCTTTGAAATAAATATTCAAAAACATTTAACCTACTGATGTCTCAATTAATGTAATTTTATTGGTATCTATTTTTATTTTTGAAATTTACCAGTAGCTGCTGATTTACCAGTCAGTAAGTTTTCCCAGTTTTTTGTGGTAAAATTAGGTGCCTCGACTTATATGCTAGGTGCCTCGACTTATATGCAGTAGGGGCTACTTATACACGAGTATATACGGTAATTTAACCAAGTCTCAAAAATAAAATTGTTTTTATTGCTGCTCCTCCCAGAAGGACGTTGGTCCTGCAAGCCTGACCTCATCTCTTGGCTGGAGGAAGTTGGTGAGACATTTGTCCAGGACTCCGCCCAAGCAAAGACTTCCACAGGTACTTCCTTAAATGTGGAGGGAAGGAAACCTTCACAATCTCAGAATTGTGGTTTTATTTTGATCAGCCCAGAATATATTTTCTTTATTTTCAATTTATGTCACACCCCTCCCCTGGGTCACAAGGTTCAGGGGCAGCTCACAACATTCCATAAACAATGGAGATAAAACATACAAAATCTTAAAAGGTACTCCATAAATTTATCAGGAAAAAAATGTATAATCGTGTGCACTCGACATCCAACCTCCCAAGCGACTGTCAAAACAGGTGGCACTTCTAATAGGATAAAAAAAACTGGCCTCAACCATCCTCAGTGTAACACCTCGTGGAACAACTCCATCTGGCAGATCCTACAGAAACTAAATAGATCTTGAAGAGACCGATCGTCATCTGGGAGAGAGCTCCACAGGGGAGGGGCCAATAGTGAAAAAAATCTTGCCCTTTTCAAATCAGTCTAAACCAGCAGGCCATAAGGAGAAGAACAAAGTGTTCTTGAGGGGACATACAGGGGGGAGGCAATCCCATGATTATGAAGGTCCAGACTGTTTAGGGCTTTCAAGGTAAAAACCAGCACCTTAAATTTCGTTAGTTTCCACTTCTTGTTAGAACAAGTTATCTTTCTATCTTTGTCTGAAAAAAGACATAAGTGGGAGAGATCAAACTAGAGAGTTTTCCATAAGAAGTGAAGGAAGACGCAGACACAGATTCTTGGTTTCCGTTGGAGAGGGCCAGCGGCCGATAGCCGTCCCTGGTCACCTTTTATTACATGCTTATCAGTAGAGAGACAGTAGGGGCTATGTGATACGAGTCATGCACTAGCAACGTGATCGATGAGTGTGTATTTGCTTGCAAGTCTGCCTGGTCAGCATTCTTTGGGCCGAATCCACATCTGAGGGTCTTGAGGTGGGGGTCATGTCGTCTCGTGATGGGAACCGCCCTGCCGGGAGCATTCTCAACCTGACCATGACGTTTCTTTTAGATCCACCATCCCCCCACATCGAAGGGCATGAGTCAAAAGCCATGGTGGAGTCTTTTTATCGAATCTCTCTACATTGTTTAAAATTTTATTTTCATTGTAAATATACACAGAACAGAAAAACAAGTATTACAATTATATTGGAAGACTAAGAAAAAAAGAAATTGAACATATATTACAAACAATACTCTGATACACAGTAGACACAATTATAATACCTGCTATTGCCAATGGCGAATGACATAACATTAAACATGAAATAATGCTCATCATAATAGTCTGACAAAAATAATAAAATAACTTATGCAATGTATGATGTATACCATAAGAACTATGGTGTTATCTACGACTTGTAAAGCTTTTAACAACTTGGGCCCTAAATACTTAAAGGAATGCCTTCTCCCACAACAACATGGTGGATGAGGCACATTTGCAAGCGTCCGGGTGTAATATATTTGCAGCTGCATTCATATGTGACCTGGTTTGTATCTAAACCATCAGGGGCCATACAACTGCAATTGTAAATGAATTCAACCTGAACACCAGCTTTGGAGATTTTCCTACACAGGGAACATTTCTGATTGCTAAAAGAAAATGTTCATGGTCTGTAGTATGTAAAGAATATAAGCAGAATCTTGCTATAACTTGTTGCTTTCCTTCTGGGAACAGAAATGCAACAACAGGCCTCAGTCCTGTCTCCAGCCCAGCTCTGCTCCTCTGCCTATCTCCTTACAAAATGTCTTGGCTGATAAATGGAGGATGCAGAGGCTTCTTCAGACCTATCTATGGTCCTTTCCGCACGGGCGAAATACAGCGACCCAGGGACGGCAAAGACCGCCATCCTTCCTGCGCTGCTGTTCACACAGGAGGCACTACTGCATGGCAGCAGCGCTGTCCTGGCCGCCCGGGAGCGGCATTTGCGGTGCAAATGGCACCACTGGGAAGACGCCACTTTTCCCGTCACCTCCACTGACCTCATCTTCCAGCGTCGCTCTGGAGGGCTGCAGAGACCCGCCCATGCTTCCCTCCGACCCCTGGAGGTTGGAGGGCAGCGTGGGCAGGTCCCCGCAGCCCTCCAGAGTGATGCTGGAAGACGAGGTCAGTGGAGGGGACTGACCGAGAGGCGGCTCCGCACGGGTTGGGGGGGAAGTCGGGGCCGCCGCATCGCATGCTAGTGTGCGAACGGCCTCTGAGCCTCCACCAGCACAATTCATGCCAGTGGAGGTTCGTTTCCGCGCACGTGTGGAAAGGGCCTATGTACGAATAGTGCACTTGTGACTCTTTTTGCTATATGGTATTTCTTCCCTATGCTTTTATTGGATTTCTGTCTGTATTCTAGAAGGAGATGAGGGGAAGCAAAGTGAAGTCAATGCGGGAAGAGACAAGGATGTAGACATGCAAGGAAAAGCTGGGAATCGAGGCAGACCAAAGAGAGGAGGAAACCAGAAGCAGCAGAAGAAATCATTTCCCTTTCGAGGTGGGGACCTCCAGAAAACGCTCTTTGAAGAGAAACAACATGAGAAAAGTAGAAGGAAAAAGCACCCTGTAGGTGGGAAAATATCTGGTTGCAATTCTAATTCTCAGAACCGTCCTAGAATTCACATTGGAAAGAAATCATATCAATGCTCGCAATGTACAAAAAGCTTTAGGTGTCTCAAAAGCCTTGCTGTTCACCGAAGGGTTCACATTGTGGAGAAACCATATAAATGCTTGGCATGCGGCAAAAGCTTCACTCGGAAAACAGAACTCACATGTCACCAGAGGATTCACTCTGGGGAGAAACTATATAAATGCTTGGAGTGTGGGAAGAGCTTCCGTCAGAAGAAAGACTTTGCAAGTCACCAGAGGGTTCACACTGGGGAGAAACCATATAAATGCCTGGAGTGTGGAAAGTGCTTTGGTCAGAACTCAAGCTTTATTCGTCACCAAAAGATTCACACTTGGGAGAAACCATATAAATGCTTGGAGTGTGGGAAGAACTTTCGTGAGAAGAGTGACCTTGCAATTCACCAGTGGGTTCACACTGGGGAGAAACCATATAAATGCTTGGAGTGTGGGAAGAGCTTCAGTCGACAGACAGACTTTAAAGGTCACCAGAGGATTCACTCTGGGGAGAAACCATATAAATGCTTGGAGTGTGGGAAGAGCTTCCATCAGAAGAAAGACCTTGCAAGTCACCAGAGGGTTCACTCTGGGGAGAAACCATATAAATGCTTGGAGTGTGGGAAGAGCTTCAGTCGACAGACAGTCTTTTGGGGTCACCAGAGGATTCACTCTGGGGAGAAACCATATAAATGCTTGGAGTGTGGGAAGAGCTTGCGTTGGAAGAGCGAACTTGCAAGTCACCAGAGGGTTCACACTGGGGAGAAACCATATAAATGCTTGGAGTGTGGGAAGAGCTTCAGGTGCAGTTCAAACTTTATTACTCACTGCAGGATTCACACTGGGGAGAAGCCATATAAATGCTTGGAGTGTGGAAAGTGTTTTAGTCAGAGCACAAGGCTTAACTTTCACCAAAAGATTCACACTGGGGAGAAACCATATAAATGCTTGGAGTGTGGGAAGAGCTTCCGTTGGAAGAAAGACCTTGCAAGTCACCAGAGGGTTCACACTGGGGAGAAACCATATAAATGCTTGGAGTGTGGGAAGAGCTTCAGGTGCAGCTCAAACTTTTCTTCTCACTTCAGGATTCACACTGGGAAGAAACCACATAAATGCTTGGAGTGTGGAAAGTGCTTTAGCAGGAGCACAACCCTTAACCTTCACCAAAAAATTCACACTAGGGAGAAATATAAATGCTTGGAGTGTGGGAAGTCTTACATGCAGAAGAAGTACTTCATACGTCACCAGAGGATTCACACAGGGAAGAAATGATATAAATGTCTGGAGTGTGAAAAGACTTTCATTACCGTATGAACCTTACTTTTTCATCAAAATATTCACACTGTGTAGCCATCATAGCAAATGTTTGTAGTGTGGAAGGAGCTTCAAAAGTAACAAAATCCTTAATGTTCACCAGAGCATTTACACTGAGGAGAAACCATTCTTGAAGAGTGGGAAAGAATTCTGTTATGGCCAGAGCCTTATTTCTCACAAAAGGATTCATATAGGGTTGATACTGCACTGTGGGCTTTTTCAAAAAGAGGCTTTTTACATCTTCAAGCTAAACTCAAACTCCATGGTTTAAATTCTTTAATTCGTTTTTCTCTTTGTGTAAATTTTGGTTGGAATGCGCATTGACTTTTCTTTGTTTGTAGAAATCTTGTTAGAATCATGTTGATTGGAGACAGTTGTATAGTACTTTGGTATCTGTTTAAATGTGTTGAGAACTTGTCAGGCTTGTGTGCAAGCAAGCCATGAATACCACCACGTCTTATCATAGCACCATGAGGTAAATATATATTTGTGCGTGTTTTTCATGTTTAGGTTTAGTTTAAGGGAATCATATAAAATTACATAAAACTGTATAGTTTTAGTGAATTATTTATGATTTAAAGAAATATGTCCACTGTGGAAATGAAAATGTTCATCTAAGGAATATCAAAGGAGATTGTCTAGGAAAGAGACATGTCGTCTATGAAAATTTGTGGTGATTTCTTCACATGTTGAGGGAGATTTTTTTTATATTGATATTTACTAGGAGATCATCATCATCTTTGTGATACACCAGCCATTGAGAAAGGCTCAATGAAACAGGAATTTAACTGGTTGGGATTTGGACTTTGTGACATGGTCTTTGTGCTTATGGATATCTACTTGAGTACCTTTATGTTGAAAATACAACAGTGAAATGGACTTTTTGATATGAATTTTATGTTTATGTATTTTTGTTAAGAGTATTTTATGTTGATTATGCAATGTCAAATTTTATAATATTGTCATGGAATGATACTATCACTACAGCAAAGGGAAGTCACATGTGACTGTGAAAAGCATCTTTGCCTTTTGATCTGCTGGAGGGAGGACAGGAAACTATGCAGAGGTGCAAGGATGCAACTTCAAGGCCTAAGTTACCTCGTGGCCTGAACAGAGTTTTCCTGAGAGGGGGGAAACAAAGGATTTTGGATTCCATCTTGAGACGCCGTCAGAGAAGGATCTCTGGACCATGGGTTCCCGGAATGGGGACAAAGAACTTCCAAATAAGACTATTCAGCTGAACAATCTCTGACTGCATTTATGTTTTATTTCTTTATTTTGAACTTTTACAATAAATCCTTGAGAAATCACCTGGTCTGGAGTCATTAGAGTCATTAATTTCTGAGGAGTTTAAGATACAGCAACGTGAATGTCCGTTTTTGGCTGGTTGTAGGACGGAGGCACAGCTTACCATGAGTAACTCTGAGATTCTTTTGGGAGGCAGGCCTACTCTACAGGGAAATCCTAGAAAAGGAACCTATGGGTGAAAATGAGGTAATCAAACAGCTGGTGATCCCAAAGAAATTCAGAGAGGAGGTGTGGAGTACAGCTCATAAAGCTCCAATTTTGGGACATTTGGGTATTGAACAGACCTTGGCAAAAGTGCAAAGAAATTTCTTCTGGCTTGACATGCACAAAGATTTGCTGGAATTTTGCAGAAATTGTGATATGTGTGAGAAGGTAGATTTTCCACAAGGTGATACAACTGTAATTATTCAACCAGTCACAACAGAATGTGTAAGTGCAGAGGGAGAGAAATTCTCTGTGGATGCAGACTATCAGTATGCTGTGGGTTGGTCTGATATGCAGAAGCTGCAGCAGCATCAGTTCAATGCAATTTGCTCAGATTTCAAAGATGTGTTTTACTTTGACACGGGCGGGAATTTGCCTATTGCAGTAATGCCTTACACATTGAAGTAAAGTGTGGGTAGGGACATGTTACAGATGTTGCATCATGCAGTAACCAGGAAGAGAAATTCCAAAGGGAGAGATGCTATTGTGTTTTCTCAAGAGAAGAAGGTATCAGACTATGGTTGACAGTGAACATGAGTACTGTTGTTCAATACCCTTGAGTATTGCATTGCTTATTAGTCTGAAAGTATGTATTAGTCTGAAATTGTGTTTTGTGTTAACATGATTTTCTTCATTCTGTATTGTTATGCTATCATGAGTACTATGTTATGCATGACAGGAATTGTAGTTAGCAGATCTCTGTATTAGTTAGAGATGACTGATGTGGAAGTAACACATGTAATCTTTTCTATATGGATAGATGAAATATGTAGCCATTAGACTACATATTCCCTCTCAAAAAGGAAGCGTGTGATGGAAAATAGTTAGCTGAACTATGTATTAGCTAGAAACATGTGATATTATGCAAACAGTATTATTAGGAAGCTGAAGTATGTGAACATGGAGTTTACAGACTTCATCTCAAAAAGGATGTCATGGAATGATGCTATCGCTACAGCAAAGGGAAGTCACATATGACTGTGAAAAGCATCTTTGCCTTTTGATCTCCTGGAGGGAGGACAGGAAACTATGCAGAGGTGCTAGGATGCAACTTCAAAGGCCTAAGTTACCTTGTGGCCTGAACAGAGTTTTCCTGAGAGGGGGGAAACAAAGGATTTTGGATTCCATCTTGAGACGTCGTCAGAGAAGGATCTCTGGACCATGGGTTCCCGGAATGGGGACAAAGAACTTCCAAATAAGACTATTCAGCTGAACAATCTCTAACTGCATTTATGCTTTATTTCTTTGTTTTGAACTTTTACAATAAATCCTTGAGAAATCAGCTGGTCTGGAGTCATTAGGAGGGAAAAGAACCCGAGACCGAGGTGGGATAAGAGTGGCTCTCCCAAGCTTAATCTCAGCCTCAGTCATCATAAATATGTACTATCAGTAAATAGGAATGATTTCTTAATTCACGGTGCTGAAAAGGTCAAACTCTGTCCTGGGATTATTAGGAAAAGGATTGAAAATAAAACAGTTAATGTGATAATAGACTTGTATACGTCAATGGTGCAGCCTCATTTGGAATACTGTGTGCCACCTCTGGTCACCCTGTCTCAAAAAGGATGTTTCAGAGCTGGAAAAAGTACAGAAGAGGACAACAAAGACGATTAAGGAACAGATTATTAAGGATGATTAAGGAAAATTACGCATGGGGTAGAAAATGTTGACAGAGAGAAATTTTTCTCTCTTTCTCACAATACTAGAACCAGGGGGCATTCATTGAAAATGCTGGGGGGAAGAATTAGGACTAATAAAAGGAAACATTTTTTCACGCAACGTGTGATTGGTGTTTGGCATATGCTGCCACAGGAGGTGGTGATGGCCACTAACCTGGATAGCTTTAAAAAGGGCTTGGGCAGATTTATGGAGGAGAAGTCGATCTATGGCTACCAATCTTGATCCTCCTTGATCTGAGATTGCAAATGCCTTAGCAGACCAAGTGCTCAGGAGAAGCAGCTGCAGAAGGCCATTGCTTTCATCTCCTGCATGTGAGCTCCCAAAGGCACCTGGTGGGCCGCTGCGAGTAGCAGAGTGCTGGACTAGATGGACTCTGGTCTGATCCAGCTGGCTTGTTCTTATGTTCTTATGAAAATTTTCACTTTAGAAAAGAGACCACTGAGGGGAGAAGTTACAGAATATTAACAATATTATGCACAGGGTAGGGAACTTGGGCATACAAGAAAGCTGATGGACAGTAGGATAAATGAAAATGTTTAAACAAGTAATCAAAATGCAAAATTTGCTGCCTGATTCTGTATTGATGGCCACAGGTATAGGCACCTATATAAAAAAATTTAAGACAGATTCCTAGAGGGCAGGTCTATCCATGGCTACTAGCCATGATGACTAAAGGCGCGGCAGCATTTCAGGAAATTGTTAATACCTTTTTATAGTGCTTTTAAAAGGCCAACAATGACATATATACATATATTAGTGTTTAGTTTTAAATTGTAACCTCTGAATTAGATAAAATGAATAGTATAGTTTGAGGCTAATAAGACAAAAGTATATTTTGCTTAGAGGAATTGCTATTTCCACAGTGCTTGCTCATAGAAGCAGGTGCTATAGTATCATTCTTTTTAAGAGACCCTTTCTCCCATCTTTTAAGCCACCTGGCCAGGAAGAAAGAGGCCTTCATTGCCTGCCAATAGGAGAGGCTCTTCCAAATGCTGAATTGTGAGCTATAGATTCTCACCAAAGCAGATACGGCGAGCAAACTGGAGGCACCTTGGCTGCCATCAGGTTCTGTGTTGGACCAGTTTAGCTGACACTCCTAGGCTGATGTTGACAGAACCCCCCTTTGGGCCCAGGAGCAAAGACTATCTCAATGTCCTTGAGATACTCGGGATCCATAACAAGGCTGTTCTCACTTCCTTATTCTGTTGTTCTGTTAAACTGTGGGAAGATATATGTGTGTGTGTGTGGGGGGGGGGGGGCATGAATGTGTCTGCAGTAGCCAGCATCTTTAGATGCGCCTTTCTGCAACTATGGTGGCTGACACAGTTCAATAAAGGCATACTGGACTGTCCATACTCCATACTATCAAGTCAGTGCCCAGAGTCTGCCCTGAAGATCTTGCAAGTCAGTCAAAAGAGACAAGGCCAGGCTCAAAGTTGCTAAACCTTTTATCTCTTAAAACGGGCAGACTTGAAAGAGCCCTACTGAACTCACTGCAATTTTCTTCTGCACGAACATGCATAGCCCCACTGAAAGCCTCCATCCCTTGTTTAAAGCCTTTTTTTCTTCTGCAAAGGAGGGATTTTTTCAGCCTTTTATCCACAGCTTCCAGCCTTTTATCCACAGCTTTTATCCACAGCTTCCCATTTGAGCATCGTCTCTTCCCGGCCCGCTCCTTCCCCCAGTGCCAAAGAAGAATCTCTCTTGGCCAAATCCATCCATGTGCTCCAGCAGCAGCTTAGGAGGGCTTGGCTTGCCAGGACTCTGGCTTGTGCTTCAGTCACATGGTGGGAAGCGGAAAACAAAGGAAAGGCCGCCTTAAGGGGCAAAAAAAACAACAAGAAGGAGGAGGAGAAAGTCTGCGAGGCTTTTGCAAGCCCTGACCAAGATCTCCTCCATCAGCCAGCGGCTCGTGCAGCGCGCATCGTTCAGATCGCTTAGTTTGGATCAGAGCAGCTTCAATGCTCTTTTAACTCCTCCTCTCTGTTCACGACCAGGCTGGTAAATCAACTAAAACGCTGGATTTTTCTCCCCCGCCCCCGTCCACACGCGTGTTCCTTCGGAATATGTTCGATTGCAGATCCTGAGAATCCTGTCCGGAAAGATTAACACGGAGTAGGTGAGAATCTGTCGTTGTCACGTTTTGCAGAAGGGGTGGAGATCGCGAGGAAAGAATCCGTGCGAGCCGCCGGGGCAAGCAAGTGGAGAAGGAGACGCGCGTCGACCCAGGGATCGTCTGGACGGAAAAGTCACGCCCGGACCTCTAATTGGGTGAGAGAAGCATCTTGGAGGGGAGGCAGCAGCTCCAAAATTATTTGTTCCGGGGCGAGGTACTGTCTGAGCTGCGACCTGCGAGGCTCCCCCATCGGATCTCGAGGGTGATTTGGTGGTCTGTGGCAGGCTACTTGGCCCTTTGCTTGCAAAAAAATGGGACTCTAACAAGTTTAGTAGCCTATTTTGCAAGGTTGTTGCAAAGGATGTGAAATAATTGGAACGTTGGAAGTGATTGTTATTATTGTTTTTATTATTAGCAGTGTTGTGTTCTGGGTGACTCAGTTTCAAATCCATACTTTGTTATGGAGGCTTGCTGGGTGACCTGGGCCAGTTATCCACCCTCAGCCTAATCTACCTCACAGGGTTGTTGTGAGGATAAAATTATGATTGGGGGAGAACAATGCGAGTCCCCAACTCAACTGTTTGCAACTCTGTTTGAGTTGCCCCAAACAGAGTTGTTGCTATGGTATTTCTGTTTAGATGATGGCACTTCTATCTTAAATGGATTCCGCACAGCATATTTATAACGAGTTGCGGTCGTTATAAATTAACTCCTTTTCTCAAAGGCAAACCCATTATAAATCTGCTGTGCAGAATTACTCTTAGTGAATTTTTAGACTGATTTTTGATTTTATGAGGATTTGACAGTAGGGTTTTATTGTGATCTGTTAGCCCTGTTAAGGTGGGACCAGTAGAAATGTCTGAAATGAAATAAATAAAAAGGTTCAGCTTTTGGCCAGCTTGACATGCCTAATGGAACCTGGAAAAAAAAACTTACTGGATATCTGTATTGAAACTGATATGGGGAAATAAGAAAACCATGTATCTCTCAGCATTGGCTCAAACTTTTTTTAAAAAAATTCTCTCTTCCCTACATGGATGATGTCTTTCTACCACGCACAGAAGTAAGGAAGCTTCGCTGGATTGAAATCATAAAAACTTTATACCGGAACATCATGCAGCAAAACCATGCCAACGTCATCTCGTTGGGTAAGGCCTGGAGGGGGGTTACGCACAGGTGTCAGTCGCTGTTGCAAAGTCAGAAGGGATTTTATTTTTATTTAATACATTTGTAGCTTGCTCTGTCATCCAGTTTCCCTGTCAAGTTCTTTTTCTTTATTGTATTCATTTTAATATCCTTCATCTTTCTACCAAACTTGTTCATCAGGGTGGCTTCTGAAAATTACTAAAAGTTCCAAAACTTAGGGTTGCCGTAAGTTGATTGTGACTTGAGGGCACGTTTAACCTCCTGTGACAGTAATTAAGAACATAGGAAAGAGCCTGCTGGATCAGACCAGAGTCCATCTAGTCCAGCAGTCTGCTACTTGCAGTGGCCCACCAGGTGCCTTTGGGAGCTCACATGCAGGAGGTGAAAGCAGTGGCTGCAGGGAGATAGGTAAGCGGGGTTCTTGGGTTCCAACCCCTCCCATTACATGTCTGGCTTGCTTGAAACAATGCATTGGACGGAACAACCAGAAAGCCCTCAGTCACTGAACCCATCTCATTAAAAAATCTATACCTACGTCACTGAATGGCCACCTGCTGCTGCTGCTCCCAAGCACCTGGTCTGCTAAGGCATTTGCAATCTCAGATCAAGGAGGATCAAGATTGGTAGCCATAGTTTAATTGTTTTAAAATCAATTTTTACACAAGCTTAAAAGAGCAGTTTGAAGTAAAAAAGAAACCCCAGGTGAAAAGCATTATCTGCTCATTTCTGCAGATTGTTTTACTGTTTTTAAAAGCAGTGTGGCGTACTGGTTAGAATATCAGCCTAAGACTGGATATACAGGCTAAATTCTCACTCAGATGTGAAGATTGTAGGATGGTTTTGAGCCAGTCGCTTACTTCCAGGGTAGCTTACCTTTCAAGGTAAACTAAAGAGGGAAGAGCATGTAAAGAGGGAACAACCCAGAGCTCCTTAGAAGGAGGAGTAGAAACTTTGTAAAATAAAAACATTAAGAAGTAGGGGTACCTGAAAAGGCTTGTTGTTTTTGCAGTTGGAAACCTTACCATCTTTACCCATATACGTGTGCATTGAATGGCACAGCGGAACACACCCTATTGCCACATGTAGGGAGGAGCCATATGGTATTGTACATTGTACTATTGAACCGTTTTGCTTTGTGGGCAGAAAAGCCAAGGTATAGAGCCATCCCAAACTGGGATTTCAGAAAAGTGATTAAAGTTTGATATAGAGTAACAGAAACAACGGGAGGGGAGGCAGTATTGTATAGCCCAGTGATGGCGAACCTTTTCAAGATCAAGTGCCCAAATTGCAACCCAAAACCCACTTATTTATTGCAAAGTGCCAACACGGCAATTTAACCTGAATACTGAGGTTTTAGTTTAGAAAAAACGGTTGGCTCCAAGGTGTACGTTACTCAGGAGTAAGCTGGGTGAAGCAACCGTGCAATGCTTCGAATGGGTGAATCATGACCCTAGGAGGGTTTACTCAGAAGCAAGCCCCATTGCCAGCAACTGAGCTTACTCCCAGGTAAATGATCGTGCCCAGGCCAGCCTAGATGTATGTGTGTGGGGGGTGATTTTCTGCCCCCCCCCCCATGATGAACTCTGTGCGCGCGTGCCCACAGAGAGGGCTCTGAGTGCCACCTCTGGCACCCGTGCCATAGGGTTCGCCACCACTGGTATAGCCCAATCTTGTCTGATCTCAGAAGCTTAGCAGGGTTGGTACTTGGTGGGAGACCACCAAGAAAGGCTCTGCAGAGGAATACAGTGGCAAGTCACCTCTGCTTCTCACATATCTTGACAGCCCCTTGCTGTGGTTGATTGCTGTTTGACCGCAAAAAGTGCAGAGAAGGGCAACAAGGATGATTGAAGGATTGTAGCACCTTCCTTATGAGGAGAGGCTGCAGCGTTTGGGACTCTTTAGTTTGGAGAGGAGACGTCTGAGGGGGGATATGATTGAAGTCTGTAAAATTATGCATGGGATAGAAAATGTTGACAGAGAGAAATTTTTCTCTCTTTCTCACAATACTAGAACCAGGGGGCATACATTGAAAATGCTGGGGGGAAGAATTAGGACTAATCAAAGGAAACACTTCTTCACGCAATGTGTGATTGGTGTTTGGAATATGCTGCCACAGGAGGTGGTGATGGCCACTAACCTGGATAGCTTTAAAAGGGGCTTGGATAGATTTATGGAGGAGAAGTCAGTTTATGGCTACCAATCTTGATCCTCTTTGATCTGAGATTGCAAATGCCTTAACAGTCCAGGTGCTCGGGAGCAACAGCCGCAGAAGGCCATTGCTTTCACCGCCTGCATGTGAGCTCCCAAAGGCACCTGGTGGGCCACTGCGAGTAGCAGAGAGCTGGACTGGATGGACTCTGGTCTGATCCAGCTGGCTTGTTCTTATGTTCTTAATGTTGTTGCAGCATTCATATGTTCTTATGTTCTTAATGTTGTTCAATGTCATTGAATCTTGTATTGACCCTCATGGCATGTAACCAATGTTGTTCTGCGTTTCAGAAGACAACGATTGTGAAATTATCTACCCCGGAGAAAAACCACATTACTACACAATCTATGGCAAAAGCTTTGGTGACAAATCCAACCTTATTAACTGTGAGAGACAAAATGCAGTAGAGAAGCGGTACAAGTGCCCCAACTGTGGGAAATGCTTTAAGAAACGATCGGCCCTCCTCACACATGAGAGAACCCATACAGGAGAAAAACCGTATGCTTGCTCTGAGTGTGGAAACAGCTTCAGTAACAAATCCAGTCTGACCAGGCACAAGAGGAAACACACTGGAGAGAAACCCTTTGGCTGTGTAATCTGTGGGAAAAAGTTCAGCCAGAGTTCGAGCCTGATCAGGCATGAAAGGAACCACACCGGATTGAAACCTTATAAATGTTCAGACTGTGGTAAGAGCTTCAAGCAGAGCTCCAGCCTCCTTGTCCATGGGAGAACCCACACAGGAGAGACGCCATATAGCTGCTCCATCTGTGGGAAGAGCTTTTCCCAAAGTTCCAACCTGGTGAAGCATGAGAGGATCCATACTGGCGAAAAGCCATACCGATGTTCAGACTGTGGCAATACCTTCAGTAACAAATCTAGCCTGACGAGGCATAAGAGAAACCACACAGGACTGAAACCGTATAAATGTGCACACTGTGGGAAAAGGTTCAAGCAGAGTTCCGGCCTTCTTAAACACGAGAGGGTCCACGTGCGACCAAACCTGCCAAAACCCTCTGATAATTGCAGGAGATTTAATCAAAATTCCACCCTGGTTACTGCCCACTCCGGAGACACTGTGGAAGAGCTCATTCCATGAGAAGAGTTTTACTCAGGACTCAAGTCTCTTTTTCCACATGAAATGAAACTTGCAAGAATGAAGGCACATAAAATGCTCAGCATTTGTGATAAATTGCAGCCTTAGTAATCTACACATGCAAGGAAAAAGGTGGTATTTAAAAATACCACAGAAGCCTTGCTGGGTCAGACCAAGACTCCATTTAGGCCAGCATCCTGTTTCCACGGCAGCCACCACATGCCTACCTTGAAGAGGCATAGAGGTCAAAGCCTTCTTCTGTTATCATCCCCCTAGTACCGTGGTGGCGAACCTATGGCACTCCAGATGTTCATGGACTACAATTCCCATCAGCCCCTGCCAGGATAGCCAATTGGCTGTACTGGCAGGGGCTGATGGGAGTTGTAGTCCATGAACATCTGGAGTGCCATAGGTTCACCACCACTGCCCTAGTAGCTGATATTATGAGTACACTGCCTCTAAACATGGTGGTATCATTTAGCTTTTAATGGATCTGTCCGAGATTAAGGAACTCAATCCTGTTTAAAATCATTTAAGCTAGAAATTACCACTACATATTTTGGCAGTGGGTACAACAAGTTAATGACATGGGAAAGCATTTTCTTTTTTTCCCTAAAAATATTGGGTGATCCCAAGTTCTAGTATTATGAGCAAAGGAGCGAAAAAAATATTTGCCACTTCCTCTAAGTCGGGCATAATTTTATCAATCTCTGTCTTGTTCCCCACTTGGTTGACTGTTCGCCCTCCCCCCCGAGTAGATGCTGTTTTAGAAAACTCCCTTATTTGGCATCTCTCTATAAACAGAAAAAACAGCCCAGCAGATGAAAGCCTGAACTAGAAGTTGGCCTTTACCAAGCCAGCCTATTGGTCCATCTAAGCCTGTATTGTCTATTCTGAGTAGCTGTGCTTCTCCATAATCTCAGGTGAGAGAAGTCTGAGGACAACACCTTTAACTGGAGATTGAACTGGGACCATCTGCATGCAAAACAGGTGCTCTACCACTGACCTACAGACCTTTCCCTACTGACATGAATATATACAGGTGCCTTAATATCACATCAGACAACTGATTCATCTACCTCTGTATCTTCTTCTGTGACTTTTAAGGAACTGAGGCAGAAAAAGACCTTTCCTAACATCCGCTGCCTGATCACTGTAACTGGAAATGCCTGGGTTTGAGTCTGGGAACTGGCGGCATGCCAAGGAGAAGTTCTTTCCCTGCTGAGCTATAATTCCTGTTGCCATATCTTGCTTTTTAGGGGGACTTTTTTAGGTGGGAAAGCATTAAAAAAATTATGTGCCCCATTGATAACTCTGGAATGGTACTGTCCATTCTGTGTCACCAATATCTTTTAATTGGGCTAGATGTCAAACAAAAAAATAAGGTGGTGGGAAGGGGATGAATCTGTGGCTGAGTACCTGCTTTGGATGCCCAAGGGCCCAGGCATCTGCAGCTAAAAGCATCTTGGGTTACAGGTGCTGGGAACACCTTTGATCTGCCTGAGATGTCAGATCTGGTCAGGTCAGACAGTACTGAATAACTGGCCCCATTATTTGTGGCAGGACAAAGCCACGTTGTGGATTTGTGTGCTGGAAAAGCTCCATCCCTCGTTTTAACTATGTTTTTGTGGAGTGCAGGAAAGTTGGGTTGAACTATGCCAAGTGGGAAAAGTCTGGTTTTTTAATCCAAGGGAAGGTTTGGTCGGGTTTATTTTGGGGGGTGGATGGGGAGAATATAAAAGCTATTCACATTAAAAATGATTGAAATGAGTTCCCCGCATCTTTTCCCACCTTCTCTTTCCCATTTTTTCAATATTTTTTGCTTTCTTATCCTGAAGTTTTCTGGGGAACTTGAAAATTTGCTAATTAATTTGCATCATTTTGAAAGTTTGGACATCTATTTTATGAGTAATTTTGTTACCTTGCCTTCTCATGTCATGTGCCCTTGTGGACAGAGAGCTGCACTTGCAGTTTTGAGTTCAAGTCCTGCCAAGTAGAGTTAGCCTCTTTCCTACCTGTAAAAAATGGTTCTAACAGTAGCCTACCTCACAGGGTTGTTGTGATGTCAAACAGAAATAAAGACTGTGTATACCTAGCTCCTTCAAGGTTACTTTTATTTTTATACCCTACATTTTTTTCCCTAATGGAGAGCAAAAGTAGCTTGCAATATTGTCCTCTGTTTTATCCTCACAATCCTGCAAGGTAGCTTAAACTAAATAAGAGTGGACATCTGACCCAAGATCACGCAGTGAGTTTCCATGGCAGAGTGGGTATTTGAACCTCCCTTGAGTATCTTCACTGCAAAATAAAAGTGCTCCCATTTGGAAGCCAACATGGAGGGAAGACCTCTTTATGGAACCGACCTTTTGGATTCTGCTTCCTGCAATATTCTGTGCTGTTCAAAAGCTTGCAGAGTGTTTATTGTATCACATTCAGCTGGCAAAAGAAAGCCATTTTCCTGGATTTTGAGACAGATGAACATGTTGGTACCCAACACATTTCTTACAGCTGTACCCATTAGGAATTGGGCTGGGGTGGGATTCAATACTTTTATCAATCAATTTTATAGGCCTTTAACGCACTTGTGGTCTGCCAGTGCCTCATATTGATTGCACATTCTCTTGGGGTTGGAAAATCAGTTCTGCTCTCATTTTGGCCTCTTTAGAAGTCACCGCACTCTCAGATCAAATAAGTTCTTCAGTTTCTGAAACAGGCCAAAATGTGACTTTTCCTTCCCTTCACAGGAGTGGTTCCTTCAAGTTTTCTGGCTCCTCCTTGCCTTTTCCTGCCCACAACTACTATTCCAGCCAGGACTGTTTTGTTTTTATTTTCCCACTGCAGGCCCTGGGCCCAGGTTCAGGAGCATATCTACAGAAAATGGCACCTGGGGCAAGCTCTCAAACTGCGCTCCCCTCAATCTCTTGTGATCTGGATATTGTGCTCCTATTGATTCAGCTCAAGATCGCATTAGCCTTTTTTGTTGCTGCATCACACCAGCCCCATGCAGCCATTTTGTGACTGGCCATTTTGTGAATGGTCCCGGCCCCAGTGGTAGTCATTTTATGATGGTGTCTGTTTGAAGGTTACCAGGTCTCCTCTGGCCAGTGGTGGGAGGTGGGGTCTCCAGATTCAGGTTGGTCAAATATGTTGGGGGCAGAGTAGATTTAGTGACTGATCTTCACTGCTCTCACACTATACTACTGTGAGTCATTGTATCCTTAGGAGGAATTCATCAATATTCTTGTTAAAATTCAATTGAAATTTTCCCCTCTAGTGATCAACATTTGGACAGTTCCTTGCCAACAAGGCCACCAGAGATGAATCCTGAAAAGACTGGCTGCAGTTAATTTAACATACTACAGGATCACAAAAATAATAAAGAGCTTGGAGGATCAGAATTAAATTTTCTGAGATCTCAGCTTTGAAACCAAGCCCTCCTAAATCACAGCTTGTTCTCTGAGCCGCCTTTCAAGTGACTGTTTTCATATCTGCCTTATCCAAAGTTGTGCTAAAAAGCAGGGTATAAAACGTGTGAATAAATATAAAAATACTAACATAACCTTGCAAGGCAGACCTAGATTCAGAACTCCCCTAGGCATGATCAGAGAGGGCAGCAGACCTCATCTGGGGAATTCAGATTAGCCTGTGCACTCCCACACCCGCCAGCTGGGTGACCTTGGGCTAGTCACAGTTCTTCGGAGCTCTCTCAGCCCCACCTACCTCACAGGGTGTTTGTTGTGAGGGGGGAAGGGCAAGGAGATTGTAAGCCCCTTTGAGTCTCCTGCAGGAGAGAAAGGGGGGATATAAATCCAAACTCCTCCTCCTCCTCCTCTTCTTCTTCTTCTCCTCCTCCTCCTTATAGCGACGCATACCTCTGTGTTCATCTGCAGAAATGAATATGTTTCTTTGGGTGTCTGCTAATCATACGGAGAGAGCTATCAGGGTTGTTGCAACAGCTGGGCCACCCTGGCAAAGGCTCCAGCGCGCGCGATCCGCCTTCCCCGGTCGGTGCGGGAGGTTTTTGCCCTCCTCCTCCTCCTCCTCCTCCTCCGTCCCATCTATGCTCTCCAATTGCAACTTGGTAGAGCTGGCTTTGGCAAACGTTTGCATCGGCTTCAGTCACATGACAGGGAGCGGAAGCAAGCAATAAAGGGGAGGCTGAGCGGATCCTGACGTTTCAAGCAGTAATTTTTTTTTTCCAGGTAGGGCACCTGCTTGTTTGACTACACTGAATGCCGATTAATCATTCTGTTGCATTCATTGTAAGAATGACCATGTCTTTGAAAACTGGGTTTTCTTTCCCACCTCGCTCAGAAAAACCAGTGCATGCGCCTGGGTGAATCCGGTGCAAAGAATCCGAGCTAGGAAACTGGAAGCATGTTTTTGATTTGGGATTTAATCCACACAGACTACAAAATTCGGGCGGACGAGGCGGGTGGGGGAGGGTGTCCGGAAAGTGCAGGCAGGAAAGCAGAGGAAGGGGGGTGGGGAAAGGGGCTGTCAGGGGAGGTCGCTTCTGCAAAGAGTACGTGCTGCTGAAACTGTGAGGGGGGTGGAGGGCCGGTTGTTTCCGCCGGGCTTGCAAAATGTACCCCAACAGACATACACGGTGCAATCTTTCTGCAAACGCCTTTCAGTATTAGTCAGCTCCAGGACATGCCTGAGGAAGCAGAAGCAGAGAAGATGAACGAACGAAAAGGTTTTCTAATAACAGAATGCATCATCGATATATGGGTCTGCACGTTTAGCACGCTTTAAAAGGGGAGTAGGCACATTTATGGAAGATATAGG
Source organism: Sphaerodactylus townsendi (assembly GCF_021028975.2). Classification (NCBI taxonomy): domain Eukaryota; kingdom Metazoa; phylum Chordata; class Lepidosauria; order Squamata; family Sphaerodactylidae; genus Sphaerodactylus; species Sphaerodactylus townsendi. Next base: position 12,904,294 of record NC_059427.1, read on the forward strand.
TCCCTCAATGGCTTTTAGCAATGGTGGTTAAATTGAGCCTCCATTTTCCATGAGCTTTAGTTAATGAGAAGCTCCTGTGAGCTTCCTGGGTCTTCTCCTTGACCACTTAAGGGAATGGGATATCTCCTTGGTGTGATCCTGCAGGAGTTTTGTGTTAACAATAATTATATTTGTGTTCCGTTGTGAAGCTGCAGATGGCAGATCCACAAAATGGACCTGGGTCATATGGGAGGCATTTCTCCTTGAAGTTGAAATTTCAGATTTGCAGAAAAATCTGAAATCTTTAAAAAAAAAAAAATTAAAATTCTCCAAAACAACAGGAACAACATCTGCAGCTTTGTAATAAAGAATGTCCTCTGAGCTCTCAGAGGCTATTTTGAAGGTTGCTAGGCAACCCATAACAATATTCCAGAGACTTCCAAGCCTTAGGTTCTATAAAGCAAAGCTTTAAAGCAAACAGCCCTAGAAAAAGCTGTCCCATTTACCTGTCACATAATCTGATGGAAGAGGACTTCCCGGGGACAGCAGTGACCACCAGAGAGTCACTGTGCAATTCTGTATGGCAGCCACAACCATCCACCACACATCCTGGCCATACTTTTTTCCTGGGAGGGGCTGTTGCTGGAGGGAAAGAAGGAAAGCTGAAGGAAGGGAGGGGGGAGGTAATTGTAAATTGGCTGATAGGGTAAGAAGGAGATAAAGAAGCAGGAAGGGGGAGAGATTATGGGGGCTGGCAGGGAAAGGAAAGAATAAATAATAGGGGAGGGATATGTAGGTGAAAATGAGATGCTCCCCTCCCCCTCCCAAGAGTTCTTTTGGGTGCACTACTTTTATAATAATAATAATTCCAAAGGGGTTGCTGTGTTGTAGCAAAAATAAAGAGGAGTTTGGTAGTACCTTAAAATTGTTAGTCCATCATGTTCTGGAATAACATTTTACTAATCTTTAAAATGCCATCAGAGTCCTGCTTTGGTTTAGATGTTGTCTGGCAGACACGAGAATGTTCAAAATTCACCTATTGCAGATCAGGCTGAGTGGATAAATCTGAGTCTACAGGACAGTTTCATTTATGGGTGATCAAATTATTAGTTTCTGTTAGAAGCTGCCATGGGGGTCCCTTCTCTGGTTAAGATTATAAAGTAATATTGATTAAAGTGTCTAATAATCACAATCTTTGCCTGCCTTTCTTGGTGCTTTAGTGGTTCTTTGGCTACAGTGACATTGGGAGACCCTCGCGTTTTTTGCTTGGCTTCTCAACCACTGTCTCTTTATGTGTCATGTCTGCCTCAGAATGACCATAGGGTGCAAAGAAAGATTGGCTTCTTGTGGAAAGGCAGGTTAAAGATTTGCTCGTCCTCCAAGTCCAGCAAAGAGCTCAGTCCTCAGCTGTAGGACAGTAGCCATAAAGATTAGATTCTTGGTCAACCCATTCCCAATGCTTTTTGATTAAAATGTGTGTGTGGGGGGGACTATTAAGGGTCCTCTGCTGTAGCCCCCACCTCTCACCCCCACAGTCCAGCAGTCAGCACTCTTGGCACATGCAGCTTTGTAAAGTCCCAGAACTCTGGGAAAAAAACCACCAAGGATGCTGAAGATCTCGGGATCCATCGGCAGCACCTCCAGTTTAAAAAAGAATCCCAATAGACAGTGTTGAGAAGGCCAGCTTTTTGGAGACCGGCGTGAAGAGAAAGGAACCTCCTGTAGAAATTGCCTTAGCAAAGATGCAGGGGCCTAGCCTGTCTTTGCACCCAATCATCTTGCTATCAGCACTGAGAAGGGAAACCAAGCACGGCCCGTTTCCACAGACCCGAGACCAGAACCACAGCTCAGTTGGACAGTACCAGTTTTGCAAATAGACAATGTTGTCTTCAATCTTTCCCTTCTCCAGTTCAATGTGTGGGAAGAGTGTACAAAAACCAATAGGCATGGTTGACCAATGTTTATATAGCTCCCAGCAGACTTCGTTTCCTCTGTATAAAGCTGGTGCAACGATGATCGATATCCCATGATATTGTGATGTCACGTACAAAAGCATAAAGCACTTCACAGATTTTAAAAAAAATTCCTAGTGGTACATTCTTTGTGACAAAAGTGGATGGACACAACTTTCTTTTCTTTCAAGGTGTCCCTGGAGGACCACATGAGACATTCCATCACAGAGCAGTAAAAGATGCTGAGTCCCAATCCATAAATCTGAGACTGGCTGGAGAATATCAACAACATGGGTAAGAATTCCGGTCTTGTAATTTGGATTAGAAATTAGAGTGCAGAGAAGATGAGGGAGAAATTAAAATGCTGTTAGGTTCAAAGTTGTGGTGAGAGCAAAGTCCTCCCATCCCAGTGTCGCTTGGCATGGATTCTACAACCCTCTTTCACACATTCCCCTCCCCCCTTTAATTTTGCTATGTAGAACTCTAGTAATATGGAGGAGTTCAGAATTCAATAACTATAATAATAATTGCACTGTTAGAAGTTTCAGTGTTTTGAAGGTTTTGGGGAGCTGTTTTTTTCTGCAGTGAAGAAGCTGTGGTCTTCCTGAATAGGTATTGAGGATGAAGGATTGTAGCAGCATCTATCTTACATAGTGGGTTTTCTGGGCTGTGTGGCCGTGGTCTGGTAGATCTTGTTCCTAATGTTTTGCCTGCATCTGTGGCTGGCATCTTCAGAGGTGTATCACAGAGAGAAGTCTGTTACACACTGTGTCCAGTTTCAACAATACATGATTAACTTTGTTTATTTAGATACGTATATTCAACCTTTCTCCCAATGGGGACTCAAAGTATCTTAACAAAATGTCCCCTCTTCTCCATTTTATGCTTTCAACGATAAACTTAGATTAGGTTGCTAGTAACTGTCCCAAGGTCATCAATCATGGCAGCTTCCGTGGCAGAGTATGGGTCTGATCTTGAATCTCTCAAATCCTGGTCCTACACTCTAAACCAGGGGTCTGCAACCTGTGGCTCTCCAGGTATTCATGGACTACAAATCCCATCAGCTGATGGGATTTGTAGTCCATGAACATCTGGAGAGCCACAGGTTGCAGATCCCTGCTCTAAACACTATGCAAATCCATCTCTTTATTCATAGAAGGTGTCTTGATATTTTTCATTGTATTAATCAGATGTCTAAGATTGAATGGAGCTGGAATGTTTTGATTTGAGATCTCTCTGTTTTCCCTAAAGTGGGTTCCCTTTGAATTTGTCTGATCTTATCATTTGGAGTTCGTATATTTGTATATGGATGATGTATATTGCAGATGTTTAGTGTGACTCTCCGTACAATCCTGTGCAGAGTTACTCCAGGATAAACCCATTGGTTTCCTTGTGCTTAGACGGTGTAATCCTAGATAGGATTCTACTGCCATTTTGTGGTTATTACATTGGTGAGTGGTTTGGGTTTTGGAGAAATAGTGGTGAGTGGTTTGGGTCTTTCCAGGAAATGATCCACATGAACCAGCAAGGATCTTCTCCCATCTGCAAGAGAGTGAAGTCTTATTTCTCAAACATTGTTACTTTTTCCTGATCAGACTTTGCTCATGTGTCGATGAAGATGGAAGAAGAGGAATCCTGGCTCCCGAATAACCAGGCATCAGAAGAAAGTGACACCTCTACAGGTACCTTCTTGGGGTGGGATGGACCCAATGTACTGTAGTAGTAATAGTGGTGAACTGTAGTAGTAGTAGCATTTACTTCTTTATATCCCATTTTCCCTGCTGTTGTAGGCTCAGAGTGGCTTACATCATAAAACAAATATACAATAATGTACATAATAAAATAATGATATGCTCTAAAACCTATATACATCATCATCATTATTTAATTTTGTTTATTATCACAGGTGTTAGTTCTTTAGCTGATTGTTGGCCTTCCATTACAATTCAGACTCCACCCTCAAGCCTAGGATGTTGTAATGTATTGGCATAGATGTGGCATAGATGTAATGTATTGGCATAGATGCAGATCCCAGCAGGGCTGCCTTTTGAATCTGACAGATATTAATTTTGTCAATTTGAAGGTGCTTCAAGGGCAGCCCTATGGTTTTCAGAATGGCTCCCAGGTTGCCGATTACCACTGGGACTACCTCAGCTAGTTTGTTGTTATTGTTGTTATTAATTGGATTTAATACCCCACTCTCCCTAGCCAGAACCGGGCTCAGGGCAGCTAACATACATGTTCAGAATACAGTCATAAAATCACATCAATAAATTACAATTAAAACAATCCCAGCAATATAAGCAATTGCAGTTCAACCGTCTAACCCACACCAAATTCCAGATTCTCACCAAAAGGGACATAAAGGCATCATCATGGAGCTTCTCGATATTCCAAACTCTATCCTAAAACCCATAGCAGTGGAAGAGAGGGACAGAAAAGGAAGAGAAGAGAAAAAGGGAAAGGGAGGCCAGCAATGATGGAACCATAACCATAATGCAAGAATGATTACTGCAAAGTGTGGTGGAGTCTCCTTCTTTGGAGGCTTTTAAAGAGAGGCCTCTGTCAGGAGTGCTTTGATTGTGTGTTCCTGCATTGCAGGGTCAACACCCTGCAATGCAGGAACACACAATCAAAGCACTCCTGACAGCCCCTGGGGTCTCTTCCAACTCTATGATTCTATGATTTTCTCTTCCTTCCCCCCCACCACCCTAGGACAACCAAAAGACAATTCAACCCTTGTTCATAGTCTCTGAACATCCTCCAAGTCCAGGCTAAGAAATTTAGGAGCTGGCTTAGATCTCATTTGGTGATGTTGGGAGCATGCAGTGAACTGTGCCATAACAGAGGAGGTAGATTATGTACTGGATGCTCTTGTATAATTTTTTTAAAAAGAAGACCCTCTAGAAAACTGATTCAGCAGAGACGAACTTTTCTAATCCTGTGTCTTTGCTTGCTGTTCCAGCTGTCTATTTGAACAGAGTTTTTAACATACAGAACATTCCAACATATGATATCTTCCCTATAGTTTGTGATGGTGTCGTCCATTACGTCTCCTTGGCATTTTACCCCCTTGTTCTCTTGCATGTATGAATCAGGCCTCTGTCAGAGCTGGTGGAATGTCATGGCTGAGAGGTGCCATAGTTAACCTCCAAATTCTGTGTGGCATTAAATTCAGGTGTTCCAGTTGATTTCTTTTTAGAAAATGTGTACATTTATTATTAGAGGAAAAATAGGCTAAATTCTCCTCAGGCCTAGCTTTGCTTGGTTTGACTGTGTGTGCGGTTTCTTCTCAGTGAAAAAGGGGCTTCTGTTTAGGTCCTTTCCTTTTGCAATTATCTGCCTTAAACCATTTAAAAAGTTTGTCACCATAAAATGTAAGATTTCCCTATTATTACCAATAATCTTTCTTCAGCGTGAGAGTCATGTTGAACTCCCACCTAGCCAAATCTGAAAAGATAAGAGCCAGCAGGGTGTAGTGGTGAAGAGCAGGTGGACTTTAATCTGGAGAACAAGGCTTGATTTCCCACTCCTCCACATGAGTGGCAGACTCTTATCTGGTGAACTGGATTTGTTTCCCACTCCTCCACATGAAGGGGGTGACATTGGACTAGTTCACAGTTCTTCAGATCTCTTTTAACCCCATCTACCTCTCAAGGTGTCTGTTGTGGTGAGAGGAAGGGAAAGGATCTTGTAAGCTGCCTTGAGTCTCCTTACAGGAGAGGAAAAGGTGTGTGTGTGTAAATCCAAACTCTTCCCCCCCCCCTTTATTGGCCTTTTATACTCTCTTATTCTTCCCTTTCCCTACTATGTATGTGTGATAGAGACAGACACACATAAGATCAGCCTATCAGTCTCTTTCCCTGACAGGTGGAGTTCAAGCCCTTCTTCAGAAGCAGCTTTCAAATTTATTTATTTATTCCACTTGTAATCACACAGTATAGGACAGTGGTGGCAAACAATTGGCCATGCTGGCAGGGGCTGATGGGAATTGTAGTCCATGAACATCTGGAGTGCCATAGGTTCGCCACCACGGGTATAGGACATCAAATGAACAATGCAATGGGACGAAGAGTATAAACTGAATGTGAAAACAAATTGCCCAGACTAGCATAGCTGAAGGGGTAGGACGTGGGATTACAAAGGTAGGCACGGTAGTGCAGTAACCACTGTCATATGAAGTGCCTTTCTGGACCAATCTGGCCCACGACACCCAGAGCTGGGCTTTGTCACATGACAGGCATAACATACAGGTTGATGCTGAGTCAGGAAAAGCTTTGGGTTTGACCCAGAATTGGTTCCCTTGCAGCTGAAATGTCTTTTCTGACCTCAGCCTCTTATGTCTGCCTTCTGCTCAGAGCTTCCTGATGTGATTGTAAAGGTGGAAGACGAAGAGGAGCCATGCACTGTGTATCTCCCAGGATCAGAGGGAAACAGAATATTCCATGGGGCCCACTCAGGTGAGAGAGATCACAGGGACTAGCTGATAAATAGAATTCTGAGAAGTTACTAAAAGTTACATGAATCTCTCCACTCCAAAAGAAGTAGCAATTTGTTGCTTTTGCACACATTCCAACATTAAAGAAATGCTGATGGAGATATCATGAGAACAGGGTCAACATTATGGAGTTGACTAGCTACCAGTGGCGTAGCACCAAGGGGACAGGGGGGATGTGCGCGCTCATGCGGGGGCGTTCCAGGGTGGGCAGGGGCACAGCAGGGGCACACACATGCCCTGGGTGCAGTCCCCCCCTCCGCCCTTGCTAGCTACCTCATGTGTATTTGTAAAATGCTATTGTTTTGCAGCTGAATATTGTAAGCCCATCAGTTTTCTAAGCTAAAAGGCAAATGGAACTGGTTTGCCATTCCCTTCTTCTGCATTGTGACTCTTGGTATTCCTTGGTCATCTCTGATCCAAGTACTGACCAAGTACTCACCTTGCTTAGCTTTCATTATCTGACAAGAATGGGCTAGCCTGGATCAGGGTGGCTACTTCATACAACTGGGCACTTAAGATGAAACCAAAAGATCTATTGAGGGAAAGATCGAGAAGGGTTGGGGCAGAAGGGTTGGGGCAAGAAGGATCTGGGCAAGAAACTTCAATAAGCCTATTCTTTCAGGCTAATATGTGTGATTATCTGAATGGGTGTGAAAGCTGGACAGTGAAGAAAGCTGAAAGGAAGAAAGCTGGTGCATTTGAGCTGTGGTGTTGGAGGAAAACGTTACGGATATCGTGGATTGCCAAAGAAGACAAATCAGTGGGTTCTTGGTCTAATCAAGCCTGAACTCTCCCTAGAAGCTAAAATGACTAAATTGAGGCTTTTGTACTTTGGTCACATTGTGAGAAGACAGGAGTCACTAGAAAAGACTATAATGCTTGGGAAAGTTGAAGGCACCACAGAAGGAGGCAGACCCAACATGTGGAACAGTTGAAGGCAGCAGAAAAAGAAGAAGACCCAACATGAGATGGATTGACCCAATGAAAGAAGCCATGGCCTTCAGTTTGCAAGACCTGACCAAAGCTGCTAATGTTAAGATGTTTTGGAGGGTGCTAATTTATAGAGTTGTCAGAAGTCAAAAGTGATTGATTGACTGACTGACTGACTGACTGATTGATTGATTGTTTAGATTTCTTAGACCACCTAATCCCCGAAGGGCTCTAGGCGGTTTACAACAAATATAAATTACAACAGTTAAAATACAGTTAAAACCCCCATTAAAAAAACTTAAGCAACACATCAAATCCTAAAACAACCTGTTAAGACCCATAATACTCATAATACTGGCTCCTGGGCCTAAGGCTGGGAGGGGAACAACGTCCAAGATGACAAGGATACGCCGTATCAGGATGGTAACAGACGGAGGGGGGCTCATAATGGGGCAGCCAATCCGCGGCCGGCCTCACCGAAGGCCCGGTGGAACAGCTCGGTTTTACAGGCCCTGCGGAACTCACCAAGGTCCCGCAGGGCCCGAACAGCTGGTGGCAGAGCGTTCCACCAGGCAGGGGCCAGTTAACATAAATACACACACATAGCACTTAACATAAATACACACATGGCACTTAACATAAATACACACACATACACAAAATATGGATGACCAGGTGAGCTGTAAGGCTTTTTGTGAACTAGTATCTTGTGAAGATGTATTTTCAAGGTGGTTGTGTACAGCGCTGACCTGGAGCACCATATGCCTTAAGGCCGTGGTGGCAAACCTTTGGCACTCCAGATGTTATGGACTACAATTCCCATCAGCCCCTTCCAACATGGCCAATTGGCCATGCTGGAAGGGGCTGATGGGATTGTAGTCCATAACATCTGGAGTGCCAAAGGTTCGCCACCACTCCCTTAAGGAATGCTTTAAGAATTGAACAGTATTCAGACAGAGCAGTGACAACGGGAATGTGAGAAAGGAATTTTCTTGTGGCTTTTGTCTTGTTCTCAGGCAGCAGAAAGACATCCTTGGTGGGATCCAGATTGCCACCTTTTTACAGAGGAATAGCAACAGCTATTGTGCCTAAGGCTTGGGGCAGGGAGATGAATGCGGAACTGCTTGAGGGGGCTTTTCTTTGTCAGGGGAGCCTTTCAGCTGATGCACAATGTCCAAGTAAGGTAGGCTGTGAACTCCGCTCCCTTTCCTCCATATGAAGCAATGCATCCTACTCAAGATGATATAAAATCCACCAACTTGGATATATTGGTCAGTAGTGACTTCTGTGTCTTCTTTCTTCTTCTCCCAGGCCCCTGTGCCCTTCAAGGAGGTGGCCGTGTATTTCAGTGAAGGGGAGTGGGCTCTCCTAGATCCTAGCCAAAGAGCTCTTTACAGAGAAGTCATGATGGAGAACTATAAGAATGTGGCCTCTCTGGGTAAGCAAGTAGTGGCTGGTATGTGGTGGCCCTGAGTTGTTTTGTAAGTGTCCTGAGAATTCTCTGGTAGAGATCCTCATTTGCTTTTACGTCTCTTACCCTGTATTTCAAAAACTTCCCCAGAGAATGATTGTTAAATTAGATAGTCTCAAAGTTGAAACTAATTGGTATGTATTGCTTTCCCTCCAAGAAGGATCTTGGACATGCAAGCCTGACCTTATCTCCTGGCTGGAAGAAGTGAGCGAGATCGTTGTTCATGACTCCGAGGAGGTTAAGAGTTCAACAGGTACTTCCTTCGATCAGGGTGGGGCTTCAGTGTCTGAGAACTGTAGTTCTACTATCATTCTACTAAGAATACATTCACCAGTCTGTCTCGGGTTTCCTGGCAGCCATCTCTGTGGCTTTCTATCATCCTGTCATGACTGGCATGAATCCATGTTCCCTTCATTGTTGGCTGGGATTGTAGGTTCAATCTTACCTGCCCATTTTCTCCTTCCTTAGAAACTTTTTTATGCTGGAGAAAGGAATCCAAAGAAGGCACACCCAGTTTTTCACAAGAAGGCCTTGCATCAGAAGGCATGATGGAGTGTTTCTTGGAAGATTCTCAAGAGAACATTTGCGTATCGACAGAGCTGGCTGAGAGTGAGTATTTCTCACATGGTAAAACATTGCGAAAGAAATGTTGCATTGAAAGATCCATGCTATGGGGAGTCTTCATTACTAATATCATGAATAGGCCTATTAGAGAAGCATCCAAGTGTGGTATAGAGCAGTGTTTCCCAACCTGTGGGTTGGGACCCCACAGTGGATCGTGAAGCCTCTGAAAGTGATTTGCAGGCCAGCCCTTTCTAATGACTGCCTGTGTCCTTTCACATTGCTCTCTTCTGTATCAGAAACCAAGATCTGTCTCTGGAAGCAGGATATTCCGTGTCATCCATTCATTGATATTTTTGTAATAAACAGCATATACATGTTGATCAAGTAAAATGGTGGTCATTAGAGTAAGTGAGAATCTTAGAGAAGATTAGAAGGTGTAATGGAGAAAAAGTTGGTGGTCAGAGCTGGCATATAACCTCTGTGTACACAGTGGCATATCTGCCTAGGGACAAGAGGGGGTCAAATGTCCCCAGGCGCCTCCTTGTGGGGGTTGCAAAAATTGCAGGTTTGTTAGTGTGTTTTTTGAAATTTTTAGTGTTTTTCAGTGTTTTGCTTGCAGGGGGCGCTGTTTTTTGGCTAGCAGCACCAAAATTTCAGGGATTTTTCTGCAGACTCCCCTGATTAGGTTTGGTTCAGGTGGTCCAAAGTTATGGGCTCCCAAAGAGGGTGCCCCCATACCCCATTGTTTCTAATGGGAGCTAATAGGAGATGGGGGCTACACCTTTGAGGGTCCATAACTTTGGACCCCCTGAACCAAACTTCACCAAACCTGGGTGGTATCATCAGGAGAGTCTCCTAAAAATACTCTGAAATTTTGGTGCACCTCTGACAGCAGGCACCCCCCCCCCAAATTTCTCCAGATTCTCCTTTTAAATCCACCCCCTTCGGCATGGGTTTAAAGGGAGAATCTAAGGTCCCCAGTTTAAACATTGAAAGTAATGTTGTTTCAGGGTGGGGGAGAATCTACCCTAAAACAGCATCACTTTCAATGTTGTTTTAACTGGGAACCCCAGATTCTCCCTTTAAGGTGGATTTAAAAGAAGAATTTGGGCTCCCTAGTTTAAACACCATTGAAAGTGATGCTGTTTGGGGTGGATTCCACTGGAGGTGTTTTGTGAGAGATGATGCTGACATTTGTTTGGTAAATGTTTTGCTGGGGGTGATTTGTGAGAGATTTACATGCTTAATACCCACTTGCACTGGCTTGGAGCTGTTTCTCAGGCTAACAACGTACCTCATAGGGTTGGTGTGAGGACAAAATTAGGAAAGAGTTGGTGGGGAGAGAGCCATGTATGTTTTGCTGGGGATGGGAGGTGTCTTGTGAGCTGGTGCATTGTTTGGTCTTGGTGGGGGAGGGTGGCTGCCCATATCGGGGCGAGAGGGCAAACTCAGGTTTTGTCCCCGGGCTCCAGTTTGCCTAGATATGCCTCTGCGTGTTCAACAGCTTGTATGTCAGAGTGCCATTTGCTTTAGGGTTCATAGTGCAACCGCTGCACCCTGTGTGTGATGTTTGTCATTTTCTCAAAAATATCTGGTTGGTCAATGTGGAAAATGGAATACTGAACTAAATGGGTGCTATGGCCATAGTTTGCTTAGGGCACCAAAGAATCCAGGGTTGGCTCATCATACCAAGTAAATTTGGCATGGTGGGTCACCATACTGGAAAGTTGAAAAGTGTTGATGTAGAGGTTAGGGTGCCAGACTGAGATTGGGGAGGTCCAGGTTCAATTCCCATCTTGATTCAGAAGCTCACTGGACAACTTTGGGCCAGTCATTCTCTTCTGCTCCTAGCCTTCCTCTACAGATTGTTCTGAAGAAGAAATGAAGGGTGGAAGTGTAATGTGTGCTTCCTTGAATCTTTTAGTAGTAAAGTATAGATAGTGTTCTGAAATGCTTCTTGTTGAAGTGCCCTTGAGAAATTCCACTATGTACCTTTTGTTCCCTCTGATGCAGAGTGCTTACCCTGGTAGGTCCTTAAATACAAAAAACTAATTTGTGGTGCTCTCCCACATAAAACTTTCCTACACAGGAGAATGAAGCTGCTACCAGGCAGATAGGAAAAAGAGTAACCAGAATTATGGAAGATAGGTTGGTTGGCATTCAAAGGCCGCTTCTCCATTGAAGTGTTTCCTATACAAAATCCATTTGAAACTGGAAAAGAAACAAAACCTCAATGTAGTTATTCATTTTTTTCCCTTTTTGCTTCTGTCTTGCCAACTGGCTATTTTTCTTGGGACCTAAAAAGTGATTACAGGCAGCAACTTCTACACATACACATCACATTTTCCTCTTCTGTTCTGCTTTGGCTTAAAGTTGGGGGTTGCAGAGATTTCTACAGGTCGCTCAGTAAGAATTATTCTCTTAGACCTTTTCAGTTGTGTGGTTCCCTATGTTTCTCATTGCATTTCTGTCTCTCTGTTCCAGCAGAACAAGAATGGGAATCAAATCTGGTGAACATGGATGGAGACAAGAATCTGCAAGTGGAAAAAGAGGCTTGGAATCAAAAGACTTCAAAGAGGCAGCAGGGGAGGAACAGGGAAGAAACCCAGAATCAGAGGAAAGAATCACTTGCCTTTCTGGGCAGTGGCTTCCATGAAATTCTGTTTGAAGACAGAATAGAGGAAGGGGAACAAAGGAATTACCACACTGTGTTTGATAAAACATCTGGCTGCAAATCTAGTCTTAACAGACAGGGGAGAACTGAAACATGGGAGAAACCATATAAATGTCTGGAGTGTGGAAAGAGCTTCAATCGGAGTGATCACCTTACTTCGCATCAAAGGAGTCACACCCCAGAGAAACCATATACATGCTTGGAATGTGGCAAGAACTTCAGGAGGAGTGCAAATCTTACATATCACCAAAGGATTCACACAGGTGAGAAACCATACAAATGCTTGGAATGTGGAAAGCGTTTCAGTTGGAGAGCAGATTTTACTTGCCACCAGAGGCTTCACACAGGAGAGAAACCATATAAATGCTTGGAATGTGGAAAGAGCTTCAGCCAGAGTGGACACCTTACTTCTCACCAGAGGATTCACACAGGGGAGAAACCATATAAATGCTTGGAATGTGGAAAGAGCTTTAGTCGGAATGCTGAACTTACTTACCACCAAAGGATTCACACAGGGGAGAAACCATATCATTGCTTGGAATGTGGGAAGAGCTTTAGTCGGAATGCAGAACTAACTTCTCACCAGTGGATTCACATAGGGGAGAAACCATATAAGTGCTTGGAGTGTGGGAAGAGCTTCAGTCGGAGTGACAGACTGACTTCTCATCAAAGAATTCACTCTGGGGAGAAACCATATAAATGCTTGGAATGTGGGAAGAGCTTCTGTCGAAGAGATAGTCTAACTTCCCACCAAAGGAGTCATGTAGGAGAGGAATCATACCAATTAGACTTGTTGAAAGAAATTCTCTTAATTCCTCTTTACCCAATTTCTCCTTGAAACAAATGAATTTTATTCCATTTGTCAAGCAGTAACATCTGCCATTCTTTCTGATCTTGCTACATCAGAAAAGCCATATAGATGCTCTGACCGTAAAAAGGTCTTGTGCCTAATAATACACTTTGCAAAGAACATAGCTAGCTGTGGAAGAAACTTGAAGCAGGCAAAACTGATACTGAGCATATAGGAAAGTATTTAAATAATTCCTCTATTGGAGTTAAAGCAGAGTGTTTTGTCCTGCTTTTTGTGATCACAGTCTTGTTTATCATAGCCACTCAGTTAGCTGTATATGTTAGCTGGGGATTTACTTGGGATAATGTATACATCAGTGTCAAAGAACTGCAAAAAATTAATGCCAAATTTATTGACAGTTGCTACGAAATTGTTTGTGTGATGGAAGGTGAAAGCTTTACATAGTACTGATGATTGGCAGAGACAAGTCTGGTATATAATGTTAATGACTAAACGAACTATTCATAGAGAGAGAGAAAAAATCCAGACAATGTGTATTATCCAACAATGATAACTTTATTGGAGCCAGATGCTTTTATGTACAGCAAGAAGAAAGCAAAGTATGTTTTAATTGATTTTTTTCTATATAAATTTTCATGTTGATATTAAAATAGTTAATTTCTTTTGTTACATGTTGGATAACTAGTGTATTGCACTTGTTAAAATGTTGACAGCAGAAGACCAGTGTTCTGTTTTCAAAAATGCCTTTTTGAGTTGCATCATTTCAAAATGTTTGATATCTATCCATTGTTATCAGTCATTTCTTTGATCATCACCACACTGCTAGCTATGTTCTTCAGTAGTTAATTTCCTTTGTGGAGTAGGTGAAAGCAGTGCCAAATAACAGCTGCTAGAATATTGGTAGACCAGTAATGGGAACTGAAAACTGACTGAGACACATCTGTTATGTAATATTAGTGAATAAAATGAACTGTTTATAGACATTTCAAACAGAAAATGCAAGAGAGATTGTATTTATTCAACAATGGGAACTTTATTGGAGTCAGATACTTTAACATAGGTAAGAAGAGAGATATGCATGTTTTTCTTTTTATGGTGTTTTTCTGTATACATTTTGAAGGTTAGAAGAAGAGTTGGTTTTTATACCCCCACCTTTCTCTACCTTTAAGGAGTCTCAAATGGGCTTACAAACTCCTTCCCTTCCTCTCCTCACAATACCTTGTGAGGCAGGTGGGGCTGAGACGGTTCTGAGAGAACTGTGACTACCCTAGGGCCAGCCAGCAGGCTTCATGTGGAGGCGCAGGAAAAGCAAATCCAGTTCTCCAGATTAGAGTTTGCCGATCTTAACCACTACACCACTGTTTGCTTCATTCAATTTTCTTGCAAATGTCTTTTGTTATTTAGAATGTTGGTGTAGGTTGTAGGTTTTGTTTTTGAAAATGGCTACTTCTGTTGCACCACTTCGGAATACTTAATATCTGTTAATTTTACCCAGTCATTTCCACCTGAAGCTCAATGTGTACCTGTCTCTTGCCACCCAAGTTTTCTACTCACAGCAGTCCTGAGAGATGGGTTCAACAGAAAGAAATGTCCCACAGCCCTTAGAGTCAAATCAGAATGTGAATCCTGTACAAGATTATCCTCCTTTTTCCCTACTGTTATTATCCAAGATGGAGAGAAGTGGGAAATCTGTGTGTGTGACAGAGGGCTTTGGCTTACCCCCAACCCCTCTCCCTTACTTCGATAGCTATAATTTTATGAATGTGGGACTGGCGCATCCAAAGATAGTGCTAAATGCCATTGTGCACTAACTTAGCTTTATGTCAAAGTAGACCAGTGATGGCGAACCTTTTTGAGACCAAGTGCCCAAATTGCAACCCAAACCCCACTTATTTATCTCAAAGTGCCAACCTGGCATTTTAACCTGAATGCTGAGGTTTTAGTTTAGAAAAACTGGTTGGCTCCCTCTTCCTCCGCCCCACCCGCTCGAGCAGGGGCCAGCCTGCTCTAGCCTCCAGCAAGTCCCACGTGCACTGCTCTGTGCCTCTCTAGCATCTCTGCCTACTCTGCGCCGCCCCCCCCGGGCAGCAGCCACCCGGAGCACAAGCACCAGACCTGTTGTGCTCAGTGGCCCAGGCCAGCCTAGATGTGTGTGTGTGGGAGTGTGTGATTTTCCGCCCCCTATATGACGAACTCTGTGTGCACGTGCCTACAGAGAGGGCTCCGAGTGCCACCTCTGGCACCCATGCCATAGGTTCGCCATCACTGAAGTAGACAAATAACCTCAAACAGTTAAACTCAAAATAAATTGTATTTTTTTCTGTTTTCTTCACAGGCAAGACTCTTCAATCAAGTCTTTTCAGTTCAAAAATGAACATGCAAATTACATAATGTTCCTTAGTCCCTTGTTTCCAAACTCAATATGCTGGTATCCTAAAGACTTTTATGCTTATATATACAACCAGTCAAATCATAGGGCAGTTAAATCACTGGTTTTAGGTGTAATTTTGTATTGACTTCCTCAAAGCCCATCTGTACATAAATATAAACCAAGAATCCTAATGAATAAATAATGTTATACTTTTCCAAAATTCCTAATTTTTAATCCCCAGAAATATATCTCACTCAATTCCTTATTTAGATGTATTTTGCCTGTACTCTCATCTTATTTCACCGTAGAACTTATATATGATTTTCTTACATACAAAATATATGAAAACAAACTCATTATACCTCATTACAAGTAATATGTAATGATAACAGTTTTCTAAAGGAAAAATAACATACCGGGGTTGCGGTGCAGCCTATGAATTTGGAAACGAGACTGTAGAACGTTTTGTAATTAGCATGTTTATTTTTGAATGGAAAAGACTTGATGGTAGAAACTTACCCGTGAAGAAAACAGGAAAAAAAACAATTTATTTTGAGTTTAACTGTTTGAGGTTATTGACCTTTGACCTTCAGCTAAGTTGGTGCAAAGTGGTTTGTTATACTGTTATGTTCTGTTATACAAAAGAATACTGGTGTAGGTGATAAAAAAGTCATAAAAACACTACAAGATGTTTCAGAACTAAGAAAAGAAATAAAAACTCAAGGCTAAGATATAAGGTCACTGGGAGTTCCCATTTGTGCATTTTTGAAAATTTACCCAGTCAAAATAAGGTGCACATACTCAACTTAGGATATCCAGCCAACTTAGGATATCCAAATGGCCATGTATCTTTCCCATTGCTGGCAAGTGAGCAAATGGTAATCTCTATTCTGCCTACTTGTCTCCATAAAAGAAACTCATTTCTTCTCATCCTGGAAACTGAGGAATGTTTTGCTTTCATCAACGTGTGAAAGGATAACCAACGAGCGCTTCACAGAGGTCCTGCGATTACACCGCAAAATCCTCGGAGGCACAAAACACGACTTCTGCTGATAGCATCCTGCTCAGGAAATACTGTCCTTAGCAGGTTGAAAATAAAGATTTATGTGTGTGTGGAAAGAATGGGCTGTTAACAGTCTGCACACAAACAGAGGATGATATGTGGAAACATGAAAAATGCACCAGTTGGGTGACTGGAAGTGAGGCAGAAGAGGTCTGCTATAGTTGTGAACAGTTTGCTGGTTGAAAAGGTAAAGATCTTGCTGGTTGAAAAGGTAAAGGTATTGCTGGTTGAAAAGGTAAAGATCTTGATTCTTGAAGGTCCTTGTATGCCTCATTTTTGATAGGGTTCAGCTGGTCTTTGCTGACTTGGCTAACAGCCTAAGAGTTGTATTGGATCCAACATTACTGCTGGGAAAACAACTTCATACAGCTGCAAAAAAAATGCTTTCTGCCAACTCAGTCTAGTCGGGAAGAAGGCCCCTCTACTTTTGCAAGTTCAGTTTGTACAGTCATTGCCCCCTCATGGCAACATCAAGGCTAGGCTACTGTAATTGCTACTACAATGGGGAGAGTCCATAGCTGAAAGTAAAGATCTGCCTAGCATGCAAAAACTCTGAGGGATGTCCAGTTTAAGTGATCAGGTAGCTGGTGATATGAAAGGCCTGTACCAGAGAGCCGCTGGCAGCCTGGTAGACAATATTGACCTTGATGGATCAACTGTCTAATTCAGCATAAGGCAGTTTTATGTATCCATGTCCCATGCACTGTACCTAGCTCTAACCTTAATCAACTGGGGGACTTCAGCTGGTGCAGAATACTGCAGTTATCAGAAATTAGGCAGAGCATGCATATTACTGCCATTCTTCAGTTACTTCATTGATTGCCCATCAATTACTGAATTCATTTGGAAGTAGGGCTATCATAAAGCCATTCATGGTGGGGGTATTAGTGGTCAGACACTCTCCTTGTCCTCAGAGGTAGTTACGACGGCTATAATACCCCTCCATGTATGTTTTAGAGATAAGGTTTGGTTCAAAAATGGCTTCAGCAGGGACAAAAAGGTAGTCTAGCCAGAAGACAGTTGCCATCTAGGAGGGCTGACTCAAATACCTCATCATTCCTCCCCATACCCTTAATGGAATGCAAGTTGCAAAACACTGGGTCTCTTGCCAGAAGCTACTAATCTCATCAGGACTGATGTCATCTTTCCCATCTGGAAATTACTCCCTGATAAGAGTTATTACTAACACATCCAGACAGCACCCATCCCTCAATAGAGAAGACCATCAGTGTTTTGCCTCAACTGCAAAATATCTTCTAATGAATTGATTGCACAGCCAACAGCTTAAGGTTTATTTTGTTAAAGACTAGAGATCAACACATGGAGGTCTCTGGGAACACACAGCACCCATCAAAAATAACAAATATCTTCATGAAGTTCACTCATCACCATTGCCACAAGACACATTTCACCCTAGAAAGTTAGGGTGCTCTTGTTCGTGTCTGGTTCCATCTGTGCGCATGTCACCCCCTCGTTAATACACACTAGTTGTGCACTGATTTTTGCATCTTGATCTTCTGATAGGTAATGTATCGCCAAAACTAATTCCCTCTCTGCTGCCCTTGCTCCATTCTTTCTTTCCTCAGGCTCTGCATATTTGAAACACTTGCTTGTTTGTACCCTTTTTCGTTTTTAATAAAAATTCATTTTTTGATATCCATAGTTTTCATTACTATTTCTGGGTCTAATCTACTGGTACTAAAGAAGTATCCCAGTATACAATGGTGGAGAATGCGCATGTACATGAAGTTGCTGATTTTGCCCTTTTTGACCTGCAGAAGGTGCTGTTCAGGTAAACAAATGTACAGTACAGGAACAAAGGCAGTCCTGCGAATGAAAGGTTACCTGAATTGTTTGTCTGCCTTCTAATAATCAATTTGGGAAATTAGAGAACCGAAGGTGGCCTAGCGAGAGGCAGTCAACCGTAGGATTTTCTGTTGCGGCCCCCACCTTATGGAATGGCCTGTCAGAGGAAGTTACCAAGGAGCCCTCATTATGTCAATGGTCCCCAAGTGTTGATGCAGGCTAACATACCATCTAACATTCCCTCAGTTTCGTTCTCTTCATTTAGAATGCTATTTAGCGAGATGAAATGTGTTCTGTTTTTAATAGCTGTAATTTATTTTAGTGTTGTACTTAGAAGTCTGCCTTATTACAGAGCTTGTTACTCAGCAATTAAGGCCCCCACTGCACCTTCAGAGAAAGCAGAAGCAAATGAAAGTGGGAGGAGGAAGCAGATGCCGTCAAAGGCTCAGAAGAATAAAATCTTCTCTTCTAAATCTTTTCTTGGGGTGTCTCTCCTTGCCTGACTCAAACTACAAAATGATTGCATGATATCCTGAAATTTGGTTGCTGAAACGTCCAAAAATGCACCCCCTGCAGGAACATCCCAGAAATTTGCCCAAGAATCTTTGTTCTGCATTGAGTTTTTTGCATTGCTGTCAATGGGGGTTGCAGGCTGGGGGGGGGGGGGGGGGGGGGGGGGCCCACATTTCTGAAGGCACAGTCTCAAAACTTTCAGGGTCTCATCAGGAGACTGCCCTAAAGATTCCCCCCAGGTTTGGTGCAGTTTGGTTCAGGGGGGGCCAAAGTTATGGACCCTCAAAACTGTAGCCCCCATCTCCCATTAGCTCCCATTGGAAACAATGGGGATGGGGGCATGCCCTTTGGGAGTCCATAACTTTGGACTCCCTGAACCAAACCACACCAAACCTGGGGGGTAGCATAAGGACAGTCTCCTGATGATACGCTGAAATTTTGGTGCCACTAGCCTAAAAACTGCGCCCCCTGCAGGCCAAAAATGAAAAACCACTAAAAAATACCCAAAAACGAACCCTGCATTTTGATGCCCCCCACAAGGTGGTGCCCTGGGCAGCTGCCCACCTTGCCCAATGGACATTACGCCCCTGATTCAGGCATCAAAAAGCCAGAGGACTTCAGAGGTTGCTGCTATGCTCTGTCAGATGTGAACACGCCTAGTCATTGTATTTAGCTATTATCATTCGTTCTTAGTGCTGCAGATCTCTGAGCAAGAGGCGGTTGATCAGAGATGGAGGCAAAAACCATCTCCCTGTGGGTCTTGATTCTGAGGCACTGGCTGGGGTCAGGCTAGTCTTTCTGGTTTTCTAGAGAATAGGAAAGCCCTGACCTGGATGGCCAAGGCTAGCCTGATCTCATCAAATATGAGAAGCTAAGCAGGGTCAGCCATGGTTAGTACCTGGACAGGACACCACCAAGGAAATCTAGGGTTGCTATGCAAAGGTAGGCAACGGCAAACCACCTCTGAAAGTATCTTGTCTTGAAAACCCCTATGGGATCGCCGTAAGTTGGCTGTAAATTGACCGCACATTCCACCACTGGAGAAAAGGAGAGGGATGTCCTCTTTCACCAAATGAAACAAAACCTGTCTAACTGTGATGACATAAATTCATTCCATCCCCCTTGAGTTTCATTCCATCCCCCTTGATATTTTCATTCCATCCCCCTCCTGTTGTCTTCCAGCACGACCTTTCACACACCCCTTCTTCAGAGTTATTAGCCTGACTCTCCTCATGCAGACTTTTCATGGAGGAGGTGTGGAAAGTGTTAAAGAGCCATGAAATGTGGAAAGTACAAGGTGAAATATAATTATGTAAAAATTTTATGAAATTAAACTCTAATGAAGGAAAGTATAAAATATCGTTTTGTCCTCAAAATTCCAGAGGAGCAACCATGATGTTTGTCAAAGCAAGATAATATGGAGGAAAAATGATATTGTCATCAGTCCAAGTCACTTCCACAAATGCCAACTGGATGGATCTAACTCCAGGCATCTGATGCAGTGAACTCTGACTCAGATTTGGCTAAGACCTGTAACCAGAGGTGGGATCCAGCAGGTTCTCACAGGTTCCCGAGAGTAGGTTACTAATTATTTGTGTGTGCCGAGAGAGGTTACTAATTGGTGATTGTGCCACATGATTTTTGCCTTAGTTACGCCCCTCCTCTCAGCAGTAGTGCGCAGAACTTGAAGCAGTCTAGCAGAAGGTGCACCGGCGTGCGTGGCAGCCTGCGCCTGCGTGCATTCGTTTCCCACCCAAGGACCGGCGCAGCGGCTGCGTCCTTGCCACAGCCTCGCCCTGGAATGCCGCGCCCCCGGAATGCCCAGCCATGTCCCCGTCATGCCACGCCCAGTTCCATTGGCGCTACGCCACAGTTTGAATCCCACCACCATGGGAACCTGTTGCCAAAATTTTTGGATCCCACCACTGCCTGTAACACCTCCAGTGTGCAAGAAACAGTTGTAGAGCATCTACTCGGCATGCAGAAAGTCCCAGGTTCAATCCTCAGCATCTCCAGTTAAAAGGATCAGGTAGTAAGTAATGTGAAAGACTTTGATCTGGAGAGCTTCTGCCAGTCTGAGTAGACAATACTGATCTTAATGGACCAAGGGCCTTATTCATTGTAAGACAGCTTCACGTGGTTTCAAGGAGGAGGAGGAGTTTGGATTTATATCCCCCCTTTCTCTCCTGCAGGAGACTCAAAGGGGCTTACAATCTCCTTGCCCTTCCCCCCTCACACCCTGTGAGGTAGGTGGGGCTGAGAGAGCTCCGAGAAGCTGTGACTAGCCCAAGGTCACCCAGCTGGCGTGTGTGGGAGTGTACAGGCTAATCTGAATTCCCCAGATAAGCCTCCACAGCTCAGGCGGCAGAGCTGGGAATCAAACCCGGTTCCTCCAGATTAGATACACGAGCTCTTAACCTCCTACGCCACTGCACTGATACTTTGGAAGGATTCAGTTCTTGAGCAGTTTTGAAAAGTGGCTCCTCTTCAAAAAATTTCCAGCTGTCATGCTCTCTTCCCCTCCCGTAAGCCACTTCTGGTCCCCATTGGGGGAAAGGAGAGATGTAACACTTGTTATAATTCCAATTTTGGTTTTAGTTTGCAAAAAAAGGACACATCCTGTTGCTTTATCAGGTATTACTGCAACTGTTTTGGCAGGAGGCAGAACTACTCATTCAAGTGTCCAAACCACCTTTAAATATTCTGAGTGCAGTGAGCTATGATGAGGTTGGAGAGACTAAAGCACAAAGTACTGAGAATGTGCCAGCCTAGTAAGGTTGCCAACTTCCCGGTGGCGCTTGGAGTTCCCAGAATTACAGTTGATCTACAGACTACAGAGATTAGTTCCCCTGGAGAAAATGACTGCTTCGGAGGGCTCCAAGCCAGGCAGCCCCTATGGCTGCCAGGACTACAACTCCCAGCATGCACCGGCTCCCACCTTTCCCCAAAAAGAGCGGGGAAACAAACTGAGAAGCTACATCCCACCGGAGCTTCACGGCCAATGAGAGGCCAGAGACTGGGCGGGGGGAGAAAGCTGATTGGTTGTTGTTGAGTTCAGAAATAAAATAAATACTGGAACTGAGGACATGAATCCCCAGTTCCAGCACCCTGTATTTAGGGCAATGCAAATCAATAAAGTTCTTTTCTTTAAGTTAACTGCGTTTGAGTGTGTTCAGCCTTACAATGGCCCCCTCCCTCCTCCGCCTGACTCGCTATAAGCCCTGCAAGGAAACACAATTGCCCAGAGCTCTCCAGCCTTTTCCTGCCCTCCTTGTGCGAGGCTTACTCCCGGGTAAGCTCATATAGGCGTGCACCCTTGTTTGAGCAGTCTGGTTTGCCGGGAATTGGATTTGCAGTAGCATTGCAGATTTTCCAAGTCTAGCCAATGGCTGCAAATTAGGTTATTGGACTCTGACTCTCCCCCCTCCCCTTTGCCCATCTCAAACATCTGTGAGCTGTGCTCCCCCCTTTGCAAAATGGTGGCAGGAGAGCAGATTGTGAAAATATTGCTGGAAAATTGCATGAGTGGGTAGTGGAGTGCTTTGAACCTCCCCTTCCACAAAATCTCGAGGTCTTCATTCTGGGTTAGCAAGGAATATACCAATTGCAGATCCCAGGGATGAGGCCTGGGTCGTCTTAAGCCAGTAACACCTCTTTGTGTGGACACTGGAGAAGGTCAAAGTTCAAGAGCGGAGTACAAGCTTTCTATGCATAAGGCCTCTCTTAGCCAGGGAGGCAGTTTCCTCCATTTCAACTAAGCCCTGCTCTTCACCAGGGAGAAAGATGCTTGCTTCTCTAACAGAACTGAACACCTTTTGCAGTTCCAACTAGAGAAGAGAGAGGTTTAAGAGGAGATTCTAGGCATCGAGTTATTGCTGGCCCTGTTTAATAATAATGACTCCTGCTGCTGGAAAATCTCCCCTGCCCCAATTCAGTGCAGAGGATGAGTATGCTAGCCTCCAAGTGGAATCTGAGCATCCCTCGAAATTAAAGCTCCACTCCAGATTACAAAGATCAGTTCCCCTAAAGAAATGGATGCTCTGGAGGAAAATATTGATCATAGCATTGTATGGTTCTTGGGTAACAGCAGATAAAACCTTGACTAAACAAGTGCTGGTTCTCACATAGCAGGCCTATCTATTTGGGGGGGGGGGGGGGCTGAGAACAGTTCACAGAAATCCAGAACTACAAATGCAATCCATTTAATACTTTTTTATTATGGTCAACCAGAACGAAAAAGCAACAACTGTGCAAGAGTTGGAGTTTATCAGAACCCTTCATCAGATTGATGTTACAAAGTTTAAAGAGAAAAAAGGACAGGTTCTTATGCTAACTTTGGTGTTATTAGACGCTGGCAGGTGCATAGATTAGTTCAGCTGCTGTAGGTGGTACATTTCAGCACTTTTAAGTTGGGCAAAATAAGAAAACAACAAAGACCAGCAAAATCCAAATGTCACTCAAAAGCACTTCTCTAGGTGTTATTATTTGAAGAAGAAGAAGAAGAAGAAGAGTTTGGATTTATATCCCCCCTTTCTCTCCTGCAGGAGACTCAAAGGGGTTTACAATCTCCTTGCCCTTCCCCCCTCACAACAAACACCCTGTGAGGTAGGTGGGGCTGAGAGAGCTCCGAGAAGCTGTGACTAGCTCAAGGTCACCCAGCTGGCGTGTGTGGGAGTGTACAGGCTAATCTGAATTCCCCAGATAAGCCTCCACAGCTCAGGCGGCAGAGCTGGGAATCAAACCCGGTTCCTCCAGATTAGATACACGAGCTCTTAACCTCCTACGCCATTTGCTTCTCTAAATGCTATTTTCTGTGTTAGATCTTTATAAGCCATTCATTTATTCATTATATTACATACCTGAATTGCCTCAATCAGTCACCAGTAAACAA
The DNA here is from genome assembly GCF_021028975.2 of Sphaerodactylus townsendi. Classification (NCBI taxonomy): domain Eukaryota; kingdom Metazoa; phylum Chordata; class Lepidosauria; order Squamata; family Sphaerodactylidae; genus Sphaerodactylus; species Sphaerodactylus townsendi. Next base: position 12,927,817 of record NC_059427.1, read on the forward strand.
GGTTCCAGCCTCCATGACTGGTCAACCAATATTCTAGCAACTGTCAATAAATTCACGAGAAATTTTCTGCCATTATTTAACATGGCTGTTGACACTATCAACTGTTAAAGTACAAAGCTAATATAGTGGGACTATCAAAAAAGATGAGCCTGCCCACAAAAAGTGCCAAGAAACAGTCTTGACTCCAAAACAGGAGCTATTCAAAGACTTCTCTGCCCCCCAGAATTATTTTTGTCCTGTCTCAGGTTTCTCCCACAGTCCGCTACATTTTTTGCCTAATAAATTATCAGGCACAAGCCTTTCCTACAATCAGAGCATCTATATGACTTTTCTGATGTCGGAAGGTCAGACAAAATGACAAGTGTGACTAGATTAAGATGTATTTGTTTCAGGGAGAAATTGGGTAAAGAGGAATTAAGTTAACTTCTTTCAGTAACTCTAATTGGTATGGATCTTCTCCAGTGTGAATCCTTTGGTGGGAAATAAGGCTTTTGCTGTTTCTGAAGCTCTTTCCACACTCCAGGCATCTATTTGTTTTCTTTTTATGAATTTTTTGATGTGAAGCTAGCCTGCCACTCCGAGTAAAGCTCTTTCCACACTCCAAGCATTTATGCGGCTTTTCCCCAGTGTGAATCCTCTGGTGAAAAGTAAAATCAGCACTCCAACAGAAGCTCTTTCCACATTCCAAACACTGATATGGTTTCTCACCTGTGTGAGTCCTTTGATGTGAACTTAGATTGTCACTTCTGCTGAAGTTCTTTCCACATTCCAAGCATTTATATGGCTTTTCCCCTGTATGAATCCTCTGGTGAGAAGTAAGTTCTGCACCTGAGCTGAAAGTCTTTCCACATTCCAAACATTTATAGGGTCTCTCGCCTGTGTGAATCCTCTGGTGAAAAGTAAGTTCTGCAGTCTTTCTGAAGCTCTTTCCACATTCAAGACATTTATATGGTTTTTTCCCAGTGTGAATCATTTGGTGGGAAGTAAGGTTGGCACTCCTTTTGAAGCTCTTTCCACAATCTAAGCATTTATATGGTTTCTCCCCTGTGTGAATTCTTTGATGTGAATTGAGGTTGTCCCTCCATCTGAAGCTCTTTCCACATTGTAGGCATTTATATGGCTCCTCCCCAGTGTGAATCCTTTGGTGAGAAGCAAGGTTTGAACTCTGACTGAAGTTTTTGCCACAATAAAAACAGGTATATGGTTTCTCCCCAGTATGAACCATTTGATGTGCAGTAAGTTTTGAACTATGATGGAAGCTTTTTCCACACTGCAAGCATGTATATGGTTTCTCCCCACTGTGAATCCTTTGATGTGAATTAAGATTCCCACTCTCACTGAAACTCTTCCCACACTGCAAGCATGTATATGGCTTCTCCCCTGTGTGAATACGTTGGTGAGAAGTTAGGCTTCTGCTCTGAGTGAAGCTCTTCCCACACTCCAAGCATTTGTATGGTTTTTCCCCTGTGTGAACCCTTTGATGTGAAGTGAGGTGGTCACTCCGATTGAAGCACTTTCCACACTCCAGACATTTATATCGTTTATCCCATGTCTGAATTCTCTCTTGTCTCTTCAGTATAGATTTGCAGTCAGACCTTTTCTCACTCAAAGTGTGACAGCTCCCTCCGTCCTTTTCCTCTTCTTTGTCTCCAAACAGAATTTCATGAAAGTCACCTTCCAAAAAGTAAAATGATTCCTTTCTCTGCTTCTGATTTGCTTCTCTGTTCGTTCTCTGCCGGTTCTTTGGGATCTCTTGATTCCCAGCTTCTTTCTTCACCTCTAGATCCTTGTCTCCTTCCACGTACATAAAACACGATTCCCCCTCATCTCCTGCTAGAACAAAGAGTGAAATCCAATGAGACATCCAGGGAAAAAAAACAGTACTAAGCAAAAGCAAGTGTCATTGAATGATTATCACTTCTATAGGCCTAGAACAGTAATTGACTCAGGCTATGAGATGCCACCTGGGGCTCTTCTGACCACTGTTTCCCAATGCAGCATCCACCCATGTTTCAGGAAAGTGGGCAAGGTCGTTCCCACCTTGAAACATCCACCACTGGAGGAATGGTAAGCTGTGGTAGATACTACAATATACACTTAGTGGTAGGTACTGCACCATACAGGCATGCTCCACTATTTAATTGGGTTTTATTCTGGTGGTAGGAATGAATTCTCCCACAGTAATGAATTGTGGGTCCTTCAGCTTGACAATCTCTCACACAATGAGGGAATCATCCCAGGTTACACCTCGTCTGTTTCCCTGGCATCACCTTATAGCAATGATGGCAAACCTTTTTGAGACCGTGCCCAAACTGCAGCCCAAAACCCACTTATTTATCGCAAAGTGGCAACACAGCAATTTAACCTAAATACTGAGATCTAAGTTTAGAAAAAACGGTTGGCTCCAAGGCATGCGTTACTCAGGAGTAAGCTTGGTGATAGTCAGTGGCTTTGCTTTGAAGCAACCGTGCAACGCTTTGAACCGTGCCCACAGTGAGGGCTCTGAGTGCCACCTCTGGCACCCGTGCCATAGGTTCGCCACCACTGCCTTATAGAAAACTCTCTCAGTAAGCATGTCTGAAAGGAAGTGTTTTCTTGAGGTCCTCCCAAGAAACACTCCCTTTAGTCCTATGACACAAAGCCTTCCTGAGGAGAACTTTCCACCCTCATTTCTCTCATGATTGTGTCTTAATTGGGAGAAAGAAAATTGCAGAAAATACTTCAGTCTTGAGTTAACGAAATCCCTAACCCCAGTCAACACAGAAAAAAAACATGAATTCATCTTTCAGACATGAAGGGATGAGATGAAGCCACAGAGACTGCTATCAGGAAACCTCAGTGGCATATTAATCTATATGTTCTGGGCAGAATGATAGTAGAATTACAATTCTCAGACACTGCAGGATCCATACACACATCTAAGGAAGTACCTGTTGAGTTCGTCTGGTCTTCAGAATCCTGCAGAAACACCTCCACCACTTCCTCCAGCCAGGAAATGAGGTTAGGTTTGCAGTTCCAAGGTCCTTTTGGGAGGATAAGCATCACAAATTGACAAAGCACATCTTTAAGACTGCATCTGCATGGCAAACTCTAGTTTTAAAATGTTTCATTCTCCAGGGTGTGGTAAAATGACCCTGTAGATCTTTGTTTATACTTAGCTGATCCCAGTCTAACGCTGGTAGACCAAACTGAGGACTAGGGCTCTTCATCCCAATTGTTCCTTATAATAACTAGGGCTCACTCTCTATTGCAGGGAATTAATATGTTGCCTACAGTCTTATGGCCTACAGACAGATCCTGTAAAAGAATCAGAATCTCCTCCTTAACTTAGCCAACATGGAGGTAGGGGGGAAATTCTTGAAATCATACTCTTTAAGAGCAGCTCTATTCTCCTTGCTAAAAGCTGATTGTGGTACTGACCATGAATGGTTAATATTGAAAATTAGAATAAAGTTGAAAAAAACACACCAAAACATTTTTAGTGCCAAAATATAAACTAGGCACCAATCCTGAAAAGTTTAAACACCATGCAAAGAACAGATTTGTATGAACCAGAAGAACTATGGATTGAAACAACAGATATTATCAAGGAAGAATGCAGAAAGACTACAGGCAAAATAAATGAAAAACCTTCATGGATGTCTCAGAAACTTTTAAAATTGCTAAAGATATACAAGAAGCAAAAGGTGACAGAAATAGAATCAGAAATCTAAATGCAGTATTGTGCAGAAATCTAAATGCAAAGAAAACTATTAATCAGTGTAAAGAAACAGAAGATAACAACAAAAAAGGAAGAACAAGAACAGCGTAAAAACACATTTACTGAACAGGACAAAATAAAGACATGGATCAATACACTAATGAACTATCCAGAAGAGATGAAGGACATCTTTCAAAGACAAAACTTTTGAAGAACCTACAGCTTTAGAAAGTGAAGTGAAAGCTGCATTGAGAACAATTGGGAGAAATAAATCACCTGGAGCAAATGGGACAGAGCTATCCCAATAGAGATATTCCAAGCCACAGAATCAGAGTCCAACAAAATCTTGACTATAATATACCAACAAATATGGAAAACAAAACAATGGTCCAGACTAGAAACAATGAATTCACATTCTGATTACCAGAAAAGAGCTGTCAAAGATTGCAGCAACTATTGGACCATTGCATTAATTTCTCTCATGAGTAAAGTGACACTCAAAATATTATATCTGTTTCAGGCATGTTTGCTCTCCTAAAGCATGTTTGCACCTGTCAGGAACTGATGCTCTCTTTCCTGAAGAACAGCTGTTTCTCCTCCAGGAGAATCCCTTCTTCCCACAAAGCCCATTCCCTACGAAGTTCACCAAAAAGATAAATTCAGGTTGCTCTTGGATTGCCTTCATCATCACGTTAATGATTTCATTGCCCCAAACTTTGCAGCTTGGAATTCAGAAAGAATTGAGAAAGAAGGGGAGGGGGACTGACTCTTTTCTTTTAAACTAACAATCTGTAAGGGTAGAGAATTCTCAAGACACTCACAGAATAACTCAGGACCACACACCCACCAATCAATTACTTGCTTACCCAGAGAGGCCACGTTCCCATAGGTCTCCAGCATGACTTCCCTGTAAAGAGATATCTGGCCAGGATCCAGCAGAGGCCACTCTTCCTTGGTGAAATACACAGCCACCTCCTCGAAGGACACAGGGTCCTAGGAAAAGGACAGACGTTTCCTGTCAACAACCTGGTGGGAAATGTTATATTCTCATGTGCAATACGATGCTTCATGTGAGAAAAAGTGGTGATGTTTGCAACCTACTGTGCTCTGCCATCTTGGGCCAGGTGAAGAGAGGCCCCAAAGACAAAGAAAGGGAGACCCAAGCTGTCCCTTGTTCATCTTCCTGATCTGAGCTTTAAACAGAATGTCTGTTTCCACTCCTGTGCAAAGAAGTCTGGATCAAGTCAGTGGCCTTTGGGCTGCATGTAATTGAGACAAAAGCAGTGAAAATCATAAATACCAAATAAATAATTAAATCCATAAATTACAAAATAATAATGGTATGTGTAATCCTCCAGGAGTTTCAGAGAGAAGAGTGCACAATACACAACTAAAATAAGAATTGTGAACAATTAACAGAAACTAGTTTTATCCTGTGTTCATTAAAACATTGCCTTTCTCAGTTTCATCACCTGTCTCTTCAGCCACCCCCAGAACTCACCTCCCCTGATCCCTTCCTACTTCTTCTCCTGTAAGATTATAAACAAGGGTCTCTCTACTAGTCTAGCTGCTTGCTAGAGACCCCTTTTATACATTAACATGTATTCAGATTAAAAAATCCAAAGCAACAACTAAACCTCTCCCATTTTCACCACCGTCTTCCAAATGGGGGCTCAGATCCATTTTTTACCATTTTACAAACCAACCAACTAAAAAAGGGAAAACATTTTTTACCATTTTACAAACCAACCAACCAAAAAAGGGAAATCATAACAACTCTTCAGTGTAGACTACTTGCCTTACAATCAATCAAAAAAGGGGCCAGGTAAGTGTTTTTTTTAATGGAGGTATGCAAATTTGGGGGGGGAGGAGCCTCAAAGAACTCTACCAACACTGACACTTACCCAGTCTGTTCTCTTTCTACTGTTAGGTAAAGGAGTGGCTGAGAGCAGGCAGATCTTGGGGACGGGAGAGGGTCCCATGGGGAGGGGGGAAACTAACAAGGTAACTTAACGACACTCTCCAAGTGCAACTGGAAATTCACAGCATTGGGGACAAGGCTGCAATCCTGTGCGCACTGATCCCCAGTAGAAATTTACTGAAGGCAAGGTGGGGGCTGGAAGGAGATTGGAGGGCGACCTCAGCAGCAGGAGGAGGAGGAGGAGGAGGAGGAGAGTCCTACTGATGAATAATTCCCTATCTCGCTTCACCTCTCGCTGCCCTCACCTGCTGCTGTCCTCTCCTCCGTGCACCCGAGGAGGCTGCCCGGACTCACCTTTGTTGCAAAGCCTCCGCTGGGATGCAGCAGGCCCGAGTGGACATTCTCCTAGCCCCGCAGCTCTGGAGGAGGCGCTTCCCCACCGACACTCCCACAAGCAAAAGGCCAGGCCTCTTTGCATCCGCCCATGCAAAGTCAGCCATGCGAAGACGGCGGAGAGTGACTGTAAACGGGCCGCGCAAATAACTTATCGGAAAATCACGAATTGCACCTGTTTACATAAAGGGGCCCCGGGTAACAATCTCGCCTAATCTACGGAAGCAACTGCTGCAGACTATCAAGTGAACAACCCTTGACGTACAAAATATAGTTATTGTAATGCACTACATAGAAACATGGTGTTGGAACTAGTGACCTCGAGGGTCATCTAGTCCAGCCCCCAACACAACGCAGGCGATTCACAGCTACCTGTCTCCCCACCCCACCCCCCACTCCCCTGTTGTCCCCAAACCTGGTTAAGCGCGTCTGCCTGGCATGCCTGAGCCCAAGAACAATACCCTAACTCTTCATTTCTATGCAGGAAAGCAAGAATGGCACTCGGGAATCGTTTCACAAAGCAAAGCAGGGAGATTTGGGTTTAGCAAGATTTATACAGGGTTTTTACAATACTTTGAAACAAAGCAGGTAAATATAGCTGTGGCATCTTTCCTTTGTAGATACAAGCAGGAAAGTCTGAATATTCCACTCTGTATATTCCATTGAGTCTGTATATTCCACTCAGAACGCACGACGGGTGGGGGGGTGGGGGCAGAAAATTAGCATCTGTTGTGAGATTAAAATCCTTTATCTCTATTCAGCCTGGGAGGGAGCCCATTGTTCCTGAAGTGCATCCGGGGTCCATAATTTAGAAGACTTGTAACTGTGAACATGCAGACATTCTTCCTAGGTTTTGTTCAGGTACATATCACAGGAACAGATGTATTGTATGTATCATGACTGGTTCTGAGCTTCAAATGACAATTTATAGGACGGAATGCTCCTCCATTTAAAAATCCTTACTGATAGAAAAGTAGCATGTCAGGGAGAAGGTCAAAATAGAATTTCTTTATCTTGACATCATGTTTTGTACATGGAAGTTAGGGGGTTCTGTTTTCTGTACTATGGAGTGTTCTACCTTAGGCCTTGATCAGTGGTTTGATCAGGCTGAGTACATATTTATCATCAAAAACCAGTTCACACAGAACAGTAGAGAGGCCCACCCGTTTGTCCAAATACCCCACGTAAATTGAGTTTGGGCCCCAGAAATCTCTGCAACAGCCTGGAGTTTTGTAGCAGATGCAGAGAATTGTTTTCTGCAAAAATACACCAGAAGGATGTTGATTTTCACATGGAGTATTAGGATGTACCACTAGATGACACTATCAGTTCTTGATTTCTTTAAAGACAAGCATGGGGGGGCAGAAGAAAAGAAAGACAAGGGGCAGGCAGGAATCCAAACAACCACATTTATTAAAAATTAAGACAGGATCCCACCCAAAAGAGTTAACAATCCTTCTCAATGAAATATTATTGCACTGACAGCTCTGCAATCTCTGCTTTCCCCCCATTTTGTCTCCGGGTATATCAGAAATTGCCCCGACCTGGATAGGCCAAGCTAGCCTGATCTCAGAAGCCAAGCAGGATTGGCCCTCACTAGTATTTAGACCGGAGGCCTCCAAAGAACACCAGGGTTATGATGGGGAGGCAGGCAATTACCTCTTGTTTTGAAAACCCTATTAAGTGTGGCCATTCCTGAGCCGAGGCAAACAAAGAATTTGTCCTAACGTAGATGGTAAGCCAGACCTTGATAGATCTTACAGGCTAAGCAGGCTCAGCTCTGGTTGGTATTTGGAGGGGGGCCACCAAGAAGTCCACGGTTGCTAGGCAGAGGCAGACAATGGCAAACCACCTCTGAATGTCTCTTGCACAGGGTTGCCATAAGTCAGATCTGACAGCACTTTCCACCCCTATGCCAGAAATTGTCTGTGTAAGCAGAGGGGAGAATCAGTTGTGGCTGTTCAAAATCAAGATCCTGCACAAAAATAAGCTAATTCTAAGAGTTGATGTAAAGAAGTGTTGTATCCATATTTTCAGGGCCAAGGTTGTTCAGATAAATCATACCCTGACCTGGATAGCGTAGGCCAGTAGTGGCGAACCTTTGGCACTCCAGATGCTATGGACTACAATTCCCATCAGTCCCTGCCAGCATGGACAATTGGCCATGCTGGCGAGAACTATTAAATTGTAGTCCATAACTATCTGGAATTATAAGAACTCTCCCTCATGAAGACTAGAGCCAGTGGTGGCGAACCCTTTGGCACTCAGATGCTAGTGGACTACAATTCCCATCAGCCCCTGCCAGCATGGACAATTGGCGATGCTGGCAGGGGCTGATAGTGGGAATTGTAGTCCATAACATCTGAGTGCCAAAGGTTCGGCCACTATGGATAGTTGGTGAGCGAGTTCTTACACTCTAGATACAGGATCTCATAATTTATCAGGCCCCTGCCAGCAATGGCCTAATTACGATGCTGGCAGGGGCACGGGACACCAGTCCCAACATCTGGAGTGCCAAAGGTTCGCCACCACGGGCATAGGCTGACCTGATCTTATCAGGTTATGGAAGCTAAGAAGCCCAGCCATGGTTAGTATTTGGATGGGAGGCTACCAAAGAAGTCCAGGGTTACAATGCAGAGGCAGGCAACAGCAAACCACCTCTTTAACATTTCTCACCATTAAAACTCCATCGGTTTTCTATAAGTCAGCTGTGACTTGATGGCAAAAAAGAAGGAAAAAGGTGAGTCATTCTTTTAATTGAATAAATTTATACAAATAAGTTTAGTACCAAAATGTCAACATTTCTGAAATATTGAAACAAGGGTTGAAGTAATTTATGCTTTAATATGTAAAAACACAAATACTGATGAGAAAAGGCTACCCATGTTACCGTTTTCATTCCTTATTACAGTAAAAGAACCAAAATTGCTTCACCCTCCTGCAAATCAAACAAGTATGATTTTTGTTTAACTAGCAGCCCCAATTGATTAAGATTTGCTCTTTACAGATTACAGTGGTCTCCTACTATTTAACCAACTAAAGACTTGGTCAGTCTATCCACTAAACCAATTAAAGCCCATAACCCATATTATCCTTTATAATGGTTCTACCACTATTAATCAAGAAGAAGGGCAGAGAGGACTAGTAACTTGCTCATCTTTAGAATGAAAACAGATTCTCCAGATGTTCAATACAAATCAGTCTCTAATCTTGCATAGTGCAGTCAAAGTTGTATAGCTAGAATTGTCTGGCTCTTAGTGGATCTTGACAACTGATCCTCAGGCTGCAGATATCAGTTCCGTCAGAAGAAATAGTAGATTTGGAGGGTGGGCTGCATGTTATTCATTTCCCTGAGCTCCCTCCCTTTCTCAAGTTATGCCCCCAAACCTCCAGGAATTTCCAACGCTGGAGTTAGAAACTCTACATACACCTCAGCTCAAAACAATGTTGATATCAGATTTCTGACAATCCTCCTCATTATTGGGTGCTTGAAATGTACAACTGAAGTTCCACCTGGGCCAGAAACAGACACTGAGATTCCTCCACTGCCTTTATAAAAGCTAAGTGGAAGGAGACAGTGGCTGAGGGGCAGAATGCTTGCTCTGCACACAGAAGGTCCCAGATTCAATCTGGGGCACCTCCAGTTAAAGGATCAGGTAGTAGTAGATGGGAAAAACCTCTTTCTACTCAAGATCCTGGAGACCACCTGACGGAGCAGCAGTCCAGAACTTGATAGACCCACGGGCTTAATCCACGCACTCAGGGAAGGACAATAGGAAAACAACTGTGGCAGAATGTCACTATATTTAGTACTCACACCCCACTTCAGGGTTCCAGCACTTCCCATGTATTACTTCAGTAATCCTAACATGTTTTATCATCCACATTCATTCATTTAAAATATCAATAACCCACTTTACTTCTTCAGACCTGGTGGCTTGGGGGTGGGGGGGTGGGAAGCACGCACTGAAGTGGCAACATTTATTTAAATGTCATTATTTTAACTGGAACATTAAAAAACCTTAAGAGCACAATCCAGAGACCGCCATGGCCAGGGAATGCAGCGTGGCAGGGCTTCCAGGTGGCCCAGGGAAGCAACCAAATCCAGAAAATACTAAGCTGCTTGAAAATCTTCCACTGGGCTAAACGGTTACGCCAAGTTGGAGGTCAGCACCGAGGCCATTCCCGGGCCAAAAGCTCAGTGGAAGCTGACCAAAGTCAGCTCTGTCCCCAGGAACATCCCTAGCCCATTCCCAGCCACACCAGTGTCCACTTTTAATTTAGCTCTGCAGGTGGCAGGCTGTTCTGGGTTAGGCGCCATGGAGCTCCTGCCCTCCATATCTGCCCTCCCCACTGTCGTAGGTGCCACTTATGCTGGCGCTGTGGGCAAAAGCGCTCGTGCAACACCACACCAGTTCTAGGAGCCGGTTTGCTTCTCCCCCTGGATTGGGTTGCCCAAGTTGAAGGGCAGCAGAACCTGTCCATGAAGATCTTCCTGTAATCTGAACAGTTTGTGAGATGCAAGGTTCTTTTCCTCACAGATTTTCTCATGCTGAATATGGGGCAACTCAGATTGAAACAGTTTTCAGAATCTGACTTGATTTTATCCTGTATGGGTTTTCTGTTGACCATGTATATTCTGCCTGCAGCCTCACCATGGATCTGGTTTGATTTCCTGTGTTAGCTCTCCAATAGGCAAAGTGGTTTGAACTTTGTTATTTTCTGAAGTTGGCACTTTTATATGATGTCTCTCATGTTTAATAAGGGATGCTTTGTGACTGAATCTTTTCCCACAGTCTGAGCACTCAAATGGCTTTTCTCCAGTGTGACTTCTCTGATGATTGATAAGATTCGATCTCTGACTGAAACTTTTCCCACAATCCAAGCACTCATATGGTTTCTCCCCTGTGTGAGTTCTCTGATGCCCAATCAGGAATTCTCTTCGGCTAAAGCTCTTCCCACATTCCGAACACTCATATGGCTTCTCTCCTGTGTGGATTCTTTCATGTATCCTAAGGACTGAATTACAACTGAAGTTCTTCCCACAATTGGAGCATTTATAAGGCTTTTCTCCTCTGTGGGTTCTCTCGTGAGATGTGAGGCTCGAACTGTTACTGAAAGATTTCCCACAGTTTATGCAACTGTATGGCTTCTCTCCTGTATGGATCCTCTGGTGATTAAGAAGATTAGAACTCTGACTGAAATTTTTCCCACAGTCTAAACATTTATATGGTTTCTCTCCTGTGTGGAGTCTCTGATGACGAACAAGGCTGGACCTAAAGCTGAACGTTTTCCCACAATCTGAACACGTGTATGGTTTCTCTCCTGTGGAAAGATCAGAGGCCTGTGGAAGACTTTTCTCACTTTCTGAAGGGTTGAATGTTTTTTCTCCTAGGTGTGTACTTTCCTGTTTCCCATAAATAAAGCTTTTACCACAGTTGGAACATATACAAAGCTTCTCTCCTGAATCATCTTCTTGAAGGCCCATGCTCTGAGTGAAAGTGTGCCCACACTTAGAACATTTGTGTGGCTTCACTCCTAGAGATATTGTTAGAGGATTGTTTAGGCATTCTGCTGGACTAGAGTTCTTTTGATTATAAGAGTTGGTACACTGCTTATTTCCTTTTTGTGTTTTCTCCTGCTGAAGGCTTGATTTCTTACTGGAGCTCATCCCACTGTCCGTATGCTGACATGTTTTTTCTTCAGATGGCATTTTCAGATGCTTAAGAAGGTCAGAATTTTGGCTGGTGTTTTTTGTACAACCAGACTGTGTCCTGTTCTGCTTATGAATTCTCTTGTGCAAGATGGATTTGCCTAGAATTTCACCACTTTTGCAAGCTTCCTCCCATGTACAGTTTTCATTGTTATTTCCCTCATTTTTCTCACGCCTCTCTGAACCCTGAATTACAGGCATTTTTTTTGTTTCAGAAAATTGGAAAAAAATCCTCTGACCCTTGTCAGATATACAACCACTAAGTTCCATGTCCTTAGATGTTTCTAGACAAACTGGATGTTGATCTTTCCCATCACCTTTCACAACACCTGATGGAAAGAACAGAATCACACTATGAGAAGTCAATTCATTTGACACATTTGTGCTGTTTTTCTTCCCAAATACCATTAAACAAACAAACAAAACAGAAACAGATTCTAGACTGGTCTTGATCAGTTGGACTGCCTAAAAAAGACCCCAAGCAGAGAACTACAGGGCAAGAGCCTTTCAGCTTGTACCACCCCTTCCCTGACTTTAACGCCTGCAAGGAAAGGAAGATAAAACATTAACTAGGTGGAACTCAGCTGTTGGTCACTTCCTGCAAGCAAAATCTTCCTCAATTCCCCTGTTCCTGGCAGCCAGTGTAGGGTAGTAGGCAGGGCTTTGAGCCTCAGTCAGAGATACCGCACTATGCAGAAGTCATCTTAGAAACTCACATAGAAACTCACCCCTTACCTAACAAGGAGGTCTTCCCTTTACTCTTTTGCTCAGTCTCCAAGTACCGCTGCATCATCTTAGCTTGCTCAGCCTTGCAGGATTTCACATCTGTCTTCTCTACGGTCTCTGACATCTGAAAGAGATTTGGGGAGACAAATACAGAGGATAGTGAAGTAGCATTAGGAAAATTTACTATCACAAGAATTATCTTGCCAGGCCAAATCCAAGGCCCATCTGGATTGGCACCTTGTTTCTATTCCCACTAAGCCAGACTGGCATCTTGTTTCTATCCCCACCAAGCTTACAAGCAGGGCACCATACTGGTGACTTTTTCCTCTTGGAAATCAGCCATAGAGTGCTTCTGCACATGGAGGCCCTACCTAGCCGTGAAGGTTAACGACAGCTGTACAACGACAGCCTTGGTAAACTGGAATAGGGCCAAGACTTGTATTTGCATACTCCGGAAGGAAAGTCTAGATCCAATGCGCCTATGTCACAGGAGGGCAGATTTCGGTTTAATATTAGGAGAAACATCTTAGTGGTGAGAGGTCTTCAGCCAGTGACCCAGGGGCAAGTGTTGATTTCACCTTCTGTAAGTTTCCAAGCAGAAGCTGGAGAAGGCCTCTGCACATGACTGCTCCATCATGGACCGCCAAAAGGACAAATAAGTGGGTTCTAGATGAAATCACTGACATAGCCAGTCCAGGCTAGCCTGATCCCCTCAGATCTCAGAAGCTAAGCAGCACCTGGTTAGTATTTGGATAGGCAGCCTCCAAGAAATACTAGGGTCATGACACAGAGGCAATGGCAAACCATCTTTCACGTCTCTTGCCTTGAAAACTCTACAGGGTTGCCATAATCAGCTGTGACTTGATGGCGCATGCGCATGCATGCAATCAAATCAAGCCTGGGAGTTAATGGCCTTAAGAAGGGTGTAATTCCGCTTACAGTGGCCTTGTAATTACTGGATCCCAATCAAGAGCCTGCAAGAAGTGGGAAGCTGAGAGTGCCCATGATCCTGTTCTTCCACATCAAGAATTGCTGGCGTAAGGAAAGGCCAAACTCAGACCCTCTCACCTGCTGTTCCTGCGATTCCCCCTCTTCCTTCCACAGCAAGAAATCTTCTGCCAGGGCCACCGCCTGGGAGCAGGTTCCAGGGTGGTCTCCTCTCACCCAGCTCTGCATTTCTGGAGGCAAGATAGCCAGGAACTGTTCCAGGATCACTAACTCCAGAATCTGCTGTTTTGTGTGGGTCTCCGGTTTCAGCCATTGATGGCAGAGATCCTGGAGATGCCTGAAAACCTCTCGGGGCCTACCAGCCTCTTGATAGGAAAACTGCCTGAACTGTTGGCAATATTCATCCAAGTAGGTAACATCCTTCTCTAGGACTGCTTCTCTCTCTTCTGGACTGTTTGGCACTGGAGCAGTTTTTTCTATAGGCCTCTGGTTGGCTGTCAGACATGCTGAAATAGATGTAATATGGTCCCAATCTACAGATCCAGGTTGTTGGGATTTCCCATTTTCTGAGTGAGGGAGATGCATGGTCTTCTCAAAATCCTGCCACTGAGCATCTAGGCTGTGGTCCAACTCCTTATCTGATTCCGCTTTAAGTTGTTGGGGATCCACACCAGACAGGAACTTCTCGGTGGCCTCAATATGAAAAACTTGAGAGTCTCTTTCTTCTCCCTCCATTTTCTCCTTAGGAATTTGGCTACCTGCATTCTGGAACTCCATTTTTTTATTTCTGACTGAACATCCAGTCCTGGAAATAAATGGTGCATTTGGTAAGTGTAAAAATAAAATTGAACAAAAAGAATTTCCAGTCTAGATTTCGATATGATCTGTTGCTGTTCCTCTCAGATCTCAGTGCTGTTGCATACATTTCTAACAAAATCCTTCAACTTCCAAGGAGGAGACTCAGCTAAGTAAGAGAATTAACCACTCACTTACCCAGCATTAAGATTTATGGAGAACAGTGAAATTCACTTCTGAATAAACTCGCAAATTTGTTAGCATGGAATAGAGGGTGTAGTGTAAGACAAGGACCAGAAAAAATCAGATTCAAACCACCACTCAATCACAATGCTAGCTATGTTGAGCCAGACATAATTGCTCAATTTGACCTACCTCAAAGTTTGTTGTGAGAATAAAGTGTGGGGGAGTGGAAAACAATGCTGTATGCTGCTCTGAGAGGAATAGAAAAAAAACCAGTTGGGTGTAAACCCTATTCTGTTACTGTTGTAAACAGGATTACCAACTCTTGAAAAAAGTTCTGGCACCCGAGCAATGAGAGAGGACATTTTTCATACATGTAGGTGTGGAAGTTGTTCTAAAAGCAGTGCTTGAGCTATGGAATGCAGGGATCACAGAAGGCCGCAGGAAAATCAAGAAACCTTACCCCCTGCATCCAGATAAAGCTGCAGAGGTTAACTCTTGCCCTCTCCAGCCAGCTTTAAAAATCAGTAGTTAAATATATGTGTTATGTTGCTGACAAGTTACTTCTAACTTACAGTGACCCTCTGAATAAACAACATCCAAAATGTCCTATAATTAACAGCTTTGCTCAAGTCTTGAAAGCTGATGGTCATGGTTTACTTTATTGATATTTACGATGCCCTGAGCCCATATGGGGAAGGGCATCTCATAAATCGAATCAAATGAATACATAAACCTCCTGCTCCTGACATTCAAACACTCTAGGTAAACAGTCCATTTATCTAAGCTTAGGTAACGAAATCTCCAGAGAGGGAGGGAAAACTGCCCCTCAATTTTTCAAGCAAGTAGCCTGAGAACAAAAAAATCCAGCCGGGCTAGTTTCTCTTTTTCCTGGTTGATTAACAACCAAACTTGCCCCTGCCTGTTCTATAACCGTGACAGAAAGAGTTGCTTGGCAGGAAAAGCAGCTAGCCCAGATCCGGTGCTGGGGAAACGGGAGAGAGAGTGTAGAGATTCTCCCTCCAATGTGTGCCAGCCACTGGGGGAGGGGGAAGCCTTTTTGTGGGGCATGGGCTAATATTCTGAAAAAATTTGCTCTATCCTTATTCTCCTTCGTAGAATAATATGGACAGCCAACCCTTAAAGGCCCAACCATCTCACTTTCCCTCTTATTAACAGCAGCATGTCAAGTGTAACAGCCTGACTGTGGCATATGGCTCCAGGTTTCTTTCCCGACACCGCAAGTGCCTCTAGCTTGGTTTTGCTGCAGGAAATTGAGGGATACTCCTTGGGACGTTCTGAAATCCCACAATTACACAGCCCTAGAGATGAGACAGAGCAGCACAACTCTGTAAAAATTCCATGAGAACACATCAAGGTACAACCAGCCAGTGGAGGAAGGCTCAGTGACAGGCATCCTAAAAGCAGCTTCATAGTTCCACCAGGACTTCTGTGTAAAAGCAGGATCCCAGCTTCACCCTCCCCTAGTCAACAAAGGAGAGCTGGCTCTCAAAATCTTATATCCCCAAAATCTTATTTGTCTCTAAGGCGCTTCTGGGTTCGAATCCAGTTGACCCCCTCCAGCAGCGCAACCCTAAGTAGGCAGGAGTTCGTGGAAAGCCATGGGTCACTGCACTGTCTGTCGCCCCATTTCCTGCAAACACTTCACACGTACTTGAGGATGACAGGCGGCGTTTCCAGGGCCACCAGGGCTGGCCGCCTCCTTCCTCTTCTCGACCCTTTGGCTGCGCTTCTGCTCTGGAAGTGGATGCGGGGGAAAGGGCGAGGAAGGCGACCACCCCGCGCAGGCAGGCACCCTTCCCATTCCTCTCACCCCCTCCGCCTGCTCTCCTCACCCGGGAAGAGCACCAGCCACCCGCAGCCCCGTCCCCCTCCCCGGGTCAGCCCACGGATTTCCTGCCTGGCTGGTCCGTCCCTCCTCCACCAGCCTCATCGCTGGAGAAACTCACCTTCGCACCGGCAGCCTTTACCAAGCTCAGGCGACACCTGCGCGCGCGCGCTCCCGGGACGCGCGCCGCTCGCTCCAGAGGGCTGCCCCGTGCAATTTGGGGAGGTCCCTTTTTGGGGATGGGAGGCTGGTGGAGTGAAGGAGGGGCAGAGAGCTTTGCTTCCTAGAGAGGCCCGGCCATTTGGGGGTGGGGAGTCCGTATCGTGTGAAGCGGGCTGCTCCTCCTCGCCCGCCTTCTTCCACTCCCCCTCGTGGGAAAGTGGCCTTTGCAGTTCCCAGGGTTGGAGGCGGGGTGGGGGAGCTGGCGGAGGAGGTTGTTCGCCGCCGGCGCCGAGCAAAGTAGCTTCATGTAATCCGAAATCTTGTGGCACTTTCCGTGACACTCCAGAAAGGGCAGGCGTGTTTGACCGCCGCTTGCAACGAAATGTAGAAGACTATTGGCTCTGGTGGGTTTTCCGGGCTGTGTGGCCGTGGTCTGGTGGATCTTGTTCCTAACGTTTCGCCTGAATCTGTGGCTGGCATCTACAGAGGTGTATCGCAGAGAGAAGTCTGTTAACACGCTGTAGAAGAAGAAGAGAAGAAGAGTTTGGATTTATATTCCCCCTTTCTCTCCTGCAGGAGACTCAAAGGGGCTGACAATCTCCTTGCCCTTCCCCCCCACAACAAACACCCTGTGAGGTAGGTGGGACTGAGAGAGCTCCGAAGAGCTGTGACTAGCCCAAGGTCACCCAGCTGGCGTGTGTGGGAGTGTACAGGCTAATCTGAATTCCCCAGAGAAGCCTCCACAGCTCAGGCGGCAGAGCTGGGAATCAAACCCGGTTCCTCCAGATTAGATACACGAGCTCTTAACCTCCTACGCCACTGCTGCTCCAGAAGACTATACAAAAGACTATACAAGACTATATTTTTCCTCGAGTAGGCTTTGGCAAGGAGTCAGATGAAGCGCTCTCTGATTTTTTTAAGGACTCTGAAGAGGCAGCATGAAAACATGCGGAGTAAATAATGAAGCTAGAATGAATTTCGATATGCCCCGTTGCGAGAGCTGTGCTCTTCCAAGCAAAGCCTTCTGAAAGCGCTACTCTGCGCCATGGGTAAGATTGTGTTGTGGCCCCCATCCTGAGGCCAGGAAGGCTCCCACGCTTCTGTTGTTCTTCAGAATGTATAAAATGGAAATGTTCAAAAGGGCCCTATACAGCTTGGGGACAGCATGCCCTGTGGACCGCCTTCTCCTGTATGAACCGCCCATCCACTTTGGAGGCCCTTGCTTTCTGAGCGTCCACTTGTGGCAACCTGAAAAAGGGCCTTCTCAGTCATGGCACCAAAACTGTGGAATTCCCTCCCAAGGGATAATTGTCAGTTTCCCTCTATTGTTGTCCTCTGCTGGTGGATGAGCTTTTTGGTGGTCCTCCTCTCTTGTTTTGATGATGTGTGTGTGTTTGTGTTTTTATTGAATTATTTTATATTTGTATTGTCAAAGGCTTTCACAGCCAAAATAAACTGGCTGTTGTGGGTTTTTCAGGCTGTGTGGCTGTGGTCTGTATGATCATGGCCACACAGCCTGGAAAACCGAAACAAGTCAGTATTTTATGTTTATTTTAAATTATATATTTGTCACCTGATGTTCACCACTTTGGGACCCTATTTTGGATGCAGAAGCGTAGCTGGGCAGGAGTGCGGCCCCTCCCCCGCATCCCTCTACCTTTTCCAGCCGGCAGAAAACAACTTTCTGCCAGCTGAAAATGGGCCAGGCTGGTGGGTCGATTCGAAGGGGGCGGGATCAAGGGTGAGTTTTGCATCCCCAGGCACGTGCCTGGTGCAATGCGCCCCCCTGTCCCCTTGTAGCTCCGCCACTGTTTGGGCGCAAAGGTGGTATAGAAATTATTAAAATAACTAAAGGTAATCAGGGT
Organism: Sphaerodactylus townsendi; assembly: GCF_021028975.2. Taxonomy (NCBI): domain Eukaryota; kingdom Metazoa; phylum Chordata; class Lepidosauria; order Squamata; family Sphaerodactylidae; genus Sphaerodactylus; species Sphaerodactylus townsendi. Next base: position 12,946,072 of record NC_059427.1, read on the forward strand.
GTAGCAAAATGGAATCGGTCAGAAAATCATTTTTATAAATGGAATAGATAGTTGATCCTGTTTTTACTGTGTTGCTTTGTGTATAGTATGTCTTATGCTGTTTTTCTTAATTTTGCTGTTCTTATAGTCATGTAATCTGCTTTGAATTTCAGTGAAAGGCAGAATAATGTAAATAAATCTTTAAGGTGCTATTGAACTCCTGTGGAATTTTGTGGTACCTTAACTTTTCATTGTAATGTAAGCGTTAGCACAATAGAATCATAGAGTTGGAAGAAACCACAAGGGCCATCAAGTCCAACCCCCTGGCATGCAAGAACACACAGTTAAAGCACTCTTGACAGATGTCCATCCAGCTTCTGTTTAAAAACATCCAAACAGTGTTCATGAACAATTCCCTGCTTATTCAGATGCAGTGAATGGATCCCCCCCAGGCAGTTTTAGCTCTAACCAGTTAGTCAGAGCAAGGTGCCAAGGGTAGCTGGAGACTGTAATATTCGTGACATATATGGTGGTCCATAGTAGTTTATGTTGATATATAGAGCTCAAGTTAAGGTTAACAGCAATTAGAACCAGATAAAGACTGAAAGAACTAAAAGGAAGCAAGACATAGTGGACTTTCTTGAAAGCAACCAAGAGAAGACACAGTCGACAGCTTCAAATCTGCTCAAGACAAGCAAGTACTTTGATTTAGGCAGACCCAAGGAAGGAGTTAGGGTCTTAATTCCCCTAAGTAATAAACCTATTGTTTGAACTGTTGAACCTGGCTTGTGTCACCCCTACTCTGTCCTAGCCAAGTACAGGCCACCAAGAACAGATTCACTGGGGGGGTGGGGGGGAGAACAGTCCCTTGCCCTTTTTATCTTCACAGATAGGTTAGGTTAACCGAGCACAACTATCCCAAGGTTACCCAGAAAACTTCCATGGCAGAGTGGGAATTTGAACCTGAGTTTGCTGGATCATGTTAGACACTCTTTACAACCCCCCAATATATCCTCTGAGCCTTCTATTAGTTCTCATATTTCTTAAGATTTTATTCCCTTTTCCGATCCTTTGAAAAAAAATATGTATTATATTATTTATAGTTCACCTTTCTCATGGGGACTCAAGGCGGACTACACAGAGTACGTCAATACAATCAATAGGATGGGACATCCAATTAACATTGTCATAGGATTTGAATTGTAGAAATCAGAACCAACCAGAAATCTAAAAACAGAGCTGAAGCAAAGCATAAGTATTAATGCAATGTGTTAATTGATGTAAGAATTAAATAGTAGGATCTTATGTATAGCAACAGGCTATAGGAGCTGTACATTGTAGTATAGACTACAGTCTCTAAATCTGTACCCAATTTACTTTCTAAAAACCATTATCTACAGTACAGCCTTATTACCTGTGTAACTCTGTTTAATTCAATATTGCATACTTTACTTTGCTTACCATCTCAGTTCAAGAAATATTCTGGTGCATTTGAAACCATTCTTTTTTGGTGGGGGGGGGGAGGGAAGGGAGGAGCTTTCTGGTGTCTTAGCTGGTGTCCAATTAAGTATTGTGCTGTGCAGCCAGTACTTTTCTGTACGTGTGTTTGTTGCCAAAAGGGATTATCAAATGGTTAAACAAGCAGAGGTATAATTCCTAGAAAGTCTGAGAAACTTGATTGGGCAATGAAAAAGGAGTGGGGGCTTCTTCCTGTCCCACCTCCTGTCCCTCTCTAGGGGAAAGTGCTTTTTGGCTGTTGCAGCAATCGCAGGTTGCAGATTCGCTCCAGAGGGTGTAATGCAGAGACTGGAAGAAGCCGGTGAGTTTTAAAGCAGAGGGAACTTGGATTTTTTGGACACAAAGGACAAAAGGAAGGCAAGAAAATCCATGGCCAGAGCAGGAGGCTTTGTAGACAGAACTTCTCTCTAAAGCTGAGGATGTCAGCAGTTACAGTGAGACTCTCCCTCCTTAGCAGGTCAGGAGCGTATAAAGATAACAATTGTCTTGGGAAATGGCGAAGGAGAGAGACTCTGGTATCTGAATGAATGTGTGGTGCTAGCCACAGGGGAAAGCAAGTGGTTGTCAAGTTGGGTTACCAATGACACTTAGCATTTATTTGAACCATGACACTTAGCAATTGACGCTTTCAGTGTTCAAAGTACTTTGCAGGTATACCGATACTGTCTATATAATGCCCTCTGTCAAGAAGCCAGATTTGAACCCCAGTCCTCCTTGGCTTACCTTCTGTTTTTCCTTAACTAACTATCTATCTGTCTGTCCGTCCGTCCGTCCGTCTATCTATCCATCCATCCGTCTATCTATCCATCTATCTATCCATCCATCCATAGACAAGTGTCTATCCATCCATCTATCTATTTGATTTCTAAACCACCCTCCCCCTAGGGGCTCAGGGGGACAACAATGATAAAACAACTTAAAAACATACCATAAAACTGATTCGCAATAATAAGATTCTCTGCTGTGTCTACTTCTAGCCCAGATGAGGAAAGCAACGGTTTTAAAACAGTGGCTTAACAAGAAGGGATTTTGACAGGGATGACAAATGTTGCACTTGCTAGAAACCTTTCTTCTGCTTAGCTGTTCAATGGTCCAGAAGCCTAGCTGGCTTCCTTTGTTCTCGGCTACTTTCTTGCCTGTATAATGTTTTGGCAAGGGGGTGGGGGGTAGCCATAAAGACGCTCAAGGCTCTGTTTAACCCAGTCTGCCAACATCTGTCAGAGGTCCTTACAAACTCTACTCAATGCTCATCCCTGCTATTTCAGCAGCAGGCCATTTTGGGAGCTAGAACAGTACAGTGGCTAAGAGAAGAGAAATCTCCTCTCTGCTGTCAACAGATAGTTCTAGGCATGCCACTGATATTTCAGCCTTCAGTTGTATTCAGGGTTATACAGTCATGTGCTTGAAAGGCGTTGCCTGTACATGACTAAGACCCACAAACTATTAACTAAGCTTTTGCCTATCTTTTCTTCTGTTTTACAGCTGGGGGAAAACTTTTATTAATACAAAGGAACATCTGGATACTTTCCATGCAGGTCCCCCCCTCTGATACTTCATAATCAAATTTGTCTATGGGTCTCCTGTTATATCCATTTCATGATTTCTTGTTTCTTCTAGCAGTCAATGTGCGAATGAATGAAAGAGAGGCAAATCAGCTGGTGAGACCAGAGAAAGTGGCATACAATGGGGAATCGTTGGAAGAGGACTTGTATCAGTGTCCTGGGACATCTGTAAACCAGCAGGTAACTCATCCTGGGGAAATATCAAGGAAAGCCCTTCTTTATGTGCAAGGATCAGATTGTGCAAGAAGCTTCCATGAGAGCTTTGCCCCCTTGAAATTCGATGTGGCAGACAAGTTGTACAAATGCTCTTTTTGTGGGGAAGATCTCAAGCAGCGATCCTACCTCATCAGGCATGAGAGGACCCACACAGGAGAAAAACCCTACAAATGTTCAGTTTGTGGGAAAAGCTTCAGCCAGAGATCTCACATAATTACACATGAGAGGACTCATACAGGAGAGAAACCATACAAGTGCTCAGATTGTGGGAAAAGCTTCAACCGCAGAGCAAACCTCATGGCCCATGAAAGGACCCACACAGGGGAGAAACCATATGAATGTTCAGATTGTGGCAAATGCTTCAGCCAGAGCTCATGGCTGATGGCACATAAAATAATCCACACTGGTGAGAAGCCCTACAAGTGCCAGGACTGTGGGAAGTGTTTCAATCACCGGTCAAGCCTCATTAAACATGAGCGGTCCCATTCAGAAGAGAGACCTTACACTTGCTCCAACTGTGGTAAGTCTTTCAATGAGAGTTCAAAGCTTATCAAGCATCAAAGAATTCACACAGGGGAAAAACCATACAAGTGTCCCTGGTGTGGAAAAAGCTTCTGCTTTAGGTCCAGCCTTAGTCAACATGAGAGAACACACACAGGGGAGAAGCCATATGAATGCTGCGACTGTGGTAAAAGGTTCAGGCAGAAGTCACACCTGATTAGACATGAGAGGATGCATACTGGTGAGAAACCGTACAATTGCTCGGACTGCCTGAAAACCTTTAGCCGGAGCTCAGCTCTCATTGAACACAAAAGGATCCACACAGGAGAGAAGCCATACAAGTGTTCATTCTGTGGGAAGAGTTTCAACCAACGCTCATACAGCATCATTCACGAGAGAAGCCACACAGGGGAGAAGCCGTATAAATGCTTAGACTGTGGAAAAAGTTTCAATCAGAGATCCCACCTTGGGATACATGAGAGGACCCATGCCACTGAAAAACCGTAATGTTCTCTGTCTTGTTGTGAAACTTTTGTCAGATGTGTGCTCTGAACTTTATTAGAATCTGACACAAGTGAGAAACAAGAGTTTTAGATCACAGTACATTCTATCATGACAATCTTATTCATTGAGCTTGTTGTATATCAATGACCATCCTGCGACATACTTCAGGTACTGCTACACAAAATCTGGCAATGCTGTTTATCAGGATTGGTATCTGTAAGCTGCAAGGAAATATAACATTATCCTGTGTGTCCTTGAAATCTATGCAGCAGTGGCACGAAATATAACATTATCCTGTGCGTCCTTGAAATCTATTCAGCAGTGGCACGAAGCAATGAAACTTTATATCACTATGCACTGAAAATGAATCTGGCTTCATAACAATGCAAGAATATGTCCACTCTCCCACATGGTTGCTGGTGGTCCCCGGCCCCTCTATGATGCGGCTGGCCTCCACTGGGGCCAGGGCCGTGCCTGGTGGAACAGCCTCCCTCCATCTGTCCGGGCCCTGCGGGACCTTGGTGAGTTCCGCAGGGCCTGTAAGACTGAGCTGTTCCACCGGGCTTTTGGGGGGCCGGCTGCTGAGGATGCCCCCTGTCTCCTACCCCCTTCCCCTTGTTTTCTGTTTGTTTAATTAAGTGGCCCATTTTAGTGGGGACCTTTTGGGTTCCCCTGGGGGGGGGGGGTGTTGGTTTTAGTTCTCGGATGCTGGGTGTATTGCTTTTATTGGCCTAAATAAGGAGACAGGGCTTGTATTACATTTGTACTGGTTTTAACCTTCCCCTGTCTGTATGTGTTTATTTGTACACCGCCCTGAGCCCTTTGGGGGAGGGCGGCATAAAAAACCAATAAAAAATAAATAAATGGCCAGTAGAACTTAAGAACTGCCATCTCAGTTAAAAGAGAGGATAATGTATCAAGGGAATTGGGGGGGTGTCTTGACATAACACACACAAGCCGGTTTTGTAACCCCAGCAGAACACTGACTTCTTCCAACTTTCCTCATATGGTGAGTCCCATTGAGAGGGAAAGATAAAATGATTGACATAAGCTTACCCAAAGGGCTCCAGGCTTCCTCAACTTTTGTCTGAGACGTTGACACTACACACTTAGTTTGTAGGCCCATGGTGAGCAGCTGCTTTTTAAATGGAACTGTATTTTCTGTCCTGCCTATCTCATTTTTATTCCTCCTGACTGTGAAGGAGCTCAGAGTATTGATGGTGTTCAGCCATTTACAGTTTATCCACACAATGACCTCATGAAATAGTTTAGGCCAGCAATCCCCAGTGGGGTGTGCATGGGTGTTATTGTATCCACCAATGTATTTTCTGGTGCCCATCTCCTTTCCCACAGCAAAGAGTCAATCCTAGATGTCTCATTGGAGCAGGAACAGCTTCAGAAGAGTCCTGGAGGCATGTCTGAAAGGAGTGCCCATTCACAACAGCTGCCTCCACCATGGCAGAGTGCTTAGCTTTAATTCCTCCTAACATTTTGAGAAGGGCCCTGTGTCAACAGACCACACTTGAACTCATACAATGAGGACAACCAGAGTTTCTGTTTGTTTCCTACCTGGGGGAAAGAACAAACTTAAAAGCTGCCCTTGTTTCAGGGCAGAACCTAGTGATAACAAACATGGTGCTGAGTTTGTTTCTCTACCTTAACATGTTATTGATTGATTGATTGATTGATTGATTGGGCTTTTATACTGCCCCATCCCCAAGGGCTCTGGGCGGTGTACAACATAAAATATAGGTAAAATAGATTACTAAAATCTTTAAAACAGCGGTAACAATAACACATATGGCAATGATAATAATAAGTCAGGTGAGGCACATTTATCGCCAACCCCATCTTTTCTTTAAAATTCTCCCCAGGAGAAAAGGGGGGGGGGGAGGGCGGCGAGCCACATTGGATGGTGGCCTAGATAAAAAGGCCGGTTATGATGATGGAAGCCTGTGTCTTGATACTGCCATGTTTATGCATTTAGTTCCCTCACACTGTTAAGATGCTACAAAAAGCAGCAGGAAAGAACATGCATTTTGATAGTATCTTATTTCCATAGTGAGGAGAGAAAAGTGAACACATGCACGGCAACTCCCATTTATTTACTATCGGGATTTGTTCTTTCCTTTGCTCATGCTCTAACAAACAGGTGCGTAGCTGATGGTGGGGTAGGAAGAGGGTTTCTAAGTTGAATCTTCCAGTTCTAGCCTATCAGTGGGTTGGAGATAAGTAGGGTATTGCCAACTTCAAGATGGGGCAGGCAATCGCATGGAATTATAATTGATCTTCATACTACAGGGATCGGCTCCACCAGAGAAAATGGCTATTTTGGATGATTGGCTGGGTGGATGTTGTACCACATCGAGGTCCCTCCTCCCGCAACCACACCATCCACAGGCTTCACCCCCAACATTTCCAGGAATTTCTCACCCCCTGTGGCCCCATTACAAAGAAGGTCAACCAATTATTTTCTCCCTCTCCTCACCTAGCTTCAATTCTTCCCAAATCAAACAAGGACTTGTTAAACTGAAGGGAATTTAAGTAAGCTTGTATTAATCTCAGAGGTGTATCTAGGACAGGGGTAGGGAACCTTTAACACTCAAAGAGCCATTTGGACCCGTTTTCCACGGGAAAAGAAAACACTTGGAGCCGCAAATAATTTTTGACATTTAAAATAAAGATAACGCTATATATATTGGGGCTTTTTTTACCTTTTACTCTCGCTCATTCTGAGAAAGCGATGGACGCGCTTCACCGCATTGCTCCTGCAGGGTGGGCAAGGATGCCAGCTGCCGCTCGGCCTCGCCGGTCACTGGGGAAGCGCCGCCCGCTCCAACGGGCGGCCGAGAGGGGAAGCTCACAGTCGCTCCAGCCGCATTATGGCGGGCAGTTGGTGCGTCAGCTCCTGCCACCTGCAGGGCAGGCAAGCGATGGTCGGGCGCTGCTCGCCTGTGGAGCCAGCAGAAAGTGCAAGAGCAGAAGAGCCGACGCGGCCTCTCAAGCTTCGCAGGTTCCTCACCCTGATCTAGGGAAAAATGTAGCAAAAATCGAGGAATTTCTGTCCCCACCCCACCCCATGTGGTGGTCATTTTACGTTCATAATGCCAAAACTACGTAATACCGTAATCATATTCAGAATTACCATGGATTTACTAGCGATTATGTTTTGACTCAGGTCAAATCTCAAAGCTTCCATCGACTTTAATTAGGAAAACGCCCCATACTCACAGATCTTAGCATAGATAGTGAAGGCGATCAAAAATGTTTTCAGCGAAATTATTTTATACACTTTAAAGGGATCTAATGAGCATTTTCAAAATGTTTTTATAAATGCTTCCTTTGATAGTTCTAATGGCATAAATGCTTACAACTTCAAAATGTAGCAGTCCCTCAGAAGCACCAAAGATAACTTCTCTTGTAATACTGAGAATTTGCAAGTAGCCTCTTTACAAAGATTTCTGTAAGATAAGTTTACAAACCTGTGTTAGGAGTCTTTAGGGTAGTGACATTGAGCCGAAACCTGCATTAATGAACATGTCAATGGCGTATTCTTGAATTAATAGACATGTGAAAATATGAAAAGTTTGGTGCCCATATCTTAAGGATCCCTCCACAACATATCTGTATTTACTGCACAATCCAGATACTACACTATAGAATCCATCTTTCAAGATCCTCTCTCCACCCTCAGAAAATTGAGATCACAGGATCTGCCGTTCCATCCAAACGGAAAGTGTGTCAGCTCACAGAATGAATTTTCTTTTGAGAACTCCATGACAATATTTGCTCCAAAGCACAGATGAAGGCTCTTACCTGTACCTTGCTACATCAGGGGGACCTTCCACAGTCTCTTGCTGATGCAAATCTGTCCATGAGGTCATCAAAGTCCATCTTCTCTGTCTCTTCTCTTTCCACACATAGCAGAGCAAGATCATGGTATCTCTTTGCTGATCCATAATTGAGCTTCTCAGATATGGGAAGTATCAATTCTAATTTACTGGAATAAGTTCAACTCACAGCTGGCGATGGAAACTGCAATGGTTAGCAGTATCTGGATAGCAACAGTGAGATTGAAGAAGGCGGACTCATCTCCAAACTGAACAATGAATTCAAGAAGCTGCTCAGGACTAGATATCCGCACCTCATCTTGCCCTGACAGTAGCATTCTGCAGTCCAAAATATCATGATAGAGCTTCTGCCCATCAATATCACTGCTGTAGAAATTGCCCAAATTGACACACTTCTCCTGTAGGTCTTGGATGTCAGTGCCATAACACAGTTTCTCGATGTCAAGGAGGAATCCAAACTTGGTATCAATGTTGTGCAAACGAGTGAAACTTTCGTTTATCTCTCTGTGAAGATGATCAAGTACTGCCTTCATACTTCTTTCCATTTCCTTGATTTCTGTTAACCCTGCCTCTCTTGCTTTCACAAGAGGCATTGTTTTTCTATATCTCCTAAAACATTCAAATTCAACATTAAATTTCTGGCACAGACTAATGCCATCATCAATTGATTCACTAACCAAAATGTCTCTGTTAGCATCAAAATGATATTGGAGCGATCTTAGATCTTGGGCAGCATAGTGAAAGTTCATCCTGGGATTTCGTAGCCTCCTTTGAACAAGGTCAATGCGACCAAGTACCTTGTCCCAAAATCCTACATAACTCAGAAAGTCATAACTCAACAGGCAACTGACCAGCACCTTCGCTTCACGCCTTGACGCATCAGTCTCTTCTCTATCATCTTCCATGTTCTGGAGAAGTTCGATTATATCCTCAAGATGCATTCGGAGAGGTTTCACAGCTTCTGCCTTTGCACTCCACCTGGTTTCGGATTGTGACTCGAGACTCAAAGGCACAGCCTCTTGGAGTTTTGCCCAGTGCTTGTCTGAATTTGCAAAAAACGCAAACAGAGCATCTAAGTCTGCAAAAAATGTGCCCATCTTTGGTTCTTGAGAGGATGCATGAACACCCACCAAGTTGAGTGAGTGATTGTCACAATTTACGAACAAAGCCAGGTGGTTTTTTCAGTTATTCCCTGATGTACATCACTTCTGAGTCCAGCCATTACAGCAGTGTTGTCAGCACTGTAATCGACAATCCTTCAGGATCCAGTTTGTCCCTCCTCCAGCTGTCCCAAGATTTCCGTCAAGCTCTCTGCATCTTCTATTGCGGATCCAGATGAAACCAAGAAAGGACTCTCTAACACAGACTTTTCTGCTCTCAGCATCAATGTCCACGTACCTAACAACTTCTGACATCAGGTCATGATGTGCCAGATCAGGAGTTGAATCAAACATGATGCCATAGTACTTGGCAGAACGAATCTTTCTCAGTATATTCTGACGAACTACAGAAGCCATGAGGTGGATGAACTCATTTTGGATACCCGGTGAAAGGTAAGATTCTGAGCATGCATGACTTTGGATGTTAACAAGATGCTGTTTCATGACAGGGTCATGGTGAGCCAGGAGCTTAACGAACTCCAGGAAATTTCCTACATTGGATTCATAATCCAGTTGAAATGACTCTGTGGCTCCTGACATAAGGCAAGTTCTGGATCACAAGGGTTTTACACAGTCTAGACTCCTCGGCCAAATACCACGCCACTTCTGCCTCTCCTTCTCAATCGGTGTCTGTAGGTCAGTATCAATTATTTCTCTGCTCATGGCCAAATTTTTCTCCATTTCTTTCCACTGGGTAAAGCACTCCCGATGATTGCGCCCGTTTTCATGGCTAGTAATCCTGTCATATTTTTTCCACTGGCCAAACCCGGATTCCCTCTCCAATGCGGACTGAACTTCTGATCTTGAAAACAGAAGGCAGAAACAGAAGGCTGTCCTTTTGGAGGGTGAATACATGAGCCATGAGCGCGTCACCTCCTTACCCTGACCATCTCCCAATCTCACTTTGAACCACCTTTTGGACATTCGACGATTTTGGGGTGGTGTGGGTTTGAAAGGCCCCTCGCTATTCTGAAAATACCTGGATCCCATCTGAACCATTTGTGTTCTCAACGCATCAGAAATACGTGGTCTTTGGGTTACCTTATTGAACGGCAGAAGCCCCACATCATGCTTTAGGATGACTTCTGGCATGGCTGACAAACACTCCTCGACACCCTCCGGCTCACCAGGTTCAGATGTGTCAACAGTTTCTGTCTCCTCAGGTAAAATTTCTTCATCTTCCTCCATCTCAACACTCTCTGATGTAGCCTGAGACTGGTTTGAAGGAGCTGATAGGGGCTTCTTAAAGAAGATAAAGATGAGTTGCCTTGGTTTCGTTGCCTCCTCCGCTGTCAACTTTAGTCTCTTCTGTTCTTGTGCTTCACTCTCATTTTTCTTTTGTTGACTGTGCTCCATTTGGCTTGATTCCATTGCCTCCTCCGCTGCCAAGTTTTGTCTCTTCCGTCCTTTCTTTGCCTCCTCCACTGCCAACTTTAGTCTCGTCTGTCCTGCTACTCCACTCTCCTTTTCTTGTCTGAGCTCCATATGGCTTGATTTCTTTGCCTCCTCTGCTGCCAACTTTAGTCTCTTTCGTCGTGCTGCTCCACTCTCCCTTTTCTTTGGTTGTCTGTGCTCCATTGTGGTAGCCTCACACACCAACTGCTTTTCACCTGTGAGAATGAAGGATATTTTACATCTCCATCAAACTTGCCAATGCAGGAGAACGCTGTGAACTATAGAGAGGCAGGCAGCACAAACATGGTAGAGAGGTTGACGGAACACTGTAGTGTGATCCCTAACAAATTATATGCTTTAAATGCACATGCAACAGGAAGACAGTGTTGAAATGCGGGCATGTGTGGAAGTGCACAAGCTAATCTGGTTCACCAGATAAGCCTCCTTAAAACAGAATCTTACTGAAACACAGACCAGAGCAATTGGCTGCAACAGACCCAGGATTTATATCTGCAGGCAAATTGGAAACACAGTGAAATATTAATAAGCATTCAGTCCAGGTGCTAGGGAGCAACAGCCGCGGAAGGCCATTGCTTTCACCTCCTGCATGTGAGCTCCCAAAGGCACCTGGTGGGCCACTGCGAATAGCAGAGAGCTGGACTAGATGGACTCTGGTCTGATCCAGCTGGCTTGTTCTTATGTTCTTTTGTTCTTAGATGCACATGCAACAAGAAGAAAGTCTTCTAAGAAGAAGGCATAATATTGTTCTTCTGAAATATTGTTCTCAGTCCCTGGGGACCAAACCTTTCATACAAAGCAGTGAGTAATACTGGTATATGCGCAGAGCATTTCTCTAGAGCTTTCTGGCCATGCCATACTAAAACTTTTCCAAACCCACTTTCTAAGTGCTCATCTTATCTGGGTTGCTAGGCTGCTCAACCACGCTCCATAGTAACAGACTTGAAACATTTAACAAGCCATAATATTGTATTGTCAAGTTTTCACAGTTTGATTGACAGGTTAGGCCAAGGATAGCTTAAGAACATTTCGCTGAGTCTAGGCTGAGGCATCTTCAGAGGATCTAAGAGGATCCTCTGAAGATGCCAGCCACAGATGGTATAAACGCCAGGAGAGAATGCTGCTAGAACACGGCCATACAGCCCGGAAACCACACAGCACCCAAGCCATAATATTGTTCTTCTAAAATAGCAGACCATGGACCACAATATCATACCACATCTTCCCTCTAATATTTCAGGTCCACTTTTTAAATATATCTATGCACTTAGTTGCTTAAGCTTCCTCCTAGAGGACACTGTCTACCTGAAATGCTGTGGTCAGCCTATCTCTGTGTGCAGCCGCTGCTGCTCACTCCTACTTTGCCTCAGCCTTCCTCTTTGTATGCATCACAATCACTGAGGATTCACACCAAATTTCCCATGGTGCGATTCAGGCTGGGCCCCTGTGTCTTCAGATCGCCTCTTGGCCTTCCTAAGACACTGAAGCTAATGGGTGCATGTGCACCATGCATGTAGTGATTTCCAAGTGTTTGAAGTCTTCCAAATATGTGCCCCAGGGGCACCTGCAAGCTGCAGCCACCAGCACGGTTACACCAAGTCTGTCTTGAAGTCAGTGTATGGACCTGGGAGGAGGAGGAGGGGTATGGGGGTGATTTTCCGCCCTCCATGTGACTAAATGGCCATAGCCTGGGGATATTTGAGCCCATATGTCCCCCTGGGTGGTGCGTCCCTTGATAACTCTTTCCCTGGCTGCAAGCCTAAGGGAAAGACACTGTGATCCATACTCTTATTAGTTCATCAATAACAAACCTCTAATAGCTTCACTATGTGAATTGTGCCTTAAATCCCTGTGAGAAAGGTGGATTGTAAATAAACAAAAGCAGCCAAACTCGACTCCCACCTGATTGGACATCCAACACAGTCCCTGTCTCCTCAGCATGGAAGTCTGAGACTGATGGCTCCTCTTCTGGCTCTACCTTTACAACAGGAAATCCTAAACAGGAAAGAAAGAGGAGAAGGTCAAGCAAAGTGAACATTGAATGTGTAGCTCCTACTCACTCCAGCAGAGGGTTTTTGAAGAGCATAAGGTAATTCAAGACTGCATCTTTCTGACCCTGTTTCAGAAATTCATTCACATTTGTTGCCTGCTAAAGCACTGCTATCTATTGGGAAGTGTTCAGCAACACTCCTGAGAAATTCCCAATTTCAAGTTTTTCTAGAATTCCAGACAGCTCTCATCCCATTTGACTGTCCATCTCTGATCACTTCTTAGAAACCTGGCTGCTGGCTGTGGAAAGAAGAACATCAGAAGAGCATGAAGAAGTCCTCCTGGACTCTCCACTTAGAGGGACTAGTTGGCCCAAACCAGAGGATGTAGTATAGAGGGAGGGCCAATGGTATCCAGCCCATGATTTGGGACATTCAGGTGGATCACATACTTGGAGAGCCGCAGGTTGCAGACCCCTGAACTATGGGGAAGAAGAGAGGGAAATGTACATGCTTCATCTCTTTTCTCTAGTGGAGCTTCAGGTACCTGGGGGTGGGGGTGGATAGATTTCTGATTGGGGAAATGATACAGGGGAAAAGAAGAACTCTGCCACCTTCCTCAGCACTTCTCCGGAGAGCGAGCAAGGTCTGGTGGTTAAGAGCAGGTGCACTCTAATCTGGAGACCTGGGTTTAATTCCCCGCTCTGGCACTTGAGCTGTGGAGGCTTATCCGGTGAACCAGATTAGTTTGTGCACTACAACACATGCCAGCTGGGTGACCTTGGGCTAGTTACAGTTCTTCGGAGCCCCACTCACTCACAGGGTGTCTGTTGAGGGGAGAGGAAGGGAAAGGAGATTGTACGCCCCTTTGAGTCTCCTAACAGGAGAGAAAGGGGGGATATACTCTGAAGGTCTAGAGTCAACTAATGAACGATAATATCACCAGTGAAGACACTAATGTCGCAGCAAGAATGAGGGAGGGTGTGTGGGGAAAAAGAGGGGTATTCTAGCTCCCAGGGGGATTGGTCAGGCTGAAACCTAGCAGTGCTGCCAGTGCTCTATCAGTTGCAGAGAAGCAGCTCACAGTGCCAAGGGAAATGTCTGGTGTGCCACTGTTCAGTAGATGGACAGAGAGATTCCCATTTGTGTCACTGATCATTATTCAGGACAAAAGTGAAACGATGAGCAGTATAAATCCATATTGTTCATGAAATACAAAATCCAGAAACACCATGCTGGCTCCAATATATAAAAAGATATTAAACCTATATAAAATCAACATCTTCACTGAAAAATATTGAGAGTTGGGGGCATTTAGAAGAAGAAGAAGAAGAGTTTGGATTTATATCCCCCCTTCTCTCCTGCAGGAGACTCAAAGGGGCTTACAATGTCCTTGCCCTTCCCCCCTCACAACAAACACCCTGTGAATTAGGTGGGGCTGAGAGAGCTCTGAGAAGCTGTGACTAGCCCAAGGTCACCCAGCTGGCATTTGTGGGAGTGCACAGGCTAATCTGAATTCCCCAGATAAGCCTCCACAGCTCAGGCGGCAGAGCTGGGAATCAAACCCAGTTCCTCCAGATTAGATACATGAGCTCTTAACCTCCTACGCCACTGCTGCTCCCAAAAAGTTAGCAAACCTCTAATATATACTTCATTCTTACTCAGATAACTTCTTTACCTAAACAGGCAGCTGGGACGTTCTTGTTTTCTTCCACAGCCTGATGATCCCATGAGTCTTCCTCAACTTTCACTTTTGTCATCCCTTCAGGGAACTCTGATCAGGAGAAAAAGATATTGATGGTGACGGATTAGGCTATTAAAAGGTTAATTAGCAAAGGTGCAGTTAGCCAGGACAAGAGTACCCCAGAGATAACCAGAGTTCAACCTGATTGGCTGGGCTGTAATGCTGTAGCTTCGCACCCTGTTGGCTGCTACATAAGCAGGAAGAAGCCTGTCAGAGAGGAGAGAGGGAATTGAAAGTCTTGAAAGCAGACCGAAAGTCAGTGTGACAAAAAGAGATTTCTGTCACTTCCTTAGAGTCAGTCTGAAATCTTGTCTAGTGGCAGTGAGGCCAGTGAGAGATAGAGAGAGGAAGGTTAGGTGGCCAGATTCCACTCAGTGATCTCTGAGAGACTGAGAAGAAGGATCAGTGAATGCCACAGGCCTAAGTTGGTGGAAAACAAAAGGGAAACCTATGATATGGAGACCCTCCTAAGCCAGTAAAATCCCTTTGGAGATAAGGGTGGGTATATAAAGAGTGGGTTCTGGACTGTGTGTGCAAAGTTTACCCCAAAGTCTCTACTGAAAAGCCATTCTTACTGAAATTGCTTGCTCTGTAACCATTAAGTAGTAACTGCCTAAAGTAATGCTTATGTGCCTCTCTGAACTATCATCCTGAGAAGTCTGTTAAATAAAAATCCAGTTTGTGTTTAAACTTTCAAGAGCCTCTCTATACATTCAAATTGGTCCAGTTTCTGGTGGTAGCTTTATATCTATAGTGTTCCCTGACAGGATTTCTGTTTAAAGCCCTGTGTGTGTGTGAGTTGAGGAGAGCACCATAAGCCAACAAAGTCAGCTACCCAAGTATCCACCTTCAGGAATGGGCTTCACTCCCTTTTTGGGGCCGGTGTCTTCCGTCATGGAGTGGGTGCTGTTACAGGGGCATTTAAGCCAAAAAGTTAGCATACCTTTAATATATACTTCATTCTTACTCAGATAATTTCTTTACCTGAACAGGCAGTTGGAACAGTCTTGTTTTCTTCCACAGCCTGATAATCCCACGATTCTTCCTCATCTTTCACTTCTGTCATCCCTTCAGGTAACTCATTGGAAACACCTGCAGGGGGTAGGGTTTGGCAGTTACAAGAGGAGTTCCTAACTTGATTGATGCTATGTTTATTGATTATTATTTTTGCTTGATGTTATGATTACTGATGTTTGGTATTATACTGTTGTTGTTCACCACCCTGAGCCCTTCGGGGGAGGGCAGTATACAAATCGAATAATACAATTCAATACATACAATACAACTCTGATCAGGAGAAAAAGATATTGATGGTACTGTGAGGTTTGGATCGATACTGTGAGAGATTGTGCTGCCAAGCAATCGTTGATTTTTTCCCCTCCCTTCTTCCAAAGACCTCTGGACTTTGCGTCATGCTCTAATCATAACATCACTCTACCAGTCATGGCTCTTCCCTTTTGGCTGAGAAGGAGAAACTGGCCCAAGACCACCAAATGAGAGAAGAAACCCTGATCTCTATAAGAGGGAGGGAGGACCCCACCTAGATACAGTTAGGGATTCATCAAGCCCCTGCCAGCATGGCCAATTGGCCATGCTGGCAGGGGCTGATGGGAATTGTAGTCCATAACATCTGGAGTGCCAAAGGTTCGCCACCACGGTCCTAGCGTCATGCTCTAATCATAACATCACTCTACCAGTCAGAGTAAGAAGTACTATGTTAGATGGGCCAATGTTATCAGTTGGCAAAAAGGATCTTTGTATTCTATCATCCCTCATTTGCCATCATGAGAGGACCTGCATGGGGCTATACTCCTCACATCCCCTCAAGGCCTAGAAGAATCAGTCACACTGAGGATCAAACCACCGAGGATGAGTCTTATTAAGCCCTTGTACATCTATTGATGTGTCCCATGCTTGGCTTGTTTTGTATGTGGACCTTCCACATACAAATACGATTTCCAGAATTCCAATATCTGATTAGCAGAGTGAACATCACGTCGGAACATTTAGTTCTAGATTCTTGAGTAAAACATGGGGTTTTTATTAACCCAGACTGATAAGAAGCTCTGAATAACTTCTCAGCACCTTCTGACTTAATTCAGCACATTCCCACACCTGAGTGAGTATATCATATTGCTGTGCATGGGGGCAGTAACTCTGGCACGCGGTTTAACTAGTGAACAATAATATCACCAGTGAAGTTACTGATGTTGCAGCAAGGATGAGGGAGGGTGTGTGGGGGGAAAGAGGGTTATTTTAGCTCCCAGGGGGATTGGTCAGGCTGAAATCCAGCAGTGCTGCCAGATAGGCCTTTGTGGCCTTATCAGTTGCAGAGAAGCAACCCAAAGTGCCAAGGAAGATGTCTGGTGTGCCACTGTCCAGTAAATAGGTGGAGAGATTCCCATTTGTGTCACTGATCATTATTCAGGAAAAAAGTGAAACAATGAACATTATAAATCCATATTGCTCAAGAAATACAAAATCTGGAAATACCATGCTGGCTCCAATATATAAAAAGATATTAAACCGATAGATATTTGGGGGGCGGGGGAGCGCATTTAAGCCAAAAAGTTAGCATATCTCTAATATATACTTCACTCTTACTCAGATAATTTCTTTACCTGAACAGGTACTTGGGAAGATGTTGTTTTCTTCCACAGCCTGATGATCCCACGATTCTTCCTCATCTTTCACTTCTGTCATCCCTTCAGGGAACTCTGATCAGGAGAAAAAGATACTGATGGTACTATGAGGTTTGAATGGATACTGTGAGAAATTGTGCTGCCAAGCAACAGTCTGCTGATTTCTCTAAAAATTTCAATGATTTTCTCCCTCCCTTCTTCCAAATACCTCTGGACAGCACATCACGGCTCTTCCTTTTGGCAGAGAAGGAGAAACTGGCCCAAGACCACCAAATGAGAGAAGATCTGAGCCCCGATCTCCTAGAGTCATGTTGTAATCATAACATTACTTTACCAGTCAGAGTAAGAAGTACTACGTAAGATGGGCCAATGTTCTCAATTGGCAAAAAGTATCTTTATATTTAATGATCCCTCATTTGACATCATCAGAGGACCTGCAGGGGGCTATGCTCCTCACATCCCCTCAAGGTCTAGAAAAGTCAGTCATGCTGAGGATCGCACCACCGAGGACGGGTCTTATAAAGCCCTTATAGATCTATAGATGTATATCACTTTGGCATTTGCCTTGTTTCGTATGTGGACCTTTTAGCAACCATGCTGGTAAAAGCAAGATAAAAAATGCTATAATTATCACTTCAGAATAAGAGCAAAAAGATTGGCTGTGATACATTCTTCCGGGGTGCAAGTACAGGAAAATACAATTTCCAGAATTTCCAGTATCTGATTAGCTGAGCAAAAATCACCTCAGAACATTTAGTTCTAGATTCTTGACTAAAACATGGGGCTTTTATTAACCAGGACTGACAAGAAACTCTGAATAAATTCTCTGCACTTCCTGACTAAATTCAGCACATTCCCGCACCTGAGTAAGCATCAGGGAAGGCCTTGGTTTCCTCACAGCCCTGGTGATTCGATTTCCAGGGATCATCATTTTCTTTCTCCAACTTTACAGATCAAAGTAACACTGTCATACCTCAAATATACACTTATTTCTTAGATAATTTCTTTACCTGAACAGGCCCTTGGGACGGCCATGTTTTCTTCCACAACCTGATGATCCCACGATTCTTCCTGATCTTTCACTTCTGTCATCCCTTCGGGGAACTCTGATCAGGAGAAAAATACAAGAGATATTGATGGTACTATGAGGTTGGATGGATACTATGAGAGATTGTGCTGCCAAAGAAGGGCTATATCAACTGAAAAACATAAGAGGAGATAGTCAAGTTTCATATTCTAATGATTGCAGATAATTACACTGCATGCTGACTAGTTTTTGGTCAAATCCCAGAGTGTATCCTTGTTTAGGCCGTGTGGTGTCAAAATTAACTTTCCGTTCACACACACCCAGAACACAGTCATGCCCCTTATTTCATATCTTCCAGTGTATTCTTCCCCTCATGCATTTCTTTTAATGTTCTCTTCCCCTTCCCACAACAAAGACCTGGTGAGGTAGGTGGGGTGGAGAGAGTTTGGAGAGAACTGAGACTACCCTAAGGTCACCCAGCAGGGTTCATATGGCGAGCTGAGGAAACAAACCCATTTCACCAGATTCAAGCCTGCTGCTAATGTGGAAGAGAGCGAAATCAAATGTGGTTATCCAGATTAGAATCCACGACTCTTAATCACTACACCTTGGCAACCATCACTCACCTGAGTGAACATCAGGGACTGCTTGGGTGTCCTCCAATCTCTGGAAACTTGGAATACTTGGTTTTTTCCTTTGTTCCATTTTCATCATTACATCAAGAGTCTATGTTCAGGATGGTAATGGAGGAAACAGCCAGAAGAGTTATTTTGATCTCCTAGGCTACAAACACATGTTTTTGTCCAGTTCCTCAAATTATGCCCACAAATTGTTTGGCTTTGGCATGAAATATTTCTGTGCCCTCCTCCAAGATGTATTTTGACAGGCTTTCTTTTTTCTCCAATTTTGCTTAATCAGAGATCCAGGGCTCTTTCTCTTGAGGAAACCAGAAGAATCAAATCCAGTTCACAGCTTGAAAAATCTGGTAAACAAAAGACACAGATGCAAGCAGACAGAATTTAGGACCCAACATAGCCATTCTGCACAAACAAGATTCATGAAATCAAATCCAGAATCAATACAAAAACGGGGCAGTTAAGTTTTGAGGGCTGGTTTCTAGCTGGTGAATTCATACAAGCTACTAAATCTCAGAACTTTTTGAAGCACCATCAATGCCAATCAGTCAAAGTTCAACTACCTACATTCATACAGAAAAATAAAAAAGAACACAGAAATGCATATAAATATTCAGTATGGCTCAAATATAAGATGCTGGCTGGATATTTGTTTAAAAAATTAATAGTCATAATAAAATAAGCTGAGCAGGTGAGAAATTACAGGGGGAAGGAACAATCCCCCCTCCAGATTTTATGAGCTTTCAGAGACCGCAAGTTGGCCGTTTCCCCCCTTTGACCTGATCTAAGTTACTCTCAACATTTGATGCCTTCTGGAGCCTAGTCAGTCTTCACCAGGTAGCACTTTGGGAGGTTCCTTTTTGAAAAGGAGGAGGGACTTCCTTTTTCGACCTGACTGATCATATTTTTTGCATGACTGGGAAACCACCAAATAGATGGAGATCCATAGTTTGCCTGTGGATCTCCTGACCTTGTTGCTTTTCCAACAAGCACAATAGCTCACTGTTTTGCCAGTATATATAGCTAGGGTTGCCAGCTCTGAGTTGGGGAATTCCTAGAGATTACTGTGGTGGAGAAGAGACTTCAGTCTTACTGTACTTTCAAAGTCACCAAAGTTGCCATAAACTGTACCCTCCAAATTCACCTCCAAAGAGGTCTATGTCATGGCAAGATCATTTTTTAATTCTGGAAGATCTCCAGGCCCCACCTAGAGACTGGTGATCTCAGCTAGCAAGAAACCAGTACTTCCCACCTTTATTTCAGCCCATAATTCAGAGAACCCTCCATTATCACGAAATCGGATCCTAAATTTTCACCTTACAGTCACGACCTTCAGCAAGTAGCCTTGAACCGAGTTGAGAACTGGATTCATAACTCCAGTGAACAACAGTCTTTCAGTCTCAGCCCATCTGCAACAGAGGGGGATAAGAAACACTAGCGCTCCGTACCTACTACTATTATAAAAGAAACTAAAGAGTTTTCACCTTTAAGCCAGAATGAGAATTCGTGGGGAAAGCACAAAGAAATGGAAAAAATGATCAGAGAAAAAGTACAAAACGAGTGAAATGCAGTGAGCCCTAAAACGAATCGTGCGTGGGAATGGACTACATGCTTGACCCCAAAAAGCATCTTTGGGGGCTTTCCTGAGCCAGGGTCACCTCCCGCCCCAGTTTGAAATCCTCACCAAGGATCCTCCAGGAAGCCAGATCTGCTGCCCCTTCTCTCGACCAATTGATCCCTCCTTTGCAGCTGCTTCTCAGTCCTCATGGGATCCTCTCAGTCGCCATCATGATTTCCAAAAAGGGGTTCTTCTTTAAAAGAAAGGGAATGGAGTTACGGGGTCCCCGACCCCTTTCTCACGTGGTAGCTAAAGAGGGTTTGCTTTTTGTTTTTCGCTTCCCACCATGTGATGGAGGAAAGAGCCCTTTGCAAGGCAAAGCAAGGCAAGGGAAACCCTTCCGCGCCGCTCCCTGAGCTCATGGATGCACGCGGGGTGGATGTGATCGGCTACCGATTGCTTCGGGCTGCCTCCTGGGAGCTAGAGGGAAGCAGCTAAAAGCGCATAGTAGGTTTTTTCCCACTCCAACCTTATCGCGGGTTTACTCAGGAGTAAGCCCTATTACTTGTAAGGGACGGTCCCTCCCTCCCCCCAAAAAATGCACCACGGCTCTATCTTATGCATACTTATTTGGCATTTGAGAGGGTGTGGAGAAAAGCCCTAGGTCAGTGGTAGACCATGTGCTCTGCATGATACAAGGGCTCGGGTTCAAGACCAGCGTTGTCCACAAGCCTGGAGAAAAACGTGCTACAGCTTTAATCTGAAGAGCGTCAATGGGAAGCTGAAGCATTCATTCATTCATTCATTCATTCATTCATTCATTCATTCATTCATTCATTCAAACTTCTATGCTCCATAGGGCTCAGAGCGGCTTAAGTTTAAGATGAAAATAAAATATATTAAAATAAAATACATTAAAATACAGTACATTTTGCTGTATTGTACACTGGGGAAGGGGAGAAACCTTGGTGTAAAATTGGAGAACGGGCCAGAGCTGCACTGCACTGCCATTTTCTTAATTCTAGTCAAAAGTTTGCAAGAAGCACATCCTGGCGGCTTAAGATACCAGAAACAGGGAACCCCCACTCTTCTGCCTGAAGCCATGCTGAGCTCTCTCAGGGTTGCCAGCTACCCATCCCCAGCAAGGGTTTGCCTGCTAAGTCATTCATTTGCCTGCCAATGATCTTTGGTACAGGACAGGGTGACTGTGGTGGGATACTGTGACGTACATATGCGAATCAGGTTGTAAAAAATAGCCAACTAGCATTGACTTTACAAATTGTAGACTCGCTTTGGGTACAGGGTCAGGAGTCTGGTGCGCCCCAGAGAGGCCAGAGAGTGAGAGAGATATTATTTAAGATGCAGCAGAAATAAACAGGTCACTGAACCAAAGTTAGGAGTGATGATATATTCATAGTTCAGAGGTTATTTAGAGATACAAATGCCAATCTTCTTTACCTCATTTATTCCATCACATCAGCACAACCTTTTACATGATGTTACAGGTTGACCTCACATCAGATAATGTCATATAATCCTGTGATCACTAAGAGGTGGGGTTTTGGCATTTGGGGAAGAGATTTTAGTATTATAATGAGGCTCAGAGCAATCTTAGGCCCACATTCCAACCTTCCTTTCCTGATGGCCATATAACAATGAAGTTAGCTGTAACTGGTACCCTTATCTTCAGATGTGTAAGAAGAAGCAAATTCATTGGTTCTGGTGGGTTTTCCGGGCTGCATGGCCGTGGTCTGGTGGATCTTGTTCCTAATGTTTCGCCTGCATCTGTGGCTGGCATTTTCAGAGGTGTATCACAGAGGGAAGTCTGTTACACACCGGCATCTTCGGAGGTGTTTCAGAGGTGTATCACAGAGAGAAGTCTGTTACACACTGTGTCCAGACTTCCCTCTATGATACACCTCTGAAGATGCCAGCCACAGCCCGGAAAACCCACCAGAAGCAGTTGAATCCGGCCATGAAAGCCTTTGACAATACAGCAAATTAATGGTCTACCAAGAATGCCTAGTGCCTCCACAAGGTCTTTGAAGACTCAGAGAACCAACCCTGCCTTCCTTTTAAGCTATGTCCTGGTATCTGGGCACAAGGAGTGATAATTCACACTTTGGGATATTTCATTAACAGGCAATGGGTTAGGGTTAGGAAGTGAGTGTTCTCTAGCTATTGAAATAACACACACAGTCCACAGGAGATCGCTGTGAGGTTAACTGGCTTCAGTAAAGATTCTGGGAAAATTGCATTCTAGTCCTGTCAGCTAAGTTAATGAAAACCTAAACTATGGCCCCTTCCGCACACTCAAAATAATGCATTTTCAAACCACTTTCACAACTGTTTGCATGTGGATTTTGCTATTCCGCACAGCTTCAAAGAGCGCTGAAAGCAGTTTGAAAGTGCATTATTCTGCATGTGCGGAATGAGCCTATGACAACTTTGTTTTGCTAGACAGAATGCAATCAAGTTTCCTTACAGCCTTTTTTAATGCCCCTAAGTGTACCGCTAATGTGGTTGTCAAACAGGAGGCCAGGCTCCTGAAAGTAGAAACCAGGGCCTGGCTGATTATCCTTGACTATTGGCTGAAATTACATCTCTCCCCCACCCCCTTCCCTTCTTTCTCTCTGCTGATTCACAGCCCAACCAGATTTTGAGGGCAATCAATAAACTTCTCTCTATTGGCCTTGACACTCCAGGTCACATATATCCTTAGGCTGTCCCATAGGCACATGCAAGGAGGGGTCAAGAGGTTGTCAGCTGTGCTAAACTGATACAGTCAGCAACTAGAAAGGAAATTGCCCAAAAGAATGCAAGGGCAGTAATAAAACATAAGCCCTTTCAAAATCCTCACAGGGTCCCAGCTAGGGATCTAAGATTTTCCTGTTATCAGAGAATTGGGTTTCATGAGTTGTGTTTTATTTTTTGTTTCAGAATAGATTGTATTTGTATTAGGTCTTGTAAGTTTGGATGACTATGTTACTGTTATGATGCTATGAAGAAAAGCTTCTTTGTTTTACTTCAAATACTTAACTACTGATAATGCTGCAGAGAGTGGAAGTTGGAAAACCGTGATCAAGAATGATGTGTTACATTCAAGGCTAGAAGAACAAAACGGTTGCATATCAAAGATCTGCTATGTGTGTTAAAACTCCCATAGTGGCCCATTATTCAAGGAAGGATGGGCGGAGGAAGGGGGTGATTAGGTGAAGATAACAACAGATGTTTAGCCTAAAGTGTTGTTGTAAGGTGAGGAAGAAGTGCCAGCATGGTGATGTATGTATCTTGATTGTTTTAGTCAGTGGTGGGATCCAAAAAATTTAGTAACAGGTTCCCATGGTGGTGGGATTCAAACAGTGGCGTAGGGCGGGCGGGGCACGACGGGGGTGTGGCCAGGCATTCCAGGAGCGGGGCATTGCTGGGTGGGACTGTGGCAAGGACGCAGCCGCTGCGCCGGTCCTTGGGCAGGAAATGAATGCACGCAGGCACAGGCTGCCACGCACGCTGGTGCACCTCCTGCTAGACTGCTTCAAGTTCTGCACGCTACTGCTGAGGAGCGGAGCAGGGGCGTAACTAAGGCAAACTCACGTGGCAAAATCACCAATTAATAACCCCCTCTCGGCACACACAAATAATTAGTAACCTACTCTCGGGAACCTGTGAGAACCTGCTGGATCCCACCTCTGGTTTTAGTATGCATTTTGTAACATTCCTTTCCCATTGAAAAGTCTATAGAACATAAGAACAAGCCAGCTGGATCAGACCAGAGTCCATCTAGTCCAGCTCTCTGCTACTCGCAGTGGCCCACCAGGTGCCTTTGGTAGCTCACATGCAAGATGTGAGAGCAATGGCTTTCTGCGGCTTTTGCTCCTGAGCACCTGGTCTGCTAAGGCATTTGCAATCTCAGATCAAAGAGGATCAAGATTGGTAGAAAGAGACACCCCAAACATACTGGGGTCCCACTCCTCCTGTGCGGTTGGGCCCTTATTGGTCAGAATAAAATTACTGGTACTTTTATTTTATCCTGCCTCTTGCCTCCTCCTGCGGTCTCCGAACCCTCTCATCTGCCCCACCTTTCTGAGGTAAAATTCAATGTAACAGGAACATTACTCAGTGTACATATAAAGAAAAATCAAGTTTACATTATATATGTGTTCACTGTAACTTGTAAACAGGCTACAGGTATCAGGACTAGATGCAATTGGAGGCAGAACTCCAGGAGCAAAGGGGCCCAGCAGCATCAGCTGCAAAGAATAAAGGGATGGAGCAACCCACAAAGAAATTTGGGGAGGAGCATTTTGTGGAAGTTGGAGCTGATATGTTTACAGGATGTCTGGGTCTAGGGAGAGCCAAGGTTTTATTCATTTGTGGCTTCAGCAATGGGATGGCTGCTGCTGAAGCCCCCAAAATAAATGAGACTAGTGTGACCCTGCCCCCCCCTCTCTTAAAAGTCTTCTATCCTGTGTAGCCTCCCAGTGTCAATTAAGTGGGATTGGGAAAAACAAATGGGTTCTAAATCAACTCAACCTGAACTGCCCCTAGAAGCTAAGATGAATCAACTGAGGCTGTGGGATTTGGGTCACATGAGGAGACCAGAGTCACTGAAAAAGATAATGGTAGGAAAAGTTGAAGGCAGGAGGAAAAGAGGAAGACACAGCATGAGATGGATTGATTCTATCAAGGAAGTCACAGCCTTCGTGTGCCGCTCACTGGTTGAGTTGTGTGCCGCTGCCGCAGGCCGGTTCCTGCCCTACCCAGGGAGCGCAGGGCTCGGCGGCAGATGGCTCAGGTGGGCAGTATGGTGGCAGGCTGACTCCTGCTCTTCCCAGCCCCAGGAGGGTAGGAGTTGGATCCCCAAATTCAGGGTTATGTTCAGCAGCATATCTAGCAGGGGACATGGGGCAACCTATGTCTCCAGGTACATACCATCTGATCACATGGGAGGTGCAAATCGGGCCACCACATGACAAGAGTCAGCCTCCCCGAGGGAGGCAACTCTGAGAAAGCACGGAACCAAAACAGCCTAGTCGGAGCAGGCTGCTTTTTCAGCCAGCTGCCGGCAGAATTAAAGTAAGTGGGGGTGGGTTAGTGGCTTGGACTATGTTTTCAAGTTATGGTACGCATTTCAACAAGATACCCATGAGCCTTTGCTAAATATGCAAATTACTACGCTCACCATAACTAAATATGCTAACCATAACTTGAAAACATAGTCCAAGGCACTGACCTTGGAGGTCAGAAACATGGCCCCATCCCCCTGTTTTCAGCAGGCCTAGGCCTGCCTTAGATTATCTTTTCAAGTTATTGTTGAAATGCTCACCATAACTTGAAAAGATAGTTCAAGGCAGGGCGGGCCTGCTAAAAGGAGGATATCCCTGATCTCTAGGCAGACCAGGGGTTGGGGCTAAGAGAGGCCCAACTCCACACACTCTGCAGATGGGAGGGGTTGGGGCTCCTAGGGGCACCCGGAGGAAGCTTTGTCTCTGGGTGTTGTTTGGACCCTGTACTGTATGCCTCTGGTTATTGTCCTGGCTGTCATGCTCATCAGTGTCTGCAGCAGTCCCAGAATTCCAGCTGTTACAAAATTCAGTGCCACATATGTGACTGCATTATTTACTGGAATTCATTTATTTGTGCTTATTTATGGTCTGCATTCCTCACTGAAACTTCAGGTGGATTACACAATGTAAACAGGATGACACAACTATTAGGCAATGTTTTAAGACTAGGAACTGCAGAAATTTGAAACGAAGCTGCTATCTGCTTTGGTGTTTTAGTATGACATATTAAACAGTACATTTTAGAAGTAACTGCACTCTTTTCCTCCTTCTTGCTATTTGATAAAATGTGTTTAAAGACTTCTACTGTTTATGTTCTGAGAATTTAAGCAGCAAATAACTAAGAATAATCTTGCCCTTCAGGGCAAGGAACGTCGGTATACGGGATGAACCAGTTTTACTGGAAGGCTTATTTATTATTTGAGCTTCAAGTGAACTGGAAATGGGATGTGGGAAACACTTCTGTGCATTGCACACACCCCTTTCCCACAGACACCTTACAAGGTTAAATTGGTTACTTAATGGGTTTGAAGGTACAGAAATGGCCCAGTTAAAATGGTGAGTTGAGTTTATCTTTGCTTCTGGGCAAATTTGCAGAGACTATAGGAAATCTGATTCATTATCTGCCCACCTCAATTCTGTCAAATGTATATACATGCATCTTAATGGATCCCAGTACACCTGTACCTGTATCTTTAAATAAATTCACCAAAAACTTTTATGTGTGCAGGTATATATTGTTTGACTCATGGTCAATGAGGTCAGTCAGATGCATAAAGCTGTTGCCACAAGCAGCACACATGTACGGCTTCTCCCCCATGTGGATTTTCTCATGGAAAAGGTGCACTTTGCGACAAAACCCCTTCCCACAGTGTGAACACAGGTATGGCTTCTCCCCTGTGTGGCTTCTTTCATGTCTTGTCAGGTTGGACCTCCCACTGAATCCCTTCCCACAGATGGAACACGGGTATGGTTTATCTCCCGTATGGATTCTCTCATGGATTATGTAATCTGACCGATGATTGAAGCCCTTGTCACAAGAGGGGCACTTGTAAGGTTTTTCGCCTGTGTGGGTTCTCTCGTGTGCAGTGAGTTTGGAGCTCTGGCTGAAGCTCTTCAGACACTGCAAGCACCCTGTGTGGATCTGCTCATGCCTGATCATGTGAGCTTTATGACTGAAGCTCCTCCAGCATACAGCACAAGGGTATGGCTTCTCTCCTGTGTGGCTTCTCTGATGTCTGTTCAGGTTCGATCGCCCACTGAAGCTTTTTCCGCAGAACGAGCAGATGTGGGGTTTCTCTCCAGTGTGGGTTCTCCAGTGTGCAATGACGTATGACCTCACGTTGAAGCCTTTCCCACAAAGTGAGCATTTGTGTCGTTTCTCTCCCGTATGGGTTCTCTCATGGGCAAGGTGGTAGGATCTCACGTTGAAGGTTTTCCCACAACAGGAACATTTGTATGGTTTCTCCCCTGTGTGAGTTTTCTCCTGAGGTTGAAAGCATTTTCTCCAAATGAAGGTTTTCCCGTAATAGGAACATTTGTAGGGTTTCTTGCCAACTTTCTTCCCAGGGTAATTTCCCAGCTGCTTTTCTGACCTATATTGATTTGATTTCCCTAGACAACCGAACACACTCCCTTTGGCCACTGCTAAGGTTGCTTTGTTGTTTTTCAGGTTTCCCAAGAAATGGTTCTCCTCTTCTTTCGCACACTCATTTCCTGTGGGAAGGAACAGAAAACTGTGACACAAGCAAAATCCCATGGAAAAAATGAAGGATGTCAAAATACCAGAATGCCAAATTATATGGCAACGAAAGTCAGTTGTGCAGAAGTAAATAGCTTCACACACTCACAGAACAGTAAGAAAAGGAAGAAGCTATCCATACTTTTGTATCCCACCCTTCTTCCAAAGAGCTCAGGAAAGCAGAGATGGTTCTTCTCTCCCACTATTTTGATTTTGTAACAACCCTGAGAGGTAGGCCAGGCTACGTGAATGATCCAAAGTCACCCATCAAGCATTACGATAGAGCAGAGATTGGATCACTTGCCTCACCCAATGCTAGTTCACCATTGTAGACACACCAAACCTGTTTTTAATCTTTATGTGCGAGGGCATGGGTCTCATGAGATTTGTACTACGTCAAATCCTAATTCACATACAAAGCAATAACCGCCCCCCCACCCCCTTGCACGTTAGAAGAGAAAGGGCTATTATGTTCTGGGAACTTAGCTACACAGTGGGATTGTAGTGTGGTGTCCTCATATTTCTCTGTTTACACGCAAGGAGGTATGCACTGTCGACCCTGCAGCTGCTTACAGAAATCTCAGTGAGCCTCTGTTTTCCTGGTTTTCTTAACTGCACCCATCAACACTCCCTCTTAAAGGCACAGATCTCATCACATCCAATAGTTGCAAGATAAAAGGATTTGTTAAAGCCCTTTAAATTGCAGTTATATCAATATACCTGTGATCCCAGTTATAATGATATTGTAGCCCTTTCCCAAAACAGCCAGTCCTTTCTAATCCCCTGGTCTCACTCCCCCCCGCCCCCCACGGGACCAACATTGGCCCTGCATGCCATCAGTGAGCCTGAAAGAAGCCCTCCTTCATCTTGTCTCTCACCCTGCCAAGGACCAATTCAGGCCCTGCAATGCATTGGCAGTCAGCCTCCAATGCTGCACAGGGCCGGGTACCCTTCCTATTCGGGCAGGTGTAAACATGCAGGTATGGAGGATGCTAGCCTCTTGGAATGATCATCCCAGGATCTTATTAATAACAAGCCAAGTTTAAAATTTATGAAGTTGCTTTCTGTATCCAATTTGTATGTTCTTCATGGCACTGAGCTTTACAGATCCAGAGGAGCCTTTACTTTTCTATCTGGTCATTGGGCAAGCACTACTGATTATACAGCAATCTCGTCACCAGATTTATTATCAGGGATGCTGTCCTTTGAGCTTTGTGGAGAACTACACTCCCTGTAAGGCTCACACTTAAATACTATAGTGCTATCTTTTCCCCTGCAGATTGCTGCAGGCATATTCGCAAGTCACAGGAAACTTAAGTGGTCAGAGCAACTACATAATACAATATCTCAGGCTCAGATCAATGAAGACCTGAAATTTTACTGCTCTACCCTATTGCAGACTGGCTCTGTATCAAAGCCCCAGACTTGCTCAAGGGCAGGAATCAGTACTTTTAAAGTAGAATTCTTGTTTTATTGATGACAAGCATAGGAACAGCTGACAGCTCTATCGTCTGAACTGGTCAGATGCTTACAAGCCACAGATAATATGTTCCCAGCTGAAATAAGTCAGAACCTCCACCCTGCCCCCCTGGACAGACACAATTCCCAGAGAGGTGAAGGAGTAGGGAGGATAAACGGGAAGAGGGCCGAAGGAGGTCACCCAGACATACACATTCCAAAACCAGATAACGTTCTTGACTTGATAACTCCAGAAGCATATCTAGGGAAAATGTAGTTTTCTGTCCCCTCTCCCACCCCCAATTCGCCGGCGCCTTCCCCTGTCATGACCAAACAATTTTTTGCACCAGGTCATCTAAAAGTCACCATAACATGATAGAACATACCCCAACTCACAAATCTGAACCCAGTAATGGTCCATAGCACATAATGGAAATAATTTTTTGACATCATCTTCAAAATGCTTTCAAAATGTTTAGCAACTGCTATAAAAGTGTTTTAAGTGTCATATGACTTAAAATGCTTTCAAAATGTTTTATTACAGTCTTTAAAAAATATCTTCTCTTCTGATACTCAGAATAAAATCCAAAGATTTCTGTAAGATAAGTTGGAAGTAGTCTTCCATAGTATGGACTTTAACAACTCACAAACCTGTATTATCTTTATATTGTGGAAACTATGCTTGAATTAATAACCATTTCAATAAAAACACCAAGGGTTCAGATCTTATGGATTCTCACACAACTTATCTGTATTTACTGCACAATACAGATACTACACACTAGAATCCATCTTTCAAGGTCCTCTCTCCACATTCAGAAAATTGACATCACAGGATCTGCTGTTCCATCCAACCTGTCAAAAAGGAGAGTGTAAGAGTCAGTTCACTAAATGAGCTTTTGGAGAACTCCACAACAATATTTGCTCCAAAGCACAGATTAAGGCCCTTACCTTACCTTGCTACATCAGGGGCACCTTCTTAGGCTTTGCTGTTGCAAAGCTGTCAATTATGTCATCAAAATCCATCTTCTCTGCCTCTTCTCTTTCCACACACAGCAGAGCAAGGTCACAGAGTCTTTGCTGATCCATTGAACTTCTCAAATACGAACGTACCCGTTTCAACTTACTGAATGTCCGCTCGCAGCTGGTGATGGAAACTGCAATGGTTAGCAGCATCTGGGTAGCAACAGTAAGACTGAAGAAGGCAAACTCATCTCCAAACTGAACAATGAATTCAAGAAGCTGCTCAGGACTAGATATCCGCTGCTCATTCCGCCCTGACAGTAGCATTCTGCAGTCCAAAATATCATGGTAGAGCTTCTGCCCATCCACATCACTGCTGTAAAAATTGCCCAAATTCACACACTTCTCTTGTAGGTCTTGCATGTCAGTGCCATAACACAGTTTCTCGATGTCAAGGAGGAATCCAAACTTGGTATCAATGCTGTGCAAATGGGTGAACCTTTCGTTCATCTCTCTGTGAAGATGATCAAGTGCTGCCTTCATACTTTTTTCCATTTCCTCCTTTGCTGTTAAACTTGTGTCTCTTGGTGTCTCACCAGGCACTGATTTCCTGTATCTCCTACGACATTCAAATTCAACAATAAATTTCTGGCACAGACCAAGGCCTTCATCAATTGACTCGCTGACCAAAATGTCTCTATTAGTAACAAAATGATCTTGGAAAGATCTTAGATCTTGGGCAGCATAGAGAAAGTTCATCCTGGGATTCCGCAGCCTCCTTTGAACAAGATCAATGCAACTAAGTACCTTGTCCCAAAATCCTACATAACTCAGAAAGTCGTAACTCAACAGGCAACTGACCAGCACCTTCGCTTCATGCCTTGATGCATCCGTCTCTTCTTGATCGTCTTCCATGTTCTGGAGAAGTTCGATTATATCCTCAAGATGCATTCGGAGAGGTTTCACTGCTTCTGCCTTTGCACTCCATCTAGTTTCGGATTGTGACTCGAGACTCAAAGGCACAATCTCTTGGAGTTTTCCCCAGCGCTTGTCCGACTTTGCAAAAAATGCATAGAGCGCCTCCAAGTCTGCAAAAAATGTGCCCATCTTTGGTTCTTGAGAGGATGCATGAACACCCACCAAGTTGAGTGAGTGATTGTCACAATTTACGAACAAAGCCAGGTGGTTTTTTTCAGTTATTCTTTGATGTACACCACTTCTGAGTCCAGCCATTACAGCAGTGTTGTCGTAGCACTGTAACCGACAATCCTTCAGATCCAGTTTGTCCTCCTCCAGCTGTCCCAAGATTTCCCCGGTCAAGCTCTCTGCATCTTTATTGCGGATCCAGATGAAACCAAGAAAGGACTCTCTAACACAGACTTTTCTGCTCTCAGCATCAATGTCCACGTACCTAACAACTTCTGACATCTGGTCACGGTGTGCCAGATCAGGAGTTGTGTCAAACATGATGCCATAGTACTTGGCAGAACGAATCTTTCTCAGTATATTCTGACGAACTGCAGAAGCCATGAGGTGGATGAATTCATTTTGGATACCTGGTGAAAGGTAACATACTGAGCCTGGATGACTTTGGATGTTAGCAAGGTGCTGTTTCATGACAGGGTCATGGCGAGCGAGGAGCTTAACTAACTCCAGGAAATTTCCTACATTGGATTCATAATCCAGTTGAAATGAGTCCCTGTGGCCTTGATAAGGCAAGTTCTCGATCACAGGGATTTTTACACAGTCTAGGAGCCCGCTCAAAATGTCACGGCACTTCTGCCTCTCCTTCTCAGTCTGTGTCTGTAAGTCAGTGTCAATCATTTCTCTGCTCACGGCCAAATTTCTCTCCATTTCTTTCCACTTTCGTAAAGCACTTTCGATGATTGCTCCAGTTTTCATGACTAGTAATCCTGTCATATTTTTTCCACTGGTCAAACCCAGATTCCCTCTCCAATGCGGACTGAATTTTTGACCTTGAAAACAGAAGGCAACAGAAACAGAATGCTGTCCTTTTGGAGGGTGAATACATGAGCCATGAGCGCGTCACCTCCTTACCCCGACCATCTCCCGATCTCACCTTGAACCACCTTCTGGACATTTGACGATTTTGGAATGGTGTGGGTTTGAAAGGTCCCTTGCTATTCTGAAAATACCTGGATCCCATCTGAACCATTTGTGTCCTCAATGCATCAGAAATACGTGGTCTTTGGGTTACCTTATTGAACGGCAGAAGCCCCACATCATGCTTTAAGATGACTTCTGGCAAGGCAGGCAAACACTCCTCGACACCTTCCGGCTCACCAGGTTCAGGTTTCTCAACAGGTTCTGTCTCCCCAGGTAAAATCTCTTCATCTTTCTCCATCTTAACACACTCTGATGTAGCCATCTTCACGGCCTCCTCTGCTTCTGAGAATGCTGCATTAGATCCAACCTCTGTTACTGGGAAACTTGTGGAAGGACCCACTGACTCCTCAGACTGGGTTGAAGTAGCTGATTGGGGCTTCTTAAAGAAGATCAAGAGGACTTGGTTTTTCTTTGCCTCCTCCACTGCCAACTTTCGTCTCTTCCGTCCTTGTGCTCCACTCTCCTTTTTCTTTGGTTCTCTGTGCTCCATTTGTCTTAATTTCTTTGCCTCCTCTGCTACCAACTTTCGTCTCTTCCGTCCTTGTGCTCCACTCTCCTGTTTCTTTGGTTGTCTGTGCTCCATGTCGCTTGATTTCTTTGCCTCTTCTGCTGCCAACTTTCGTCTCTTCCGTCCTGCTGCTCCACTCTCCTTTTTCTTTGGCTGTCTGTACTCCATTGTGGTAGCCTCACACACCAATTGCTTTTCACCTGTGAGAATGAATGACATTTTACATCTCCGACAAACTTGCCAATGCAGGGAACGCTGTCAACTATACAGAGGCAAGAAGCACAAACATGGTAGAGCGGCTGGCAGAAGGCTGTAGCGTGATCCCTAACAAATTATATGCTTTAGATGTACATGCAATAGTGTTGAAATGCAGGCCAATTGGCATGTGTGGCAGTGCACAAGCTAATCTGGCTCACCAAATAAGACTCCTTAAAATAGAATCTTACAGAAATACAGACCAGAGCAATTGGCTGCAACAGACACAGGATTTCTATCTGCACGCCAGTTGGCAACACAGTGAAATATTAATAAGCATTCAGATGCACATGCAACAGGAAGAAAGTCTTCTAAGAAGAAGACACAATATTGTTCTTCTGAAATATTGTTCTTCAGTCCCTGGGGACCAAACCTTTTATACAAAGCAGTGAGTGATACTGGCATATGTGCAGAACATATCTCTAGAGCTTTCTGGCCATCCCATATTAGAACTTTTCCAAACCCACTTTCTAAGTCCTCATCTTATCTGTGTTGCTAGGCTGCTCAACCATATCTCCATAGCAACAGCCTTGAAACTTTTAAGAAGAAGCCATAAGATTGTTCTTCAGAAATACCAGACCATGGACCACAATATCACACCACAACTTCCCTCTGATATTTCAGGTCCACCTTTTAAAGACATTTATGCACTTATTTGCTCAAGCTTTTAAGGCTTCCTCCTAGAGGACATCAAAGTCTAAATTGAACGCTGCAGCTGCTCTGGGTGTTCTGCAGTCGCTTCTGGCTTGCTGCTCCACCTCCGCCTCCTACTTTGCCTCGCCTTCCTCTTTGCATGATTGGGCCAATCACTGAGGATTCACAGTTCATATTTCATGCGCTGCACATGCATACTGGGGCCCTGGTGTCTTCAGCAGCATTTTTTGAAGGCATGAAGCGCATCAGTGGCGCCTGCAAGCTGCAGCCACACCAAGTCTGCAAGTCACTTGTCTTGAAGTCAGTGTATGGACCTGAGGGAAGGAGGAGGGGTATGGAGGGGGGGTTTGGCTTTCCACCCCTCACGTGACCAAATGGCCGCAGCCCGGGGACATTTGACGCTGTTTGTCCCCCTGGGTGGTACGCTCCTGCAACTATCTTTCCCTGGTTGCAAGCACAAGAAGGTCCCAGCAGTAAGAAAGATGGCAGGGGTTGAGCTAACATAAAGACAGTCATGACACTCTGATCCATAGTCCATCAATAATAAACCTCTAATAGCTTCACTATGTGAATTGTGCCTTAAAACCCTATGGCGAACCTTTTTAAGACCGAGTGCCCAAATTGCAATCCAAACCCCACTTATTTATCGCAAAGTGCCAACCTGGCAATTTAACCTGAATGCTGAGGTTTTAGTTTAGAAAAAAACAGTTAGCTCCCTCTTCCTCCGCCCCACCCGCTCGAGCAGGGGCCAGCCTGCTCTAGCCTCCAGCAAGTCCTGTGCGCACCACTCTGTGCCTCTCTAGTATCTCTGCCTCCTCTGGGCCCCCCTCCTCGGGCAGAAGCCACTTGGAGCATAGGAACCAGGTCCACCAGCCGAGTCCTCCCTGCTCACCGCAATGTGTGCACGCCGTGCTCAGTGGCCCAGGCCAGCCTAGGTGTGTGTGTGTGGGGAGGGGAGTGATTTTCCGCCCCCCACATGACAAACTCTGTGTGTGCGTGCCCACAGAGAGGGCTCCGAGTGCCACCTCTGGCACCCGTGCCACAGGTTCGCCATCACTGCCCTATGACAAAGGTGGATTGTAAATAAACGAAAGCAGCCAAACGCAACTCCCACCTGATTGGACATCCAACACAGTCCCTGTCTCCTCAGCCTGGAGGCCCGAGACCCATGGCTCCTCTTCTGGCTCTACCTTTACGATCACACCAGGAAATCCTAAACAGGAAAGAAAGAGAAGAAGGTCAAGCAAATGGCACATTGAATGTGTAGCTCCTACTCACTCCAGAAGTGGGTTTTTGAAGAACATAAGGTAATTGATGGCTGGATCTTTCTGACCCTGTTTTAGAATTTCATTCACACTTGTTGCCTGCTAAAGCATTGCTGTCTATTGGGAGTGTTCAGCAACACCCCTGACAAATTCCGAATTTCAAGTTTTTCTAGAGTTCCAGACTGCTCTCATACATTTGACTCTCCATCTCTGATCACATCTTAGAAACCTGACTGTGGAAAGAGGAGCATCAGAAGAGCATGAAGAAGTCCTCCTGGACTCTCCACTTAGAGGGACCAGTTGGCCCAAAACCAGAGGAGATAGTATAGAGGGAGGGGCCAATGGTATCCAGTCCATAATTTGGGACATTCAGGTGGATCACACACTCATACTCACAAGGTCACTGGCTTACCCCTTTTTGGTAATTTATTTGAGGGACCTTTTGCTTGTCCATATGAGTAGACTGTTAGGGTGCCACACCTCTCTGCTGAAAGTAATCATTCTAGCTCCTTGACTTCCTGTCACAAGGGTCCAATGTTGCATGACTTCCTGTCACATGCTCTCAGCACCTATGAAAAGTAGATCCTGAGTTGAAGGCCACTGAGGTAGATGGAGCATATGTGATCCATATAACGCAGCCTCCTTTTTTAATCACTGGCCACACAACCGGTGGTAACTGTGTGTCTGGACAAATGAACTGCCTTATGTTGACCTTTGGTTGATCTATCCCTGAACTGCCTATTGCAGGTCTCAACAAATCCCAAGTGGCACAGCATCTAGACATCTAGATTTTGTGGTAGCAAGAATTAGAAAACATGAATAAATTATTGAGGGTGGTCAACTTGCTACTGGGTAAAACTTGCTATAACTAGGATCCTGAAACAGAGCCCCTAGGGGATTGGGCGGTATATAAGTTTAAACAATAAATAAATAAATAAATAAAATATTTTTTGCATCTTTAATTAATCTTGCTAATACTTGGGTTTTGGGTCCAAGTGGGAAAGGTGGAGTGTAAATAATAATAAATAAATAAAATATGAAACCACAAATAAGTCTGGTTCCTAAATTCTTGGGGTGACTCATCAAGCCAAAGGACATTTCCCTCGATCCGGTCTCCTAAGTTGGCCATGGGTCTCCAGTTTCCTGGGTCAAAATACTTCCTTTGCTCTGGTTCCTCCACAAAGACAAGGCAGATAACACAATAGGAAAAGCTGCAAAAGCCTCAGGAGTCCTGTTCTGTTCATAAGAATTATGAGAACAGCTTAGATCCAAACCTTTATTCATTCAAATGTTTACACTTGCCCCTGCT
The DNA here is from genome assembly GCF_021028975.2 of Sphaerodactylus townsendi. Taxonomy (NCBI): domain Eukaryota; kingdom Metazoa; phylum Chordata; class Lepidosauria; order Squamata; family Sphaerodactylidae; genus Sphaerodactylus; species Sphaerodactylus townsendi. The sequence goes on from NC_059427.1 coordinate 12,982,214, forward strand.
TTGCTCTACAACAGGGTCTCCAAGCAACCGACAACATTGTCCTTCCCTCCTCTTCTCAACAACTCTGAGGAAAAGTTAGGCTGAGAGAGACTGATTTAAGGCTACCCAGCAACCCTTGAAAGGCTGCAGAGGAAAACTGAAGTTTGGTCTCCTCAGTCTAGCTCAACACATTAACCACTACTCCACAGTATGTCGTTTTTCCTCAGCAGCAGTAGGGCCTTTCAGTTAGAGAAAACAGATGGTGTTCTGTGTGGTTTCCGGGCTGTCTGGCCGTGTTCTAGCAGCATTCTCTCCGGACGTTTCGCCTGCATCTGTGGCTGGCACCTTCAGAGGATCTGAATGATCTGAAGATGCCAGCCACAGATGCAGGCGAAACGTCCGGAGAGAATGCTGCTAGAACACGGCCAGACAGCCCGGAAACCACACAGCACCCCAGTGATTCCGGCCGTGAAAGCCTTCGACAATACATAAAACAGATGGTGATTTGTACCTTCTTCTCCCTCCCTCTGATGACACCCCATTTAAGTGGCACTCCTGGGGACCCCTTGCCTTTCAGAAGGTGCCAGTGGGCAACGATAGCAGAGGGGAAGAAGGAAAGTTCTATCTGTCACACCGAGCTCTGCTCACGTTATTTCAAATTCAAGGCACTGGGTGGGAAAACTTTGAAAAAATGACTTTCAGCAACAGAATTTGACAGCAGATTCCAATTAGTGCACCCCGTAGTGTGCCATACATGCAGCAGTATTTCATAGCTGCTTGTCAGTGTAAATTTCAGTCAATCTGATGCTCTGTTATTTCAGTTCGACAAAACCTGCAGTTTTCACTAAGTCCAGTGAAAAGGCAGGCGACGATCTGAGTCTATATACAAGTGGGGCAAAGTCATCCCTGCTCCACTCCCTCCTTCCCTCCCGTCAACAGGTAATGTTATAAGAGGATGACGTTAATAAGGAAAACTAATGTTTGGATTTTTATGATATCTCAAGCAACATGTCTGCACAGGTGCAAGAGTGGGTAGGAAAGCTGGAAGCAAATATTTCAATTATTATGATCTGTGCTGCTAATATTTTCTCCATTTTCTTCTCCAGGATGAATCCCACTCTGAAAAAAAAACACATCCGTCGAATGGAGCTTTGACTCTCAAAATCACACACCCTGGAAATCTTCTGGGTCTTTAAAGTGCAACTGGACTCCAATCTAGCTGTTCTACTGCCATCCACCTGAAGCTATCTGGAAAAATGGAGAGCCAGTGTGGTGTAGAGGTTAAAGTGATGGACTAGTATCCGGAAGACCCTGGCTCAAATTGCCATTCTAAGTTAGCTTGTGCACTCCAACCCATGGCAGCTGGGTGACCTTGGGATAGTCACAGCTCTTTGGAGCTCTCTAAGCCCCACTCACCTCACAGGGTGTCTGTTGTGGGGAGAGGAAGGGAAAGGAGATTGTAAGCCCCTTTGAGTCTCCTAACAGAGAGAAAGGGGGGATATAAATCCAAACTCTTCTTGTTGTTCTCCTTTGCAGCCGGGTCAGACAACTGACAGATCGAAATATCCAGATCAAAATATCACTGTTATCCGCCTCATTTATAAGAACAAAACAGTGACAGCAGGAAAAATGATCAAGCAAGGATTTCTTAAACCTATCACTTTTGAAGGCATATAGAGTACCAAAGCATCATGAAACCATTTACAAACACAGGAACACAGATTCTGAACATATCTGGTTTAGATGAACATATCTCTGGACTCACCTGAGCATGAGTCTTCAGTGTTCTCAATTTCCCTTGATGCTTTGTGGTCCCATGGTTCTTCCACTTGCATTGTTGCAACAGGAAACGCTGATCAACAGAGATAAATTGAAGAGGATATAGTGACTGACTTTCCAGCCAGCAAGTAGTTGAGATCAGCTCCCTTCTGCGGAATACTTTGCCAGTATTTAATGCTTTCAATTTGAACCCCGATCTCCTAGCCTCATGCTCTAATCATAGGATCACTCTACCAGTCAGAGTAAGAAGTACTACGTTAAATGGGCCAATGTTCTCAGTTGGCAAAAAGGATCTTTATATTCTATCATCCCTCATTTGCCATCATCAGAGGACCTGCATGGGGCTATGCTCCTCACATCCCCTCAAGGCCTAGAAGAGTCAGTCACACTGAGGATCAGACCAGAGGATGGGCCTTATTAAGCCCCTGTACATCTATCTATGTGTACTACTTTGGCATTTGGCTTATTTTGTATGTGGACCTTTTAGCAACCCACTTGGACTAACATTCATAAAAGCAAGATAAAAATGCTATAATTATCACTTCAAGATAAGAGCAAAAAGATTGGCTGTGATACATTCTACCTTAGTATAAGTACAGGAAAATATGATTTCCAGAATATCCAGATTAGCTGAGCAAACAGCACCTCAGAACATTTCATTCTAGATTCTTGACTAAAACATGGGGCTTTTATTAACCAGGACTGACAAGAAACTCTGAATAAATTCTTGGCACTTCCTGACTTAATTCAGTACATTCCCACACCTGAGTGAGCGACAGGGAAGGCCTTGGTTTCCTCACAGCCCTGGTGATTCGATTCCCATGGATCATCATCTTCTTTCTCCAGCTTTACAGACACATTAGCAAGCCCTAAATCAACTGAAAAAAGTAAGAGGAGAAAGTCAGGTTTCATATTCAAGCAGTAGCAAATAATTACATTGGATGCTGACATTTCTGGGCAAATTCCAGAGTGTATTCTTGTTTAGGCCAGGTGGTGTCAAAATTAACTTTCCATTCACACACACCCAGAACGCAGTCATGGCCCTTACTTCACATCTCCCAGCGTATTCTTCCCCTCATATATTTCTTTTACTGTTCTCACTGCAAGAGTCATCACAGTATAAGAACAGCTTGTAGCAATAAGAAACATGTAAATTGGCTGAGAAGAAGACAAGTCTCCAAATGGCTTCCCCTTCCCACAACAGAAACCTGGTGAGGTAGATGGGATGGAGAGAGTTTTCTGAGAACTGAGACTACCCTAAGGTCACCCAGCAGGCTTCATATGGAGGGCTGAGGAAAAAAACCCGATTCACCAGATTAAAATCTGCTGCTAATGTGGAGGAGAGGGGAATCAAATGTAGTCCTCCAGATTAGAGTCCACGGCTCTTAATCATTACACCTTGGCAACAATCACTCACCTGAGTGAACATCAGGGACTGCTTGGGTGTCCTCCAATCTCTGGAAACTGGGAATACTTGGTTGTTTCCATTGTTCCATTTTCATCATTACATCAAGAGTCTACATTCAGGACGGTAATGGAGGAAACAGCCAGAAGAGTTATTTTGATCTCCTGGGCTACAAACAGATGTTTTTGTCCAGTTCCTCAAATTCTGCCGACAAATCTTTTGGCTTTGGCATGAAATATTTCTGTGCCTTCCTCCAAGATGTATTTTGTCAGGATTTCCTTTTCCTCCAGTTTTGCTTAATCAAGGCTCTTCCTGTTGTGGCAACCAGAAGAATCGAATCCAGTTCCGAGCATTAAAAAATCTGGTAAACGACAAAAGAAACAGATGCACGCAGACAGAATTTAGGACCCAAAGTAGCCATTCCGCACAAACAAGAATCATAAAATCAAATCCAGAATGAATACAAAAATGGGGCAGTGATGTTTTGAGGGCTAGTTTCTAGCTGGTGAATTTGTACAGGCTATTGAATCTTAGAACTTTCTGAAGCACCATCAATGCAAACCAGTCAAAGTTCAATTACCTAAAATTCAAACGGAAAAATAAAAAAGAACACAGAAATGCATATAAATATTCAGCACAGCTCAAATATAAGATGCTGTCTGGATATTTGTTGACGGCTCAAATAGAAGATGCTGCCTGGATATTTGTTTAAAAATTAATAGTCAAAATAAAACAAGCTGGGCAGGTGAGAAATTACAGGGGGAAGGAACAATTCCAAGATTCTGAAATGTCTATGAAAATCCCCCCCCCCCAATTCTATGAGCTTTCAGAGATGCAAGTTGGCCATATCCCCTCTTTGACCTGATCTAAGTTACTCTCAGCATTTGATGCCTTCTGGTGCCTAGTCAATCTTTAGCGAATGATCAATACATATAGTTGCACATCCACACTGCTTGGTATTAATCAATTTTTCTTTTTACTATATTTATAATTCAACTTTATTATTATTATTATTATTATTATTATTATTATTATTATTATTATTATTATTATTATTATTATTATTATTTAGATTTATAGGCCGCCTCACCCCCAAAGGGCTCACATGTATGTAAATAATTCACCCAACAGTCAACTTAAATAAACAATCTTATAATTGTTTATACAATTGTGCTATAAACTTATACAAACAGAAATGAACTTAACATAGCATAACAGAATCTAAAATATGTATTGCTCCTCCTACATAGGAAGTCCTTATAATCTTCTGGAAGTACAAATGTCTCAGTTGTGAGGTTTCTCTCAGTTCCATGCATATGTTGCACTTTCCAACAGTTGGTTACAGTTCTCTGCAATAGTGTAATGTGGAAAGTTTCTGGACTGGATCTGTATCTATATCACATTATAAACATCTCTATTTCTTTTCCCTCCAGGAATTTCCAGCATTATCAAAAAGACTGTATGACGCCCAGTTTACTCACAAAAAGTACTGTGCCAAGTCCATCTTCACTAGGGCTTTGGGGGTTCCTTTTTGAAAAGGAGGAGGGACTTCCTTTATCGACTTGACTGGTCATATTTTTTGGGTGGCTGGGAAGCCACCAAATAGATGGCGATCCATAGTTTGCCTGTGGATCTCCTGACCTTGTTGCTTTTCCAACAAGCACAATAGCTCACTGTTTTGCCAGTATATATAGCTAGGGTTGCCAATTCTGGGCTGGAGAATTCCTAGAGATTACTGTGGTGGTGGATAAGAGACTTCAGTCATAGTGTACCTTCAAAGTAATCAAAGTTGCCATAGAGTAGACTGTACCCTCCAAATTCACCTTCAAAGAGGTCTATGTCACGGTGAGATCATTTTTTAACTCAGGAAGATCTCCAGAGACTGGCAATCTTAGCTAGCAAGAAACCAGTACTTCCCACCTTTATTTCAGTCCATAATTCAAAGAACCCTCCCCTAAAAAAAAAAACAAAAAAAAAAAACACCCAGATCAATCATATGCATTAGACGATTCTCACGAAATCGGATCCTAAATTTTCACCTTACAGTCACGAGTCTGACCTTCATCAAGTAGCCTTGACCCAGGTTAGGAGCTGGATTCATAACTCCAGTGAACAACAGTCTTTCAGTCTCAGCCCATCTGCAACAGAGGGGGATAAGAAACACTAGCTACTACCGTACCTACCGTACCTATAGTACCATACCTACTACTATCCATACCTACTACTATCATAAAGAAAACTAAAGAGTTTTCACCTTTAAGCCAGAGTGAGAATTCGTGGGGAGAGCATAAAGAAATGGAAAAAAATGATCAGAGAAAAAGTACAAAACAAATGCAGTGAGTCCTAAAACTAATCATGCGTAGGAGGAACCGATTACACGCTTGACCGCAAAAAGCATCTTTGGGGGCTTTCCTGAGCCAGGGTCACCTCCCGCCCCAGTTTGAAATCCTCACCAAGGATCCTCCAGGAAGCCAGATCTGCTGCACTTTTCTCGACCAGTTGATCCCTCCTTTGCAGCTGCTTCTCAGTCCTTTTGGGATCCTCTCAGTCGCTATCATGATTTCCAAAAAGGGTTCTTCTTTAAAATAAAGGGAATGGAGTTACAGGGTCCCCGACCCCTTTCTCACGTGGTAGCTAAGGAGGGTTTGTTTCTCGCTTCCCACCATGTGATGGAGGAAAGAACCCTTTGGAAGGCAAAGGAAACCCTTCCTCACCGCTCCCTGAGCTCATGGATGCACGCGGCGTGGATGTGATCCGCTACCGATTGCTTCGGGCTGCCTCCTGGGAGCCCGGGAGAAACAGCTAAAAGCGCGTAGCAGTTTTTCCCCCACTCCAACCTTGTCGCGGGGTTACTTGTAAGGGAGGGGGAGGTCCCTTCCCCCATGGACGTAGGTAAGGGGGGGTTCTTGGGTTTGAACCCCCCCCAATTCATGTCCAAAGCTCCGCCCCTCCGTTTGTGGGGTTTTTAAAACATTTTAGTGCTTTTTTGGTTTTTGGCCTGCAGGGGGTGCATTGTTTGGGATAGCAGCACCAAACTTTCAGGGATTGTTTGGGGGGCTCTCCTGATGATACTAGCCAGGTTTGGTGAGGTTTGGTTCAGGGGGTCCAAAGTTATGGACTCCCAAAAGGGGTGCCCCCATCCTCCATTGTTTCCAATGGGAGCTAATAGAGGATGGGGGCTACACTTTTGAGGGTCCATAACTTTGGGCACCCTGAACCAAACTTCACCAAACCTGGGATGTACTATCAGGAGAGTCTCTTATTGATACCACCCAGGTTTTGTGAAGTTTCGTCCAGGGGGTCCAAAGCTATGGACTCCCAAAGGGGGTGACCCATCCTCCATTGTTTCCAATGGGAGCTAATAGAAGATGAAGGCTACATCTTTGAGGGTCCATAACTTTGGACATCCTGAACCAAACTTCACCAAACCTGGGCTGTACTATCAGGAGAGTCTCTTATTGATACAACCCATGTTTTGTGAAGTTTGGTCCAGGGAGTCCAAAGCTATGGACTCCCAAAGGGGGTGCCCCTATCCCCCATTGTTTCCAATGGGAGCTAATAGGAGATGGGGGCTACACCTTTGAGGGTCCATAACTTTGGACCCCCTGAACCAAACTTCACCAAACCTGGGTGGTATCATTAGAAGAGTCTCCTAAAGATACCCTAAAAGTTTGGTGCTGCTAGCTTAACAATTGCACCCCTGACAGCAGGCACCCCCCAAATGTCCCGATTCTCCTTTTAAATCCAACCCCTTCGGCATGGATTTAAAGGGAGAATCTGAGGTCCTCAGTTTAGAAGAAGAAGAGTTTGGATTTATATCCCCCCTTTCTCTCCTGTAGGAGACTCAAAGGGGCTTACAATCTCTTTGCCCTTACTCCCTCACAACAAACACCCTGTGAGGTGGGTGGGGCTGAGAGAGCTCCGAAAAGCTGTGACTAGCCCAAGGTCACCCAGCTGGCATGTGTGGGAGTGCACAGGCTAATCTGAATTCCCCAGATAAGCCTCCACAGCTCAAGTGGAAGAGCAGGGAATCAAACCTGGTTCCTCCAGATTAGAATGCACCTGCTCTTAACCACGACGCCACATTGAAAGCTGTTTCAGGGTGTGGGATAATCCACCCCAAAACAGCATCACTTTCAATGTTGTTTAACTAGGGACCCCAGATTCTCCCTTTAAGGTGGATTTAAAAGGAGAATTTGGGCTCTCTAGTTTAAACACCATTGAAAGTGATGCTGTTTGGGGGTGGATTCCAGCATCACAGCGGCTGCCGGGGGGGGGGGGGCAACTCAGATTTTGCACCAGGCTCCATTTTCCCTCTATGCCTCTGCCCAGAGGGGAGGGGCAGGGGAGGGGAGTCTGCCATTTCCGACCTCGGAGAGCTGCTTTTATAAGTGCTAGGCCAGGGGCAGGGCTTGGGGAATCCACCTCGAAATAGCATCATTCTAAATGTTGTTTAAACTAGTGAGCCCAGATTCCCCTTTTAAATCCCCTTTAAAGGGAGAAACCACTCCAAAACAGCATTACTTTCAATGTGTTGAGACTAGAGAGCCCAGATTCACCTTTTAAATCCATCTTAAAGGGAGAATCTGGGCTCTCTAGTTTAAACAACATTGAAAGTGATGCTGTTTCTGGGTGGATTCCCCCCCATCCCACCCCCCAAACAGCATCACTTTCAAAGTTAATTGTTGTGGGTTTTCTGGGCTGTGTGGCCGTGGTCTGGCAGATCTTGTTCCTAACGTTTCGCCTGCATCTGTGGCTGGCATTTTCAGAGGTGTATCACAGAAAGAAGTCTGTTATACACTGTGTCCAGACTTCTCTTATAACTCAGGGGCCCCCTGGAGATTCATGTCTGCAACCTGGGCAGGGAACTTACTGGGGTATAGTGCTGCAAAGTCCGCCCTTTGAAGCTGCCATTTTCTCCAGGGGAATTGTGCGCTATAATATGGAAATCAATTTAAGATTTATAAGACAGCTCAATTGTCAATTTTGCACAACATACTTATGGCAAGTTGCAATCGTTATAATTGAACTCGCTTTCCCTAGGAAAACAGGTTCATTTGTTATGGTTGCAACTTGTTACAAATATGCTGTATGGAATCCACTATTGTGTTCCTTTTAACTAGTCTTTGAGAGACTGAACCTGGGACCATTGGCATGCGAAGCAAACGTTCTGACACTGAGCCATGGCCCGTCCGCAGACATTATTTTGTTCTATTATGCAGAAAAGCTCTCCCTGTTGGTGCAACTGTTAGCCCTGTCTTGCATATTCATATTCTCAGGATTACAGAAGAAGGATAGATTCTCTCGAAACTGATGTTTTTGTATTTACTTAATTTATAGACCTCTTTATTGACAGTGCAGCGTCTGTCATATGTAGCCTGTTTCTTCAGTAGCACTTTAGGCCAGACTACAAGGTGCTGTTAGTCTCAGCTCACTTTATCAGATACAAATGAGAATGAAGATCCACCAGCCCATATATCCCAATCACAAGATGGAAGGGGTGTTACCAAGAAGTAGTCAGGGTGCAGAAGTACAATGCAAACACAATCAACTTGATTGTTCATCTGTTCTGTCCAATGTAATAAATGAAACCTCCGATTCGAGAAGAACTCTTTAATGTACTCTTCATGTATTCTTTGTCAGATCAAGGCATACAAAACAATTCCTATGATAGCAATACAGCAGCATGAATCTTTTAAAAAATAAGCCCCCTACTCCAATTAGTCAGGATCTTATGGGACAGAGATGTGTTGAGAAGAACATGGAGCAACACCAAGTTTTGTAGAAGTTCAAGAGCCATCGATATTGTGATTGATTCAGGTTTATGCACTGAGCAGACAGCTTCAGTGTCTGCAGTCCTTCACCTGATGTATGATGCAAAAGATTGGCTGGTTGAGTTTGTTTTTGCTTCTGGAGAAACTTGCAGAGACTGTAGGAAATCTGATTCATTATCTGCCCACCTCAATTCTCTGTCAAATATATATACATGCATCTTAATGGCTTCCAGTACACCAGTACCTGTATCTTTAACTGAATTCACCAAAAGCTTTTATGTGTGAGTTTAAAGTATTCAACTTTAGCAGTGGCGTAGGAGGTTAAGAGCTCATGTATCTAATCTGGAGGAACCGGGTTTGATTCCCAGCTCTGCTGCCTGAGCTATGGAGGCTTATCTGGGAAATTCAGATTAGCCTGTACACTCCCACACACGCCAGCTGGGTGACCTTGGGCTAGTCACAGCTCTTCTGAGCTCTCTCAGCCCCACCCACCTCACAGGGTATTTGTTGTGAGGGGGGAAGGGCAAGGAGATTGTAAGCCCCTTTGAGTCTCCTGCAGGAGAGAAAGGGGGGATATAAATCCAAACTCTTCTTCTTCTTCTTTTGTCACTCAAAAAATTGCCCGAACGTGGGCTAACAAACATCATGAAAACAAAATTAATTAGTCCCGATATCAAGCTCACAGAAAAGAATAATGTCAAATGGCTAAACATAACATGGACATATAGCATGGGCTATCATGCACCAGTAATGGAATGATTTTGTGAACAACTTCAACGGGCTTGCAGTTGTAAAGACATGAATACAGATTAAAAATACAACATCAAAAACTGTATTTGAAAAGTTGAATAATTTAGACTCACACATAAAAGTGAATTTATTTAAAGATAGAGGTACTGGGGTACCAGGAGCCACTCAGGTCCGTGTGTGTGTGTGTGTGTGTGTGTGTGTTTGACTGACTTGTGGGCACCTACCCCAACCTTACAGTATGGTTGATTCACCCCAATACTCTGAGAATTTTTACCCTATTTTATCCTAAACTTATTAAAAATATATTGTTTTTTAAATGCATGCAATTTACGTCAGTATTCCCAAGCGGATCATATTGTCCAGGCATGTGTAGGGTTTTTCACCTGTATGGCTCCTTTTGTGACTATTCAGGTTGGATTTCCCACTGAAGATTTTCCCACAGGCTGTGCAGGTATGTTGTTTGATTACTGAATGACTCTGCTCATGGCCAATGAGGTCAGTCTGATGCTTAAAGCTCTCGCCACAAGCTGCACATGTCTCCCTGTGTGGATTTTCTCATGTCGGAGAAGGTGCGCTTTGTGACAAAACCCCTTCCCACAGTGCGAACACAGGTATGGCTTCTCTCCTGTGTGGCTTCTTTCATGTCTTGTCAGGTTGGACCTCCCACTGAATCCCTTCCCACAGATAGAACACGGGTACAGCTTATCTCCCGTATGGGTTCTCTCATGGATTATGTAATCTGACCGGTGATTGAAGCCCTTCTCACAAGAGGGGCACTCGTAAGGTTTTTCGCCTGTGTGGGTTCTCTCGTGTGCGGCGAGTTTGGAGCTCTGGCTGAAGCTCTTCTCGCAATGCGAGCACTTGTACGGCTTCTCCATGTGGGTCCTCTCGTGCGCAATAAGGGTCGAGCTCTGGCTGAAGCTCTTCAGACACTGCAAGCACTTGTAGGGTTTCTCCCCTGTGTGGATCCGCTCGTGTCTGATCATGTAATCTTTATGACTGAAGCTCCTCCCGCATACAGCACAAGGGTATGGCTTCTCTCCTGTGTGGCTTCTCTGATGTCTGTTCAGGTTCGATCGCCCACTGAAGCTTTTTCCGCAGAACGAGCAGATGTGGGGTTTCTCTCCAGTGAGCAATGGCATATGACCTCACATTGAAGCCTTTCCCACAGAGTGAGCATTTGTGTGGTTTCCCTCCCGTATGGGTTCTCTCATGGGCAAGATGGTAAGATATCACGTTGAAGGTTTTCCCGCAATAAGAACATTTGTAGGGTTTCTCCCCGGTGTGTGCTTTCTCCTGAGCTTGAAAGTATTTTCTCCAAATGAAGGTTTTTCCATAATAGGAACATTTGTAGGGTTTCTTGCCAACTCTCTTCCCAGGGTAATTTCCCAACTTTTCTGACCTATATTGATCTGACTTCCCCAGACAACAGAACACACTCCCTTTGACCACTGCTGAGGTTGCTTTGTTGTGTTTCGAGTTTCCCAAGAAATAGTTCTCCTCTTCTTTTACACACTAACTCCCTGTGGGAAGGAACAGAAAACTGTGACACAGGCAAAACCTTGTGGAAAAATTGAAGGATGTCAAATTATATGGCAACAAGAGTCAGCTGTGCAGAAGTAAATAGCTTCGCATACTCACAGAACAGAAAGAAAAGGAAGAAGCTATCCATACTTTTGTATGCCACCCTTCCTCCAAAGAGCTCAGGAAAGAATAGATGAATGTCCTCTCCCACTATTTTGATTTTATAACAAACCTGTGAGGTAGGCCAGGCTACGTGAATGATCCAAAATCACCCATCAAGCATCACGATAGAGCAGAGATTGGATCACTGGCCTCGCCCAATGCTAGTCCACCATTGTAGACATGATACCAAACCTGTTTTTCATCTTTATGTGCGTGGGCATGGGTCTCATGAGATTTGTACAACCTCAAATCCTAATTGAAATACAAAGCAATAACCACCACCACCCACACCTGCAGGTTAGAAGAGAAAGGGTCATTATGCATGGACCGCTTAGCTCCAATAGTTGCAAGATAAAGGGATTTGGTAAAGACCCCCGTACCTCAGGGACCGTCTGGCCCCATATGTCCCACGTCGGTCTCTGCGCTCGGCAGAGGCCAATTTACTGGAGATCCCTGCCCCCTCTATGATGCGGCTGGCCTCCACCAGGGCCAGGGCTTTTACAGCCCTGGCCCCTGCCTGGTGGAATGCTCTTCCTCCAGCTGTCCGGGCCCTGCGGGACCTACATGAGTTCCGCAGGGCCTGTAAGACTGAGTTATTCCGCCGGACTTTTGGGGAGGCCGGCTGCTGATAGGTGCCCATTATCAACTAAGATCCGCTGTTCCCCTCTCAGGGGAGTTGAGGAGTTAATGACTGAACGCCATCTGTTTTAACTGATTATGAATTAGGAGCGCTGCTTTTAATTGATATGAATTTTTAGTATTTTATTCTGTTATACGCTTGTTTATATTGTGATGTAAACCGCCCTGAGCCCTTTGGGGGAGGGCGGTATAAAAGTGGAACAAATAAATAAATAAAAAATAAATAAAATAAATAAATTGCAGTTATATCAATATACCTGTGATCCCAGTTATAGCGATATTGTACCCCTTTCCAAAAACAGCCAGTACTTTCTCATGCCCTGGTCTTCCCCCACCCCACCCCCGGGACCAAGACTGGCCCTGCATGCCATCAGTGAGCCTGGGAGAAGCCCCCCTTCAACCTGTCTCTCACCCTGCCCATGGCCAATTAAGGTCCTGCACTGCATTGGCAGTCAGCCACCAATGCTGCACAGGGGCGGGTACCCTTCCTATTCGGGCAGGTGTAAGCATGCAGATTTGGAGGAAGTTAGCCTCGTGGAATGATCATCCCAGGATCTTATTATTAACAAGCAGGTTTAAAAATTATGGAGTTGCTTTCTGCATCCAGTTGTATGTTCTTCATGGCACTGAGCTTGATAGATCTGGAGGAGCCTTTACTTTTCTATCTGCTCATTGGGCAAGCACTACTGATTATACAGCAATCTCGTCACCAGATTTATTATCAGGGATGCTGTCCTTTGAGCTTTGTGGAGAACTACACTCCCTGTAAGGCTCACACTTAAATACTATAGTGCTATCTTTTCCTCGGCAGATTGCTGCAGGCATATTCGCAGGTCACAGGAAACTTAAGTGGTCAGAGCAACTACATAATACAATATCTCAGGCTCAGATAAATGAAGACCTGAAATTTTACTGCTCTACCCTATTGCAGACTGGCTCTGTATCAAAGCCCCAGACTTGCTCAAGGGCAGGAATCAGTACTTTAAAAGTAGAATTCTTGTTTTATTGATGACAAGCATAGGAATAGCTGACAGCTCTATCGTCTGAACTGGTCAGATGCTTACAAGCCACAGATAATATGTTCCCAGCTGAAATAAGTCAGAACCTCCACCCTGCCCCCCTCGACAGACACACACAATTCCCAGAGAGGAGGAGCAGGGAAAGGGGTAGGGAGGATAAATGGGAAGAGGGCCGAAGGAGGAGGTCACTCAGAGATACTCATTCCAAAACCAGATAACATTCTTGACTTGATAACTCCAGAGGTGTATCTAGGGAAAATGTAGTTTTCTGTCCCCTCTCCCACCCTCAATTGGCCGAGCGCCCTCCCCCGTCATGACCAAACAACTTTTTTGCACCAGATCATCCAAAAGTCACCATCACATTATAGAACATGCCCCAACTCACAAATCTGAACACAGCAATGGTCCATACCACATAACGAAAATAATTTTTGACATCTTCAAAATGCTTTCAAAATGTTTAGCATCTGTTATAACGCTTAAAAGTGTTTTAAGTGTCATATGACTTTACAAACCTGTATTGTGAAACTATTCTTGAATTAATAACCATTTCAATAAAAACCATTTCAATAAAAACAAGAGTTCGTATCTTAAGGATTCTCTCCCAACATAAGTGTATTTACTGCACAATACAGATACTACACTCTATAATCCCTCTTTCAAGGTCCTCATTGGAACCCTGCCCTGTATACCCTGCCTTATGAAATATTGGATTTCATATTGTTTCTCATACTGTGTGCTACAGAATGCCAGTTTCCATGTTTGTGTGGGTGGATAGCAGAGTGTCCAAGCTGAGAGCAAGCCTAAGGCAATACTTCCTGGACGTCTCATAACAAGGACATGCATCTTTGATTATCTCAACTGCCAGAGTACTCCGTTAGCATAACAGAGTCTGTAGAACTCCTGAGCACCACACCTCGCTAAGCTGTTTTTGGGAAGCTCCTGATACTGTGCCTTTGAGAAAACATTTCTCTAAACAATTGCTTCTTCCTTGCATTTCCCCCACCTTTCAGATACAATCTCCCTAACACACACAAAGCCTTTATTGGCATCATACAGTAAAACATTTTGTAACCGGAAACATTTTACAACCAGAATAACATAGTTACAGCTCAAATAACCATCATTTAATATAAAAATCTCCCTTAGCAGATGTACCAATTATATTCAACAGAAACTTGGCAACTAATTCAGAAAAATCCTGATTTGATCCATCCAGGAAATACTTTATCCTTTGATCATCTGTCATATGCACATTAAAGGATGTAAACAATGGTCGATACTGATACCTTAAGTATTCCCTATTTGGACAGTGAAACATGATATGCTCTAGTGTTTCTACTTGTATACTGTTGCAAGGGCATAATCTTTCGGTCTTTGGTATTTTTTGGAATCGACCCTCGAGTAAGGCAGATGGCAAAATATTAAATCTTGCTAAAGAGAATGCAAGTCTTAATCTAAAATTAGTCATATAGAGTAAATAATAAGACATACAACCCTTTGCTTCAACTAGTGATTGATTTAGAGGTGAGCAAATTGAATTTGCTGCTATTAAAGATCTTTGATAATCCCATTCAAGGAATTTTTCTTTTAACAGTTTTTTTGCCTCTAGATAAGATAACATTGATATTTCATCCATGGATATGCCAATTTCTGTAATCTTATCAACTATTTTGTCATGTCAGTTTGAAGTGTGAAGTTCAGAGAGCAGTAAGCATGTAAAACTGCCTGGCTTGGAATGGTGGTGGATTTTTAACCGGTATATAGTTACTCTAATCCAAGCCAAGGTAGTTAAGGAACATAGGCCTAGTTCAATGCATAAGGCTGCGTAAGACACGCAGTTGGGGAAACCCATAATCCTATGCAAAAATTTAGAGTGTAGAGTGTTTAGACTGGTGTTTTGAGCTAAGAAAAGAACTGGGGAGCCATAGAGTAGCTGCGGAACTACTTTTGCATTGAATGTCTTGATTACTGCTGGAATGTATTGGTGTCCTCTGGTATTAAAAAAATTCACTAAAGCGTTTACAGTTGGAGTAGTTTTTACTGATGCCGTTTTAACATGGGCTGTCCAAGAAAGATTATAAGTAAACAAAATACCTAAGTATTTGTATTTCTTGACAAGTCAAGAACAAGTCAATCTCCCTAACAACAAGATCCTTTCCTAAATCACTCAAGCCTCAGCTAAATCTGAATATTTAAGGCAGAGACTTTAGGAAGCATCTCTGCATAAACCATTCAAGGTTTCACTGATATAATCTAGGACCAATTGGCCCCATTGTCCCAGGAAGTAGATCAATAGGTAGAGCTGCTGATTAGCTCAGTCCTGCAAGCCCAGCATAGAGGCAAGAAACGAAACCTAATGCAAAGGGTCGCTTTTCCCGCCAAACTAACGATCCACCCTATAAAAGTCTTGCTCACTTTAAGCTCATTGCTCATTACTAGCCTGAACCTCCCTTGGTCAAGTTGGTGTGAGACATGATATATCGTCCTTCGCTTGGATCCCTATGCTGGCATAGAGATACTTGCCTTCTTCTGGAACTTCTCTGCAGATCGTTGGTAACGTATAAGTCCTCTGATTCCCGAATCCCATTCTATCATCCCACCTATCTTTTCCTCCCTATCTATATACTTAGGAACTGTGTGTATGTGCCTTAACGTCTCACTGTGTGATTGTTTGCAATCAAAAACTTATATAAAAATATTTAAACTGCAATTTGGTCTTTTGTGAATTCTCTGCAGATACGTTTCAAGCAGTTTCTGGTATACACAGTCTAAAAAGATCCTATCCCAGCCTGCCTCTAGCATTGCCAAGCCGAGTAATTCCCCATTGCTCTATAAAAATAAGTTAATACACTGTTAAGCTGGGTAACATCTCTCACCACTCACCAAATTGAGATCACAGGATCTGCTGTTCTATCCAACCTGTCAAAAAGGAGAGTGTAAGTGTCAGCTCACAGAATGAGCTTTTTTTGGAAAACAATATTTGCTCCAAAGCACAGATGTAGGCCCCTACCTTACCTTGCTACATCAGGGGCACCGTCCTAGCCTTTGCTGATGCAAATCTGTCGATGATGTCATTAAAGTCCATCTTCTCTGCCTCTTCTCTTTCCACACACAGCAGAGCAAGATCACAGAGTCTTTGCTGATCCATTGAGCTACTCAGATAAGATAGTATCAGCTTCAACTTACTGAATGTTCGCTCACAGCTGGCGATGGAAACTGCAATGGTTAGCAGTATCTGGGTAGCAACAGTGAGAGTCAAGAAGGCAGACTCACCTCCAAACTGAATGAATTCAAGAAGTTGTTCAGGACTAGATATCCGCTGCTCATTCCGCCCTGACAGTAGCATTCTGCAGTCCAAAATATCTTGATAGAGCTTCTGCCCATCCACATCACTGCTGTAAAAATTGCCCAAATTCACACACTTCTCCTGTAGGTCTTGGATGTCAGTGCCATAACACAGTTTCTCGATGTCAAGGAGGAATCCAAACTTGGTATCAGTGCTGTGCAAATGACTGAACCTTTCGTTCATCTCTCTGTGAAGTTGATCAAGTGCTGCCTTCATACTTCTTTCCATTTCCTCCTTTGCTGTTAACCTTGCATCTCTTGCTGTCTCACCAGGAATTGTTTTCCTGTATCTCCTACGACATTCAAATTCAACATTAAATTTCTGGCACAGACCAAGGCCATCATCAATTGACTCGCTGACCAAATTGTCTCTATTAGCATCAAAATGATCTTGGAGAGATCTTAGATTTTCGGCAGCATAGTGAAAGTTCATGCTGGGATCCTGTAGCCTCCTTTGAACAAGGTCAATGCGACCAAGCACCTTGTCCCAAAATCCTACATAACTCAGAAAGTCATAACTCAACAGGCATCTAACCAGCACCTTTGCTTCACGCCTTGACGCATCAGTCTCTCCTCGATTACCTTCCATGCTCTGGAGAAGTTCGATTATATCCTCAAGATGCATTCGGAGAGGTTTCACTGCTTCTGCTTTTGCACTCCATCTAGTTTCGGATTGTGACTCGAGACTGAAAGGCACAGCCTCTTGGAGTTTTGCCCAGCGCTTGTCTGACTTTGCAAAAAACACATACAGAGCATCTAGGTCTGCAAAAAATGTGCCCATCTTTGGTTCTTGAGAGAATGCATGAACACCCAACAAGTTGAGTGAGTGATAGTCACAATTTATGAGCAAAGCCAGGTGGTTTTTTTCAGTTATTCTTTGATGTACACCACTTCTGAGCCCAGCCATTACAGCAGTGTTGTTGTAGCACTGCGACCGACAATCCTTCAGATCCAGTTTGTCCTCCTCCAGCTGTCTCAAGATTTCTCCAGTCAAGCTCTCTGCATCTTTCTTGGGGATCCTGATAAAACCAAGAAAGGACTCTCTAACACGGATTTTTCTGCTGTCAGAATCAATTTCCACATACCTAACAACTTCTGACATCTGGTCACGGTGTGCCAGATCAGGAGTTGTGTCAAACATGACGCCATAGTACTTGGCAGAACGAATCTTTCTCAGTATATTCTGACGAACTGCAGAAGCCATGAGGTGGATGAATTCGTTTTGGACACCCGGTGAAAGGTAAGATTCTGAGCCTGGATGACTTTGGATGTTGGCAAGGTGCTGTTTCATGACAGGGTCATGGTGAGCCAGGAGCTTAACAAACTCCAGGAAATTTCCTACATTGGATTCATAATCCAGTTGAAATGACTCCCTGTGGCCTTGATAAGGCAAGTTCTCGATCACAAGGGTTTTTACACAGTCTAGGACTCTGCTCAAAATTTCACGCCACTTCTGCCTCTCCTTCTCAATTTGTGTCTGTAGGACAGTGTCAATCTTTCCTCTGCTCACGGCGAAATTTCTCTCCATTAGTTTCCACTGGGTAAAGCACTTCCGATGATTGCTCCCAGTTTCATGAACAGTAATCCTGAAAAAACTTGTCCACCGATCAAATCCAGATTCCATCTCGAATACGGACTGAAATTCTGATTTTGAAAACAGAAGGCAACAGAAACAGAATGCTGTCCCTTTGGAGGGTGAATACATGAGCCATGAGCGAATCATGTCCTTACCCTGACCATCTTTTGATCTCACCTTAAACCATCTTTTGGACATTCGACGATTTTGGGGTGGTGTGGGTTTGAAAGGCCCCTCGCTATTCTGAAAATACCTGAAACCCTTCTGTACCATTTGTGTTCTCAATGCATCAGAGATACATGGTCTTCGGGTTACCTTATCGAACGGCAGAAGCCCCACATCATGCTTAAGGATGACTTCTGGCATGGGAGGCGAACACTCCTCGACACCCTCCGGCTTGCCAGGTTCAGGTTTGTCAACAGGTTCTGTCTTTCCAGGTAAAATCTCTTTATCTTTCTCCATCTCAACACCCTCTGATGTAGCCATCTTCACGTTCTCCTCTACTTTTGAGAATGCTGCACTAAATGTAACCTCTGCTACTGGGAAACTTGTGGAAGGACCCGGTGACTCCTCAGACTGGATTGAAGTAGCTGATTGGGGCTTCTTAAAGAAGATCAAGAAGACTTGCCTTGATTTCTTTGCTGCCGCCTCTGCTGCCAACTTTCGTCTCTTCCGTGCTTGTGCTCCACTCTCCTTTTTCTTTGGTTCTCTGCGCTGCATTTGGCCCGATTTCTTTGCCTCCTCTGCTGCCAACTTTCGTCTCTTCCGCCCTTGTGCTCCACTTGGCTTTTTCTTTCGTTTTCTGTACTCCACTTGGCCTGATTTCTTTGCCTCCTCTACAGCCAACTTTTGTCTCTTCTGTCCTTGTGTGCCACTCTCATTTTCCTTTGGTTCTCTGCACTCCATTTGGCCCAATTTCTTTGCTTCCTCTGCTGCCAACTTTCGTCTCTTCCGTCCTTGTGCTCCACTTGGCTTTTTCTTTCGTTTTCTGTACTCCATTTGGGCAGCTTTCTTTGTCTCCTCCGCTGCCAACTTTCGTCTCTTCCGTCCTGCTGCTCCACTCTTCTTTTTCTTTGGTTGTCTGTGCTTTTTACCTGTGAGAACGAAGGACATTTTACATCTCCAACAAACTTGCCAATGAAGGAGAACGCTGTGAACTATACAGAGGCAGGCAGTGCAAACATGGTAGACAGGTTGGCAGAAGGCTGAAGTGTTATCCCCAACAAATTATATGCTTTTGACACACATGCCACAGGAAGACAGCATTGAAACGCAGGCCAGCTGGCATGTGTGGCAGTGAACAAGCTGGTTCACCAGATAAGACTCCTTAAAACTGGATCTTACTGAAACACAGACCATTTGTCTGCAACAGACCCAGGATTTATATCTGCAGGCCAATTGGAAACACAGTGAAATATTAATAATCATTCAGATGCACATGCAACAGGAAGAAAGTCTTCTAAGAAGAAGGCACAATATTGTTCTTCTGAAATATTGTTCTTCAGTTTCTGGGGACCAGACCTTTTATACAAAGCGGTGAGTAATACTGGTATATGTGCACAGCATTTCTCTAGAGCTTTCTGGCCATGCCATACTAAAACTTTTCCAAACCAACTTTCTAAGTGCTCATCTTATCTGGGTTGCTAGGCTGCTCAGCCACAACTCCATAGTAACAGCTTTGAAACTTTTAAGAAGAAGCCAAAATATTGTTCTTCTGAAATACCAGACCATCGACCACAATATCACGCCACATCTTCCCTCTGATATTTCAGGTCCCCCTTTTAAAGATATTTATGAATTTACTTGATTAAGCTTTTAAAGCTTCCTCCTAGAGGACATCAATGTCTAAATTGATGGGTCTTCTGCAGCCACTTCCAGCCCGCTGGTCCACCTCTGCCTCCTATTTTGCCTTGCTCTCCTCTTTGCACGATTGAGCCAATCACTGAGGAGTCACAGTTCAAATTTCATACGCCGTGCATGCGTACTGGGGCCACAGCGCACATGTGCACAGCAGCCGCAGAATTTTCCGAAGCATGAAGCCTTCCAAAAATGCATCTCAGTGGCACCTGCAAGCTGCAGCCACCAGCATGGTTCCACCAAGTCTGCAAGTCACTTGTCTTGAAGTCAGTGTATGGACCCGGGGGTGTGTGGGGGGATGCAGGAGGGGTGTGGGGGGCAATTTTCCGCCCCCCCCCCACGTGACTAAATGGCTGCAGCTTAGGAACATTTGACCCCATATGTCCCCCTGGGCAGTACGCCCCTGGATAACTCTTTCCCTGGCTGCAAGCACAAGAAGGTCCCAGCAGCAAGGAAGATGGCAGGAGCTGAGCTAACATAGCAACAGTCATGACATTTGATCCATAGTCCATTAGTTCATCAATAACAAACCTCTAATAGCTTCACTATGTGAATTGTGCCTGAAGTCCCTCTGAGAAGGGGGATTATAAATGAATAAAAGCAGCCAAACTCGACTCTCACCTGATTGGACATCCAACACTGCCCCTGTCTTCTCAGCCGAGGCCCATAGCTCCTCTTCTGACTCTAATGTGACGGTCACACTAGGAAATCCTAAACAGGAAAGAACGAGGAGATGGTCAAGCAAAGGGAACGTTGAACGTGTAGCTCCTACCCACTTCAGCAGGTGGGTTCTTGAGGAGCATAATTCATGGCTGGATCTTTCTGACCCTGTTTCAGAATTTCATTCACACTTGTTGCCTGCTGAAGCATTGCTATCTATTGGGAGTGTTCAGCAACACTCCTGACAAATTCCCAATTTCAAGTTTTCTTAGAGTTCCAGACAGCTCTCATCCCATTTGACTCTCCATCTCTGATCACTTCTTAGAAACCTGGCTGTTGGCTGTGGAAAGAAGAGCATCAGAAGAGCATGAAGAAGTCCTCCTGGACTCTACACTTAGAGGGACCAAACCAGAGGACATAGTACTATAGAGGGAGGGCCAATGGTATCCAGCCCATGATGGGTATCCAGCCCATGATTCAGGTGGATCACACACTTGTACTCACTGGGTCACTGGCTTACCCCCTTTTTGGTAATTTTTTTGGAGGGACCTCTTGCTAGTCCATATGAGTAGACTGTTAGGGTGCCACACCCCTCTGCTGAAAGTAATCATTCTAGCACCTTGACTTCCTGTCACAAGGGTCCAATGTTGCATGACTTCCTGTCACATGCTCTCAGCTCCTATGAAGGGTAGATCCTGCATTGAAGGCCACTGAGGTAGATGGAGCAGTGATCCATATAAAGCAGCCTATTTTATTCATTTGCCACACAACCAGTGGTAACTGGACAAATGAACTGCCTTACGTTGACCTTTGGTTGATCTATCCCTGAACTGACTATTGCAGGTCTCAACAAATCCCAAGTGGCACAGCATCTAGACATCTCATTGTGGTGTCTTGTATTTTCAGCTGTTATTGATTGGTGATTCTCAGGAAAAGTATCAAGCTTACTTAGGTGAAAGAGGTTAGATTTTAGTTGTTATTACAATCAAGGTTATCCAGTCTTCATCTAAGCACTGCAACACTTTTGTACAACCAACAAGAAAATGAGAAAAGTTTAAGATTAGATTTTGTGGTAGCAAAAATTAGAAACATGGATAAATTATTGAGGTTGGTCTATACTACTGTGTAAAACTTGCTATAACTAGGATCCTGAAACATAATTTTTGAATGTTTAATGAATCTCACTAATACTTGGGTTTTGAGTCCAAGTGAGAAAGGTGGAGGGTAAATAATCATAATTAAATAAAATATAAAACCATAAAGGCCACAAAATAAGTCTGGTTCCTAAATTATTGGGTTGGCTCATGAAGTCAAAGGACATTTCTCTCTGTCCGGTCTCCTAAATTTGCCATGGGTCTCCAGTTTACTGGGTCAAAATACTTTCTTAGCTCTCGTTCCTCCACAAAGACAAGGGAGATAACACAACAGGATAAACGGCAAAAGCCGCAGAAGTCCTGTTCTGTCTATTAAGGCTGTCATACGAATTATGAGAACAGCAGAGATCCAAACCTTTTGTTCATATGTTTGGATTTTTAAGATATCTCTGGCAACATGTCTGCACAGGTGCAGGAGTGGATAGGAAAGGTGGAAGCAAGTATTTCAATTATTATTATTATTATTATTGCTGCTAATAGTTTCTCCATTTTCTTCTCTAGGATGTAGCCCACTCTGAAAAAAACCATATCTGTCAAATGGAGCTTTGACTCTCAAAATCACACACCCTGGAAATCTTGTGGGTCTTTAAAGTGCAACTGGACTCCAATCTAGCTCTACTACTGCTATCCACCTGAAGCTATCTGGAAAAAGGGAGAGCCAGTGTGGTGTAGAGGTTAACGTGATGGACTAGTATCCTGAAGACCTTGGCTCAAGTTGCCACTCCAGAGAAAAAGCTTGTTTGACAACCCTTAGCCAGTCACACACACACTCCATCCTGCCTCACAAAGTTGGAGCTCCCATTGTGGAGAAAGGCAGGATATAAATAATGTAAATAAAATAACAATAAGGATACTCACAGCATCTAAATCTCTTCTCTCATGATCAAGGTTTTTTTTTTTTAACTTTAAGGTGGGAGTCCCAGGGGCAGCACTGAAACCATGACTATAAGAAAAGCCACCCTGTTCAAACACATTAACCCCATCCCTCTCCCAGGTAAGTCTTACCTTCCTCGTCGTCTTGGACGTCTGATTCCAGCGAGACTTCTTTTTCTTCCAGTTTTACCTTCACATCAGGAAACTCTGCTCAAGACAGAAAAGTCAGAGGAAGAGTCAAATGCTGATATTCCACAAAGCCTTGTTTTAAGGACAAGCAAACCCAGGATGATGGAATTTCATGAATGGATTCCCTCCTGTGTGTGTTTTGTGGTCCTAAAAAACAAAAAACCTACATGGGGGAAGGTATTGAGTGAGGTCGCAGTATGCGGAAAAGAGGGTTATTCCTCCTACGCTTCTACCCATTTACACAGAATGATCTCCCATGGAAATTGCCTTTCCAAGATGGTTTTGAACACATATAGCCACAATTTACTAAGTTATACCACTGGCCTATCAAGATCTACTCCGACCAGGAACAGCTCACTAGGGTCTGGCTGTTGTGTGTTTTCTGGTCGTGTGACTGGTCTGGTAGTTTTTGCTCCTATCGTTTTGCTCGGATCTATGGCTAACATCTTCAGAGGCATGTCATGGCCGAGAAACACATCTCACCGTGACTTGCCACTAAAGATGCCAGTCATAGATGCAAGCAAAATATTAGGAGCAAAAACTACCATGCCACGTACTCACAGCCTAGAGAACCCTCAACAGCCCATTGATTCCTGCTGGGAAAGCCTTTGAAATGGGCTTAATGTCAAACCCTGGAACTGCAACCAATATTGGACTCAGTGATTTCAATCAGAAGCCTTTATTGATACAGCATGGCCAAAGAAAAGAAATTCTGGGAACTGCCTTCAAACAACACCTTTATATGTCACAACGCCCTCCCCCACCTTTTCTAATTTCAAATACTTTCTTCATTTTCTTCTCCAGTATGAAGCCCTCTGAAAGAGAAAAATCTGTCTCAAAATCACACACCAAAATCACACACCATGGAAATCTGGTGGGTCTTTAAAGTGCTACTGGACTCCAATCTACCTCTTCTACTACCATCCACCTGAAGCTACCGTATATACTCACGTATAAGCCAACCCGAATATAAGCTGAGGCACCTAATTTTACCACAAAAAAACTGGGAAAACTTATTGACTCGTGTATAAACCTAGGGTGGGAAATGCAGCAGCTACTGGTAAATTTCAAAAATAAATATAGATACCAATAAAATTACATTGATTGAGGCATCAGTAGGTTAAATGTTTTTGAATATTTATTTCAAAAAACAACAACAGTGAACTAGCTCTGTAAATGAAAAAGAGGGTCATCAAAAACAATATGGTATCAGCAATAACTTTAAAAGTACAAAAACCTTAGCTCAATCAGCAACCAAGCTAAAATACAAGAGTTAAAATCCTTCAAAACTGGATTCTTCCTCCTCATCTGTATGTCCAAAAAGAGCTTCAGCTATAGCTGGTGTGAGGTTATCAGCATAGACATTGTCATCATCACTGAATTTGCAGTCATCACCATCACTGCTGTCATTCTCATACAAAGCGCTGTCTTCACTGCCATCCATAGAATTACTAATGCCACATTTCTTGAAGGCGCGTTGCACTATTTCCTCTGGAATCTCTTCCCATGCATCACGAACCCACTTTGCTATCAATTCTATGTCGGGCTTCATCAGATTTCCAACTTTTGTCGATCGGGCTGGACCAGATGACATCCATTCATGCCACTTCTTTTGTACACGGTCTTTGAAAGGTTTATTTATACACACATCTAGGGGCTGAAATACAGATGTAAGCCCACCTGGAATAATGGCCAAAGTAACTTGAGAAGACTTTGCCAATTTTTTAATGTCATCAGATGTGTGGGCTCTGAACATATCCCAAACTAGCAATGACGGTTTTTTCATTAAGGCTGCTCCTGGTCGTCTGTTCCAAATTTCTTCCAGCCATTTTTTTGTTCCATCTTCATCCAGCCAGCCTTTAATATGTGCGCGCACTGTAATTCGTGGTGGGAATTTGACCTTTTTAGGCAAGGTCTTTCTTTTAAAAATAATGACAGGCCGCAGCTTAGTTCCATTAGCCAAATATGACAGAACGACTGTGAAATCATTTCCTGTGGTTCTGAGTAAAATCGTTTTGTCTCCCAAACTAGCCACAGTTCTGTTGCTTGGAAGATCAAAGGTCATAGATGTTTCATCCATATTCCCAATATCTCCCAGGTCATAGTTATGGATCCTTCTTTGTTTTATGAAAAATGAATGGAATGACATCATGTTTTCATCAAGGTCTTTTGGAAACTTCTGTGAAATATTTGTTCTTTGCCGCAAACATAAGGCAAACCTATTCATAAAGCGGGTACACCATCCTGCTGATGCACCAAAATTTTCAATTCCTGGTGCTTTAAATTTGTCATCTTTAGCCATTTGACGGGCACGTGAGCGAATTCCCATGCGTGTTACGCAGGAACCATTTTGACAACACTCCATAATCCATTTATACAATTCAGTCTCTAGAGCCCCATATGAAGTCGTTGAACCACGTCGAGCTTTTTTTGCCTTTGGAATCTTTTCCAAGTCAGCTTTCATTTTCCGCCAGTCCCTCACTAGTTTTTCGTCAACACAAAATTCCCTACTTGCAATACTGTTATTGCTTTCTTCTGCTCTTGACACAACATTAAGTTTGAAACCAGCTTCGTATGACCTGCGTTTTTGTTTTGGTCCAGGATTAGAAGTATTGGGATCCATTTCTAACAGGATAAAAAAAAAAGACTTTGAAAAAGAATGCCGTACCATAGCGATTGAATTCTCAAAATATACCGTAAGCCCTTCTCCAAAAATAAGCCCTAGTTATAGTTCTTAAAAGAGGTCAATTTACAGTAAAAACGGCAACTATACATATAAACAAGTAAAATCAATTGTCAATAGAATGCAGCAAGACAGGTAGACTTCACCACGGGAAACAGATACCCCTCAAAAGAATCTGGGTCCAAATAGGGGTTAATAAGAAAATAAAAACTAAAATATAGCAGACTGAGTACTGTAAATAAACGTACTGTATATCCATGGGGGGGGGGGGGGTGGGGGGGGGGGGGGGTGGGGGGGGGGGGGGGTGGGGGGGGGGGGGGGTGGGGGGGGGGGGGGGTGGGGGGGGGGGGGGGTGGGGGGGGGGGGGGGTGGGGGGGGGGGGGGGTGGGGGGGGGGGGGGGTGGGGGGGGGGGGGGGTGGGGGGGGGGGGGGGTGGGGGGGGGGGGGGGTGGGGGGGGGGGGGGGTGGGGGGGGGGGGGGGTGGGGGGGGGGGGGGGTGGGGGGGGGGGGGGGTGGGGGGGGGGGGGGGTGGGGGGGGGGGGGGGTGGGGGGGGGGGGGGGTGGGGGGGGGGGGGGGTGGGGGGGGGGGGGGGTGGGGGGGGGGGGGGGTGGGGGGGGGGGGGGGTGGGGGGGGGGGGGGGTGGGGGGGGGGGGGGGTGGGGGGGGGGGGGGGTGGGGGGGGGGGGGGGTGGGGGGGGGGGGGGGTGGGGGGGGGGGGGGGTGGGGGGGGGGGGGGGTGGGGGGGGGGGGGGGTGGGGGGGGGGGGGGGTGGGGGGGGGGGGGGGTGGGGGGGGGGGGGGGTGGGGGGGGGGGGGGGTGGGGGGGGGGGGGGGTGGGGGGGGGGGGGGGTGGGGGGGGGGGGGGGTGGGGGGGGGGGGGGGTGGGGGGGGGGGGGGGTGGGGGGGGGGGGGGGTGGGGGGGGGGGGGGGTGGGGGGGGGGGGGGGTGGGGGGGGGGGGGGGTGGGGGGGGGGGGGGGTGGGGGGGGGGGGGGGTGGGGGGGGGGGGGGGTGGGGGGGGGGGGGGGTGGGGGGGGGGGGGGGTGGGGGGGGGGGGGGGTGGGGGGGGGGGGGGGTGGGGGGGGGGGGGGGTGGGGGGGGGGGGGGGTGGGGGGGGGGGGGGGTGGGGGGGGGGGGGGGTGGGGGGGGGGGGGGGTGGGGGGGGGGGGGGGTGGGGGGGGGGGGGGGTGGGGGGGGGGGGGGGTGGGGGGGGGGGGGGGTGGGGGGGGGGGGGGGTGGGGGGGGGGGGGGGTGGGGGGGGGGGGGGGTGGGGGGGGGGGGGGGTGGGGGGGGGGGGGGGTGGGGGGGGGGGGGGGTGGGGGGGGGGGGGGGTGGGGGGGGGGGGGGGTGGGGGGGGGGGGGGGTGGGGGGGGGGGGGGGTGGGGGGGGGGGGGGGTGGGGGGGGGGGGGGGTGGGGGGGGGGGGGGGTGGGGGGGGGGGGGGGTGGGGGGGGGGGGGGGTGGGGGGGGGGGGGGGTGGGGGGGGGGGGGGGTGGGGGGGGGGGGGGGTGGGGGGGGGGGGGGGTGGGGGGGGGGGGGGGTGGGGGGGGGGGGGGGTGGGGGGGGGGGGGGGTGGGGGGGGGGGGGGGTGGGGGGGGGGGGGGGTGGGGGGGGGGGGGGGTGGGGGGGGGGGGGGGTGGGGGGGGGGGGGGGTGGGGGGGGGGGGGGGTGGGGGGGGGGGGGGGTGGGGGGGGGGGGGGGTGGGGGGGGGGGGGGGTGGGGGGGGGGGGGGGTGGGGGGGGGGGGGGGTGGGGGGGGGGGGGGGTGGGGGGGGGGGGGGGTGGGGGGGGGGGGGGGTGGGGGGGGGGGGGGGTGGGGGGGGGGGGGGGTGGGGGGGGGGGGGGGTGGGGGGGGGGGGGGGTGGGGGGGGGGGGGGGTGGGGGGGGGGGGGGGTGGGGGGGGGGGGGGGTGGGGGGGGGGGGGGGTGGGGGGGGGGGGGGGTGGGGGGGGGGGGGGGTGGGGGGGGGGGGGGGTGGGGGGGGGGGGGGGTGGGGGGGGGGGGGGGTGGGGGGGGGGGGGGGTGGGGGGGGGGGGGGGTGGGGGGGGGGGGGGGTGGGGGGGGGGGGGGGTGGGGGGGGGGGGGGGTGGGGGGGGGGGGGGGTGGGGGGGGGGGGGGGTGGGGGGGGGGGGGGGTGGGGGGGGGGGGGGGTGGGGGGGGGGGGGGGTGGGGGGGGGGGGGGGTGGGGGGGGGGGGGGGTGGGGGGGGGGGGGGGTGGGGGGGGGGGGGGGTGGGGGGGGGGGGGGGTGGGGGGGGGGGGGGGTGGGGGGGGGGGGGGGTGGGGGGGGGGGGGGGTGGGGGGGGGGGGGGGTGGGGGGGGGGGGGGGTGGGGGGGGGGGGGGGTGGGGGGGGGGGGGGGTGGGGGGGGGGGGGGGTGGGGGGGGGGGGGGGTGGGGGGGGGGGGGGGTGGGGGGGGGGGGGGGTGGGGGGGGGGGGGGGTGGGGGGGGGGGGGGGTGGGGGGGGGGGGGGGTGGGGGGGGGGGGGGGTGGGGGGGGGGGGGGGTGGGGGGGGGGGGGGGTGGGGGGGGGGGGGGGTGGGGGGGGGGGGGGGTGGGGGGGGGGGGGGGTGGGGGGGGGGGGGGGTGGGGGGGGGGGGGGGTGGGGGGGGGGGGGGGTGGGGGGGGGGGGGGGTGGGGGGGGGGGGGGGTGGGGGGGGGGGGGGGTGGGGGGGGGGGGGGGTGGGGGGGGGGGGGGGTGGGGGGGGGGGGGGGTGGGGGGGGGGGGGGGTGGGGGGGGGGGGGGGTGGGGGGGGGGGGGGGTGGGGGGGGGGGGGGGTGGGGGGGGGGGGGGGTGGGGGGGGGGGGGGGTGGGGGGGGGGGGGGGTGGGGGGGGGGGGGGGTGGGGGGGGGGGGGGGTGGGGGGGGGGGGGGGTGGGGGGGGGGGGGGGTGGGGGGGGGGGGGGGTGGGGGGGGGGGGGGGTGGGGGGGGGGGGGGGTGGGGGGGGGGGGGGGTGGGGGGGGGGGGGGGTGGGGGGGGGGGGGGGTGGGGGGGGGGGGGGGTGGGGGGGGGGGGGGGTGGGGGGGGGGGGGGGTGGGGGGGGGGGGGGGTGGGGGGGGGGGGGGGTGGGGGGGGGGGGGGGTGGGGGGGGGGGGGGGTGGGGGGGGGGGGGGGTGGGGGGGGGGGGGGGTGGGGGGGGGGGGGGGTGGGGGGGGGGGGGGGTGGGGGGGGGGGGGGGTGGGGGGGGGGGGGGGTGGGGGGGGGGGGGGGTGGGGGGGGGGGGGGGTGGGGGGGGGGGGGGGTGGGGGGGGGGGGGGGTGGGGGGGGGGGGGGGTGGGGGGGGGGGGGGGTGGGGGGGGGGGGGGGTGGGGGGGGGGGGGGGTGGGGGGGGGGGGGGGTGGGGGGGGGGGGGGGTGGGGGGGGGGGGGGGTGGGGGGGGGGGGGGGTGGGGGGGGGGGGGGGTGGGGGGGGGGGGGGGTGGGGGGGGGGGGGGGTGGGGGGGGGGGGGGGTGGGGGGGGGGGGGGGTGGGGGGGGGGGGGGGTGGGGGGGGGGGGGGGTGGGGGGGGGGGGGGGTGGGGGGGGGGGGGGGTGGGGGGGGGGGGGGGTGGGGGGGGGGGGGGGTGGGGGGGGGGGGGGGTGGGGGGGGGGGGGGGTGGGGGGGGGGGGGGGTGGGGGGGGGGGGGGGTGGGGGGGGGGGGGGGTGGGGGGGGGGGGGGGTGGGGGGGGGGGGGGGTGGGGGGGGGGGGGGGTGGGGGGGGGGGGGGGTGGGGGGGGGGGGGGGTGGGGGGGGGGGGGGGTGGGGGGGGGGGGGGGTGGGGGGGGGGGGGGGTGGGGGGGGGGGGGGGTGGGGGGGGGGGGGGGTGGGGGGGGGGGGGGGTGGGGGGGGGGGGGGGTGGGGGGGGGGGGGGGTGGGGGGGGGGGGGGGTGGGGGGGGGGGGGGGTGGGGGGGGGGGGGGGTGGGGGGGGGGGGGGGTGGGGGGGGGGGGGGGTGGGGGGGGGGGGGGGTGGGGGGGGGGGGGGGTGGGGGGGGGGGGGGGTGGGGGGGGGGGGGGGTGGGGGGGGGGGGGGGTGGGGGGGGGGGGGGGTGGGGGGGGGGGGGGGTGGGGGGGGGGGGGGGTGGGGGGGGGGGGGGGTGGGGGGGGGGGGGGGTGGGGGGGGGGGGGGGTGGGGGGGGGGGGGGGTGGGGGGGGGGGGGGGTGGGGGGGGGGGGGGGTGGGGGGGGGGGGGGGTGGGGGGGGGGGGGGGTGGGGGGGGGGGGGGGTGGGGGGGGGGGGGGGTGGGGGGGGGGGGGGGTGGGGGGGGGGGGGGGTGGGGGGGGGGGGGGGTGGGGGGGGGGGGGGGTGGGGGGGGGGGGGGGTGGGGGGGGGGGGGGGTGGGGGGGGGGGGGGGTGGGGGGGGGGGGGGGTGGGGGGGGGGGGGGGTGGGGGGGGGGGGGGGTGGGGGGGGGGGGGGGTGGGGGGGGGGGGGGGTGGGGGGGGGGGGGGGTGGGGGGGGGGGGGGGTGGGGGGGGGGGGGGGTGGGGGGGGGGGGGGGTGGGGGGGGGGGGGGGTGGGGGGGGGGGGGGGTGGGGGGGGGGGGGGG
Source organism: Sphaerodactylus townsendi (assembly GCF_021028975.2). Taxonomy (NCBI): domain Eukaryota; kingdom Metazoa; phylum Chordata; class Lepidosauria; order Squamata; family Sphaerodactylidae; genus Sphaerodactylus; species Sphaerodactylus townsendi. Next base: position 13,012,098 of record NC_059427.1, read on the forward strand.
TGGGGGGGGGGGGGGGTGGGGGGGGGGGGGGGTGGGGGGGGGGGGGGGTGGGGGGGGGGGGGGGTGGGGGGGGGGGGGGGTGGGGGGGGGGGGGGGTGGGGGGGGGGGGGGGTGGGGGGGGGGGGGGGTGGGGGGGGGGGGGGGTGGGGGGGGGGGGGGGTGGGGGGGGGGGGGGGTGGGGGGGGGGGGGGGTGGGGGGGGGGGGGGGTGGGGGGGGGGGGGGGTGGGGGGGGGGGGGGGTGGGGGGGGGGGGGGGTGGGGGGGGGGGGGGGTGGGGGGGGGGGGGGGTGGGGGGGGGGGGGGGTGGGGGGGGGGGGGGGTGGGGGGGGGGGGGGGTGGGGGGGGGGGGGGGTGGGGGGGGGGGGGGGTGGGGGGGGGGGGGGGTGGGGGGGGGGGGGGGTGGGGGGGGGGGGGGGTGGGGGGGGGGGGGGGTGGGGGGGGGGGGGGGTGGGGGGGGGGGGGGGTGGGGGGGGGGGGGGGTGGGGGGGGGGGGGGGTGGGGGGGGGGGGGGGTGGGGGGGGGGGGGGGTGGGGGGGGGGGGGGGTGGGGGGGGGGGGGGGTGGGGGGGGGGGGGGGTGGGGGGGGGGGGGGGTGGGGGGGGGGGGGGGTGGGGGGGGGGGGGGGTGGGGGGGGGGGGGGGTGGGGGGGGGGGGGGGTGGGGGGGGGGGGGGGTGGGGGGGGGGGGGGGTGGGGGGGGGGGGGGGTGGGGGGGGGGGGGGGTGGGGGGGGGGGGGGGTGGGGGGGGGGGGGGGTGGGGGGGGGGGGGGGTGGGGGGGGGGGGGGGTGGGGGGGGGGGGGGGTGGGGGGGGGGGGGGGTGGGGGGGGGGGGGGGTGGGGGGGGGGGGGGGTGGGGGGGGGGGGGGGTGGGGGGGGGGGGGGGTGGGGGGGGGGGGGGGTGGGGGGGGGGGGGGGTGGGGGGGGGGGGGGGTGGGGGGGGGGGGGGGTGGGGGGGGGGGGGGGTGGGGGGGGGGGGGGGTGGGGGGGGGGGGGGGTGGGGGGGGGGGGGGGTGGGGGGGGGGGGGGGTGGGGGGGGGGGGGGGTGGGGGGGGGGGGGGGTGGGGGGGGGGGGGGGTGGGGGGGGGGGGGGGTGGGGGGGGGGGGGGGTGGGGGGGGGGGGGGGTGGGGGGGGGGGGGGGTGGGGGGGGGGGGGGGTGGGGGGGGGGGGGGGTGGGGGGGGGGGGGGGTGGGGGGGGGGGGGGGTGGGGGGGGGGGGGGGTGGGGGGGGGGGGGGGTGGGGGGGGGGGGGGGTGGGGGGGGGGGGGGGTGGGGGGGGGGGGGGGTGGGGGGGGGGGGGGGTGGGGGGGGGGGGGGGTGGGGGGGGGGGGGGGTGGGGGGGGGGGGGGGTGGGGGGGGGGGGGGGTGGGGGGGGGGGGGGGTGGGGGGGGGGGGGGGTGGGGGGGGGGGGGGGTGGGGGGGGGGGGGGGTGGGGGGGGGGGGGGGTGGGGGGGGGGGGGGGTGGGGGGGGGGGGGGGTGGGGGGGGGGGGGGGTGGGGGGGGGGGGGGGTGGGGGGGGGGGGGGGTGGGGGGGGGGGGGGGTGGGGGGGGGGGGGGGTGGGGGGGGGGGGGGGTGGGGGGGGGGGGGGGTGGGGGGGGGGGGGGGTGGGGGGGGGGGGGGGTGGGGGGGGGGGGGGGTGGGGGGGGGGGGGGGTGGGGGGGGGGGGGGGTGGGGGGGGGGGGGGGTGGGGGGGGGGGGGGGTGGGGGGGGGGGGGGGTGGGGGGGGGGGGGGGTGGGGGGGGGGGGGGGTGGGGGGGGGGGGGGGTGGGGGGGGGGGGGGGTGGGGGGGGGGGGGGGTGGGGGGGGGGGGGGGTGGGGGGGGGGGGGGGTGGGGGGGGGGGGGGGTGGGGGGGGGGGGGGGTGGGGGGGGGGGGGGGTGGGGGGGGGGGGGGGTGGGGGGGGGGGGGGGTGGGGGGGGGGGGGGGTGGGGGGGGGGGGGGGTGGGGGGGGGGGGGGGTGGGGGGGGGGGGGGGTGGGGGGGGGGGGGGGTGGGGGGGGGGGGGGGTGGGGGGGGGGGGGGGTGGGGGGGGGGGGGGGTGGGGGGGGGGGGGGGTGGGGGGGGGGGGGGGTGGGGGGGGGGGGGGGTGGGGGGGGGGGGGGGTGGGGGGGGGGGGGGGTGGGGGGGGGGGGGGGTGGGGGGGGGGGGGGGTGGGGGGGGGGGGGGGTGGGGGGGGGGGGGGGTGGGGGGGGGGGGGGGTGGGGGGGGGGGGGGGTGGGGGGGGGGGGGGGTGGGGGGGGGGGGGGGTGGGGGGGGGGGGGGGTGGGGGGGGGGGGGGGTGGGGGGGGGGGGGGGTGGGGGGGGGGGGGGGTGGGGGGGGGGGGGGGTGGGGGGGGGGGGGGGTGGGGGGGGGGGGGGGTGGGGGGGGGGGGGGGTGGGGGGGGGGGGGGGTGGGGGGGGGGGGGGGTGGGGGGGGGGGGGGGTGGGGGGGGGGGGGGGTGGGGGGGGGGGGGGGTGGGGGGGGGGGGGGGTGGGGGGGGGGGGGGGTGGGGGGGGGGGGGGGTGGGGGGGGGGGGGGGTGGGGGGGGGGGGGGGTGGGGGGGGGGGGGGGTGGGGGGGGGGGGGGGTGGGGGGGGGGGGGGGTGGGGGGGGGGGGGGGTGGGGGGGGGGGGGGGTGGGGGGGGGGGGGGGTGGGGGGGGGGGGGGGTGGGGGGGGGGGGGGGTGGGGGGGGGGGGGGGTGGGGGGGGGGGGGGGTGGGGGGGGGGGGGGGTGGGGGGGGGGGGGGGTGGGGGGGGGGGGGGGTGGGGGGGGGGGGGGGTGGGGGGGGGGGGGGGTGGGGGGGGGGGGGGGTGGGGGGGGGGGGGGGTGGGGGGGGGGGGGGGTGGGGGGGGGGGGGGGTGGGGGGGGGGGGGGGTGGGGGGGGGGGGGGGTGGGGGGGGGGGGGGGTGGGGGGGGGGGGGGGTGGGGGGGGGGGGGGGTGGGGGGGGGGGGGGGTGGGGGGGGGGGGGGGTGGGGGGGGGGGGGGGTGGGGGGGGGGGGGGGTGGGGGGGGGGGGGGGTGGGGGGGGGGGGGGGTGGGGGGGGGGGGGGGTGGGGGGGGGGGGGGGTGGGGGGGGGGGGGGGTGGGGGGGGGGGGGGGTGGGGGGGGGGGGGGGTGGGGGGGGGGGGGGGTGGGGGGGGGGGGGGGTGGGGGGGGGGGGGGGTGGGGGGGGGGGGGGGTGGGGGGGGGGGGGGGTGGGGGGGGGGGGGGGTGGGGGGGGGGGGGGGTGGGGGGGGGGGGGGGTGGGGGGGGGGGGGGGTGGGGGGGGGGGGGGGTGGGGGGGGGGGGGGGTGGGGGGGGGGGGGGGTGGGGGGGGGGGGGGGTGGGGGGGGGGGGGGGTGGGGGGGGGGGGGGGTGGGGGGGGGGGGGGGTGGGGGGGGGGGGGGGTGGGGGGGGGGGGGGGTGGGGGGGGGGGGGGGTGGGGGGGGGGGGGGGTGGGGGGGGGGGGGGGTGGGGGGGGGGGGGGGTGGGGGGGGGGGGGGGTGGGGGGGGGGGGGGGTGGGGGGGGGGGGGGGTGGGGGGGGGGGGGGGTGGGGGGGGGGGGGGGTGGGGGGGGGGGGGGGTGGGGGGGGGGGGGGGTGGGGGGGGGGGGGGGTGGGGGGGGGGGGGGGTGGGGGGGGGGGGGGGTGGGGGGGGGGGGGGGTGGGGGGGGGGGGGGGTGGGGGGGGGGGGGGGTGGGGGGGGGGGGGGGTGGGGGGGGGGGGGGGTGGGGGGGGGGGGGGGTGGGGGGGGGGGGGGGTGGGGGGGGGGGGGGGTGGGGGGGGGGGGGGGTGGGGGGGGGGGGGGGTGGGGGGGGGGGGGGGTGGGGGGGGGGGGGGGTGGGGGGGGGGGGGGGTGGGGGGGGGGGGGGGTGGGGGGGGGGGGGGGTGGGGGGGGGGGGGGGTGGGGGGGGGGGGGGGTGGGGGGGGGGGGGGGTGGGGGGGGGGGGGGGTGGGGGGGGGGGGGGGTGGGGGGGGGGGGGGGTGGGGGGGGGGGGGGGTGGGGGGGGGGGGGGGTGGGGGGGGGGGGGGGTGGGGGGGGGGGGGGGTGGGGGGGGGGGGGGGTGGGGGGGGGGGGGGGTGGGGGGGGGGGGGGGTGGGGGGGGGGGGGGGTGGGGGGGGGGGGGGGTGGGGGGGGGGGGGGGTGGGGGGGGGGGGGGGTGGGGGGGGGGGGGGGTGGGGGGGGGGGGGGGTGGGGGGGGGGGGGGGTGGGGGGGGGGGGGGGTGGGGGGGGGGGGGGGTGGGGGGGGGGGGGGGTGGGGGGGGGGGGGGGTGGGGGGGGGGGGGGGTGGGGGGGGGGGGGGGTGGGGGGGGGGGGGGGTGGGGGGGGGGGGGGGTGGGGGGGGGGGGGGGTGGGGGGGGGGGGGGGTGGGGGGGGGGGGGGGTGGGGGGGGGGGGGGGTGGGGGGGGGGGGGGGTGGGGGGGGGGGGGGGTGGGGGGGGGGGGGGGTGGGGGGGGGGGGGGGTGGGGGGGGGGGGGGGTGGGGGGGGGGGGGGGTGGGGGGGGGGGGGGGTGGGGGGGGGGGGGGGTGGGGGGGGGGGGGGGTGGGGGGGGGGGGGGGTGGGGGGGGGGGGGGGTGGGGGGGGGGGGGGGTGGGGGGGGGGGGGGGTGGGGGGGGGGGGGGGTGGGGGGGGGGGGGGGTGGGGGGGGGGGGGGGTGGGGGGGGGGGGGGGTGGGGGGGGGGGGGGGTGGGGGGGGGGGGGGGTGGGGGGGGGGGGGGGTGGGGGGGGGGGGGGGTGGGGGGGGGGGGGGGTGGGGGGGGGGGGGGGTGGGGGGGGGGGGGGGTGGGGGGGGGGGGGGGTGGGGGGGGGGGGGGGTGGGGGGGGGGGGGGGTGGGGGGGGGGGGGGGTGGGGGGGGGGGGGGGTGGGGGGGGGGGGGGGTGGGGGGGGGGGGGGGTGGGGGGGGGGGGGGGTGGGGGGGGGGGGGGGTGGGGGGGGGGGGGGGTGGGGGGGGGGGGGGGTGGGGGGGGGGGGGGGTGGGGGGGGGGGGGGGTGGGGGGGGGGGGGGGTGGGGGGGGGGGGGGGTGGGGGGGGGGGGGGGTGGGGGGGGGGGGGGGTGGGGGGGGGGGGGGGTGGGGGGGGGGGGGGGTGGGGGGGGGGGGGGGTGGGGGGGGGGGGGGGTGGGGGGGGGGGGGGGTGGGGGGGGGGGGGGGTGGGGGGGGGGGGGGGTGGGGGGGGGGGGGGGTGGGGGGGGGGGGGGGTGGGGGGGGGGGGGGGTGGGGGGGGGGGGGGGTGGGGGGGGGGGGGGGTGGGGGGGGGGGGGGGTGGGGGGGGGGGGGGGTGGGGGGGGGGGGGGGTGGGGGGGGGGGGGGGTGGGGGGGGGGGGGGGTGGGGGGGGGGGGGGGTGGGGGGGGGGGGGGGTGGGGGGGGGGGGGGGTGGGGGGGGGGGGGGGTGGGGGGGGGGGGGGGTGGGGGGGGGGGGGGGTGGGGGGGGGGGGGGGGGGGGGGGGGGGGGGGGGGGGGGGGGGGGGGGTGGGGGGTGGGGGGGGTGGGGGGGGGGGGGGGGGGGGGGGGGGGGGGGGGGGGGGAGGGAGGGGTGGGGGGGGGGGGGGGGGGGGGGGGGGGGGGGGGGGGGGGGGGGGGGCTGGGGGGCGGGGGGGGTGGGGGGTGGGGCGCGGGCTGGTGGGGGGGGTCGGGGGGGAGGGGGGGAGGGGCGGGTGGGGGGGGGGGGGGGTGGGGGGGCGCGGGGGGGGGTGGGGGGGGGGGGGGGGGGGGGGGGGTGGGGGGGGGGGGGGGGGGGGGGGGGGGGGGGGGGGGGGGGGGGGGGGGGGGGGGGGGGGGGGGGGGGGGGGGGGGGGGCAGGGTAGATCCTGCATTGAAGGCCACTGAGGTAGATGGAGCAGTGATCCATATAAAGCAGCCTATTTTATTCATTTGCCACACAACCAGTGGTAATTGTGTGTCTGGACAAATGAACTGCCTTATGTTGACCTTTAGTTGATCTATCCCTGAACTGTCTATTGCAGGTCTCAACAAATCCCAAGTGGCACAGCATCTAGACATCTCACTGTGGTGTCTTACATTCTCAGCTATAATTTATTGGTGATTCTCAATAAAAGTAGAAAGTTTATTTAGGTGAAACAGGTTAGATTGTTGTTGTAATTATAACTACTATTGTTGTCTATACACTACAACACTTTTGCACAACCAACAAGAAACTGGGAAGAGTTTAAGATTAGATGTTGTAGTAGCAAGAATTAGAAAACATGGATATTACTGAGGGTGGTCTATACTACTGTCTTGCTATAACTAGGATCCTGAAACATATTTTTGCATCTTTAATGAATCTTGCTAATACTTGGGTTTTGGGTCCAAGTGAGAAAGGTGGAGTGTAAATAATAATAAATAAATAAAATATAAAACCATAAAGGCCACAAAATAAGTCTGGTTCCTAAATTATTGGGGTGGCTCATGAAGTCAAAGGACATTTCTCTCGATCTGATCTGTGATACATTCTTCCGGGGTGCAAGTACAGGAAAATACAATTTCCAGAATTTTCAGTATCTGATTAGCTGAGCGAACATCACCTCAGAACATTTAGTTCTAGATTCTTGAGTAAAACATGGAGCTTTTATTAACCAGGACTGGCAAGAAACTCTCAATAAATTCTCAGCACTTTCTGACTGAATTCAGTTTCCCACACCTGAGTGAGCATCAGGGAAGCCCTTGTTTTCCCCAGAACCCTGGTGATTCGATTCCCATGGATCATCATCTTCTTTCTCCAACTTTTCAAACACATTAGGAAGGCCTACATCAACTGAAAAAAGTAAGAGGAGAAAGTCAAGTTTCATATTCAAATGGTAGCAAATTGTCACACTGAATGCTGACTAGTTTCTGGGCAAATCCCAGAGTTTATTCTTGTTTAGGCCGTGTAATGACAAAAATTAACTTTCCATTCACACACACCCAGAACACAGTCACAGGCCTTACCTCACATCTCCCAGTGTATTCTCCCCCTCATATATTTCTTTTACTGTTCTCACTGCAAGAGTCATCACAGTGAAAGAACAGCTTGTAGCAATCAGAAACATACAAATTGGCCAAGAAGATGACAAGTCTCCAAATGGCTTATAAAGTCCATCCCTTCCCACAACAGAAACCTGGTGAGGTTGGTGGGGTGGAGAGAGTTTTCAGTGGCGAAGGAGGTTAAGAGTTCGTGTATCTAATCTGGAGGAACCAGGTTTGATTCCCAGCTGTGGAGGCTTATCTGGGGAATTCAGATTAGCCTGTACACTGCCACACTCGCCAGTTGGGTGACCTTGGGCTAGTCACAGCTTCTCAGAGCTCTCTCAGCCCCACCTACCTCACAGGGTTTGTTGTGAGGGGGGGAAGGGCAAGGAGATTGTAAGCCCCTTTGAGTCTCCTGCAGGAGAGAAAGGGGGGATATAAATCCAAACTCTTCTTCTCTTCTTCTACCCTAAGATCACCCAGCAGGCTTCATATGGAGGGCTGAGGAAACAAACCCGATTCACCAGATGAAAGCCTGCTGCTAATGTGGAGGAGAGGGGAATCAAATGTAGTCCTCCAGATTAGAGTCCATGGTTCTTAATTACTACATGGTTCTTAATTACTAATTACTACTACATCTTGGCAACCATCACTCACCTGAGTGAACATCAGGGACTGCTTGGGTGTCCTCCAATCTCTGGAAACTGGGAATACTTGGTTCCATTTCCATCATTAAATCAAGAGTCTATGTTCAGGATGGTAATGGAGGAAACAACCAGAAGAGTTATTTTGATCTCCTGGGCTACAAACAGATGTTTTTGTCCAGTTTCTCAAATCATGCCCACAAATTGTTTGGCTTTGGCAGGAAATATTTCTGTGCCCTCCTCCAAGATGTATTTGGGCAGGCTTTCTTTTTTTCTCCAATTTTGCTTAATCAGAGATCCAGGGCTCTTCCTCTTGAGGAAACCAGAAGAATCAAATCCAGTTCACAGCTTGAAAAATCTGGAAAACAACAAGAGACACAGATGCAAGCAGACAGAATTTAGGACCCAACGTAGCCATTCTGCACAAACAAGAATCATGAAATCAAATCCAGAATCAATACAAAAAATGGGCAAGGAAGTTTTGAGGGCTAGTTTCTAAATGGTGAATTCGTACAAGCTACTGAACTGTGAAACATTTTGAAGCACCATCAATGCACATCAGTCTAAGTTCGATTACTTAAAATTTATACGGAACAATAAAAAGAAGAACACAGAAGTCCATATAAATATTCAGCACAGCTCAAATATAAGATGCTGGCTGGATATTTGTTTACAAAAACGAATAGTCATAACAAAACAAGCTGGGCAGGTGAGAAATTACAGGGGGAAGAAATAATTCCAAAATTCTGAAACGTCCATGAAAATTCCTCCTCCAGGTTTTATGAGCTTTCAGTGACCGCAAGTTGGCCATTCCCCCTTTGACCTGATCTAAGTTACTCTCAACGTTTGATGCCTTCTGGAGCCTATTCAGTTTTCACCAGATAGGGATTTGGTGGGTTCCTTTCTGCAAAGGAGGAGGGACTTCCTTTTTTGACCTGACTGGCCATTTGTTGCTGTTTTTTGCATGACTGGGGAGCCACCAAATAGATGGAGATCCATAGTTTGCCTGTTGATTGCCTGACTTTTTTGCTTTTCCAACAAGCACAATAGCTCAGTTTTGCTACTATTTATAGCTAGGGTTGCCAACTCTTGACTTGGGGAATTCCTAGAGATCACTATGGTGAAGAAAAGACTTCAGTCATAGGCGGATTCCAAATGGGCCAAAAAGAGCTGTGTGAAAGCGGTGTAAATCTTTTTACACCATTTTGAACCCTTTTACACCATTTTCACACAGCTGTTTTTGGCCCATGTGTAATCCGCCATAGTGCATCTTCAAAGTCACCAAAGTTGCCAACTGTACCCTCCAAAGTCACCTTCAAAGTGGTCTATGTCACGGCAAGATCATTTTTAAATTTAGACTGGCAATCCTAGCTAGCAAGAAACCAGTAACTTTATTTCAGCCCACAAGTTAGAGAACCCTCCCCTCTTTCCATAATTTCAGCCCATAATTGAGAGAACCCTAACCCAGATCAATCATATGCATTAGACGATTATCACGAAATCGGATCCTACATTTTCACCTTACAGTCACGAGTCTGACCTTCATCAAGTAGGCTTGACCCGGGTTAGGAACTGGATTCATAATTCCAGTGAACAACAGTCTTTCAGTCTCAACCCATCTGCAACAGAGGGGGATAAGAAACACTAGCGCTCCGCTACCTGCATACTATCATACCAAAGGAAACTAAAAGGTTTTCACCGCTAGAAGCCAGACTAAGGAATTCGTAGGGAGAGCATAAACAAATTGAAAAAACTGATCAGAGAAAAAGCTGCAGAAACAAATGCAGTGAGTCCTAAAACTTATAATGCGTAGGAGGAACCGATTACATGCTTGACCCCAAAAAGCATCTTTGGGGGCTTTCCTGAGCCAGGGTCACCTCCCGCCCCAGTTTGAAATCCTCACCAAGGATCCTCCAGGAAGCCAGATCTGCTGCCCCTTCTCTCGACCGGCTGATCCCTCCTTTGCAGCTGCTTCCCAGTCCTTATGGGATCCTCTCAGTCGCCATCATGATTTCCAAAAAGGGTTCTGCTTTAAAATAAAGGGAATGAAGTTACAGGGTCCCCGACCCCTTTCTCACGTGGTAGGTAGAGAGGGCTTGCTTTTTGTTTTTCGCTTCCCACCATGTGATGGAGGAAAGAACGCTTTGCAAGGCAAAGCAAGGGAAGCCCTTCCTCGCCGCTCCCTGAGCTCATGTGGATGCACGCGGGGTGGATGTGATCGGCTACCGATTGCTTCGGGCTGCCACCTGGGAGCTAGAGAGAAGCAGCTAAAAGCGCATGGTAGTTTTTTTTTCCCACTCCAACCTTATCGCGGGCTTACTCAGGAGTAAGCCCTATTACTTGTAAGGTGGGGGGAGGGCCCTCCCCACAAAAATGCACCACGGCTCTGTCTTATGCATACCTATTTGGCATTTGAGAGGGTGTGGAGAAAAGCCCTAGGTCAGTGGTGGACCATCTGCTCTGCATGATACAAGGGCTCGGGTTCAAGACCAGCGTTGCTCACACACCTGGAGAAAAACGTGCTACAGCTTTAATCTGAAGAGCGTCAATGGGAAGCTGAAGGATTTATTCATTTATTTAATCAAACGTATATGCTGCTCTCCCCTATAGGGCTCAGAGCGGCTTAAATTCAAGATTAAAATAAAATGCATTAAAATACAAATTAAAATAAATATAGGAGCATAAAATACATTAATAAAAACCGTATATTAAAATACAGTACACTAAACCCTAAAGCCAAGGAGATACATAACATTAACTTCTGAAGCTAAGGAGTAGTTTCTTACTGTACTTTGAGTGGTACAGGGATTTTACCTCTATTGTACAGAACTTTCAGCTACCTTGGACATCCTGATAGTAATCTATTAACTTGCTGGTTCAGATGACCCAATTTCGTACATAGTAGCAAAGTTCTGCTACAGTTCTCAAAAAGCAGAAGGCGTTGGTTGGTAAATACAGTACACTAGTCAAAAGTTTTTGTGTGTGCAATGTTTACGTTTCGATTTGTATTGTGCTTGTCTATGTCTGTGTTAAACGAAATGAAATGAACTAAAACCATAAACTAGACTAATACTGTTAATATCAATAACTAAGAAAAGTATTCTATTCCCAAAATGCTGCTTCAAGATGAAAATGAGAACCAGTACTTAGATAAACGGGGATTTTAAATTACTACACTTGCAGCTGTATGTGAATTTAAGGTAGCATGAACATTACTCAATGCACATATAAAGAAAAATCAACTTTACATTATATATGTATTCACTGTAAGTTGTAAATAGGCTGCTGTAGCCCCAGCAAGGGGAAATTAATTTTTATACTATTAAAGATAGGCCTTGACACTCCAGGCCACATATATCCTTAGGCTGTCCCATAGGCACATGCAAGGAGGGGTCAAGTGGTTGTCAGTTGTGCTAAACCAGGGGTAGGGAACCTGCGGCTCTCCAGATGTTCAGGAACTACAATTCCCATCAGCCTCTGTCAGCATGGCCAATTGGTTTTTTTTTCCCACTCCAACCTTATCGCGGGCTTACTCAGGAGTTGTAGTTGGCTGATGGGAATTGTAGTTCCTGAACATCTGGAGAGCCGCATGGAGTTCCCTAATAAATGAATACATCAACTAGAAAGGGGAGTACTTAAAAGAATGCAAGGGCAGTAATAAAACATAAGCCCTTTCAAAATCCTCACAGGGTCCCTGCTAGGGATCTAAGATTTTTCTGTCTAATCCCTAAAGAGGAACTAGGTTTCAGCAGGTTGTATTTTGTTACTTGTTTCCAGGAGATAGACTGTATTTGTATGTGGGTCTTATAGGATTTGGACGGATAACTATGTAAGTTTGGATAACTATCGATAATGCTGCAGAGAGTGGAAGATGGAGAACTGTAATCAAGAATGATGTGTTACATTCAAGGCTAGAAGAACAAAACAGTTGCATATCAAAGATCTGCTATATCTGTTAAAACTCCCATAGTGGCCCATTATTTAAGGAAGGATGGGCAGAGGAAGAGGGTGATTAGGTGCAGATAACAACAGATGTTTAGCCTAAAGTGTTGTGTAAGGTGAGGAAGAGGTGCCAGCTTGGTGATGTATGTATCTTGATTGTTTCAGTAAATGCATTTTGTAACATTCCTTTCCCATTGAAAAGTCTATAAAAAGAAACACCCCAAACATACCAGGATCCCACTCCTCCTGTGCTGCTGGGCCATTGTTGGTCAGAATAAAATTACTTTTATTTTATCCTGCATCTTGCCTCTTACCTCTTAACCCTCCACCCGCTCACCTGTCCCAGAGGTCCTGCTGCCTTTCTGAGGTAACATTAAGGTAACATAAACATTACTCAATGCACATGTAAAGAAAAATTAAATTTACGTTGGTTAAGCTCTGCAGGGCCCTGATGTTTCACCTGGCCCTTGTTACAGCCAATGGACCTCCCTCAGGCCTAGGTTCGAATGTAGCACAGTAAACCAAAACATCCTGATTGTAAATATATATATCTTCCAGTAGGGTTTCAACTTGCTGAGACAGATTAAAAGAGATTTAGGATATTGTGAGGAAAGATAGTGTGGATGGATAGAGTGATGAAAATGCTGAATCAGTGTAAAACGTCTGGGGAAAAAGTAAACTCCACGTTGGGGATCATTAGGAAAAGCGCCAAAAATAAACCAATCAATATTACGATGCCTCCATTTAATCTATGATGGGGCCTCATTTGGAAATCAGTTCTAGTCACCATGTCTCAAAATGGACACATGGCTGAGCTAGAGGAAGTACAGAAGAGAGCAAACAGGATGATTAAGGGGCTGGAAGAATGGCTGAAGAATCTGTGACTTTTTTTGTTTAGAAATGAGATGACTTGGAGGGGGGCATGATAAAGATGCATAAAATTATGCATGGGTTGGAGAAAATGAATGGATAAAAATCAGAAAATAGGCGATCAGCCGTGTACTAGAAAAGGCCAAGAAACTTTTGCTGGAGCCCCTGACTTGGCCAAAGTTTTACTTTTCTGTAAGAGAATACTAGCAGAGCATAAGCTGCACTTGGGCCAAGTTGCCAAGCATATATTGGTTGAATGGAGCAATTAGCACCTTTTTAACATAACTCAGCAAGCAGGAACAAACAACCCCCTCTCTGTTCAGGAAAACAAATGGTTGTTTTTGGAGAATAGAAGATTATGGGCACCAGTTGTAAATCTCTTGTGTGTCTTAAAGAATCCTGGATAAGCATCTTGGTCAAACAGGCATGAGTCACAGTGTAACAGTTTTGATTTTAGAAGTAAAGTTCTTATTAAAGTCCTCTGGATTAACTTGTATTTACTTAGAAGCATTCAATAGTATAATACTTCCTTCTTTTAATCCGGTTACAGCTATAGCTTTTGTTAATTTAGTTATAACCTAATGATGTTATGATTACAGATGTTTGCTGTTGTTGTTCTCTGCCCTGAGCCCTTCAGGGGAGGGCGGTATACAATTTGAATAATACAATACAATACAATAACGTTTCTGTAACCATCTGCTAGAAAAAGAATAAGATAGAGGCTTATGTTAAACTATGAATACAAACCTCTTTAAAAATCAAGCTCTCTGTCTCCAAAAACTGAGCAAACTGACAAGCAGGCTGTGCTTCACCCCTGCAGCTACAACACCCCTGCAGCACATCCAAAACAAAACATTAGGCGACCTTGGGTGTTATCTCCCTGCCCTAGAGAGGAAGAAAAACTTTGTTCTGTAAAATAAGACATCAATGGCAAAACTTCCTTGCAATAAGGAAAGTTCTGAAGTTATGTGAATACACAGTTAAGAAATAGTTTTAAGTTTACTAAGTTATACTTTCGCTGAGATTTTACACCCTCTCTATTAAGGAATTTAGCTTCAAGAATAATTGAATAATATAAAGAGATCCCCCCCCCTTCGCTGCAATATAAAGAGATCCCCCCTCCTTTGTTTTCAGCTATTATATATTTAAAAGGAACAAGCCTTTCTGGAAAGATGACAAAGACTGTTTGAGTTTGTTCCCAGATCTAGGTAAATCCTTGAATGCAAGGTAGCCCTATTTTGTTATTCTAACAATTAGTGCCACAACCCCATCTCTTAGTGATCGTGGGATGTATGACATTATCTGATGTGAAGTCAACCTGTAATGTCATGTAAAAGGTTGTGCTGTTGTGATGGAATGAATGATGTAAAGAAGATTGGCATTTGTATCCCTATATAAATTCTGAACTGTGAATGTATCATCACTTCTAACTTTGGTTTTGTGGCCTGTTAATTTCTGCTGCATCTTAAATAATATCTCTCTCACTCTCCGGCCTCTCTAGGGGATACCAGACTCCTGACCCTGTACCCAAAGCATGGCTACCATTTGTAAAGTCAATGCTAGTTGGCGCTTTTTTAGAACCTGATTCGCATATGTACATTCAGTCACAGTATACCACCATAGTTACCCTGTCCTGTACCAAAGATCATTGGGGCAAGTGAATGACTTAGCAGGCAAACTCCTGCTGGGGATGGGTAGCTGGCAACCCTGAGAGAGCTCAGCATGGCTTCAGGCAGGGGAGTGGGGGATCCCTGTTTCTGGTATCTTAAGATGCCAGGCTGTGCTTCTTGAAAACTTTTGGCTGGAATTAAGAAAAGCAAATGGCAGTTGAGTGGTGTGAGCTTTGGCCCTTTCTCCAGTTCTACACCCAGGTTTCTCCCCTTCCCCATCATCTCCTGCCCAAAAACTTCCCATTAGCTTCAGAAGTTAATGTTATGTATCTCCTCGGCTGTAGGGTTTAGTGTACTGTATTCAAATGTATTTTATTTTCATGTTTTTTATTAATGTATTTTATGGTACTATGTTTATTTTAATCTGTATCTTAGTGTATTTTATTTTAATCTTGAATGTAAGCTGCTCAGAGCCCTATGGGGGACAGCGGCATATAAGTTTAATGAAATAAATCCTTCAGCTTCTCATTTACGCTCTTCAGATTAAAGCTGTGGCACGTTTCTCCACACCCTCTCAAATGCCAAATAGGTATGCATAAGACAGAGCCGTGGTGCATTTTGGTGGGGAGAGACCTCCCCCGCACCTTAGAAGTGACAGGACTAACTCCTGAGTAAGCCCGCAACAAGGTTGGCGTGGGAAAAAAACCTACTAGCTCTTTCCCCCTGGCTCCCAGGAGGTAGCCCGAAGCAATCGGTAGCCGATCACATTCACCCCGCCTCCGTCCATAGGTTTAGCTATAAAGTTTAGTGTACTGTATTTTAATGGATTTTATTTTCATGTTTTTTTATTAATGAATTTTATGGTACTATGTTCATTTTAATCTGTATTTTAATGTATTTTATTAAAGTATATTATTTAATTTGAATACAAGCCGCTCTGAGCCCTATGGGGAGAGAACAACACAGAAGTTTGATGAAATAAATAAATAAATGCTTCAACGCCCAGGAGGCAGCCCGAAGCAATCGGTAGCCGATCACATCCACCCCGCGTGCATCCATGAGCCCAGGGAGCGGCGAGGAAGGGTTTCCCTTGCCTTGCTTTGCCTTGCAAAGGATTTTTCCTCCATCACATGGTGGGAAGCGAGAAACAAAAAAGCAAGCCCTCTTTAGCTACCACGTGAGAAAGGGGTCGGGGACCCTGTAACTATATTCCCTTTATTTTAAAGAAGAACCCCTTTTTTGGAAATCATGATGGCGACTGAGAGGATCCCATGAGGACTGATAAGCAGCTGCAAAGGAGGGATCAACTGGTCGAGAGAAGGGGCAGCAGATCTGGCTTCCTGGAGGATCCTTGGTGAGGATTTCAAATTGGGGCGGAGACTGTGGTTGTTCACTGGAGTTATGAATCCAGGTCCTAACTCGGCTCAAAGCTACTTGCTGAAGGTCTGATTCGTGGCTATAAGGTGAAAATGTAGGATCCGATTTCGTGATAATCGTCTAATGCATATGATTGATCTGGGTGTTCTTTTGAGGGGAGGATTCTCTGAATTATGGAGTAAAATAAAGATGGGCAGTACTGGTTTCTTGCTAGGTAGGATTGCCAGTCTCCAGATGGGACCTTGAGGTCTTCCAGAATTAAAAAATGATCTCGCTGTGACATAGACCTCTTTGAAGGTGACTTTGGAGGGTACAGTGTATGGCAACTTTGGTGACTTTGATTGTACACTCTATGATTGAAGTCTTTTCTCCACCACAGTAATTTCTAGGCATTCCCCAACTCAAGAGTTGGCAACCCTATCTATAGTTACTAGCAAAACTGTAAGCTATTGTGCTTTTTGGAAAAGCAACAAGATCAGGAAATCCACAGGCAAACTGTGGATCTCCATCTATTCGGAGGCTTCCCAGTCATGCAAAAAACAACATCAAATGGCCAGTCAGGTCGAAAAAGGAAGTCCCTCCTCCTTTGCAAAAAGGAACCCCTCCAAAGCCCTACTTGGTGAAGATTGAATAGGCTCCAGAAGGCATCAAATGTTGAGAGTAACTTAGATCAGGTCAAAGGGGGAAAATGACCAACTTGCATCTCTTGAAAGCTCATAGAATCTGGAGGGGGAATTTTTGTGAATATTTCAGAATTTGGGAATTGTTCCTTCCCCTTGTAATTTATCACCTGCCCAGCTTGTTTTGTTATGATTATTCGTTTTGTAAACAAATATCCAGCCAGCAGCTTATATTTGAGCCTTGCTGAATATTTATATGCATTTCTGTGTTCTTTTTATTTTTCTGTATAAATTTTAGATAATTGAACTTAGACTTGCATTGATGGTGCTTCAAAGTGTTCCACATTTCAGTAGCTTGTACAAATTCACCAGCTAGAAACTAGCCTTCAAAACCTCACTTCCCCATTTTTGTATTCATTCTGCATTTGATTTCATGAATCTTGTTTGTGCAGAACGGCTACTTTGGGTCCTAAATTCTGTCTGCTTGCATCTGTGTCTCTTTTCATTTTCCAGATTTTTCAATCTGTGAACTAGATTCTTCTGGTCTCCTCAAGAGGAAGAGCCTAGGATCTCTGATCAAGCAAACTTGGAGAAAAAGGAAATCCTGTAAAAAAAATCTTGGAGAAGTGCACAGAAATATTTCCTGCCAAAGCCAAACAATTTGTGGGCATAATTTGGGGAACTAGACAAAAACATCTATTTATAGCCCAGGAGATCAAAATAACTCTTCCTCCATTATCTTCCTGAACTTAGACTCTTGATTTAATGATGGAAATGGAACAATGGAAACAACCAAGTGTTCCCAGTTTCCAGAGATTGGAGGACACCGAAGCAGTCCCTGATGTTCACTCAGGTGAGTGATGGTTGCCAAGATGTAGTAATTAAGTGCCGTGGACTCTAATCTGGAGGACTACATTTGATTCCCCTCTCCTCCACATTAGCAGCAGGCTTTAATCTGGTGAAACGGGTTTTTTTTCCTCAGCCTGCCTGCTGGGTGACCTTAGGGTAGTTTCAGTTCTCTGAAAACACTCTCCACCTCACCTACCTCACCAGGTTTCTGTTGTGGGAAGGGGAAGGGATGGACTCTATAAGCCATTTGGAGACTTGTCATCTTCTCGGCCAATTTGCATGTTTCTGATTGCTGCAAGCTGTTCTTTCACTGTGATGACCCTTGCAGTGAGAATAGTAAAATAAATATATGAGGGGGAGAATACACTGGGAGATGTGAAGTAAGGCCCATGACTGTGTTCTGGGTATGTGACAATGGAAAGTTAATTTTGACACCACACAGCCTAAACAAGAATATACTCTAGGATTTGCCGAGAAATTAGTCAGCATCGAGTGTGATAATTTGCTACGATTATAATGTGAAACTTGACTTTCTCCTCTTATTTTTTTTCAGTTGATGTAGGCCTTCCTAATGTGTCTGTAAAGTTGGAGAAAGAAGAAGATGATCTATGGGAATCAAATCACCAGTGTTCTGAGGAAAACAAGGCCTTCCCTGATGCTCACTCAGGTGTGGGAATATGGATTTGTACTGTTCATCATTTCACTTTTGTACTGAATAATGATGAGTGACGCTAATGGGAATCACTCCACAGATTTACTGAACAGTGGCACACCAGACATTTTCCTTGGCACCTTGAGCTGCTTCTTCGCAACTGATAAGGCATTGGCAGCGCTGCTACGGTTTCAGCCTGACCAATCCCCCTGGGAGCTAAAATAACCCTCTTTTTCCCCACACACCCTCCCTCACCTTTCCTGCGACAAATCTTCACTGGTGAAATTATTGTTCACTAGTTGACTCTAGACCTTCAGTCTAAACTGCCTGCCAGAGTTGCTGCCCCCATGAACAGCAATATGATATACTGAATAAGATAGGAAATCAAGAACCCGTTTCCCTTGAAAACATTAAAAACTGGCAAAGTTTTCCACCAAAGACAGCTGATCTCAACTACTTGCTGGCTGGGAAGTCAGTCACTGTATCTTCTTCACTTTCTCTCTGTTGATCAGGGCTTCCTGTTGCAACAATGAAAATGGATGAACCATGGGAGCCCAAAGCATTGGAGGAAATTGAGAACATTGTAGACCAATGCTCAGGTGAGTCCAGAGATGTGTTCATCTAAATCAGGGTATGTTCAGAATCTGTGTTCCTGTGTTTGTAAATGGTTTCATGCATTCAGCTTTGGCGCTCCGTGCCAAAGATTTGAATGCTTTTGAAACTGACTTGGTAGGTTTAAGAAATCCCTGCTTGGTCATTATTTATTTATTTGTTACATTTATATACCACCGTCCCCGAAGGCTCAGGGCGGTTTCCAACAAAAATAAAAGTTTAAAACATCGTATATATAATTTAATTAAAATCCATAAAATACTAAACTGTAGATGGCTTCAGCTACTCTATTCCCCTTTTTATGAACCCACGGGAGGCCAGATGTTTTCTTTTTATGGCAGTTGACATCATCCCGGTGAGCATTGAACGCTTCATGGAACAGGTCCGCTTTTACAGGTCTCCAAGTGGAAACTTTGTGAGAATCCCTCAGGGCCCTGATCTCACCTGGAAGCCTGTTCCACCAGGTAGGGGCCAGGAGTCAGTAAAAGCCCTGGCCCCTTGTAGAGGTACAAATGGATCGCCTTGGGGCCAGGGATCACCAGTAGGTCCGCCTCCGATGAACGGAGGGGCCTAGAAGGGCGATATAGGGAGAGACGGTCCCTTAGACAAGCAGGGCCAAGGCCGCGAATGGCTTTGAAGGTCAATACCAAAACTTTAAACATGACCCGGTACTCGATCGGCTCCAGTGCAGTTGGTATAGGACCGGAGTAATCTGGTCCCTTGCTGTTGCTCCGGAGAGGAGTCTGACTGCTGCATTCTGTACAAGTTTCAATTTCCGGATCATGACCAAAGGTAAGCCCGCGCAGAGCGAGTGACAGTAGTCTAATCTAGAGGTGACCGTGGCATGGATCACAGTGGCCAGATTGGAACGGGAGAGATACGGGGCCAGTTGCTGTGCCTGCCGTCACTGTTTTGGTCTTATAAACAAGGCAGATAACAGTGTTATTATGATGTGTAAAGTTGGAGAAAGAAAACGATGATCCCTGGGAATCGAATCACCAGGGCTGTGAGGAAACCAAGGCCTTCCCTGATGCTCAGTCAGGTGTGGGAATGTGCTGAATAAAGTCAAGAGTGCCGATAATTTATTCAGAGTTGCTTGTCAGTCCTGGTTAAGAAAAGCCCCATGTTTTAGTCAAGAATCTAGAACAAAACGTTCTGAGGTGATGTTCACTCAGCTAATCAGATACTGGAAATTGTATTTTCCTGTACTTGCACCCCAGTAGAATGTATCACAGCCAATCTTTTTGCTCATCCTGAAGTGATAATTATAGCATTTTTATCTTGCTTTTACAAATGTTAGTCAAACTGGGTTGCTTGAAGGTCCACATACAAAACAAGCCAAATGCCAATGTGGTACACATCGATAGATGCACAAGGGCTTAATAAGACTCGTCCTCAGTGGTCTGATCCTCAGCATGACTTCTAGGCCTTGTGGGGATATGAGGTGCATAGCCCCATGCAGGTCTTCTGATGATGGCAAATGAGGGATCATAGAATGCAGAAATCCTTTTTGCCAACTGAGAACATTAGCCCATCTAATGTAGAACTTCTTACTTTGAGTGATTGGAGCATGAGGCTAGGAGATCGGGGTTCAGATATTCTCTCATTTGGTGGTCTTGGGCCAGTTTCTCCTTCCCATCCAAAAGGGAAGAGCCGTGATGTGTTGTCCAGAGATCTTCGGAAGAAGGGAAGGAGAGAAATCAGCAGACTGTTGCTTGGCAGCACAATCTCGCTTAGTATCCATGCAAACCTCAAAGTACCATCAATATTTTTACTCCTGATCAGAGTTTCTTGAAGGGATGACAGACGTGAAAGGTGAGGAAGAATCGTGGATTCATCAAGCTGTGGAAGAAAACAACACCTTCCCAAGTACCTGTTCAGGTAAACAAATTATCTGAGTAAGAATTGAAATACCACGTATGAGAGGTATGCTTTTTGACTTAAATGCCCCCACTCCCTGACACCTCAATATCTTTCAGTGAAGATGTTGATTTTATGTAGGTTTAATATCTCTTTATATATTGAAGCCAGCATGGTGTTTCCAGATTTTGTATTTCATGATCAATATAAGAACATAAGAACTAGCCTGCTGGATCAGACCAGAGTCCATCTAGTCCAGCATTCTGCTACTCGCAGTGGCCCACCAGGTGCCTTTGGGAGCTCACGTGCAGGATGTGAAAGCAATGGCCTTCTGCTGCTGCTGCTGCTCCTGAGCACCTGGTCTGCTAAGGCATTTGCAATCTGAGATCAAGGAGGATCAAGATTGGTAGCCATAAATCGACTTCTCCTCCATAAATCTGTCCAAGCCCTTTTTAAAGCTATCCAGGTTAGTGGCCATCACCACCTCCTGTGGCAGCGTATTCCAAACACCAATCACACGTTGCATGAAGAAGTGTTTCCTTTTATTAGTCCTAATTCTTCCCCCCAGCATTTTCAATGTATGCCCCCTGGTTCTAGTATTTTGAGAAAGAGAAAAATTTCTCTGTGTCAACATTTTCTACCCCATGCATAATTTTATAGACTTCAATCATATCCCCCCTCAGACGTCTCCTCTCCAAACTAAAGAGTCCCAAACGCTGCAGCCTTTCCTCATAAGGAAGGTGCTCCAGTCCCTCAATCATCCTCGTTGCCCTTCTCTGCACTTTTTCTATCTCTTCAATATCCTTTTTGAGATGTGGCGACCAGAACTGAACACAGTAGATTTAAACTGTTCATTGTTTCACTTTTGTCCTGAATAATGTTCAGTGACACAAATGGGAATCTCCACCCATTTACTGAACAGTGGTACACCAAACATTTTCCTTGTCACCTTGGGCTGCTTCTCTGCAACTGATAAGGTCAGAAAGGCACTGTCCGCACTGCTGGGTTTCAGCCTAGAACAGGGGTAGGGAACCTGCGGCTCTCCAGATGTTCAGTGGGGGGTGGAGGGGAGGGGGGGGGGGGGGGGGGGGGGGTGGGGGGGGGGGGGGGGGGGGGGGGGGGGGGGGGGGGGGGAGGGGGGGGGTGGGGGGGGGGGGAGTATTGTGAGAAAGAGAGAAAAATTTCTCTCTGTCAACATTTTCTACCCCATGCATAATTTTATAGACTTCAATCATATCCCCCCTCAGACGTCTCCTCTCCAAACTAAAGAGTCCCAAACGCTGCAGCCTCTCCTCATAAGGAAGGTGCTCCAGTCCCTCAATCATCCTCGTTGCCTTTCTCTGCACTTTTTCTATCTCCTCAATATCCTTTTTGAGATGTGGTGACCAGAACTGAACACAGTACTCCAAGTGTGGTCGCACCACGGCTTTATATAAGGGCATGACAATCTTTGCAGTTTTATTATCAATTCCTTTCCTGATTATCCCCAGCATAGAGTTTGCCTTTTTCACAGCTGCCATACATTGAGTTGACATTCCCATGGAACTATCAATTAAGACGCCCAAATCCCTTTCCTGGTCTGTGACTGATAGCACTGACCCCTGTAGCGTGTATGTGAAGTTTGGATTTTTTGCCCCTATGTGCATCACTTTGCATTTTGCTACATTGAACTGCATTTGCCATTTCTGAGCCCACTCACCTAATTTATCAAGGTCCGCTTGGAGCTCCTCGCAATCCTTTGTGGTTCTCACCACCCTACATAATTTGGTATCATCTGCAAACTTGGCCACCACGCTACCCACCCCTACTTCCAGGTCATTTATGAATAGGTTAAAGAGCACTGGTCCCAATACGGATCCTTGGGGGACACCACTCCCCACATCTCTCCATTGTGAGAATTTCCCATTTACACCCACTCTTTGCTTCCTGTTTCTCAACCAGTTTTTAATCCATAGGAGGACTTCCCCTCTTATTCCTTCATTGCTGAGTTTTCTCAATAGTCTCTGGTGAGGAACTTTGTCAAAAGCCTTTTGGAAATCCAAGTAGACAATGTCCACTGGTTCCCCCTTGTCCACATGCCTATTTACATCCTCAAAGAACTCTAGTAAGTTTGTAAGACAGGATTTGCCTCTGCAAAAGCCATGCTGACTCTTTCTCAGCAGGTCTTGCTTTTGTACATGTTTTATAATTTTATCTTTAATGACAGATTCTACTAATTTACCAGGAACAGATGTCAAACTGACTGGCCTGTAATTTCCCAGGTCCCCCCTAGATCCTTTCTTAAAGATTGGTGTGACATTGGCCATCTTCCAGTCTTCAGGGATGGAGCCTGATTTCAAGGATAAGTTGCATATTAAAGTGAGAAGATCAGCAATTTCATGCTTGAGCTCTTTAAGAACTCTTGGGTGAATGCAATCTGGGCCAGGGGATTTGGTAGCATTTAGTTTATCAATGGCTGCCAGAACTTCTTCCTTGTCTACCACTATCTTCGTTAGTTCCTTGGATTCGCCTCCTAAGAAGCTTGGTTCAGGTGCAGGAATTTTCCTCACCTCCTCTTGGGTGAAGACAGATGCAAAGAATTCATTCAGCTTTTCTGCAATCTCCCTGTCATCTTTTAGCACACCCTTTGTTCCTTTGTCATCTAACTGGCCTACCGCTTCCCTTGCTGGCTTCCTGCTTTTGATGTACTTGAAGAACTGTTTGTTGCTGGTTTTGATGTTCACAGCCATGCGTTCCTCATAATCCTTTTTTGCCTCCCTTACAGCTAACTTGCTTCTCTTTTGCCACCATTTGTGTTCTCTCTGGTATTCTTTATCAGTTAAGTTGGACTTCCATTTTCTAAAAGACATCTTTTTTTCCCTAATAATTTCCTCAACGTCCCTTGTTAACCATGGTGGCTTTCTTTTGGACTGGGCGCTGCCTTTCCTAACCTGTGGAACACATTCCAGTTGAGCTTTTAAGACTGTGTTTTTAAATAACCTCCAAGCATCTTGGACATTTTTGACTCTCTTGATTTTCCCTTTCAGCTTCCTGCGCACTATCCCCCTCATCTTTGAGAAATTTCCCTTTCTGAAGGCGAATGTAACTACATTAGTAGTTTACTTGTTCGCATGCAGAGATACTGAATCTGACAGCATTGTGGTCGCTGTTCCCTATCGGCTCAACAACACTGACTTCCCGCACCAGGTCCTGGGTCCCACATAGAATTAGATCTAGGATCACCTCTCCCCTGGTTGGTTCCACAACCATCTGTTCTAAGCCACAGGCTTATTTGCTCCTACTTTCCTATCCACTCCTGCACCTGTGCAGACATGTTGCCCAAGATATCTTAAAAATCCAAACATGTTTTTTTTTAATAACATCATCCTTGTATAACATTACTTGTGGACGGGAATGGAAGGGGGTAGCTTTGCCCCATTTTTATATCGACTCGGTTCGTCGCCTGCTTTTTCAGTGAACTTGAAATCAGTTGCAGTTTCTGTCGAACTGAGAACACAGAGCATCAGATCGACTGAAATTTAGACTGACAAGTGGATATGAAATACTGCTGATAAATTCTGTTGCTGAAAGTCACTTTCCCACCCAGTGCCTTGAATTTGAAATAACGTGAGCAGAGCTTGGTGTGACAAATAGAACTTTCCTTCTTCCCCTCTGCTGTCGTAGCCTACTGGCACTTTCTGAAAGGCAGGGGGGGCCCCAGGACCACCACTTAAATGGGGTGTCATCAGAGGGAGGGAGAAGTAGGTACAAATCACCATCTATTTTCTCAAACTGAAATGCCCTACTGTCGCTGAGGAAATTAGTGGTTATTGTGTTGGGCTAGACTGGATTAGTGGTTAATGTGTTGGGCTAGACTGAGGAAACCAAACTTCACTTCCCCCCCTGCAACCTTTTGAGGGTTGCTGGGTAAGCCAGTCTCTGTCAGCCTAACTTTTCCTCAGGCTCTTCAGTTAGGAAGAGCCTAACTCTTCCTCAGAAGAAGAGGAAAGGAGGACAATGCTGTTGGTTGCTTGGAGACCCTGTTGTAGAGCAAAGCAGGGGCATGTGTAAACATTTAAATGAACAAAGGTTTGGAGCTAAGCTGTTCTCATAATTCTTATGACAGCCGGTATAGACAGAACAGGACCCCGGTTATAATTATAACAAAAATCTAACCTCTTTCACCTAAATAAGCTTGATACTGTTCCTGAGAATCACCAATAATTAACAGCTGAAAATACAAGATACCACAATGAGATCTCTAGATGCCGTGCCACTTGGGATTTGTTGAGACCTGCAATAGGTAGTTCAGGGATAGATCAACCAAAGGACTACATAAGGCAGTTTTTTTGTCCAGACACACAGTTACCATGAAATGAACAAAATAGGAGGCTGCTTTAATATTGATCATTGCCCCATCTACCTCAGTGGCCTTCAACTCAGGATCTATTTTAACCACCTAGATTACTGTAAAGTGGATAGCTTTAAAAAGGGCTTGGACAGATTTATGGAGGAGAAGTCGATCTATGGCTACCAATCTTGATCCTCCTTGATCGGAGATTGCAAATGCCTTAGCAGACCAGGTGCTCAGGAGCAGCAGCAGCAGAAGAAGACCATTGCTTTCACATCCTGCATGTGAGCTCCCAAAGGCACCTGGTGGGCCACTGTGAGTAGCAGAATGCTGGACTAGATGGACTCTGGTCTGATCCAGCTGGCTTGTTCTTATGATCTTATGATCTCCCCTGCATGGGAGCTGAGAGCATGTGACAGGAAGTCGTGCAACATTGGAGCCTTGAGACAGGAAGTCACGGAGCTAGAATGATTACTTTCAGCAGAGAGGTGTGGCACCTTAGCTGTCTAGCAAAAGGCCCCTCCCAAAAATTACCAAAAAAGGGGTAAGCCAATGACCCAGTGAGTACAAGTGTGTGATCCACCTGAATGCCCCAAATCGACTGGATACCATTGGCCCTCCCGGTATACCAGGGGTCTGTAAACAATGGCTGTCCAGATGTTCATGGAGTACAATTCCCATCATACTCTGCCAGCATGGCCCCTCCCTCTCTAAGTGGAGAGTCCAGGAGGACTTCTTCATGCTCTTCTGATGCTCTTCTTTCCACAGCCAGCAGCCAGGTTTCTAAGATGTGATGAGAGATGGATGAGAGCAGTTTGGAACTCTAGAAAAACTTAAAATTGGGAATTTCTCAGGAGTGTTGCTGAAAATTCCCAATAGATAGCAATGCTTTAGCAGGCAACTAGTGTGAATGAAATTCTGAAACAAGGTCAGAAAGATCCTTATGCTCTTCAAAAACCCACCTGCTGAAGTGAGTAGGAGCTACACATTCAGCATTTCCTCCGCCTGACCTTCTCTTTTTTTCCTGTTTAGGATTTCCTGGTGTGATCATAAAGGTAGAGCCAGAAGAGGAGCCATCGGTCTCAGACTTCCATGCTGAGGAGACAGAGACTGTGTTGGATATCCAGTCAGGTGGGAGTCAACTTTGGCTGCTTTTATTTATTTACAATCCACCTTTCTCACAGGAACTTAAGGTACAATTCACATAATGAAGCTGTTAGAGGTTTGTTATTGATGAAATAAATAGACTATGGATCAGAGTATCATGACTGTTGCTATGTTAGCTCAGCTCAGACCTGGGCATTATACGGCCCGCGGGCCACATCCGGCCCGCTGGATGACCCTGACTGACCCCCCTGCCATGCTGGGGAGCGAGGCGTCTTTGAAAGCCCCGCAGAAGCCGGTTGCCTTGGCTGCCGGCTTCTGCGGAGCTTTCAAAAGCGCCTCGCCCCCCTGCCTTTTGGCCCGGCCCTCCACAATATTTTCTGTTTCTTATGCGGCCCCATGAAAAAAGTAATTGCCCACCCCTGGCTCAGCTCCTGCCAACTTTCTTGCTGCTGGGACCTTCTTGCGTTTGCAGCTGGGACAGGGAGTTATCAAGTCAAGAATGTTATCTTGGAATGTGTATCTCTGGGTGACCTCCTCCTTCGGCCCTCTTACCGTTTATCCTCCCTACTCCTTCACCTGCACCTCCTCTCTGGGAATTGTGTGTATGTGTCGAGAGGGGCAGGGTGGAGGTTCTGACTTATTTCAGCTGGGAACATATTATCAGTTGCTTGTAAGCATCTGACCAGTTCAGACGATAGAGCTATTCCTATGCTTGTCATCAATAAAACAAGAATTCTACTTGTAAAGTACTGATTCCTGCCCTTGAGCAAGTCTGGGGCTTTGACACAGAGCCAGTCTGCAATAGGGCAGAGCAGTAAGACTTCAAGTCTTCATTTATCAGAGCCTGAGATATTGTATTATGTAGTTGCTCTGTCCACTTACCGGTAAGTTTCCTGTGACCTGCGAATATGCTTTCAGCAATCCTGGGCGTTGGAGGGGAAAAGGTGGCACTGTAGTATTTAAGTGAGAGGCTTACAGCGAGTGTAGTTCTCTGCAGGCTCAAAGGACAGCATCCCTGATAATAAACCTGATGATGAGATTGCTGTATAATCAGTACTAGTAGCTCAATGAGCAGATAAAAAAGTAAAGGCTCCTCCAGATCTGTCAAGCTCAGTGCCATGAAGAACATACAAATACAGAAGGCAACTCCAGAAATTTTAAACTTGGCTTGTTATTAATAAGGTCCTGGGATGATGATTCCAAGAGGCCAGCATCCTCCATATGTGCATGCTTACACCTGCCCGAATAGGAAGGGTACCCGGCCCTGTGCAGCATTGGAGGCTGACTGCCAATGCAGTGCAGGGCCTGAATTGGCCCTTGGCGGGGTGAGAGACAGGGTGAAGGAGGGCTTCTCCCAGGTTCACTGATGGCATGCAGGGTCAGTCTTGGTCCTGGGGATGCGAGGAATGAGGGGACATTTTTGGAAAGGGACTACATTATCGCTGTAACTGGGATCACAGGTATATTGATATAACTGCAATAACAAATCCGTTATTATTTAACAAATAATTTAACTAACCCCTTTATCTTTCAACTATTGGGTGTAGTGAGATCTGTGCTTTTTAAGAGGAAGTGTTGATGGGTGCACGTAAGAGAACCAGGAAAAGCAGGGGCTCTCTGAGACTTCTGTAAGCAGCTGCAGGGCAGACAGTGCATACCTCTTTGCGTGTAAACAGAGAAATATGAGGAGACCACGCTACAGTCCCACTTTGCAGCTGAGAGCCCAGAGCTAAGCGTTCCATGTATAATGGACCTTTCTCTTCTAACCTGCAAGTGTGGGTGGTGGGTGGTGGTGGGGTTATTGCTTTGTATGTAAATTAGGATTTGGGGTTGTACAAATCTCATGAGACCCATGCTCTTGCACATAAAGATTAAAAACAGGTTTGGTATCATGTCTATATTGGTGGACTAGCATTGGGTGAGACCAGTCATCAAATCTCTGCTCTACCTTGATGCTTGATGGGTGACTTTGGATCATTCACTTAGCCTGGCCTACCTCACAGGGTTGTTATAAAATCAAAATAGTGAGAGAGGAGAACCAACTATGCTTTCCTGAGCTCTTTGGAGGAAGGGTGGGATACAAAAGTATGGATAGCTTCTTCCTTTTCTTACTGTTCTGTGAGTTTGTGAATCTATTTACTTCTGCACAACTGACTCTTTTGTTGCCATATAATCTGGCATCCTGGTATTTTGACATCCTTCATTTTTTCCACGGGGTTTTGCTTGTGTCACAGTTTTCTGTTCCTTCCCACAGGGCGTGAGTGTGCGAAAGAAGGGGAGAACTATTTCTTGGGAAACTCGAAAAACAACAAAGCAACCTTAGCAGTGGCCAAAGGGAGTGTGTTCCGTTGTCTAGGGAAATCAAATCAATATAGGTCAGAGAAGCCGGGAAAGAGAGTTTGCAAGAAACCCTACAAATGTTCCTATTACGGGAAAACCTTCGTTTGGAGAAAATACTTTCAAGCTCAGGAGAAAGCGCACACCGGGGAGAAACCCTACAAATGTTCCTATTGCGGGAAAACATTCAACGTGAGATCCTACCACCTTGCCCATGAGAGAACCCATACGGGAGAGAAACCACACAAATGCTCCCTTTGTGGGAAAGGCTTCAACGTGAGGTCATACCTCATTGCACACTGGAGAACCCACACTGGAGAGAAACCCCACATCTGCTCGTTCTGCGGAAAAAGCTTCAGTGGGCGATCGAACCTGAACAGACATCAGAGAAGCCACACAGGAGAGAAGCCATACCCTTGTGCTGTATGCGGGAGGAGCTTCAGTCATAAAGCTCACATGATCGAACATGAGCGGATCCACACAGGGGAGAAACCTACAAGTGCTTGCAGTGTCTGAAGAGCTTCAGCCAAAGAGCTTCGACGCCTTATTATACGCCGAGAGGAACCACATGGAGAAGCCATTACAAGTGCTGCATTGCGAGAAGAGCTTCAGCCAGAGCTCCAAACTCGCCGCACACGAGAGAACCCACACAGGCGAAAAACCTTACGAGTGCCCCTCTTGTGAGAAGGGCTTCAATCACCGGTCAGATTACATAATCCATGAGAGAACCCATACGGGAGATAAGCCGTACCCGTGTTCCATCTGTGGGAAGGGATTCAGTGGGAGGTCCAACCTGACAAGACACGAAAGAAGCCACACAGGAGAGAAGCCATACCTGTGTTCGCACTGTGGGAAGGGGTTTTGTCACAAAGCGCACCTTCTCCGACATGAGAAAGTCCACACGGGGGAGAAGCCGTACACGTGTGCGGCTTGTGGCGAGAGCTTTAAGCATCGGACTGACCTCATTGGGCATGAGCGGAGTCATTCAGGGGTCAAACAATATACCTGCACAGCCTGTGGGAAAAGCTTCAGTGGGAAATCAAACCTGAATAGGCACAAAAGGAGCCACACAGGTGAAAAACCCTACACATGCCTGGTCTGCGGCAGAAGCTTCAGTCACAAAGCACACCTGATCAGGCACGAGAGAATCCATACGGGCGAAAAACCATACAAGTGTTCACACTGTCTGAAGAGCTTCAATCAGAGCTCCACTCTTGTTGCCCATGAGAGGACACACAGGGGAGAGAAACCATATGACTCCTGAGATTGGACAATATGATCATCTTGGGAATATTGAAGTAAACTGCATGCATTTTAAAAAAAACATTGCTGGGGGGGTCTTTAGGTGGAGAGTGTGTTTTCAAAACAAGATACTTTTAATAATATTAGGAGAAAATAGGGTAAAAATGCTCAGTATTGGGGTGAATCAACCATACTATAAGGTTGGGGTAGGTGCCCACAAGTCAGTTGTGTGTGTGCGTGTGTGCGTGCGTGCGTGCGTGCGTGCGTACACACAACCACATTCATTGCATTACCAGTGAATCATAGCCCGTATTATATGCCCATGTTATGTTTAGCCATTTGGCATAATTCGTTACTGTGAGCCTGATACTGGGATTAACTAACTGTGTTTCATTTTGTTTTGTTAGCCCACATTTGGGCAATTTTTTGTGTGACAAAAGTTGAATAATTTAGACTCACACATAGAAGCTTTGATGAATTTATTTAAAGATACAGATACCGGTGTACCGGGACGCATTAAGATGCATGTATATACATTTGACAGAGTAACGAATCAGATTTCCTATCGTCTCTGAAAATTTGCCAGAAGCGAAAACAAACTCAACTAGCCCATCTTTTGCATCATTTTTGGTTTGAGGGAGAAACAAGAAAGGAGTCTATAACTTTTTTGCCAGAATAGCAGTATCATGCATCGGGTAAAGGTAACCACACCTCAGACAGTCCTTGGGACATTCGGGTCAGGGGTCATGGAGACCTGTTGAGTCATGACCCCCTTTGGACCTCGTGATTCTGTTGGGTTGCTTTTGGGAAGGGCCCTTTGCTAGAGCGTCTAAGGAGACAGTAAGGGCCTAGCATCACTTACTGTTCTTGAATAGGGGGATGGTGAGAAGAAGCTTCTTGTTGGCAGAGAGGATTATTTTTAACACAGGCAGAGGTGGCCCTCCCTAAAAAAACTTCCCTTTGTGTTCTTCCAGCCCCGCTGTTGCTCAGTTTGCCAACTCTTTACATGTGCTTGAAATGCACAGTGCCACTCCTCACCAGTGAAATTGTCACTTTGGCTGCCCGTCCTTCCCGCTGTGTGACTGATGTCACAGGATTTCCTGTCACGTGCTTGTATTTTGGTAGGTTCCATGCTGCTGCCCAGGCATTAAAGGGAGGTCTGGGAAGTTTGAAGACCTCCGGCTTCAAATAACCCTGGTTCAATGGTAGAGCATCTACTTTGCATGTAAAAGACACCCGTTTCAATCCAGGATATCTTCAGTTAAAGGAGATAGCAGCAGTGGAGTAGTGCCAAGGGGGGCCTGCGACACACCAGGCGTGCACCCCTGTGGGGGGCAAGGGCGTGCCGGAGGCTGGCGGGGGTGTGGCAACGGCGCAGGGCGCAAGCAAGCACCGGGCACAGTTCCCCTTCGCTCTGCCCCTGGATAGCAGGGCTCTGATACCTTTGAGCCAGTCCTGGTTGGATGAGGTAGGATTGCATAGACTTGACTCAGGCAGGTTTGTCTGAAACAAGCTTTCGGATTTTTCAGCATGAGGAAGAGTTGAAGTTCTAGTTAATCTCAGAGACCAAACACGACAAAGAATTAACAAATGGTCTGGTGGTAATAGTCAAAGGCAGTACACCTGTTATATAGCCCAAGTTTTTTTTTAAAGTCCCAGTTCCTTTTCTCATTTCATTGTCCTAACACGCCCCCCCCCCACTGCTTATTATATGACAGCTTCCTGTCACCTCTGCCCTTGTCTCCACTAGAAGAAGAGTTTGGATTTATTCTCCCCTTTTTTCTCCTGTAAAGAGACTCAAAGGGTCTTACAAACTCTTTTCCCTTCCTCTCCCCACAACAGACACCTTGTGAGGTAGGTGGGGCTGGGAGAGTTCTGAGAGAACTATGACTAGCCTAAGGTCACTCAACTGAAATGTAGGAGTGTGGAAGCTAATCTGGCTCAGCAGATAAGACTCCACCGCTCATCTGGAGGAGTGGGGGGATGAAACCGAGCTCTCCAGATTAGAGTCCACCCCCTCTTAACCACCACACCTCGCTGGCTCTCTGTTGAGTGGGAGGGGCTGTGGCTCAGTGATAGAGGATCTGCTTGACCTACAGAAGGTCCCACATTTCAGTCCCTGGCATCTCCAGTTAAACAAACCAAGCAGTAGGGGACGTGAAAGACGCCTCTACCTGAGACTCCAGAGAGCCTTTGTCGGTAGACAGTTCAGACCTTGATGGACCGATCATTTGATTCAGTGTAAGGCAGCTTCATGTGAGCTAAACTTACAAAGGCAGCAGCATGTGAGTTTCTTTGTCTGGATTTGTTTACTTAAACCCCACCTTTCTCCCCCCATGGGAGATTAGATATCATTCTCCCCTCCTCCATTTATTCTCACCACAACCCTGTGAGGTAGGTCAGGCTGAGACTTCCCCTTGTTTTGCTTCACCTCTTTATTCACAGACTGATGCAATTTGTATCCGGGGCTGCAGTTGTGCAGTTAATCAGTATGTAATGGGGGATTTGGCCTCCAGGTAACTGGTCATCGACGATGCTGAAAATTTGGCTCTTGCTATCATCAGACCAAGTCCTCTGCCAGATTTGATGAAAAGGAATTGAAAAGATTTTTGGATTTGGGTCCAACCAAGTTATAACTTACCATTTGAACAGAAACTGGTTTTGTTCATACCTAAGTGGAATAGCGCTTAGCCGTAAAAAGTACTTATGTCTGTATATCAAATGCAAGATTATGTTAGAAATAATGTGATTTTTAACCTTTTTTTTTTGTAATTATATGGTTTATATTAATAATGGCCTATAGGGTCAAATCAACCCTGGATTTTCCTTGGAAGGTAAAATGAATAAACTGAGGCTATTGTACTCTGGTCACATCATGAGAAAATATAATTCACTGGAATTGACAATAATACTAGGAAAAGTTGAAGGCTGTAGGAAAAGAAGAAGATCCAGCATGAACTGGCTGGGTTCAAAGAAGGAAGCTACAGTCTTCAGTTTGCAAGACATGTGGCAGTGCTGTTGGTGATAGGCAGTGGTGGGATTCAAATAATTTAACAACCAGTTCCGGTGGTGGGAATTCAAATAATTTAACAACTGAGTGTTTACAAGCACCATTTTAACAACCGGTCGTGCCGAAGTGGTGCAAACCTGCTGAATCTCACCACTGGTGATAGGGTGTTTTATAGAGTATGAATTCCTTGGATCACCACAAGTTTCGAAGTGACTTGGTAGGGTCAAAAATGGTTCAGAATTAACCTTTAACAGCATTAATTGGCTTTTTCTTTAAATGAGTACAATTGCCAAGATAACAAAGAACAGCAATTTCAGCAGTTAATTTTTCTGTTTAATATTATTATTTAAGGGTGATGCTGTTTTGTTCCGAAAAGACCCAGCTTTCGTTTGTCAGTTTAAAAATTGCCACAGCTGGTCAGGACTGCAGACACTGAAGCTGTCTGCTCAGTTCATACAATCAAGTCTTTTAAACCTGAATCAATCACAATATCGATGGCTCTTGAAACTTCTACAGAACTTGGTGTTACTCCGTGTTCTTCCCAGCACTGTCTCTGTCCCATAAGATCCTGACTAAGTGCAGTAGGGGGCTTGGGTTTTTTTTGGTAAAGATTCGTGCTGCTGTATTGCTATGATAGGAATTGTTTTGTATGCCTTGATCTGATGAAGAATACATTAAAAGAGTTCTTCCTTGTCGAATCGGAGGTTTTATTTATTACATGGGACAGAACAGGTGAAAAATCTAGTTGATTGTGTTTGCACTGTACTTCTGCAACCTGACTACTTCTGCCTACTTCTGCAACCTACTTGGTGACACCCCTTCCATCTTGTGACTGGGATATACCAGCTGGTGGATCTTCATTTTCCTTTATATCTGATAAAGTGAGCCGAGACTAATAGAACCTTTTACTCTGGAGAATTTTGCTGGCCTAAAGCACTACTGAAGAAGCGGACTACATATAACAGATGCTGCACTGTCAAAAAAAAGGTCTCTAAATTAAGTAAGTAAATACTAGAGTGGGATGGAAAGAAAGTCCAAAGTGAAGTGTTCTTTCCAGTGTGGCCATACAGTCCTAAACAGTTATACCTATTAAGGTTGTTGACTTTAATGGAATTACAAGGGTGTAACTCTCTGGTTTGGATTGCACTAGGTGTTGCTGCCTGTGGGCACTGGTACAGATCTCACTGGCACATGGGTTGTGTACCCTCATACAAGCCCATGCCCCACTTGTGAGTAACTCCCCAGCATTATATCCAAGGGGAGGCTCCAGGTTTGCCCGGGAGGAGCAAGGGGCATGTTTTGGTCGGAAAGTTTGCTCTTGTTCCAGCAAAATGTGATGATTTACGTTGTTGCTAACACTGGGTATTTATGAACCACATCCCCAATGTTTGGATTAGAACTACCTTATTTATTTAAGTGTGGTGTAGGGATTAAGGGATCAAACTAGGTCCTAGGATCTGGGTAACCCTTATTGGAATTCCTGCTCTGCCATGGATGCTTTTTGGGTGACCTTGGACCAGTCACACATTCTCAGCCTGACCTACCTCACAGGGTTCTTGTGAAGATAAAATGGAGAGGTTGAGAAGGATAGAAGCCGCTTTGGGGCCTCGCTGGGGAGTACTGCAGGTTTTAAATGAAGTAAATAAAACGTATACCCAGTGGAGACCTAAAGCAGTTTACATCTTTCTTCTCTTAGTTTTATCCTCACAATAACCCTCTGAGGTTGGTTAAACCGAGTGAATGGCTCAGGGTCATCCAGACCTATTTCACAGCAGTGGGGATTCAAGCTTGGGTCTCACAGATCCAAATTTGACAGTAGCCAGTATACCTGGCATACATTCTCTCATACTTCTTTAATATTAAGAGGATTGAATAAGTTTATTTTATCTTCCCCTAACACAATCTAATATGAAGAAGAAGAAGAGTTTGGATTTATATCCCCCCTTTCTCTCCTGCAGGAGACTCAAAGGGGCTTACAATCTCCTTGCCCTTCCCCCCCTCACAACAAACACCCTGTGAGCTAGGTGGGGCGGAGAGAGCTCCGAGAAGCTGTGACTAGCCCAAGGTCACCCAGCTGGCATGTGTGGGAGTGCACAGGCTAATCTGAATTCCCCAGATAAGCCTCCACAGCTCAGGCGGCAGAGCTGGGAATCAAACCTGGTTCCTCCAGATTAGATACACGAGCTCTTAACCTCCTACGCCACTGCTGTTCCTAGTATTGTGAGAAAGAGAGAACAATTTCTCTGTCAGCATTTTCTACCCCATGCATAATTTTATAGACTTCAATCATATCCCCTCAGATGTCTCCTCGCCAAACTAAAGAGTCCCAAACGCTGCAGCCTCTCCATCCACATCACTTAAAATTACAGAGAGCGCCTTAAAGAAATTTATTGAGGCATCAAGCTTGATGTCAAAATAAACGTATTATTTTTCCTGTATGCCGTGGGATTCTATTCCTTGCAAGGCTGTGCAAAGTTACTCCCAGAGTTCTGCACCTCCCCCCCCGAACGCGACCGCCCTCCCCCACCATGACCAAACAACGATTTTTTTGCAAGGTCATTCTGAAGTCACCATCACGTTCTAGAATGTGCCCCCAACTCACAAATCTGAACACAGCAATGATCCATGCCATACAGTGGAAATAACAATTTTTGACGTTTTCAAAATATTTTATTACTGCTGGGGAAAAAAATATAAAAATTAAGTAAAAGGCACTTCCAAATGGCTTTCATTTGTTTTCCCGTATGACACTCCAGGGCAGAAGCATCATCAGGCTTGGTATATATGCAGGGACTGAGGTAGTAACTTTTAACTTTTACACAAAAGCCCTTAAGACTAGCGATATAGAAGGGATTTCAACAATTGGTACAAAATCGGGGTGAGGGGGAGAAAGATAGGGAGTTCTCAAATTCCTAGGTCAGTGGTGGCGAACCTTTTTGAGACAGAGTGCCCAAATTGCAACCCAAACCCCACTTATTTATCAGAAAGTGCCAACCCTGCAATTTAACCTGAATGCTGAGGTTTTAGTTTAGAAAAAACCGGTTGGCTCCCTCTTCCTCCACCCAACCCGCTCGAGCAGGGACCAGCCTGCTCTAGCCTCCAGGAAGTTCCACGTGCACTGCTCTGTGCCTCTCTAGCATCAATGCCTCCTCTGCGGCCCCCCCCCCCCCCCGGTAGCAGCCACATGGAGCACAGGCAACAGGCCTGCCAGCCAAATCCTCCCTGCTCACTGCAGTGCGCACACGTCATGCTCAGTGGCCCAGGCCAGCCTAGATGTGTGCGGGGGGGGGGGGGGTTCCACCCCCTCATGATGAATTCTGTGTGCGCATGCCCACAGAGAGGGCTCCGAGTGCCACCTCTGGCACCCGTGCCACAGGTTCGCCATCACTGTCCTAGGTGATAAACCCAGTTCATGCTGAGAAATCTGAAGGCTTCTTTCAGACAAACTTGCCTTATACTGACTCAGGTCTAGTGGAATCCTGCCTCGTCCAACCAGGACTGGCTCAGAGGTATCAGAACCCTGCTATCTCCTTTAACTGAAGATATCCTGGATTGAAACAGGTGTGTTTTACATGCAAAGTAGATGCTCTAACATTCAGCCAGTTATTTGAAGCCGGAGGTCTTCATACTTCCCAGACTTCCCTTTAATGCCTGGGCAGCAGCATGGAACCTACCAAAATACAAGTACATGACAGGAAATCCTGTGTCATCAGTCACACAGAAGGAAGGAGGGACAGCCAGAGTGACAACTTCACTGGTGAGAAATGGCACCGTGCATTTCAAGCACGTGTAAAGAGTTTGGCTCGTGGCCAATGAGGTCAGCCCGATGCTTAAAAGCTCTCACCACAAGCAGCACATGTGTCTGGCTTCTCCCCCGTGTGGATTTTCTCATGTCGGAGAAGGTGCGCTTTGCGACAAAACTCCTTCCCACAATGCAAACACAGGTATGGCTTCTCTCCTGTGTGATTTCTCTGATGTCTGTTCAGGTTCGATCGCCCACTGAAGCTTTTTCCGCAGAACGAGCAGATGTGGGGTTTCTCTCCAGTGTGGGTTCTCCAGTGTGCAATGACATATGACCTCACGTTGAAGCCTTTCCCACAGAGTGAGCATTTGTGTGGTTTCTCTCCCGTATGGGTTCGCTCATGGGCAAGGTGGTAGGATCTCACGTTGAAGGTTTTCCCGCAATAAGAACATTTGTAGGGTTTCTCTCCTGAGCTTGAAAGTATTTTCTCCAAATGAAGGTTTTCCCATAATAGGAACATTTGTAGGGTTTCTTGCCAACTCTCTTCCCAGGGTAATTTCCCAGTTGCTTTTCAGACCTATATTGATTTGACTTCCCCAGAGAACGGAACACACTCCCTTTGGCCACTGCAAAGGTTGCTTTGTTGTGTTTCGAGTTTCCCAAGAAATAGTTCTCCTCTTCTTTCGCACACTCACTCCCTGTGGGAAGGAACACAAAACTGTGACACAGGCAAAACCCCATGGAAAAAATGAAGGTTGTCAAAATACCAGGATGCCAGATTATATGGCAACAAAAGAGTCAGTTGCGCAGAAGTAAATAGCTTCACATACTCACAGAACAGAAAGAAAAGGAAGAAACTATCCATACTTTCCTACCTCACCCTCACCCTTCCACCAAAGAGCTCAGGAAAGTATAGTTGGCTCTCTCTCCCACTATTTTGATTTTATAACAACCCTGCAAGGTAGGCCAAACTAAGTGAATGATCCAAAGTCACCCATCAAGCATCAAGGTAGAGCAGAGATTTGATGACTGGTCTCACCCAATGCTAGTCCACCATTATAGACATGATACCAAACCTGTTTTTAACCTTTATGGGCAAGGGCATGGGTCTCATGAGATTTGTACAACCCCTAATCCTAATTGACTTACAAAGCAAATACCACCACCACCCACACTTGCAGGTTAGAAGAGAAAAGTCCATTATGCATGGAACGCTTAGCTCTGGGCTCCTAGCTACACAGTGGGATTGTAACATGGTCTCCTTATATGCACTGTTGTCTCAGCAGTGGCTTACAGAAGTCGCAGTGGGCCTCTGCTTTTCCTGGTTCTCTTAACTGCACCCATCAACATTCCCTGTTAAAGGCACAGATCTCATCACACCCAATAGGTGCAACATAAAGGGATTTGGTAAAGTCCTTTAAATTGCAGTTATATCAATATACCTGTGATCCCAGTTATAGCGATATCGTACCCCTTTCCAAAAACAGCCAGTCCTTTCTCAGGCCCCGGTCTCCCCCCACCCCACCCCTGGGACCAAGACTGGCCCTGCATGCCATCAGTGAGCCTGGGAGAAGCCCCCCTTCAACCTGTCTCTCACCCCACCAAGGACCAATTCAGGCCCTGCACTGCACTGGCAGTCAGCCTCCAATGCTGCACAGGGCTGGATACCCTTCCTTTTTGGGCAGGTGTAAACATGCAGATATGGAGGATGCTAGCCTTGTGGAATGATCATCCCAGGACCTTATTATTAACAAGCCAGATTTAAAAATTCTGGAGTTGCTTTCTGTATCCAATTTGTATGTTCTTCATGGCACTGAGCTTGACTGATCCGGAGGAGCCTTTAGTTTTTTATCTGCTCACTGAGCTACTAGTACTGATTATACAGCAATCTCATCACCAGATTTATTATCAGGGATGCTGTCCTTTGAGCCTGTGGAGAACTACATTCCCTGTAAGTCTCACACTTAAATACTATAGTGCCATCTTTTCCCCTCCAGATTGCTGCAGGCATATTCGCAGGTCACAGAAAACTTAAGTGGTCAGAGCAACTACATAATACAATATCTCAGGCTCACATAAATGAAGACTTGAAGTCTTACTGCTCTGCTCTATTGCAGATTGGCTCTGCGTCACAGCCCCAGACTTGCTCAAAGTCAGGAATCAGTACTTTAAAAGTTGAATTCTTGTTTTATTGATGACAAGCATAGGAACAGCTGACAGCTCTATCGTTTGAACTGGTCAGATCCTTATAAGCCACAGATAACATGTTTTTATCTGCTCATTGGACAAGCACTACTGATTATACAGCAATCTCGTCCCCAGATTTATTATCAGGGATGCTGTCCTTTGAACTTGTGGAGAACTACACTCCCTGTAAGGCTCACACTATAAATACTATAGTGCCATTTTTTCCACTCCAATACCCAGGATTGCTGCAGGCATATTCGCAGGTCACAGGAAACTTAAGTGGTCAGAGCAGCTACATAATACAATATCTCAGGCTCACATAAATGAAGACCTGAGCCAGTTTTACTCCTCTGCCCTATTGCAGACTGGCTCTGTGTCAAAGCCCCAGACTTGCTCAAGGGCAGGAATCAGTACTTTAAAAGTAGAATTCTTGTTTTACTGATGACAAGTATAGGAATAGCTGACAGCTCTATTGTCTGAACTGGTCAGATGCTTACAAGCCACAGATAACATGTTCCCAGCTGAAATAAGTCAGAACCTCCACCCTGCCCCCCTGGACACACACAAGAGAGGAGGAGCAGTGGAAGGGGTAGAGAGAATAAACGGGAAGAGGGCCGAAGGAGGTGGTCACCCAGACATACACATTCCGAAACCAGATAACATTCTTGATAACTCCAGAAGCATATCTAGGGAAAATGTAGCCTGGTGCAAAATTTGACCCCCCGCCCCCCCTCCAATTGGTGGCCACCCTTCCACATCATGACCAAAGATTGTTTTTTTGTACCAGGTCATCTAAAAGTCACCATCACATTACAGGACATGCCCCAAATCACAAATCTGAACACAGCAATGGTCCATGTCACACAGCACAAATACACTTTTTGGATAACATTTTCAAATCGCTTTCAACATGTTTAGCAACTGTTATAACCTTTAAAAGTGTTTTAAGTGTTGTGTGACTTGAAATGCTTTCAAAATGTTTTATTACAGTCTTTACAAAATAACTTCTCTTGTAATACTCAGAATAAAATACACAGATTTCTGTAAGATAAGTTGGAAGTAGTCTTCCAGACTTGTTAAAGTCACAAACCTGTATTATCTTTATATTGTGGAAACTATTCCTGAATTAATAACCATTTCAATAAAAACACCAAGAGTCTAGATCTTAAGTATTCTCTAACTACATATCTGTATTTACTGCACAATACAGATACTACACTCTAGAATCCATCTTTCAAGGTTCTCTCTCACCACTCACCAAATTGAGATCACAGGATCTGCCATTCCATCCAACCTGTAAAAAAGGAGAGTGTTAAGTGTCAGCTCACAGAATGAGCTTTTTTTTTGAGAACTCCACGACAATATTTGCTCCAAAAGACAAATGAAGGCCCTCACCTTACCTTGCTACATCAGGGGCACCTTCCTTGGCTTTGCTGATGCAAATCTGTCGATGATGTCTTCATAGTTTATCTTCTCTGTCTCTTCTCTTTCCACACGCAGCAAAGCAAGATCACAGAGTCTTTGCTGATTCATTGAGCTTCTCAGATATGAACGTACCAGTTTCAACTTACTGAATGTTCGCTCACAGCTGGTGACGGAAACTGCAATGGTTAGCAGTATCTGGGTAGCAACAGTGAGATTTGAGAAGGCGGACTCATCTCCAAACTGAAGGATGAATTCAAGAAGCTGCTCAGGACTACATATCCGCACCTCATTCCGCCCTGACAGTAGCATTCTGCAGTCCAAAATATCTTGATAGAGCATCTGCCCATCCACATCACTGCTGTAGAAATTGCCCAAATTCACACACTTCTCCTGTAGGTCTTGCATGTCAGTGCCATAACACAGTTTCTCGATGTCAAGGAGGAATCCAAAGTTGTTATCAATGCTGTGCAAATGACTGAACCTTTCGTTCATCTCTCTGTGAAGATGATCAAGTGCTGCCTTCATACTTCTTTCCGTTTCCTTTATTTCTGTTAACCCTGCCTCTCTTGCTTTCTCTCCAAACATTGTTTTTCTATACCTCCTAAAACATTCAAATTCAACATTAAATTTCTGGCACAGACCAAACCCTTCATCAATTGATTCACTTACCAAAATGTCTCTGTTGGCATCAAAATTATCTCGGAGAGATCTTAGATCTTCGGCAGCATAGTGAAAGTTTATGCTGGGATTCCGTAGCCTCCTTTGAACAAGATCAATGCAACCAAGAACCTTGTCCCAAAATCCTACATAACTCAGAAAGTCATAACTCAACAGGCATCTAACCAGCACCTTCGCTTCACGCCTTGACGCATCCGTCTCTTCTCGATCATCTTCCATTTTATGGAGAAGTTCGATTATATCCTCAAGATGCATTCGGAGAGATTTCACTGCTTCTGCCTTTGCACTCCACCTGGTTTCGACTTGTGACTCAAGACTCAATGGCACAGCCTCTTGGAGTTTTGCCCAGCGCTTGTCTGAATTTGCAAAAAACGCAAACAGAGCATCCAAGTCTGCAAAAAATATACCCATCTTTGGTTCTTGAGAGGATGCATGAACACCTACCAAGTTGAGTGAGTGATAGTCACAATTTATGAGCAAAGCCAGGTGGTTTTTTCCAGTTATTCTTTTATGTACACCACTTCTGAGTCCAGCCATTACAGCAGCGTTGTTGTAGCACTGCGACCGACAATCCTTCAGATCCAGTTCGTCCTTCTCCAGCTGTCGCAAGATTTCCCCAGTCCAGCTCTCTGCATCTTTCTTGTGGATCCAGATGAGACCAAGAAAGGACTCTCTAACACGGACTTTTCTGCTCTCAGCATCAAATTCCACATACCTAAAAAGTTCTGACATCTGATCACGGTGTGCCAGATCAGGAGTTGAGTCAAACATGATGCCATAGTACTTGGCAGAACGAATCTTTCTCAGTATATTCTGACGAAC
Source organism: Sphaerodactylus townsendi (assembly GCF_021028975.2). Taxonomy (NCBI): domain Eukaryota; kingdom Metazoa; phylum Chordata; class Lepidosauria; order Squamata; family Sphaerodactylidae; genus Sphaerodactylus; species Sphaerodactylus townsendi. The sequence goes on from NC_059427.1 coordinate 13,052,913, forward strand.
TGCAGAAGCCATGAGGTGGATGAACTCGTTTTGGATACTTGGTGAAAAGTAAGATACTGAGCCTGGATGACTTTGGATGTTGGCAAGGTGCTGTTTCATGACAGGGTCATGGCGAGCCACGAGCTTAATTAACTCCAGGAAATTTCCTACATTGGATTCATAATCCAGTTGAAATGACTCCCGGTGGCCTCGATAAGGCAAGTTCTGGATCACAAGCGTTTTTACACAGTCTAAGACTCCGCTCAAAATGTCACGCCACTTGAGCCTCTCCTTCTCAATCTGTGTCTGTAAGTCAGTGTCAATCATTTCTCTGCTCATGGCCAAATTTCTCTCCATTTCTTTCCACTGGGTAAAGCACTTCCGATGATTGTGCCCGTTTTCATGACTTGTAATCCTGTCATATTTTGTCCACTGGTCAAACCCAGATTCCCTCTCCAATACGGATTGAAATTCTGATCTTGAAAACAGAAGGCAACAGAAACAGAATGCCGTCCCTTTGGAGGGTGAATACATGAGCCAGGAGCGTGCCACCTCATTGCCCTGACCATCCCCCGATCTCACTTTGAACCACGTTCTGGACATTCGACGGTTTTGGGGTGGTGTAGGTTTGAAAGGCCCGTTGCTATTCTGAAAATACCTAAATCCCATCTGTACCATTTGTGTTCTCAACGCATCAGAGATATGTGGCCTTTGGGTTTCCTTGTCAAATGGCAGAATCCCCACATCATGCTTTAGGATGACTTCAGGCATGGCAGCTGAATACTCCTCAACACCCTCCGGCTCACCAGGTTCAGATGTGTCAACAGGTTCTGTCTCCCCAGGTAAAATCTCTTCATTTTCCTCCATCTCAACACCCTCTGATTTATCCATCTTCTCAGCCTCCTCTGCTTCTGAGAATACTGCACTAGATCCAACTTCTGCTACTGGGACACTTGTGAAAGGATCCACTGACTCCTCAGGCTGGATTGAAGAAACTGATTGGGGCTTCTCACAGAAAGTCAAGAGGACTTGGCTTGATTTCTTTGCCTCCTCTGCTGCCAATTTTAGTCTCTTCCGTCCTTGTGCTCCACTCTCCTTTTTCTTTTCACCTGTGAGAATGAAGGACATTTTATATCTCCAACAAATTTGCCAATGCAGTTGAAACGCTGTGAACTATACAGAGGCAGGCTGTAGTGTGATCCCTATACAGAGGCAGGCTGGCAGAGTGTGATCCCTAACAAATTATATGCTTTAGACGCACATGCAACAGGAAGAAAGTGTTGAAATGCAGGCGAGCTGGTATGTGTGGCGGTGCACAAGCTAATCTGGTTCACCAGATAAGCTTCCTTAAAATAGAATCTTACTGAAACACAAACCAGAGCAATTGGCTGCAACAGACCCAGGATTTATATCTGCAGGCCAGTTGGCAACACAGTGAAATATTAATAAGCATTCAGATGCACATGCAAGAGGAAGAAAGTCTTCTAAGAAGAAGGCATAATATTGTTCTTCTGAAATATTGTTCTTCAGTCCTTTTATACAAATATTGTTCTTCAGACCTTTTATACAAAGCAGTGAGTGATACTGGCATATGTGCAGAACATATCTCTAGAGCTTTCTAGCCATCCCATATTAGAACTTCTCCAAACCCACTTTCTAAGTTCTCATCTTATCTGTGTTGCTAGGCTGCTCAACCATATCTCCATAGTAACAGCCTTGAAACTTTTAAGAAGAAGCCATAAGATTGTTCTTCTGAAATACCAGACCATAGACCACAATATCACACCACATCTTCCCTCTGATACTTCAGGTCCACCTTTTAAAAATATTTATGCATTTACTTGCTTTTTTATGCTTTTTACCATCCCCAAGATAGAGTTTGTACAAACTGCCTGTTCTCTGTAGAAACTCTTGAGCATATTCTGTTTATCTGTCCAAAATATTCTCTGCTTAGAGGTGGCTGCTCTCTCTTATCCAAGACTAACGGCCCTTGAAGCCGAACTATCTTGTGACTCTTAGCGACTGATACTCTTATTTTGGAGAAAATTGCTCAGTTTCCGTTACAGGTTCTGGCCCTATGAGTTATATTTTTATGTATGACCAATTTATGCCTGATAAAGCTTTTGTTTGTTTGCTTAAGCTTTTAAGACTTCCTCCTAGAGGACATCAATGTCTAAATTGAACGCTGCGGCTACTCTGGGTCTTCTGCAGCCGCTTCCAGCCCATTGCTTCATCTCCTCCTTTGCACGATTGGTCCAATCACTGAGGATTCCCAGTTCGAATTTCCCACAGTGCACATGCATATTGGGGCCTTCTGAAGACACCGGGGCCACGGGGCACATGTGCACAGCATCTGCAGCGTTTTCCGATGGCACGAAGCCTTCTGAAGATGCATGTCAGCGACGCCTGCAAGCTGCGGCCACCAGCGAGGTTACACCAAGTCAGAAAGTCACTTGTCTTGAAGTCAGTGTATGGACCGGGGGGGAAGGGAGGAAAAGGTGTGTGCAGACAATTTTCTGCCCCCCCCCCATGTGACTAAATGGCTGCAGCCCAGGGAAATTTGACCCCATATGTCCTCTTGGGCGGTACTCCCCTGGATAACGCTTTCCCAGGCTGCAAGCACAAAAAGCTTCCAGCAGCAAGAAAGATGGCAGGAGCTGAGCTAACATAGCGACAGTCATGACACTCTGATTCATACTCTATTATCATGGTGGCAAACCTTTGGCACTCCAGATGTTATGGACTACAATTCCCAATTGGCCATGCTGGCAGGGGCTGATGGGAATTGTAGTCCATAGCATCTGGAGTGCCAAAGGTTTGCCACCACTGCTCTATTAGTTCACCAATCACAAACCTCTAATACAGTGGTTCTCAGCCTTCCTAATGCCGCGACCCTTTAATACAGTTCCTCATGTTGTGGTGACCCCCAACCCTAAAATTTATCCATTTTACAGATGGAGAGCACTGATGCAGAGAGTCTTAGGTGACCCCTGTGAAAGGGTCATTCAACCCCCAAAGGATCCCGGCCCCAAGGTTGAGAACCACTGCTCTAATACCTTCACTATGTGAATTAAGTCCCTGTAAGAAAGGTGGATTGTAAATAAATAGAAGCAGCCCAACTCGACTCCCACCTGACTGGATATCCAACACAGTCCCTGTCTCCTCAACATGGAGGCCCGAGACCCATGGCTCCTCTTCTGGCTGTAATGTTATGGTCACACCAGGAAATCCTAAACAGGAAAGAAAGAGAAGGTCAAGCAAAGGGAACATTGAATGTGTAGCTCCTACGCCAGGGGTCCCCAAACTTTTAAAACAGGGGGCCAGTTCACTTGTCCCTCAGATTGTTGGAGGGACGGACTAAAAAAAACTATAAACAAATTCCTATGCCCAAATGATTGTAAAATGCTTGATTTCACCTTTCAGCCTTTCTGCCATGGTCTATTTTTAGACCAAAGTATGTCAAGTACAGGGTGGGCTCCAAATATTGTTGGGGAGGCTGTGGAATACCTTCCCCTGTAAAAAAAAAAAAGAAAGCAGAACTTTCCCAATGAAGGATTCCATCTAACCCAGGATCAGGTATCTTCCTGGGTTCTTTCCTCCCTAGCAGCCAGCGAGCGATTCGCCAGCCTGGCTGATGCCAATGGGAGTGAGGGGGAACAGAAAGCCTGATAGCAGCACATGGAGTAGCTGAGAGGGAAGGGCGGAGCAAGTGTTGCCACATGTAAGGTTTCCAACTCTGGGTCAGAAAATTCATTGAGATTTGGGGGTGCAATCTGAGAAAGGCAGGGTTTGCGGTGGGGAGCCCACCGTCCAAAGTAGTCATTTTCTCTAGGAATTGATCTCTGTCACCTGGAGGTCAGCTGTAATTCTGGGACATCTCCAGGCCTCCCCTAGAGGTAGTATCCACAAATATATAGAGGTAGTATCCACAAATATGTATCCTGCCTGTGATCAGCAATGTTTAGAAAGCAGCAACTCCAGTCACAGATAACGAGCAGACCTGTGGGCATTGCCTTGTTGGAAAGGCTGGTTGGGGAGAAAGGAGCCCAGGAGCCCAAGGGAGCCGATCTGGCAGACCCCGAAGGCCGCGGGTATATCCAGAGCTCTGTTTTCCCTCCAGCAGACCCAACAGTCAAAGCCACGGAGACCCGTTCGCCGCCTACCAGCCGGTCCCACAGGGTGGGGGGTGGGGATCACCCTGTTTGCTTTCAGCTGGCCTTGTTGGCAGGGGCAGAGGTGGGTAGCCCCATTCTCGGGTTGTGGGGGGCCTGAAGGCAGACAAGCGACTGCAAGCACAACAACCCAGTGGGAAACCCTCCTGCGCCGCCAGACCCACGCCCCACATCAACGGCCGTTGGGGCTGGTTCCTCCTCTCCCTCGAGCCCCCACTGCACATGAATGGAGCCATTGCTGCCATGCCTGGCGGGCCGGATAAATGCCTTCAGGGGGCCACATTTGGCCCCCGGGCCGTAGTTTGGGGACCCCTGTCCTACGCCCTCCAGCAGTGGTTTTTTGTGGAGCATAAGGTAATTCATGGCTGGATCTTTCTGACCCTGTTTTAGAATTTCATTCACACTTGTTGCCTGCTGAAGCATTGCTATCTATTGGGAAGTGTTCAGCAACACTCCTGAAAAATTCCCGATTGCAAGTTTTTCTAGAGTTCCAGACTGCTCTTATCCAATTGGCTCTCCATCTCTGATCACATTTTAGAAACCTGGCTGCTGAAAGAAGAGCATCAGAAGAGCATTGGGAAGACCTCTTGGACTCTCCCCTGAGAGGGGCCAATTGGCCCAAACCGGAGCAAATAGTATACAGTGGGGTCTGCAACCAACAGCTCTCCAGATGGTCATGGACTACAATTCCCATCAGCCCTACCACTTGGCCTTGCTGGCAGAGGCTGATGGGAATTGTAGTCCATGAATATCTGGAGAGCCATAGTTTGCAGACCCCTGGTATCCAGACCCAATGGTATCCAGCCCATGATTTGGGACATTCAGGCGGATCACACGCTTGTACTCACTGAGTTCCATATGAGTTGACAGCTAGGGTGCCACACCACCCTGCTGAAAGTAATCATTCTAGCTCCGTGGTGGCGAACCTTTGGCACTCCAGATGTTATGGACTACAATTCCCATCAGCCCCTGCCAGCATGGCCAATTGGCTATGCTGGCAGGGGCTGATGGGAATTGTAGTCCTGGGGGGTGGGGGGGGGGGGGGGTGGGGGGGGGGGGGGGTGGGGGGGGGGGGGGGTGGGGGGGGGGGGGGGTGGGGGGGGGGGGGGGTGGGGGGGGGGGGGGGTGGGGGGGGGGGGGGGTGGGGGGGGGGGGGGGTGGGGGGGGGGGGGGGTGGGGGGGGGGGGGGGTGGGGGGGGGGGGGGGTGGGGGGGGGGGGGGGTGGGGGGGGGGGGGGGTGGGGGGGGGGGGGGGTGGGGGGGGGGGGGGGTGGGGGGGGGGGGGGGTGGGGGGGGGGGGGGGTGGGGGGGGGGGGGGGTGGGGGGGGGGGGGGGTGGGGGGGGGGGGGGGTGGGGGGGGGGGGGGGTGGGGGGGGGGGGGGGTGGGGGGGGGGGGGGGTGGGGGGGGGGGGGGGTGGGGGGGGGGGGGGGTGGGGGGGGGGGGGGGTGGGGGGGGGGGGGGGTGGGGGGGGGGGGGGGTGGGGGGGGGGGGGGGTGGGGGGGGGGGGGGGTGGGGGGGGGGGGGGGTGGGGGGGGGGGGGGGTGGGGGGGGGGGGGGGTGGGGGGGGGGGGGGGTGGGGGGGGGGGGGGGTGGGGGGGGGGGGGGGTGGGGGGGGGGGGGGGTGGGGGGGGGGGGGGGTGGGGGGGGGGGGGGGTGGGGGGGGGGGGGGGTGGGGGGGGGGGGGGGTGGGGGGGGGGGGGGGTGGGGGGGGGGGGGGGTGGGGGGGGGGGGGGGTGGGGGGGGGGGGGGGTGGGGGGGGGGGGGGGTGGGGGGGGGGGGGGGTGGGGGGGGGGGGGGGTGGGGGGGGGGGGGGGTGGGGGGGGGGGGGGGTGGGGGGGGGGGGGGGTGGGGGGGGGGGGGGGTGGGGGGGGGGGGGGGTGGGGGGGGGGGGGGGTGGGGGGGGGGGGGGGTGGGGGGGGGGGGGGGTGGGGGGGGGGGGGGGTGGGGGGGGGGGGGGGTGGGGGGGGGGGGGGGTGGGGGGGGGGGGGGGTGGGGGGGGGGGGGGGTGGGGGGGGGGGGGGGTGGGGGGGGGGGGGGGTGGGGGGGGGGGGGGGTGGGGGGGGGGGGGGGTGGGGGGGGGGGGGGGTGGGGGGGGGGGGGGGTGGGGGGGGGGGGGGGTGGGGGGGGGGGGGGGTGGGGGGGGGGGGGGGTGGGGGGGGGGGGGGGTGGGGGGGGGGGGGGGTGGGGGGGGGGGGGGGTGGGGGGGGGGGGGGGTGGGGGGGGGGGGGGGTGGGGGGGGGGGGGGGTGGGGGGGGGGGGGGGTGGGGGGGGGGGGGGGTGGGGGGGGGGGGGGGTGGGGGGGGGGGGGGGTGGGGGGGGGGGGGGGTGGGGGGGGGGGGGGGTGGGGGGGGGGGGGGGTGGGGGGGGGGGGGGGTGGGGGGGGGGGGGGGTGGGGGGGGGGGGGGGTGGGGGGGGGGGGGGGTGGGGGGGGGGGGGGGTGGGGGGGGGGGGGGGTGGGGGGGGGGGGGGGTGGGGGGGGGGGGGGGTGGGGGGGGGGGGGGGTGGGGGGGGGGGGGGGTGGGGGGGGGGGGGGGTGGGGGGGGGGGGGGGTGGGGGGGGGGGGGGGTGGGGGGGGGGGGGGGTGGGGGGGGGGGGGGGTGGGGGGGGGGGGGGGTGGGGGGGGGGGGGGGTGGGGGGGGGGGGGGGTGGGGGGGGGGGGGGGTGGGGGGGGGGGGGGGTGGGGGGGGGGGGGGGTGGGGGGGGGGGGGGGTGGGGGGGGGGGGGGGTGGGGGGGGGGGGGGGTGGGGGGGGGGGGGGGTGGGGGGGGGGGGGGGTGGGGGGGGGGGGGGGTGGGGGGGGGGGGGGGTGGGGGGGGGGGGGGGTGGGGGGGGGGGGGGGTGGGGGGGGGGGGGGGTGGGGGGGGGGGGGGGTGGGGGGGGGGGGGGGTGGGGGGGGGGGGGGGTGGGGGGGGGGGGGGGTGGGGGGGGGGGGGGGTGGGGGGGGGGGGGGGTGGGGGGGGGGGGGGGTGGGGGGGGGGGGGGGTGGGGGGGGGGGGGGGTGGGGGGGGGGGGGGGTGGGGGGGGGGGGGGGTGGGGGGGGGGGGGGGTGGGGGGGGGGGGGGGTGGGGGGGGGGGGGGGTGGGGGGGGGGGGGGGTGGGGGGGGGGGGGGGTGGGGGGGGGGGGGGGTGGGGGGGGGGGGGGGTGGGGGGGGGGGGGGGTGGGGGGGGGGGGGGGTGGGGGGGGGGGGGGGTGGGGGGGGGGGGGGGTGGGGGGGGGGGGGGGTGGGGGGGGGGGGGGGTGGGGGGGGGGGGGGGTGGGGGGGGGGGGGGGTGGGGGGGGGGGGGGGTGGGGGGGGGGGGGGGTGGGGGGGGGGGGGGGTGGGGGGGGGGGGGGGTGGGGGGGGGGGGGGGTGGGGGGGGGGGGGGGTGGGGGGGGGGGGGGGTGGGGGGGGGGGGGGGTGGGGGGGGGGGGGGGTGGGGGGGGGGGGGGGTGGGGGGGGGGGGGGGTGGGGGGGGGGGGGGGTGGGGGGGGGGGGGGGTGGGGGGGGGGGGGGGTGGGGGGGGGGGGGGGTGGGGGGGGGGGGGGGTGGGGGGGGGGGGGGGTGGGGGGGGGGGGGGGTGGGGGGGGGGGGGGGTGGGGGGGGGGGGGGGTGGGGGGGGGGGGGGGTGGGGGGGGGGGGGGGTGGGGGGGGGGGGGGGTGGGGGGGGGGGGGGGTGGGGGGGGGGGGGGGTGGGGGGGGGGGGGGGTGGGGGGGGGGGGGGGTGGGGGGGGGGGGGGGTGGGGGGGGGGGGGGGTGGGGGGGGGGGGGGGTGGGGGGGGGGGGGGGTGGGGGGGGGGGGGGGTGGGGGGGGGGGGGGGTGGGGGGGGGGGGGGGTGGGGGGGGGGGGGGGTGGGGGGGGGGGGGGGTGGGGGGGGGGGGGGGTGGGGGGGGGGGGGGGTGGGGGGGGGGGGGGGTGGGGGGGGGGGGGGGTGGGGGGGGGGGGGGGTGGGGGGGGGGGGGGGTGGGGGGGGGGGGGGGTGGGGGGGGGGGGGGGTGGGGGGGGGGGGGGGTGGGGGGGGGGGGGGGTGGGGGGGGGGGGGGGTGGGGGGGGGGGGGGGTGGGGGGGGGGGGGGGTGGGGGGGGGGGGGGGTGGGGGGGGGGGGGGGTGGGGGGGGGGGGGGGTGGGGGGGGGGGGGGGTGGGGGGGGGGGGGGGTGGGGGGGGGGGGGGGTGGGGGGGGGGGGGGGTGGGGGGGGGGGGGGGTGGGGGGGGGGGGGGGTGGGGGGGGGGGGGGGTGGGGGGGGGGGGGGGTGGGGGGGGGGGGGGGTGGGGGGGGGGGGGGGTGGGGGGGGGGGGGGGTGGGGGGGGGGGGGGGTGGGGGGGGGGGGGGGTGGGGGGGGGGGGGGGTGGGGGGGGGGGGGGGTGGGGGGGGGGGGGGGTGGGGGGGGGGGGGGGTGGGGGGGGGGGGGGGTGGGGGGGGGGGGGGGTGGGGGGGGGGGGGGGTGGGGGGGGGGGGGGGTGGGGGGGGGGGGGGGTGGGGGGGGGGGGGGGTGGGGGGGGGGGGGGGTGGGGGGGGGGGGGGGTGGGGGGGGGGGGGGGTGGGGGGGGGGGGGGGTGGGGGGGGGGGGGGGTGGGGGGGGGGGGGGGTGGGGGGGGGGGGGGGTGGGGGGGGGGGGGGGTGGGGGGGGGGGGGGGTGGGGGGGGGGGGGGGTGGGGGGGGGGGGGGGTGGGGGGGGGGGGGGGTGGGGGGGGGGGGGGGTGGGGGGGGGGGGGGGTGGGGGGGGGGGGGGGTGGGGGGGGGGGGGGGTGGGGGGGGGGGGGGGTGGGGGGGGGGGGGGGTGGGGGGGGGGGGGGGTGGGGGGGGGGGGGGGTGGGGGGGGGGGGGGGTGGGGGGGGGGGGGGGTGGGGGGGGGGGGGGGTGGGGGGGGGGGGGGGTGGGGGGGGGGGGGGGTGGGGGGGGGGGGGGGTGGGGGGGGGGGGGGGTGGGGGGGGGGGGGGGTGGGGGGGGGGGGGGGTGGGGGGGGGGGGGGGTGGGGGGGGGGGGGGGTGGGGGGGGGGGGGGGTGGGGGGGGGGGGGGGTGGGGGGGGGGGGGGGTGGGGGGGGGGGGGGGTGGGGGGGGGGGGGGGTGGGGGGGGGGGGGGGTGGGGGGGGGGGGGGGTGGGGGGGGGGGGGGGTGGGGGGGGGGGGGGGTGGGGGGGGGGGGGGGTGGGGGGGGGGGGGGGTGGGGGGGGGGGGGGGTGGGGGGGGGGGGGGGTGGGGGGGGGGGGGGGTGGGGGGGGGGGGGGGTGGGGGGGGGGGGGGGTGGGGGGGGGGGGGGGTGGGGGGGGGGGGGGGTGGGGGGGGGGGGGGGTGGGGGGGGGGGGGGGTGGGGGGGGGGGGGGGTGGGGGGGGGGGGGGGTGGGGGGGGGGGGGGGTGGGGGGGGGGGGGGGTGGGGGGGGGGGGGGGTGGGGGGGGGGGGGGGTGGGGGGGGGGGGGGGTGGGGGGGGGGGGGGGTGGGGGGGGGGGGGGGTGGGGGGGGGGGGGGGTGGGGGGGGGGGGGGGTGGGGGGGGGGGGGGGTGGGGGGGGGGGGGGGTGGGGGGGGGGGGGGGTGGGGGGGGGGGGGGGTGGGGGGGGGGGGGGGTGGGGGGGGGGGGGGGTGGGGGGGGGGGGGGGTGGGGGGGGGGGGGGGTGGGGGGGGGGGGGGGTGGGGGGGGGGGGGGGTGGGGGGGGGGGGGGGTGGGGGGGGGGGGGGGTGGGGGGGGGGGGGGGTGGGGGGGGGGGGGGGTGGGGGGGGGGGGGGGTGGGGGGGGGGGGGGGTGGGGGGGGGGGGGGGTGGGGGGGGGGGGGGGTGGGGGGGGGGGGGGGTGGGGGGGGGGGGGGGTGGGGGGGGGGGGGGGTGGGGGGGGGGGGGGGTGGGGGGGGGGGGGGGTGGGGGGGGGGGGGGGTGGGGGGGGGGGGGGGTGGGGGGGGGGGGGGGTGGGGGGGGGGGGGGGTGGGGGGGGGGGGGGGTGGGGGGGGGGGGGGGTGGGGGGGGGGGGGGGTGGGGGGGGGGGGGGGTGGGGGGGGGGGGGGGTGGGGGGGGGGGGGGGTGGGGGGGGGGGGGGGTGGGGGGGGGGGGGGGTGGGGGGGGGGGGGGGTGGGGGGGGGGGGGGGTGGGGGGGGGGGGGGGTGGGGGGGGGGGGGGGTGGGGGGGGGGGGGGGTGGGGGGGGGGGGGGGTGGGGGGGGGGGGGGGTGGGGGGGGGGGGGGGTGGGGGGGGGGGGGGGTGGGGGGGGGGGGGGGTGGGGGGGGGGGGGGGTGGGGGGGGGGGGGGGTGGGGGGGGGGGGGGGTGGGGGGGGGGGGGGGTGGGGGGGGGGGGGGGTGGGGGGGGGGGGGGGTGGGGGGGGGGGGGGGTGGGGGGGGGGGGGGGTGGGGGGGGGGGGGGGTGGGGGGGGGGGGGGGTGGGGGGGGGGGGGGGTGGGGGGGGGGGGGGGTGGGGGGGGGGGGGGGTGGGGGGGGGGGGGGGTGGGGGGGGGGGGGGGTGGGGGGGGGGGGGGGTGGGGGGGGGGGGGGGTGGGGGGGGGGGGGGGTGGGGGGGGGGGGGGGTGGGGGGGGGGGGGGGTGGGGGGGGGGGGGGGTGGGGGGGGGGGGGGGTGGGGGGGGGGGGGGGTGGGGGGGGGGGGGGGTGGGGGGGGGGGGGGGTGGGGGGGGGGGGGGGTGGGGGGGGGGGGGGGTGGGGGGGGGGGGGGGTGGGGGGGGGGGGGGGTGGGGGGGGGGGGGGGTGGGGGGGGGGGGGGGTGGGGGGGGGGGGGGGTGGGGGGGGGGGGGGGTGGGGGGGGGGGGGGGTGGGGGGGGGGGGGGGTGGGGGGGGGGGGGGGTGGGGGGGGGGGGGGGTGGGGGGGGGGGGGGGTGGGGGGGGGGGGGGGTGGGGGGGGGGGGGGGTGGGGGGGGGGGGGGGTGGGGGGGGGGGGGGGTGGGGGGGGGGGGGGGTGGGGGGGGGGGGGGGTGGGGGGGGGGGGGGGTGGGGGGGGGGGGGGGTGGGGGGGGGGGGGGGTGGGGGGGGGGGGGGGTGGGGGGGGGGGGGGGTGGGGGGGGGGGGGGGTGGGGGGGGGGGGGGGTGGGGGGGGGGGGGGGTGGGGGGGGGGGGGGGTGGGGGGGGGGGGGGGTGGGGGGGGGGGGGGGTGGGGGGGGGGGGGGGTGGGGGGGGGGGGGGGTGGGGGGGGGGGGGGGTGGGGGGGGGGGGGGGTGGGGGGGGGGGGGGGTGGGGGGGGGGGGGGGTGGGGGGGGGGGGGGGTGGGGGGGGGGGGGGGTGGGGGGGGGGGGGGGTGGGGGGGGGGGGGGGTGGGGGGGGGGGGGGGTGGGGGGGGGGGGGGGTGGGGGGGGGGGGGGGTGGGGGGGGGGGGGGGTGGGGGGGGGGGGGGGTGGGGGGGGGGGGGGGTGGGGGGGGGGGGGGGTGGGGGGGGGGGGGGGTGGGGGGGGGGGGGGGTGGGGGGGGGGGGGGGTGGGGGGGGGGGGGGGTGGGGGGGGGGGGGGGTGGGGGGGGGGGGGGGTGGGGGGGGGGGGGGGTGGGGGGGGGGGGGGGTGGGGGGGGGGGGGGGTGGGGGGGGGGGGGGGTGGGGGGGGGGGGGGGTGGGGGGGGGGGGGGGTGGGGGGGGGGGGGGGTGGGGGGGGGGGGGGGTGGGGGGGGGGGGGGGTGGGGGGGGGGGGGGGTGGGGGGGGGGGGGGGTGGGGGGGGGGGGGGGTGGGGGGGGGGGGGGGTGGGGGGGGGGGGGGGTGGGGGGGGGGGGGGGTGGGGGGGGGGGGGGGTGGGGGGGGGGGGGGGTGGGGGGGGGGGGGGGTGGGGGGGGGGGGGGGTGGGGGGGGGGGGGGGTGGGGGGGGGGGGGGGTGGGGGGGGGGGGGGGTGGGGGGGGGGGGGGGTGGGGGGGGGGGGGGGTGGGGGGGGGGGGGGGTGGGGGGGGGGGGGGGTGGGGGGGGGGGGGGGTGGGGGGGGGGGGGGGTGGGGGGGGGGGGGGGTGGGGGGGGGGGGGGGTGGGGGGGGGGGGGGGTGGGGGGGGGGGGGGGTGGGGGGGGGGGGGGGTGGGGGGGGGGGGGGGTGGGGGGGGGGGGGGGTGGGGGGGGGGGGGGGTGGGGGGGGGGGGGGGTGGGGGGGGGGGGGGGTGGGGGGGGGGGGGGGTGGGGGGGGGGGGGGGTGGGGGGGGGGGGGGGTGGGGGGGGGGGGGGGTGGGGGGGGGGGGGGGTGGGGGGGGGGGGGGGTGGGGGGGGGGGGGGGTGGGGGGGGGGGGGGGTGGGGGGGGGGGGGGGTGGGGGGGGGGGGGGGTGGGGGGGGGGGGGGGTGGGGGGGGGGGGGGGTGGGGGGGGGGGGGGGTGGGGGGGGGGGGGGGTGGGGGGGGGGGGGGGTGGGGGGGGGGGGGGGTGGGGGGGGGGGGGGGTGGGGGGGGGGGGGGGTGGGGGGGGGGGGGGGTGGGGGGGGGGGGGGGTGGGGGGGGGGGGGGGTGGGGGGGGGGGGGGGTGGGGGGGGGGGGGGGTGGGGGGGGGGGGGGGTGGGGGGGGGGGGGGGTGGGGGGGGGGGGGGGTGGGGGGGGGGGGGGGTGGGGGGGGGGGGGGGTGGGGGGGGGGGGGGGTGGGGGGGGGGGGGGGTGGGGGGGGGGGGGGGTGGGGGGGGGGGGGGGTGGGGGGGGGGGGGGGTGGGGGGGGGGGGGGGTGGGGGGGGGGGGGGGTGGGGGGGGGGGGGGGTGGGGGGGGGGGGGGGTGGGGGGGGGGGGGGGTGGGGGGGGGGGGGGGTGGGGGGGGGGGGGGGTGGGGGGGGGGGGGGGTGGGGGGGGGGGGGGGTGGGGGGGGGGGGGGGTGGGGGGGGGGGGGGGTGGGGGGGGGGGGGGGTGGGGGGGGGGGGGGGTGGGGGGGGGGGGGGGTGGGGGGGGGGGGGGGTGGGGGGGGGGGGGGGTGGGGGGGGGGGGGGGTGGGGGGGGGGGGGGGTGGGGGGGGGGGGGGGTGGGGGGGGGGGGGGGTGGGGGGGGGGGGGGGTGGGGGGGGGGGGGGGTGGGGGGGGGGGGGGGTGGGGGGGGGGGGGGGTGGGGGGGGGGGGGGGTGGGGGGGGGGGGGGGTGGGGGGGGGGGGGGGTGGGGGGGGGGGGGGGTGGGGGGGGGGGGGGGTGGGGGGGGGGGGGGGTGGGGGGGGGGGGGGGTGGGGGGGGGGGGGGGTGGGGGGGGGGGGGGGTGGGGGGGGGGGGGGGTGGGGGGGGGGGGGGGTGGGGGGGGGGGGGGGTGGGGGGGGGGGGGGGTGGGGGGGGGGGGGGGTGGGGGGGGGGGGGGGTGGGGGGGGGGGGGGGTGGGGGGGGGGGGGGGTGGGGGGGGGGGGGGGTGGGGGGGGGGGGGGGTGGGGGGGGGGGGGGGTGGGGGGGGGGGGGGGTGGGGGGGGGGGGGGGTGGGGGGGGGGGGGGGTGGGGGGGGGGGGGGGTGGGGGGGGGGGGGGGTGGGGGGGGGGGGGGGTGGGGGGGGGGGGGGGTGGGGGGGGGGGGGGGTGGGGGGGGGGGGGGGTGGGGGGGGGGGGGGGTGGGGGGGGGGGGGGGTGGGGGGGGGGGGGGGTGGGGGGGGGGGGGGGTGGGGGGGGGGGGGGGTGGGGGGGGGGGGGGGTGGGGGGGGGGGGGGGTGGGGGGGGGGGGGGGTGGGGGGGGGGGGGGGTGGGGGGGGGGGGGGGTGGGGGGGGGGGGGGGTGGGGGGGGGGGGGGGTGGGGGGGGGGGGGGGTGGGGGGGGGGGGGGGTGGGGGGGGGGGGGGGTGGGGGGGGGGGGGGGTGGGGGGGGGGGGGGGTGGGGGGGGGGGGGGGTGGGGGGGGGGGGGGGTGGGGGGGGGGGGGGGTGGGGGGGGGGGGGGGTGGGGGGGGGGGGGGGTGGGGGGGGGGGGGGGTGGGGGGGGGGGGGGGTGGGGGGGGGGGGGGGTGGGGGGGGGGGGGGGTGGGGGGGGGGGGGGGTGGGGGGGGGGGGGGGTGGGGGGGGGGGGGGGTGGGGGGGGGGGGGGGTGGGGGGGGGGGGGGGTGGGGGGGGGGGGGGGTGGGGGGGGGGGGGGGTGGGGGGGGGGGGGGGTGGGGGGGGGGGGGGGTGGGGGGGGGGGGGGGTGGGGGGGGGGGGGGGTGGGGGGGGGGGGGGGTGGGGGGGGGGGGGGGTGGGGGGGGGGGGGGGTGGGGGGGGGGGGGGGTGGGGGGGGGGGGGGGTGGGGGGGGGGGGGGGTGGGGGGGGGGGGGGGTGGGGGGGGGGGGGGGTGGGGGGGGGGGGGGGTGGGGGGGGGGGGGGGTGGGGGGGGGGGGGGGTGGGGGGGGGGGGGGGTGGGGGGGGGGGGGGGTGGGGGGGGGGGGGGGTGGGGGGGGGGGGGGGTGGGGGGGGGGGGGGGTGGGGGGGGGGGGGGGTGGGGGGGGGGGGGGGTGGGGGGGGGGGGGGGTGGGGGGGGGGGGGGGTGGGGGGGGGGGGGGGTGGGGGGGGGGGGGGGTGGGGGGGGGGGGGGGTGGGGGGGGGGGGGGGTGGGGGGGGGGGGGGGTGGGGGGGGGGGGGGGTGGGGGGGGGGGGGGGTGGGGGGGGGGGGGGGTGGGGGGGGGGGGGGGTGGGGGGGGGGGGGGGTGGGGGGGGGGGGGGGTGGGGGGGGGGGGGGGTGGGGGGGGGGGGGGGTGGGGGGGGGGGGGGGTGGGGGGGGGGGGGGGTGGGGGGGGGGGGGGGTGGGGGGGGGGGGGGGTGGGGGGGGGGGGGGGTGGGGGGGGGGGGGGGTGGGGGGGGGGGGGGGTGGGGGGGGGGGGGGGTGGGGGGGGGGGGGGGTGGGGGGGGGGGGGGGTGGGGGGGGGGGGGGGTGGGGGGGGGGGGGGGTGGGGGGGGGGGGGGGTGGGGGGGGGGGGGGGTGGGGGGGGGGGGGGGTGGGGGGGGGGGGGGGTGGGGGGGGGGGGGGGTGGGGGGGGGGGGGGGTGGGGGGGGGGGGGGGTGGGGGGGGGGGGGGGTGGGGGGGGGGGGGGGTGGGGGGGGGGGGGGGTGGGGGGGGGGGGGGGTGGGGGGGGGGGGGGGTGGGGGGGGGGGGGGGTGGGGGGGGGGGGGGGTGGGGGGGGGGGGGGGTGGGGGGGGGGGGGGGTGGGGGGGGGGGGGGGTGGGGGGGGGGGGGGGTGGGGGGGGGGGGGGGTGGGGGGGGGGGGGGGTGGGGGGGGGGGGGGGTGGGGGGGGGGGGGGGTGGGGGGGGGGGGGGGTGGGGGGGGGGGGGGGTGGGGGGGGGGGGGGGTGGGGGGGGGGGGGGGTGGGGGGGGGGGGGGGTGGGGGGGGGGGGGGGTGGGGGGGGGGGGGGGTGGGGGGGGGGGGGGGTGGGGGGGGGGGGGGGTGGGGGGGGGGGGGGGTGGGGGGGGGGGGGGGTGGGGGGGGGGGGGGGTGGGGGGGGGGGGGGGTGGGGGGGGGGGGGGGTGGGGGGGGGGGGGGGTGGGGGGGGGGGGGGGTGGGGGGGGGGGGGGGTGGGGGGGGGGGGGGGTGGGGGGGGGGGGGGGTGGGGGGGGGGGGGGGTGGGGGGGGGGGGGGGTGGGGGGGGGGGGGGGTGGGGGGGGGGGGGGGTGGGGGGGGGGGGGGGTGGGGGGGGGGGGGGGTGGGGGGGGGGGGGGGTGGGGGGGGGGGGGGGTGGGGGGGGGGGGGGGTGGGGGGGGGGGGGGGTGGGGGGGGGGGGGGGTGGGGGGGGGGGGGGGTGGGGGGGGGGGGGGGTGGGGGGGGGGGGGGGTGGGGGGGGGGGGGGGTGGGGGGGGGGGGGGGTGGGGGGGGGGGGGGGTGGGGGGGGGGGGGGGTGGGGGGGGGGGGGGGTGGGGGGGGGGGGGGGTGGGGGGGGGGGGGGGTGGGGGGGGGGGGGGGTGGGGGGGGGGGGGGGTGGGGGGGGGGGGGGGTGGGGGGGGGGGGGGGTGGGGGGGGGGGGGGGTGGGGGGGGGGGGGGGTGGGGGGGGGGGGGGGTGGGGGGGGGGGGGGGTGGGGGGGGGGGGGGGTGGGGGGGGGGGGGGGTGGGGGGGGGGGGGGGTGGGGGGGGGGGGGGGTGGGGGGGGGGGGGGGTGGGGGGGGGGGGGGGTGGGGGGGGGGGGGGGTGGGGGGGGGGGGGGGTGGGGGGGGGGGGGGGTGGGGGGGGGGGGGGGTGGGGGGGGGGGGGGGTGGGGGGGGGGGGGGGTGGGGGGGGGGGGGGGTGGGGGGGGGGGGGGGTGGGGGGGGGGGGGGGTGGGGGGGGGGGGGGGTGGGGGGGGGGGGGGGTGGGGGGGGGGGGGGGTGGGGGGGGGGGGGGGTGGGGGGGGGGGGGGGTGGGGGGGGGGGGGGGTGGGGGGGGGGGGGGGTGGGGGGGGGGGGGGGTGGGGGGGGGGGGGGGTGGGGGGGGGGGGGGGTGGGGGGGGGGGGGGGTGGGGGGGGGGGGGGGTGGGGGGGGGGGGGGGTGGGGGGGGG
This sequence comes from Sphaerodactylus townsendi, assembly GCF_021028975.2. Lineage (NCBI taxonomy): Eukaryota > Metazoa > Chordata > Lepidosauria > Squamata > Sphaerodactylidae > Sphaerodactylus > Sphaerodactylus townsendi. Next base: position 13,069,368 of record NC_059427.1, read on the forward strand.
GGGGGGTGGGGGGGGGGGGGGGTGGGGGGGGGGGGGGGTGGGGGGGGGGGGGGGTGGGGGGGGGGGGGGGTGGGGGGGGGGGGGGGTGGGGGGGGGGGGGGGTGGGGGGGGGGGGGGGTGGGGGGGGGGGGGGGTGGGGGGGGGGGGGGGTGGGGGGGGGGGGGGGTGGGGGGGGGGGGGGGTGGGGGGGGGGGGGGGTGGGGGGGGGGGGGGGTGGGGGGGGGGGGGGGTGGGGGGGGGGGGGGGTGGGGGGGGGGGGGGGTGGGGGGGGGGGGGGGTGGGGGGGGGGGGGGGTGGGGGGGGGGGGGGGTGGGGGGGGGGGGGGGTGGGGGGGGGGGGGGGTGGGGGGGGGGGGGGGTGGGGGGGGGGGGGGGTGGGGGGGGGGGGGGGTGGGGGGGGGGGGGGGTGGGGGGGGGGGGGGGTGGGGGGGGGGGGGGGTGGGGGGGGGGGGGGGTGGGGGGGGGGGGGGGTGGGGGGGGGGGGGGGTGGGGGGGGGGGGGGGTGGGGGGGGGGGGGGGTGGGGGGGGGGGGGGGTGGGGGGGGGGGGGGGTGGGGGGGGGGGGGGGTGGGGGGGGGGGGGGGTGGGGGGGGGGGGGGGTGGGGGGGGGGGGGGGTGGGGGGGGGGGGGGGTGGGGGGGGGGGGGGGTGGGGGGGGGGGGGGGTGGGGGGGGGGGGGGGTGGGGGGGGGGGGGGGTGGGGGGGGGGGGGGGTGGGGGGGGGGGGGGGTGGGGGGGGGGGGGGGTGGGGGGGGGGGGGGGTGGGGGGGGGGGGGGGTGGGGGGGGGGGGGGGTGGGGGGGGGGGGGGGTGGGGGGGGGGGGGGGTGGGGGGGGGGGGGGGTGGGGGGGGGGGGGGGTGGGGGGGGGGGGGGGTGGGGGGGGGGGGGGGTGGGGGGGGGGGGGGGTGGGGGGGGGGGGGGGTGGGGGGGGGGGGGGGTGGGGGGGGGGGGGGGTGGGGGGGGGGGGGGGTGGGGGGGGGGGGGGGTGGGGGGGGGGGGGGGTGGGGGGGGGGGGGGGTGGGGGGGGGGGGGGGTGGGGGGGGGGGGGGGTGGGGGGGGGGGGGGGTGGGGGGGGGGGGGGGTGGGGGGGGGGGGGGGTGGGGGGGGGGGGGGGTGGGGGGGGGGGGGGGTGGGGGGGGGGGGGGGTGGGGGGGGGGGGGGGTGGGGGGGGGGGGGGGTGGGGGGGGGGGGGGGTGGGGGGGGGGGGGGGTGGGGGGGGGGGGGGGTGGGGGGGGGGGGGGGTGGGGGGGGGGGGGGGTGGGGGGGGGGGGGGGTGGGGGGGGGGGGGGGTGGGGGGGGGGGGGGGTGGGGGGGGGGGGGGGTGGGGGGGGGGGGGGGTGGGGGGGGGGGGGGGTGGGGGGGGGGGGGGGTGGGGGGGGGGGGGGGTGGGGGGGGGGGGGGGTGGGGGGGGGGGGGGGTGGGGGGGGGGGGGGGTGGGGGGGGGGGGGGGTGGGGGGGGGGGGGGGTGGGGGGGGGGGGGGGTGGGGGGGGGGGGGGGTGGGGGGGGGGGGGGGTGGGGGGGGGGGGGGGTGGGGGGGGGGGGGGGTGGGGGGGGGGGGGGGTGGGGGGGGGGGGGGGTGGGGGGGGGGGGGGGTGGGGGGGGGGGGGGGTGGGGGGGGGGGGGGGTGGGGGGGGGGGGGGGTGGGGGGGGGGGGGGGTGGGGGGGGGGGGGGGTGGGGGGGGGGGGGGGTGGGGGGGGGGGGGGGTGGGGGGGGGGGGGGGTGGGGGGGGGGGGGGGTGGGGGGGGGGGGGGGTGGGGGGGGGGGGGGGTGGGGGGGGGGGGGGGTGGGGGGGGGGGGGGGTGGGGGGGGGGGGGGGTGGGGGGGGGGGGGGGTGGGGGGGGGGGGGGGTGGGGGGGGGGGGGGGTGGGGGGGGGGGGGGGTGGGGGGGGGGGGGGGTGGGGGGGGGGGGGGGTGGGGGGGGGGGGGGGTGGGGGGGGGGGGGGGTGGGGGGGGGGGGGGGTGGGGGGGGGGGGGGGTGGGGGGGGGGGGGGGTGGGGGGGGGGGGGGGTGGGGGGGGGGGGGGGTGGGGGGGGGGGGGGGTGGGGGGGGGGGGGGGTGGGGGGGGGGGGGGGTGGGGGGGGGGGGGGGTGGGGGGGGGGGGGGGTGGGGGGGGGGGGGGGTGGGGGGGGGGGGGGGTGGGGGGGGGGGGGGGTGGGGGGGGGGGGGGGTGGGGGGGGGGGGGGGTGGGGGGGGGGGGGGGTGGGGGGGGGGGGGGGTGGGGGGGGGGGGGGGTGGGGGGGGGGGGGGGTGGGGGGGGGGGGGGGTGGGGGGGGGGGGGGGTGGGGGGGGGGGGGGGTGGGGGGGGGGGGGGGTGGGGGGGGGGGGGGGTGGGGGGGGGGGGGGGTGGGGGGGGGGGGGGGTGGGGGGGGGGGGGGGTGGGGGGGGGGGGGGGTGGGGGGGGGGGGGGGTGGGGGGGGGGGGGGGTGGGGGGGGGGGGGGGTGGGGGGGGGGGGGGGTGGGGGGGGGGGGGGGTGGGGGGGGGGGGGGGTGGGGGGGGGGGGGGGTGGGGGGGGGGGGGGGTGGGGGGGGGGGGGGGTGGGGGGGGGGGGGGGTGGGGGGGGGGGGGGGTGGGGGGGGGGGGGGGTGGGGGGGGGGGGGGGTGGGGGGGGGGGGGGGTGGGGGGGGGGGGGGGTGGGGGGGGGGGGGGGTGGGGGGGGGGGGGGGTGGGGGGGGGGGGGGGTGGGGGGGGGGGGGGGTGGGGGGGGGGGGGGGTGGGGGGGGGGGGGGGTGGGGGGGGGGGGGGGTGGGGGGGGGGGGGGGTGGGGGGGGGGGGGGGTGGGGGGGGGGGGGGGTGGGGGGGGGGGGGGGTGGGGGGGGGGGGGGGTGGGGGGGGGGGGGGGTGGGGGGGGGGGGGGGTGGGGGGGGGGGGGGGTGGGGGGGGGGGGGGGTGGGGGGGGGGGGGGGTGGGGGGGGGGGGGGGTGGGGGGGGGGGGGGGTGGGGGGGGGGGGGGGTGGGGGGGGGGGGGGGTGGGGGGGGGGGGGGGTGGGGGGGGGGGGGGGTGGGGGGGGGGGGGGGTGGGGGGGGGGGGGGGTGGGGGGGGGGGGGGGTGGGGGGGGGGGGGGGTGGGGGGGGGGGGGGGTGGGGGGGGGGGGGGGTGGGGGGGGGGGGGGGTGGGGGGGGGGGGGGGTGGGGGGGGGGGGGGGTGGGGGGGGGGGGGGGTGGGGGGGGGGGGGGGTGGGGGGGGGGGGGGGTGGGGGGGGGGGGGGGTGGGGGGGGGGGGGGGTGGGGGGGGGGGGGGGTGGGGGGGGGGGGGGGTGGGGGGGGGGGGGGGTGGGGGGGGGGGGGGGTGGGGGGGGGGGGGGGTGGGGGGGGGGGGGGGTGGGGGGGGGGGGGGGTGGGGGGGGGGGGGGGTGGGGGGGGGGGGGGGTGGGGGGGGGGGGGGGTGGGGGGGGGGGGGGGTGGGGGGGGGGGGGGGTGGGGGGGGGGGGGGGTGGGGGGGGGGGGGGGTGGGGGGGGGGGGGGGTGGGGGGGGGGGGGGGTGGGGGGGGGGGGGGGTGGGGGGGGGGGGGGGGGGGGGGGGGGGGGGGTGGGGGGGGGGGGGGGCGGGGGGGGGGGGGGGTCGGGGGGGGGGGGGGGGTGGGGGGGGGGGGGGGTGGGGGGGGGGGGGGGGGGCAGGGTGGGGCGGGGGTGGGGGGGGGGGAGGGGGGGGGGTGGGGGGGGGGGGGGGGGGGGGGTGGGGGGGTGGGGGGGGGTGGGGGTGGGGGGTGGGGGGGGGGGGGGGTGATAGCTTTAAAAGGGGCTTGGACAGATTTGGCGGATGAGAAGTCAATTTGCGCTACTACCCTTGATCCTCTCTGATCTGAGATTGCAAATGCCTTAACAGTCCAGGTGCCTCGGGAGCAACAGCCGCAGAAGGCCATTGCTTTCACATCCTACATGTGAACTCCCAAAGGCACCTGGTGGGCCACTGCGAGTAGCAGAGAGCTGGACTAGATGGACTCTGGTCTGATCCAGCTGGCTTGTTCTTATGTTCTTATGTTCTTAAATAATTCAATTATTATGATCTTTGCTGCTAATACTTTCTTCATTTTCTTCTCCAGGATGAATTCCACTCTGAAAAAAACCATATCCATCGAATGGAGCTTTGACTCTCAAAATCACACACCCTGGAAATCTTCTGGGACTTTAAAGTGCTACTGGACTCCAACCTAGCTCTTCTACTGCCATCTACCTGAAGCTATCTGGAAAAATAGAGAGCCAGTGTGGTGTAGAGGTTAAAGTGATGGACTAGTATCTGGAAGACCCTGGCTCGAATTGCCACTCTAGAGAATCCCATTTCTCCGAAAATAAGACAGTGTCTTATATTAATTTTTGCTCCCAAAGATACGCTACATCTTATTTTCAGGGGATGTCTTATTTTTCCATGAGGAAGAATTCACATTTATTGTTGAGCAAAAAAATGAACATTTATTATATACTGTACAATAGTTGTCATCACAAACCAGCACAACCAGACAAACTGTGAATCCTATAAAGAATTTCTTGTTAATACCGGTACCATTATTTCCATGTACAACAATCTATGGTACATTTACCGATCCCGATATTTATGGTATGAACACAAAGCAAGATTTATTCAATTACAGTCAAGTCATCATCTTCTGGAACATCATCATAACAATCCAAACCCTGAATTTCCTGGTGAATTTCTTGTGACTCCAGTTCTTTCTGTGAATCATTGCAGTCAAATCTTTCGGCGTCTAGCAATAGCACTGTCCTTAAATGAGTACTTCTTGTCAAGGCAGTCTGCTCAGAGTGCATTCGCAACGCAACTGCTTCTTCGTGCGATTTCTCTCCCATGAATTCTTCACCAAAGTCACAACCTCTTGCAGCTCTAGGGCTTCGGTGAAAGTTTCCATGCTGATTTCTCTCCCATTCTATTTCTTAACAATGTATTCATTAATTTCCATGTGCAAGTGGTCCTTGAATGGCTTCTGTATTGCACGTGACTGCAGTCTGGAGATAGGCCGTCATTCCTCATGGAATCATTATTTGATCTATTTTTTCTTTCAGAAGAAATTTCTTCGCGTCTTTAGCGCGGTGTGTGCTTGCTGCATCCTAGACTAGCAGATCTCTTTGGCTTCCTCGCATAACACGTCAAGCTGCAGCATTAACTCCACTCCACTTTCTTAGTAACTGCTTGTGTGGCCCAGGCTTTCTTAGTTTCAAGAATAAACATGTCCGAAACATTATCTCAATCTTATCCCTTCTTGCCCTTGGAAATTATTAAAGGTGGGACTTTAGTACCATCCAGACGAATTACCAAAAATACAGGTAACTCTACGTGAACTTTAAAATTAATCAAAGTGGAGTGGAATGTACACTGTGAGGAGCGCACCGTGGCTGTTCAATTGTTGTTTTGAGATGTTTGGCCCATAAACACTGCAGTTTCATCCATAGCAATCATGTTGGAAAGATCATTATTTAGAGAAGTCGAATCACTCAATACAAAAGGACTTGGAACGCAAATGCACGTTTGAATAATTTCAGCATCTTCCTTGCACCCTAAACGAAATGAAAGCTGCTTGTGGATCTTCTTAAAGACAGTTCATTTCGCTGAAGGAACCTATCCAGCCAGCGATGGGACGCTTTGAATTCTTCGGGGGCTATTTCGAACTGTGGTGCCATTGCAAGGGCAAATTCTTGAATCTGAGCCCTACCACTTCACAAATCCGTAAAGCCTTTTGCTCTCCCTGTCAACAGTTCCCGATTCACAGAATCAGGTAATCTTCCAGCTCAGAAAATAATGGTTGCCGTAATTCGAGTCCTACACTTCTATGCTATGCTTTTTTAGCATTTCCGCTGTCCACTTGTTGACTGAGGTTACCATAATCTGCTCGCCATTTTTGGACCAATCGGACATTCAACATCTTCTCTTTGCAGAAAGCAGTGAGATTTTTGCCCCGAGAGTCTTCCACGATTCCTTTCTTGTAGTCGACGGAATAGCTCTTTCTTTTTGCACTCATGTCTAGGGGCAAAAATATACCAGCACTGTTTATTTCTTGTACTTTAGACCCTTCAGCAGGAAAGCAGACACCCCTAAAGAATCAAAGTGACACACTGGTTACCTGACTCACACACAGGGCCACAAAAAATAAGGGCTGTAAAGTACCTGGCTCCCACACACTGTCTGGAGACTGTAACGATCTTCCACAGCAGTTCTGGACCACTTGTACAGCAGGGATGGTACTGCAGCTTCTGGCCACCAGGGGAAGCTCATCACAGCGCACTCGTACAGCACAGCAGGGACAGCATACGGTATGGCGGCAGGCGACGGGATAACGAGAGGGTTGCCTTTCCTGGCAGTCAGCCCCACCGATTCCCGGCCCCAGAGAGCTCCACACTGGCTCGGCTTGCCCTGGCTCAGGCATGCCGGTTTATAAGTCGCAAGGCTTTTCTGCCTCTATTAAAGGAACCCCGTTGCCCTTTGGCATGAGACTGAAAGCATGATGTGAGGGTTGATTGATCATCGATCCCCACCCTGCTGTGAAGACGAGGCAGAGGCAGCTTGCATCCTCCTCCTCCACAGTACGAATCTGGTGCCTGCTTCCTCACATGGAATTCCCCGATTGTCACCATCTCCCCGGAACGCAGCCCCCTCGTACCTCCATCCCTTTCCAAAGAACTGAGAAGTGTGCAGGTGGAGAGAAAAGGGACCGGTTCCTCCTTTCTCAGAGATCTGGGGCTGAGAAAGGCTCGTCTCTCGCCCTTGCAGGGGCGAGCAAGCCTGTTGCTCACCCTTGTAGCTTTGGCAAGGCTGGCTCTCAATGCAGCTTCCTCTGCAGGGGACATCGGTGAAGGCCCTTTCCCAGCCCTGGAGAGATCCGGGGCTGAGAAAAGTCCCCTCGGTTGCCCTTGCAGAGGTGAGCGGCAGCGGCCCTTTCCCAGCTCTGGAAAGTTCCGGGGCTGAGAAACGCTAGCAGGGGCGAGCAAGCCCCCTCGGTTGCCCTTGCAGGGGCGAGATGTGGGAGTGGGAGTGGAGGCTTCTGCAGTCCTCTGCATGGGCCTCAGGCCGGGGCTTTTGGGTGTAGCTGAGGATAGGAGAGGCTTTCGATGGGCCCAGGCCACACCCCCCTCCCTCGCGCCCCACTCACCTTTGGTGCCGCAGAGGTCTGGGGCAGCCTGTCAGGACCTGGCTTCCTTCCCTCCTTGGCCTGGCCCTTCCCCAACAGACTGCTCTTTCAGCCAGCAGAGGGAGCAGTCCTGAACAGACTGCTCTTTCAGCCAGCAGAGGGAGCAGTCTGTTGAGGTGGGGCCAGGCGAGGCAGGAAGAGGGAGGAGTTTGGGGACACACGTGCTTCCAAACAAAAACTTTGCTACCGGTAAGTCTTTCTTTCGGGGGATGTCTTATATTTAGCACTTCAGCAAAACCTCCGGTATGTTTTATTTTCAGGGGATGTCTTCGTTTTGGAGAAACATGGTAAAAGCTTCTTTGTTACCTTGAGCCAGAGACACACACACTCTATCCTGTATTTGTTTTACTTTACAGTGGGAGTCCCAGGGGCAGCACTTCAAACCCTTTTCGAATGGTACAGAAAAGGCACCTTGTTTCCAAAACACATTAACCCTATCCCTCTCCCAGGTAAAGTCTTACTCTTCCTCATAGTCTTGGACGCTCTGATTCCAGCTTTTTGCAGGTCCCTCTTCTTCTTCCACCTTTTAATCAACCTTCTTCAGCTAATAGGGAAACTCTGCTCAAGGCATTGGTGAAAGGTCGAGAGAAAAGAGTCACGTAATGTACCGCTGCTGATATTCCACAAAGCCTTGTTTCAAGGACAAGCAAACAAAGGATGATGGGATTTCACGAATGGATTCCCTCCTGTGTGTGTTTTGTGGTGTTAAAAAACAAAAAACCTACACAGGGAAAAGAGGGTTGTTCTCCTATGCTTCTACCCATTTACACATAATTATCTCCCACAGAAACTGCCTTTCCAAGATGGTTTTGAACACACATAGCCACCATCACTAAGTTATACCACTGGTCTATCAAGGTCGGCGCTATCTACTCTGACTGGGAACTGCTCACAAGGGTCTGGCTGTTGTGAGTTTTCTTGTCAGTGTGATTGTGGTCTGGTAGTTTTTGCTCCTAACGTTTTGCTTGGATCTATCGCTGGCATCTTCAGAGGCATGTCATGGCCAAGAAACACATCTCACCATGACATGCCACTAAAGATGCCAGTCATAGATGCAACTAAATATTAGGAGTAAAAACTACCACACCACGGTCACACAGCCTAGAGAACCCACAACAGCCCATTGATTCCTGGTGTGAAAGCCTTTGACAATACATCACTGGGGCCTCATAGTCTTTCTCATCATCTACACCTGAATGCTATTAACCAGAGATGCAATAGGTTGACTTTAGGTCCTCTTGCAGGCAAAGCAAGTGCTCCACCACTCAGACATAGCCTCTTTCCTTTTAACTAAGGGGAAGAAGAGAGGGAAATGTACATGTGCTGTCTCTTTTCTCTAGAGGAGCTTCAGATACCTGGGTGGTGGTGGTGGATAGATTTCTGATTGGGGAAATGATACAGGGGAAAAGAAGAACTCTACCACCTCCCTTAGCACTTCTTCTCTTTTGCAGTCAAGTCAGAAAACTTACAGGTCAAGATACCCAGATCAGAATAACACTGTTATCTGCCTCATTTATAAGAACAAAACAGTGACGGGAGTGGGGTGGGGTGGTGGGAGGAGAGAGGAAACAATCAAGAAATGATTTGTTAAGCCTATCAATCCATCATGCATGCAGCCATTTAAAAACACAGGAACACAGATTCTGAACACACGCTTCAGTAGATGGGTGGAGAGATTCCCGTTTGTGTCACTGATCATTATTCAGTACAAAAGTGAAACGATGAGCAGTATAAATCCATATTGCTCATGAAACACAAGATCAGGAAACACCATGCTTGCTCCAATATACAAAAAGATATTAAACCTATATAAAATCACTGAAAGATAGGGGGGGGGGGGGGGACATTTAAGCCAGAAAGTTAGCATACCTCTAATATATATTTCTTTCTTACTGAGAGAATTTTCTTTACCTGAACAGGCAATTGTCATGTTTTCTTCCACAGCCTGATGATTCCATGATTCTTCCTCATCTTTCACTTCTGTCATCCCTTCAGGGAACTCTGATCAGGAGCAAAAAATATTGATGGTACTATGAGGTTTGCATGGATACAAGAGAGATTTTGCTGCCAATAAACAGTCTGCTGATTTATCTGAACATTTCAATGATTTTCTCCTTCCCTTCTTCTAAAGGCCTCTGGACAGCAAGCACATCATGGCTCTTCCCTTTTGGCTGGGAAGGAGAAACTGGCTGGAGACCACCAAATGAGAGAAGGTTTGAACCCGGATCTCTTAGCCTCGTGCTCTAATCATAACATCACTCTATCAGTCAGACTACGTTAGATAGGCCAATGTTCTCAGTTGGTAAAAAGGATCTTCATATCCCATCATCCCTCATTTGCCATCAACAGAGGACCTGCATGGGCCTATGCTCCTCACATCCCCTCAAGGCCTAGAAGAGTCAGTCAGTCACGCTGAGGATTGGACCACTGACGATGGGACTTATTATTAAGCCCACTGGTACCTCCCGATGCGCACTGAAGCGTGTACTCACTTGCCAGAGCATTTGGCTTATTTTGTATGTGGACCTTCTAGCAACCCAGTTGGACTAACGTTGGTAAAAGCAAGATAAAAATGATATAATTATCACTTCAGGATAAGAGCAAAAAGATTGGCTGTGATACATTCTACTGGAGTGTAAGTACAGGAAAATACGATTTCCAGAATTTCCAGTATCTGATTAGCTGAGCGAACATCACCTCAGAACATGTAGTTCTAGATTCTTGAGTAAAACATGGAGCTTTTATTAACCAGGACTGGTAAAAGCAAGATAAAAATGTTATAATTATCACTTCAGGATAAGAGCAAAAAGATTGGCTGTGATACATTCTACTGGAGTGCAAGGACAGGAAGATACGATTTCCAGAATTCCCAGTATCGGATTAATAAACTTCCAATCCTCTCAAGAGAAGCCTCAGTCACGGTAGAGAGTGGCCAGACTGTTCACCCTGATTGTTTCGTTGGTTCAGTGGGTTTCTGACTATGTTTCATGACACGTTGAGAGTTCCTTCAAAGCTCCTTATTGCAGGGACCAGCTATGGCAGACAACCTTTCCAGAAGGGTATTACCAAACTTTCCCTTCAGTGGAGCGCCTATTGGGTTTTAGAGTAAGCTCTCCCACACAGAACAACCAGAAAGCCGGAAGAACTTGGCAAGAGTGAACTAAATGAGGGTTTTCAAGGGAAGAGAAAAACAGAGTTTATTTGCCATTGCCTGCCTTTGAATGGCACCCCTGGACTTCCTTGGTGGTCTCCTACCAAGTACCAACTATAGCCAACAATTCTTTGCTTCTGAGATCTGACAAGATCGAGCTATTTGGGGCAGGGCAAATGCACACCATGGGCTATTATTCTGAACCAGATTAAACTACATTCAGTCAGCTACATCCCGCCAACCCTTTTCCACGCTAAGGAAAAATGGCACATCTTCTGACAGTATACTGGTCACATGAGTAAAATTACTTATTGTTAAAAATTATTTGATTCCCTGTAAGGCAGGGTAGTATCCCCATCCCAGTATTACTTGTGGAGGCAGAAAGAAAAGGATTCTGTGGCAGATTTGAAGCAAAATTAATTGTAAATGATTAGCTGAGCAAACATCGCCTCAGAACATTTAGTTCTAGATTCCTGAGTAAAACATTGGGTTTTTATTACCCAGGACTGACAAGAAACTCTGAATAAATTCTCTGCACTTTCTGACTGAATTCAGCACATTCCCACACCTGAGTGAGCTTCAGGGAAGGCCTTGTTTTCCTCACAGCCATGGTGGTTCGATTCCCATGGATCATCATTTTCCTTCTCCATCTTTACAGACACATTAGGAAGGCCTACATCAACTGAAAAAAGTAAGAGGAGAAAGTCAGGTTTCATATTCTAACAGTAGCAAATTATCACACTGGATGCTGACTAATTTCTGGGCAAATCCCAGAGTATATTCTTGTTTAGGCCGTGTGGTGTCAAAATTAACTTTCCATTCACACACACCCAGAACACAATGGGCCTTACTTCACATCTCCCAGTGTATTCTCCCCATCATACATGTCTTTTACTGTTCTCACTACAAGAGTTATCACAGTGAAAGAACAGCTTGTAGTAATCAGAAACATGTACATTGGTTGAGAAGAAGACAACTCTCCAAATGGCTTCCCACAACAGAAACCTTCTGTGGTAGATGGGTGGAGACAGTTTGGAGAGAACTGAGACTACCCTAAGGTCACCCAGAAGGCTTCATATGGAGGGCTGAGGAAAAAGCCCAGTTTCACCAGATTAAAGCCTGTTGCTAATGTGGAGGAGAGGGGAATCAAAGGTAGTCCTCCAGATTAGAGTCCACGGCTCTTAATCACTACACCTTGGCAACAATCACTCACCTGAGTGAACATCAGGGACTGCTTCGGTGTCCTCCAACCTCTGGAAAATGGGAATACTTGGTTTTTTCCTTTGTTCCATTTTTATCATCACACCAGGACTCTATGTTCAGGAAGGTAATGGAGGAAATAATCAGAATAGTTATTTTGATCTCCTGGGCTACAAACAGATGTTTTGTCCAGTTCCCCAAATTGTCCAGTTCCCCCAAATGAATCGTTAGGCTTTGGCATGAAACATTTCTGTGTCCTCCTCCAAGATGTATTTTGACAGGATTTCCTTTTCCTCCAATTTTGCTTAATCAGCGATCCAGGGCTCTTTCTCTTGAGGAAACCAGAAGAATCAAATCCAGTTCACAGCTTGAAAAATCTGGTAAATGACAAAAGACACAGATGCAAGCAGTCAGAATTTAGGACCCCAAATAGCCATTCTGCACAAACAAGAATCATGAAATCAAACCCAGAATTAATACAAAAACGGGGCAGTGAAGTTTTGAAGGCCAGTTTCTAGCTGGTGAATTTGTACAAGCTACTGAATCGTAGAATTTTTTGAAGCACCATCAATGCAAAAGTCTAAGTTCAATTACCTAAAATTCATATTGAAAAATAAAAAGAACATGGAAATGCATATAAATATTCAGCACGGCTCAAATATAAAAATGCTGACTGGATATTTGTTTACAAAATGAATAGTCATAATAAAATAAGCTGGGCAGATGAGAAATTACAGGGGGAAGGAACAATTCCAAAATTCTGAAACATTCACAAAAATTCCCCCTCCAGATTCTATGAGCTTTCAGAGACAGCAAGTTGGCCATTTGCCTCCTTTGACCTGATCCAAGTTACTCTCAACATTTGATACCTTCTGGAGCCCATTCAGTCTTCACCAGGTAGGGCTTTGGGGAGTTCCTTTTTGAAAAGAAGGAGGGACTTCCTTTTTCAGCCTGACTGGTCATATATTTTTTTGGCATGACTGGGAAGCCACCAAATAGATAAAGATCCATACTTTGCCTGTGGATTTCCTGACCTTTTTGCTTTTCCAACAAGCACAATAGCTCACTGTTTCGCTAGTATATATAGCTAAGGTTGCCAACTGTGGGTTGGAGAATTCCTAGAGATTGCTGTGGTGAAAAGACTTCAGTACTTTCAAAGTTGTCATAGACCAGTGGTGGCGAACCTTCTCGAGACCGAGTGTCCAAATTGCAACCCAAAACCCACTTATTTATCGCAAAGTGCCAACACGGCAATTTAACCTGAATACTGAGGTTTTAGTTTAGAAAAAAACAGTTGGCTCCGAGGTATGCACGGTCACCATTGTTTGTGGAATAAGCTTGGTGCGTCTTCTGCCGTGGCTTTGCTTTGAGCTGCAACTCAAGCGGCAATCTCCTCTTCCATTGACAGGGTGGAATCTACAACTCCTAGGAGGGTTTACTCAGGTGTAGCGAAGCCCTCGCATTGCCAGCGAAAACCAAGTTTTCGAATTCCCAGGTAAAGGATCAGGCTTTAGTTTTTTGCATGAAAATCAGTGGGGTTTAACAGCGCTTAACAGGGTTACCTACATTGCTTCCCCAAAACTAGGTCTTAGGTTTAATGCTAATAATTGAGCCCAACGGCCCAGGCCAGCCTAGATGGGGAGGAGGGACTCTGTTTGCGCGTGCCCACAGAGAGGGCTCTGAGTGCCACCTCTGGCACCCTTGCCATAGGTTCGCCACCACTGCCATAGACTGTATCCTCCAAAGTCACCTTCAAAGAGGTCTATGTCACGTTGAGATCATTCTTTATTCTGGAAGATCTCCAGGCCCCACTTGGAGACTGGCAATCCTACCTAGCAAGAAATGAGTCCTTCCCACCTTTATTTCAGCCCATTAACTGAGAGAACCCTCCCCTCACAAAAAAGTCCCAGATCAATCATGTGCATTAGACTATTACCATGAAATCAGATCCTACATTTTCACATTACAGTCATGGCCTTCAGCAAGTAGCCTTGAGCTGAGTTAGGAACTGGATTCATAACCCCATTGAGCAATAACAGTATTTCAGTCTCAGCCCATCTGCAATAGAGGGGGATCAGAAATACTAGTGTTCCGCAACTACTACTATCATAAAGGAAACTAAAGAGTTTTCACCTTTAAGCCAGAGTAAGAATTCGTGGGGAGAGCACAAAGAAACGGAAAAATTATCTGAGAAAAAGCACAAAATGTGTGAAATGCAGCCAGAGTGGTGTAGTGGTTAAGAGCAAGTGGATTCTAATCTAGAGAATCAGGCTTGATTCCCCACTCCTCTACCTGAGTGGCAGAGGCTTATTTAGTGCACCAGATGTGTTTCCGCACTCCTCCGTTCCTGCTGGGTGACCATGGGCTGGTCACAGTTCTCTCAGAACTCTCTAAGCCCCACCTACCTGACAAGGTGTCTGTTGTGGGGAGAGGAAGGGAAAGGAGATTGTAAGCCCCTTTAAGTCTCCTTACAGGAGAGAAAGGTGGGGTAGAAACGGACTATATTTTTGTCCCCAAAAAGCATCTTTGGGGGCTTTCCTGAGCCAGGGTCACCTTCCGCCCCAGCCTGAAATACTCACCAAGGATCCTCCAGGAAGTCAGATCTGCTGCCCCTTTTCTCGACCAGCTGATCCCTCCTTTGCAGCTGCCTCTCAGTCGCCATCATGATTTCCAAAAAGGGTTCTTCTTTAAAAGTAAACGGAAACGAGCTACAGGGTCCTCGACCCCTTTCTCACGTTGCAGCTAAATAGGGTTTGCTCTTTGTTTTCCGCTTCCCACCATGTGATGGAGGAAAAAAGCCCTTTGCAAGCCAAGGGAAACCCTTCCTCTCCGCTCCCTGAGCTCATGGATAGACGCAAGGTTGGTGTGATCGGCTACCGATTGCTTCGGGCTTCCTCCTGGGAACGGAGGGAAACAGTTAAAAGCTCTTAGCAGCTTTTTCCCCACCCCAAAGTTATTGCGGGCTTACTCAGGAGTAAGTCCTATTATTTGTAAGGGGGAGGAGATCCCTCCCTATAAAAATGCACCACGGCTCTGTCTTATGCATACTTATTTGGCATTTAAGAGGGTCTGGAGAAAAGCCCGAACTCAGTGGTAGACCATGTGCTCTGCACGATTCAAGGGCTCGGGTTCAAAACCGGCGTTGTCCACAAGCCTGGAGAAAAACGTGCCACAGCTTTAATCTGAAGAGCATAAATGGGTAGCTGAAGCTTTTCACGACGAGGAGATACATAATATTTGAAACTAATGGGTAGTTTCTTGACAGGAGATGATGGGGAAGGGGAGAAAGTATTGGAGAACGGATCAAAGCTCACACCACTCGACTGCCATTCGCTTCTCTTAACATGGCACTGTTCCCAAAACTATGGTCCATGTACCTTTTCAGCTGGTTTTATATTTTATAATCTTTGTCCTCATTATAAAAACAGACCACATTGGTTTTTCTTCCATTCCTGTTAGCACACTTAATGTTACATCAGAGCCAATGAACAGGCACTCTTATTCCTTTCCAGCTTCTCCTTATAGCTCTTATTACATTACTTGCACTTGCCTGTAACTAATCCAGACTTCCAAGAAATATTTCTTCTAGAAAAACTTTTAAATAAGGCTCTTGATGTCCTGACAGTTTTTCCACCTATTAACAGGACAAATTAATGTGCAACATATAAATGAACAGGTTCTGGCTTTTTGTTTAAAAAAATAAAATTCCTTTGTTAATTTACATGAAAAATGAAGTCTACAGCTTCTTTTGCACACTGCCCAGCACAAAAGCACCTCTAGAAGACTATTTCCAGAGCAGTACGTTTTACTATACATACACTTGTGGCATACGCCTCTACAAAATGGCTGAACAAACGTTGCGCTTCATTTATTTTATGTGCACAAATGCTTAGTGCAGTCAAGCATGCTGGTTAACTCTTCAGATGCAATCCTTGGGAAGAAAGTGAAAGCAGAGCTCATCTAAACAATTAAAAGCATGCTACAAGTGCATCACAGTTTCTGCAGCAGCCCCACACACAAGCTGCCCAAGGAGGTTGGGAAACCTGGAAATCTGCTCTGGTGGTGCTAACTTCAGGGTCAGGTCTTAGACCCAGGCTTGGGCAGGTCTACCCGTCCCACACTCACCAGGGCTGGGAAGGGGCCAACAGACAGGCAGAAGATCAAGCCAGCAGCAGCAGCTGCAGCCATGCCCCGTGGGCCCTAAGCAGGCAAGAGAAGTCCTGGCACAGATGGAGTTGCTGGGCGCTGGCCAGGGTTTTGCACTTTTAATCACTTTTGTGTTTTATATATAATAAAACAAACCACATGAGCCTTTGTGCTTTCTTTTCCTAGTTTCAGGTAATGTTTTTTCTGGAATATCAGAGCAGTTCCAAGGAGGGTGGCATATTGGGAAGGAAAGGGACAAGGCAAGTTGTAATTCCATATTTAGCAATCTTAGGGATTACTGTATTGTCGAAGACTTTCATGGCCGGATTCAACTGGTTCTGGTGGGTTTTCCGGGCTGTGTGGCCGTGGTCTGGTGGATCTAACGTTTCGCCTGCATCTGTGGCTGGCATCTTCAGAGGTGTATCACAGAGGGAAGTCTGTTACACACTATGTCCAATGAGAAGGGATTGGCATTCACCAATACTTCCGCTGCTGCAGGGAATGCAAATGTGAATCACTCCCTGAACTGAAAAAGCCCACCTGCAATACAGTGTAGTCAATCACACCTTTGCATAGCAAGTTCCACCCAAACACTTACTGTTTGGTTCCCTACCCGGGGACATGAAAATGTATACCCCACTAAAACATTCCCTTCTCACTGGACATAGTGTGTAACAGACTTCCCTCTGTGATATACCCCGTCTTTCTATCCTATAAGGAGACAGAAGTGGGAGCTCTATAACAGGAGCCGAGAGTCATCTGGTTACTACTGTTGCCATTTCCTGTAGGGGATTTGACAAGTTAATTAGGGTTGTGTGCCAAAGGTAGTTTTTTAGGGCAAAAGATGCACCTGGAGTGCCAATCACAAAATTGTCGAGCCCAGTCCTTCTGGTCTACCTGGCCGAAGGAGGCCAAAGGAGAAGCTTCAGGACAGTTCAGGTCTCCTAATTTAATCAGCAATGAACAATTGCTTTACTGTTTCTTTGAAGAAATCCAGACAACAGATTTGAGGGATGAGATGCATGTGGGAAGATAACTCCTCCAATAAGCAACAAATAGCTCTCATGCACACTGTCCATCACCAGAAGCCATCTGATAATTTCTGTGACATAAGCAGGAAATCATTGCACAAAGAATCCTATTTGATACCAGTCGCAAATGTATCTTCAACTTCTTTAGAACACTGAAGCAGAACTATATAGAAAATATGGTACCTCGTTTAATTAAACTGCTCAGCAAAAACATATGTTCCATAACATTTCATGTTTTACAATGCCAAAATGTTAAGTAATATATTCTCTTTTGTATATCTTGCATAAAAAAATACAGGATTAAAAAAATTCTATTGATCAGTATTTCAAAGATAACATGAAATTACAAAAGGATTTATCTGTTGATTTGATACTGAAACGTCATTCATCACAAATACATAAAATGTACTGAAACAAGACTATTCATCACAAATGCATAAAATGTACTGAAACAGACTATTCATCACAAATACATAAAATGTACTGAAACAGACTATTCATCACAAATACATAACTTTCTTTATCTTTATTAACCTTTAATAGGCATAGATAGATCAATATTTACACAGACACATTCTGCAGTCTCAAGTATAGTTCAGTAGCAAGGAAATAATCCACATACCTTGACGGTTGACTTCGAGGGATTCAAATCACTTCAGATTTTTTTTTAAGAAATAGCCAGAGCAAATGACAGTAAATACCCCTACACATCAATGTAAAAATACAATCTAATATAAAATTGCAATAAAAATAGATCTGTTTAGCAAGTTCACAAATACATAAAATGTACTGAAACAAGGCTATTCATCACAAATACATAAAATGTACTGAAATATGGCGGATAGGAAGGCATTCCAAAGGGTGATTACTACTGCCCAGAGAATTACTGGCTGCCCTCTCCCCTCCTTGGAGGAACTTTATAATGCCCGTTGCCTAAAGAAAATTCAGAATATTCTGAAGGACCCGTCTTATCTGGCATACTCTTTTTTTGAAATGTTACCATCTGGTAGACAATACAGGATCATAAAAACAAGGACAAATAGGCTCAGAGACAGCTTTTATTCGAGAGCTGTGGTTATGCTGAACTGCATGGTTTCGCGCTGATGTGGTTGGGGCTGTGTAGTGATGGTTGGAGGAGGGTGGGGTGTGAGGTATGGATGTGCATCAGGGAAGGCTTGTAATTTTGCTGTGCACAATGACAATAAAGCATTATTATTATTATTATTATTAAGTTCAGAATCTATAATATTGCTCCACCTAGCAGTAAGGTCTTCACGTGAAGCATGTGTTTTTCAGTTCTGTGAGGTAGTTAAGGGAAGAGGAATTGAGGATCAACATATTTTCTTAACTCCTCTGAGGCAGAAGACCAGCAGTGGGCATGAAATTACAAAACAGTAAATTACAATGCTTTGCTAGAAAAGTGACACCCTCTGAGCCCACTGACTTAAATGGATTTAGAAGGACGTGACTCTGCTTATGATAGCACTGTTAGTGTAGCACTAACACATCCCTGAACGTCATGTATTAGGTTTGTTTCTGGTGAACATTTTATTTTAGTTTGCCATCAAGTCACAACTGATTACAACCCCATAGAATTTTCAAGGCGCGAAACATTCAGAGGTGGTTTGCCATTGCCTTGGAGGTCTCCCAACAAAATATTAGCCAGGCCTGACCGTGCTTAGCTTCTGAGATCTGATGTGATCAGACTAGCCTGGTGCTATCCAGTTGAATTCACTCATGGACACGCAGCTGTGATCTTTTACCAAAGCATTTCCCACAGACTGAGCATGGGTATGGTTTTTCATCTGTGTCTCTTCTTTCATGACCAGTAAGGTGTGAACTCTGACTGAAGCTTTTCCCACAGACTGAGCATGTAAATGGTTTCTCCCCTGTATGGCTTCTCCTGTGGATAATAAAGTAAAGCTCTTCCCACAATCTGAGCATTTATATGGTTTCTCTCCAGTGTGAATTCTAGGCACACCACAGTTGGAGTTGGAGGTCTGGTTGTGTTTTTTCCCACATGGGAAGATTGTCTTTTGCATTTTTGCTTCCTTGACTTCTCTGCCTCCTCCTCTGGATGACACATTTTTTTTCTTTTCTATTCCGAAAAGAATTTTACTGTTGTCTTTGCATGGACCTGCCATCTTGGGATGCTGAAAGAGACTGTCCGTCCTATAAATATGTCATTTGATTCTGTTTTCAGTAGCACGTTCTGGCTGCAGATTATCTTCATCTTTTACGAACCCAATGCCTACTGGAAGAAATAAAAATCTATGAACTAAGGAATGCTCCACCTATAAACTGCTTTTAATACCAGGATTCAAACTATACAGGAACATAACAGTTGCATGCAGATATGAAACCTCCAAGAATTTTAACCTTTAATAATCTGTGGAAAAATAAACAAGCTACTTTCTCCCAGACTCTGTTCTCCATACCCCCTGGGACTATAAAACATCAGGTGCAGTGGTGGGATTCAAATAATTTAACAACTGGTTCACTGCCCTATTGGCCGTTTTAAGTTTAAAAAAAACTCTGATATACCGAAAGATAGTGTATGATTTCATACAGCTAAATACTTAAATAAGAATAAGAGGTACACAAACCTAGATTATGCTATAGGAAAGTTTTAAAATATTAAAGAAAAAATATTAAATAATACCTGATAAAAACGATAAAACTGTTATTTAAGATATTTCCATATTGCTTCTTGATGGGCATCCTCACTTGCAATATTCTTCGCTGTTATCTGAGCATCATCAGCTGTGTGATTTATCCTTAACCATCTTTTCGCTGTAGGAGTAGGATCCCATTCCTTTAGAGGTAGGCCGATTAGACTAATAGTCATTGTGTTTGATATATTAGAAACAGTTAGGTGACTTCTCTTCTCTGAACATATTTTGTTCATCTCTGAAAAACCCCTTTCCACTTCTGATGAACTTACAGCAATTGTTCTGACAATATTTTTAGCTCTTTGAACACTTTCAGGAATTGCATAATTCTGGGAATCTTTTAGAACATTTTCCACGAAATCTCGATAATCATTAATATCGATTTGGTAATTAAAAATGTCATTAAATACGAGCAACTGTTCGTCAGCTGCTTTCCATGGAAGTAGTAATTTTTCAATATTCCAGTCATCTGGCTCCAAAAAATTGAGAAATTGTAATTTATTCCTATCTTGAAATTGGCTGCAACTTGCTTTTAAATGTTCGCAATCCATTCGTCTTTTTTCCAAATTCGTTGCGATGTTTTCTAAAAGTTTTTCCCGAGGAAGCCCAATAAATGGATGATTTTCTACAAATTTTATATTTTTGAAGGTTTCGGAAGAAATTAATTCGTCAACTTTTTTTTCGTACGGACCCTTTTTCTTCTTAAGCATATGAAATGCTTTAATAGATCTTATCACAAGTTTTTCAGCCTTTATGATGTCTACATTTCTCGCTTGCAGTGCATTTGAAAGAAGAGAAATTTCATGTAAAATATCAATCATCAGTGCCAAATCAGTTATAAAACATATATTTTCAAGACGGGCAGCCATATCTAAGTACTTTTTATTTGAACAAAAATAGTGATGTAGTGCTGGATAAGCATGCCACACAGCTAGGGTTGACCTTAAACTACAGGCAGCCCATCTTGGTCCCAAAACTCTACCAATCTTTATAATTTCAGTTCCAAGTTGTTCAGATATTTTGGAAAGTTCAATTTGGCTCTTACTGGATTGATGAAAAATTGCATATATCTTATCAATAAATATTTTAAAATGATTTATTTGCTTAATTTCCTTTATCGAATCATCTAAAACAAGATGGAGGCGATGGTTTAAACAGTGCCATATTATTATGTTTGGAAACTCTTTTGCAATCCTGGTGCTTACTCCAGATTTTCTCCCAAGCATAACGCTGGCACCATCGGAACAAAAACCTATTAAATTTTTTTCTAGGTAGTTCTTGGTAAGCCCAACATTATTTAAACTTTCCATAACTGAAGAACATATGGTGTCTGCATCTTGTTTTCTCAGTTCAACTAGTTCAACGAAAATTGTTGGTGATGTAACTGAATCCTCAACTTTTAAGAAAAGTATAATAACTGGTTTGCAGGATATCACTGAAGCTTCGTCTATAATCAAACATATTTTCCAATTATTTTCAATAACTTTATGAAATATTTTTTGTTTAATTTCCTTTGCAATGAAATCAACTATTTTCACAGCAGTTTCACGAGAATGTAATCCTATACCCATATCCAATCCATTTTTAATCTGAACTTCTATCTCATCTTCTATGTCTGAAAATGGTTTACATCTTTTTGCCAGGCTGTAAACTGTATTAAATACTCTACTAGTACTTAAATGTTTTTCATCCATCGTATCTGTTCCTTTTGTTACTGAATCCTGCTCACATGGTTTTAAGTTCTCTTTACACATGTTATGAGCTTTTGATGAAAAATGTTCTGTCATTTTCTTCCTTAGAGAAGCTTGTTCTACTTCTTTATTTTTCCCTTTTCCCTCAATCTGACAATGTTTCCATTCGTTTAACACATGAACCCTTTTCTGTTTTACAAAGTCATGTTTTGCACAATACTTGCAACCTAACTTTTTGTTAGAAATTACCAGTCCATCGTATTTTTTTGTAAAATAGTTATATTGTTGCATTGCCCAGCATTCAGGAAGATTGTTTTCAATTATGGAGTTGTTATCGTTTGTTATTTCAATAACTGATGTGCTGATTTCCGATTGTGGTTTCTTATTGAATAAATCTGTCAAACTCTGTTGCCTTTTCATCCTTTTAAGGGTTACTACAAAAAAAATTAAAAATGTTTTATTTTAATATATTATAGAGCAGGAGCAGAGATGTGCTTATATGTGTGAATATTTTTACTGGTTCTGTCCACATGTGGTTACATCATAAACTTTTATAAACAAAACACTGTGCTTATACTATTAATAAACATCAGTCAGAACATAAATTTTCTTCATTTTGTCAACAATAAACGAAAATTTATTGCTGAGTTAATAACTGGCATAAGCTATGCAGATTAAATACGGTAGAATAATGTATACGATAAACCTGTTTGTCACGGGAAAGTTGTGATAAAAACGCAGTTTTTGATTAAATATATACAGGAAACCCTGGTTAAGAGAACAAGGGAAAATGAACAGGTAAGGTTATTCATATTCTAACCAGAAGTAGCATTGGTAGAGTTTTCTCCTTGCTTGAATGCAAACTCTAGACCTTTGTCCAGTATAGAATGCTTTTGAGAATGGACAACAAGCAGTCATTGACATTCTCTTGCCTGAGACATGACAGAAAAGAGGGTTCTTGCCTTCCAAAAGGTCTGGATCGAGAATCCATGGCTCATCCCCTTGTTGCAGCTGGGAGATCAGGCGGGATTTGACAACAGGAAACCCTGCTCAGAGACAGAAATAAAAAATGCCAGGATTCTCATATGGTGGCAGAAATGTCATCAAATCACAGCTGGCAACCCCAGGGGGTTTTTCAAGGCAAAAGGCCTGCCTCCATGTAACAACCCTGGACTTCTTTGATGATCTCCCATCCAGAACTGTTGCCAGTGTCTGACAAGATAGGGCTATACACTTTCCAGGATAAGGATGACACCAGATTTGAGAATTCATCTGCCATTTCCTGGACTGTCTTTGTTCTAGATTGCTCTGCTTGTGTCCTAGCGTCTTGGGGACAGAACTAGGTAGGCACAAGGACCCAAAGGGAGAATTCTAGAACAAAGATGGTCCAGGAAATGGTTGATGAATTCTCAAATCTGGTGTCATCTTTATCCATCCAGGTCTCAGAGATATTGAATTTAAAGACACCAAATCTCGATCATCTTGTATTTAGACAAGGAAGAAGAAGAGTTTGGATTTATATCCCCCCTTTCTCTCCTGTAGGAAACTCAAAGGGGCTGACAATCTCCTTGCCCTTCCCCCCTCACAACAAACACCCTGTGAGGTGGGTGGGGCTGGGAGAGCTCCAAGAAGCTGTGACTAGCCCAAGGTCACCCAGCTGGCGTGTGTGGGAGTGTACAGGCTAATCTGAATTCCCCAGATAAGCCTCCACAGCTCAGGTGGCAGAGCTGGGAATCAAACCCGGTTCCTCCAGATTAGATACACAAGCTCTTAACCTCCTACGCCACTGCTGCTCTTCTTTGCTTTATTTCACACACCTGAAGTACACAGTGTATAAATAATGGTCACTAAATTGAACACAGTCTATAGTTGCAGCGTAAGGAGAGGTACTTATATTTTTAACTAAGCCTCTGGGGAAGAAAATAGGCAAGCCATAGAATTGAATAGAGCCCTTCTCCTAGATAACAGAGAAGTCTAAAATTGTACAAATCTATGGAAACCAGGATTTAGTCAGGAAAGAAGATGCATCAGTACTACAACTTCAGAGAATATAAGAGATACTCCTTATATCTAGGTATCACAACTTGGAAATCACAATTCCACTTCACAATTTAAAAAAAATGTCCCTAAAGTACTACTTCACGCATGACAGAGATTCTCGAAACCATTACTTTAGTTGGGAGCAGGGTCCTTACCTAAGGAAGCCACGTTGTCATGATTCTCTTGCATGACCTCGCTGTATAACGCCTTCTGCCCTGGATGCAGCAAAGCCCACTCACTCTCCGTGAAATACACAGCCACATCCTGAAAAGTCACTTGTTCCTGGAAGAAAAAAGCAATACTTAATATCCATTACTTTCCACTGGGAACAGCACTTCTGATGATTGCTCCCATTTTCATGAACAGTCATCCTGTAATGTTTTTTCCACAAGTCAAACCCCGATTCCATCTCCAATAAAATTCTGATCTTGAAAACAGAAGGCAACAGAAACAGAATGCTGTCCTTTTGGAGGGCGAATACATGAGCCACGAGTGGGTCACCTCTTTACCCTGACCATCTCCCAATCTCACCTTAAACCACCTTATGGACCTTCGACGAATTTGGGGCGGTGTGGGTTTGAAAGGCCCCTTGCTGTTCTGAAAATACCTGGATCCCATCTGAACCATTTGGGTTCTCAATGTATCAGAGGTATGTGGACTTCGGGTTACCTTATTGAACGGCAGAAGCCCCACATCATGCTTTAGGATGACTTCTGGCCTGGATTTCTTTGCTTCCTCTGTTGCCAATTTTAGTCTCTTCCGTCCTTGTGCTCCACTCTCCTTTTTCTTTGGGTGTCTGTGCTCCATTTGGCTTGATTTCTTTGCCTCCTCCGCTGCCATCTTTCGTCTCTTCCGTCCGTTCTTTGCCTCCTCTGCTGCCAACATTAGTCTCTTCCATCCTGCTGCTCCGGTCTCCTTTTTCTTTGGTTGTCTGTGCTTCATTGCGGTAGCCCCACACACCAACTGCTTTTTAGCTGTAAGAATGAAGGACATTTTATATCTCCAACAAATTTGCCAACGCAGGAGAACACTGTGAACTATAGAGAGGAAGGCAGTGCAAACATGGTAGAGAGGCTGGCAGAAGGCTGTAGTGTGATCCCTAACAAATCATATTCTTTAAACGCACATGCAACAAGAGGACATTGTTGAAATGCAAGCCAGTTGGCATGTGTGGCAGTGCAAAAGCTAATCTGGTTCACCAGATAAGCCTCCTTAAATCAGAATCTTATTGAAACACAGAGCAATTGGCTAAAACAGACCCAGGATTTATATCTGCAGGCCAGTTGGCAACACAGTGAAATATTAATAAGCAGTCAGATGCACATGCAAGAAGAAGAAAGTCTTCTAAGAAGAAGGCATAATATTGTTCTTCTGAAATATTGTTCTTCAGTTTCTGGGGACCAGACCTTTCATACAAAGCAGTTATAGTGGTATATATGTAGAGCATTTCTCTAGAGCTTTCTGGCCATGCCATACTAAAACTTTTCCAAACCAACTTTCTAAGTGCTCATCTTATCTGGGTTGCTAGGCTGCTCAACCACATCTCCATAGTAACAGCTTTGAAACATTCAAGAAGAAGCCATACGATTGTTCTTCTGAAATACCAGACCATGGACCACAATATCACATCACATCTTCCCTCTGATATTTCAGGACCACCTTTTAAAGATATTTATGCTCTTACTTGCTTAAGCTTTTAAGGCTTCCTCCTAGAATTCAGATTAGCCTGTACACTCCAACACACGCCAGCTGGGTGACCTTGGGCTAGTCACAGTTCTTTGGAGCTCTCTCAGCCTCACCTACCTCACAGGGTGTTTGTTGTGAGGGGGGAAGGGAAAGGAGTTTGTAAGCCCCTTTGAGACTCCTTGCAGGAGAGACAGGGGGTATATAAATCCAGCTTTTCTTCTTCTAGAGGAAATCAATGTCTAAATTGAATGCTGTGGCTGCTCTGGGTCTTCTGCAGCTGTTTCTGGCCCGCTGCTCCGCCTCCGTCTTTGCCTCTCCTTCTTCTTTGCATGATTGGGTCAATTACTGAGGATTCACAGTTCGAATTTCCCACACATGCGTGCTGGGCCCCCGGTGTCTTCAGATGTCTTCCGGTCTTCTGAAGACGCTAGGGCCATGGCGAGCATGTGCACAGCGGCCGCAGCACTTTCCAAAGGAACGAAGCCTTTCACTGACATGCCTCAGAGCGGTTACACCAAGTCAGCAAGTCACTTGTCTTAAAGTCAGTGTATGGACTCGGAGGGAAAGAGGTGTGGGCGCGATTTTCTGCCCTCCACGTGACTAAATGGCTGCAGCTCAGGGACATTTGCCCCTGGATAACTCTTTCCCTGGCTGAAAGCCTAAGAAGCTCCCAGGAGCAAGAAAGATGGCAGGAGCTGAGCTAACATAGCGACAGTCATGACACTCTGATCCATACTCTATTAGTTCATCCATTAGTTCATACAAACCTCTAATAGAGACAGGAGGAGCCGCGTGGCGTAGTGGTTAAGTGCTTGCACTGCCACTCACATGGTCAGGAGTTCGAGCCCCCTGTGGGTCAGATATCCTGGCAGCTGGCTCATGGTCAACTCCATCCATTCCTTGGTCAGTAAATGAGTACCTAGCACATAGCTAGGGGGTAAAGAATAGCCGGGGAAAGCAATGGCAAACTTCTTCACAAAAACGGCTTGCCTATGAAATCACTGCTTGCAGTGGTACACCAGGATCAAACACGACTGAAGGGGAAACTTTATCTTTTTTAAATAGAGACAACTATGTGAATTGTGCCTTAAGTCCCTGTGAGAAAAATGGATTATAAATAAATATAAGCAGCCAAACTCGACTCCCACCTGATTGGATATCCAACACAGTCCCTGTCTCCTCAGCATGGAGGCCTGAGACCCATGGCGCCTCTTCTGGCTCTACCTTTATGATCACACCAGGAAATCCTAAACAGGAAAGAAAGAGCAAGAGAAGGTCAAGCAAAGTGAACATTGAATGTGTAGCTCCTACTCACTTCAGCAGTGGGTTTTTGAGGAGTGCTGCCCCTGAGCCAGTCACACACACACACTTTATACTGTGTTTGTTTTACTTTAAGGTGGGAGTCCCACGGGCAGCAGTGAACCCTTGACTATAAGAAAAGGCACCCTGTTCAAACACATTAACCCCATCCCTCTCCCAGGTAAGTCTTACCTTCCTCATAGTCTTGGACGTCTGATTCCAGCGAGTCCTCTTCTTCTTCCACCTTTACCTTCACAACAGGAAACTCTGCTCAAGACAGAAAGATCAGAGGAAGAGTCAAATGCTGATGTTCCACAAAGCCTTGTTTTAAGGACAAGCAAACAAAGGATGATGGGATTTCATGAATGGATTCCCTCCTGTGTGTGTTTTGTGGTCCTAAAAAACAAAACAAAAAAAACCTACACGGGAGAAGGTATTGAGTAAGGTTGCTGTGTGCGGAAAAGATGGTGGTTCCTCCGATGCTTCTACCCATTTACACAGAATTATCTCCCATAGAAAATGCCTTTCCAAGATGGATTTGGACACATATAGCCACCATCTACTAAATTATACCATTACTCTATCAAGGTCGGCGCTATCTACTCCGACCGGGAACAGCTCACTAGGGTCTGGCTGTTGTGAGTTTTCTGGTCTGTGTGACTGTGGTCTGCTAACTTTTGCTCTTAACGTTTTGCTCGGATCTATGGCTGGCATCTTCAGAAATACATCTCACCATGACATGCCTTTAAAGATGCCAGTCATAGATGCAACCAAATATTAGGAGCAAAAACTACCACACCACGGCCACACAGCCTAGAGAACCCTCAACAACCAATTGATTCCTGCTGTGAAAGCCTTTGAGAATTCATTACTAGGGTCTTATAGTTTTTCTTTTTTATTGTATAGGAGTCAGAGTCAGGAGTCAGAGGAGTTTTTCTCATCATCTACACCTGAATGATATTAACTGGAGATACTATATAGACTGACCCTAGCTGCTCTTGCAGACAAAGCAAATGTTCCACCACTCAGACATAGCCTCTTTTTTTAACAAAGGGGAAGAAGGAAGGGAAATGTACATGTTTCGTCTGTTTTCTCTAGTGGAGCATCAGGTACGTGGAGGTGGGGGTGAATAGATTTCTGATTGATGAAATGATACAGGGAAAAAGAAGAACTCTCCCACCTCCCTTAGCACTTCTTTGGAGAGCCAGCACTGTCTAGAGGTTAAGAGCAGGTGCACTCCATCTGGAGAACTGGGTTTGATTCCCCGCTCTGCCACTTGAGCTGTGAAGGCTTATCTGGTGAACCAGATTAGCATGTGCATTCCAACACATGACAGCTGGATGGCCTTGGGCTAGTCACAGTTCTTTGGAGCTCTCTAAGCCCCAATCACCTCACAGGGTGTCTGTTGTGGGGAGATGAAGGGAAAGGAGATTGTAAGCCACTTTGATTCTCAATACAGGAGAGAAAGGGGGGGGGGATATAAATCCAAACTCTTCTTCTTCTTCTCCTTTGCAGCCAAGTCGGAAAACTGACAGGTCAAAAAAACCGGATCAAAATAATGCTGCTATCCGCCTCATTTATAAGACCAAAACAGTGACATGGGGAAAATTACCAAGCAGGGATTTCTTAAACCTACCAAGTCAGTTTCGAAAGCATTCAAATCTTTGGTACGGAGTGCCAAAGCGTCATACATGAAACCAGTTACAAACACAGGAACACAGATTCTGAACATACCCGGTTTAGATGAACATATCTCTGGACTCACCTGAACATTGGTCTACAAAGTTCTCGATTTCCCCCAATGCTTTGTGCTCCCATGGTTCTTCCATTTTCATTGTTGCAACAGGAAACCCTGATCAACAGAGAGAAAATGAAGAAGATATAGTGACTGACTTTGCAGCCAGCAAGTAGTTGAGATCAGCTGCCTTTGGTGGAATACTTTGCCAATATTTAATGCTTTCAAGGGAAACGGGTTCTTGATTTCCTATCTCATTCAGTATACCATATTGCTGTGCATGGGGGCAGCAACTCTGGCAGGCAGTTTAGACTGAAGGTCTAGAGTCAACTAGTGAACAATAATATCACCAGTGAAGATACTGATGTTGCAGCAAGGATGAGGGAAGGTGTGTGGGGAAAATGAGGGTTATTTTAGCTCCCAGGGGTATTGGTCAGGCTGAAATCCAGCAGTGTTGCCAGTGCCTTTGTGGCCTTATCAGTTGCAGAGAAGCAGCTCACGGTGTCAAGGAACATATCTGGTGTGCCACTATTCAGTAGATGGGTGGAGAGATTCCCATTTGTGTCACTGATTATTCAGTACAAAAGTGAAACAAAGAACCGTATAAATCCATATTGCTCTTGAAATGCAAAATCTGGAAACACCATACTGGCTCCAATATATAAAAATATATTAAAGCTATATAACCTCAACATCCTCACTGAAAAATATTGGTTGGGGGAGGGCATTTAAGCCAAAAAAGTGAGCAGTCCTCAAATATATACTTCTTTCTTACTCAGATAATTTCTTTACCTGAACAGGCACTTGGGACGGTCTTGTTTTCTTCCACAGCCTGATGTTCCCACGATTCTTCCTCATCTTTCACTTCTGTCATCCCTTCAGAGAACTCTGATCGGAAGAAAAAGATATTGATGGTACTATGAGGTTTGGATGGATACTGTGAGAGATTGGGCTGCCAAGCAACAGTCTGATTGCTGAGCAAATTTCAATATTTTTCTCCCTCCCTTCTTCCAAAGGCCTCTGGACAGCACATCATGGCTCTTCTTTTTGGCAGGGAAGGAGAAACTGGCCCAAGACCACCAAATGAGAGAAGATCTGAGCCCCGATCTCCTAGCGTCATGCTCTAATCATAACATTAGTCTACCAGTCAGAGTAAGAAGTACTACGTAAGATGGGCCAATGTTCTCAGTTGGCAAAAAGTATCTTTATATCCTATGATACCTCATTTGCCATCATCAGAGGACCTGCATGGGGCTATGCTCCCCATATCCCCTCAAGGCTTAGAAGAGTCAGTCACGCTGAGGATCGGACCGCTGAGGGTGGGTCTTATTAAGCCCTTGTACATCTTTTATTAACCAGGACTGACTAGAAACTCTGAATAAATTCTCGGCACTTCTTGACTGAATTCAGCACATTCCCACACCTGAGCGAACAACAAGGAAGGCCTTGGTTTCCTCTGAGCCCTGCTGATTTGATTCCCATGGATCATCATCTTCTTTCTCCAACTTTACAGACACATTAGGAAGAGGCATATCAACTGAAAAAAAATAAGAGGAGAAAGTCATGTTTCATGTTCTAACAGTTGCCCGTAATCACGATGGATGCTCTGGTTTCTGGGCAAATTCCAGAGTCTATACTGGTTTAGGCCGTGTGGTGTCCAAATTAACTTTCCATTCACACACACCCAGAATGCAGTCATGGCCCTTATGTCACATCTCCCAGTGTATTCTCCCCCTCATATATTTCTTTTAATGTTCTCACTGCAAGAGTCATCACAGTATAAGAACAGCTTGTAGCAATCAGAAACATGCAAATTGGCCAAGAAGAAGACAAGTCTCCAAATGACTTACAAAGTCCATCCCATCCCCTTCCCACAACAGAAACCTGGTAAGGTAGGTGGGATGGAGAAAGTTTGGAGAGAACTGAGACTACCCTAAGGTCATCCAGCAGGCTTCATATGGAGAACTGGGGAAACAAACGCGTTTCACCAGATTAAAGTTTGCTGCTATGTGGAGGAGAGGGGAATCAAAAGTAGTTCTTCAGATTAGAGTCCACGGCTCTTAATTACTACATCTTGGCAACCATCACTCACCTGAGTGAACATCAGGGACTGTTTGGCTGTCTTCCAATCTGTGGAAACTGGGAATACTTGTTTTTTTCCTTTGTTCCATTTTTAACATTACATCAAAAGTCTACATTCAGGAAGGTAATGAAGGAAGTAGCCACAAGAGTTATTTTGACCCCTGGGCTACAAACAGATGTTTTTGTCCAGTTCCCCAAATTCTGCCCATAAATTTTTTGGCTTTGGCATGAAATATTTCTGTGCTCTCCCCCAAGATGTATTTGGACAGGCTTTCTTTTTCCTCCAAGGCCGTTTCCGCACGGCGGCGGAAACGGCGAGGTCGGCGCATTGCGCGCCGACCTGAAGACGCTGGGACCGTCTGCATGGACGGTCCTTGAAGCAGCTGGGCAGCCGGCGCCGCGGAGCGCCGGTTTCCAGCCGACCAATTGTCCTCGAGCGTCTGGCGCGTCGCCGAGGTTTGATTATTTCTGGCCCTGCGCACCTGAAGCAGGCGCTGCAGGGCCAGGGGGGCGTATCCCCAGGCTCTCGGGCGACGCGCCGGAGGCCCGTCTGGAGAAGGTGAGTGCCGGGTGGGGGAGGCGGCATGAAGCCGCTGCCTTCGCTCGCCGCAGCGTTTCATGCCGGCGTTTCCCCAAAAAGAGCGCTGGGAAGCGCTCTGGGGAAACGCCGCCTTCAGGCCGGCCGGGCGGCGCGAGGGCGGCGCGGCTGCGTTGCAGCTGCGCCCCCCGTGCGAATGGCGGCCTGGAGACGGTGTTTTTACCGTCTCCAGGCCGCCATGAATTGCCCGTGCAGAAACGGCCCAAGTTTGCTTAATCAGAGATCCAGGGCTCTTCCTCTTGAGGAAACCAGAAGAATCAAATCCAGTTCACAGCTTGAAAAATCTAGTAAACAACAAAAGACACAGATGCAAGCAGACAGAATTTAGGACCCAAAGTAGCCATTCTGCACAAACAAGAATCATGAAATCAAATCCAGAATGAATACAAAAAATGGGCAAGGAAGTTTTGAGGGCTAGTTTCTAACTGGTGAATTCGTACAAGCTACTGAATCGTAGAACATTTTGAAGCACCATCAATTCAAATCAGTCAAAGTTCAATTACCTAAAATTTATACTGAAAAACAAAAAGAAGAACACGGAAATGCATATAAATATTCAGCATGGTTCAAATATAATATGCTGGCTGGATATTTGTTTACAAAACGAATAGTCATAATAAAAGAAGCTGGACAGGTGAGAAATTACAGGGGGAAGGAACAATTCCAAAATTCTGAAACATCCCTGAAAATTCCCCCTCCAGATTCTATCAGTTATCATTGAGGCAAGTTGGCCATTTCCCCCCTTTGACCTGATCTAAGTTATACTCCCTCCCCTTGCATACACCCCTTGCATCTGACCTGAACTGCAGGAGGTTGGACTTGAATGAGAGTCAGTGTTCTTTTGGGGTCAAATTGGAAAGGCAGATCTTCATTCCATTCATTTATTTAGTGCTCATAGAACACAGTCATGAAGCGCAGTGTAATAAACGTACTGGAAGCTGCCCACCAGTGCTGTACAATTTCTCTCTGCTCTTTGCTCCGCACTTATCAGCAAACACAACTGCCACTACTTCAACCTTCACACCAAATCACACACACAAAAGAAGTTCGAGTCACCGAAGAAAAATGGGAGAAGAGGCTACAAGAATGAACTTACTGCTGTTTATGTGAAAAAACTAAGAAGCAGCAGCAATGGGGGGTGGGAGAAAAGGGGAAAAATGTATTGTTTGAAAATGTATGAAGAAAGAAATTATTATTATAAACTGTAAAATTCAAATGATACAATAAAAAATTTTCAAGAAAAAAACACCAAATCACACACACATAATGTTGCTAGCTATACTGCCACTGTCCAATCAGCTTGTGGATAAATATGCTGACTAGCATGTTTGACTTTGACAGTTCTTGATCTCTGTGATCAGGATATGTTCCGGGAGCCTAGTCAGTCTTCACCAGGTCGAGCGGGGGTGGGGTGGGGGTGGGGGTGTCCTTTTTGCAAAGAAGGAGGGACTTCCTTTTTCAACCTGACTGGTCATATTTTTTGCATGACTGGGAAGCCACCAAATAGATGGAGATCCATAGTTTGCCTGTGGATTTCCTTGCTTTTCCAACAAGCACAATAGCTCACTGTTTCGCTAGTATATATAGCTAGGGTTACCAACTCTGGGTTGGGGAATTCCTACAGATTACTATGGTGACAGAGACACTTCAGTCATGGAGTGTACCTTCAAAGTAACCAAAGTTGCCATAGACTGTACCCTCCGAAGTCACCTTCAAAGAGGTCTATGTCACGGCAGGATCATTTTATAATTCTGGAAGATCTCCAAAGATCTCTTAGCTACCAAAAAACCCAGTACTTCCCACCTTTATTTCAGCTCATAATTCAGAGAACCCTCCCCCAGGAAAAAAACACCCAGATCAATTATATGCAGTAGACGATTATCACGAAATCAGATCCTAAATTTTCACTTTATAGTCACGAGTCCGACCTTCAGCAAGTAGGTTAGGAACTGGATTCATAACTCCAGTGAACAACAGTCTTTCAGTTTCAGCCCATCTGCAACAGAGGGGGATAAGAAACACTAGCGCTCCGTACCTGCTACTATCATAAAGGAAACTAAAGAGTTTTCACCTTTAAGCCAGAGTGAGAATTCGTGGGGAGAGCATAAAGAAATGGAAAAAACTGATCAGAGAAAAAGTACAAAACAAATGCAGTGAGTCCTAAAACTAAACATGCATAGGAACCTACTGCATGCTTGACGGCAAAAAGCATCTTTGGGGGCTTTCCTGAGCCAGGGTCACCTCCCGCCCCAGTTTGAAATCCTCACCAAGGATCCTCCAGGAAGCCAGATCTGCTGCCCCTTTTCTCGACCGGCTGATCCCTCCTTTGCAGCTGCTTCTCAGTCCTTATGGGATCCTCTCAATTGTCATCATGATTTCCAAAAAGGGTTCTTCTTTAAAATAAAGGGAACGTAGTTACAGGGTCCCCGACCCCTTTCTCACGTGGTAGCTAAAGAGGGTTTGCTTTTTGTTTTTCGCTTCCCACCATGTGATGGAGGAAAAATCCTTTGCAAGGCAAAGCAAGGCAAGGGAAACCCTTCCTCGCCGCTCCCTGAGCTCACGGATGCACGCGGGATGGATGTGATCGGCTACCGATTGCTTCGGGCTGCCTCCTGGGAGCTAGAGAGAAGCCGCTAAAAGCGCATAGTAGTTTTTTCTCCCACTCCAGCCTTATCGCGGTCTTACTCAGGAGTAACTTAAGCCATATTACTTGCCCCTCCCCCCCAAATGCACCATGGTTCTGCCTTATGCACACTTACTTAGCATTTGCGAGGGTCTGGAGAAAAGCCCTAGGTCAGTGGTAGACCATCTGCTCTGCATCATACAAGGGTTTGCGTTCAAGACCAGTGTTGCCAGTGGTGGGATTCAAAATTTTTAACCGGTTCCGATGGTGGTGGGATTCAAACAGTCGTGTAGTGCCAACGGAGCACGGTGGGGCACAACATGGCGGGGGCATGGTCAGTGTTCTGGGTGCTGGGATTTCCGGAGCAGGGTGGGTGGTACTGAAGCAGGGGCACGGAGCAAAATCTCCCCTCTCCACCCCAATGCCTCCTGGGTAGACAGTTTTGCAAAACGGAGCCAAGCACTAAGCAAAATCTCCCGTCCCCATTGTACCAGGGCAGAGAGTTTTGCCAACAAGGACCAACCACTGGGCAAACTCTCCCCTCCCCATGGCACCAGGGTAGAAAGTTTTGCCAACAAGAACCAAGCACTGGGCAAACTCTGCCCTCCCCATCCCCATGGCAGCAGGGTAGAAAGATTTACCAATAGAACCCAAGCACTGGGCAAACTCTCCCCATCCCCATGGCAGCAGGGTAGAAAGATTTGCCAATAGACCCAAGCACTGGGCAAACTCTCCCCTCCCCATGGCACCAGGGTAGAAAGTTTTGCCAATAGAACCCAAGCACTGGGCAAACTCTCCCCATCCCCATGGCACCAGGGTAGAAAGTTTAACAAAACGCAGTTACTTACTTTAATAGCCAGGAGGAACCAGCTCGATAATCTCCTGGTGTACTTGTGTTCTTGCCAATTGTGGCTTTGTATGCCCCTCCTCTAAGGGATTTCATTGGATACGTTTTAAAACAGTGCCTCACACCACTAACTCCCATGGAGAGAGGGGGAATTAATCTTTAACAGATATGCCCGGTCAGTTGAAGTTGAAGTTAATCATTAACAAGCAGTTTGCAGGACTGAGGAAAATTGATCAAAGAAGTTGAAGTTAATCTTTAACAACCGGTTCCCCAACTCAAGAACATTTAACAAACCGTTCCATGGAACCGTTGTTGCCCACAAACCTGGAGAAAAACCTGCTATAGCTTTAATCTGAAGAGCGTAAATGAGAAGTTGAAGTATTTGTTTATTTCATCAGACTTATATGTCACTCTTGCCCATAGGGCTTAGAGCCGCTTATATTCAAGATTAAAATAAAATACATCAATAAAATACATTAAAATGCAGATCAAAATACACTACCATAAAATACATTAATAAAATACATTAAAATACAGTACACTAAACCTTATAGCTAAGGAGATACATAACATTAACTTCTGAGGCTAATGGGTAGTTTCTTGGCAGGAAATGATGGGGAAGGGGAGAAACCTAGGTGTACAGCTGGAGAAAGGGCCAAAGCTCACACAGCTCGACTGCCATTTGCTTTTCTTACTTTCAGGCAAAGGTTTTTAAGAAGCACAGCCAGGCGGCTTAAGATACCAGAAACGGGGATCCCCCACTCTCCTGGCTGAAGCCATGCTGTGTACTCTCATTGTTGCCAGCAACCATCCCCAGCAGGAGTTTGCTAAGTCATTCACTTGCCTGCCAATGATAGTTGGAACACAACAGGGTGACAGTGGTGGTATACTGTGACTGAATGTACATATGTGAATCAGGTTGTAAAAAAGAGCCAACCAGCATTGACTTTACAAATTGTAGCCACGCTTTGGGTACAGGGTCAGGAGTCTGGTGCCCCCCAGAGAGGCCAGAGAGTGAGAGAGATATTATTTAAGATGCAGCAGAAATGATCAGGCCACTGAACCAAAGTTAGGAGTGATGATACATTCATAGTTCAGAGGTTATTTAGAGATACAAATGCCAATCATCTTTACATCATTTATTTCATCACATCAGCACAACCTTATCATCATCATCATCATCATCATCATCATCATCATCATCATCATCATCATCATCATCATCATCATCATCATCATCATCATCATCATCATCATTTATAGGCCTCCTCACCCCCGAAGGGCTCGAGGCGGTTCACAGGTACGGCAAAATCCAATACCGCAACATATAAAGCATAGATTAACCCCGTTAAACAAACAATAATACAGCAGCAAATACTTTAAAATTGAATAAAACAGAAATAAGAACATAAGAACGGCACCTGATCTAAAAGGCTGGGAGGGGAAAGGCAGGACCCAAAACGGAATCACGGCCCTGGCAGAATGGAAAATGGCAGCCTCACTAGCCTTCAGAACATGAGTGGCAGACTCCAATCTGATGAACTAGGTTTGTTTCCCCGCACCTACACACAAAACCTGCTGGGTGACCTAGTCGCAGTTCTTTCCAAACTCTCTCAGAGCAGGCAAAATGGTGGATTGGCTCTGCTAGGAACACTTTGCAGAACTGTAACCTGTGTAAATAACCACGGGACAACAAAAAGTGATGTAAACAAGAAAGCCCCACTGTGAAGCAAAGTTACAGAATCAACTGCTTCTCAGCCATGGGGTAAGTAGTGCATGTATAAATGGCCAATGAAAACAATTTAATTACCATGTTTTACATGACATTGCAGGTTGACCTCACATCAGGTAATGTCATACATCTCAGGATCTCTAAGAGATGGGGTTTGGGCACTTTGGGGCAGAGATTTTAGTATTATAACGAGGCTCAGAGCTATCTCAGGCCAACATTCCACCCTTCCTTTGCTGAAGGCCATATTGTTGCACCAGAAGCAACAGAGGCAGGCTACCAACTCCTGATGGGCGATGGGTAGGGACATGCCAGGAGACAAGAGGTTAAGAATAAACAAACTTTTTATTCTTGCTAGCAATGTGCGGGGTAGCAGTGGAGAGGAACTTGGGTGTTACAGATCCCAAGACCTCTTTAGATAGCAAACTCCATGAGAAAAATAGTTTATGGTGAGTGCATCATTAACACATCATAAGTACATGTGTTATGAAGGCTTGACACATTCTATTGACACTTTGACATTAAATATTCTTTGTTATCAGCCGGGGGAAGCCATCATCAGGCATCCAAGTTACAACAACATTCCTGGCATTCCAGTTACAACAACATTCCTTGTTCCAAACATGCCCATTACCTAGTTTTATGTCTTACATTCAAGGATTTACTGAGACCCAGGAACAAACTTAATTTACAGTTTGACAATCATTCTCATCTTTTCAGGACAGTTTAATCAAATAGCTTGTTCTTTTTAAGTATAAGATAGCTGGAAACAAAAGAAGCATTAAAAAGCATTCTGCAATTGTGTGAGGCATTGTCTCTAATGTCTGTTTTCCTGTTGCCGGGAAGGCACCAGGGAGGGAGAAGTGAATATCTTTAACAGAGATGGGCTGGCACTTTTATTATACTCTTTCATTATTCTCAAAACGAAATGTCAACCTTTGCTATGATATGCCTGATAAATCTAAAACTAATTTCTTAACTATGTGTTCACATAACTTCAGAACTTTCCTTATTACAAGGAAGACTTACAATTGGCATCTTGGGGACTTTCTGTGTTCTCAAAACAAATGTTTCTCTTCTACTAGGGCCTGCCAGGAGTTAATGCCTAAGGTCACCTAGTGTTCAGTTGTAAATGAGCTTTTTAAAAACTTAATGTAATCCCCTTTTAGCAGTTTGTAGCTGCAGGGGGTTGTAGCATAGCTTGTTTGTTAGCCTGCTCCGTTTTGGAAACAGAGATCTTGATTTTTAATTCAACAAAAGAACTTGCCTTCATAAATGGTGAAATACCTAATATCTAATAACTAAAATGTTTTCTACTGAAACCTGCTATTACAATATAGAACAATGAAGTCAGCTGTAACTGGTACCCTTATTTCAGATGTGTAAGAAGAAGCAAATTCATTGTTTACCAAGTATGCCTCCACAAGGTCTTTGAAGACTCAAAGAACCAACCCTGCCTTCCTTTTAAGTTATGCCCAGCTATCTGGGCACAAGACGCAATAATTCACACTTTAAGATATTTCATTAACAGGCAATGGGCACCATTGCCTTACAGGCCGGATGGCTTGAAGGAAAGGAGTGTGGGTTCTAGCTTTTAAAATAACATCACACACATTCCACAGGAGATCACTGTAAGGTTAACTGGCTTCAGTAAAGATTCTAGGAAAATTCCATACTAGTCCTGTTGTTACCGCTGTTTCTCGGGTAACAATAAGTGATTTCAGCTCAGCAACGTATTGAGGTGCAGGAAGCCAATGTTCTTCAAAGCAAAGTATTTTATTCGGAGGTGATGGTCACAGCTCAGGCAGGAGAATCGTGCCCTCGTAGCCAAGCGCAAGAACTTTTATACACATACATCAAAGAGGGCAAAGGGGCAGGTAAAGAGGGCAGGTAGGGGGCAGGTCCCCTACCGAACACCAATAAAGAAACATCAATACAAAAGAAAGGTACAATTACAACTTTTGTGAATGGGATCACGAAATCCCGCTGTCAAGCATCTTCTCGCGATACTTTACAATAGTGCTGAAAGGAGAGCGGAGAAGGTCCATTCAGAGAACTGGGTGGGCTTGATACCGCACCCAGCTATCTGCGTTATCAGATAGCTGTTTCCTTCAGTTATGACCTGAGGCTCCCGCGCCTCAGTCCTGCAACAAAAGAGAGTTCAAACTGTCCAATGGTGGTCCCGACACGTTCTCCAACGGCTGGAACCTCTGGGTGATGTCATCAGATTTAATTAGCAAAACCAAAGGGGGTCTTTGTCTTTGCTAAGGAGTTGGCAGGGTGTTGGTCCAAGCTGCATTCCAGGGTTAACTTCCTTGTCCCTGAATATCAGTCTCTACAGGCTACTGCTTTTACTAACAAACACAAATATCAAAATGACATTTCTAAACTTAAACATTAGGGAAAACAATACAGTACAAGCACATAAGAATCTCCTAAATTAACAATAACAAAACCTTAAACTAACTGGAGAACCTAGTCAAACTAAAATCCTAAACAGCGGGCAAATCATAAATTCAACTCTAGAGGGGCTTTCATTACATCTTAAAAGGGCAGAGGCAAGAGGAAAACCATATAACATTGGCACAATCACATGTTTACGACCTTTGCAAGCCTTATGGAGGCTTCTGAACCACACAGGTCTCTGCGTCTTGACATGGAGTCAGTGTAGTCATGTAACTTGACTCAAGAAAATATTTTGGCCATTTTCTTGGGTGGTAACACTGTTTATTGTGCTAAATTAATAAAAAACTTAACTATGTCAACTTTGTTTTGTTAGAGAGAACTCAATCAAGTTTCCTTTTTAAATTTCCTTTTTAATGCCCCTAAGTGTACTGCTAATGTGATTGTCAGACAGAAGGCAGGACTCCTAAAAGCTGAAACCAAGGCCTGGCTTATTATCATTGACTACTGGTTGAACTACATCTTTCCACAGCCCAACTGGATTTTTACGGTAATCAATAAACGTCACTCTATTGGCTTAGCCTCAGACCAACATTTGGAAATGGGACTCAAAAAAGCAAAAAACGAGGTTCACCAATTTTTTTTGGGATACAGAGTTCCAAAACGAATTGGTCCTTCTTCCATCTCTACATAGATCATTAAAATCCTGGGTGGGGCTTTCTGTTTCCCTCTATCTTGCATCTATTACATTCTCCGAGTTTATATGGGCTTTTTCTAGAGCCCATTTGATTTCAGCATTGGTTTATGGAATCCAGTATAAGCCCCTGCAGTACTGGTGTAGTGGAAATGCTCATGTCTTACTTTACTTTGAGTGGCACAGGGATTTTACCTCTGTTGTACAGAGCTTTCAGCTGCCTTGGATATCCTGATGACTTCGTAGTAATCTATTAACTTGCTGGTAGGGATGACCCAATTTCGTACACAGTAGCAAAGTTTTGCTACAGTTCTCATAAAATGCAGAAGGCTTTGGTTGGTGAATACACTAGTCAAAGTTTTTCTTGTGTGCAATGTTTATGTTTTGATTTTTATTGTGCTTGTCTATGGCTGTATTTAATGAACTGAACTGAACTAAAAACCTAAACTAAACTAATACTGTTAATATCAATAACTAAGAAAATCATTTTATTCCCAAAATGCTGCCTCGTAATGAAAACGGGAACCAGTACTTAAATAAGCAGGGAGTTTGCAGCTGCATGTGCATTTAAGGTAACATGAACATTACTCAATCCACATATCAAGAAAAATCAAGTTTACATTATATATGAGTTCACTGTAACTTGTAAACAGGCTACCAGTACCAAGACTAGATGCAATTGAACTCCAGGAGCAAAGGGGCCCAGCAGCATCAGCTACGAAGAATAAAGGGATGGAGCAACCCACAAAGAAATTTGGGGAGGAGCATTTTGTGAAAGTTGGAGCTGATATGGTTACAATATAAAAAGGTATTGTAAAATGTGCTAGGTCTAGGCTGGAAGAGCCTAGGTTTTATTCATTTGTGGCTTCAACAATGGGATGGCTGCTGCTGAAGCCCCCAAAATAAATGAGACTAGTGTGACCCTGCCCCCTCTCTTAAAAGACTTCTATCCTGTGCAGCCTCCCAGTGTCAATTAAGTCTGAAGTGGGATTGGGAAAAACAAGTGGGTTCTAAATCAACTCAACCTGAACTATCCCTAGAAGCTAAAATGAATAAACTGAGGCTGTGGGATTTGGGTCACATGAGGAGACAAGAGTCACTGAAAAAGACAATAATAGTAGGAAAAGTTGAAGGCAGGAGGAAAAGAGAAGACATAGCATGAGATGGATTGATTCTATCAAGGAAGCCATAGCCCTCAGTCAAGATCTGGGACACTGATTCATAGGTCGTCATGAGTCAAAGCGACTTTGGTTGTCATGAGTCAAAGTCCCATAACTGTCAAACTTCATGTTAATCACCAGCGGCTATCACCACTGGCTGGAAACAAATATAAAAGGCTGGAATCACTGGTTTCCAGGCTGTATGGCCATGTTCTAGTAGCATTTTCTCCTGAAGTTTCGCCTGCATCTGTGGCTGGCATCGTTAGAGGATCTCTGAAGATGCCAGCCACAGCCATACAACCGGGAAACCACATAACACCCCAAATATAAAAGGTATTCTAAAATGTGCTGCAGAACTTTTGAATTGAGTAAAATACGAATTAGAGCTATGCCACCCCATGCAGAAGGGCACTTACATCAGAAGACCCTGAACGTTAAAAGTTTGGGTCAACATTTTTATCACTCTATCCACCCACGCTGTATCTTTCCTCACAATATCCAAAGTGTCTTTCAGCCTGTCTCAGCAAGTTGGAAACCCCATCAACATATCTTTGAGGTCAGGATGTTTTGCTTACCAGCACTGAACTTCATTCGCCATGTTGTCGTTCACTCTCCTAGTTTAGTCAGCGGCTCCTAAAGTGCTTCACAATTTGTCTTGATTTCTCACCATTGGGAATGACTCCAAATGAATTGCAAACTTGGTCACTTCACTGTTCACACCCCCAGACTGTGTAAGCAACCACAGAGCCTTTTTCACTGTACCACTTCAGAGATGAACAAAATGTCTTCCAACATCTGCCCGCTTTCTCAGAAACCTCAGGGACAAGTGGGTACACAGTAGTGTCAAGAGGGGAAGGGGGGAATGAGTGCATGAGCCCCCATCAATCTGGGCATAAGCATAAGCATTTATTGTCATTGTGCAAGCACAACGAAAATTTACAGCAGCATTCCTCGATGTACACAGTTCCAGACTCATACCCTATCCTCACTTTCCCCTTACTCCACCCATCACTACACAGCCCCAAACACATCAACACGAAGCCCCGGAGTTCAGCATCGCCACAGCTCTAGAGCAGAAGCTGTCTCTAAGCCTCTTTGTCCTAGTTTTGATAGACCTATATCCATGTTGCTTATGTGTGCTCAAATTGCATGCACACTCAGACATTTTTGCCTCTAGGCCACAGGTGTCAAACTCGCGGCCCTCCAGATGTTATGGACTACAGATCCCATCATTCCCTGCCATCATCATGCTGGCAGGGATGATGGGAACTGTAGTCCATAACATCTGGAGGGCCGCGAGTTTGACTCCTGTGCTCTAGGCTCTCAAACCGGCAACTCGCACAAAAAAATATTTAATTGAAATCCTTTTAAATTGAGAGGTCAGAATTAGAGTTAAATCTCCACTCACTGGATTACTCAGGGACCATTATTCTCAGCCTAACCTCCCTCATAAGATTGCTGTCAGGATAACATGGAGACGAGCGCTTTAGGACAGGGATGGATGTGTGTATTTGTGTGAAATGCCATCAAGTCGCAGCCAATAGCGCCCCCCCCCCCCCCCCGGTGGGATTTCCAAAGCAAGTGATAGCAGAGGTGCGGTGATAGATCTGAGCAAAACAAGGAAGGATAAAAAGGGATATTATTCAAAGCTGCTGAGAGTTTCCGCTCCCGACCGATGGGCACCGCAGTTATCCAGACTGCTTGCAAAGTAATCTCCCCTCCTTGTGCTAAACGTGATGCCTTTCTGCTGCCAGGATCTAGCTTGGCCTCCATCACATGATGGGAAGCGGAAAGCAAGTCACACAATAAGCACAACCCGAAGGCAAACTGTACAACGTTGGCACTGGTGCGTCCAAGTCCCGTCAATGCAAACAAAGCGGCGGCGGCGGCGGCGACCCGTCCTCCGTGCCGGACAGAGGAAGCAAAGATCTGACAGCGGCAGGAAGAGGGATAAAAGCCGAAGGATCGACTGGGCAGGGGATCCACCGAACAGGCTGCTCTGCTGGTGAGAAGAGAAGGGAAGGCGGCGGGTGGTCTTCTTATCCTCGCCCCGCAGACATTTGTGCATTGCAAAAATAATTCCCTGAGCCTTCAAACTGCAATCTGAACTGCTCTTTTGCATGCCCCCCTCCTGCTCTCCTGACAATTTGTTTTCTTTTAGGGTAGAGGCAGATGAGAATCCTTCTTGTTTAGAGTTGAGGATGGTTGGAAGGACGGGATCACTGTCTCACTTCTGCCTGTGGTTAAATCACGTTTTTATTTAAAGCCTTTTGCGGGGTGGGGGAACAATGGGACAGAAGAAGAAGAAGAGAAGAGTTTGGATTTATATCCCCCCTTTCTCTCCTGCAGGAGACTCAAAGGGGCTTGCAATCTCCTTGCCCTTCCCCCCTCACAACAAACCCCCTGTGAGGTAGGTGGGGCTGAGAGAGCTCCTAGAAGCTGTGACTAGCCCAAGGTCACCCAGCTGGCATGTGTGGGAGTGTACAGGCTAATCTGAATTCCCCAGATAAGCCTCCAAAGCTCAGGCGACAGAGCGGGGAATCAAACCCGGTTCCTCCAGATTAGATACACGAGGTCTTAACCTCCTACGCCACTGCTGCCCCTCCCCAAGAGTGACAGCAGCCCTTTCCTTGGCTTTCCCAGCTTCAACAACAACAACAAAAAAAATCTTCCTGGCTGCCTCCAGACTTAGTCCTTCCCACAGTGGGGATTCTCCCTAAGTACTGCTTTGATGGATATTGCCTTTCAGTATTTTTTTAAAAAAATGTGTAAAATGCCTCAAGCGTATTTTATGGAATGATGGCGCATGAGTTTTCCACGGGACTAAATAAATATGCTTCACCTGCATCAAGAAGACTTTTCTCCAGGATTGATTGGGCTTGTCCACACTTTCATCAATTTCTAGTATTAATACCTGTTGGGCTGGGAATGTTAATTTGGTACTGTACTAAGTTCACTGGTTCCCAGTTGGTTTTCCCAGCTCTTTCTTCAGTCATAGTATTGGGCTGTAAAGCCACAAGCCCAGTGACTTTGGTGCCCTTTTTACCTCCATGGGAAAATGGAAGATGGGAATAGTCCATCTCTCCTTGTATTGATTTTCCTTTGTAAAATTTCATCATCAGCCACTACATTCTGTAAAATTAAATGGACAGAATGCATTGTGGGGAAACAATAATCAGATTACATTGCAGCCAGTATTTCTGTCTTGGAGTACCGCAAAGCGATGGGGCCTTCTCCTCAGTGGTACCTAGGCTGTGGACTCCCTCTGACTGGAAATGGCTGAAAGTCATTAGATTTGTGTTTGTTTTTAAAGTTGATGTAAATCTGCTTTGAGTCCCATGGATCAGAAGAAATGTGGAACATAAATATTTCATGAATAAAATTTAAATAAATAAAACTATTTTCAAGATGGGAGCAAGTGGGACATGAGCAGCTCTCCCTCCTGATGCTGAATGTGACCTTAATTGTGTATGTAAAGGCCCCTTCCACACACGCAAAATAATGCATTTTCAAACCACTTTCACAACTGTTTGCAAGTGGATTTTGCTATTCCGCACAGCTTCAAAGAGCACTGAAAGCAGTTTGAAAGTGCATTATTCTGCATGTGCGGAATGAGCCCAAGTTCCCTCCTTATTGAGGAAACTGCTCTGCTGTTGAATACTGCTGTTAGCAGAGGGGCAGCTATGCAGTCATGACTTCAAATATGACTTCAAGAAAGCAGGAGATTGTTCTACAGAAGTACAAGCCCCAGACCAAAGGTCTTGTAATGGCTTTCAGACTCTGGAAGACTGCCGTCACACAGTGGATGAAAAGAAGGCACTCTGCCCATGTCTAGAGTCAAAACTATCAGCATTCTGAGTCTTTGTCTGGGTGAAGTCCCAGTGAATCCAGGCCTTAAGCCACGTTGTCTCCTCAGCTAGCCATTTTCTCCCAACTGCCAAAGAATGCAAAAAACCAACTGCCCCCCAGAGTGGAATCTACATCAGTATTATCAAGGACCCAGTTCATCTTTGATGGCCAAAATTTCTTCTCCTCATCTGAAAACAAACCCTAGTCTTGTATAAGGTTTTTGTGTTGCAACCATTGTTTCCCACCTTCTGTTTCGGATCATGGTGTCCTCTGCACAGGTATGCCGAAATGGGATTGACAGAAGCCCTACTTGACATTGCCTTTCTTGTTCTTCCTGGTCTGGCAAGCTGCAAAACAACACCCCCTTTTTATTGCTGGATCTTTCTCCCTGCTTCCAGAATATGGAAAGGGGCGCAGCTAGATTTCCTCAGGTATGGAGCATGTGGGTGACTGCCCCCCTCCCCAGAAAGCGGAAAAGGCTACAGCTGAGTTTTCTCCAGTGTGGGATGTGAAGTTTCTTTTCATTTCCAAATGGAGCAGGGGGCACAGATTTCTGTCTTCTGCTCAAGCTCAGAGGCACTGGGTTTAATGGCACCGGGAAGGAAACCAAAGTAAATTTCACAATACCTTGGAAAGTGAAAGGGACGGGAAATTTGCAGGTTTTTCTAGGCTGAAATCCTGGGGTTATTTCCAGGCCACACCAGTCTGGATGAGGTCTTGTTTACCTTTCTGGGGGCTGGAGGTCATGTGGTTGTTGGGAGCCACAAATTCCCAGTTCACATCTCAGTTCAGCGGTGAGCTCACTTGGTGGCCTTACACAAGCCATAACACTGACCTAACTTACAAGGTTTCCCCCCCACAAGGCTTAATAAAAAAGTAAATGTGATGGACC
This sequence comes from Sphaerodactylus townsendi, assembly GCF_021028975.2. Classification (NCBI taxonomy): domain Eukaryota; kingdom Metazoa; phylum Chordata; class Lepidosauria; order Squamata; family Sphaerodactylidae; genus Sphaerodactylus; species Sphaerodactylus townsendi. Next base: position 13,114,028 of record NC_059427.1, read on the forward strand.
AATCACACAAAAGTCTTAATGGGTTTGTCATATGAGGTGGAGGGGATTATTGAGAAAGGAATGCAGCAGCGTATTTGCCTAGGTACGGGGGTATCCTCTGTCCTCTGGTGCCACTGATCTGGTCACGTGGGGGGTGCAAAATTGGCTCCCCACGTGACCAGAAAGACGGCAAGGCAGCAGGAAGTCCTACTGTCTTGTCGTCTTCTGGCACCCTCAGCCCCACCCATGTCATCACCGACATGGGTGGGACCAAGGAAGCCAGAGGACCCCCCAACCTCACCCCCCTCCCAGCTCCCCCCCAAGCCTCGGGCCTCCCCTGGCCAAGCTGGCTCAGAGCCGGCAGCTGGCTGTCCCTTCTGCCCTGCCCTCTGGAGAGGGCAGAAGCAACTGGAAGGCTCCATGCTAGGGCCTTTGCTTTTAAAAACTTGGGGGGTGTGGCCCCACCCCCAAGCTTATAAAAACAAAGGCCCCAGCTTTGGAGCTGGCAATGGAGGGGGTGGGGCTTGGGGTGTGGCCATGGGTGAGCCTCGCCCCAGGCGTAGTGGGGGGGGGGGGCACCCGAAGAACGAATGTCTCTGGGCGCCATTTTCCCCTGGTACACCTCTGAAGGAATGCGAGAATAAGCCGAGCTAAAACATCTTTACCCTGTTACCTTTTCTCAAAGTACTTCATTTGGTAATCAACTGTACAGAGCAGAGCAAAATGGGAGAGGAGAGGCGTTTAGCCCCCAATCCATTTTGTGTGAAAACAGACCTTGACCCCTGCTCTATAAGTTAATGGAATAGATATAGCTCCCCACCATGTCTGCCTTAAAGCATTGTATTAATATGTATATGATATTTCTTATTTCTCCCCTCATACAGGGCTATGTTTGTTTTGAAGATGTAGCTGTGTATTTCACAGAGAGTCAGTGGACATTGCTGGATCCTCATCAAAAGGCTCTTTACCACGACGTCATGCAAGAAAACTTTGAAAATGTGGCCTCGTTAGGTAGGGAAGTCTTTTTATTTTTTGTCTTTTGGTTGACTAATCTGAGAGGAATTTTGCTGCCTTTTAATAAGCAAATGCCCTGCCTTGGATAGCCTGATCTTGTCTGAAGAATTTCGCTGCCTTTTAATAAGTAAATGCCCTGCCTTGGGTAGCCTGATCTTGTCCGATTTCAGAAGCTAAACAGGGTCAGCCTGGTTTAATACTTGGATGGGAAATCACCAAGGAATACCAGGATCGTAATGCAGAGGCAGGCAATGGCAAATACCTCTGAACATCTCTTGCCTTGAAAAATCCATGAGAGGTCACTGTAAGTTGACTGTGACTTGATCCCTCCCTCAAAAAGATCAGTTAAATGGCTTGGGCAAAAAGCATTCCCACCTGAAGTAAAGTTGGATAACAACAGACAACTGGGACCACTGAGTGGATGAGACTTCACATTGCACTTTCCCACAAACCCTTTCTGTTGTCTTGGTTCAAGTCAGACTTGAATTATATCAGCCTGGAGGTAAGGCCAGTTCAACGCATGTGGCTATCTAAGCACCCTTTTCCCACAGTGCCCCAGCTAGGGCCAATGTGAACTTCAGAGGAAGGACCCAGGTGTGTGCAGAAGGCATTTACATCCATCCAGAGAAAAATAAAATAATTGTGTCTGAAAGGAAATGGGTACCACGCTAGGAAAAAACTTGTCTAAACAAACTCTTTTGTTGAATGAACCTGAATAGGCAGTTTTTTCCTCAGACCAAGATCGCAGACTTTTTTATTTTTGTAAAATATTTCTGTTCTATGTATTGTCAAAGGCTTTCACGGCCGGAATCACTGGGGTGCTGTCTGGTTTCCGGGCTGTATGGTCAGTGGTTCTTAGTATTGATGCTATTCGCCTGCATCTGTGGCTGGCATCTTCTTCACATCCTCTGAAGATGCCAGCCACAGATGCAGGCGAAACGTCAGGAGAGAATGCTGCTAGAACACGGCCGTACAGCCCGGAAACCAGACAGCACCCCACTATTTCTGTTCTGTCTTTCCACCAAATATCAAAAAATGTTTAACTGTTAAAGCAGCATTAAAATGAAGCATATATAAAATAATCTGATAAAAACAAATAAACATGCATAACACCAAAAACCAGGGGGGAGAGACAATCACAGTTAATGGAGGTATCCCCCCACAGCGGAAATGAGCTCGTTTTGTTTCCTCAGAAGGCTGCTTCTGGATGGGCAGCCGGGAGAAATGCTACAGTCAGAATTTTGTGGTTAAGCTCTAAACCTCAAGAGCAGGAGGTATAAAAGTAAGAAATGCCCTACCTGTCAAGCCCTTTCTCTGCATAAGTCCAACCCCCAAATTTACATATTATCTCACAAGTCCTCCTCATGGACAATTTCAAAAGAACCATAGACCTAAACAGTGGGTTTCCATACCTTGGTGTTCCTCAAGAGTTCCTCACAGGAAAGATCAATATTGACAGACCTGTTTTTCTCACAGACCACTTGCTCAGCAATACAGACCTTCTGCGCTGAAGAGCTCTCTGCATTTCAGAGAATTCACTCGGCTCGTGTCCTTTGACGAATACAAATACCAAGATTTTATAACCTAGATTAATATATTTTCAAAAAACATGGGATAAATTCTCTGGCAGATCAATGTCACCAATAAAAAAAACAGTACTCAAGGTTGTGGTGGGTTTTCTGGGCTGCGTGGCCGTGAACAAGATCCACCAGACCACGGCCACACAGCCTGGAAAACCCACCACAACCCGTTGAATCCGGCCATGAAAGCCTTCAACAATACTCAAGGTGATGATGAGATCCCACAGGCCTAGCTCATATTGTATGCCAATGGAGATTTTTGCTGTTTCCCAGTGTGATGCAGTGGTTAGTAATGAATGAGGATCTGGGAGTCCCGGGTTCAAATTTTACCTCTGCAGTAAATCTCTCACACACACTTAACCTAATGTATCACACAGGGCTGTTTTGAGGACAAAGTGAGGAAAGGAAAACCACATTTTCTGCCCTGAGCTTCTTCAAGGAAGGGATTGATTGTCCTATGGATGGCTTTAATAATCCTCAATGCTTTTAACTTTTAATTTTTTTTTTCATGTTGACTGCTTTTATTTCTGATTGCTTTATTACTGAGTGAACGAGAATGTGGGTGCTGTTTGTTCAACTGTATGCCTTTTATTATGATTTCATTTGCTATTTTTAAATAATTATTAATTAGTATGTATCTGGAAAAGCACCTTGGAAGTAAGTTGGCTGAAAGTACAGGATAAAAATGTTTTACATAAGTAAAGGGTTTCTCTGTTCCACAATATGCAAGTTTGGCAGGAGTTTCTCTGCAGATGACACAAGGAAAGGATTACCTGTAATTAGGAAATAGAGGACCACTAACTTCAGAGAAGAATAATTCACAAGCAGAAGATAGACCTCCCCCCAATATGTAAACACAGGTTGGCTGTATTCCATGATCCTTCTTTGTATAAATCATAGTTCAACCCTGATATTTTGCCTGGTGTATTCTGTTTCTTTGATTCTTGGGCAGGATTTCTTTCGGACAAGCCAGGCTTGATCTCCCAGCTGGAACAAGAGGAAGACCCCTGGATTCCAGATCAGCCAACTTTGGAGCAAAGGGAAGTTTTATCAGAGTCTAGGGCAGGTGAGGATGGAGCAGGAAACTTAAGACCACGCATACTGTTCTGTGGAAATATGTACAAAGCTCTTATTGGTGCTTTGTCTGCACCTGATCCAGTTCTGCTATTGAATAAGAACATAAGAACATAAGAACAAACCAGCTGGATCAGACCAAAGTCCATCTAGTCCAGCTCTCTGCTACTCGCAGTGGCCCACCAGGTGCCTTTGGGAGCTCACATGTAGGATGTGAACGCAATGGCCTTCTGCAGCTGTTGCTCCCGATCACCTGGTCTGTTAAGGCATTTGCAATCTCAGATCAAGGAGGATCAAGATTGGTAGCCATAAATCGACTTCTCCTCCATAAATCTGTCCAAGCCCCTTTTGAAGCTATCCAGGTTAGTGGCCATCACCACCTCCTGTGGCAGCATATTCCAAACACCAATCACACGTTGCGTGAAGAAGTGTTTCCTTTTATTAGTCCTAATTCTTCCCCCCAGCATTTTCAATGAATGCCCCCTGGTTCTAGTATTGTGAGAAAGAGAGAAAAATGTCTCTCTGTCAACATTTTCTACCCCATGCATAATTTTGTAGACTTCAATCATATCCCCCCTCAGCCGCCTCCTCTCCAAACTAAAGAGTCCCAAACGCTGCAGCCTCTCCTCATAGGGAAGGTGCTCCAGTCCCTGGAATCATTTCCTCTGACACTTTTCTCATGAACAGAGTTTTCTGATGTGATGATAAAACTGGAAATGGAAGAGGAGCCGCAGGGCCTGGATCACCTGGAATCTGAGCCCAACAAACCCTTCTCAGACTGCAGTTCAGGTAAGGGATGGTGTTGGAGTCCAGGAAATGGTTGGGAGGTGACTGTTGATGTGAAGAGAGCAGGGAATCTGTCCCTACAAACTGACTGGATGGGATATAACCAAAAGACCACATATATGCTATTTGGAAGACCGACAGGGTATACACATAATAAAGAGTGAAGGGCTTTTTGCATGATTTCTTCCCAAACTGTGCATATTTACTTCTCTGATGGATGCGCTCCAAATGATATTTTCCAAGCATTAACATTGCATTATTTTGTTGCTGGGGTTAATGCAATTCTTCATGCAGGTTGCTGCAGAGAGGTATTTATTTAGTATCTTTTTATCCCACTTTTCTTTGGAGGAGTGCGGGATGGTGTATGTTCTTTTGAGCAGTGCTGTGTTATACTCACAATAATAGTGTGAAGTAGGTTAGAATGAAGAGAAGGGATCTGAAAAATACCAATAAGCCCCCCCTCTCCACTTCCTCCAGTACACAGCAGAGACCCTTTCTATATTTTAAAGCTCTTCTCATGTTGTGTGTTTTGGAGAATTCTGCCTGTACTATCTCTTCTGATTTGAGAAGCAGAGAGGCTTAATGTGCATTATGTACTTCATTTATAGCCCACTTTTCTTCTCAATGGGGACTTGAATGGCTTACCATATTCTCCCCTTCTCCATTTTATTCTCACAACTACTAACCTATAAGGTAGATTGAGACCAGCCCCAAGTGACCCAGCAAGCTTCCATGGTGGAGTGGGGATTTGAACCTGTGAATCCTGGTCTGGCACTCTAACCACAACCCAACACTGGAACCAAATTCAAGCACACCAAAATAAAAATTCCTTCAAATTAACTGTGTATCTGTATGGTTCCTTAGCAAAATCTTCCATTCTGCCTCTAGATGCGATGTCTCAGCTGGAAAAAGGGGAACCACAAGGAATTCTGCATCAACTGGGATCAGAAGAAAAGGATATTTCATTTGATCACCACTTAGGTAAGGAATCTATTTATCACACTTCTGCCCTGTTCTTCCAAGGAGTTCATACATTTTATCCTCATAATAACTCTGTGAAGTAGATTAGGTTGAGAGAACATTATACCATAGAAGAATGGCTTGTGAAGATATTTGAATTGACCAAGATGGCTAAACTTACTCTTTGGTTAGAGAAAAGAACTTATCTAGCTTTGTTGACAACTGGAAACCCCTGATAGACATTTTTGCTTAAAACAGAAAAAAGTGAACTGATGATTTGTGGATTTGACTACTAGGAAAATAAGAAAATTGATACAATAAAGCATGAATCCTACCTAATAGTAATAATAAGAATTAACTGAATTATAATTTTATAATTGTAACTAGGGAATAAGTGGTAAATTTTTAACCATGTTTATATTCAGCGCAGAGGAAATTGGGAACCCTCCATTTCCCTGTTTTTGGCTCATTCCGCACATGTAGAATAATGCACTTTCAAACTGCTTTCAGTGCTCTTTGAAGCTGTGCAGAATAGCAAAATCCACTTTCAAACAGTTGTGAAAGTGGTTTGAAAACACATTATTTTGTGCGTGCGGAAGGGGCCTTTGTCTGCTTCTTAACAATAAAATGAGTTGGGGAAAAAACCCATTTGCTGTAGAACAAAAATCTTGCTAACTGGTTGTGCTCTGCTAACAGGATAACACCACAAGCTATCTGACTCTCACATTTCTAATTATCTCATCTTACCTTCCTCCCCACCTCTCCCTTCCCCCCCCCATTCAGGATTTCCTGATGTTATCATAAAGGAAGAGGAGCCCTGGAGCCAGGGACATGAGGAAAGTGCAAACCTTGCTGATGACCAGTCAGGTGAGAGTGCAGGGGGAGTTCATCAAATCTGGAGTTTTACAGGCTTGCCTGTCATCCTATTGCCTTGGTGTAATTTTTTACTCTTCTGGCTGTCTCAGACAATGCAGAGCTGACCTTGCCTCTTCCCCCAACCCCCCAACAGGTTTTCCTGCTGTAATAATAAAACTGGAACCAAAAGAAGAGCCGTGGCTCCCTGATCTCCAGATACCTGAGGAAAGTGTGACTGTCCAAAGCATCCGATGCGGTGAGTGGTATCATGGGCCACTATCGAGAGAGTCAGCAACTATAGATAACTGCTGCTGTTTCAAATGATTCATGCTAGTCTAATAATAATAATAACAGTTCTGAATGCAGGCTTCACAAGAGTCATCTGGGGTATCTGTAGATGGCTGTTGCCCTTGGTTTGGCTTCCCCAAAACTCTTTGATAAATCAGAAATGGTGAACAGGTTAAATCAGTTGCAAAAATGTCTACTAGTAAAATAATCATGCTTGAGTAACTACACAAGACAGATGCAGAAATACAGAGAAGGTTTAAAAGCATTCAAAAATAACATGTCATCCAGACCAAAATATTGATTCCTTAAAGTGCAAAAATGTATATTAACAAAGGGAAATGTATCAAGAGTATAAATACAATATCAATATTAAAATGGATAGTTGGACTCAGTAATTCTTTATAGTACTTGTTTTGGAAAACCACAATTGACCATTTCATTGACTAATATATTTGTAAATTCCTAAAGATGCCATATGTTGATAGCTGTTGGAGTACGCTGGGGGAAAAAAATGCAGGCTCTATTTAAAACCAAGCTGGGAAAGACTTATCTTTGCCTCTGGAGAACCATTCCCCAATCACAGTAGAAAATACTGAGTCAGACAGGCCATTGGGTCTCACTTTGCATAAGGCAGTTTCACTTATTTTATTTTACTTGTGTTTATACAGTTCACCTTCTGATGTGATCAGCTAGACAAGACATCTTATGCTATGGCTAGAATTAAGAAATCTGAAACAAGCATAGGACATTAGAGATGATTTAGATTTCAGATGCAATGTGGAAATATGGTATTGCATCCAGCGGAAAATAATGCAGCGACAGCAGGAAGATAATACATCCTGTGTGTGTGTGTGTGTGTGAAGTCACAGCTGAGTTATGGCAACCCCTCAAGGGGTTTTCAAGGCAAGAGACAAACAGGTAGTTCTGTTACTCCCTTTGTGTAGTGACCCTGGACTTGGTGTTCTCCCATCTAACTATGGCTGAGCTGACCTTGCTTAGCTTTCAAGATCTGACAAGGCTATGCTAGCCTGGGCCATCCAGGTTAGGTCATCGCCCTATAACCTCGGTACAAATGCCCCCCCTGAACAGTTCTGTTTTATATAGTCTTGTGTATTTGTGAGATTTGATCAGGAGCACAAAGCTGAGGGGGAAAAATCCTAATGTGGCACATACCTATTTCTTCCTGTACTCATTTGGGCATTCTGGACTGTGACACAGCAAGGAGACATGCTCTAATCTTCTCTGGAGCATGCTCAACTTGTCTTGTCATCAGTTGCCACCCAAGCAACTGCAGCCAGTTGGAAGCAGGAAATTCAAATCAAACTGAGATCTTTGGTCTAAAGGTCTTACTGTTTCCCTCTGAATGGCCCCTTCCGTACATGCAGAATAATACACATTCAATCCACTTTCACACTTGTTTGCAAGTGGATATTGCTATTCTGCACAGTAAAATCCAGCTGAAAAGTGCATTGAAAGTGGATTGAAAGCGTATTATTCTATGTGTGTGGAAGGGGCCAATGTCATCAGAGTAGGCTTAGGGTGTCTCACTGGTATGGCATCTTGCTTTGCGTTTGGAAGGTCCCAGGTTCTAGAATGCTGTGGGTTTTCTGGGCTGTATGGCCATGTTCCAGTAGTATTTTCTCCTGACGTTTCGCCTGCATCTGTGGCCGGCATCTTCAGAGGAGAAAATACTACCGGACCACAGCCATACAGGCCGGAAAACCCACAACATTCTAGTGATTCTGGCCGTGAAAGTCCTAGGTTCTGTTCCTGCCATTTTCATCTAAAAAGGATCTGGTTGTCAGTGATGTGAAAGGCCTCCACCAGAGAAACAAAGAGCAGCTACCATTCAGAGTAGAATATACTGACCTTGGTAGACAAAAGTCTGATTCAGTATAAGGTAGCTTTGTGTATTTGTGTGCGTACACATGCAGGAGATGTACATTTGAGGCACATAAACCCCTATTAATTTGTTGGTCTGAGTATTCTATTGATCATGTATTCCATTTATCATGATTTCCTCTATTTGAACAGGCAATGTGTGCATAAAAGAGGAAGATGAACTCCCATCAGAAAACATGCATGAAGTGGTAGTAAATGAGACTTTGTCAGGAACTGCCACCCAGTATCCAAAGCAGGTTTCTGGAATTGAAGGCAAAGTAGTGAATCCCCAAAGGAACTTGCCAGGGAAGAGAGAGGGAAAGGTTTTATTTTGTGCAAGAGGCGACATTAATGAAACCAAAGTCCAAAAGAGTATCCGTAAGTGTGAGAGAATGTTTCTTAAAGGAGAAGAATCTTATAAACACCTGGACAGTGAGAAGAAATCTAGCTGGAGAAATTACCTGTTCTGCCGTGGGAGAGGCCATCCAGGAGAGAAACTGTATACCTGTTCAGTCTGCGGGAAAAAATTTCTTCGGAGGTCACATCTTATTAGGCACAAAATAAACCATACAGGGGAGAAACCATATATATGTTCTGTCTGTGGGAAAAGCTTCAATCAGAGATCACATCTCATTGCCCATGAAAGGACCCATACTGGAGAAAAACCATATCCATGCTCTGTCTGTGGTAAAAACTTGAGTCGAAAAGCACTCCTTATTAGGCACGAGAGAATTCATACAGGGGAGAAACCATATAAGTGCTCTGTTTGTGGTAAAACCTTCTGTCAGAGCTCTGGCCTAATAGCACACCGGATCACCCACACAGGAGAAAAACCATATGTTTGCTCAGTTTGTGAGAAAAGCTTTAGCCGCAAAGCTAGCCTTATCAGACATGAGAGAATCCATATGGGTGAGAAACCTTACGCATGCCCAGTATGTGGCAAAAGTTTCAGCCAGTGCTCTGGTCTCCTTCAGCATGAAAGAATCCATACCGGAGAGATCCCATATAAATGCTCTGTCTGTGGCAAGAGCTTCAGTCGTAAAGACTGCCTTCTGGGGCATGAGGGAATCCATACAGGAGAGAAACCATACGCATGCTCAGTCTGTGGGAAGAGCTTTAACTGGAAAAGTTACCTGACAGTCCACGAGAGAAGCCATTCTGGGGGCAAATCATACATATGCTCAATTTGTGGGAAAAGTTTCAGCCAAAGATCAAATCTTATTAGCCACGAAAAAAACCACACACAAGAAAAAACCTACACATGCTCCATCTGTGGGAAGAACTTCATTCACAAAGTAAGCCTTGTTAGACACGAGCGAGTTCATACAGGGGAGACTCCATACAAATGCTCTGTCTGTGGGAAAGGTTGCAGTGGAAGGACAAACCTTATTTCGCATGAAAGAATCCACACAGAAGAAAGACCTTACGTGTGCACACTCTGTGGTAAAAGCTTCAAACAAAGGTCAAACCTCACCAGTCACGAAAGAATCCATACAGGAGAGACTCCCTTTACTTGTTCTATCTGTGGTAAAAGCTTCAGTTGTAAAGCAAACCTTCTTGGACATATGAGAACCCACACAGGAGAGAAACCATATCCATGTTCAGTTTGTGGGAAAAGCTTTGGCAATAAATCACAGGTGGTTATCCATGAGAGAATCCATACAGGAGAAAAACCATACACCTGTTCAGCCTGTGGGAAAAGATTCAAGCACAGAACAAGCTATATTGAACACCAAAAAATCCACACGCAAGAAAAACCATATATGTGCTCCGTCTGTGGTAGAAGTTTCAGTCGTAAGGAGCACCTGAATATCCATGGGAGAATCCACACGGGGGAGAAACCGTATTCGTGCTCTGTTTGTGAGAAAAGCTTTAAGCAAAAATCAAGCCTTACGTCCCACGAGAGGAGCCACACAGGAGAGAAACCCCACACTTGCTCAGCTTGTGGTAAAAGTTTCAACCGAAAGTCAAACCTCACTCACCACGAGAGAATTCATACTGGAGAAAAACCTCACAAGTGCTTGGTCTGTGGTAAATGTTTCAGAAGTAAAGCCTACCTGAAGAGGCATGAAAAAATCCATGCAAGATAAATTCACGCTCCAGAGAATTCATTCATTCAGAAGTTCCATCTACACTAAAAACTTCAGTGGGTTAAAATAGCTGATTGTACCATTCAGGGGATGTACTATGACACAAACAATGTGGCATAAAACCTCACGCAGTATTAAGAGAAACCTGAATAAATCTAGTTCAGATTGGTTTTGGCAATGTTGGTAAGCTCAGTTTTGAGTGAATTTTTTAAAAAAACCACGCTTTTGGTCAGAGTTCACATTGCTTCATTGATATTCCATAGGAAAAATGCATATATACATTGCTACAAGAGCAGCTTCTACAGGTTTAATCTATGGGATAAGGAAGATATGAAGAGAGAAGCTGTCAGTCTCACACCAATCCTCACTAGTGAACAAAATGAAACACACACAATCTTTTAACGGTTCATGCCGTTCCCAGTAGTCTGTGTAGCACATCTCCAATGTTATCTGCACATAAATGTCAGTACTGCCAATAGTTGTGGGCCCAACTTACATGCAGCCCAGTTTTTAACGGACAGTTTTCCTTTACCATTTCAAATCCTGCTTCTAATTATTTTTTTTTTAATGAGAATTGAATTCTGGAGGGTCATTTGTCCTTTCCCTTTTTGTTTAATCTTATGGCATTTATATGTAAGATCTGTGGGGAAAAACTTGTTTGGATTACTTTGGCTGCAGATGCCTTATGTAATTTATTAAGTAAAGTGTTTGACATGTTGGCCAATATGGAACCTACATCGTGTGGTTATTAAGGGATCTATTTTTTTTAAGGAAGCAAAAAGAACCTCGATGGATCAAACCAATGGCATCCTGTCACACACAGTGGCCAACCAGTTACCTGGAGGGTCAACAAACAGGGCGCAGAGGCTAAGGCCTTCTCCTGATGTTGCCTCCTGGCACTAATAGTCAGAGGTTTATTGCTTTTAAATGTGGAGGCTCCTTTTAGTCACCATGGGCCTATACCAACTGATAAATATATCCTCCATGTGTGTGTTAAGTGCTGTCAAGTAGCTTCTGACTCCTGTTGAGAGCTCCCCCCCCAAAAAAAAATCTTGTTGGTTTCAAATATACTTCTGGACTCTAATCTAGCTCTTCTGCTACAGACTAGCACAGGTACTCTCTGAAACTGCTGGAATAAATCCTGCTAATCTGTGATGTCCCAGCGAATTAAATTTTATTTCACTGCAACAGAATTAAGTTTGTACTGTATTGCACTGGAAGACAGAGGCAGAAGAAAGGGGGAGGGAAAGAAAAGGGAAGGGAACTGCGGCAGGTTTTCAGTTCACAGAAGTCCTAAATTTAATCGTCCCTTCCCAGATACGTTACCCCACTCCCCTTTTAATCCAAGCGGCAGATCGGGTGGGCTTTGTGTTGCCAGGAGTCTGGCATGGCTTCTGTCACGTGATAGGAAGCGGAGTAGCCACCCACCCACCCAAAAAATAAGAGGCCAGGCAGAAATGGTGGAAGGGCGCAAAGGAAGACTTCCTAAGCATCGACATGATGCCTGCTTGGGGAGGAGGACCACACGGAGAAGAAAACATTTAGTTGCAGGGGAGAAAAATTAGCAAAACGAAATAGGTGTGCAGAGATCTTGTATGGGTGAGTGTAGAAAGTGGGGGGGGGGACGGGCAGGAAGGGGGGGACCCTCCCAGGATTTGCTTTGTCGCCTCTTATCCAACAGAGCGGGACAAAAGCATGAAATAGACAGGCGAATCTTCTTTGCAAAAACCTTTAACTTGGAGACGGAGGAGCTGTTATCCTTCTCCAGACTAAATATCCAAACTATTCCACAAATAGGATTCTAATTCGGAATTCTTGTTCAAATACGATTCGGTTTAGGTGCTAAACTGAAAGCATAGCTTCATGCAAGGAAGGGGGTGTGGTGCAGCATCATGCTCTCTGCACGTTCCCAGTTTCCTTGACAGTCCATACTCTAGCCAGATTTCAAATGAAACCCAGCCAGCCCTGCGGTGTCGTCCTTTGATGATCGTCAGATGAAGATCATGTCTTTGGTAATCAAAGATGATGTTACCACTGCTGCTCGGGTAACATTAAGTGATTTCAGCTCAGGCAATGTAGTGAGGTGCAGGAAGCCGGTGTTCTTCAAAACAGAATATTTTATTCGAAGGTTGTGGCTACAGCTCAGGCAGGGAGAATCACCCCCTCGCAGCCAAGCACAGGACTTTTTATACACAAAAATCAAAAGGGGGCAAGGGGGCAGGTAAGGGGGCAGGTCCCTGACCTTGCAACAATAAAAGAAACATCAACACATAAAAAGGAAGGTACAGTTACAACTTTTTGAATGGGACCATGAGATCCTGCTGTCAGGGGTCTTCCCGTGAGACTTTACGATAGCGCAGAAGGGGTTGAAGAGTGTCCATTCATAAAACTGGGTGAGGCTGTTAACGCACCCAGGTATCTAGTTATTAGATGGGCTGCTTCCTTGAATGATGTCCTGAGGCTCCCGCGCCTCAGTCCCGCAACAAAAGAAAGTTCAAATGGTCCAATGACGATTTTAGTTTATTCCTCAACGGCTGGGACCTCTGGGGTGCCGTCATCAGATTCCATTTGTAATCCAAAAAGGGTCTTTGTTCTTGCTAAAGAGATCTACCGGGTGTTGGCCCAAACTGGATTCCTTGGGCCTTAATATCAGCTGCTGCAAGCTATTGGCTTTACTATCAGATACAGATATCTAAAATAACATTTCTAATTTAAACATTAGATGCAATCCTACAGAATTTATAATATATTAAAAGAGCACAAACAAGAGTATCCTAAACTGCCATTAATAAACCTTAAATCGACTAGAAAAGCCTAGCTGAGACATAAGCATACACATTGGACAAACAATAAATACAACACTGAGGGGCTTACACTAAGTCTTAACAGAAATAGAAGCAGGAAGAAAACCATATAAAACATTGGCACAACCATATATATATACGTCCTTTCCAGACCCTATGGAGACTTCTGGGTAACACTGGTCTCTTTGCTCTGGTCCTTAGCCAGTGTAGTCTAGCGAGAGGCTTAGGAAAATATATTTATATTTTCCTGGTGGTAACAATGACACCAGAGCTCCCCCTCCCCCGCAGTCGACACTGCTTTATTTTAACTGACCGGCAATTCCATCAGCTGCCTTGGAAGGGGCTTGCTACAACAGAGCCTTGGGAATTGGGCTTGTGTCTATCCAGATTGCTTTGTATTGTTTTCTGAGTCTTTTATGAGGAAATGAGGATATAAGGCTCCTCTGAGGACAAATTCATTCCATTGACCCACAGCCTTGCTTTATTGTAGCCTGCTCTCCAATCATCCATTTTCATATGGGGTGTGTTTCCTAAGGACAACACCGTGATCAAAGACCCACCTAACATCACTCTTCAAAGACTGTTGAGCAACATCTCCAGTGATCACCAGATGTTCACATCTTTGGGAAAGAAATGGCTGAAACAGAGGTGACAAAGGTATGGCTTGGGAGATTCTTTTTCTGATGTGAATGTAACATGGGCTCAGGGGGCCTTGCACTTTAATGGAATTTAGAGAACGTAAGAGGGGTTCTGCTGCATCCGGTCTGTGGTTTATTGAGTCCAGCGTCCTATTTCCCGCAAATGCCCTGGAAGGCCCACAAGCAGGCCAAGGAAGGAGTCCTGCTGAATTTATTTGTTAATAGTAATATTTATACCCTGCCTTTGAATTGTGGCTCAAGGTGGCTTACAATTCCAAAACTGTAACATGGTGTGTTTGGAAAACCTCTGTTGGTGCGTAGGGTGATACAACCGTGCTGCCATTCCTTCTGGGATAAAGGAGGGGCTGAGTGGAGGGTGTAATGTAGTCGTTATGGTCAGGTAATATGAGACTGGCGTGACCTGTGTTGCTCAGGCTAGTCTGCTCTCGTCAGAACTTGGCTGCTAAGCAGGACTGACCCTGATTAGTATTTGGATGGAAGACCTTCAAGGAGAGGCAGGCAATGGCAAACCATCTCTGTGCATCTGTTGTCTTGAAAACCCCATGAGGGGTCACTCTGGCCCTTTCCGCACGTGCCATTTACAGCGCCCTAGGGAAGGCAAAAACGCCATCCCTAGGGAGCTGTTCACATGGGGGGCACAGCTGCATCATGCAGCCGCACAGGGCCCTGGCGGCTTCTCCCCCCCAGCAGAAAGGCATCCGGAGCCGGCCATTTTCGACCACCTACCGGCTTCCCGCTAACGAGGTTTTTGGAGGTCAGTGGTTTCCAGCCGCTGCTGTGCTTAACGGCATGCGGCTGGAAGAAGACATCCCTTCCTTTCCCGATCCGCGTGCCTTCCCTGCTGACCTTCTCTGGAAGGCGCGTTGCGGGCCTAGGCACATGCTGTGCCCCCCGCCCTGCATGGCTCCAGCAGCAGTCGCAATGCGGAGGGCAGGTAAGCGTGTTCCCTGGCCTGGGTTAAGCGCAAGGTCGCAGGGAAGGTACGTGCTGATCGGGCGATGCGCGCAGCGCTATTGCCACATCATTCCCTGCCTTTACCGGGACCGTTCGTGGCAGAGCGGTCCCGGGATGTGTGTCCCAGTGGCTTGTATAAGACATGTCGCGAAACGCTAGCGTGGCCATGCGGAAATGGGCTCTATGTCAGCTGGAAGTTGACAGCAGTTTCAACCACCTCACAAGACCCATCAGGACATTCATAAAATCACTACATGGCCAGTATTTCGGAGTTCATGTTTAATATGGTGGCTTACCACGGAAGGCTGTTTCTAAAACAATGTGGGTGAAAAGAAAAAAAATTCTATAAAAACAAAGGACTATTTTGCTTTTTCAGATCCACATATTGTTTGAGGATGTGGCTGTGTATTTCACAGAGGAGCAGTGGGCTCTGCTGGATCCAAACCAAAAAGCCTTATATCGGGACGTCATGCAGGAGAATTATGGGAATGTGGCCTCCTTTGGTAACAATTCCTTTCCTGTATTCTGGCAAGAACTATGGTGATTTTTCCTTTATGTGATCTTTGGTGCAAGTGGAATTTCCAAAGACTTTATTCTGTAGGACAGGGCTATTTTGAAATTTAAAAAGCTTATTTGGTGCCTTGGTATGACTGGAAGGAATATGAAGTACCTACAGCCTTGCAGGTTTGGCTCTGGGAGATGGCTGAAGAATCCTGTTAGGCAGCCTTAAATCCATGAAAGGTGGAATATCCTTGTGATAAAAATATAAACAAACTCATTTCTTCAAAATATCCTGAATTCCCCTTCTAAGTGTAACCTCAGCTTGTGGGTTCTGTGGGGCAGTACTTGGAATGAGTTGCAACAACAATTTTTAAACAACAAAATGGTTTACTTTTCTTTACAATTAACACTTTTAAAACATCAACATTTAATGTTACAATTCAAGGTCCTGTTCAGGTTGCATTTCAAGTCCTTCTATTTACAGTCTACTGATATTGCCAAGTCCAATTCTTCTTTGCAGAGTGGTTTGGCTTCTGGAGACTCTTAAGACTTGATGAACAGGTTGACACAGCCATGATGATAAGAGGTCTCCTGTGAGAACTTCTCACCCATTATAACCACAAAGAAAACCCTTGAAACAATAAACTCCAACAACATTTACAACATATAGCAAAATAACAACTACCTTCCCTGTATTTTCCAACAATATTGCAATTACCTTAACAAGGTGTTAAGGGCTTATAGAAATCAAGGTCCGAGTCTGGTAGCCTTGTTCTTCTGCAAAAGAGCTCTTTCAGCCTCTCTGCTGCTCCGAGTCTCCACCCCCTTACTGGGTCAACCCATTCTGGGCCAACCCATTCTGGGCATGGGGGTTACATAAGCATTCAGAATCCTAACGTTTTGTAATGTCAGAAATCAATTTGAATTTTTAAAATACTGGGGCTCATTCCACACATGCAGAATAATGCACTTTCAAACTGCTTTCAATGCTCTTTGAAGCTGTGCAGAATGGCAAAATCCATTTGCAAACAGTTATGAAAGTGGTTTGAAAACGCATTATTTTGCGTGTGCAGAAAGGGCCTGAGCTATTTGAGTGGGGTGGGATGAAGTTTTAACTGAACAATTAAAAAAAATGTCTCCAGTGCATTCTAACAGCTGATTTTTCAGGTAGGCGTGGGCTTCTCTGACATGGTTTGGAGGGTCAAGAGTATGTCGTGGTTTCCCTCATCCACTTCCCTCATTCTTTCTGGCACATTCTTAGTGTGACATCTCAAGTCCAGCAAGGTTTGTTACACTGGGACGTGTCCACAGATAGAAACATTCTCACCCACGCAATGTGACTTTCTCCCCTCCCCTCTTCCTCCACAGGCTGCAGCAAGAGCAGGAAGGCAAAAAAGTCATGCTCCGTGGGCAGAAATGCTTTTGCTTGTGGACAATGTCTGGGGGGATTCAAGCCAAAATGTTAGCACTATCCTCTAACCTAGAGCTTCTACACATGCTTTGGATGTCAGTGTTAATCAGTTTATTTGATTTGGATGTCATGATTAGGCAAACCAGAAGCCAAAAAGAAAACTGGCACAGGAGAAGCATCTTTTGAACCTGCAGCACATTCCTTATCCTTCACATAATAGTATGAGAGGATTGTCCAAAGCAGTGTTTCCCAACCTTTTTGAGGTCAGGGTACCCTTGACCTCACTCTTCATATCTCAGGGTACCCCTGCTGCCACCCTCCACCTTCCCCTCCCATTGCCCCTGCTTGCCACACCCCCCACCTTCCCCTCCCAGGGTGAAGGGAAGCACTGGGGGTGGGGGTGGCTGCTGACCTTGTGGCTGGCCCTGCCCCATGGGCCAGCTCCATGTCCTTGCTGGCGCCGGTGGGAGACACCACAAAAATGAGGGGGGCGGTATTGTTGCCGCGGTACCCCTGGGACATGCTCACGGCACCCCAGGGTGCCAGGGAACCCTGGTTGAGAATGGCTGGTCCAAAGCAAGTCAAAAACTTCTCGTACCCTTTAACGAGTCTGTGTACATACATGTAAATTCCACACAATCACTTTCATTTGTTTTGGTTTTTTTTATTTTTGAGCAGGATCTCTGGTGTTCAAGCCCAGTTTGATCTCCTGGCTTGAGCAGGATCCCTGGTTTTCACATCAGTTGATCTTAGAGGAAAAGGAGGAGGTCACCTCAGAACGTAAGATGGGTAAGAGATTGTGCTCTCCTGTAGGAATTATAACAGAATCCAGTTCTGCTCTCCACTTCCCCTCCAAGGACAGGGGTTCTAGATATCCCTCCCAATGGCTTTTTCTTACTCTTTTCTCCTGATCAGAGTTTCCTGAGGTAATAATAAAGCTAGAACAAGAGGAACCCTGGATCTTGCGTCATCAGGGAACCAATATTTTCTCTGGTACTATCTCAGATGAGACATGGGCCGCTTCCGCACAGCCACGCTGGGGGTTGGGTCGGTGTACATGACGCCAACCCAACCCCCCTGGGACCGTTCACACGAACGGTCCTGGTAATGACCAGGAAGACAGCGCTGTGTGCCGCTATTACAGCCTAATCGAGGCTTACCGTCATTCCCTTAAGTGCATCGGGTCCGGTGACGTTGCTGTCAGGCCAGGGGACACGCCCCCCTGCCCTGTGCGACCGCTTCGGAGTTGCAGGGCGGGGGGCTTGTCCCCAGACCTCGGCGACATGTCGGACGGTCGCAGGGACAGTAAGTCAATTGGGCAAGGGGGGAGGGATGGCGCCTTCCAGCCGCTGCCGTTTGCACCGCAGCGGCTGGAAGCCGCCGTTTTCCAAAAACCTCGCTCGGGGAGCGAGGTGGGAAAATGGTGGCTTCGCACCGCTGGGGAGGAGCGAGGGTGGCGCAGCTGCGAAGCATCTGCACCCCCCATGCGAACAGCTCCCTCGGGATGGCATTTTTGCCGTCCCAAGGGCGCTGTAAAAAGCCCGTGCGGAAAGGGCCATAGTGAAGGACTTGTGTCTACGACTGCATTCTTTTTTACACTAAATGGACTGCTATTGTTCATTGCATAAGATCTAGATATTTTCCTCAAGGTAGCATATCTATTGTGGAGCTATTATTCAAACTGTCATTATTGTATTGCTGAGGAAAATTATTATTTTGATTTATAGTCCACTTTTCTCAGTGGAACCCAAGGTGGAATTACAAGTATCATAAAAATGTTTCAGTCGATCAGTAAAAGGATTGCAAAGTATGATAATGTCAGGCAATTAGTGAGTGGATTACAACCTATGATAATATTTGAATCTAGCAGCAAAGAGTCCCAGTAAGACCCAAATATCTAGATAGGATGGGATTGTAGAATGGGGAAGAAGAAATAGACAAGAACAATGCATGCAAACGTATCTGTTTAAAGCAACAACAATTAGTGTAGGAAAGATATCTAATAAAAGTTACCCACTGAACTGAACCATTACACCATAGTTTAGTTCCCTCTATGAGACTACCCTCCTGAACACGTCTGTTTTGGAAACTTTGCAGAATGATAGAAAGGACTTCCTAGTAGACTGTTCCAGGTAGACCATTCATTGTTGAGAATGTAGTTTCATAAGCATTGCAGGACTTTATTGGACATTATCTGTGGCAGGTCTTAGAGATGAGTTCAGTTGTCTGCCCACAACACTATTTTTTTGTGTTGAATGTTTTGCTGGCCCTTTACTTCCCCAACTGCGTTATGTAAAGCTACTCCATCCCTGCCCATGCACTCACCAAGCAATGCCCTATCAGTTTGCAAACTTTTTGTCACGATAGGTCCTCTGCTGCAGGAGAGGAAAACATTTAGCTTTTAAAATACTTGGTATTGGGGGAAATGGGATTGTCTCTGGCGCCTCAACAGGTGAGCAATAGGCTGTGCCATATCAGGGTACACAATCAATACATTCAACATCTAGTTGACTGTTTTTTAGTTTTATCCTGTTTACATTGATGAAGTTTACCATGGAGACTATCATGATTCTGCTTAGCATGTTTGCCCAGTGACTCCTCCATCCAATCTATGGCCCCTTCCGCACATGCAAAATAACGCGTTTACAAACCACTTTCACAACTGTTTGCAAGTGGATTTTGCCATTCCGCACAGCTTCAAAGAGCACTGAAAGCAGTTTGAAAGTGCACTATTCTGCATGTGCGGAATGAGCCTACGTTTGAAGCTTTTGTCATTTTTTTGGTTAGGATTCCAGAGGAATTCTTGATTAGGTTATTCTGTCATAGCAAAAGCAACAACGGGGTATTATGCCATCTGAGAGATGAACAGGTATACAGTGGCAAAAATTTCTGTGGGCTAGAGCCAAGTTTGTCAGATGTATAAAATGTTTTCCTAAATTGGCTGTCATGGCCATGCATGTCCCTGCTGCATTTCTAGACCTCATCTTCATTTTCAGTACCATTTTTTTTTGTTGCCAAATATTCATTTTTGGAGTCTTATTTTAGCGTGATAAATAGTATGTTAATATGGAAACAGCATAGAAGAAACAAATCGATTGGAACACCAGCAGCATACAAAAAGAAATTTACAAGTACAAGTGTAAAATAAACACTTTGTTTACTTGAACAGGCAACCAGGATGTAGAAGAGGTGGAAGATCTTCTGCTAGAAAGTACTAATCCAGGGACTACAAATACACCATCCTTAGGAATTGCCCAGCAAAGCATCTTTCAATGTTCAGGGAAAGCAAATATCTCTGAGAACATACACAGAGTAAGTAGTCAGTGGAGAAGCTTCCCAGGAATGAGAGAAGTGGTGCCAATGTCTCGTGGAGGAGATAACTTCACTGAAGCCAGCATCCAAAAGAGAATTCCAGTGTCTGGAAGAATGCATCCAAAAGGAGAAAAACATAAATACTTGGACTATAAGCAGAGATTGAGATATTGCCTGGATACCAACCTCAGAAGTCAAACAGGAAACAAATCACAGATATATTCAGTTTGTGGTGGTAAGAGCTTCAGGTGGAGAAGTAACTTGACTATCCATGAAAGGATCCACACAGGAGAGAAACCATACATCATGCTTGATTTGTGGTAAAAGTTTTAATTAAAAGTCATACTGTGCTGTGCATGAACGAATGCATACAGAGAAAAAAGCATACACTTGCTCAGTCTGTCATAAAAGATTTGTTCACAAAGTAAGTCTTATTAGACATGAACAACTTCACACAGGAGAGACGCCATATAAGTGCTCAGTCTGTGGGAAAGGTTTCAGTCAGAGGTGCAACCTGATTTCTCATGAAAGAATGCACACAGAAGAGAGACCTTACGCATGCCTCAACAGTCACAACTTAAGCCACACAGGGGGTAGGGCGGTATACAAAACCCATAAATAAATAAATAAATAAAAGAAATAAAAAGAAATACGTGTTCTGCCTGCGATAAAAGTTTCAATCACAAATCAAATCTTGTTAGCCATGAAAGGACTCACACAAAAGAGAAACCATACACATGTCCTGTCTGTGGTAAAAGTTTCACAGATAGAGCACATCTTATTAAACATGAGAAAACTCATACTGGAGAGAAACCATATATGTGCTCCATTTGTGGGAATAGCTTCAGCCATAGGTCAAACCTCATTAGCCACGAAAGGACTCACACAGGAGAAAAACCATACCCATGCTCAGTTCTGTGGTAAAAGCTTCACCAATAGAGCATACCTTCTTAAACATCAGAGAACACATACAGGAGAGAGGCCATACAAATGCTCCATTTGCGGAAAAAGCTTTAGTCGTAAAGATTATCTTGTTAGACACACGAGAATCCATACGGGAGAAAAACCATTTGCGTGTTCAGTTGGTGGAAAGAGTTTTATGTGGAAGAGTTATCTGGCTATCCATGAAAGAATCCATACAGGGGAGAAACCATATTCATGCTCAATCTGTGGGAAACGCTTCAGTGAAAAATCATACAGTATTGTACACAAACAGTTGCACACAGAAGAAAAGACACACCTGGTTTGTCGTAAAAGCTTTGTTCATAAAGTAAGTCTACTGAGACATGAACAGATCCATTCAGGAGAAACGCCGCACCAATGTTCTGTCTGTCGGAAAGGTTTCAGTCAGAGATGTAGTCTTATTTCACATGAAAAAAATCCACACTGAAGAGAGACCTTTCACATGCTCTTTTTGCGATAAAACCTTCAAGCGACGATCAAATCTCACCAGTCATGAGAGAATCCATACAGGAGAGACTCCTTTTACACGTTCTGTCTGTGCCAAAAGTTTCATCTGTAAAGCCCACCTCCTTGGGCACATGAGAACCCACACAGGGGAAAAGCCATACTCCTGTTTGGTTTGTGGGAAAAGCTTTGGCAATAAATCACAGGCGGTTGTGCATGAGAGAATTCATACAGGAGAGGAACTGTACACCTGCCCAGTCTGTGGGAAAAGATTCAAACACAGAAAAAGCTGCACGATACACCGGAAAGTCCATACAGGAGAAAAACCATATCCGTGCTCCATCTGTGAGAAAACCTTGAAGCAGAAGTCAAGCTTGATTTCCCACGAGAGAAGCCACACAGGAGAAAAACCACACATTTGCTTGGTCTGTGGTAAAAGTTTCGCCAGTAAATCATATCTGAGGAGACGTGAGAAAGGCCACACAAGACAGAGGATCCGAGCTGAGGAAAATCAATTCATATGCGTGGTCTCTGGTTAAAAGAGAGAAAGGCATTAGAAAAAAAAACCTTTTCTGTTAATAGTGTGTGGAAAACTAAACACTTAGGAATTTATGAAATTTATTTATTTATTATTCAATTTATAGATTATTCAATTTATAGGCCGCCCCATCCCCGAAGGGCTTGGGGAGGCTCACAACACGGCTGTTATTCAAACAGCAATCACATAAAACTTAACCTATTAGCCAATTAAAATTAAGCAGCAATTATATGCGACATCTAAGACTGAACAATAGAAATAATTTAACAGTTGATCAAATCATTCAGTTAAATTTAGAGTTAAAGATTAAAATCAGCGCCCGATCTATAGGCCAGAAAGAGAGGGAGCGGGAGGGCCTGTGATGGTATCCGAAAAACAGGCCCAACCGGGATGGAAAGGATGGACACAGACAGCCTCAGTTGCAATTCCAGCTTCAGTGGGGGGCAGTAAAACCGCGGCCAGCCCCTTCAAAAGCCCGGTGGAATAGCTCTGTCTTGCAGGCCCTGCGGAACTCACCAAGGTCCTGCAGGGCCCGGATAGTTGGGGGTAGTGCATTCCACCAGGCAGGGGCCAGAGCCGTAAAGGCCCTGGCCCGGGTCGAGGCCAGCCGCATCGTCGCGGGGCCAGGGGTCACCAGCAGTTCTGCCACTGCCGAGCGCAGTGGTCTATGGGGGACATAAGGGGTGAAATATCACATTATTATAAAAAACAAGAATATAAGTAAGAAAAATATTAACCATATCCTGGGTTCTTGGAAACCATGGGAAAATCATTAAGTGAAAGCCAAAACTGCAAGATACTTACCCACAGGACCCCCACTAGAGCAGACCAGAGAACTGTTTTTCGACCCTGTGTTTGTGCACCTGGGTTGTATGCATATGTGTCTCACATTGGACTGAAACTCCTGTAAAAGGTGTGTGTGTGGGGGTGGTGGTAGTGGTGGAAATCTTTTCCACCTGCTTTTCTTTCCCTGATGTAAAATCTCACTCTCTGCTTGCCTGATACAGAAAACGTAGTATCACAGCTACTGTTGTTAATGGTTTAAAGAGAGGGATCATGGATCTAGTTCCTCTTGTCTGGATGCAGCATTTTCCAATACTTCATCCAATCTCCATATTCTGTCAAAAAATATTTTTCAAAATCTTATTTAGAAGAAGAAGAAGAGTTGGATTTATATCCCCCCTTTCTCTCCTGTAGGAGACTCAAAGGGGCTTACAATCTCCTTTCCCTTCCCCTCTCACAACACACACCCTGTGAGGTGGGTGGGGCTGAGAGAGCTCCGAAAAGCTGTGACTAGCCCAAGGTCACCCATAGGCTAATCTGAATTTAACCACTGGAAAGGAGGCAAAGGGCAGATCATAGCACAAAGAACTGAAGGAAACGATTTGTCAGTGAAGCTGAAAACCATGCCAGTGAGATCAATAAGAAAAAAAATCTTGTTTACTAACATGCCCTGTTTGTGTGTCCCTCCTGGCAACTGGTTGGCCACTATATGAAACACAGATGGACCAGTTGTCTGATCCAGAAGGCCCTTATTTATATTGTTTTCTTCTGGCACTATTATTATGCATTGTGTTTGTGTATTCTTTTTGCTTTAACTAGTTTCACTCCAGTTCATTGAACTGATGTTAACTGATCTACCTCCATATAATTTCCTGTCCCAGGTTTGGACATATTTAATTAATGCTACATTCCTGAGGGGTTTCTTTAAAAAAATAGTATGGCATTCCTCTGTGTGGTATATGAAAGAATCTCTCTTACATGTACTTAATCTGTAGCTGTCGGTATATTTTAAATACCTTATTAAATAAAAAGTTTTGAAGCACCCGCTCTGGTCCAGGCATTATGAGATGTTGGTCCCAATGTTCTCCCATCTGTAACAGCTGCCTCAACAATGTTTGCAAATTACAGCTAAATGGAACCTTCATGTTGAGGCGCAGTATAGCCCCAAGCAACAAATATCCCATATTCTGCTTCCACAACTGGGCTGCTTTCCTCAGCAGAAGACTGACATACAAGGAAGCTGCACAACGTACACTGAGAATCAGACACTTCAGCGCTTCCCTCACAGCGTCGTGATAAGGAAAAGGATGCAGTTTTTGTCAGGTCCAGGGCCTGGTTGCAGCAGAGATGCTGGACAAGATGCCCCATGGAGACCTTTGCTGTCCCTTTGTGGGTTTGCACAAGAGTGGAGAGTGACTCTCGCCTCAGTCCCACAGGGTGAGAAGGAGTACCCCTCTCCCTCCAGAAGTCTCACCCAGCATAAAATGGGAGACTGCCCCAGAGGAACTGGGGACAGCATAGTCTCCAGTTCCTACTGGGAATAGGTAGGCAAGTGGTTAGAAATAGCGTATCCCTACATAATAAAGAGATATGCCCTAGACCAGTGGTGGTGAACCTTTGGCACTCCAGATGTTATGGACTACAATTCCCATCAGCCCCTGCCAGCATGGTCAATTGGCCATGCTGCCAGGGGCTGATGGGAATTGTAGTCCATAACATCTGGAGTGCCAAAGGTTTGCCACCACGGCCCTAGACAAAAGAATGGACAAAAATCTGACGTTAAAAATTGCAACACTTAAAACCCAGGAGAACATTTTAATTTTCCTGGAGACTACACTGCTGACCTAACAGCGGCAAACAGAGAAGCTTCCGGAGGAAAGTGCAATTTCTGAACTTGAGTCCATTTGGAAATTCAGGACATTGAACATCCCCAGATGTAAAATCACTCCCTCTGTGGATGGGATCTTAGAAGCCATGTAGGCCGACCCCTGCCTAATGCAGGCTCTGCAAGGACAGCATCCCTTGCAGATGGCCACCCAGACTCTGCTTGAAGGCTTCCAGTGAAGGGGAATCCACTACCAGTGGTGACAACCTGATCTGCTATTAAACACCACTTATCAATAGAAAACTACTCTGAAGGTTTGGGCACATTCTTTTGAAGGAAAAATCAGAGCTCCCTTAACAACCAGTATTAACCTTTGTTAAGACAATGCAGCATGTTTGTCAGTTAGATTTCATTCTGCTTTTCCTTCAAACAGCCTAGTGCAGTGGTGGTGAACCTTTGGCACTCCAGATGTTATGGACTACAATTCCCATCAGCCCCTGCCAGCAATTGGCCTAGTGCAATTGGCAATTGGCCTAGTGCAACATACTGAATTCGCCTTTCCTCCATTTCTATCCTCACAACAACCTTTTTATAAGAGGAAATAGATGACTCTTGAGATATACAGTGAGCTCAACTGCTTGACGGGAGAGAGTCAAACTCACTTCTCCCTAGTAATAATCTGACACTAACCATTAACCACACTATTTTTTCATCTTGTATGAAACTACAGTTTGTAAACCAGTGAATGCCACAAGACTTCCCTGTGAGCGTACTCTTAAGTATTCAAAAGACGTTAGCACAATCAAATTGCAAGCAAGTTTCCAAAATACTTTTTACACCCTAATCCACAACACTTTTTCATGGGATTTCTTGGCAGGCTCTATAAACTTTTAACGCTCTGCCATAAATTCTAACAGAATTTATACTCCCGAAGGGCCAAGAACTAGCAGCTTTGCAACTAACTTTTTAATATGCATTAAGGGTTGCAGCTATGGCATTCAGTGGGGAGCTTTGCCAATCTCCAGACGATAGCTGGAGATCTCCTGGGATTATAACTGATCTCCAGGTGACAGGGATCAATTCACCCAGAGAAAATACCCATTTTGGAAGTTGGACTCCAGGGCTTACAATTTCAAATTTGTATTATTTGCATATTAATGTTATCCACCTTGAGCTCGGCTCGCAGGGGGAGGGCATAACTAAAATTTCCATTCCATCTGTGGGGCCAGAGCTGCTTCTCTGGTCCTACACAGCTGGGTTAGTTTTAAGAAAAACTAAGTTAGAAATAAAAGCAAGGCATCTGATATTAGAAAACAAACAAACAGTTTACTTAACAGAATTTAGCAAGTTACAGAATATAAACTCTCCTTCAGAGGGAGAGGCACTGCATTTAGAAGGTTACAGAATACAGATAAGTTACAAAAGGTGACCTTCCCCAAACCCTGAGGGAAAAGCACAAACTTTAGAACCAGGAGGTGACCTTCTCCTGAAGGAAAGGCACGCCCTTGGTGCTCTCAAGCGAGAGCCCCGCCCCCTTTCGGGTGGCTCTCAAGTGAGAGTCACGCTCAGTATAGGAAGACCTGAGTTTTTGTCGCTGCAAAGACGTCACACAGTCCATCCCCTTACTCTACGTATGATGGTCCATACCCCTTAAGAATCTCATTGGACAGATCTGTCTTCTGGTTTACATGAAGACAAACCCCTTATTCTACGTCACACGCTTTCTGTAATTCAAACTGCACGCTGTGAGCTTATGGCCATCCTTGCCCATATGCATATACAAAGGACTACCATAAAAGCTAGCTCACTGTCTTCAAGAAAAACCTGTTATTCTTGGTTGGCTCTCAGAGAAAGCTATGGCCTACAGCTATGCAAGCTTGACATTCTTCTGGATCATAAAACGTCTCCCAACAGTTTGAAATGATTCTAACACAATGATTCTAACAACAATAGAATTATAGTGAAATACAAATACATGTGAATATGAATCACTCTCATTATTTCTATGTTCATTTAACTATATAGAATACTTTCCCCTTATTTAATTAATCACATTGATTTAGCTAGTTCTAACACAATGTCATAAAATGCACCTTTCTACTGTCACGTAGACCTCGGTGCCAAGATGTTATCTTGCTAGCCTGCATAGTGGTAACATTCCTTTGACCTGTGCTAGCAAAAATGCAGGCTTCTGACCTGTTGGAGACAAGCAGGCTTGCTGGTCTCCTACACAGACACTCCATTTTGATTCTTTGCAATCCCTGGTTCATTTGGATTTCTATATTTCTTAATTAATACAAATTAATACACATTCTGATCCGTTCCCACACATCCTACTCCACTGAAGTCCCCCCTCACCAATATTTGCTCACCTCAGACTCCACGCGCCAAATGTTCCCGCGTTTCTCTACCCCGGGAATCCTATCAGTAGGATTTGCTCCCACTTTACGCCCGGCTGCGCGCTCTTTCTAGTGAACCCACCCCTCCAGATCCCTCGCCGTAGTGCGCCGTGATTGGCTGCAGCGGGGAATCGGGATCACTCATTCGATTACTTTTCTTTTCGAGGCACGTGTTATTCATTTAATTGCCTCAGTTTTCTTTTATTTTAGCGGCAGTTCAGATCCTGCAGTTTCAGGTTGCTGGGATGGTCCTTGTAGGGTGAGATCTGGCTGGAGCAAGTAAGTATTGGGGGGTTTGGGGGTAAGGGGAGAGGTTGTAGCTTGCAAGGACGTAGGTAAGGGGGGGGTTCTCGGGTTCAAACCCCCCCCATTATCTGTCTGCAGCTCCGCCCCCCACCCCGGCTGAAAGCGCGAGGAGAGCCAGGGGGCACCTGGAGTACTTTTGCTTATCATTTGCCTCGCAGAGAGGGGGCGGGCAGTAAACCCCACTGCTCCCACCACTGTCTTTTGTCCCCACGGAACGAAAAGCAGGAAAAGAGGACGCTGCTTGAGAGAAGTTCACCCGTGTTGGGTGAAAGGAGAGACGTCCCGGGTCTTTAGATCCGCTCAAGCAGAGACTGAAGCGCGGCTCCCCGGGCTGCAAGACTCCAAAGCAGGAGGGATCCGCCAAGCGCGCCCAGAGGAGCCACCGTCCTGTTGGGGGTAGGCTGGGGAGTTGGCGGGGGCGGGGGGCGGGGGCTGCACATCAGGCTCCTGCGGCTTGGGCTGGTTCACAAGGTAAGCAGCCCTCGGGGCAGAGGCGCGCAGCTGCTGCCGGCGCCGGGCACAAACGCAGCAGGGTTTCCCGGGCACGGAGAGTCCTTGGCCAGGTCTCCCTCCCTCGACGCGGTGAAGTAAACTCCGCAGCTCCGCTTGAGGACGGCTGTAGTTTGCAAAGGGGGAGCTGAGGGGCGCCCATGCGGCCGCTCACACCACGCGGGGGGTTGGGGGAGACTTCCCCGTTCCTTTCGCAGCACCCGTTCGCCTCCGTTGCTCTCTCTGTGCGCCGCATGAGACGGTGCCTGAGGCGCTGGCTTGCGATTTTGGCCCCCAAAGGGACACACACACACACACAGCGCCCCTTCGGTGCAGACCTGTTGAGTCTGCTTTTCGTGCATGTGGGCAGGAGAGGCCATCCCTTCAATAGGCAAAGCCTGAGTTTTTTGAGACGTGGTGAGTTCCGGTGCTCTCAGCAGGTTGGCAAATGAATGGCGGCAGGCAAAGCATGCCTTCTTTTTCGCACACACGGTTTGTTCTTGAATTAAGGCAATCCGCATCGACATCCTGACCTTTTTGTTGCTGTTTCCTTGCTCGAGATCATTCACACATCACCAGGTTGTTGTGGCTGTTCTTGTTGCTTTAGAACCCCCTTGTTTTTGCATTGCCCTGGAATGCAGTACAAACGAGAGTTCCGATTGGCTGTTGTTCCGTCCAAGGGCGTGTTCCGTGTGATGCTTGGCCCCCTCATCACGAGCTAACGAGTCAGCTCACTTCTTAAGAGCATGTCCCCTTTGAGGCTGGGGGCGGGGCTTGGGTAGGGCCATGCCCCCAGGGCATGAATCTCCCCTAAAAAAATCTATACCCCCCCCTAAAAAAATCTATAGCTTGCTTTGGAAGGTTGTGTAGCAGCTATCATTCATTTTAATTTCCCCTCTCCCCACCTTTAAAACAAACAGTTGGGATTTAGGCATTCCCAAAGACCATTCTTAAAGCCTTAGCAATGAAAATAGATGGATCAGTGCATTTCTATGGAGTATGGTGATAGCCATTAAGTTACACGTCTTTAAAAAGGGAGGGGCAGGGGACATGTTCGGAGAATTGAGCTGACTTCCTATGGAGGTCTTTTAGTGACCGCGAGTAAATGTTGAGGAGCCAAGTAGTCAGTTGGAGGATTGCAATAGCTTCCTTGCCACTGCTTGTAGGCTTTCTGAGGTTTTTCACTGGTTGCCATAGCTTATTGTGTCGATAGACATTTCTTCTGATCTAGCAAGGTGCAGAATTTCTGAACGTTTTGAAACCCTGAACAACAAAAATAAACTAAAATGAAAATTATACCCCCACCTCCATGTTGCTCCACTCCCCATTGGAATAGTTGAGGAGATGTGGAGGAGGTGAAAGGGAAAAACATTTTGCCAAGAATTTTCTGTTGTCTTCTTAAAACATTGTCCACATGTACTGAAAGGCGCATTGAAATGCATTGAATACTGCCTCATTGGAGCGATGCCTTTGTACAGGCTGAAAGGAATAACATCTTCTCGCAAAACAGGCTCCCTGGTTGTGACCCAAATAGAAGCTCATGGTGCCAGAAACAGCGTCTGAACACGGCACTACTGTATATCTTCTTTCGTGTTTAGAGTGTAGGAATGTGTGATGTGGGGTGGTCCAGAATTCTTTTTGGGGTTCAGGTAGGCCCCAGAGTCTATGTACATTTATCCTTGGGGTACCCCACTTTGGTACAGCTGGCACAAGAGCTAAGCTTTGGACCAGGAACCAGCTAGAACTTGAAGGGCAGAGTCCCCTGAATGTGTGTATGATATATGGTGTCCCAAACCTTATTTTGGAGTGCAGAGCTTTTAAATTGTCTGAATCAGGATTCAGGAACGTAAAAATGTGAATAAGGAACTGGGAACCAACTTCAGCCTTGTCATACAATGCAAGTTTTGAGCCTGGGACATTTCTATTCAGAGCTCAGTTTCAAAAACAAACGTTTGCTCCAACGGTGACCTTTTGAGTGGTAACTGTTGAGAAAATATTCTTTCTGGTTTTGCTGTTATGTGAGGAGAGTGTGATACATTGAAGGCTTGAGGAAAAGCATGCACACATTTTTCAACATTAAATTTAAAGCTATGTTCTGTATACACTTATCCCTTTATACTGGGGAAGAGTGATCATTTTAATTTACACAGAGAGTACCTATAGAATTGCTGGTAGCCAAGAGCAAGCCAAGTCAAGCCCAGTAGTTCTGCCATTGTCTCAGGGGCCACTTTGACCTGGCCAACCATTTTGTGGGGGTGATAACAAGTGAGCTGCTGTATATTGTTGGCCCCTGCAGCAGTGACTTCTGATACCATGGGGTCACTTGCTCTTGAACCATTTTAATTTCTGAGGCTGCTCCTGCCTGTAATATATATGACTTAATCTATACGAATTGGGAAAGGGTGAGCAGTGGCATGGGTTTGCTTCTGGACAGGCTGAGTTAGGTGCCTTGGTTGAATTTTTATCTGAGCCAGTGGTTCTCAACCTGGGGGTCGGGATCCTTTGGGGGGGGGGGTCGAACGACCCTTTCACAGGGGTCGCTTAAGACTCTCTGCATCAGTGTTCTCCATCTGCAAAATGGATAAATGTTAGGGTTGGGGTTCACCACAACATGAGGAACTGTATTAAAGGGTCGCGGCCTTAGGAAGGTTGAGAACCACAGATCAAAGCCTTCAGTCTGCAGAGTAGCTTTTTGCAAGCCAGAACTCTGTGACAGACAGCTCCTTGTCCGCAATGGGATGCTACAAAGCATAGTTGAAAGTATAGTATCACTCCGAATAATGCTAAGCATTGTCAGGTAGAGCCAGTGGCACAACTTTTAGTCCAAGTGTAGTATGTTACTTGTGACCACCATGTGTGTGTTTCCTGACACCCACCTGCTTCTTCCCTGGGGAATCTTTTCCTGAAAGCAAAGATCCCTGTAGGTAGGGAGCAAGCACCCTTTCAGAAATGGCTACATCAGTCAGAGGAGAATGGCTTACCTTGGAAGCTTCCAATAGGCTGTGGAATGTTTTATCTTTCTCTGACTGGTTGGATCGAAGCGTGTTAGGTCTTTTATGTGTTATATCCTGAAATATAGTGCATTTGATCACCAAAATTAAGTTTTTGTGGTTGTTTGTAATACATTTTATGATACTATGGTATTGCATATGTTCTTAGAAATGAATGTATATTTTTGTTGAAATTTTTACATATAGTGCTTAGAATATAACACAGTGCAATAAATTATGTATTTCATATATATTAAGGGACAGTTTTTAGATTTCTCAGCCTTTTTGGTTCCTTTCTGGGATTTGTCAGTCCTCTCTGAGTAGGGGTGGTGGGCCATGTCTAATGAAGTGTTTCATCTTCTCTATTTAATTTTCTGTCAAGCGTTTAAACTCTCCTCTTTAACCTTGTTTTTCAGATAGCAAGAAAAGCCCAGTATTGGAAGACATTTCTCAGGAACGCAGGAAAAGCACAAACTTATGGCTGTGGAGTTCTCTAGGGACAAGCCTTGGGCTGCCGCTATTTGTACCATCTGTGTAAAATATTTCACGGATCCCGTGTCTCTGGAATGCGGTCACAACTTCTGCCGTAGCTGCATTACCCGGTGCTGGGAGGAGTTGCATGCAAGCATCTGCTGCCCCAGGTGGTGTCATTATTTCCTCGAAGGGAGGAAGTTTGAGCCAAATAGGGAGCTGGCTGACTTTGTGGAAGCCACAAAGCAGAGGGTCGAACAAGTGAAAGAAGAGGCAAAAGAATGGGCAAATTGTGGAGAACACCGGAAACCATTGAATCTGTTCTGTGAAGATGACCAAGCAGCTATCTGTGAGGATTGTATGAAGTTGGAGGCACACAGAAATCACTGTGTGGTTGGTGTGGAAATCTCGGTAAGAACTTGCTAGTGGTGGGGTTATGGGAAATCAGAGCTGGGAAAATAAAAGGTGCTGATACTCAAGGCTCTCCCCCATATTTTTATTCTGCTCTTTCTCCAAGGGGCTCGAGGAAGAGTAGTTATTTCCTCTTTATTTTGCCTCACAATGCACAGATATATCCATTGGTGCCTCCTCCTTTGTCCTTTTCTGCTGTTAAGCACTGGTATGACAGCTTGCTTTTACATGTCCAGGGGAAAAACATCTCTTGTTTCTGAGCAGGTCTTTAGGCCTGGTGAGAGATGTTGCATCAGTTGGGATCAGTGACTACAATGCTATTAAAGTTCAACATTTGTATGAACATGAGAAGAACCATGTTGGATCAGACCTGTGGTCAATCTACCTCATTATCATGGCTCACGCAGTGGCCAACCAGTTACTGTGGAGGGTTGACCACTCTGGAGAGGTGAGGATAGTTGACAAAGGCCACTTACCCACTGCCGGCGTTCCCTGGCCTCACCCCGCTCTGGCATAAAATGTTGCGCCAGAAGTACTGTTGCTTTCCTCGGGGAAAGTGAGAAGCATGCATGAGGACGAGGAAGCACATTGGGTCAAGAAATCTTGCCCTGACGTGCCTCCTCTCTCAGCGTTCTGCGAAGAGGAAGTACATCAAGAGAAGATTTCTTGCCTCAAACATACTTCCTGTCCCACCATGAGCCAGAGCACCAGTGGGTAATTGGCCAAAGGTAAGGTGACCAGATTGTCACCTTTTTAAACCGGGACCAGGGTGGGCGGGTGCGCATGCGCGGCTGCAGGAGCGCACTGCCTTTTGGGGCGCTCCCCGTTTTCCCGCCCTGTGACAGGACAGTAAACAGGAGCGCCCCAGGCGGCAGTGTGGGAGGCTGCTGCACTGCCTTCTGGGGCGCTCCCCTATTTCCCGCCCTGTGACAGGGCGGGAAAACTGGGAGCGCCCCAAAAGGCAGTGCGCTCCTGCGGCTGCGTGTGCAGGAGGCTGCCGCACTGCCTTCTGGGGCGCTCCCCTGTTTCCTGCCCTGTGACAGGGCGGGAACCGGGAGCGCCCCAGAAGGCAGTGCGGCAGCCTTCCAAAAGGTTCTCCTTGAAGCAAACTATCAGGTTAGACCAGTGGTTCTCAACCTTCCTAATGCCGCGACCCTTTAATACAGCTCCTCATGTTGTGGTGACCCCCAACCCTAACATTTATCCATTTTACAGATGGAGAACACTGATGCAGAGAGTCTTAGGCAACCCCTGTGAAAGGGTCGTTCGACCCCCCCCAAGGGGTCCTGACCCCCAGGTTGAGAACCACTGGCTTAGACCAACCTTGACACCTGAAACACATTTGACTCCTGCTTAACCTGCATTTTTTTTCCTACAGCACCAGATTGATGCTTACATAAATGTCCCACGTGAAATGGAGAGTGCGTTTACACTCTATTCATACAATACTGGGAAAAAGACTGATGAGTGGCTGGTAAGAACCACGAACACAAGAAGAAAGGTGGGGGTGGGGAGATACAGGATAATGACAATTTATACAATATAACGTTCTCTAGAGTAGTTGGAAACAATTCATCTCTGTTTAAAACTTTAATTTGTGTCTTCCCATCTTAAAATTCCCATCTTTTAATACCACAATAGCACTTCTTTTTATTTCCATGATTTTATCTTTCCAAATCTTATTTGCAGTTCTTCTTTTGCCCTTAGAAATGAAATGTAACTAACCCATCCTTGGGCTTTTTAGTTGTTGTAGATCCTATGTTAGCAGCTTACTCTACCAATCACAAAATTATTACTATTACAAATTCTTTCTGAAAGCCGACTGGATTTCCGAGGTATGGTATACATCCCTTCCGAACTTGATGATAATTTATTGAATGGGATCTCAAGGTCTTTCTGCTTTAACTTTCCTTTCAGCACTTGGTTTCTTGTGGCTCAGTACTCACTACCTTAATCTTTTAAGTTATTTAATTTTTTGTCTAGTTCACTAAATTTACCTTTCAGCTTTCCCCCGCCCCTGAAGTTTCAAGAATGGTTACTAATTATTGATGAGCTGCCTGTCCTCACCCTTCAATATTAAAAGTTTCAGTCTTCATTTCTTGCACCTGTCCAAAGTTACTAAAACCAGAAACTCAATTGTCTTTTGAGTTGCAATATTCTACTTAACAGTTAAATAGGGCAAATTCCAAATAGGAGAAAATTTCAGTGACTGTCTTCATTCACACATTTAAGCAAAAGGGATTCCAAACCAATTTGAATTAACTCAGATTAACTCAGACATCCATTGTGTGATAATACTTTTAGTGCCCAAAGTGCAAATCTTCCAGAATATCAGCAGGGGAACAGGGAGCCAAGAGGAAAATATATGTTGCTTTAAGGACCAACTCAAAGGATGCCGTTTGCACCTGCCTGCTCTGGTAGAATTTATAGAGAGGGAAGGAAGTTGTGCTTCCCTAAGAGGGTTCAGTTGTCTTAGTTATAGCCAATATATATGTATTAGCAGTAGACAAGGCAGGAGAGTTGTCCCTTTAAAATATTGCAAAAGGGTACATGTAGTTTCAGGCATTGTTATGTTGCACATATAACATTCTGCCCTGTGATTGGCACAGTTTAACTTCCTTCTGGCACAAAGCCCCAGTGTGCGAAGGTTTTTATGACTCCTTATATAGGCTTGGGGAAAGGATGGGCCAGAGCAGTCTCTTTTTCACAAGTAAAGAATGAATCTTCATAGTTTTTATGACTCACAAAGTCTTGACACATTTGCATGGATCCGTCAGTCTGCTCAATAAACTCTGGCTAAAGCTATGTGTGCAAGTCCCTTACTCCATCCCCTGTAGGTGTGAACAGAAGTCCTCACAAGCAGCACTGTGCATCATTAATACGGTCCTCTCACTACCACTGCCTGGTGGGAAGGTTCCGCCTTCTCCATGGAGAGTATAGCAGAACTTTTGCACCTTGACCAAGGCTTCAAATGGCAATTGCGTTTGCTCTCCATGTTGTTGTCCTGAGTGATACAGGTCTGCTCGTCAGAATTTAAGTGTATTTTCTTGTCTGCCCTTGAAGGGAAGACGCTGTAAACACTTACCAGGAGGCCTGAAGGGGTCTATCACTTGAGGGAGGTATTAACAGATGGTATATGACCGTGGTGGTGAACCTTTGGCACTCCAGATGTTATGGACTACAATTCCCATCAGCCCCTGCCAGCATGGCCAATTGACCCTGCTGACAGGGGCTGTTGGGAATTGTAGTCCATAACATCTGGAGTGCCAAAGGTTCGCCACCACTGGTATAGGACTATGCTGGAAGACCTGGAGATGTGTTCAGCAATTTACCCTTTTCTCCTGTTTGTACTCTGCAGAAACGGGTGGAAGCAGAGAGAAAGAGGACACTGGCCAAATTCAAGCACCTGCGTCAGTGTCTGGATGAACTAGAGAATCTTCGGTTGGCCAGACTGGTAGAGTTGGAGAAAGAGATCACAGAGCAGAGGGATCAGCATGGGGAAAAAATTGACCGTCAGATCGATTTCCTGATAGAGATCGAAGATGATATGGCGGACTACTACTTTAAACCTAGGGAATTCCTGCAGGTGAGCCTAAGAAAGGCTGGGTTCTGAGCTGGTGGGGGATCTTTTGTTACCATATATACTCGTGTATAAGTCGACCCGCATATAAGTCGAGGCACCTAATTTTACCACAAAAAACTGGGAAAACTTATTGACTCGCATATAAGTTGAGGGTGGGAAATGCAGCAGCTACTGGTACATTTCAAAAATAAAAATAAGATATCAATAAAATTACATTAATTGAGGCATCTGTAGGTTAAATGTTTTTGAATATTTATTTCAAAGAAAAACAGTAAACTAGCTCTGTAAGTGGAAAAGAGGGTCAACAAAAACAACATGGTCTCAACAATAACTTTAAAAGTACAAAAACCTTAGCTCAACCAGCAACCAAGCTAAAACACAAGAGTTAAAATCCTTCAAAGAGCTGGATTTCCTTTTTGGTCAGGGGAGGAATGTTTATGTTAGCAGTACCAACATTTCAGAGTATCTTTAGGAGACCCTCCTGATGATACCACCCAGGTTTGGTGAAGTTTGGTTCAGGGGGTCCAAAGTTATGGACCCTCAAAATGTAGCCCCATCTACTATTAGCTCCCATTGGAAACAATGGGGGATGGGGGTACCCCTTGAACCAAACTTTACCAAACTTGGATGGTATCATCAGGAGTGTCACCTGATGATATCCTGAAATTTTGGTGCTACTAGCCTAAAAACTGCACCCCCTGGCGACCAACAAAGTAAAAACCCTAAAATATTTTTTAAACTACAGCTGACTCGTGTATAATAATAAGAGGTTGAGGGGGGGCTTCTTTTTTTTTTTTTTTTCCTTTTTTTTTTTTCCAGCACAAAAAAAATGTCCTGAAAAACTTCGGACTTATACACGAGTACTGCCAATAATGCAAAGTTTTTTCTAGGGAAATTGGCTGCAGACCACTTTAAAATACAAATGAGGGGTTCATCTGAAGGCTCCTGAATATGAATGAGGATCTTGGGAGGGCATGCATCTTCAATGGTTTCACGATCTGCCCAGTCCTGGTCCGATCCTGCCATATCTCCCAGGTGGAATGTGAGATCCTCAATCTAATGACTTTTTCCTCCCTCCCTCGGACTACTACCTCTTCCTTGCTGCTTAGTTTCATTTCCCAGGAGAGACCTGGTCTGCTTGTTCCCTCCTGCCAAGTGGTGGTGTTGATTGACGTGGAGGGGCATGAAGACTGGGGTATAACAATTAATACTTTGGCACCTAAACTTTAATTCTGACAATAAACATCTAAATCCCCTTTTCTAATACTACTTTCAGTAAGAGAAATCATCTAAATGCAAAGTCACATAATTAAACAATCCAGAGACACAACAGGTGGGTCTGGCCGAACCTGTGGTTTGCCCCCTAATTCAATATTTTAATGTATTGCTGAATGCTTTTCTGGCTGGAACCAATTGATTGTTGTGGGATTTCCGGGCTGTGTGGCCATGGTCTGGTAGTCCCATGTTGGCATAGCTGGGAAGATCCCCTCTCTGGCATTCAAGTTTGAAGGAGAGGGTCATGGGTCTGGTGAAACAATGGTTGGGCCAGCTAGCTTTCAGCCTCCTTCGTGTGTTCATTGGGAAGGCTGGCATGTTAGTGTGGATCTGTACTTTGTCTGAACGGATTAGCTAACATGTCTTACTGAGATGAGAACAGCAAGGAATTTATCTCTCGACTGCCATATGTCAACATGAAAACAATGAGCTTTTATGTAACACGGGTCTGCAACCTGCAGCTCTCCAGACAGTGGTGGGATCCAAACATTTTAGTAATGGTGGTGGGATTCAAACTGTGGCGTAGTGCCAATGGGGCTGGGTGGGGCATGACAGGGGCGTGGCCGGGCATTCCGGGGTTGGGGCATTCCTGGGCGGGGCTGTGGCAAGGATGCAGCATGCTTGCGCCAGGTCCTTGGTGATGGAAGCGAATGCAGCGCGATAGCGCAGGCTGCCATTGACCTGCGCCCGGTGCACCTCCTGCTAGACTGCTTCAAGTTCTGCATGCTACTGCTGAGAGGAGGAGCATAACTAAGGCAAAAATCACGTGGCAAAATCACCAATTAGTAACCCCCTCTCGGCACACACAAATAATTAGTAACCTACTCTCGGGAACCTGTGAGAACCTGCTGGATCCCACCTCTGTCTCCAGATGTTCATGGACTACAATCCCCATCAGCCCCTGCCGGCATGGTCAATTGGCCGTGCTGGCAGGGGCTGATGGGGATTGTAGTCCATGAGCATCTGGAGAGCCGCAGGTTGCAGACCCCTGTGTTACATGAATAAAAGTTACCAAGGCTGAATATCTTTAAATCAATTGATTCAAAACTCAGTCTTAGCCTCCTTTCAACATCATCTTTCTTTCTTTCTCTCCCCCACCCCTCATCTAGGACTTTGGACATGGCTTGCCCAGGTATGTGTCTTCCTCTTATCCTCCATTTATCCTGCACGGCAGGGGGTTGGACTTGATGGCCCTTGGGGTCTCTTCCAACTCTATGATTCTATGTGCTGATGTTGGATATGGCATTGTTAAGAGCCTTGGGATTATGCTGCAGCCAACATTACTGTTGGAGAAACAAGTTACTGCAGCCGCAAAATCTCCCACCATTTTTCCAATTTAATCTGAAAGATGGCCCTTTACCTTGCTATGAACAGTCTGGCCACCATGATAACATCAAGACCAGACTATTGTAATCACTCTTATAGAGGTCTTACTTTAAAGATTGCTGCTGCTTGACTATTATCAGGAGCTAGATGGGGCATACATATTACTTGCGTTCTGCAGTCATTCCATTGACTGCCCATCAGTTACTGGGCTCAGTTACCTGACTATCACATACAAAGGTTTTTCTGGCCTTAGAGTCTTGTGTCTGTGAGACGGCCTCTCTCCCTGGGTTCCTCCATGACATCTTTATTCATCTGAGTAGGGCTTTCAGTGGGTGCCAACCTGCAAATGGGCAAAACCCACAACTGCTCATACATGTGCTTTGAACCAGTTAACTTGAACTACTCGGACTCTGTCAGAAAACTGCAGGGGCTCTTTATATGCTTACGTGTTGACGTATGAAAGTCAGACTTTGAGTAAATGCTGTTTTGTTTTGTTTTTGCCGCCTTCATTAGTTACGAGGAGGAGCTGTTGGAAGATGCTGTGCTTGTTCCCACTGGTGTGAAAGACAAAATCCAGAAATTTTGTGACCAAAAGCTGTTCCTGGAGGAAGTCCTGGATAAATTCAATGGTAATGAAGAATTTCTGCAGAGGATTTTATAACGGGAATTATTCTGATTTCTGAACAAGAGTGGGAAAGATCATAGAGTTGGAAGAGACCACAAGGGCCATTAAGTCCAACCTGGTGTTTTTGGAGGCCCTACTGTAAGGAAGCTAATAAGAAAGGGCCGAGGCAGAGCTTTTTGGGAGGGGGAACCCAGCAGTGAGCTCTTGGTGTCTTTAGCAGACAAACCCCTGAGCAGTTCAGAGATGGGTACAAATTCTGCTTTCTTGATTCCTCACTCCATAAACTCTCTAACTGTGTGGAAAATATTTCTGTGCTCATCAAGGTTCCTCTTAGCATGCTAGTAAAAGGCTTTGGAAAATTGGAGAGAGTTGGAGGGCTGGAAATAATTCTTCTGAGTTGAACAAGGATGGGGGCAGGTTTACCTCTCACATCCTGTGCAGCCTCTACAATCCTGAGAATAAGGTTAAGCAAGCTTTCCCCTAGATAGGAAGCTGCTTCTCTATTCTTACACCCTTCCTTTGCATGTTGAGTTTTTTTCCCCCTGAGGCAAGAATTAAATGTGTGTCTCCCTGTGTCTTTAAAAGTATTTTCAGAAGGAAGGAAGGAGGCGAAAGCCCCTTTTGTGGCCTTCCTATGCAGCACTCCGATTTCCCTGTAAAAGCAAATGACTTCCTTTCATTATGCGGTGCCATTGAGCCTCCTCTCATTCCCCCCCCCCCCCCCAGCCATTATGTGTCATAGAAACTCTGCAATATCAACTGTTTGGAAACATTAAGGATTACCAAATTCACATAGCAACCCATCTGGCAAGCTCCTGAGTGGGACCTTGTGGAGATTGCAGCCCCAGTTTCTAGAAGAAGGGCCACGCTCAGAAAACATGGGATTGGTCTCTGGTGACCTCTTTGTCATCTGCCGCCTAAAGCTCAGGCTTCCAAATGGAACCATTAGTCTTGCTGCATCAAGTGGATCTTTCATCTCCTCCTTTCTCTTCTTCACCTGGGTAACAAAAATGAGAAACACACCCACTAGACAGGGGATTAAATTCTGGGTAGCATTGTGTGTGAACAAGCTCTTGGGGGAATGGGGAGGACTGTAAGTTATATGAGCACTCGGTGTGATGCAGCAGCAAAAAAGGTTAATGTGGTTTTGGTGCATATAAACAGGGGCATAACATCCAAATTACAGGATGTCATAATCCTGCTGTATACTGCATTGGTCAGGTCCCACTTGGAGTGCTGGATATGGTTCTGGAGGCCTCACTTCAAAAAGGATGTGGACAGAATGTGGTAGGTATAGAGGAGAGTGTTGAGAATGATGAGGGGTCTGAAGATCAAGCACTATGAGGAAAGGCTGAGGGACTTGGGAATGTTTAGTCTGGAAAAGAGGAACCCGAGAGAGACATGATTGCTCTTTTTAAGTATCTGAAAGGCTTTGAGGATGGCAGCAGAGGATAGGACCTGCAATAATGGGTATAAATTACAGGTGGAAAGACTGGACATTAAAACATTTTTTTTTACAGTAAGAGAAGTTCAGCAGTCGAATTGGCTGCCTAGGGAGGTGGTTAGCTCCTCTTCTCTGGCAATCTCCCAGCAGCGGTTGAATGAACACTTGTCAGGGATGCTCTAGGTTGATTCTGCGTTGAGCAGGGGAAGTTGACTAGATGGCTTGTATGGTCCCTTGCATCTCTGTGATGCTATCCTATTCTGCTGTATTCTTGAAGGAGGAAGGTGGGGTAAACAACACCTGAATGCAATCTTATTGTTTGCCTTCTTCCATGTTGTAATGACCTTGGGATTGCAAAGGCTTTGCCTAAACTGGCTTTCTACTGGCTTTGCCTAAACTGGAATGTTTGAGGGAACTGGAGCTCATAGTAGAAGGTGGTGGATTCTTATCTGGTAAACTGAATATATTTTTCTGCT
This sequence comes from Sphaerodactylus townsendi, assembly GCF_021028975.2. Lineage (NCBI taxonomy): Eukaryota > Metazoa > Chordata > Lepidosauria > Squamata > Sphaerodactylidae > Sphaerodactylus > Sphaerodactylus townsendi. Next base: position 13,154,524 of record NC_059427.1, read on the forward strand.
CTTCTACATGAAGCCTGTTGGATGACCTTGGGCTAGTCACAGTTCTCTTAGAACTCTCTAAGAGCAGCAGTGGCGTAGGAGGTTAAGAGCTTGTGTATCTAATCTGGAGGAACTGGGTTTGATTCTCAGCTCTGCCGCCTGAGCTGTGGAGGCTTATCTGGGGAATTCAGATTAGTCTGTACACCCCCACACACGCCAGCTGGGTGACCTTGGGCTAGTCACAGCTTCTCGGAGCTCTCTCAGCCCCACCTACCTCACAGGGTGTTTGTTGTGAGGGAGGAAGGGCAAGGAGATTGTAAGCCCCTTTGAGTCTCCTGCAGGAGAGAAAGGGGGGATATAAATCCAAACTACTACTTCTTTTCCTCCTCTTTCTCCTCCTCCTCCTCCTCTTTCTTCTTCTTCTTCTCCTTCTTAGCCCCACTTATTTCATTTTTTCATTTCATTTTCATTTCACTTTATATTTATACCCCGCCCTATCCCTGAAGGGCTCAGGGCGGCTAACAACATAAAAAACAGATACATTATACCAGGGGTAGGGAACCTTTAACACTCAAAGAGCCATTTGGACCCGTTTTCCACGGGAAAAGAAAACACTTGGAGCCGCAAATAATTTTTGACATTTAAAATAAAGATAACACTGTATAGATTGGGTTCTTTTACCTTTTACTCCGCTCATTCTGAGAAGCGCATGGGTGCACTCGCCCTGCTGCCTGCAGGGCGGGCAAGGATGGGGCCAGCGGCTTGGCTCATGGAGCCGCAGTGCAAGGGCAGAAGAGCCGCATGCGGCTCTCGAGCCGCAGGTTCCCTACCCCTGATTATACCAATGTAACAATGATAAATTACACAGAACGGAAATAGAACCAGATTACAGATGGCGACTTAACATTTTGAACTAAACAATTTTGGAAAACAATAACAGCAGCATTTGCAGCACGTTAATGCATACCACTAAATCCATAATATCCACAACGTTAATCATAAGTCAATACATTAGCAATAATACAGAACTACACAGCAATAATCAAAACATCAGAATAACAGTATATAACAATTAAATCAAAATATATTGATACATTTATAGCCCTATGTTTCCAATACATCAATACATTAACTGGATTCTGTTGTGGGGAGTGGAAGGGAAAGGAGTTTGTAAGCCGCTTTGAGGCTCCTTACACAAGAGAAAGTATAAATCTAAACTCCTTCCTCCTACTTCCTCCTTTCTCCTCCTCCTCTTCCATTACTAATTAAACCTTTTCCTACTGATTGCATGGACATACACTGTGAAATCCACCTTGAGCTTTAATGATAAAGGCAGATGAGGAATACAATAAATAAATTAATTTGTACTCTGTGAATGGTAAAGGGTTAGCTAAAACTTCTGAAGCAGATAACAGGCAAATCATTTTTTTTCTATCTGGTCTGTGAGGCTAATGAGAGGCCAGTTCAAGTTCTGATGTGAGGTAACTAGGAAGTAGTTATCGGGACAAAGTAACTTTGTGTGGTGTCTAGAAGAGTAGTAAAGTTAGTATCGGGGAACCATTTGGTGCCTGGATAGTAAGCTTAAGTGAGGAAGAATGGGAGGATCTGGCTTCAAAAGCTGGACTTGTTTTGAGGCTGTATTTTTGTGAAAGTAAAGATTTTAGTCAGAGAGATCTCACTGAGTATTGACTGAATCTCTGGGGATCTGATATGGCAGTGGTGGCGAACCTATGGCACGGGTCCCAGAGGTGGCACTCAGAGCCCTTTCGGTGGGCACGCGAGCACTGAGTTCGTCACGGGGGAGGGCGGAAAATCACCCCCCAGCACACACATCTAGGCTGGCCTGGACACGATCTTTTACCTGGGAGTAAGCTTGGTTGCTGGCAATGGGGCTTGCTTCTGAATAAACCCTCCTAGGGTCGTGATTCACCCATTTGAAGCGTTGCACGTTGCTTCACCAAGCTTACTCCTGAGTAATGCGCGCCTCGGAGCCAACCGTTCTTTCTAAACTAAAACCTCAGTATTTAGGTTAAATTGCCCTGTTGGCACTTTGCGATAAATAAGTGGGTTTGGGGCTGCAATTTGGGCACTCGGTCTCGAAAAGGTTCGCCATCACTGTGATATGGTATGATGGATCTGTGGTCCTGTAGGAATGCCTTTTTCCATACAGCTGTGCTCTCAACTATATTGGTACTTTTAAAAAGAAAAGAAAGAGAAGTCTCCAGTGTACTCTTCCTGCTGAAAACAGTGGGGTTTCTGTAGCAGTGTTAGCAAATCTGTCAGGGAGCCTCTGTGTGTGGATATGAGGCTCCTGGAATGCTTCCGGTCGATTTCTGCTTTCTAATACCAATCCCAGAAACCCTTTTCCCCTGTCAGATGAAATAGCTGCTCTTTTGAAAGGAGGGAGGATGAAGAGATCGAGATCGGAAGTGCTGATGGAAGAAAGCGGCTCCAGAGGTATGTGCTGTAAAGAAAATCTCTAATGTCTAATAGTATGAGGCTGTGACTCATTAGTAAAGTATCTGCTTTGTAGGCAGGCGGAAGGTCCCTAGTTCAATCTTTGGCAGAGCCAGTTTAAAAGGATTGTTGGTATTTCTCTCCGGTAAGAGATACATTTTTCATTACAGCAAAGTGCACAGAGGCAAAAACACAGCAGAGCTTACCCAAATGTAAGTGTGCTGAAACTAATATGAAGAGCAGAGGCGTGTGGGGGGACAGCCACCCTCAGCCCCGCCCCCAGGCCCTGCCCTCTCCTGGCTCTCACCTGGCAGTCCCTTCTGCCCTCCCCTTTGGGGAGAGCAGACAGAACTGCAAGGCTCCATCCTCGTCTCCTTTGCTTTTATAAGCACCGGGGCGGGTCTTGGGGGCGGGCTCCAACCCCCATGCTTATAAAAGCAAATGAGATGAGGACGGAGCCTTGCAGTTGCTTCTGCTCTCCCCAGAGGAGAAGGCAGAAGGGACCGCTGGCTGGGAGGGGGGTCAGGCCCCCCACATGACCAGGAAGTTCTGCTGCCTCATCGTCTTCGGGCGTCCTCAGCCCCTCCCAAGTCGTCACCAGATTAGTGGCGCCCGACGACAGAGGGTACCTGCAGTCCCTAGGCCAGGGGTCTGCAACCTGCGGCTCTCCAGATGTTCATGAACTACAATTCCCATCAGTGGGGTGGGGGGGGGGGGGGGTGGGGGGGGGGGGGGGTGGGGGGGGGGGGGGGTGGGGGGGGGGGGGGGTGGGGGGGGGGGGGGGTGGGGGGGGGGGGGGGTGGGGGGGGGGGGGGGTGGGGGGGGGGGGGGGTGGGGGGGGGGGGGGGTGGGGGGGGGGGGGGGTGGGGGGGGGGGGGGGTGGGGGGGGGGGGGGGTGGGGGGGGGGGGGGGTGGGGGGGGGGGGGGGTGGGGGGGGGGGGGGGTGGGGGGGGGGGGGGGTGGGGGGGGGGGGGGGTGGGGGGGGGGGGGGGTGGGGGGGGGGGGGGGTGGGGGGGGGGGGGGGTGGGGGGGGGGGGGGGTGGGGGGGGGGGGGGGTGGGGGGGGGGGGGGGTGGGGGGGGGGGGGGGTGGGGGGGGGGGGGGGTGGGGGGGGGGGGGGGTGGGGGGGGGGGGGGGTGGGGGGGGGGGGGGGTGGGGGGGGGGGGGGGTGGGGGGGGGGGGGGGTGGGGGGGGGGGGGGGTGGGGGGGGGGGGGGGTGGGGGGGGGGGGGGGTGGGGGGGGGGGGGGGTGGGGGGGGGGGGGGGTGGGGGGGGGGGGGGGTGGGGGGGGGGGGGGGTGGGGGGGGGGGGGGGTGGGGGGGGGGGGGGGTGGGGGGGGGGGGGGGTGGGGGGGGGGGGGGGTGGGGGGGGGGGGGGGTGGGGGGGGGGGGGGGTGGGGGGGGGGGGGGGTGGGGGGGGGGGGGGGTGGGGGGGGGGGGGGGTGGGGGGGGGGGGGGGTGGGGGGGGGGGGGGGTGGGGGGGGGGGGGGGTGGGGGGGGGGGGGGGTGGGGGGGGGGGGGGGTGGGGGGGGGGGGGGGTGGGGGGGGGGGGGGGTGGGGGGGGGGGGGGGTGGGGGGGGGGGGGGGTGGGGGGGGGGGGGGGTGGGGGGGGGGGGGGGTGGGGGGGGGGGGGGGTGGGGGGGGGGGGGGGTGGGGGGGGGGGGGGGTGGGGGGGGGGGGGGGTGGGGGGGGGGGGGGGTGGGGGGGGGGGGGGGTGGGGGGGGGGGGGGGTGGGGGGGGGGGGGGGTGGGGGGGGGGGGGGGTGGGGGGGGGGGGGGGTGGGGGGGGGGGGGGGTGGGGGGGGGGGGGGGTGGGGGGGGGGGGGGGTGGGGGGGGGGGGGGGTGGGGGGGGGGGGGGGTGGGGGGGGGGGGGGGTGGGGGGGGGGGGGGGTGGGGGGGGGGGGGGGTGGGGGGGGGGGGGGGTGGGGGGGGGGGGGGGTGGGGGGGGGGGGGGGTGGGGGGGGGGGGGGGTGGGGGGGGGGGGGGGTGGGGGGGGGGGGGGGTGGGGGGGGGGGGGGGTGGGGGGGGGGGGGGGTGGGGGGGGGGGGGGGTGGGGGGGGGGGGGGGTGGGGGGGGGGGGGGGTGGGGGGGGGGGGGGGTGGGGGGGGGGGGGGGTGGGGGGGGGGGGGGGTGGGGGGGGGGGGGGGTGGGGGGGGGGGGGGGTGGGGGGGGGGGGGGGTGGGGGGGGGGGGGGGTGGGGGGGGGGGGGGGTGGGGGGGGGGGGGGGTGGGGGGGGGGGGGGGTGGGGGGGGGGGGGGGTGGGGGGGGGGGGGGGTGGGGGGGGGGGGGGGTGGGGGGGGGGGGGGGTGGGGGGGGGGGGGGGTGGGGGGGGGGGGGGGTGGGGGGGGGGGGGGGTGGGGGGGGGGGGGGGTGGGGGGGGGGGGGGGTGGGGGGGGGGGGGGGTGGGGGGGGGGGGGGGTGGGGGGGGGGGGGGGTGGGGGGGGGGGGGGGTGGGGGGGGGGGGGGGTGGGGGGGGGGGGGGGTGGGGGGGGGGGGGGGTGGGGGGGGGGGGGGGTGGGGGGGGGGGGGGGTGGGGGGGGGGGGGGGTGGGGGGGGGGGGGGGTGGGGGGGGGGGGGGGTGGGGGGGGGGGGGGGTGGGGGGGGGGGGGGGTGGGGGGGGGGGGGGGTGGGGGGGGGGGGGGGTGGGGGGGGGGGGGGGTGGGGGGGGGGGGGGGTGGGGGGGGGGGGGGGTGGGGGGGGGGGGGGGTGGGGGGGGGGGGGGGTGGGGGGGGGGGGGGGTGGGGGGGGGGGGGGGTGGGGGGGGGGGGGGGTGGGGGGGGGGGGGGGTGGGGGGGGGGGGGGGTGGGGGGGGGGGGGGGTGGGGGGGGGGGGGGGTGGGGGGGGGGGGGGGTGGGGGGGGGGGGGGGTGGGGGGGGGGGGGGGTGGGGGGGGGGGGGGGTGGGGGGGGGGGGGGGTGGGGGGGGGGGGGGGTGGGGGGGGGGGGGGGTGGGGGGGGGGGGGGGTGGGGGGGGGGGGGGGTGGGGGGGGGGGGGGGTGGGGGGGGGGGGGGGTGGGGGGGGGGGGGGGTGGGGGGGGGGGGGGGTGGGGGGGGGGGGGGGTGGGGGGGGGGGGGGGTGGGGGGGGGGGGGGGTGGGGGGGGGGGGGGGTGGGGGGGGGGGGGGGTGGGGGGGGGGGGGGGTGGGGGGGGGGGGGGGTGGGGGGGGGGGGGGGTGGGGGGGGGGGGGGGTGGGGGGGGGGGGGGGTGGGGGGGGGGGGGGGTGGGGGGGGGGGGGGGTGGGGGGGGGGGGGGGTGGGGGGGGGGGGGGGTGGGGGGGGGGGGGGGTGGGGGGGGGGGGGGGTGGGGGGGGGGGGGGGTGGGGGGGGGGGGGGGTGGGGGGGGGGGGGGGTGGGGGGGGGGGGGGGTGGGGGGGGGGGGGGGTGGGGGGGGGGGGGGGTGGGGGGGGGGGGGGGTGGGGGGGGGGGGGGGTGGGGGGGGGGGGGGGTGGGGGGGGGGGGGGGTGGGGGGGGGGGGGGGTGGGGGGGGGGGGGGGTGGGGGGGGGGGGGGGTGGGGGGGGGGGGGGGTGGGGGGGGGGGGGGGTGGGGGGGGGGGGGGGTGGGGGGGGGGGGGGGTGGGGGGGGGGGGGGGTGGGGGGGGGGGGGGGTGGGGGGGGGGGGGGGTGGGGGGGGGGGGGGGTGGGGGGGGGGGGGGGTGGGGGGGGGGGGGGGTGGGGGGGGGGGGGGGTGGGGGGGGGGGGGGGTGGGGGGGGGGGGGGGTGGGGGGGGGGGGGGGTGGGGGGGGGGGGGGGTGGGGGGGGGGGGGGGTGGGGGGGGGGGGGGGTGGGGGGGGGGGGGGGTGGGGGGGGGGGGGGGTGGGGGGGGGGGGGGGTGGGGGGGGGGGGGGGTGGGGGGGGGGGGGGGTGGGGGGGGGGGGGGGTGGGGGGGGGGGGGGGTGGGGGGGGGGGGGGGTGGGGGGGGGGGGGGGTGGGGGGGGGGGGGGGTGGGGGGGGGGGGGGGTGGGGGGGGGGGGGGGTGGGGGGGGGGGGGGGTGGGGGGGGGGGGGGGTGGGGGGGGGGGGGGGTGGGGGGGGGGGGGGGTGGGGGGGGGGGGGGGTGGGGGGGGGGGGGGGTGGGGGGGGGGGGGGGTGGGGGGGGGGGGGGGTGGGGGGGGGGGGGGGTGGGGGGGGGGGGGGGTGGGGGGGGGGGGGGGTGGGGGGGGGGGGGGGTGGGGGGGGGGGGGGGTGGGGGGGGGGGGGGGTGGGGGGGGGGGGGGGTGGGGGGGGGGGGGGGTGGGGGGGGGGGGGGGTGGGGGGGGGGGGGGGTGGGGGGGGGGGGGGGTGGGGGGGGGGGGGGGTGGGGGGGGGGGGGGGTGGGGGGGGGGGGGGGTGGGGGGGGGGGGGGGTGGGGGGGGGGGGGGGTGGGGGGGGGGGGGGGTGGGGGGGGGGGGGGGTGGGGGGGGGGGGGGGTGGGGGGGGGGGGGGGTGGGGGGGGGGGGGGGTGGGGGGGGGGGGGGGTGGGGGGGGGGGGGGGTGGGGGGGGGGGGGGGTGGGGGGGGGGGGGGGTGGGGGGGGGGGGGGGTGGGGGGGGGGGGGGGTGGGGGGGGGGGGGGGTGGGGGGGGGGGGGGGTGGGGGGGGGGGGGGGTGGGGGGGGGGGGGGGTGGGGGGGGGGGGGGGTGGGGGGGGGGGGGGGTGGGGGGGGGGGGGGGTGGGGGGGGGGGGGGGTGGGGGGGGGGGGGGGTGGGGGGGGGGGGGGGTGGGGGGGGGGGGGGGTGGGGGGGGGGGGGGGTGGGGGGGGGGGGGGGTGGGGGGGGGGGGGGGTGGGGGGGGGGGGGGGTGGGGGGGGGGGGGGGTGGGGGGGGGGGGGGGTGGGGGGGGGGGGGGGTGGGGGGGGGGGGGGGTGGGGGGGGGGGGGGGTGGGGGGGGGGGGGGGTGGGGGGGGGGGGGGGTGGGGGGGGGGGGGGGTGGGGGGGGGGGGGGGTGGGGGGGGGGGGGGGTGGGGGGGGGGGGGGGTGGGGGGGGGGGGGGGTGGGGGGGGGGGGGGGTGGGGGGGGGGGGGGGTGGGGGGGGGGGGGGGTGGGGGGGGGGGGGGGTGGGGGGGGGGGGGGGTGGGGGGGGGGGGGGGTGGGGGGGGGGGGGGGTGGGGGGGGGGGGGGGTGGGGGGGGGGGGGGGTGGGGGGGGGGGGGGGTGGGGGGGGGGGGGGGTGGGGGGGGGGGGGGGTGGGGGGGGGGGGGGGTGGGGGGGGGGGGGGGTGGGGGGGGGGGGGGGTGGGGGGGGGGGGGGGTGGGGGGGGGGGGGGGTGGGGGGGGGGGGGGGTGGGGGGGGGGGGGGGTGGGGGGGGGGGGGGGTGGGGGGGGGGGGGGGTGGGGGGGGGGGGGGGTGGGGGGGGGGGGGGGTGGGGGGGGGGGGGGGTGGGGGGGGGGGGGGGTGGGGGGGGGGGGGGGTGGGGGGGGGGGGGGGTGGGGGGGGGGGGGGGTGGGGGGGGGGGGGGGTGGGGGGGGGGGGGGGTGGGGGGGGGGGGGGGTGGGGGGGGGGGGGGGTGGGGGGGGGGGGGGGTGGGGGGGGGGGGGGGTGGGGGGGGGGGGGGGTGGGGGGGGGGGGGGGTGGGGGGGGGGGGGGGTGGGGGGGGGGGGGGGTGGGGGGGGGGGGGGGTGGGGGGGGGGGGGGGTGGGGGGGGGGGGGGGTGGGGGGGGGGGGGGGTGGGGGGGGGGGGGGGTGGGGGGGGGGGGGGGTGGGGGGGGGGGGGGGTGGGGGGGGGGGGGGGTGGATCCGCGTCTCGTCTCGTTCTTACGCTGACCGCGTGGGTCGACTACACTTATACATAAAGAGTTCAATTTAGGAAGTACACTCCCACCAAAATATATATTCATGTTTATTTTGTGGTTCGCAATCAACTACTAGAAGACTCTGGGTCAAAATCTGACTCCTTAGTTGTGAACATAGATTCAACGAAACAGTGTGTATGAGAGCATGAAGCAGCTGTTGACTCAGGGGTTGTTAAGAATCCAAAATGGGGAACAGTAATCCAGAATCCTTGTTCCTTTCTTCAAAGTTGTTCTCTGGAGGGGAAGAGAAATGTGTTGGATCTGGATAATGAAGACTTGAGTTCATATGTCTGTTGACCTATAATGATCATTAGTTTGCCCTTGCCAAGGTAACATCTTTCAGCCTCGCTTACCAACTGGGCTACTGCAATGATAACATAAGAGGAAACCTAGAGGTTCTTGGGAAAAGGCAATGTAGGGATGAGCTGCTGACCCAGCAGCACCGTAGGCAGAGTGCTGGCATGCCGGCCCAACTACGGCCATCTGGTCGCACCCGCTCCCCCATCCCCCACCCCCTGGTGAGTCACAGGTCATGAACTACCTGGCTCACAACCACCGGGTGTCCCAGACAAATGGACAATGGAGCTTTCGCCCCCAGGTGTGGATTAGACCCAGACGCTGATGCTTCCTCCTGCATGTAGCAGCCTGATGAGATCATGCATCACATGATGCTCTCCCGCTCTCCTGCCTCCCGGTCCGCCCACATTTCCTCCCCTCTTGTAAACCCTAATAAAAGGAGCCAGAGGCTAGCACAAAGCAGAGTCACCATGTCCATGGGATCCCGCGCTCCTGCTCGCTGGCTCTCTCCACCAGATGAAATCCCCGCGTGTCGTCTCTTCCTTGGGGCAACGCGGGCATGACTACAAACTGGTGCCGAAACCCGGGAATCCTCGAACCTCCACCCTGCTTACCGTCGCCTGGGAAAGGGCCGCGGTACCGACGTCCGCTGGATCGGCGCATCCAGGGACCCACCTTTCTGCATCACCAACCAGCTGGATCGGCGCGATCCAGGGACCCGAACCTAGGACACTCTCACGTCCGACGGAACAACGGGTAAGTATGGGAGCTTTGCAAAAGCAGGGCTTATGACAAGCACGTTAGCTTAATTGAAAGCCCCAGGGTCTCCATAAAGAGAGGGGAGCTGGCGCGAAATTAAGTTGAGGAGATTGAAGCTCAGTGTCCATGGTGACCAGAAAGGGGTACATTGAATCTTGCGGATTGGGAAAACATCGGGCTAATAATTTTCACACAGAACCTGGCGCTACCGGATGTCACTGCTACTGACATGGAGATAATGCTATGTCGCCATCAGCCTGCAGGTTCATGGCTCCCTTGTCGTAGATCGCCCTCCTTTCTCGGTCTCTCTTCAGCTTCAGCTTCACCCCCGGAACTTTCTCTATCCACTAAATTGGATGTCTGTCCTCCTTCTGCCTCCCTTGCTGCTCCGCCTCCTTCAAATCCTCCCGCTGCCTCGGCCGCCTCCTCCCTTTCACCGCCTTCATTTTCTGAAGCCAACAAGCACTTCTCCGTCGGCTAGCCATCGTAATGGCGCTGGTTTCGAAAACCTAGCAGAGCGTGATAGCCACGATCTGCGAAGTAAAAGGAAACCCTGGACGGAAGACGATGTCGACATCCTTGCCGCAGCCCCATCCATCATACATCGATCATGAGGGGGAGGATGGCATCGTTCTCAAGAAGTTGTCGAATACCGCCTCCTAGGTTACAACATTCTCAATTGATTCCCGCAAGGCGATGCGGATCGTAGGAATCACTCAGCCCCTATGTGAGGTAGCATGTTGGCATCATGTCGCGAGGAACTACCTAACAAGCTCCTGAGGATTTGAAAACCACTTTTCGCATGCTCTTGAACCCCTGCTGTGTATGTGGGTCTGGGAAAGCGAAAGTGTCACCAGCAGCGGGCAAGTAGAGTGAGCAGCTCAAGCACTGCCACAAGCAGTTTTACGTGGCTACTAAGCTTTCGCTTAAGCCCAATGATCAGATCGCTCTGCCAGAGGGCCACTCCTTGCAATCGCTTCTGAGTGTGCCTACAAGGCATTTGGGGAAGGTCCCCAGTGCCGGACAGCCAACTCCAAAGTTTCTCTGCCATCCGTACAAAACCCTCAAGAGCATTCTAAGTGCTGAGTTCGTCACAGGGAACAGGCTCCCAGGAGGCCTCAGGAGGCAAGTCGACAATGAGCCGAGGCGCTCCAGGGCGAGCTCCTTAAGCGCCTCGGCCAAGGAAAAAAACGCCCGCCTGAGAGTGCCGCAAAGTTACCATCAGCAGGTCTAGGCAGGAACTCCCTAACTGGCCTGGCAGGCTACCAAGGCCAGGATATCGGGTCTTTCGCCTACTCAAGCTGTAGCTCTCTCTAGCCGCCTCCTCTTCCATGAGACAGCCCTCAAGCGAAGTGTTTCCAATTGCAACAAGCCAGGACATTTTCCTCGAGTGGGATTGTAGGCTACCCGGCAAGCGGGGGCCTACAACCCTGACGGAGGAGTGGTCTTTCTCCAGGCCTGGGCGAAGACCCCCAGGAAAGTCTAGGGACCAGGGTGCTCCTAATGCTCCCGGGCTGGGGAGGCCCCTGGGCCACCGGGCACCTCCCAGCCCGGAACCAAGACTCGCATTCCTCAAACCTCTTCCCCCGGAGTTTCCCTCTCATGAGATCTTCTACTGCTCCAGCTCAGTATATAATGATCCCATCCCCACGGAGACCATTGGGCTGGTTTTGCCAAAAGCTTCCGCCGCTGAGCAAGGATTGTTCATCACCCCAGGGGGTCACTCTACTCCACTCACTCAGGGAGCCATCCACATCCAGGTGTGGACAAAACATCCCGCAGAGGTGAACTGCCACCATCCATCCTTGATCCTCCTGCCTCTATGCTCTCGCTCGAGTCTAATCTAAGTTCAGCTGATCTAAATCTCGTTGCTTGCTCCTCCTCTACGTCTGTACGTCTGCCCAGGCTTCCTGCTGCCTGCTAGCTCCCTTCTGTTTCTGGAGGTCACTATGCTCTCCGTCCAGTGCTGCAGGAGTGGCGCGTGATTTCAAAATCTCTACAGAGTTCACAACCACTGAGTTTCAGCAGAAAGAAATGCTGACGGAGGGAAACGCCAACATTCTGGCACTATGCCCAGTCTGTCTCACTAACCAAGAGGACTGCCGTCTTGAACCCTCCTCAGAATGTCCCCTAGCCAATCTACAGGACAATGAGGCATGGAAAGGGGAAGATGCTCGCACAATGGCCTTAAGCCTAGAGTCCTTCATAAAGAAGAAACCCCCTTGGCCCCCTCCGGCCGTAAGGTTCAAACCAGATCTCATAGCCTCCGAGCCTGTGCAAAGCCCTAGGCTCAAAGCTCCCAGTGGCAGCAGAATCGTCAGTACCTCAGGGAGAGCAGGATCGCAGCCTGCAAAGGAACCGCCCTGCAAGATCCAGAGAGTAAGCTTCCCAACTCCAGCTAAAATAACCACACTTCCTTTCTCTTGGTTTGCTGCTGGGCCTAAGGATGTCTATGCGATTCTGAGTCAAAATTGCAACCTCCTCATTGTATTATGTGCTTATGTATGTTCTAGGTTCCTGCCCCTAAAGGGACTTTAAGGTTTTCCCCATGAGGGACTCCTTCCATTGCTTCTAAGCTCTACTCGTGGCTTAAAGTTTTCCCAATGTAAACCTCAGAGTTCTTCTGCCTTAAGAACCTTTTTTCCTTGTCTATCTGAGCTCACACTGCCGCCTTCTGATGAGCACTGCTCATATGCATAATTCAGGATTACTCGCGGTTCCACATTTTCGGCTGAAGTGCCATCTGGCTAGTCACAGTGCATAGGGGCTCTCTCAGCCCCACCTATCTTACTCAGTCTCCACTGTGAAGATCGGAAGCGAACTCCAATCAGCTAGAGTCTCCTCACAGGGGGGAAGGGTAGGGTTAACATCCAAACCTCCCCCCCTCCCTTTTCTTCTGCATACTTTTCATTCTTCTCTCAAATGGGCTGACACACCCCACTTCCAGCTCTAGAACTTGATAAAGGTGTTTTTTTTTGCAAACTCCTCTCAAGTTGCTCATGTGATTAAACCCTAGCCCAGAATTGTTTTATATTATGACATGTTTATAGTTGTGATCACCGGAATGGGCCAACCGCATCTTTAAGGAGATGTTGGCCAAACAAACAAAAAGGGGGAGTAGCCCCCCCCCCCACTCAGAGCTCAGGTCCTCCATCGTTTTTGTACTAACTCAGCCAGCGTAAACCCCCTGGGGGAAAAGCGTTGCTTGTTTTTCTCTTCCATACAGGAATCCAACTCGCCATGCCCGGCCAGCCCATGAGCATCGGATGGAAGCCAAGTCCATCCCGGGGATGGAACGGATCTCCCCACCAGCCCAGCAGCCCTATTGAGAAAGCCCAATTACCCCCAGCCTGGGCCGAGATGAGAAAGATCTCTCTGGAGCCAGCACGCCAATTCTTCCACAAAGATCGCAGCCCCCGCTGGGGCCACCCCCCTGGGGGGAATGGCAGCCTGGGCCGGCCGTGGCTCAGAGGTTGATGCCGCGTGTCGCTGCCCCTCATCTACAGTCGCCATTCTCTCTCCCTCTCTAACGCCCCCTGGCTGAAGTTTGAAGTTGCAGCCAGGAACATTCCCGATAGGTTGACCTTTGGAACTCTCCGCTGTTTTCAGCTACTTGATTGTTATCGGAACATGCCTTCTCTCGCAGCCTTGCTCGTGGGAGTCACTGAACTTGCAATACCAAGGACTATCAGCAGCTCTCCCTACGCTCTTGAGAAATCCATGGACTTTCCCACCATTGCTCCGTAGCCTTGATGGTCAAACAACAAGAGACATGCGTTGGACAATTACGCAGCCACGGACTGCCTCCTTTCCTTGCATCTGGTTTATGTATCGTCTGGTAATATTTGCTATTCCCATTTATATGATGTCGCCTTCCTACAGACACGCATGTTTTGTATATGTTGTTGCTAGCACAATGGCTTTTGCCTTGCCCCATTTATGCCCTTTGGAGCCGACCTCCAGAGGAAGTATTGAGTACTGTAACCCGACTTATTGTTGAAGTTATTGCATGCCTTGATTTTAGAAGTTATCCTATTTGCTGTTGTTGCATTCCCACCGATCTGTCTGCCGGGACTCTCTGCTGCCGCCTTGCCATCGTCCCGCCCCTAGGTTGGGCTCACCGAGGAGCCTGCATGTGAAAGGCTCCTCGGGCTCTTCATCAATCCTTCGGTTTTCCGAGCGCCACGCGGTTGCTCTAGCCGAGGCGGGGTATGTTTCTCTCACGACTTCCCTCATGGGAGTCCCCGGACTTGTTTCCTGTAACACTAAGAATATTGGCCGTCTGGCCGGCGCCCTTGCGAGATCCATCAACTCTACATCAACTGCCCTGGATGCTCCGGCCTCCGGGCAGCAAGAGCTTCGCCAAGCGACCCTAGATAGCCATGCCGCTATTAATTGTTTATTGTTGTTAGTTCATATGAAAGTGCGTGAGTTACAAGATGCTGTGCCTCTATTCAACTCTGCATTGGTTTGATTGTATGCCTTATTGCCGGAACCTTTTCTATGTAATGTGTTTCCAGCCCTGCTTATAATGTACGTAAGAAACCCTTTGACTTCCCCTTACGTCGCAACCAAGTTCTCATGTTGCACAAGCAGCTCGACCAGATTGGGCAAGTAGCGAGGGAAGTAAGCGTCCCCTTAAATTGTCCCACCCAATTCAGCTTCCTTCCTAAAACGTACAAAAGGAGGAGATGTAGGGATGAGCCGCTGACCCAGCAGCACCGTAGGCAGAGCGCTGGCATGCCGGCCCAACTACGGCCTTCTGGTCGCACCCGCTCCCCCATCCCCCACCCCCTGGTGAGTCACAGGTCATGAACTACCTGGCTCACAACCACCGGGTGTCCCAGACAAATGGACAATGGAGCTTTCGCCCCCAGGTGTGGATTAGACCCAGACGCTGATGCTTCCTCCTGCACGTAGCAGCCTGATGAGATCATGCATCACATGATGATCTCCCGCTCTCCCGCTCTCCTGCCTCCCGGTCCGCCCACATTTCCCCCCCTCTTGTAAACCCTAATAAAAGGAGCCAGAGGCTAGCACAAGGCAGAGTCGCCATGTCCACGGGATCCCGCGCTCCTGCTCGCTGGCTCTCTCCACCAGATGAAATCCCCACGTGTCGTCTCTTCCTTGGGGCAACGCGGGCATGACTACACCTTTAAATAACACAGTTCCTTGGGCTGGTAAGCTCCACTTGCCTGGTCTTCCTCTGGCCTCCTGCTCTCAGTCTGCCTGTGTGATTTCCTACCTGTGCCTTGACTTTGCACTGCCTTGACCAAAAGCCTTTGCCTGCCCTCACTCAGGACTGTTTTGGACCATGCTTTTGCCTGCCACCTGCCCTGACTTTGGCCTGCCTTGCCTACACCTTAAGAACATAAGAGAGAACATAAGAACATAAGAACAAGCCAGCTGGATCAGACCAGAGTCCATCTAGTCCAGCTCTCTGCTACTCGCAGTGGCCCACCACTGGGAGCTCACATGCAGGATGTGAAAGCAATGGCCTTCTGCGGCTGTTGCTCCCGAGCACCTGGACTGTTAAGGCATTTGCAATCTCAGATCAAGGAGGATCAAGATTGGTAGCCATAAATCGACTTCTCCTCCATAAATCTGTCCAAGCCCCTTTTAAAGCTATCCAGGTTAGTGGCCATCACCACCTCCTGTGGCAGCATATTCCAAACACCAATCACACGTTGCGTGAAGAAGTGTTTCCTTTTATTAGTCCTAATTCTTCCCCCCAGCATTTTCAATGTATGCCCCCTGGTTCTAGTATTGTGAGAAAGAGAGAAAAATTTCTCTGTCAACATTTTCTACCCCATGCATAATTGTATAGACTTCAATCATATCCCCCCTCAGACATCTTCTCTCCAAACTAAAGAGTCCCAAACGCCTCTCCTCATAAGGAAGGTGCTCTAGTCCCTCAATCATCCTTGTTGCCCTTCTCTGCACTTTTTCTATCTCTTCAATATCCTTTTTGAGATGTGGCTTTTACCTCATTTGAACTGAACACAGTACTCCAAGTGCGGTCGCACCACTGCTTTATATAAGGGCATGACAATCTTTGCAGTTTTATTCTCAACTCCTTTCCTAATTATCCCCAGCATAGAGTTTGCCTTTTCCCAGCTGCCATGCATTGAGTTGACATTCCCATGGAACTATCAACTAAGACGCCCAAATCCCTTTCCTGGTCTGTGACTGATAGCACTGACCCCTGAAGCGTGTATGTGAAGTTTGGATTTTTTGCCCCTATGTGCATCACTTTACATTTTGCTACATTGTACTGCAACCTTGGTTGCTGCCCGCCTAGACACTGGTCTGTCTGACCACTCCCCAGTCAGTACCTGCCGGGAGCACACCTGGGATCTTTGGGACAGGAAGTGCCACAAAGGAAAAAGACTCCAGATGAGCAGCACCCTGCCCCCTGTTAGGTCTCTGACCCTTAAGCCAATGAATGGACTCTGAAGGTTTGATCATTTATTGAGAAGGCATCAAAGCACCACACTGATAAAGCCATTGCTGACCAAGCTGGCATTCACGGTCCCCTTTATCCCCGAGAGGGCCCCCCTCTTGTTCCCCAAGAATTTGTGAAATAACGCCTTTGGAGCTAAGGCAGCCCAAGATCGCCAGCAGATAGCAAGAGAAAGCCAACTGGCTTCCTGCCCCATGAGATAACGAAAGCAATGTTGTTCCCATGGGACAAGAGGGTCAGGAGAAAATGCTACTGGAACACAGCCATACAACCCAGAAACCCCACAACATCCCATAACCATATTTCTTGATTTCTTCCCTTCCAATATTTTTTCCCACCACCATGCCTCCCGTATCCCTCATTTACTACGACCCCTGACTGGCCTGCTTGCAGATTTACACAATAATCTCAAAGGAAGCTGCTCAGGCCACCTGAGTTAAACAACCCTAAAATGTGATTTAAAGATAAAATCTCAGCAATACTGCACTAAGTCAGAGTACCTGATAAAACCCCTTTGTTTAGTAACACAACAGCTCTTTTCTACTCTCTGTGTCGTCTTTTTACATTCATCCAGAAACTCAAACTTTTATCTCCACAAAGATGATTATGAGACATCTGAGCACCCAAATCACATGGGTCCCTTAAAAGGATGCTAGCAAAAAACAACAAAAACATGAAGCAGTCCTTAACATTTTTGGTACTGGAGGTTTACAGCATAATTTATACCAGTCTCTCCTCTGATTTCAATGTGCTAGGAGTAGAGTAACCCTGCAAAGATTTATACTATTCGTTTACTTAATATACCCAAGAGTCCATGGAAGCCAACCTGGGAAGAGTTCGGTATGTTTTTTCAACTCCGTTTCTCCATCGACTCAAGCATGATATTCCCAAAGGGACCAATGGACCTCCAAACTTCAGCCGTGGGCTACTCCCACAAGCAGCCTCACAAATAGGGAAAGGAGAAGGCAAAAAGCTCCCTCAATTTGGAAGTAGCTCATCTCCAGTTGATCAGACAAAAAGGATCTGATGAACAGGAATTCCCCAACTCTACTCAATTGTTATCAATCCTCAAGTTGCCACTGAATTGCAGATTTTGTTGTTTGCCCACATTGAAGACTACTTGATTTGTCATGTGTTGTCTTACAGCAACTGAGGCAGCATGTCGTTTCAGCGAGTGAGAGAAGCAGGGAGCAACTCTGCTGTCCCATCCCTCTCCAAGCCCTTTTATTGACAGTTTACAAGTGGAAAAACAAACAGGGCAGGCAGCCACAATGGACAGGGCAAAGAGCATGGGTTAGAGCAGAGGATTTGGTATTTGCACGTACACATTGGAGCCAGGAGGTCTTGCAACCTCAGCAGTTTCTCCGAATCCACACTTTGGAAGGAGAGGTCAGTCGGGGGAATGTGAGAGACCCTTTTCCGGTGGTGTGCCATCGTACTCGAGCGTTTCCCAGGCACTCAGGCCCTCCAACAGTCATGGCAGAACCTTTTGTAGGCAGAAGTGTCTTCATAGCAAAAGACAGGAGGGAATTGGGGGAGGGTGTACCTATAGAAGGGAGTTGGCATTGGAGGACAGAAGAGCTTGGCTTGTTTTAGGTTCATATTCTCAGGGAGCAGCCATGTGGGTCTGCAGTAAAACAGTCAGATGAAGGGATCTGACAAAGCGAGTGTTGACTCTCGAAAGCTTTTACTGCAACAATCTACTGGACTGGAATCTCTCCAGTAACAAAATGTATCACCACTAAGGCAACTAAATACAGTAGCTTATATATCCTTTACTTCAGGTGCAAACATCCAAAATATAATAGAGACCCTTTCTTAAGGTCTATAGTCCATGCATATTACTTTTTATATTCATAAATTAGAAACTTTATTTCCATGTGGATAAAATGCTGGGATGGATTTTTAATCATATAATAAGTTTTAACAGAATTGGAGTCATATAGATATCTGATCTCTTCAGCTGTTGATAGTTACTGTAAGTACAATGAGAACCAGCTGTTAAAATTAGAGATGTTTTCAAGCTAGTTCAAAGACATGCAAATTGAGAGATTTCTGGTCCAAGGGTAATGCTGTCTGATGATTAAAAAGCAATGGGACCCAAGATGATTATTGGATTCAATTGGTTGTGGTGGGTTTTCCGGGCTGTGTGGCCGCGGTCTGGTGGATCTTGTTCCTAACGTTTCGCCAGCCACAGATGCAGGTGAAACATGAAACATGAAACACTCCTGTACTAGGGGTACAGGAGTCATATTGTTTTGCAAACACAATGTTTTACTAAATAGTTAAACTTAGAAGGATGACTTTGAAAGCAAAATAGAAAACCTTCTGATTGCTTACTTGAAACATGATTGTCTTCTGAAGAAGCTGCAAAGAGAAACGAAGTTCTTCAAACCATGGGACTTTGTTAAGATGGAGCGCTTTAGGACTGTGTTTACAAATATTTCATTGAGTAATCTGTGACATGTATGGACTATGACCCTTAAGTGAGGGTCTTTCTATTATACTTTGGATGAAGCAAAGCATGTATAAGTATGAATTTTAGTTAATACTAATATATATGTTTACTTTACTTAGAAGTGATACTTTTTGTATTGGGAGCTGTTCTCGGGAAACACTCCCCTAATTTGTATAGTACTGGACTGGAATCTAGCTGTTCTAAATATTCAGTAGAATAAACTGAGAACGAGGGGATATGGTAATAGGCTAATACCACTTCCCTCAGCAGAGGAAAGATCCTTTTACATTTTTTTCTTTTTAAAAATAATTGTTTTCCTTGCAGATAGATCACAGGAGGAAGTAGGCTGAAATATTTTGCGAGTCTTCTCCATGTGTGTTTTTGTTTTGTTGGTTTGTTCAGCTCACAACCGCGTCTCCAGCCCCAGGATTGGTGCGTGAGTAGCCAATCAGACGGTTGCCCTTGTAAGCCGTTTCCCGGGGAAGACTCCATTCTTGCACCGGCTTCGCCTTTGATGATGCGCTGCAGGTAAAGCCCCCTCCCCCCTCCAGCACTGGCAGAGAGTTGTGCTTGTTTCTTTCCTGGCGCGGTTGTTTGTGGGGCGGGCTGAGTGGTTGCAGTTAAGAGACTGATTATCTCCTTTGGGGAATATCCGATTTGAGCCCATCGCCCAGGAGCTGCACCGCAAGGGGGACAAGAGTCTTTCCTCTGGGGCCCGTTCAGTTAGCAGCGCCAACCTTTGCAGACTTGCTCCGGTCTAAGCCTCACGAAAGCAAAGTGCAGGCTGCAGAAACGCTGCATGGGATTGCACGGTGAGTCTCTAGGATGGCAGATTGATGGGTTTCTGCGTGTCTCTATTCCTCTTGGCCTCTGAAGGGCCCTTTGAGAGGGACGTTACATAAACTTCTTTGTGTTTAGATTCGGATGGCGCCCATTTTTTTTTTTGCTTCTTCTTCCCAGAATGCCGAGGGTGCAGTTTTTAAAGGGTCTGCATTTGTTTTTCACGGGGGGACGAGCAGAGACAAATGCATTTAAGACGGTGGCTTGGAAGATCTCCTAACGATTTTTTAAAATCCCAAACCCGATCAATCCTTTTTGGAAGACTTGCAAGCTTGCATAGATTTGGTGGTGCTGGAGTCAAATCTTGCACTTTTTGGTCATTGTGTACATTGGGGGTTGTGGTTCGTTTTAGCCATAAAGGGTGACAGGAGTGACTCCCGCAGCAGGTGAATTTCACCTTCCCAGAAATCACCCTTATGAGAGAGTGGGTCTCTGATCAGATGCGGGCTTGCCTGATTTTTACCAATAGATAATCCTTTGCCATGACTGTCATTTAAGCATCTCCAAACTGCGGGCTTACTGGAGAAACAGGTGGTGGTGAACAGGTTCAAAGTTTTATTGCCTCCTGATGTTCTTTCACCCCAGCACCAGTATCCAGAGAGTTTCTGCCTCTGAGCATGGACATTCTATTTAGTGATCAGGGCTTAAGGTTACCAGAACTGAACAGAGTATGCTCAGTCAGTTTTATTACGGCCATTAGGCCAGCAAAAAAGAAAAGAGAAGAACAAGAAAAAGGAAGAACAATAAACAAAAGAAAAAAATCGAATTTGTACAGAAATCCACGATACAGAATCCACACAAAGAATATCATCAGCTTGTAGCATTACCACGGTCACCCTCATGTGGTCCGGCTCTTGGTCCCAACATGGCTCTTCTCTTACTATATGCCAGCATACAAAACTTAGCTACCTGCTGAGATATAAGAGAAACTCGGTCTTCCAGCAAAATTCTCACCAGAACTGAATCGGAATTAACTCTAGTTAAATTTCTGTACTGGATAAACAATGGATGAATTAAAGCCTCCCTTTCCCCTTTATGGAGTTCACGATGCAATAAAATATGTAATACAGAGTCCACTTCCCCTGAGTTGCAAACACATAGTCTCCTATGTCGTGGGATTTTTTGAAATCTGCCCATTAGATTGGCTGATGGAAAAGCATCAAAACGGGCCCTGGAAAAGGCCCAGCGGCATTTCGTAGATGTTATATTGGACAGGTAAGGGGCAGCCGAGATACCTGTCCAAGATTTTAATGGTTTATATAACACCGGTAACAAGGGGAAATCTGTTTGCATTTCAATGTCATTGAGCCGTTGATAGACCAAGGCTGTTGCTCTGCAATGATCCAGTTCCAATAGTTGTACAGGATCCAAGCCACACTGTGTAAGTTTAAGTGTTATTTTTTCTAGCCAGCTTGGATATGGTGTTGCTGCCAGTAGCAAAGGCAATAAGCCCATGGGGTGGGAAAGGACTTTAAGCCAGTATTTGATAGTAAGCCTCCAAAAGGTTGTCTCGACTTTAACCAACCCTGCTTCTTGTCTTAGAACTACATTAGCTGTACATTTAGGAGTGTTAAAAAGAGCTCTAAGGAATGTGGATAGGACTCTCTCTAATAGAGTGAAATCCAAAATTATTGCCAATGGGGCTCCATAGGTGAGTTGTGCCAGGGATTTAGCTTCAAATAATCTAATTGCCGCTGGAATAAATCCACCCCCTTGTGATCGGAACAGAGTATGCTAAATGACCTCACCATAGACCAGGAGTGTCAAACTCACGGCCCTCCAGATGTTCATGAACTACAATTCCCATCAGTCCCTCCCAACATGAGCATTGGCTATACTGGCAAGGGCTGATGGGAATTGTAGTTCATGAACATCTGGAGGGCCGTGAGTTTGACACCTGTGCTGTAGACCGATTTGGGTGTGTGTGCTGTCAAGTCACAACTGATTCATGGCAACCTTGTGGAGGTTTTCAAGGCAAGAGACATGTGGAGGTGGTTTGCCATTGCCTGCCTCTGTGTCATGACTCTGGTGATCCTTGGAGGTTGCCCATCCAAATACTAAGCAGGGCTGACTTTGCCTTGATTATCAGATCTGGTTATAGATCTGGGCCATGCCACCTTCGCATATACAGTGTAACCTCGGTTTTCATTGCCTTTGGTTTTCATTGCCTTCGGTTTTCATCGATTTTTTCAGTGAAAAATTTGTCTCAGTTTTCATCAATTTGCCTCGGTTTTCATTGATTTGCAGTAAGGTGCAGGGGTTTGTGGAGAAAAATCACCCGGACAAAGCTGTTGCAGGCCATGTCTGCAACTTGTTTAATGACAATGTCTTGCCCCATTTCAGACAAATCTTAAAGAGGCGTCAGAAACAGACCTCTTTGGACAGCTTTCTGGTGCGACATTGGTCCACTGGCTCTGAAGCTGGTCCTAGTGTTTGTGTTTTCAGCATTAAGCACTATATTCACCAAAAAATGTATTTTTGGTATGATTTTTTGGAATGCCTAGAATGGATTAATTGGATTTACATTGATTCCTATGGAAAAGTTTGCCTCCGTTTTCATCAGTTTCGATTTTCATCTATCCTTTTCAGACGGACTACCAACAAAAACCGTGGTTCCACTGTAGTTAGCATTAAGAGGTCCGGCTCTGTATTGTTACTAGACATGGAAAAGATACATTCTAGATGGGATTGTTCTGTATGAAACAGGACAAATCACTACTTTATGCAATCTGCCTGAGTAGGTTGTTAAAGAATAGTGTGAGTTCACTTCTTTTGTGCTTGAAAGCTGAAGCCCAGCACTGTTGCACACATCATCTGGATAATGTTGAACAATGAGGATAAAAAAAATTACACACAATGTGGGTCACAGACTAAAGGGAAGATGTCCCCCAGGTCTGCATGAAAAGAGTTACAAGGAAGTTGAGGAGGACTGAACAAATGTTAACAGCAATCCTACACAACCAAGCATCAGCGGGTAAGGGTGGGTGGGGTGGATCAACACTATTGCTGTGGGAGTGAGTGCAAAGACAGTGAGATGAGGTAGGAGGAAAAGGAGATGATGATGCATAGAAAAGGTGGCTGTGATGGGAGCAAGGGGAATAGTGGGGTGACATGATTCCTCTCACGTCCAGGTTCCCTGCTAGCCCCCCACTTACTCTCAGCAACAGATTAGGTGTCTTGAGTACGGAAAATGATCACTATCTTCATATCTACCTTATTTAAAATCCAAAATCCATCAAAATATACTGTCTTTCTTGTTTTTCATGGACATGCTGTATAAGTCTCCAGCATAATTGGTATTCAAAAGATGAAGAGCCATTGTGGCATAGTGGTTAAGAGTAGTGGAGAACCAGGTTTGATTCCCTGCTACTCCACTTGAACGGCGGAGCCTTATTTGGTGAACCATATTTGCTTCCCCTTTCCTGCATTCCTGCTTGGTGACTTTAGGCTAGTCACAATTCTTTGAAGCTCTCTCAGCTCCACCTATCTCACAAGGTGTCTGTTGTGGGGAGAGGATGGGAAAGGATTTTGTAAGCCCCTTTGAGTCGTCTTACAGGAGAGAAGTTCTCCTCTTCTTCTTCTACTACTAATAATGGGCCTTATGTCAATTGTAAAAACCCTGAAGAAAATAGACAATCTGCACCTTTTTGTTTGGCCTAGTGTGAAAAAGAAATCAAGACATCCCATGGAAATGAAAATGGGATGGAAACATGTAAAGTGTAGGTGGTGGGATTCTGTGGGTACATAGTTGGTCCAGGTGCTGAAAAGCAGCAAATGGAAGTACAGAAAATCTAATGTACTTGAATCCTGGCCTTCTCCTGTTGTCTTTTAATATTATGTTTTTACCCAGACCTTAATCCAAGGAGCTCACAGCACATGGCTTTCTCCTCTTCTACATTGTCTTCAGAGTTTCCATGTGATGTAGTCTTAAAGTGAAAAGGTGAGTGGGCTCAGGTCGCGCAGTTAACGTCATAGTTGAGTATGGATTTGATTTGTGCTCTGGTTCGATTCATTTCAGCAGAGGGAGTTTGGGCAGGTGCAGGCTTCTTGTGCTGAGTGTGCTGAAACACTGATGTGTAGCTCTTTAAAGCCTCAGTTGCAGTAGGACTTTGTGTGAACTAGTCTCTTTTGTGGATATATTTTGGTGCTGGTTGTATCAATTCCTACCCTGCGACATCCTGTTGCTTGGGATTGGGAAAGGGAGTTAAAATTGGAAAATGTGATTGTCAGTGGGAAATTGTCCCACTTCTTTTGTCTTGCTCACAGCTAAAGATACTCCTCAGATGCTGAAGATCGTCTCGTTTTTCCAAATGAGAGGAAGCTGCAATTCTTCATAAGAATCAGATCATGGAGGAGAAAAAGGAATGGAGTGGATTCCTTTTTCAGAGGAGACTTTCCTCTGGCAGTGCAAGATGTCAAAACAAGGTATGCAGTTAACTTCACTCCATTTTCTCACATGAGGCATTGCTAGAAAATAAGATAAACATTTCTGTACCTTGGCCTACCTGTTGTGTAATTTTCTTCCAGGGCTTTGTATCATTTGAAGAGGTGGCTGTGTATTTCACAGAGGATGAGTGGGCTTTGCTGGATCCTGGACAAAGAGCCCTTTACAGAAAAGTGATGCTGGAGAATTATAGGAACGTGGCCTCCCTGGGTAAGCAAGTCATTGGCGGGTCGACGGATGGGCCATCTGGGATTGTTTTTAAGTGTTTAGAGAATTGTCTGAAAGCGATTGCTATTTGCTCTTTATCCTTCTTCCCCTAAATTTCAACTCTGTGTTCCCTAGAGAACGAATGATCGTTATGCTAGTCAGTCCCATGATGTAACCAGAGGGTTTGTATTGCTTATGTTTTCAAAAAAGGGTCTTGGATCTGCAAACCTGACTTAATTTCCTGGTTGGAGGAAGTGGGTGAGATGTCTGTCCAAGCCTCTGAGGAAGCAAAGAACTCAACAGGTACTCCTTAGATGTATGGAGCAACTCTTCTGTGCCTGCAGATTATGGTTCTGCTTTGACAAAAGCTAGAATATGTTAATTGTTCTGCCACTGGAGTATCATAGCAGTCATCTCTGTTGATTCATTCCTCATACCTGGGCCTAAAGCCTGTTTCCCTCAATGCAGGTTGCCATGTAGGCTTAATCTTATTTAAGTCACAGTTTGAAGCATTAAGAACTCTAACCAACTGAAAGTTTAACAAACAACCAAACACCATTCATATTGAACTGTGAAAATTATTCCATACTTCTATATAGAATTGCTTTTTTATTAATAATATCCTTTCCTATTCTGTTTCCCTGAAGTGTTCTACCATTTACTTGTTAACAGTTCAAGAAGCTTTGCCAAATTTATCTGAGGTAAAAACAGAGTGTGTATAAAGGGAGATGGGGATCACCTCAGTCACTTAAACTTGCTCAATTAAATGTTTGTTTTAACAAGGGACAGGGTGGGACAGTGGAAGAAAGCCCCCAGAAGCTATACACATTTATCAACATCAAAGAAATGAAGATATTAGAAGGGTTAGGGAACTTTCTTTTCCTTTGATCCCCTGTCTTCACAGATGCACATTGTCCTGAGCTTGTCAGAGGAATGAATTTTTTAAATAACAAAGTATTATAGACACTGTTTTGCTGTGTACACGACCCTTAAAAATGCTTTTTCATTAGTAAAAACTACAATTTGCAGTTGAAACATCAGGAGAAAATGCTACTAGAATACATACAAACAGCCCTAAAACCACACAACATCCCAAAAACTACAATCTTGTACAAACTGTGGTTCTTCTGATGTACACTATTCAGAATATTTTCTTTCTTCCTCCAATATAAATTGTTCCACATATTTAATTGTAGTAGATAAATAGAAGATAAAACATCCTCTTCTTGAGAGTAGAAAAAGCTTTCAGTTCAACACTGGCTCAAGTCCCAAAGACTAGCCTGTTTGTATGCTAACATTGTGGTACTTGAGGAAGAAGATAATTTTTTTAATATCCCACTTTTCTGTACCTTAAGGTGTCTCAAAGCAGCTTGAAATCACCTTCCCTTCTCCTCACCCCACAACAGGCATCTTGTGGGCTGAGAGAGTTCTGGGAGAACTGTGACTAGGTCAAGATCATCCTGCAGGCTTCATATGAAGGAGCAGGGATCAAAACTGATTCTCCAGATTGTTTGCTGCTCTTAACCACTACTCCACATTGACTCGTAGAGCCACAGATTTACCTACATGTATTGTAGAGCAGTGGTTTTCATTCTTTGTTTGACCCAAGTTCCACCTTTAGTTTCTTGGTAGTGGGATATGGCCTGTTGAGTTGCGCGGAAGGGTTCATCTAAAAGATGAACTAGCTAACTAAATAGTAAGTAAATAAATAGCAAAAGTATTCCTGTGAGAGGAAGAAGAGCAAAAATTATGACCTTGCTGATCGGTGAGTTGGATTTTGAACTGCTGGCAGATCATTGGAGGACTGGTTGGTGTTGTGGAGAGTTGCCAAATTGAGGAAAGAAAAAAACGGGAAACTTTGTAGGGTAGGGGTTTCTGAATGTGTCTGAGCCAAAGGCCGTTTCCGCACGGCCCAAAAACGACGGCCTGGGGGCGGTAAAAACGCCGCCCCCAGGCCGCCATTCGCACAGGCACCGCTGCTGCAACGCAGCAGCGGCGACCTGACTGTGCTTCCTTCCCCCCAGGGCGGCGTCAGGCCGCCCTAAACAACAACCCTTTAAAGGGTTGTTGTTGGGGGGGGAAGCGTCTTCCCAGCGGCGCGGTGCGAACCGCGCCGCCGGGAAGACGCTGTCTCCCTTCTCCAGCCCACTCACGATGTCTCCGTCATCGCCTGCTGGCCGTGGAAGCCCCGCCCACACTGTCCTCCGACCTCCACGGCCAGCAGGCGACGACGGTGACATCGTGAGTGGGGCGGAGAAGGGGGAAGAGGCGGCTCCGTGCGGAGCCGCCTCTCCTGCGGGGGCCTCTGCTTGGCCTGCTCGCACGCTTGCGTGCGAACAGGCTTGCGCCCCCACGCCGGCAGAACTCTTGGCGGCGTGGGGGCGCATGGCGGCTGTGCGGAAACGGCCTAAGAAACAACTTCTCATCACTGAATGGTCTCCAGCTGCAAAGGGACAGGAGGCTTGATTGCTCTCTAAACATTGTAGCAGCAGGTCCTTCCAAAAAATCAGCAATTCCATCACATACCTGTTCGTTTCGATCCCTGGATCACAGCAATAAGCAAGGGGGAAAATTCCTTCTCATTGCACAGATGCACTGGTCCTACATGCTGGATTTGTGTATCCTTAGAAAAAGGCTACTGAGGCATCTTTTCTCACTTTCACCTGAAGGCAGGGAAAGGTGACCATATGGAAAAAGTGGCAGGATTGGGAAGCCACTTGAGTGTGGCAATGGAGGACAACAGCCATTTGGAAGGGCTACTGAAATGAATATTTTCCTACAAATGCATTTCTGTGTAGTAAAAAGTGTCAATTTCGGATGTAGATAGATGTCCTTTTTCTTATCACTTGGAATGTGTAAAGAAATAAAACAGTATGTTTTGCCACCTGACTGCTTTTCTTGGAAATGAAAGGAAATCCTTTCTCTCAGCTCTGTTTTCCTTTAGAAGTGTTTTGGTTAAAAAGAAAGTTCTCGCATAATCTTTTGGGCCAATTAGATTAAGCATTGTGCCCTAATGACTGTTTCTGCTACGTGATGTTTATTCCCAGGATCTTATTGGGTTTTTCTTTGTATTTCAGCAGGAGATGAGAGGAAACCAAGGGCCAACTGTGTGGAAAGATGCAGGGATGTGAAGGAGAAAAAGGTGTCTCTGAATAAGGGAAGACTAAAGAGAAGTAAGAGAAGAGGAAACCAGAAGCAGCTGACAAAATCATTTGCCTTTCATGGAAGAAATCACCATGAAATCCCTGTTACAGAAAACTTGCAGAAGGGGGGGAAAAGGAACAAAACCCCTCGGAGTAAGAAAGCATCAGGCAAAAAATCCAGTCGTGAGAGACATCCAAAGCTGTTGACTGAGGAGAAACCATATAAATGCTTGGAGTGTGCAATGTGCTTTAGATGGAGAGCAAGCCTTACTCGGCATGAGAGGGTGCACACGGAGGAAAAGCCATATAAATGCTCAGTGTGTATGAAGAGCTTTAGAGAGAAAAGAAGCCTTACTCGGCATCAGAGCATGCACACGGGGGAGAAGCCATGTGAATGCTCGGTGTGTGGGAAGAACTTTTATCACATAATGGACCTCACTCAGCATCAGAGGGTGCACACAGGAGAGAAACCATATAAATGCCTGGAGTGCAGAAGGAGCTTCAGTCGGAGGGATAATTTAATTTCACACCAAAGGATTCACACTGGAGAGAAACCATACAAATGCTTGGAGTGTGGAAAGAGTCTTAGCTGCAGCAAAAGACTTACTGTTCACCAGAGAATTCACACAGGGGAGAAACCATATAAATGTTTGGAGTGTGGGAAGAATTTTGGTTGCTTCAGATACCTAACTGTTCACCAAATGACTCACACAGGAGAGAAACCATATAAATGCTTGGAATGTGGGAAGACGTTTACTCAGAGCGTAGGCCTTACCTATCACCATAGACTGCACACAGGGGAGAAACCATATAAATGTCTGGAGTGTGGAAAGTCGTTTAGTCGAATAGACAAGTTGAATTGTCATCGAAGAATACATGCAGGGGAGAAATTGTACAAATGCTTATTGTGCGAAAAGAGTTTCACTAGCAAAAGAAACCTGAGTGGTCACCAATGGGTACACACAGGGGAGAAACTGTATAAGTGCATGGAGTGTGAGAAGAGTTTCTCTCACAAAGGAAGTCTCAAGTTTCACGAAAGGTTGCACACAGGAGAGAAACCATATCAATGTTTTGAGTGTGGAAAGAACTTTAGTTGTCACAACAGTCTTACTGTTCACCAAAAACTCCACACAGAAAACAAAAAATGTAAATGAAGATTATTTCAGTGACAGAGTAGTCATTGCTTTCATCTTTTCTTACATCAGAAAGTCCATCTGAATGATACTAGTCTGTAATGTATGCACACACACTAATGGGAGTGTTGGACAAGGTTCAAGTAGACCCAGGTTCAAATCAGTCTGGCATGGAAACTAGTTTTCTGGATATTCAATAAGACACACACTGTCAGTCTCATGCCACAGGGTTGCTGTGAGAATAAAATGGGAGGGGAGAATTGTTTTGTGCTGCTGTGGGACTTCACTGGATCACTACCTTGAGTCCCTTTGAGAAGACTTACTGTAAATAAATTTAAAAGTAAAATCAGCAAATTGTTGTAAGCAGGGCTTGTTCAATAAGCCAGGGCTGATTTTAGTAAGTTTCTTGAGTAAGCCTGTCACTGCCTGTTTCAGAAGTATGAGCAAAGTGAATCTGTGTCTGAGTACCTGCTCTACTTGTCAAAGTGTGAACGTTTCTTTTTTGCTTTTCATAAATTCTTTGATTAAAGCTTGCTACTGATTTGACACTTGGTTTCCTTTCTTCATAGTTTGGACAGCCAGGGTAAATATTGCATCTTACGAAGTTATATCCCCAGTTTGTTACGTATTTTTTTTAAAATGCCTAAGTACTGAAAATTGGCTTGCAGCATCCAAGGAAGATGCTTTAATTGACAAACACTTCATCTGGCATAAATGTTTGTTAGTCTTTTAGGTGCTACTAGACTTCTGCTTGTTTTTACTTCAGCAGACTTAACAAAGAAAAGGTTGAAACGATCAGGATCAGGCCCAGGGACGTAGGTATAGATTTTTATGGGGGAGGGTTCGGGGGTGGGGTCGCACCCACTCCTAGGGCATGGCCACGCCTCCCCAAGCCCCGCCTCCAGCCTAGCGCTTATAAAAGCAGCTCTCCAAGGCTGGGGATGGCAGACTGCCCTCCCCTCCCCTGCCCCCCACCAACTGGGCTCCCAGCCGGCAGCCGGCAGTTCCTTCCCGCCCTCCCCTCTGGGCAGAGGCATAGAGGGAAAATGGAGCCCGGTGCAAAATCTGAGTTTTGTGTCCTCCCCCCCCCCTTCCCCCGGCTGCCACTGTGAAGCTGGAATCCACCCCCAAACAGCATCACTTTCAATGGTGTTTAAACTAGAGAGCCCAAATTCTCCTTTTAAATCCACCTTAAAGGGAGAATCTGGGGTCCCTAGTTAAACAACATTGAAAGTGATGCTGTTTTGGGGTGGATTATCCGCCACCCTGAAACAGCATCACTTTCAATGTGGCATAGTGGTTAAGAGCAGGTGCATTCTAATCTGGAGGAACCGGGTTTGATTCCCTGCTCTGCCACTTGAGCTGTGGAGGCTTATCTGGGGAATTCAGATTAGCCTGTGCATGCCAACACTCGCCAGGTGGGTGACCTTGGGCTAGTCACAGCTTTTTGAAGCTCTCTCAGCACCACCCACCTCACAGGGTGTTTGTTGTGAGGGAGGAAGGGCAAGGAGATTGTAAGATCCATTGAGTCTCCTACAGGAGAGAAAATGGGATACAAATCCAAACTCCTCTTCTAAACTGAGGACCTCAGATTCTCCCTTTAAATCCATGCCGAAGGGGGTGGATTTAAAAAGAGAATCTGGGGAAATTTTGGGGGTGCCTGCTGTCGGGTGCAATTGTTAAGCTAGAAGCACCAAACTTTCAGGGTATCTTTAGGAGACTCTCCTAATGATACCACCCAGGTTTGGTGAAGTTTGGTTCAGGGTGTCCAAAGTTATGGACCTTCAAAATGTTGCCCCCATCTTCTTTTAGCTCCTATTGGAAACAATGGAGGATGGGGGTACCCCCTTTGGTAGTCCATAGCTTTGGACCCCCTGAACCAAACCTCACCAAACCCGAGTAGTATCATCAGGAGAGTCCGCCAAGCAATCCCTGAAAGTTTGGTGCTGCTAGCCCAAACAATGCGCCCCCTGCATGCCAAAAACCGAAAAAACAAAAAATGTTTTAAAAACCCACAAACGGAGGGGCGGAGCTTCGGACATGAATGGGAATGCATGTCAATCAACTAGATAACATCCCCCTGACGCTTCCCCAGTCCTTTGGCTGTAAGTGATGGGGTGACGAGAACCCTGGGGGCAGGTAACTCTTTCAAGGAGACCATTTTGGCCCCCCCCTTCAGGTCCTGGTAATGCACACCAGGTCCACTTGATGCTCTGCAAAATTATTTTGCAGACTAGTGGTCTTATTATTAATGGACCTGACAACATCCCTGTCTGAGATGGGTTTGAACCCTAGCCTCTCCTAACCCTAGCCTCTCCACTGTCATAACATGAGATGGGATTAAGGCTAGAAGAAATCAGAGCATAACCATATCATATTATCAAAGGCTTTCACGGCCGGAATCACGGGGGCATTGCGGCGGTTCTGTTTGTATGGTTGTGTTCCAGTAGCATTTTCTCCTGACATTTTGCTTGGATCTGTGGCTGGCACCTTCAGAGGATCTTTTATCCTCTGAAGATGCCAGCCACAGATGCAGGAGAAACATCAGGAGAAAATGCTACTGGAACATGGCCACACAACCAGAAACCTACAACATCCCATAATCATATATCTGATTTCCTCCCTTCCAATATCTTTTCCAACCACCATGCTTCCCGTATCCCTCAGTTACTAGGACCCCTGACCCCTAAGTGGCCTGTTTGCAGATTTACACAATAATCTCAAAGTAAGCTAAGGCCACCTGTGTTAAAACACCCTAAATAGTGATTTAAAGGTAAAATCGCAGCAATACCACACTGATAAGTCAGAATAGCTGATAAAGCCCCTTTGTTTTGTAACACAACAGCTCTATTCTGCTCTCTGTGTCTTCTTTTTACATTCATCCAGAAACTCAAACTTTTATCTTCAAGATGATTATGAGACATCTGAGACCCCAAATCACATGGGTCCCTTAAAAGGATCGCAACAAAGAAAAAAAATGAAGCAGTCCGATACTAATTTATATCAGTCCCTCCTCTGATTTCAATGTGCTAGGAGTAGAGTAACCCTGCAGAGATTTGTACTATTCATTTACTTAATGTACCCAAGAGTCCATGGAAGCCAACCTGGGAAGAGTTTGGTATGTTTTTTCAACTCTGTTTCTCCATCGACTCAAGCATGATATTCCCAAAGGGACCAGTTGACCTCCAAACTTCAGCTGTGGGCAACTCCCACAAACAGTGTCACAAACAGGGAAAGGAGAAGGCAAAAAGCTCCCCCAATTTGGGAGTAGCTCATCTTCAGTTTGGTTGATCAGACAAAAAGGATCTGATGAACAGGAATTCCCCAACTCTATGCAATTGATTGCACATAGAATGGTACAAATGGGTAAAGCAATCTGAAATCCTCCGCTAACCAGTCCTGGAAGTAAATGTGTGTTGATACAGGGATTTTAGTCGAAAGTGGGCTCTAGCATTGGGTGATAACAAAATGAAGGATGGAGCATCAGAGAGGGAATTGGGGCAAAATCCATTTATGGGAGTTGGAGCCAGCTTGTGAAGCTGGTTTCCGAGTGTAACATGGAATGTGTGTTATTTTCATTATGATTGATTGTTCACCAATGCTTTTATTGCCCTCCCCCAATCCTCCTTTGCCCAGTGTAGCCGTCCCATGTTCAGTGGGTCAGCAGGATTCTAGAAAGATCCAGGGCAGAACACAATGAGAGAAGTTCTCCCTTTCTGAACAAAAAAGGCAGTGGGGAAACCAGTGTTTGGCTGGATCATAACTGTAAATGCTTCACAGGATGAGTATAAACTAGCACAATATTTGACAATGTCTGGTTTGGTTCCTACGTTTTTCTGTTAACGTATAAAAATGGAATGGTAAATTACAGTTCAATGTGATCTCCCCTCTTGGAAGAAAATTCTTTGCTCACTAAAAGGGTTGTGTCTCTCAGAAGAACCTGTGACTCCTGGCCCCATTACTGGTCTTGACTGTTTTAGTAAACTTCTTGAATTCCCTGTGAACGTTTCCTGATTAAGTCTGAAATGTACATAATTACATTCCACCCCATTATTTCATGGCCCACAGGGATTATTTTATCATGAACATAAGAATGAGCCTGCTGGATCAGACCAGAGTCCATCTAGTCCTGTCCAGCACTCTGTTACTCGCAGTGGCCCACCAGATGCCTTTGGGAGCGCACATGCAGGATGTGAAAGCAATGGCCTTCAGCTGCTGCTGCTCCCCCCCTCCCCGAGCATCTGGTCTGCTAAGCATTTGCAACCTCAGATCAAGGAGGATCAAGATTGGTAGCCATAGTTTGACTTCTCCATAAATCTGTCCAAGCCCTTTTTAAATCTATCCAGGTTAGTGGCCATCACCATGTGTGGCAGCATATTCCAAATACCAATGACACATTGCGTGAAGAAATGTTTCATTTATTAGTCCTAATTCTTCCCTCCAGCATTTTCTCTCCCCTTGCATGCTTCTTGCATAAAAGGTCAGCTTGTGAAGACCCACTATGTTCATTCTGAAGATACGAACATAAGAACATAAGAACATAAGAACAAGCCAGCTGGATCAGACCAGAGTCCATCTAGTCCAGCTCTCTGCTACTCGCAGTGGCCCACCAGGTGCCTTTGGGAGCTCACATGTAGGATGTGAACGCAATGGCCTTCTGCGGCTGTTGCTCCCGATCACCTGGTCTGTTAAGGCATTTGCAATCTCAGATCAAGGAGGATCAAGATTGGTAGCCATAAATCAACTTCTCCTCCATAAATCTGTCCAAGTCTCCCTTTTAAAGAAGCTATCCAGGTTAGTGGTGGGGGGGGGAAGGGCATGACAATCTTTGCAGTTTTATTCTCAATTCCTTTCCTAATTATCCCCAGCATAGAGTTTGCCTTTTTTACAGCTGCCATGCATTGAGTTGACATTCCCATGGAACTATCAACTAAGACGCCTAAATCCCTTTCCTGGTCTGTGACTGATAACACTGACCCCTGTAGCGTGTATGTGAAGTTTGGATTTTTTGCCCCTATGGTGGGGGGGGGGGGGGGGGGGGGGGGGGGGGGGGGGGGGGGGGGGGGGTGGGGGGGGGGGGGGGGGGGGGGGGGGGGGGGGGGGTGGGAGGGGGGGGGGGGGGGGGGGGGGGTGGGCGCGGGGGGGGAGTTGGGGGGGGGGGGGGGGGGGGGGGGGAGGTGGGGGGAGGTGGGGGGGGGAGGGGGGGAGGGGGGGTGGGGGGGGGGGGGGGTGGGGGGGGGGGGGGGTGGGGGGGGGGGGGGGAGGGGGGGGGGGGGGGTGGGGGGGGGGGGGGGTGGGGGGGGGGGGGGGTGGGGGGGGGGGGGGGTGGGGGGGGGGGGGGGTGGGGGGGGGGGGGGGTGGGGGGGGGGGGGGGTGGGGGGGGGGGGGGGTGGGGGGGGGGGGGGGTGGGGGGGGGGGGGGGTGGGGGGGGGGGGGGGTGGGGGGGGGGGGGGGTGGGGGGGGGGGGGGGTGGGGGGGGGGGGGGGTGGGGGGGGGGGGGGGTGGGGGGGGGGGGGGGTGGGGGGGGGGGGGGGTGGGGGGGGGGGGGGGTGGGGGGGGGGGGGGGTGGGGGGGGGGGGGGGTGGGGGGGGGGGGGGGTGGGGGGGGGGGGGGGTGGGGGGGGGGGGGGGTGGGGGGGGGGGGGGGTGGGGGGGGGGGGGGGTGGGGGGGGGGGGGGGTGGGGGGGGGGGGGGGTGGGGGGGGGGGGGGGTGGGGGGGGGGGGGGGTGGGGGGGGGGGGGGGTGGGGGGGGGGGGGGGTGGGGGGGGGGGGGGGTGGGGGGGGGGGGGGGTGGGGGGGGGGGGGGGTGGGGGGGGGGGGGGGTGGGGGGGGGGGGGGGTGGGGGGGGGGGGGGGTGGGGGGGGGGGGGGGTGGGGGGGGGGGGGGGTGGGGGGGGGGGGGGGTGGGGGGGGGGGGGGGTGGGGGGGGGGGGGGGTGGGGGGGGGGGGGGGTGGGGGGGGGGGGGGGTGGGGGGGGGGGGGGGTGGGGGGGGGGGGGGGTGGGGGGGGGGGGGGGTGGGGGGGGGGGGGGGTGGGGGGGGGGGGGGGTGGGGGGGGGGGGGGGTGGGGGGGGGGGGGGGTGGGGGGGGGGGGGGGTGGGGGGGGGGGGGGGTGGGGGGGGGGGGGGGTGGGGGGGGGGGGGGGTGGGGGGGGGGGGGGGTGGGGGGGGGGGGGGGTGGGGGGGGGGGGGGGTGGGGGGGGGGGGGGGTGGGGGGGGGGGGGGGTGGGGGGGGGGGGGGGTGGGGGGGGGGGGGGGTGGGGGGGGGGGGGGGTGGGGGGGGGGGGGGGTGGGGGGGGGGGGGGGTGGGGGGGGGGGGGGGTGGGGGGGGGGGGGGGTGGGGGGGGGGGGGGGTGGGGGGGGGGGGGGGTGGGGGGGGGGGGGGGTGGGGGGGGGGGGGGGTGGGGGGGGGGGGGGGTGGGGGGGGGGGGGGGTGGGGGGGGGGGGGGGTGGGGGGGGGGGGGGGTGGGGGGGGGGGGGGGTGGGGGGGGGGGGGGGTGGGGGGGGGGGGGGGTGGGGGGGGGGGGGGGTGGGGGGGGGGGGGGGTGGGGGGGGGGGGGGGTGGGGGGGGGGGGGGGTGGGGGGGGGGGGGGGTGGGGGGGGGGGGGGGTGGGGGGGGGGGGGGGTGGGGGGGGGGGGGGGTGGGGGGGGGGGGGGGTGGGGGGGGGGGGGGGTGGGGGGGGGGGGGGGTGGGGGGGGGGGGGGGTGGGGGGGGGGGGGGGTGGGGGGGGGGGGGGGTGGGGGGGGGGGGGGGTGGGGGGGGGGGGGGGTGGGGGGGGGGGGGGGTGGGGGGGGGGGGGGGTGGGGGGGGGGGGGGGTGGGGGGGGGGGGGGGTGGGGGGGGGGGGGGGTGGGGGGGGGGGGGGGTGGGGGGGGGGGGGGGTGGGGGGGGGGGGGGGTGGGGGGGGGGGGGGGTGGGGGGGGGGGGGGGTGGGGGGGGGGGGGGGTGGGGGGGGGGGGGGGTGGGGGGGGGGGGGGGTGGGGGGGGGGGGGGGTGGGGGGGGGGGGGGGTGGGGGGGGGGGGGGGTGGGGGGGGGGGGGGGTGGGGGGGGGGGGGGGTGGGGGGGGGGGGGGGTGGGGGGGGGGGGGGGTGGGGGGGGGGGGGGGTGGGGGGGGGGGGGGGTGGGGGGGGGGGGGGGTGGGGGGGGGGGGGGGTGGGGGGGGGGGGGGGTGGGGGGGGGGGGGGGTGGGGGGGGGGGGGGGTGGGGGGGGGGGGGGGTGGGGGGGGGGGGGGGTGGGGGGGGGGGGGGGTGGGGGGGGGGGGGGGTGGGGGGGGGGGGGGGTGGGGGGGGGGGGGGGTGGGGGGGGGGGGGGGTGGGGGGGGGGGGGGGTGGGGGGGGGGGGGGGTGGGGGGGGGGGGGGGTGGGGGGGGGGGGGGGTGGGGGGGGGGGGGGGTGGGGGGGGGGGGGGGTGGGGGGGGGGGGGGGTGGGGGGGGGGGGGGGTGGGGGGGGGGGGGGGTGGGGGGGGGGGGGGGTGGGGGGGGGGGGGGGTGGGGGGGGGGGGGGGTGGGGGGGGGGGGGGGTGGGGGGGGGGGGGGGTGGGGGGGGGGGGGGGTGGGGGGGGGGGGGGGTGGGGGGGGGGGGGGGTGGGGGGGGGGGGGGGTGGGGGGGGGGGGGGGTGGGGGGGGGGGGGGGTGGGGGGGGGGGGGGGTGGGGGGGGGGGGGGGTGGGGGGGGGGGGGGGTGGGGGGGGGGGGGGGTGGGGGGGGGGGGGGGTGGGGGGGGGGGGGGGTGGGGGGGGGGGGGGGTGGGGGGGGGGGGGGGTGGGGGGGGGGGGGGGTGGGGGGGGGGGGGGGTGGGGGGGGGGGGGGGTGGGGGGGGGGGGGGGTGGGGGGGGGGGGGGGTGGGGGGGGGGGGGGGTGGGGGGGGGGGGGGGTGGGGGGGGGGGGGGGTGGGGGGGGGGGGGGGTGGGGGGGGGGGGGGGTGGGGGGGGGGGGGGGTGGGGGGGGGGGGGGGTGGGGGGGGGGGGGGGTGGGGGGGGGGGGGGGTGGGGGGGGGGGGGGGTGGGGGGGGGGGGGGGTGGGGGGGGGGGGGGGTGGGGGGGGGGGGGGGTGGGGGGGGGGGGGGGTGGGGGGGGGGGGGGGTGGGGGGGGGGGGGGGTGGGGGGGGGGGGGGGTGGGGGGGGGGGGGGGTGGGGGGGGGGGGGGGTGGGGGGGGGGGGGGGTGGGGGGGGGGGGGGGTGGGGGGGGGGGGGGGTGGGGGGGGGGGGGGGTGGGGGGGGGGGGGGGTGGGGGGGGGGGGGGGTGGGGGGGGGGGGGGGTGGGGGGGGGGGGGGGTGGGGGGGGGGGGGGGTGGGGGGGGGGGGGGGTGGGGGGGGGGGGGGGTGGGGGGGGGGGGGGGTGGGGGGGGGGGGGGGTGGGGGGGGGGGGGGGTGGGGGGGGGGGGGGGTGGGGGGGGGGGGGGGTGGGGGGGGGGGGGGGTGGGGGGGGGGGGGGGTGGGGGGGGGGGGGGGTGGGGGGGGGGGGGGGTGGGGGGGGGGGGGGGTGGGGGGGGGGGGGGGTGGGGGGGGGGGGGGGTGGGGGGGGGGGGGGGTGGGGGGGGGGGGGGGTGGGGGGGGGGGGGGGTGGGGGGGGGGGGGGGTGGGGGGGGGGGGGGGTGGGGGGGGGGGGGGGTGGGGGGGGGGGGGGGTGGGGGGGGGGGGGGGTGGGGGGGGGGGGGGGTGGGGGGGGGGGGGGGTGGGGGGGGGGGGGGGTGGGGGGGGGGGGGGGTGGGGGGGGGGGGGGGTGGGGGGGGGGGGGGGTGGGGGGGGGGGGGGGTGGGGGGGGGGGGGGGTGGGGGGGGGGGGGGGTGGGGGGGGGGGGGGGTGGGGGGGGGGGGGGGTGGGGGGGGGGGGGGGTGGGGGGGGGGGGGGGTGGGGGGGGGGGGGGGTGGGGGGGGGGGGGGGTGGGGGGGGGGGGGGGTGGGGGGGGGGGGGGGTGGGGGGGGGGGGGGGTGGGGGGGGGGGGGGGTGGGGGGGGGGGGGGGTGGGGGGGGGGGGGGGTGGGGGGGGGGGGGGGTGGGGGGGGGGGGGGGTGGGGGGGGGGGGGGGTGGGGGGGGGGGGGGGTGGGGGGGGGGGGGGGTGGGGGGGGGGGGGGGTGGGGGGGGGGGGGGGTGGGGGGGGGGGGGGGTGGGGGGGGGGGGGGGTGGGGGGGGGGGGGGGTGGGGGGGGGGGGGGGTGGGGGGGGGGGGGGGTGGGGGGGGGGGGGGGTGGGGGGGGGGGGGGGTGGGGGGGGGGGGGGGTGGGGGGGGGGGGGGGTGGGGGGGGGGGGGGGTGGGGGGGGGGGGGGGTGGGGGGGGGGGGGGGTGGGGGGGGGGGGGGGTGGGGGGGGGGGGGGGTGGGGGGGGGGGGGGGTGGGGGGGGGGGGGGGTGGGGGGGGGGGGGGGTGGGGGGGGGGGGGGGTGGGGGGGGGGGGGGGTGGGGGGGGGGGGGGGTGGGGGGGGGGGGGGGTGGGGGGGGGGGGGGGTGGGGGGGGGGGGGGGTGGGGGGGGGGGGGGGTGGGGGGGGGGGGGGGTGGGGGGGGGGGGGGGTGGGGGGGGGGGGGGGTGGGGGGGGGGGGGGGTGGGGGGGGGGGGGGGTGGGGGGGGGGGGGGGTGGGGGGGGGGGGGGGTGGGGGGGGGGGGGGGTGGGGGGGGGGGGGGGTGGGGGGGGGGGGGGGTGGGGGGGGGGGGGGGTGGGGGGGGGGGGGGGTGGGGGGGGGGGGGGGTGGGGGGGGGGGGGGGTGGGGGGGGGGGGGGGTGGGGGGGGGGGGGGGTGGGGGGGGGGGGGGGTGGGGGGGGGGGGGGGTGGGGGGGGGGGGGGGTGGGGGGGGGGGGGGGTGGGGGGGGGGGGGGGTGGGGGGGGGGGGGGGTGGGGGGGGGGGGGGGTGGGGGGGGGGGGGGGTGGGGGGGGGGGGGGGTGGGGGGGGGGGGGGGTGGGGGGGGGGGGGGGTGGGGGGGGGGGGGGGTGGGGGGGGGGGGGGGTGGGGGGGGGGGGGGGTGGGGGGGGGGGGGGGTGGGGGGGGGGGGGGGTGGGGGGGGGGGGGGGTGGGGGGGGGGGGGGGTGGGGGGGGGGGGGGGTGGGGGGGGGGGGGGGTGGGGGGGGGGGGGGGTGGGGGGGGGGGGGGGTGGGGGGGGGGGGGGGTGGGGGGGGGGGGGGGTGGGGGGGGGGGGGGGTGGGGGGGGGGGGGGGTGGGGGGGGGGGGGGGTGGGGGGGGGGGGGGGTGGGGGGGGGGGGGGGTGGGGGGGGGGGGGGGTGGGGGGGGGGGGGGGTGGGGGGGGGGGGGGGTGGGGGGGGGGGGGGGTGGGGGGGGGGGGGGGTGGGGGGGGGGGGGGGTGGGGGGGGGGGGGGGTGGGGGGGGGGGGGGGTGGGGGGGGGGGGGGGTGGGGGGGGGGGGGGGTGGGGGGGGGGGGGGGTGGGGGGGGGGGGGGGTGGGGGGGGGGGGGGGTGGGGGGGGGGGGGGGTGGGGGGGGGGGGGGGTGGGGGGGGGGGGGGGTGGGGGGGGGGGGGGGTGGGGGGGGGGGGGGGTGGGGGGGGGGGGGGGTGGGGGGGGGGGGGGGTGGGGGGGGGGGGGGGTGGGGGGGGGGGGGGGTGGGGGGGGGGGGGGGTGGGGGGGGGGGGGGGTGGGGGGGGGGGGGGGTGGGGGGGGGGGGGGGTGGGGGGGGGGGGGGGTGGGGGGGGGGGGGGGTGGGGGGGGGGGGGGGTGGGGGGGGGGGGGGGTGGGGGGGGGGGGGGGTGGGGGGGGGGGGGGGTGGGGGGGGGGGGGGGTGGGGGGGGGGGGGGGTGGGGGGGGGGGGGGGTGGGGGGGGGGGGGGGTGGGGGGGGGGGGGGGTGGGGGGGGGGGGGGGTGGGGGGGGGGGGGGGTGGGGGGGGGGGGGGGTGGGGGGGGGGGGGGGTGGGGGGGGGGGGGGGTGGGGGGGGGGGGGGGTGGGGGGGGGGGGGGGTGGGGGGGGGGGGGGGTGGGGGGGGGGGGGGGTGGGGGGGGGGGGGGGTGGGGGGGGGGGGGGGTGGGGGGGGGGGGGGGTGGGGGGGGGGGGGGGTGGGGGGGGGGGGGGGTGGGGGGGGGGGGGGGTGGGGGGGGGGGGGGGTGGGGGGGGGGGGGGGTGGGGGGGGGGGGGGGTGGGGGGGGGGGGGGGTGGGGGGGGGGGGGGGTGGGGGGGGGGGGGGGTGGGGGGGGGGGGGGGTGGGGGGGGGGGGGGGTGGGGGGGGGGGGGGGTGGGGGGGGGGGGGGGTGGGGGGGGGGGGGGGTGGGGGGGGGGGGGGGTGGGGGGGGGGGGGGGTGGGGGGGGGGGGGGGTGGGGGGGGGGGGGGGTGGGGGGGGGGGGGGGTGGGGGGGGGGGGGGGTGGGGGGGGGGGGGGGTGGGGGGGGGGGGGGGTGGGGGGGGGGGGGGGTGGGGGGGGGGGGGGGTGGGGGGGGGGGGGGGTGGGGGGGGGGGGGGGTGGGGGGGGGGGGGGGTGGGGGGGGGGGGGGGTGGGGGGGGGGGGGGGTGGGGGGGGGGGGGGGTGGGGGGGGGGGGGGGTGGGGGGGGGGGGGGGTGGGGGGGGGGGGGGGTGGGGGGGGGGGGGGGTGGGGGGGGGGGGGGGTGGGGGGGGGGGGGGGTGGGGGGGGGGGGGGGTGGGGGGGGGGGGGGGTGGGGGGGGGGGGGGGTGGGGGGGGGGGGGGGTGGGGGGGGGGGGGGGTGGGGGGGGGGGGGGGTGGGGGGGGGGGGGGGTGGGGGGGGGGGGGGGTGGGGGGGGGGGGGGGTGGGGGGGGGGGGGGGTGGGGGGGGGGGGGGGTGGGGGGGGGGGGGGGTGGGGGGGGGGGGGGGTGGGGGGGGGGGGGGGTGGGGGGGGGGGGGGGTGGGGGGGGGGGGGGGTGGGGGGGGGGGGGGGTGGGGGGGGGGGGGGGTGGGGGGGGGGGGGGGTGGGGGGGGGGGGGGGTGGGGGGGGGGGGGGGTGGGGGGGGGGGGGGGTGGGGGGGGGGGGGGGTGGGGGGGGGGGGGGGTGGGGGGGGGGGGGGGTGGGGGGGGGGGGGGGTGGGGGGGGGGGGGGGTGGGGGGGGGGGGGGGTGGGGGGGGGGGGGGGTGGGGGGGGGGGGGGGTGGGGGGGGGGGGGGGTGGGGGGGGGGGGGGGTGGGGGGGGGGGGGGGTGGGGGGGGGGGGGGGTGGGGGGGGGGGGGGGTGGGGGGGGGGGGGGGTGGGGGGGGGGGGGGGTGGGGGGGGGGGGGGGTGGGGGGGGGGGGGGGTGGGGGGGGGGGGGGGTGGGGGGGGGGGGGGGTGGGGGGGGGGGGGGGTGGGGGGGGGGGGGGGTGGGGGGGGGGGGGGGTGGGGGGGGGGGGGGGTGGGGGGGGGGGGGGGTGGGGGGGGGGGGGGGTGGGGGGGGGGGGGGGTGGGGGGGGGGGGGGGTGGGGGGGGGGGGGGGTGGGGGGGGGGGGGGGTGGGGGGGGGGGGGGGTGGGGGGGGGGGGGGGTGGGGGGGGGGGGGGGTGGGGGGGGGGGGGGGTGGGGGGGGGGGGGGGTGGGGGGGGGGGGGGGTGGGGGGGGGGGGGGGTGGGGGGGGGGGGGGGTGGGGGGGGGGGGGGGTGGGGGGGGGGGGGGGTGGGGGGGGGGGGGGGTGGGGGGGGGGGGGGGTGGGGGGGGGGGGGGGTGGGGGGGGGGGGGGGTGGGGGGGGGGGGGGGTGGGGGGGGGGGGGGGTGGGGGGGGGGGGGGGTGGGGGGGGGGGGGGGTGGGGGGGGGGGGGGGTGGGGGGGGGGGGGGGTGGGGGGGGGGGGGGGTGGGGGGGGGGGGGGGTGGGGGGGGGGGGGGGTGGGGGGGGGGGGGGGTGGGGGGGGGGGGGGGTGGGGGGGGGGGGGGGTGGGGGGGGGGGGGGGTGGGGGGGGGGGGGGGTGGGGGGGGGGGGGGGTGGGGGGGGGGGGGGGTGGGGGGGGGGGGGGGTGGGGGGGGGGGGGGGTGGGGGGGGGGGGGGGTGGGGGGGGGGGGGGGTGGGGGGGGGGGGGGGTGGGGGGGGGGGGGGGTGGGGGGGGGGGGGGGTGGGGGGGGGGGGGGGTGGGGGGGGGGGGGGGTGGGGGGGGGGGGGGGTGGGGGGGGGGGGGGGTGGGGGGGGGGGGGGGTGGGGGGGGGGGGGGGTGGGGGGGGGGGGGGGTGGGGGGGGGGGGGGGTGGGGGGGGGGGGGGGTGGGGGGGGGGGGGGGTGGGGGGGGGGGGGGGTGGGGGGGGGGGGGGGTGGGGGGGGGGGGGGGTGGGGGGGGGGGGGGGTGGGGGGGGGGGGGGGTGGGGGGGGGGGGGGGTGGGGGGGGGGGGGGGTGGGGGGGGGGGGGGGTGGGGGGGGGGGGGGGTGGGGGGGGGGGGGGGTGGGGGGGGGGGGGGGTGGGGGGGGGGGGGGGTGGGGGGGGGGGGGGGTGGGGGGGGGGGGGGGTGGGGGGGGGGGGGGGTGGGGGGGGGGGGGGGTGGGGGGGGGGGGGGGTGGGGGGGGGGGGGGGTGGGGGGGGGGGGGGGTGGGGGGGGGGGGGGGTGGGGGGGGGGGGGGGTGGGGGGGGGGGGGGGTGGGGGGGGGGGGGGGTGGGGGGGGGGGGGGGTGGGGGGGGGGGGGGGTGGGGGGGGGGGGGGGTGGGGGGGGGGGGGGGTGGGGGGGGGGGGGGGTGGGGGGGGGGGGGGGTGGGGGGGGGGGGGGGTGGGGGGGGGGGGGGGTGGGGGGGGGGGGGGGTGGGGGGGGGGGGGGGTGGGGGGGGGGGGGGGTGGGGGGGGGGGGGGGTGGGGGGGGGGGGGGGTGGGGGGGGGGGGGGGTGGGGGGGGGGGGGGGTGGGGGGGGGGGGGGGTGGGGGGGGGGGGGGGTGGGGGGGGGGGGGGGTGGGGGGGGGGGGGGGTGGGGGGGGGGGGGGGTGGGGGGGGGGGGGGGTGGGGGGGGGGGGGGGTGGGGGGGGGGGGGGGTGGGGGGGGGGGGGGGTGGGGGGGGGGGGGGGTGGGGGGGGGGGGGGGTGGGGGGGGGGGGGGGTGGGGGGGGGGGGGGGTGGGGGGGGGGGGGGGTGGGGGGGGGGGGGGGTGGGGGGGGGGGGGGGTGGGGGGGGGGGGGGGTGGGGGGGGGGGGGGGTGGGGGGGGGGGGGGGTGGGGGGGGGGGGGGGTGGGGGGGGGGGGGGGTGGGGGGGGGGGGGGGTGGGGGGGGGGGGGGGTGGGGGGGGGGGGGGGTGGGGGGGGGGGGGGGTGGGGGGGGGGGGGGGTGGGGGGGGGGGGGGGTGGGGGGGGGGGGGGGTGGGGGGGGGGGGGGGTGGGGGGGGGGGGGGGTGGGGGGGGGGGGGGGTGGGGGGGGGGGGGGGTGGGGGGGGGGGGGGGTGGGGGGGGGGGGGGGTGGGGGGGGGGGGGGGTGGGGGGGGGGGGGGGTGGGGGGGGGGGGGGGTGGGGGGGGGGGGGGGTGGGGGGGGGGGGGGGTGGGGGGGGGGGGGGGTGGGGGGGGGGGGGGGTGGGGGGGGGGGGGGGTGGGGGGGGGGGGGGGTGGGGGGGGGGGGGGGTGGGGGGGGGGGGGGGTGGGGGGGGGGGGGGGTGGGGGGGGGGGGGGGTGGGGGGGGGGGGGGGTGGGGGGGGGGGGGGGTGGGGGGGGGGGGGGGTGGGGGGGGGGGGGGGTGGGGGGGGGGGGGGGTGGGGGGGGGGGGGGGTGGGGGGGGGGGGGGGTGGGGGGGGGGGGGGGTGGGGGGGGGGGGGGGTGGGGGGGGGGGGGGGTGGGGGGGGGGGGGGGTGGGGGGGGGGGGGGGTGGGGGGGGGGGGGGGTGGGGGGGGGGGGGGGTGGGGGGGGGGGGGGGTGGGGGGGGGGGGGGGTGGGGGGGGGGGGGGGTGGGGGGGGGGGGGGGTGGGGGGGGGGGGGGGTGGGGGGGGGGGGGGGTGGGGGGGGGGGGGGGTGGGGGGGGGGGGGGGTGGGGGGGGGGGGGGGTGGGGGGGGGGGGGGGTGGGGGGGGGGGGGGGTGGGGGGGGGGGGGGGTGGGGGGGGGGGGGGGTGGGGGGGGGGGGGGGTGGGGGGGGGGGGGGGTGGGGGGGGGGGGGGGTGGGGGGGGGGGGGGGTGGGGGGGGGGGGGGGTGGGGGGGGGGGGGGGTGGGGGGGGGGGGGGGTGGGGGGGGGGGGGGGTGGGGGGGGGGGGGGGTGGGGGGGGGGGGGGGTGGGGGGGGGGGGGGGTGGGGGGGGGGGGGGGTGGGGGGGGGGGGGGGTGGGGGGGGGGGGGGGTGGGGGGGGGGGGGGGTGGGGGGGGGGGGGGGTGGGGGGGGGGGGGGGTGGGGGGGGGGGGGGGTGGGGGGGGGGGGGGGTGGGGGGGGGGGGGGGTGGGGGGGGGGGGGGGTGGGGGGGGGGGGGGGTGGGGGGGGGGGGGGGTGGGGGGGGGGGGGGGTGGGGGGGGGGGGGGGTGGGGGGGGGGGGGGGTGGGGGGGGGGGGGGGTGGGGGGGGGGGGGGGTGGGGGGGGGGGGGGGTGGGGGGGGGGGGGGGTGGGGGGGGGGGGGGGTGGGGGGGGGGGGGGGTGGGGGGGGGGGGGGGTGGGGGGGGGGGGGGGTGGGGGGGGGGGGGGGTGGGGGGGGGGGGGGGTGGGGGGGGGGGGGGGTGGGGGGGGGGGGGGGTGGGGGGGGGGGGGGGTGGGGGGGGGGGGGGGTGGGGGGGGGGGGGGGTGGGGGGGGGGGGGGGTGGGGGGGGGGGGGGGTGGGGGGGGGGGGGGGTGGGGGGGGGGGGGGGTGGGGGGGGGGGGGGGTGGGGGGGGGGGGGGGTGGGGGGGGGGGGGGGTGGGGGGGGGGGGGGGTGGGGGGGGGGGGGGGTGGGGGGGGGGGGGGGTGGGGGGGGGGGGGGGTGGGGGGGGGGGGGGGTGGGGGGGGGGGGGGGTGGGGGGGGGGGGGGGTGGGGGGGGGGGGGGGTGGGGGGGGGGGGGGGTGGGGGGGGGGGGGGGTGGGGGGGGGGGGGGGTGGGGGGGGGGGGGGGTGGGGGGGGGGGGGGGTGGGGGGGGGGGGGGGTGGGGGGGGGGGGGGGTGGGGGGGGGGGGGGGTGGGGGGGGGGGGGGGTGGGGGGGGGGGGGGGTGGGGGGGGGGGGGGGTGGGGGGGGGGGGGGGTGGGGGGGGGGGGGGGTGGGGGGGGGGGGGGGTGGGGGGGGGGGGGGGTGGGGGGGGGGGGGGGTGGGGGGGGGGGGGGGTGGGGGGGGGGGGGGGTGGGGGGGGGGGGGGGTGGGGGGGGGGGGGGGTGGGGGGGGGGGGGGGTGGGGGGGGGGGGGGGTGGGGGGGGGGGGGGGTGGGGGGGGGGGGGGGTGGGGGGGGGGGGGGGTGGGGGGGGGGGGGGGTGGGGGGGGGGGGGGGTGGGGGGGGGGGGGGGTGGGGGGGGGGGGGGGTGGGGGGGGGGGGGGGTGGGGGGGGGGG
This sequence comes from Sphaerodactylus townsendi, assembly GCF_021028975.2. NCBI lineage: Eukaryota > Metazoa > Chordata > Lepidosauria > Squamata > Sphaerodactylidae > Sphaerodactylus > Sphaerodactylus townsendi. The sequence goes on from NC_059427.1 coordinate 13,198,759, forward strand.
GGGGTGGGGGGGGGGGGGGGTGGGGGGGGGGGGGGGTGGGGGGGGGGGGGGGTGGGGGGGGGGGGGGGTGGGGGGGGGGGGGGGTGGGGGGGGGGGGGGGTGGGGGGGGGGGGGGGTGGGGGGGGGGGGGGGTGGGGGGGGGGGGGGGTGGGGGGGGGGGGGGGTGGGGGGGGGGGGGGGTGGGGGGGGGGGGGGGTGGGGGGGGGGGGGGGTGGGGGGGGGGGGGGGTGGGGGGGGGGGGGGGTGGGGGGGGGGGGGGGTGGGGGGGGGGGGGGGTGGGGGGGGGGGGGGGTGGGGGGGGGGGGGGGTGGGGGGGGGGGGGGGTGGGGGGGGGGGGGGGTGGGGGGGGGGGGGGGTGGGGGGGGGGGGGGGTGGGGGGGGGGGGGGGTGGGGGGGGGGGGGGGTGGGGGGGGGGGGGGGTGGGGGGGGGGGGGGGTGGGGGGGGGGGGGGGTGGGGGGGGGGGGGGGTGGGGGGGGGGGGGGGTGGGGGGGGGGGGGGGTGGGGGGGGGGGGGGGTGGGGGGGGGGGGGGGTGGGGGGGGGGGGGGGTGGGGGGGGGGGGGGGTGGGGGGGGGGGGGGGTGGGGGGGGGGGGGGGTGGGGGGGGGGGGGGGTGGGGGGGGGGGGGGGTGGGGGGGGGGGGGGGTGGGGGGGGGGGGGGGTGGGGGGGGGGGGGGGTGGGGGGGGGGGGGGGTGGGGGGGGGGGGGGGTGGGGGGGGGGGGGGGTGGGGGGGGGGGGGGGTGGGGGGGGGGGGGGGTGGGGGGGGGGGGGGGTGGGGGGGGGGGGGGGTGGGGGGGGGGGGGGGTGGGGGGGGGGGGGGGTGGGGGGGGGGGGGGGTGGGGGGGGGGGGGGGTGGGGGGGGGGGGGGGTGGGGGGGGGGGGGGGTGGGGGGGGGGGGGGGTGGGGGGGGGGGGGGGTGGGGGGGGGGGGGGGTGGGGGGGGGGGGGGGTGGGGGGGGGGGGGGGTGGGGGGGGGGGGGGGTGGGGGGGGGGGGGGGTGGGGGGGGGGGGGGGTGGGGGGGGGGGGGGGTGGGGGGGGGGGGGGGTGGGGGGGGGGGGGGGTGGGGGGGGGGGGGGGTGGGGGGGGGGGGGGGTGGGGGGGGGGGGGGGTGGGGGGGGGGGGGGGTGGGGGGGGGGGGGGGTGGGGGGGGGGGGGGGTGGGGGGGGGGGGGGGTGGGGGGGGGGGGGGGTGGGGGGGGGGGGGGGTGGGGGGGGGGGGGGGTGGGGGGGGGGGGGGGTGGGGGGGGGGGGGGGTGGGGGGGGGGGGGGGTGGGGGGGGGGGGGGGTGGGGGGGGGGGGGGGTGGGGGGGGGGGGGGGTGGGGGGGGGGGGGGGTGGGGGGGGGGGGGGGTGGGGGGGGGGGGGGGTGGGGGGGGGGGGGGGTGGGGGGGGGGGGGGGTGGGGGGGGGGGGGGGTGGGGGGGGGGGGGGGTGGGGGGGGGGGGGGGTGGGGGGGGGGGGGGGTGGGGGGGGGGGGGGGTGGGGGGGGGGGGGGGTGGGGGGGGGGGGGGGTGGGGGGGGGGGGGGGTGGGGGGGGGGGGGGGTGGGGGGGGGGGGGGGTGGGGGGGGGGGGGGGTGGGGGGGGGGGGGGGTGGGGGGGGGGGGGGGTGGGGGGGGGGGGGGGTGGGGGGGGGGGGGGGTGGGGGGGGGGGGGGGTGGGGGGGGGGGGGGGTGGGGGGGGGGGGGGGTGGGGGGGGGGGGGGGTGGGGGGGGGGGGGGGTGGGGGGGGGGGGGGGTGGGGGGGGGGGGGGGTGGGGGGGGGGGGGGGTGGGGGGGGGGGGGGGTGGGGGGGGGGGGGGGTGGGGGGGGGGGGGGGTGGGGGGGGGGGGGGGTGGGGGGGGGGGGGGGTGGGGGGGGGGGGGGGTGGGGGGGGGGGGGGGTGGGGGGGGGGGGGGGTGGGGGGGGGGGGGGGTGGGGGGGGGGGGGGGTGGGGGGGGGGGGGGGTGGGGGGGGGGGGGGGTGGGGGGGGGGGGGGGTGGGGGGGGGGGGGGGTGGGGGGGGGGGGGGGTGGGGGGGGGGGGGGGTGGGGGGGGGGGGGGGTGGGGGGGGGGGGGGGTGGGGGGGGGGGGGGGTGGGGGGGGGGGGGGGTGGGGGGGGGGGGGGGTGGGGGGGGGGGGGGGTGGGGGGGGGGGGGGGTGGGGGGGGGGGGGGGTGGGGGGGGGGGGGGGTGGGGGGGGGGGGGGGTGGGGGGGGGGGGGGGTGGGGGGGGGGGGGGGTGGGGGGGGGGGGGGGTGGGGGGGGGGGGGGGTGGGGGGGGGGGGGGGTGGGGGGGGGGGGGGGTGGGGGGGGGGGGGGGTGGGGGGGGGGGGGGGTGGGGGGGGGGGGGGGTGGGGGGGGGGGGGGGTGGGGGGGGGGGGGGGTGGGGGGGGGGGGGGGTGGGGGGGGGGGGGGGTGGGGGGGGGGGGGGGTGGGGGGGGGGGGGGGTGGGGGGGGGGGGGGGTGGGGGGGGGGGGGGGTGGGGGGGGGGGGGGGTGGGGGGGGGGGGGGGTGGGGGGGGGGGGGGGTGGGGGGGGGGGGGGGTGGGGGGGGGGGGGGGTGGGGGGGGGGGGGGGTGGGGGGGGGGGGGGGTGGGGGGGGGGGGGGGTGGGGGGGGGGGGGGGTGGGGGGGGGGGGGGGTGGGGGGGGGGGGGGGTGGGGGGGGGGGGGGGTGGGGGGGGGGGGGGGTGGGGGGGGGGGGGGGTGGGGGGGGGGGGGGGTGGGGGGGGGGGGGGGTGGGGGGGGGGGGGGGTGGGGGGGGGGGGGGGTGGGGGGGGGGGGGGGTGGGGGGGGGGGGGGGTGGGGGGGGGGGGGGGTGGGGGGGGGGGGGGGTGGGGGGGGGGGGGGGTGGGGGGGGGGGGGGGTGGGGGGGGGGGGGGGTGGGGGGGGGGGGGGGTGGGGGGGGGGGGGGGTGGGGGGGGGGGGGGGTGGGGGGGGGGGGGGGTGGGGGGGGGGGGGGGTGGGGGGGGGGGGGGGTGGGGGGGGGGGGGGGTGGGGGGGGGGGGGGGTGGGGGGGGGGGGGGGTGGGGGGGGGGGGGGGTGGGGGGGGGGGGGGGTGGGGGGGGGGGGGGGTGGGGGGGGGGGGGGGTGGGGGGGGGGGGGGGTGGGGGGGGGGGGGGGTGGGGGGGGGGGGGGGTGGGGGGGGGGGGGGGTGGGGGGGGGGGGGGGTGGGGGGGGGGGGGGGTGGGGGGGGGGGGGGGTGGGGGGGGGGGGGGGTGGGGGGGGGGGGGGGTGGGGGGGGGGGGGGGTGGGGGGGGGGGGGGGTGGGGGGGGGGGGGGGTGGGGGGGGGGGGGGGTGGGGGGGGGGGGGGGTGGGGGGGGGGGGGGGTGGGGGGGGGGGGGGGTGGGGGGGGGGGGGGGTGGGGGGGGGGGGGGGTGGGGGGGGGGGGGGGTGGGGGGGGGGGGGGGTGGGGGGGGGGGGGGGTGGGGGGGGGGGGGGGTGGGGGGGGGGGGGGGTGGGGGGGGGGGGGGGTGGGGGGGGGGGGGGGTGGGGGGGGGGGGGGGTGGGGGGGGGGGGGGGTGGGGGGGGGGGGGGGTGGGGGGGGGGGGGGGTGGGGGGGGGGGGGGGGGGGGGGGGGGGGGGGTGGGGGGGGGGGGGGGTGGGGGGGAGGGGGGGGGGGGGGGGGGGGGGGTGGGGGGGGGGGGGGGGGGGGGGGGGGGGGGGTGGGAGGGGGGGGGTGGGGGGGGGGCGGGGGGTGGGGGGGGGTGAGGGGGGGGGGGGGAGGAGGGGGGGGGAGGGGGGGGGTGGGGGCCACCCCCAATGCGCCCTGTCCTATCCTTCCTATAGAGCCTGTAGCGTGGTATAACAGCATCCCACTGGTTCTCCTCATTCTACCATGTCTCTGTAATGCCCACTATATCAAATTTGTGTATCTATCACAAATTATTATTCCCAAAAGTTCAAAAACAATTCCACAGGTAAGTACACCGTCAAGTATGGCTATAAAACCTCTAGATTAGGTTTTTATTTTGGCAGTCCTTTGTCAAGCAATCTGAAATGTACAAATGCAAATGTCTATATAGAAAAAACTCTAATCCTTTTATTTTCATATAATTAACAAAAACCCAGAGAACACTCCCATATGCACTTACAATTGTTGTACAAAGTATTTTCTTTCCTTACTCCTCTAGGAGCACAACTGTTTTTTCTTAAGCTACATAAAAATAAAACATACAAAATATAACATTCATATTATTCAATATTATACCTAAATTTTCATATGAATAATAATACAACACTTTTCATAGTGAAGATTCACCTATATAATTTCCAAACTGAGTTTCAGATTTCACTGTCAAATGCCTTTCAAAACATACTTACTAAATAGTCCTTCTCTCTGGATATCTCTAAATATCATATGAGAGCATAATACAAAGAAGTTTCCACAGTATTTACTAGTTGATTGTTCCCAGCTGTAATCACAGAAATGCTGAGTCATCAATTGTAGAATTGAGTCCTTGTGGGGATGTTGTTCCTAATTAAAAAATCAGCCTTGCCTCTCTTTGTTTTAATTTTCTTCTTATATCCATTGAACAGTCCCCAGTAGCAACTGTTTCTACTACAGTAAATTTCAGGGATTCAGGTGAGTGGTTGTTTGCCAAAAAGTGGTCTACCAGAGGAGCTCCTTGTACTTTTTTGCGTATTCTTGACAGATGTTCTAAAATTCTAACATGTATTTCCCTAGATGTTTCTCTCTCATATATATATATATATATATATATATATATATATATATATGTTGTACAAAATAAATAAATTGTACAAAATTTGTACAATATATATATGTATATATATGTGTGTGTGTGTGTGTGTGTGTATATATATATATATAGTACAAATTTTGTACAATTTATTTATTTTGTACAACAAAATTAATACAATAAATTAGGGCAAACCATACAAATAAAACAACAGCAGCTCATAAAACTCCAACATTAAAACATACTGAGTTTCATTAAAACAGCGGTAATTTCATAATAAAGGCACCCGGAGAATCCTTTCCTTTAAAACCCTCCCCTAGGGAGCAATCGGACTCCTCCATAGGAGGATAATCTTGATGGAATCGAATATACAACAAGTTGCATTCACACTTAATTATATATATCACATTCTTTGTTGTGCATGTGGAAAAATGCTTCAATGTTTTGAACCACCCACTGTCTGGGAAGCTAATCTTACATTCCCGTGTATATTTACACACTATACAATGATGTCATTTAAAATGACCTATGGTGACTGGTGATTTCATGGTCCTCCCACCAAAGTCTGCTTTTATTAAATAATTGCCCAAAGAACGTGTCTGTCTTAGCCCTATCCTAGGGGCTAATGTACATCCAGGTAATTCCTGTACCAGTGGCCAATACTTGGCTACAGTAGATTTTATCTTTCCACTCAGCTCTGTATACTCAAATGACACATGAATCCTCTGTGTGTTTTTTCACACTAGGGGTGAATAAAGTGTCTCTATGTATATCATCTGCTCTTTCTCTGGTTCTTTTAATGACCTTCCATGGAAACTTCCTATTGAGTAAATTAACCTCAATCCTTCTAGCTACTTGTTTGTAATCCTGGGCTCTTGTGGAGTTTCTCTTGGCCCTAAGAAAAATGCCATACGGTAAATTTGTTCTTAAGTAGTGAGTGTGAAATGAATTCCAATTGAGATAAAAGTTCTTATCTGTGGGTTTCCTAAATAAAGATACTATAATCTGCCTCTTCCTATTAAGACTGACCTTCAGATCCAAAAATGTAATTTCATTTGTATGTATATTGCCTGCAAATTTTATATTAGAATGTATGGTATTTAACCAACTAACAAAGGCCTGTGCTTTGGTGTGATCTGTAAAAATAAAAAAATAGGTCATCTATGAAGCGCCTGTAGACCAACATCTGATGTAAAAATTGATTTTCTTGCTGATTATAAATGTAAAGTTCTTCTAACCTAGCTACAAAAAGATTGGCTAAGCTGAGACCATATTTGATCCCATAGTGACCCCTGAGATTTGTTTGTATAATTGTGAGCCAAAGCGAAAGTAACTATGCTCCAATACAATATCCAAAAGTTGTAATAAGAATTCTGTAGAAGGACTAGGATTCTCCCCCAAATACAGGAAATGTTCTGCTGCAGCTCTCATATCTTCATGGGGGATATTAGTGTAAAGTGATGCTATATCTAATGAAATAAAACATGCATTCTTACGCATTTCCAACCCCTCCACCAAAGTGATGATTTTGAGCTGCTGTGGGACTACACTGGATCACTTTTTGTAATCCACCTTGAGTCCCTGTGGGAAGACTTACTGTAAATATTGTAAATAAACTGAAAGAGTAAAATCAAGTTGTTGTAAGCAGGGCTTGTTCAATAAACCAGGGCTGATTTTAGTAAGTTTCTTGAGTAAGCCTGTCACTGCCTGTTTCAGAAGTATGAGCATGACAAGTACCTGCTCTACTTGTATGACAGGTATACAACAAGTTGTATACCTGCTCTACTTGTCAAAATGTGAACGTTTCTTTTTGCTTTTCATACATTCTTTGATTAAAGCTTGCTTATGATTAGATACTTTAGTGGCTGGTTTCCTTCATAGTTTGGAAAGCCATGGTAATTACTGCGTCTCATGAACCTATATCCCCAGTTCGGTTTGTATTTTTTCCCCAAAATGCCTAAGTACTGAAAATTGGCTTGCTGCACCCAAGGAAGAAGGCCGTGCGCTCCTGCGGCCGGGCGCATGGGAGGCTGCCGCACTGCCTTGCGCCCCCAAGGCAGTGCAGCAGCCTCCCCACAATCGGGACAATTTGTTGAACCTGCGGGACGCGGGACAAATTGTCCAAAGGCGGGCCGATCCGCCAAAAGCGGGACGGCTGGTCAGCCTAGTTTAGGGTGTACAGGAGTTTTGCATACAGTGTTTAAGAAGGAATCTAGGTGACTTTGAAAGCAAAAGAGAAAACCTTCTGATTGTTTGCTTGAAACATGATTGTCTTCTGAAGAAGCTGCAAAGAAAAACAAAACTTCAAATCACAGGACTTTGTTATGATGGAATGTTTTTGGTCTGTATTCATGGATGTAGGTAAGGGGGGTTTCTCGGATTTGAACCCCCCCCCCAATTCATGTCTGAAGCTCCGCCCACCCGTTGGTGGGTTTTAAAAACATTTTAGTGCTTTTTTGGTTTTTGACCTGCAGGGGGCGCATTGTTTGGGCTAGCAGCACCAAACTTTCAGGGATTGTTTGGGGGACTCTCCTGATGATACTACCCAGGTTTTGTGAAGTTTGGTCCAGGGGGTCCAAAGCTATGGACTCCCAAAGGGAGTGCCCCCATCCTCCATTGTTTCCAATGGGAGCTAATAGAAGATGAAGGCTACATCTTTGAGGGTCCATAACTTTGGACATCCTGAACCAAACTTCACCAAACCTGGGATGTACTATCTGAAGAGTCTCTTGATACCACCCAGGTTTTGTGAAGTTTGGTCCAGGGAGTCCAAAGCTATGGACTCCCAAAAGGGGTGCCCCCATCCCCCATTGTTTCCAATGGGAGCTAATAGGAGATGGGGCTACACCTTTGAGGGTCCATAACTTTGGACCCCCTGAACCAAACTTCACCAAACTTTCACTACCCTGAAAGTTTGGTGCTTCTAGCTTAACCATTGCACCCCTGACAGCAGGCACCCCCCAAATTTCCCCAGATTCTCCTTTTAAATCCACCCCCTTCGGCATGGATTTAAAGGGAGAATCTGAGGTCCTCAGTTTAGAGAAGAAGAAGAGTTTGGATTTATATCCCCCCTTTCTCTCCTGTAGGAGACTCAAAGGGGCTGACAATCTCCTTGCCCTTGCTCCCCACTGTGAGGTGGGTGGGGCTGAGAGAGCTCTGAGAAACTGTGACTAGCCCAAGGTGACCCAGCTGGCGTGTGTGGGAGTGCACAGGCTAATCTCAATTCCCCAGATAAGCCTTCACAGCTCAAGTGGCAGAGCAGGGAATCAAACCCGGTTCCTCCAGATTAGAATGCACCTGCTCTTAACCACTACACCACATTGAAAGTGATGCTGTTTCAGGGTGTGGGATAATCCACCCCAAAACAGCATCACTTTCAATGTTGTTTAACTAGGACCCTAGATTCCCCCTTTAAGGTGGATTTAAAAGGAGAATTTGGGCTCTCTAGTTTAAACACCATTGAAAGTGATGCTGTTTGGGGGTGGATTCCAGCATCACAGCGGCTGCCTGGGGGGGTCACAAAACTCAGATTTTGCACCAGGCTCCATTTTTCCTCTATGCCTTTGCCCAGAGGGGCAGGGCAGGGCAGGGCAGGGGAGTCTGCCATTCCCGAACCTCGGAGAGCTGCTTTTATAAGCGCTAGGCCATGGCGGGGCTTGGGGAGGCGTGGCCATGCCCTAGGGGCGGGTGGGGGTGTGGCCCTACCCCGAACCCCCCCATAAAAAAATCTATACCTACCTCCCTGTCTGTATTTACAAATATTTTATAATTTGTGATACTATGAACTATGAACCTTAAGTAAGGGTCTTTCTATTATATTTTGGATGTTTCTACCTGAAGTAAAGCATATATAAGTATGCATTTTGTTAATACATATATATATAAAGCGATACTTTTTGTTATGTAGAATAAACTACGAATGAGGGGGTATGGTCCTCAGCACTTCCCTCGGCAGGTGAAAGATCCTTTTAAATTCTCTTTTCTCTCTTTCTCTCTCGTTTTCTTAAAGTATAATTTTCCCTGCAGGTAGATCACAGCAAGAAGTGGGGGGCTAAAGTATCCTGCAAGTCTTCCCCATATGCTTTTTTTGGTTTGTTTGTTCAGCCCCCAACCGCGTGTCCAGCCCCAGGATTGGTGCGTGAGGAGCCAATCAGACGGTTGCCCTTGCAAGCCGTTTCCCGGGGAAGACTCCATTCTTGCACCGGCTTCGCCTTTGATGATGCGCTGCAGGTAAAGCCCCCTCCCCCCTCCAGCATTGGCAGAGAGTTGTGCTTGCTTCTTTCCTGGCGTGGTTGTTTGTGGGGCGGGCTGAGTGGTTGCAGCTAAGAGACTGATTATCTCCTTGGGGAATATCCGATTTGAGCCCGTCGCCAGAGGAGCGGTACCGCAAGGGGGACAAGAGCCCATTCAGTTAGCAGCGCCAACCTTTGCAGACTTGCTCCGGTCTAAGCCTCACGGAAGCAGAGTGCAGGCTGATCAGAAACGCTGCATGGGATTGCACGGTGAGTCTCTAGGATGGCGGATTGATGGGTTTCTGCGTTTCTCCGTTCCTCTTGGCCTCTGAAGGGCCCTCTGAGAGGGACGTTACATAAACTTCTTTGTGTTTAGATTCGGGTGTCGTCCATTTTTTCTGCTTCTTCTTCCCAGAATGCCGTGGGTGCAGTTTTAAAAGGGTCTGCATTTGTTTTTCACGGGGGGACGAGCAGAGACAAATGCGTTTAAGACGGTGGCTTGGAAGATCTCCTAACTCGATTTTTAAAAATCCCAAACCCGAGTAATCCTTTTTGGAAGACTTGCAAGCTTGCATAGATTTGGTGGTGCTGGAGTCAAATCTTGCACTTTTTGGTCATTGTGTACATTGGGGGTTGTGGTTCGTTTTAGCCATAAAGGGTGACAGGAGTGACTCCCGCGGCAGGTGAATTCCACCTTCCCGGAAATCGCCCTTATGGGAGAGTGTGTCTCTCTGACCAGATGCGCACTTGCCTGATTTTTACCAATAGAAAATCCTTTGCCAAGACTGTCATTTAAGCATCCCCAAACTGCGTGCTGACTGGAGAAAGGATGGTGAGCAGGTTCAATGTTTTATTGCCTCCTGGTGTTCTTTCACCCCAGCACCGGTATCCAGAGAGTTACTGTCTCTGAGGACAGAGGTTCTATTTAGTGATCAGGGCTTAAAGTTAGGGTAACCATAAGGGAACAGAGTAGTCTAAATGAGACTTCACTGTAGACCGATTTGTGTGTGTGTGTGTGTGTGTGTGTGTGTGCGCGCTGTCAAGTCACAACTGATTTATGGTAACCAGTTTAGGGTATAGATCTATATGGGCCATCATAATAATGACAGTGTTGTTGTCTGTCCCTTTCTAATAATGCCCTGCCTGGCATTATTTTTCCATTGAGCTATCCACTAGGACAGTGGTGGCGAACCTTTGGCACTCCAGATGTTATGGACTACAATTCCCATCAGCCCCTGCCAGCATGGCCAATTGGCAGGGGCTGGTGGGAATTGTAGTCCATAACATCTGGAGTGCCAAAGGTTCGCCACCATGGCACTAGGACCACATGGATTCCTTCAGCTTGTTAGAGGACACTGGCACAGTCAGGGTTGTAGCCTTGCAGTTCGGGATAGCTTTTATTCCCACCTACCCATATGATTAGCTTTATTAGGCCCGGCTCTGTATTGCTACTGGACATGGGAAGGACAAGTTCTGGATATTAACAGCAATCCTACACAACCAAGCATTAGCAGGGTGGCGGAGGGGTGGGGGAAGGGAGCAACACTATTGCTGGGGGAGAAAGTGAGAAGAAGACGAAGAGTTTGGATTTATATCCCCCCTTTATCTCCTGTAGGAGACTCAAAGGGGCTGACAATCTCCTTGCCCTTCCCCCCTCACAACAAACACCCTGTGAGGTAGGTGGGGCTGAGAGAGCTCCGAGAAGCTGTGACTAGCCCAAGGTCACCCAGCTGGCATGTGTGGGAGTGTACAGGCTAATCTGAATTCCCCAGATAAGCCTCCACAGCTCAGGTGGCAAAGCAGGGAATCAAACCCGGTTCCTCCAGATTAGAAAGACGAGCTCTTAACCTCCTACGCCACTGCTGCTCCCAGTGAGATGAAGTGGGAGGAAAAGGAGATGATGATGCGCAGAAAAGTGATGGGAGCGATGGGGAGCAGTGGGGTGACATGATCCCCCTCCCCTTCAGGTTCCCTGCAAGCCCCCACTTACTCTCAGCAACAGATTAGGTGTCTTGAGTACGGAAAATGATCACTATCTTCATATTTCCCTTAGTTAAAATCCAAAATTCATTGAAATATACTGACTTGCTTGTTTTTCATGAATATGCTTTATAAGTCTCCAGCGTAATTGGTATTCAAAAGATGAAGAGCCACTGTGGCATAGTGGTTAAGAGCAGTAGAGCAGTGGAGAACCAAGTTTGATTCCCTGCTACTCCACTTGAACAGCAGAGCCTTATTTGGTGAACCATATTTGCTTCCCCATTCCTGCATTCCTGCTAGGTGACCTTGGGCTAGTCACAATTCTTTGCAGCTCTCAGCCTCACCTACTTCACAAGGTGTCTGTTGTGGGGAGAGGAAGGGAAAGGATTTTGTAAGCCCCTTTGAGTCTTCTTACAGGAGAGAAAGGCAGATATAAATTCTCTTTTTTCTTCTTCTACTTCAATAATGGGCCTTAGGTCAATTATAAAAACCCTGAAGAAAATAGACATATTTAATGTGCACCTTTCTGCTTGGCCTAGTGTGAAAAAGAAATCAAGACATGTCAGAGACATCCCATGGAAATGAAAATGGGATGGAAACATGTAAAATGGTGGTGGTGGGATACTATAGGTACATATTTGCTTCAGGTGCTGAAAAGCAGGAAATGGAAGTACAAAAAAATCTAATGTAGAAGAAGAGTTTGGATTTATATCCCCCCTTTCTCTCCTGTAGGAGACTCAAAGGGGCTTACAATCTCCTTGCCCTTCCCCCCTCACAACAAACACCCTGTGAGGTACGTGGGGCTGAGAGAGCTCCGAGGAACTGTGACTAGCCCAAGGTCACCCAGCTGGTGTGTGTGGGAGTGCACAAGCTAATCTGGTTCACCAGATAAGCCTCCACAGCTCAAGTGGCAGAGCTAGGAATCAAACCCGGTTCCTCCAGATCAGAGTGCACCTGCTCTTAGCCACTACACCACTGCTGCTGGTACGTTGAATTCTGGCCTTCTCCAGTTGTCTTTAAATATTATGTTTTTACCCAGACCTTCCTCCAAGGAGCTCAGAGCTCATGGTTTCCTTCTCCTCCATATTATCTTCAGAGTTTCCATGAGGGATAGTCTGGAGTGAAATGGTGGGTGGCCTCAGGTCACCCAGTGAACATAATAGTTCAGTATGGATTTGAGCTGCATTCTGGTTCGATGCATTTCAGCAGGGAGAGTTTGGTCAAGTGCAGGTTTCTCGTGCTGGGTGTGCTGAAACACTAATGTGCAACTCTTTAAAGCCTCCGTTGCAGTAGGACTTTGTGTGAACTAGCAGTAGTATCTGTTGTGGACATGTTTTAGTGCTGGTTGTATGGATTTGCTACCATGTAACATCCTGTTGCTTGGGATTGGGAAAGGGAGTTAAAATAGGAAAGTGTGATTGTAAGTGGAAAAATTGCCCCGCTTCTTTTGTCTTGCTCACAGCTAAAGATATTCCTCAGAAGCTGAAGATCGTCCCGTTTTTGCAAATGAGTGGACGCTGCAATTCTTCATAAGGATCAGGTCATGGAGGAGAGAGAGGAATGGATTGGATTCCTTTTTCACTGGATTCTTTCCTCCAGCAGCGCAGGATGTCAAAACAAGGTATGCAGCGGACTTCACTCCATTTTCTCACGCATTGCTAGAAAATAAGATACAAATTTATTTACCTTGGCCTACCTGTTGTCTAATATTTCTTCCAGGGCTTTGTATCGTTTGAAGAGGTGGCTGTGTATTTCACAGAGGAGGAATGGGCTCTGCTGGATCGTGGCCAAAGAGCCCTTTACAGAGAAGTGATGCTGGAGAATTACAGGAACGTGGCCTCCTTGGGTAAGCAAGTCGTTGGCCGGTGAATGAGTAGGTGGTCTGGGATTGTTTTTAAGTGTCTAGAGCCGTGGTGGCTAACCTTTGGCACTCCAGATGTTATGGACTACAATTCCCACCAGCCCCTGCCAGCACAGCCAATTGGCCATGCTGGCAGGGGCTGATGGGAATTGTAGTCCATAACATCTGGAGTGCCAAAGGTTCGCCACCACTGGTCTAGAGAAATCATGGCACCAGAATCAGCGGGGGCCGTAATTGCGGAAGGGGAAGGCTGCTTGCAAGTCCCCGGAGAGAGGGCAAGCGTGCGCAGGCTTGTTGCCGGGCAGAACCTCCGGTTTCGCGGTAGGGACAACGGGACGCGAAGTGCAAAGGAAAGGTTCCTCCACCCTTTAAAACATAGGTGTCAAACTCACGGCCCTCCAGATGTTATGGACTACAGTTCCCATCATCCCCTGCCAGCATCATGCTGGTGGGGGATGATGGGAACTGTAGTCCATAATATCTGGAGGGCCGTGAGTTTGACATGTGTGCTTTAAAAGACCACACGAGCCTGTTCTCAGCCTCCTCCTTCAGCCGAGACGAAATCGGTCCACCCATCCTTCCCTTTGTTTCAAGGTTTGTTTTGCATAGCTGTTTAACTGTTACAATTTGTGACAGCCCTGGCGGTTGTGGGCAGAACATCACATCTTTGGAGAGGCCTGAGCCTGCGAGCTGGACCTCTCCGCAGTTGGCTTGGGGCGGGGTGGGCTCATGGCACAGGCCGCGGTGCCTTGCAATCGAGACCGACACTCCAGCAGGAAGGGGTGTCACGAACGGGCTTGCGCCCTGGTGGCATCCTTAACTTCCTGTCCTATCCCTCACTGGGCGGGGACAGTTCGGGTTCCAGCCAGGGTGCTGACCCCATGCTCGATGGGTCCTCTTGCCTCCCCCAGCTTCCAGCAGTTAAAAAAACGGGCTGCGGCCCAATTTCATTCCAGCCACGGAGTAATGTTGTTGTTGGTTCAAGTTAAGTTAGTTGATTTGCAACTGGGGAACTCTGAACATCTTCCCGCAATTTTCTGGAAGAGATTGTTATTTGCTCTTTATCTTTCTTCCCTTAAATTTCAACTCTAGGTTCCCTAGAGAATGAATGTTCGTTATGCTAGTCAGTCCCATGATGTAACCAGAGTGTTTGTATTCCTCATCTTTTCAAAAAGGGTCTTGGATCTGCAAACCTGACTTAATTTCCTGGTTGGAGGAAGTGGGTGAGATGTTTGTCCAAGCCTCTGAGGAAGCAAAGAACTCAACAGGTACTCCTTAGATGTATGGAGCAACTCTTCTGTGTCTGCAAATTATGGTTCTGCTTTGACAAAAGCTAAAATATGTTAATTGTTCTGCCACTGGGGTGCCATGGCAGACATCTCTGTGCATTCATCCCTCAAACCTGAGTGTAAAGCCTGTTTCCCTCAATGCAGGTTGCCATGTAGGCTTAATCTTATTTAAGTCATGATTGACTTAATTTCTCCTTTCGTAGATTCCCTTTCATGCTGGAACAAGAAATCTCCCCTTGCTGCTCCCAAAGAAAGCACAACTGTGAGAGAGAAGAGGGTGAGGAGTTTTTCACAGGAAGGCCTTGCATCAGAAGACGAGCCACAGTGTTTCCTGGGACCATCTCCAGAGATCACTGTCATCCTGACAGATCTGGCTGAGAGTGAGTTTTCTTTATGGCCTTGTCAGGAAAACAGATGTAAGCTGTGAGGATTTCTGCAGTGTGAGTGAGACTATCTGTTGAAGGGCCCAGAAGGTAGTCTGTGGAAGAATTTTATGACCAATGTCAGGGAGAGACCTGTTAGACAGCAAAGCATGCCAGCCTGGTGCCACGGTTAGTTTGCTGAACTGAGATTAAAAATGAGAGGAGTCTAGTTCTGGGTTCCAGAGGGGGGAAATGTGCTTAGTCTCTGTAAAAGAGTGAATTTTGTGAATGGCCTTGTCAGGAAAACAGGCTAGTGGTGTTTGCAGTTAGAGAGTATTAGGGAAAGAGAGACCCTGCTCTAACCAGGAAGGGGAATTTTCTTTTAGGCGAAGAAGAATTCATTGTACGGGTTCTTAGAACAGATCTAATTGGTCTTGTGGTCAGAGCAGGAAGAACTGAGGGAGGAACTTGGCCTTGTCAGGAAAACAGATGTAAGCTGTGAGGATTTCTGCAGTGTGAGTGGGACTATATTTTGAAGGACCCAGTCTGTGGAAGAATTTTATGACCAATGTCAGAATGGTGCCATGGTTAGTTTGCTGAACTGAGATTAAAATGACCCAGATTCAAGGCATGTGTCAGAGATATAGCTCTGTATGTCATTTTTTTCAGACTGACCTATGTATCGGAAGAATAATGCTGTGACAGACCTAAGGAGCAGGCCAAAATAGAAAAGCCTGAATGTGTGAGTGACAGGCTGGAAATGGGTGAAGTTTTAGGAGGAGCTGGAGAGAGTATTTGAGAGGAGTCTAGTTCTGGGTTCCAGAGAAGGAAGATGTGCTTAGTCTCTGTGAAAGAGTGAATTTTGTTTATGGCATTGTCAAGAAAACAGGCCGGTGATGTTAGAGAATATTAGGGAAAGAGAAACTCTCCTCTAGCCATGAAGAGGAATTTATGTCTGGGGGAGAACAATTCATTGTGCAGGTTCTAATTGGTCTTGTGGTCAGAGCAGGAAGAACTGAGCGAGCTGAAAGAGATTATTCTCTAGTCAGAAGAGAAATTCACACTGCATGTGAGAAAGGAATTTCTGTCCATAGTTATTTAGGAAAAATGATCTGAAATGCTGTGAGATGTTCCTAAAGTTTAAGCAGTCTGAAGGGAAAGCGAGTTGAGAGAATACTCCTTTCTGTATAGTTTATGGGCATCAGGGTCAACATGAGAACCTCTGAGCACTAGCTTGGGTTAACCTTGTGAAACAGCTTGAAAGCCTGTCATAGTTTAAAGCATTAAGAACTATATGACCAACTGAAAGTTTAAAAGTGAGCCAAACACCATTTTTGTTGAACTGTGAAAACTATTACATACTTCTAAATATAACTTTTTAATTAATAATATTGTTTCCTATTCTGTTTCCCTGAAGTGCTTAATAAAATTCTGCCATTTGTTTGTTAACCATGCAAGAAGCTTTGACAAATTTATCTGAGATAAAACAGAGGCGGTTTCCACACATTCAAACTCGCGGGCTTGCATCGGCATGATTGGTGCCGATGCAAGCCCTGGGGCCGTCCGCTCGAACGGCCCCACAGACTGCACGGCTGGCAGAGCACGCTCCGCACAGCCGCGCAGCCTCCTGAACAGCTGCCTACCTTTTCTCTGCCTTTTGTTGCTCTGAGGAGGGAAGGGGACACACCCCCTGGCCAGAGCGACGGCGGCAAGAAGGCGTGTTCCCTTCCCTCCTCGTAGCGACGAAAGGCAGGGAAAAGGTAGGCAGCTGGAGCGCCACGGGAATACGGCAGCTGCCACCCGCTGCTGTTCGCTTGGCAACGGGTGGCAACTGGTGTATTCCAACAAACCCGCCCCCCGAGAGAGTTTCAGAAGCGGCGTCTTTGCGCCACTTCAGGGGAGCCAGGACGGCGCTGCTGCCTCCTATGCGAACAGTGCCCCAGGGACCGTTTTCCCCCCTGTCCCTGGAGCGCTGTTGTTTCCCTGTGCGGAAACCGCCAGAGTGTGTGTGAAGGAGAGGGGGATCACCTCATTTCCCTAAGTGGTTCAATTAAATATTTATTTTAATGCAGGACAGGGTGGGACTATGGAAGAAAAACCCCAGAAGCTATATACATTTATCAACATCAAAGAAATGAAGATCTTAGAAGCGTTAAGGAACTTTCTTTTCCTGTGGGTATTAGAAAGAGGGAGATTTTTCCCCTTTTGATCCTCTGCCTTCACAGGTGCACATTGTCCTGAGCTTGTCAGAGAAACAGAGGAATGATTTTTTAAAATAACAAAGTATTATAGACACTGTTCTGCAGTGCCCTGTGTACATGACCCTTAAAAAACTGTCTGCTCTTTTTCATTAATAAAAACCACAGTTTTGTACAAACTGTGGTGCTTCTGATGTACAGTATTCAAAATATTTTGATTCTTTCTCCAATATAAATTGTTCCACATATTTAATAGTAGAAGATAAATAGAAGATAAGACATCTTCTTCTTGAGAGTAGAAAAAAGCTTTCAGTTCAACACTGAAAGGCTAGCCAGTTTGTTTGCTAACATTTTGGTACTTGAGGAAAAAGAGTATTTTTTTTAATATCCCACTTTTCTGTACCTTAAGGTGTCTCAAAGCAGCTTAAAATAACCTTCCCTTCTTCCCACCCCACTACAGGCATCTTGTGAGCTAGGTGAGGCTGAGAGAGTTCTGGGAGAACTGTGACTAGCCCAAGGTCATCCTGTAGGTTTCATATGAAGGAGCAAGGATCAAATCTGATTCTCCAGATTGAGTCTGGTGTTCTTAACTACTACATCACACTGGCTCTTAGAGCCGCAGATTTACCTAGTGTTCTAGATCAGTGGTTTTCAGTCTTTGTTTGACCCAGGTTACACCCTTAGTTTCTTGGTGGTGGGATATGGCCTGTTGAGTTGTGGGGAAGGGTTGTCTAAATAGCAAATAAACAAAACAAACAAATATATAACTAGGAAAAGTACTAGTACAAGTATTCCTGTGACAGGAAGAAGAGCAAGAATTACGACTCTGCTGATCAGGGAGTTGGATTCTGTACTGCTGGCTGGTGTTGTGGAGAGTTGCCAGATGGAGGAAAGAAAAAAAGGGAAAACTTTGTAGGGGAAACTTTGTAGGGAAGGTTGATGGGCAACCTTTTGAGCGTGGTGTGTCAGAACGTGTCTGAGCCTAAGAAGTCAAGTTCTCATTGCTAAGTGGTCTTATTTCACACTCCAGCTGCTCCTCACAGCAAAGTGCAAGAGGCATGATGCTTCTACTCCCTAAACATTGTATGCTAGCGGCACGTCCTTCCAAAAAATCAGCAATTCCATGACACATCTGATGATTCTGATCCATGGATCACAGCAATAAGCAAGGAGAAAAAAATACTTCCTCATATATTTGCATAGATGCACTGGTTTTATATGCTACTGAGGCATCTTTTCTCACTTTCATCTGAGGGCAGGGAAATGTAGCTCTTGAAGGTGTCCATATGGAAAAAGTTACAGGAATGGTAAGCCACTTGAGTATGGCAAGGGAAGAAAACAGCCAATGAAAGACAGTGCTGCTGAAATGAATATTTTCCTACAAAAGCATTTATGTTCTATAAAAAGTGTCAATTCCAGTTGTAGATAAATGTCCTTTTTTATCACTTACAATGTGTGAAGAAGTAAAACAGTATGTTTTGCCGCCTGGCTGCTTTTCTTGGAAATGAAAGGAAATCCTTTCTCCCAGCTCTGTTCTCCTTTAGAAGTGTCTTGGTTAAAAGGAAATTTATCTCATAATTTTTTGGGGGCCTATTCGATTAAGCATTGTGCACTGATGACTGTTTCTGCTATGCAATGTTTATTTCCAGGATTTTATTTGGTTTCTTTTTTTTTATTTCAGCAGGAGATGTGAGGAAACTAAGGGCCAACTGTGTGGAAAGATGCAGGGATGTGAAGGAGAAAAAGGTGTTTCTGAATAAGGGAAGACTAAAGAGAAGTAAGAGAAGAGGAAACCAGGAGCAGCTGACAAAATCATTTGCCTTTCATGGAAGGGATCACCATGGAACCTTTGTTACAGAAAACTTACAGAAGGAGGGGAAAAGGAACAAAACCCCTCGGAGAAAGAAAGCATCAGGCAAAAAATCCAGTCGTGAGAGACATCCAAAGAGTTTGACTGAGGAGAAACCATATAAATGCTTGGAGTGTGCGAAAAGCTTTAGAGAGAGGAGAAGCCTTACTCAGCATCAGAGGGTGCACACAGGGGAGAAACCATTTAAATGCCTGGAATGTGGAAGGAGCTTCAATCGGACGTGTAATTTAATTTCACACCAAAGGATTCATACTGGAGAGAAACCATATAAATGCTTGGAGTGTGGAAAGAGTCTTAGCTGCAGCAAAAGACTTACTATTCACCAGAGAATTCACACAGGGGAGAAACCATATAAATGCTTGGAGTGTGGGAAGAATTTTGGTTGCTTCAGATACCTAACTGTTCACCAAAGAACTCACACAGGAGAGAAACCATATAAATGCTGGGAATGTGGGAAGACGTTTACTCAGAGCACAGGTCTTACTTATCACCAGAGACTCCACACGGGAGAGAAACCATATAAATGTCTGGAGTGTGGAAAGTCATTTAGTCGAATGGACAAGTTGAATTGTCATCGAAGAATACATGCAGGGGAGAAATTGTACAAATGCTTAGTGTGCGAAAAGAGTTTCACTGAGAAAACAAACCTAACTGCTCACCAAAGGTTGCACACAGGGGAGAAACCATATAAGTGCATGGAGTGCGGGAAGAGCTTCTCTCTGAAAGGAAGTCTCCATTCTCACCGAAGGGTACACACAGGAGAGAAACCGTATAAGTGCATGAAGTGTGAGAAGAGTTTCTCTCAGAGACGAAGTCTCAATTCTCACGAAAAGTTGCACACAGGAGAGAAACCATATCAGTGTTTTGAGTGTGAAAAGAATTTTAGTTGCAGCAAGAGTCTTACTGTTCACCAAAGACTCCACACAAAAGAGAAAACATGTAAATGAGGATTATTTCAGTGAGTCATTGCTTTCATATCATAACGTCTATTATATTTGGCTGTACAGTAGTGACCACTTTCATCTTTTCTCACATTAGAGAGTCCGTCTAAGTGATATTAGTCTGTAATTTATGCACACACACTATTAGGAGTGTTGACAAGGTTCAAGGAGACCCAGGTTCAAATCAGTCTGGCATGGAAATTTGTTCAGTGGGTCTTGGGCAAGACCCACACTGTCTGTCTCATACCACAGGGTTGCTGTGAGAATAAAATGGGAGAGAATGATTTTAAGCTGTTGTGGGACTCCACTGGATCACCTTGCATAATCCACCTTGAGTCCCTGTGAGAACTTACTATAAATACTGTAAATAAATTTTAAAAGTAAAATGAATAAATTATTGTAAGCAGGCTTGATTTTAGTAAATTTCTTGAGTAAGCCTGTCACTGCCTGTTTCAGAAATATGAGCAAAGTGAATCTGTGTCTGAGTACCTGCTCTACTTGTCAAAATGTGAATGTTTCTTTTTGCTTTTCAAAAATTCTTTGATTAAAGCTTGCTTATGATTAGATACTTTAGTGGTTGGTTTCCTTTCTTAATAGTTTGGACAGCCATGGTAATTACTGTGTCTCATGAACCTATATCTCCAGTTTGGTTTGTATTTTTTTTTCAAAGTGCCTAAGTACTGAAAATTTGCTTGCTGCATCCAAAGAAGAGGCTTCAATTCACAAACACTTCATCTGGCATAAATGTAAGTCTTTTAGGTACTACTAGACTTCTGCTAGTAGTACCTTTCAGCAGACTTAACAAAGAAAAGGTTGAAAGGATCAGGATCAGGCCACAGAGCACTACAGTTCTGTACCCTTTAATGTGGTGCACCCTGCCCTTTAACACCAGCCTGAAGTCCCCAGGTTTTTCTCCCTAGGTCTTTATTTCTGAATCCACCCGCAAATATGAATGAAATTTAAATAAACTCCCCTTTCCATCTGATTTGGGCCAGCCCAAGTGATACATTCTGAAGGCTGCAAGATGGCGTACAGTACACTGATGTCCACTCCAGAGTCCAGTTCCTGCACTAAGGCCAACAAAGGCAGGTATTCCCTGCAATCTCTTTACATGACTTTTAGGGTTTTGATTCCAGAACCGAGCTTTGGCAGCGGAATAATTATTTCTCTTCCCTGTGGACAGATATCAGAATTTGAGGGTGCAAGATTGAGCCCACCCCAAAGGTTTTTTCTGGGATTCAGCTGGCTTAGGTTCTTAATATTCCTTTTGGTACCAGAACTAAGCTTTGGTCCCAAGAACAGTCTATGTTCCCTTGTAGGTGTAAGGTCCCCAGAGAGTGCTTCAAAGGAATCTCTTTGCATGACCTTGAAGCTTTTGATTCCAGTACCAAGCTTTTTGGCTGGGGAAAAGTTTATATCCTCTTCTAGGGGAGTGATATTAGAGTTTGGGATTGCAAGACTGGGTCACCTTAAGAAGCTAGGGGAAAGCAAAGTGATGCCATGGAAAATGTGGCGTATCTCCTGGGGTTGGCCTGCTGATCCAAGTTGCTAAATGGGCCGTGAAAGCTGATAAAGGTCAGCTTTAATATTAATATTAATAAAACATGAACTTGACAATGCTTT
The DNA here is from genome assembly GCF_021028975.2 of Sphaerodactylus townsendi. NCBI lineage: Eukaryota > Metazoa > Chordata > Lepidosauria > Squamata > Sphaerodactylidae > Sphaerodactylus > Sphaerodactylus townsendi. Next base: position 13,219,788 of record NC_059427.1, read on the forward strand.
ACATGTAATAATAATTAAGGTACGACTCTCATTTTGCTTTAAGTTCATATTGTGGTCTTCTATTTGGTTAACTTTACCATCCAAAAATATTCTCTCATTTTATCTTCCCAATTTTCTTAAATAAAGAACTCTTTCAAATGTAGAGGTAGAGGTGACAGACTTGCTGCCGTTGATATGTAACAAAATAATTCTTATAGCTTTAACAGATTTTTTTTGGGGGGTGGGGAACGATTAACAACATAATGCTTAACAACCATAACAACAGTAATTTTAGAATTATTTGAGATTTAATATTTGGAATTTTTTACATTTCGGTGGGAATTACTATCCAAATTTTCATATATTTTTTACAAAGCCACTACATGTGAAAAAATGAACTAAGTTTTTGCCATTTCCAGCATATACTAGGAGAAGTAGGAAGAACTGGAGGTCTTGTACTGTTCTGTCAGCAAACACAAGGTTCAGATCATTGCTTTCTGAGGAGAGAATCTCCTAATTTTCTTGTATAAAATTTCACAGTTAAATCACTTGGTGCTTTGTTTTTTGCAGTAAATCTTGAATAAATTATATACGTTTGTTCAGTATCATAAAAATCCTCACCATATATTTTTGTAGGATCTCACCAAATTCTTTTTCTAGGTCTTTTCCTAACCTAATGTTTCTGGAACACCTTTAAACCAGTTTTCTTGATCAGGAAGTCTTGCATTTCCCACCTGGATGCTTCATCCACTTTGCTTGGGCTTTTACCCACTATTCTTGGATGCATATGGCTTGTTACTTGATTAATTTATGATTGTGGGCTAAATGCATTTTAACTCCCTGTATATGTAAAGCACCCAGTATAAACAAGGAGGTCTTAACTTCATGGCCTGAAGATCTATCACCATTTCTTAACATCCAGCCAATGAAGAGATCTGAAGAACTCCTAAGGTGATGAGTTATTCTGGTTGGCATTAATCAAAGTTCTACAGCTCTGCAATTATATTATATTCACTGAAGATGACTCACTGAAGATGACGAGACTCTCAAAATGGTGCCTGGAAGATGGCACCCAGACAGGGGCGTAACGAGGCAGCCCTGGGCAAACTGTAGCCCTGGGCAAAACCTGAGTTGGATGCCCCCCCCCCCATGGGCGGCCACTCCACCACGACCAAATTTTTTTTGCACCAGGACATTGGTGCCTGCAGGGGGTGCAAATTTAGACATATCAGCACCAAAATTTCAGCATATCATCAGGAAACTGTCCTTATGCTACTTCCCAAGTTTGGTGAGATTTGGTTCAAGGAGTCAAAAGTTATGGACTTCCAAAGGGGGTGCCCCATCCCCCATTGTTTCCAATGGGAGCTAATAGGAGATGGGGGCTACAGTTTTGAGGGTCCATAACTTTGGCCCCCCTGAACCAAACTGCACCAAACCTGGGGGGTATCATTAGGGCAGTATCCTGATGAGACTCTGAAAGTTTTGAGACTGTGCCTTCAGAAATGTCCCCCCCCCCCCCCCGCACCTGCAACCCCCATGGACAGCAATACAGAAAACTCAATGCAGAACAAAGATTCTTTGCTAAGGAGATGGGGGCTACCCTTTGAGGGTCCATAACTTTGGACCCCCTGAACCAAACTGCACCAAACTTGGGGGATGCCATCATCTCCAGATGATACCCTGAAATGCCGCTAGCCTAAAAACTGCGCCCCTTGCAGGCCAAAAATGGAAAACCACTAAAATACCCAAAAACGAACCCAGCATTTTGATGCCCCCCACAAGGTGATGCCCTGGGCAGCTGCCCACCTTGCCCAATGGGCATTACGCCAGTGCACCCAGAGCTGTCTGCGGTTAGCAGAGCTTCAAGGATTTTTTTTCCTATGTGGGTTTTTTTTTCCCACCTAAGGAATTTTCTGGTAAGAGTTGCAGAAAAGGTCTCATAATGTGCATCCCGTTTTCCAAAGCTGTCTGCTGAAGAAGGAACTTCCTGCAAACTGTTGGCATCCCCATACACAAGCCCATTTTCCTTTAAGCTACAATCTTCTATTCATATATATATTTATTAAACTATTTAAGGCAATATAACCACACAAATAGGTTCCAGAACAGATGAGCAAATCTAGTGCCCGTAGTGATTATGATGCAATTTTGCTCCCTTGAAAAACATAGAGGCCCCTTCCGCACAAGCAAAATAATGCATTTTCAAACCACTTTCACAACTTTTTGCAAATGGATCCGCACAGCTTCAAAGAGCACTGAAAGCAGTTTGAAAGTGCCTTATTCTGCATGTGCGGAATGAGCCAGACATTCAAACCACATTAGAAATTGCATATATTTATTTTCTGTTGCAGGCACTCACTTGTAAGTAGATGTCTGTATAGTATTTCAAGTGGTTATTGCATTCATTCAAAGAAATTTTAAATGTGTGAATACAGAAAAAGACAGACACAATGATCACTTTTTCAACGTACAATGAAACAAAGAGGAGCTGAGGTCAAAATGACATCTTAATGATATCCAACTTTTGAGTTCAGCAATATCTCAGAGCTACATTATGAGGTTTGGCAGATTAGCAGGGAGGATTCTAAAGGTGGAGTCTATGGTTTGCACCCAACCAGCTTTTGAGCTGGTATAAAGGGGGCCCATTCTGAGCACCCAGAAGGCTATGTTGGGGATCATGGGGCCTACATGGACAAAATATAGTAACAAAGGGACTTGGAGGGAAGAGCTGGCTGGATCTAACCCTATGAGCGGATTCCTCTGAGGTTATTGCCCAGAAAGATCTTCAACAGGCAAAAAAGTGTGGGAAAGACTGAGAATGCACACACAGAAGCTAAGCAAGATAGTGAGCTGAATGTTAAGAGCGTGACAAAGCACAGCACTTGTAAAGTACTGGAGGTGCCGTCAACCCAACCAGGGGTGTCAAGTCCAGGTCTTCTTTAGACAATCCAGGGGCAGGCTGGAAAGTGAATCTCTGGAGAAGAATTGTAAAGAACAAGAAGAGCTCCATTTTGGCCAGGGTTTCCCCTGCACACATTCTTCGACCTGTAACAATGAAAATGGAAGACAGAAGCCTAGTTGATTGCATTCTTTAGAACGTTTCTCTACTGCCCATGAAATCGTGCCCCAACGAGTTTGCCACCCCAAAAATGAAAATAGACAGTACCATCCTAAGCTGGTCAACTCAGAATTGTACTCGAAAGCATTAACTCCCAGGAAAGTGTTCTTAGGAATCCATTGCTAGGAACAATATAACTATTATTCTTACGGAGAGAGAACAGAACACTATAGGTGAAATGAATGCCCAGTGAAAGTTCTCATATCATGCCAGCAAAGTCATAGAGCAGTGATAGCGAACCTTTTCTAGACCAAGTGCCCAAATTGGAACCCAAAAGCCACTTATTGATTGCAAAGTGCCAACACGGCAATTTAACCTGAATAATGAGGTTTTAAGTTAGAAAAAACGGTTGGCTCCAAGGTGTGCGTTACTCAGGAGTAAGCTTGGTGGTAGTTGGTGGCTTGCTTTGAAACAACCGTGCAACTCTTCCAACAGGTGAATTATGACTCTAGGAGGGTTTACTCAGAAGCAAGCCCCATTGCCAGCAACCAAGCTCACTCACAGGTAAAGGATCGCGCTTTAGTTCTTCATATGAAAATCAGTGGGGTTTAACAGTGCTTGACAGGGTTACCTACACTGCTTCCCCAAAACTAGGTCTTAGGTTTAATGCTAATAATCAAGCCCAGCGGCCCAGGCCAGCCTAGATGTGGCGGGGGGACTCTGTTTGCGCATGCCCACAGAGAGGGCTCTGAGTGCCACCTCTGGCACCCATGCCATAGATTCACCACCACTGTCCTAGAGTGTTCAAAGTGTAGACATTTTGATTTTGCAAAATGAGAGATGGCTGCCAACGATGGCATTCTTCCAAATAAATGTGCTTAGGACTTGAGCACCTCATCTATTAACTAAGCCCACATATTTCTACATGTAGTTACCTGCAGAGAAAGGCATGAATGCGTCTCTCTTTATAAACTTTCCATCAGAGTCCAAAAAGTGCTCTGGGTAGAATTCATGTGGTTTCTCCCATTGAGTTTCATCTTGCAGCACAGAGGTCAGCAATGGGAGGATAAAAGTTCCCTGCGAAGTCAAAGAAATAAATTATTGAAGAGGATGAAGATTGTTTCAAAAGGTAGCCACATTGGTCTGCAGTAAAAAGCTAGATTCAAGTCCAGTAGCACCAGAATCCACAAAGATTTCAGGAGTATAACCTTTTGGAAGTCAAAACTTTGTTAGAAGGGAACTTGGACTTTCAAAAACTTATAGTCCACGAACCTTGTTGCTCTCAAAGTGCTACTGGAGTCAAATGAAGAAAATGAATAAGCAGCTAAGCTTATAGCTAAACCTGTCCAGTGGTGGGATCCAAAATTTTTAGTAACAGGTTCCCATGGTGGTGGGATTAAAACTGTGGCGTAGCACCAATGGGGCTGGGCGGGGCACGACGGGGGCGTGACTGGGCATTCCAGGGGCGGGGCATTCCTGGGCGGGGCTGTGGCAAGGACACAGCCGCTGCGCCGGTCCTTGGGCGGGAAATGAATGCACGCAGGCGCAGACTGCCACGCACGCCAGTGCACCTCCTGCTAGTCTGCTTCAAGTTCTGCGTGCTACTGCTGAGAGGAGGGGCGTAACTAATGCAAAAATCATGTGGCAAAATCACCAATAGTAACCCCCTCTCGGCACACACAAATAATTAGTAACCTACTCTCGGGAACCTGTGAGAACCTGCTGGATCCCACCTCTGCCTGTGACCCTTCAGACAAAGAAAATGGTGCCCTTACATATTGACCTACAAGTAAAAAAGTATAAGAAAAGCAAAGTAAGGATTTTACTTGCTTACATAACATAGGCAGTTTTAAAATTATTCCACATGAGCCAACCAGTTAGTTGTGTTTAAGTTCTCAGAATTTCAACCAAAGGTTAAGGAAATACTCTTACACTTAAATTAATGGAATTTAGCAAGGCTTAACTTGCTTCCACAAAATATTTGAAAACAGGGTCTTCTGATGAATAAATGAATTGAGATGCCATAGTCAACTGAGCTAAGATCATAAAGTTAATGCAAAGAAGTAAGATTGATCACCTTGGGAATGGAGTAGCCTTTAAAAGTGACATCCATAGTAGTTGCACGTGGCTTATTCATTGGGATAATATTTGAAAACCTCTGAATTTCATGGATTACTGCATCCGTGTATGGCATTTTTGGACGGTGTTCCGTCCGTGGCTGAGCAGACCCAATCACTTGTGCGATTTCTTCTTGGACTTTATCTGAGAAAATAAAACATTTATTCTCACAAAAATAAACTTCATGGTTCAAACTGCATTCCCCAAGGAAGGAAGAGTATGGACTATAACACTTTTTATATACATAGATATATTTGACATCTGTTCTAATACTGAAGTGTGTCAAATCTTTGGATACTTAAATCCAGCGGCTGGAGCTGTGTATGACCAAGACAGATCTTTCTACAAACCTGAGAAGAGCCCTGAAAAAGCCCAGGTTTGCGGAAAATATGAAATCTAAAAAAATACAATGGGAAATTAACAAAACTGAAATGATAACTTAAGGAACAGATTCTCTCAGAGACTGTTGTTAGGCGACCTCAGCATTTTAAGGCTTGTTTCTGAAAATAAGGGGGAGAGGGCAAAGCCCTTTCATAGGCCTATTTTGGCCTTTGAGAGAAGCCATCTTGAGGACAGGCCTGACTAGGGTTACCAGCTGTAGGTTGGGAAATTCATGGAGATTTTGTGGTGCAGTATGAAGAGGACAGTGTTTTTTTTCTGGGGGGATGGGGAGAGGTCTCAACCGAATATAATGCCAAATTCATTTCTCCATGGGGACAGATCTTTTTAGCCTGAAATTCAGTTGTGATTTTGGAGACTCAGGACCCCAGCTGGAGATGTCCAGTTTTGTTTAACGCATGTTCTGCAACTGCAGATTTTTCAGGAAGGTTAAGCCGACAGTGCCTTTCATGCTCCTTAATGCGAGTCTGAATGCTGTGTTTTGTGGTTCCTATGTAGACCTTTCCACAGCTGCAGGGTATGCGATAGACTCCTGCAGAAGTGAGGGGATCTCTCTTGTCCTTTGCTGAGCGTAGCATCTGTGGTATTTTCCCGGTAGGTTTGATCTGAAGATGCCAGCCACAGATGCAGGTGAAACGTTAGGTACAAGATCTACCAGACCACGGCCACACAGCCCGGAAAACCCACCACAACCAGTTGAATCCGGCCGTGAAAGCCTTCGACAATATATTCATTTATATGTTCATAATAAATTCAACTCAGAAAACACTGTGAAAACGATATTCAGTCATGCTGAACTTTATAAAATAATTACAGAAGATAATACTGAGTTTGCTTTTCCAAATGTAGAGATTGGCTTGCATCTATTTTTAACATTGCACACCAGCTTTTTGTAGCTGAGGCATATAAAAAAATCCCAACAGAATAACAATGCGACAAGATGCCTTGTCTCTGCTTAGCATAGAAGCAGATTTGCTACTCCAGATTAATTTTGAGGACTTGTTAAAAGACTTTGCAATTTAAAATAGAAGAAATTTTTAATAGTAGAAAAAAACCTTTTCAAGTGTAAATAAACACACAACAGTCTTTTCATCCATGAATGTTAAAAGGTTATGCATCGTTAAGGTTTTAGAAAACAGTGAAGTAAAGAATGGTTTGTTCATGTATGTAATAATGGCTGATGTCTTTATATTTGTGTATCTGCCTCTCTGTGCCCCATCCGTAAAACAGTACACTGTAGTACAATTTTTTGCAAGGTGCAAAAAAATGGTCTAACTTGAAGCATTTGAAATGATAAGCTTTTAACATTTTTTATTTGCATTGTTCCCTTATGACAATTTAAAAATGCAAATTATTGAAAAATTGTATTTTTCTACTGCCCAGTTATAAGCAAATAAATTGCTTTTTGCTATAAAGTGTTAAATAAGAAATAGAAAGCAGTCTGTGCTGTGAATATACATTGTGAAGTCTGGTTACTGCCCTGCAAGTAAACTGAATTATGAATCTTGCAAATGGAAGAGGCACCAAGGTTGGACTCAATCTGGCCCTGTTCGAGGGTTCCCTGCAATGGAAGTGGATCGGCCCCAGTAGCTGGCACCACACAACTGGACCCCATTGTTCTTAGGTACAGGCTAATGGTGGTGCGAGAAGGAAAGCTGAAGACAGAGGGACAGATTAAGGGAGGTTGGCTTTTGGGTGGAAAGGAGTTAGCGTTGCCAACTCCTGATTAGGAAATACCTGGAGATTTGGAGGATAGGGCCTGGAGAGAGTGAGGTTTGAGGTGGGTAGGGGCCACAGAAGAGTATAACGCCATAGACTCCACCCTCCCAAGCAGCCATTTCCTCCATGGGAACTAAGGTTGCCAACCTCCAGGTGGGGGCTGGCAATCACCCACAATTATAACTGCTCTCTACATGATAGAGCTCAGTTCCACAACTGATGGAAAACACTCACTCTGAATTTCTGGGTACTTCATCATTAACAATAGCCCCCAGCGTAGTGTTGTTGACGTGGTCTCCGTGCCAGCACCGAATAAGTTACCTACCACTGCCTTAAGGTTTTCATTATGGAAATACCCATTAGACTTGTTCTTCTCCTATGGGTAGAAAAAGAAAGCAATGATAAATGATAAGGGAAAATAGCTCTGGGATATGTGGAAGTAGAAAATAGTTGTAGGTAACCACACTGATCCACTGCAAAAGCCAAGAACAAAAGCCAACTAACACATTTTATTAGGATCAATCAAAATTGGGCGGGTTTTGGCATTAGATGTTGCCATTTACCAGTCCCTCTAATGAGTAACCACAATGATATAAACTGCCTGAAGGCTTTCACTAATGGGAAATACCATTAGTCTTGTTCTTCTCCTCTGGGGAGAAAAGAAGGTAATTATAAATGATAAAGGAAAATATATCTCTAAGTTATGTGGAAGCAGAAAATGGCTGCAGGCAACCACGTTGATGCAAAGCAAAAACCAAGAATAAAAGCCATCAGATACATTGAATTTATTTATTTATTTGTTAGATTAATTGGATTTATAGACTGCTCTCCCCCATCTTAGAGGAAATAAAAATTAGGTGGGTTTGGGCATTCGATTCTGCCATATACTATTCCCTATAATGAGTAACCACTATAATCCAAATTTAGAAGGACCATCTGCTCCCATATAATCCTGCCAGCATCTTACAGTCTTGTTGGGGAGAAAACCAAATATCTAAATTATGAATATCTAAATTAAGGGCCCCCCAGTGTGGTGCCCATGGGTGCCATTGTGCTCACAAATATCTTTCCTGGTGCCCAGGGATGTAGGTATAGATTTTTAGGGGGGGGGGTTCGGGTGTGGGGCCACACCCCCACCTGTCCCTAGGGCATGGCCATGCCTCCCCAAGCCCCGCCCCCAGCCTAGCACTTATAAAATCAGCTCTCCAAGGCTGGGGATGACAGACTCCCCTGCCCTGCCCTGCCCTCCCCTGCCCCCAACCAGCTGGGCTCCCAGCCGGCAGCCAGCAATTCCTTCTGCCCTCCCCTCTGGGCAGAGGCATAGAGGGAAAATGGAGCCCGGTGCAAAATCTGAGTTTTGCACACACACACCCGCCTGAGCTGTGGAGGCTTATCTGGGGAATTCAGATTAGCCTGTACACTCCCACACACGCCAGCTGGGTGACCTTGGGCTAGTCACAGCTTTTCAAAGCTCTCTCAGCCCCCCACCTCACAGAGTGTCTGTTGTGAGGGGGAAGGACAAGGAGACTGTAAGCCCCTTTGAGTCTCCTACAGGAGAGAAAGAGGGATATAAATCCAAACTCTTCTTCTTCTTCTAAACTGAGGACCTCAGATTCTTCCTTTAAATCCATGCCGAAGGGAGTGGATTTAAAAGGAGAATCTGGGGAAATTTGGGGGGGTGCCTGCTGTCAGGGTGCAATTGTTAAGCTAGAAGCACCAAACTTTTAGGGTATCTTTAGGAGATTCTCCTAATGATACCACCCAGGTTTGGTGAAGTTTGGTTCAGGTGGTCCAAAGTTATGGAACCTCAAAGGTGTATGCTCCATCTTCTATTAGCTCCCATTGGAAACAATGGGGGATGGGGCAAGCCTTTGGGAGTCCATAGCTTTGGACCCCCTGGACCAAACTTCACAAAACCTGGGTGGTATCAGTAAGAGACTCTTCCGATGATTCCTCCCAGTGCAGAGAAGGATGATTGAGGGACTGGAGCACCTTCCTTATGAGGAGACGTCTGAGGCGGGATATGATTGAAGTCTATAAAATTATGCATGGGATAGAAAATGTTGACAGAGAAATTTTTCTTTCTTTCTCATAATACTAGAACCAGGGGGCATACATTGAAAATGCTGGGGGGAAGAATTAGGACTAATAAAAGGAAACACTTCTTCACGCAACGTGTGATTGGTGTTTGGAATATGCTGCCACGGGAGGTGGTGATGGCCACTAACCTGGATAGCTTTAAAAGGGGCTTGGACATATTTATGGAGGAGAAGTCGATCTCTGGCTACGAATCTTGATCCTTCTTGATCTGAGGTTGCAAATGCCTTAGCAGACCAGGTGCTCGGGAACAGCAGCAGCAGAAGGCCATTGCTTTCACCTCCTGTATGTGAGCTCCCAAAGGCACCTGGTGGGCCACTGCGAGTAGCAGAGTGCTGGACTAGATGGACTCTGGTCTGATCCAGCAGTCTAGTTCTTATGTTCTTATGATTTCTACTTGTCTTCAGTTTTCAACTTATGGTTGAAGACAGTAGCAGTATCCATCCACTGGTCTAGAAAATTTCCCAACAATTTCCCCCCTTCCTACTATAACAGCAAGAATAGCATTGCTTGGAAAGAGGAAATGAGGAGGACACACATGCATACATGCGGAGGCTAATGTGACTGGGATGGAGAAAGGGAAGAACAGAAGAAATTAAGAAGTCAGGGGATGGTGGGAAGGAAGTAGGAGTGGGAGAGACCACATGGGGCTTTGCCCTGGAGTCTCCCTTTCTCTCCCAATACATGTCTAATTTACAGAATTTGCCTTCTAGCATGTGGGAAAAGTGTGACCTACAGAGCTGGTATAGGTCACATATCAGCAACTGCAGAAAATTAGGAAAGCCCTGTCAATTTGTCAGGCTGTACTTTTCTGAAGCATTTTAAACCATTGAGCCATAACATGTTATACTTTTCTGAAGCTAGATTCCTTGCCAACAAAAGAAATATTTAAACTCAGATGTTCAAAGTTCACCTGCAGCTATTGATATGTTTAAATGACGGTGTCACCTCTTGTTGCCGAATAAGGAAAGAATCAATGAAGCTTCTTTGGTCGTTCTCATCCAGGTCCTTCAGGTGCTCTATGAAGGTGGCCTGTATGAAGGCTTGCAGTTCATTTGTGTTATTCAGGACAGTCTTGCGAGTCCCAAAAAGGAAGCCCAGAGCAGGAAACATGTTATACAGCTAAAAGAATAAAATATGAGTAAGGGGGGAAAAAGATTAACAGCTCTGCTCAGATGGAAATCTCAAAATATTTTCCCTCCAATATTTTTCCTCAGTGCTCTGGGACCTAGCAGGCTTGGTCTACACCAGGGGTCCCCAAACTACGGCCCGGGGGCCAAATGTGGCCCCCGAAGGCATTTATCCGGCCCGCCAGGCATGGCGGCGATGGCTCCATTCATGTGCAGTGGGGGCACGAGGGAGAGGAGGAACTGGCCCCAACGGCTGTTGATTGCAGTTACATGAAGGCACCCCCAAATCTCCATGAATTTTCTGACCCAGAGTTGGAAACCTTACATGTGGCAACGCCTGCTCCGCCCTTCCCACTCAGCTACTCCATGTGTTGCTCTCAGGCTTTCTGTTCCGCCTCACTCCCATTGGCATCAGCCAGGCTGGCGAATCGCTCGCTGGCTGCTGGGGAGGAAAGAACCCAGGAAGATACCTGATCCTGGGTTAGATGGAATGCTTCATTGGGAAAGTTCTGCTTTTTTTTTTTTTTTTTTTTACAGGGGAAGGTATTCCACAGCCTCCCCAACAATATTTGGAGCCCACCCTGTACTTGACATACTTTGGTCACTGTTCTAAAAATAGACCATGACAGAAAGGCTGAAAGGTGAAATCAAACATTTTACAATCATTTGTGCATAGGAATTTGTTCATAGTTTTTTTTAGTCCGGCCCTCCAACAGTCTGAGGGACAGTGAACTGGCCCCCTGTTTAAAAAATTTGGGGACCCCTGGTCTACACACTTGTCCCACGTATTATGCTAGCCTAGATTTACCCTGTTACCCCTTCTACACAGAAGCTGAGGAAAAGAGGAAAAATCGTGTGAAGGGTGGCTGGTTCAGAGAAGGTCAGAGGAGGCTTTCCGTGATAGGGCACAGTAAGTGGAGCTGGAAAATCCTTTTGTCTGGCAGAGGGGTAGATGGGAAAAGCCCCTCCACTTACAAAATATTCTTTCTCCTGCTTTGCTTTTGTCTTTACCTCCAATTTTTCATCACCTCTTTTCATTATTTTTCTTATTCATTTTGTTCCACCCTGGACTCTTTCTCTCTCCCACAGAAATCTTTCCATCTCTCTCATTTGCCAGCATTATGCAGTGCCAAGGGTTAGGCACAACTTCAGTGGGCAGAGTGGCAGGCAGGGATCGTGCCTCTCTTCAAGTAGCACTTGGGGCACAAGCCCTCCATGCTTTATCTTAGATACACCACTGCTTGTGGGGCTTTCTCATTGCCAGCTTTACAAATGAAGTCCAGCTGGATTTGAGTCCAGCAGCACTTTGTATCAACTTTTGAGGGTGGAAGCTTCCCTTTTCAGATGTCTAACGAAAAGCCCAAAGTCACGACACAGTTCAAGTTTCCAGAGGATCAGAGAGGGACAAGACGTTATTAGAATACAACAGAATAAAGTCAAGGCAGAAACTGGGATCTGTAGGTAGAATCCAAGGCCAGACAGAAATATTGTCAAGAGCAGACATGGAGTCAGAATCTGCCAGGCAGAAAAGGTAAATTATGAGGTCAAACATGCCTGGGTTAGCAAAGGGTTAACACAATCTTCAGCCATCAGAGAGGCCAAAACTCACAGTGAGCTTGTTCTGTTCCCCAAGCAAACTAAAATGGTAGCACCAGCTGCTTCTACCATGCCCCGGAACGCCCCGGCCACGCCCCCGGAACGCCCTGGCCACACCCCTGCTGAGGTGCATGCCCGGGGCGTTGCGCCCTTCCACCCCATTGGCACTACGCCACTGGCAGGGGGTTGGATTAGATGGCCTGTATGGCCTCTTTGAACTCTATGATTCTCTCTCTCTCCCTCCCTTTCCAGCCTTCATAGCACCTAACAATTAAGACTTAGAAATTCTGCAGTGGGAAACCTCTTATAGACTTGAGGGTGGTGTGACAGTCTGAGGCTTTCTCAGCTGCCCACCCATCTGCTGCACTGTTCAGTAGCAGTGGCCAAGCTGATTTTTGTCATGGCGTGGGTTCCAAGTGGTCAGTAAGGTGATTTTAACAAATAACTGTGTTGGATTACCTGTTTCTATTAACAGATGAGCCCTGGGGAGACAAAATTTTCATTGCTTTCCTCCTCCCCTTCTCCTGTAGTGAGTCACACTAACACCTTCTTTTCACCACAAGTGATAAAATAAGTTTATTGTCTTCTTAAGAAGGGTTGAATGTTTAGTGATTTACTAATAAGATAAAGACTGTAAGACAGTATTGGTTATTTACAACAGCAGACGGCTGCTTTAAAGCAGCTACAGTTTCACACACCCACAGCTTTATTGAACTGACAGACTGTGTGTGTGTGTGTGAGAGAGCATGCGTGTGCGTGAGAGAGAATGCTTTTAAAATGGAGGAGTTACCTGGACTGAGGGGCTTGCCAAAAGCTGAATATTTGCACTGATCAAGTTCAGCAGTCTGATAAATGCGGGATTTTCATATTCGAATCGTTTGCCAAGTAATATTGATACTATAATATTGGAAACTGCATGATTCAAAATTGTAGTGTTCTCAAATGGTTTTCCTACAAGAATTGAAAATAAGGAAATATTTAATCAGGAAAGAACATCACTATTACTGTTGCCTTTCAGTGGCTTAGGACCCCAGCAAGAGCTGACACTGTGTGTGTGTGTGTGTGTGTTTGTGTGAAGTGCAGAGGCGTATGGGGGGAAATGGCGCCCGGGGACAAAACCTCCTCTGGGCACCCCCGTGGGTCACAGAGTCCTGCCCCAATGGGTCATGGAGACCCACCCCCTCAAAGCCCCATTCCCTTGTAGCCCTGCCCCATGTTGGTCACGTAGCCCCACCCCACATAGCCCCCACCCCCCAAAGCCCGCCCCGTGCATGACATGTAGCCCCACCCCCACATCCTGGCTACTGCTCTCTCCAGGGGCTGGGAAGGGCAGAAGCCTGCCTGCAAGGAGCCAGGGAGGGCGGAGCGCTGCCACCACCCACCCCAGAGCCCCGCTTCCCCCCACGGAGCCCAGGGAGACCTGCCTGCCTGCAGGGTGCCTTGTTCGGCCTCCCTTGGCCCTGCTCACGTTGTCCTCTTCGATGACGTGGGCAGGGCCGAGGGGGGCCAAAGTCAGATGAGGGGAAGGGCATCTGGTCATGCGGGGGGCTGATTTTGTGCCCCCCACATGGCCAGATTAGTTGTGCCTGGGGACATGGGTCACTTCAGACACACGGCGACCCTGTGAATTAATGACCTTTAAAACGTCCTATCGTTAACAACCTTGCTCAGGTCTTACAGGCCTCTGTGCAGATGGCAAGGCAGCACTGTGAATGGCCCAGGGCCAGCCAATCAGCACTCCGTAGAGACAGCGGCTTCTGGATGCAGGAAGTACCTATGGTCCCAGAACTCAATAACATTTTCAGCTTTGTGCATCTATCTAAACATGGTTAAGTGTGGAGCCACAGCGGGACTGAGACTTCTCACGATAGAAATTTCTGTCTACCATTAGAGATTGATGAGTTATACTTTAGATGGTTTGGGATAAGGCTTGTTCATATAAGGACTCAATAGGTATACAACAAACATTCTTTTATCAACATGCTACTTGTTTAAACAAGTTTAATCAGAAATTGTTATGCTGCCCAAGGCCAGCGTGGTGTAGTGGTTAAGAGTGGTGGACTCTAACACTGAGAACCAGTTTTGATTCCCTGCTCCTCCACATGAAAAGCAGTCTCTTATCTAGTGAACTGGATTTGTTTCCCCACTCCTACATGTGAAGCTTCTTGGTGACCTCAGGTCAGCCACAGTTCTTTGGAACTCTCTCAGCTCCATCTACATCTGTGGTTAGGAGAAGAAGGAAAGGAGTTCATAAGCAACCTTGAGTCTCCTTATGGGAGAAAAAGACAGTTTATAAATCCCAGCAGTGGTGTAGGAGGTTCAGAGCTCGTGTATCTAATCTGGAGGAACCGGGTTTGATTCCCAGCTCTGCCGCCTGAGCTGTGGAGGCTTATCTGGGGAATTCAGGTTAGCCTGTGCACTCCCACACACGCCAGCTGGGTGACCTTGGGCTAGTCACAGCTTCTCAGAGCTCTCTCAGCCCCACCCACCTCACAGGGTGTTTGTTGTGAGGGGGAAGGGCAAGGAGATTGTAAGCTCCTTTGAGTCTCCTGCAGGAGAGAAAGGGGGGATATAAATCCAAACTCTTCTTCTTCTTACCGAATAAAAAACAACTTTTTGAAATTTTATGTTTTTTACACATTTTATGTATTAATTAAAACTCAGGGTTTTTAAAAATCTACCAAATCATTAAAAATAGATAACTGAGCAGCTTAACATGTAATATGTTTCAAGAAGTCCAAGTCGCAGGGATTAAAACACCAGCAGTGTATTCCATGAGTTACTCCACACAACAACAGGATAGAATAAAAACTGCAGCTGCACTAATTTACAGATGCTGACTGCCAGTTACAGTTCAACAGCTGCAGCTGCTTTGGGTCAATACACTACAACACAGGTGTCAAACTCGTGGTCCTCCAGATGTTATGGACTACAGTTCCCATCATCCCCTACCAGCATCATGCTGGCAGGGGATGATGGGAACTGTAGTCGATAACATCTGGAGGGCCGCAAATTTGACACCTATGCACTACAACATGAATATGAGTTTTCAGACTAAGAAACAGACACTACAAAAAGTCGTTAATTAAATGTCTGGGTAAGAGAGAGTAAGAGTTTGGATTCAAATGCTTCCTTTCTTTACTAAATCAGCATGACTTGCAAGCTCCTTTCCCTGCCTCTCCGCACATCAGACACCTTGTGAGGTAGGTTGGGATGAGAGAGCTCTGAAGAACTGTGACTAGCCCAAGGTCATCCAGGTGGCATGTAGGAGTGGGGAATCCAACCTGATTCTCCAGATTAAAGTCCATAGAGTTAACCACCATGCCACACTGGCTCTCATAGACAGAAATGTTATGTCCCGGTGCCTAAAAGGCAGGAACAGAGTTGCCAGGCAAGTCTTGAAGATCCTGTCTCCTCAGGGAACCTGGGAAACTG
Source organism: Sphaerodactylus townsendi (assembly GCF_021028975.2). Taxonomy (NCBI): domain Eukaryota; kingdom Metazoa; phylum Chordata; class Lepidosauria; order Squamata; family Sphaerodactylidae; genus Sphaerodactylus; species Sphaerodactylus townsendi. The sequence continues at coordinate 13,235,319 of NC_059427.1, forward strand.
TAGGCATAGAAATCAGAAATATGCGGCAAGAGTTTTCAAGCAACAGTTGCTGGAATTCTTGGGCATAAGCCATGCTGATAAATCATTAAAAATCCATTTGTTTTGCAGTGGAGACAGAGCAGAGAACACCAACCCACCTTCATAAGATTCAAATCTCTTTATCAGGAAACCACACTCCTCAAGAATCCTGTCCTCGGTGGTTCTCTTGCCCATTCCATAGTCTCGTAAGGTAGATAACGCAAACCGCCGCATCACTCTCCAGTTCTCACCATTAGCGAAAATAATACCTGAATGGAAGCGAGAGCCAGATTTCAAATTGGCATGTTGTATAGAGTTGTATAGAGCAGTTGTATAGAGCAGGGGTGGAGCGAGGGGGAACTGTGCCCGGGGCATGCGTGCGCCCAGTGCCCCTGCTGCAGTGCCACCCGCTCCTGCCCTGGAATGCCCCTGGAACACCCCTGCCATGCCCCCTCCATGGCTCAGCCATGCGCCTGACGTGGTGCTGCCCAGGGCGTCATGTCCCCCTGTCCTATTGACGCTACGCCACTGGTATAGAGGCACCTGTGAAGACTTATGTGTGTGGGGAATTCTATCCCCTCCCAACTTATTTGGTCTTGCTCCTCTTCCTCCAGCTCCTTGCCCTCCTCCTTCCTGCCTGTTCATCTCTTCAGTACTACCCAGTGGGGCGGGGGGGAGCTGATAGAGGAGGTAAACCAGCATCTGTTCCAGATTACATCTGCTTAACATAGCCATTGCAGTCCTATTTCTGTGTGACATTCTGGGTTACTATGCAACTCAAGATTCCACCCAAATTAGACATTTTTCCTGTAATGTCTGTATATATGCAGATATTGTAGATAAGATGGATGGTCCCCCCCCCCCCCACAAAATATATACATTTGAAACCAATGACTACACTGCAAAACCATGATTTTTTCCCAAGTTTGCAAAAACATATCCCTACTCATGTGTGACCCCATTGTGTGGATTTTCCTATCCACATGAGGACCTCATTTGCCTATTTAATATAAATTGCAATGTTCATTATGATGGATACTATAGGTGTTGATGAAGAGCTTGTACACTGAAGGAAACCAAGCAAGAACTCTCTACACAGATGGTCGTTGTACCCTTTTCATGCCCTCATTTATCAAATTTATGTATGTATATATTTATTTATCTAATTAATGTATCTAATTAATTTATTAATTTATTCAATTAATAGGAGTAAAAGCTCATTTCAAGGGCTGGTTGTTGGTGGGGTGAGTGTGAGCGGCTCGGTGCTGCTCTCAGGCAGGGGAATAGCGCTGCAATACCAAACCCTCCATCAATGGGTGTGCAGAAGAGAGTCACCCAAGCCCTTTGGTTGATGGTTCATCATCAAAACAATTAGCATGTCAATGATGTTACCCAATTATATAGGGTAAGATTCATTTATACCCCATCTTTCTCCCCAATGGAAACCCAAAGCAACTTTCATCATTCTCGATCAGCAAGTAGGAGTAGGTGGTTCAGCTACTGGATGGAGATTGGGTTAGTTGAGGTGATGGAACTCTTATTTATCCACCCAGAGTGGGAAATTACCAGCCTCTTCTCATATTTCCCACCATTGGGGAACTGAGGAATAGGAGGGAAAAAAGGCATCCACATAATGATGTTCTAGAAATTTCCCCTAGTCTCTATTGTTAAGGCCACACAGACTATGGGTGGCAGCCTAGAGTGGAAGTGACATCACATCCTCTTCAAAAACCACTCTCAGGCACTCTCTACAAAAGTTTATAGTACTTTTCTGGAGGTGACAGCCAGGGGTAAGCAGAAAGAACAGGAGGTTTGATGCCTTCCTTCAAATGTACCAATTAATGCAACCGCCTCAGGTAATCTAGATTTACATTCAGGTTTAGATGTTACCTTCTAACACAGGCTATAAGAGGTTTAAATGGCTATGAATATTGAGCATCACCCAGAAGTGACATTACATCCTCTTCAAAATTTACTTTCCTCAGGCACCCTCCACTATATTTTGTAGTATTTTTCTGGAGTTGACAGCTACCTACTAGTGCTGGTTTTAAATGCCTATAAAAATATGGAGATTCTCTTTAGTTGTTGTGGCTAATAGCCATTAATGGACTTCTCCACAATTAAGTGACTTACCCTTCCCTCGTGAATCTGTCGAATCCCCTTTTTGAATCATCTATGCTCATGGCCATCACTATGTCCACTGGCACTGAATTCCATGTTTTAATTATTAACTGAGTCAAGAAATATTTCCCTTTGTCTGTCCTGAATCTGTTACTCATTAACTTCACTGGGTGTCACTGGGTTCTAATATTGTAGGGAAAAGTTCTCTCTCTTCCCTTTCTCCACTCTTAGCCTAATTTTAATGTGTGGCACAGAGATAAGTTAATGGCTATAGGACTTCAGAACAGAGTTGAAAAATTAGCAAGTTACTCTTAAGCTATAGTTTAAGTATCCTAGTTATTTAGATAGGGAGTATCTTCACAGCAACATTTGAGATGGACTCTCAGTGGTATGCATCGCAGATCGAGTGGCAACAACAGGAATGGAGGGACCTCACCATAACCCTTCAGAGTTTCTTCAAATATTGGGATGAAGGGCCTCCCAGCAAAAGCATCGGCCTGGTTCACCAAAGCCTCCATTACAGTCTCATACCCTGTCAGCACTACCATTTTCTGAGCTCCCATTTGAATGCTGAACACAGGCCCATACTGCTTGGATAACTGAAAAGTAAACACAGTAAAAAGCGAGAAATATTATTTAGATCTTCTTGGTCATTAGATGCAAACAATTCCTTGGGGGACCAAGATGGCAAATCCAGACCCATCATTTTACCACCACTGTACACAGTTTGTCTAATTTGTGTACCACCTTACCAGCTAGGTTGGGGTGTAGATGGGATTGCCAAATGGTCTATAGAAAAAGATGCTCTATCCCTTGAAGAAGAAGAAGAGGAGGAGGAGGAGGAGGAGGAGGAGGAGGAGGAGTTTGGATATATACCACTGGCATAATGCCCATTGGGCAAGGTGGGCAGCTGCCCAGGGCATGACCTTGTGGGGGGCATCAAAATGCTGGGTTCGTTTTTGGGTATTTTTAGTGGTTTTCCATTTTTGGCCTGCAGGGGGCGCAGGTTTTAGGCTAGCGGCACCAAATTTTCAGTGTATCATCAAGAGACTGTCCTTATGCGACCCCCCAAGTTTGGTGAGGTTTGGTTCAGGGAGTCCAAAGTTATGGACTCCCAAAGGGGGTGCCCCTATCCCCCATTGTTTCCAATGGGAGCTAATAGGAGATGGGGGCTACAGTTTTGAGGGTCCATAATTTTGGCCCCCCTGAACCAAACTACACCAAACTTGGGGGGAATCATTAGGGCAGTCTCCTGATGAGACCCTGAAAGTTTTGAGACTGTGCCTTCAGAAATGTGCCCTCCCAGCCTGCAACCCCCATTGACAGCAATGCAGAAAACTCAATGCAGAACAAAGATTCTTGGGCAAATTTCTGGAATGTTCCTGCAGGGGGCGCATTTTTGATGTATCGGCACCAAAATGTCAGGGTATCATCTGGAAACTGTCCTTATGGTACCCCCAAAGTTTGGTGCAGTTTGGTTCAGGGGGTCCAAAGTTATGGACCCTCAAAAGGGTAGCCCCCATCTCCTTAGCAAAGAAGAGGGTTAGGGTTAGGGTTAGGGGCTGCCCCTGCTGTGGGGAGGGAGGAGGAACCCCGCGCTACTCTCCTCAAGTAGCGCGGGGCTTACGGTAAGTGGGGAAAGGCCCTATGACTGCCACAGGAACCACCACAACAAAGGTTTACCTTGCACATGGTTATGTGCGGCCTCTTCAGATCCAGGAGGTGGAGACTTCCAATAAGTGGTAATGGTCTTGGTCCTGGGGGGAAATTTTGGCCGTTGCCATTCCAGAAACTGCCCATTTTCCAAAGAAGAGTCACCGTAAGGACCAGCAGGAAAAATATGGGAAGAGGATCCACCCAATCCATTCTGTGTCAATGAGAAGTTTTCTGAAGGGATTACGAAGAGAGTCTGATCAAGGAGAGTCTGTATCAGCTAGAGACCGTAGAATGAGTTACACAACTACTTAATAGTTATACAAACTGTGCAGACAATTACATCAGACACTGTCTGTTTTTTTTGCTCTAGTCACGTGAATCAGTTATAGCTGTCCTCTGTAACAAAAAGTTGCTTGGCTCCCTTCTAACCTCTTTCCCCTTCCAGCCACTCAATTCCTTCCTTAACTATACACATTTCCTTGTGTGGGTGGTATCCACTGGAGCATCTAGCACAGTGGTTCTCAACCTTCCTAATGCCGTGACCCTTTAAAACAGTTCCTCATGTTGTGGTGACCCCCAACCCTAACATTTATCCATTTTACATATGGAGAACACTGATGCAGAGAGTCTTAGGCGACCCCTGTGAAAGGGTCGTTCGACCCCCAAAGGGGTCCCGACCCACAGGTTGAGAACCACTGATCTAGCAGGTATGAGGGGGGCAGATGTCCCAGACACTGCTTGAGGCAGGCAGCAGGCAACCCAGAGGCCCCACTGCACCCAACTCAGAAAAATCCATCTGACAGGTGCAGCATGGCTGGCAAGAGGTAGCATCCCAGGTGCCAGAGTACGGAGAGAGGAGACCCAGCTTTGAGCTGTGTGCCCCACCCCCCAACTCCACATAATATTTAGGGGTCAGTCCAAGGTTGGTCTGTGCCTGGACGGGTCCAGCTTTGAAGTGCAGGTGTAACCCCCATGCTCAGAATGGGTTGACCCAGAAAGGGGTGGAGACTCAAAGCAGCAGAAGGCTGCAGAGCTCATGTAGTTTGGAGGAAACAAGGCTACCAGACTTGGACCTTGATTTGTATAAGCCCTTAATACCTTGTTAAGGTAACTGCAATGTTGTTGGGAACTACTGGGAAGGTAGTTGTTTATTTTTGCTATGCTGTAAATGTTGGAGTTTATTGTTTCAGGGTTTCTTTTTGTGGTTGTAATGGGTGAGAGTTCTCCTGGAAACCTTCATCATGTTGAATCCTGTTCATCAAGCCCTTGGAGTCTTCAGGAGCCAACCCACTTGCAAAGAAGAATTGGACTTGGCAGTATCAGTAGACTGTAAATATAAGGACTTGAAAATGCAACCTGAACAGGACCTTGAAGTGTGATGTTAAATGTTGATGTTTGATGTTCTATGTTAAGAAAGTAAACCATTTTGTTTTTAAAAATTGTTGTTGCAAACTCATTCCAAGTTCTGCCCCACAGAACTCACAAGCTGAGGTTACACAGGCTCCATTTTACGGCCCATAGTTTAAAATTGGACCCAACCAAGCCCAGCATTGAACGATGAGCTCTTGGTCACTTGAAAGGAATTGCCTAGAAAGGGGAGCAAAGGGAAGAAAGGAGAGCAATGGACTCCTTCCCAAATGCCTGCAGTTTGTGGACAGGAAGACTTTTTGAAACCAGTTTGCAGCTCCAATTGTTCTAATATTGGGGTGAACCTTTGACTGGATGACATCTTTCCACAGGGGCAATATGATGAAGAAGAAGAGTTGGACTTGATGGCTCTTGTTGTCTCTTCTGCTTTGGGGATCCAGATGTATCTGCTCAGTGCTTTTAACTTGTGACCTAAATCTTCTTGGATGGAGAAATCTGGGAGAGGGAGGGAGGTGACCCATAGAAGGACCATCCTACCTGGAAAAGGACCAACCATATGCCAATTTTCTGCCAATGGAGAAATAGCCCTCTCTGTTTTTCCCTTCCTAGCTCCTTTAATCACCCTTTTCCTCATGCCACACAGCCCTCTTAGTGTCCTGCTCGTTGAATCAGAAAAGGATCAAAATGTAGAAGGAATAGGTGGGAAAACTACAACTGCAACATCTTCTCCTAATGTGGAGGAAACAGGTCAATTATGCACAAGGTGTTTGCTGCATGGTGGAGGTGAATGTCTGACACAGAGTAGACTTTTTCCAGTGAAAGCTACTTTACCGAGGCAGGCTAAGTGCAGCTGCAACAGGCTAGACGAAAACACCACACCACAAAGTAGTTTTACTTCCAAGAAGACTTTATCTTAGGTGCAGATATTTACAGTGTAGACAAATATCAGCAAACAATTGGACAGCATGCTCTGCAGAAACTCCAAAACTCCCTAGACATAGTACATGTGAACAGGCTCTACATTTATACATCTGTTAGCCTATCACAGGGAAGGTCAGTGATCTGGTTTGTACTGGTTCTGTACAGTTACATCTGGCTTTCGACAGGTGCTTCCTCTGACAGTAGCTGTCATCTAGATCACTTTGATCTGTCTGCTCACAAGATGCATACCATTTTTCTATCTTCCCCGACAATGTCTGGTGCAGGAAGATTTCTTCTATGGATGTATTTCCTCTGTCCCCACTATTACTTTCTACTCTCTCCGTGGCAAGCAAATTCACTTACAGCACAATTTTAATTTTGCTTTGTTGCCAGAGTGGGACAGATTTGCCAGTGGGCACAGCTTTGCCCTGGACCTCTTCCCTTCATCCACAGCCAACTGGCACAGTTTTGCCTTCCCACTTCCTTGCAGTGCTTTGCATGTTTCCCCCTCACCAGGGGCAGAATGAGGGGAAACAGCACCCAGGGCACGCATGCGCCCCGCACCCCTGAACACCCCTGCCATGCCCCGAAACACCCCTGCCATGCCCCAGAATGCCCCCGCCACAGCCACGCACTGGGGCGCAATGCCACTGCTCCTCAACCTCTTCCAGGTTGCCAACTACTTCTCGCTTCCTGTCCTGCTGTATCATTTCTATTGCCTGTGGCTCCTGCGTATCTTTAGATTTTTTAAAAAATTAAATAACCATATTGATAGATGAATAAATTAATACTAATACTTAATAATAATAATAATAATAATAATAATAATAATAATAATAATAATAATAATAATTATTATTATTATTTATAAGCCGCCCTCCCCCGAAGGGCTCAGGGCGGCGAACATCAAACAAAAGAGCACAGTAAAATCAGTAATATCAACTATAAAATCAATTAGGAACAGCTCTATATATTAAAACCCAACCCCATTAAAAGCAGCGTTCTAACATCAAATATATCGATGGCGTCTCTCTAATCAGTCCCCTGAAAGGAAATGGGAAAGAAAGGGCGGTAGGTTCACAGATGTTATGGAGAAAGCGGGGGGGGGGGGGGGGGAACCATCAGCGGCCAGACCCCTCAAAGGCCCGGTGTATGTAAAAATGTAAAAATAATAAGACTAGTGGATCAGTCCAAACACCCAACTTGTGGCCCTTCTCTCCTTTGGTCTTGTATTATCTGCCTATAACTGTGTGATTGTAGTAATATTTTAGCTGTTATAGATTAGAATTAGTGTAGTTTAGTATTAGTCTCAAATTGGTTAGTTGTGAGTAGTGGTAAGTTTAGACCCACATGAGGTGGAGTTTTTAGCTAGGCTATTGAGAGAGGGGAGATAACGGAGACATGGGGGCACCATTTATGGGGCTGGGGATCCCAGTGTTAATAGGGGCGAGGAGAGTAAATATGGCCGGTGGCTGGCTGACCTTATGATAGACGGCAATGGACAAGAGATATGGATATGCTAACGTTAAGCCTTCCTGACCTCCGATCCCTATCCCAAAGGAGCAGAGGAAGTGGTTGGAGTTCAGAGACACCCTAGCTTCGTCACTGGTGTTGATAAATGCCAGGTCCATCAATAATAAAACCGCAGATTCTCCCACGATTATCTTGGAGACCAGCAGATGGACCCTGGCTTGTGTCACGAAACCTGGAGTGCGTGAAGGCGAGACCCGTGCAGCCTTAGAGGCGAGGTCAGCAACCACCAGGTTTCGCGATGCCTGCCACCGCAGCCCGCCGAACCCAGGGCCGGGGGGGCGGGGTGGCAATGTTCATCCATTGATTCTATTCCCTTTAGGGACTGTATCCCACTGTCGAAGATCACTGGCTTTAGAGTGTGTGCGGCCCTAGAGTGGTTGGCCTTGGAGAGGTTGGCAGTCCTGCTGGTGTACGCAGATTAAGCCCTAAGCACCTAGGGGACAACCTGCCCGCGGCCTGCTAGAGTGTGAGTATTGGCTGACTGGTGCGTTGAGGTTCCCCCAGGCTTATAGTCTTGGAGTGACTTCCAGCGATCCATGTCTGACTCTACCTCTTAGCCACACAGTGGCTGTGGACCCTGAGTGTCATCCATGGCGACGCTAGAGCCCCTCTCCTTAGTAAAATTCTGGCCTCACTAGCATAGAAGGGCTTGGCCCGTGCAGCTAGATTTGAGAATCTTTGGGTGGGGAGTTGATCTGAGTAAAATCCTCTGCTGATAGAGTGCCATGGTCCGACCATTTATGCCCTGAAAGGTACGGATGGATTTGCCGCTTTCCAACCCTGTCTCACAAGCCCGGACGGGCTGGTGTTATGCCCGCCCAGCGAGGAGACTTATGGATCCGACTGGTTTCACTGAATGCTCCTCGCGGGATCCCTGAACCTGCCGGCACACTTTCGATGAGCAGGTGGAGGATTGGAATTCCCGGCTCTCCGATGCCATGAAGTTGTTGCCCCAGGCGTCCTCTGCGTCCCGGCTCTGCGGCCGAGGCTCCATGAGTATACTGTGGAGCTCCCCGCCTTATGAAGCGGAACTCAGGCGTCTAAGAGGCGAGTGTGGAGGAAATCTACAGCGACGGAAGCTGCTTGTGCATGAACATCTTATAGGGCGTTTATGAGAAGCCTATGAGATGGCGGCCAGAAGGAAGGCGAAGGGCGTTCTTCTCCCTCCTCTCTCGCATCTGCTAGCTCGCCCAGCACAATTGTTCCGAGTGATTCGATCTTTAACCTCCTTATCCCGGAGGGTCCAGTAAAATTCCCAATTGGCTGGCGATTAGTCCTAGAGGCATTTATAGAGCTTTTGCGAACCAAAGTCACGATTCGGCTCCGCCCGGGACCTTCCCTCCACTTTGTCTACAATTGAGTGAACTGGAGAGCTCCCTTGCCGTCTTCAGGCCCTTGTTTGGCCCAGTTTTCCCTGCTCTCCGAAGCCCGCTGTTGACTGACAGGGGGCCTTGGCTGCCTGTTAGACCTACTACCTGTCCTCTGGATCCGTTGCCTCCTGAAGCTTATAAAAACCTGCCGGGAGGAGTTCACGACCCCACCTGTTGAATATCATCAATGGCTCCTTGAGGCAAGGAGTCTTTCGGGTGGATTGAAGGAGGCGGGCGATGGTCCGCCCACTCTTGAAAAGACCATCATTAGATCCTGGAGATCTGGCCAATTACCGCCCCGTGTCGAGATCGCTTTCGTTCCTGGGGAAGGTAGTGAGAGAGAATGGTGTTGGAGCAGCTTCAGGGTTTCCTGGATGACACAGCCGACGACCTTCGATCCCTTCGAATCCGGCTTCCGTTGCTGGGCATGGGACGAAGGCGGTTCTTGTGCGCCATCACAGACCGCGCTCCGTAATGCCTGGCTTGACCAGAAGCGGATCGGAGCTGTTGGTAGCGATGATGATTAGATCTGACGCGAAGCGTTTGATGTGATGCGACCCGCGACCTTTGACCCACAGCCTGGCAGCTTCCGGGGTCGCGGGGCACTGTCCTTCAATGCGATTGCCTGCGTTTCTCCGCCAAGTGTGGTCGCGGGGACCAGGCCTCTCAGAGGTACCGGCTTTGTTGCGGTGTGTGCCTCAGAGGGCGCTACTATCCCGCTATTGTTTAGCTTTATCTACATCGCGACCCCTTGCTCAGCTGAAGTGCGGAGCTTTGGGCTGATCTGCCATCCAATATGCTGATGACACTCAGCTCATTCTGTTGATGGAGAGCGGTTGCTGCCCTGCAGCTCTACAGCATTGTTTGGAGGCGGTGTCGCTGGTTGGTTGCAGCAGAGCAGGTTAAAACTTAATCCACGCTCGAAGACGGAGATCCCTTTGAAAAGCGGCACGTGGGAGGCGAGGTTAGGAATTTCCAGCCATGCCCGGTGTGGGAGGGGTCTCGGTAGGCGCCGACCTCCTCTGTTACGCAGCCTGGGGGTCCCACCTGGATTCATCTCTCTTTCAATGGAGACCCAGGTGGCCATACAACCAGGACTGCATTCTTCCATCTTCGTCCAGGCCCGACACGGCTGGCTCCACTTCCTCTCCCGCACTGACCTGGCCACGGGCGTTGATACCCATGCAGCGGTCACCTCCAGAGTTGGACTATTGTAACTTCGCTCTCTGGCGGGCCTACCCTATGCAATTTTGATCCGAGGAAGTTACAGCTGAGGGTCAACATCACGGTGACCCGCTTTCCCCTACTCACAGGGCGCCTTTCGTGATCATATCCAACCTGTGCTGCGCGCCTGCCATTTGGCTCCCAGTTGAGTTCGGCATCATCTTCAAGGTATGGGTGCTGGCAACCTTTAAGGCCCTGTCACAGGCGGTCTGGGACCCTCGTGCGCTTCGGGACCGCGTTACCCCATATGTCGCTTCCAGGCTCTCTGCGTTCGGGCAGGAGGCCAATTCGGCTAGTCCCCGGCCCCTGCTATGATGCGGCTGGCCTCCCACCCGGGCCAGGGCTTTTTACGGCCCTGGCCCCTGCCTGGTGGAACACTCTCCCTCCAGCTGTCCCGGGCCCTGCGGGATCTTGAGGTGAATTCCGCAGGAGACCACCTGTAAAGGACTGAGTTATTGTTCCGCCGGGCTTTTGGAGTGTCCAGCCGCTGATGTGTGCCCCCCCCCCTCCCTTCTTCTACTCTAGTTCTTGTTTCTAGGGTCCCTCCACCCATCTATGGGACCCTCCCCTCGCTTTCGCGAGGAGAGGTTTTAAAATTGGATTTTTTGCCATGTATTGCTTTGGCAGCTGTGTGTTTTATATGTTTTATATGTTTAAACGCTGTATCTATTTTAAATCGATTTGATTGTATGTTTTAGACTGTTGTTCACCGCCCAGAGCCCTTCGGGGGTAGGGCGGTATAAAAAACTCAAAATAAATAAATAAATAAATAAAAATAAACTTCCCCAAGCATTTGATCAACAAACTGGGACATCTCCAGCCTCGTAGTTGTATACACAAACAATCTGTGATTCCTGATCACACCATGAAAAGCCTGTCTATCTTGACGCTTGGGTTTACAGCACATCAGGAGTTGGACAATTGTGAATCTTGGGAGCTTAGCAAACAGCAGTTCAAGTTGTCCTTTAGTAGTTTTGCAGTAATTACTCCCCTCCCCCCCAACTTCCTACCATAGTAGACCATCAGTGTTTGGGCAAAGTGTACAAATGCCACATTTAAGCCTTTTCTTTAATAGTTTGCCTTTTTTATATCAATCTATCAATATATACAATCCATATTTCTGCTCGTTACTCTGCTTGACAGGATTATAAATTGTAAATATACCTGTTGCCCTTCAGTTTCCACCCTCACTTCTCTGTCCTGTTGATAACAAAAGTAACTTGAACTGACTGGTGCTGCATAGGGTGGTGGTTCTTAACCAGTGATTCTTGTACCATCAAAGATATGCAGAATTAGTCTCGGTGGGATCCATTTTCATAATGATTATTAGAAAATTGTCCTCCTTGAATCTCTGTGACCACTTGCGATGTAACATGGGTTGCCAACGATACCTGCCACAGATGATCCACCTTTGGGCATGCTAATGGCAATCTTGGACCAAAAACAGTGGTGTAAAAATGGTGTAAACCCTTTTACACTGTTTTCACACTGTTTTCACACCACTGTTTTTGGCCCATGCGGAATCAGCCTCTGTGTTTCTCTTATTTCCCCCATTTACCCTGCCTAACAAAACTGCTGCCATTTTCCTGTCCTTACAATTCACAGTAAATGATAACTATGATGACAGATTGCCTTTAAACATATAAACGTCTTTCTCAGAAAACGTGGTCTTTTTGTTTCTGTCCTGGTGGGACTCAGGTTTTTTGATAGAGTGATTGATGAGACCCAAGATATGAAAGGCTGGTGAGAGGCTTCAGCTGAATGGTAGAGCCTCGGTTTTTCATGCAGAAGGTTCCTGGTTCAAGCCCCGGCATCTCCAGTTGAAAGGGCGGGGAGTGGGTGATGTGAAAGTCCTCAACCGGAGTCACTAGAAGGAGACAATACTGACTTTGATGGACTGATGGTTTGATTCTGAATGAGGTAATATTATGTGTTTAACCATTGCTGTCCGAGGGTGGATCTCTTTTTGTGCGAGTCCCTTTACCAATAATACACACTACTCAATTGCTGGGGTAATAAATTGGCCATAGCCATTTTATTGAGCAGAAGCGTGAGGCTAAGCATGGGTCTGGGTCTGGTCATATGGGTGACGTGCGACAGCTCAGCAGGGTGGATGCCTCGTCCCGAGCTTCGTTCCATTGCGGGGCTCTGCTGGGCTGACGCTCCTGGCCAGAGATGTTCCCCTTCGGCCCGGTTCAACAGGGGCGGTCGCCTCTTGCCGCTGTTGCCGTTCCCAAGGGGAAGGCGTAGCTCCCTAGTTCCCTTCCCCTTCCCTTCCAGAGCCATACCCATGCGCCAAACCGCCAATCATCAGGGCTATGACAAAATAAGCATGCATTAACATAAACATTTTAGGTTGAAAACAGGAATCTTGTGCTAGATCCCCCTCCCTCCCCTCCCCCTCCACTTTCTCTCTCTTTCTGCCGCTGCTGTTGCTGCAGAAGCCAGAGGTTTGTTTTAAAATAGAGGTTTGTTTGAAATAAAGCTTTAAGAAGTCCTCCCAATCATCGGGGAGGGTGGAAGGTGAGTGGGGGAGGTGTGGTGGAGCTGCTTGTACTGTTTCTTGCAAAAGCCAACTCTCTGCTGTTATTATACTGAGATATCAATATCTTGATATAAGCATTTAGAGAAGCAGGAAGGAGCCAACAATATGGAAGGGGGGCAAGGGGGAAAGCACGGACGGCAATGCGAGGGACTGGGAAGGGCAGAGCTAGATAGGCTGGCTGTGGGCGGAGGGAACATGTTCAGGGAAGAGCTGTGCTTATTTGCAAATCTGCCCACTCTGACCCCGAAGCAAATTAAAAATCATGCTAGAATTAGTGCAGCTTGCCTCCAAGAGAAAGGAAAGTGAAAGCATGACTTGAAGAAATACATCTGTACAAGAAATCTTGCTGCAATGGATATTCATCCCCATAGCTTAGCAGATACCTTGTGCATAATTGGTCAGTGTTTAAGTGTGACATTGCATCAGACATGTGGTGCTGCGTCAGACAATTTCCCAGTTCAATTGTCTCTGTGGTTTAATCTGTTTAAAAAGGGAAGACTTTAGAGCCCCACATCTGGTCACTATCCCCTTCCACAATCTCAGAATAGCTTTTACTGATTTCAAACCACGTCAACGACTTTGCTAGCTGTACATTATTCCCGAATTCAGGGGGCCTCTCATCAGTGCAACAGTTCCACAAGATGCATTGCACCATTTGAGAGCTTGCCCCAGATGCCATTTTCCATAGATACGCCCCTGGGAACTTCTGACTCATTCAGTAAGTTGCAATCTTCCATTTATATGTTTATCAGGCTACTTAAAGCAATATCATCACTCAAATGGGTTCCAGAATGCTGAACAGGTGAGCAAATCTAGTGACTATAGTGATTTATGAAACAACTTTTTTCTCTTGAAAAACACTAGCATTCAAACGGCATTAGTTATTGCACATGTTTCTTTTCTGCTGATGGCACTCATTTGTAAATAGATGTCAGTTTAGTCATTCACGTTGGTTATTGCATCGATTGAAAGACATCTTAAATGTGTGAATACAAGAAAAGACGGCAGACACAATTATTGCTGTTTCTACATGCATTGAAACAAGCAGGAGCGGAGGTCCAAATGACATCTTCTTGATGATATCCAAATTTTGAGTTCAGCAATGTCTCAGAGCTACTTTATGGGGTCTGACAGATTGGTAGAGAGGAAGCTAAAGATCGAGTCTATGGGTTGGATCCAACCAGCTTTTGGACTGGTAAAAAGGGGGCTCATTCTGAACATCCACATGGCTAAGCTGGGGATAATGGGATCTGCATGGACAAAAGCCACAAGGGACTGAAATTGTAGTAACAAAGGCTCATTCTGCACATGCAGAATAATGCACTTTCAAACCCTAAATTAAGAAGAGCTTTAACACTGGTCAGATTCAATCTAATGCCTTCTATGCTGCTCTATGGCAGATATCAACAAATTGATAAACAGAGGAGGCTATGTCCATGCAATATGGGTCAGGTGGAGACACTCGATCATACCCTCTTTCATTGTGTAAGGTTTGCAAAAATCAGAATGTCACAATCTGCACTTATCCCATTTCTGTATAACAATCTAACTGATGCTCTTAAGATACCCTATGCTTTTTTTGAACAACATACTGCAAGATCCCACAGTGTGTGAGAATGTAAGCAAAATTTCTGCTAACAATAATAGAGCGTGAGAGATCTAGATGAATACCAACCAATGTCTAAGTGCTATTCATGACCACATATAGCCAGCCCAGTAATTTTGCTAGCTTCTGTCAGTATCCGATGACGTTTAAGTGAGTTAACTTAGCTGAAGGAATGTCCTATAGTTACAGAAGGACCATGTATATATTTTAGTATTTAGTATTTTAGTACCAGCGTCTATAATTGTGAGCAATAATGGGCAAATTTTGTATGCTGATTTTGTATGTTTATTTTATGCCAATAAAGGCTTGTGACTGACACTTTCAAACTGCTTTCAGTGCTCTTTGAAGCTGTGTGGAATATCAAAATCCACTTGCAAACAGTTGTGAAAGTGTATTGTCGAAGGCTTTCACGGCCGGAATCACTTGGGTGCTGTGTGGTTTCCGGGCTGTATGGCCGTGTTCTAGCAGCATTCTCTCCTGACGTTTCGCCTGCATCTGTGGCTGGCATCTTCAGAGGATCTGATGTTGGGAAAGCAAGTGGAGTATGTAGTAGTGCACTGCCGACCCAGCAGCGCCGTGGTAGAACGTTGGGACGCCAACGGACCTGCGGCCTTGCCGGTCGCACCGCACCCCCACTCCTCATCCCCCCATGAGTCACGGGTCATGAACTGTCTGGCTCAATCACCGGGCGCAGGGACAATGGTCTTGCCCCAGGTGGGATTAAGGCTCAGGCAGCGTGCGGCTCCTCTCCGCGGCCGCGTAGCCAGGTGAGATCATGCATCACATGGTGATCTCCCGACCTTCCAGCCTCCAGCTCTCACCGTGCTGAACTCCCCGATCCTCCCTCCCACTGCGCCCAGATGGGATAACAATAAAAGGTGCCAGGAACCCGGCATGCGGGAGACTCCGCTAGGGAACATCGGACCTCGGTCTCCAGCTGCTGGACATGATCTCCACCGGAGAATGTTATCTCCGTCAGTCTGATCGTCGCTTCTGGTACAGCTGACGGCGCTGGAGTCGAGCTACTGGCTAGTGTCAGAAACCGGGAATCCTCGAACCTCCACCCCTGCTCGCCAAAATGCGTCGCCTGGGGGGGGGGGCAGCTGATACCGAAGTCAGCTGCTGGATCAGTAGCGATCCAGGGGACCACCGTTTCGATGTCAGCCTCGTCCCTCTGGATCGGCGGCGCGATATCCAGACTACGCTGCGATCCTACAGGACACTCTCACCGGTCCGGCCGGAACACCCGGTGAAGTATGGGAGCTTGCAAAAAGCAGGGCTTATGACAAAACCGCAGTTGGCGAACTAAGAAAGCGTTAGCGAAATCGCGGCCCAGGGGTCCCGTAGAGAAGAGAAGCTGCATGCGCAAATTGGTTGAGGAAGATTGAAGCTCCGGAGTGTCCATGGTACCCAGAGGGGGGGACATTGAGATCTGGGACTGGGAAAACATCGAGCGCACTCTTCCGCTGGAGCCTCGCTAGCGGCGCCCGATGTTTCACTGCTACTGACGATGGTGGAAGACAATGTTTTGTAGCCATCAGCCAGCCTGTGAACCCTACGGCTCCCACTTGCTGTAGGCCGCCCTCCTTCGATCTTTCACGCTTCAATTTCCAACCTCCCTCGAATTTTCTCTATCCCACTAGGTGGGCCCTGTCCTCCTTCTGCCCGCCTCCTAAACGCTCCTTCACCTCAATTCCAAACTCTCCAGCGGCTTGCCAGCCAGCCTCCTCTTCGCCTTCCGCTTCATTTTCCGAAGCCACTGCACCTCCCGTCCAGGCGCCCACATAATGGCAAGCGGGTTTTCAAAACTCGCCCAGAGCGTATATTCAGCCCGATCTGCAGGAAGAGAAAAGAAACCCTGACGGAAGGCGATACCGAATTCTTGCATTGTGCCCGGTCCACTTGGCCACAGATACTGAGGGGAGGGTGGCGTCATTCGGCTGAGTTGTCGCAGTACCGCCCTTTGAACCATAACATCCTCCGCACTGGAGTCTCCGCTTAAAAGCGATGCAGAACGTGGGAATCCACTATTATCTACAGTAGAGAGGTATGCTGGAGAGCAATCGCGAGGAATCACATAATGGTTCGAGACTGATTGGGAAGAACCACCTTCGCGATGCTCCTAGAGCCCAGCACAATTTGTGATCTGGGAGAGCCCGAAGTTCATGCCAGCAATGCATCAGCAAGGGGAGCTGCGCCTCCCGGCGGCGCCACACAGCATTTCAACACTACGGTTTTGATACTTTCGCCAACTAGCGTATCCAGATTGTCCTGCCTGAGGCCGCCCTATTCTTTACGGTGCGCCTTCTGGAGTTAAGCCTATAAAGGCGTTTATCAGAAGTCCCCAATGCTGACCAACTGCCAACCCAGAGTTTCTCCTCCATCCGGCAAAACCCCAAGAGGCCTATGCCGATTTTGTGAACATCAGGCTCCAGAGGCGCTCAAGAGGCATACGGTAGATGGCGAGGAGGCCCAAAGCGAAGACTCCCTCGTAAGCCCTAGCAAGCCTCAGCGGAGTGCAGCAGAACAATCAGGGCCTGGGCAAAAAATCCTGAATCTGGCCGACATGCTTAAGGCCTCGCCAAGAGACCTTCGGATCCCTCCAGCCACCAAGCCCTTTCAGCCTCCCTCGCGCTGCAGCACTCTCCGACCCGGCGGAGGCAGCCTCAGAATGACTGCTTTAACTGCGGCAGACCCGGACACTTCCGAAGGGAGTGGCAAGGCAGCCAGTGGGGGGGGGGCCTATTAACAGCGATGCTGGAGGAGGGTCCTCCCTCAGGAGAAGAAGGCCACCTAAGACCAGGTACCCAGCGTTGCCAGAAAGGCTTCCCACTGGAGAAGCGACTGCCTGTCGGAAACTCCGCACAGGCGTACCCTCCCAACCCAGGACCAAGGAGGAGAGTACGACGAGCAGACCCAAACACCAAGGCCCCTACCAAAACCACCCCACCGTGGCATCTCGCTCAGATGCACCCAGCCCATCTCCCCTTTAAGTTCCCCGAGGTTCTGTCGCCCCAACCCAGGTATGGCGAACCCATCCCTACGGGACTATTGGGCTGGTGCTGCAAAACCCTCCTTGCCGCTGAACAGGGACTGTTCGCCGTCCCCCGGAGTGTCGACTTCCACGCACCAGGACCCACATCCATCTCCAGGTCTGGACAAACATCATCCCACAGGAGTTGCTATTCTGCGGAGCCAGCTGCGCCAGTTGGATTCTTCTTACTTGTACGCTGCCGCTGCCCGACCCAATAAAGACTCGAGCCCCAGCAGCCAACATGGGGCATGCCTACACCACCGTCCTTAGCCGGTGGAAATGCTTTCATCTCGGGAGCTCCCGCCCCATACCTGGAGCTTCGCCATAGAAGCGGGATGTAAGTTCGCCAAGGAACCTGTGGTGGACACCGGCTGATCGTTACCGTCTATCAGAGGCAGCCGGTAGTGGCCGCACCGGTGGCCGGTCACCGAGGCACTACCCGCGACATCTGAAGTGGGGGAGACAAACCCAGCGAAGACGGAGTATCCGTAGCTCGGTCAATAGCGCCCAGGTCCTCGAGTGACAGCTCTGGCGGAGTCCATATGCGTTGAGGACATCCCATGTCAATCTCTGGGGAGAGACCCTCATGAGTCCAGGTTAAAAGCGACTCTGGTCTGGAAGATGGGTAAAGCCGTCACAGATGGGTGATCCCAATCGCCTTCGAAATTACCTCCTAAATTCCGCCGAAGAGCTGTTTCCCTCTCCCTCCTCTTTCCCTTCTGTTTTTTTAGACCAGTGAAGGCGGAGGGCCAATTGGCTGACTGGCCCCTCCCTGGATTAAAAATCTGGGCCCGTCCTGATACCGCAGCACTGTGGGACGGGCCCCAGTTTAAAGGGCTGCAGCCATTATGCTGCTAATGCACCAAACCCGTTTTGGGTTGCGCGAAAGCTATAGCCTGGCAACTTTATCAGTATTACCACGTTAAAGGCCAGGCGCTATTTCAGCGGCTCGCCCAGCTGAAGGGCGGTCTCCGGCTGCAAGCGGCTGGTCAAGATAATTGATCAAAAAAAATTTTAGCACCTATCCAGCTTCCTGCATTAGCCACCAAGGTCGCGGTAAGTGCAACTCCCACTTGCAAAGAACCCCCCCCTCCTTTTCCTTTGTGTGATGCGAGGAATTTGCCTCTAATTGCCTGGTTGCTTCTATTCTCCCTCGGATGCACCCATCCCCCAAAGGTGCTTCTCCAAAGCCCCTTTTGTGTTACTGATTAAAGCATGCATACCCACAATCCCCCCAGGACCATGTTTCCCTCCCCTGAGGCCAGTTCGACCAGCCTTGGCAGACACCTGATGGCTGGCTCCTGAAGCCAATTCCCACCAGTTAAGCTTCTACCTCCCTGCCACTCCCTGTCAACAACAACTAAAGAAAGAGGTAAAGTGACCCCCAGTAGGGATTGCATTAAAGCAACCTTCACAGGCTGCAAAACAAGCCTTCTTCCTTCTTATATTAAATTCTAAACACTAGGCTCTCGATCTCGATCTCCATGCATCGGCACAGAACCCAGGCTCTGGGATTCGGGACCCGGCCCGCCAGAATCCTGGGAAAGGGGTGTGTTTCGATCCCTCTTCCTACAGGTTCCACCAGCGGACTACCGATTAGCCATGACAGGCCAACCCATGGAATGGCTGGAGGAACTGAAACCAACCCATCGAGGAGATGGAACGCATCTCTCTAGAGGTATCCATGCCAGCGATCTCGCAACAGGAACGCCCGTCGCCAATGCCCAAAGACCCGAATGACCTGGGAGGCGTCAGAAGGCGACCACCAGCCAGACTCCTAGAGCTGCTGTGCCAGCAAAGACCACCCCGAGACACCGAGAACCTCTGTGCCGCTCTCTTTGCGATCATCACCGCCAGCTTCAGCTGACCGTCCCTTCCTGCTCTGCCTCCTGCTCGATGGCGATCGTCCACCCCTAACCGAGCTTTCACCAGACCAACATCTGGGAAGCAGTTTGCTGCCAGCTACCAACGCTCTTCATCCCTTCTGCCTGGGCCAGTACCACAGGGTGGGAGCCTACTGGCTCCCTGCCTGCTCCCGATCGCTGCAAAGCGCCCGAGGAGACTTCTAAGCGAGTTCGCTGGGCTAAGCCCCTTCATGAATGCCTCATCCATCCAGGGTACTCTATGGCGCCGACTGGGACCCTGTCGTCCAAACCCCTTCCGGCTGGCGCTCTCTCCCTTGTCACCAAGACTTTAGCCATTATGCAGAATCTAACACCTGCGCCCGCATCACGAAGAGCGCAATAGCGAAGGAACCGAATCTCGGACGCTTTCATGCGGCTCGGCCAGTTGGAACTGCACACACCGCGGAGGGACATTTCCCCATGTTGGAAACATCCTGCTCCCCAGTAGGGCTGGTTCTGGACCTGCGGGGAGAGTAGCGTTAATTATATTCCTCGCCCGACTCTCTGCCGGAATAACTGTGCCTCAATTAAGCCTTCACCAGCGTCCCTAACAGCCCCAGGCTCCACCCGGGGAGCCAGACGCCGCCGCCGCCGCTCCGGGCTTCTTGCCTTTCGACCCCTCCTGTCAGAGGCGGCAGTGCCTGGTCCCTCTCAGCGGAGTTAGCCTCCCTCGCAACTTCCCTGGTGGGAGTCCCGGTTCGCTGGACCCTGCAATCACTAAGACTCATTGGCCGGCTGGCCTATTGCCCGCTCTTAGTCCATCAGCTCTACCTCCACACGCTCTGGATGCCCTGGCCTCCGAGCAGCAGGAACTTAGATCAGCGACCCTAGACAATCGTGGTCAGCTTATTGATTACTTTGTTGTTGTTGTTACATCACCAAGGTTGTGAGAATGTACATAATATGTGTTGTTTTAATCTTTCTGATAATTCCCAGTTGATTCACATGAAAGTGCGTGAGCTGCAAGAAGTTGTAGGTATCTAATCTGGAAGTATGATGTTTTGCCTTCATTGGTCCAGCCACTCTGGAGCTGGCTGCCGGGAGGATAACTGAGTGCTATTGTACAGCTCTGCATTGGTTTAATTATTGTGCCTGGATTATCCCGGATCTTGTTTACGTTCAATGCGTGTCCTATGTGCCTGTAACGCGATTATTAATAAGAAGCCTCCTCAATTCCCTTTACCCCGCCACCAAGTTCTAATGTTACACAAGCAGCTTGGTCAGCTTGACCAAACGGGCGGTAAGCAGACAAGCCCCTTTAAATGCCCCTTATAGCATTTCGCCCCTTTTGCCACCACAAAATGTAAGGAGGAGATGTAGTAGTGCACTGCCGTCACCTTGTGCAGCAAGCCGTGGTAGAGCGTTGGGGCGTAGCGGACCTGCGTGACCTTGCCGGTCGCACCGGCACTTCACTCTCTCATCCCCCCCATGAGTCCGCGGGTCATGAACTGTCCTGGCTTTCCAATCACCGGGCAGCAGGGACAATGGTCTTTGCCCCCCAGGTGAGATTAGGCTCAGGCAACGTCGCATCCTCTCCCAAGCCGCGTAAGCCAGGTGAGATCATACGCATCACATGGTGATCTCCGACCTCCATCCTCCAGCTCTCCGGAACTCCCCGATCCTCCCTCCCTCCTACACGCCCCCGATAGGATAACAATAAAAGGTGCCAGGAACCGGCATGCGGGAGACTCGCTAGGAACACGGACCTCCGGTCTCCCGCTGCTGGCGATCTCCACCAGATGTTATCTCCGCGTCTCGTCTCGTTCTTACGCTGACCGCGTGGGTCGACTACAAGCATATATACCTGTTGGAGTGTCCAGGGTGGGTGAAGAAACATTGTCTGTGAGTAACAAAGAAGGCAACCAGGTCAATAGTTGAGGGCATCTGAATAGAAGTAAGAGTAACAATGAAGTCTATAGCATGGGAGTAACAATGGAGATAGCAAGGTCACTGGTGGGAGCATCTGAATAGAAGTATCCTGGCCTTTGTTTCCTTTGTCTATGGTCATCCTGTGTTTGTGTGGAGCTGTGAGTGTTTGTGTGGAGTTGTGAAAGTGGTTTGAAAACGCATTATTTTGGGTATGCGGAAGGGGCCAAAGAGTCTTGGAGCTACAATGGGTGAAAAAGCTGGCTGCAT
Organism: Sphaerodactylus townsendi; assembly: GCF_021028975.2. Lineage (NCBI taxonomy): Eukaryota > Metazoa > Chordata > Lepidosauria > Squamata > Sphaerodactylidae > Sphaerodactylus > Sphaerodactylus townsendi. The sequence continues at coordinate 13,256,755 of NC_059427.1, forward strand.
ATAACCCTATGACCTGATTCCAATGAGGTTACTACCCAGAAAGGTCTTCAACAGGCAAAAAGGTGCAGGAAAGACTGAGGATGCACACACAGAAGCTAAGCAACACAATGAGCTGAATGTTAAGAGCGTGACAAAGCACAGCACTTGTAAGGCACTGGAGGCGTCGTCATCCCAACCATGGGTGTCAAGTCCAGGTCTTCTTTAGACATTCCAGGGGCAGGCTGGAAAGTGAATCTCTGGAGGAGACTTGAAAAGAACAAGAAGAGCTCCATTTTGGCCAGGGTTTCCCCAGCACATTTTCTTCGACCTGTGGCAATGAAAGTGGAAGACAGAAGCCCAGTTAATTACATTTCTTTAGAATGTTTTTCTACTACCATTGAAACGGTGCCCCAAAGAGTTTGCCACGGAAAGATGAAAACAGACAGTACCACGCTAAGCAGTCTGTGCCATGCTAAGCAGGTCTACTCAGAATCCTACTCGACAGCATTAACTCCCAAGAAAGTGTTCTTAGGAATCCATTGCTAGGAACAATATAACTATTATTCTTACAGAGAGAGAACACTATTGATGAAAGAATGACGAATGCCCAGTGAAAGTTCTCATATGCCAGCAAAGTCATAGGCCCCTTCCACACACGCAAAATAATGCATTTTCAAACCACTTTCACAACTGTTTGCAAGTGGATTTTGCTATTCCGCACAGCTTCAAAGAGCACTGGAAGCAGTTTGAAAGTGCATTATTCTGCATGTGCAGAATGAGCCATAGAGTGTTCAAAGGGCAAACATTTTGGTTTTTCAAAGTGAGAGATAGCCGCCTGTGAGGGCATTCTTCCAAATAAATGTGCTTAAAACTTGAGCACCTCATCTATTAACTAAGCCCACATATTTCTACATGTAGTTACCTGCAGAGAAAGGCATGAATGCGTCTCTCTTTACAAACTTTCCCTCAGAGTCCAGAAAGTGCTCTGGGTAGAATTCCTGGGGGTTTTGCCACTGAGTTTCATCTTGCAGCACAGAGTACAGCAACGGGAGGATACAAGTTCCCTGCAAAATCAAAGCAAAATCATTGAAGACAACGAAGATCGTTTCAAAAAGTAGCCACGTTGGTCTGAAGTAGAAAAGTTACAAGTTCCCTGCAAAATCAAAAAAATGAGTTATTGGAGAAGATGCTGATTATTTCAAAAGATAGACATATTGGTCTGCAGTAAAAAGATGGATTCAAGTCCAGTAGCACCAGAAGCTACCAAGATATTGGGGGTTTAAACTTTTGACAGTCAAAACTTTGTTAGAAAGGAGCTTGGACTTTCAAAAACCTATACCCTACAAACCTTGTTGGTCTTGGATTGTTACTGGAGTCAAATTAAGAAAATTAATAAGCCAGCTAAGCTTATAGCTAAACGTGTGACCCCTCAGACAAAGAAAACGGCAACTCTACATATTGACCTACATGTGAAAAGTTTAAGAAAAGAAAAGTACGGATTTTACTTGTCTACATAACATAGGAAGTTTTGAAATTATTCAACATGGGCCAACCACAGTTAGCTGTGTGTAAGTTCATAGCATTTCAACCGAAAGGTCAAGGAAGTTCTCTTACGCTTAAATTAATGGAATTTAGCATAGTTTAACTGAGTTCCAAAAAATATTTCAAAACAGGATCTTCTGATGAATAAATGAATTGAGATGCCATATTCAACTCAGCAAAGGTCATAAAATTAATCCAAGAAAGTAAGACTGCTCACCTTGGGAATGGAGTAACCTTTAAAAGTGACATCCACAGTGGTCGCGTGTGGCATACTAATTGGGATAATATTAGAGAACCTCTGAATTTCATGGATTACTGCATCCGCGTATGGCATTTTTGGACGGTGTTCTGTCTTTGGCTGAGTAGACCCAATCACCCGTGCAATTTCTTCTTGGACTTTGCCTGAGAAAATAAAACATTTATTTCCACAAAAATAAACTTCATGGCTCAAGCGGCATCCCGTCAAGAAAGGAAGAGTATGGGATATAACATTTTTTAAATAAATGCATAACACATTGATATATATATGACATCTAATACAGAAGTCGGCCAAATGTTTAGATACTTAAATCCAGTGGTTGGAGCTGAGAATGGCCAAGACAGATCTTTATACAAATCTTATAAGAGCCCTAAAAAAGACAGGAAAATGTGAAATCCTAAAAAAAAGAAAGAAATCAGGAAATTAAAACAACCTGAAAATGATAGGAGTCACAGTAACTGAAGGAACAGGTTCCCTCAGTGAGTGTTGCTAGGGAACCACAGCATTTTAAGGCTTGTTTCTGCTAGTGAAAACAAGGGGGAGAGGGCAAAGCCCTTTCATATGTCTATTTTGGCCTTTGAGAGAGGGCAACTTGGGGCCAGGCTGACTGGGTTACCAGCTGCAGGCTGTGAAATCCCTGGACATTTTGGGGTGGAGTCTGAAGAGGACAGGGTTGTTTTTGGGTGGGAGGTAGATAAAAGGTCAGTTGGTGATTGGCTGAGATGGAAAAGATGATGAAGGAAAAGGGAAGAGGACATGCCAGGAGAGTGGAAAGAGGAAATAGTGTACAGAGTGCGAGAGTCCTGATCAATTACTTCTCACCTAAGTGCTTTTACAGCTGCTGCTATTAATGATCTAATCCCTTTCAGTTTCAGCTACTAAACATCAAATCTTGTGACAGTTTATTGTTGCTTCCTGCCAGGAGGCTGGCGCACAAAAGCCCGTTCATGTCAGAACTGACGTCATCTAATCTCTAACTGGCCTCACTTCTCAGATTCTCCCAGCTCCACCCAGCCCCCACATTCCACTACCCCAAAAATGCCAGGCAACCAGATAATGTAAATCACTATCCCTTCTTTGGGGTGTTGTGTGATTTCCGGGTTGTATGTGTAAGGAACCTGGAAGGACTAGAAATTAAGTAATTTCAAAGAGTTCTTTATTTCTTAAACTTCATGATGCACAGTACACGAAATGCAGATTCTGACCTATCCCCAAATGTTTGCCGCTTTTACGGGCGAAGCAACCCCCGCCCACAACCTCCACCACTATTTCTCACGAAAGTTAAAAGCAAGCTTCAAACTCATATGATAAGCGCAGACAGCAAGGTTAACAAAACCAGCCGTCCCGGGCATGCAGCCCAGTTCGTGGAATGTTACCAAGGCCAGGCTGGCTGAGCAGAAAATACAAATCAAACCACAACCTTAACAGTATGGCCGTGTTCTAGTAGCATTTTCTCCTGATGTTTTACCTGCACCTGTGGCTGGCATCTTCAGAGTATCTTCTATGGCTGGATCTTCAGAGGATCTGAAGATCCAGCCACAGATGCAGGTGAAACGTCAGGAGAAAATGCTACTAGAACATGGCCATGCAGCCCAGAAACCACACAACACCCCAGTGATTCTGGCCGTGAAAGCCTTTGACAATATATTATCCCTTCTTTTCCCACCAGCTGCAAATTATGATGCCTTGCCTTCCATTGAACTTCAATAAAGACTACCACTTTCAAAGTTGGAGTCTGGTTAATGTCTGTTGACAGAGAGAGGGATATGGGGGGAATTGAGGACCCATCCCATATGTCTGTGAGGCAGTTCTGGATTAACCAATAAGCACAATAAGCATGTGTTTAGGGCACTAAGGGAAAAGGGGGTTGGAAAAAGACACTATCACAGTGATGGTGAACCTTTTCGAGACCGAGTGCCCAAATTGCAACCCAAAACCCACTTATTTATCGCAAAGTGCCAACACAGGAATTTAACCTGAATACTGAGGTTTTAGTTTAGAAAAAACATTTGGCTCCGAGGCGTGTGTTACTCGGGAGTCAGCTTGGTGGTAGTTGGTGGCTTTGCTTTGAAGCAACTGTGGAACTCTTCCAACGGGTGAATCACAACCCTAGGAGGGTTTACTCGGATGCAAGCCCCATTGCCAGCAACCGAGCTTACTCACAGGTAAAAGATTGCACTTAAGTTCTTCACATGAAAATCAGTGGGGTTTAACAGAGCTTAACAGGGTTACCTACACTGCTTCCCCAAAACTAGCTCTTAGGTTTAATGCTAATAATCGAGCCCAGCGGCCCAGGCCAGCCTAGATGTGTGTGTGGAAGGGCACTCAGTTTGCATGTGCCCACAGAGAGGGCTCTGAGTGTCACCTCTGGCACCCGTGCCATAGGTTCGCCACCACTGCACTATCACCACAATCAAATTTATGGCGGCAAAAAAGAGGAAGAGAGAAAAAGGGGCACCACCACCACAAAATAGGTTAGTTCAGCTTCAGGTGAACTAAGGTCCCACAATAAACTCTGAGATACACCTCTGAAGATGCCAGCCACAGATGCAGGCAAACGTTAGGAACAAGATCCACCAGACCATGGCCATACAGCCTGGAAAACCCACCACAACCAGTTGAATCCCGCCGTGAAAGCCTTCAACAATACAACAAAAGGACTGTTGTTATTGCACTTCAGTTGGAGGCTTTATTTTGACAGCATTAAGCTGTAGCCTTGTGGTACAATTTTATCCTTTACAACCTTGTGGTTGTGTACCATCCCTTTTGCTCATTATGGTGGAATATCTGTGCCCTTTCAGCAAAACCAGTACGTTGTAGCACAATTTTTCTTTCGCAAGGTTTGGAAAAATGTTCTAACTTGCTCACTCTGGAATGATAAGTTTGTCACATTTTTATTTGGTATCGTTCCCTTATGACAGTACCAAACACAAACATCGGTACCCGGCAGTTTTCTATTGTTCAGCTCCTTGCAAGCAGGCTAAATAAACCCCGCTTTTGGCTAGCGCGTTAAATAGTTCAAACTTAAAAAACAGCCTATATTGTGAATATAAATTGTAAAGTCTGGTCAAATTTGCCTGCAAATAAACTGAATTGTGAATCTTGCTAATGGAAGGGCTGGGGCACTGAGGTTGGACTGTGCTTATGGCATCAGTTGGACTCAATCTGGCCCTGTTTGAGGGTTCCCTACAATGGAAGTGGGTCTGTCCCAGTAGCCGCCATCTCACAACTGGACCCCATTGTTCTTAGGAATAGGCTACCTGCGCGAGAGCAGGTATTGACCTCAGATTTCCCGCTTTTGGCGGGACAGTCTCTGGCTTTGTAAATTTGTCTCAGCCTTAAAGTGGAGTTATTTTACCGTTCTGATTTCTGGGAGGCTGCCGTGACTGCCTTGTGGGCGGTAAGGTTGTGTGGCATTTCCCAAAAATTGGGATAATTGAAATAATCTCTCCGCTGGACCTGGCCAAAACGGTCCATGGGGGGAGCGGCCCGGGAGCTGAAGGTGCCTGTCCATTGGGGGGGGGGCTTTGCCATTTGTGCATGCGTGCGCGGCCGCAGGAGCACGGCCTTCTGGGGCTTGCTGTTTCCCGCCCTGTGACAGGGCAGGAAACAGCAAGCCCCAGAAGGCAGTGCGCTCCTGCGGCTGCGCGCGGGTGTGCGCGCGGCCGCAGCCACTTACTCCTTCCCGTCCCCATCTGGTCACCTTATGTGAGGGAAAGCTGAAGACAGAGGGACAGATTAAGGGAGGTTGGCTGTTGGGTGGGAAGGAGTTAGGGTTGCCAACTCCAGGCTAGGAAATACCTGGAGATTTGGAGGATAGGGCCTGGAGAAGGTGAGGTTTGAGGAGGGAAGGGGCCACAGAAGAGTATAACGCCATAGACTCCACACTCCAAAGCAGTCATTTCCTCCATGGGAACAAAGGTTGTCTAGATTGGGGGGGGGGGGAAGGCAATCCCCCAGAATTACAACTGCTGTCTAAATGATAGAGCTCAGTTCCCCAACTGATGGAAAACACTGAATTTCTGGGTACTTCATCATTAACAATAGTCCCCAGCGTAGTGTTGTTGTCGTGGTCTCCGTGCCTGCACCGAATAAGTTACCTACCACTGCCTTAAGGTTTTCATTATGGAAATACCCATTAGACTTGTTCTTCTCCTATGGGAAGAAAAAGAAAGCAGTGATAAACGATAAGGGAAAAATATCTCTCAGCTGTGTGGAAGCAGAAAATGGTTGCAGGTAACAACACTGGTCCACAGAAAAAGCCAAGGACTAAAGCCAACAAATACATTTTATTAGGACCAATCAAAATTGGGTGGGTTTTGGTGTGGGATTTTGCTATATATCAGTCCCTCTAACAAGTATGCATCCATTCACCTTCTTTTCTCTCTTCCCCGCCCCTCTCCCCCAGCCTTTTCATTTTCTTCCCTTTCCCCCCTTGTACTGGTGTGAATGCATTTTTGAGGGACTGTAGTTAATTTTAATTGTTATCCCTTGGGGGCGTAATGGCACTATGATATTATTGTGGAATTTTATTGATTTTATTGTTGTCTGATGCTGTACGCTGCCCTGATCCCATCTGCGGAAGGGTGGCCTACAAACCAAAGAAACATAAACATCCAGTCGAAACTAGGTCCACATGAAGTTGGGAAGGAGTTGATGTCTCCTTCAACTTCTTATCCTTAGGAACTCTGCACAAGCTCTGTGGAATAGTTAGTGCAACTGTATTACTTTTCATTTGAATATCTCTGTGCAGTTGTTGCTGTGTTCCCCCCCACCCAGTATTTTGTTTTGCCTTTTCCCACCCCTTTTTTTTAATCCAGCCCCTCCCTTCCCCTGCCTTTTTTAAAAATACAAAACATTTTTATAAAGATCTTTTCCCCCCTTTTTTGCCTTCACTTGTTTGGGTTAAGTGCCTTGGAGTTTCTTGGGCACTCCAATTGAGCAATGTAGCTTCTCTAAGTATTTGGGAGTAACTTTTCATGAAACTCTCTCCTGGAAAGCACACCTGGCCTCTGTTAAGGCACAAACCTTAAGAAATATGGGGGCCACTATAGATCTTGCTCTTTCATCAGCCCTCCGTTCTGCTGCGACTCCGGCGGCGGGGGGTACCTCAACAATGCCCCACAGGTCATCTCTGATAAGATAACTCTTCATTTTACAGCTCCACGGCATGTAGTTCGTCCTGCCCAGCCTCCCTCGGGGCAGCAAACTGGTAGCTGTGTAAACGGCATGACTGCCTCTGTTCCATTGGCTACACAGCCCGCGGCACTTCACGCCAATAACACTCTTTCAGCATCTACCTTTACCTCCTCAAGTAGTAACGCCAAACTCTGGGCCTATAACCTGACAGAGTAGGCGGTGTTAATCAAATCTGATAGGCGCTATACTTCAGAGAAAGATAAGTGCAGTTGAAGACGGCTTGGCACAGCAGACGAATAACTCCACACCACACAGTAGCTTCACTTCAAAGAAGTTTACTTTCAGGTGCAAGCTATATACAGTGAACATCAAGGAACAAACCGGCAGCATGCCTCGCAGTAAACAAGAATCCCTAACAGATAATGTGCACTGATAGTGCTCTGTTAATATACAAACACTGCCCAATCACTGAGAAGGTCACAGCACCGGATCAGACTGGTTTGGTTCAGTTGCATCAGGCTTTTGCCAACTGACCCTGGATGACAGGTGCTGTCATTTAGATCTCCATGATCTGTGCAAAAGATGCACACCTCTTTATTTTGCTTCCCTGACATTTTTTTACATGAAGGGAAGTTGTCTAGTGGACCCAGGGGTTAAACTATTTGTCAGCAAAGTAATTTCATTTATGCTATAGGAAACTGAAATATGGGGGTGGAGTAGCCATAGTGGTGCTGAGATTGGAAGGATTGCAAAATCAGCTCATGAGGAGGACTGTTGCACTCCCAAGAAGGTGACATTCATCTCTAATGAGGGCGGAACTGGGGCTGCCCTCGATAAGATCCCTCATTAAATTGTTAAATACTGGCTGGGAAAGGAAGCAAGCAAACAAGACTCTCTAGGTCAGCAGAGTTGGTTACTCCTGAAGACTCTGATGCAATTGAGGGCTGAGGAAGTCACCTCAATCAAAATGAGATACTCTATCCCATATGACTTGATCAGTGGAAAAGAGAAGGGCCGCAGCCTCCGTGATTGGATCTTCCACAATGATGCTGTAATAATAATAATAATAATAAACCTTTAATGGCATATATATAAATTATACAATGGAAATTAAAATTGGCTGGTAAAAGAGTTTAAAAAAACAAGCACAATGAGAGCTGAAATATTAAGCCACTGAATTGGGATTGAGTCTGCTAAGCATTTGGGAACGTTCAGGGATGACAACACACAAGAATCTAGCAGTTTGTTCGATGGTAACAGTTGAGTTGCTGTCTAACAAGAACAAAGTTTTGACAGCATCTGTAGTGTTGCCTAGAGCAGCTAAGAGAGGATTAAGTAGTCTTTCCCACTCTACAGCATATAGAGGGCAATATAATAGAACATGATGGACTGTTTCTTCAAGGCCAGGATTGCAGGTGCAAGATCTATCAGAGGATGGAAGATGGTGCTCTCTGTTGTATCATCTGGTAGAAGGAAGAACATTGCATCTGGCTAAGGCGACAGCGCGTCTCAGAGTGGGCTCATGTAGAAGATGTAAATAGTTAGCAGGAGTGGGAAAACGAGGCAAAATATGCAGATGGATTGGAGAGCTGTAATAGACTGCATCTTCATTAAATAAAGTAGCCCCCCTGGTTTAATTTTTTTTATGAAGGAATCATACCATAACCTTGTTGTTAGCGAACTTATCATCAACTTGAGCAATAAGGATGATTTTCACCTATTTGAGATTTCCTGCTATGCCTTCAGCCACGCAAACTGGTCACTTCTTACACATCTCTGCCTCTCAAGGCTTTTGTATTTGTGGAGCTGACATGGTTAGAGAGATTTATTGAACTATGTGCTTGTTTGCCCTCTTTACAGTGGTCCAAGGAGTAAATACATCAGTAGGTTTTTGCCCAACAGGCTAGATTTGTCCATGATAAAGTGATTTTTTTGCTGTTTGATACTGATAATTATGTTTTTGAAATAGTGCTATTTGTACTGACAGCTAGAAAGTTCAGAGACCAAACCCCATTGTAAGGGTCTAATGTTACTTTATCCCTCTTTTGTGTACATGTGACCATTGAGCTATACTTTTATGTCTTGCAGAATGATGATGAAGGCCAATGGCTAATGCAATAATGATGATGAAGGCCAATGACTAATGCAATAATGATTATGACGGCCAAGGGATAATTCAGTAAACTTGATTATGTGTTTTATGTGCCGTCAAGTCAACACTATGAATCAGTGTCCTCGAAAACACGCTATCATTGATAGCCTCTTGCAAACTGAGGGTTGTGGTTTCCTGAGTACAATCTATTTCTCAGGGAGATTTCTATAAATCTCTTCCCCAAGTGCCTGACTGCACAGGTGCTACCAGGTTGGTTATAAATTATCCCTTCCAGTCCGGCTTCCGTGCTGGGCATGGGACGGAGACAGTTCTCATCGCTATCACAGATATGCTCCGCATGCAGCTAGACCGAGGCGGATCGGCGCTGCTGGTGTTGCTCGATCTCACAGCAGCGTTTGATGTGGTCGACCACGACCTTTTGATCCACCGCCTGGCTGCCTCTGGAATACGAGGCACTGTCCTTAAATGGATTGCCTTGTTTCTCCAGGGTCGGGGCCAGCAGGTATGGTGCGGGGATGAGGCCTCCCACAGAGCCCCACTTAATTGTGGGGTTCCTCAGGGGGCCTTGCTTTCCCCGCTCTTATTTAACATCTACATGCGACCCCTTGCTCAGCTGGTGCGGAGTTTTGGGCTGGTCTGTCACCAATATGCGGATGACACCCAGCTCATTCTGTTGATGGAGGGGGGAGCGGCCTCCGCCCCTGCAGCTCTACAGCACTGTTTGGAGTCAGTTGCTGGTTGGTTGAGACAGAGTAGGTTAAATCTTAATCCAACGAAGTCGGAGGTCCTTTGGCTGGGCCGGGGGGAGAGACCGAGGGAATTTCAGCCACCTATTTTGGAGGGGGTCACGCTGACCCCAACATCCCTGGCTCGCAGCCTGGGGGTCCGCCTGGACTCTTCATTATCAATGGAGAGCCAGGTGGCCCATGTTACCCAGGTTGCGTTTTTCCATTTTCGCCAGGCGCGGCGGCTGGCTCCCTATCTCTCCCAGTCCGACCTGGCCACTGTGATCCATGCGACTGTCACCTCAAGGCTGGATTATTGTAACTCGCTCCACGCAGGCCTTCCCTTGTGACTGATCCGGAAGCTGAAGCTGGTCCAGAATGCAGCGGCACGGCTTTTAACAGGTGGTGGTTATTCAGATCATATCACCCCTGTGCTGTGCCGTCTGCACTGGCTTCCGGTGGAGTTCTGGATCGTTTTCAAGGTGCTGGTGTTAACCTTGCGCCTTACGCGGCATGGGGTCGCCATACCCAAGTGAACGCGATCACCCCTTTATGTCCCACATAGACCGCTGCGCTCGGCAACGGCAGATCTACTGGTGACCCCTGGTCCCGCGATGATACGGCTGGCCTCAACCCGGGCCAGAGCCTTTACGGCCCTGGCCCCTGCCTGGTGGAATGCCCTACCTCCGGCTGTGCGGGCCCTGCGGGACCTTAATGAGTTCCGCAGGGCCTGCAAGACGGAGCTTTTCCACCGGGCCTTTGGGGAGGCCAGCCGTGGACCTACTGCCCCCTGTTGAAACTGTAATCGAAACCGAAATTGAGACTGCCATTTCCATCTTATTATGGCCGGGCCTGATTTATTCATTGATTCCATCGCAGGCCCTGCCTACTTCCTCCCTTCCTTTTTCTTTTGGCCTTTGATTGGGCGCCTGTTTAAACAACTTTGCTCCATAAATTGGGTTGTTTAATTATAACTTTTAACGTGGTAAACTGCTGCTTAGGTTTTAGGTTTTTAATGATTTTAGTGTTTTATGCTGTTGATTTGCTGTTCGATTCAACAGCCATACTGTGAGCCGCCTTGAGCCCTTCGGGGATAAGGCGGCCTATAAGTCTAATAAAATAAATAAATAAAATAAATTGTTTTGTTATTGTTCTGGTGCTGCACTGAAGACAACCTTCTTAGGATGATCAGTCTAGAGCTTCTCGTGATGTTCTGAGCGAGGGCAGTGGGCTACAAGGATACTTTCCAGGAAACTCTATGGAAATTTCTCAACAAGGCATCATTTCCCCGCTTCCTACTGCAATAGCAAGAATAGCATTGCTTAGAAGGAAGAAATGAGAAGAACACACATGCATACTTCAGGTGGTTGGTGTAACTGGGATGGGGAAAGAGAAGAACAGAAGAAAATAAAGGATGGTGGGAAGGAGGAAAGAGCAGGAGGGGCCACAAGAGACTTTGTCATGGAGTCTCCCTCCCCCAATACTCACCCTGCATGTCAAATTCACAGAATTTGCCTTCTATCCTGTGGGTAAAGTTTGATCTACAGAGAAGGTACTGGTCACATATCAGCAAGCAACTGCTGGAAATTCAGAAATTCTTGCTAGTATAATGGGGCTGTTCTTTTCTAAAGCTAGATTCCTTGCCAATGAGCCATGCGTTGACATGCAAAACAAACTTTAAAAACTCAGATGTCCAAACTTCACCTGCAGCTACTGATATGTTTAAATGATGGGGTCACCTCTTGCTGCCGAACAAGGAAAGAATCAATGAAGCTTCTTGGGTAGTTCTCATCCAGGTCCTTCAGGTGCTCTATGAAGGTGGCCTGTATGAAGGCTTGCAGTTCATCTCTGTTATTCTGGACAGTCTTGTGAGTCCCCAAAAGGAAGCCCAGAGCAGGAAACATGTTATACAGCTAAAAGAATAAAATATAAGGGGAGGGAAAAAGATTAACAATTCTGCTCAGATGGAATTATCAAAGTGTTTTCCCTCCAATTTTTACTTATTTTCTACACAGTGGTAACCAATGACATAAAATGATCCCATATTATGTTTGGAGCTATATTTGGAAAATGCTCCGGGACCTGGCAGGCTCAGCCTACACTCTTGTTGCATGCATTCTTCTAGCCTAGTCCTACCCTGTTACCCATTTCTATACAGAAGCTGAGAAAAGGCAGGAAAATTGTGTGAAGGGTGGGTGGCTCAAAGAAGGTCAGAGGAGACTTTCAGTGGTGGGTGGTGCATGGTGAGTGGAACTGGAAAATCCTTTTTTTCTGGCAGAGGGGTGGATGGGACAAGCCCCTCCACCTACAAATTGTTCTTTCTCCTGCTTTGCTTTTGTTTTCACCTACAATTTTTCACCACCTCTTTTCATTATTCTTCTTATTCATCCTGTTCCACCCGGGACTCTTTCTCTCTCCCACAGCAATCTTTCCAAACCTAAGGTGACCAGATGGTCACCTTTTTGAACCGGGATGGGGGTAAGTGCCCACGCGCATGTGCGCGCAGTCGCAGGAGCGCACAGCCTTCTGGGGCAAGGCCGTGAAGGCCTTCTGGGGCAAGGCCCAGAAGGCCGTGCTCCTGAGGCTGCATGCGTGGGAAGCTGACACACTGCCTTGCGCCCCAGAAGGCAGTGCGGCAGCCTCCCAAAAATCAGGACAATTTAAAAAACCCGCGGGACGCGGGGCAAATTGTTTGAAGGCGGGATTGTCCCGCCAAAAGCGGGACGTCTGGTCAGCCTGTCCAAACCTCTCATTTGCCAGCATTATGCAGTGCCAAGGGGCCAGAAGGCAGGGAGGCAGCGGGGAGGGAAGCAGGCAGGGATTGTGCTCCTCTTCAAGTAGCACGTAGGGCACATGCCCTACCTGCCCTACTTTGGATACACCACTGCTTGTGGGCTTTCTCATTGCCTGTTCTACAAAGGAATGAGACACTTGAAGCATAGCTGGATTTGAGTCCAATAGCCCTTTTTAGATGAACAAGATTTTTGGTGTGCCAGTGTGGAGTAGTGGTTAAGAGCAGGTGGATTCTAATCTGGAGAACCGGGTTTGATTCCCCAATCCTCCCCCTGAGTGACTGAGTGGTTGAGTGGTGAACCAGATGTGTTTCCACAGTCCTACATTCCTGCTGGGTGATCTTGGGCTAGTCACATCTCCTGGCAAAGATGTTTCTACCTACAAGCATGAGGTGCAACCCACCCCTTGCCAGCAGTCCCTCTTTATGCAACCACAGACCATGGTCTAGGAATCCCCATCGTTCCTGGCGGCAGCACTTGCTGTTTGCCTCCACTATTCTTCTTTCTCTCTCTGGGTCATGTTCTTCAACTGTAAGTAGAGATGAAATGACAACTTGTACATCTAGATCCTTCAGCTTCCTTCCCAGAGCCTCAAAATCCCTTGCGATGTCCTGAAAGCTATGTCTTGCTGTGTCGTTTGTCCCCATGTGGATCAAAAGGAAGGGGTAACGGTCAGTGGGCTTAACAAGTCTTGTCAGCCTCTCAGTGACATCCCGGATTTTTGCCCCAGGGAGACAGCATACCTCTCACAACCACTTTTCAGGCCTGCAAATCGCTGCTTCTGTTCCCCTCAGCAAGGAGTCCCCAACCACAACTACACGTCTCCTCTGAGGTTTTGCAAGGGCCATTCTGTGGGCTGAACCTTCTATTGCGTGCATATGCTCTGAGGTCTGACTCTGTTTCTCCTGTGCCTGTTCCTTATCTTCACTGAGAAGGGAGAGAACTTCAAATCGATTTTGCAACTTTAAATTCACAGAATTCTCCCTGGTCCCTTTACTTCTTTGTGTCACATTCCTCCAATTACCCCTCCAGTGTTTGAGAGCTGCTATTGTAACCCCTGTGTTCAGAATGGGATGACCCAGAAAGGGGGTGGAGACTGAAAGCAGCAGAAGGCTGCAAAACTCATGAAGTTGGAGGAAGCGAGGCTACCAGGCTGGGATCTTGATTGATTATGATAAGCTCCTAACGCAGTGGTGGCGAACCTATGGCACGGGTGCCAGAGGTGACACTCAGAGCCCTCTCTGTGGGCACGCAAAAACAGAGTCCCCCCCCCCCAACTAGGCTGGCCTGGGCCGCTGGGCTCGATTATTAGCATTAAACCTAAGACCTAGTTTTGGGGAAGCAGTGAAGGTAACCCTGTTAAGTGCTGTTAAATCCCACTGATTTTCATGCGAAGAACAAAAGCGCGATCCTTTATCTTGGAGTAAGCTCGGTTGCTGGCAATGGTGCTTGCTTCTGAGTAAACCCTCCTAGGGTTGTGATTTACCCGTTGGAAGAGTTGCACGGTTGCTTCAAAGCAAAGCCACCGACTACCACCAAGCTTACTCCCAAGTAACACACGCCTCAGAGCCAACCGTTTTTTCTAAATTGAAACCTCAGTATTAAGGTTAAATTGCCGTGTTGGCACTTTGCGATAAAGAAGTGGGTTTTGGGTTGCAATTTGGGCACTCGGTCTCGAAAAGGTTCACCATCACTGTCCTAACGCCTTGTTTAAGGTAACTGTAATGTTGTTGGGAACTGGTGGGAAGGGAGTTGTTTATTTTTGCTGCATTGTAAATGTTAGAATTTATTGTTTCAGGGCTTTTTGTGCGTGTAATTGATGAGAGTTCTTTTGGGGACCTTCATCATCTCGAATCCAGTTCACCAAGCCTCTGGAGTCTTCATGAGCCAACCACCGGCAGGAAGAAATGGACTTGGCATCATCAGACTGTAGTTAGGAGGACTTGGAATGAAACTTGAACAGGATCTTAAAATGTTATGTTAAATGTGAATGTTCGATAAGTGTCATACGTTAAGGAAAGGGAAATTTAGTTGTTGCAAACTCCTTCCAAGTTCTGCCCCACAGAATCCACAAGCTGAGGTCACAAATTGGCGCCCAACCAGCGTGGGGCTTGGAAGTGAGATTGCAAATACAAATTGCTTGCAATAAAAGTGTGCAACAATCCCTATAAAATTGTCTTGTTATGTGATGCAACTTTAAGAGATGTAAATGAGGATATTCAATATGCTGTGAAATCTTATGGTGCAATTGCTAAGATGCAGAGGATAAAGGGAAGGGGGAAAGGGATGCATACTCTGGCTATGGAAATATTAGAAGAGGGATGGATTACTGATGAAGAGTTTATGTTCTATGTTCAGGAACAATTCTTTAGGAGATGCTGGCATGAAGCATTGTTAACAGCCCTCAAAATAAGAAACATAGAGTGCAGCAGTCGACTAAAAGAAGGTCCATATGTTGCTCTTCTTCATGCAGTGAGATCCTTAGAGAAAGAAATCTCTAGTAAACAGGAAAGAAAACTGAAGCAAGAGATTCAGGAAAAGGGAAAGCCTTTAAATAAAATTGTGGGATCATTTGATAAAAGTACAGAATGAGCTGAAAAGAGTGGTACTACAAAGAGATAGACTGGTCATCTAAATACTTAGAATCTGAGAGGGAGATGGCTAAATGAAAGGCTACCCTTCATCAAACAAGATACATTGCCAAAATACAACATTTACCTCTCCATTTGGTAATTGGCAGTTTAAGATGATGCCCCAAGGGTTACCTAATGCTCCTTCAACCTTTCAACGGATGATGGAAAATGAGATGCAAAACTTGAACCTTGCTGAAACTGTTGCCTTTTTGGATGACTTGATCATATTCTCTGCAACTAAAGAATAGCATGAGGAACGTCTCCTCAAGGTTTTGTAAAGGCTTCAGAAATATGGATTGAAGTTGCCGCTTCTAAATGTAAATTATTTCAATCATCAGTGAAATGTTTAGGTCATATCATATCAGCCTCTGGAATAGAGCCAGAAAAGGAAAAGATAGATGCCATTACCACCTGGCCAGTGAACTCCAGAGATTTCTTGGGTTTGCTGGATATTATAGGAGGTTTGTGTCAGGATATTCAATTATTGCTAAGCCATTAAATTCATTGCTAGCAGGGAAGTAAAAATAAGGGAAACTAATCTCTCAAAGACAAATGGGATGTAGGCTGTCAAGAGGCCTTTGAGACAAGATTAGGTGCAGCCCTGTACCAAATACAAAATAACTGTCTCCGTGTCATTGCTTATGCCATTAGGGTTTAAACCGTAGTGAACGCAATTATGCAGTGCACAAATTGGAGTTTTTGGCATTAAAATGGGCAGGTTGTGACAAGCTCCATGATTTTTTGTATGGATTGGAGTTCAAGGTAATGATTGATAACAACCCTTATGTTCTAGCCTCTAGACTTATGTTCTAACCTCTGCCAAATTAGATGCTGCAGGGCAGAGGTGGGTGCCAGTATTATTGTTATATAATTTTGAAATAGTCTACAGATCTGGAAAAGCTAATATAGATACTGACTCACTTTCTAGGAGACATGAAGAGGAGCTCACTGAGGATGAGGAAGGAGATAAACAACTAGAAAGAAACAACTAGAAAGAAAAAACAACTAGAAACAACTAAAGATTCAACATGATCCTGATGCACTAAAGTCATGAGATGCTGAAGTCAGTAAGGCAGTTATCCAAGTTCATAGTGTGCACCTTAAACATTCTGTAGTGCCAAGATTTAATACACTATCTTCCTCGGAAAGATCCCCAATGTGTTCCTCACCCAGTATCATCTGTTCCACTCTGTTGCAGAAATCTTTCCATTTTTCCTAATGTCTCGAAGGGTAGATACTCATACCTCAAGCTGCTAGACCTTCTCTTCCAAGAGAGCAACCAACTTACACTTGCTTCAGGTGCAGCTACACACATCCTCCGGCAAAAAAATAAACATTCCACAGCTGTTGCAAATAGCGCAGTGCAGGGCCTCCTTTCAGAAAGTCTTGTAGGAATTTCTCACTAAAATTTCTCCTCTTACCTGTTTAGACGAGACCCTTTTTACTGCACTCAATGGACGAGACCTGATGGCTTAATCCTTGGCCCTATGTCAAGACTCCAATGAACCTTCTACTCTCACTCAAAAGATTCATCCTTATTAGGTAAAAGAAAACCAGAGCTCACCTGGTGCTTTCTGTCCCACTCCTCCTCTCCACTGCTACTCCTCTTCACTGCTTCCAGAGAGTGAGCAATAGAGCTAATAGCAAGCCCACTTTTTAGCAAGCCCCACCTCTCAGAAGCCTGAGGCAAGCACATGGTCAGAATAAAGAAAACGAAGGGGGAAAAAAAACCCTACACAAACAAAAGCCTTCCCAAACCCTCAGAAACATACACTGTTAAAGATTCGGCTTTAAGAAAAGCCCTCCAAAGAAAACCAGAGCATACCTAGTGCTTTCTGTCCCACCCCTCCTCTCACTGCTACTCCTCTCCAGAGAGAATAATTTTAAAATGGAGGAGTTACCTGGACTGAAGGACTTCCCAAAAGCTGAGTGTTTTCACTGGTCATGTTCAGCAGTCTTATAAATGTGGGATCTTCATATTCAAATCGTTTGCCAAGTAATATTGATACTATAACATTGGAAACAGCAGTATTCATAATTGCTGTGTTCTCAAATGGTTTTCCTACACAAATAAAAAAATAAGGGAATATTTAACTGCGAAAGAATGTTACTAGTACTGTTAACTTTCAATGACTTAGGAGGACCCCAGCAAGAGCAGACACTCTGTGTGAGCGCACCCGTGTGTGTAAAGTGCCATCAGACTCATGGCGACCCTGTGAATTAACGACCTTCAAAATGTCCTATCATTAACAACCTTGCTCAGGTCTTACCGGCCTCTGTGCAACCAGATGGCAAGGCAGCACTGTGATTGACACAGGGCCAGCCAATCAGCACTCCACAGACAGCGGCTTCTTCAAGCAGGGAGTACCTATTGTCCCAGAACTCAACATTTTCAGCTTTGTGCATCTATCTAATCACAGTTAAGTGTAGAGCCACAGGGGGACTTCTCATTGTACCTCTCATGGTAGGTATTTCTGTCTATCATTACTTGAGATGGTTTGGGATAAGAAATGTTAATATAAGGATTCAATAGGAATACAACCAATATTCTTATATGAACACACTACAGGTTTAAACAAGTTCTGTGTTAATGTAATCAGAAATTTTAATGTTGCCTAAGGCTAGTGTGGTATAGTGGTTAAGAGCAGTGAACTTTAACCTGGAGAACCAGGTTTGATTCCCCACTCCTCTACATGAGCAGTGGATTCTTATCTGGATTTGTCTGCAAGGTGACCTTGGGTTAGTCACAGTTCTTCGGAACTCTCTCAGCCCCCTCCTATGTCTGTTGCTGGGAGAGGAAGGGAAGGAGTTTGTAAGCTTCCTTGATTCTCCTTATAGGAGATAAAGGTGGGGCATAAATCCCAACTCTTCTTCTTCTTACAAATTAAACATAACTTTTGACATTTAATTTTTTTTACTAGCAGCAAAGCCCATTGTGGGGAATATGCAATGGGGCCAGCCAAGAGTGGAAGAATAAGCATCTCCCCTGCAATGGGCTTTAGTTGGGCTGTAGTGCTGCTCCCTGCTTCCGCCATGACACTTATCTGGTTCTGTGGCTTCATGGTGGGAGAGGTTGGCAAGTGTGCCTTGCAGTAGGTTGGAAGGTGATAATAGGTGGAGGGTGGAGAGGAGTGGCTTGGGGTAAGGGTCAGGTGGCAAGGGGAGGGTTGGGCGGAGGAGGATGGAATGGAGTGGCTTGGGGTGGCTTTGGGTAGCAGATTAGGAGAGGGTGGAATGAAAGGCTTCAGATGCGGGAGGTGAGAAAGATGAGGGTTCTGGGGGGCAGGGAGGCAAGGTGAGGCCTGGGTTGGGAAGAGGGTTGAAAAGTCAGCCCCCAAGCCACTCCATTCCATCCTCCTCCGCCCAACCCTACCCTTGCCGCCTGACCCTTACCCCAAGCCACTCCTCTCCACCCTCTACCTATCATCACCATCACATTCCTCCCTTTTTTTGGGGGGGGGGGGGGGGAACTTTAAAATTAGAATGCTGGACGCCACTCCTCCCTTTCGGGGGAGGGGAGGGAACTTTAAAAATGGACTGTTGAACGCCATTCATTTTATTGAGATTTATTGTATATTTCTCAGAAATAGTTTTTTTTACGGTTTTATCGCTGCTTTTAAATGTTTTAGTTATTCTACATTGTTATTCCTTGTGTTGTACACCGCCCAGAGCCCCTGGGGGATGGGGCGGGATAAAAGTTTAAGAAGATAAATAAAACAAATAAATAAAGTTAGGCTTGGAGTGGGGGAGGGGTGGAAAGTGTGACTAGGGGCGGGAGAGGGTTGTTAAGTGAGCATGAGGCTAGGGAAGATTGGCAGGTTAGTACTGATGTGGGGAGAGTGGCAAGGTGAGGGTTAGGACGGTGGAAGGGCTAGGAAGGTGAGGCTAGGGGTGGGGAGGGTTAGCAGGTGAGGCTCGGGGTGGGGAAGGTTAGCAGGTGAAGCTTGGGGTGGGGAAGGGTTGGAAGATGTGGCTAGGGGTGGGGAGAGGGTGGAAATATTAGATTTGCGGTGGGGGTGTGGATAGGTGTGTGGGAGGGTTGGTAGGTGATTATGAGGGTGGGGAGGGTTAGCAGGTTAGTATTGGGGTGGGGGAGGGTGGCAAAGTGGGGTTTGCGGTAGGGGAGAATTAGGAGACAAGGCTTGGTTGGGGGAGGGTGGGAAGGTGCAGCTTAGGATGGGGTGAGGGTGGAATTGGGATGGTTGGGGGTTGGGGGGGAGCTCTGTTGGCCCAGCCTTTGTTTTGGAGGTGGGGTGGGGGGCCGGGGAGGCTTGGCTGGGTCCGTGGAGCACCTGCTCTTTGGCCTGGCTTCCCGGCCGAGAATCAACTGTTCCACAACAGGGCTGACTGTTGGGTGGGAGGTGGGAGGGCATCTGGGGGCCACAGAGCAGTGGCACCAATGTCACCCTCCAATGGGGGAGCAGGACTCACTTCATGAGTCCTGCTTCTTCAAACATGGAGTCGATGTGTCGATGTGTTAGTGTTTTATTGTGTAGGATTATCTATTATAACCCAGCAATTTTAAAAAAATCTACTGAATCATTAAAACAGAAAACTGAGCAGTTTAACATGAATATGAGTTTTCAGACTAAAAACAATACACTACAAAAAAATCCTTAATTAAATGCCTGGATAAGAGACAGTAACAGATAGTAAGAGTTTTAAAAATTTTAATGCCACCTTTCTCTACAGACTCCAGGTGGCTTATTGGCTCTTTCCCCTTCATTTCCCTAATCAGACACTCTGTGAGGTAGGTGAGGATGAGACAGTTCTGAACAAACTGTGACTAGCCCAAGGTCATACACGTGGCATGTAGGCCGGCGGAAGCAAATCTGGTTCCCCAGTTGAGACTCCAGTGCTGAAGTGGAGGAGTGGGGAATCAAACCAGGTTCTCAGATTAGAGTACATCTGCTCTTAATCACTGTGCCACGCTGGCTCTCATAGAATGTTTTGTCCTGGTACATAAAGGAAGGAACAGATTTACCAGGCAAGTTTCAAGAAGATCCTGTCTCCTCAGGGAACCTGGGAAGCTGTAAGTACAGAAGTCAGAAATATGTGGCAAACAATTTTAGAGCTTTCAAGCAACCGTTGCTAGAATTCTTGGGAACAACCCATGCTGATAAATGATTAAAAATCCATTTGTTTTGCAGTGGAGACAGAGCAGAGAACACCAACCCACCTTCATAAGATTCAAATCTCTTTATCAGGAAACCACACTCCTCAACAATCCGGTCTTCAATGGTCTTCTTGCCCATTCCGTAGTCCCGTAAGGTAGTTAACGCAAACCGCCGCATCACTCTCCAGTTCTCACCATTAGCAAAAACAATACCTGAATGGAAGTGAGAGCCAGGAATTTCTAACAATTAAATGATCAATTTTAACCATTATATTAATCGTTTTTAAAAATGTAAATAGTTATTTATAAACATTTATAAATATTTAAAAAGGCGCTGCATTTTTATATACATCTGTAAAAAGACCCAGGACTTTAAAGATTGTGATATTTTATAGTCGGAGACCTCGTGCATCAGTGTTAATATATATGGACTGTATTTCACGGTGTAATGCTAACATCATAAGAAAATTGTAACAGCTCATTTTAAGAACATAAGAACAAGCCAGCTGGATTAGACCAGAGTCCATCTAGTCCAGCTTTCTGCTACTTCCAGTGGCCCACCAGGTGCCTTTGGGATCTCACATGCAGGATGTGAAAGCAATGGCCTTCTGCTGCTGCTGCTGCTCCTGAGCACCTGATCTGTTAAGGCATTTGCAATCTATGATCAAGGAGGATCAAGATTGGTAGGCATAGATCGACTTCTCCTCCATAAATCTGTCCAAGCCCTTTTTAAAGCTATCCAGGTTAGTGGCCATCACCAACTCCTGTGGCAGCATATTCCAAACACCAATTGTGTGAAAAAATATTTCTTTTTATTAGTCCTTATCCCCCCCCCCCCCCATCATTTTCAATGTATGCCCCCTGGTTCTAGTATTGTGATAAATTATTTTATTATTTTATTTTATTTTAAATTATTTTAAATTATTGTTCAATGCTATAGCTCCTGAAGTGATTCAGGCAACTTCAAATTTCATAGATAGCTGATGTGACAAATGCACTTATCCTGCATTCAGATTACAGGGTGGACCCCGCCCCTGAAAGAGTTAAGCCCTGGCCAGCCCTGCTTGGCCAGAGAAAAAACGCGCATACTATAAATACTGTCAGTGAGAGTGCTGAAGGGTTCTTGCTTTTTGGTCTTTGGACTTTTTGGCTCTGTGTGAACTTGTGTGCCTTCGGGTACTTTTTGGTAGCAGCGTGAGGAGAATCTGCCAGATCTCTCACGGCTGTTGATTAGGAATAGCTGAGGAGGCTATTCAGTCATCGAAAACCCTGAGTTTGGAGGAGAGTGTCCGCCCTCAGGTGTTTTGTTTTGTTTTGAGGGAAACCTCTGTAAAGTCTGAAAGTCTGTCCTACACATTTAACATTAGTCTTGGGAGGCCCAGTTCCTGTGGCAGAGAAGCCAGATTTTGGGAGTGTGGGAGAGGGAGGCTGTTATGCCTGAATCCCACTGGGCGTAGACTGGGTGTTTTATTTTGTGGTGAGGTACAGCGGACTGAAAACTTTATTTTTGTGAGGGAGCGTAAAACCTCAACAGTAACATCATTTAAAGAAACATCTTTTTTCTGAAACAAAACCTTAAGTAACGTGACACCTGTGAGTGTCCATTCTAAAAACTGAAGTAAAGTGCCTGAAACCATTAAGCTTTTAAGAAACAAACTTACTCTGAAACCGCTAAGCTTAATCAAACTCTCTCTGAAACCAATACGCTTGTTTCCTCTCCAGTTTACCTTTGTGAAGCCAGCAATAAAAGTTTTAAGTTTTTGTTCATTTAAAAAAAACCGTTCCAGTTTATTTATTTTTCTGTCTGTGTCTGTGTGTTCCCCAGCAAGGGTGGTGACCGTGTAAAAATCAGTTTGAGTGGGCTATAAAAATAAATTTATTTTGTGGTGGCAGCGAAACGCAGAACATATAAGCGCCTTACGTTATAGCTGACAAAGTGGATTAAAGACCCCATGAAATGAGAATTCTGTTGATATTGCCAGTAACCTTGTTCTCCTGTCTCTCAAGTTAGACACCACTGTCTCTCAAGTTAGACCTGGATTTGAAACAGTTTGGTTCTGATGGACAGAAGGTTTTGGCGTACTACGCGATTAATATACTGTGTCTCTAGACCCTGGTGATCATGTATACATTACTTGGGGGCATTGCTGACTATGGTGTGTGTACATTTTTGAGAGCTGTTTAACAGCCAACTGCTTATGGTTTGTTTCTGTCCATGATTAAAATTTGGAAGTATATATTTCTTTCTATTTGGGTTCAGTGGTATTTTTGTATATGGTTTTTATTTTTATTTTATATTCACATTTATATTCCGCCCTTCCCAATAGGACTCAGGGCAGCGAACAACATAATATAATCAAAATAGTCATCAAACAACATAATAAAGAATAAACAGTAGAAGAAGACTCTAAACGGGGAACTCCCTTCCCCACTATGCCCATGGGAGGCCAGCCATGGATACAGGTCAGGTTAGCTGGCTAGATGGAAATACCTGGCAGAAAAGTATTGCAGGACTGCGGAAACTACTGAAGTCCCACAAAGCCTTGATCTCACTAGGAAGCTTATTCCACCAGGTAGGGGCCAGGGCTGAAAGAGCACTGGCCCTCATGGAAGCCAGCCAGACATCCTTTGGGCCAGCGTATTGTGAGTCATAATAATCCAGTCTGGAGGTGATCATTGCATGGATTATTGTGGCCAGGTCAGAATGGGAGAGATATGGGGCCAATTGCTGAGCCTGTCGCAGATGGTAAAAAGTCACTTGGGTGGTCTTGGCAACCTAGGCCTCCAGCGATAAGGCTGAGTCCAAGGTCACTCCCAGGCTTTTGACTGATGAGGCCAGCTGCAAGACATCGCCATCCAGCGCAGGAAGGCAAAAGTCAACCGGTCTCGCCCCTCGCCCCACCCACAGAACCTCCATCTTCACCGGATTCAGCTTCAGTCGGCTTGCTCTCAACCAGCCAGCCATGACCTCCAAACAACGCTGGAGAGCACATGGGGCAGAGGCCGGGCAGCCTGCCACCATGAACATGAGCTGGGTGTCATCTGCATATTGGTGGCACCACAGCCTGAAACTCCAGACCAATCCAGCCAGGGGGCGCATGTAGATGTTAAAAAGCATCAAGGAGAGGATTGCTCCTTGTGGCGCCCCACAGATCGTGGGATGATGCTTAGAGTTCTCTCCCCCCGATGTTACCGCCATCCCCAGTCTTGGAGAAATGAGGACAACCAATTCAAGATTGTTCCATGGACTCCGATGTTGGCTAGGCGGTGGACCAGAAGGTCATGATCTACCGTATCAAATGCTGTGGTGAGATCTAACAACACTAGTAGCGTCAAACCGCCTTGATCTACCTGGAGCCGGATTTTGTCCACGATGGTGACCAAAACCGTCTCTGTCCCATGGCCAATGTGGAAACTGGACTGGAAGGGATCTAATATCACTCCATCATCCAGGAACTTCTGGAGCTGGTCTGCTACTAATCACTCAATTACCTTACCTCATACCTTCGGGACCGCATTACCCATATGTCCCTACTCTACTGAACGCAGAGGCCAATTTACTGACAGTCCCTGGCCCCTCCATGATGCGGCTGGCCTCCAATCTAGGGGCTTTTCAGGACTCCTTTACAACCCCTTGGCCCCTCGCCAGGCTGGAACACCTCTTCCTCCAGCTGGGTTTGAGGCCCTGCAGGACTCTTGATGATTTCCCCTTGGAGGGCCATGCAGGTAAAGATCGGAGTTGTTCCAGCGGAGCTGTTGGAGTGTCCCAGCCGGCTGAAAGGGTGCTCCCCCTTCCATTTTTATGGAATTAGGGTCCATTACCATCTGTTGGACCCACCCTTTATTTTCTCCTCTCAGGAGGGTTTAAGAGGGATATTGTGGGCATTGTTATGTTATGCATTAATCGCTGCATTTTAATTGATATTATTTAGAGATTAACTTATATTTGATTTTATGTTTATCTGTATTTGAATGTTATGTTGTTCACCGCCCAGAGCCCTTCGGGGGTTGGGCGGTATATAAGTTGAATAAATAAATGAATGAATGAATGAATGAATGAATGAATGAATGAATGAATGAATGAATGAATGAATGAATGAATGAATGAATGAATGAATGAATGAATGAATGAATGAATGAATGAATGAATAAATAAATGACAGATTTGAAACTGGGCAGTAATTGGCTAGATCCAGGGGATCTAATTGAGAACTTTTCAGGAGCAGGTGAACCACTGCCTTTTTAAGCCAGCCTAGAAAAACTCCTTGCTCAAAGGAGTTATTGATGATATTCAACAAGTGGCCCCAAAGCTCCTCCCTGCTGGCTTTCACCAACCAGGAGGGCACGGATCAAAAGAACAAGTGGTAGGTTGAACAGCTGCCAGAGTCCTGTCTGCAACACTGGGGCCGAGACAACTGAAGTGGTCCAAACAAGGACCAGAAGACAGTCAAGGGGCCTCCAGTTCCCTTACTGCATCAACTGTGGCAGAAAGGGCCTAGCGGAGGGACAAGATTACACCAACTCAACCTCACTAACTAGCTAGTAATTAAAAAAAATACAATACAATAATAAAAACTTAGCCCAGTAACTAACACTAATACTATAACTAATACCCACATATACTACCGGTAAGCTAAGTCTAATCACTACTACTGAGTTAGCACTAAAGCTTAACAACTCTACTACTTCACAACCTGACAACATAGTATAACACAAAAAGGGAATAACTGACAATGCCTAAAGTAGCCCAACTTAACCTATATTAACCTAGCCTAGTCTAACCAATCCTCCCCTCCCCCCCCCCGGTGATATAACATTAAAATTAAAACAATTATGAGACTGGGTAAAAGCAACAAATGTAAACCCTAATAAAAGGAGATAACATCCACACTTGTTGGTCCAGTGGCTAACACCCTTCCTTGGTAGTAAGTAGCTATGAAATTTGACACAGAGTCCACTATGTTGGATCTCTTCCCCAAGGCCTTTGCCTGCAATATGGCAGACACCAGTCTTCTCTCTGCAGGCCCGTTGGTACTCCCACCACCCACAGGCAGTCATCGTTTCAACTGGCATTGCCACTGTTTTCAGGCACGCCCAGCTAATAATCTGGCTGTAGGCGCTAGAAGGCTTCCAAAAAAGGCACTGACAGGGGTCTCTGTTGCCTGACCCTTGCTGCCACCAGGGGACAAATGCCTTAGCAGACCAGGTGCTCAGGAGCAGCAGCAGCAGATGGCCATTGCTTTCACATCCTGCACGTGAGCTCCCAAAGGCACCTGGTGGGCCACTGCGAGTAGCAGAGTGCTGGACTAGATGGACTCTGGTCTGATCCAGCAGGCTCGTTCTTATGTTCTTATGACTCTAAATGCGGTTGCTGCCGTAAAACGATCCCTATGTGCAGCCAGGCCCGCACGGTTGTAGCGCTTACATCACTCATCGGCAGCCTCCGCCTCCTCCGTTGCCACCACCTGGAAGCCTCCACTAAACCTTGGGTGTGGACATTGTCGGCCAGTCACCACTCGGGGCGCCTGTCATTGGCTCCCTCCGCCGGTGTTTCATTTGTCATCGCCAAGAGGGATTGTCCCCGTCAACTGGCCGTGATGTAAAGACAAGTCGACCACCAGGTCGTAAGTACAGCTGCTGCCACTGCTGCAGGCTCACAGCTACCAACAAAGTTCAGAGTAAAATAAGTCCAGCCGCTCCAACCCACCGAACACATCCCGGTCTCGATAGTTCACAAGGTAAAAAGGTTGTAAAAATAGTAAAACTTGTAAAAAAAAACAGTATTGTAAAAACCCAGTATTACTAGGTAGTTAAAAATACTTTATCGGAGCTCTGCGGCTCCAGCGCCATCTTGAATCTTAGCACTGCAATTGAATTTTCTGACGTTATCTTGCTAATATTTATGTACGGCAAAGAGCAAAGGCTTTTGTATCACCTTGCTCAGCCACCATTGCCATCTCCATCCAGGAGCCACACATAAATGCCATTTACCCTCTAGAGGCCAGCAAACCTATGCCGGAATACCCCGTCCCTTGCAAGTCCTCATTGGAGCAACTGGGGTTTGGGAATGGATGGGAGGAAAAATTGGGTGTTGCTCAATCATGTAGACATTGGATAAATTTTTAGAGCATTGCAGGATGTGGTTGATATGAACATATAGTTTATAATGTTTTAAGCCATTGTATTTAATCATATAAGTTATATGAGTGTAATTCGCTGGGTACCAATCACTTCAAAAACTTACTTTCGTTGGAAGAAACGAAACTTATAGGGCAGCCTGACACTGAGTTTTTCAGGTGGTTTGGGAAAACAGGGCCCCACCAGGGAGATAAGAAATTAGCAAGAGCTCACAAACACAGATAAGGGCGAAGTAAAGCTGGGTTGCTATAGCAACCAAGATCTCTGAACGGGCCGAGATGACATAGAGAATACACGCCCAATTGTAAAAAGCAAGGTGGGCCCTAGAGAGGAGTGGAAGATTCAAATAGCAATGTGTACGTATTCCAAATCTAGCCAATGGTTAGAAGACAAGGAGGGATGTTTGTAAGAGGGTATAAATTATGTTACACAAGCAACAGCCCCTTTGAACCTCCTCCCTGTTGCTAACAGAGGAGAGTTCCCTCTTCTGCACAGAATTGAAACAATAAATCTCTGAACACTGAAGAAGCTTTTGGGATGGTTATTTTAGTAACCGGACAGAGCCTTAGCTCTGAGGACAGGGCCTTGTCACTTCAGGGGGAACACAAGCTTTTGTGAGTCAGAACTCACTTTTTCAGATGCAGTTTTAGGGCAAATTTATGAGAATTTGGGAATTACACAGGGCTTTCCTGGCTTGTGCAGTTTTGAAAGAGGCCTGGGGGAGTGGATTAAGCAAGAAGGAGTAGGTGGGTTACTTGAGGCATTACAACTCCCAATTGCCCACCGAGAGTGTGGCAAATTTCCAGCCTCTGCTCCAGTTCCCCACCATTGGGGAACTGAGGAGTGGGAGGGAAAAAAGGCATCTACATAGTGATGCTCTAGAACAATGGTGGCGAACCTCTGGCACGGGTGCCAGAGGTGGCACTCAGAGCCCTTTCTGTGGGCACATGCAAACAGAGTGCCCCTCCACACACACATCTAGGCTGGCCTGGGCCGCTGGGCTCGATTATTAGCATTAAACCTAAGACCTAGTTTTGGGGAAGCAGTGTAGGTAACCCTGTTAAGCGCTGTTAAACCCCACTGATTTTCATGTGAAGAACTTAAGGGCAATCTTTCACCTGTGAGTAAACTTGCTTGCTGGCAATGGGGCTTGCTTCTGAGTAAACCTCCTAGGGTCGTGATTCACCCGTTGGAAGAGTTCCACGGTTGCTTCAAAGCAAAGCCAACGACTACCACCAAGCTTACTCCTGAGTAACGCACGCCAACTGTTTTTTTCTAAACTAAAACCTGAGTATTCGGGTTAAATTGCCGCGTTGGCACTTTGCGACAAATAAGTGGGTTTTGGGTTGCAATTTGGGCACTCGGTCTCGAAAAGGTTCACCATCACTGCTCTAGAAATTTTTCCTAGTTTCTATTGTTAAGGCCACACAGACTATGGATGCAGCCCAGAGGATCACCTGGAGGTGACAGCACATCCTCTTCAAAACCCACTCTCCTCAGACATGGTCCACAAAATTTTGTAGTATTTTTCTGGAGGTGACAACCAGGGGTAAGCAGAAAGAACAGGAAGTGTGATGCCTTCCTTCAAATGTACCAATTAAGGCAACAACCTCAGCCAATCTTGATCTAGACTCAGGTTTAGATGTTACCTACTAGCGCAGGCTAGGAGAAGTTTAAATGGCTATGAATATGGAGATTATCTTTCGTTGTTGTGTCTAGTAGTCGTTAATGGACTTCTCCATTAAGTGACACTCTTTCCCAGTGGTGGGATCCAAAAATTTTAGTAACAGGTTCCCATGGTGGTGGGATACAAACTGTGGCGTAGTGCCAATGGGGCTGGGCGGGGCAAGACGGGGGCGTGGCCTGGCATTCCGGGGGTGGGGCATTCCTGGGCGGGGCTGTGGCAAGGACGCGGCCGCTGCGCCAGTCCTTGGGTGGGAAACGAATGCACGCAGGCGCAGGCTGCCACGCACGCCTGTGCACCTCCTGCTAGATTGCTTCAAGTTCTGCGCGCTACTGCTGAGAGGAGGGGCATAACTAAGGCAAAAATCACGTGGCAAAATCGCCAATTAGTAACCCCCTCTCGGCACACACAAATAATTAGTAACCTACTCTCGGGAACCTATGAGAACCTGCTGGATCCCACCTGTGCTCTTTCTTCATGAATCTGTCGAATCCCCCTTTTCAATCATTTATGCTTGTGGCCATCACTATGTCCACTGGCAGTACATTCCATGGTTTAATTGCTAACCAAACAAAGAAAGATTTACTTTTGTCCATCCTGAATCTATTCATCAACTTTATTGGGTGTCACTGAATTCTAGTATTTTAGGGGAAAGTTCTCTCTCTTCTCTTTCTCCACTCTTAGCCTAATTTTAATGCAGGGCACAGAGATAAGCTAATGGCTACAGGACTTCAGAACATAGTTGAAAAATTAGCAAGATATTCTTAAGCTATAAAGTATCTTAGTTATTTAAACAGAGACCATCTCCAACAGCACCATTTGAGATGGACTCTCAGTGCTATGCATCACATGCAGAGTGGAACAACAGGAATGGAGGAACCTCACCATAGCCTTTATTAAATTTTTCAAATATTGGGATGAAGGCCCTCCCGGCAAAAGCATCGGCCTGGTTCACAAAAGCCTCCTTTACAGTCTCATACCCTGCCAGCACTACCATTTTCCGAGATCCCATTTGAATGCTGAACACAGGCCCATACTGCTTGGATAACTGAAAAATAAACAAGGTAAAAAGTGAGAAGCATTATTCTTCTGACCTTCCCAGTCATTAGATGCAAACAATCACTCAGGGAAACAAGATGGCAAATCCAGACCCATCATTTTATCACTACCGAACACTGTTTGACAGTTTCAATAATTTATTCACGTACCACCTCCCAGCCAGGATATGGTGTAGGCAGGATTGCCAACAGGTCTAGATAGAAAAAAGTGTTCTATCCCTTTAATAGAGTCTTATTCACACACTATCAAAGGGACACAACATTTTCCTTCAGGCCTATTCTTAACCCTACATACAGATAACATATACCAGTGGTGGCGAACCTATGGCACGGGTGCCAGAGGTGGCACTCAGAGCCCTTTCTGTGGGCACACGTGCACAGAGTTCATGTGGGGGGGGGGAGAGGAAAATCACCCCCCCACACACACACACATCTAGGCTAGCCTGGGCACGATCCTTTACCTGGGAGTAAGCTCGGTTGCTGGCAATGGGGCTTGCTTCTGAGTAAACCCTCCAAGGGTCGTGATTCACCCATTCGAAGTGTTGCACAGTTGCTTCACCAAGCTTACTCCCAAGTAACATGTGCCTCGGAGCCAACCGTTTTTTTCTAAACTAAAACCTCAGTATTCAGGTTAAATTGCTGTGTTGGCACTTTGCAATAAATAAGTGGGTTTTGGGTTGCAATTTGGGCACTCGGTCTCGAAAAGGTTCGCCATCACTGACATATACAAATACACAGTAATCATTTAAAAAAACTGAGAAAACTTGCAAAATCGTATTCATAGATTGCTTTTGATCACAGAGTGCATTCAGGTTTAGGAACCCATGTTGGTGGGTGGAGGTCAGAAAAGACAAGATCCTGGATGGTTTACTCTTGGGATGAAGTGGGAGATAAACTCTGAGAGGACCCTGGGATGGAGAGAGCTGAGGTAAAAAAAATGTCCTGTGATTTCTACTGGAGAAGTAGTTCTTTTTCAGAGAAGAAGGCTAACTGTGGAGTTGATAGGAAGCAAAAGAGTTGGACCAGTGTTCACCTGACCCAGCTTTGAGTCCAACATTTAGACTTCAGGAGCAGCGGAACTTATTTTGCATTGGGTAGACCTCAGAAAGTGACTCAGCTACAGTATTTCTCTTCTGGGGTTTGTGATCAGACCCCAGAGACTAACAGAAAATTCTTAAGCTAACTTTCTCTTTTCTAAGCTCACTGACTTTGCATGGCCTCACAAGAGTATAACTGTACTGATGATGATGCTGTCTTTGGAGATGCTGCCTTTGGAATTTATTCTGGGTTATTTTCCTCAACAGTCTTCAAAGGAAGCTCTGGGTCAGGGGTCGGCAACCTTTACCACCCAACCTTTACCACCCAAAGATCTACTGAGCTGGAGAGGCCGCCTCCGGTTCGGCCCCTCCACTCACCTTTCCTTCCAGCACTGAAAGGTGAAGGCGCCGGGCAGGGAAACCCCCTCTGCCCTCCTTCTCCATGGGGCAGAGGGAGAATGGCGTCTGCAGCCTGCCCAATGCTGCCGCCTCTCACGCTGCAGAAGGCAGCGGCAGTGGGCAGGGAACCCCCCCTCTGCCCGACAGAGCAGGCAGACGCCTGCTCCATAGGGCAGAGGGGGGATGGCGGCTGCGGGGATGGCGTGGGGGATGGCAGCTGCTCTGGAGGAACACGCCCACGCTACCCTCTGACCTCCAGGGGTCAGAGGGCAGTGTGGGCACGTCCCTCCAGCCGTCCAGAGCAGCGCTGGAAGAAGTGAGTGGAGGGGACGCGAAAAGCAGTGCCCTCACGCATGGAGCCGCCTCCGGTTTGGCACCTCCACTCACCCTTCCTTCCAGCGCTGCTCTGGAGGGCTCAAGGGACACGCCCACGCTACCCTCCGACCTCCAGGCCATGCAGAGCCACAGTATAAGACTGAAAGAGCCGCATGCGACTCTGGAGCCGCAGGTTGGAGACCCCTGCTCTGGGTAATGTCCAACATGCGTTTCCAGAAGTCATTTCTGGATGCCATCAGAGTGGGGATAAACTTGACCAGATCTTGTTTTTCCAGGAAGTAATGCAGCTGCCAACCTTGTAAACAGGCATAATGGCTGCCCCTCTGTACCAATCGATCTAATAGCACCCCCCTACAAACTGCATACTTCAAAGATTTACTGAAGCAAGAAAAAAACAAACACGCTACATTTTTCTTTTGTTATTCCACACACAACAGCCTGCACTTGGGGCAGCACCAGTGGCAGAGGGCCAGGGGTTGGGGTGAAGGTGTGTTGTGCCCAGCCCCTTCCCCTTTTCCTTGCGACCCCCAGCCCCCCCGCGGTGCCCCCCGCCCCTTCCCACATTAACCTTAGTTCCTTTTCTTTTTCTAGTACTTTTTCAGGCTGAAAAAAGCGGCCTATTTACAGTTCAGGCTCAAAAATGGCCTGAGGAACTACAGTTCCCAGGAGACCTTGGGGCTCACAAGGTCTCCTGGGAAGTATAGTTCCTCAGGCAGTTATTAGCCTGAACTGTAAAGAGGCTGCTTTTTTCAGCCTGAAAAAGTACTAGAAAAAGAAAAGGAACTAAGTTAATTGAGGGAAGGGGGGTGGGGTGAGGGGGGCATGGGGGGTGGGAAAAACACACTGCGCACCGGGTGCAGTTTGGCACCGCTACGCCTCTGGGCAGCACCATTATGATTTTGTCTGCCCAACAAGATAATCAACAGAACACAAGGATCTATGACTGCCACAGGAACCACAACAACATTGTCATGTGCGGCCTCTTCAGATCCACGAGGTGGAGACTTCCAATAAGTGGTAATGATCTTGGTCCTGGGGGAAAATTTTGGCAGTTTCCATTCCAGAAACTGCCCATTTTCCAAAGAAGAATCACCGTAAGGCCCAACAGGAAAAATGTGGGAAGGGAATCCATCCAATCCATTCTGTGTCACTGGGAAGTTTTCTGAAGCGATTACGAAGAGAGTCTGATCAAGGAGAGTCTGTGTCAGCTAAAGACAGTAGAATGAGTTGCGCAACTACTTAATAATTATACAAACTGTGCAGACAATTACATCAGACACTGTCTGGTTGTTTGCTCTAGTGAATCAGTTATAGCTGTCCTCTGTAACAAAAAGTCGCTTGGCTTCCTTCAAACTTCTTTTCCCTTTTAGCCATTCAATTCCTTCCTTAACTATACACCTTTCCTTGTGTGGGTGGTATCCACTGCTGCATCTGTTGGCACTGCCTCTGGCAGAGATGGGGAATGGGTGGTGTAGTTGTGGGTGACACCTCGGGATTTCTGCCGATGCTCAGGGAGTAAGACGGCAGAGAATTGTCCGATAAAGATGGAGCAGTTGGCCAGACTATTGGTGGTGGTAATAGCTCCTCCGGAAGGGAGGGGAGAATACCAGGCAATTTGTCCATTGACCGGAGTCCCAGGGGGCCAGCCCGAGGTTCCGGATTCAATGGAGGCTTGCGGACTACCATGATCGAGGAACCAACAGGGGCCGTGAAGGCACTAGGGCACAAACTAAGTTCCATGAAGGTTCCCATGAGCAAGGCAGCCTGCTTGGGTTTATTAGCAGTCTGAACGACCTGATACAAGGATTTGATTGTCATCAGGTCCAGAGTACCGCCAGGGGGCCAGACAGTTCCCCCTTCTAGTCGGTAAAGGGTCCACCCTCACACAGGCTTTGCAATTTTTTCTGCAAGCCTTTTATATGGGGGGCTAATGCCATTCAATTATGAAACACACAGGACAAAGCTGAGCCTGTCAACTGGGGCCCCTTGTCCCCCTTTTTGTTGAACAGTACCATTTCAAAGGGTAAGGGTTTCTCCCCTTGCAGCTTTATGTGTCCCCTACTCCCGTTTGCACGCCCCTCTTTAAGCACAGTTGGCTCGAGGCCTTGGAAGTTCCAGGCTCTGTTACAGGATCCCCCTTTTGTTCACTAGGGCTTGCTACTACAGAGTTTCGCCCTCACTGAGGCTCACTAAGAGTTTCTCCTGCAGCAGGGCTCTGTCACTAGGGCTTCCTTCAACTCAAAGGACTTGAGACTTTGAAGGCGTCCAGGAATTTACATAGACAAGACGAACCTTCTTTATTTAGACACACAGGAGGGAAGACCAACAACACACAACATAGAGAATACTACACCTGTCTCGGCGAGAAGATGTGGATTCCAGTAGAGGGGGTGGGCTAGCCGACGCCTTCGGGGCTCCCTTGATTCAAGCTTTCTCGGAACTGTGGATCCTCAAGAGTCTGCCTGCTCCCTCTCACCTTCAGCGGGCCCGGAGAAAACAGAGCCGGGGCGCACCCCCGCTGGGGAGGGGTGAGACGGGAGATGACCCGGCAGGACCCCAGTATCCGAGTCTGCCTCTGACTGTTTCGTATAATAAAGCTTACTACCACAATGGATATAATTAATGATTTAATTTTATTAAATCTGGCAGCATCTCTGCCTGCCTCAAAGGAACCGCACTGATCATACAATTGTCACTGTTCTTATAGGGTAAAAACAGCTGAGGCATCATAAATGTTGCAAAGCCAAACCCTGTCAATACATGACGTTTCAATATTCTCATCTGTGATGGAATAGTACTGTAAAACTAGCAAAATCACACATGACTGTGAAAAGCATCTTTGCCTTTTGATCTCCGGGAGGGAGGACAGGAAACTATGCAAAGGGAGTGCTTCAGGATGAAAACTTCAAAGGAGCCCTAAGTTACCTCTCCTTGGCCTGAACAGAGGAGTTTTTTTTTTTTCCTGGGAAGGGGAAAACAAAGGTTTTGGAATTCCATCTTGAGATGTGGTCAGAGAAGGATCTCTGGGCCATGGGTTCCCAGAATGGGGACCAAGAACCAAAAGGGAGGTAACCAGCTAAGCAATCCCTTAACTGCATCTAAGTTTTATTTCTTTTTGTTTTCTGTTTTTCAATAAAAATCGTTGAGACCTCAGCTGGTTGGAGTTATTGGAGAAAAGAACCCAGGTTTTAATGAAACAAGCGTGGCTCTCCCAGGCTTGCTTTCGTGATATCATCATTGTTAATTATGGCACTACATTGTTAAATAGCATTCTTAAGAATATAGTTTCTCACATGGCTTGACTTGTACCTAGATTTAATTCTGCTGAGCAGTTCTTTTTCTTACACACACTCTTCTCTCCCAGCTGGACACTTGCTAGAGTGAGAAGTATCTTTTTCTCTTGGAATGTGGGGAGAAACAGTAGAGGCTGTTTAGAAAGCAAAGTGCCCTTTGCTGTATATTTCCTGAGCAATGATTCTTAATACTTCTAAAATGCCTTCCAAGAAGACTTGCTTGGCAATTACATATCGAAAAAGCACTAGCTTTGTAGCTGAAATGTTTAAATGCTTTATTTCTATTTTCTAATTTCTAGGTTTGTGCTTTTAGATATGCTTTATTTGAAGATATTATTTTCATGAGATTTGACTTGCATACAAGCATAAGTTAGCTTAGTATTACAGCTAGTGCAACAAGTATCATTTTCTGGAATGCAGGAACACTGAATGCTTTCTCTTAACTTTGGGGCTTTCCCCACTGACAGAGTTGAACTGGTATCTACCTAGGTTCGCCTCAATGAATCCCCATTGCCACTAAGCTCAACGTTGTTTTGTCTCAGTCCGCCCCACCCCCCACCCCCGCCTCAGAACTGCACCATCCTTGTTGCAGTTATGAACTACACTTTTCTGCCGGAACAAGGTTGATACCGCCTCGAAGCTTCGAAGTGGGGAAGAATCAAAACGACGCCTCATCCATTCAACCAATCACGAGCCGCTTTTGTGGCATGCGCAGAATAGGAGAGTTGTGGCAGGCAGAAAGCGCATGTAACTGTAAACTGTAAAAACTGTTAAAAAAAGAACGCTCCTGTTTCCCGCGGTAACACAAGCACCAATCACGATCGAGGAGCGAAACAGACACCAAGATGATCCCACCCACTTAGCTCGGTTCCAGGGGGCCAACTCAGTTGCTGTGGGGACAGCCTGGAATCACCCTCCACTGAAGGGAACCGAGTCGACCTTAGCTCCCTTCTGTAGTGGGGAAAGCCCCAAATACACTTTTTTAATGATTCCGTGCAATGACTTTAAGCTGTATTTTACCAAAATCTTTTTCAGAGAGCTTGCTTAAGGCCTATATGATTTTGCCTTAGTTAGAAAACCTTAAATAATTCTATTGCTGATTATAAATCCTTAGAGCTGTGCTAACACATCTAGAAGTCACGAGGGGGCAGATGCCCCAGGCACTGCTTGGGGAAGGCAGCAGGCAGTCCGGAGGCCCCACTACACTCAACTCAGAAAAATCCATCTGACAGACGTAGCATCCCAGGTGCCAGAGTACGGAGAGAAGAGACCCAGCTTTGATCTGTGTACCCCGCAGGTTCCGATGGTGGTGGGATTCAAATAATGGCTGTTAAAAAGTATTTAAAAATATTTTTAATATCACTTTTTAATTTTAAGTATTAAAATATTAATACTTAATAAAAATATTTTAAGTATTAAAAAGTGATATTTTAAATTTTAACAACAAGCTCTACAGAACCTTTGGAACCCCCTGAATCCCACTCTGCCCCGAGATAGGCACAGGGCAAAGCCCCTGTCCACAGAGCAAAAGCTCTGACCGGTTACAAAAATAACCATCCAAAAGCTTCTTCATGTTCAGAGATTTATTGTTTTCTTTCAATTCTGCGCAGAAGAGGGAACTCTCCTCTGTTAGCAATAGGGAGGAGGTTCAAGGGTCTGTTGCTTGCGTAACATAATTTATAAGCTCTTACAAACATGCCTCCTTGTCTTCTGACCATTCGTTTGAGTCAAGAAGACGTGCAGACCTGGTCATCTCATCCCACCTTTTACCACACCTTGCCCATTCCCATATTTGGTGAAACTTAAGTCAAAAACACCTTGCGTAAAAGGTTTCCATAACAACTACTGGTTTCTATTTTACCTTTATCTGTATTTGTGAGCTTCTGCTAATTCCTTATCTCCTTGGTGGGGCCCTGTTTTCCCAAACCACCTGAAAAACTCAGTGTCAGGCTGCCCCATGAGTTTTGTTTCTTCCAACTAAAGTAAGCTTCTGAAGTGCTTGGTGCCCAGTGAATTATTCTCATATAACTTGTATGATTAAATACAATGGCTTAAAACATCATAAACTATATGTCCGTATCACCTGCCTCCAACTCCATATAGCATTCAGGGGTCAGTCATGCAGTTCAAGGTTGGTCTGCACCTGGACAGGCTCAGCTTTGAAGTGCAGGCTCCAGCTTAAGGCCCATAGTTTAAAACTGGACGCAGCCAAGCCCAGCATTGAACTGAGTGCTCCTGGTCGCTTGAAAATAACAGCCTAGACAGGGGAGCAATTGACTCCTTCCTGTATGCCTGCTATAGCAATACAACCTTCTCCCTGAAGAGAAACACAGAGGCCCAGCAGGGAGGGAAGCGTGTTGCTGGAGGGTGGTTTTTGATAGCTGTTATTTGGCCTAAGGCACTCCCCAACCGACTCACACACACACAGGTCTTTTTCTGTCAAAAATTCTGTCAAAAAAGATGCATAGGAAACTACTATATCAATGCTGCCACCAAAATTCTGAGATAAAAATAATATGGAACTTCAAGAGGCTTTTGAAAGATAAAACACAAAAAACTAGATTTTATTTTACAAGGGTTTCTTCTCAGGTTGTTATTACAGAGAGGTACTTTAGCCTTACTAGTTTCTTTAGGCAGTTAACTTTTAAAGGTTACAGAATAAACAGTTTCTTTTAAATAGATATTTCAGTTAACAAGATTTAGGTTCACTTAAAGATGGCTGTTTCAGTTGACAGTTGACTTCACTTGCAGTTTCTCACACGCACAGGTGACTTTACTCAGGGTAAACATTTTCAGCACGGTTCTGAACATTCTGGCCCCTTCCGCACACGCAAAATAATGCGTTTTCAAACCACTTTCACAACTGTTTGCAAGTGGATTTTGCTATTCCGCACAGCTTCAAAGAGCACTGAAAGCAGTTTGAAAGTGCATTATTCTGCATGTGCGGAATGAGCCTCTGTTAAAACTCCCACCCTTAACTCCAAAGGGAACTCAAATGGCCTTGGGGCAGATTAAGGTCTGGAGTTTCACTAAACCCACTCTTAACTCTGCCAGTTAAGCTAAACACACCCTCATGGGCTCTCCGGCTCAGTATCTAGATGTGGTCTCCTCATGACAATAGCCAAGCACTCTGTGATCTTAGGAGCGTCCCTGTGTATTCAGTTTCCCTTTTGTTTTCCACCCTCACGAGGACTCCTAGCCTGTCTTAAAGCAATATAATCACTCAATTGGGTTCTAGAATGAATTAAAAAGGTGAGCAATCTAGTGGGCATAGTGATTTATGAAGCAATTTTGTTCTCTTGAAAAACACTCACATTCAAACCATGTTAGTAATTGCATATATTTCTTTTCTGTTGCTGGCACTCTTGTAAGTTGATGTCAGTTTAGTAGTTCAAGTTGGTGATTTCTTTGATTGAAAGACATCTTAAGTGCGTGAATACAAGAAAAGACAGCAGACACAATTATTGCTTTTTCCACGTACACTGAAACAAACAGGAGCTGAGGTCCAAATGTCATCTTGATGATATCCAAACATCCAAAAAAGGTGGAATCTATTGGTTGGACCCAACCAGCTTTTGAACTGGTAAAAAGGGGGCCCATTCTGAACATCCACAAGACTAAGCTGGGGATAATGGGACATGCATGGACAAATGCCATGGGGGAAAATGTAGTAAGAACATAAGAACATAAGAACAAGCCAGCTGGATCAGACCAAAGTCCATCTAGTCCAGCTCTCTGCTACTTGCAGTGGCCCACCAGTTGCCTTTGGGAGCTCACATGTAGGATGTAACAAAGTAACAAAGGGACTTGGAGCCAAAATGGGTGAAACAGCTCACTGGATCTAACTCTATGAGCGGATTTCTCTGAGGTTACTACCCAGAAAAGTTTTCAGCAGGCAAAAAGTTGCAGAAAAGACTGAGATACACACATAGAAGCAAAGCAAGACAGTGAACTGAATGTTAAGAGCGTGACAAAGCACAGCACTTGTAAGGTATTGGAGGCGTCATCATCCCAACCATGGGTGTCAAGTCCAGGTCTTCTTTAGACATTCCAGGTGCAGGCAGGAAAGTGAATCTCTGGAGGAGACTTGTAAAGAACAAGAAGAGTTCCATTTTGGCCAGGGTTTCCCCTGCACACATTCTCCGACCTGTGACAATGAAAATGGAAGATGAAAGCCCAGTTAATTACATTTCTTTAGAATGTTTTTCTACTACCACTGAAACAGTGCCCCAAAGAGTTTGCCACGGAAAGGTGAAAACAGACAGTCCCAATCTAAGCAGGTCTACTCAGAATCCTACTCAACAGCATTTACTCCCAGGAAAGTGTTCTTGGAAATCCATTGCTAGAAACAATAAAAAATATTACTCTTACTGAGAGAGAGCAGTATTGATGAAAGAATGACGAATGCCCAGTGAAAGTTCTCGTTTCATGCCAAAAGTGTTCAGAGTGTTCGGAGTGCCGACATTTTGGTTTTTCAAAGTGAGAGATGGACGCCTGTGAGGGCATTCTTCCAAATAAATGTGCTTAGGCTTGAGCACCTCATCTATTAACTAAGCCCACATATTTCTAAAAGTAGATACCTGCAGAGAAAGGCATGAATGCGTCTCTCTTTACAAACTTTCCATCAGAGTCCAGAAAGTGCTCTGGGTAGAATTGCTGGGGTCTCTCCCATTGAGTTTCATCTTGCAGCACAGAGCACAGCAACGGGAGGATAAAAGTTCCCTGCAAAGTCAAAGCAAAATCATTGAAGAGAACGAAGATCGTTTCAAAAAGTAGCCACATTGGTCTGAAGTAGAAAAGCTAGACCAGTGATGGCGAACCTTTTTGAGACCAAGTGCCCAAACTGCAACCCAAAACCCACTTATTTATCGCAAAGTGCCAACACGGCAATTTAACCTGAATACTGAGGTTTTAGTTTAGAAAAAACAATTGGCTCCGAGGCGTGCG
Source organism: Sphaerodactylus townsendi (assembly GCF_021028975.2). NCBI lineage: Eukaryota > Metazoa > Chordata > Lepidosauria > Squamata > Sphaerodactylidae > Sphaerodactylus > Sphaerodactylus townsendi. The sequence goes on from NC_059427.1 coordinate 13,295,945, forward strand.
TTACTCAGGAGTAAGCTTGGTGGTAGTCAGTGGCTTTGCTTTGAAGCAACCATGCAACTCTTTCAATGGGTGAATCACGACCCAAGGAGGGTTTACTCAGAAGCAAGCACCATTGCCAGCAACCGAGCTTACTCCCAGGTAAAGGATCACACTTTAGTTCTTCGCACGAAAATCAGTGGGGTTTAACAGCGCTTAACAGGGTTACCTACACTGCTTCCCCAAACTAGGTCTTAGGTTTAATGCTAATAATCGAGCCCAGCGGCCCAGGCCAGCCTAGATGTGTGTGTGTGTGTGGGGGGGGGGACTCTGTTTGCGTGTGCCCACAGAGAGGGCTCTGAGTGCCACCTCTGGCACTTGTGCCATAGGTTCGCCACCACTGAGCTAGACTCAAGTCCAGGAACACCAAAACCACCAAAATTCTGGGGGTAAAAACTTTTGGGGGCTCAAAACTTGGACTTTCAAAAACCTATACCCCACAAACCTTGTTGGTCTCAAATTGCTACTGGAGTCAAATGAAGAAAATCAATAAGCCAGCTAAGCTCATAGCTCAGGGGTCGGGAACCCGCGGCTCATGATGCCATGCTGACTCTTCTTCGCCGCTGTTCTGTGAGCTCCAGGAGCCGGTCGCTGGCCCCCCTCTTCACCGCCCTGCGAGGGAGAGCAGGGAAGGCGTGGATCAATAGCCGGGCGCAAGCCGGTTAAGCCCGCAGCCAGCCCGGGGCCCCTCTTCAACCAGGGCGGGCGGATCAATCGCCCGGCGGCCGGCAAGGCCGAGCCGCCGGGCCTCTCTTCAACCCGCCCTGCGCGGAGCAGGGCGGGCGGATCAATCGCCTCTTCAACCCGCCCCTCTTCAACCCGCCCTGCGCGGAGCAGGGCGGGCGCATCAATTGCCCGGCGGCCGGCAAGGCCCATCTATGCCTGCCCTGCAGGCGTGGGGTGTGTGAGCGGGCGGGGGGGGGCCGAGCGAGCAAGTGGACGGGGAGCGGAGGGGGGGGCGAGCGAGCGAGTGGGGGGAGCAGGGGAGGGGGAGCCAAATGGCTCTTTGAGGGGAAAAGGTTCCCGACCCCTGTCATAGCTAAACGCGTGACCCTTCAGACAAAGAAAATGGCAACTCTGCATAGGGCCCTACATGTGAAAAGTTTAAGAAAAGCAAAGTAAGCATTTGACTTGGCTTGCTAACATAGTAAATGTTACAATAATTCAGCATGAACCTTGGTTGTGTTTAAGTTCGATATGTTTAAGTTCATATTATTTCAACCAAAAGGTCGAGGAAGTACTTCGTTCTCTTACACTTAAATTAATGGGATTTAGCATGGCTTAACTAACTTCCACAAAATATTTGAAAACAGGGTCTTCTGAGAAATAAATGAATTGAGATTGAATACTCAACTGAGCGAAGGTGGAAAGTTAATGCAAGGAAGTAAGATTCCTCACCTTGGGAATGGAGTAGCCTTTCAAAGTGACATCCACAGTCGTTGCTCGTGGCACACTAATTGGGACAATATTAGAGAACCTCTGGATTTCATGGATGACTGCATCTGTGTATGGCATTTGGGGACGGTGTTCTGTCCGTGGCTGAGCAGACCCAACCACCCGTGCAATTTCTTCTTGGACTTTATCTGAGAAAATAAAGTATTTATTTCCACAAAAATAAACCTCATGGTTCAAACTGCACCCGCCAAGTGTGGAGGAGTATGGAATATAACACTTTTCATAAATGCATAACACATAGATATACTTGACATCTCTTCTAATACTGAACTTTGCCAAATCTTTGGATACTGTAATCCAGTGGTTGGAGCTGAGAATGGCCAAGACAGATCTTTAAACAAACCTGAGAAAGGCTCTGAAAAAAGCAGAAAAATGTGAAATCTGAAAAAAAAAACCATCAGGAAATTTTTAAAAAATGATAAATTGAGTCACTGTAGCTTAAGGAACAGATTCCCTCAGTGATTATTGTTAGGCAATCATAGCATTGTAAGGCTTGTTTCTTCCAGTGAAAACAAGGGGGAGAGGGCAGAGCCCTTTTATAAATCTATTTTGGCCTTTGAGAAAGGGCACCTTGGGGTTATCAGCTGTAGGTTTTGAAATCCCTGGACATTTTGTGGTGGAGTCTGAAGAGGACATGGTTTTTTTCGGTGTGGGGAGAGGTCTCAACCAAATATAATGCACAAAGTTCAACTGTCCAAAGGAGTTAATTTCTCCATGGGAACAGACTTTTTATCCTGAAGTTCAGTTGTAATTCTGGAGACCCCCAAGACCCAGCTGGAGATCAGCAACACTCGGCCTGAAATCAGCTTCTGGATCACTTGATACCATCCGACTTCCATGCCTCTACTTGGCCTCCCTGTTTGCTCTTCTTCCACAGAGGCCACCGTATGAAAGCCAGTGAGGTGTAGTAGAGTTTCCCAGTAGGGTCTGGGAAACTCAGGTTCAAATTCCCATTTTGCTGTAGAAGCTCACTAGGTGATTTTGGACTAATCACATACTTTCTGGCTAACCTACTTCACAGGGATGTTGTGCAGATAAAAAGGAGGACAGGGGAGTAATGTGATCTGCTTTGGTCCTTGTTGTGGGGAAGGTTGGACTGTAAATTAAGTAAATGAATAGTAAATAGCTGAAGGTGGGAAGTAGATAAAAGGTTGGTTGGTGATTGAAGTGGAAAAGATGATGCAGGGACAGGGGAGAGGACATGACAGGAGCGTGGAAAGAGGAAATAGTATAGAGAGAGGGATTGGGGGAAATTGAGGTTCCACCTCAGAAGTCCTTGAGGCAGCCCTGGATTAAGCAAAACAAGCATGTGCTGAGGGCACCAAGGGAAAAGAGGGCACCACAGGAAGTGAAAAAAGTGCACCACCACACACAAAAAATTACATGGCTAAAAAAAGGGTGTGTGAAAAAGGAGCCACAAAAAGGTTAGTGCAGCTTCAGATGAACTACGGTCTCACAATAAAGTCCTCTGTATTGTCGAAGGCTTTCACAGCCGGAATCACTGGGGTGCTGTGTGGTTTCTGGGCTGTATGGCTGTGTTCTAGCAGCTAGAACATGGCCATACAGCCCAGAAACCACACAGCACCCCAATAAAGGGCGTTCCCCACAGAGAAAATGAGGGTGGTACAAACCGGTTTGATTTGATTCGGGACCTTTTCAGGGCGGTGTCATGGTCCCCACTGCAGCCAAACGGCTCCTATTCCCGGCGACGCAGCAGCCATGCTGAATTCCCCACTGCTTGTGGATCTGCCGTGCGATTTGCTCAGGGGCTTCCTGATTGGCTGCTGCTGCTCCTGGGCGGTTCTTTTTTTTTAAAAAAATTTCCCCTGACGGTTTCACATCTGTGCGAGTATGCGCAGACCTTACACAACGATGAGACGAAGAAACGGCTTATAAAAAGCCTCGTCCTTTCTCACTTGCCAGGTGGGTGAGGGGTAGCGGAGTGAGGCTGCGGGGGGGGGGGGGGGCTGGGTTGGGTTTTGTGGTTAACCTCTGGTCATCCTGTGGAGGCACTCAGCCAGACAGAGGAATTGCGGGGGGGGGGGGAGCAGCAGGAGGCACCCAGCAACCTGCGAAGGAAGGGCCCGTGCCAAGGACCAGCTCTCGCCTTCCTTGCTCAGGTGATTTCAGGCTGCCGCGCAAAAGACGTCTTTTCCCCTGGCCAGCTGCAGTCAGTCCATTGCAATCCTGTGCTCTAAACTCAGCCGGGCTTGGATTGCAATCGGGGAGCACGTTTTGACCCAAACAGCAGCATCAACCAATGCAGTGTTATTTTTAAAGGGTCGCTGCAAGCCAAAAGCAGGGGTTTCATATTTATTCAAACAATCCAAAATCGGCCCCAGTTCCTTCATGCACGTAAAAAATTAAAAAAGACTTCCCTGTTTCTGGGTGAACTTGAACTGACAACCTCTTGCTCAGCAGCGCAAAGCTTAACCAGCTATGCTATACAGCCACTGCTGGTTACTTTGTGGAAATGCAACTGAAGTACTGCTCCCACCGCCGCCATTTCCTTCTCTACCCCATGGAGCAGGGAGCTGAGCCTTCTTCTCCGTGGGGCAGAGGGGGTCCTTGGCGCTGCCAGCTCCTGTGGCAGGAGAGCGCCGAGCTTAGAGGCTTCAGCACCCCTTTCTCTCCCAGAGGGACTTTCTTAGAGCAGAGGGGATGCTGCAGCCTCTCAACTCGGCGCTATGGGCTTGCTCCTTTTTTTTAAGCTGAAAAAGGGACCTTTCTCAGTTAAAAAAAAAAAAGAGCACGCCCATAGTGCCAAGAGGAGCACAGTACAATTGCATATTGTGTACAGTTCTGGGCACTGCAATTCAAGAAGGATATTGAGAAGCTGGAACGGGTCCAGAGGAGGGCAACCAAAATGGTAAAAGGTCCGGAGTCCGTGCCCTACGAAGAGAGGCTTAGGAAGCTGGAGATGTTTAGTCTGGAGAAGCGAAGGTAAAGGGGTTACATGATAGCTATGTTTAAATATTTGAAGGGATGTCATGTCGAAGAGGGAGCAAGCTTGTTTTCTGCTGCCTCAGAGACCAGGACACGGGGTAATGGATTCAAGGTGCAGGAAAAGTGCCAGTCACACAATCCAGTAATGAAGGAGTTAATTGTTGCATGCTAATTAGTTAGTGAGGTCAGAAGTCAGTGACCAGGTAATTGATACCTATTGGTTGGGTGGGCTACATGCAGGTCTGCACGTAGGCTTTAGATATATCTTCTTTGTGTTGCACTCTGCACGTGCTCACTCACTCAGTCAGTCAGTCCGTTGAGTTCAGTCTATAGCTTAGTAGCCATGTAATAGTCTAAGCAGCAAGCTGGCTGTTGGTGCTAGCTAGTAAGAAAGATGTTTATTGTTTTCTTCCAAGTTTCCCTTCCCTGTAGTAAGTAAACTTTATTTCAGTAAAGCAACTGGTCTCTGCCTCATTATTGCATTAACTCTGCTAAATAAGTATTTGTCCACACAACAAAAAGAGATTCCACCTAAGCATTAGGAAGAACTGCCTGACTGTCAGGGTTGTTCGACATGGGAATTCACTGCCTTGGAGAGTGGTGGAGTCTCCTTCTTTGGAGGTTTTTAAACAGAGGCTGGATGAACATATGTTGGGAGTGCTTTGACTGTGTGTTCCTGCATTGCAAGCAGTTGGACTTGATGACCCTTGGGGTCTCTTCCAACTATATAATTCTATTCTATTCTATGAAATAAAAAACAGTCTATATCAGCAGTTCTCAACTTGTGGGTCACGACCCCTTTGGGGGTCAAACAACCCTTTCTCAGGGGTCACCTAAGACTCTCTGCATCAGTATTCTCCATCTGTAAAATGGATAAATGTTAGGGTTGGGGGTCACCACAACATGAGGAACCGTATTAAAGGGTCGCGGCATTAGGAAGGTTGAGAACCACTGGTCTATATTGTGAATGGCCTGCAAGTAAACTGAATTATGAAACTTGAAAATGGGGAAATATCTCTTGAATATGCAAAAGTAGAAAATGGTTGAAGCTAACCACACTGATCCACAGTAAATGCCAACAAATACATTTTATTAGAACCAATCAAAATTGGGTGGGTTTTGACTAGGCTTGGTGATTTGGCATGGCCGAATCGCAAAAAAGCAGAATCGCAGCGCAATTTGGCAGATTTGGCTAGTACAATTGCGCTTTGATTATGTGTTCCTGCATGGCAGGAGGTTGGATGATGTCCCTTGGGGTGTCTTCCAACTCAATGATTCTATGATTCTAAGTGTCAATTTTTTATCCCTTTTAATGTATAAGTAACCATTGGGTTATAGTTTTATGTCTTGTGTAATGACTATGAAGACCAATGGCCAGTGCAATAAACATGATCTTGATGATGTGTTAAGTCAGCACTATGAATCAGCACTATGAATGTGTTAAGTCAGCACTATGAATGTGTTAAGTCAGCACTATGACTTGCATTACAATCTAAAGTTATTAACTTACCTTTAATAGGACAGAAGTGGACCCTGAGACAATTTTCAAATTGCAACACGACTCATTGCATATATATCATCATATGCCCATGTGATATGTTTTATATTGGAAAAACTTTGCGTTGTCTTAAATTGAGAATTGCAGAACATCGCAGCAATATAAGCAATATGAATATGGAAGCGCCCTTGGTGGCCCATTTCGTTCAAATGGGTCATAGGGATTGTGACTTTAAATTTGCGGTTTTGCAACATTTTTCAACACATGAAAAACAAGAAGTGATATTGACATTGACAAATTTATTTTAAGAGTTGAAAATAGATTTATTCATAGGTTTAAAAGCAATATTGTTGGTTTAAATCGTGAGATTGATTTTTCTTGTCATCTGTAAAGGCATTACAGCTGTAGCTCATTTAAGAAATTCACAGCTGATTGTAATCACGGGCAATCCATATACTTTCACTATCTTCCTTGTTTTTCATTACACATAATAGCTATTGTTGGAGTGCATCACAGCTCTACGGAGAGATAAATAAGGATTGCATGACAGCTCTACGGAGAGATAAGTAAGATAGCTAAAATGGTTATTCATCATAATAAAAATGTATAGTATTTGTTAAAATGATGTAAAATTATTTAAAATGTTTAAAAACACTTTAAAATGTTTGAAAATGTTCAAAATTGTTTAAAATTGTTTAAAAATGTTAATAAGTTTATGTTTAAAAATAAGTGTGTATAACAAAAAACTATGATTATTATTATTATTATTATTTGTAGAAAATCCATATGGCAATTAAGAAATGTGAAAAAGAGAATTTATGAATTTCTTCTCCTGAGGAAGATATCCACGAAAACGCTTTTTGAAACGCGTGAGGCGTTTGAGAGAGAGACTCTAAAGGATTTATAAGACTGGAAATATTTATTTTGACATTTTTTGAGCCATTATTTTGGCCTTTTGCATATAATGTCACACTGTATGAATTGTTGTGGGAGTTTGAATGAGAGACTCTAGATATTTACAGAGACTGAAGACAATTATTTTGATGAATTTGAATCATGACTTTGGTCTGTTTGTATGTTATACAACACTTTATGAATTATAGTAGTAACTTCAGAGAATTATTGGTTTTGTATTAATTTAGTTTCCGCCTTAGTGTGTGACGCGAACCTTGGTTTTCACATATCTATACGTTACATACATTTTTGGATTGTTCTTTGTATTTGACCAATGGCCAGTGCAATAACCATGATCTTGATGATGTGTTAAGTCAGCACTATGAATCAATGTCCTGTAAAATGGTCTACCATTCTACCAATGTCCTGTAAAATGGTCTACCAATGTCCTGTAAAATGGTCTACTTGCTCAGAGAGCTGTGGATTCCTCAGTACAATCTATTTCTCAGGGATATTTCTATTAATCTTTTCCCCACTGGTGCTACGAGGTTGGTTATAAATTGTTTTGTTACTGTCCTGGTGCTGCACTGAAGTCAGCCTTCTTAGGGGGTCCGTCTAGAGCTTTTCGGGGTGTTCTGAGGGCAGTGGGTGACAAGGATACTTTCCAGGAAACTCTTTGTCTAAGGAAATTTCCCAACAAGGAAAGGCATCATTTCCCCCCTTCCTACTATAACAACAAGAATAACATTGCTGGGAAAGAGGAAGTGAGAAGCACACACATGCATATTTGAGGAGGCTGGTGTAATTGGGACGGGGAAAGGGAAGAACAGAAGAAAATAAAGGATGGTGGGAAGGAGGAAAGAGCGGGAGGGGCCACAAGAGACTTTGTCATGGAGTCTCCCTCCCCCAATAGAATTTGCCTTCTAGCCTGTGGGTAACATGTGACCTACAGAGGAGGTACTGGTCACATATCAGCAACTGCTGGAAATTCAGAAATTCTTGCTAGTATAATGGGGCTGTTCTTTACTAAAGCTAGGTTCCATGCCAACGAGCCATGCGTTGACATGTGAAACGTTAAAAAACTCAGATGTTCAAACTTCACCTAAAGCTAGTGATACGTTTAAATGATGGTGTCACCTCTTGCTGCAAAATAAGGAAAGAGTCAATGAAGCTTCTTTGGTCGTTCTCATCCAGGTCCTTGAGGTACTCTATGAAGGTGGCCTGTATGAAGGCGTGCAGTTCATCTCTGTTATTCAGGAGGGTCTTGTGAGCCCCCAAAAGGAAACCCAGAGCAGGAAACATGTTGTACAGCTAAAAGAATAAAATATGAGTAAGGGGAGGAAAAGAGATAAGCAACTCTGCTCAGATGGAAAGCTCAGATGTTTTCCCTCCAATATCTTTGATCATTTTCTACAAAGGAGTAACCAATGACATAAAATGATCCCATTGTTGGAATGAGCGACTTCTGCATGCCTGGACTTCTTGCTTCTTGCTTGCCCTCCTTGTCTGGGCCAGGAGACCGCCCACTAACTTCCTTTCTTCTCCATGCTGCAGCTACATTTCTCCTGTCCTTTGTCCTGAGTACATGGATAATGGCTCTCTGCCTCTGTGGAGCTTTTCCACAGAAGCAACTCTTCCTTGCACACACGTGATGGCACGTTAGAGTGACCACTTGTCCTAAGGAAAGTAATTTCTCAGATTAGGGTTTCTTTCTATCTCCCTCTTACCTGAAACAAAGCTGTGAACTGAAGATACTTGAATAAATATTGAAGTTTTTCCTTTTTCCTTTATTTCTTGGGAAGTTTCTATAAACTACACTCATACAGATTACTGGGCTGGTCCATAATTAACTAAATCCAACACCCATATTATGTTTGGAAGTATATATGCGCTGGCTCAAGCAATTTATATTACCTATTAATTACTTGTAAAGTATGCCAAATTGTTGGCTATTAGACTTATCAGACTATTATATCTCCATAACACATAACACATATATCTGCACTTTAAATTCAATTCATGCAACAATTTATTACAAGACAACCTTCTCTCAATTCCATAATCATGTAATTATTAAACCAGCAATGTACATAATCTTGTAAATATTATTGCGTCAATGTCACCCACTGTGACTGCAATACAAGTTCATAACTATTAATGAAAATCCTGGATCGGTGCCTTGAATTACTTATAGATACCATCCCAATTCAAGGGCAGTCAAATTTCTCATCATTTTCAGTTGTATATATTTCAATCCGCTCCGTTGTGCTTCCCAAACATTTCATGCTGATTATCGTGTTTTCGCTGCCCTCTTCAACGGAGCGGATGCTGCTGTATTGGGCAGGGAGGCAGGCAGGGAACGTACCTCTCTTCAAGTAGCACATGGGGCACATGCCCTACCTGCCCTACCTTAGATACAGCACTGTTTGTAGGGCTTTCTCATTGCCTGCTCTGCAAATATGTAAAAAATTCTCAAGGCTTCTCTGTAGAAGTGATCCCCAAAGAAATATGTCAAGTCCTTGGCTAAGATATTAGAGGGTCATGACACCTTTTCAAATATCTACCCAAAAGCCCAGAATCAAGGCACAATGCAAGTGGATTTTACTATTTTGCACAATAGCTGCAAAGTGCATTGAAAGTGGATTGAAAATGCATTATCTGCATGTGTGGATGGGGCTAAAGAGATGTAATCACTTCAATCCCACATTGGAAGATGTTTGGATTAGATGGCCTGCATGGCTCCTTCAAACTCTATGGCCCTTTTCGCACTGGCGGAATCGCACGGGCGTTTTTGCCGTCCTCAGGGAGCTGTTCGCACAGGGGGTGCAGCTGCTTCGCAGCCGTGCCGCCCTCGCTCCGCCCGAGTGGTGCGAAGCCGCCGTTTTTCAACCTTGCTTCCCCAGTGAAGTTTTTGGAAAACGACAGCTTGGAGCCGCTGCCGTGCAAACGGCAGCGGCTCCAAGGCACCTTCCCTCCCCCCATGTCCGGGGGGCGACCTACCTGTCCTGCGGCCCTCTGGCACATCGCTGAGGCCTGGGGACACACCCCCTCTGCCCTGCGACTCCGGAACGGTTGCGCAAGGCAGGGGGGCGTGTCCCCTGGCCTTGGCGACGTGCCGGAGGGCCGCAGGACAGGTAGGTCGGCCTGACGAGGTTCTGGGACCGTTCATGCGAATGGTCCCAGAGGGGTCGGGTCGGCGTCATCTACGCCGACCCGACTCCTTCCGTCGCCATGCGGAAACGGCCTATGATTCTCTCTCTCCCTTTCTTCCTCTCCAGCCTTTATATCACCTGACAACTAAGACTTAGAAATTCTGCAATGGGAAAACTCTTATTGACTTGAGGGTGGCATGACTGTCTGAGGCCTTCTAAGCATCCCACCCGTCCTGTTGCATCTTTCAGTATCAGCGGCCAAGTTGATTTTTGTCATGGTGTGGTTTGCAAGTGGTCAGTAAGGTGATTTTAACAAATAACTGCGTTGGATTACCTGGTGCTATTACAGAGGAAGCCTGGGGAGGAAAAAAAATAGGAGTCTCAGTTGATTTCTATTGCTTTTCTCCTCCCAGTCTCCTGTAGAGATTCACACCAACATCTTCTTTTCACCACACATAAAAATGAGTTTATTATCTTCTTTAGACAGGTTGACAGCTTAGTGCAGTGATAGCGAGCCTTTTCAAGACTGAGTGCCCAAATTGCAACCCAAAACCCACTTACCATATATACTCGTGTGTAAGTCGAGTTTTTCATCACATTTTTTTGTGCTGAAAAAGCCCCCCTCGACTTATACACGAGTCAGGAATATTTTAAAAAATATTTTAGGATTTTTAGTTTGTCGGCCGCAAGGGGGTGCAGGTTTTAGGCTAGTGGCACCAAAATTTCAGGGCATCATCTGGTGACACTCCTGATGATACCAGCCAAGTTTGGTAAAGTTTGGTTTAGGGGGTCCAAAGTTATGGACCCTCAAATGGGGTGCCCCATCCCCCATTATTTCCAATTGGAGCTAATAGTAGATGGGGCTACATTTTGGGTGTCCATAACTTTGGACCCCTAGAACCAAACTTCACCAAACCTGGCTGGTATCATCAGGATAATCTCTTGCTGTTACCAGCCAGGTTTGGGGATGTTTGGTTCAGGGGGTCCAAAGTTATGGATCCCCAAAGTGGGTGCTCCCATCCCCCATTGTTTCCAATGGAAGCTAATAGTAGATGGGGCTACCTTTTTGAGGGTCCATAACTTTGGACCCCCTGAACCAAACTTCACCAAACCTGGGTGGTATCATCAGGAGGGTCTCCTAAAGATACTCTGAAATGTTGGTACTGCTAACATAAACATTCCTCCCCTGACAGGTTGTGTGAACGTTCCTTTTACAATGACACCTGCCATGTGCAAGTTTAAAAATATGTACACTAAAAATAATGAACTATTCTTTTAAAAAGCAGGGCAGTTTTGAGCCACAGTGAACAGGCATGTTCACTCCAGTTTTTATTTTAAGATCCACTGTTTAAAACCCTTCCTTACAAAAAAAGCTAAGGTTTTTGTACTTTTAAAGTTATTGTTATTACCATATTGTTCTTGTTGACCCTCTTTTCCACTTACAGAGCTAGTTTACTGTTTTTCTTTGAAATAAATATTCAAAAACATTTAACCTACTGATGCCTCAATTAATGTAATTTTATTGGTATCTATTTTTATTTTTGAAATTTACCAGTAGCTGCTGCGTTTCCCACCCTCGACTTATACGTGAGTCAATAAGTTTTCCCAGTTTTTTGTGGTAAAATTAGGTGCCTTGACTTATATGCGGGTCAACTTATACACAAGTATGTACGGTATTTATCGCAAAGTGCCAACATGGCAATGTAACCTGAATACTGAGGTTTTAGTTTAGAAAAAACGGTTGGCTCCCAGGCGTGCGTTACTCGGGAGTAAGCTTGGTGGTAGTCAGTGGCTTTGCTTAGAAGCAACCGTGCAACTCTTCTAACGGGTGAATCACGACCCTAGGAGGGTTTACTCAGAAGCAAGCTCCACTCCCAGCAACCGAGCTTACTCCCAGGTAAAGGATCACGCTTTAGTTCTTTGCATGAAAATCAGTGGGGCTTAATAGTGCTTTACAGGGTTACCTACACTGCTTCCCAAAACTAGGTCTTAGGTTTAATGCTAATAATTGAGCCCAGTGACCCAGCCAGTCTAGATGTGTGTGTCGGGGGGGGGGGAGCCACTCTGCACATGCCCACAGAGAGGGCTCTGAGTGCCACCTCTGGCACCCGTGCCATAGGTTCGTCACCCGTCTCATCCAGCACACTCTCTTTTTGAACTGCTACCATCTGGTAGGCGATACAGGACTATCAAATCTAGGACAAAGAGGCTTAGAGACAGCTTCTACTCTAGAGCTGTGGCTATGCTAAACTCCGCGGCTTCGTGTTGATGTGTTTGGGGCTGTGTAGGGATGTGTGGAGGAAGGGGGAAGTGAGGATGATGTATGAGTCTGAAAGTGTATGAATATGATGTATTGTATGAAATTGTATGAGTATGATGTATGAGTCTGTAATTGTGTGCATCGAGGAATGCTGCTGTAAATTTCGTTGTGCGTGCACAATGACAATAAATGCTTATGCTTATATCACTGGCTTAGTGGTTTCATTGATAAGGTAAGTAATGTAACAAGGTAGTGTTTGTTTACAACAATAGTCGCTTTAAAAAAGTTATAGTTTCACACATCCACAGCTTTGTGGTATGCTTGTGTGTGTGTGTGTGCGTGCGTGTGTATGAGAGAGAGAGAGAGAGAGAGAGAGAGAGAGAGAGAGAGAATAATTTTTAAATGGAGGCGTTACCTGTGCTGAAGGGCTTGTGAAAAGCCGAACATTTTCAGTGACCAAGTTTTGCAGTCTTATAAATGTGGAATCTTCATATCCGAATCGTTTGCCAAGTAATATTGATACTGTAATATTGGCAACTGCACCATTCATAATATCAGTGTTTTCAAATGGTTTTCCTACACAAATTAAAAATAAGGGAATATTTAACTAGGAAAGAATGCTACCAATACTGTTGCCTTTCAATGGCTTAGGATGCCAGCAAGGGCAGAAACTAAGTGTGTATCTGTGTGTGCATGCATGTGTTTTATGTGCCATCAAGTTACTTCTGACTCATGGCAACCCTATGAATTAATGACCTTAAAAATGTCCTATCATTAATAACCTTGCTCAGGTCTTACAGACCTCTGTGCAACCAGATAGCTAGGTGGCTCTGTGATTGACATAGGGCCAGCCAATCAGCATTCTGCAGAGACAGCCACTCTTGGAAGTAGAGAGGACTTATTGGCCAAGGACTCAATAATATTTTCAGCTTTGTGTATCTACCTAAACATAGTTAAGTGGGACTGAGGGGACTGAGACTTTTCATGATATATACTTCGGTCTACCATTAGAGATTGTTGAGTGTCCAGCAGAGGCGTTCCTCGCAATGGGCAAAGTGGGCTGCTGCCCAGGGTGCCACCTTGTGGTGGGCGACAAAATTGCAGGTTCGTTTGTGGGGGATTTTGTATTTTCAGTGTTTTTTCCATTTTTGGCCTGCAGGGAGTGCAGATTTTAGGCTAGCAGCACCAAAATATCCTGATGATATGACCCAGGTTTGGTGAGGTTTGGTTTAGGGAGTCCAAAGTTATGGACTCCCAAAGGAAGTGCCCCATCCCCCATTGTTTTCAATGGGAGCTAATAGGAGATGGGGGCTACACCTTTGAGGGTCCATAACTTTGGACCCCATGAACCAAACTTCACCAAACCTGGGTGGTATCATCACCCAGGGTCTCATGAAGACACTCTGAAATTTTGGTGCTGCTATCTTAATAATTGCACCCCTGACAGCAGGCACCCCCTAAATTTCCCCAGATTCTCTTTTTAAATCCACTCCCTTCCTGCCAATGCTTGTTTTCTTTCTTTCTTTGATTCTCTCAATGTCTAATAAAGGTTGTTGTTGTTGCTGTTGTTGTTGTTGTTATTGTTATTAAATCCACCCCCTTCGGCATGGATTTAAAGGGAGAATCTGAGGTCCCCAGTTTGAACATTGAAAGGGATGCTGTTTCAGGGAGGGGGAGAATCCACCCCAAAATAGCATCACTTTCAATGTTGTTTAAACTGGGGACCCCAAAATGGAAATTGCAAGAATTACCTTCAATAAGAGACTGGTATACAAGAATCTGGACTTACATGGACTTAGACAATTTAACTATATTGCCACAAATGGAAGAAGCAAAGAAGAAAGAAACCCTCTGGGAACCACTGAAAAAATACTTTTTGGATAAATTCATCATTCTTTTGTTGTGATAGAATTAAATGTATAATGATAATATACTGTGAATTATAAAAATGGTAGTTTAGAAATTTGAGTAATTAATGATAAATATCTATAAAATTATTGACAATTTTAGTATTAGCCGTATAACATTCTTTATCTTATTCTTTTTTACTATGAATTAACATAACATGAAGTTATGTAAGACGGATGGTGGAGGCCACCTTATAAATGTTTTAACAAATGAAGTGGGGGAGCAGGGAATCAAACCCGGTTTTCTAGATTAGAGTCCACCTGCTTCTAACCATGACGCCACACTGGCTCTTATAGACAGAAATGTTGTATCCTGAAAGGAAGGAACAGAGTTGCCAAGCAAGCCACAAGAAGAGCCTGTCTCCTTAGGGAACCAGGGAAGCTGTATGCATAGAAGTCAGAAATGTGTAGCAAACAATTTCAAAGCTTTCGAGCAACAGTTGCTAGAATTCTTGGGAACAACCCATGCTGATAAATGATTAAAAATCCATTTGTTTTGCAGTGGAGACAGAGCAGAGAGCACCAACCCACCTTCATAAGATTCAAATCTCTTTATCAGGAAACCACACTCCTCAATAATCCTGTCCTCGATAGTCTTCTTGCCCATTCCGTAGTCCCGTAAGGTAGATAACACAAACCGCCGCATCGCTCTCCAGTTCTCACTATGAGCGAAAATTATACCTGAACGGAAGGGAGAGCCAGATCTCAAGTTGCCATAGCTATTCCAGTTGTGTAGAGGCACCTGTGAAGACGTGTGTGGGAGGAATTCTATCCCCTCTCAACTTATTTGGCCTTGCTCCTCTTCCTCCAGCTCCCTGCCCTCCCCCTTCCTGCCTTTTTCTCAATAATTTAAAATGAGCTTTTACAATTTTCTTATGATGTTAATATTACACTGTGAAATACAGTCCATATATATTAACTTTGATGCATAAGGTCTTTCATAAAATATCAAAATCATTACAGTTCGGCATCTTTTAAAACATATTTATATAAAAGTGCAGTGCGTTTTTTAAATATTTTAAAATATTTATAAATAACCTTTTAACTATTTTAATGACAATTCATGCAGTGGTTAAAACTGGTTATTTAGTTCTCAACGATTCCTGGCTGCAGCCACACAACAAAAGTAAGATTGAAACGAATGGAAAACTTAGGTGGAGCCTAATGAAGTCTGACATGCAAAATGCATCAACTGCAGCTCCAGTGACTCAGGATAATTATTATTTGGGCACTGAGTAGTATTTAGATTATTAATTAACATCAAGGTATTCAGACACACATTTACTGATTTCAAATGGACTTCTCCATTGTCAAATGGACACTGTGTGTATCTCCTACAGTTCCCTTATGGACTCTTATATATGGGAATGTCCACAAGAACCAGAAAAAAGGGTTTTTGAACAGAAATAAAAAATAAAAATGTACAGTTAGATTCGCCTTTAGTCTCTCGTTTTATTCAACGAAGCCATACAGAGAGTGATATAAACTTCTATGTCCTTTACCAATATGATCCCAAGCACCTTTAAGAGAGTGGATGTTAAAAGACATCTACTCCAAATGGAGGCAAGATCGATCTTTAAACTCAAAAGTTTAAGCCACCATGGGGGCTTAATGCTAATATTGAACAGCTTTATATAAACCACTTATCCATATTACATTTAATTACATTTTTGTACAGCGTTCTAAGTCTTGTCATGATTTAGAAAAAAAGATAAAAGCAGATATCCTAGAGGAACACATCCAAAAGTAATCAGCTGTACACATACGATTCAGCATTTTGAATATAGTCAGTGCTAGAGAATAGGCTAGGCCTGGATTAGCCTGATTGAGATATAAATGCTTCAAACACTGGAGTGCTGTGTGGTTTCCGGGCTGTATGGCCGTGTTCTAGCAGCATTCTCTCCTGACGTTTCGCCTGCATCTGTGGCTAGCATCTTCAGAGGATCTGAAGGATCTGAATGCTTCAAACAGCTTTAAAGTGTAACTCTCTTAAACTTAAGCGATACCGAAAAAAATTAGGCAAAATTCAGATTTGGCTTGATTCAGCTGTAAAATTATTGTTGTAGCCAAATCAGCTGAATCTCTGATTCAGTATACCCAAATTTATTCAGATATACCGAAAAATTAAGGTTCGTTTGCATTTTTTGTTTTTGTGTGTGTGTGTTTTCTGTTTTCAGCCAGCAGGGGGTGCATTTTATAGCTAGGGGCACCATCACTTCAGGGTATCTTCAGGAGGCTCTTGGTGAAGTTTGGTTCAGGGGATCCGAAGTTATGGACCCCCAAATGGGGTACCCGAACCTTAATATTTCCAGTGGAATATAGGGGCTGCTCTTCGAGGGTCCATAACTTTGCATCCCCTTAACCAAACTCTAACAAATGTGGGTGGTATCATCAGGAGAGTCTCCTGAAGATACCCTGAAATTTTGATGCTACAGGCTTAAAGAATGCGCCCCTGGCACCCCAAATATTTCCCCAGATTCTCCCTTTGAAACTGACCTGGTTCCATTGCAGCCAATGGGGAATTTCTGGGTGGTATCTGTAGGGTGCACATTTTTCAAGCTAGAGGCACCAAACTTTCAGGGTGGCTCCAGGAGACACTCCTGTCAAGAGCACCCAGGTTTGGTGAACTTTGCTTCTAGGGGTTCAATTTTATGGACCCCTAAAGGGTAAGGCCCAATTCCCACCACTCCCTGAAGCAAACTGTTGCATTGCAGATTAAAATGGAAAGTATTCAAAGAACTCAGAATACACCACCCAACTGAAATATGATTTCTTGCAGTCAGTTGTCATCATTCCTTGGGTATCACATATGATTGGATTAGGAAGTATCAAGGATTATAGTAACAGTAAATAAATTCTGCTTAACAAAACACCAGGGCTGGTGCAAGCTAAAATAAAGGAGAGTGGGGCTTCTGTGCCAAGTAAATCTTTGGCTCATTCCGCACATGCAGAATAATGCACTTTCAAACTGCTTTCAGTGCTCTTTGAAGCTGTGCGGAATGGCAAACTCCACTTGCAAACAGTTGTGAAAGTGGTTTGAAAACGCATTATTTTGCGTGTGCGGAAGGGGCCATAGTTTCTTGAAGTCACAATTGTTTCAGTGCATGAATAAATACCTAATCAAACCAACCAAGTAATTGAACTTAGCTATTCAGGCTTATAGTTCAACAAGACTCCAGGCAGGAAAATATCCTCCATGAATGTAAATAACTATGTACTTCAGTCTGAGGGGAAAATAAAGCCCCATTAAAAACTTCTTAATGTCTTTTTGTGGGATTTGTGAATCCAAAGCAGAATTAAGTAAGTCTTCCTTTAGCAGCAAACGTGCTCTTTGAAGATTTCTGCATGGGGCGGCCTGTCTTGGACTCTACTCAATTTTTGTTTGCTGTTTATTTATTTTATGCCATCCAATAAACACATGTTTCTTATTGTAAAATGTAAGAACATGTACTGTTTGCTTACATTTGGTGTGGATGGGGGGGGGGATTTAAAGTGGCTCCTTTAAATGATGCTCCCTTTACCACCTCCACCCTGAATCGCGATTCAGATTTGGGCACTCAAATGGATTCGGATTTGGTTTGTATTCAGGCAGCTGAATCACCAAACCTACTCTCTATATGATTTTATTTTAAATGGTTCTATTGGGTATATGATGGATTTATATTTTGTATAATGATGTTGCATTCTAAATGCGCCAAGAAAATTCCACATTTTAATAATTGAGTCGAGAAATATTTCCATTCGTCTGTCCTGAATTTGTTACCCATCAACTTCACTGAGTGTCATAGATTTCTGGTATTGTAGGGGGAATGGTTTTCTCTCTTCCCTTTCTCCACTCTCAGCCTAATTTTAATGCAGGGCACAGAGATAAGCTAATGGCTATAGGACTTCAGAATAGAGTTGAAAAATTAGCAAACTACTCTAAGGTGACCAGCCATCCCAATTTTCGCGGGACACTCAATGCTTTCTTTATGCTGATGTGTCCCGGCCATTCCGGCCGGGCTTCTGACATTGTCCCGATTAGTATCAGGTGCTCATGTCAAGACGCATACTGTCAAAGGAGGGACACACTGCCTTATGCGGCGGCGCTTTTTAGGCAGGTGCTCCCCGGTTTGGGAACAGGGAAGTGTTCTAGAAGGCACCAGTGCAGCCGCAGTGCCTTCTGGGGCGCTTCCCTGTTTCCTGACCGGGGAGCGCCGCCGCAAAAAGCAGTGTGCTCATGCGGGTGCGCGCGTGCGTGCGCCCCCCCGCTTTTCAATAGTAAAAATCTGGTCACCTTAAACTACTCGTAAGCTATAGTTTAAGTATTTAAGGCTGATTCCGCATGGGCCTAAAACAGCAGTGTGAAAACGGTGTGAAAATGGTGTAAAAGGGTTTAAAACAGTGTAAAAGGGTTTATACTGTTTTCACACCGTTTTCACACTGCTGTTTTTGGCCCGTGCGGAATCAGTTTTAGTTCTTTAAATAGAGAGCATCTCCTACAACAGGATTTGAGATAGACAAATTTGTTGCTATGTAGGCTTGCAACAACTGGAATGAATGGACCTCACCATATCCCTTCATAACTTGATCGAATATTGGGATGAAGGGCCTCCCAGCAAAAGCATCGGCCTGGTTCACCAAAGCCTCCTTTACAGTCTCATACCCTGCCAGCACTACCATTTTCTGAGCTCCCATCTGAATGCTGAACACAGGCCCACATTGCTTGGATAACTGAAAGGCAAACAAAGAAAAAAGTGAGAAATATTATTCTGATCTTCCTAGTGATTCCTAGTGATTAGATGCAAACAATTTCTCAGAAAACCAAGATGGCAAGTCCAGACCCATCATTTTACCATTACTGAACACAGTTTGGCAGATTGTTTCAATTATTTATTTGTGTACTACCTCCCAGCCAGGTGGGGTATAGGCAGAATTGCCAACTGGTCTAGAGAGAAAAAATGTTCTATCCCTTTAATAGAGTCTTATTCACACACTATCAAAGGGATGCAACATTTTCCTTCTTGCCTCTTCATAACAAGGCCAGCAATCAAACAGCTTGTGAAAGATCTTAAAGACAACTGTTAGTGTAACCCCTATGCTCAGAATGGGTTGACCCAGAAAGGGGTGGAGAACCAAAGCAGGAGAAGGCTGCAGAGCTAGTTTGGAGGAGACAAGGCTACCAGACTCAGACCTTGGTTGTATAAGCCCTTAACACCTTGTTAAGGTAACTGCAATATTGTTGGGAACTACTGGGAAGTAGTATTTTTGCTATGTTGTAAATGTTGGAGTTTATTGTTTCAGGGTTTCCTTTTGTGGTTGTAATGGGTGAGAGTTCTCCTGGAAACCTTCATCATGTTGAATTCTGTTCATCAAGCCCTTGGAGTCTTCAGGAGCCAACCCACTTGCAAAGAAGAATTGGACTTGGCAGTATCAGTAGACTGTAAATATAAGGACTTGAAAATGCAACCTGAACAGGACCTTGAAATGTGATGTTAAATATTGATGTTATATGTTAAGAAAGTAAACCATTTTGTTTTTAAAATTTGTTGTTGCAAACTCATTCTAAGTTCTGCCCCACAGAACCCACAGATAGAGGTTACATTAGCCTTTAAGAAAAATACTATGTACTACATAAATATTCTTAGATTGCTTTTGCCCACAGTGTGAATCCTGGTTTAGGAACCCATATTGGGGGGTGCGGGGGGCGTGCGGGTCAGAAAAGACAATGTCCCAAGATGGATAAAAAACATCCAAAACATTGCTGGAGATGCAAAAGGGAATTAGGAAGTTATTTCCATATGTGGTGGGCTTGCCCAAAGATCAGGAAGTATTGGGAAAAAACACACAAAGTAGCACAAAATATACTGGGGCATGATTTTACATTATTACCAGAGTCCTACTTGTTAGGAATATTTCAAGACAATGTTCCACCAAAAAATATTAATTTATTTTTGTATATCTCTGCGGCGGCAAGGATACAGCTAGCGAAGAGCTGGAAGAACTGTAGAAGTCCAAAATGCAAAGATTGGATCAACTCGCTAAGAGACTATAAAAACATTGATAAAATGTCGGCTCGCTTGAAAAACATCCCTCTGAAGAAGTATAAATCAACATGGGAACCACTTGAAAAATTTTGGGAAAAACATAGAACTATTAAGTCTAGATAAGTATATTGACTCACTGTTAGAAATAAAATGTATATATATAGATAATGTTAAGATGAAGGATAGATAATAAGGCTCTCATCGAGGGTTGTATTGATCTGAGTTAAGTTTAACCGTGCGCTCTGAGAGGTAATATGAAATTGTTCAAGAACAACAATAGATATTTTTGAAAGGCTCAGGGATTGAGCCATAATAGGATAAGACTTATAAATACTTAAATATGGAATGTGACTATAAGACACCAAGATTTATGTTAATCTGTTTAGAGATTAGTTAATAGAAAATATACAATTAAATGACTTATAATAGAATTACGCTTAAAGATTTAGGATGTTAACGAGGTGTTCTCGCATAAGGTTTGCGGAAGCCAGACGATTTGTGTTTTGAGGTTAGAAACCCAAAGGTATACAAACACAGTAATAGAATTTTATTACCTAGGGTTTTCTCTATTATATATTTAGTTTTAATATTTTTTGTGTTTAGTTGTATGTCAGATTTGTTCACTTTTAGTGGTAAAGTGTGTGTTTTGTGTAGTTGAAAGTCAATGACAAAGACACTGGAAATTGTAATGACTTTTATAATTTTAATAAAATTAAAAATTAAAAAAAAAGACAATGTCCCGGCTGGTTTACTCTTGGAATGAAGTGGGAAACAAACTCTGAAAGGACCCTGGGAGGGAGGGAGCTAAGGTAAAAAAAAAAAAGCCCTCTGATTTCTTATGAAAAGATACATCTGTGGCACACCAAATGTCACCCTGTGGAGTTGAAAAGAAGCCAAAGAGTTGGACCAGTGTTCATCTGATCCAGCTTTGAGTCTAACAGCCAGACTTCAGGAGCAGCGGAACTTATTTTGCAGTGAGTTAGGCCCCAGAAAGTGACTCTGCTGTGACATTTCTCTTTTGGGGTTTGCAGGGCCGGAGCGAGGGGGAACAGCACCCAGGGCACATGTGCACCCTGCACCCCTGCCATCCCCCTGCCCACCCCAGAGTGCCCCTTGGCGCTACGCCACTGCGGGTTTGTGATCAGACCGCAGAAATTAAGAGAAGATTCTTAAGCGAACTTTCCCCTTTCTGAACTCACTGACTGTGCGGGGCCTCACAAGTGCATAATTGTGCTGATGATGGTGCTGTCTTTGGGGTGGCTCAGTTTATACTGGGTTATTTTCCTGAATAGTTCCCAAAGAAAGCTCTGGGTACCGTCCGACATGCATTTCCAGTAGTCATTTCTGGATGCCATCAGAGTGGGGATAAACTTGACCAGATCTTATTTTTCTATGAAGGAATGCAAACTGCAAGTCCTCCCAATCTTGGTAACAGGCAAAATGACTGCCCCTCTGTAACAACTGAGCTAATAGTACTGATAGCTAAATGATACCGCAATAGCTAAATGATACGGCAAAGAATTACTGAAGCAAGAACAAAACGAACATATGTTACTTTTTTTGTTATTCCACACACAATAACCATTATGGTTCTGTGTATTGTCAAAGAGATCCTCTGAAGATGCCAGCCACAGATGCAGGCGAAACGTCTTCAGAGATCCTCTGAAGATGCCAGCCACAGATGCAGGCGAAACGTCTTCAGAGATCCTCTGAAGATGCCAGCCACAGATGCTGGCGAAACGTCTTCAGAGATCCTCTGAAGATGCCAGCCACAGATGCAGGCGAAACGTCAGGAGAGAATGCTGCTAGAACACGGCCATACAGCCCGGAAACCACACAGCACCCCATTACGGTTCTGTCTGCCCAAAAAGATGATCAAAAGGACACAAAAATCACAAACAAAGGTTTACCTTGCACAAGATTATGTAAGGCCTCTTCAGATCTAAGAGGTGAAGATTTCCTAGAAGCTGTAATAGTCTTGGTCCTGGGGGGAAATTTTCGCAGTTGCTATTCCAGGAACTGCCCATTTTCAAAAGAAGTGTGACCATGAGGACCAACAGGAAAAATATGGGAAGAGGACCCATCCAATCCATTCTGTGCCAATGAGAAGTGTTCTGAAGGGATTACAGAGTCTGATCAAGAAAAGTCTGTATCAACTAGAGGCGGCACAATGAGTTATGCAACTACTTAATAGTTGCACAAACAATTACATCAGACATTGTCTTTTTTTTTTGCTATGGGAAATCAGCTGTATCTGTGTAAAAAAAAAAGGCTTCCTGGTTCCCTTCTAACCTCTTTTCCCTTCCAGCCATTCAATTCCTTTCTCAACTATATACCTTTTCCTGTTTGGGTGGCATCCACTGGTGCATCTAGGGGGAGCGAGGGGGCAGATGCCCCAGGCACTGCTTGAGGTGGGGCATCAGGCAGTCCAGAGGCCCCACCCAACTCAGTAAAAATCATCTGACAAAATTCATCTAAGGCCCACAGTTTAAAGGTGGACCTAGCCAAGCCCAGCATTGAACTACGTGCCCTTGGTCACTTGAAAGGAATTGCCTAGAAAGGGGAGCAATTGATTCCTTCCCATATGCCTGCAGTTTGTCGGCAGAAAGAATTTTTAAAACCAGGTTGCAGCTCCCATTGTCCTAATGTTGAGGTGAACCTTTGAGTGGATGACATTTTTCCACAGGGGCAATATGGTGATTCTTGTGCATGCTCACACCAAGCCCCTCTTCTAGCACATACCCAAAAGACAAGGGGGGGGGGGATTGGCAATGTGATTTCACTTATGCTGTCAGCACCCTTGCTTAAAAACTCTCATTTTTTAGAAGAACATCTGTAAGAAAAAAACCAGAGGCGTTCCTCCGATTGGATGAAGTGGGCAGCTGTCAGGTTGCCACCTTGTGGTGGGCGACAAAATTGCAGGTTTGTTTGTGGGGAATTTTGTATTTTCAGTGTTTTTTCCATTTATGGCCTGCAGGGAGTGCGGATTTTAGGCTAGCAGCACCAAAATTTCAGGGATTTTTTGGGAGACTATCCTGATGATGTGGCCCAGGTTTGGTAAGGTTTGGTTTAGGGAGTCCAAAGTTATGGACTCCCAAAGGAAGTGCCCCCATCCCCCATTGTTAAATCCACCCCCTTCGGCATGGATTTAAAGGGAGAATCTGAGGTCCCCAATTTGAACATTGAAAGGGATACTATTTCAGGGTGGGGGAGAATCCACCCCAAAATAGCATCACTTTCAATGTTGTTTAAACTGGGGACCCCAGATTCTCCCTTTAAGGTGGATTTAAAAGGAGAATCTAGGCTCCCTAGTTTTTTTTTTAAATTATTGTACTTTATTGAAAGTTTAAAAGAAGTTACAAAGTTTTTTAAAAAAAGAGAGGGATAGATACAGAAATCTGAGGAACGTCAGTAGATATAACTATAATAATTTGGTTGTGTACATTTTCTTACTGTGTTAACTTCAGTTTCATTAGCATTATAAGTTCATTCACTTACTGCTCGTCATTTAATACAAAACGATAATTTTTCCTTTAACAGTATAATAATATTAGATATAGTAATAGAAAGACAACTTCTTATAGAGCAAAGTTTTGTTGCATAGTAAGGGAGGGGAGGGAAAGAAGAATAGGGCAGGGAGGGAAGGATGGGGTTCAGAGGGGGGGAAGAGAACGAAAACAAATTTTTAAAATATGACTTCTTCAGCAATAGATCTATGATCTTTTAATATCTCAATCTATGTACATTATAAAGCTAACATTCGTTATTATGTTCTCTTGGATGCCAATCTTTGTCATCCTTGTCCTTAATCAACAAAAAAGAAACTTAACAGTAATTCTTTCTATAAAGTTCCCTAAAATTCTACATTATTGCTATACTTATTATACAATAACTAATAGTTATTTTCCATGCAAGAGAAGTCTTTATCTTATGTACTAAACTTATTTTCAAAGGCTTTTATTTTAACAAAAATTAATTCTAATAGTCAACAGGGAAATTTATGACTTCTGATTCCTTTGTTATATAGTCTGTCCACGGCTGCCAGTTTTGGATGTATATTTCCACTGGCTGGAGCTTTATTTGATGTGCTTGTTTATCCATAATGTAGAGATGATTTACTTTCTGTTTCCGTTCCTCGAGGTTCGGTAGAGTGGTTAGCTTCCAATGCTTTGCCAAGGTTAAACGAGCTGCTGTTATCAGGTGGTATAACAAATGAAAATGTATTTTTTTAAATTCTTTTTCTATCCACATTGGACTAAGCAGGTAAGTCTCAGGTTTCTTTTTGAAGTTTTTCCCAATTATTTTTTGTATTTCTGTGTGAATTTGTGACCAGTATTTTTTTATTTCTTTGCAGGTCCACCAAACATGGAAAAAGGTGCCAGTTTCTGTTTGACATTTCCAGCATTTCTTTGTTTGTTTTTTACTGTATTTTGAAATTGTTAAGGGGGTTAGGTAGCTCCTATAGAACATTTTCCGTAAGAGAGAGTGCCAAGAGTGTGCGTGTGAGTCAAAGAAATGTACTTAACTTCTGACTTACGAGACTTGTCTCACATAGGCAGTGCTGGGGTTAGCTGACCAATAGCTTAATCAATGGTCATAAAACTCTGACCTCAGTAACTAAGTAGCATGCACATAGTTAACCCCTTTGTGTCTGAATTGTGGCAGACACTTGCAAATCCCAACACTACACCAAGCTGGTGTGGTGGACCTTCAGCTCGTCCTCAGCGATCGAGCTGCTGTGACCCCTGACTGAGTTTCTTGGAGTGTTGGGTACACAGGAGAAGGGGGTGAGCAAGCGAGCAAGCGAGCAGGTCCACACAGGAAGCGGCATCACTGACAAGTCCTGCTTGGATGCAGAGCCAAGTGTAGAAGTAGGAGGAGGGACCACCAGGTTCACCAGTGGATGTGAGGAACTACAGTTGAATGTACGCCCCACTTCGCTCTAGCACAAGTAGTCTCAAAGGAGAGCACCTTCCTTATGAGGAGAGGCTGCAGCGTTTGGGACTCTTTAGTTTGGAGAGGAGACGGCTGAGGGGGAATATGATTGAAGTCTATAAAATTATGCATGGGGTAGAAAATGTTGACAGAGAGAAATTTTTCTCTCTTTCTCATGTCACATACTAGGAACCAGGGGCACAAGCATTGAAAATGTCTGGGGGGGGGAAGTGAATTAGGACGCTAATAAAAGGAAACACTTCTTCCACGCCCATAGCATGTAGATTGGTGGCCATTTACTTGGAATATGCTGCCACAGGAGGTGGTGATGGCCACTAACCTGGATAGCTTTAAAAGGGGCTTGGACAGATTGATGGAGGAGAAGTCGATCTATGGCTACCAATCTTGATCCTCTTTGATCTGAGATTGCAAATGCCTTAACAGTCCTGGTGCTCGGGATCAACAGCCGCAGAAGGCCATTGCTTTCACATCCTGCACGTGAGCTCCCAAAGGCACCTGGTGGGCCACTGTGAGTAGCAGAGAGCTGGACTAGATGGACTCTTGTCTGATCCAGCTGGCTGGTTCTTCTGTTCTTATGTTCTTAATAGACTTTAGCTTTCCCTTCTCACAACAGACACCTGGTGAGGTGGTAGGAGCTGGGAGAGTTCTCAGAGAAGTGCAACTTGGCAAAGGCCACCCCAGAGGCTTTCATGTCGAGGAGAGGGGAAACAAGTAATGAGATTACGCCATTTACCATTAGTGGAAGTTATGATGACCCAAGCCATAGATAGCTCAAAAAGAGAGGCGGAAGAGACAGATTTATAGGAGGAGCTACTACTCATTATGAGTGAAGAGGCCCTCCATACACAGAGCTAGCGAACCTCAGGAGGCTACATTTGGGGAAGGCTTCACCCATTATGAGGAAAGGTGTTGGGTGTGCCAGCCTACAGGTGGGACCTGGAGGTTATCTCCACACCTGCTGGATCCCACCTCTGCTTACGTGCAGAAAACATGAAACACAGAATGGCCAGCTAGGAAACACTTAATGTTAGAAGGCCAAATGTACAGGCAACCCTGGACAAAGCTGCCCATCCACACCTCCAGTGCTAGCCCCCAACCCATCACCAACGCATAACTCAGTACTTTTGCATGCAAGGTCAGCAGGAACCAGGCACATTATTTGGGGGGCCAACCTCCCTACATCTTCAGCACACACTTCACTTTCCCAAGCTCCTCTTGCCGGTCGCCTTGATAGCAGATCTGGATGCTCGGTGGTGTGGCCCCGTCCTCGCTCTCTAAGGAGGTGAGGAGGGAAGGACTGGAATTCACGCCATCCAGGTCAGGCTCTGAGATGTGTGTTGCCACCAGGGAATTGCTGGTTGATGCCCGTTGTGACATGGCTGGCTCTGTTTCTGGCACGCGGTTGAGGCGAGCGGCACAATTCTCTGATGGCTCTTGAGTTAGGAGTTGAAGTGTATCTGTGGCAAGGGTTGGGCCATGGCCCAATCCCTTGTAATGCATGGGATGGCAGAGGGGGTATGGCTTGGGGTCCCGGATGCTGCATTTGGGGCTGACCCATAATCCTTTGAGCAAGGAGGCTGGCTACAGCCTCTAATGTGGCGGCACCCCTTTCAAGAGCAGCCATCACATTGGCATTCTTCCTCACTACCAAATCTACCAAATCCCCTGGCCCAGATGCTACCAAATCCCCTGGCCCAGATTGCATTCACCCAAGAGTTCTTAAAGGGCTCAAGCATGAAATTGCTGATCTTCTCACTTTAATATGCAACTTATCCCTGAAATCAGGCTCCATCCCTGAAGACTGGAAGATGGAAGAAATTTTTCTCTCTTTCTCACAATACTAGAACCAGGGGGCATACATTGAAAATACTGGGGGGAAGAATTCGGACTAATAAAAGGAAACACTTCTTCACGCAACGTGTGATTGGTGTTTGGAATATGCTGCCACAGGAGGTGGTGATGGCCACTAACCTGGATAGCTTTAAAAGGGGCTTGGGCAGATTTATGGAGGAGAAGTCGATCTATAGCTACCAATCTTGATCCTCTTTGATCTGAGATTGCAAATGCCTTAACAGTCCAGGTGCTCGGGAGCAACAGCCGCAGAAGGCCATTGCTTTCACAACCTGCATGTGAGCTCCCAAAGGCACCTGGTAGGCCACTGCGAGTAGCAGAGAGCTGGACTAGATGGACTCTGGTCTGATCCAGCTGGCTTGTTCTTATGTTCTTATGTTCTCACGGCCTCCTCCCTGTCCTGCCTAATCTCTATCACCTCATCAGCACATTGCTGAAGGAACTGGCGGCTGACATCTGCAAGAACGGCAACTCTCCACTGTCTTCTCTTCTCCAACAGCACCCTGCGCTCGGGAGACGTCTCTATAGTGGGCGGCCCACTTCCTTGTCCTGCAATATGAGTGGAGGGAAAGGGAAGGGTGAGTCCTGACCATAATCATGCAGTACTAGCTCTACCCAACACTCGGTAGGTGGGGAAGGAGGGGGGGAAAACTCATGCGTGCCCTCACCGTTGGAGGCGCTGTCATTTCCTGAGTCACCCGGTGTTTGCATGAGCTGCTGCTCCTCTCCCGCTTGTTCAGCTGTCAGGTGACTGATGCCCCCCTTCTCCTGTAAGCAGGCCACTGAGCAGCACGAGTCCAGTTGCTGCACACAGCCACGTGGCAAAGGAGTAGGAAGCATCACTGGGATTTCCTGCAGTGGAGAAAAATTCACTCCAGTCAGCAATTTTGCAGCCAGGGAGGCAAAGGGAAGCCATCCTCTCACAGCCACCTCCATCCGAGGTGCAAAATGCGGGGCTAACTGGTTCCCCTCCCCCCATGGCCACTGCATGTTAAAAGCTGAGGATCTGTGTCCCCCCCACTGGTCCCGTGTCTGAGGCCCAAAATATGGGGGGTGTTCTGCTCCCCCCCCTGTGCACCAAAACCCACGGTGTGGAGAACTGATTCCTTTCCCATGCCCTGCAGCTGCCACATGTTGTGGCCAGTGAATGTGCCCCCAAACTTCCTCCTTCGGAGCCCTGTGCTCCTCTGGTGCCAGCCTTGCACAACAGCGACTACAGCGGGACACCTTGGGGACATACATGGAGGGATCCTCTCCCACAAATTCTGCTTACCCAAGTTCAGGGGGCTTGGAGGAGGGTGAATGTCCACCTCATCTATCGTTGTGAAGAGCTCCTCCGATTACAGGGTGGGGAGAGCTGCGGGCAATAGCTGCTTGTCCACTCTAAACCGTGTGGCTCTCATGATTGGGGGACTGATGTTCCTGTCTTCCCTGATAATCCTTTTGAGCTCCCCATAGAAAGGGCAGGTCACCCTGTTTCCCACAGCAAGCAGGGGAAAATGAATGACAGACACACACAACCTCCACCATGATATGCCCACTAACATTTGGTCCAAAGTGCACATCTCCCTAGCTATGCACTCTGGAGAACGAAAACGAAGTACCGCATGTACATTGCGTGAAGAAGAAAACAGGGGCATTTTGGGACTCCGCTCCTGATTAATCCAGGCTAAATTGCACCTGGTTGATATAGGTCGTTTCCCCACTTACTTGCTTTTGCGCGCTACTCTCCCCAAGTAGCGCGGGGTCCCCCAGCACTCCCCACTACAGGGGTGGCGACAACGCACATAATTCCTGGTGCTCCTCAAAACGGCGCCTTTTGATTCCTGGTGCTCCTCAAAACGGCACCTGGTGCTCCTCAAAACGGCGCCAAAACGGCGTGGGGAAGCCCAGGAAGCTGCCGCCAGAAAATAGCCAGCGCCGCACTGGGAGTATGCACGCCTTGCAACCTTTGAGTCGAGGTAAGTGGCGGTGGAAAGAAGCGTAACCATAATGAGCAGAAAAAAGTGCTTCTTGGGGGGAATGTTCTTCCCGGGAGAGACTGGGCAGGCTGCAATGGTCGGCGACTCAGCATAGTTGAAAACTATGACGTCAGGTGCGGAGATCAGGGGGTGCGTGGCGGGGCAGGGAGATCAGGCGGCTGGGCAGGAAAAATAAACGGTTTCTGCTCCCGTGGTGTTTCCACTGTAGTGAGTTCAAATGTAAAAAGCGTAAGGAAAGGAAAGCAATTATTAGACTTTTGTGGAAAACATTAAAAAGTTTCAAATATTTTATTTATTTATTTATGTATTGTTTGGATTTGTAGACCGCCCCATCCCCAATGGGCTCTGGGCGGTGCACAACAACGTCAGCATATATACAATGTATAACAAAGGATCACAATAGTGACCACATAAACAATTGTTACATTTACTAAAATCCATTAAAATCCATTAAAACAGCGGTCAAAACAATAATAACAGGCGTCCCATAACCCAATTTATTAAAAAGCCTCCCCAAAAAGAGGGAATGGCCGGACTCCTCCCTAGGAGGGTAACGGAGATGTATTTTGGCAAGAGTCAACCACAGCTAGCTGTATTGGTTCACAGCATTTTAACCAAAAGGTCCAAGAAGTACTTACTTCTGTTACCCTTAAATCGATGGGACTTCACATGGCTTAACTTACTTCCACAAAATATTTGAAAACAGGGTCTTTTGATGAATAAATGAATTGAGATGCCATATTCAACTGAGTGAGGGTCGTAAAGTTAATGCAAGGAAGTAAGACTGATCACCTTGGAAATGGAGTAACCTTTAAAAGTGACATCCACAGTGGTTGCGTGTGGCAAGTTCATTGGGAGAATATTAGAAAACCTCTGGATTTCATGGACTACTGCATCTGTGTATGGCATTTTTGCACGGTGTTCTGTCCGTGGTTGAGCAGACCCAATCACCTGTGCGATTTCTTCTTGGACTTTGCCTGAGAAAATAAAACATTTATTTCCACAAAAATAAACTTTACAGTTCAAGCTGCATTTCTGAAGAAAGGAAGAGTCTAGGATATACAACTGTTTATAAGTGAATAACACAGAGATATATTTGACATCTATTCTAATACAGGCCAAATGTTTAGATACTTTAATTCAATGATTGGAGCTGTGAATGGACAAAACAGATATTTCTACAAACCTGAAAAGTCTCCTGAAGAGGGCCAAGTTTGCAGAAAAATGTGAAATCTTTTAAAGGGTGTGTGTGTGTGGGGGGAGGGGTTAAAACAAACAAACAAAGATAAAATGTGTCCCTATAGCTTTAAGTAACTGATTCCTTCAGAGTTTGTAACTAGGCAATCACAGCATTCTAAGGCTTGGTTCCATCACAGAAAACAAGGGGGAGGGGGTGTTGGAGGGCATGAGTGCCTGGGAGACGCTCGAGTACAGTGGGCAAACCCCCGGAAAAGGGTATTCCACACTCCCCCGACTGACCTCTCCTTCCAAAATGTGGATTCGGAGAAACCACTGAGGTTGCAAGACCTCCTGGCTCCAATGTGTATGTGCAATTGCCAAATCCCCTGCCCAAATCCCCCTGTGCCCTTTGCCCTGTTCATTGTCTTGTATCCAGGTGCTGCAACCCCCTGCCTGCCTTGTTTGTTTCTCCTCTTGTAAACTGTCAATAAAAGGGCTTGGGGAGAAACGGGACGTCAGAGTTGCCCCCTGCATCTCTCACTTGCCGAAACGACATGCTGTCTCCGCTGGTGTAAGACTACAAGGGGGCAGAGCTCTTTCAAGCCTGTTGGGTGGGAAGGAGACAGGGGTGCCAACTCCAGGCTGAAAAATACCTGGAGATTTGTAGGGTACAGTCTGGACAGGGGAGGGTCTTCAGGAGAATATAATGCCATAGATTCCACCCTCGAAAGCAGTTATTTCCTTCCATGGGAATAAAGGTTTCCAACCTCCAGGTGAGGACTGAAGATCACTAGAATGACAACTGCGCTACAGATGGCAGAGATCAGTTTCCCAATTGATGGGAAACACTCACACTGAATTTCAGGGTACTTCATCATTAACAATAGGCCCCAGCGTAGTGTTGTTGAAGTGGTCTCTGTGCCAGCAGCGAGTAAATTACCCACCACTGCCTTAAGGTTTTTGTTATGGAAAAACCTATTTGTCTGGTTCTTCTCCTGTGGGGAGAAAAAGAAAGCATTAATAAATAATAAGGGGGAAATATCTCTGAGATCATATGGGGAAGCAGAAAATGGTTGCAGGTAACCACACTGATCCCAAGCAAAATCCAAGAACAAAAGCCACCTAATAAATTTTATTAAGACCAATCAAAATTAGGTGGTTTCAGCGTTGGATTTTGCCATATGCCAATCCCTCTAAATTTTTATTATTTTATTATTTTATTATTCTACTTTTATATTGCCCTCCCCCGTCGGTAACCACTGTGACCCAAATTTTGAAGGACCACCTGCTCCCATGTAACCAGTGGTGGGATCCAAAAATTTTAGTAAGGGGTTCCCATGGTGGTGGGATTCAAACTGTGGCGTAGCGCCAATGGGGCTGGGCGGGGCACGACGGAGGCGTGGCCGGGAATTCCGGAAGTGGGGCGTTCCTGGGCGGGGCTGTGGCAAGGACGCAGCCGCTGCACCGGTCCTTGGGTGGCAAACGAATGCACGCAGGTGCAGGCTGCCACGCACGCTGGTGCACCTCCTGCTAGACTGCTTCAAGTTCTGCGCGCTACTGCTGAGAGGAGGGGCGTAACTGAGGCAAAAATCACGTGGCAAAATCACCAATTAGTAACCCCCTCTTGGCACACACAAATAATTAGTAACCTACTCTCGGGAACCTGTGAGAACCTGCTGGATCCCACCTCTGCATGTAACCCTCCTGGCATCTTAAAACCTTGTTGGAGAGAAAAATAGGTTATAAATATCTAAATTAAGGTTCCCAAATGTGGTGCCCAAGGGTGCCACTGTGCCCATCAATATCTTTGTTGACGTTTTTGTGTTTTGGAAAGTGTCCAGGGCCAGATGGGGCTTGTAGCAAGCTTTGCCTGATCCACAGACCTCCTGCTATGTAGGGAGCATCAATCAAAAATATTGATGAGTTGCAATGACAGTTATTCATACACCGATTGCTATTCTTAAAAAGGTCCACCTCCATTTGGCATAAATATCTGCACCGGTTTCCATCCAGTGGCGTCGGCCCTCCTGTCTCCTTCCTATTTCCCATCTTTCTGCTTTCCCCTTTTTCGCTTTTTTAAAAAAGGGATACAGTTAATTTTAATTGTTATCCCTTAGTGGAATAATGATCATGCCAGAACATAATGTTGGGATTTAATTGATTTTATTGTTGTATGGGGCTGTATACTGCCCTGAGCTCATCTGCGGAAGGATGGCCTATAAACCAAACAAATATAACGTTTCAGCCAAAACTGGGTCCACCCAAAGTTGAGTAAGAGTAAAGGACTCCTTACACACACACACCACACACACACACACACACACACACACACACACACACACACACACACACACACACACACATACACACACTCCACTTGCTTTCCTACTATTAGGTCATCTGAAGATGCCAGCCACAGATGCAGGCAAAACGTCAGGAGAGAATGCTGCTAGAACACGGCCATACAGCCCGGAAACCACACAGCACCCCAGTGATTCCGGCTGTGAAAGCCTTCAACAATACGTAGCTACACTATAGGTTACGTATTTAGCTTAGTTAGTGCAACTGTGTTGCTTTTCATTTGGATATATCTGTGCTGCTGTTGTGTTACCCCGGTATTTTTATTTGCCCAGTGCTTCGTTTTGCCTTTTCCCACCTTCTTTTTTTAAACCCAACCAGCCACCCAACACTTTTACAATAAACATTTTTTTTAAAAGACTGGGTTTTTTGTGTGTGTGTTTTTGGCTTCACTTGTTTGTGTTAAGTGCAATCAAGTCAACACTATGAATCAAGGTCCTCCAAAAAGTCCTGCCATTAACAGACTTGCAAACTGAGCGTTGTGGCTTCCTTAGTACAATCTACTTCTCAGGGATATTTCTGTTAATCTTTTTCCCATGTGCCAGACTGCACAGGTGGTACCAGGTTGGTTATACCGGTAAATTGTTTTGTTATTGTTCTGGTGCTGCACTGAAGCCAACTTTCTTAGGGGGTCAGTCTAGAGCTTCTCGGGATGTTCTGAGTGAGGGCAGTGGGTTACAAGGATACTTTCCAGGAAACTCTTTGTCTAAGGAAATTTCCCAACAAGGAAAAGCATCATTCCCCCCCTCCTGCTATAACAACAAGAATAGCATTGCTTGGAAAGAGGAAATGAGAAGAACACACGTACATACTTGAGGAGGGTGGTGTAACTGGGATGGGGAAAGGCAGGAACAGAAGAAAATAAAGGGGATGGTGGGAAGGAGGAAGAGGCAGGAGAGGCCACACGAGGCTTTGTCCTGGAGACTCTCTCCCCCAATAAGCACCTCAGATGTCAAATTTACAAAATTTGCCTTCTAGTCGCTGGGTAAGATGTGACCTACAGAGACAGTACTAGTCACATAACAGCAACTGCAGAAAATTAGGAAATCCCTGCTAGGCGCAGCAGTGGCACAGGAGGTTAAGAGCAGGTGCATACTGATCTGGAGGAACCGGGTTTGATTCCCCGCTCTGCCGTTGAGCTGTGGAGGCTTATCTGGGGAATTCAGATTAGCCTGTGCACTCCCACACACGCCAGCTGGGTGACCTTAGGCTAGTCACAGCTTTTCGGAGCTCTCTCAGCCCCACACACCTCACAGGGTGTTTGTTGTGAGGGGGGAAGGGCAAGGAGATTGTCAGCCCCTTTGAGTCTCCTACAGGAGAGAAAGGGGGGAATATAAATCCAAACTCTTCTTCTTCTCTTCTAATTTACAGGCTGTTCTTTTCAGAAGCTTGGCTCCTTGCCAATGAACCATGCAGTGAAATGCAAAAGAAACACTGAGAACTCAGATGTTCAAAGTTCAACTGCGGCTTCTGACATAATTGAACAATGATGTCACCTCTTGCTGCCGAACGAGGAAAGAATCAATGAAGCTTCTTTGGTCGTTCTCATCCAGGTCCTTCAGGTGCTCTATGAAGGTGGCCTGTATGAAGGCGTACAATTCATCTCTGTTATTCAGGACAGTCTTGTGAGCCCCCAAAAGGAAGCCCAGAGCAGGAAACATGTTATACAGCTGAAAGAATAAAATATGAGTTAGGGGGGAAAAGATTAAATATCTTCTCAAACGGAAACCTCTGGGTGTTCTCTCTCCAGTGTCTTTGCTCGTTTTCTGCAAAGGAGTAACTAGTAAGATAAAAGGATGCCACACAATGTTTGGAGCTGTACTTAGAAAATGCTTTGGAAGCCAGAAGGCTTGGTCTGCACACTTGTAGCACACATTCTTTCATCCAGCCTTGCCCTGCTACCCACTCTACACAGAAGCTGAGGGAAGCAGGAAAAATTGTGTGAAGGGTGACCCACAGAGGGAAGCTTTATTACTACTGATAATGGGAAATGTGCCTTCCATAATATCAATCCCAAAATTGCTAAACAGTAATGATCCTTTTACACTTGGGAGAATAGCCAATTATTTGCTGCAAGTCATGTCCTTAAGAGGTATGTAAAATACGCAAGTATAAAATTATATTTAAATGTGAAATACTCTATACCTCTGATACTCCTGGGTTATGTATAGAAGGTGTAATAAAGGAGCCTCCATTGTTATTTATTGCATTTTAATGTGAAATTTTAATCGTCTAATTTATAGCATTAATTAGGTATATATACCCATTTTATAGATCCTGGGGAAGGTTATACCTTTTTTAGTAAATAGGCTGTAAATAACGAATGGCTAGAAATATCTTAATCCTGCCTTTTAAGTGTAGTTGTACTATATCTGTTCACAATTCCGTGTACAATGAAATGGTCAAATTTTTTAAATCTATATTATATTTTTATAAATATAATGGTGCTGAGGGGCTGGGAGGGGCTGTTGTGGCAGGCACGCAACCAGGCAGGGATTGTGCCTCTGTTCAAGTAGTCCATAGAGCACATGCCCTACCTTCCCTACCTTAGATACACCACTGCTTGTGGGATTTCTCATTGCCTGCTCTGCAAATGAATGAGACACAGGAAGTAAAGCTAGATTTGAGTCCAGTAGCACTCTGGAGACCAACAAGATTTCTGGTGTATCACCTCTTGAGAGTCACAACTCCTTTTGTCAGATATCCAATGAAAAGCCCAAAGTCAAGGCACAAATTGAAGTTGGCAGAGGATCAGAGAGGGACAACAGACTGTTAGAACACAACGGAATAAAAGTCAGGGCAGAAACTAGGGCCGTTTCTGCACGGCCACCTCGCGCCCCCACGCCGGCGAGAGTTTCGCCGGCGTGGGGGTGGGAGCCTGCTCGCACGGAAGCGTGCGAGCAGGCAACAGGGAGGCCGGCAGAAGGCAGGCGGCTCCGCACGGAGCCGCCTCTGCACCCTCCCCCCCATTGCCGTGTCTCCCACCGTCGCCTGCGGAGCGTGCCCAGCCCCGCC
Organism: Sphaerodactylus townsendi; assembly: GCF_021028975.2. Lineage (NCBI taxonomy): Eukaryota > Metazoa > Chordata > Lepidosauria > Squamata > Sphaerodactylidae > Sphaerodactylus > Sphaerodactylus townsendi. The sequence continues at coordinate 13,331,460 of NC_059427.1, forward strand.
CGCGTTTCGCCCTCCGACCTGGAGGTCGGAGGGACCCAGTGTGGCCGATGGCCGCTACGCTACACAGGCTACGAGGAAGCATACGGTAAGTGGGGCTGGGGAGGCGCAGAGGCGGCTCCGTGCGGAGCCACTTGCCGCCGGCCTCCCTGTTGCCTGCTCATGCACGCTTTCCGCGGCGAAGCAGGCCTCCCACCCTTAAGTGGGGCCCGGGGGAGGGAGGAAGGCGTCTTCCGCTCGGCGAAGCGCTGGTTACGTTTACAGCGCCGCCAGGGAAGACGATTTTATCTCTTCACAACAACAACCTCTTTAAAGGGTTGTTGTTTAGAAGCTTTGACAGCGCCGCCCTGGGAGGAGGAAGAGGAGCCTCAGGTCGCAGCCACAGTAAATCGCTATGCAGCGGCGCTTGTGCGAACGTGCGACCTGGGGGCCTTTTTTTGCGCCCCCAGGCTGTTAGTAGGAAAGCGAGCCGTGCAGATACGACACTGGTAGGATCGGTAGCCAAGGGGAGAGTCCCCAGAGCAGACAGAAATATACCCAAGAGCAGTCACAGAGTCTGAATCTGCCAGGCACAAAAGGTAAATTATGAGATTAAGGCAGGGTTAACACAATCTTCAGCCATCAGAGAGGCCAAAGCTCACAGTGAGTTGACACTGGCCAGGAATGCTCACTGCAACAACAAAAGCCTCTTCAGTTATATGAGGAGTAAACCCAAGATAAAGAAGGGAAATTGTGACAGAGGACAGGGAGAAAGCAGAAAGGTTCAGTGACTGTTTTGCCTCAGGTTTTTTTCCCCCTGAAGAAGAGAACAAGCACATGTAGAGATGGTTGTAGGCAGAACCAGCAGGTTCTTACAGGTTCCTGAGAGTAGGTTACTAAGGTTCCTGAGAGTAGGTTACTAAGGTTCCTGAGAGTAGGTTACTAAGAAGTGGCAGTGACTCCCGACTGATGTGTACTGGGCTATGTGATCTGACTCTGGGTTAATAGGTTGGATCCAGCAGCCGTCATTAACCACCATTATTACCATTTAACCATCTTATTACTATTAATTGGAGCACTACACTGCACTAGCACTTTATTAACCTTGCTGCACCTTACTTAGATTTAGTAATTAGGATTAGTTGCTGCCAAAGCCAGGGAACAGTGTTGTTGAGTGGCTGTTGGCAGCCAGTACATATGTATATATATAAGTTAGGCTAGTAGAGTAGATAGTTGTTGTGAGGCTGCTGTAAGTTGTACTTGGTCTCTATCATGGGAGGGGATGGCAGCGGGGGGGGGCAGTTATGCGCGGAGCCAGCGGAGGATCCTGCAGTAGTATGGGGACCAGGGTAGATATATGGCGGTAGGAGGGGGCCATATGAGAGAAGGGGGAGGAGATGCATTCATGCTCGGCCCCCTTCTGCCCTCCGGCCTATCCCAAGGGATGCGGGCAGAAGGGCTCAGGTATACTCTGCTTCGAGCCTGGTGTTGATTAATGCACCAGGTCCATCAACAACCAAGACCCTTGACGCTCCGAGATTTTCACCGAGAGCAGCAGAGCAGACCTGGCTACATCACCGAGACCTGGAGTGCGAGAAGGTGAGCTGATGCGCCTTAAGCGAAGTCTCACCCCCGGGTTTTAGCGTGTGTCCCACCAGCCTCGAACACACAGGGCGGGGGGGGGAGGTGTGGCAATGTTCATACGGGATGCCATCGCCTTCAGGGCAGCCCCTGCCCCTCAAATTCCCGGGTTCGAATGTGCTGGTTTGGAGTGGTTGTCAGGGGAGAGGTTGGCCGTCTTCCTGGTGTACCGGTCGCCCTAAGCGCACCAGTGACGGCCTACCCACGGCTGCTAACGGAGGCGGTGGCTGGAGTAGGCGTTGCGTTTCCCTCGGCTTGTTGTCTTGGGAACTTCAAGCGTCCATGTGGGCCTTACGCCTCATGTTCAGCAACAGTAGGTACAATTGTCTCATCCATGGCGATGCTGGGACTCTCCCTATTAAGCTTACCCGGCGCCACCCATGAAACCCGGTCCACACTTTGAACCCTGAAGATGCTTTGGGGCGGGAGTGGATATGGCGGTATCCTCTGTTAGCAGAGTGCCATGGTCCGACCATTTTGCCCTGAAGGTCCGGATGGATCGGCCGCGCCAACCCCGTCTAGGCGACGGACTTATTTATGTCCGCCCGCAGAGACTTATGGAACCGATCGGGTTCCTGAATGCCCTGCGGGACCCTGAGCCCTCTGGTACCCTCGATGAGCAGGTGGCAGACTGGAACTCCAGACTCTCCAATGCCATCGAGGAAATTGCTCCCAAGTGCCCTCTGCGCCCCCGCTCACGGCAGGCTCCTTGGTATACTGGGGAGTTGTGTCAGATGAAGCGGGAACTCAGACGGCTAGAGCGAGCGTGGAGGAAGTCTCACGACGAAGTGGCACGAACAACTTACAGGACGTTTATGAAGGCCTATGAGTTGGCGATAAGGAGGGTGAAGAGGGCTTATTTTTCATCCTCCCTCGCGTCTGCTCGCTCTAAAGCCCGGCACAATTATTTGGGACTGTTGGGTCCCTCACCTCTTTGGTGGAGGGATCCACAAATTCTCAATTATTATTGGCTGTGACCCATTGCAGAGCTTTTTTGTAGACAAAGTCATGTCACTCCTCCGGGACCTTCCAGCCACATTTACGATACAGTAAAGGGCTTCGAGGCTCCTTCGCCCGTCTTCAGGTCCAAGCTTGGACCGGTTTTCCCTACTCCAGCGAGTCCGATGTTGACAAGGGGTCCTGGCTGCTGTTAGACACCACTACCTGTCCCTCTGGATCCGTGCCCCTCCACAGCTAATAAAAGCCTGCCGGGAGGAATTCACGACCCCACCTGGTGAATATAGTCAACTGCTCCCTTGAGCAAGGAGTGTTTCCGGGTGGGTTGAAGGCGGCATTGCTCCGCCCACTCTTGAAAAGACCATCCCTTGAATCCTGGCGATCTGGCCATTTACCGCCCACGTCTCGAATCTTTCGTTTCTGGGGAAGGTGGTTGAGAGAGTGGTGTTGGAGCAACTTCAGGGGTTTCCTGGAGGACACATCGGCTTCGATCCCTTCCAGTCCGGCTTCCGTGCTGGACATGGGGCCGAGACCGTCCACCATTAAGCCATCACAGATACACTCCGCATGCAGCTGGGCCGAGGCCCGGATCGGCGTACTGATTCTATTAGATCTTACAGCAGCATTTGATATGAGTCGATCACGACCGCGCGATCCACTGCCTGGCCACCTCTGGAGTCACGGGGGGCACTGTCCTTCCAGTGGATTGCCTCGTTTCTCCAGGGGTAGGGATCAAGCAGGCCTATGGAGTGCGGGGATAGAGGCCTCCCATAGGGCCCCACTTAGTTGTAGAGGTCGCATCCAGGGAGTCCTTGCTTTCCCCGCTCTTATTTAACATCTACATGCGACCCCTGGCTCAGCTGGTCTACCAGAGTTTTGGGCTGGTCTGTATCACCAATATGCTGATGGCACCCAGCTCATTCTGTTGATGGAGGTGGGGCCGGCCTCTGCCCCTATAGCTCTACAGCATTGTTTGGAGTCGGTTGCTGGTTGGTTGAGGCAGAGCAGGTTAAAACAATCCAGCGAGCTGGCGGAGGTCGCTTTGGCTGGGCGGGGGGGAGAGGAACCAGGGAATTTATTGCCAGTCTTGGAGAGGGGTTGGAAGTTGGCCCGGTATCTTTGGCGTACTGCAGCCTGGGGGTCGCCCTGGACTCTTCACACTATCGATGGAGACCCAGGTGGCCCATGTTCACCCGGGTTGCGTTTTTCACCTCCACCAGGCTCGGCGGCTGGCTCCCTATCTCTCCCAGTGCGACCTATTTTTCGCCACTGTGATCCCATCACGACCGGTCACCTGCGAGGTTGGATTACTGTAACTTCAAAGCTCTACGTGGGCCTTCCCTTCGCGACTGATCAGAAGTTGAAGCTGGTCAGAATGCGGCAGCCCGGCTTCCTGACAGGTGGTGGTTATTCCAGATCCACATCACCCCTGTGTAATTGCTGCAGCTGCCTGCACTGGCCAGCTCCCAGTATATGGAGTTACGGATCGATTTTCAAGGTGTTATGTAATGACCTTTAAGGCCTTCACAGCGGCATAGGGGCCCGCATACCCTCACAGGGGACCGCATCACCCCCTATGTCCCAAACAGGCCGCTGCGTTCGGCGGCAGCAGAGCTGCTGGAGATCCCTGGCCCTGCGATGGTGCGGCTGGCCTCGACCCGGGCCAGGGCCTTTACGGCCCTGGCCTGCCTGGTCGAATGCTCTACCTCCAGCTGTCCGGGCCCTGTGGGACCTTGGTGAGTTCATAGGGCCTGCAAGACTGAACTATTCCACGGGCCTTTGGGGGGGGGCTGGCAGCGGTTCTATCACCCCACTGAAGCTGCCGTTTTCCAAATGCGTGCCGGGCCCTGGTTTCCATCTTGGGCCGACCTATCCCCTCCCTCCATTGGCCTGTAGTTCGGGCGCTCTGATATCTCAACCAGTATGTAATTGAAACTGTTATTAAGTTTTAAAGTTTTAAGTTTTAAGTTTTAATGAATTAAGCTGTACTTCTGTATTTGAGATGTTTTATTGATTGTTGCTGAATGTGCAGCTCTTCTGTGAGCCGCCTCGAGCCCTTCGGGGGTGAGGCGGCTTATAAATCTCATAATAAATAAATAAATAAATAAACATTTGTGTGTGCTGAGAGGGGGTTACTAATTGGTGATTTTGCCACGTGATTTTTGCCTTAGTTACATCCCTCCTCTCAGCAGTAGCGTGCAGAACTTGAAGCAGTCTAGCAGGAGGTGCACCGGCGTGCATGGCAGCCTGCGCCTACCCCCTCGTGCGGTCGATTTCCCGCCCTAAGGGGACTGAAAGCGTAGCGGACTCGCGTCCGCTTGCCCACCAGCCCCGCCCAGGAAAGCCCCCCCCCCAGAATGCCCGGCCACGCCCCTATCATGCCCCGCCCAGCCCCATTGGCGCTACGCCACAGTTTGAATCCCACCACCATGGGAACCTGTTACTAAAATTTTTGGATTCTACCACTGGTTGTAGGCAAGAAACGGCATCCGGGCTACTGACAAGGGACAAAGACGCAGTTGAGAAGCACTTGGCTGCATTGGATGTGTCCAAATCCCCTGGGCCAGATGGTATGAACTTAAGGGTGCTGAAAGAACTATCTAGAGAGTTTGCTAAGCCTTTGTCCTTCATTTCCCACACCTTGCGGCAGATGGGAAAAGTGCTACAAGACTGGAGGAGAGCAAAAATTATGCCCATTTTCAAAAAAAGGGAGAGGGGTGACCGAGGAAACTACAAGCCAGCCAGTCTGACCTTTATCCCAGGGAAAACACCAGAGAAGATTTTAAAGGGTCCAGTCTACAAGCGTCTGAAGGACAAGTTGGTGGTCTTGGGAAGTCAGCATAGATTCGTCCCCAACAGGTCCTGTCAGATCAATCTTGTTTCCTTCTTTAATCAAGAGATGACATTGCTACATCAAAAGAATGCTGTCAATGTTTTTTTTCTCTAGAAACCTTTATTGCCATTGTTGAAATTAAAATGTACAACACAGGTGACACTTAAACGCATTCAAAGCTGTAACGGTGTGACGTGGCATCGAAGAAAAACAATGCAATTCTGGACTGCATCAATAGGAGTATAGTGTCTAGATCAGCGGTTCTCAACCTTCCTAATGCCGCGACCCTTTAATACAGTTCCTCGTGTTGTGGTGACCCCCAACCCTAACATTTATCCATTTTACAGATGGAGAACACTGATGCAGAGAGCCTTAGGCGACCCTTGTGAAAGGGTCGTTCGACCCCCAAAGGGGTCCCGACCCACAGGTTGAGAACCACGGGTTTAGATCAAGTAACAGTACCGCTCTAATTTGCATTGGTCAGACTTCACCTAGAATACTGTTCCAGTTCTGGGCAGCAGAATTCAAGAAGAATATTGACAAGTTGCAGCGAGTCCAGAGGAAGGTGATCAAAATTGTAAAAGGTCTAGATTCCATGCCCTAGGACAGTGGTGGTGAACCTATGGCACAGGTGCCAGAGGTGGCACTCAGAGCCCTCTCTGTGGGCACGTGCAAACAGAGTCCCCCCCCCCACATCTAGGCTGTCCTGGGCCACTGGGCTCAATTATTAGCATTAATCCTAAGACCTAGTTTTAGGGAAGCAGTGTAGGTAACCCTGTTGAGCACTGTTAAACCCCACTGATTTTCATGCAAAGAACTAAAGCACGCTCCTTTATCTGGGAGTAAGCTCAGTTGCTGGCAATGGGGCTTGTTCCGAGTGAACCCTCCTAGGGTCATGATTCACCCGTTGGAAGAGTTGCATGGTTGCTTCAAAACCGACTACCACCAAGCTTAATCCTGAGTAACGCACTCCTCGGAGCCAACCTTTTTTCCTAAACTAAAACTTCAGTATTCAGGTTAAATTGCTGTGTTGGCACTTTGCGATAAATAAGTGGGTTTTGGGTTGCAATTTGGGCACTCGGTCTCAAAAAGGTTCGCCATCACTGCCCTAGGAGGAGAGACTTAAGGAGCTGGGTATGTTTAGTCTGGAAAAACGAAGGTTAAGTGCTGACATGATAGCCATGTTTAAATATTTGAAGAGGTGTCATGTTGATGATGGAACAAGCTTGTTTTCTGCTGCTTTAGACACTAGGACACAGAGTAATGCATTCAAACTAAAGGAAGACAGATTCCACCTCAATATTAAGAAGAACTTCCTAAGGGCTTTTTGACAGTGAAATACACTGGCGGGATGCATTCTCCTTCTTGGGAGGTTTTTATGAGCAGCCAGTGTGACGCAGCAACAAAAAAGGCTAATGCGATCCTGGGGTGTATCACCAGGGGCATAACATCCCAATTGCTAGATGTTATAGTCTTGCTGTACGTTGCATTGGTCAAGCCTCACCTGGAGTATTGTGTCCAGATCTGGAGGCCTCGCTTTAAAAAGGGTGTGGACAGAAATAGAGCAAGTGTAGAGGAGAGTGGTGAAGATGGTCAGGAGCCTAGAGACCAAGCCCTACAAGTCATGGTTGAAGGATTTGAAAATATTTAATCTGGAGGAGAGAAGACTGAAAGGGGACATGATTGATATCTTAAAGAATTTGAAGGATTATCGCTCAGAGGAGGGGCAAGGAGCTGTTCCTGTTGGCAGCGGAAGATAGGACTCGCAGCAATGGGCTTAAATTAGGGGCAGAAAGATTCCGACTGGATTTTAGGGGGGAAATGACAGTAAAAGTTGTTCAACAATGAAATCAGCTACCTAGGGAGGTGGTGAGCTCCCTCCACTGGCGATCTTTAAGCAGTGATTGAACAAACACTTTTTCTGGGATGCTCTTGCCCGGTCCTGCATGGAAAAGGAAGTTGGATTAGGTGGACTGTATGGCCCCTTCGAAATCTATGACTCTCTCTCTCTCTCTCTCTCTCTCTCTCTCTCTCTCTCTCTCTCTCTCTCTGGCTCATTCCGCACATGCAGAATAATGCACTTTCAAACTGCTTTCAGTGCTCTTTGAAGCTGTGCGGAATAGCAAAATCCACTTGCAAACAGTTGTGAAAGTGGTTTGAAAATGCATTATTTTGCGTTTGCGGAAGGGGCCTCTCTCTCTCTCTCTCTCTCTCTCTCTCTCTCTCTCTCTCTCTCCCTCTCTCTCTCCAGCCTTCATAGCATCTTAAGACTTAGAAATTCTGCAATGGGAAACCTTTTATGGACTTGAAGGTCCATAGCCTCACGCTTTCTCAGCTCTCTGAGGTTATCCTTTTTGCCTTTAAATTTTTTTATGTTTGCTGTGTTTTGTTGTTGTTGTTCTTTTTATGCCAATAAAGGCGTTGCTTTGCTTTCTCAGCTCTACACACCATCTATCCAGTTCCAGCATTCAGTAGTAGTGGTCAAGTTGATTTTTGTCATAGTGTGGGTTGCAAGTGGTCAGCAAGGCGATTTTAACAAACAACTGTGTTGGATTACCTGGTGCTATTGCAGAGAAAGCCTGGGGAGACAAAATAGGAATCTTTGGCTCATTCCGCACACGCAAAATAATGCACTTTCAAGCTGCTTTCACAACTGTTTTTGCCATTCCGCACAGCTTCAAAGAGCCCTGAAAGCAGCTTGAAAGTGCATTATTCTGCGTGTGCGGAATCAGCCTGAGGTAATTTCTATTGCTTTTCTCCTCCCCTTCTCCTGTAGTGATTCACACCAACACCTTCTTTTCACAACACACCGGAAAAAAAAGTTTATTTTCTTCAGAAGGGCTCAGTGCTTGGCTGTTTCATTGATAAGGTAAGGAATGTAACAAGGTATTGTTTGTTTACAACAGGGATGGCTGCTTTAAAACAGTTACAGTTTCACACACCCGCAGCTTTACTGAATTGATAGGCTGTGTGTGTGAGTGACTGAGAGAGAGAGAGAGAGAGAGAGAGAGAGAGAGAGAGAGAGAGAGAGAGAGAGAGAGAGAGAATGATTTTAAAATGGAGAAGTTACCTGGGCTGAAGGGCTTCCCACAAGCCGGGCATTTTCATTGACCAATCTCAGCAGTCTTCTAAATCTGGCATCTTCATATTCAAATCATTTGCCAAGTAATATTGATACTATAATATTGGAAACTGCAACATTCATAATTGCAGCGTTCTCAAATGGTTTTCCTACAAGAATTAAAAAGAAGGGAATATTTAATTAGGAAAGAACATCACTATTATTGTTGCCTTTCAATGGCTTGGGGCCTGATCAAGAGCAGAATCTCTCTCTCTCTCTCTCTCTCTCTCTCTCTCTCTCTGTGTGTGTGTGTGTGTGTGTGTGTGTGTGTGTGTGTGTGTGTTGACCAGTGGTAGGATTCAAATAATTTAACAACCGGTTCCAAGTGGACTCAGTGGTGGATTACAACCAGTTCTCTGAACTCGACACAAAAATTAGCAACCGGTTCTACCGAATAGGTGCAAATAGGCTGAATCCCACCACTGGTGGTGACCCTACGAATTAACGCCCTATCGTTCATAGCCCTGCTCAGGCTGTGGCTCCCTTGATTGATCCAATCCATTTTATGTAGGATTTTCCTCTTTCTGCTTCCACTTTTCCAAGCATTATTGTTTTTTGCAGTGACTCTTGTCTTCTCATAATGTGACCAAACTACAATAGCCTCAGTTTAGTCATTTTAGCTTCTAGGGAGAGTTCTGGCTTTATAGAACCCACTGATTTGTCTTTGTGGCAGTCCACAGCATCCATAGAACATTCTTCCAACACCACATTTCAAAGGAATCTACTTTCTTCCTGTCAGCTTACCTCACTGTCCAACTTTCACATCCATCCGTCCATAGTAATGGGGAAAACTATGACATGACAGTTACAAATCTTTACACCTAAGAATCTTTTATAAGGATGTTGTGGGTTTTCCGGGTCATATATAATTTTTTGTAACTTCCTGACTGTTGTCCTTCCCAGTCTCAATTTCCTTCTGATTCCTTGGTTGCAGCCTCTCCCTTTGGGTTGATAATGGAGCCAAGGAATAGGTAATCTTGAACAATTTAAGTTTTCTCATTGCAAACCTTAAAGTTGAGTAAGTTGCCAATTGTAATTATTTTGTCTTCATGGTGTTCAGCTGTAATCCTGCTTTGTCACTTTCCATTTTAACCTTTCGCAGCAGTTGTTTCAAGTCTTAACTATTTTCTGATAGTAATGTGGCGTCATCTAGACATCTCCTGTTGTTAATATTCCTGCCCCCAATTTTCACTTCATCTTCATCTATATCAGGGGTAGGGAACCTGCGGCTCTCCAGATGTTCAGGAACTGCAATTCCCATCAGCCTCTGTCAGCATGGCCAATTGGTGTTCAGCCAATTGGCCATGCTGGTTGGGGCTGATGGGAATTGTAGTTCCTGAACATCTGGAGAGCCGCAGGTTCCCTACCCCTGATCTATATCTAATCCAACTTTCCTTATATGTTCTGCATATAGATTGAGGAGACAGGGAGATAAAATGCATCCTTGTCTAACACCTTTGCCAATTGAAAACCATTCTGTGTCCTCATATTCTGTCCTAACAGTAACCAGGTTGTGCATCAAAAGAATCAGATGCTGTGACACACCCATTTTCATTATAACCAGCCACAGTTTTTTCATTATCTAAACAGGCAAAAGCTTCACTGAAATCTATGAAACACAAACTGATTTTCTTCTGAAATTCTCTCATATGCTCCAGTGACCTTTAGCACCTGTTCCTTTTCTGAATACAGCTTGATCACCTGGCATTTCTAGTTCCAGCTATGGTAACAGTATTGTAAGATAATGAGGATCACTTTATTCATGTGAGAAATTAATGATAGAACAGACACTATTTACTTTGATAAGTGTCGAACAGAAATAAAATATAATCCATGAACAAGCTAGTTCTGTGTATTGTCAAAGGCTTTCACGGCTTTCAACTGGTTGTTGTGGGTTTTCCGGGCTGTGTGGCTGTGGTCTGGTAGATCTTGTTCCTAACATTTCACCTGCATCTGTGGCTGGCATCTTCAGAGGTGTATCACAGAGAGAAGTCTGTTACACACTGTGTCTATTGAGAAGGGAATGTATAGCGGGGTATATATTGTCCATGTCCCAGGGTGGGGAACCAATCAGTAAGTGTTATGCAAAGGTGTGGTTTAGTGCATTGTATTGCAGGTGGGGGTATCAGTCCTTTTATATTTGTAGTCGCATTTGCATTCCCTGCAGCAGCAGCAGTATTTGTGAATGCAAATACTGTGTCTGGGTGGAGTCCATTGTCCATGAACTTAGCATTCCCTTGGCCTTTGATTCTGGTGTTTTTAAGTACTGGTAGCCAAGCTTTGTTAATTCTCAGAGTCTCTTCTTTTTTGTTGGAGTTGTCTTGGTGTTTGTCCCAGAATCCCGTTTATTTAATTTCTGGCAAACCCTTTCTCAAGGCACCAAAATAATCATACTGAAGCAGATTCCAAACTCAAACAGAATCAAAGATTTATTAACACCGCTCAGAGCCCTCCGGGGGTAGAGTGGTATAAAAAACCCATAAATAAACAAACAAACTGTAGTAATGCACTGCTGACCCAGCAGCACCGTGGTAGAACGTTGGGACGCCAACGGACCTACGGCCTTCTGGTCGCACCGCACCCCCACTCCTCATCCCCCTATGAGTCACGGGTCATGAACTGTCTGGCTCAATCACCGGGCGCAGGGACAATGGTCTTGCCCCCAGGTGAGGATTAGGCTCGGACGCCTACGCTCCTCTCCGCACGTAGCCAGGTGAGATCATGCATCACATGATGATCTCCCGACCTCCCGCCTCCCGCTCTCCCGGAACTCCCCCTGGTCCTCCCTCCTACACGCCCCCGATAGGATAACAATAAAAGGTGCCAGGAACCGGCATGCGGGAGACTCGCTAGGAACACGGACCTCCGGTCTCCCGCTGCTGGCGATCTCCACCAGATGTTATCTCCGCGTCTCGTCTCGTTCTTACGCTGACCACGTGGGTCGACTACAACAAACAAACAAACAGAGAGGAGATGGGAGTGGGAGATAACTTGGATGGAAGAAAGGATATTATAACCCAACATTTTTTAAATATTAAAGCATAAAAATAGAAAATTAAGCAGCGTAACATGAATATGATTTTTCACACACTATAATAGTGTTGTTAAAAGATCAGCTCCTTAAATTAAAAACCTGGGAGAAAGAAATGTTTTATCCTGGTGCTTAAAAGGAGGACATGAGTTGCCAAGCAAATCTCAAAAAGATTCTGTCTCCTCAGGGAACCTGGGAAGCTGTAAATACAGAACATGTGACAAATAATTTCAGAAATTTCAAGTGACGGTTGTTAGAATTCTTTGGGGTAAGCCATGCCAATAAATCATTAGAAACCCATTTGTTTTGCAGCGGAAGCAGAGAATACCAACCCACCTTCATAAGATTCAAATTGCTTTATCAGGAAATCACACTCCTCAACAATCCTGTCTTCGATGATCCTCTTGCCCATTCCGTAGTCTCGTAAGGTAGATAACGCAAATCGCCGCATCACTCTCCAGTTCTCACCATGAGCGAAAACGATACCTGGATGGAAGTGAGAGCCAGATTTCAGGTTGCCATAGCTCCGTGGTGGCGAACCTTTGGCACTCCAGATGTTATGGACTACAGTTCCCATCAGCCCCTGCCAGCAAGGCCAATTGGCCATGCTGGCATGGGCTCATGGGAATTGTAGTCCATAACATCTGGAGTGCCAAAGGTTCGCCACCACTGTCATAGCTATTCCAGTTGTGCAACTTACATAATTCTCCTTTCTTCTATTTTATCCTCCCTGTGATGTAGACTAGGTTGAGACAGTGTGACTAGCCCAAGGTCACCCATCCAGCTTCTAGGGCACCAGAGGGAATTTGAACCTGGCTTTCTCCTCTTAACCCCTTCCACCACACTTGGGCCCCTTGCACTTTCAATCCACTTTCCATGCACTTTGCAGTTGGATTTTACTGTGCAAAATAGCAAAATCCACTTGAAACAATTGTGAAAGTGGATTGAAAGTGCATTATTTTGCATGTGCGGAAGGGGCCTGAGTCTAGTGTAGTGTTGGATATGCTTAATGTAGGTCAGGTCACCCAAATGTTAGAGGTAATGGGCAGGACCCCACCCCCCGAAAAATTATCTTCCTGTGTTCTACCTATGTCAGCTCTTCAGTTCCTTGGGTAAAATGAAGAGTTGAAGATTATGTTCCTATATAAAAGGGTAAATGAAGATTCAAGTTTGCCACTTTCAGTAGACTGCACCCTGTTTGCTAACTAAATAACACAGGACTCAGTGCAATCATCTTCTCTAGCTTCATTCATATCCCCAACTCCCTGGGCCAACCACACACACTTCCCTGGGCCAGTCGCACCTTCTAATCTACCTCACAGGGCTGTTGTGAGGACCAAATGGCGGACAGTGGAACAATGTAAGCTGCTTTGGGTTCCCATTAGAGAGAAAGACAAGGTATACATTAGGTAAAGAAATAAACAAACAGGTTTTGTTATGCATGGATCATAGGACTGCAATTGATTTTTTTGACTTTGCTATGTCAATATTGATGCGTGGCAGAAAGCAAAGGCTTTCATATGGTCTAGAGCAGTAGTGCCCCTTCTGGGTCTCCCACTCGGAAGTGATATCATGTCAAGCGATGACCAATTTCAGCTGTCTCCATAATGCAACTTCCCCCTGTGGCACAAAGACTTCTTGCCTTCTTCAGCCTTGTTGATTAATAACACAGCAAGCTGCCTTATCCTATAAGGTTATCTGAACTCTCTGTTGTCTTTCCTGATATTTCCAGCTGGCCAAGTTAACCCTATTGCACCGAAATAAAACAGGTCCAGCGGCTCCTTCCTTTGGTCTGTCCTGAAACTATTATCCATCAGTTTAACTGTGTGTCACTGAGTTCTCTTTCTGTAGGGGAAAAAGTTTTCTCCTTCCCTTTCCACCCTAAGCAAAATTTTAATGAATGGCATAGAGACAAGCTGAAAGGTCTTCAGAACAGAGTTGAAAAATTAGCAAAGTACTCTTAAGCTATAGTTTAAGTATCCTAGTTCTTTAAACAGAGAGCATCTTCTATAGCAGGAGTTGAGATGACAGTTTGTTGCTTTGTTTCATATGTAGGCTGGCAACAATAGGAATGAGTGGACCTCACCATAGCCCTTCATAATTTCTTCAAATATTGGGATGAAGGGCCTCTCAGCAAAAGCATCGGCCTGGTTCACCAAAGCCTCCTTTACAGTCTCATAACCTGTCAGCACTACCATTTTCTGAGCTCCCATTTGAATGCTGAACACAGGCCCATACTGCTTGGATAACTGAAAAGTAAATGAAGAAAAAAAAGTGAGAAATATTATTCTGACCATCCCAGTCTTTAGATACGAACAACCTCTCACAGAACCAAGATGGCATGTCCAGATGTAACCCCTATGTTCAGAATGGGTTGACCCAGAAAGGGGTGGAGACTCAAAGCAGCAGAAGGCTGCAAAAACTGGTAAAGTTGGAGGAAGCAAGGCTACCAGGCTGGGTCCTTGATTTAATTCTTTATAAGCTCTTAACACCTTGTTTAAGGGCTTGCTATGTATGTAGTTGATGGGAGTTCATTTGGGGACCTTCATCATCTTGGATCCCATTCACCAAGCCTCTGAAGTCTTCATAAGCCAACCACCAGCAGGAAGAATTGGACTTTGCATTTATCAGTAGATTGTCAAGATAAGGACTTGAAATGCAACCTAGAAGGACTGTAAATTGTTAATGTTAAATGTTAATGTTAAAAGTGTTATTTGTTAAGGAAGTAAACCATTTTGTTTTAAAAGTTAGTTCTTTGCAACTCCTTCCAAGTTCTGCCCCACAGAACCCACAGTTAGAGTCTACACAGACACAACATTTTACCACAACTGAACACAGTATGTGTGACTGCTTCAATTATAAGTGATTTGCCTCCCAGCCACAATGGCATATAAATGGAATTGCTAACTAATCTAGAGAAAAAATGTTATTTGAGTCTTATTCACACATTATCAAAGGACAGACCTTTCTTCAGGCCTATTTGTAACCTTACATATGGATAACACACACACAAATACACAATTATCTTTTTTTTAACCTGCAAAAACTCACAAAATTAGTAAAAGAAAGAGCGAGCAATGCAAGTGTAACATCACAAATACAATTGTTAGCCTTTAAGAAAAGAGCGGTGTATTATTATTAAAATGTTTATGTATTGTTTTTCCCCACAGAGTGGATCCAGGTTTAATAACCCTTATATTAGAGGGGGGGGGGGGTTTCAGAAAAAAACATCCTAAAATGACACAAACACAAGGGAAACCATATAGCATTGGCACAATCATACATATACATTCTTTGTGAGCCTTATGAAGACTTCTGAACCACACAAGTCTCCGCATCCAGGCATGGAGCCAGTGTAGCCAGGCAACCTGACTTCAGGAAAATATTTTGTTTATTTTCCTGGCGGTAACAATAATGAGGAGACAGTGACATCACAGGGAGAGGCCACTCTCTATGGAGGTGGTGCCATGGGGGATCTATGGAGGTGGCGCCATGGGGGATTTAGGGAGGGGTAACGTATAGAGTTGAGTAGTAGCTATCTTCTTCTCACTTCAAACACATATCCTGTAAGTAAGTACAAGCACATTTTGTGGCAATTCAGAACAGTGCCCACAGTCATCCCCCCAAAGAAAACGCAACCCTTATACCACCTAGGATTTTAAATATCTTGCTCTCTTAGCACACTGCTAAAAAATGCCATTCTAAAAACACAAACATTCAAGCTGTAAAGCAACCACAAATGACCTTCAGATAACTGAAATACAACTTATACCATTAAATAACAAAATGAACTGCTTATTTGCAGTTTTTAAATTACAATGCAATCAAATATTCTCCAGACCTCCTATTACCCCTTCTACTGCTCCCACAAGCGTCCTCTCCTGCCATAACCCACCTAACCGTCCAAATTTCTCTACACAGATTGCCTTAGCTAAGTACAACCCACTTGTTAAAATCTTACAGTTCAAAAAATCCTGTACTTAAAATGACACTGAATGTATATGGGCCTTTCCCCACTTACCTTAAGCCCCGCGCTACTTGAGGAGAGTAGCGCGGGGTCCCCTGGCACTCCCCACGAGAGGGGCGGCCAACAGTGCAGCCACCCCGACGCTGCCGCTGTCGCGCCCCCTCAGCGTGAGGCATCCCTGGCGCTTTTGCAAAGGGCGCCTTTTAATGACCCCTTGTAGAATGCGGGGTCGTGAGGACGCCCGGGCGCACGCCAGGGATGCCGCGTGCTGGGAATTGCGCGCAGCGACGGCAGCCGAGGGAAAAGTGGGGAAAGGCCCTTTGTTCCAGTTGATGTTCTTTGAATGAACTCATTAGCTATAACATTAAGATCGATTTCCTGAGAAATCTGTTCATGGCCATGAAGAAGAGCCGTGTAATTGAGCCTTGATTGTCTCAAGCTTGACTGTATTATGGTCTTTATTCTATGAAGGCATGCAAACGACCTTTCTGAGGTGCAGGGGGAAACAGGTAGGATAAGGGCTATTCTGATACATTTACCTAATTCCGGTATTAGCTTATGCAGACATTTCCCTTGTTCTCCACTGAACAGATCAATCACATCACAAAGAGCTAAAAATTTAACTTTCTGTTTCCTTGCAATATCCAAAAACATGACCCGATGAAGATGGCAGCATCCCAGACAATTTTAGTAAACGTTTAGAATGTATATACCAGTGGTGGCGAACCTATGACACGGGTGCCAGAGGTGGCACTCAGAGCCCTCTCTGTGGGCACGCGTGCACAGAGTTTGTCATGTGATAATAGTGTAATTATTTCAGGGAGATTATTAGCATTAAACCTAAGACCTAGTTTTAGGGAAGCAGTGTAGGTAACCCTGTTAAGTGCTGTTAAATCCTACTGATTTTCATGGGAAGAATGAAAGCATGATCTTTTACCTGGGAGTAAGCTCGGTTGCTTCTGAGTAAACCCTCCTAGGGTCGTGATTCACCCATTCGAAGCGTTGCACAGTTGCTTCAAAGCAAAGCCACCGACTACCACCAAGCTTACTCCCGAGTAACGCACGCCTTGGAGCCAACAGTTTTTTCTATACTAAAACCTCAGTATTCAGGCTAAATTGCCGTGTTGACACTTTGCGATAAATAAGTGGGTTTTGAGTTGCAGTTTGGGCACTCAGTCTTGAAAAGGTTCACCATCACTGGTATATACCATCATCCTCTCCTATAGCAAATGTTTAAATTTTGTGCATTTATTGGGACACATCTGAGGAAGAGCGATGGTGTAAATTGCTGTACATATTATGATTTCATAAAAGATTTTCCTGTAGAAATCCTTAGGAGAAGGAAACTGGTGAGGATCACATCCAGCATCAACACGTCATGCAGGCTTTCTGCATTTAGGAACTGTAGGACTCTAAATCAAAGTCTTTTTGCTGTTGTGTCTGTCTGAGACAGAACTGTTCAAAGTTGTTCTGCAGTTGCTCTGTACTCTCCTTTGTCGAAGCAAGAAGAAGTTCTGCTTGATGGAACGGCAGATTACTTTTTTTTGAAGAACTGTGCTTAATGTGTCCAAATGACCAAACACAAACATCGATAACTTCCCATGGAGTAAAAAGCAAATCTCAACAAGCTTCATGCCTACCCATCTGCTTTTGCCCCAGGAACTCCTCTCAAAGAACTGGATCAACTCCCTACTATTTGAAGCCACTAAGGAAGCTGCTCTAACAGCCCACCTAGTGGGGCAAAATTCTGTCAGATTTATGTTTGCCTCCTGGAAGAGTTTAAACAAAGCAAAACATTTTTGGTAAAGTTTTCAGAAAAGTTCTCAGGTAACTCACTCAGAAAATTTCTACCCAGGAACATTTTCTGGCACATATTTTACCACTTAAGTTCACAACATATGCAAAACAGTGAGCATATAGTGAAGTTGTTACGGAAGATGCAATGAAGAGACGAGATGCAGCGATATCAGGAAGCCGGTGGAGAGAAGCCAGTGGCGATCTAGCGTGATCTGTGGATCTGGCTAATCTGCCGAGCTGGGGTCCCTGGCACCTTTTATTAAGGGTTTGGGAAGGCGGGAGAGCGGGAGAAAGTTGCGCAATTCATGACTCATTGGGGGCTGCGTACGTGCGGGAGGAAACGTTCCTGTCTGGGTCGAATCTACATTCGGGGGTCTTGTGACCCGTGTCTGGGGCATCTTCTGACCTGTGAGTCAGAGGGGTCTCGTGATGGGTGTGCGTGTGAGCCCAGGAGGGGACAGATGGCGCAGGCATTCCTGTGCACTTTCTGAGGCTCTACTGGGTCCGCTGACGCACCCCTACAATATAGTGCCCTTGTCTCCTCAGCTTTTACAAGATCATGTACTCTGCTAAGATAATGTCCAGCAACATTTCATACTCTTTCATAGCACTGACCATGACATCTGCCAAAAGGAAGATCAACGTAACAGAGTACATCTTTCAAAGCTGGAGGATTTTATTTCCTGCCGACTGAGAGTTTTGTTGTGTTTCCTACGGGCAGTCCTAGAACTCAGCTGTCATTGTATTGGAGTCTCTCATGTGAATATGTCTTGGGACTGGTTGTGCCAGTGCAGGCTTGGCACAGGTTATCTTGGAGGTAGAGGCCCAGTTCCTGGCCAAATCCTGGAGGGTGAGTGCTCAAGCCCCTAAGTCTCCCTGAAGATCACACCTATGCTCTGGAATGGCTAGGAAGCAACTTTTGGGCAAAAGCATTGGAGCAGGATTCCTCTGCTTCGGCTTTGCATTTGACAGCCAGACTTAAGGAGCAGTGCAAATTATTTTCCAGGTTTGTATTGTCGAAGGCTTTCATGGCCAGAATCACTGGGGTGCTGTGTGGTTTCTTCTATTGTGTGGTGTACTTCTCTTCAGATGCCCTCACCCATTGACGTTGCTATCTTCATTGTTACTCACATGCTAATGGGTGGATCCCACTCAACACATGTAAATCTAGCTTGCTAATTGCACCCTTTACTTTTTAACAGACAATGGTTCTTTCCCCCACCCTGGGCACTCCAACAGGTATATATACTCCACTTGCTTTCTTACTATCAGATCCTCTGAAGATGTCAACCACAGATGCAGGGGAACCATCAAGAGAGAATGCTGCTAGAACACGGCCATACATCCTGGAAACCACACAGCACCCCATTTTCCAGGTTGACTGGAGCCCAGAAAGTGACTCTGCTGGGACATCTGTCTTCTGGAGTTTGTGAACAGACCTCAGATATTAACAGTGCAATCTTAAACATTCTTCCTTCTCAGCTCACTGACTACAAATGGCCTCACAAGACCATAACTATGTGTAAGACAGCACTTTTCCTAAACAGTACTCCAAGGCAGCTCTGGGTAGAGTCCGCCATGTATTTCCAGCTGTCATTTCTGGATGTGATCAGAGTGGGAATAAACTTTGACCATATCTTGTTTTCCCAGGAAGGAATTATGCAACTGCTAATCCTGCCAAACTTGATAACAGGCACACAAAATGTCCTTCTGTAGCAATGGATTTAATGGTATCCCACTACAAACTCCATACTGCAGGGGGAACTGGAAAAGAATTACAAAAGCAAGAAAAAAAACATTTACATGCTATGTATTTTCAAAGGCTTTCACAGCCAGAATCACTGGGGTGTTGCATGGTTTCTGGGCTGTACATGTAACCTCTATCGGTGGGTTCTGTGGGGCAGAACTTGGAATGAGTTTGCAACGACAAATTTTAAAAACAAAATGGTTTACTTTCTTAACATATAACATCAAACATCAACATCTAACATTTAACATCTTCAAGGTCCTGTTCAGGTTTCATTTCAAGTCCTTCTAGTTACAGTCTTCTGATATTGCCAAGTCCAATTCTTCCTGCAAGTGGGTTGGCTCCTGAAGACTCCAAGGGCTTGGTAAACAGGATTCAACATGATGAAGGTTTCCAGGAGAACTCTCACCCATTACAACCACAAAAAAACCCTTAACAAGGTGTTAAGGGCTTATACAAATCAAGGTCGGAGTCTGGTAACCTTGTCTCCTCCAAACTACATGAGGTCTGCAGCCTCCTGCTGCTTTGAGTCTCCACCCCTTTCTGGGTCAACCCATTCTGATCATGGGGGTTACATACATCTTTTGTCTGGTGAGGGCATCTGCATAGTAGTAGCCTGGCCTTTTGACTACACTAGAATCAAGACTATGACTAACGAACACCACCCAAAGGATGTCTCCAGGCAGTAAGCAATCAAAGGGATCAAAAGGCCAGGCTACTACTATGAAGATGCCCTCACTAGAGGCGTAGCTAGGCAAAATGGAGCCTGGGGCAAAATCTGAGTTTTGCCGGGGGGGGGGGGAGCCGACTGCCCTCTCCCACCACCACCAAACAACAATTTTTTTGACCGGGTCATTTCAAAGTCAACGTCACATTAAAGAACATGCCCCAACTCACAAATCTGAACACAGCAATGGTCCTACGATTCATGGCCAGAACAAACATGCTGGAGCTGAGGGGGCTGGGAGCTTACTCTGCCCATGGATCCTCGGGGGGGGGGGGGGGGCTGGGAAAACTTGTTCTGCCCGTGGATACTGTGATCCATGGGCATAGCAACCTGGCAGGGGCTGGGGACTGGTGCAGCTTGTTCTGCCCAAGGCCCGTTGCTTGCTCTTGGAGAGAGAGCAAGCCCATTGCTTGCCCTTGCAGGGGTGAGAAAGGCCCCCTCACTCACCCTTGCAGGGGTAAGCGGTGTCGGGCCTTTCCCAGCCCCAGATCTCTCCGGGGCTCAGAAAGGCTCATCTCTCCCCCTTGCAGGGAAGAGCAAACCCATTGCTCACCCTTGTAGGGGCGAGAAAAGCCCCTCGCCCTTGAAGGGGTGAGCGGTGACGGGCCTTTCCCAGTCCCAGATCTCTCTGAGGTTCAGAAAGGCTCGTCTCTCGCCCTTGCAGGGGAGAGCAAGCCCGTTGGGCGATGTGCCTTTCCCAGCCCTGGAGGGATTTCTCCGGGGCTCAGAAAGGCTCGTCACTCACCCCCCCTTGGTGGGATTCAGCTGGCTAACTACCAGCTGAGTCCCACCACTGGCCATGCCACCAGTGAATGCTAGACCCTACACTTGGAGTACATGTGTTCCAGTTCTGGTAAGCGCATCTCAAAAGGACTTATCGAGAAGAGATAGAAAAAGAGAAGTCTTGGAGAAGGAGGCAACAAAGGATGATTGAGGGACTGGAGCACCTTCCCTATGAGGGGAGGCTGCAGCGTTTGGGGCTCTTTAGTTTGGAGAGGAGGGGGGATATGATTGAAGTCTATAAAATTATGCATGGGGTAGAAAATGTTGACAGAGAGAATTTTTCTCTCTTTCTCACAATACTAGAACCAAGGGGCATACATTGAAAATGCTGGGGGGAAGAATTAGGACTAATAAAAGGAAACACTTCTTCCCACAACATGTGATTGGTGTTTGGAATATGCTGCCACAGGAGGTGGTGATGGCCACTAACCTGGATAGCTTTAAAAAGGGCTTGGACAGATTTATGGAGGAGAAGTCGATCTATGGCTACCAATCTTGATCCTCCTTGATCTGAGATCGCAAATGCCTTAGCAGACCAGGTGCTCGGGAGTAGCAGCAGGAGCAGAAGGCCATTGCTTTCACATTCTGCATGTGAGCTCCCAAAGGCGCCTGGTGGGCCACTGCGAGTAGCAGAATGCTGGACTAGATGGACTCTGGTCGGATCCAGCTGGCTAGTTCTTATGTTCTTGGGGCTTTCCGCACTGACAGAGTTGTACTGGTTTCTATCTAGGTTCACCTCAGTGTCTCCGCACTTTTTTTTTTAGCCGAGCTCAACATTGTTTTTTGTCTCCAAGTTCCCCCTCACCTCCAGAACTTTCGCGACATCCTTGTACGCCAGTTATGATCCTAGTCACCTTTCTGCTGGAACAAGGAATACGATGCAGCGAAGCTTGAGAGATGCAGGGCCTTATCAACGACACCTCCATCCAGTTCAACCAATCAGGAGCGGCTTTGTATGGCATGTCGCCAGAAGCGGGAGAGAGTCATGGGCGGACATGTAACTGTAAACTGTAAACTGTAAAACTGTTAAAAAAAGAATACTCCTATTTCCTATGGTAACACAAGCTCCAATCACGATTGAGGAGCGAAACAGGCACCAAGATGATCCTGCCCACTTAGCTCGGTTCCAGGGGGCCAAGTAAGTTGCTGTGCGGACAGCCTGGAATCACCCCTTACTGAAGGGAACCGAGTCGACCTTAGCTCCCTTCTGTAGTGCGGAAAGCCCCCTTATGTTCTTAGATTGGAAGGCTGAAGTGTCTTCTGTGGGCTATACAGGGAAATGTATAGGGCCCCAGACAGCTCAAGACCTTAAAAGTCAACCCCAGAACCTTGAACAGGATCCAGAACTCAACTGCCAACCAGTGAAGCCAGTATAAGATGGGTGTAATATGCTTCCCCACTGTCACTCCAGTGAGGAGCCTTGTCGCGGCATGCAGAACCAGTTTGATCTTCTGTATCAGTCTCAACGGTAGGCCAGCATAGAACAAATTACAGTAATCCAACCTGGGGGTGACAGTTGCATGGATCACTTTGGCTAAGTCTGAGAGGGACAGGTAGGGGGCCAACTGCCTGGCCTGTCAAAGGTGGGAAAAGGCCACCTTCACTGTGTGTGTGAGAGACTGATGAGGCAGGTTGTAAAGCCACACAATCAAATCAAGGCAGTTAAGAACCCTCCACCAACCCTAACCCCACACCCCACACCCTGTCACAGCCACAGGACCCCCTTCTCTGATGGATTTAACCTCAGTCTATTTTTCCTCAACCATCCAGCCATGGTCTCCAGACACTGTGCCAGGATATCTGGGGCAGCAGCTACCTGGACATCCATCAACAGAAAAAGCTCCGTGTTATCAGCATGTTGGAGCCTGTAACGAGGTTCCCCTTCACCCTCCTCTGTACAGGGAAAAAGTGTAGGAAACCTCCCTGATCAATGCTTTCCTTTGTGCCGATTCCTTCAACAGGGTAGTTAGAGACACACACAAGCCACTTAACCTTGCATGTTTATTTTGCTTTAAACTCTGTTTTGTACTGTGGAGTTCAAGGGTTACATTTAAAAATAGAGTATTAGTAACATAAATAAATATTTAGTTTACTTATTCATATTTACAAGAGTGTCTACTGGTATATCTCTTGCAGAATTACAGGGTATTAGGGATTTGGTGAACCTAGTAAACTTGTTTACCACTCAGAGAACTGACTGGAGAGGGCAGTACTAGAAAACCTTGTCCCCTAGAGAATATCTCCTGCTTTTGAAGTACTTCCAACTAAAGACCTTCCTGAGGTTTGATTTCTCAACCCTGCCTCAAAGCCCTCGCCTCTGCCCACCTAACCTCGGTCCCCTTTTCATTGTTTGCCCCTAGGCGTCCTCTCACAGGACCTCTAAAATCCCTTTTTAATATAAACCATCCTAACCCAGTTCTTTCTTATTTCTCAGTCTGTAGACTTGTCAGCTCTCCCTTTTTCCCTTTCTTCTACATTTCATCCAGCTCATAAGAGCCTTCACCCTTCCATTGCTGAGTCCATCACGTCTGGGGCAGCGGCTAGCTGGCCTTCCAGCGACAGAAAAAACAGGGTGACGTTCTCATATTGGTCACAACCCCACCCAAAGCACCAAACCAGCTGTGCCAGGAACCGCTTGTAGATATTAAACAACACTGGGGAGAGGAGACTCCCCTGAAGCACGCCATGTACCTGCCATGGGAACACCCTGGCTCATTATTTTTCACTTCTTGATGTTCAGTTGTAATCCTGTTTTGGATCTTTCTGATTTAATCTTCATTGCTAGTCATTTAAAGTCTTCACTGCTTTCTGCCATCAATGTGGTATCATCTATATATATAAAAAGCTAACAGTGTTTTTGTTGATGAAGGTATACCTCAGTAACTGCTGGGCCAATTCCTCTGAAAATTCCGAGCCGCTATAGTCAGTCAGGCGAGAGTAACAGATAGTTCCATACCTGAGAATTTCATACCGCCTGGCCCAGGTAAAACACAGCTTTTCCTAAGCTCCTGTAGTGAAGGACATGCGGCTGCCTGTGTGTAACTGTCACTTTTTTTAAAATGTTCGTGCTGCTTAGAATGTTCCTCAGACGGCCAGATATGAGCAGTGAGAACAGTACATAGGCAGTAACTCCAGTGGAAGTGAAACACATACACACACATACACACGAGGGAGAGGGAGAGGGAAGGGGGAGAGAAGAAAGAAGAAAGAAGAAAGAAGAAGAAAAGAAGAAGAAGAAAAGAGAAAGAAAGAAGAAGAAGAAGAAGAAGAAGAAGAAAGAAGAAAGAGAGAAAGAAGAAGAAGAAGAAGAAGAAGAAGAAGAAAGAGGAGGAGGGAGGAGGGAGGAGGAGGGAGGAGGAGTTTATGGTTATATCCACACACTTTCTCTCCTGGGGAGACCTCAAAGGGGCTTACAATCCTCCTGGCCTTCCCCCTCACAACAAACACCCTGGTGGGGTGGGGTGGGAGCTGAGAGAGCTCGAGAAGCTGTGACTAGCCCAAGGTCACCCTTTAGCTTTAAGCGTGTGTGTGAGAGTGTACAGAGCTAATCCTGAATTCCCCCCAGATAAGCACTCCACACAGCTCAGGCTGACAGGCTGGGAATCAAACCAGGTTCCTCCAAGATTAGAATACCACGAGGCTCTCTTAACCTCCCCTCATGCCACTGCCACTGAAAGGAGGGAGGTATGGCATCAGAGGTGGGATCCAGCAGAGTTCTCACAGGTTCCCAAGAGTAGAGGTTTACTAATTATTTGTATCTCGTGTCCAAGAGGGGGGTTACTAATTGGTGATTTTGCCAAGTGATTTTTTTGCCTTAGTTATGCCCCTCCTCTCAAGCAGTAGCAGCTGGCCTTAGAGACAGAAGCAGTGTAGCAGGGAGGGTGCACTGGCATGCGTGGCAGCCTGCATTAGATTTCCCACCCAAAAGGACCCGTATGCGCAGCGGCTGTGTCCTGTGTCCAGAGCCCCGGCTCAGGAATGCCCGCCCTGGAATGCCGGCCATGCCCCCGTCGTGTACCCCTGCCCAGCCCGTGGCTATGCCACAGTTTGAAGGTCCCACCACCATGGGAACCTGTTAATAAAATTTTTGGATCCCTCCAATGGGGGGGGGGGGGATCCCAAAGGGGAGAAAGAAGAGGGAGGGAGAGGGAAAGGGGCCGGAGAGTGCAAAGGGGAAGAGAAGCTGAGAGAGGGAGACAGTGAGGGGTGTAGCATGCAAGGGAGGGGAGGCAGGGGGGGCCCAGCATCTTGATATGACCCACCCACCCTAGCGGAGGAAAGGGGAGGGAGGGAGGAGGGAGGTGGCATGCACAAGGGGAAGAAGAGAAGTGAGGGAAGAGAGAAGAGTGAGAGGCGACATGCGAGAGAGGGGATGGGAGGAGAGGAGGACCAGGCACCCCTAGATTCCCTGAATACTGCAGTTACAGTTAAAGAGAACCAGACGCATTACACTCAGGGTAGTAAGCTCAGTACAGCAACGTGACATACTTTGTGAATGGCACAAAATGCGAATTGCCCCTCAGAGGGTTTCCTCAGAAGTGACACCCATTGCCACCAACCAAACTCACTCCCAGGTAAAGGATCATGACCAGCCAGCCTAGATGTGTGGGAGGGGTGCCCTTCCATTCCTCCCCCCAAGGAATCTTGAGGGACACCACACATCACTGACATGTCGCCACAGTATCCAGAGCTGCATGTTCACGCTGAAACCGCGTACTGCTGGCCTCTGCAATTGATTTGCTGCTACTGTTCCTTTCCCATTTCACCACAGTAAGCCACAGCAACGCATGGCCGGGCCACGCTAGT
The DNA here is from genome assembly GCF_021028975.2 of Sphaerodactylus townsendi. NCBI lineage: Eukaryota > Metazoa > Chordata > Lepidosauria > Squamata > Sphaerodactylidae > Sphaerodactylus > Sphaerodactylus townsendi. The sequence goes on from NC_059427.1 coordinate 13,356,846, forward strand.
AAGAACATAAGAACAAGCCAGCTGGATCAGACCAGAGTCCATCTAGTCCAGCTCTCTGCTACTCGCAGTGGCCCACCAGGTGCCATTGGGAGCTCAGTTCCAGATCATTCATGATGCTAGTAGAACACGGCCACACAGCCAGGAAACCAAACACCCCACTTCCATGCTATATTTTTGTGGGTTTTTTTCACTAACTGCAGCCTGTACTAGGGGCAGCACCATTACAGTCCCCTCTGCCCAACAAGATGATGAAGATGATCAACAGAAGGCAGGGATCTGCTACTGCCACAGGAACCACAACAACGAAGGTTTACCTTGCACATGGTTATGTACGGCCTCTTCAGATCCAGGAGGTGAAGACTTCCAATAAGTGGTAATGGTCTCGGTCCTGGGGGGAAATTTTGGCAGTTGCCATTCCTGACTCTGCCGATTTTCCAAAGAAGTGTCATTGTAAGGACCAACAGGAAAAATATGGAAAGAGGATCCATCATGTATCAACCAGAAGTTTTAGGAAGTGATTACAAAGACAGTCTGATCAAGGAGAGTCTGTGTCAGCTAAAGGCAATACAATGAGTTACGCAAGTACTTAGTAGTTGCACAACCCATTACATCAGATATTGACTGTTTTCTGATTCTAGTGAATCTGTTCCAGCTTTCCTCTGCAACAGAAAGCCTCCTGGTTCCCAACTTCTTTTTCCATCCAGCCATTCAGATCCTTCCCTAACTGTGTAACCTTTCTTTGGGTGGTTGGCATCCACTGGCATATGGCCCGGACAGATGCCTTGGCTGTGGCTTGAGGGTGGCTCCCAATGCCCCACCCGACAAAGATCCATCTGAGGGGCACAGCAGGGCTGGTGAGAGGCAGATTGCAGGCAGCAACCCAGGGCCAAAGAAGGGAGGAAAAATCCCAGCCTTGAAGTGCACAAAACTTTATGTAAAGTTCAGGAGCCAGGCAAGCTGTTCAAGGCTGGACCATGCAAAGCCCAGCGTTGGACTGCGAGTCCCTGAAAGCAATTTACTAGAAGGGGGAAACAGTCTTTCCCTTAATCATGGTTTCTCACTGTTCATTCACCACAGCCTGGTGCACGAAAGGGCAGATTTGAGGCTTCCTCAGAAGCAAGTGTAACCCCCATGCTCAGAATGGGTTGACCCAGTAAGGGGTAGAGACTCAAAACAGCAAGAGGCTGCAACAGACCTCATGTAGTTTGGAGGAGACAAGGCTACCAGACTCGGACCTTGGTTGTATAAGCTCTTAACACCTTGTTAAGGTAACTGCAATATTGTTGGGAACTACTGGGAAGGTAGTTGTTTGTTTTTGCTATGTTGTAAATGTTGGAGTTTATTGTTTCAGGGGTTTTTATGTTTGTAATGGGTGAGAGTTCTCCTGGAAACCTTCATCATGTTGAATCCTGTTCATCCAGCCCTTGGAGTCTTCAGGTGCCAACCCACTTGCAGGAAGAATTGGACTTGGCAGTATCAGTAGACTGTAAATATAAAGACTTGAAAATGCAACCTGAACAGGACCTTGAAGTGTGATGTTAAATGTTGATGTTATATGTTAAGAAAGTAAACCATTTTGTTTTTAAAAATTTGTTGTTGCAAACTCATTCCAAGTTCTGCCCCACAGAACCCACAAGCTGAGGTTGCACAAGCTCTTGGTGGGGTTGGTATGCCAGGGTGCAGCATGGAGAGAGCAGAAGGTCACAAAAAGCTGGGACTCCATCTCTTAGGTACTTTGGCCATTCAAGTAGAAACCTTTATTATACAGTTCAACAGAGCCTGACTTTTGTAGAAGTGTCAAGTGTCGTCGTTCCCTCCACACTAGGGGACCCTATTCCACCTCCTCCTTCTCACTCCAGCCCCAGCAATGTTTTATGACAGCCTGAACTGGGGGGGGGGGGGGCACAACTCAGCGGCTGGTATCTCCAAAGGCCTGGTGGAACAACTCAGTCTTACAGGTCCTGCAGAAATCACCAAGGTCCCGCAGGGCCCGGACACCCTAACCCTAACCCTAACCCTAACCCTACCTACTGGCAGGGCTCGCTTAAAACTAATAGAACCTTAACCTAACTGAAGAACCTTATTAAACTAAAATCCTAAACTGCAGGCATAAACTTAACTAAGAGGAGCTTTTACTACATCCTAGAATGACACAAACACAAGGGAAATCATATAGCATTGGCACAATCATGCATATACATTCTTTGTGAACCTTATGAAGGCTTCTGAACCACACAGGTCTCTGTATCCGGGCAGGGAGCCAGTGTAGCCAGGCAACCTGACTTCAGGAAAATATTTCATTTATTTTCCCATCGGTAACACCCACACCTTGTAGCTGATCAGAAATGGGTCAGAAATACCTCACACTTTTGCAGCTTCTACAGTTCTTTGCTTCTTCTGACAATAAAAGCTGGAAAATGCATGACTGTTCACACCAATGCTGATAACATATCAACAAACAAGTTAATCACCAAAAGACCTTTGATTAGATAAGAAATATCTCCCATTTCAAATGCACTTTGCTCAGAAATATCATAGTCTGTGTTTTCTTGCATGCCTACTCTACACTTTACACTTTTCCTTTGTACCCATGTGCCAATGCACGTGCTTACATGCGTACACAAGCAGGCTAAATTACACCTCATGGAGCTGATGAAGATGGCTGTAGGCCGTAAAAACTTTTGTTCATCTTGAGGAGTCAGAGGACACTTTTTATTCTCACTATAACAGAATGAGATGGCCAGACCTTTCCTCAATGCAAATGTAACCTCTATATAGCTGCTTTATCCAGAAGATATTTGCAACGGCACTGGTGCCAAGGGACTGTGCAGGGGGTGGGTCATAAAGCAATTCAATGCAGACAAATGCATTATGCAACCAATCAGTTTTATGACTCACAGAAAGCCAAATGACAAAAGAATACCATAATCTTCTTCAGAATTTGCTCTGTGACCACTTTGGATGTTCACACACCTTAAATTCTTCAGAATTTGCTTTGTGGCCAAATTTGGATGTCCACACACTTTAAATTCCAGTGTTTAATGCCCTGGCTCTGATGGTGTGTGCCCAACACAGTACAGATCTAAATTCAGAGAATCACACAGGCAGGAATGAGGAGGTTCAGATGCATTTGCTCAGCACTTTCACTACTGACCTAAATCTTTGTGGATGGATACATCTGGGAGAGGGAGGTGATAACCTATAGAAGGACCAACTTTAAGCCAACTTTTTGCCAGTGGAGAAACGGGCTTCTCTCCTCTTTTCCTTCCCAGGTGTTTTCACCATCCTTTTTCTCAGGCTGCACAGCCCTCTTAGAGTCCTGCTCCTTGAATCAGAAAAGGAGCAAAACGTGGAAGGGAAAACCACAACACCTCCTCCTAATGCGGAAGAAACCGAGTGTGTCAGCCCCCCCCTCCCCCGATCAGACAATAAATCACTTGCTGGGTTCAAGGATTTTATTGGAGACATGCCAGGAACAGAAGACGACAGTTCTGAAGAAAAGGTGCCAAGACCCTTGATAATATGACAGCAAGATCCCCACCACTACATGTGAAACAGGAGAGTCAGAAATGTCCAGCCTGGAGGCCCTTCCCAGCCACGGAACTCCAAGGCCAGAGCTTACTAGATAGAGATGCACCTGCAAAAGTGGAAGCAATCCCATATGTGTTCCCTCCCACAGCAGTGCCATCCTCTGAGAGGGTTTCCAGATTGCTCTCTCTGCTCTCAACATCCCAGACATGATGGTCTGCAGCTCTCCCTGCCCAGTTACTGGCTTCCACTGCTGTAGTCCACTCTGTCTTTCTTTTGAGCAGTGGAGGATATGAACTCCACCTAAGACAGATGCTGATTCTGCTGGGACGTCTCTGTCCTGTTCATAACATAAGTAACTTGAACTGACTGTTGTTGCTTAGATTGGTGGTTCTCAACCTTGAATCTCTGCAACCAGAAAATTATCGTGTGCCATCTACTGTCAACTCCACCAGCCATAGATCATCTACCAATGACCTTTGGACATAATAATGGAATCCGTGGACACTGTGTTTCTTCTACTTTCCCCATTTCCACTGCCTACAGACAAATTCACCCTTAACAAAATTGCTGCAATATCCCCCCTCCCAAAAAACAATGGCTTAAAAAGCGGGGGGGGGGGGGGACGCCAACACAGAAAGGAGGGGGGGGTGCGGGGGAAACAAAACAGTATACTGAATTTCCTGCAGAACTTTGGGTCTACTGACTCATTCAGTGAGCTGCAATCATCTATATTTATCAGACTACTTAAAGCAATATAACCACTCACATGGATTCCAGAATGAGGTGAACAGATAAGCAAATCTATTGGTTGTAGTGATTCATGGAGCAATTTTGTTTTCTTGAAAAACACTAACATTCAAACCACATTAATAAGTGCATAGATTTCTTTTCTGTTGCTGACACTTGTAAATAGCTGTTAAGTTGATTAGCGTGTTGATTCAAAGACATCATTAATGTGTGAATACAAGAAAAGACAGCATCACAATTATTATTCCTTTTTCCATGTACATCAAAACAAACAAGAGCTGAGGTTCAAATGTCATCTTGATGATGTCCAAATTTTGAGTTCATCAATGTCTCAGAGCTACTTATGGCAGAGAGGATGCTTAAGATCATGATTATGAGTTGGATCCAACCAACTTTTGAACTAGTAAAAAATGGGCCCACTCTGAACATTCAGAAGGCTATGCTGGGCATCATGGGACAGGCATGGATGAAAGCCACAAGGGACTGAAAACGTACTAAGCCAGACTGAGTGAAAAAGCTGGCTGGATGTAATCTTATGATCTGATTCCTCCAAGGCCATTGTCCTGAAAAGTCTTCAGCCGAAAAAAGGTGCAGAAAAGACTGAAGATGCACACATAGAAAATAAGCAAGATGAATGTTAAGAGCGTGACAAAGCACAGCACTTGTAAGGTACTGGAGGCGTCGTCATCCCAACCATGGGTGTCAAGTCCAGGTCTTCTTTAGACATTCCAGGGGCAGGCTGGAAAGTGAATCTCTGGAGGAGACTCGTAAAGAACAAGAAGAGCTCCATTTTGGCCAGGGTTTCCCCTGCACATATTCTTCGACCTGGGGCAATTAAAATGGAACACAGAAGCCAATTACATTTCTCTAGAACGTTTTTGTACTGACCATGGAATAGTGCCCCACTCTGCACAGGCCAAAAACAACAGAGTCCAGTTGGTGTAAATGGAAACGCAGCTGCCCCGGGGCATTCACGTGGCTGGGCGTCCAGTTGACAGTGAGCGATTTGGCAGGGCTGCGAGGCTTTGCACAGAGGTGCAGCAGGGTTTTTTTGTTGGTCGCTCATTCCTGCATAGCTAGAATGCACACATGTACCCCAGTGGTGGGATTCAGTGGGTTCGCACCACTTTGGCAGAACCAATTGTTAAAATGGTGCTTGTAAACAACCATTTGTTAAATTATTTGAATCCCACCACTGATGTACCACCACAGCCATGCTGACATCCCATGAGACCCCGATACAGCCCTGTGCAACCGCAGCCGGAGCAGAAGCATCTCCTGCCCAGATGTTCACTCAGCACCAGTTGCAGACTGGCATTTTTTAAAAGACTCGCTCATTTAGTGATTCATTTTGGGCAAAATAGGACGTTGCACCTTTGCAGCAGCGGCAGCAGCAGCAGTAACTGTGCAAAGTTCCCCCCCCAAAGGTGTTTTTTACCATCCTCACACCACTGTTTTTGGCCCCTGCAGAATGAGTCAAAGAGTTTGCTATGAAAAGATGAAACAGACAATGCTGTCCTAAGCATGTCTACTCAAAATCCTATGCAACAGAATTTACTCTCAGGAAAGTGTTCTTAGGAATCCATTGCTAGGAACGATGTAACTATTATTCTTACTGAGAGAGAACACTATTGATGAAAGAATAACAAATGCCCAGTGAAAGTTCTCATATCATACCAAAAAAGTCACAGAGTGTTCAAAGTTGTAGACATTTTGGTTTAGCAAAGTGAGAGACAGCCACCAGTGATGACATTTGTGACAGATTTGCCTACCCTGAAGGGTTGGTGTGTGTATTTTATGGCCTTGTGAGACAGGCCTTGGCAGAAACCAGAGAGAGTCAGTAAACAGCACACTCCATATAAGGAGCACACTCCTACCTGATTGTCTGGCAGAAAACGCAGTTCACCTGGTGCTACAGGTAGAGGGAGCCAAAAGGGCTGATTAATATAAAAGCAGGGAGAATCCTGTGAGGAGAGCTTTTAAGCTTTTAGCTTTGGTTCTGGGATCGAATGCTGTGAAGCAGAGAGAGATCTGTTGCAGCTTGTGTTCTGTCAGGAGACAGACTGCCCTGATCAGGAAGAGGAGGCTTGATAGAGTGTGTGGGAAGGCCCTGAGATTGGTGGAAGGTGACTCCGCCAGTCAGGTGCTTGGCAGCTTGGCTGTCCAGACAACTCCAGTTCAAAACCCAGTCTGGAGAAGACCAGTCCATAAAAGGGGGCAGTTAGGCCTTAACAGGGGACTGATAGGGAAGGTGGCGAGTGTTTAAGCCAGAGTCCTTCCAGTCTAAAGACTTGGGTGGTTGTGTGAACAAGAAAGGGTGTGGATCAGAGAGAATCTAGTGTCTCTGTGTGTGACAACTAAAAGCTGAAACCTCTTTGTGAGAAAGCAAGTAATACTTGGAACTTGTGTGTAAGAAAGCGTACGAACCAGAACCTCTTTGAGAAAGAGTATCGTGGCCACCTGCGTGTGACCAAAATTTTTAGTGTAACTGACTGAGTAACCTTTCAAGAAATAAGCTCTTTACTTTCTGTAACCAACAAGTGTTTAAACCTCTCTATCCAACTGAGAAGCCTAAATTTCTGTTCAAATAAATTTTAAAAAGCTGTTTCACGCTACCATTAGTGCCAGTCTAAATCTGTGTGCCTACAAGGGGGTGGTGTCTGTCTGCAGTTAAGCCAAAACCCTCTCTGAAAGAGTTTCCCTCCATTTTTGTTAGAGGCTCTGTTGTTTCCTCCCTCAGCTAAAGGGGAGTGTAGAAGTGGAAGAGTGTTTGGCCGGGACCCAGTGAGCCAATACATCTATTATTGGTGGCCCAAAGGCTCGTGATTAAACTTAGTGACAGGTGACAAGGTTAAAATAATAATATTTTTTTTTTTTTTTTTTTTTGGTGGCAGCGTTTTGAAAGTGGCTTGGTCATGATAGCATTCTTCCAAATAAATGTGCATAGGACTTGAACACCTCATCAATTAACTAAGCCCACAGATTTCTAATAGCATTTACCTGCAGAGAAAGGCATGAATGCGTCTCTCTTTACAAACTTTCCCTCAGAGTCCAGAAAGTGCTCTGGGTAGAATTTAAGTGGTTTCTCCCATTGAGTTTCATCTTGCAGCACAGAGCACAGCAACGGGAGGATAAAAGTTCCCTGCAAAGTCAAAGCAAAATCATTGAAGAAAATGAAGATCGTTTCTGGCAGTCAAAACTTGTATTTAATGTATCGTCGAAAGCTTTCACGGCCGGAATCACTGGGGTGCTGTGTGGTTTCCGGGCTGTATGGCCGTGTTGTAGCAGCATTCTCTCTTGACTTTTCCCCTGCATCTGTGGCTGGCATCTTCAGAGGATCTGATAGTAGGAAAGCAAGTGGAGTATATATACATGTTGGAGTGTCCAGGGCAAGGGAAAGACTGTTAACAAGTCAAGGGTGCAAATAGCAAGCTAGATTTACATATGTTGAGTGGGATCCACCCATTAGCATGTGAGTAACAATGAAGATAGCAAGGTCAATAGGTGAGGGCATCTGAATAGAAGTAGCCTGGCCTTTGTTCCCTTTGATTGTTTACTGTCTATAGTCATCCTGTGTTTGTGTGGAGCTGATTAGTCACTGTCTTGACTCTAGTGTTTTGACTCTAGTGTAATACCTTTGTAACACCACTGTTGCCAGTGGGCATAGTGTTTCATTTTATATTCCTGGTATACACATTGCCCACATTTGTGTAAAGACAAAGAGCAGAATAAAATATAACATTTTATATTTTCTACTACAAATTTTCTACTGCAGGTTCACCACATATGTAAAGGTGTAAAACCTGTGGTGTTTAGGCATATCGGCAAGTAAAGCCATGAAGATGGTTTCAAGAGGTAGCCATGTTGGTCTGCAGTAGAAAAACTAGACTAAAGTCCAGTAGCACCAGAGACCACCAGAGTTTGGGGGATATAAACTTTTGACAGTCAAACCTTTGTTAGAAGGGAGAGTTAACTCTCAAAAACTTATACCTCAAAAATCTTGCTGGTGTCTGCTGTTGGACTCAAATGAAGAAGATGAGTAAGCCAGCCAAAGCTTCTAGCTAAAGGTCTGACGCTACAAAAGAAAAAAGAAAAAAGGCAGCCCTACATGTTAACCCAAACGTGAAAAGCATAAGGAAAGCAAAGTAATTATTAGACTTTAGTAGAAAAGATTAGAAAATTTCAAATATTTGGGCAAGAGTCAACCACAGCTAGCTGCATTGGATTACAGCATTTTAACCAAAAGGTCAGAGAAGTACTTACTTCTCTTACTCTTAAATTGATGGGATTTAGAATGGCTTAACTTACTTCCACAAAATATTTGAAAACAGGGTCTCTGATGAATAAATGAATTGAGATGCCATATTCAACTGAGCAAAGGTCGTGACGTTAATGCAAAGAAGTTAGACTGGTCACCTTGGGAATGGAATAGCCTTTAAAAGCGACATCCACAGTGGTTGCATGAGGCACATTTGCTGGGATAATATTAGAAAACCTCTGGATTTCATGGATTACTGCATCTGTGTATGGCATTTTTGCACGGTGTTCTGTCCGTGGCTGAGCAGACCCAATCACCCGTGCGATTTCTTCTTGGACTTTGCCTGAGAAAATAAAGCATTTATTTCCATAAAAATAAACTTCATGGTTCAAGCTGCATCTTTCAAGAAAGGAAGAGTATGGGATATAACATTTTTAAAATAAATGCATAACACATAGATATATACCAGTATGACATCTTCAATTCTAATACAGAAGTTGGCCAAATATTTTAGATAACTTTAATCCAGTGTCTAGAACTGTGAATGGGCAAGAAAGATGTTTCTGCAAACCTCAAAAGTGTCCTAAAAAGGGTCAAATTTGCAGAAAAAAATGTGAAATCTTTTTGTAAAAGTTGTGGGGATAAAATGAGTCACTGTAGCTTTAAGTAACAGATTCCCTCATGGGTTGTAACTAGGCAACCACAGCATTCTAAGCAGTGGTGGGATTCAAATGATTTAACAACTGGTTGTTTACAAGCACCATTTTAACAACCAGTTCTGCTGAAGTGGTGCAAACCTGCTGAATCCCACCACAGGTTCTAAGGCTTGGTTCTGTCACAGAAAGCAAAAGGAAGCAGGCTCTCTCTTTCAAGGCCTAACTTGGTCTTTGAGGGGACATCTTGGGGTTCGGGTTGTGAGCTCCCGGTTTGGAAATTCCTGGAGCATTTGTGGTGGGGTCTAAGGAGGGTAGGTTTGGGGTAGGGGAGACGCCTCAGCTGAATATAAAGCTACAGAGTTCAACCATCCAAAGCAGTTATTGTCTCCATGGAGACAGATCTCTATAGTCTGGAGTTCAGTCATAATTCTGGGAGACCCCCAAGTCCCAGCTGGAGATTGGCAACCCAAGGTCTGAAAGCGACTTCTGGGTGAATTACTAGCATCTGACTTCCATGACTCAACTAGGCCAGGCTATTTGCTACTGTTCAACACAGGCTACCGTGCAAAAGCCAGTATGTTGTAACTACTAGAGCTTCAGAGCAGGGTCTGACTACTAGAGTTTCAGAGCAGGGTCTGGGAGGCCCAGATTCAAATTCCCATCTTGCTGCGGAAGCCCACTGGGTGATTTTGGGCCAGTCATATAATTTGACTGTAACCCACCTCACAGGGTTGTTGTGCAGATAAAAAAGAAGAGGAGAAAAATGTAAGCTGCTTCAGCCCCTGCTGTGGAGAAAATTGAGGTAAAAAAAAGTAAATGAATAATAAATATAGCTAAAGATGGGAGGCAAAGTCATTTGATAAATAGTGGAGAAGGAGGCAGGAAAAAGATAAGGACATGCCAGGAGGGTGGAAAGAGGGGAAATACGGGGGAAATTGAAATGCCACCTCACAAGTCTTTGAGGATTCCCTATGATGGAAGTGGGCCTGGCCCAGTAGCTGGCATTACATCACTGGGTCACAGTGTTTTTAGGTAGAGGCTATAATGGTGTGGGCAGCGGGGAAGCTGGTAGATAAAGGGATATGAGTATGGAGGAGATACAGTTGGCAACTCCAGGTTGGGAACACCTGGAGATATGTAGGCTAGAACTTGGGGAGGGTGCAGTTTGAGCAGGGGACTACGGAAGAGCATAATGCCATAGACTTCACCCTCCAAAGCAGCTATTTCCTCCATGGGAATTAAGGTTTGCAAACCTCCAGGTGAGGACTGGAGATCACTGTCCTAGAATGACAACTGCACTCCAGACGAGATCAGTTTCTCTACTGAAGGAAAACACTCACTCTGAATTTCAGGGTACTTCATCATTAACAACAGGCCCCAGCGTAGTGTTGTTGAAGTGGTCTCTGTGCCAGCAGCAAATAAGTTACCGACCAGAGCCTGAAGGTTTTCATTATGGAAAAACCCATTAGTCTGGGTCTTCTCCTATGGCAGGAAAAAGAAAGCATTGATAAATAAGGGGAAAATATCTCTGAGATACGCAAAAGAAGAAAATATTTTTGATCCACACTGATCCAAATATTTTTAATCCACACTGATCCAAAGCAAAATTCAAAAATAAAAGTCACATAATACAACCGTTCACCTGCAGCTTCTGATATATTTAAAAGATGGTGTCACCTCTTGCTGCCGAATAAGGAAAGAATCAATCAAGTTTCTCTGGTCGTTTGCATCCAGTTCTTTAAGGGATTCTATGAAGGTGGCTTGTATGAAGGCATACACCTCATCTCTGTTATTCAGGATAGTCTTGCGAGCTCCAAACAGGAAGCCCAGAGCAGGAAACATGTTATACAGCTAAAAGGATAAAATACGAGTAAGAAAAAAAAAAGATTACTGATGGTTCTCAGGCAGAAATCTCAAAGTATTTTTGCACCAATACCTTTGCTCATTTTCTACCAAGGGATAATCAATGACATAAAAAGATGCCACGTTATTCTTGGAACCATATTTGGAACATGCTCTTGAACCCAGCAGGCTTGAGTCTTTGTGGGGCTTTCTCATTGCCTACTCTACAAATGATGATGATGATGAAGAAGAGTTGGGATTTACACCCCACTTTTCTTATCCATAAGGAGTCTCAAAGAGGCTTACAAACTCCTTCCCTTCCTCCCCTCCACAAGACACCTAGCCCAAGGTCATGCAGCAGGTTGCATGTGGAGGAGTGGGGGGAAAAATCTGATAAGAGTCTGCTCTTCATGTGAACGGGCGGAAATCAAACCTGGTTCTCCAGATTAGAGTCCACCTGTTCATAACCACTTCACCACATCAAAACATCACCATACTGAAGCATCTGAAGCGGAGTTAGATTTGGGTCCAGCAGCACTTCGGACACCAACAAGATTTTGGGAATATAAGTTATTGAGAGTCAAAACTCCCTTTGTCATATATCTAATGAAATGCCCAGAGTGAAGACACAATTCAAGCTACCAGAGCATCAGAGAGAAACAACAGATTATTAGAACATGACAGAATAAAAGTCAGGGCAGAAATCAGGATCTGCAAGGAGAGTCCAAGCCCAGACAGAAATACAGTCAAGAGCAGGCATGGTGTCAGTACCTGCCAGGCAGAAAAGGTAAATTATGAAGTCAAACAGGCACATGTTAACACAATCTTCACATCTTTCTCTCTCTTTCTCTCCCTTCCACTCCAGCCTCCATTGCACCGAACAATTAGTTCTTAGAGAATCTGCACTGGAAAAATTTAACTAAGGACACTTTCGCACATGCAGAATAATGCACTTTCAATCCACTTTCAATGCATTTTGCAGCTGGATTTTATTGTGAGAAATAGCAAAATCCACTTGCAAACAATTGTGAAAGTGCATTGAAAGTATACTATTCTGGGGTGCTGTATGGCCGTGTTCTAGCAGCATTCTCTCCTGACGTTTCGCCTGGATCTGTGACTGGCATCTTCAGAGGATCCGATAGTAGGAATGGAAAGCAAGTGGAGTAGATATACTGTGAGGTCAAAAGGTGAGGCCATCTGAATAGAGTAGCCTGCCATGTGAGTCACAAAGAAATCTGTAGCATGGGAGTAACAACGAAGATAGCAAGGTCAATAGGTGAATGCATCTGAAAAGAAGTATCCTGTTCTTTGTTCCCTTTGAATGCTATTGTCTATAGTTGTCACCTCCACACAAATAGAGGACAACTATAGACAATAGCAATCAAAGGGAACAAAGACCAGGATACTTCTATTCAGATGCATTCACCTACTCCTCCACTCCTCCACATGCCCGGCGAACTGTTATCTGTTAAACTGGATTTGTTTCCCTGCTCCTGCACATGAAGCCTGCTGGGTGACCTTGGGCTAGTCACACTTCTCTTCAAATTCTCTCAGCCTCACTTACCTCACAAGTGTCTATTGTGGGGAAGGGAAGGCTTTGTGACTTCTTATAGTAGAAAAAGGCAGGGTACAAATCCAGAATCTTCTTATGCTTATGTTTGTGTGTGTGTGTGTGTGTGTGTGTGTGTGTGTAAGAGAGAGAGAGAGAGAGAGAGAGAGAGAGAGAGAGAGAGAGAGAGAATGATTTCAAAATGAAAGTGTTACCTGGACTGAAGGGCTTCCAAAAAGCCGAACATTTTCATTGATCAATCTCAGCAGTCTTATAAATGTTGAATTGTCATATTCAAATCGTTTGCCAAGTAATATTGACACTATAATATTGGCAGCTACACCGTTCATAACTGCAGTGTTCTCAAATGGTTTTCCTACATGAATTAAAAAGAAGGGAATATTTAATTTAATATGAATTCAAAAATGTCCTGTTAAAGGTTTGCAAACTGAGGGTCATGGCTTCCTTGATTGAGTCAATCCATCTTTTTTCCGATTGCCTTCCTCTTTTCCTAGCATTATTGTCTTTTCCAATGACTCGTCTTCTCATCATGCGATCAAAATACAATAGCCTCAGTCTGGTCATTTTAGCTTCTAGGGAGAGTTCAGACTTGATTTTATCTAGAACTCAATGGTTTATCTTTTTGCCAGCCATGGTGCCTGTAAAACTCTCCTCCAACATCACATTTCAAAGGAATCTACTTTCTTCCCATCAGCTTTCTTCACTGTCCAGCTTTTACAGCCATACATAGCAATGAGGAAAACTACAGCTTGAATTAACTTGATCTTGGTTGCCATAACACATCCTTACACTTAAGAATTTCTTCTAGTTCCTTCATTGCTGCATTTCCCAGTCTCAATCTCCTTCTGATTTCTTGGTTGCAGTCTCCCTTTTGGTTGATGATGGAGTCAAGGACTAGAAAATCTTCAACAATTTCAATTTCCTCATTGTCAGTCTTAAAATTGAGTACCGTATATACTCGTGTATAAGTCGACCCAAATATAAGTCGAGGCACCTAATTTTACCACCAAAAACTGGGAAAACGTATTGACTCATGTATAAGTCAAGGGTGGGAAATGCAGCAGCTACTGGTAAATTTAAAAAATAAAAATAGACACCAATAAAATTACATTAATTGAGGAATCAGTAGATTAAATGTTTTTGAATATTTATTTCAAAGAAAAACAGTAAACTACTTTAAAAGTGCAAAACCTTAGCTCAATCAACAACCAATAACTTTAACAATATCAACAATAACTTTAAAAGTGCAAAAAACCTTAGCTCAATTAGCAACCAAGCTAAAACACCAGAGTTAAAATCCTTCACAACTGGATTCCTCATCATCATCTATATGTCCAAATGTAACCCAACTTAGATTTTAAGAGGGATATTATCAGAAATGGAAAAGGAGTTAAAGTCTTTGATTTTACCACCAGACTTACAACAAAAGAAACTTTAAATCTGTTTTCTGTTTCATAAACAATAGTGTGCAGTATAACAATGAAATATGGCAAACCAACAAAGAAGCAATAATCAACATATAATAGTTCTGGCCTGCTCTGCAAAACAGACTAGCAGGGTCTCAGTCCTTTAGTTCTCTCTAACTGTATACAGCCTCCAGCCCTCTTAACTGAACTCTGTGAAGAAACCAAACTATTAGTTTGTATTTTGGTAGGGGGAGGAAGAGACCATAACAAAGGAAACCAAAATACAAACTAATAGTCAATCAATATAAACACAATATTCCCTTCTCAACAATTAATACAAACATTCACATATCAGAAATACAGGCCTCAACCATTCTGAGGAAATGGAGCCTTTCCTTATTTGGAAAATCTGAGCTCCTTAGCTCCCCCTAATGGACTCTTCGCTTTATACAGTTACCGTAGTTCCCAGAGTATGACCTGAGTATAAGTCGAGGGGAGCTTTTTCAGCATTTAAAATGTGCTGGAAAAGTTGACTTAGGGCGTTTTCGCACACACTGTTTGTTGCAGATCCAGCATGTGAGTTCGTTGCTGTTTCCCACATTTTTTCGCACACACTTAAGCCGAAATGTGTCCCAACCCCCCTTCTGTGCCACATTCCAGCCGTTGTTCCACATTTTTCCTGTCGCTCGATACTTCTGCAACTTTCTTGGAAAAACTGGTTTCCCCCCACAATCTGGTGGCTAGGTGCGAAACAAATCTGGAGTAAGCGACAGTCAGGGGGGTGGCAGCCCACAGTGTGGCAGCGATTTGGTCGAGGAGCCAATGGGAGCGAGATTGGGCTTGCGGTAGCAGCGCACATCCCATTGTTCAGCTTGAGTCTCCTCGATTTACCCTCCCCTCCACCGTGTTCGGTTATTGTGTGGCCAATGCGCCCTGATAGCTCGAGGCTACACAGAGTCCCGACTGGCACCGTTTCTTTGATACATTTGCAGCACGGTGACTCGTTCGGTCGTTTCGCCTCTGTTAACACGGTAGCTCAACAGCCCGTCCACGGAAATGGGATGGGAAGCAATTTGGAAGCCCGCCCCCGGATGGCCCCATGATGGCGCGACAGCCAATCAGAGCTGTCGTTTGCGCTGCATTCCTGGGCGATGCAGAAACCCGGGAGTTGCGAAGCAGGCAGAAGATGTGTGACTACCTGGCCATGTGTGAATGCCATCGCGCGATGAAACTGCATCAAAAAGGTCAGGAATCAATGCGGTTTGCTTTTATTCTAGAATGGTGGCTAGTGACGGCTCCACGGCGCCGTCATGCGAACGGTCCCAGCGTCGTCGGGTCGGCGCATTTCGCCTCCGTGCAGAAACGGCCATAGCTTTTCTTGATCCAAACAGTCAAAAGCTTTGCTTTAATCTACCAAATACAAGCTGATTTTCTTCTGAAATTCTCTTATACGCTTCAGTAACCAAGATTAGTTTGCAATATGATCTTTAATGCCTCTTCCTTTTCTGAGTACAGCTTGAACATCTGGCATTTCTAGTTCGGTAGCAGTCTTTGTTGTAAGATTATAAGCATCACTTTGCTGATGTGAGAAATTAATGCAATGGTCTGATAGAACAAGACACTATTTACTTTGATAAGTGTCGAACAGAAATAAAACCTAATCCAAGAAGAAGCTAGTTCTGCTTTTCCCTGCCCTTTCCCTGACCTACTGAAGTAGCTCGGACTCCAGCTTTGATTTTTGTACTCCTCATTCTTCAGGCAAGACATTTTAAAATATTGTCAAATAGCGTATTGATTCCATTAAATGGCTGTTCTCAGCCCATCTTGCAAGGCCTTAGTTTTTCTTAAATGTGACGTATCGCTTGAGGCAATGGGGGAATTGCTTCATGACCCACCCAATTTGATCTCTGCACAACCAGATGGCAAGGTGGTACTATGATTGTCATCGAGTCAGCCAGTTAGCACTTTGCACAGACAGCAGTTTCAGGAAACAAGAACAATCTGCTATCCCAGGACTTAATTACATTTTCAGTTTTGTGTATCTATCTGAACAGGGTTAAGCGTGGAGCCACAGGGGTCTCAGACTGTTCATGGAACATACTTCTCTTTACCATTAGAGATTGATTATGTGGTATTGTTATACTTCAGATGGTTTGCGATAAGAAATGTTAATGTAAGGATTCAACAGTTACACGACAAGCATTCTTTTATCTACATACTACTGCCCAAGATGGTTTGCAGAATAAAACATCATTAAAACATAAAATGATGGAAGTTATTAATTATAACCCAGCAACCAAATCATAAAACATAGGCCCTTTCTGCACGGGCCTCTATGCGCCCTCACACCGGCAAGAATTCTCCACACGGAGCCACCTCTTCCCCGTCCCTCTCCCACTTACCCCGTCGCTGTCGTCGCCCTGCTGTCCTCCTAAGCCCCGCCCATGCTGCCCTCCGACCTCCAGGGGTTGGAGGACAGCGAAAGGGAGGAGAATCTTAGGAAGGAGAGCAAAGCTGCGGCTTTTGGCACAGCGATGAGGTAAGTGGGAGAAAGACAATAGCGGCGTGTCATTCCATGCCGGTGCTGTTCGCACCAACGCCGCCCGGGAACACGCTGTTTACTCAAAGAGCTACCCTTTAAGCGGGTTGTTTTGAGGCTGACTGTACCGCCCTGAGGGAGGGGAAGAGGAGCCAGGTCGACGCTGCTGCGTTTCAGCAGCGCCGCCTGTGCGAACGGCGGCCTGGGGACGGCGTTTTTGCCATCCCCAGGCCGCCGTTTTTGGCCCGTGCGGAAAGGGCCATAAATACCTGAACCGCTTAACATGAATATGATTTTTCAGACTAAAAATAAACACTATTAAAATGTTGTTTACAGGTGGACTTCTCAATTAAAAGTCTAGGAAAACAGAAATGTTTTGTCCTGGTGCCTAAAAGGAAGGAGCAGACTTGCCAGGCTAGCGTCAAAAAGATCCTGTCTCCTCAGGGAACCTGGGAAACTGTAAGTACAGAAGTCAGAAATATGAGGCAAACAATTTCAGAGCTTTCGAGCAACAGTTGCGAGAATTCTTTGGGGTAAGCCATGGCAATAAATCACTAGAAATCTATTTGATTTGCAGTGGAGGTAGTGCAGAGAACACCAACCCACCTTCATAGGATTCAAAGCTCTTTATCAGGAAACCACACTCCTCAACAATCCTGTCCTCGATGGTCCTCTTGCCCATTCCGTAGTCCCGTAAAGTAGTTAATGCAAACCGCCGCATCACTCTCCAGTTCTCACCATGAGAGAAAGCGATACCTGAATGGAAGTGAGAGCCAGATTTCAAGTTAGTATGGCTATTCCACTTGTGCAGAGGCAGCTGTGAAGACCTGCATTTATGGGGAATTCCGTCCCCTCCCAACTTATTTATTTATTTATCGAATTTATATACCCCCCCTTCCCTGAAGGGCTCAGGGCGGTGTCCACCATCGATCATACATTAAAATCAGCTAAAACAATCACTGCCCATAATTAAAAGAACCACATATAAATGGCAGACGGCTTCACCTCCCACCCCTCCCCCTTTCAGGTGCCCACAGGAGGCCAGATGTTTACTGCGTAGCAGGATATCGATGTTACCCCAGCTGGCCAAATTCCTGGTGGAACAGGTCCGTTTTACAGGCCCTGCGGAAACTCTATATGTCCTGCAGGGCCCTGATCTCACCTAGTGGAAACCCACTAATTTTTTTCACTCACCATGGCAGGGATGCCACAAGGCGGAGTTGTGAAACTATCCTTCAGAGTGTGACAACGGGAGGAAAGAAGGATTTTAAATTTGGGTCTTAGCTTCGTTACCACCCTGGCAGTACAAATTCAAGTAGACCTTTTCAAATTAAATAAAATTTTTGGATTTTTTTGGGAGATAATCCTGAATCTACTAATAAGGAATTTAAACAGAGATCCACTTTTACACCTGTTATCAACAATCCTATGATTGAAACCTTTGAAAGGCTAGTAATACAGGATACAGAGAAATTAGAGAACAGTATGATTAAATATTATATTATAATATTACATTACAGTGGAACCTCGGTTTTCATTGCCTTTGGTTTTCAGCGGTTTCGGTTTTCATCGATTTTTTCAGTGAAAAATTTGTCTCGGTTTTCATCAATTTACCTCGGTTTTCAAACAATTTGCAGTAAGGCGCAGGGGTCTGTGGAGAAAAATCACCCGGACAAAGCTGTTGCAGACCGTGTCTGCAACTTGTTTAATGACAATGTCTTGCCCCATTTCAGACAAATCTTAAAGAGGCAGCAGAAACAGACCTCTTTGGACAACTTTCTGGTGTGACATTGGTCCACTGGCTCTGAAGCTGGTCCTAGTATTGTCTGTTACTGTTTTCAGCATTAAACACTACGTTTATTCACCAAAAATGTCTTTGTGGTATGTTTTTTGGAGCGCCTAGAAAGGATTGATTGGATTTACATTGATTCCTATGGAAAAGTTTGCCTTGGTTTTCATTGGTTTCAGTTTTCATTGATTCTTTTCAGATGGATTATCAACGAAAACCGAGGTTCCACTGTACAAGAAAAAATGATTTTGAAGGAACTAGCTTCTGACAATTCTATTGCAATTAAACCCGCAGATAAGGGTGGGGAAATGGTAATCCTAAATAAGAAAGACTATTTGGAGGAGGTACATAAACAACTAAAAGATGGAATGTGATACAAGAAAATTAGATCATGATCCTACCCCTATATAACAGTATTGATAAAAATAGTTGTGCATGAAGCCAACAACGCAGGGATTAGAGAGGACCAACTTGACATTAATGAAAATCACAGGGTGCCAATTTTTAATGTGATCCCTAAGATACTTTTTACCTCCTCTGGGACGTCCCATTGTATTAGGTTCATCATCTCTATTTGAACCTATTGCTAAATACCTTAATTCTTTCCTTCTCCCCAAAGTAGAACAAATTCATACATACATGAAAGACTCCGATTTAATTAAGAAATTGGAGGGAAAAGAATGTCCTCCACAATCAGTCTTTATGTCCTTAGATCAGTAGTGACGAACCTATGGCACTCCAGATGTTCATGGACTACAATTCCCATCAGCCCCTGCCAGGGACCAACAAGCCATTAGAATTAGCCATGTTGGCAGGGGCTGATGGAAATTGTAGATCCCATGGTGCCTGCCATCGGAGTTACCTGCAACTTATGGCCTCATCCTTAACAGCATTGTATACTAATATTCCGCATGATGCCAGAAATGTAGTAGAGAAAATATTATTGGAGAGGACAGACCAATAAGTCCCCACATACACACACGAACGTACTTTCTAATGGAGCTCATAGACCTTATATAGGAGAAAGTATATTTCAGATTAGGTGATGAATTTTATCAAGAGATAAAAGGGATTTGTATGGGAAACAACTTGGCCCCTTCAATTGCATGTTTGTTCATGGACAGATTGGAAAAACAAACTATAAACAACTCAATGGTGAATCCTTTTTATAGTAATATTGTGATTTACAAATGCTACATAGATGATCTATTTGTTTTTAATGATCAAAGTCACAACAAATTCATTATTTTTTGAAATGGATAAATGAGATTAATTCATCTATTAAATTTTCTAGTGCCCTAAGTAGCTTAGAAATCAATTACCTAGATGTCACCTTGTACTTTAAAAGCATTAGACTAATGTTCAGACCATTCCACAAACCTACAGATCAGCACATGGGTCTCCACTTTAAATCATTCCATCCCACACACTTAAAACATAGCCTCCCCTACAGTAAGCTGATTAGAATGAAATGTAATTCATCAGATGCAGCACGTTATAATGAGGAAGTACTCATTATGTTGAATACATTTAGAGAACGGGGATATTCCCTTAAAACTCTGATCCAGGCAAAACACAAGATGGAAGAGAAAGACATGCTTCAGGGTGCTTCACGCAAAGAACAAGAAGGGAGTCAACATCTACTTGCAGCTCTAAATTACACACCTAGGGCTAATCAAATCAAGTCGACTATATACAAGCAGTAGCATGTTCTTTCTGAAGTCTTGGGATGAGAATGCCTGCCATGTACGTTCCACAGAACGCCTAATTTAAAACAGATGTTTGTCCATTCCAATGTGGTGACACATGAGGAGAATGCTGAGGAACCGGATAAGAGCCTGTAAATTGTACCATTTAAGATTTTACAGCGAGGAAATGTCTTGCATTGGATCCTTTGCGAAGGTGGAGAAAAGGGGTGAGTGTGTGTCCTGCTTGGTTTTCCTGCAGTTGCTGCGGTTCAGTCAAACAGAAGCCTTGGGGGGGGGGGGGGGGAGGGGGAAAGAGCCAATCAGAATGCAGCATATCGGGACTGTTTGAGCATGCATGCTGCATCTACATTGTAAAAACAAAAAAAGGCGGGTTTGTGTGAAAGAAGCTGGGCTACTTCCTCCTGGTCCTAACTCGATTCCTTCATGGAAATGGGCAGCCGTGCAAAGGGAGAAACTGAGATAAAAACAGCCCGGGATATATGATCTTGGGTCTATCCCAGGATATTAGGCCTTCCGGAAAACCCCTCAATGGGGTATGAACGTGGAAGTTGACTTCACATGTTCTTTTATGAACGTGGAATAAATATACTGGAAGTCTGAAGTATACAAACTTTCAACAGTAAAAGAAACCATATAAGATACATTGTCACTTTAATTATTGCAATGAGCATCACCTGTAGATCACTGGGAAAATTATTCTTAGTATGTGAAATAGCAAACATGGTGTGTTTCTATATCACTTGATTATGCTGTTGTTAAGGGGACACGGAGGATGTAATAACAGAAAGCTGTAAGTTAGCATCATTTTGGTGATGAGTTTTAAATTTTTGTAATTTTTGTAATCGCATTAGCAGCAAATAATGTAGCAATGCTATAATAACAACTGTTACCATGATATGCTACATATTTATGATGTAGGTCCCTTTGAGTGACTCCCAACAGAATGAAAAAAAGAAAAAACGTTCAGTACCACTGATGAAGGAATTAAAACCCCGCATTACCGCAGATAGGGTTTTGGGCTGGAATATTGTCACATGCTGAGATATTTTCATGGACTTTGAAGCTGGTCTGGAATATTGTCATATACTCAGAAATTCTCATGGACTGTGATACATATAGGACTTAAATTTCTAAAAAAAGATGTGTGCATTACAATAATAGGATGCACATTAACAGTAATCAGTCTTTGTAGTCTTTGTAGTTTGTCCATATGTTTTGTCGCACCTTTGTATATGAATAGAGCACTTGCACTTTTCTCCTCTGCAAGGTTTTTGTATGTATAAGCAGGGTTAGTCAATGGGCAGAGTGTAAGTTTGCATTATATAAGCAGCTGGTAGTACCAGTTGAGGCAGTTGATCTAGATCCAGGAATAGAAGGACAGTTGTTACCTCCAAGGAGTGGCTTTGAAAAATTTAACTGCCTATGAATATGGGGATTCTACTTACTTGTTGTGGCTAGTAGCCATTAATGGACTTCTCCACCATTAAGTGACTTACCGTTCCCTCATGAATCTGTTTAATCCCCTTTTCAAATCATCACTGTTCATGACCATTCCTATGTCCGTTAGCAATGAATTCTACATTCTAATTATTAATCGAGTAAAGAAATATTTTCATTTGTCTGTTGAGAATTTGTTACCCATCAACTTCATTGGGTGTCACTGAATTCTAGTATTGTAGGGAACTGTTCTCTCTCTTCACTTTCTCCATCCTAAGCATAATTTTAATGTGTGGCAGAGAGATAAGCTAATGGCGATAGGACTGCAGAACAGAACTGAAAAATTAGCAAACTATTCTTAAGCTATAGTTTAAGTATCCTAGTTCTTTAAATAGAGACCATCTCCTACAGCACCATTTGAGATGGACTCTCAGTGCTATGCATCACATGCAGAGTGGCAATAACAGGAATGGAGGAACCTCACCATAGCCTTTATTAAATTCTTCAAACATTGGGGTGAGGGGCCTCCCAGCAAAAGCATCGGCCTGGTTCACCAAAGCCTCCTTTACAGTCTCATACCCTGCCAGCACTATCACTTTCTGAGCTCCCATCTGAATGCTGAACACAGGCCCATATTGCTTGGATAACTGAAAGGGAAACAAAGGAAAAAGTGAGAAACATTATTCTGATCTTCCCAGTCATTAGATGCAACCGACCTCTCAAAGAACCAAGATGGCAAGTCCAGACCCATCATCAGGGGCATAACGAGGCAGCCCTGGGCAAACTGTAGCCCTGGGCAAAACCTGAGTTGGATGCCCCCCCATGGGCAGCCACTCCACCACGACCAATTTTTTTTTTTGCACCAGGACGTTGGTGCCTACAGGGGGTGAGGTTTTTAGACATATCAGCACCAAAATTTCAGCATATCATCAGGAGACTGTCCTTATGCTACTCCCCAAGTTTGGTGAGGTTTGGTTCAAGGAGTCCAAAGTTATGGATTCCCTTGAGCGTTGCCCCATCCCCTATTGTTTCCAATGGGAGCTAATAGGAGATGGGGGCTATAGTTTTGAGGGTCCATAACTTTGACCGCCCTGAACCAAACTGCACCAAACCTGGGGGGTATCATCAGGGAAGTCTCCTGATGAGACCCTGAAGTTTTGAGACTGTGCCTTCAGAAATGTCCCCTCTTCGCCTGCAACCCCTCATGGACAGCAATACAGAAAACACAAAACAGAACAAAGATTCTTGGGCTAAAATTTTACAGGATAAAGTTCCTGCAGGGGGGCGCATTTTTGGATGTATTGGCACCAAAATTTCAGGGTATCATCTGGAAACTGTCCTTATGGTACCCCCAAAGTTTGGTGCAGTTTGGTTTAGGGGGTCCAAAGTTATGGACCCTCAAAGGGGGTACCCCATCCCACATTCTTTGCTAAGGAGATGGGGGCTACCTTTTTGAGGGTCCATAACTTTGGACCCCATGACCCAAACTGCATCAAACCTTGAGGGTGCCATCATGACAGTCTCCAGATGATACCCTGAAATTTTTGTGCTGATACGTCCAAGAATGCCCTCCCTGCAAGAACATCCCGAAATTTGCCCAAGAATCTTTGTTCTGCATTGAGTTTTCTGCATTGCTGTCATTGGGGGTTGCAGGCTGGGGGGGCATATCTCAAAACCCTCAAAGTCTCAAAACTTTCAGGGTCTCATCAGGAGACTGCCCTAATGATTCCCCCCCAGGTTTGGTGCAGTTTGGTTCAGGGGGGCCAACGTTATGGACCCTCAAAACTATAGCCCCCATCTCCTATTAGCTCCCATTGGAAACAATAGGGGATGGGGCACCCCCTTTGGGAGTCCATAACTTTGGACTCCCTGAACCAAACCTCACCAAACTTGGGGGGGTAGCATAAAGACAGTCTCCTGATGATACGCTGAAATTCTGGTGCCACTAGCCTAAAAACTGCGACCCCTGCAGGCCAAAAATGGAAAACCACTAAAAATACCCAAAAACGAACCCAGCATTTTGATGCCCCCCACAAGGTGATGCCCTGGGCAGCTGCCCACCTTGCCCAATGGGCATTACGCCAGTGCCCATCATTTTACAACTACTGAACGTGGTTTGGCTGATAGTTTCAATTATCTGTGCACTGCCTCCCAGCCAAGGTGCGGTACAAACAAGATTGCTAACACGTCCAGAGAACAAAATGTTCTTAGAGTCTTATTCACCCAAACTTCACATTATCAAAGGCACGCACATTTAAATATACAATAATCATTTTTTATAAAAACTGCAAAAACTTGCAACATCAATAATAGAAAGAGCACTCAATGCACACAATCAAAAAACTAGCGGAAGATCACAAATACAAATGTTAGCCCTTAAGAAAAGTATGATGCACGATTATTTAAATTCACAATCTGTGCAAAAACAGTGAGCATATAGCTCCTCAGCCTTTACAAGACCATGTACTCTGCTCAGATGTCCAGCAACATTTGATGCTCAATCACAGCACTGACCATGACATCTGTCAAAAGAAAGATCAGAGTACATCTTTCACATTTGGAGGGATTTATTTCCTGCTGAGTGGGAGTTTTGCTGGTGTTGTCTATGGATACGGCAGGAAGGCAGAACAGTCCTACCCCTCAGCTGTCATTGCAATGGAGTTTCTCATGTGAGTCTGTCTTTTACCGGACCTTGTTTTTCCTGGAAGGAATTGTGCAACTGCTAGTCCTGCCGAACTTGATAACGGGCACTCCAAATGTCCCTCTGCAGCAATGGATTTATCAGTATCCCACTACAAACTCCATACTGCAGGGGAACTAACAAAGAATTATAGAAGCAAGAAAAAAACATTTACATGCTACAATTTCTGTTATTTCACACACTGCAGCCAGTACTAAGGGCTGCCACAGGAACCACAACAACAAAGGTTTACCTTGCACATGGTTATGTACGGCCTCTTCAGATCCAGGAGGTGGAGACTTCCAATAAGTGGTAATGGTCTTGGTCCTGGGGGGAAATTTTGGCCGTTGCCATTCCTGACACTGCCCATTTTCATTTTCCAAAGAAGTGTGATTGTAAAGACCAACAGGAAAAATATGGGAAGAGGATCCATCCAATCCATCATGTATCAACCAGAAGTTTTAGGAAGTGATTACAAAGACAGTCTGATCAAGGAGAGTCTGTGTCAGCTAGAGGCAGTACAATGAGTTACGCAAGTACTTAGTAGTTACACAAACGGTTACATCAGATATTGACTGTTTTCTTACTCTAGTGAATCTGTTCCAGCTTTCCTCTGCCACAGAAAGCCTCCTGGTTCCCAATTTTTTTCCCCATCCAGTCATTCAGATCCTTCCCTAACTCTATACCTTTCTTTGGGTGGTTGGCATCCACTGGCATGTGGCCTGGACGGATGCCTGGGGTGTTGCTTGAGGGGGGCGCCAGACAGCCCCCACGCCCCACCCCACAAAGATCCATCGGAGGGCGCAGCAGGGCTGGCGAGAGGCGGAGCACAGGCAGCAATCCAGGAGCCGGAGGAGGGAGAGAAAATCCCAGCCCTGAATTGCACAAAACTTCACGTAAAGTTCGGGAGCCGGGCAAGCTGTTCGAGGCTGGACCCTGCTGAGCCCGGCGCTGAACTGCGAGTCCCTGAAAGCAATTGACTGGAGGGGAGAGCAAGTTGACTCCTCCCCGAACGCCTGCTGTTTGTCGACGCAAAGAGTTTTTGAAACCAATTTGCATCTCCAGTTGTCTTAATACTGTATTGGGGTTGAGTTTTGACTGGAGGGTATCTTTCCACAGGGGCAAGGGGACGATTCCCGCGCATGCTCACACCAAGCCCCTCTTCTCGTGCACGCGCACACACAGAAAACAAAAACAAAGGGGGCGGGGACTGGCAGTGTGATGCCAGCTCCCTTACTTAATAACTCTCTCTTTTTTTTTACAGGCTCATCTGTAAGAGAAATAAACTGACAGAGCCATGGGGGAAATGTGGAGGGAGGGGAGATGCCCAGAACACCCATGCCCAGTGCAGTTCTAATGTCCTCCCCCTATTCTTCATGCACTTACCATCTTTATGCACTTTACCATCTTTATCACCCTCCCAGAGAGGAGTCTGGCCTCTCCCCCTTTTCCTTTTAGCGGAGACTTTAATGAATTGGGCTAGAGGACGCCTGTCACTGTTATATTGACCGCTGTTTTAAATAGATTTTAATGGATTTTAGTACTATATTGATTGTTGTGTGGTCACTATTGTGAACCTCTATTTAATTGTGTATATATTAATGTTGTGCACCGCCCAGAGCCCCTTGGGGATGGGCCGGTTTATAAATCAAATAAATAAATAAATAAATAAATAAATAAATAAATAAATAATGCTAGACACATTTATTTATATATGAAAGATCCGTGGCTGTGGCCAGTGATATGGATAAATAGTTTTGCATTTTAGTATCTTGACACACATCTCATAATGCTGATGCCCAAATATGAGAGAGAGAGAGGGGGGGGGGGGGGAAGGAAGAACGGTCAAGAGACAAAGGGGTATGACTGAAGACTCAAAGCACAGACTTTGTGGATTGAGATTACATTCCCCTATCCTCAGTCCATTAAATGGCCTTTGATGTCTCTACACGAATGCACAGAGTATGGGAAATAAACAGGATGAACTTGAACTGTTAACACAGCAAAACATCACTGAAACCTGGTGAGATGAGTCTGATCACTGGAACATAAGAATTGAAGGGTATATATAACCTACTTCAGAGAAACAGATCAAATAGGAAAGGAGGAGGAGTAGCATTATACGTAAAAGATTACTGCAACTGTGAGCTAGTCCACGACTTAAATTCTGCAAGCCAGGTTAAGAGCATTTGGGTAAAAAAGGGAAGATAGACAACTACAGATCTCATTACCAAACTTTCAGAAAGGAAAAAAAAGTAGTAGTCATGGGAGATTTCAATTATCCTGATATTTGTTGGGAGTCAAACTCTTCCATGACAATCACGTCCAACAAAATTCTCACTTGCCTCACAGACAATTTCATGGTCCAGAAGGTGGAAGAAGCAACAAGGACTATTTTACACCTGCTCCTAACCAATAATGATGACCTAATTAGTGGAGTGAAAGTAGTAGGATCCTTTGGTGGGTGTGATCATGTTCTCCTGGAGTTTGTTATACAGTGGAAAGGGGATGCTAATCATAATCATACACGCATTCTAGATTTTAAGAAAGCAGATTTCAGTAAGCTTAAGAATCTACTAGGTGCGATCCCATGGTTAAAAAAACACTAAAAGAGAAGGGAGTATGTGATGGCTGGGAATTTCTTAAAAGTGAGATTCCTTGGTGGAAAGTTATGGAAGGAAAAACCAAAAGTTGACTGATCACGTAGAAGTATTTAATATAAAGATTATGTTGTTTAAGAGAGGTGGTAAATGTAATTCCATTCTACGTTTGAAATATTTACGTGAACGCCAAACAAAGTTATTGGAATTTAAATAATTGGTTTACCTTTGGCATCATTGTTAAAGATACCCTGTAGGTGGGTATTAACATAATGGTTGAGTGATTTCATAAGAATCATGGAGTTTGAAGAGACCACAAGGGCCATCAAGTCGAACCCCCTGCAATGCAGGAACACACAAACAAAGCACTCCTGACAGGTGACCATCCAGCCTCACTTTAAAAATCTCCAAAGAAGGAGACTTTACTCACCCCATGTATTCCTGTGATCACAGTTCCCAATCTCCCAAACCAGTCCAGCCCCAGCAAACTAATACAACTACCAGCAGTTGTGACTATCCTTCAGACATATGATATTTCACCCTGACTTTACACATACCCACCACTGGTACTCTATTTCCTTGATAGTCAGTTAGTAGTACATCACAAGATCTAATATTCAAATCTTCCTGAGGGCAGAATGTTTTATATGTGTCCCATCAGACAATGGAAATTGCTGAAGCGGAATCCACTTCCATCACAGGAGGGACATCCTGTTTCCTCATGGTCACTGTCAGCTTTCTCTGGATCACTGGTTGCACATGGTTGATCACGTCTGCTGAGTAGTCACATCATGTCTGTCCCATTTGACTTGTCAGGGGACACTTTCACTGTTCTGGTAGGGGTTGGGTTGGCTGGGTTGGCTATTTTTGAAGGCTGGGGAATAAAATGACCCCTTAAAGCAGCTGCTATCTCTTCATATGACATTACCAATAATTTCCTAGGAGCTATCAACATTGTGGCTAGGTCAAAAACCCCATCTCCTCAAATGCTCCAAAAAACTGCACATGGGTCATAAAGCAATCAAAGCAAATACAACCCATCAGTTTTGTGACCCACCGGAAGCCAAATGGCGGCGGCGGCGGCGGCGGCGGCGGCGGAGGAGGAGGAGGAGGAGGAGGAGGAGGAGGAGGAGGAGGAGGAGGAGGAAGAAGAAGAAGAAGAAGAAGAAGAAGAAGAAGAAGAGGAAGAAGAGGAAGAGGAAGAGGAAGAGGAGGAGTTTGGATTTATATCCCCCCTTTCTCTCCTATATGAGACTCAAAGGGGCTTACAATCTCCTTTCCCTTCCCCCCTCACAACAAACACCCTGTGAGGTGTGTGGGGCTGAGAGAGCTCCGAAAAGCTGTGACTAGCCCAAGGTCACCCAGCTGGTGTGTGCGGGAGTGTACAGGCTAATCTGAATTCCCCAGATAAGCCTCCACAACTCAAGCGGCAGAGCTGGGAAT
The DNA here is from genome assembly GCF_021028975.2 of Sphaerodactylus townsendi. Classification (NCBI taxonomy): domain Eukaryota; kingdom Metazoa; phylum Chordata; class Lepidosauria; order Squamata; family Sphaerodactylidae; genus Sphaerodactylus; species Sphaerodactylus townsendi. The sequence continues at coordinate 13,385,053 of NC_059427.1, forward strand.
CAAACCCGGTTCTTCCAGATCAGAGTGCACCTGCTCTTAGCCATTACGCCAAGTTCAAAATTTGCTCTGTGGCCACTTTGGATGTTCACACACCTTAAATTCCAGTGTTTATTCCCTTGACTCCGACTGTGTGTGCCCAACACAGTACAGATGTAAAGTCAGGGAATAACACAGACAGGAATCTGCGGGTTCAGATGCATCTGCTCAGCACCTTCACTACTGACCTAAATCTTCTTGGATGGATACATCTGGGAGAAAGAGGAAGGTGACCCATAGAAGGACTAACCTTTAGCCAACTTTTTCCCAGTGAAGATATGGGCTTCTCTTTTCTTTTCCTTCCCAGGGGCTTTCACACCCTTTTCCTCATGCTGCACAGCCCTCTTAGAGTCCTGATCCTTGAATCAGAAAAGGAGCAAAATGTGGAAAGGAAAACAACTGCAACACCTCCTAATGTGGAAGAAACCAAGAGAGTTTCCAGATTGCTCTCTGGCATCCATGCACGGAGACGGGACACACCCACTCAGCATCACAGATGGTCTGCAGCTCTATGTCCCTCTCCCAACCCAATTACTGGCTTCCACTGCTGTAGTCCACTCTGTTTTTCTTTTGAGCAGTGGAGGATATGAAATCCATCTAAGACAACTACGGATTCCAGCAGAACTTCTCTGTCCTACTCATAACATAAATAACTTAAACTGACTGTTGTTGCTTAGATTAGTGGTTCTCAACCGGTGGTTCTTGTAGACCAGGGGTCTGCAACCTGTGGCTCTTCAGATGTTAGCCATGCTGGCAGAGGCTGATAGAAATTTTAGTCCATGAACATCTGGAGAGCTGCAGGTTGCAGACCCCTGTTGTAGACCAAAGATATGTAGAATTAGTCTAGATGGGACCCAGGGTTTTTGTAATGATTACTAGAAAATTGTCCTCCTTGAATATCCACAACCAGAAAATTGTCATGTGTCATCTACTGTCAACTCCACCTGCCACATGGCCCCTTCCCCACATGCAGAATAATGCACTTTCAATCCACTTTCAATACACTTTGTAGCTGTGCAGAATAGCCAAATCCACTTCTGAAAGTGGACTGAAAGTGCATTATTCTGCATGTGGGGAAGGGGGCACAGATCATCTACCAATTACCTTTGGACATGCCAATGGAATCCGTGGACACTGTGTTTCTCCTATTTTCCCCATTTTCACTGCCTACAGACAAATTTATCCCTAACAAAATTGCTGCAATACCCCCCTCCAAAAGAATGGTGGCTGGAAAAAAGAAAAGGGGGGGGGGAAATGCCCACACAGAACCCGGGGTGGGGGGAGACGAAACAGTATACTGAATTTCCTGCAGAACTTTGGGTCTACTGACTCATTCAGTGAGCTGCAAACTTCTATATTTATCATACTTAAAGCAATACAACTGCAAACGGATTCCAGAATGAGTTGAACAGGTAAGCAAATTTATTGGTTGTAGTGATTCATGGGGCAATTTTGTTTTCTTAAAAAACACTAACATTCAAACCACATTAATAAGTGCATAGATTTCTTTTCTGTTGCTGACACTCACTTGTAAATAGCTGTTAAGTTGATCAGCGTGTTGATTCAAAGACATCATTAATGTGTGAATACAAGAAAAGACAGCATCACAATTATTATTCCTTTTTCCACGTACATCAAAACAAACAAGAGCTGAGGTTCAAATGTCACCTTGATGACATCCAAATTTTGAGTTCATCAAAGTCTCAGAGCTACTTATAGCAGAGAGGATGCTTGAGATCATGATTATGAGTTGGATCCAAGCAGCTTTTGAACTAGTAAAAAAGGGGCCCACTCTGAACATTCAGAAGACTATGCTGGGCATCATGGGACATGCACGGATGAAAGCCACAAGGGACTGAAAAAGTACTAAGCCAGACTGAGTGAAAAAGCTGGCTGGATGTAATCTTACGATCTGATTCCTCCGAGGCCGTTGTCCTGAAAAGTCATCAGCAGGAAAAAGGTGCAGAAAGACTGAAGATACACACATAGGGCCTTTCCCCACTTACCATAAGGCCCGCGCTACTTGAGGAGAGTAGCGCGGGGTTCCTCCTCCCTCCCCACGGCAGGGGCGGCCACAGCGCAGCCGACCCGACGCTGCTGAGCTTAAATTAAACAAGCGCCCCCTCGAAGCGCTGGGGCGGCATCCCAGGCGCTCTTCTGAACGGGCAGCCTTTTGACGACCATCTTCAAGCACAGAGCTGGAAGTGCGTGGGGACGCACTTCAAGACGCCTGGGATGCCTCACGCTGAGAGCAGCGCGTGGCATAGGGGGGATGTAAGGGAGTGGGGAAAGGCCCATAGAATATAAGCAAGATGAATGTTAAGAGTGTGACAAAGCACAGCACTTGTAAGGTACTGGAGGTGTTGCAAATCCAACCATGGGTGTCAAGTCCAGGTCTTCTTTAGACATTCCGGGGGCAGGCTGGAAAGTGAATCTCTGGAGGAGACTCGTAAAGAACAAGAAGAGCTCCATTTTGGCCAGGGTTTCCCCTGCACACATTCTTCGACCTGTGACAATGAAAATGGAACACAGAAGCCAATTACATTTCTTTAGAACGTTTTTGTACTGACCATGGAATAGTGCCCCACTCCGCACAGGCCAAAAACAACAGAGTCTAGTTGGTGTAAATGGAAACACAGCTGCCCCGGGGCATTCACATGACTGGGCGTCCAGTTGACAGTGAACGATTCGGCAGGGCTGCGAGGCTTTGCACAGAGGCGCAGCGGGGGGGGGGGGGGGTTTGTTGGTCGCTCATTCCTGCGTAGCTAGAATGCACACATGTACCCCAGTGGTGGGATTCAGCAGGTTCGCACCACTTTGGCAGAACCAGTTGTTAAAATGGTGCTTGTAAACAACCATTTGTTAAATTATTTGAATCCCACCACTGATGTACCACCACAGCCATGCTGACATCCCATGAGACCCCGATACAGCCCTGTGCAAATCAAGAGTCGAGCAGAAGCACCTCCTGCCCAGATGTTCACTCAGCACCAGTTGCAGACTGGCATTTTTTAAAAGACTCGCTCATTTAGTGATTCATTTGGGGCAAAATAGGACATTGCACCTTTGCTGCAGTAGCAGCAGCAGTAACTGTGCAAAGTTTCCCCCCAAAAAGGTGTTTTTACCATCCTCACACCACTGTTTTTGGCCCCCGCAGAGTGAGTCAAAGAGTTTGCTATGAAAAGATGAAACAGACAATGCTGTCCTAAGCACGTCTACTCAAAATCCTATGCAACAGAATTTACTCCCAGGAAAGTGTTCTTAGGAATCCATTGCTAGGAACGATGTAACTATTATTCTTACTGAGAAAGAACACTATTGATGAAAGAATAACAAATGCCCAGTGAAAGTTCTCATATCATACCAAAAAAGTCACAGAGCGTTCAAAGTTGTAGACATTTTGGTTTAGCAAAGTGAAAGACAGCTACCAGTGATGACATTTGTGACGGATTTGCCTACCCTGAAGGGTTGGTGGCAGTGTATTTTATGGCCTTTGGTGAGACATGTGGTGGCCTTGGCAGAAACTCAGGAGAGAGTCAGGTAAACAGCACACTCCATATATGAGACACTAATTCCTACCTGTTGATTGTCTGACAGAAAACGCAGTTCACCTGGTGCCACAGGTAGAGGGAGCCAAAAGGGCTGATTAATATAAAAGCACGGAGAAGCCTGTGAGGAGAGCTTTTAAGCTTTTAGCTTTTGGCTTTTGGTTCTTGGATCGAACGCTGTGAAGCAGAGAGAGATCTCTTGCAGCTTGTGTTCTGTCAGGAGCCAGACTGCTCTGATCAGGCTGAGGAGGCTTGATAGAGTGTGTGGGAAGGCCCTGAGATTGATGGAAGGTGACTCCACCAGTCAGGTGCTTGGCTGCTTGGCTGTCCAGACCTAGTGTCTGTCCAACCCCAGTTCAAAACCCAGTCAGGAGAAGACCAGTCCATAAGGGGGCAGTTAGGGTTAGGGTTAGGGTTAGGGTGGCGAGTGTGTGCCAGAGTCCTTCTAGTCTTAAGACTTGGGTGAATAAGAAAGGGTGTGGACCAGAGAGAATCTAGTGTCTCTGTGTGTGACAACTAAAAGCTGAAACCTCTTTGTGAGAAAGCAAGTAGTACTTGGAACTTGTGTGTAAGAAAGCATAAGAACCAGAACCTCTTTGAGAAAGAGTATTGTGGCCACCTGCGTGTGACCAAAAACTGTAGTGTAACTGACTGAGTATCCTTTCAAGAAATAAGCTCTTTACTTTCTGTAACCAACAAGTGTTTAAACCTCTCTATCCAACTGAGAAGCCTAAATTTCTGTTCAAATGAACTTTAAAAAGCTGTTTCACGATACCATAAGTGCCAGTCTAAATCTGTGTGCCTACAAGCGGGTGGTCTGCAGTTAAGCCAAAACCCTCTCTGACAGAGTTTCCCTCCATTTTTGTTAGAGGCTCTGTTGTTTCCTCCCTCAGCTAAAGGGGAGTGTAGAAGTGGGGGGGGGGGTGTTTGGAGGGCCAGTGACCAATACATTATATTGGTGGTCCAAGGCTCAGCAGTTAACAGTGACAGGTGACAGGTGACAGGTTAAAAATAATATTTTTGGTGGTAGCGTTTTGAAAGTGGCCCAGTCATGATAGCATTCTTCCAAATAAATGTGCTTAGGACATGAACACCTCATCTATTAACTAAGCCCACATATTTCTAAAATTGGTTACCTGCAGAGAAAGGCATGAATGCGTCTCTCTTTACAAACTTTCCCGCAGAGTCCAGAAAGTGCTCTGGGTAGAATTTATGTGGTTTCTCCCATTGAGTTTCATCTTGCAGCACAGAGCACAGCAACGGGAGGATATAAGTTCCCTGCAAAGTCAAAGCAAAATCATTGAAGAAAATGAAGATCGTTTCTGGCAGTAAAAACTTGTATTTAATGTATTGTTGAAAGCTTTCACGGCCGGAATCACTGGGGTGCTGCGTGGTTTCCGGGCTGTATGGACATGTTGGCCATGTATGGCCAGCATTCTCTCTTGACGTTTCCCCTGCATCTGTGGCTGGCATCTTCAGAGGATCTGATACTAGGAAAGCAAGTGGAGTATATATACATGTTGGAGTGTCCAGGGTGAGGGAAAGAACAATTGTCTGTTAACAAGTAAAGGGTGCAAATAGCAAGCTAGATTTACATATGTTGAGCGGGATCCACCCATTAGCATGTGAGTAACAATGAAGATAGCAAGGTCAATAGGTGAGGGCATCTGAATAGAAGTAGCCTGGCCTTTGTTCCCTTTGATTGTTTACTGTCTATAGTCATCCTGTGTTTGTGTGGAGCTGATTAGTCACTGTCTTGACTCTAGTGCCGTGGTGGCGAACCTTTGGCACTCCAGATGTTATGGACTACAATTCCCATCAGCCTCTGCCAGCATTGCCAACTGTAGGGGCTGATGGGAATTGTAGTCCATAACATCTGGAGTGCCAAAGGTTCGCCACCACTGCTCTAGTGTCTTGACTCTAGTGTAATACCTTTGTAGCACCATTGTTGCCAGTGGGCATAGTGTCTCATTTTATATTCCTGGTATACACATTGCCCACATTTGTCTAAAGACAAAGAGCAGAATAAAATATAACATGACAAATTTTCTACTACAGGTTCACCACATATGTAAAGGTGTAAAACCTGTGGTACTTAGGCATATCGGCAAGTAAAGCCATGAAGATCGTTTCAAGAGGTAGCCATGTTGGTCTGCAGCAGAAAAACTAGACTAAAGTCCAGTAGCACCAGAGACCACCAGAATTTGGGGGATACAAACTTTTGACAGTCAAACCTTTGTTAGAAGGGAGAATTAACTCTCAAAAACTTATACCTCAAAAATCTTGCTGGTGTCTGCTATTGGACTCAAATGAAGAAGATGAGTAAGCCAGCCAAAGCTTCTAGCTCAGGGGTAGGGAACCTGCAGCTCGAGAGCCGCATGCGGCTCTTCTGCCCTTGCACTGTGGCTCCACGAGCAGAGCCGCCGGCCCCATCCTTGCCCGCCCTGCAGGCAGTAAAAAGGTTAAAAAAAACCCTATATATATAGTGTTATCTTTATTTTAAATGTCAAAAATTATTTGTGGCTCCAAGTGTTTTCTTTTCCCATGGAAAACGGGTCCAAATGGCTCTTTGAGTGTTAAAGGTTCCCTACCCCTGTTCTAGCTAAAGGTCTGACACTACAAAAGAAAAAAGGCAGCCCTACATGTTAACCCAAATGTGAAAAGCATAAGGAAAGCAAAGTAATTATTAGACTTTAGTGGAAAAGATTAGAAAATTTCAAATATTTGGGCAAGAGTCAACCACAGCTAGCTGTATTGGATTGCAGCATTTTAACCAAAAGGTCAGAGAAGTACTTACTTCTCTTACTCTTAAATTGATGGGATTTAGAATGGCTTAACTTACTTCCACAAAATATTTGAAAACAGGGTCTCTGATGAATTAATGAATTGAGATCCCATATTCAACTGAGCAAAGGTCATGACGTTAATGCAAAGAAGTTAGACTGGTCACCTTGGGAATGGAGTAGCCTTTAAAAGCGACATCCACAGTGGTTGCATGTGGCACGTTTGCTGGGATAATATTAGAAAACCTCTGGATTTCATGGATTACTGCATCCGTGTATGGCATTTTTGCACGATGTTCTGTCTGTGGCTGAGCAGACCCAATCACCTCGCGCGTATTTCTTTTCCTTTCGGACTTTTTGCCTGAGAAAATAAAGCATTTATTTCCATAAAAATAAACTTCATGGTTCAAGCTGCATCTTTCAAGAAAGGAAGAGTATGGGGTATAACATTTTTAAAATAAATGCATAACACATAGATATATATGACATCCTCTATTCTAATACAGAAGTTGGCCAAATATTTTAGATAATTTTAATCCAGTGTCTAGAACTGTGAATGGGCAAGAAAGATCTTTCTGCAAACCTGAAAAGTGTCATAAAAAGGGTCAAATTCGCAGAAAAAATGTGAAATCTTTTTGTAAAAGTTGTGGGGAGGGGTTAAAAACCTTAAAACCATAAAATGAGTCACTGTAGCTTTAAGTAAAAGATTCCCTCATGTGTTGTAACTAGGCTACCACAGCATTCTAAGCAGTGGTGGGATTCAAATAATTTAACAACTGGTTGTTTACAAGCAACATTTTAACAACCAATTCTGCTGAAGTGGTGCAAACCTGCTGAATCCCACCACAGGTTCTAAGGCTTGGTTCTGTCACAGAAAGCAAAAGGAATCAGGCTCTCTCTTTCAAGGCCTAACTTGGTCTTTGAGGGGACATCTTGGGGTTCGGGTTGTGAGCTCCCAGTTTGGAAATTCCTGGAGCATTTGTGGTGGGGTCAGGGGCATAACGAGGCAGCCCTGGGCAAACTGTAGCCCTGGGCAAAACCTGAGTTGGATGCCCCCCCCCCCCATGGGCAGCCACTCCACCACGACCAAATTTTTTTTGCACCAGGACATTGGTGCCTGCAGGGGGTGCACTTTTAGACATATCAGCACCAGAATTTCAGCATATCATTAGGTGACTGTCCTTATGCTACTCCCCAAGTTTGGTAAAGTTTGGTTCAGGGAGTCCAAAGTTATGGACTCCCAAAGGGGGTGCCCCATCCCCTCATTGTTTCCAATGGGAGCTAATAGATGGGGCTACAGTTTTGAGGGCCCATAACTTTGGCCCCCCTGAACCAAACTGCACCAAACCTGGGGGGTATCATCAGGGCAGTCTCCTGATGAGACCCTGAAAGTTTTGAGACTGTGCCTTCAGAAATGTCCCCTCCCAGCCTGCAATCCCCATTGACAGCAATACAGAAAACTCAATGCAGAACAAAGATTCTTGGGCAAATTTCTAGGATGTTCCTGAAGGGGCGCATTTTTTGAATGTATCTGCACCAAAATGTCAGGGGTATCATCTGGAAACTATCTAATGGGACCCCTATTGACAGCAATACAGAAAACGCAATGCAGAACAAAGATTCTTAAGCAACCTCTAGGATGTTCCTGAAGGGGCGCATTTTTTTGAAATGTATCAAAGCACCAAAATGTCAGGGTATCATCTGAAACTATCCTAATGACCAGGATTTGGTGCAGTTTGGTTTTAGGGGTCGAAGTTATGGACCCTCAAATGCGCGGTACCCCATCCCACATTCTTCGCTAAGGAGATGGGGGGCTACCAGGTCCATAACTAGACCCCCCAAGTTTGGTGAAGTTTTGAAGTTTGGGGTCCAGTGCTTATGGGATTCCCTAAACAAGTAATTCCCATCCCCCATTATTTTGTTGAGGAGATGGGGCTACCTTCCTTTTAGAAGGTCCATAACTTTGATTCCCTTGAAGAAACTTCGTACTCCAAACATTGGGTGCTTACTCAAGCGACAGTCTCCAGATGAACTACCCCTTTTCGAAATTTGCGATAGAATACCATCATGACAGAATCTCCAGATGATACCTGGTATGCCTGATAACTAATATGTCCAAGAATGCCCTCCCTGCAAGAACATCCCGAAATTTGCCCAGGAATCTTTGTTCTGCATTGAGTTTTCTGCATTGCTGTCAATGGGGGTTGCAGGCTGGGGGGGCACATTTCTGAAGGCACAGTCTCAAAACTTTCAGGGTCTCATCAGGAGACTGCCCTGATGATCCCCCCCCAGGTTTGGTGCAGTTTGGTTCAGGGGGGCCAAAGTTATGGACCCTCAAAACTGTAGCCCCATCTCCTATTAGCTCCCATTGGAAACAATGGGGGATAGGGGCACCCCCTTTGGGAGTCCATAACTTTGGACTCCCTGAACCAAACTGCACCAAACCTGGGGGATAGCATAAGGACAGTCCCATGATGATATGCCGTAATTTGGGTGCCGCTAGCCAAAAAACTGCAGGCCAAAAAGGAAAACCACTAAAATACCCAAAAACGAACCCAGCATTTTGATGCCCCCCACAAGGTGATGCCCTGGGCAGCTGCCCACCTTGCCCAATGGGCATTACGCCAGTGGGTGGGGTCTAAGGAGGGCAGGTTTGGGGTAGGGGAGACGCCTCAGCTGAATATAAAGCCACAGAGTTCAACCATCCAAAGCAGTTATTTTCTCCATGGAGACAGATCTCTATAGTCTGGAGTTCAGTCGTAATTCTGGGGGACCCCCAAGTCCCAGCTGGAGATTGGCAACCCAAGGCCTGAAAGCGACTTCTGGGTGAATTACTAGCATCTGACTTCCATTACTCAACTAGGCCAGGCTATTTGCTACTGTTCAACACAGACTATCATGCAAAAGCCAGTATGTTGTAACTACTAGAGCTTCAGAGCAGGGTGTGGGAGGCCCAGATTCAAATTCCCATCTTGCTGCAGAAGCTCACTGGGTGATTTTGGTCCAGTCATGTACTTTGACTGTAACCCACCTCACAGGGTTGTTGTGCAGATAAAAAAGGAGAGGAGAAAAATGTAAGCTGCTTCAGCCCCTGCTGTGGATAAAATTGGGGTTAAATAAATAAATAAATAAATAAATAAACATATCTAAAGATGGGAGGCAGCTATAAAGTCATTTGATAAATGGTAGAGAAGGAGGCAATAAAAATATAGACATGCCAGGAGGGTGATAAGAAGAAATAGTGTAGAGAGGGCTAATAGGGGAAAACAGAGGTGCCACCTCACAAGTCTTTGAAGGATCCCTACAATGGAAGTGGTTCCCTATGATGGAAGTTGGGAAAACCTGGAGATTTGTAGGATACAGCCTGAGGAGGGTGCAGTTTAAGCAGGGGAGGGCCTTCAGAAGAGTATAATTGAAGTCGTTACGACGATGCAATGAAGAGACGAGACACAGCGATATCAGGAAACCAGTGGAGAGAAGCCAGCGGCTAATCTAGCTGATCTGGCTGGTCTGCCGAGCTGGGGTCCCTGGCACCTTTATTAAGGGTTTGGAAAGGCGGGAGAGCAGGAGAAAGTTGCGCAATTCATGACTCAGCGGAGGGCTGCGTACGTGCAGGGAGAAACGTTCCAGTCTGGGTCGAATCCACATTCAGGCATCTTGTGACCCGGGTGTCTGGGGGATCTCGTGTGAGTCCAGGAGGGGACAGATGGAGCAGGCATTCCTGTGCACTTTCTGAAGCTCTACTGGGTTCGCTAACGCACCCCTACATCTAATGCCATAGACTCAACCCTCCAAAGCATCCATTTCCTCCATGGGAATAAAGGTTGCGAACCTCCAGGTGAGGACTGGAGATCACCTAGAATTACAACTGCTCTCCGGATGAGATCGATTCCCCAACTGATGGAAAACACTCACTCTGAATTTCAGGGTACTTCATCATTAACAACAGGCCCCAGCGTAGTGTGGTTGAAGTGGTCTCTGTGCCAGCAGCGAATAAGTTACCCACTAGTGCCTTAAGGTTTTCATTATGGAAAAACCTGTTAGACTGGGTCTTCTCCTATGGCAAGAAAAAGAAAGCATTGAAAGATGATAAGGGGGAAATATCTCTGGGATAAGTGAAAAAATAAAATGTTTGCAGGTAACCACACTGACCCAAAGCAAGATTCAAAAACAGAAGCCATGTAATACATTTTATTAGCACCACTCAAAATTAGATGGTTTCATCAATGGATTTTGCCATATAGCCTGCCGTCTCACTAATGAGTAACCTCTGTGATCCAAACTTTGAAGGACCACCTGCTCCCATATAACCATGCTTGCAGCCTTCTTGGAGAGAAAAACAGGTTATGAGTATCTAAATTAAGAGTCTCCAACATGGTGCTCATGGGTGCCATTGTGCCCACCAAGTGTTTTTAGAAAGTGTGCAGGGCCAGATGGGGCTTATGGCAAGCAGGCATTCTGATTGGCTCTGCCAGATTTAAAAACTTCCTACTAACTATACAAAGCTTTGGCATTAAATGTCGATAAGTGACTATGACAGTTATTCGTAACCTCACACCCTGCCTCCTCTGGTAGCCATTTTGTTGCTGTGCCCACCATTTTGTGTCAGAATTCCATTGCCACCCATAAGCTCAAAAAGGTTAGGAACCTCAGAACTAAATAAATGAGGCTGATGACGTGACAAATCCTAAAACTTGCTAAGGCACAAGATGGCCACCTAGAGCATCTTGAATCCTAGTTTACATTACGATAAGGCATTCAGTTCCATTTCCCTTTTCGACAAAGGACAAGCCAATTTAGACAAAGCCAGCTACTGGTCAAGGAAGTCCAGAGCCATTACCAGGTGAGTATTGGAAATGGAAACTAGATGGTATATGGTTCTGATTGGTAACAGTAGACCTTTAAGATGGAGATTCCCATGGGCTTGGAGAAATGTAACTTGAATTGTCATTTGGCTGTTGTGGGTTTTCTGGGCTGTGTGGCCATGGTCTGCTAGTTTTCACACCTAATGTTTCACCCACACCTATGGCATGTCACAATAAGCTGTGTTTTTCTCCGTGGCACGGTGCCTCTCTCCACACTGTACCATGGAGAGAAACAATGCTTACCATGAAATTCCTCTAAAGATGCCAGCCACAGATGCAATCAAAATGCTTGCAGCTAAAATGACCAGAAAATGACCACAACTCAGAAAACCCAAAACAACCAGTTGATTCTGGCTGTGAAAGCATCCCTCATCCCCGCCCCCCTCCCTCCCTCCTACCTCCCCTTCCCTCTTGTTATTTGATTCCCTTTCCTCCTTCTACTGGTATGAACGCAATTTTAAGGGCTATAGCTAATTTTAATTGTTATCCCTTAGTGGAATACTGATGCCAAGAAATAATAGTAGAATTTTATTGATTTTATTGTTGCCTGTGTGGGCAACGTGTGTCCTCCAGAGACCGTTCTGGTCATATATCAGAAACTGCTGAAAATTAAGAAATTCTTGCTAGTTTGACAGGCTGATCTTTTCCCAAGCTAGATTCTTTACCAATTTGTCATACACTTGTCATACAACTTTAAACTCAGAGGTTTAAAGTTCATGTGTGGCATATTTAACAGATGGTGTCACCTCTTGCTGCCGAATAAGGAAAGAATCAATCAAGTTTCTCTGGTCGTTTGCATCCAGTTCTTTAAGGGATTCTATGAAGGTGGCCTGTATGAAGGCATACAGCTCATCTCTGTTATTCATGACTGTCTTGCAAGCTCCAAACAGGAAGCCCAGAGCAGGAAACATGTTATATAGCTAAAGGAATAAAATACAAGTAAAAAAAAAGATTACTGACAGTTGTCAGGCAGAAATCTCAAAGTATTTTTGCACCAATACCTTTGCTCATTTTCTACAAAGGAATAATCAATGACGTAAAAAGATGCCACATTACCCTTGGAACTATATTTGAAACATGCTTTGGTACCTTGAGTCTTTATGGGGCTTTCTCATTGCCTGCAAATGATGATACAGAAGAAGAGTTGGGATTTATACCCCACTTTTCTTATCCATAAGAAGTCTTGAAGAGGCTTACAAATTCTTTCCCTCCCTCCCTCCACAAGACACCTAGCCCAAGGTCACCTGGCAGGTTGCATGTAGAGGAGAGGGGGGCGGGGGCGGGGGCAGGGGGGAAATGGATAACAGTCTGCTCCTCATGTGAAGGGGCAGAAATCAAACTTGGTTCTCCAGATTAGAGTCCACCTGCTCTTAAGCACTCCATCACATTGAAGCATCACCACACTGAAGCATCTGAAGCAGAGTTAGATTTGGGTCCAGTAGCACTTCGGACACCAACAAGATTTTGGGAATATAAGTCATCAAGGGTCAAAACTCCCTTTGTCAGATATCTAATGAAAAGCCCAGAGACAAGACACAATTCAAGCTACCAGAGGGTCAGAGAGAGACAACAGATTATTAGGACATGACAGAATAAAAGTTAGGGCAGAAATCAAGATCTGCAAGGAGAGACCAAGACCAGGCAGGAATATAGTCAAGAGCAGGCATGGTGTCAGGACCTGCCAGGCAGAAAAGGTAAATTATGAAGTCAAACAGGCACAGGTTAACACAATCTTCACATTTTTCTTTCTCTTTCTCTCCCTTCCACTCCAGCTTCCATTGCACTGAACAATTAGTTCTTAGAGAATCTGCACTTGGAAAAACTGAAATAAGAACACTTCCGCACATGCAGGATAATGCACTTTCAATCCACTTTCAATTCATTTTGCAGCTGGATTTCACTGTGAGAAATAGCAAAATCCACTTGCAAACAATTGTGAAAGTGCATTGAAAGTATACTATTCTGCATGTGCAAAAGTGCCCTAAGGGTGGTATGCTGGCCAGGTGCCTTCTCAGCTCCCCACCCATAACGTTGCACCTTTCAGTAGCAGGGGCCAAGTTGATTTTTGTTATAGCATTGGTTGTGAGTGTTCAACAAAACAATTTTAATGAATAACTGTGCTGGATCAGCTGCTATTACAAGGGACACACGGAGAGACAAGAATAGGAATCTAAGGTAATTTTCATTGCTTTCCCCGTCTCCTGTAATGATTTTCAATGCACGCAAAGGTGTGTGCAGAGCCAGCATTGTGTAGTGATTAAGAGGGGTGGACTCTAATCTGAAGAACTGGGTTGGATTCCTTACTCCTCCACATGCCTGGCGAACTCTTATCTGTTAAACTGGATTTGTTTCCTTGCTCCTCCATATGAAGCCTGCTTGGTGACCTTGGGCTAGTCACACTTCTCTTCAAATTCTTTCAGCCTCACCTACCTCACAAGTGTCTATTGTGGGGAAGGTAAGGTTTTGTGACTTCTTATAGTAAGAACATAAGAACTAGCCTGCTGGATCAGACCAGAGTCCATCTAGTCCAGCACTCTGCTACTCGCAGTGGCCCACCAGGTGCCTTGGGGAGCTCATGTGCAGGATGTGAAAGCAATGGCCTTCTGCTGCTGCTGCTCCCAAGCACCTGGTCTGCTGAGGCATTTGCAATCTGAGATCAAGGAGGATCAAGATTGGTAGCCATAGATCGACTTCTCCTCCATAAATCTGTCCAAGCCCCTTTTAAAGCTATCCAGGTTAGTGGCCATCACCACCTCCTGTGGCAGCATATTCCAAACACCAATCACACGTTGTGTGAAGAAGTGTTTCCTTTTATTAGTCCTAATTCTTCCCCCCAGCATTTTCAATGAATGCCCCCTGGTTCTAGTATTGTGAGAAAGAGAGAAAAATTTATCTCTGTCAGCATTTTCTACCCCATGCATAATTTTATAGACTTCAATCATATCCCCCCTCAGCCGTCTCCTCTCCAAACTAAAGAGTCCCAAATGCTGCAGCCTCTCCTCATAAGGAAGGTGCTCTAATCCTTCAGTCATCCTCATTGCCCTTCTCTGCACTTTTTCTATCTCTTCGATATCATCCTTTTTGAGATGTGGCGACCAGAACTAAACACAGTACTCCAAGTGCGGTCGCACCACGGCTTTATATAAGGGCATGACAATACTTGCAGTTTTATTATCCTAATTTTCCAAATTATTCCCGGCATAGAGTTTGCCTTTTTCACAGCTGCCCTGCATTGAGTTGACATTCCAATGGAACTATCAACTAAGACGCCCAAATCCCTTTCCTGGTCTGTGACTTATAGCACTGACCCTTGTAGCGTGTATGTGAAGTTTGGATTTTTTGCCCCAATGTGCATCACTTTGCATTTTGCTACATTGAACTGCATTTGCCATTTCTTAGCCCAATCACCTAATTTATCAAGGTCCACTTGGAGCTTTTCACAATCCTTTATGGTTCTCACCACCCTACATAATTTGGTATCATCTGCAAACTTGGCCACCACGCTACCCACCCCACATCTCTCCATTGTGAGAACTTCCCATTTATACCCACCCTTTGTTCCCTGTAGAGAAAGGCAGGGTATAAATCCAGACTTTTCTTCTGCTTATGTTTGTGTGTGTGTGTGTGTGTGTGTGTGTGTGTGTGTGTGTGTGTGTGTGTGTGTGTGAGTGAGATTGAGAGAGAGAGATGGGCCCCTTCCGCACGGGCCATAAACAGCGGCCTGGGGACTGCAAAAATGCCGTCCCCAGGCCGCCGTTCGCACAGGTGATTGGGCTAAGAAATGGTCGGCCGCCCGGCGCCGAGCCGGCATTTTCAGAGTGCGCTTCCCAGCCGCTTCCGCATGGGCCCTCCGGGAGGGGAGGCGTGTCCCCAGGCCCCGGCGACGCGCCGGAGAGCAGGTGAGTCGGATTAAGCGACGGGCGCTTCCAGTGGCGCCGTACTTCCTCGTTCTTTCTGAAAGCGACCCGTCCCATGCGGACGGTCTAACCGAAGCGTTATCGAGAGTCGGCGTCAAAAACGCCGACCCAAGCCCTTCCGCCTCCATGCGGAAGCGGCCATTGAGAGAGATTGAGAGAGAGAGAGAGAGAGAGAGAGAGAGAGAGAGAGAGAGAGAGAGAATGATTTCAAAATGAAAGAGTTACCTGGACTGAAGGGCTTCCAAAAAGCCGAGCGTTTTCATTGACCAATCTCAGCAGTCTTATAAATGTGGAATCGTCATATTCAAATCGTTTGCCAAGTAATATCGACACTATAATATTGGAAACGGCACCATTCATAATTGCAGTGTTCTCGAATGGTTTTCCTACACGAATTAAAAAGAAGGGAATATTTAATTTAATGTGAATTCAAAAATGTCCTGTTGTTAAAGGTTTGCAAAGTGAGGGTCATGGCTTCCTTGACTGAGTCAATCCATTTTTTTCTATTGCCTTCCTCTTTTTCTAGCATTATTGTCTTTTCCAATGACTCGTCTTCTCATCATGCGTTCAAAATACAATAGCCTCAGTCTGGTCATTTTAGCTTCTGTTCAGACTTGATTTTATCTAGAACTCGCTGGTTTGTCTTTTTGCCAGCCATGGTGCCTGTAAAACTCTTCTCCAACACCACATTTCAAGGTGTTTCTTCCTGTCAGCTTTCTTCACTGTCCAGCTTTCACAGCCATACTTAGTAGTGAGGAAAACTACAGCATGAATTAACTTGATCTTGGTTGCCAGGAACACATCCTTACAGTCAAGAATTTCTTCTAGCTCCTTCATGGCTGCATTTCCCAGTCTCAATCTCCTTCTGATTTCTTGGTTGCAGTCTCCCTTTTAGTTGATGATGGAGCCAAGGAATAGAAAATCTTCGACAATTTCAATTTCCTCACTGTCAGCCTTAAAATTGAGTAAGTCCCCAATTGCCATTATTTTGTCTCCTTCTTTGGCACTTGCTGCTTCACCTTCAGCAGTATTTTTTTTCAAGCCTTCTCTGTATTCTGACAGCAATGTGGCAGAAAATCTGCACGTCTCCTGTTGTTAATGTTCCTTCCACCAATTTTCACTCCAAGCCAGAGGTGTATCTAGGGAAAATGTAGCCCAGTGTAAAATCTGAGCTTTCTCACCACCTCCCCATGGGTGGCTGCCCTCCCACACCACGACCAATCAACGTTGTTCCAGGGGGAAGGAGGGAGAGTGTGGGGCACCCTTGGGGATGCCCATCAGTACAACCCGTCTAACTAATGGGAGGTTTTCCATAGGACGTCTCTACTGCGGTTTCAAGGATAGAGCCGCTGCCAACTGCCCTTCGGATGTGTCTTTCCAGTGCCAGGAAGGGAAACTCGTGGAGTGGGAAAGCAGCGCTGGGCTCCAATGGGCTTGACAAGGAGGCACACGGGAATAAGCCGCCTGAGCAAAAGTGGCATCATCACTAGCCCCCAATCAACCAGGAGGTGTTTTGCACTCGCCCAGGAAAAGTCCCTTTAAGCCTGCTGGAATCCAGTGGCGAAGCCTCCACCAGCTGTGGTGCAGTGGGGAGTTCTTTTGCCAACCAGCTCTGTTACCAAGCAAATCCTCGGCTGCGGGTCGCTGTTGTAGCTGCTTCCCTCCCCCGCCATGACCAAACAATGTCATTCCAGGGGGAAAGAGGAGAGGTGTGGGGGGCAATTTTCCACCCCCATGTAACTAAATGGCTCCCACCCGGGGACATTTGATCCCATATCCACCCTCATCTAAATCAGATTTCCTTATGATATGTTCTGCATGTAGACTGAAGAGATCGGGAGATAAAGTATATCCTTGTCTGACAAGCTTGCCAATTGGAAACCATTCTGTTTCTCCATATTTTGCACAACAGTAGCCTCTTGTCCAGACTACAGGTTGCACATCAAAAGAATCAGATGCTGTGGCACACCCATTTTCTTTAAAGCCAGTCATAGCTTTTCATGATCCACACAGTCAAAAGCTTTGCTTTAATCTATGAAACACAAGCTGATTTTCTTCTGAAATTCTCTTATACACTTCAGTAACCAAGGCTGTTTCCGCACGGGCAGAATACCGCGACCCAGGGATGCTAAAAACAGCGTCCCTGGGGAGGGGGTGGCACGGCCGCCGCCACTGAATTGCAGCAGCAATTTTCAGGGATTTCAGGGACCCCCGAGCAGCGCGAAGCCGCTGTTTCCAAACCTCGCTCCGTGGGCAAGGTATTTCGGAAACAGCGGCTGGAAGGCGCCCCCCCCCTTTCCCGAATGCCTTCCCTTCCCTCCAACCTTCTGGTGCACCATCCAGGCCTGGGGACACTCCCCCCCTGCCCTGCGACTCCAGAGCTGTCACGCAGGGCAGGGGTGCGTGTCCCCTGGCCTGGGTGACGTGCCGGAAGATCGGAGGGAAGGGAAGGGAAGGGAAGGCGTTCAGAACAACGAGCACAGCGCCATGCGCTGTTTCTCCTCAAGCTCTCCTACCGGGACCATTACGTGGCGGAAGCGGTCCCGGGCGGGTGGCGCCCGGGCGTCCGGTGATACGCCTGGACGCACTGAAAGTGTGGCAGTGCGGAAACGCCCAATGATTAGTTTGCAATATGATCTTTAATGCCTCTTCCTTTTCTGAATACAGCTTGAACACCTGGCATTTCTAGTTCAGTAGCAGTCTTTGTTGTAAGATTATCAGCATCACTTTGCTGATGTGAGAAATTAACGCAATGGTCTGATAGAACAAGACACTATTTACTCTGATAAGTGTCGAACAGAAATAAAACCTAGTCAAAGAAGAAGCTAGTTCTGCTTTTCCCTGCCCTTTCCCTGACCTACTGAAGTAGCTCGGACTCCAACTTTGATTTTTGTACTCCTCATTCTTCAGGCAAGACATTTTAAAATATTGTCAAATAGCATATTGATTCCATTAAATGGCTGTTCTCAGCCCATCTTGTAAGGCCTTAGTTTTTCTTAAATGTTAATTATCGCTTGAGGCAATGAGCCGTGGGGGGGTGGAAATTGCTTCATGACCCACCCAATTTGATCTCTGCACAATCAGGTGGCAAGGTGGCACTATCATTGTCATCGGGTCAGCCAATTAGCACTCTGCACAGACAGCAGCTTCAGGAAACAGGGGCCCCTTCCGCACACGCAAAATAATGCGTTTTCAAACCACTTTCACAACTGTTTGCAAGTGGATTTTGCTATTCTGCACAGCTTCAAAGAGCACTGAAAGCAGTTTGAAAGTGCATTATTCTGCATGTGCGGAATGAGCCAGGAACAACCTGCTATCACAGGACTTAATTACATTTTCAGGTTTGGGTATCTATCTGAACAGGGTTAAGTGCGGAGCCACGGCGGTCTCAGACTGTTCATGAAACATACTTCTGTCTTTACCATTAGAGATCGATGATGTGGTATTGTTATACTTGAGATGGCTTGGGATAAGAAATGTTCACGTAAGGATTCAACAATTACACAACAAGCATTCTTTTATCTTTACATACTATTGGCTTAAACACATTTTAATGTTATTGTGATTTTTAAAAATTAATGCTGCCCAAGATGGTTTGCAGAATAAAACATCATTAAAACATAAAAGTGATGAAAGTTATTATTTATAACCCAGCAACCAAATCATAAAACATAGATACCTGAGCTGCTTAACATGAATGTGATTTTTCAGACTCAAAATAAACACTATTGAAATGTTGTTAAAAGGTGGACTTCTCAATTAAAAGTCTAGGAAAACAGAAATGTGTTGTCCTGGTGCCTAAAAGGAAGGAGCAGACTTGCCAGGTAAGCGTCAAAAAGATCCTGTCTGCTCAGGGAACCTGGGAAGCTGTAAGTGCAGAAGTCAGAAATATGAGGCAAACGATTTCAGAGCAACAGTTGTGAGAATGTTTTGGGGTAAGCCATGGCAATAAATCACTAGAAATCTATTTGTTTTGCAGTGGATGTAGAGCAGAGAACAGCAACCCACCTTCATAAGATTCAAAGATCTTTATCAAGAAACCACACTCCTCAACAATCCTGTCTTCGATGGTCCTCTTGCCCATTCCGTAGTCCCGTAAGGTAGTTAAGGAAAACCGCCGCATCACTCTCCAGTTCTCACCATGAGAGAAAACGATACCTGAATGGAAGTGAGAGCCAGATTTCAAGTTGGTATGGCTATTCCACTTGTGTAAAGGCGGCTGTGAAGACCTGTGTTTATGGCGAATTCTGTCCCCTCCCAACTTATTTGGTCTTGCTCTCTTCCCCAAGCCACCTGCCCAGTATTTTCTTCCTCCTCCTCCTCCTCCTCCTCCTCCTCCTCCTCCTCCTCCTTCCTGCCTGTTCATCTCCTCAGTCCTGCCCACTGGTGGGGGAGGTTGTAGAGGAGGTAAGCCAGCACCTGTTCCAGCCCCTCACCTACTTAACATACCTGTTGCTGTCAGTGCTCACTTCTTCAGATGCAGTTTTAGGGCAAATTTTTGAGAATTTGGTAAGTCACACAGGGCTTTCCTGGCTTGTGCAGTTTTGCAAGAGGGCTTGGGGAGTAGATGAAGCAGGTAGTATTGAGTACTTCAACATCTAAGTGAGATTGGGGAAGTAGAGGCAAATAACCAGTCCCTGCTCCAATTTTCCACCATTGAAGAATTGAGAGGGAGGGAAAAATGGCGCCCACATAGATTCTCAAGGGATTTCCCTAGTCTCTATGATTAATGCCACACAGACTATGGGAGGCAGCCTAGACATCACCAGGACATGACGTGACATGCTCTGCAAAACCCACTCTCCACAAAATGTTCTAGTATTTTTCAGGAGGTGATGGTTAGGCAGCTGGTAGTACTATAATATCATATATAGGCAATGTGATAGACTATAGAATGCAAACTATGCCCATTGGCCAACCCTGTTTATACATACAAAAACATGCAGAGGAGAAAAGTGCAAGTGCTTTATTCATATACAAAGGTGCGACAAAAACATATGGACAAACTACAAAGACTACAAACACTGATTGCTGTTAATGTGCATCCTATTATTGTAATGCACACACCTTTCTTAGAAATTTAAGTCCTATATGCATCCCAGTCCATGAGAATTTCTATGGTATACAGGTGGAATATTAATAGAGAGGAACAGAACAAAATAAGATCAAATTTTAAACGAAAGAGAGTAAGAGGGGAAGATGGTTCAGGATCCTCTGACTTAGATTTTTCAGACAAGGATTAGTACCGGTACATCGCAAAATGTAAAGTGATGCACTTAGGGGCAAAAAATCCAAATTTCACATACACACTGCAGGGGCCAGTGCTATCAGTCACAGACCAGGAAAGGGATTTGGGCATCTTAGTTGATAGTTCCATGGGAATGTCAACTCAATGTATGGCAGCTGTGAAAAAGGCAAACTCTATGCTGGGGATCATTAGGAAAGGAATTGATAATAAAACTGCAAAGATTGTCATGCCCTTATATAAAGCAGTGGTGCGACCACACTGTGTTCAGTTCTGGTCGCCACATCTCAAAAAGGAGGGTTCCTGCTGTCAGGAGTGCAATTGTTAAGCTAGAAGCACCAAAATTTCAGGGTATTTTTAGGAGACTCTCTTGATGATACCACCCAGGTTTGGTGAAGTTTGGTTCAGGGGGTCCAAAGTTATGGACTCCCAAAGGGGGTGCCCCATCCCCATTGTTTCCAATGGGAGCTAATAGGAGATGGGGGCTACACCTTTGAGGGTCCATAACGTTGGACTCCCTGAACCAAACTTCACCAAACCTGCATGGAATCAGCAGGAAACTATTCTGATGATACCACCTAGATTTAGATGATACCACCCACTGCAGGCAAAAAACAAAAAAACACTAAAATTAGAAAAAACACACAAATGGACCTGCAATTTTGGCGCCCCCCACAAGGGGGCGCCCGGGGACATTTGACCCCCCCCCCCTTGTCCCTAGGCAGAAACGCCACTGAGGAAACGTCTTGCATTATGAACATGGAATAAATATACTGGAAGTCTGAAGTATATAAATGTTCAACAGTAAAAGAAACCATATAAGCTATATTGTCACTTTAATGATTGCAATGAGCATCACCTATAGATCACTGGGAAAATTATTCTTAGTATGTGAAATAGCAAACATAATGTGTTTCAATATCACTTGATTATGCTGTTGGTAAGGGGACACAGAGGATGTAATATCAGAAAGCTGTAAGTTAGCATTATTTTGGTGTGGAGTTTTTAATTTTTGTAATTTTTGTAATTATATCAGCAGCAAATAATGTAACTATGCTATAATAACGACTGTTACCATGATATGCTACATATTTATGATGTAGGTCCCTTCAAGTTACTCCCAACAAACTGAAAAAAGGGGGGGGGAAGTTCAGTACCGCTGATGAAGGAATGAAAACCCCGCATTACCACGGATAGGTTTTGTTCTGGAATATTGTCACATACTGAGATATTTTCATGAACTTTGAAACTGGTTTTTTTTAATTAATTCATATTTATTAATAGATTAAAATACATTACAACATTAAATTATTTGTATTATACATTTAAAAAACTTACTATGTATAGTTGTACATACTTTCTCTTTACAATCTATCGGCGTACTTCTTATAACCTTTGATTTAAATCTCCCACAGTGGGGTATATATTCGCCAAATAGTTAAATAAGGCTTCTCTTCCTTATTGTCATATTGTCCTATAAACATGTTTACGGAAAGTGTACCAATTAGAGCTTCACTTATATAACATTACACTACTAACTTTGTAACATTAAATGTTAAATTTATCCAACTCAATTCTGTCTTTTTTGTAAAAAAAAGTTTTTAGAGGTGTCCATATATGTTCTCTCTTCTTCGTATCTTCTTCCTGCAAAGATAATGCAATACAATCCATGTCCATAAGAATATAAATTTTTTCCAACCATTCTTCTAAAGATGGAACCTTCTTTGATTTCCAGTTGGCTGCAATTAGTAACCTTGCTGCCGCCGTAAGGTAAGTAATAAGCTTAGTATATGGTTGGAGTTCTTTTATGTTATATAACCCCAACAAATACAACCCTGGTTCCATATTATATTGTAAGTTAAGAATTTTTTGCATTTGAATATGAATTTTACACCAGAATCTCTTTATCTTTTTACAGTGCCACCAGGAATGGATAACGGTGCCTACTTCTCTCTCACATTTCCAACAGCATAATGGGTAAGTACTGTTTATTTTTGCTATGGCTACTGGGGTTAAATACCACCTGTGTATCATCTTATATGCATTTTCTTTTATATCAGTACTTAAGATAGAGGAGTGTGCTCTCTTCCAGACTGTTTCCCACTCATTTAGATCAATATTTCTGCCTAAGTCTTTTGCCCATTGTAACATAGTGGTTTTCACCAATTCATCCTCTGTTTCTAAATCTATTAAGTATGTATAGATCCTACTTATTAATTTTTTGTTGCCCTTAGTTAAAATCTCATCAAATTTGGTGGGTTTATAATGGAAACTTGTATGTTTTTAATCTTTTTTAAAACAGTCTGTGGGCTGCAGGTAGGTATACCAGTTACATTCTTTTCCTTCTATTTGGATATTAATTCTTTCTTTTAGTTTGGGTTTTCCTCTATCAAATTCTAGTATTTCGTTGTAGGTTGGCCAAAGGGTATCTCTCGGCCAACCTTTCATATTTACTGCTTCCAATCTTGATAGCCATAGAGGGGTGGTTCTATATAATAATAGTCTATACCTGTCCCAAACTTTAATTAATGCTTTTCTTACGTAGTGTTGGTTAAACGTTCTGTATTTTTTGTTCTCATCTATTAACCAAAGTCTTTCGTGCCAGCCATAATTAAGACCGTAATTTTCCAAATTTAGGATATTAATATTGGTCAAATCAATCCAGTCCTTTATCCAAGTTAGTGAGTTTGCCACATAGTACAAATATATATCGGGCAAAGACATACCTCCCCTTTCTTTCCTGGAAATCATTACTTTATAATTAACTTGGGGTTTTCTACCACCCCAAATAAATTTATTAATGTCTTTTTTCCATTCTTTAAAAGGTTTTAAATTATCTATAAATGGGATAGATTGTAGTAGGTACATCAATTTGGGTAATATTGCCATTTTAACCAGTGCTACTTTTCCTAAAATGGACAAATTAATTTTTGTCCATTTATTCAGATCTTGTTTCAGTTTTTTTCCATAATCGCTCATAATTGTTCTTATAAATATCCCGATTATTTTTTTGATAAATTGATCCCCAGGTATTTAATTTCCTGGACTATTTTACAACCTGACATCTCTGCCAATTGGGTTTCCTCTTTTTTATTCAAATTAAATGTTAGGATCTTTGTTTTTGTTTTATTAATTGTAAAGCCTGCCAGGTTGCCAAATTCTTCTATCACCTGCCAGAGATATTTAATTTTGTTTACTGGATCATCTAGAATAATCAACGTATCATCTGCAAATGCCTGTATTTTGTAGTTTATTCCCCCAATTTTTACACCTTCCAATTTTTTATCTTGTCTAATATTTTTTAGTAACAGTTCTAGTACCCAATAAATAATTGGGGGGAAAGTGGGCATCCCTGTCTTGTTCCTCTATATATATTGAATTCATTTTGTGCATCTCCGTTTATTTTTAGTGTGGCCTTCTGAACTCTGTATATTAGTTTGATTATATCCAAGAAATTTCCATTTATTCCTATTTTTTCTAATAGTTTTAGCATGAATAACCAATTAATTTTGTCGAAGGCCTTTTCGGCATCTAAAAAATAAGAGCAAGTTTTTTGTTTGGTTTAGCTTTTAGGATCTCAATGATGTAAATAACTGTTCTAAGATTATTTTTCCTATGTCTATTTGGTAGAAAGCCTCTTTGTTCTTCTTTTATCCATTTTACGGATAATGTTTTTAATCTCTCTGACATTATTGATGTTAGTATTTTATAATCGATGTTTAATAAGCTGATTGGCCAAAATTTATCTACTTCTGGAATTTCGTCTAATGTTTTAGGAATTAATATGATATGGTTTCTTTTCCAGGTATCTGGTATATCTCTAGACAGGATTATGTTGTTAAATAGTTCAAAAAGTATGTTCAAGTTTTCTTCTTTATATGTTTTATAAAATAATAAAGTAAAACCATCCGGCCCTGGCGACTTGTTCAATTTTAGTTTGTTAATTATTTGTTCAATTTCTGTTTTCGTAGATGGGCAGTTCAACCCCTCGAGATCTTCTTATGTGTTTATGTGTTTATAGCTATCCAAGTAGCTATCTATCTTCTGTTCTGATATGTCAATTCTTTGATATAACTTGGAATAATATTCATTCAATTCCTTAACTATTAGCTTTGGATCTGATATATTTATTCCATCTTTTTTATTATATTAATATTCTTATTCTCATTTGCCTCTCTTATTTTTGAAGAAAGCCATTTCCCCAATTTATTAGCCTGGGCATAATTGCGATGTTTAATCCGTTTTAAATTTTGCATTAAGGTTCTTCTATTTTTCTCTTCCAATTGTTCTCTTGTTAATTTTATACTCTTTTTCAATTTTTTATTTAGGGGATTTTTTTGGAATTCTAGTTCTAAATGTTTAAGGTCTGTCCATAATTTTTGTTCTGTTGATTTCCACATTTTTTTTCTGTTTTATTTCTTAGCTTATATATAAGCCTCGCATAGTGGCTTTACAGGCATCCCAGGACATATTTAAGTTATCTATAGAATTTTTATTTAAGTCCCAAAAATCTTTAATTGTTGTTTTAGCTTTGTTATGATGTTCTTCCATTTTAACTAACCAATTTTTTAATTTCCATAGTCTGGATTTTTTCCTCATTCCAATGTCTATTTCAATTGCATTATGGTCTGACAGGAACTTTGGCAAGGTCTTTATATCTGTAATTTGTTGGGATAGCCTTCCTGTTGCCCATACCATGTCCAATCTCGAATGGATTTTATGCCTATAAGAATAAAAGGTAAAATCTCTAGAGTTTCCATTTTTGAGTCTCCATACATCCTTCACTTTGACCCTCTCCACTAATTGGGAAAAAATCTTCGAAAGGACATTATATCTCTTTTTTAGTCTGTTTTTGCTTTGTTTTGTTTCTTTCCTATCTAGTTCAGGGTTTATCAAACCATTAAAGTCTCCCATTATTAACAAATTGTCATCTGTAAATTCTAGTCGCTTATTTAATAGATTAGAATAATAGTTATTTTTCTTACTTGTCTCTGTTGGGGCATATGTTCCTACCAATATGGTTTTTTTACCCCCTCTTAGGATTTCTATTATTAGGGTTCTTCCATCATTGTCTGTGAAAAGTAATTTGGGATTCAGGTGTTCCCTAACATAAAATAAAACTCCCCCTTTTTTTCTTGCTAGATGCATGGAATACTTTCCCCAGAGTATCATTCTTAAGTAGCCCCACATCATTTCCCTTAATATGTGATTCTTGAAGACATATTATGTCACAATTTCTTTTTTTCAAATGTTGGAACACCTCCTTCCTCTTCCTACGGTTGTTAAGACCGTTTACATTATTAGAATATAATTTACAATTCATATTTGCCTTTAGTTGTAACAGGTAACAAAATAATAGTACTATGCAGTCGCTAATACCCCACAAAAATTAATTAATCTTTAACTGCTGCATTCTGCCTTTTATGATAAGTTTTCAAATAATAAATTAATATGGCTTACCTGGGCCTGTGACCTAAATTTCATAATAGACTAAGTTTGTGAGTTTTCAAAAAACTCTGCGCTTTCTCCACCGAATTGATGAGAACTCTTGTCTCCTGAAAGGTAAAGGGTAGACCATCTAGTAGCTCCCATCTAAATACAATTTGGTTTTTGCTCAGTACATCGACCAGGAACTGGTAGTCTTTTCTTTTTCGTAGAATGTAGTTTGGGACCTCTTTTAAGACCGTCAAGTTTTGTCCCTCGTATCTTAATTGATTTTTGGAATGGAAATGGAGTATTTCGTCCCTCATAGACTTTCTTACACAGTTTATTATCACATCTCTAGTTAGTTTGCTGTTACTGGCACATCTTGAATTGATTCTGTACAAACGGTCGTATTCTTTATACGTTTCCTTTTCCTCCATTTTCCAAATTTCAGCCAATATAGGTGCTAGTTTGAGGGGTAGATCTTCTCCCTTTTCTTCTTTAAGTCCTCTTATACGCAACATTTTTTCTTTTTGTTTTAAGTCCATCAATGCAATGGTATTTTGGTATCCCTCTACTTGTTTCTGGAGGATCTCATATTTATTGTTCATCACCTCTAGTTGGTCTTGATTATTTTTTAAAGTCTCTTCAATTTGACATATGGAACTCTCCATTTGTTTTATCTGGTTAATTTCTGTTTTCATATCTTGGAGTTCCATATCTATTTTATTAAATCTGTCCTTAGTATCTTTATCTAATTTGTTGAATCTTTTTTGCACATCAATATCAAGCTTGTCTAGTTTTTCTTTAGTGTCCTTTTGAAAAGTTGTTATTAATTCTATAAGGTGTTCCATTTTGGGATCTGTAGTTGTCTTCTCTGGTGTTCTTTGTAATCTTTGTTTTGAGTATCTGTATTTCGCTAGTTGGTTTTAAAGCGGTAGAGTCTATTTCTTAGTAATCCAATTTAATAATAGGGATGTGACAAGTGCTTCTGCCAGACTGCCCCCTAGAGATTTAAAAAGTTCTTATTGTTTTCCTTTTTCTCCAAGCGGGGCGCGAAATCAGACCTTACCATCTGGCGGTCCCTTTCTTTCGCCTCTTGTATTCTCCGCCCTGCCTTCAGGTCGTCTTGTGAAGTCTCTCTTTGGTAAGTTTCACAATTATAAAAATTCTTTCCATTCGTATGGAAGATGCCTTTCGTCTCTGACCTCGTTAGCCTCTCTTATAAATGTTCACTTAGGTTTAAGGTGTGTTTCTTCCAAGGGTCGAAGGAAGGAGCGAAAGGCACAGTGGAGGGGTGGGTTTCTTCTCCCTTGCTACCTCCCAATGATGGCCGCAATAGAAGCGGGTTCTTTCCTCCCTCACAATTTGTTCGGGAGGTCAGTCACAGCTCCCATTCTACGGTCTTTTATCACTGGTAAAGCCCCCCTTCAGAGGAAGGTATATTCCATGGGCTATTAACAGCAAAAGAAAGAGAATAGCAAGGATTTGCAGGGCCTAGGACAGACACGTGTTGCCCCGTTCGCTCTCCACCGAAAGTCCCCGATCTTTGAAGCTGGTTTGGAACATTGTTGTATATTCAGAAATTATCATGGACTGTGATTCATATAGGACTTAAATTCCTGAAAAAAGATGTGTGCATTACAATAATAGGATGCACATTAACAGCAATCAGTATTTGTAGTCTTTGTAGTTTGTCCATATGTTTTTGTCACACCTTTGTATATGAATAGAGCACTTGCCATTTGCAGGGTTTTTGTATGTATAAGCAGGGTTAGCCAATGGGCAGAGTGTAAGTTTGCATTCTATAGGCAGCTGGTAGTACCAGTTGAGGCAGTTGATCTAGATCCAGGAATAGAAGTGTAGATGTTACCTCCTAGGACTGGCTTTGAAAAATTTAACTGCCTAGAGATATGGAGATTCCCTTTACTTATTGTGGCTAGTAGACATTAATTGAGTTCTCCACCATTAAGTGACTTATCCTTCCCTCATGAATCTGTCTAATCCCCTTTTTGAATCATGTCTGCTCATGGCCATTCCTATGTCCACTAGAAATGAATTCCACATTTTAATTATTAATCAAGTAAAGAAATATTTCCTTTTGTCTGTCCTGAATCTGTTATCCATCAACTTCATTGGGTGTCACTGAGTTCTGGTATTGTGGGGAAATGTTCTCTCTCTTCACGTTCTGCATCCTAAGCATAATTTTAATGTGTGGCAGAGAGATAAGCTAATGGCGATAGGACTTCAGAACAGAGTTGAAAAATTAGCAAACTACTCTTAAGCTATAGTTTAAGTATCCTAGTTCTTTAAATAGAGAGCATCTCCTATGACAACATTTGAGATGGACTCTCAGTGCTATGCATTACATGCAGAGTGGCAACAACAGGAATGAAAGAACCTTACCATAGCCCTTCATAAATTCTTCAAATATTGGGATGAAGGCCCTCTCAGCAAAAGCATCGGCCTGGTTCACCAAAGCCTCCTTTACAGTCTCATACCCAGTCAGCACTACCATTTTCTGAGTTCCCATTTGAATGCTGAACACAGGCCCATACTGCTTGGATAACTGAAAAGTAAACAAAGTTAAAAAGTGAGAAACATTATTCTGATCTTCTTAGTCATTAGATGCAAACAATTACTCAGACATCTAAGTCTTTTGCTGTTGTGACTGTCTGGGACAGAACTGTTCAAAGTTGTTCTGCAGTTGCTCTGTACTCTCCTTTGTAGAAGCAAGAAGTTCTGCTTGATTGAACTGTTGATTACTTTTTTGAAGAGCTTCTCTTAATGTGTCCAACTCTGCATGAAGTAAAAAGCAAATCTCAACAATGTATTGTCGAAGGCTTTCATGGCTAAAATCACTGGGGTGTTGTGTGGTTTCTGGGCTGTATGACCATGTTCTAGTAGCATTTTCTCCTGATGTTTCGCCTGCATCTGTGGCTGGCATCTTCAGAGAATCTCATGGCAGTAAAGCAAGTGGAGTATGTATACCTATGGAATGTCCAGGGTGGGAGAAAGAACCACTTGCCTGTTAACAAGTGTAAAGGGTGCAATTAGCAAGCTTGATTTAAATATCTAAATAAAATCAGATATGAAGGCAGGAAGCCAGCAGGGGGATGGGGGCTTTCCAGTGTTTTGCACTGAGTGTCACATGTACGACTATCTGCCACTAGGACAGAAGTTGTGGGTGTGCCCTTGTTGCAATGAGCTCCTGGCACTCAAGGAACGTGTGCGTCCTCTTGAAGGCAAGGTGGCAGACCTGGAGAAGCTGAAAGAGGCAGAGAGGGCAACAGACAAGCTTTCAGGGACCTAACAGCTGAGTCCCACTCCCAAGGTGACATCTCTTCAGATGTCATGGAGAATGAAGGTCTTGGGGACAGAGGGTGCCAGTCTGAGGTGGTGGAAGATGCTCCCTTAGATGGGACCCCTTCCTTAGCTGGCGATCAGCTATCCTCTCGCACTGAGGATACCCCTCGGGAGGTGGGGAGTTCCTCATAGTAGGTGATTCGATCATTAGAAATGTAGAGAGTTGGGTTTGTGAGAGGTGTGATGACCGCATGGTGACTTGCCTGCCTGGTGCGAAGGTTGCAGATGTCACGCTTCATCTAGATAGGCTGTTAGACAGTGCTGGGGTGGAGTCAGCAGTTGTGGTCCACATTGGTACCAATGACATTGGGAAATGTAGCTGGGAGGTTCTGGAAGCTAGATTTAGGCTGCTAGGAAAAAGGTTAAATTCCAGGACCCCCAAGGTGGCATTCTCCGAAATGCTACCTGTTCCACACGCAGGGTGAGCTAGGCAAGTGGAGATACAGGGTGGATGCGTGGATGAGAAGGTGGTGTAAGGCAGAGGGTTTCAGATTTGTCAGGAACTGGGGAACCTTTTGGGATAGGTACAAAAGGGACGGGCTTCATCTTAACCCAAGAGGAACCAGGCTGCTGGCGCTCAACATAAAAAAGGGGGCAGAACAGCTTTTAAACTGATCCTTGGGGGAAAGCTGACAGGAGCTGAGGTGACTTCGGTTCGGAATACAGAGTCCATGGGGATGCAGACAGAGAGGGAGGTTTTTCTAAATCAACCACATACAAGTGAGGAGCATAGCAATGTGATAAGTGATAGTGTCTACAAAAGGCTAGAGGGCAAAACACATAAATCCCAGGTTAGGGACAGAGACAGAGTATACAAGTGTCTCTATGCTAATAGTAGAAGCATTCAACCTAAAATGGGGGAGCTGGAGTACAGAGTTTTGAAGGAGGACATTGATATAGAGGGCTTCACAGAGACATGGTGGAATGAGGAGAACCAGTGGGGTGCTGTTATCCCAGGTTACAGGCTCTACAGGAAGAATAGGACAGGGCATATTGGGGGTGGGGTGGCCCTCTACATCAAAGAGAGCATAGTGTCACATAAAATAGACAATGCAAAGGGAGCTGATTCCTCTACAGAAGCACTGTGGATATCAATACCAGGGGTGAAGCATAGTTTAACATTAGGAATATATTATCGTCCCCCTGACCAAAGCGCACAAGAGGATTCTGAGATGGAAAAAGAAATTAGAGAGGCCAACAAAAACAAAAATGTAGTGGTAATGGGCGATTTTAACTATCCATGTATAAACTGGAAAAATTCATGTTCAGGTAAGGAGAGAACATTCCTGGATATGCTAAATGACTGTGGCTTAGAGCAGATGGTTGTAGAACCAACCAGGGGAGAGGTGATCCTAGATCTAATTCTATGTGGGACCCAGGACCTGGTGCAGGAAGTCAGTGTTGTTGAGCCAATAGGGAACAGCGACCACAATGCTGTCAGATTCAGTATCTCTGCATGCGAACAAGTGACAACTACTAATGTAGTTACATTTGCCTTCAGAAAGGGAAATTTCTCAAAGATGAGAGGGATAGTGTGCAGGAAGCTGAAAGGGAAAATCAAGAGAGTCAAAACTGTCCAAGATGCTTGGAGGTTATTTAAAAACACAGTCTTAAAAGCTCAGCTGGAATGTGTTCCGCAGGTTAGGAAAGGCAGCGCCCAGTCCAAAAGAAAGCCACCATGGTTAACAAGGGAGGTTGAGGAAATTATTAGGGGGAAAAAAGATGTCTTTTAGAAAATGGAAGTCCAACTTAACTGATGAAGAATACCAGAGAGAACACAAATGGTGGCAAAAGAGAAGCAAGAGAAGTAAGGGAGGCAAAAAAGGAACGCATGGCTGCAAACATCAAGACCAGCAACAAACAGTTCTTCAAATACATCAAAAGCAGGAAGCCAGCTAGGGAAGCGGTAGGCCCGTTAGATGACAAAGGAGCAAAGGGTGTGCTAAAAGATGACAGGGAGATTGCAGAGAAGCTGAATGAATTCTTTGCATCTGTCTTCACCCAAGAGAAAAATTCCTGCACCTGAACCAAGCTTCTTAGGAGGTGAATCCGAGGAACTAGCGAAGATAGTGGTAGACAAGGAAGAAGTTCTGGCAGCCATTGATAAACTAAATGGTACCAAATCCCCTGGCCCAGATTGCATTCATCCAAGAGTTCTTAAAGAGCTCAAGCATGAAATTGCTGATGTTCTCACATTAATATGCAACTTATCCCTGAAATCTGCCTCCATCCCTGAAGACTGGAAGATGGCCAATGTCACACCAATCTTTAAGAAAGGAACTAGGGGGGACCCGGGAAATTACAGGCCAGCCAGTTTGACATCTGTTCCTGGTAAATTAGTAGAATCTATCATTAAAGATAAACTTATTAAACATGTAGAAAAGCAAGACCTGCTGAGGAAGAGTCAGCATGGCTTTTGCAGAGGAAAGTCCTGTCTTACAAACTTACTAGAGTTATTTGAGGGTGTAAACAGGCATGTGGATAAGGGGGAACCAGTGGACATTGTCTACTTGGATTTCCAAAAGGCTTTTGACAAAGTTCCTCACCAGAGACTGTTGAGAAAACTCAGCAATGAAGGAATAAGAGGGGAAGTCCTCCTATGGATTAAAAACTGGTTGAGGAACAGGAAACAAAGGGTGGGTATAAATGGGAAGTTCTCACAATGGAGAGATGTAGGGAGTGGTGTCCCCCAAGGATCCGTTTTGGGACCAGTGCTCTTTAACTTATTCATAAATGACCTGGAAGTAGGGGTGGGTAGCGTGGTGGCCAAGTTTGCAGATGATACCA
Source organism: Sphaerodactylus townsendi (assembly GCF_021028975.2). NCBI lineage: Eukaryota > Metazoa > Chordata > Lepidosauria > Squamata > Sphaerodactylidae > Sphaerodactylus > Sphaerodactylus townsendi. Next base: position 13,417,024 of record NC_059427.1, read on the forward strand.
AATTATGTAGGGTGGTGAGAACCACAAAGGATTGCAAAGAGCTCCAAGTGGACCTTGATAAATTAGGTGATTGGGCTAAGAAATGGCAAATGCAGTTCAATGTAGCAAAATGCAAAGTGATGCACATAGGAGCAAAAAATCCAAACTTCACATACACACTACAAGGGTCAGTGCTATCAGTCACAGACCAGGAAAGGGATTTGGGCGTCTTAGTTGATAGTTCCATGGGAATGTCAACTCAATGCATGGCAGCTGTGAAAAAGGCAAACTCGATGCTACAGATAATTAGGAAAGGAATTGATAATAAAAACTGCAAAGATTGTCATACCCTTATATAAAGCCGTGGTGCGACCACACTTGGAGTACTGTGTTCAGTTCTGGTCGCCACATCTCAAAAAGGATGATATCGGAGAGATAGAAAAAGTGCAGAGAAGGGCAATGAGGATGATTGAAGGATTGGAGCACCGTCCTTATGAGGAGAGGCTGCAGCGTTTGGGACTCTTTAGTTTGGAGAGGAGACATCTGAGGGGGGATATGATTGAAGTCTATAAAATAATGCATGGGGTAGAAAATGTTGACAGAGAGAAATTTTTCTCTCTTTCTCACAATACTAGAACCAGGGGGCATACATTGAAAATGCTGGGGGGAAGAATTAGGACTAATAAAAGGAAACACTTCTTCACGCAACATGTGATTGGTGTTTGGAATATGCTGCCACAGGAGGTGGTGATGGCCACTAACCTGGATAGCTTTAAAATGGGCTTGGACAGATTTATGGAGGAGAAGTCGATTTATGGCTACCAATCTTGATCCTCTTTGATCTGAGATTGCAAATGCCTTAACAGACCAGGTGCTCGGGAGCAACAGCCGCAGAAGGCCCTTGCTTTCACCTCCTGCATGTGAGCTCCCAAAGGCACCTGGTGGGCCACTGCGAGTAGCAGAATGCTGGACTAGATGGACTCTGGTCTGATCCAGCTGGCTTGTTCTTATGTTCTTAAATCCTGGGGGGGAAGGGCTCAAGCCCCTCAGTCTCCCTGAAGATCACACCTATGCTCTGGAGTGGCTAGGAAGCCACTTTTGGGCAAAAGCGTTGGAGTTAGGTTCCTCGGCCTTGGCTTTGAATTTGACAGCCAGACTTCAGGAGTGGTGGAACTTATTTTCCGGGTTGACTAGAGCCCAGAAAGTGACTCTGCTGGGACATCTCTCTTCTGGAGTTTGTGAACAGACCTCAGAAATTAACAGTGCGATCTTAAACATTCTCCTTTCTAAGCTCACTGACTACAAATGGTCTCACAAGACCATAACTGTGTGTAAGGCGACACTGTCTTTAGACTCAAATTATTCTGGGTTATTTTCCTAAACAGTCCTCCGAGGCAGCTGTGGGTAGAATCCAACATGGATTTCTAGCCGTCATTTCTGGGTGTGATCAGAGTGGGAATAAACTTTGACCATATCTTGTTTTCCCAGGAAGGAATTATGCAACTGCTAGTCCTGCCAAACTTGATAACAGGCACGCAAAATGTCCCTCAGCAGCAATGGATTGAATAATATCCCACTACAAACTCCGTACTGCAGGGGAACTAGCAAAGAATTACAAAAGCAAGAAAAAAACATTTAAATGCAACATTTTTTATTTCACACACTGCAGCCAGTACTAGGGGCAGCACCGTTACAATCCCTTCTGCCCAACAAGATGATCAGCAGAAGGTGGGGATCTGCTACTGCCGCAGGAACCGCAACAACAAAGGTTTACCTTGCACATGGTCATGTAAGGCCTCTTCAGATCTAGGAGGTGGAGACTTCCAATAAACGGCAATGGTCTCGGTCCTGGGGGGAAATTTTGGCCGCTGCCCTTGCTGAAACTGCCCATTTTCCAAAGAAGAGTCACTGTAAGGACCAACAGGAAAAATATGGAAAGAGGATCCATCCAATCCATCATGTGCCAACAAGAGGTTTTCAGAAGTGATTACAAAGGCAGTCTGATCAAGGAGAGTCCGTGTCAGCTAGAGGCAGTACAATGAGTTATGCAAGTACTTAGTAGTTGCCCAAGCGATTACATCAGATATTGACTGTTTTCTTACTCTAGTGCAGGGATCGGCAACCTTTAACACACAAAGAGCCATTTGGACCTGTTTTCCATGGAAAATAAAACACTTGGAGCCGCAAATACTTTTTGACATCTAAAATGAAGATAATACTGTACATATTCTCATGCAGGGAGAAGTTCTCTTCTTTGGGGGCCATTTTTACCCATCAAAGCAAAAAAAGGGGGGGGGGTAAAAAGCCTGTTGTTTTGTACATGATTCAAATGACCAGTAATAGAACCCCCATTTCACACATTTCTCTTTTCTTGTGTTGAAAGACACTGATTATGCTCCCCCAAAAGAACCCCCTCAAATTCCACTTGGATGGTGGACCAAAATTGATGCCTTTAATGGGGTTGTCAACTTCCGAGGGGAGGGGGATGAACTTCCCCCCCCCCCCCCGAGAAAATGTCTGCCACGGAGGGTGGACTCGACAGCCATATTCCTCAGTGAGAATGCCCCCCCCCCCGGTCCCAAAAGCCACAGCTTCTGAGAATCTACCCCCAAATGTCCTGGGATTTGCTTGCTGGGAGTTGGCAACCTGCGACAACCATGGCTGAGGATGATCCTGGCCTTCCTCCCTTCCATGATCTTCAAGCTTACCTCCACTGGCTTACTCTGAAGTAAACCTTCCAAGAGCCACGTGCAAGGCTTTCCCCATGTGCTCCTGCCCTCCTTGGCAATGAAGAAACAAACAATTCCCACCCACCCCCGCCTCCCCATCAAACAGCCCCAACGAGTGGAACCTTGCAGGGCTGCAGGTAATAACTCCTTTAAAACCTGACATTGTATTTCTCACCTGGACTCAGCCAGGCTGCCATCCTCCAGGAAAGCCCCTGGAGCTCAATGGGGATGCTGGGGGATCTGCAACCCAAGGTGGCACTGCTGGGATCCCCCATGTGGTCCCGCCCCCCAAGAAGGACCTGGGGGAGGGGGAAATGAGGCCACCCAAAGCAGGGTCGACCCCTGACCCCCCCCCCATTCAAGGGGAGGCGGACTGAGGTTAAGATTGTGCTGAAAATCTACGCTCCTGCAACTTCCTCCTGTTTCCTGCCCTTCGCTGTTCACCTGATCAAGAAGATCCACCAGCGGTTCTCCGCACCCACCCTACACCGTCAACACCGGCATCAGCCAACCAGGCAGCTGGGACAGGGAAGCTGGAAGTGGCTTGGGATAGCGGTATCAGGCAGTGCCTTTCTAGGAACGGAGACTCTTTCCCATTAACCCTTAGGGCGACTCTCCGAAGGAGGCTGAGAGGACCCAAGCCACGCAGAGCCACAGTGCAAGGACAAAAGAGCTGCATGCGGCTCCGGAGCCATGGGTTGCAGACCCCTGCTCTAGTGAATCTGTTCCAGCTCACCTCTGCCACAGAAAGTCTCCTGGTTCCCAACTTCTTTTTCCATCCAGCCATTCAGATCCTTCCCTAACTGTATACCTTTTTTTGGGTGGTTGGCATCCACTGGCATATGGCCCGGACGGATGCCTTGGGTGTTGCTTGAGGGGGGCACCAGACAGCATCGATGCTCCACCCCACAAATATCCATCCAAGGACGCAGTGGAGTGAAAGTGGTAGGATTCTTATGTGGGAGTGATCATGTTCTCCTGGAGTTTGTTATACAGTGGAAAGGGGATGCTAATCATAGTCATACCCACAATCTAGATTTTAAGAAAGCAGATTTCAGTAAGCTTAGGAATCTACTGGGTGCGATTCTGTGGTAAAAAAAAAACTAAAAGAGAAGGGTGTACGTAGTGGCTGGGAGTTTCTTAAAAGTGAGATTCCTCGGTGGAAAGTTTTGGGGGAAAAAACCAAAAGTTGACTGATCAGGTAGAAGAATTTAATATATAGATATGTAGTTTAAGAGAGGTGGTAAATATAATTCCACCCTACTTTTGAAATATTTACGTGAACACCAAACAAAGTTATTGGAATTTAAGTAATTGGTTTACCTTTGGCATCATTGTTAAAGATACCCTGTAGGTGGGTATTAACATAATGGTTGAGTGATTTCATAAGAATCATGGAGTTGGAAGAGACCACAAGGGCCATCAAGTCCAACCCCTGCAATCAGGAACACACAAACCAAGCACTCTGTAAGGAATCAGCAAAGTCCAGACCAACAGTAACTTTTAAAAGCTCTTTATTGACTGGCAATCATGATCTTCTACAGACAATGCGGAATCTGACCAGACTCTCCCAAGCAGCCGCTTTTACGGGCAGACGTTTTCCCACGGAAACCCCAACCCAAAACAACCCTGTTTTCCCATCCCACTATTCCCACCATGAGACAGATTCACACAGAACAGAAGCCAGTAATGGCAAGCACGCAGCAAGGTTAAGGAAGAGATAAAGATGGGTCTGGGCACGACGCCCAGATGGAGGAATGTAGACCCAAGGTTGAATCAGGCTGCTAGCAAACCGAAACAACCTGACAGATGGCCATCCAGTCTCACTTTACAAATCTCCAAAGGAGACTTTACTCACCCCATACATTCCTGTGATCACAATTCCCAACCTTCCAAACCAGGCCAGACCCCAGCAAACTAGTACGCCTCCCTTCAACTACCAGCAATTGTAACCATCCTTCAAACATATATTTCACCCTGACATTGCACATGCCCACAACTGGTACTCTATTTCCTTGATAGTCAGTTAGTAGTACATCACAAGATCTAATATTCAAATTGGCAGACTGGTAGAATGTTTTATGTGTGTCACATGAGACAATGGAAAATGCTGAACTGGAATCCACTTCCATCGCACAAGGGACATCCTGTATCCTCACGGTCACTGTCAGCTTTCTCTGGATCACTGGTTGCACATGGTTAGAGTCCTACTCCTTGAATCCGAAAAGGAGCAAAATGTGGAAGAGAAAACCACAACTGCAACACCTCCTCCTAATGTGCAAGAAACCAAGAGAGTTCCCAGATTGCTCTCTGGCATCCATGCACGGAGAGGGGACCCACCCACTCAGCATCACAGACATGATGGTCTGCAGCTCTATGTCCCTCTCCCAACCCAATTACTGGCTTCCACTGCTGTAATCCGCTCCGTTTTTCTTTGAGCAGTGGAGGATATGAAATCCATCTAAGACAGATACTGATTCCACCAGAACTTCTGTTCATAACATAAGTAACTTGAACTGACTGTTGTTGCTTAGATTAGTGGTTCTCAACCAGTGGTCCTTGTAGACCAAAGATATGCAAAATTAGTCTAGATGGGACCCAGGGTTTTCGTAATGATTACTAGAAAATTGTCCTCCCTGAATCTCCACGACCAGAAAATTGTCATGTGCCATATACTGCCAACTCCACCTGCCACAGATCATCTACCTTTGGGCATGGTAATGGAAACTGTGGACACTGTGTTTCTCCTATTTCCCCCACTTCCCTTGCATACAACCAAATTTACCCCTAACAAAATTGCTGCAATATCCCCCCCCCAAAAAAAAAGAATGGTGGCTGGAAAAAGGGGGGGACATAGAAACTGGGTGTGGGGGAAGACAAAACAGCATACTGAATTTCTGGCAGAACTTTGGGTCTCCTGTCTCATTCAGTGAGCTGCAATCATCTATATTTATCAGACTACTTAAAGCAATATAACCACTCACATGGATTCCAGAATGAGGTGAACAGATAAGCAAATCTATTGGTTCTAGTGATTCATGAGGCAATTTTGTTTTATTGAAAAACACTAGCATTCAAACCACATCAATAAGTGCATAGATTTCTTTTCTGTTGCTGGCACTCACTTGTAAGTAGATGTTAAGTTTAGTACAAGTTGGTTTGTGTGTTGATCCAAAGACATCAATAATGCGTAAATACAAGAAAAGACAGCAGACACAATTATTATTCCTTTTTCTATGTATATCAAAACAAACAAGAGCTGAGGTCCAAATGTCATAGAGCTACTTTATGGGGCTTGGCAGATAGACACAGAGGATCTCCATAGATCATGATTATGAGTTGGATCCAACCAACTTTTGAACTAGTAAAAAATGGGCCCATTCTGAACATTCAAAAGCGTATGCTGGACATCATGGGACATGCATGGACAAAAGCCTAAAGGGACTGAAAAAGTACTAAACCAGACTGAGTGAAAAAGCTGGCAGGATGTAATCTTACGAGCTGATTCCTCCAAGGCTATTGTCCTGAAAAGTCTTCAGCAGAAAAAAGGTGCAGAAAAGACTGAAGATGCACACATAGAAAATAAGCAAGATGAATGTTAAGAGCGTGACGAAGCACAGCACTTGTAAGGTACTGGAGGTGTCGTGAACCCAACTAATGGCATGAAGTCCAGGTCTTCTTTAGACATTCCGGGGGCAGGCTGGAAAGTGAATCTCTGGAGGAGACTTGTAAAGAACAAGAAGAGCTCCATTTTGGCCAGGGTTTCCCCAGCACATATTCTTCGACCTGTGACAATGAAAATGGAACACCAAGAAAGTCAAAGTTACCGATTATCTCTTTTTGTGTTTTCTACCGACCATGGAATAAGTGCCCCTACTGGTGTCCTCGCCACTGCGTCAAAAACAACAGAGTCCAGTTGGTGTAAATGGAAACGCAGCTGCCCCGGGGCATTCGCATGGCTGGGCGTCCAGTTGACAGCGAGCGATTCGGCAGGGCTGCGAGGCTTTGCACAGAGGTGTGGCGGAGTTTTTTTGCTGGTCGTTCATTCCTGCATAGTTAGAATGCACACGTGTACCCCAGTGGCGGGATTCAGCAAGTTCGCACCACTTCAGCAGAACCGGTTGTTAAAATGGTGCTTGTAAACAACCCGATGTTAAATTATTTTAACAACCTGATGTGCCACCACAGCCGTGTTGACATCCTGCAAGACCCCGATACAACCCTGTGCAACCACAGCTGGAACAGAAGCACTTCCTGCCCGACTGTCCACTCGGTACCAGTTGCAGACCAGTATTTTTTTAAAAGACTTGCTCATTTAGTGATTCGTTTTGGGGAAAATAGGACATTGCATCTTTGCAGCAGCAGCAGCTAAAGGGTCCCCCCCCCCAGGTGTTTTTACTGTCCTCACACTGCTGTTTTTGGCCCGTGCGGAGTCGGCCAAAAGAAGAAGAAGAAGAAGAAGAGTTTGGATTTATATCCCCCCTTTCTCTCCTGCAAGAGTTGCTATGAAAAGATGAAACAGACAATGTTTGTTGTCCTAAGCATGTCTACTCAAAATCCTATGCAACAAAATTTACTCTCAGGAAATAATTCTAAGGAATCCATTGCTAGGAACAATGTCAGTATTATTCTTACTGAGAGAGAACACTATTGATGAAAGAATAATGAATGCTCAGTGAAAGTTCTCATATCATACCAAAAAAGTCATAGAGTGTTCAAAGTTGTAGACATTTTGGTTCAGCAAAGTGAGAGATGGCCACCAGTGACAGTATTCTTCCCAATAAATGTGTTTAGGACTTGCGCACCTCATCTATTAACTAAGCCCACAGATTTCTAATAGTAGATACCTGCAGAGAAAGGCATGAATGCGTCCCTCTTTACAAATTTTCCATCAGAGTCCAGAAAGTGCTCTGGGTAGAATTTAAGTGGTTTCTCCCATTGAGTTTCATCTTGCAGCACAGAGCACAGCAACGGGAGGATATAAGTTCCCTGCAAAAACAAAGCAAAATCATTGAAGAGAATGAAGATCTTTTCTGTCAGTCAAAACTTGTACTTCTTATAGCCAAAGGCCATTACAATATGAAAATTTCATAAATAAAAACAGAAGCAAAGAAATCCAACACATGATCAAATAATAAATAAAATGTAACTGATTATATAAAATGTGTGTGAAAATGAGAATTCTTACCCACCAAAGGCTAACGTGCCATTAACGTACTGTGGGAGTTTGGCCCGGATTTTCTTAGCAGTCAGGGTAAACAACATCACATTATAAGTAATTAAGAAATTTGTATGTGATAACAAATAGACCAATTTGTCTGGACCAGATGGAAGATTTTGACCTATTAATAATTTATCCAAAAATTTACATCTTGGCTCTAAATACAAAGGAATATAAAATGAGACACTATGCCCACTGGCAGCAATGGTGTTACAAAGGTATTACAAAGGAGATAAAGTGCAGTGCAATTTTAATACTTTGACATTACTTAATATAAACGCGTGGAATTGCATATCATCAAAACATTACATCAAAACATTGCCGAAAAACGGCGGCCTTTCACCCGCGGCAAAAGAGAGGATATTTTAATTTTGTCAACAATCGGGACGTCTCCCAACTTTTCGAGATGGTAATTTCTAAAAAGGAGTATAAGCAGTGTACAGATAGCAACCATTTTTGTCTGTACAAAAGTTGCAGCACTTAATTGGCTCTCTACATGAGTCATGAACAGTCTGTTATCAAGTTGTTTCACGGCTTCAGCCACAAGGTTGTTTATTCTGGCTCCGACCAAAACGCAGTCCGCGGTTTATAAATTGCGTTTTCGCAAAACTTTTGTGAAGTTAATGCGAAGAAGTGAGACTGGTCACCTTGGGAATGGAGTAGCCTTTAAAAGAGACATCCACAGTTGTTGCATGTGGCAAGTTTGTTGGGATAATATTAGAAAACCTCTGGATTTCATGGATTACTGCATCCGTGTATGGCATTTTTGCACGATGTTCTGTCTGTGGCTGAGCAGACCCAATCACCCGTGCAATTTCTTCTTGGACTTTGCCTGAGAAAATAAAACATTTCTACAAAAATAAACTTCATGGTTCAAGCTGCATTTTCAAAAAAAGAAGTCGGCCAAATATTTAAGATAGCTTTAATCCAGTGTCTAGAACTGTGAATGACCAAGAAAGATCTTTCTGCAAACTTGAAAAGTGTCCCAAAAAGGGCCAAATTTGCAGAAAAATGTGAAATCTTTTTTAAAAATGTTGTGGGAAGGGGTTAAAAACCTTAAAATCACAAAATGAGTCACTGTAGCTTTAAGTAACAGATTATCTCAGTTGTAACTAGGCTTGATAAATACCCCAAAAATTCTGAAAAATTCAGATTTGGATTTATCTGGGCATAAAATTATCTGTATGCCCAAATAAAACAAATAACATATTCAGATATACCTGAAAATTCAGGTATATCTGAAAAAATTGTGTCTGAATTTTTTTTTATTTGGGGGGTGTTTTCTCACATTTTGGCCTTCAGGGGGTGCATTTTTAAAATTATCAACACCAGCTGGCTCTGTGGTAGAGGTTTCAATGGGAGGCACTCTAGTGGGGGTCTTGCTCTGGGTGGGGGCATTTCCTGCAGGACTGCTGGTGTGAGTCTCCTGAAAGGAAGCAGCCAAATCTGCTAAAGTTTGTGTGGGAGAGGAAAATGCTGTGGGCACCCAATTGAAGGTGAACCTGATGCCCACAGCATTTGCCCCTCCCACACAAACTTTAGCAAATTTGGCTGGTTCCTTTCAGGAGACTCACACCAGAAGCCCTGCAGGAAATGTCCCCACCCATTTTTCCCACCATAGAACTTGCTGAAGAGCCTGGCAGATTCTGGGGAATTTCTGAGTGTGTAAGCACTCGCTGCACATTTTTAAAGATAGAGGCACCAAACTTTCAAGGTGGCTCCAAGAGGCCTCCTGGTAATAGGATCCAAGCTTGGTGAGCTTTGCTTCTTGGGATGGGGGGCATGAGTTGGGAAAGTTCTGAGAGAACTCAGCCAGCAGGCTTCATGTGCAAGAGCAGGGAAACAAAATAAGCCTTTTGGGGGCCCATAAAATTGAACCCCCAGAAGGAAAGTTCACCAAGCTTGGATACTATTACCAAGAGGACCTCCTGGAGCCACCTTGAAAGTCTGGCGCCTCTATCTTCAAAAATGTGCAGCCTGCTTACACACTCAGAAATTCCCCATTGGCTACAATGGAACCAAGGCACTGCAGAACAAAGAATCTTTGGCAAATTTATTGGGGTGCCTGTCAGGGGTGAACTTTTAAACCAAAATTTAAGGATATCACCCAGTGACTACTCTTATGATACCACTCAAGTTATGTGAAGTTAGGTTCAGGGGGGCCAAGGTTATGGACCCTCAAACGGGTAGCCCCCATCTCCTGTTAGCTCCCACTGGAAACAATGGAGGATGGGGGCACCCCTTTTGGGGGTCCATAACTTTAGCCCCCCTAAACCAAACTTCACCAAACTCAAGTGGTATCAGCAGGACAGTCTCTGGGTGATACTCTGAAATTATGGTGCCGATAGCTTTAAAAATGTGCCCCCTGCAGGCTTAAACGTAAAAACACCACAAATACAAAAAAAAAGCTTGAATACCTTGCATTTGGATTCATTCATATTTGGGCAAGACATACTCAGACAATTTTTTTCCCAATTTTATGCCCAAATTCGCCACGATTCAGCCCGAATCTGGTATTTGTTTCATCTGAATCTCCAACCCTAGTTGTAACTAGGCAACCACAGCGTTCTAAGACTTGGTTCTGTCACAGAAAACAAAAGGAAGCAGGCAGAGCTCTTTCAAGGCCTAATTTTGGGGTTAGGGTTATGAGCTCCCGGTTCAGAAATTCCTGGAGCATTTGTGGTGGGGTCTAAGGAGGGTAGGTTTGGGGTAGGGGAGACGCCTCAGCTGAATATAAAGCCACAGAGTTCAACCACCCAAAGCAGTTATTTTCTCCATGGAGACAGATCTCTATAGTCTGGAGTTCAGTTGTAATTCTGGGAGACCCCCAAGTCCCAGCTGGAGATTGGCAACCCAAGGCCTGAAAGTGACTTCTGGGTAAATTACTAGCATCTGACTTCCATGACTCAACTGTGCTACTGTTCAACACAGACTATCGTACAAAAGCCAGTATGTTGTAGCAATTAGAGCTTCAGAGAAGGGTCTGGGACCGTGGTGGCGAACCTTTGGCACTCCAGATGTTATGGACTACAATTCCCATCAGCCCAATTGGCCATGCTGGAAGGGGCTGATGGGAATTGTAGTCCATAACATCTGGAGTGCCAAAGGTTCGCCACGGTCCAGATTCAAATTCCCATCTTGTTGTGGAAGCTCACTGGGTGATTTTGGTCCAGTCATATACTTCGACTGTAACCCACCTCACAGGGTTATAATGCAGATAAAAAAAGAAGAGGAGAAAAATGTAAGCCGCTTCAACCCCTGCTGTGGAGAAAATTGGGGTAAAAAAGTAAATGAATAATAAATATAATTAAATATGGGAGGCAAAGTCATTTGATAAATAGTAGAGAAGGAGGCAGGAAAAAGATAAGGACATGCCAGGAGGGTGGAAAGAGGAAATAGTGTAGCGAGGGGAAATATGGGGGAAATGGAGGTGCCACTTCACAAGTCTTTGAGGGTTTCCTATGATGGAAGTGGGCCTGGCCCAATAGCTGGCATTACACCACTGGGTCACACTGCTTTTAGGTAGAGGCTATCCTGGTGGGGTTAGCATGGAAGCTGAAGTCAGAGAGGTAGATAAAGGGATATGAGTGTGAAGGAGATACAGTTGGCAACTTCAGATTGGGAACACCTGGAGATTTGTAGGCAGTTGGAGCAGGGGAGAGACTACAGAAGAGTATAATTCTGTAGACACCCTCCAATGCAGCTATTTCCTCCACGGGAATTAAGGTTTGCAAACCTCCAGGTGAGGACTGGAGGTCACTGTCCTAGAATGACAACTGCCCTCCAGACGAGATCAGTTTCTCTACTGAAGGAAAACACTCACTCTGAATTTCAGGGTACTTCATCATTAACAGCAGGCCCCAGCGTAGTGTTGTTGAAGTGGTCTCCGTGCCGGCAGCGAATAAGTTACCAACCAGACTCTGAAGGTTTTCATTATGGAAAAACCCATTAGTCTGGGTCTTCTCCTATGGCAAGAAAAAGAGAGCATTGCTAAATAAGGGAAAGATATGCAAGAGAAGAAAACGTTTGCAGGCAACCACACTGATCCAAAGCAAAATTCAAAAACAAAAGCCACGTAATACAACCGTTCACCTGCAGCTTCTGATATGTTTAAAAGACGGTGTCACCTCTTGCTGCCGAATTAAGAAAGAATCAATCAAGTTTCTCTGGTCGTTTGCATCCAGTTCTTTAAGGGATTCTATGAAGGTGGCCTGTATGAAGGCATACAGCTCATCTCTGTTATTCAGGATAGTCTTGCGAGCTCCAAACAGGAAGCCCAGGGCAGGAAACATGTTATACAGCTAAAGGAATAAAATACGAGTAAGAAAAAAAAAGATTACTGATAGTTCTCAGGCAGCAATCTAAAGTATTTTTGTACCAATACCTTTGCTCATTTTCTACAAAGGAGTCATCAATGACATAAAAATATGCCACATTATCCCCTTCGGGGATAGGGCGGTATACTAAATTTAATAAATACTAATACTAATAATACTAATAATACTAATAATACTAATACTAATAGTAGTAGTAGTAGTAGTAGTAGTAGTATAATAATAATAATAATAATAGGTACTCCAAAGTGGAAAATCAGACTGAGAAGAAAAATCAGCAAACTACGATCGGATGCCAGCAAACTGAAAAGTATGAAGGAGAAGAAGCTGAAAAATGACAAAATCAAGGCAGACCTAGTTAAGAGGTACCACCTGGACAAGAGGAAACTCAATGAGGCAATAGAGGAAACTCAATAGAGGAAACTCAATGAGGCAATAGAGGTGGTCAAACAACAGCTGGTGGCAGTTTCAAAGAAGATTGCAAGATTCGAAGCAAGGGTTGCTCAATTCAAGCAGAATCAACTTTTCTACTCCAACCAGAAACGATTCTACCAGAATGTAAGTGGAGATGTGAAACGAAACACAGGAGAGCTAGACAGAGAACAAACTATTGAGTTCTGGAGAAAAATTTGGGACAGCCCAAAGAACTACAACCAAAATGCAAGTTGGGCCAAAGATGTGGAGGCTGAACTGAGTGTCATCATTGGACAACCTGGTAATAAATAACTAAAATGGTTGGAAAAAAACGAGCAAAAAAGGTGAAGAACTGGACGTCTCCAGGCAGTGATGAATTACATGGATTCTGGCTGAAGAAACTGACCAACTTGGTAATAAGAAATGCCCTAACAGTTGAATCAAGTGCTGCAAACAGGCCAAATTGAAGAATGGATGACAACAGGGAAAACTCTTTCTGATAATGAAAGACCAAGAAAAGGGAGCAATCTCTAGCAATTACAGACCAATCAATTTGCCTACCAACAACCTTTAAGCTTTTTACTGGCATATTAGCTGATGCAATACAAGACCACCTGGAAGGAGCAAAACACTGCCCCTAGAACAAAAAAAGGGAAACAAACGAAACAGTAGGGGAAAACAAAAGATCAACTGCTCACAGATAAAATGATCCCTGAGAATTGCAAAAAGAAGGGAAACCAACTTCTGTAATGTAGCTTGGATTGATTACAGGGAAAGTATCTGGGATTCACTGCCACACAGTTGGCCACTCTACGTCTGGAGATAATTGGAGTCAGTGAGAACATCAAGAAATTGGTCAAGAACGTAATGCACATCTTGGAAAACAGAATTAATAGTCAATGGAGCAGGAAAAGGGGAAGTCAACATCCGGCGGGGAATATTCCATGGAGACTCCTCTGTCCCCACTACTCTTCATCATTGCTATGATTCCGCTCTCTATAATCACCCTGAAGAAAACAGGTCAAGGATATCAGACAGTTAAGAAACTCACCAAAAATTTCACACCTTCTATACATGGGATGACCCAAAGCTCCCATGGAAAATCGCAAGCAGAGATTAAGTCACCACTGAACACAGTGAGAGTCTTTAGCACTGACATTGCAATGGACTTTGGACTTGGACAAGTGTGCAACTTTGAACCTCAGTAAAGGTAAACTTGCAACACAGCGAAGGTGTGAAATGCCAAATGCCATAGGAAATAAAGAGTTTTACCAGTGAAATGAAAGTTACAAATACTTGTATTAATGCAAGCAGAGAACATCAAGCATGCAGAAGTCAAAGGCGCAATTAGGGAAGGGAATATCTTAGGAAGGGTCAGAAAAATTTTGAAATCAAAGTTAAATGGAGGAAATACAATAAAGGCAATTAATACTTAAGCGGTGCCTGTAGTAATGCTACACTGTTGGTATAATTAACTGGACACAAGTCGAATTGGACATCCTGGACAGAAAATATGGTACTATGACCATCAATCGAAAGCACTGCATCCAAGAAGTGATGTAGACAGACTCTACCTGGCAAGGTTGAAGGAGGAAGAGGACTGCTCCAGGTCAAGCAATCAGTAGAGGAAGAGAAAAGAGGTCTGGAAAGAATACATCCAAGAAAGTCACAGCCAGCATTGAAAGAAGTCCACAAGGCTGAGATGCTGAAAGCCAAAGAATCAAAAAAGAAGAGTATAGAGTCCAACAGTTTAAAACACGAAAGGAGCAGTGGCTAAACAAGCCACTCCATGGGCAGTACTTTAAGAACATTGAAGGGAAGGTTGACAGTAAGCAAACATGGGAGTGGCTCTTCCAGAAGGGGAACTCTAAAGAAGGAAACTGAAGGTCTGATTTTTGCTGTCTAGGAGCAAGCATTACGGACAAATGCAATAAAGACACGAATTGAAAAGTCCCACAATGACCCAAAGTGCTGCCTCTGCAAAGAGTGTGATGAAACCGTGGAGCACATCATCCGCCGCTGTAAGAAAATAGCCCAAACTGACTATCTCGAACGGGCCAATAATAAAGCTAGCAGCAATGGTGCACTGGAACCTTTGTAAAAAGTACGGCCTGCCCCAGTAAGACCTGGTAATGAAAGTGACAAGCTGTGAGAAGTCCACAGAAAATGAAGTTAGCAAAAATACTCTGGGACTTTAGGAATACAGACAGACAGACACCCAAGGCACACAACACCCCAGACATAACAGTGATAGAGAAGAAACATTAGTTTGGATTATCGATGTTACAGTGCCAGTTGGACAGCAGCGTAGAGGACAAAGAGCTGGAAAAGATCACAAAATACAAGGACCTACAAATTGAAGTCGAACGATTAGAAAAAAAAAAAAGAACAACAGTAATCCCACTAGTAGTCGGTGCTCTAGGAGGAATCGCAAGAAATCTTGAAAAACATCTGGAAAGC
The DNA here is from genome assembly GCF_021028975.2 of Sphaerodactylus townsendi. Classification (NCBI taxonomy): domain Eukaryota; kingdom Metazoa; phylum Chordata; class Lepidosauria; order Squamata; family Sphaerodactylidae; genus Sphaerodactylus; species Sphaerodactylus townsendi. The sequence continues at coordinate 13,432,161 of NC_059427.1, forward strand.
CTAAACTTGGACAGAACATCAGTCCACATGCTGCAGAAAGCGGCACGTCTAGGAACTGCACATATTCTTCGCAAATACCTCTAATATCCTAGGTCCTTGGTAAGGACCTCGATATTCAGAGATGAATTCCAGACACTTGTGCTGTGTTGTTATGTGTATAATAATAATAATAATAATAATAATAATAATAATAATAATAATAATAATAATAATAATAATAATAATAATAATAATAATAATAATAATAATAAAAATTGGAACATGCCCTGGGACCCGGCAGTTTTTGTGAGACTTTCTCATTGCCTACTCTACAAATGATGGTGAAGAAGAAGAGTTGGGATTTAGACCTCATTTTTCTTATCCATAAAGTGTCTCAAAGAGGCTTGCAAACTCCTTCCCTTACTTCCTCCACAAGACACCTAGCCCAAGGTCACCCAGTAAATTGCATGTGGAGGAGGGGAGTGGGAACCTGATAAGAGTCTGCTCTTCATGTGAAGGGGCGGAAATCAAACCTGGTTCTAGAGATTAGAGTCTGCTCATAACCATTTCACCACATTGAAGCATCACCACACTGAAGCAACTGAAGCAGAGTTAGATTTGGGTCCAGCAGCACTTCGGACACCAACAAGATTTTGGGAACGTAAGTTGTTGAGAGTCAAAACTCCCTTTGTCAGATATCTAATGAAAAGCCCAGAGTCAAGACACAATTCAAGCTACCAGAGGATCAGAGACAACAGATTATTAGAACATGACAGAATAAAAGTCAGGACAGAAACCAGGATCTGTAAGGAGAGTCCAGCACAGACAGAGGCTCATTCCGCACATGCAGAATAGTGCACTTTCAAACTGCTTTCAGTGCTCTTTGAAGCTGTGCGGAATAGCAAAATCCACTTGCAAACAGTTGAGAAAGTGGTTTGAAAACGCATTATTTTGCGTGTGCGGAAGGGGCCAGAAATACAGTCAAGAGCAGGCATGAATTCACAATCTGCCAGGCAGAAAAGGTAAATTATGAAGTCAAGCAAGCACAAGTTAACACAATCTTCACATCTCTCTCTCTCTTTCTTTCTCTCTCTCTCTCTCTCTCACTCTCTCCATCCCATTCCAGTCTTCATTGCATCGAACAATTAATACTTAGAGAATCTGCAATAGGAAAACTGAACTATAAGGACACTTTCGCACACACAGATTAATGCACTTTCAATCCACTTTCAATCCACTTTGCAGCTGGATTTTACTGTGCAAAATAGCCAAATCCACTCGCAAATAATTGTGAAAGTGCATTGAAAGTACATTATTCTGCATGTGCAAAAGTGCCCTAAGGGTGGTATGTTGGCCAGGTGCCTTCTCAGCACCTGAGAAGGCACCTGGGAACCCCACCCCCCCCACCCCGCTCCAACGTCAATTTGCACCTTTCAGTAGCAGCGGCCAAGTTGGTTTTTGTTATAGCATTGGTTGTGAATGGTCAACAAAACAATTTTAACGAATAACTGTGCTGGATTAGCTGCTATTACAGGGGAAGCATGGGGGACAAGAATAGGAATCTAAGGTAATTTTCTTTGCTTTCCCCTTCTCCTGTAGTGATTTTTCAATGCACACAAAGTTATCAAGTTTATTGGTCTCTAGTAGGGCTCGAAGGCTTAGTGGCTCTACTGATAAGGTATGTCGTATTGTCAGCTGGGCTCTTAATTGCTCGGAATCACTGGGGTGTTGTGTGTTTTCCAGGCTGTATGTCCGTGTTCCAGTAGCATTTTCTCCTGTCGTTTTGCTTATATCTGTGTCTGGCATCTTCAGAGGATCCTCTGAAGATGCCAGCCACAGATGCAGGTGAAACCTCAGGAGAAAATGCTACTAGAACACAGCCATACAGCCCGAAAACCATGCAACACCCCAAGTTAAGGAATGTAACAAGCATTGGTTATTTGCAAGGGAAAGCAAAACTTCACTTTAAACCAGTGGTGGCGAACCTATGGCATGGGTGCCAGAGGTGGCACTCAGAGCCCTCTCTGTGGGCACTCATGCACAGAGTTCATCATGTGGGGGGGGTGGAAAATCACCCCCCCCCACACACACACACATACATCTAGGCTGGCCTGGGCATGATCCTTTACCTGGGAGTAAGCTCGGTTGCTGGCAATGGAGCTTGCTTCTGAGTAAACCCTCCTAGGATCGTGATTCACCCATTTGAAGCATTGCACGGTTGCTTCACCAAGCTTACTCCTGAGTAACGCATGCCTCGGAGCCAACCATTTTTTCTAAACTAAAACCTCAGTATTCAGGTTAAATTGCCATGTTGGCACTTTGCGATAAATAAGTGGGTTTTGGGTTGCAATTTGGGCACTCAGTCTCAAAAAGGTTCGCCATCACTGCTTTAAACAGTGTCACACATTCACACCTTTATTGGACTGACAGGCTGTTTCTGTGTGTATAGTGTAGCATCAGCATGGTGTAATGATGTAGCTGGCATGGTGTGTGCAGAGCCAGCATTGTATATTTATTTATTTTTATTTTATTTTATTTTATTAGGCTTATAGGCCGCCTTATCCCCGAAGGGCTGAAGGCGGCTCACAACATGGCTGTTGAATCAAACAGCAAATCAACACATAAAGACTAAAATCATTAAAACCTAAGCAGCAGTTTACAACAATAAAAGCTATAAATTAAACAGCCCGATTTATGGGTAAAATAGTGGTTAGTGGTTAAGAGTGGTAAACTCTAATCTAGAGAACAGGATTTGTTTCCCTGCTCCTATACATGAAGCCTGCTGGGTGACCTTGGCCTAGTGATAGTTCTCTTCAAACTCTCTTAGCCTCACCTACCTCACAAGTGTCTATTGTGGGGAAGGGAAGGTTCTGTGACTTCTTATAGGAGAGAAAGGCAGGGTACAAATCCAAACCCTTCTTCAGCTTATATATGTGTGTGTGAAAGAGAGAGAGAGAGAATTTAAAATGAAAGAGTTACCTGAATTGAAGGGCTTCCAGCAAGTCGAATATTTTCATTCACCAATTTCAGCAGTCTTATAAATGTGGAATCATTATATTCAAATCGTTTGCCAAGTAATATTGATACTATAATATTGGAAACGGCACCATTCATAATTGCAGTGTTCTCAAATGGTTTTCCTACACAAATTAAAAAGAAGGGAATACTGAATTAGGAAAAAATGTTACTATTACTGTTGCCTTTCAATGGCTTAGGACCCCAGCAACAGCAGACACTCTGTGTGTGTGTGTGTGTGTGCGCGCGCGCGCGTGTGTGTGTGCGCGCATGTGTGAAGTGCCATTGAGTTGCTTCTGATTCATAGTAACCCTTCAAATTAATGACTTCAAAAATGTCCTGTTGTTAAAGCTTTTGCAAACTGAGGATCATGGCTTCCCTGATTGAGTCAATCCATCTTTTTCCTATTGCCTACCCCTTTTCCTAGCATTATTGTCTTTTCCAATTACTCGTCTTCTCATCATACGATCAAAATACAATAGCCACAGTCTGGTCATTTTAGCTTCTGTTCAGACTTGATTTTATCTAGAACTCGCTGGTTTGTCTTTTTGCCAGCCATGGTGCCTGTAAAACTCTCCTCCAACACCACATTTCAGGGTGTTTCTTCCTGTCAGCTTTCTTCACTGTCCAGCTTTCACAGCCATACATAGTAATGAGGAAAACTTCAGCATGAATTAACTTGATCTTGGTTGCCAGGAACACATCCTTACACTTAAGAATTTCTTCTAGCTCCTTCATGGCTGCATTTCCCAGTCTCAATCTCCAGATTTCTTGGTTGCAGTCTCCCTTTTGGTTGATGATGGAGCCAAGGAATAGAAAATCTTCAACAATTTCAATTTCCTCACTGTCAGCCTTAAAATTGAGTAAGTCCCCAATTGCCATTATTTTGTCTCCTGGATGTTCAGTTGTAGTCCTGCTTTGGCACTTGATGCTTCAGCCTCCAGCAGTAGTTTTTTCAAGTCTTCTCTGTATTCTGACAGCAATGTGGCAGAAAATCTGCATGTCTCCTGTTGTTAATGTTCCTTCCACACCTGACAGGGAGGCCGGGGAGAGCGGGAGGCCTGCGGCTGCAACAGGCAGTTCAGCTGGCAAGCAGCTCCTTGACGAGCAGCTCAGGTGCGGGTTGCAAGAGCCTTATAGCCCTGGCCTCCCTGTCAGGTGTAAGGGCCATCCTTGGGCCTTACAGGGAGGTGGGGGGGGCAGGAGGACTACAGATGTGGCAGGCAGCTCAGTCAGCGAGCTGTGCCCTGGCCTCCCTGTCAGCCCGCAGATGGCCCCCATGCCTGACAGGGAGGCCATGAGTACAGCTGGGCAGGAGGGGCGCAGGGGGCTGACACCCACCCATTGGCATGCAGTCAGAGAACCTGGCAAGGCTCTCGTGGAGGGCTTGGAGTGTTGACTGGTGAAATATGCCTCGCAGCTCCTCTGGCGCAGGGCGTGTGCTGCTTACCCATTGGTGGGGGAGGTGAGGAGGCGGCCCATTACGGGGACAGTCAAGATCAGTGGCAGCTGCCTGACTGCATGGGAGGATACCCCCCGGCACTTGGGGCCTGCCTGGCCGGGCCTCGGTGTACCTGCGCAGATGGCCTCGCAGGAGGAGGCAGAGGGAGGCCCAGTCGGGCTTCCCCTCCCAGGATGCGCGGTTTGTTCCCCAGCCAGCACACCAAACCGAGCTGTTGCCCCCCAGCAAAACTACTCGCTCCTTCTCGACAGAGGCATATCTAGGGGAAATGGAGCCGTGGGGGGGTTGGCAGAAAACTCAGCTTTTGCCCTGGACTCCATTTTTCCTAGATATGCCTCTGATTATAAGCAACAAGCATCTTTAAAACTGTCCTGATTGGCTGCTTCTGATTATAAGCATCACTTTACTCATGTGAGAAATTAATGCAATGGTCTGATAGAACAAGACACTATTTACTCTGATGTGTCGAACAGAAATAAAACCTAATCCAAGATTACTGATCGCTGCTTTTAAATTGTTTTAATGTATTTAAGGGTTATTGTATATATGTGTTTATGTTGTTCACCGCCCAGAGCCCTCCGGGGGTAGGGCGGTATACAAGACCCAATAATAAATAAATAAATAATAAAGAAGAAGCTAGATCTACTTTTCCCTGACCTTTCCCATAGCTCTGGTCGTTTCTCCACTTCTAAGATGGAGGTCAATACGCACCGGTTTCGTTTGCTTCAGCACCTTTTTAGTGCGGGTTCATGTTCCCCACTGCAGCTTCTGCCCCCTTGGTGCAATGAACGCGCAGCCACGCAGCAGCCACGCAGGACTCCCCACGATCCGCTCAGGGACTGTCCTGATTGGCTGCTGCGTTGTGCTGAGGTGGGAATTTTTTTATTTTTAAAAGGACAAATCAACATCTCCATGAATTGCTGAGGAATCCACGCATTGCTGAGGAATCCACGTCTATTTGAGCACACACAATATGCCCATGTGCACTCAAAACGACGTGCAGACGTGGATTTCCAGTGTTAAAAATAAAAACACAGGCTGTGGCCTAATTGGACGGATGGTTCTACGTCACCAGCAGCGGCAGGAAACTCAAACCCGGAGTCACCCCCTGGACTTCCCCACTGCTCCGTGCCCCAGGCGGGGTTTTCCAAAAGGTGCTCTTCCATCCAGGAACTGAGGGGAAAGGAGAGCGGCAGAATCGGGGTGGCTGCGTTGTCGCCACTGAGGTAGTGGGGAGTGCTGCTGGCCCCCGGGTTATTTGCCGCGAGTAGCCCACAACAAATGGTGAGTGGGGAAACAACCTCTGACTCTAGCTTTGATTTTTTTTTTCACTCCTCGTGCTTTGGGCAGACATTTTAAAATATTGTCAAATATATTTATCCCATTAAGTGGCAGTTCTCAGCCCATCTTGCAAGGCCTTAGTTCTTCTTAAGCATTAAGTATCACTTGAGGCAATAGGGGGATGGTGTGGAAATTGCCTCACAACCCACCCAATTTCATCTCTGCACAACCAGATGGCAAGGTGGCACTATGACTGTCATCGGGCCAGTCAAACAGCACTCTGCACAGATAGCAGCTTCAGAAAAAACCTGCTCTCCCAGAATTTAATTACATTTTCAGGTTTGTGCATCTATCCAAATAGGGTTAAATAGGGAGCCATGGGGGACTCAGACTGCTCGTGATATATACTTCTGTCATTACCATTAGAAACTGGTGGTGTGGGGTTGCTATACTTGAGATGGTTTGGACTAAGCAACGCAGTGCTTAGCAGCAGTGGCATAGGAGGTTAAGAGCTTGTGTATCTAATCTGGAGGAACCGGGTTTGATTCCCAGCTCTGCCGCCTGAGCTGTGGAGGCTTATCTGGGGAATTCAGATTAGCCTGTACACTCCCACACACGCCCGCTGGGTGACCTTGGACTAGTCACAGCTTCTGGGAGCTCTCTCAGCCCCACCTACCTCACAGGGTGTTTGTTGTGAGGGGGGAAGGGCAAGGAGTTTGTAAGCCCCTTTGAGACTCCTGCAGGAGAGAAAGGGGGGATATAAATCCAAACTCCTCCTCCTCCTCCTCCTCCTCCTCCTCTTCTTCTTCTTCTTCTTCTTCTTCTTCTTCTTCTTCTTCTTCTTCTTCTTCTTCTTCTTCTTCTTCTTCTTCGAGGATTCAATAGTTATGCAACAAGCATTTTTTAAACTACACAATATTGCCTAATGTAAGTTTAACGTTAAGTTAATCAGAAAAATTCATGCCGCTTGTGTCAGACCCCATCACCTCCCTAACTCACTGAGGCAAGATAACCGCTTTCTGAACAGGCTTATCAGATTTCCCTCCTTTTTTCCAGGGACTGAGCTGCTAGATATGGTAGCATATGGGTGGAATAAAGTTAGCATTAGAAACTGATGATGTGGTACTGTTATAGTTGAGATGGTTTGGGATAAGAAATACTAATGTAAGAATTCAACAGTTACACAACAAGCATTCTTTTATCTACACACTAATTGGCTTAAACACATTTAATGTTAATGTAATTTTTAAAAAAAATTAAAGTTGCCCCATTAAAAAAGTCAACCAAAGCCTAAAACATAGACACCTGAGCCAATTAATATGAATGTGATTTTTCAGACTAAAAATAAGCACTATTAAAATGTTGTTAAAAGATCAACTCCTTGTTAAAAGATCAATTAGGGAAACAGAAACATTTTGTCCTGGTGCCTAAAAGGAAGGAGCAGACTTGCCAGGCACGCGTCAAAAAGATCCTATCTCCTCAGGGAACATGGGAAGCTGTAAATACAGAAGTCAGAAATACGAGGCAAACCATTTCAGAGCTTTCGAGCAACAGTTGCGAGAATTCTTTGGAGTAAGCCATGGCACTAAATCATTAGAAATCTATTTGTTTTGGAGGGGAGGTAGAGCAGAGAACACCAACCCACCTTCATGAGATTCAAATTGCTTTATCAGGAAACCACACTCCTCAACAATTCTGTCTTCAATGGTCCTCTTGCCCATTCCGTAGTCCCGTAAAGTAGATAACGCAAACCGCCGCATCACTCTCCAGTTCTCACCATGAGAGAAAATGACACCTGAATGGAAGTGAGAGCCAGATTTCAGGTTGCCGTAACTATTCCAGTTGTGTAGAGGCAGCTGTGAAGACTTGTGTTCATGGGGAATTCTGTCCCCTGCCAACTTACTTGGTCTTGCTCTCTTCCTCCAGCCACCTGCCCAGTATATTTTCCCTCTTCCTCCTTCCTGCCTGTTCACCTCCCCAGTCCTGCCCACTGGTGGCAGAGGTGGTAGAGGAGGTAAACCAGCACCTGTTCCAGCCCCACACGCACTAAACATAGCCTTTGTTGTCATATTCCGTGTGGAATTCTGGGTAACTATAAAACTCAATATTCCACCCAAATTAGATTTTTTTTCCCTGCAACACCTGAATATATGAAGATATTGTAGATAACATAGAATGGTCGCCATTCAAATGTATACATTTGAAACCAAAGGCTTTTGTGAGGATATTTTGATCTGCAAGGGGGCCTCATTTACCTATTTAATATAAATTGAAATATTCATTACAGTGGATAAGCTTGTACATTGTCGTGGGTTTTCCAGGCTGTGTGGCCATGGTCTGGTAGTTTCTGCTCCTAGCATTTTGCCGATATCTGTGATTAGAATACTCAGAGGCATGTCATGGTGAGATGAATTTCTCTCCATGGCACAGTGTAAGAACATAGGAACATAAGAACTAGCCTGCTGGATCAGACCAGAGTCCATCTAGTCCAGCACTCTGCTACTCGCAGTGGCCCACCAGGTGCCTTTGGGAGCTCACATGCAGGATGTGAAAGCAGTGGCCTTCTGCTGCTGCTGCTGCTCCTGAGCACCTGGTCTGCTAAGGCATTTGCAATCTGAGATCAAGGAGGATCAAGATTGGTAGCCATAGATCGACTTCTCATCCATAAATCTGTCCAAGCCCTGTAGAGTGATTGTGTAGTGTGGTATACCCAGATAAATGCAAATCTGCCTTATGCCCCTGTGAGGTAGACAGATATAGCACACCACATAATTACTCCATGCTGTGCCATGCAGAGAAACACATCTCACCATGACATGCCTCTAAAGATGCCATCCAGAGATGCGGGCAAAATATTAGAAGCAAAAGCTACAAGACCACAGTCACACAGTCCAGATAATCCAAAACAGCCAACTGATTCTGGCCGTGAAAACCTTCAACAACACAGCTTGAACATTGAAACAAACAGGTCCAGCAGCTCCTTAAAGACCAAACCTATTCCAGAATGAACTCGTGTGAGTCAGCGCTCACTTCTTCAGATGCAGTTTTAGGGCAAATTTTTGAGAATTTGGGAAGTCACACAGGGCTTTCCTGGATTGTTGTGCAGTTTTGGAGCCAGTAGTATTGGGTGCTTCAACTTCTGAGTGAGATTGGGGAAGTAGAGGTACCAAGACTCCCATTTACCCACCCTGAGTTGCAAATATCAGCCCCTGCTCCAATTTTCCAACATTGAAGAATTGAGAAGAGGAAAAGATTGCACCCACATAGATTCTCAAGGAATTTCCCCTGGTCTCTATGGTTAATGCCACACAGACTATGGGAGGCAACCTAGAGTATCACCTGGACATGATATGACATGCTCTGCAAAACCCATTCTCCACAAAATATTCCAGCATTTTTCAGGAGCAGATAGTTAGGCAGCTGGTAGTAGCAATTGAGGCAGTTGATCTAGATCCAGGAATAGAAAGTATAGATGTTACCTCCTAGGACTGGCTTTGAAAAATTTAACTGCCTAGAGATATGGAGGTTCTCTTTACTTGTTGTGGCTAGTAATCAATAACGGATTTCTCCACCATTAAGTGACTTTCCCTTCCCTCATGAATCTGTCGAATCCCCTTTTTGAATCATCTATGCTCATGGCCATCACTATGTCCACTGGCACTGAATTCCACATTCTAATTATTAATCAAGTAAAGAAAGATTTCCTTTTGTCTATCCTGAATCTGTTACCCATCAATTTCATTGGGTGTCACTGGGTTCTAGAGTTGTAGGGAAACGTTCTCTCTGGCCGAATCCCCACTGGGAAATTCAATCTAGATCAAACCAAGTTTGAAAATAAGCTGCACCTTTTCATCGAGGTTTCAACCTCCCCACCGCAGCATGTTTCCAGTGAAGACATTTAGGCCTCTCTTGGATTCAAGAAATGTAACAATCCCCACTATTACATGATCGGCTTGGCAGATCTCTCCTGATTGGCTGTCATGCCGTGTTGTGGTGGGTCCTTTTTTTTCTCCCTCAAAAATGTGCTCACATTATGTTGTCAGCACATCAACATGTCTCCCCTGCTCAAGTTTCTGGTTGGTTATCGTTCTCTCGTGCTCTCACGAGAACAGCACCGTGCGCACTGATTGGTTGTAAGGCATTTGCGTCACACTCCACGGCGGGAAATTTGAACCAGGATTAGACCCCCCAATCCTCCCCTCCAAACTGGATCGAAGACGTGTTTATTTAAAAAGTAGTGCTGTCAAGCAGGTTCGACAAAGATGCGGGATAAGGGGGAGAATGAGCGCCAGAACCAATATGAATCTTTGTTCGTCAATCAGGCTGTGGGGAGTTCTTCCTGAATCCTTGATATTTCGCATGACTACCACGCGATTAATTGACCGTTGGGAATCGGCCTCTGTTCATTACTCCATCCTAAGCATAATTTTAATGTGTGCCAAAGAGATAAGCTAATGGCAATAGGACTTCAGAACAGAGTTGAAAAAATGTCAAACCATTCTTAAGTTATAGTTTAAGTATCCTAGTTCTTTAAATGGAGAGCATCTCCTACAACAACATTTGAGATGGACTCTCAGTGCTATGCATCACAGGTAGAGTGGCAACAACAGGAATGGAGGAACCTTACCATAGCCCTTCATAAATTCTTCAAATATTGGGATGAAGGCCCTCTCGGCAAAAGCATCAGCCTGGTTCACCAAAGCCTCCTTTACAGTCTCATACCCTGTCAGCACTACCATTTTCTGAGTTCCCATTTGAATGCTGAACACAGGTCCATACTGCTTGGATAACTGAAAAATAAAGTTAAAAAGTGAGAAACATTGTTCTGACCTTCCCAATCATTAGATGCAAACAACCTCTCACAGAACCAAAATGGCAAGTCCAGACACATCGTTTTACCACAACTGAACACAGTATGTTTGATTGCTTCAATTATAAGTGTTTTGCCTCCCAGCCACAGTGGCGTGTGGATGGAATTCCTAACAAGCCTAGAGAAAAATGTCCTTTGAGTCTTATTCACACATTATCAAAGGACAGACCTTCCTTCAGGCCTGTTTGTAACCTTACATATGGATAACACACATACAAATATACAATAATCATTTTTTTAAATACTGCAAAAACTTGCAACATCAATAAAAGAAACAGCAGTCAATACAAGCAATCAAAACACTAGCATAAGATCACAAGTACAAATGTTCGCTATTAAGAAAAGTATTTTGTATGATTATTTAAATATTTATAGATGATGATGAAAATGATGGTGATGATGATTTATTAAATTTGGTATACTGCCCACCCCTGAAGGGCTCTGGGTGTAAGGTTGTGATTTAGTTAGAAGGCTGGTTCGGCCTTGGAAGGGATTCCTTAGACGCGTTGGGCTGATTGCCCAGGGTAGTTCTTATCGCTTACTTAATCTTGCTTTCTGTCTGTGTGAAACTGCTTCTGTCTTGTGGGAATGAGTAATTGTTTATGTCCAGTTCTTGGCGGGAAGGAGAGACCTGTATAAGCGGTCGCCCGACAAAGGGGGGGGGGTTAGAATCTGCATTGTCTGTAGAGCTGATCATGAAAGCCAGCAAATAAAGAACTCTTACGGTTACTTTTGGTCTGGACCTTACTGATTCCTTACACTGGGTGGTGTACAGACAAAAGCCAAACAATGATGAATACAAGATACAACAATGAATACGAGATAAAACCAATAGGCAACATAACACAAATTTCAAATTAAATAATTAAAAATTCCAAAATCAGCATCACAAAACCCAGTTTTGAGGGGTGGCCGAGAACTCCTAATCCCCCCTCCGGGAGGATACCGGCATAAACAGCCAGTTAGATGGTACTTGAGAGATTTAGCAGGGAAGCAGACAATTTTACAGGCCCTGCGGAACTCCCTAAGGTCCTACAGGACCCTGATAGCTGGAGGAAGAACGTTTCATCGGGCAGGGGCCAGGGCAATGAAAGTCCTGGCCCAAGTAGAAGCTAGCTGCATCATTGAGGGGCTGGGGATCACCTGCAAATTTACCTCTGCGGAACACAGAGGCCGAACTGGGACAAATGGGGCAAGACTTTAGGAACCCTCATATTGGGGTGGGGGAGATTTTAAAAAAAAAACAAGGGTCTGTCTAGTTCACTCTCGACAGGATGTGGGAGAGAAACTCTGAAGCAACCCTGTGAGGGAGTGAGCTGAAGTGAAAATGCACTATGATATCTATTGGAGAATTACATCCGTTGCAGCACCGTTATAGTCCCTTCTGCCCAACAGAATGTAGGGATCTGCAACTGCCACAAAAACCACAACAACAAAGGTTTACCTTGCACATGGTCATGTAAGGCCTCTTCAGATCTAGGAGGTGGAGACTTCCAATGAGTGGTAGTGGTTTTGGTCCCGGGGGGAAATTTTGGCCGTTGCCATTCCAGAAACTGCCCGTTTTCAAAAAAAGTGTCACCGCAAGGACCAACAGGAAAAATATGGGAAGAGGATCCATCCAATCCATTTTGTGCCGATGAGAAGTTTTCTGAACCGATTACAAAGAGTTATAAAATCCAGTCAGATCAAGCAGAGTGTGTGTCAGCAAGAGGTGGTACGATGAGTTACATATCTACACACTGTACAAACAGTTGCATTGGACTTTGACTTCTTCTTTTTTGCTCTAGCGAAACAATGAGAGCTATCCCCTGTAACCGCCTGTCTCCTGGTTCCCTTCCAACCTCTTCTCCCTTCCAGCCATTCAGATCCTTCCTTCACTACACACCCTTCCTTGGGTGGGAGGCACCCCTTTCCTCAAATGACATCCCTGCAGAACAAGTCTGGACTCTTTTGACTCCTTTTGGACAGGATTGAGCTTCAGCTGCAAAGATTTGGCACTTTATCAAAGGAGGGATTTTGCCAAGTCCTCTTGAGCGCCTGTCGAGCTGCAGCTCGTAAATATCAAGCGTATCGCAACATCGGCAGGCATCTTCTTGTAGCCTCTCAGTTCTGCATGTCCGTGGACTCGAGATTTATGTAGGTTGATGTCTCTGCAATGGTCTTCAGAAAGTTATCTACAGGCAGAGCAAGTTCAACAAAGCAGATTACACAAGCGGGTGGTTGGAAAATTCACACTCAAGTTAAACACCCCCAACTTCCCTTTTTCCTGAAGCTGATGCAGCTTCCGTGAAAGGGTGAGTGGGGTGGAGACTGGGGTTGCGAAATGTCACAATCCCTCTGCTCGACAGGTTGATCACCAGAAGGCGGGGATCTGCTACTGCCACAGAAACCACAACAACAAAGGTTTATCTTGCACGTGGTTATGTAAGGTCTCTTCAGGTCTAGGAGGTGGAGGCTTCCAATAAGCGGTCCTGGGGGGAATTTTTGGCAGTTGCCATTCCTGACACTGCCCATTTTGAAAAGAAGTGTGATTGTAAGGACCAACAGGAAAAATATGGAAAGGGGACCCATCCAATCCATCATGTGCCAACAAGAGGTTTTCAGAAGCGATTACAAAGGCAGTCTGATCAAGGAGAGTCCGTGTCAGCTAGAGGCAGTACAATGAGTTATGCAAGTACTTCGTAGTTGCCCAAGCGATTACATCAGATATTGACTGTTTTCTTACTGTAGTGAATCTGTTCCAGCTCACCTCTGCCACAGAAAGTCTCCTGGTTCCCACCTTCTTTTTCCATCCAGCCATTCAGATCCTCCCCTAACTGAATAACCTTTCTTTGGGTGTGTGGCTGAATGGGCTTGCTTTGCCTGACAGGTCCTATTCCACTCCCAAACATCTACCAGGGGTTGCCACCTTTTCCTGGAGAGGGCTTGCTTTCTCTCTGGGTAAACCGCTGCCACCACCTGACTGTTTGGGGAACGGCCCGCTGGAGAAAGTCAGGGCTCCCCTTGCTTCCTTTCCAGCCCTTCCACTACTGACCTAAATTTTCTTGTATGGATACATCTAGGAGAGAGAGGAAGGTGACCCATAAAAGGGCCGACCGTAAGCCAACTTTTTGCCAATGGAGAAATGGGCTTCTCTTTTCTTTTCCTTCCCAAGTGCTTTCACCACCCTTTCCCTCATGCAAAGCCCTCTTAGGCCATTTTTGCATGGACATAATGCCCTGGGAATCCTACATGCCATGGTGCTTTTGTTGAAGCAGCGGATTTACTCGGAGTAGACCACCTTGCAGGACACAATGTAGACAAGAACTGACAGACACACAGTCACCAGTGCAGTTCTGTTTATTGCTATCTACTGACAAAGTGCTTCGCCAGACCACAGGTGATTTCAGGCACACATCACTCTGCTGTCTGTGCTATCTATATACACATGTGGTACCAATCAGGTGCCCTTACCTTATCAGGTTATGCACATGGTACATGTTGTGCACTCAGTCCTAAATTGCACACGGCACCTGCTAGAAGGAGGGTCCAGCTGTCATTTAGATTTTACTCATCTAAACACATGTTCTGACAGCTTTCCCCCCTGGTTTTTTACTTTCCACGGCTCCCTAGTTCTTCCTGGGAGTGGAAGCAGCACCGGTACATAATGCCCCTGCTGTTTTTGCATGACCCCAGGGAGTGAGGGAGAAACTGTGGATTTTAGACAGAGGGGTGGGGGTTGAAAGTATCCCGAACGGGAAGGAAGTGATTCTTTCAAATACACATTGGATTTTTAAAGGGAGGGGGTGTATTTTGAAAGTGCCCTGAAGGCAAGCAATTCTCTCAGACGCACATGGATTTTAAACGGGGGTGGGGGGGTGGCAATTCTGTCAAACATGCAGCACCTATTGATTGGTGGGGCGGGCCAGAGTGGCGAGGCGGGAAAAATGGCCTGGTTCTGCTGCTGTGGTGTTTTCACGGCAGCAGAAGCACACAGAGACAAGCGGAGTCACACTGGGGCATTTCAAAAGAACCTCCAATTTGGCGGTTTTTGAAAGCCGCAGGGAAAATGGGAAAATGGCAGTGCAACGGAGGGGCAGGCCCAGTGCAGCTTCGGGGACTGTGAAGAATTCCAGGGGGTGCTGGGATATTCCCCATGCTAACAACGGTACAATTTGCCTGCGAAAAAACGGCCTTAAGAGTCCTGCTTCTTGAATCAGAAAAAGAGACAAATGTAGAAGGGGAAACCACAACTGCAACACCTCCTCCTAATGTGGGAAAAACCCGAGAGGGTTTCCAGATTGCTCTCTGGCATCTCGGCATGGAGAGGGGAGACACCCGCTCAGCATCACAGACACGATGGTCTGCGGCTCTATGTCCCTCTCCAGACTCAATTACTGGCTTCCACTGCTGTAGTCCGCTCTGTTTTTCTTTGAGCAGTGGAGGATGTGAACTCCATCTAAGACAGGTGTTGATTCTGCTGGAACTTCTCTGTCCTGTTCATCACATAAGAAACTTGGGCTGGTTTTGCACAGTGAAATTGCTCCTCTGTTGGCACAGGGAATGCCCCGATGCAATGGAAAGTTCTGCACTGCCCCCATTGCTGCAGCATGTCTGCCATGCTGTTGCTGCAGCGGTGCCCCGGAGCATTGGCTTTGCTCCATGGCTTTCCAGAACCGCCAAAATGGAGGTTCTTTTTTAATGCCCCTGTTGTTCCGGAGGCTTTCCTGCCTCACCACTTTGGCTCTCCCCCCAATCAACAGGCACCATCTCCATAGGCTGCAAGAGAGAAATCCATGTGTGCGTGTGACAGACCCCCCTCCCCTCCGTATCTGGAGGCTGCACACCCCTCTTTCATGTGTGCACGAGAGAATCGCTCTCCTCCTGTTCAGGGCACTTTCAAACCACCCCCTCTGTCTGAAATCCACGGTTTCTCCCTTTTGTTTTCCACTGCAATGAAAGCCACATCTGTTAACAACAGGGGGAAAGTTTTTTGTTCAGAGTCATTTGAAACTAAACTAGTGAAAGTGAGTGGGAGGAATGGGAGGAGAATCAGCCAATCAGAAGGCAGGAAACGGAGGTTGTACCACATATGCATGGAACAGAACACGGAAGAGTTCACGGTGCTTATGGGAAAGCCCCAGGCTTGTGGGGAACCAGCTGTGCCTTCCCACTCTAGCCCTGGCTCGAATGAAGGAAAGAGCTGGGCAGCCATGGGGAGCTATGAGCAGGGTGAGAAGACCCACAGCAGGTGCGCTCCTGGACATGCCATGGGGCATTTCGAAAGTGAAAAAACGGTCTCAAACTGCTTAGATGGGTGGTTCTCAACTAGTGGTTCTTGTACGACCAAAGATATGCAGAATTAGTCTAAATGGGACGCAGGGTTTTTGAAATGATTGCTAGAAAATTGTCCTCCTTGAATCTCCGAAACCAGAAAGTTGTCATGTGTCATATACTGCCAACTCTACCTGCCACAGATGATCGACCAATGACCTTTGGGTATGCTAATGGAAACCATGGACATTGTGTTTTTCCTATTTCCCCTACTTCCCCTGCCTACAGACAGGTTTGCCCCTAACAAAATTGTTGCAATATCCCCGCCCCCCCCAAGAACAGTGGCTGGAAAAAGGGGGAAAACACAAACACAGAAAACTGGGGGGGGAGGGGAGGGACAAAACAGTATACGGAATTTCCGGCAGAACTTTGGGTCTACTGACTCATTCAGTGAGCTGCAATCTTCTATATTTATCAGACTACATAAAGCAATACAGCCACATACATGGATTCTAGAATGAGTTGAACAGGTAAGCAAATTTATTGGTTGTAGTGATTCATGGCGCAATTTTGTTCTCTTGAAAACACTAACATTCAAACCACGTTAATAAGTGCATAGATTTCTGTTGCTGGCACTCACTTATAAATAGATGTTTAGTTTCGTTCAAGTTGGTTAGTGTGTTGATTCAAAGCCATCTTTAATGTGTGAATACAAGAAAAGACAGCATCACAATTATCATTGCTTTTTCTACGTACATCAAAACAAACAGGAGCTGAGGTTCAAATGTCATCTTGATGATATCCAAATTTCGAGTTCAGCAATGTCTCAGTGCTACTTTATGGGGTTTGGCAGATTGGCAGAGAGGAAGCTAAAGATCAAGACTATGGGTTGGATCCAAAGCAGCTTTTGAACTAGTAAAAAAGGGGGACCATTCTGAACATTTAGAAGGCTATGCTGCGCATCATGGAACCTGCATGTGTAACCCAGAGTCCATTAGGGGGAGCTAAAGAGCCCAGATTTTACCATATCAGGAAGAAAAGGCTCAATATCCCTCTTAAAATCAAAGTTGGGTTGCACATGCACAAAAGTCACAAAGGACTGAAAATGTACTATGCCTGACTGAGTGGAAAAGCTGCTTGGATCAAACCCTACGAGCTGATTCCTCCGAGGTTATTGCCCTGAGAAATCTTCAGCAGGAAAAATAATGAAGAAGTGACTGTTGATGCACACATTCGTCACACCGAATGTTAAGGGCGTGTGAAGCTGGCACTTGAAAGAGGCCTGGAGGTGGCCATTAGACAACTAATGGCATGAAAGTCCAAGGTCTTCTATAGACATTCCAGAAGCAGAGGCAGAGGAGAACAGACTCTCTGGAGGAGGCATCAAAGAACAAAAGAGAAAAGAGCTCCGAACTTTGGTGGGGTTTCCCCTGCACACAATCTCCGACCTGTGGCAAAGAAAATGGAACACAGAAGCCCAGTTTATTACATTTCTTTAGAACGTTTCTCTACAGACCATGAAATAGGGCCCCAAAGGGTTTGCCATAGAAAGGTGAAAACAGACAGTCCCAACCTAAGCAGGTCTACTCAGAATCCTACTTGACAGCATTTACTCCCAGGAAAGTGTTCTTAGGAATCCATTGCTAGGAACAATGTCACTATTATTCTTACTGAGAGAGAACACTATTGATGAAAGGATAATGAATACCCAGTGAAAGTTCTCATTTCATACCAAAAAAGTCCTAGTGTTCAAAGTGCAAATATTTTAGTTTAGCAAAGTGAGAGACAGCTGCCAATAGCTGGCGTGCTGACGTCAAATGTGTTTAGGACTTGCGCACCTCATTTAATGCTTAAGCCCACATAGGCTAACAGCCATTTGACCACCTGCAGAGGCAGACAAAATGCGTCTCTCTTCTACAAACTCCTCCCTCAGGAGTCCAGAAAAATTCTCTGGAGTAGAATTCGTCGGGTTTCTCCCAGTGGGGTTTCATCTTGCAAACTGTGGGCTTGGGAGAATGGTTCCCTGCAAAGTCAGAAACCAAAATAGGCATTGAAATTGAGGAATGAAGAACAAATAATTCAAAACTTGTCTTCCTTGTGAGCCAATGTTCCCTGACCATATGACTACTTCATAAGTAAAAACAGAAACAAAGAAAAACTTATTTGAGATCAGTATGTGTTAGAAGCTAGGAATTCTTACCCAAAATTCTAGTATGTCCTTTTCATACTGTGGGAGTCCATTTTGGCTGGATTTTCATGATTAGGAATCAGGGTAAACAATGCCTCAAATTCCTGAACCTCTACCGAATTAATGTACAACCTGAAATACAAGCTGTACATGGCATCTGGAAACATTGGTAAAATACAGATTCATGTTAAAACCAATTGACTAGGTTTACACAAGGGACTCACTCTTGATCCAAGTGCCTTTGTTGGAAACACAACTGATTCGACAGCAGTGTGGGGATGACAGTCACTGGCTGGAGTGTGAGAAACTATTTGCTATCTGATCTCACTGAAAATTTCCTTTGGAGTGACTCGAGGAAAAACAGCAACCGATAGACTGCCTAATCTTTGCAATGAAGGAGGACTGTCCGTTCAGTTGTTTAGTTGTTACTTCCACTAAGCACTCGAACAAGTCCTGTTCATTCTGACAGGATTACCATGACCTCTGCCTCTCATTTGAACAGTCGGTAACACATTTAGCCGAGCAACTGCATTCCATCTGCGGAGACTGTGGATTCAGGTCAGTCACTCGTATGTTTAGACACAAAACTTAAATAAATGATTTGGTGAAATGCCACTAAAATGCATGGGAGAACAAGATCTGCCGAGACTCCAGCTGTGAAGAGCTGCCCTTCAATGTATAGAGTACGTTGTTTCAAAACTCCGAAAGCCATAATAACGATCCATCAGTCAGGAGTTGGTCAATTAAGATACACCTATATTGTTTATTTGCCAATCAATTTTAGTTAATGCCAGGTGGGAGTGGAAGTGGTAGGTAAAACAACAGAAAATATGTGAGACTACTTGAGGAAGGAATATATAATCAAGGCGAAGCCAGTGTTCGCTCAACAAAGAGAGACTGACCCGGGAAAAAATTGTCTTGGCTCAGGTTTCTAAACAAAGAACTTGATACGTGACTGAGTTTGGAAGACCCAATAAACGACGAAAAAACAAAGATTAAAGAACCATATAATTTCTAAGCTGTTTTATACCCAGATTGGAGCTCCGTAAAGTAATTCAGCCCAGTAGTTTTAACTGAAAAACTTCCGTTGCGGCAGGAAAAAAGTGACCGCCTCTAGTGTGAAAAATACTGGATGTTGTAACGCTTTAGGTTTGCCCTGTATTGAGAGTCCCTAATTGGATATAAGAGAGGTCCAGGTTAAAGAGGGCCGATGGAAGGTGATTCCCTAAATATCTGTATGAATGGACCTGTTCATTAAATGTACCGTTTATTTTCCACGTGCTGAGTTTTTTTTTTTTTGAATTTGAAAAAGATCAGCACTTTTGGTTCATTCAAAGATGTCGACCGGGCACTGTTTGTGCAGTACATTCAAACAAGGCTTTGAAGTAAGTGCTTTGCAGACCCACGCAGTTGGACCGAGACAGTGGCACGAAGTGTAAATCCCATAGAGAGATGCACATAATGGGTCTTTGACCTAAAGATAGGTGCGTAACTTTCAGTCTGAGATAAATGAGAAGCAAGATGGATTTAAATAAAGATTGAACAGGAGAGGAGCAAGAGTACGGCTGCCAGCTTGACTCCCCTTGACAGAGCTATGGAGGTGAGATTAGGCATTATACGATCACTACTATGAGAACTTGACAATTAGTTGAGGGAATACAACTGGCGGTAAGAAACAGTAATCTCTGGTCCTTCCCAGCACAGTTAATTTTTCCCACCAGCTGAGATTCCTAAAGGGGATAAAGAATTGAATACACCATTTCAAATCTAAAAGAGGAAGAAGCCACAAAGGAGTTTCCCACCCACCAAATTAAACAAAATATCTCCTCATAAAATCGTTTTAAAGGCAGACAATGGTCAAGGGTGCAGTTTCACCTGTGGCATATCCTATCATTCAGAGGCTAGCACTGAAGAGGACCGAGCAGTGGGACGTATCATCGCCAGGTACTTATGATAAATACTTACTAGTACTGAAAGCAAGCTTATGGGGCGATAGTTAGATGGATTTGATGGATCATGCCACATGTAGAGGTACAATGATAGCTTCAGTCCAATGCTTAGAAGGATGCAATGCTGTTGTTAATTTTGAGTAAACAGGGTATGCAAAATAGGAATTTAGAACTCGGGGAATCTTCGAAAGAGTTCAGGTGTGAAGGCCATCGGAGACTGGCGCTTTCCACTTGTTTACAGGGTCAGATATAAGGGTGATCACCTTTCGTCGCCTTGCTGACAGGAGGCCATTCAGGTAGTGCTTTGCTGCTCCAGGTGCACATGGAGTATCCAAAAGTTCTAGATGTTTAATAAATGGCTGTATAAATGTGTCCTCCATGCTTCCACTGAAATCTGAGAACTGATGGCTGTATAGGAATACCGCCGGCACTTAAATTAATTATGCGCCAAAAGCTTTTGCTGTCTCTGGAGTTAAAGGCTTGATGGAAGTTGTTCCAAATCTTTGTAAAGATGTAATTTCTTTTTGGTCTTTAAAAGATCATGATGGGACTTTCTGGCTAAGGGGTACTCTTTTGATATGACACTTCTTTCCTCTAAGTTCACAATGATGAAATAACTTCCGGAGTTGGGGACTTGCTGCTCATACATTCTCCATCAAACCAGGTGGAGGGATTCACTGAATGTGAAAATTTATGATGTGATTGATTACTGGAACTTCAGATAGTTAGATAGGAAGCCAGTTTCATTATAGATTTGACAAGCCTCCTCTGCTGTCCTTGCAATGATTAACTATTGAAGAAAGTTAATACATCCGATCATCAGAAATAGAATGAAGTGACGTTTAGTTCAGTTTCTTGGAGTCAATGAAGCCGGACCTTGACAGGAAGACCCTTCTTCCTGAGCTGATTTAACTTTGAAGAGGGATTTGTTTATTAGTCTAAGAAGACAGAGGAGAGTGCTCACTCTCCGCTCGAGTTTCATAATTGCAAAGTGATCAATGTGGTTTGTTAGTTCAGGCGATATTATTACATAATCAATCACACTCACCCCACGTGGCCAGATCTAAAACGTGAACTTTCCAGGAGTAATCAAAGGGAGGAAGACCATTTAAAAATTACCTCCTATTTGCTGATAGGCAAAGGTCTATCAAATGGGGAGCTGCTTGATTTATGGTGTGATCGCTGGACAACCGGCATTGAAGATATATAGGTGTCAGATTAATTTCATCCAAATTTAAGCCACATAACTCTTTGACTTAGGGCTGAATCATTTTCTCCGATCCTGGTGTTTAGATAACAAGCAATGACTCCACGGTATCAGAGGATGTTCTGCTCAAGCCGAGAAGTATGTTATTGATGGAATCGCGGACCAGTTCTCTTCTTACAAGAATGCTTGCCTCTTCTGCGCGGTGGCAAAATAAAGCATTTACTAGTAAAATTTCAGGATTAGAGCTGCGAAATCAATAGGGAACTTTAAATAAAGGCGGGCACGAAGTTTAGTGCTACTGGCATTGATTTCTGCGTTGAGAGAGACTAGGATACAAGTACCTGCTCTCATCCTCCTCTGGCTTTTAACCTGAATGCTGGAATTGGAGAAGGGAGGCATAACCTGCAAGATGAATGTAAGCTACTGGTCCAAGTCTCTTGCCAATGAGATAATATTAAAACTGGCCTAAGGAAATTTCATTAAATCAGAATCCCCTATGTGGCGGCACCACCCTGATATGTTCCAGGAAAGTGATGTCGATAAGTGCAGGAAATTTCTGGCTGATCAGGCTGTACCGTCCAGTGGTGTGGATCTGTGACTGAGAGTACCGTGTACACATCCATTAGATGAAATTCTGTTATTAACTGTAGAGAGTTCATGTCTGGGTGTGTGACTGATATGGGTACTCTGGAAATTGTTCCGGTGTTTCATGCGCAGTTGAGCCGTTATTCGGGATGATGTCATAGTGGTGGACTTGAGCTGTTACGGATTTAATGAAGTTTCTTTGGACCGGAAGTGCAGGTGCAGAGGGCTGAAAATATCGAATTAAGATCTTGCTTGAAGGCCAATAGAAAGAAGATCACGAAATCCAGAGGGGCAATTATTATCCATTAGGAGCTGAAAAGTTCAGCCAGCTCCAAGCTCTTCACGTTTTTCTCTTTGGGCTTTGTGGTTGAGTCCAGTTTGAAGCACTTCCAGTAGATCTTAAGTCCAATTTCAAACTCAATTTGTGACCATCTTATCAGACAACTTTTCCCCTTTTTTACTTATGGGCACGCATGAAATTAGCTTCATTAGGAGAGTTATCTGGAGAACCAGTAACTTTGAATTGCAGGATTAGTAGGCCAAGTAAGGTTGGGCAAGAAGGGGAATTTCATGAGCATAATACATCTCCCAAGGCCTCTGGAACAGAATTGGTAAGAGCAGAATTGAGGCGCCATGAAACATCCTCCACTTCCTCAAAGGATATGTTGGTGGGAAGAGTGGATTTCATTCAGGGACATCTCAAGTTGCTTCCCACTCATCCGCTAGTTCTTTGATTCCTTTGGTAGAAAGCTTCTGAAAGAGGGTCCAGTTTTGTTAGGGTTTCCTTAACAATGCAGTCGCTTTGTTGAACTCCTTTAAATTTTGCATTTCTCTCTTGTCAGGTGTAGCATGGGTGTCCCTCAATGGAGTCTGTGGATAGTAGTATTCCTAAAAGAAACGACTATTGTAATTTTTTAATATCTATTACCTTCTGGAAAAAAAAAAGTGGAGATGTTTCAACAATAGTGAAGGCATTTTAGATGTACCTTAAAAGTTAGGGCAATTCTTTTATAGTAATCCCACAGGGGCAAAGTATTCATATGAAGTCAACTGAGTGCTTGTTTGGAGCACACTTTAACAACTGGCTCAAAGAGAACCCTAATTGCACTATAATTTGACCACCTATTTTGGTTTAGCTTGGAATGTCCAATATACAGACACCACTTGCTCTTTTTTGCAGGTAATTAACGAATTCATATTAACTAGCTTTAACTTTGCCGGGTGGGCGTAGGCCTTGAAGGCCAATGGGCAGTGTCTGAATAAAAGTGAGCTACCGCGTCAGATCCATTTCCTGAAAGCTTGTGTCTTTAAAAGGTTTGATGGGAGATCAAGTCTAATTCTAGGCCCCCAGGGTTGGTAAAATTTATTAAAAGTAGGTCAAGAAGTTTTAGAAATTAAAATCAACTCATTTAAGAGAAAAGTTTACCTGTCAAATGTATAGAATTGTCATGTGTTGTTAGTTCTTTATTTGCTTGTTTGGAGGCTTTTGTAAACTTTGGAATTATAGCATCCTGTTTTCCTAAAACCAGTTGGAGATGGGCTTGTTGCCAAAAAACTTCTTCTGCAGGGACTTGGAAACCATATCCTCCAGCTCCAGGTTGAAAGCTTCAATGGAGGCAAATCTATTTGATAGATGTTAAGCCCTCAATTAGTGCCTCCACTCTGGAGGAATTGTCGGTGAAAAACTGGTCAATTTTAGTCTGTTTACTAGACTTCTGGCATGGAGAGTGTGGGGATGAAAGGTACCGTTTCCTACCCGTTCTTCATTTCTCTAGATAGCAGCCGTTTATGCAAAAAACAATCCAGACAATGAGTAAAAATATTCACACAGGAGCAATTATTTACACTAAGCTAAAACAGACGCTTAAGATGGACAAGGGGCTGGTAAAAAATACTGGAAGTAGCTTCTAAAGGGTTAAGGAGCAAACTTCAAAAGTTCATTAAACTTCAGAAGTTCAATTAGAAAGAAATCCATATATAAATATAGAAACAGAAGACCTTATGAAGCCAGCTGGTTAATTGTTAAAAAAGAAACAAAACTTTAGTAGAAGTCTCAAGGGCTTTTAGCTGAGGAGTTGGGGCTGTGGCGTCTTCCACACACCAGCTGGTCAGGGAATGAGCCACAGCAAAAAAAAAAAAAAAACCCCTCAAACTCTCTGGATTTGAGCCAAAGAAAATAAAAATAAAGATAAAATAAAACCAAACCAGCTAGTTTTCTCAACCACACCTGATGATAGGGAAGCTCCAGGCTTCAGAAGTACACAACTTGTTTAAAAAACAAAAGGGAAACAGACTCATTAGTCAGCACTGCTATTATTAAAGTATTGTGGATTTTAGCCTGGTTTTAAAATATCAACTCAGAAGGTTCTTTATTATAGTCTGTCTCAACAAAATTGCAACAGAAAGCTCTAATTTAAAAGAAAGTGCTAAATGCTAAGAGATAAAACTACAAAGGGTAGGAGAAATTTAAAACTTATCTTTAAAAGGTGGAGGAGCTCAACGAAGAGCGACTGCTCGGCACCAACCCAGCAGTAGTAGCCAGGAATTAATATCTGATAACAAATAAACTAATTTGTTTGGACTAGATGGAAGATTTTGACCTATAAATAATATATAAAGGCATAAAACCTGTGGTACTTGAGCATATCAGCCAGCAAGTAAGGCCATGAAGATTGTTTCAAGAGGTAGCCTTGTTGATCGGTAGTAGAAAAAGTAGACTAAAATCCAGTAGCACCAGAGACCAATTGCAGTCTCTGAGGGTGTGTGTTATTTAATTAACAGAGTCAGGAGTGGGTTTCCAGGGGAAATACCCC
Source organism: Sphaerodactylus townsendi (assembly GCF_021028975.2). NCBI lineage: Eukaryota > Metazoa > Chordata > Lepidosauria > Squamata > Sphaerodactylidae > Sphaerodactylus > Sphaerodactylus townsendi. The sequence continues at coordinate 13,456,763 of NC_059427.1, forward strand.
AGAGCCTGCTCTGGTAAGCCCAGTGTGCCTCTCTTTTAGTGAAAGGAGTTGGATATTTAAGTATTTGTCAAGTTCTGTGAAGGAAAAATATTCCCTATGAAGGAAGTTTAGAAGGAAGTTTTGTTAAATCTGAGTCAGAGAACTGTCTGGAAACTATAACAGAACATCTGAAACAACTAAAGTGCTTAGTAAAATATTCCTGCCAGAGAAAAAGGAAAGTTTAACTATTTCTGCAATTTATTTTCTTGTAATTCTGTAAATAAATGTTTCATCTTTGTTGGCCAGTTAATAAGCCTTAAGAGTCATTTAAGGGTCCTCCAATTCAGCATGGTCAGAGTAGTCAGTTTTGGAGAGAAAAGTAAAAATTCCCTCACAGAGCTATCAGTATACCCAAGGTGTGGCAGTCAGAGTAAGGCTGACAGGAACTCCTGAGGAGCTTTTGGTGTGTGCCTGCTCGGTTGGCGCTAGCCTCCGTTACAGACTCAAATGAAGAAGATGAGTAAGCCAGCCAAAGCTTCTAGCTAAAGTTCTATAGACCCTTCAAAGAAAATGGCAGCCCTACATGTTAACCCAAATGTGAAAAGCATAAGGAAAGCAAAGTAATTATTAGACTTTAGTGGAAAACATTAAAAAGTTGAAAATATTTTGGCAAGAGTCAACCACAGCTAGTTGATTCACAGCATTTTAACCAAAAGGTCCAAGAAGTACTTACTTCTCTTACACTTAAATTGCCTTGCTAGCACAGGGATACAGGAGTCGTCAGCACTATCCTGGCTGGTCTCCTTTCTCCTTGATTGGGGGTTGCAGATATCATCAGGGGGTGGGGTCTCCAAGCAGTACCACATTGAATGCAGGGGGCCACAGGGGGCCATTCTCTCCCCAATGTTGTTTAACATCTACATGCAACAGTTGGTGTGGAGCTTTGGGCTTGGGTGTCACCAATATGCTGATGAAATCCAGCTCATATTCAAAATGGAGGGCCGGCCAGCCTCTGCCCATGAGGCTCTCCAGCATTGTTTAGAAGCTGTGGCAAGTTGGTTAGGAGCGAGCAGACTGAGTCTGAATACAGTGAAGACAGAGTTTCTCTGGCTTGATCGGCGGGAGAGACCTGTAGATTTCTGGCTGCCAATCTTGGGTGATGCGGATCTTAAATTGTCCACATCAGCCAAGAGTCTGGGTATGACCTTGAATTCCAGCTAATCACTGGAAGACCAGGCCACCAGGACAATCCAGACCATGTTCTTCTATCTGCGGCAGGCAAGGCAATTGGCTCCATATCTCTCTAAATAGGATCTCACCACTATAATTTATGCAACGGTCGCTTCGAGAAAAGACTACTGCAATTCACTCCATGTTGGCCTGCCTTTGATCCAGAAACTTAGACTCATTGTATATTTTATGTTGTGACCCACCCTGAGCCCTATGGGATTAGGACGGGATATAAATTTAACAAATAAATAAAAATAAATAATGAGATTTAGCATGGCAACTTACTTCCACAAAATATTTGAAAACAGGGTCTTCTGATGAATAAATGAATTGAGATGCCATATTTAACTGAACAAAGGTCGTAAAGTTAATGCAAAGAAATAAGACTGATCACCTTGGGAATGGAGTAGCCTTTAAATGTGACATCCATAGTGGTTGCATGTGGTACGTTCGTTGGGAGAATATTAGAAAACCTCTGGATTTCATGGATTACTGCATCCGTATATGGCATTTTTGCACGGTGTTCTGTCCGTGGCTGAGCAGACCCAATTACCCGTGCAATTTCTTCTTGGACTTTGTCTGAGAAAATAAAACATTGATCCAGTGGCTAGAGTTGCGAATGTGCAAGAAAGATCTTTATACAATTCTGAAAAGTGTCCAAAAAGGGGCCAAATTTGCAGAAAAATGTGAAATCTTAAAAAAAAGTTGTGGGGAGGAGTTAAAATGTTAAATTAATAAAATGAGTCACTGTAGCTTTAAGTAACAGATTCTCTCATGGATTGTAACTCGGCTTGGCGATTCAGCATGTCTGGATTGCCCAAAAAGCTGAATCAGAGTGCGATTAGCCGAATTAAAAAAGCCACCCAAATGCAAGCCAATCTAAAAACAAGTTATTGTATTGATTCGACAATCCGAATCGGCATTGCCAAAACAATACAAGCCATGCCGACCAAGCCTGCATATTACCCTAAGCAGCGCAGCATTCAGCAATGCTGAGAAGAGTACGGTGGGAGGGGGAAAAGGGACCAAAAAACTTGCTGTCGGTTCCATTACCCCTCCACCCTGCAACCTTCTCAGCATTCCTGACTGATTACTGCTTAGAGCCCAGCACTCAGTCAGCAATGTTGAGAATGGGGGGAGGGAGAGAACAGGACTGAAAGACTTGTTTTTGGTTACCTTCAGCTAATAATACCTCCAAGACATAATCAGTTCAGTAAATCCTGCTCTTCCTTGGCTCCACCCCAAAATCTCCAAGTATTTCCCAATTGAGAACTGGCAACCATACAGAGGGTGACAGCTGAGAGCCAGGCAGCAGCAAGGTGAGGCATAGTCAGAAGCAAGGCTGAGTGTGGATTTAGGGAAGGCCAGGATAGAAGATGCGAGGAGGCAGCCCTGACCAGCCAGAGGAAAAGCAGGGCAGAGAGGCAGATGGAAGGGGAAATAGGAAGGGAAGACTTCACTTTCCTTTTCATAGCCTCCCAGGTGGAGTGTCGGGTGGGGGGGGGCTGGAGTACTGGGGGATGGGAACTCTGATCTGTGTGAAATTCCTGTGTGAACTCTGTCCATTTGCTGCTTCCTGCTTGCTTATCTCTCTCTGCTGAGCTAGTGAAAGCCACATGTTTTTGTCTGTAGTACTGCTGGGAAATTGTATGGGGGCGGGGGAGATGGGCATGTGGGTTGCTTTAAGATTGATATATCTTGGCTGGACCAGCCAGAGACGTCTTTAAGGTTGTACGGAGTTTATCTTACCTGCAATAAAGAAATCATTGTTCATGACAACTGTTTCAATTGTCTGGTTCAAGAAGGTTCTGACATGGAGCAGGTGGAACATAACAGCAAGCCCCATTGAAGTCTATGGTGGGAAAAACAGTTACTTTTTCCCATCATAGAACTTGCTGAAGATCCTTGCAGATTCTCTGATCTGACTTGGCTCTATTGAAGCCAAAGGGGAATTTCTGGGGGTGACTGTAGAGTGCACACTTTTTAAGGTAGAGGTGCCAAATTTTCAGGGTATGTTCAGGTGACTTTCTTGATGATACCACCCAGATATGGTGAAGTTTGGTTCATGAGGTGCAATTTTATGGACGCTCAAATGGTTACCCCCATCTCCCATTAGCTCCAATTGGAAACAATGGGGGATAGGGGCACCCCTTTGGGGGTCCATAATATTGGACCCCCTGAACCAAACTTCACCAAACCTAGGTGGTATCCTCAGGAGAGTCTCCTGAAGATACCCTGAGATTTGGTGCCACTAGCTTAAAATATGCGCCACCTACAGGCCAAAAACCGAAAAAACACTACAAAATACAGAAAATTCAAACAAACCCGAATTTTTCGGTATATCCGAATATATTTGGGTATACCGAATCAGGGATTCAGCTGATTCAGCTATAACAATAATTTTACAGCCAAATCAAGCCAAAGCCAAATTTTACCAATTTTTTCCCAGCATCACTTAAGCTTAGTTGTAACTAGGCAACCACAGTGTTCTAAGAGTTGGTTCTGTCACAGAAAGCAAAGGAGAGCAGGCATAGCCCTTTTCAGGCCTTTTTTGGTCTTTGAGGGAGGATCTTGGGGCTAGGCTTGACTAGGGTTGTGAGCTCCTGGTTTAGAAATCCTGGAGAATTTGTGGCACGTTATAAGGAGGGTAGGTTTGGGGTAGAGGAGAGGCCTCAGTTGAATATAGAGGGGTTAAAAAGTAAATAAATAATGAATATATCTAAAGATGGGAGGCAGATATAAAGTAATTGGATAAATGGTAGCAAAGGAGAGAATGAGGCAGGAAAAAATAAAGGATAGGAAGAGGAAATAGTGTAGACAGGGGAAATATAGGGAAAATTGAGGTGCCACCTCATAAGTATTTGAGGGTTCCCTATGATGGAAGTACGCCTGGCCCAGTAGCAGGCATTACACCACTGGGTCACAGTGTTTTTAGGTAGAGGCTATAATGGTGGGGGCAGTGGGGAAGACAGAAGGGCAGATAAAGAAATATTTGTTGATGAGTGTGAAGGAGATACAGTGGGCAACTCCAGGTTGGGAAAACCTGGAGATTTGTAGGACAGAGCCTGAGGAGGGTGCAGTTTGATCAGGGGAGGGACTTCAGAAGAGTATCATGTCATAGATTCCACCCTCCAAAGCAGCCATTTCCTCCGTGGGAATAAAGGTTGCAAACCTCCAGGTGAGGACTGGAGATCACCTAGAATTACAACTGCTCTCCAGATGAGATCAGTTACCCAGCTGATGGAAAACACTCACTCTGAATTTCAGGGTACTTCATCATTAACAACAGGCCCCAGCATAGAGTTGTTGAAGTGGTCTCTGTGCCAGCAGCAAATAAGTTAACCACCACTGCCTTAAGGTTTTCATTATTAAAAAAACCATTCGACTGGGTCTTCTCCTATGGCAAGAAAAAGAAAGCACTGATAAATAAGGGAAAAATATCTCTGAGATATGTGAAAAAAGAAAATGTTTGCAGGTAACCACACGGGTCCAAAGCAAAATTCAAAAACAAAAGCCAAGTAATACATTTTATTAAGACCAATCGATTTCGATTTCGATTTTGAATACCTTTAATGGCATATAAATAGTTTAAGATTGACTTAGCAAGATAATAACAGCCTTTACAACTTCTGACGAGTTAAAATAACACCATTTGAAAATTTAGCCACCGCTTCCAACAGCTCGTAGTTGTGGCTGTTTATTAGGACCAATCAAAATTAGGTGGTTTGGGGGCTGGATTTTGCCATACACTCATCCCGCTAATGAGCAACCTCTGTGATCCAAACTTTGAAGGACTACCTGTTCCCATATAACCATGTTTACACATTACAGCCTTCTTGGAGAGAACAACAGGTTATGAGTATCTAAATTAAGGGTCTCCAACGTGGTGCACATGGGTGCCATTCAGTGGTGGGATTCAGCAGGTTTGCACCACTTCAGAAGAACCAGTTGTTAAAATGATGCTTGTAACAGTTGTTAAATTATTTAAATCCCACCACCCGAACCAGTTGTTAAATTATTTGAATCCCACCACTGGTGCCATTGTGCCTATCAAGTGTTTTTAGAAAGTGTGCAGGGTCAAATGGGGCTTGTGGCAAGCAGGCATTCTGATTGGCTGCTCCGGATTCAAAAACTTGCTACTATACAGAGCTTTGGCCTTAAATGTTGATAAATTACTATGACAGTTATTCATAACCTTACTTCCTGCCTCTTCTGGCAGCCATTTTGTTACTGTGACCACCATTTTGTGTCAGAATTCCAAAGCCACCCATAAGCCCAAAAAGGTGGGGGACCCCAGAACTAAATAAATGAGGCTGATGATAAGTGTGACAAATCCTAAAATTTACGAAGGCACCAGATGGCCATCTAGAACATCTTCAACCATAGATTACATTACAATAAGGTATTCAGTTCCATTTCACATTGGACCATCCTAAGTACCAAAGGGACAAGAAAGCTCTTTGACCCCGCTCGCTACTGGTTTGAAAGGGAAGTCTCAGGAGCCTACTACCAGGATATGTGATGTCGGAACTAGATGGTGTATGGCTCTGATTGGTAAAAATAGACCTCTAAGATGGAGATTCCCATGGCTTTGGAGAAATGTGATTTGAATTGTCATTTGGCTGTTGTGGGTTTTCTGAGCTGTGTGGTCTGCCATTTAGCAAAAATATCAGTTTATTTGGGATTTTCACCTGTCTTCAGTTTTCAGCTTATGGTTGAAGAGAGCAACCATCTACCCTCTTTTTGTTTTCTTCCCTTTCCTCTTTTGAGTGGCATGAATGCAATTTTAAGGGATATAGTTAATTTTAATTGTTATCTCTTAGTGGAATACTGGTGCCAAGAAATAATCGTAGGATTTTATTGATTTTATTGTTGCCTGTGTCCTCCAGAGACAGTTCTGGTCATATATTAGCAACTACTGAAAATTAAGAAATTCTTGCTAGTTTGACAGGCTGATCTTTCCCCAACCTAGATTCCTTACCAATTAGCCATATACTTGATATGAGAAACACATCTTTAAATCTCAGAGGTTCAAAGTTCATCTGGGATTACTGATATATTTAAAAGATGGTGTCACCTCTTGCTGCCGAATAAGGAAAGAATCAATCAAGTTTCTCTGGTCGTTTGCATCCAGTTCTTTAAGATATTCTACGAAGGTGGCTTGTATGAAGACGTGCAGCTCATCTCTGTTATTCAGGACAGTCTTGTGAGCTCCAAAAAGGAAGCCCAGAGCAGGAAACATGTTATACAACTAAAGGAATAAAATACGAGTAAGAAAAAAAAGATTACTGACTGTTCCCAGGCAACAATCTCAAAGTATTTTTGCACCAATATCTTTGCTCATTTTCTACAAAGGAATAATCAATGACATAAAAAGATGCCACATTACTCTTGGAACTATATTTGAAACATGCTTCGGTACCCAGCAGACTTGAGCCTTTGTGGGGCTTTCTCATTGACTACTCTACAAATGATGATGAAGAAGAAGAGTTGGGATTTATACCCCACTTTTCTTCAGTCGCGGAGCTACAAGGGGACAGGGGGTGCGCTGTGCACCGGGCGCATGCCTGAGGGCACAAAAATCGCCTCTGTGCTCTCGTCTCCCTCTCCCCTGCAGCTACTCCCATAAGGGGTGGTCTGTAAGCAGGCACCCCCCTTCCCTCATTAGGGGTTCCTCCGTAGAAATGCCTGAGGGAATCCAGTTCCCAGGAGACCTTGGGGTTCACAAGGTCTCCTGGGAAGTATAGTTCCCATCAAGGCGTTTTTACTGAGAACAGGCCTTTTGCAGCCTGAAAAAGGAAAGGAACTAAGATAAATGTGGGAAGGGGGGAGGGGGGCGCGTAGGGGGGGTGCCGCGGGTGGGGTGTTGGGGGGGCATGGGGGGCGGAAAATGTAGAACAAATAATGTAGAACCGGGCGCAATTTGGCCCAGCTATGCCTCTGTTTTTCTTATCCATAAGGAGTCTCAAAGAGGCTTACAAAATCCTTCCCTTCCTCCCTCCACAAGACACCTAGCCCAAGGTCACCCAGAGTGTGCTGCTCATGTGAAAGGGTGGGGAATCAAACCTGGTTCTCCAGATTAGAGTTCATATGCTACCACACTGAAGCACCACTACACTGAAGCAACTGAAGCAGAGTTAGATTTGGGTCCAGTAGCACTTCGGACACCAACAAGATTTTGGGAATAAAGTCATCAAGAGTCAAAACTCCCTTTGTCAGATATCTAATGAAAAGCCCAGAGTCAACACACAATTCAAGCTACCAGAGGATCAGAGACAACAGATTATTTGGACATGACAGAATAAAATCAGGGCAGAAATCAGGATCTGCAAGGAGAGTCCAAGACCAGACAGAAATATAGTCAAGAGCAGGCATGGTGTCAGGACCTGCCAGGCAAAAATGGTAAATTATGAAGTCAAACAGGCACAGGATAACACAATCTTCACATCTTTCTCTCTCTTTCTCTCCATTCTACTCCAGCCTCCACTGCACCGAACAATTAATACTTAGAGAATCTGCAAAGTTTTTATGGTGCTCTTTTTTTGTCCTGGATGATGATTGGAGTTTTTGTGTAGATATCTATCAGTGTGCATAGGTTTTCTGTATACTGTGTGGCCCAATTGTTGGTTTGGTTTGCAGATGACTAAGACATCTAGAAATGGCAGTTTTCCTTCGTTTTCTTTTTCCATAGTAAATTGGATGTTTGGGTGGATCTTGTTGATATGGTCTAGGAACTTGTTTAGTTCTTCTTCAACCGTGGCTCCAAATGGTGAATGTGTCATCCACATACGGAACCATATGGTGGGCTTTTTTGGTGCTGTTTCCAGGGCTTGTTCCTCAAAGTATTCCATATAAAAATTTGCTATTACAGGGCTAAGAGGGCTACCCATGGCTACTCCATTTTTCTGTTCACAGAATTCATTATCCCACTGGAAGTAGATAGTAGTGAGGCAATATTGAAACAGGGCTGTGATGTCTTTTGGGAATTTCCAGTTAATTAGTGCCATGGTGTCTGCTATGGGGACCTTGGTGAATAGGGAAACCACATCAAAGATGATCAGTTTGTCATTGGGGTTGAGTTTAAGATTGCTGATTTTTTCAATGAAGTGAGCAGAGTCCTTGTGCAGTCAGTCCAATATGGATTTGTAGTTGAGCAGCCAGGAATTTTAGATATGATTTGGCAAAATTTGGCAAAAAGCACAGGGAGACAAGAATAGGAATAGGTAATTTTCATTGTTTTCCCCTTCCCCTTCTACTGTAGTGATTTTCAACATACACAAAGATAAGTATATTGTCTTCGTTAGAAGGTTATTGCCTTCTTTAAAAGGGCTCAAAGCTTAGTGGCTTCAACTGATAAGGTAAGGAATGTAACAAGTGTTGGTTATTTACAAGGGAAAGCAAAACTCCAATTTAAGCAGTTACAGTTTCACACATTTACACCTTTATTAAACTGACAGGCTATTTCTGTGTGTGTAGTGTAGAATCAGCACTGTGTAGTAGTTAAGAGCGGTAGACTCTAATCTTATCTGTTAAACTGGATTTGTTTCCCCGCTCCTCCATATGAATCCTGCTGAGTACCTTGGGCTAGTCACAGTTCTCTTCAAACTCTATCAGGCCCCACCTATCTCACAAGTGGGAAGGGAAGGTTTTATGACTTCTTATAGGAGAGAAAGGTGGGGTATACATCCAAACTCTTATTTTGCTTGTGTGTGCCTGTGAGTGTATATGTGTGAGAGAGAGAGAGAGACAGAGAATGATTTAAAATGAAAGAGTTACCTGGACTGAAGGGCTCCCAAAAAGCCGAAGGTTTTCACTGATCAATCTCAGCAGTCTTACAAATGTGGAATCATCATATTCAAATCGTTTGCCAAGTAATATTGATACTATAATATTGGAAACAGCACCATTTATAATTGCAGTGTTCTCAAATGGTTTTCCTACAAGATTTAAAAAGAAGGGAATATTTAACTAGCAAAGATTGTTACTGTTACTTATGCCTTTCAATGGCTTAGGACCCCAGAAAGAGCAGGCACGCTGGTGTGTGTGTGTGTGTGCGCATGCAGATGCTGGGCAAGTGCGTGCGTGCGTGCGTGTGTGTGTGTGGTGCCATTGATTTGCTTCTGATTCACGGTGACCCTACAAATTAATGACTTCAAAAATGTCCTGTGATGTTGAAGAATACTAGACGTTGGACCTGGAGGGGTTTGATAGAAGATTTGGGGGGCATGGTTACTTGTGGTACAATAAAGCAAAGATTCATAAAGAATTTACAAATCACTATGTTAGAAGGAGTGGCCTCTGAGTATGGTAGCTCCCTTATGATTGTCCCCAAGAAGCATTTTCAAGAAAAGAAGTGAATATGCAGGAGGAGTGGCTTACTTACTGAGAATTGTTGTCGTACCAGAATGAGAAATGGGACTTAAACCACTGGATGAATAAAAATATATAGTTATTTCCATTATTATCAATTACTAGAAACATTCAAAGCGGACAACAAAACTACAGGTTTTGCCAGACAGATGACAGAATTTGAAAGTAACCTATGTATAAATGATGATAAATTGATTACTAAATGTACAAGATGTTATTGAAGTGGGATACGGAGGAAGAGGGAGTAAAATCAGTGATGGTAAAATGGGATAAAAATGTGGGGGAAAGTATACAAATGGAGCAACAGGAAAGATTATGGAAAAAAGATTTGAAATTTACAGCTTGCTATAACTTGAAAGAAAATTATTATAAGATGATGTGTAGATGGTATTTAACACCAAAAAATGTCTAAAATGTATAAAGGAATATCAAACAAATGCTGGAAATGACAACAACAGGGTGGCTCTTTTTTTTTAAAGCAGTGAACATGTAAACAGGTAAATTTGTTTTGGGATATTTTTTTTAAATGCAAAAGACTTTGAAAATAACAATTGAAAAAAACCCTGAGGCATTTCTGTTGGGATTGATGGGGAAAAATATTCCTGATCAATATAGAATACTTTTTAATGCATATGACAACTGCAAAAAGGATTTTTTATATGCATATAAATGGAGGGACAACAAAATTCCAACAAAACTAGACTGGATCTTGAAAACCACAGAGTATGCAGAGATGGGAAGGCTGACGGCGGTTATAAGAGATAAGAACATGGACAATTTTCTGAAAGACTGGAAATCCTTTGTGGACTACTTATTGAAAATATATATAAACAGAGAAACAACAGCAGGATTCCAGACTTAAATGAAAACAGCATATTGGATTAAGACAACTCTATAAGGAGAACAAAACGTTTTAAAATGTCGATATTAATTATAAGCACAGCGTTAGATTTATGCTTGGATCCTTAGTGAGGTAGCTAGAAGTCACCCAGTGATGCAGGTATAGATTTTTTAGGGGGGGGGTCGGGGGCATGACCACGCCTCCCCAAGCCCCACCCCCAGCCTCAGTTCTTATAAAAGCAGCTCTCCAAGGCCAGGAATGGCAGATTCGCCTGCCCCACCATACCCCCCCCCCCGGCACTGGCTGGGCTCCCAGCTGGCAGCTGGCAGTTCTGTCTGCCCTCCCCTCCAGGCAGAGGTGTAGCTAGGGAAAATGGATCCCGGTGCAAAATCTTGAGTTTTGCACACAAACACCCATGGGCAGCCACTGTGATGCTGGAATCCACCCTCAAACAGCATCACTTTAAATGGTGTTTAAATTAGAGCCCAGGTTCTTCTTTTAAATCCAACTTAAAAGGGAGAATCTGAGATCCCCAGTTAAAACAACATTGAAAGTGATGCTGTTTTGGGGTAGATTATCCCCCCACCCTGAAACAGCATTATTTTCAATGTTTATATTGGGGACCTGAGATTCTCCCTTTAAATCCATGCCGAAGGGGGTGGATTTAAAAGGAGAATCTGGGGAAATTGTTTTGGGGTTGCCTGCTGTCAGGGGTGCAATTGTTGAGCTAGCAGCACCAAACTTCCAGGGTATCTTTAGGAGACTCTTCTGATGATACCACACAGATTTGGAGAAGTTTGGTTCAGGGGGTCCAAAGTTATGGACCCTCAAAGGTGTAGCCCTCATCTTCTATTAGCTCCCATTAGAAACAATGGGGGCACCCCCTTTGGGAGTCCATAACTTTGGACCTCCTGAACCAAACCTCACCAAACCTGGGTGGTATCATCAGGAGAGTCTCCCAACAAATCCCTGCAATTTTGGTGCTAGTAGCCTAAACCTGCACCTCCTGAAGGCCAAAAACCAAAAAAACACTAAAAAATAAAAAAAACAAATGGGAGGAGCTTCGGACATATAACAGGGGGTGAACCTGAGAAAAACCCCCCTTACCTACATCCTTGAGGTCACCATACAACTGGTCCAAAATTCGGCAAGTCTGCTTCCACTGCTGGGGCACCTCTTCCGGTGACCACTCTCGACTCTATACAGGCGTGTCGCCTGCATTGGCTCCCGGTTGAGTTCCAAATTATCTTCAAGGTATGGGTGCTTACCTTTAAGGCCTTACGCGGCCTGGGACCCTCATACCTTCGGGACCACATTACCCCATATGTCCCTACTATGCCTCTGCATTCAGCGGAGGCCAATTTGCTGACAGTCCCTGGCCCCTCCATGATGCGGCTGGCCTCCACTCGGGCCAGGGACCTTTACAGCCCTGGCCCCTGCCTGGTGGAACACTCTTCCTCCAGCTGTCCGGGCCCTGCGGGACCTTGGTGAGTTCCGCAGGGTTTGCAAGACGGAGTTGTTCCGCCGGGCTTTTGGAGTGTCCAGCTGCTGAAAATACCACCCCCCCTCCTTTCCTTTTTATGGACAGGGTCTACTACCATCCGTAGGACCCACCTCTTTTTCTCTCTCCTCTCGGGAGGGTCTAAGACGGACTGGCAGGCATTGCTATGTTGTATTATGTATTAACTGCTGCGTTTTAATTCGTGTTATTTAATGACTGACTGATATTTGAATTTTATGTTGTTCACTGCCCAGAGGCCTTCGGGGGTTGGGCGGTATATAAGTTTGAAAATAAATAAAATAAATAAATACATACATATGTGTAAATATTTGTGTATGTGTTATTTTCATTTAGTGTTATTATTATAGGGGGGAGGGGGATTAAATTGGGATCTTCTCTTTATCTTTCTATGTATGTGTTATTTAGATGTGTAAAATAAATTAAAAATTCTCATCAAAAAGAAAAAGTTCCCATCTCCTCAGGGAACCTAGGAAGCTGTAAGTACAGAAATCAGAAATATGAGGCAAACGACTTCAGAGCTTTCAAGCAACAGTTGCTAGAATTCTTTGGGGCAAAGCCATGGCTATAAAGCACTAGAAATTCATTTGTTTTGCAATGGTGAAAGAGCAGAGAACACCAACCCACCTTCATAAGATTCAAATCTCTTTATCAGGAAACCACACTCCTCAACAATCCTATCTTCGATAGTCCTCTTGCCCATTCCATAGTCCCGTAAGGTAGATAACGCAAACCGCCGCATCACTCTCCAGTTCTCACCATGAGAGAAAATAATACCTGAACAGAAGTGAAAGCCAGATTTCAAATTGGCAGGACTATTCCGGTTATATAGAGGCACGTGTGAAGACTTATGTGTATGGGGAATTCTGTCCCTTCCCAACTTATTTGGTCTTGTTTTTTTTCCTCCAGCAGCCTGCCCTTTCTGCCTGTTCATCTCTTCAATCCTACCCAGTGGTGGGGGAGTTGATAGCAGAGGTAAACAAGCACCTGTTCCAGCCTACGGCTGCTTAACATAGCCGTCATATTTCCGTATGGAATTCTGGGTTACTATGCAACTCAATATTCTACCCAAACTAGACATTTTTTCCTGTAACGTCTTTATATATGCAGACATTGTAGACAACATAGAATGGTCCCCTCAAATACATACATTTGAAATGAATGACTTTTCTGCAAACTTGGAGTTGTGTGGATTTTTTGATCCACATGGGGCCTCATTTGCCTATTTAATATAAACTGAAATATTCATTACAATGGATACAATGTGATGATAAAGAGCTTGTACATTGGCTGTTGTGGGTTTTCTGGGCTGTGTGGCCATGGTCAGGTAGCTTCTACTTCTAGCGTTTTGCCAACATCTAGAAATTTTTAAAATGCATGGCATGTAGGCCGTGGTGATGTCACTTCTGGGTTTCTCACCCTAAAGTGATGTTGTCCTGTCAACCATTTCAGCTGTCTCCACCCTGCAATCTCCCATTGTGGCAGCTAAGCCTCCTTGTCTTCTTCCCTACCCTCGTTGATTAACAACACAGCAAGCTGCTTGTGCCTACAACTCTACTTAAACTCTCTGTTGTCTTTCCTGATATTTCCAACTAGCGAAGTTAGTCTACTGTACCTAAATAAAACAAGTCCAGCAGCTCCTTGGAGACCAAATCTATTCCAGCATGAACTGGTGTGAGTCAGTGCTTACTTCTTCAGATACAGTTTTAGGACAAATTTTTGAGAATTTGGGAAGTTGTACCTTCGAATCGACATTTTACCCCATATAACCTTTATTCGCTCTCTCATGGGGCCGGGGCAGAGGCCAATCTGTTGGTGGTCCCCAGCTCCCTTCCATGATGCGGTTGGAGTCTCCACATCGGGCCAGGGACTCTTTACAGCACTGGGTCTTAGCCTGGTGGGAACACTCCCCCCCTCCATCCGTCCGGGCCCTGCGGGACCTTAGTGAGTTCCGCAGGGCCTGTAAGAGAGTGTTGTTCCACTGGGCCTTTGGAGTGTCCAGCTGCTGATATGGTGCCCCCTCACTGCTCCTTGCCTGGTGCTGTTACATCAGGGTCCCCTCATACTGAGGGGCCCGCTGTCCCCCTTTTTGGGGTAGGTTTTAAACTGAGGATTTTCTGGACACCTCTTGTTTGTTTATTTATTAACTGAGATCCGCTGTTTTATATGAATTTTAGGATGTTTTATTGATAATTACTGGGATGGAGATTAAGTATTTATATTGCATAATTGTATGACCTGCTCCTGCTTGATGTTTGATTTGTGTTGTACACCACCCGGAGCCCTCCAGGGATCGGGCGGTATAGAAATGGAAGGAAGAAATAAGTAAGTAAGTAAGTAAGTAAGTCACACAGGGCTTTCCTGGCTTGTTGTGCAGTTTTGCAAGAGGGCTGGGGAAACATCTTCTGAGTGAGATTGGGGAAGCAGAGGTAATAGGACTTCCATTTACCCACCCAGAATGGCAAATTACCCAGACATAACATGGCATACTCCGCAAGACCCACTCTCCACAAAATGTTCTAGCATTTTTCAGGAGGTGATTGTTAGGCAGCTGCTAATACCAGTTGAGGCAGTTGATTTAGATCCAGGAATAGAAGGGTAGATGTTACCTCCTAGGACTGGCTTTGAAAAATTTAACAGCCTATGAATATGGAGATTCTCTTTACTTGTTGCGGCTGGTAGCCATTAATGGACTTCTTCACCATTAAGTGACTTACCAGTCCCTCATGAATCTGTCTAATCCCCTTTTTGAATCATGTCTGCTCATGGCCATCCCTATGTCCACTAGCAATGAATTCCACATTCTAATTATTGATCAAGTAAAGAAATATTTCTTTTCATCTGTCCTGAATCTGTTACCCATCAACTTCACTGGGTGTCACTAAGTTCTAGTATTATAGAGAAAAGTTCTCTCTCTTCACTTTCTCCATGGCAGAGGAATAAGCTAATGGCGATAGGACTTCAGAACAGAGTTGAAAAGTTATCAAACCATTCTTAAGCTATTGTTTAAGTATCCTAGTTCTTTAAATAGAGAGCATCTTCTATGACAACATTTGAGATGAACTCTCAGTGCTATGCATCACAGGTAGAGTGGCAACAACAGGAATGGAGGAACCTCACCATAGCCTTTATTAAATTCTTCAAACATTGGGATGAAGGGCCTCCCAGCAAAAGCATCGGCCTGGTTCACCAAAGCCTCCTTTACAGTCTCATACCCTGTCAGCACTACCATTTTCTGAGCTCCCATTTGAATGCTGAACACAGGCCCATACTGCTTGGATAACTGAAAAGTAAACAAAGGAAAAAGTGAGAAACATTATTCTGATTAGGGAAACAAGATGGCAAATCCAGACCCATCATTTTACCACAACTGAACACGGTATGATTGCTTCAATTATAAGTGTTTTGCCTTCAATCACAGTGGCGTGTGGATGGAACTGCTAACAAGTCGAGAGAGAAAATGTCCTTTGAGTCTTATTCACACATTATCAAAGGATAATGGTGAAGAAGTCCATTAATGGTGAAGAAGTCCTTTCTTACAGTCTATTTGTAACCTTACATATGGATAAGGCACTTGTGAAGCAGCTACGAAGCCACTCTTGGGCAAAAGAATTGGATTCAGGGTTCATCTGACCCAGCTTCAAGTCTGACAGCCAAACTTCGGCAGAACTTATTTTCCAGGTGGGATGGATCCCAGAAAGTGACTCAGCTGGGACTATTCTCTTCCAGAGGTTGTGATCAGACCCTGAATATTAACAGACCCTGGATACTCCAGGATACTAAACCAAAGTTTCCCCTTTCTAAACTCACTAACTTCAAATGGCCTCACAAGAGCATAACTGTGCTTAAGATATGCTTTGACTCAATTTATTCTGGATTGTTTTCCTGAGCAGGATTCAAAGATAGCTGTAGGTACAGTCCCTCGTGCATTTCCCGTAGTCATTTCTGGCTGTGATCAGAGTGGGGATAAACTTGACCAGACCTTGTTTTTCCAGGAAGAAACACAGCTGCCAGTCCTGCTAAACTTGGTAATAGAACAATGACTGTTCCTCTGTACCAATGGATCTAATAGCACAGTGATGGTGAACCTTTTTGAGACTGAGTGCCCAAATTGCAACCCAAACCCCACTTATTTCTCGCAAAGTGCCAACACGGCAATTTAACCTGAATGCTGAGGTTTTAGTTTAGAAAAAAACAGTTGGTTCCCTCTTCCTCTGCCCCACTCGTTCGAGCAGCGGCCAGCCTGCTCTAGCCTCTAGCAAGTCCCGTGCGCACCGCTCTGTGCCTCTCTAGCAACTCTGCCTCCTCTGCGCCCCCCCCCCTTCGGCAGCAGCCACCCGGAGCACAGGCACCAGGCCCGCCAGCCGAGTCCTCCCTTCTCACTGTGGTGCGCGCACATCGTGCTCAGTGGCCTAGATGTGTGTGTGTGGGGGGTGATTCTCCGTCCCCCATATGACAAATTCTTTGTGCTCATGCCCACAGAGAGGGCTCCGAATGCCACCTCTGGCACCCGTGCCATAGGTTCGCCATTACTGTAATAGCACCCCACTGCAAAACTCCATCTTGCAAAGAATTATCGAAGCAAGAGCAAAACAAAAACACATTGCATTTTTTAAAATTTCACACCCTGCAAGCTAGCACTTGGGGTAGTGCCATTGCAATTCTGTCTGCCCAACAAGATGATCAACAGAATGCAACTGCCACAGGAACCACAACAACAAAAGTTTACCTTGCACATGGTTATGTAAGGCCTCTTCAGATCCAGGAGGTGGAGACTTCCAATAAGTGGTAGTGGTTTTGGTCCCGGGGGGGAATTTTGGCAGTTGGCATTCCAGAAACTGCCCGCTTTCAAAAAAAGTGTCACCGTAAGGACAAACAGGAAAAATATGGGAAGAGGATCCATCCAATCCATTTTGTGACAATGAGAAGTTTTCTGAACCAATTACAAAGAGTTATAAAATCCAGTCCGGTCAAGCAGAGTGTGTGTCAGCAAGAGGTAGTACAATGAGCTACACAAACTGTACGAACAGTTGAATCTGACTTTTTTTGCTCTAGTAAATCAATGATGAGAGCTATCCCCTGTAACTGCCTGTCTCCTGGTTCCCTTCCAACGTCTTCTCCCTTCCAGCCATTCAGATCCTTCCTTAACTACACATCCTTCCTTGGGTGGGAGGTACCCCTTTCCTCAAATGACAACCCTGCAGAACAAGTCTGGACTCTTTTGACTCCTTTTGGAGGGGGACAGGATTGAGCTTCAGCTGCAAAGATTTGGCACTTCATCAAAGGAGGGATTTTGCCAAGTCCTCTTGAGTGCCTGTCGAGGTGCGGCTAGTAAATATCAAGTGTATCTGTAAGGTTGTGGTTTGATTTCTGTTTTCTTTTCAGCCAGCCTGGCCTTGGTAACATTCCACGAACTGGGCTGCGTGCCCGGGATGGCCGCTTTCGTTAACCTTGCTGTCTGCGCTTATCATATATGTTTGAAGCTTGACTTTCTATTTCGTGGGAACCTGTTTGGGGCTGTGGGTGGGAGTAGAACCGCCCGTAAAAGTGGCGAACCTTGGGGGGAAGGTCAGAGTCTGCATTCCGTGTACTGTGTATCATGAAGTTTAAGAAATAAAGAACTCCTGAAGTTACTTGATTTCTAGTCCTTTCAGATTCCTTACAGTATCGCAACTTCGGGCAAAGGTGCAGGCGTCTTCTTGTAGCATCTCAGTTCTGCATGTCCATGGACTCGGGATTTTTAAAAAATCCTTCATTTAATCAACTTTACTTAGAATATTACATAATTAAACAGCTTTAAAAATGATCGGTGATATACAGAAATAAAGGACCAAAAATAAACAAAGTAGAAGAGGAAAAATAAAGGAAAAAGAAGAAGAGTAACCATAATGGGAATATTATATAAAATAATATATAAACTAAAGTGAGAGAAAGAAATACAGAAAAATTAATTAACCTAAACTGTAACAGACTTCCCTCTGTGATACACCTCTGAAGATGCCAGCCACAGATTTGTAAGGTGAACCCCAAAAAGCTGATTTTAAAGGCCTCTCCTGCTTAGCTAAAACCTACAGAGTTTAGAAGTTTGAAACATTTTTCTGTGAAGCATCTTTTTGCAAACATGCCAAGATACATGTAGCAAAAGCCGCAGACTGATTGCCCCATAGGGAGCGAGATAAGCCATATCCTGTACAAAGAGAACTAGCCAAAAACCAATTAACCACCCAGCCACCTCTGAGAAACAAGTCTGTTGTTCTGTCCTTGCTGTTCTTAGAAAAACCACCTGCACCTCTTGGCCCCTTCCGGACACACGAGACGACTCAGGTTCGACTCGTGGTCAGGCGGGAATCGTACCTCAGCTCGAGTCCTCTTGTTCCTCCGCACAGCAGCTGACTTGTGTCTCCGGAGCTGAGCTCAGAGGGCGGGACCACCTCCCCGCGCTGCATTCTGATTGGGACAAGTCTCCCTTTCTGTGAATGCCCAAAGCTTCTCACCGCCGCCACGAGTCTCCTGTTCTGCGCATGGCCAAATTCTGAGCTGTGATTGGCTGGCTGGCAGAGTCGAGGGTGGATGGGAGATCTCCGCACTCAGCCCGGCTTCGGCTGTGAGCACAACCTCGTGGAAGATCCCACCATTCGACTCCAACTCCCCAGTCGAAAGCCTAGAGATTCAACAGCAAGGAGGGGGGGGTGGAGAGTCCGAGTCAGACACGAAGTCCGACGCTTCACGATCTGTACGGGAGGGGACTCGGAGTCGGACCTATAAGAAGTCGCATCTAAGGTTAGGAGCTCCTACAATGCGGAAGGGGCCCTTGTTTCCTGCCTCCCCCCTAGGGAGCTTTGCTTCATGGCTATCTCTGACATATTACCATCCCAGTTCTAACCTAAGCCAAAAGCTGGTTGTCAGCACATATTATGGAAACGCCACCAAATTTGGACAAGACATAGGCAGGAGGAAGAAGGAGGTATAATGTTAATGGACCAATCATGAACACAATGCTTCTTGTCGACATCCTACTATATAATCAGATGAAATGCTTTGAAGTCTTTGTCTTGAACCCAGACAGATCTATCTGTAAGAGCTCTAGTAATAAACTTTCACTGATTTTTCCAACTACTTGCCTCGTTACTAACTGCATCTCATGTGGACTTGTGACTGATTCCCAAGGGGCAGGGTTATCAAATGCAGATGAAACGTTAGGAACAAGATCCACCAGACCACAGCCTGGAAAACCCATCAGAGCCAGAAGGAGTGTCAGTTTGTGATCTTAAAGCTTACTGTTCTTGATATAATACAAAAGTCTGGACAGTTCTTGAACTAACCAAAGGGAGACTTTAAGATGATGGAATGAAGTATATTTTATTCAACACTCCCCCCAAAGCTATTGTAACTTCCAGTTTGTCATTGGCTAGCAAGAAAGTTAACTACAGATTAATGATCCACATGGAGATAAGCAAGCTAGTAAAAAATAGAACAGTATGTGCTTTGAAGGACACTTAAGGCTCACTAAGTGTAACCTCAGCTTGTGGGTTCTGTGGGGCAGTACTTGGAAGGAGTTGCAAAGAACCAAATTTAAACAAAACAGTTTACTTTACTTAACAAATAACACTATTAAAACATTTAACATTTACACTTTGCAGTCCTGTTAAGTTTGCATTTTCAAGTCCTTATTTACAGTCTACTGATATTGCCCCAGTCCAAATTCTTCTTTGGCTTGAGTGGTTGGTTTAGAAGACTTACAGAGGCTTGAGTGCAGATGGGCTTCAAGATGATGAAGGTTCCCAGAAAACTCTCACCATTTACATACACAAAAACCCTGAAACAATAAATTCTAACATTTACACACATAGCAAAAAAATAAACTCCCTTCCCACGGTTCCAATAACAATTGCAGAAGTTACCTTAAACAAGGTGTTAAGGGCTTAATAAAATCAATCAAGGTCCCAGCCTGGTAGTCTCGCTTCCTCCAACCTCATGAGTTCTGCAGCATTCTACTTCATTTCAGACTCCACCCCTTTCTGGGTCATCCCATTCTGACACAGGGGTTACATAAGCTCAGATGTTGAGGGCAAAGTCCAGGTCTTTAGCTAGTTCAGATGCTGGCTGGAGGAAAGAGTGCCATCATAAACAGAGTTACACTCTTCTAAATCCTCTGGTGTCAATTGTCTCCACAGGCGGTACTGTGTTCAGGATGGTATTGTGAGTCTCTATGTAGAAAAGAGGTTCTATGTTCCTGTGTAAGTCAAAAGCAAAATCCAGAGATGTAGCTTCCCTTTGTGAACAGTGTAAATATCTGTAAGATATTTAATGCAAAATGGAAGTAAAACAGTTTGTTTTATTCAATTCATCCATGCAATAATGCCAGAAGCAGTTTGCATTAAATCTGCCCAATAAACTGTGTGGAATAGCAGACATCACTCAACAATAGCACACACACAAGACAAAAAAACTAACTTATAATGCTGAAAATGTGCATCCTATCATATGGAGGCATTCACTCGCACACTTTCTTCATTCATACATTTCTACACACAGACACTTCCCAGCTTCCATCCACAAATGTCCACCCACTTTCATTGGTTGACTTCCACCATCTTCCTTCAGCGTACATTATCAGACAGTTTCAGGACATGATACTCCAAAAGGCTTCAGTTACCTCAAAACTAGATTACTGCAACACACTGTATATGGGTCTGCCTTGGAAGAAAACTCAGAAACTCCTGTTGGTAGCGAACACTGCAGCTCAAGTACTAACTGAGACCACACAATCACTTCATTGGTTACTTGTTCAATTCAAGGTGTCAGTTGTTACTTATAAAATCCATCCTGGCCTTGGACTTTGGTATCTGTAGGACTGTCTCTCCTGTTAAGCTCCACTTTGATAGCTCTGATCACCTGAGGCAAACCTTTTGCAGGTGCCACCCTGCAAACAGGTAAGTTTAATAGCTGCCTATACCTAAACCTCCATGGGGACTGGTTTACAGAGTATCCAAGAGTCGGACACAACTAAACGGATAGAGAAGATACCTATGCATTCTCTGTTGCAGTTCCCAGCAGGTAGAACACACATATGAATCTGTCGTATATTGAATTAGACAAATGGTTCACCAAGGTAAACCTGGGGCCCTCACACTTTCGTGACTGCCTCTCCCGTTATGTCCCCCGAAGTAGCCTATGTTCCAGTGAGCAAAACCTCCTGGTGGTTCCTGGCCCAAAGTCAGACCAGTGACCCTCACCCAGGGCCAGGGCCTTCTTGGCCCTGGCCCCTGACTGGTGGAACACTCTGTCTGTGAAGACCAGGGTCCTGAGGGATCTCTCCCAATTCTGCAGGGCATGTGAGGCAGAGTTGTTCCACCAGGCTTCTGTTGAAGGGCTGTAATGGTTATGTTCCATCTCTATTTATACTCTGGTACTAGCTGGAGCTTTACATTGTATTTTACTGTATTTATAAAGCTGTACCTTATTGTCTTTATTCATAGTGTTTTTAATTGCGTATTGTACTTATTGTATTTTATCAATTGCTACTAGTGTAACCTCAGCTTGTGGGTTCTGTGGGGCAGTACTTGGAATGAGTTTGCAACAACAAAATTTAAAAACAAAATGGTTTACTTTCTTAACATATAACATCAACATTTAACATCACACTTCAAGGTCCTGTTCAGGTTGCATTTTCAAGTCCTCATATTTACAGTCTACTGATATTGCCAAGTCCAATTCTTCTTTGCAAGAGGGTTGGCTGCTGAAGACTCCAAGGGCTTGATGAACAGGATTCAACATGATGAAGGTTTCCAGGAGAACTCTCACCCATTACAACCATAAACAGAAACCCTTAACAAGGTGTTAAGGGCTTATAGAAATCAAGGTCCAAGTCTGGTAGCCTTGTCTCCTCCAAACTATATGAGGTCTGCTGCAGCCTCTTGCTGCTTTGTGTCTCCACCCCTTACTGGGTCAACCCATTCTGAGCATGGGGGTTAAACTAGCTGCTCCAAGGTCCATTTTGCAGCCCCACTCAGACTGGCAGCAGCTCTTGATGATCTTAAGCAGATACTTTCCACAACACCTGCTGCCCTTTTCTTTTAATTGGAGGTGCCAGGGATTGAACCTGGAGCTGTGACGATGCTGATTTTACGACTCTGTAAACTGCATAAAACCTGGAAACCAATGCTATTTGGGGCTTCTGCCTTTAATGGAGATTGGTGCTGCAGCAACCATAAACCATTCCTTTTATTTCACCCTACCTCTCGCCTCTTGAGTGCTAGTTGGGCCAGGGCTCAGGGGAACAAGTTCCCTAGACATCTCATTTGGACCCAAAGTCCAAGAATATAACCCATGAGTTTCCCCACAGTATCAAATGGGAGACCCAGATAAAAAGGACTCTTCCCCCACCAACAATCCACTTTCACAATTGTTTGTGTAACCCCTGTATCAGAATGGGATGACCCAGAAAGGGGTGGAGTCTGAAAAGAAGCAGAATGCTGCAGAACTCATGAGGTTGGAGGAAGCAAGGCTACCAGGCTGGGACCTTGATTGATTTTATTAAGCCCTTAACACCTTGTTTAAGGTAACTGCAATGTTGTGGGGAACTAGTGGGAAGGGAGTTTATTTTTTTTTTGCTATATTTTAAATGTTAGAATTTATTGTTTCAGGGTTTTTGTGTATGTAAATGGTGAGAGTTTTCTGGGAACCTTCATCATCTTGAATCCCGTTCACCAAGCCTTTGAAGTCTTCAAAACCAACCACCAGCAAAGAAGAATTGGACTTGGCAATATCAGTAGACTGTAAATATAAGGACTTGAAATGCAAACCTGAACAGGACCTTGAATTGTAAATGTTAAATGTTGATGTTTAATGTTATTTGTAAAGAGAAGTAAACTGTTTTGTTTAAATTTGGTTCTTTGCACTCCTTCCAAGTACTGCCCCACAGAACCCACAAGCTGAGGTTACATTTGCAAGTGGATTTTGCTATTCCACGCAGTAAAATCCAGCTGCAAAGTGCACTGAATGTGGATTGAAAGTGCATTATTCTGCTTGTGCGTCAGGGGCCAGTACTGAGACTTTCTATTTTATACCCCTGGGCAGCCTCTTCCAAGAGAATGAGAATGGTGTTTGTGCTCCTTAGATCCATCACAGACCACACAGTCGGAGGAATCGTCATCATCAATGGCTTTTGGAGTTTCTCACAAACTCTTACCTTTCAGCTGCTGTGATTACCCAAACCAAAAGTAAATAATGTTGCTTGCTTCATTTTACTTCAGCACGGGGGTGCATTGAGCTCCAGCCCAACAAACCGCGGTTTCGCGACGAAGCCGACAATCTAGGCCTCCTTCGCTTGCTCATGTCCTTACCTCTATGGCCACAATCCCCGCGATTAAGAGATGAGGAGGGCGTTCCAGGAGCTGCTGATTGGCTGCCATGGGGAGATGGGGCCCCGCCCTCTCTTCACTTAAGTAGGGTACCTGGGGCGCGGCAATTTGATTGTGTGTATGTAAACTCCTGCTTGAGTAGATTTCCTTGGGGAGTGGTCTTTTTGGTGGGCGCTTGTGCTCGGGAAGCCCATTTTCAAGTCAATTTAGACTGCTCAGAGTAACTGCAAGGTGCAGCTTGGGCAGGACTTGCAGGTAAAGTAGAGACAAGAGGGGCAGCCAGTTTGCAGCCTGTTCCCACGGGCTTGTTTTAATGGCTTAAGCTCCGCGACTTCATGTAACAGAATGAGTTTGCAAAGGGGGGAGGGGGGGGGAGAGGCGCCGCTGCATCACTGCAATTCTCCTACATGGCTAGTCTTCTGAAAAATGGCAAGTTAGCACAGCTGGCAAAGGGTTAAACAGACTTTTTTCCCCCCCGTGGTGGGTTGCTGTTTAGTTACAAGAAGACTTTACAGGCGGGAGCATTTAGAAAGGGGATTTCCAGTGCCTGCACTCCATAATGAAACGTTTCTTTTTCATTATTTATTTATTTTATTTATTTATTTTTTAAACTTTTATACCGCCCCATCCCCGGAGGGGATGGTTGCATGCCTTGAATAGGTGTCGTTAGGTATGTCGTTTGCCGTCAAGTTGCAGCTGATTCCTGGCAAACCTTTCAGATTTTCGAGGCAAAATACAAACAAAGGTGGTTTGCCATTGCCTGCCTTTGCATACTGGACGTGGAATTTCGCGGGGGGGGGGGTGTCTCCCATCCCAGCATTAACCAGGTCTGTCCCTTCTTGGCTTCTGAGGTTTGATGAGATTGGACTAGCTTGGGCCATTGAGGGTAGGGTCGAGTTATGGTTCTTGGTCCCTTTTATTCATTTTGGTGTAGCATCTATGTTAATTTGGATAGAAGCCTTACTAGCAAAGGTGGTCTATCAAGCCCTTCTTTCTGTTCCTCTCTGAATTGGTACAAACACTGCCATTTCCAGCCCTTATGCTATGATAGATCTTGGCCTGTAGCTACTCGTATCCTTTTAAAAATTCCATGGTTCAGCTTTTCTGCGTTATGTGTTGACCGATAGATAAAACCTCCTATTTTGGGATTCACTTGATGCATCTAATGCAGTGGGCCTTAACTCATGAAAGATGCTGCTGCTGCAAGAACTCTGTTGGGTCTTTAAGACACTGCAGATCTCCTTTTGTAGAACTCAACAGCTTGTTCAGCCTCTTCTGGTGATTCTGTTTAGTTCGAACAAAAGAGATTGTTCTACTGTTGCATTTGGATTTCCCCCCCTAAGGAATCAGTTTTGTGCAATTTTTATCGGAAGGGATTGCTTTCATGGATCTCCCTTGTATATTATCTTGTGAGAAAGGTTAGGCCAAGAGTGACTTGCAAAAACATCACCCAGCAAGATCCACAGCAAGTTGGAATTTGAGCTTAGGAGTTCTGTCTGTCGCACTAGCCACTGTGCTTGTCAGTATATTAACCCTTGTGCTTCCCTGGCTCTAGTCTGCCTACCTGCTTAGTTATTTTCCTACTCCCTGAACCTTTTCGCAGATGGCCATACTGTACAAGTGACTATTTTAAAAAACTTTGTTTTCCTTTTTTGCAGGATAATCTCCATGTGCCTCTGAAATCGGTGTACAAAAACAAGCATTATACAATAGAAAGATAGTATTTAGATGACTAGAAAAGGGGGCCACAGGGAAATTCTGAAGTGTATCTCATTATTGTGTCTATCCAGCTTAGGGCAAGGTAGTCAGTCTTAAATGTTCCAGTGCTGTCACTTCTGGGTGCCTGTGCTTCTGTCTCCTAGCTTCTTTACAAAAGAAATTGGTCTTTGCAGTTGAAGGGATCAGAGGAAACCCTCATATTACAGATGGGGGCATCAGGGAGGCAACGTCATTAAATCTGTGCCTCTGTTTCTAAGGAACTGCTAACTCCTTTATTTTTTCTTCCCAGATTAGAAATGCGTTTCCTCTGAGTTTCTGGGAAGAAGACAGCGTGATCTTGTTTCAGGCAGGGCAGGTTCTGAGCACCGACTAAAGAACACTTGGCCCTTATTGTTGCTCTGCAGGGGGTGAAGCAATGGCTGCTCATAGTCCCAAGAAGAGGCTGCGGTACGAGGCGACTTGCCCCGTCTGCCTTGGCTATTTTACAGATCCGGTGACTCTGGACTGTGGGCATAATTTCTGCCAATCCTGCATCACCAGAAGCTGGGAGGAACCTGGCAAGGAGGCCATTTGCCCTCAGTGCCGAATTGATGTAGGGAAGGACTTCAAGCCAAACAGGTCTCTAGTGAGTGTGGTGGAAATATCCAAACAGCTGGGCTTGCCAGCAGCGAGGGGGGCAGGACTGAGCAAACTGGAGTGCCCGAAACACCAGGAGCCCCTAAAACTCTTCTGCAAAGAAGATGAAATCTCCATCTGTGTGGTATGTGGACTCTCCAAGGAGCACAGAAACCATGGTGTGGTCCCTATAGAGGAGGCTGCCCAAGAATACAAGGTAAGAATGGCTAGTATTTAAATCGGGGACCTCCAATGCTGTACCTGTGGGTGTCTTGGTGTTTGCCAACCCCCTTCGGGGTCCCCATCTGTTGGTATTTGCAAGTATCTGCCACAACCAGTCATGAAAGGGTTAACTGTATGTAAACAGGATGCTGAGGTGTTATTGAAATGAGCTGGCCTATTGATTAGCTATTGGTCACTCAGATAGCCTTTGCTTACACGTTGGTGAGCACATACACCAGAAGATAGAAACTTGGTTTCTTTGAGTAGAGAGAAGAGCTCATGGACAGAGAAAAGTAGAACGAGAACAGAACACGATGCTGTCTTAAGTATATAGTCAGTCCTGTAAATATGTAACAGAACAGTGCAGCATTTATTTGTTTTATTCCATGTAAACATGCCCTTCTAATGTATTGTTGAAGGCTTTCATGGCCGGATTCAATTGGTTCTGGTGGGTTTTCCAGGCTGTGCGGCCGTGGTCTGGTGGATTTTGTTCCTAACGTTTCGCCTGCATCTGTGGCTGCCAGCCACGGATGCAGCCGAAATGTTAGGAACAAAATCCACCAGACCCCAGCCACACAGCCTGGAAAACCCACCAGAACCACATGCCCTTCTAAGTTAGTAAACTTTTATATATAAAGCAACTCAAAGTATATCTGGCTCTTTCCTTCTTACTGGAGGCTGCTTCCACATCTCTGCCATTAAGTATCTCTTTTAATTGAATGCCTACACCGTCAAATGTTTTTCTGGGAAGCTAGATAGAGCTGTTCAAATTAAGTCATCTTGTTAGATCCTGCCTTAAATGCTGACAAATTGCTCTGGGAGTAGCATGTAACCTCTCTCCTTGATGTACTGTGGTTGCCTCTACTTTTTGTGGGTGCCATTTTGTGGTTGTCCCACCACCCGTATGAGAATTCCAAATGTGTCGGCACACTCAAAAAAGATACTGGATGTAGTATCCTGTTGGGCCCGTTTAGACACGTTTGCAGACCAAAGATGAGAAAGGTTTAGGATACACACAAAATTATAGAAGCTGCACGTGAGCAAGTAAACTAGAACTTTCTGTTTTCCTCAGGAGGAGCTGCAGTCCTCTTTGGATGACCTGAAAAAGAAGAGGGAGAATATTCTGGAGTGTAAAAAGGACACAGAAAAAGAAGGGGAAGATATGCTTGTAAGTATCTCTGAGGTCACTTTAGAAAAGGTAATGACTAAAACTAAATATAAAAAGGCACCAGTTTCAAAAACTAGGCAGCCTTCCTCCTTAGCATGCCTATTATGGGGAATAGCTTGCCTCTAAAGTTCCAGCCTGCAGGTAGTGACTCCAGATCTCCTGAGATTACAACTGATCTCCAGGTGACAGAGATCAGTTTCCCTGAAGAAAAAGGCTGCTTTAGAAGGTAGACTTGATGTTATGCCCCACTGAGCTTCCTGCTCTCCCCAAACCTTTCCCACCTCGTTTCCCCCCCCCCCGCCCCAAATCTCCAGGAATTTCCCAATCCAAAGTTGGCAACCTTGCTTGTGTCACCTCAGCTTGTGGGTTCTGTGGGGCAGAACTTGGAATGAGTTTGCAACAACAAATTTAAAAAACAAAAGGGTTTACTATCTTAACATATAACATCAACATTTAACGTCACACTTCAAGGTCCTGTTCAGGTTGCATTTTCAAGTCCTTATATTTACAGTCTACTGATACTGCCAAGTCCAATTCTTCTTTGCAAGTGGGTTGGCTCCTGAAGACTCCAAGGGCTTGATGAACAGGCTTCAACATGATGAAGGTTTCCAGGAGAACTCTCACCCATTGTAACCACAAAAAGAACCCCTTAACAAGGTGTTAAGGGCTTATATAAACCAAGGTCCGAGTCTGGTAGCCTTGTCTCCTCCAAACTACATGAGGTCTGAAGCCTCTTGCTGCTTTGACTCTCCACCCCTTTTCGGATCAACCCATTCTGAGCATGGGGGTTACATTTGCTCCCCAGATGTGAAACTTTATGAAAGTTCTTTCTAAATGTGGACCCTTGTAAGATTTCACAAAATGTTTTCTTTGTGGAATGTTGATGCAATCCCTTGAAAAAAAAATCAGATGTGCCCTTCCTGTAGGCAAGTGTCCCCAACCTTTTTGAACCAGTGGGCACATTGAAGGAGAGGAGGGGGTTTTCATACTCTGCTTTTCTTTACTTTTAAGGAGTCTCAAAGCGGCTTACTTAAATCACTTCCCTTTCCCTCCCTACTGCATGTGAGCTCCCAAAGGCACCTGGTGGGCCACTGCGAGTAGCAGAGAGCTGGACTAGATGGACTCTGGTCTGATCCAGCTGGCTTGTTCTTATGTTCTACTGTAGGTACCTTGTGAAGTAGGTGGGGCTAAGGAAGAGCGAACTGTGACTGGCCCAAGGTCACCTAGCAGGAATGTAGGAGCAGGGATACAAATCCAGTTCGCCGGATAAGAGTCTGCTTGTGTGGACGGGTGGGGAATCAAACCCAGTTCTCTGGAGTCCACAGCTGTTAACCACTACACTAAGATGACACGGCATGGGGAACCCAACAACAAAATGGGTGCCAAAAAATGGCTTCTGCGTAAGGTGGATCCAGCCACAAAATTATTACTTAACTTTAGTAACACAGTGCAGGTTCTTGTACAGTGGCAGCAGCTGCTGCCAAAAAATTCTAAAAAAATCTGCCCAGCCAATCAAAAGCCGTCCCTGGCCTAGCCCACTTCCTACAAACACTTGGCAGCCACCAGGAAAGATGCTGGTGGGTGTTTCGGTGCCCACCATTTGTGATCCCTGCTTCATGAGTCTCACAGTGTATTTCCTGATACAGCAGAGACTTTACTGTACTTCCCGAATTCTACCTGTTTCTCCTCTTTGCTTGCTTCCTGCAGAAACACATAGAAGCAGAGAAGAAGAAAGTGGTGGTAGAATTCCGAGATTTGTGCCAATTCCTGGAGCAACAAAAGAAATTTCTCCTGGACCAGATGAAAATGCTGCAGGAGGAGGTCCAAAGAGAAAGGGACGAGCACGTGGCCGACCTCCTCGTGGAACTGTCTTCTCTTGACAGCCTCATCCGGGAGACGGAGGAGAAGATTCAGCAGTCAGCCAGTGAACTCCTGCAGGTGAGATGAATAAGGGAACAGTCTGGAAGGGAATGGTCAGAAGGCTGGCTCCACTTATATAAGAAGCAAATCGAGCTCCCGTCTATCCAAGATGCTGCTGGTACCTTCAGAGATCCCTGTAGAATGGAAATATCAGTATAGTCCCCACAGTGTAGACCAGTGATGGCGAACCTTTTCGAGACCGAGTGCCCAAACTGCAACCCCAAACCCACTTATTTATCTCAAAGTGCCAACCCGGCAATTCAACCTGAATACTGAGGTTTTAGTTTAGAAAAAATGGTTGGCTCCGAGGCGTGTGTTACTCGGGAGTAAGCTTGGTGGCTTTGCTTTGAAGCAACCGTGCAACTCTTCCAATGGGTGAATCACGACCCTAGGAGGGTTTACTCAGAAGCAAGCCCGATTGCCAGCAACCGAGCTTACTCCCAGGTAAAGGATCCCACTTTAGTTCTTCGCATGAAAATCAGTGGGGTTTAATAGTGCTTAACAGGGTGACCTACACTGCTTCCCCAAAACTAGGTCTTAGGTTTAATGCTAATAATCGAGCCCAACGGCCCAGGCCAGCCTAGATGCGTGGGGGGGGCAACTCTGCGCATGCCCACCGAGAGGGCTCTGAGTGCCACCTCTGGCACCCGTGCCATAGGTTCGCCATCACTGGTGTAGACTGTTCAGAGGCCAATTGGCCATGCTGGCAGGGGCTGATGGGAATTGTAGTCCATGAACATCTGGGGTGCCCTGACCTTGGGTCAGACTGCTGCTCCGCTAGTCACATGGATTGGGCAGAGTGCCTCATTTCCTGAGAGGTCTTGTGGCCCCTGTAAGGAATTGAGGTCTTTCTCTTTTCTCTAGGGCGTTAGAAGCTTTTTGGAGAGGTAAGCATTCCTTTCCTGATACTGGGAAGGTATAAAGGAAGCAAGACCACCCATTTCCTGGAGGAGGACTGGTGTGGGGGAAAAGGGTAGATTAAACCTTTCCCTTGTTCTGTTTCTCAGCTGACAATTCTCTCCCCAAGTCACTTTCACATTTCCTTACGGGCACATCTGGTTTGTGGGTCTTGGAAGCAATGTTTAAGGAGAACTTCCGCACCAAAGTAGTCCCATCACTGTCTGGCCTTCAGCACGCTCCCCTCTGTCTCTCGGCTTCTTCCTGAGTTGTTTCTTAGGTTGTTAAGAATTCTGGATTAACTCTGGTTTAATGTTCCCCTCAGGTGTCAGTGGGGGTTTGAGGCTCCAGCCGCTTTTCCTCCAGATCTGAGAAGGAGAGTTATTAAGTTCTGTGATATAAATCCCTTTTTGATAGATGCTGTGCAGCGCCTCAAAGGTAATGAATTCCCGCAGGGGTTTTAATTTAGGCCGGGCAGGCACCTTTGGAGATCATTGGTGGGTGCAACGACAAGATGGCTGCCACAGGAAGAGCACTCAGCTGCAAAATATTAGGGGATGAAGTCATGCATAACTCTAATAATAACTCCTTAGAACAGTGGTTCTCAACCTGTGGGTCGGAACCCCTTTGGGGGTCGAACGACCCTTTCACAGGGGTCGCCGAAGAAGAAGAAGAGTTTGGATTTATATCCCCCCTTTCTCTCCTGCAGGAGACTCAAAGGGGCTTACAATCTCCTTGCCCTTCCCCCCTCACAACAAAAACCCTGTGAGGTAGGTGGGGCTGAGAGAGCTCCGAGAAGCTGTGACTAGCCCAAGGCCACCCAGCTGGCGTGTGTGGGAGTGTACAGGCTAATCTGAATTCCCCAGATAAGCCTCCACAGCTCAGGCGGCAGAGCTAGGAATCAAACCCGGTTCCTCCAGATTAGATACACGAGCTCTTAACCTCCTATGCCACTGCTGCTCTGTGCATCAGTGTTCTCCATCTGTAAAATGGATAAATGTTAGGGTTGGGGGTCACCACAACATGAGGAGCTGTATTAAAGGGTCGCAGCATTAGGAAGGTTGAGAACCACTGCCTTAGAAGAAGAGGAAGATTTGTTTTTAACATCTTACTTTCCTCTGCACTAAGAAGTCTCAGCTTAAAATCCCTTCCCCTTCCCACAATAGACACCTTGTGAGGTAGGTGGGACTGAGAGTTCTGAGAGAACTGTGACTATACCTTTTTTAGCATAAAGATGATGGTAAAATTGTAACTTCATCTGCCACTAGCTCCATCCCTCATGCAGGGCTGTGCTTTTCCCCACCACTCAACCTCACCTCCCAAGGCCCCCAGGTCTTGGGATGCAAGGTAAGGGGGGCAATATTGCATGCAGGACGGATCTAGTCGTGCATAAAGTTACAATTTTACTGTCATTTTTCTATTGAAAAGGTGTGGGGGAAAGTTCACCCAGCAGGCTTCATGTGGAGGAGTGGCGAATCAAACCTGGTCCTCCAGATTATAGTCTGCTGTTCTTAACCACGACACCACACTGACTCTTAACATTTCTGGAAGAAGCTGTATGTCAAGATGCCTCTTAAAATGAACATATTGTCTTCTTGAACACACAGCGTTTACTTTCAGTTATGCAGTGAAGATGTTGTGGTGGCATCTGCTGAAGCAGCTCTTTAAAGATCAGCACAGACAATCCAAGGCCCTGTTGAGCAAAAGCCCCTCGTGGCCCTGTTCACTTTCTAAAAACACTTGGCAGATATTATTATTATTATTATTATTATTATTATTACTATTATTATTACTATTATTATTACTATTACTATTACTATTACTATTACTATTATTATATACATAACAATGGCGGTTTATTATTATTATTATTATTAATAATAATAACAACAACAACAACAACAATAATAATAATAATAATAATAATAATAATAATAATAATAATAATAATAATAATGGATAGTGAGCCATTATTATTATTATTATTATTATTATTATTATTATTATTATTATTATTATTATTTATAAACCGCCCTCCCCGGAGGGCTCAGGGCGGTGAACAAAACAGATAGAGCACAAAATAAAATCAATAATATCGAGATTTAAATAAATCATTAAATAGTGGCTCTATATATGTTAAAACCAACCCCATTAAAATGCAGCGTCCTAATATCAGATATACGGTAAGTCTACTAATAAATCCCTGAGAAAGAGGGGGGGGAGGGCCGGCAGGGTCCGCTTGGAATCTTCTCAAAGGGGGGGGGGCCATCAGCGGCCGGACTCCCCAAAGGCCCAGTGGAACAGCTCAGTCTTGCAGGCCCTGCGAAGATACCAAGAAGAGTTTTGGTGGGCACCCATGGGTACCATGATTTAGACCAGTGATTCCCAACCAGGGTTCCGTGGTACCCTGGGGTGCCGTGAGCATGTCCCCAGGTGCCACGGCAATGCTATAGCCCCCCCTCGCACTGCGGTGTCTTCCCACCAGCACCAGCAAAAGGATATGGGCCCAGGAGGCAGGACCTGCCACAGGTCATGAAACCACTCCCTCCGTGCTTCCTTTACCCCTGGGAGGTGGGGAAGTGACAAGCAGAGAGGGAACTGGGAGGGGAAAGATCGAGGAAGGGGATGGCTGCAATGAGATATTAGAGTGGTTCAAAGAATTATAAATTGGCGTTGAAAAGGTTGGAAAACACTGATTTAGACAATTCTGGTCCAGCATTGTTTCCAACACTGAAACAGCCAAACATTGTAAATCAACGATGGCGATTAACACAATAAAAACAGCAGAAAATCAACCCCAACACCCACTCCCCCAGGCGCCCCCCCCCCCACCAATTCCCCAGACCAGCAGCTGTAGAGGGGGCTTCCAGGGAGGCTAGCCAGATGTCTGGGTCAGGGGTCTTCAAACTATGCCCCCTCCAGATGTTCATGAGCTACAGTTCCCATCAGCCCTGCCATTTAGCCATGCTGGCAGGGGCTGATGGGAATTGTGAATCCATATTTATCAGAGGAAAGACCCCTAATCCTGAAATGAAAGAAAAGTCTTCACCATGCTCTTAAATCCGTTAAATCTCCCCTTGGAGACGTTATTCCAGAGCCCTGGGGGCAATCACAGAGAAAGCCGCCTGTGTGCCCCTGGCCCCTGCAACTTGGCAAGAGGAGGTACCACCAGGAGCAGCTCCTCTGTGACTTCAGGGTCCAGGCAGGTACACATGGGCTCAGGGGCTCCTTCAGGTTGACATGACATAAGTTGTGTAGGGCTTTACATGTCAACATCAACCCCTTTTGTTCTCTTTCTCCTTTTTAAAGACTTCCATACTGTGCAAATTCAATCATCTGTGTGTACCTTTTCATGATGCCTTTCATGTTTGAAAAGTGGTGGACGGAAGAACGAACATCTGAAATGAAAAGGGAGGAACCCGCATTTTTAAGAAACGTTCTTAATGGGTTTAAAGATTTATCTTCCTCCTTTCTACTGCTGTTGCATGTAGACCAAAATTGAACTATCACAATTAGCGAGTGTGAACAGTTCTCCTTGCTTGATGAGATCCTAATTGAGCTTAGTAGAGAATGGCTCGAAGAGGACAGAGATATCTAGACATGCTTTCTTTCAGAAATAGGGGTGTGAAAAGTCCCTTGACGTGAGGTCTCCAGGGACTCCGTGACAGTTCTCTCAGCACCATGGAAGTAAATTCAGAAAACAGCCACAATCATACAAGCAAATAACTTGATATTCTCAATCCTGTGTGGTGGCAAACATCTGCGCGTGACATGAGAAGAATGGCTCCTTCCCAGGGATGCTAAAAATGGCCTTTACACACAAATTCCCTTAAAAGTTTTCAGTTTGCCCCTCCCCTTTTTGTCTGCACTAACCCCTCAAAATGATTCCTAGCCATCAGTACGTGATTTCCCCTTATCTTTTTTTTAGTTCTGTGTTGAATTGATGCTTCAATTCTTCACAGCCTCGTGCCACATTCTGTGCTCTTTGTCGTGAAGGAAATGTATATATTCCTTTAAATTGTTTTTATACTCGGAACTGTCTAGAAAACTGCCTTTTTCTGAGATGGATGGACAGTCTGGGCTTCTGCCCAATGCTTTATTTCAAATAAAAAGGGAAGAAAAGTAGAGTTTTTTGTTACTGGATCCTAGCCCCTGCGGTGTGTGGTGCTTAACGCCTTCTCCTTTTGTTTTCAGACACTTTATCTGACTACGAACTACAAGATGTTGATGGAAAGCCAAGTTCATAGGAGGGGGGCTGGAGGACTCATCAAAATTGTCTCCCTGGGTTTCATGGAAGTTTTAAAAGTTTCTGTCCTGTAGGATAGAACTGTATATGTGTTGACTGAATAAAGGCAAACAAGCAAACAATTCCCTGTGAGTCTCTACCGTTTCTGTGCTATTTCTTGTTGTCAGTCACTAACTGAAGCCTTTGAGGATGCGTCAACTACAATATCTGTGAAACATTTTAAAAAGCTTTTATTTCTGTGATGGCCTTTCCTGGCTAGGGTGCTCAGAAGTATATTGCCTTGAGGTGCAAACAGAGGTGCATCTGGAGTCCAAAGCTGTTAAACTTTTTTCCTTAATTTGTTCAGTTAGCCAGTGTGGTGTAATGGCTTAAGGCATAGGTGTCAAACTCGCAGCCCTCCAGATGTTATGGACTACAGTTCCCATCATCCCCTGCCAGCATCATGATGGCAGGGGATGTGATAAGGCTTATAATCCACCTTTATCCTGAAGGCTTCTGAATTATTACTGTAACAAGAAAGTATCAAGCTAGGATTTAAGAGGTCCAGAATTGACACCTGTTCTGCCACGGGAGCTCACCGGTTGACCACACTTATCCCCCCCCACCTCTTCTTGCCTGTCCCATTCCCCCCTCCTTCAATAATTCTGCAGTGAAGTCCTTCTTACATGCATCCAGTGGGGAGGTGGGAAAGAAATGCTCGGCCCTCCACTGCTGATTTTAATAAAGGAATACAAAAAGGTGGAAGAGGAGTTTGAATCAAAGAAGGGCACCAGAAGGCTTGCTTTCTATTGGATGATGAACAGAGGCGTATCAGGGGAAATGGTGCCCAGAGACAACACTTCCTCCGGGTGTCCCCCTATGCTCGGGGCCAGGGCTTGGGGGCGGGGGATGTCCAAAGGAGGTGGTGTCCCCGGGTGCCATTTCCCCCTGTCAGAGCCACCCCCGAGCCACCCCTGACCTCCCCAGACCCTTGGATGCCTAAAGACAGAACAGGCCGGTCAGCCTAGGGAAGGAGGGGGGGGAGTAAAAAAAGAACTTGATTTTCCACTACACTTCAGCTAGCCCTTTGGGTCACTTTGCCCCCCATTCCCGTTGTAGATACGCCACTGTTGATAAATAGCAGTTAGAATGGAACTTGCTGCTGATTGGTTGAAATGGAGCTTCCCAGACAGGATTGTGGGGAGTTGTTTTCCCTTGGAATCAAACTAGGAGTGGACTGAAGAGGCTAAATTTCCCTGGAAATGTCCCGAATAAAATTGACCCCCAAGAAAAATCAGGGTGCTAGGCTAGGACAAAAGAAGCAAGGCAGGTTGTGTTTGGCCTCTGTTAATATTTTTTTTTAAGACCAAAAAAGCCGAAGTCAGTTCAATATTAACTGCTTATACCTAACTGCCATTTGGACTGAAAATGGCATACTTATGCCTGGAGGAGGGCATGACTCAGCGGCAGAGCATCTCAGGGCATACAGAATGTGCCAGGTTCGGTCCCCGACTGCCACAGATCATGCAGAGCTGCTGCCATGTAGAGTAGATAAGACTGACTTTTTTGATAGAAGGGCTTCCTTTCTATTGGATGATGAATACCAGTTAGAATGGATCTTGATGCTAATTGGTTGAACTGGAGCTTCCCAGACAGGACTGGGTGAGAGGATTGGGGAGGGGAGTAGTAAGATGGCCAGCTGGCCAGGAGTAAAGGATCCTGTGCCATTAATAGAGGCTTAGTTATGTGGAAATGGGCCGATGAAGCATTTCATGGCAAGGAGGTAAATCACATTCCTGGTGGTTTGCACCCCGCTGAGTCTCTCCCAAAGGGTTAAAGACAGCGTGGTGTGAGCAAATGGGTGAAAGTGAACAAAAGGAAATATCCCAGGCAAGGTTCTAGTTGGGAAGGTCTGGGAAATAATATCGTCCTTCCCACTTGTGATAGGATTCAAGAGCCTAGGACAGACCTGGGCATTATATGGCCCGCGGGCCACATCTGGCCCGCCGGATGACCCTGACTGGCCCCCCTGCCTTTTGGCCTGGCCCTCCACAATATTTTCTGTTTCTTATGCGGCCCCATGGAAAAAAAATAATTGCCCACCCCTGGCCTAGGAGTTTATACTTGATCCAGCATTGATGTATCTCCCTTAGGAAAAGTTCTGGCTATGAGTCTGGTGTGTGTCAGCCATTATACGCTTCCTCTATGGGAAAGGCCGAGGATACATCCCTGCAGCGTTGAGAGCATTTAATGCCAAAGTGAGTCAACAAATCCTTTATGGGATCCCCATCTGGATAGGGGCATGGAGCAGAGAGGTTGAAAGGGTCCAGTCATACTTTCTGTATAAAATCCTTGGCTTGCCCCATTCTGTTCCCTATCACGGCCTGTTAGCAAAGCAGGCCAGCATCGGCTGGAAACTCTGGCCTGGTGCGTGCATTTCAAGTTTTGGGCCAGGATTTGTTTTAATCAAGATGAACTGGACTATACATCCCAGGGACGCTCCATCCTCCACACAACCCAGTGGTGGGTTAAAATCGAAGCCAAACTTAATGAGTTGGGCATTTCCTTGGAAGGAGGACCTGCTGAAAATGCCAACAGAGCAGAAGAGTCTATGGGGCTATCAAGAAGAGACTTTGACAGAGAGTTTCAACAGATGCTAGAAGGAAGCTAATAAACCTGTGATCTCTCTGGGAATACCTATGGATAGACTAATTGCGGCCCAGTACCTTTATCTCCTGGTTGAGGCCGGTGGCGTAGAGCAATCACCTTAGCTAGGTGTAATGCCCTGCCTTCTTCCTTTAGCCTTGGGCGCCACCTTGAGATCCCACATAAAGAGAAATGCCGTGTGGCATGGGTTCTGTGAAATGATATCTCATATGTATTGGATTGTCCTTTTATGAGATAGGTAGGAAGAAGCACATAATCCCTTCCTGCATGGAAGTAGAGGCGTACAAGGAATAAACAGAAGGTTATATATCTTTTAAGCAGCCACAACTACGAGCTGTTGGAAGCGGTGGCTAAATTTTTTAAATGGTGTTATTTTAACTCATCAGAAATTGTAAAGTTGTAAAGGCTGTTATTATCTTGCTAAGCTAATCTTAAACAATCTATATGCCATTAAAGGTATTCGAAATCGAAATCGAATCGAGTCTGGTGTGTGAGTCAATGAGGAGATATGGGAGAAAAGATTACAAAGAATGAACTTACTGCTGTTTGTTTGATAAAACTATGAAGAAAATACAGGGGGGAGGGAAAAAAGGGGAAAATGTATTGTTTGAAAATGAATGAAGAAGGGTATTAATATAAAATGGAATATTTAAATGATACAATAAAAATTATTTTTAAAAATGAGTCTGGTGTGTGTTTGTGTATCTGCACTCACTTATGAAGGAGACACTTGGATCTTGCTTATTAAGGTGCTACTCAAAGAAGGTAATGGCTTGCCCCTTGGGAATGTTCTATCTAACCAGGTTACCAGGTAGGTGCAGCTCTCCCTCTTGGCCTGGTGGTGGCAGCAGAGAGCCAACCTGAAATGTGCTGTGGAAGGCCGGAATCAAGCTGGATTCCTTGATGAGATCTAGCAACTTAAAATCTGACACCCTTAAGTAAATTGCACCTACCCCATGGTATGAAATGTGTGGTTGAATAACCTGTTTTCAAACATTTCTAAATAGAATTCAAAATAGATCCATAAATAATTAATCCTAAATTAAGTATTAGTGAATTGTTTCTGAAAAGCCTTAATGTAGTGGGACAAGGAGATGTGGACAGGACCTGCAAAAGTGTGTGTTTTGTTGCCCACACAATGAACAAAGGTGCTCTCCCAGAAGATTCCAAATGACATGTTGGAAAACCTCACAGCCAAACAGATGGAGGCACAGAAAGAGCACAATTTGGGGGTGGGGTTATGCTCCAAAAAACCATCTTTGCAGAAGCTGCATCAGAGCTGCTTGATTTCAATCCAGTAGCACCTTTGAAACCAACTAGAAATCTGGATTCGAACTTAGCTGTTCTACTAAAGACCAACAGGGCTATTCTCTGAAATAGGCAAACAGAAGTTTGCCCAGTGGTAATTCACACCTAGGGGCTGGTTTTTGAAAAGAAATCCTGCAGTGCCCTCTACTGGCAGACAATATTTTTGTCTCGACAACTTTAAAAAATGTTCTGATTCTACGTTGATGTTTGCCCACTGAAAATAAGTTTTTTTGGGTTGTGGTCGTTTTGAAAAAAGCTCTGGAAAGTGTGGCATTTAATAGGAACAGCAAAGAAGTACCAATTTTTACAGTATTTGAAGTATTTGTGCAAATACATTCTTGGCAACTAGCCGTGGACTAATGGAAGTGATTGACTAGAAATCTAGGCCAGTGATAGGAGCGTGGTCCTATGTGAACAACACGCTAACATAGGGCTGAGAGAGTCCCATAGGAAGAAGCCTGACAAACTGCCTATAAACTGAGTGTCACAAGCACCCTGAGAAGGGATCCACAGCAAATAGGTAGATTCCTGATCCCTTACCGTGCCTCAGAGTCCACGGAGTTCAGCTTGATCCTGACTCTCCACAGCCGGCAGCTCCTGCAACAAAACTGCACAGAACTGTGGCCCATGCACAAGGGGAACGCCCCAAACCAATCCTTTTTGTATGTGTGTAAAATGGTACCTGAACTCAGATCAAAATCACACACAGAAACACCCCCCCCCCCCTGTAAAAGGTGTCAGAACTACTGCAACAAAATCTGCCCGAAAGTGTGTGCATATATAAACTCTGATGTAAGGGGGCTCCTTCCGCAGCCTCAAAATAATCTTTTGACTATCCCATAATGCACAGGTGTCAAACTCACGGCCCTCCAGATGTTATGGACTACAGTTCCCATCATCCCCTGCCAGCATGATGCTGGCAGGGGATGATAAGAGCTAACAATCCCATTCCCTGGAGAACGTGGTGTTTCTCCATAATGCCTCTGAGGGCTGAAGGGATGGAGTGAAATGTCCCAAGCCACAAATGGTGATCACGCCGACAGCATCTGGCAATTTAGGAAGTGTGAGGAGGGGACAGCGGAGGGGAGGGGGCAGGCAGCCCACAAGCCTTGCCCCTCCCCACTGTTGAACTGCACCCACCCTCAAAAAAAAAGCTCCACATGTAGTTCAGGCAGGGTACACAGTTCAAGGCTAGGCCCGGGTTTAGAATACAACTGCGTACCCAACCCCTGAACTCCAGCCCTCTGAAGCTCACCTCCATAGCCCACAGTTCAAAGCCGGACCTGGCTAGGTGGATACCAGCCTTGGACTGCCTGACGGGGTCAAGCTTTCTAAGAGACTTCAGAAGCTGAGCTTTGGAGGTAGAGTCAGCAGTAGAAAGCTGGCCAAGGCAGAACCTCCAGTTCAATGCTGGGCTCAGCCTGGCTGGTTCTAGCATGGTGTGGCGTTGGAAGGACTAATCTGGAGGAGCAGGGTTTTGATTCCCCTCCTCCACCCACGGGCAGGCTTATTTGGTGGAACCAGATGTGTTTCTACACTCCTACATTCCTGTTGGGTGACCTTGGGCTAGTCAGTTCTTCAGCTAGTTCTTGGGCTAGTCAGTCCCACCCACCTACCTCACAAGGTGTATGTTGTGGGGAAAGGAAGGGATAGGACAGTGGTGGCCGAACTATGGCGCAGTTGCCAGGGCAGCACTCAGAGCCCTCTCTGTGGGCCATGGCACTTAAACAAGAGTTGTTCCATGCACACACATCTAGGCTGGCCTGAGCCACTGGGCTGAACATTAGCGATGCGTAGAGCCTAGTTTTTGGGAAGCAGTGAAGGTAACCCTGTTAAAGTAACAATTTGGCCCACTGATTTTCATGCAAAAGGCTAAAGTGCGATGCTACCTGGGAGTAAAGCTCGGTTGCTGGCAATGGAGCTTGCTTCTAAGTAAACCCTCCTAGGATCGATGATTCACCCGTTGGAAGAGCTGGGTGAAAAGCTGTGCCAAGCGACAAGACTCCAACCTATCCACCGGTTGCTGGGACTGGCCAGGGAGTATTCCAAGTGTGAGGGAGTCCACTCTAACCCGGCAAGAGGGAGAACTGGTGGCTTATTCAAGCCCAAAGATTAGAGCAACCTGCTTGCAGCTCCAGTCTCTCAGGTCCGAGTGCCCCAATCCAAAGCGGAGGCTCTGCGCGCCTGAAGAGGGGCCCCTGGCTATCCCCAGCCGAGGTTTTAGGAGATACTGCAGCTGGAAGTTGAAGTACCAGGAGATTGAAGGGCGGAGAACCAGGGCCAGAAGCCAGCTGGCAGCTGGCACCAGCCTCGCTGCGGGGGCTTGGCGGCGATCCTCCGATGCCAACCTAGCAGCATAATTTCTCTGCTATGTGAGTCGCGCTGGTGGCAGCTAATACATTGGTCCCTATCTAAAGGGAGGCTTTCTGGCAGCGGGGGGCTGTGAGTGGTGGACTCGCGGGAGAATCCCTGGTAACCCAGGCTCTTGCCAAAATCCCGATTCCCACCCACAGTGGCTCTCGGTGCCTCCTACAACCTCCTGCAGAGATTTTTGAAGATCCTGATCTAGGGCTGGTACCATTGGAGGCATCACGGGGCGAAGTGATGTAGGTACATTCCCATAATGTAAGCTCCGACCCCAGGGTCCCGATTAGTGCTTTCTAGCTGCCTGCAAAGGCTCCCACTAGTGTACTTGGCAGTTCTCTTTTGCCTTCTCTCCTCGCATCAGCAACCTCTCCTCCCTCTCAAAGTACACATTGTTGGCTGATCTTAAAGGAAGTCTACCGGGTTAATAAGAGGTATTGTCAGGGATCATGTTCAACTTCTTCCTGATATCTGAGGAGCTTCCTCCAATAAACACGCACTATTGAGCAGAAGTGGTAGACCAGATCTGTGGGATCTACCCGTATGCATTCTGGCACTTTCAAGCCGGATCTCGTTCCCTTAAAGCGGCGGGTGACTCATCCTTGTTCTGAACTAGCTGGTGGAGCTTCGACAGATCATGGCGGCGTGGGGCGCCATTTCGAAGCCCCGAAATTATAAAGCGCCGATAATTCCACAGCTTATGCCGGTCTGCCTCCAAGTTAACATTCCACCCTGGACTACCGCCGAGAACACCTGGAACTGTTGAGGTTTTGCTCCTTCATAACGATCATCTACCGTGCTGGGTGAAAACTTCTATCTTTGCTGCTTGCATAACTAGGGCCCTTTCCTCAGTCGTCAGGGAAAGAAGTCTCAGCAATTGCTGGATATCAGCATAAGTAGACAAGTGAGTAGGGCAGATAGACTCGACGAGTTGCGGAAGGTCATAGCAAAGGGATCAGTTAGCCTACGGAAGGGACCTCTCTTTCCAATTATACAAATCTAGGAGGCAGCAGTAAAAGGGAGGCGTGAAACGTGTTGTTACACGAAGAAGGAGGCCGGGAGTTCGCCATTTGGGGCCATCCCCATTTGTTGAGTGCGGATGGGATATGCACCACCTTGGCACTACCTGGGCATTAGGCTCAATTCTGGCCTGAAGAAGAAGGAGAAGCGTGACACCCTAGAGCGGAGCAGTAAGCTGCCATTCTCTCGGAGCTATTGTGAACGAAGGGTGGATGGGAGAGGCAAGGGGAGTCTCTACTGAAGTTCCATCCCGGGGGAAGCCCCACTCAACTGTGGGGACAATGCTGGCAACGTTGGGGAACTCCTAAGGGCAGACTGCATGTTCTTTACCCGGAAGACTGGCCACATCCTCTAGCATCTGGAGTTAAGTGTGGCCTCTGCAGGAGTCAAAGGAGGAGAGCTTTTGAGGGTTCCTTCCCTTGCTGGGGGAGGAGGTGTAGTCCCCCCTTTGGGGAAAGGATAAGGAAGTACTAGGGTGCATATCGGCTGTGGGACGGCCGGGGAAGGGGGCCCATCTCCCACTGGAGGAGGGAGAGGCAGGCGGCACCGCACCGGGAACCTCCATTGCTGACAGCCTTATGCTGCAGGAGGAGGCGGGTTGTTGACCAGAAGCTAATGAAAGATCCCTCTATTGCCTTGGCCGGTTTGAGGCCAAGAGGCCATGCTCGCATAGGACAGAGAAAATCCAGCAAGTTGTTAATGCAGGAGGGGGCAGAATATTCAAGGGGGTGGCTCCTGAAACTAGAGAATACTCCGTGGACTCCTAGTTCCACCACTAGCATAATCTTAGTTCCCTGAACACCTTAGGAATAACTTTTTTAGGATTTCTAGCATTTCCATAAAAGTTCATATCTAATGTTTGGCCCTGCTTCTTCAATCCGGTATTCCTCAAAGGCCTGATAAAGATTCTTGGAGGATGGAGCCCAGCTAAAAGTGTCTGTTGCCACCCAAGAACCAGCCGACCCTGTCTCCCCTGCACCAGAGACTCAGAGCTTCTTCCTTGGCACAGGGGGCTTTAGTAATGCAGGCCTGTCCCAGTGCTTATACAAGACACAAAGCCAGTGGGGTAGATTTAGGCAGAGACTGGGAACCTCCATTTCTTAGATCCACAGACTCCCATTTCCTGCCTTACAAGGAAACTAGGCATAACACTACTTATTCCAAAGCACTGCGGCTCTGGCTTGGGCTTCCGTTCTGATCCTTCCTGGACAAAAACCGGTTTATGATTCCTGAGCCCTAAGGACACCTTGCTGGAACTAAACCTGGCCTGGAGTTCTTTTCGCGGCCCTTCCCGGACCAACCCCTTAGCGCCGAGGAATGGCCCTCACCCGTTCCTTCTTTTTATGAAACCCGCGGAAAATTCTCTCTCTCTCTCTCTCTCTCTCTCTGGGATCTCCCGTTCCATGCTCCGCGCAGGTCTGTCTCACCTGCAATTCATAGGGCTTCTACAATGGCTTATCGACCAAGCGAGACCTCAGATCTCCAGACCACTGCAGCCACTTTGTTCTTGTACCGGAACTGCACTCCGCCGGAATTACCGGTTCCTGCGAAAGCAATACCGGTTCTCCCGTCGGTTCAGGGGAATCCCAGGGCCAGGCGGCTAACTGTTACCGCAGCTGCTCGGGATAACGCACCGTCCCAGAAATCCACGCTCTCGGCAGCGCCCAGGAACCCAGAAAGCAAGACCCGACAAAGGCTCGGATAAATAAAAAAGTGATTTATTGATTGCCGACCTAAGTGTCAGCACCTCCCTTCCTTTAACAACTTCGCTGCCTAGCAGCCTTGTAACATCTTAAAATACGACCTGCTCCTGCGGGGAGCCCGGGAGAATACAGAACCGGCCACCACCATTCATTAGCCAACAGAATTCAAAAGAAACAACCAGTCATTTCATTTTGCAGCAGTAATGCAGGGAACCAATCAGAGTTCGACAGGCATCCCCCTCTTGGGTTTGGCAGCCAAGGTAAGGCGAGGCGATAGCGTGGCGGCGGCGGTATTAATCCCACTGTGAAACACAAAGGTTTTCCCCAAGTGTCCGGAGTCCCAGGAAGCAGAGAGTGATGGCGTGTGAGTTCCCTTATCTGCCTGCTGACGAGATTAGGCAGGGCAAGGCGCTTCGACTGAGGTTTCCCTTTGTCAGCGTGTATCAGGAAACTTTACTGCGTGGGCTGGGGATGGGTCCGGGTGGAGCCGAGGAGATGAAACTCTGCGCTATAGCAGGCCAAGGAGGTTCCACACAGTCACAAGTACAGGGAAACTTACAAATCCTATTTCTACCTAATACAATCAGTTTCTACCTAGCTAATACAAAAACAGAATAAACCTTCCAATCATTTTAGCTCAGACATAGTCCAGGAGCGGGATTCTCTCCTGGCTCCACTATCAATATCTTTGGACCCCCCCTGAATCAAATTTCACTAAACAGCAGGTGAACGGTATCGTCAGGATAGTCATAATACACAGTACCACCCCGGTTTGATGAAAGCGTTAATCCAGGGGGTACAATTTCGTATGGAGGAACCTCCCAAAGCGGGTGCCTCCATCCCCCATTGTTTCCAATGATGGAAGCTAATAGGAGATGGGGGCTACGCAGCCTTTGAGAGTCCATGGTAGTGAACCCCCTGAACAAAACTGGACCAAACCTGGGTGGTATCATCAGGAGAGCCTCCTAAAGATACCCTGAAAGTTTGGTGCTGCTAGCTTAACAATTGTACCCCTGCCAGCAGGCACCCCCCAAATTTTCCGAGATTCTCTTTTTTTAAAATCCGCCCCTTAGGCATGGATTTAAAGGGAGAATCCTGAAAGTCCTAGTTTAAACATTTGATGAAGTGGTTGTTTCAGGGTGAAGGATTATCCACTGAGCAGCATCACTTTCAATGTTGATAATCTGGGAACCTCCGATTCTCCTTTAAAGGTGGATTTAAAAGGAGAATCTGGAGCTCGAACAAACACCACAAATTGAAAGTGATGCTGTTTGGGGGTGGATTCCAGCATCACAGCAGTCGGGGGGGGGGGGGGGGGCAAACCTCCCATATTTCACTGGGCTCCATTTTCCCTAGCTACCCCTCTGCCTGGGGGGGAGGGAGAAGGGACTGTCGGCTATAGCTAGAATGCCCAGCCGTGAAGGCCGAATGGGCGGGTCACGGGAGTCTGCCGTCCCTTGCCTCGGAGAGCTGCTTTTATAAGCACTTAGGCTGGGGGTGGGGCTTGGGGAGGCGTGGCCACGACCCCAGAGGCAGGTGGGGGCGTGGCCTCACCCCCAAACCCCCCCTTATAAAAAATCTATACCTACGTCACTGACAGAGTAGATTGGCCGGAAGGACAGAGTAGAGATGCCTTCAATTGAGCTGTGCTGTGACACAGACCCCA
Source organism: Sphaerodactylus townsendi (assembly GCF_021028975.2). NCBI lineage: Eukaryota > Metazoa > Chordata > Lepidosauria > Squamata > Sphaerodactylidae > Sphaerodactylus > Sphaerodactylus townsendi. Next base: position 13,501,559 of record NC_059427.1, read on the forward strand.
GAGAGCCGCACCCAGGTGCCCTCCCTCCAAGCCTGCAGCCGTGTATTCAATAAACTGCTTACTGCTGACCGCCTTGTTTGTGCATATTACTGGACGAAGAATATTCCATAACACTATCTGTCTTTCCCAATCTCAGCTGCTGCTGCTTCATAGAGACACATTCCTGCCCCTTCCCCTCAGCTGGGTTGTTGGAGAGCACGATCGTGTAACACTTCAGAATTATCAATGAGATAAATACGGTTAAGGGGTCACCAGTCCCTGATGGGCTCCAGTTGGCCTTGAGACCCAGCCCCTTAGACACACCTATCCACAGTACGCAGTGGCCAAGCTTGTGATGTCTTTAAAGAGCCAGAGACACGTAATTTGCCCAAAGAACAAACAAGTATATCTAAAAAAGGTTGGTGTATAACTTAGCAAAATGTTGTTAGACTTGGTCTACAATCCCCAAGATGCACTATTGTTCTGATCCACCAGGACAATTCTTGCGTGTCTCTCGAGTACATTAACGTTTGTGATCTCAGTTCTCTGTGTTTCCCTTGTGACAAATTGTTGCCTGTCTCTCTTTTCATCTCTCATTCCCACAGGGCTGTTCATAGCAAAGTGAGTAATGCTCTCTTCCCACAGTTGGGTGGAATGCAGAAGAATCTGGCAAGATAGCCAAGAAAGGCCTCCATCTCAACCAAGCTAGAAGTGATGTTGTAGTTTAGCAATGAGCTGTGCCAGATATCCTGCACCAAGACATGATAAACTCAGATGTATGTAGGCTGTGCTTCCGGCAATTCTGTTATCATGGGCTCCGAGAGGTTCGCAGACATCTCCATGGGCTTTGCAACCTCTGGCTGAAGCCGGAAAAGCTTGCCAAGAAGCAGATCCTGGACCTGGTGACCCTGGAGCAATTCCTGACCGTCCTGCCCCAGGAAATGCAGCTCTGGGTTAGGGGATGCCAGCCGGAGACCAGTTCCCAGGTGGTGGCCCTGGCTGAAGGTTTCCTCCTGAGTGAGGCAGAGGAGAAGAGGCAGGCAGAACAAGTGAGGGCATTGCCTTCCAGGTATTTATTAATACCTGGACAGGCTTTGGGAGGTGTCTGGGTGGATGTTGTTGAGAAACAGTGGAGTCCACTGTAAGGTGGTCAAAATGTAGGTGAAGGAGGAGGAGGAGGAGTTTGGATTTATATCCCCCCTTTCTCTCCTGCAGGAGACTCAAAGGGGCTTACAATCTCCTTGCCCTTCCCCCCTCACAACAAACACCCTGTGAGGTAGGTGGGGCTGAGAGAGCTCCGAGAAGCTGTGACTAGCCCAAGGTCACCCAGCTGGCGTGTGTGGGAGTGCACAGGCTAATCTGAATTCCCCAGAGAAGCCTCCACAGCTCAGGCGGCAGAGCTGGGAATCAAACCCAGTTCCTCCAGATTAGATACACAAGCTCTTAACCTCCTACGCCACTGCTGCTCCTTAACCTCCTACGCCACTGCTGTTAAGATAATCAGGAGAGGGAACGACATTAGGAGTTTTCTTGTGAGATGTGTATTCAAAGCTACTGTATCGCATTGAGAACACATTCTTCTGTGAAGCTGAAAATATGCTGGCACGACAAGCAGGTTGAAAGCGTGAGAGCCAGAAAACAATTCTTTTAGGCTGACATGGCTTTTGCCAGAGAATGGGCTCCCCGTCTCTGCAATGCCACATCAACCTTTCTAGGTTGGTACGTGGGCATGGAGACCTGAGAAGCACCCTGCCCCCCTATACCAGGGTGGTATGCTAACAGGTGCATAAGGGGGCAATGGGCAGGATACAGTCCTTAGTGTCTTGCATTCCATCTCTTACCCGTCTCTCCTGCAGCTTTTTCAGATGTGGGAACCATCCGTGCAGATGGAAGCTGAGTTCTCTGAGATGGAAAGAGCTCTACTGGAGGATTGGCGGAGGGAGCAGGCCCAAGATGCCCTCTCGTGTGGTAAGGACTCCTTGGGCCTGGATGGGATTGGAGCACCTGGTGGATTTGATGGGTAGAGAGTTTTGGTCAGCAAAAAGCCTAAATGCTTCTTCACACAACTTGTAGGGCAGTGATGGCGAACCTTTTCGAGACCGAGTGCCTAAATTGCAACCCAAACCCCACTTATTTATCGCAAAGTGCCAACGCGGCAATTTAACCTGAATGATGAGGTTTTAGTTTAGAAAAAAATGGTTGGCTCCCTCGTCCTCCGCCCCACCCGCTCGAGCAGGGGCCAGCCTGCTCTAGCCTCCAGCAAGTCCCCCCGCACACTATTCTGTGCCTCTCTAGCATCTCTGCCTCCTCTGCGCCCCCCCCCCCCCCTTGGGCAGCAGCCACCTGGAGCACAGGCACCAGGCCCCCACCAGCCGAGTCCTCCCTGCTCACCGCAGTGCACGCACATCGTGCTCAGTGGCCCGGCCCGGCCCAGATGTGTGTGTGGGGGGGTGATTTTCTGCCCCCCCCACATGATGAACTCTGTGTGGGCGTGCCCACAGAGAGGGCTCCGAGTGCCACCTCTGGAAACCGTGCCATAGGTTCGCCATCATTGTTGTAGGACTTAGTGTCCTCTAATTATGATGCCCATCAAAGGGGATTAGACAAATTCACGTAAGCACTTCGTCACACTGATTACAAAATTCATTGTGAGGAACAGAAGGCTGTCCTGCCCCTGAGGTGGAAAACAACTGCTTGGGCTGAGCCCACTGGAGTATCTCCAGCCTGCACTAAGGTAAGTGTGTGTGTGGGGGGGGGGAACACACCAGGCGCACTCTGACCAGCTACACCTCTGGTCCATGCACATCTGGAGCACCATAAGTTGGCTGCCCTGCCCTAGTGCTAAAGTCACACCTGGATTTTGGCCAGATGTGGCAGCAATTTCCGCCCTCTCTTTTTTGCTCCCACATATCCACGCTCCCAAGGGATATGTGATGGCCCAAAGAGTGGGCGGCTAGCATACCCGGGCCTTTGGTTTGACCCAGCAGAGATCTCATGTTTTTGAGCGCCAGAATTCACAGGACAAGTTTTAGGTCTCACAGAAGCCTGAACTGTGGCAGCATTTATAGCCCATGACTCATGTGTACACTGTTCCTCTCTTCCCCCTTTCCCACAACTTTTGACAAAGTGTTACAAATTTTGTTGGTAGTACGTAGGACAAGATTTCACAGCCTGGGAAACGGGTTTGTGCAAAGCAGAATTCAAACAGGCAAATGAATTAGGAAGTCAAAGCTAATATTGTTTCTTCCTATTTTCTCCCTCTCGCAGGCAATGAAGAGACTGCGTTGATCCGTTCTCTTCGCAGAGGTGTGGAAATAACTGCTGCACCTCCTGGCCAGGTAGAGGAGACGAGAAGGGGAGAGCTTGTGTAACCTCAGCTTGTGGGTTCTGTGGGGCAGAACCTGGAATGAGTTTGCAACAACAATTTTTAAAAACAAAATGGTTTACTTAACACATAACATTTAACATTTAACATCACATTTCAAGGTCCTGTTCAGGTTGCATTTTTATTTTATTTATTTATTTATTTATTGGGTTTATAAACCGCCCTCCCCCGAAGGGCTCAGTTTCAAGTCCTTATAATTACAGTCTACTGATACTGCCAAGTCCAATTCTTCTTTGCAAGTGGGTTGGCTCCTGAAGACTCCAAGGGCTTGATGAACAGGATTCAACATGATGAAGGTTTCCAGGAGAACTCTCACCCATTACAACCACAAAAGAAAGAAACCCTGAAACAATAAACTCCAACATTTACAACATAGCAAAAACAAACAACTACCTTCCCAGTAGTTCCCAACAATATTGCAGTTACCTTAACAAGGTGTTAAGGGCTTATACAACCAAGGTCCGAGTCTGGTAGCCTTGTCTCCTCCAACTACATGAGGTCTACTGCAGCCTCTTGCTGCTTTGAGTCTCCACCCCTTACTGAGTCAACCCATTCTCAGCATGGGGGTTACACTTGGTCCCCCCTCCTTTTCCAGGGAGGCTTTTCACCTACAGTTACTGCCGAAGTGTCCCAAGAGAGAGGGGCTCTGAATGCCCCCCCCCTTTCCCCGTGCCAAGCTCTATATCCTGCACCCTCCCAGAATTCCTCTCCCCAGAGTGCAGTCTCTGCCTGGCCTGATCTCTCACGAAGGAATCTGCTTTTTCTTTCAGTGTCCGATTTCCTTTGAGGAGGTGGCCGTGCATTTCACCAGGGCAGAATGGGCATTGCTGAATCCGGGCCAAAAATCCCTGTACAGAGAAGTCATGTTGGACAACTATGGGAGCCTGGCAAGCATAAACGGTGAGGTGTGCCCTTCCTTCACACACACCCAACCTGAAATGAAAATAGTCATTTGGTCAGAGAAATGGGCCCAGTCTCCACAAAGACAGGGCGGAATCACAACAGTCCCCAGGAAGTGGGGGGGGGGGGGCGGCCTCGCAAGCATTTTGCACTGAGAAACCAGGAGGAATGCACATTCCCAATGCAATTCCCCCTAGAACCGCCTTTGTGGGACTAAGCCCCACTGGATTGCCCTGGGGAGCAACTTGAGCAGACTTAATTTGGATTGCTTTTGTTCGCCTTAATTTTCTTTTTCCCCTCTCAACCTGTTGGACTGTTTAACATAATATATTTAGCAGAGTAGCAGAAAAGAGACCCATAGACAGTTGCTGCTTTTTTATAAATGTTTCTCTATTAGAGCGGGTTTACATGGCAGAACATAAAGAACAATTTTCTATTCTAGCGCTAACTTGGTTACATGGCTCTGCACCACGTGGTCCCACGTGGTGCCTCCCTAGCAAAGCAATACCTCCTGTGTGACAAACAAAGAAACATACTATTCTTTGTAGCTTTCTGCCTACCAGCTACCAGTTTTGACCAGCAATACATCATATTAAGGCACTACTTGTTCCCTACTGGGGACCTTGAGGTGGTGCAGTGGCAACAAAAAAGGTGGTGCAGTGGCCCCCCAAAAAATAGTCGGTATGACTGGATAGAGAGACCTGAACCACCTGACTGGCCTAGGGACAACTGAGGCCAATGTTGTGCCACCACCCAAGCCAGAGAGACTGTCCTGTCCTGAGGCAAAAGTGAGTCTAAGGGCCTTTCCCCACTCTCGTTGTTCCCTTCTATGCCGCGCGCTGCTCTCAGTGCGCAGCATCCCAGGCGCGCGCCCGGCCGTCCCCACGACGGGGACGGCCATCAAAAGGCGCCATTAAGAAGAGTGCCTAGGATGCTGCGCACTTATTTTTATTTATTTATTTATAATCAATTTTATATACCGCCCCTCCCCCGAAGGGCTCTGGGCGGTGAACAACATAATCATAACAGTAATAGCATTAAAATCCCAGTTAAAACAGCGAATTAAATAAAATTACAGCGGCATCCGACAAAATTTCATAAAACGTAATACACCCACCCTGGAAGCAGACCCAAAAAGCCGAGGGCCCCCATAAAAATTAAGGGCCCAGAGCGTAAAAAAGGAGGGGAGGAGGGGGGGGAGGGCACACTTCAGCGGTCGGCCCCTCCAAACGCCCGGTGGAATAATTCGGTCTTACAGGCCCTGCGGAACTCTCCAAGATCCCGCAGGGCCCGGATAGCTGGTGGTAAAGTGTTCCACCAGGCAGGGGCCAGGGCTGTAAAGGCCCTGGCCCGGGTAGAGGCCAACCGCATCATCGAGGGGCTAGGGACAACCAGCAAGTTGGCCTCTGCCGAACGCAGAGGCCACAGAGGGACATATGGGGTAAGACGGTCCCGAAGGTACGAAGGTCCCAGACCGCGTAAGGCCTTAAAGGTGAGTACCCACACCTTATGAATGATTCGGAACTCAACCGGAAGCCAGTGCAAGCGACGCAACACAGGTTGAATGTGTTCTCTGAAGGCACCACCTGTGAGCACACGTGCCGCTGCATGTTGTACCAGTTTCAACTTCCGGAGCAGACGTAAGGGAAGGCCCGCGTAGAGCGAGTTACACTAGTCTAACCTAGACGTGACCGTTGCATGGATCACAGTGGCGAGGTCTGCCTGGGAGAGGAAGGGGGCCAACCGCCGGGCCTGTCGAAGATGGAAAAACGCAACCCGGGTTGTATGGGCCACCTGGGTCTCCATTGAAAGAGACGAATCCAGGTGGACCCCCAGGCTGCGGACGGAGGAGGCTGGTGCCAATGAAGCCCCCTCCCACTCCGGCGGCTGAAAATCCCCCACCTCCCCCCGGCGGCCCAGCCAAAGGATCTCCGTCTTCGATGGATTCAGTTTTAACCTGCTCTGTTGCAACCATCCAGCAACCGCCTCCAAACAATGCTGTAGAGCTGCAGGGGCAGCAACTGTCCCTCCCTCCATCAACAGAATGAGCTGAGTGTCATCAGCATACTGGTGACAGATCAGCCCAAAGCTCCGCACCAACTGAGCAAGTGGTCGCATATAGATGTTAAACAATAGCGGGGAGAGCAATGCCCCCTGAGGCACACCGCAATGAAGCGGGCACCTCTGGGAAGCTTGGTCCCCACACCACACTTGCTGACTCCGGTCCCGGAGGAACGAGACAATCCACTGAAGGACAGTGCCCCGCACCCCGGAAGCGGCCAGGCGGTGGGCCAAAAGGTCGTGGTCGACCATATCAAACGCTGAGGGGCGCGACAGCAGCAGCTTCGGGGTGGCTGCGCTGTCGCCACCCCTCTCAGTGGGGAGTGCCGAGGGACCCTGCGCTACTCTCCTCGAGTAGCGTGGGGCTTAAGGTAAGTGGGGAAAGGCCCTAAGAGACGTTCCAAAGATTCTGGAAGGGGCTACATTCCAACTTCTCAGTTGCCAACCTTTACAATGTACCCTTCACCAGATGGGATTATCGTCATCAACTCTGACTGTGATCTGGAATAGATTCATCCCCTTTATACTGGTTGGGAGTGTGTGCTTTGATCTTGGCCATGTTACTGAAGAAGAAGAAGAAGAGGAGGAGGAGGAGGAGGAGTTTGGATTTATATCCCCCCTTTCTCTCCTGTAGGAGACTCAAAGGGGCTGACAATCTCCTTGCCCTTCCCCCCTCACAACAAACACCCTGTGAGGTGCGTGGGGCTGAGAGAGCTCCGAAAAACTGTGACTAGCCCAAGGTCACCCAGCTGGCGTGTGTGGGAGTGCACAGGCTAATCTGAATTCCCCAGATAAGCCTCCACAACTCAAGCGGCAGAGCTGGGAATCAAACCCGGTTCCTCCAGACCAGAGTGCACCTGCTCTTAGCCACTGCTCTTAGCCACTACGCCACTGCTGCCACTGACCCTTTAGCAGAATTTTTCTTTCTTGGATTTCTTTCCTTCCCGATATAAGAATCATCACTTTTTCTCCCTCTCTGCTGAAGAAGCCAGGAATGTAGGAGTCACTACAGCAGAGACAGACAAAAGCCTAAAATCCAAAGGAAAGCTGGAGAGTTTCTCAAGAGAGAATTCCCCTCCCAAATGAGATGGTTGGAAGTGGGTATCCTTTATATTTATGTCAAGGGAACGAGGCAGGGAATAGCCATGGAGGATTTCTAATTCACTTCTTAACAATTCTTGATTATTGTAAGGCTGGACACACTCAGACAAAGTCGACTTTGAAACAAAGGAACGAACTTTATTGAATTGTGTTGCCCTAAGATACAGGGTGCTGGAACTGAGGGTTCTTGCCCTCAGTTCCAGTATATATACAGGTAGGAGTGGGCGGTCCTTCCCAGTGGCGGGAACGGGGAGAACTGGGGAAACAGAAACTTAACATGCAACAGAGACTTAAGTGAGGGTTGCGACCCTGACAGATTATAGTAGAATTATGAAGTTCTCTGGACTGGATACTGAGCATGGAATGGTTTCTAGGGCCTGCCATCTGGGTGAATGGGAAGCTCCTTCTTGGACTGAGCTCAGATGTGGCTCTTGAGGGACTTTGGTTTCTTTAAATATTGGATATTATAGAGCAGAGGTCTACAAACTGTGGCTCTCCAGATGTTCACAGACTACAGTTCCTATCAGCCCTGCCACTTGGCCATGGTGGCAGGGGCTGATGGGAATTGTAGTCCAGGAACATCTGGGGAGCCACAGTTTTCAGACCCCAGTTCTAGAGGAAGGAGCTGGTACCCTGAAAACGCCCCTGCTAGATGAGGACAAATCCCTATTTTCTGTTTACTAGAGTTGGTAGCTAGGTCAGGGTCCTCAATTTGGTACTCATAGGTAGCATGGCACTTACCAACACCTTTTCTGGCACCCATCAGGTGTGTTTGGGAGATTGGTGGAGACAGGTAGGACTTTTGCCCAGCAGGGCTTCGAGTTGACTACTGGAGATATGATTGCCACTACATATATTTGAAAGTTTTCCTTTGCCTTCTCCGGCCGCCATATTGTTGCTGTGCCCATCATGCCATGTCAGAATGCCACAAAAAGATGGGGAAGGTTATTTAAGAACAGACTCTCATCACACCAGGGTGGAAACTTTTTGTATTGTCACAAGACTAGTAATCATAACTTCTTTTTAAATTTTTTAAAATTAAATGTATTAAGAACATAAGAACAAGCCAGCTGGATCAGACCAGAGTCCATCTAGTCCAGCACTCTGCTACTCGCAGTGGCCCACCAGGTGCCTTTGGGAGCTCACGTGCAGGATGTGAAAGCAATGGCCTTCTGTGGCTGTTGCTCCCGAGCACCAGGTCTGCTAAGGCATTTGCAATCTCAGATCAAGGAGGATCAAGATTGGTAGCCATAGATTGACTTCTCCTCCACAAATCTGTCCAAGCCCCTTTTAAAGCTATCCAGGTGAGTGGCCATCACCACCTCCTGTGGCAGCATATTCCAAACACCAATCACATGTTGTGTGAAGAAATGTTTCCTTTTATTAGTCCTAATTCTTCCCCCCAGCATTTTCAATGGATGCCCCCTGGTTTTAGTAGTGTGAGAAAGAGAGAAAAATGTCTCTCTGTCAACATTTTCTACCCCATGCATAATTTTATAGACTTCAATCCTATCCCCCCTCAGACGTCTCCTCTCCAAACAAAAGAGCCCCAAATGCTGCAGCCTCTCCTCATAAGGAAGGTGCTCCAGTCCTTCAATCATCCTCGTTGCCCTTCTCTGCACATTTTCTATCTCTTCGATATCCTTTTTGAGATGTGGCGACCAGAACTGAACACATTACTCCAAGTGCGGTCACACCACTGCTTTATATAAGGGCATGACAATCTTTGCAGTTTTATTATCAATTCCTTTCCTAATTATCTGTAGCATCGAGTTTGCCTTTTTCACAGCTGCTATGCATTGCGTTGACATTCCCATGAAACTATCAACTAAGATGCCCAAATCCCTTTCCTGGTCTGTGACTGATAGCACTGACCCCTGTAGTGTGTATGTGAAATTTGGATTCTTTGCTCCTATGTTCATCACTTTACATTTTGCTACATTGAACTGCATTTGCCATTTCTTTGCCCACTCATCTAATTTATAAAAGTACGCTTGGAGCTCTTTGCAATCCTTTGAGGTTCTCACCACCCTACATAATTTGGTATCATCTGCAAACTTGGCCACCATGCTACCCATCCCTATTTCCAGGTCATTTATGAATAGGTTAAAGAGCACTGGTCCCAAAATGGATCCTTCAGGGTCACCACTCCTTACATCTCTCCATTGTGAGAACTTCCCATTTACACCCACCCTTTGCTTCCTGTTTCTCAACCAGTTTTGAATCCATAGGTGGACTTCCCCTCTAATTCCTTGATTGCTAAGTTTTCTCAGTAGTCTCTGGTGAGGAACTTTGTCAAAAGCCTTTTGGAAATCCAAGTAGACAATGTCCACTGGTTCCCCCTTATCCACATGCCTGTTTACATCCTCAAAGAAGAAGAAGAGGAGGAGGAGTAGTTTGGATTTATACCCCCCCTTTCTCTCCTATAGGAGACTCAAAGGGGCTTACAATCTCCTTGCCCTTCCCCCCTCACAACAAACACCCTGCGAGGTAGTTTCTCTAGTAAGTTTGTAAGGCAGGACTTGCCTCTGCAAAAGCCATGCTGACTCTTCCTCAGCAAGTCTTGCTTTTCCACATGTTTTATAATTTTATCTTCAATGATAGATTCTACTAATTTACCAGGAACAGACGTCAAACTGACTGGCCTGTAATTTTCTGGATCCCCCTTAGATCCTTTCTTAAAGGTTGGTGTGACATTAGCCATCTTCCAGTCTTCAGGGGTGGAGGCTGATTTCAGGAACAAGTTGCATATTAAAATGAGACGATCAGCAACTCTTGGGTGAATGCAATCTGGGCCAGGGGATTTGGTAGCATTTAGTTTATCAATGGCTGCCAGAACTTCTTCCTTGTCTACCACTATCTTCGCTAAAAATACAAACCAATAACAATAGAAATATGCATATCATACAACCACATCGGATACATTGCCAGTCTCCATCCCCTATGTCCCACTGATGTAGACATAGTTCCCTACAGCTAAAAATTAATATTATATTCAATGATATGAAACTATATCAAGTTATCCAATTTTCTATACTCTGAATTCCCCTTGTACATTTAAGGCCTTCACAGTTTGTATCTTTACTCTTCTGATGGTTAACTTCTATAGAATATTGACCTCCTTTATTTTTCATTACCAAAACTGTACCTTAGTAATATTGTTTTGTTTCATTGCCTGGCAAAACTTATTATATTTCATCAAAAGACCTACATGGCAAATCAAATGTAAAGGGTTAGAGAATGATTTTTGCCACCTTTTTCCTTCAAGTACATTTGGAGACTTCCGGATAGGGGTGGAATACTTAGAATATATAAATGTCACTACTGGAGTGCAAGTCCAGAGAAAAGATGTGACAAGTGGTTCATGCTGAGGAAATGGGAGTGAGAATGTTTGAACATTGAAAAAACACACATCGGTCTTCCTAGAATGACTGATTTATGCCTTGTCTCTTTATTCCAGCAGAAGATGATGAGGAATTCCAGAGGTTCTCATTGGAGAGACATAAGGAAGAAGAGTCTCAGTGTAACTTCAGGAATCCAGAGAAACCAGAGAGGATGGAAGGAAGCAATGGAGAGGAGAGGAGGGAGAAATCCATTCCTTTCCAAGTAGAAGATTTCCATGATGTAATTCAAATGGCAGAGGAAACATCCAAATGCCTGGACTGGGGATTGAATATATCAGATCAAACTCAAAAGCACTCTGAAAATAAGGCCAATGATTGCTTCCAGTGTGGAGAGAGCTTTCTTTGTGGAGCAGAGTTCATTAGACACCAAAGAATCCATATAGGAGAAAAACTGTACAGCTGCTCAGACTGTGGCAAGAGGTTCTCAGAGAATTCAGATCTTGTTCAACACAAGAGTTCCCACTACCCAGGCGGGAAGACAGTTACCTGGTTAGACAGTGAAAAGAATGTATCTGATGGAAAGGCACACCAATGTGGAAAGAGATTCCATAGCAGTTTTGATCTTCAACAGCATCTACAAAACCGCACTGAGGAGAAACCTTTTAAATGCTCAAAGAGTGAAAAGAAATTCAGTTGGAGTTTTGATCTTCAACTGCGTCAGAGAATCCACAGTAGAGAGAGGTCTACTCAGTGTTCAGAGTGTGGAAAGAAATTTAGTCAGAGTAGCCATCTTCAATTGCACCAAAAAACGCATACAGGGAAGAAACCTTTTGAGTGCTCAGAGTGTGGAAAGAGGTTCTGTCGCAGTGGCCATCTTCAAATGCACCAAAGAACTCATACAGGGGAGAAACCGTTTGAGTGCTCAGAGTGCGGAAAGAGGTTCAGTTGCAGTGGCGATCTTCAAATGCACCAAAGAACCCATACAGGGGAGCAACCATTTGAGTGCTCAGAATGTGGAAAGAAGTTCAGTCACAGTGGCAGTCTTCAAATGCACCAAAGAACCCACACAGGGGAAAAACCGTTTGAGTGCTCAGAGTGCGGAAAGAGGTTCAGTCACAGTGGCAGTCTTCAAATGCACCAAAGGACCCACACAGGGGAAAAACCGTTTCAGTGCTCAGAATGTGGAAAGAAGTTCAGTCACAGTGGCAGTCTTCAAATGCACCAAAGAACCCACACAGGGGAGAAACCTTTTGAGTGCTCAGAGTGCGGAAAGAAGTTCAGTTGCAGTGGCGATCTTCAAAAGCACCAAAGAACCCACACAGGGGAGAAACCTTTTGAGTGCTCAGAGTGCGGAAAGAAGTTCAGTCAAAGTGGCCATCTTCAAATGCACCAAAGAACCCACACAGGGGAGAAACCATTTGAGTGCTCAGAGTGTGGAAAGAAGTTCAGTCAAAGTGGCAGTCTTCAATTGCACCAAAGAACCCACACTGGGGAGAAACATTTTAAGTGCTCAGAATGTGGAAAGAAGTTCAGTCACAGTGGCCATCTTCAAATGCACCAAAGAACCCACACTGGGGAGAAACCTTTTAAGTGCTCAGAATGTGGAAAGAAGTTCAGTCACAGTAGCAGTCTTCAAATGCACCAAAGAAAAGAACCTCGAGGAGAAACAGCACGGTGCTCCAGAGTGCGGAAAGAGGTTCAGTCGCAGTGGCCATCTTCAAATGCACCAAAGAACCCACACAGGGGAGAAACCTTTTGAGTGCTCAGAATGTGGAAAGAAGTTCAGTCACAGTAGCAGTCTTCAAATGCACCAAAGAACCCACACAGGGGAGAAACCTTTTGAATGCTCAGAGTGCGGAAAGAGGTTCAGTTGCAGTGACTATCTTCAAAAGCACCAAAGAACCCACACAGGGGAGAAACCTTTTAAGTGCTCGGAGTGCGGAAAGAGGTTCAGTCGCAGTGGCCATCTTCAAATGCACCAAAGAACCCACACAGGGGAGAAACCTTTTGAGTGCTCAGAGTGCGGAAAGAGGTTCAGTCGCAGTAGCAGTCTTCAAATGCACCAAAGAACACACACAGGGGAGAAACCTTTTGAATGCTCAGAGTGCGGAAAGAGGTTCAGTTGCAGTGGCGATCTTCAAATGCACCAAAGAACCCATACAGGGGAGAAACCGTTTGAGTGCTCAGAGTGTGGAAAGAAGTTCAGTCGCAATGGCCATCTTCAAATGCACCAAAGAACCCTTTGGGAGAAACCTTTTGGGGTTAATGGAGAACAGGAAAGTTCAGTCGCAGTAGCAGTCTTCAAATGCACCAAAGAACCCACACAGGGGAGAAACCTTTTGAATGCTCAGAGTCTGGAAAGAGGTTCAGTTGCAGTGGCGATCTTCAAATGCACCAAAGAACCCATACAGGGGAGCAAACATTTGAGTGCTCAGAATGTGGAAAGAAGTTCAGTCACAGTGGCAGTCTTCAAATGCACCAAAGAACCCACACAGGGGAGAAACCGTTTGAGTGCTCAGAGTGTGGAAAGAGGTTCAGTCGCAGTAGCAGTCTTCAAATGCACCAAAGAACCCACACAGGGGAGAAACCTTTTGAGTGCTCAGAGTGCGGAAAGAGGTTCAGTCGCAGTGGCCATCTTCAAATGCACCAAAGAACCCATACAGGGGAGAAACCTTTTGAGTGCTCAGAGTGCAGAAAGAGGTTCAGTCACAGTGGCAGTCTTCACATGCACCAAAGAACCCACACAGGGGAAAAACCTTTTAAGTGCTCAGAATGTGGAAAGAAGTTCAGTCACAGTGGCCATCTTCAAATGCACCAAAGAACCCACACAGGGGAGAAACCTTTTGAGTGCTCAGATTGCAGAAAGAGGTTCAGTCGCAGTAGCAGTCTTCAAATGCACCAAAGAACCCACACAGGGGAGAAACCGTTTGAGTGCTCAGAGTGTGGAAAGAAGTTCAGTCACAGTAGCAGTCTTCTAATGCACCAAAGAACCCACACAGGGGAGAAACCTTTTGAGTGCTCAGAGTGCGGAAAGAGGTTCAGTCGCAGTGGCCATCTTCAAATGCATCAAAGAACCCACACTGGGGAGAAACCTTTTGAGTGCTCAGAGTGCAGAAAGAGGTTCAGTCACAGTGGCCATCTTCAAATGCACCAAAGAACCCATACAGGGGAGAAACCGTTTGAGTGCTCAGAGTGTGGAAAGAAGTTCAGTCACAGTGGCAGTCTTCAAATGCACCAAAGAACCCACACAGGGGAGAAACCTTTTGAGTGCTCAGAGTGCGGAAAGAAGTTCAGTCACAGTGGCAGTCTTCAAGTACACCAAAGAACCCACACGGGAGAAACCGTTTGAGTGCTTGGAGTGTGGAACGAGATTCAGTCAAAGTGGCAGCCTTCAACTGCATCAAAGAATGCACAAAGGGGAGAAAACTTTTGAAAGTGGTTAGAGATTTAGCCACAGTGACTATCTTCAAAAGCATTTAAGAACCCACACGGATGGACTGGATGAAAGTTATCGGAGTCAAAAAAGAAATATGGGAGAAGAGAATACAAAGAATGAACTTATTGCTGCTTACTTAAATAAATGAGAAAGAAAATAGGGGGGAGAGAAAAAAGGGGGGAAAGTATGGTTTGGAATTTGTCAATATGAATGCATATATTGTATAAATGTACTGAAATTTCAAACTATACAATAAAAAATTTATTTTTAAAAAAAGAACCCACCCGGGATAAACCTTCTGAATGCACAGAGTGCGGAAGGAGCTTCATTCAAAGTGGCAGTCTTCAGCTGCATGAAAGAATTGTTATGGCCCTGATCACCCCCCATATATTATTGCAATATATTTTCTTTAAAAATCATATTGGCAGAAGCCTCTCTGTGTAGGTAGCAGCATGTCCACTTGGCAGCAAGCCAGAGGTCAAAGGTTTGCTTTAACAAAATCTAATTGAGGAAATGAGTTACTCCAGCATAACCTGGAGGTCTCATTTTGTTTGAGGGCATGCTTGATTACCACACCTTGCTGAAACACTGTTAGACAAAAGAATATGGAAAGACACAGTAGTATCAGATGCTGCATTTCACTATCTCTTCTGGAAACCAGGTCAGCAACAGATGGTTGCTTCTCTGCATCTCCTCCACCTATTGTTATGACTTTCCTAAACCACTCACCCTGTCCTAATCCAATGTCTCAGCCAAATCTGAATAACCTGGGCAGTGGCTCTACAGAGTCAATCTGCATGAATCCTTACAGCGTTTCCTCGTTTAGCCTAACAATGCAATTTGGCCCTATTGTCCCAGACTTAGCAATAGATGAGCTATTAATTAAGGTCAGCACCCCAAAGCCAGCACAGATGTGTAGAAACGAAACTTAGTGTGATTGGTCCCTTTTCCCGCCAAGAGAACGATCTACCTTATAAAAACCTAGTTCAACTACAACACCTTGCTCACACCTAGCTCATTACCTCCCTTGGTCCTCTTGGTATGAGACACGATATATCGTCTTCTACTGGGTTTCTGTGCTGGTGTGGAATCCCTGCCTTTTACCACTTCGTGTGCTCCTTAAGACGTTAGGTAACGTGTCACCCTGCTGCTTCCCAACTCCCTCTCCATCCTCCCACCTACTTTTCCAACCTTTCTATATACTAGGAACTTGTATGTATGTGCTCTTATGCCTTGCTATAGGTATGCGTTTTAAACCAAATTTATATAAATATTTTGAAACTCAATTTGGACTCTTGCATTGCTCTGCGGAACGCTCCTTGCCAATCCCTTCCCCGTATACATAGTCTAAAAGATCCCCTCCTAGCCGCCTCTCATATTGCCAAGTCGAGTATTTTTTCCCCTGTGCTATTTTAAAACCATATGTGTGCTGTTACACTCTTAGCAGCTGGTGGAGATTCCCTCGTAATAAATTCATAACCCCTGTTAGGCTAGGTAACAGAATCCATATAGGGGAGAAACCTGCTGAGTGCTCAGAGTGTGGAAAGAACTTCATTCAGAATGGCAGTCCTCAACTGCACTGAGGAACTCACACAGGGAGAAACCTTTTGAGTGCTCCAAGTATGGAAAGCGATTCAGGCCAAGTCGCCATCTTCAGCTGCATCTTCAAACCCACACGGGATAAACCTTTTGAATGTTCAGAATGTGGAAAGAAATTAAGTAAGTGAGGTAATTTTCAAGGGCATTAAAAATCCATATGGGAGAAACCTTCTGAATGCTATGTTTGAAAAGAGCTTCAGGTGAAATTTCAGTCTTCACTGTCATCAGTAAATTCACATGGGTGAAAAACCTTTGGTAATCTCAGAGAATGGAAAGATGTTCATTCATAAGTCCACCCTTCAACAACTTCAAAGAACACAAGAAGGGGAACCCTTTCACATCTCATTGACAGCCACAGACTATACACAAATGATGAGTAGAGATCAGATGTTTTTTACTTCTCTAGATGGCAACCAGATGTTTAATTCAGAAAGGTTTTTAATGTTTTACATGTATAAACACACTGATGTGATTAACAAATGAGATTTCTCTGGATGGAACTTTCAGAAGAGCTTAGGTTTGATTTCTGTTTGTTCATGTGACAGATTTATTTGGCTAGATTTGAGTCCCGCTGTACCTTAGAGATAAAGATTTTCTGGATATAAGCTAGCAAAGTCCCCATCAGACAGATAAAAATATTGAAAAATTCCTAAAATCAGTTTAAAATTATAATTTGAAACCAGGTTTGCTTTATATATTATAATGTGGTTGAAAATTGGTAGAAGATTTGATTTTTGGAATCTGTTTTTGCAGCATTTATACTGTTTTCAACAAAAAGATAAAAGTAAATTTGTATATTAATCTGCCTTTTTCTGGACTTCCTTTGTAGCAGAATGCTCTGTGGGGTCCTAGTTCCAACCAAGTTTAGGTAGGCACTAGAACTGCCGCGGAGCATTCTACTGCAAAAAGATCCTGGAAATGGCAGATTAATAACAAAATTACTTTTATTAGTTAAGAAGGTTTTAAGTTGGTGGTTTAAATTGTATTGTAAATGTTTTGGTCAAAATAATGTTTTGGCCAAATAAATACTACTATTTTTATCTTTTTGCTGAAAAGAGTATATTGAGTTCATTTTCAGCAATTTATATTTTCATATTTTTGCCTAATAAAGAAAACTAAAAAAACCTGATGGATAATAGAGAAATTTGGGGTTACAGTTTCAATAACTATCCTTAAACATTGACTGGATTCTCTAACTGGATATGAGAACTCATTATCCTTAATTGTAAAGGCATCCACATGGGAAAAACTTGCAAGTTGGGATATGGTATTCTCAGAATAACCAAATAGCTGATATTTTGGCAACAAATCTGGGATGCATAATTTAAAAAGAATTTTTTAATATTTCTGCACCTTTTAGAAAAGTTTCTTCCTAGCAGGGTGTGTGTAATTAATCCTTAAAACTATAATGCAAGGTATGTTAGTCTGAAGGTCATCCAATGATCTTCCTGACCAAGTGTGGATTTGAGACCAGATCCACCAAGTCGCAATACTGGCTCTTGAATATAACAGGCCCACATCATGAATGTGGGTCAAGTAGGTCAGATTCAGACATGGGGATCAGTTGTGGCATGAAGCGCCAGTCTCAAGCATCTGCAAGAGCATTTCTTCCTACAGCTTTTCAGACAATTTTAAAAAGACATGCCACATTGTTCTTTCTTTATATATATATTTTTGGAGCCCTAGAGACCGCTCATTTATTAGATGAATAGTGCAATCCATGGGTGGCAGGGGCAACAGAAAAACAGTGGGAGCAATGTGGAAGTGCACCGACATGAGTGCCCTTTTCAAAAAATATATAATTTTTATTTTTCCAGCAAAAAATTACAGGAAAAGAAGAACATTTAAAAGAAAAAATATGGAATCATGGGTAAACATAACAATAATACAAATTAAAATTAATTATATTAGAATTGAATATTAAGAGATAAAATGTTTCCTATAAATTCAAGATTCTCAAAGGAGAAAAAGACATCAAGGGATATTTTACTCTATTTCATTAGAAAAGTAACAAGAGATGAAATCCTCAGGAGACATTCAGCTGAGAAATTATGCATTGAGGGAAATATAGTGACTGTACTGAAGGAAATTCCAATACACATTTTAAGAGAAAGAAAGAACTATGATTTCCTGATCGAAGTCTTAAGAAAAAATGAAACAAACGTTAAGATTTCCTGTCAAGGAATAAGAAAGATTTAATCGTAATAGCTTAATAAAAAGTGATTAATTTTTCCCTGTTGATGTTGCTTTTTCTTGTTTTTATTATTAATTATTCTTTTGTAATTTCTGAGGTTCTAATATTTTTAATGAGTTGTAAAGTGATATCATGTAATGTGAATTGTTGGAACTCAACATGTAGGAGAAAAAAGGTATTTCATTATTTAAAACAATTGAATAACAAGGTCATTTGTAAATGGGAAACGCATATTAAAAAGTGAGGAAAAATACCTTAAATGTGACTATTTGGAAGTCTTAACTCACAGATCTACCTCGAAAATCAAAGAGGGGGTAGCTCTCTATGTGAAAAACCATTTAAGCCCATAGTTAATATTTGCTGGCACAGGGACAAGAGTAGAAATAGGATAGGTTAAAGGAATTTACATTCCTCTCAGATAGACATAAAAGCTTTTTGAGAATTGACATGATTTGGGCATTAGGACATTTATGTACACAAACAAGGAAAATTAAGATCTAATATCAAATCATAACCTCATTCAGTGGGAAATAAGTATCGGAAGGAAACAATACAATTGGAGAATGAGGAATTGACTTTTGCAAAATGAAAAGTGATACAAAAGCTGTTTCTGCACAGGCAGAAAACAGCGCCCTAGGGACAGTAAAAACACTGTCCCTGGGGTGCTGTTCTCAACACCCCCCCCCCCCACACACACACACAAACCAGGACGAAAATGCTGCTTTCAAAACACACTCCATGAGCATGTTTTTTGAAAAGTGGCATCTTCTTGCCGGAACAGTGCGAAGGGCACCAGCATGAAAGTGTCGCTTTCAGGCACTGCCTGTTTGTGTAGGTTGTTTACTTTGGCTTCCCATTAAGGCTCCGGAGGGAGAAGGGATGCTCACGCTGCCCTCCGACCCCATGCAGAGCCACCTCTGCGGTGTACAGCAGCTTTGGCACCACCTGCACGAGACCGTGCGAACGGTCTTGTGCCTCCACTGGCATTAATTATGCCGGTGGCAGCCACTTCTGCCGCTGTGCAGAAACAGTCAAACTGTGGGGAAAGTTTAAGATATTTGAAGCATAGAGATTTGAATTAGCAAACAAACCAGGGAAATGGCTAGTCGCCAAATTAAAGAAAGAAAAAGAGAAGATAATAAAAATCAAAAAAGGTGAAAATATGGTATGTGACGGAAAAAATGAGAGACAATTTGTTATATGTTGCTCCAATCTGTATAAAGATGAAAACATCTCTGAAGAAAAAATGAGATATTTAGATAAACAAAAAATTCTAAAAATAAAACAACATTTTAAAAGCCTTAATAACAACAAAAGAGGTAGTTGATTATATAAGAACTTTAAAAACAAGGAAAGTGCAGGGTCAAGATGGATATACTGCAAAATATTATGTAATATTTGAGGAGGTATTAGCACCTATCTCCATACTGAACCAAACTTCAACAACCCTGGGTGGTATCATCAGGAGAGTCTCCTGAAGATACTCTGAAATTTTGGTGCTGCTAGCTTAATAATTGCACCCCTGACAGCAGGCATCACCACATTTCCCCAGATTCTCCTTTTATATCCATCTTAAAGGGAGAATCTGAGGTCCCCAGTTTAAACATTGAAAGTGATGCTGTTTCAGGGTGGGGGAGAATCCACCCCAAAACAGCATCACTTTTAATGTGTGTTTTTAAACTGGGTACCCCAGATTCTCCCTTTAAGGTAGATTTAAAAGGAGAATCTGGGCTCCCTAGTTTAAACACCATTGAAAATGATGCTGTTTGGGGGTGGATTCCAGCATCACTTGTTTAAACTAGGGACCTCAGATTCTACTTTTAAATCCACCATAAAGGGAGAATCTGGGCTCCCCAGTTAAAGCAACATTGAAAGTGATGCTGTTTTCCCCAATTGGGGGGGACTGGATACAACACCATAAAATGTTTTCACAGCAGTAATAAAACATTTTTAAAGCATTTTGAAAACTTAAAAAAATTATTTCTGCTTTGTGGCATGACCCATTGCTGTGTTCAGATTTGTGAGTTGGGGCATGTTCTACAATGTGATGGTGACTTTGAAACGACCTGGTGTAAAAGATCATTGTTTGGTCACGGTGGGGGAGAGCGGCCGCCCATGTGTATGGGCGGGGGGCGCAAAACTCAGATTTTGTCCATGGGCTCCATTTCCCCTAGATATGCCTCTGCTGATAACTGGGAGTATATTTAAGTTGCCAACTCCTGGAGGACAGGGAGAAAGAAGAGAGAACTCAGGGTGTAAAAGTTCCAGAAATGTTGAAACTGGGAAAAACCGAAATATATGCCATATTTAACTTCCATATCAAACTTAAACCTTTGGTGCTTTGACAACAGGAAATGCACTTCAGTGAAATGGAAGGCAAGGTGCTGATCTCAGCAGATGCAATATCCCCATATGCACCCACTGAAAGGCAAACACTCCCCTTTAAAATGTGAAGGGAAAGATTTATGTGGTCCTAAATTCTGTTGCCTTTAGGTGCTGCACAACAGGTCTGTTTGGGCTTGGGTGTGGCTTCTAAAGAATATTTTTATTAAGCTCCACATGCGAATTTCTGTTAGGCTGCTAGTGCTCAATAATCAAGAGTCTTCAGATACCTGAAAGATGATCATGATCGTATTCCAGCATACGCTATTATGGACTAGAGCAGGGGTGGACACAGAGGTGGGATCCAGCAGGTTCTCACAGGTTCCCAAGAGTAGGTTACTAATTATTTGTGTGTGCCAAGAGGGGGTTACTAATTGGTGATTTTGCCACGTGATTTTTGCCTTAGTTATGCCCCTCCTCTCAGCAGTAGCGCGCAGAACTTGAAGCAGTCTAGCAGGAGGTGCATCGGCGTGCGTGGCAGCCTGCGCCTGTGTGCATTCGTTTCCCGTCCTTGCCGCAGCCCCGCCCAGGAATGCCCCACCCCCAGAATGCCTGGCCACACCCCCATCGTGCCCAGCCCAGCCCCTTTGGCGCGCCACAGTTTGAATCCCACCAGCATGGGAACCTGTTACTAAAATTTTTGGATCCCACCACTGAGTGGACAGAATGACCAATTTCTCACCAAGCAAATAAAAGTAGCTCTCTGCCCATCTGCAGGTGCTGCTGCAGTGGAGTTTGTATACTTCTCTTTCCTTTAAAGTTACCACAGCTATTTCTCAACTCTCTCTCAGTACGCCAAAGGAGAGGGAGGCCACACACATAACCCCTTTACCCTGGATGAGGAAAACTGCACCCTTTCTCTTCTGCTTCTCTTCAGGCAAGTTGCAATGTTTTGCTTGGGGAAACAGCACAGAAAAGTTCCACCACTTGAGCACTGCCGACCAGCTGTGAAACGCTGCAGTTTTTGTGCACCCAATCAATTCTTGTGCTGGTAGCTCCCAAGGATCTGGAAAAAATATTAAACAGCACTGGGAAATGTAAATTTTGCGCTCCCCTAAACCAGAGATATGTTGGGCAGTCCTTACCAGACAGAAACATCAACACTCAGCAAATTTGCCAACTACTATTGTGCAGGGCGGTAGATTTTTCAGATTCCAGGGAGGGAGGGGTGGGGGACAGGGCTGAACTTGGTACAGTCCCGTATTTAGTCATCTATACTAATTATTTTAATATGAAATTATTTATATTTCAAAAACTACATGCTGTCAAAATTTGATCATGTGGGCTTTTTAAAAAAAATCACTTAAAATAGTCTGAATCTTAGGTCGAATCCCCACTTGAAATTTGCACGCACATCCAAACCTGTTCGTGGTGAAACCGTGTCCTCTTCATCAGAGTTTCTCCCTCCCCACTGCAGAGAGCACACAGCAAACACACCCAGTTGCAGAACTCTTAGCAATCCCCACTACCAGGCTAGCTCGCTTCGCCGGTCTCCCCTGATTGGCTGGCGTGCCTTGATGGGGCGGGACCTTTTCCCACTGTGGAAACGTACATTATAGGAGTGTGATAAAAAAAACCAGCATGTAAAAGTTTAACGTTTAACTGTTTAACTGTGCAAACAGTTAATCGTTACCTGTGTAAACCATGAATGATTCAAAGTTACGCGTTTGACTGTTTAATGTTTGCATCCCCTGCTGCTGGTGATCGCAAAAGTGGAAATGAAACCAAGGAAAGGCTGCGTGTGCATCGCAGCGCTGATTGGTTGCCCAAATTCTGCGTCACACTCCAGGGCGGGAAACAAGTCAGGGTTTCAACCCTCATCCCTCCCCTCGGATCAGCTTTGAACCGTGTTAATGGGGTCCATGCCACTTGCAACCAGGTCCTGCCGGAACGCAGATTAACAGGGAGAACGAGCACCAGAAACAGAATCTGCCACGCAAGCAATGGGGAGGTCGTCCCTCAAACCTGGTTAGTTTGTGTTCTGAAACCTGGCTAAGACGGTAGTGGGGATTCGACCTTAATCAAAGAAAGAGGACGTTGTAAGAGGAGAGGAAAGATGTCAGAAACTCTTTCACTGGGACAGCTTGAGTAAATATTTCATCCCCTCCTCCCCTTTTTCTCACAACTTAGGCTAAGTGTGTGACTGGCTCAGGGTCCCGTAGTGTTCTTCATGGCTAAGTAGGAATTTGAACTCTTGTCACCCCAGGCATAGATCAACTGTCTAACCATTACATCACAAAATATGAATCTCCAAATGCATCTCAGAATCCGAGGTAAATACTGGCTTCTCAGATACCATGGTCTGAAAATAGGGGATCATTTGTTTGGTTGAGGTAAGTCAAGAACAGCAGAATCACTTCGCTTTCCATGTTTGGAGAACCAGCTTTATTACCTCCTGCCCCTGATGTACAATGTGCAGAGAGAGAGAAAACAACAACAAAACAGAGAAATTGCTTCCCTTGCTTCCATTTCTTTTTTTCGCTCTAAAGCTGCAAGTTCCAGTGTACCAAAATCAACAGCTTCCAGCATTTGAGCCACAGGCATCTGCTCCTCCATCCCAACACTCATGGTTAAAGACGATGGCCCTTTCCACACAACCAAAATAAAATATTTCCTAAGTGGAGTTCCAAATGGTTTATTTTCAGCCTGAAAAAAATTATTTGCCTCCTCTTCTTTAGCTATTCCTTTTTAAAAACAGTTTCACTTGCTGTGTTGATCTCTTTAAAACATTTCCCAAACCACCCTGTAGTCCCCGGACTTCCTCCTCGGCGCATTTTCTGAGCTTGTTCGTTGGCTTGCCTGCTTATTTTCATCATTAAAAAAAAAAGTCCTTCCCTTCCTCTCCCAACAACAGGCATCTTAAGAACTAGCCTGCTGGATCAGACCAGAGTCCATCTAGTCCAGCTCTCTGCTACTCGCAGTGGCCCACCAGGTGCCTTTGGGAGCTCACATGCAGGAGGTGAAAGCAATGGCCTTCTGCTGCTGCTGCTCCTGCTTATGAGGTAGGTGAGGCTCCTGCTTATGAGGTAGGTGAGGTTCCTGCTTATGAGGTAGGTGAGGCTAAGAGAGTTCTGAGAGAACTGTGACTGGCCCAAGTCAGATCACGCTGCAGGCTTCGTGAGGAGAAGCAGGGAAACAAACCCAGTGCATCAGATTAAAGAGTCCGCCACTCTTAACCCTTACACTACCCTGAATATATTTCCCTGCAAAAATTGTTGAATGGCAGCAGGAACTGTGTGTATAAAGCAGCTTTGGCCAGGAGAGGCTTATCTTGGAAGCTGAGGTAGTTTGAGGCTTTGCAGTGAGTTAATAAAAATGTAAATCCAGCTGTGATATCATTTTTTTCCACTGCCGCACTTGCTTACTTTGCTGCATGCAAGTCCCACTGAATGATATGGGATTAATTCTGACTTGACATATTCCCTTACAGTTTCACTTGCTGTGTTGATTTCTATAAAACATTTCCCAAACCACTCTGTAGTCCCTGGACTTCCTCCTTGGCACATTTTCTAAGCTCGTTCGTTGGCTTGCCTGCTTATTTTCATCATTTTTTTAAAGCAGCAGTGGCGTAGTGGCTAAGAGCAGGTGCACTCTGATCTGGAGGAACCGGGTTTGATTCCCCGCTCTGCCACTTGAGTTGGGGAGGCTTATCTGGGGAATTCAGATTAGCCTGTGCACTCCCACACACGCCAGCTGGGTGACCTTGGGCTAGTCACAGCTTCTCGGAGCTCTCTCAGCCCCACCCACCTCACAGGGTATTTGTTGTGAGGGGGGAAGGGCAAGGAGATTGTAAGCCCCTTTGAGTCTCCTTACAGGAGAGAAAGGGGGGGTATAAATCCAAACTCCTCCTCCTCCTCCTCCTCCTCCTCCTCCTCCTCCTCCTCTTCTTCTTCTTCTTCTTCTTCTTCTTCTTCTTCTTCTTCTTCTTCTTCTTCTTCTTCTTCTACCCCTAAATGAGGGGTCTAGATTGTGCCTGCTGATCTCCAGAGGCTACTTTTAATGCAATGCAACTATTGTTGGTTTAAAGTCAGCAGAGATTTCCAGAGTCTTGTGACAGAAGGGAAACTCCCAAGTGGTCATTGGACAAAGAGAAAGTGGAACTGACAGTCTCTTTCTTCCAGAGGTTGACACAGTTATGGCAACTGGGGTCCCTATCTCAGAGCTCTGTGAAGAAGTGACTTGTTCAATTTGTCTGGAGTTTTTCAGGGATCCGGTGACTGTTGACAACTGCGGTCACAGTTTCTGCAGAGTCTGCCTGACCCAGAGCTGGGGAGAGATGGGGGCAGAAGCCTCCTGCCCCCAGTGCAGAGGGGCAGCTCAGACAGGGAACCTCCGGCCGAACTGGCTACTGGCAAATATCGTAGAGAAAGTTGAGAGGCTCAATCATCTAGAAAAAAGTGTGGGAGAAGAAAAGAGGGCAGAAGGAAAGGGGACAGTCTGCGAGAAGCACCAGGAGTCCCTGAAACTCTTCTGCCAAGAGGATCAGGTTCTCATCTGTGTGGTCTGCGACAGATCCAAGGAGCACAAACATCATGAAGTGATTCCTCTGGAGGAAGCATTTCAAGAGTACAAGGTAAGAAAGAAATGTGTGCCTTCATGTGAAAGAGCTCTGGATTCTTGTGTACTTGTACTGATAGGCTACATGTAAACCACAGCTCCAAGACAGGGAAGAATATGGAGAAGATCAGAGTGTTATGGTGAGGGTGGGGAGGATGTTGTGCGATTTCTGGACAAAACAGGGTTATCTCAAAAGGGGCAATAAAACCCAAGCTACAGTCTCAGAATGGAGCTGAGTATGTTTACACTAATTTGAGGAGCAAGGAATAGAACCAACATTTACGATACTATTTGATGATGTTGCCAACCTCCAGGTGAGGCCTGAATATCTCCTGGAATTACAGCGGCTCTCCTGGCTACAGAGTTCAGTTCAGGAGGAGAAAATGATTGGAGGGTGGAATCTATGGCATTATATCCTGTTGAGGTCCCATCCCATCCACTCTCCATGCCTCCAGGAATTTCCCAGCCTGGAGTTGGCAAGCTATGGTTTGATCATCGTGTCACTTATGAAATATTCTTGGTCTTCACCTCTTTGGGAATAGCGTTCCAAGGAGAATTCTCATTTTGGTGAAAAGTGCAACAAACCTTTCACAGACTGATCAAAGGTCTTCTTGGTGAGAGTTTTGAATCTGTACCCCAAATTGTGATCAGCACAGGACAGGCACTTCCAAACCAGCTAGTAACTACATTTTTATTTATTTTCATTTTATTTTGCTATGTCTCACAAAAAATATCTAAGTGCAGTCGCTAGTAGTTATGTGGAAGTAGTGTACAAAATATTCCCAACTGCACTTAGACACCACCCCAAAGACCAAGCTGGGCCCAGCAGGGTAGCAGCAGTGGATGCCGCACCAGCCCCCTCAAGCCCCTCCAACCTGCCCCTGCCTCAAAGACCAATCCGTAAGAGGCAGAAACACAACAGGTGAGACTTCCCTAGCAGGAAAGCTTTCTTTCTTTCTTTCTTTCTTTCTTTCTTTCTTTCTTTCTTTCTTTCTTTCTTTCTTTATTTATTTATTTATTTATTTATTTATTTATTTATTTATTTATTTATTTATATACCGCCCTCCCCGAAGGCTCAGGGCGGTTTCCATCAACAATAAAAGTTTAAAACATCGTATATACAATTTATCTAAAATACATAAAATATTAAACTATAGATGGCTTCAGCTCTTCTATTCCCCTTGACCTAGCAAACTTAGGTTCCATAGTTATGTTAAAGGTAAGCTGAAGGGAGGGGGCTTGATGAACCAAGGGACTGTGGTGCCGCTGTGATGAACCAAGGGACTGAGGACGAAACATGCCAGTAAGTGGCCTCACGGGTAACGTGGCATAGGCTCATTCCGCACACGCAGAATAATGCACTTTCAAGCTGCTTTCAGGGCTCTTTGAAGCTGTGCGGAATGGCAAAAACAGTTGTGAAAGCAGCTTGAAAGTGCATTATTTTGCGTGTGCGGAATGAGCCATAGATACAGCGGCTGTTGGGGACTGACTTACCCCTTCCCCACCACCCCAAGTTATTCCATTTTGCCATTTCACTCCTGCTTTGTTTGAACCTCAGCCTCCTCTCTTCCAACGCCACTAGCCAGGCAGCTATGAGGTGCAGAACCAACACAGAGGAACAACCTTCCGCCACACTCATCTCCCAAATCCATAAACTCGGCCACCACCTCCGCTTGCTTCGGCGCCACGCAGGGTTGGATGGCACCTCTGCTCCTTCTTTGGAGCGCTGGTTGGCACTAGGATCCACGCACAGTAACAAAAAAAGATCCAGGAACTGGCAGGGGATGACTTCTAAGATCTCCTGAGATCTTTTGATGAGGTAGAGTATAGTGCAGTAGTGAGACAGAGTACTTCCCCCCCACCCCCGTCTATAAGCTTCTTTTAGAGTATGTCCATTGTAAAGTGTTAAAACTAGGCTGTAGGGGGGATATGATTGAAGTCTATAAAATTATGCATGGGATAGAAAATGTTGACAGAGAGACATTTTTCTCTCTTTCTCACAATACTAGAACCAGGGGGCATTCATTGAAAATGCTGGGGGGAAGAATTAGGACTAATAAAAGGAAACACTTCTTCACGCAACGTGTGATTGGTGTTTGGAATATGCTGCCACAGGAGGTGGTGATGGCCACTAACCTGGATAGCTTTAAAAGGGGCTTGGACAGATTTATGGAGGAGAAGTCGATTTATGGCTACCAATCTTGATCCTCCTTGATCTCAGATTGCAAATGCCTTAGCAGACCAGGTGCTTGGGAGCAGCAGCAGCAGGCCATTGCTTTCACCTCCTGCATGTGAGCTCCCAATGGCACCTGGTGGGCCACTGCGAGTAGCAGAGTGCTGGACTAGATGGACTCTGGTCTGATCCAGCAGACTAGTTCTTATGTTCTTATGAAACTGAACACACTGCAAAGGGGAAAAAAGCAGAAGAGGGAAAAGTTCCAGCTTTCTTCATTCACACAAGCACACATGCTTGATTTTACATTCTAGTACAAGAATTCACTGGTTGACCAAGAGCAGTTTGAATCAAGGCTGGATCTTGAGTTTCTATTCCAACCTCCCAGGTAGGACCTGAAGAACTCCCAGAATTACAACTTGCTCTTCACAGAGATCAGTAGTACACGTAGAGCAAAAGGCAGATTTGGAGGGTGGACTCTTTGGCATAATACCCCACTGAGGGTCCTCCCTTCCCCCAAACCATGCCCTCTCCAAGCCCCGCCCCCAAATCTGGGAATTTTCCAGTATGGAGTTGGCAATGCTAACCATGTGTCAGCTTCGAATTCCCCTACTTGTGACAACAGGGAAACAACATTCCCAAGTTCTCTGGGACCTGATCAGCTCAGAGGCATGACACATGGAAGGGAGGAAGAGCTTTGCCCTCCTCTTTGTGACCTTTTCTTGAACTGAAACGCTTTTGGGATGGGTTTTAAATCGTCTAGTGTTTTCCTGGAGCAAACAGTGACTGTTGTCCTAGATGATCTCTCTAGAACTCCACCATCACTTTTGAGGCTGTCCTTTGGTCGGACTGCAAAAGAGGAAGGATGTGGAGGGTGGTGTGAACTTTGCTGCTTCCCTCAATCTGTCACATGTGGTGTGGGCTTCACCCTGCTTGATGGTAGAGATGCCTCTATCAAAGGCTCCATTCACCACATTCCCCACAGTGTGTGTTTGGTGCTCTGACATACTGATGCTCCTAGCCTACAGAACTGGATGTCGAACGAGATGTTATGGCACCCACAGCAGAGGTGGGATCCAGCAGGTTCTCACCAGTTCCCGAGAGTGGGTTACTAATTATTTGTGTGTGCCGAGAGGGCAGGGGCGTAACGAGGCAGCCCTGGGCAAACTGTAGCCCTGGGCAAAACCTGAGTTGAATGCCCCCCCCCCATGGGTGGCCACTCCACCACGACCAATTTTTTTTTGCACCAGGACATTGGTGGATGTATCGGCACTAAAATTTCAGGGTATCATCTGGAAACTGTCCTTATGGTACTGTAAGGGTTTCAATGGTGTTGATGGTAAAGTAACCTTGAGTGCATTCCACAGCCCGGGCGATGGGCCAGCTTCATCGGCGGAGACCTTATCTCTGCGCGGGAGATGAGGTCTCCGTTCCCATGGGAAGCAGGAAGGGGGATGGGATGAATAGAGTTATAACCTGTGCTTCTGGCGGGAAGTGTCATTCCTGCCACTGCGTGTACTTGAGCTTTCTAAGATGTCTGAATAAACGGTCTTTTTCACCAAAGAGCCTTTTATTTCTGCTTCTATGGAATTCCTTACATTGTGGCAGGAATCCTAATCCATCTATCTTACTAGTGCAGTGGACCTCTAGTGTCTCGACATGGAGAGGTTGAATGTTACTGCGGAAGGTGCGGTAGCCCCCAAAGAGGGCTCCGACCTTTCCCTTCTGGATCTGGAGGAACCGGCAGGAGAACGGGCCTCGCTGGTGGCTCTTTCCCGTCCTCGTATCAGCACGAGTCTTCCTTTACTCCGTTGGAACGAGGGACGTGACGACGACCATGGGGACTTACATGAGTCGTTTGGGGCGCTGTCTATGGATCGAGCGCCTGTGGATCGGATCTCTACCCGTTTTCGTGTGGATTACAAACCTCAGATGCAACCTGTCATGGAGGAGACGGGCCTGACCACCTTTCATGCGGCAACCCAGGAATCCATTGAACGATTCCTGGACTCGTATTTTGGTGATGCTCCCAAAGAACCACCGTGGCACAGCACTGGGGCCCGTCCGAAGGACACTGGGACTAAACCTGGGATTGGGAGGGGTATCCGTACCGTCTTCCAATCGGACCCCCCTGATCCCGGGCCAGCGACCGCACCTGAGGTGCCCCGGGGAGCCACCGGTGGCTACGGTGTCTCCGATGTCTCGCTTCCAGACGACGAAGAGTCCGAAGAAAGCCTGCATTCCCAGCCGGATCTGTTCCCTCTCCCATCGAGAGAGGACTGGGATGAGGAAGTGGGGCGACTGCGAGATGCCCAAGCAGCATGGAACCGTGAACGCCAGCTATGGGAGGAGGAACGGGCACAGTTGCAGCAAGAGCGCGAAAACCTGCAGAGGGACCGGGACCAGCAACGCAAAGAAGTCCAACTCGAGTTGGACCGTGCCAAAGATGCGCTCCAACGGCAATATGCGCAGAATCTGTCAGTCCATGATAAGGTCCTGGAACACTCCAGACTGGATTTACAGCGGCAACGCGAAAGCGTTCAGGCCTTGCGCACGCAAAGTGAGCTTACTGCAGCTTTTAAACGGGACGAACTGGCTAAATTGGAACGAGAAAAAGCTGCTCTGCATGCGCACCAGGATGCATTGACCCGCAAGGAGAGGGAGCTGGCTGCGTTAGAGAGGGAGCTAAGGAGGCAGCAGACCAGAAAGCCCCAAGTTGGAGTCTATGCTGTTACTGATAATGCCGGCGCCAGGGGGGCCAAGTATCTGGGTCCTGCCACCCAAACGCCAGCGGCACCGCCAGCGCCCCCGATTCCGGCCCCCCCCCCGTGCAACAGCTGCCTGCCCAACCTGCTCAACCTGCGCAACCGCCGCCCCAGCAGGCGCCAAGAGCCGTGGAACGAGGTTACTTTAGGCCCCCGATACCGGCCCGTTTTGATGGGACCGCTTCCAAACTTCCCTACTTCATTTTGCAACTCAATGCCCACTTGGAAGACTATGATGATTTATACCGGTCTGAGCGCGAAAAAATACGGGACATCGGCTCAGTCCTGGATGGGGCAGCAGCCGACTGGTTCGTGACTCTTTTGGATTTGCAAGATGAAGACTCTCGCACGGTGCCCGCATTCCTCCAAGCCTTAAGAGCGCGCTTCCAAGATCCAGGCGCCGAGAATGAAGCTATCCGCACCATCAAAACTATCCAGCAAGGCAACCGCCCGTTTGCAGAATTTGCCCGTGAATTTCGTGCGGCGGCGGCTCGACTTCCTCCTGAGTGGCCTGAACGCATGAAATGCGAATACTTCTCGGATGCTGTGGACGGCAAGCTGCGTGAAACGGTGTTTCTAATTCGGGTACCTCGTACTATTGCAGATTGGATCCAGTTAGGATCCCAAGTGGCGTCTCGTTTGGAATACGCTCGTGCCGGAGGCCGCCCACGCCCAAAACCTGCCACTGCGCCCACCAAGCCAAGCCCAGCCGCCCCTACCGAAACCACCTCTGAACGCCGTCGCCGACTGGGATTGTGTCTTTACTGCGGAGGGCCAGGTCATCTAGCCGCCAACTGTCCCAAGAAACAAAAACCAACCGCTCCAGCTACGCGCACTCCATCTGCCAAGCCACCACGCAGATCGGGGCCGCCTCCGACGGGCTCGTCTAAAGCGGTCATCGAAGGCGACCCAGAGGAGGGGGAAGCAGCTGTTTGCCTTTCTTCAGCCCCCATGGACATGGGCCCGACTCCTGACGCGGTGAGTGAAGGCAGCGCTCCCATTACTGTCCAAGCGTTTCTGGCCAACCCCGCTAAACACACTCGCATTATAGCCTCGGCCCTTGTGGATTCTGGCTGCTCCCATTGCTTAATGCGGCCCCAGGTGGCAGAGGAGCTAGGTCTGGACCAAATTCCCCCTGGCTAAGCCCATACCATTCACCCAAATGGACGGCAGCCCCCTCGGGAACGAAGGACCGGCCCAGTTCAAAACACAACCGGTTCTCCTCCGTTGCGCCGACCATTGGGAGAAAATTAGTTTTATTTTGGCGCCAGTGGCCAAACACTCCATAGTTTTGGGCATGCCATGGTTATTGTTACATGAACCAAAGTTCATTTGGAAAGAACGGATCTTAGAATTCACTGACCCTCCCTGCGGTGAACACATGAATTGGGGGGAAAACCCAACTTCTCCTGACACACCCCCCTCCTGGCTTCATCAGCGATTGCTCCCGATTCTATTGGCATCCCACCGGCGTACCATGATCTAGCCAGAGTTTTTCAGGAGCAAGAATGCGATCAGTTGCCACCCCATAGAGACACTGACTGCAAAATCGTTATACAACCAGGGGCGCAACTGCCCAAAGGTAGAATCTACCGTATGAGTCCCAATGAGGAGAAGGAACTTCGTGCCTTCTTGGATAAGAACCTCGCTCGCGGGTTCATACGACGGGCTACCAAACACACACACGCTGCTCCCGTTTTGTTTGTGAAGAAAAAAGATGGGTCTTTACGGCTTTGCACAGATTATCGAGGTCTCAATGCAGTCTCCCTGTCCAATAAATATCCTTTGCCTTTGATCAAAGACCTTTTAGATGCACTGGGCAAAGGACGCATTTTTACTAAATTGGACTTGAGAGAAGCTTACTACAGGGTCAGAATTGCTGAAGGCTATGAACACTTGACTGCGTTTAACACAAAATTTGGACAGTTTGAATACTTGATAATGCCATTCGGGTTAAGTGGGGCCCCCGGGGCTTTTATGGCCCTTATCAACGAAGTTCTCCATGATTTATTATACAAGGGAGTTGTGGTATACTTAGATGACGTTTTGATTTATTCACAAACCATAGAAGAACATGAAACATTGGTTCGGGAGGTATTGAAACGCTTGCTCGACAACTCTCTCTTTGCCAAACTCTCCAAATGCTGTTTTCACCAGACCTCCATTGACTATTTGGGTTACCGGATCTCGCCCGAGGGCTTGAAAATGGATCCTGCTAAAATTGACGCGGTCCTTCAATGGCCTGCCCCCACCAACCGCAAAGAACTCCAATCTTTTCTTGGTTTTGCTAATTTCTATCGTGACTTTATACCCCAATTCGCTGAACTGACCCTCCCTCTCACAGACCTCTTACGCACTAAGGGGAAAGATCCACTGTCCGCCAAGCCCGGGGCCCCCCTTTCCTGGTCTGAGGAGTGTCAAACAGCCTTTCAACTCTTAAAATCTGCTTTTACCACCGAACCTATCCTAAAGCATCCAGACCCAGATCTCCCGTTTGTGGTTCACGTGGATGCCTCGGACAAAGCACTTGGGGCAGCCCTGTTGCAGAAAAATAAAGATGGTAGGCTGGTTCCGTGTGCTTATTTATCTAAGAAATTCTCTGGTGCTGAACTCAACTGGACTGTAGGGGATAAAGAGACTGCGGCCATCAAAGTAGCACTCTCCACTTGGCGCCACTGGCTGGAGGGGGCTAATCACCCCTTTCAGGTTTGGTCGGATCACAAAAACCTGGCCGCTCTTTCCACCCCCCTCAAGATGTCCGCAAAACAACTCCGTTGGGCCGATTTTTTTTCTCGTTTCTCTTTTACAGTCCATTTTTTTCCCCGGGAAAACCAATAAACTGGCTGACGCGCTCTCGCGCCTACCCGGGGAGGGGGGTGGAGCTGCCTTACGAGACATTCCACGCACTGTTCTCTCCCCCTCCCAGTTGGGGCTGGCTGTCACCCGATCTCAAACGTCCACTCCTCCTCCACCGCCCATTCCTAGTCTCGTCTCTCCTTTCCTGCGGGAACTCGAGGAGGCGGGGCTGCACGAGCCTCCAGCGGAGGAAAGTGACTCCCAATTGCGTTTGGAGAATGGAGTTTGGCGGAGGGGGGAATGTTGGTACGTGCCTCCCCCCCCTCCGCAAGCAGGTTCTTGAAGCCTGCCACGATGCCCGCTCGGCTGGACATTTTGGCTTTCTGAAAACTCTGCATTTAGCCCGCCGTCAGTTCTGGTGGCGCGCAATGCGCAAGGACATTGAGGCGTATATTAAAGGTTGCTCGGTTTGCGCAGAAGCCAAAACCATTCCAGGAAAGCCCCATGGGCTGTTGAAACCTCTCCCGGTGACCTCCCGCCCTTGGGAAGTCATCTCCATGGATTTTATTACAGATTTGCCCGACAGTCATGGCAACACGGTTTTGTGGGTGGTGGTGGACTTATTTTCCAAACAAGCCCATTTTATTCCGTGTGCTTCCATCCCCTCCGCTCCTAAGTTGGCACGGCTGTTCATTCAACATGTTTACCGTCTACATTCCGCCCCCGTTAAGGTGGTCTCCGACCGCGGCCCCCAATTCATTTCAAAGTTCTGGAAGGCGTTTTTTGGGGTTGTTGGGGGCCGCCCCGGCGGTCGCCGCCCCCTACCACGTTCAAAGTGACGGTGAGACGGAGAGAACGAACAGAACCCTAGAGCAGTATTTACGTTGTTACACCAACTACCACCAGGACAATTGGTGCGAGCTCATTCCGTTTGCGGAATACGCCTATAACAATGCGGTTCATAGCAGTACAAAGAAAACCCCCTTTGAAATTGTGTCTGGTCGCTCCTTCCCGCCGTTGCCACAACTACCCACGACAGCTTTGGACCCTCCAGAGTTTCAACAATGGGTTTCATCCCTAGCCGAGGGGTGGAAATCGGTCCAGACCGCCTTACAACAGGCTAAGGATTCCCAAAAGCTGCAAGCGGATAAACACCGCTCGGATTTCCCTCTGCGTGTGGGCGCTTGGGTGTATTTGTCTACTAAAAATCTCAGAGACGTGCATAAATTTTCCAAACTTGGCAAAAGATTCGTGGGACCTTTTCAGATTACTAAAGTGATTAATGATGTCACTGCCCGATTGGATTTGCCTAACTCTCTTAGTAACATTCATCCTGTCTTCCATTCCAGCTTGCTCAAGGAGGCTCCCACTTCCGATGCCTGGCACGACCCGCCGGAGAGGCCCCCACCGACTATTATTGATGGCCACAAGCACTACGAAATTGACGCCATCCTGGACTCTCGCTTTAATCGCAAACGCTTGCAATATTTAGTCTCTTGGGTGGGATATTCCTCTGGGTATAATCAATGGGTTTATTCCGAAAATATTGAGGCCCCCACCCTTATTTCTGCTTTCCACCGCGCCTTTCCGCATAAACCTGGGGGGGAGGGATCTTCTTTAAGGGAGGCAGAGTGTAAGGGTTTCAATGGTGTTGATGGTAAAGTAACCTTGAGTGCATTCCACAGCCCGGGCGATGGGCCAGCTTCATCGGCGGAGACCTTATCTCTGCGCGGGAGATGAGGTCTCCGTTCCCATGGGAAGCAGGAAGGGGGATGGGATGAATAGAGTTATAACCTGTGCTTCTGGCGGGAAGTGTCATTCCTGCCACTGCGTGTACTTGAGCTTTCTAAGATGTCTGAATAAACGGTCTTTTTCACCAAAGAGCCTTTTATTTCTGCTTCTATGGAATTCCTTACAGGTACCCCCAAAGTTTGGTGCAGTTTGGTTTAGGGCAGTGGTGGCGAACCTATGGCACGGGTGCCAGAGGTGGCACTCAGAGCCCTCTCTGTGGGCACGCGTGCACAGGGTTCGTCATGTGATAATAGTGTAATTATTTCAGGGAGATTATTAGCATTAAACCTAAGACCTAGTTTTGGGGAAGCAGTGTAGGTAACCCTGTTAAGCACTGTTAAACCCTACTGATTTTCATGGGAAGAACGAAAGTGTGATCCTTTACCTGAGAGTAAGCTTGGCTGCTGGCAATGGGGTTTGCTTCTGAGTAAACCCTCCTAGGGTCGTGATTCACCCGTTCGAAGCGTTGCACAGTTGCTTCAAAGCAAAGCCAGTGACTACCACCAAGCTTACTCCCGAGTAACGTGTGCCTTTGAGCCAACCGTTTTTTCTATACTAAAACCTCAGTATTCAGGTTAAATTGCCATGTTGGCACTTTGCAATAAATAAATAGGTTTTGGGTTGCAATTTGGGCACTCGGTCTCGAAAAGGTTCGCCATCACTGGTTTAGGGGGTCCAAAGTTATGGACCCTCAAAGGCGGTGCCCCATCCCCCATTCTTTGCTAAGGAGATGAAGGTTACGCTTTTGAGGGTCCATAACTTTGGACCCCCTGAACCAAACTGCACCAAACCTTTGGGGTGCCATCATGACAGTCTCCAGATGATACCCTGAAATTTTGGTGCTGATAAGTCCAAGAATGCCCTCCCTGCAAGAACATCCTGAAATTTGCCCAAGAATCTTTGTTCTGCATTGAGTTTTCTGCATTGCTGTCAATGGGTGTTGCAGGCTGGGGGGGGGGGGAGGGGAACATTTCTGAAGGCACAGTCTCAAAACTTTCAGAGTCTCATCAGGATACTGCCCTAATGATACCTCCCAGGTTTGGTGCAGTTTGGTTCAGGGGGGCCAAAGTTATGGACCCTCAAAACTGTAGCCCCCATCTCCTATTAGCTCCCATTGGAAACAATTGGGGATAGGGGCACCCCCTTTGGGAGTCCATAACTTTGAACTCCCTCAACCAAACCTCTCCTGATGATACGCTGAAATTTTGGTGCTGCTAGCCTAAAAACTGCGCCCCCTGCAGGCCAAAAATGGAAAACCACTAAAAATACCCAAAAACGAACCCAGCATTTTGATGCCCCCCACAAGGTGATGCCCTGGGCAGCTGCCCACCTTGCCCAATGGGCATTACGCCGGTGCAAGAGGGGGTCACTAATTGGGTCCGCTTTTCCATCTCCACGCCCTCACCTCCCCGAGAGGCATCCTGCCTTTGAACTTGAAGGTTCCATATAGCAATTGCGACTAATAATGTCACTCCCTGAACTGGGTTAATCCCTTTCAGGTACTGAAATTCATTGGCTCATTCCGCACATGCAGAATAATGCAGTTTCAAACTGCTTTCAGTGCTCTTTGAAGCTGTGCGGAATGGCAAAATCCACTTGCAAACAGTTGTGAAAGTGGTTTGAAAATGCATTATTTTGCGTGTGCAGAAGGGGCCATTGATTCTCAGCCTTTTGTACCTTTTATCTCACCAGTCTCTTTCAAAGAACCTGTGCGTTTCACCATTGCTGTGTTCAGATTTGTGAGTTGGGGCATTTTCTATAATGTGATGATGATTTAGAAATGACCTGGTGCAAAAAAATTTGAGGGGGTCATGGCGGGGTGGCTGCCCATGGGGGGGGGGGGGCATCCAACTCAGGTTTTGCCCAGGGCTCATGTTTGCCTAGGTACGCCTCTGCCTCCTTTGCTGTGGGGGGGCTGGCGAGGGAACCTGTTACTAAAATTTTTGGATCCCACCACTGATCCCCAGGTATAATGGATAATATATCCAGTTTATCCTTTCTGGGACTATTGACAGCCTCATATGGTGCGCAATAGCTTCCTGAGTCTGGAGGGTTCTGAGAATGACTGACCCTGAAGCTGCCAAACCTTCCTTGACAGTGTCATCTTCCTCTATAGTAGCCTTCAACAAAGGGACCAAACCTGAGCTATTGTTTCCTTTCAGGATAAATTCCACACATACCTTGAAATTCTGGCGAAAGAGAAAGAAACAATAGTCGCCTGTAAAGCGGACACAGAAAAGGAAAGTCAACATTTGCTTGTAAGTATTTTTTTTGTTATGGGAGATGAATAGAGCCTTGTAACGATAACTGGAAAACAAGGAGTCAAAGACATGGGGCAGAAATTGAGAATTGCCAGTCTCCCCTAGAAAATGTTTCTAAAAGGCCATTCAAAGAATAGTCCTCAGAAGTCTTTCTATTCTAGACATTGAGAGGATCTCTGTAAAAAACTAGAAGGGCCTTTTTCCTGTGGAAATCTCATCCTTTTGAGGTAAACAAGGCTAACTCGGTTCCAGGCTTTGGCCTCCCGTCCAGAGGTCAGATCCAGCAGGTTCTCACAGGTTCCCGAGAGTAGGTTACTAATTATTTGTGTGTGCCGAGAGGGGGTTACTAATTGGTGAATTTGCCACGTGATTTTTGCCCCTCCTCTCAGCAGTAGCGCGCAGAACTTGAAGCAGTCTTGCAGGAGGTGCACCAGCGTGCATGGCAGCCTGCGCCTGCGTGCATTCGTTTCCCGCCCAAGGACTGGCGCAGCGGCTGCATCCTTGCCACAGCGCCCCCCCCCGGAATGCCCAGCCACGCCCCTGTTGTGCCCCGCCCAGCCCCATTGGCGCTACGCCACAGTTTGAATCCCACCACCATGGGAACCTGTTACTAAATTTTTTGGATCCCACCACAGCTCCCGTCCTGCCCCCCTCCCATCCTTTCCATCCACTTGTTTCAGGAGCAAACAGAATCTGAGAAGCAGAAGATGGCGGCTGGCTTCAGGCAACTACACCGGTTCCTGGAGGAAAAAGAGCAGATTCTGTTAGCCCAGATGGAAAAACTCATACAGGAGATTGCAAGAGAAAAGGATGAGCACCTGGCCAGACTCTCCAAGGAACTCGCTTCTCTTGAAAGTCTCACCCTAGAGATGGAAGAAAAGGTTCAGCAGCCAGCCAGTGAACTCCTGCAGGTTAGAAATTCCCACACATTTGGGGGAAGGGATGGAGCTCATCAGGGATAGGCAGATGAAAGTGCCTAAAAATCACCCACCTCAAAGACCTGAAGCATCTTCCTGGTGTGGCCCACTGCAGGTACTGAGGTCCAGAGGTGGGATCCAGCAGGTTCTCACAGGTTCCCGAGAGTAGGTTACTAATTATTTGTGTGTGCCGAGAGGGGGATACTAA
Organism: Sphaerodactylus townsendi; assembly: GCF_021028975.2. Classification (NCBI taxonomy): domain Eukaryota; kingdom Metazoa; phylum Chordata; class Lepidosauria; order Squamata; family Sphaerodactylidae; genus Sphaerodactylus; species Sphaerodactylus townsendi. The sequence continues at coordinate 13,539,408 of NC_059427.1, forward strand.
TGGGTGATTTTGCCACGTGATTTCTGCCTTAGTTACGCCCCTCCTCTCAGCAGTAGCGCGCAGAACTTGAAGCAGTCTAGCAGGAGGTGCACCGGCGTGCGTGGCAGCCTGCAGCCTGCGTGCATTCGTTTCCCGGCCAAGGACCGGCACAGCGGCTGTGTCCTTGCCACAGCCCCGCCCAGGAATGCCCTGCCCCCGGAATGCTCGGCCACGTCCCCGGCGTGCCCCACCCTCCCCATTGTCACTACGCCACAGTTTGAATCCCACCACCATGGGAACCTATTACTAAAATGTTTGGATCCCACCACTGCTGAGATCTCTCTTCTTTCTTTCTTCTCTCCAGGATGTCAGAAGCCCCTTGCAGAGGTAAGCCACTCCCATTTATTTTCCTTTCATTCTTTCTGTTGTGTTTGTGTTCTGTTGTCCTTGTGTTTCTGTTCTTTTAAGTGTCTAGCAGCCTAGCTTGTGGAATTCCTATTTTTGTGTTCAGGAAGTTATATGCCGGCTCTGTTCCTTTTTAAAAGAGCTCCGAGAGCTTGAAATACATCTGATGGTTTTCTTTGGCACTGACAACTTCCCTTGCTTGGTTATTGCAGAGAATCCAAGCTGTTTTGCAACCAAACATTGTATTCCACCCTGACTTCCTGATTTAATAAACCTGGATTGTGTCCGGGGGCTTTTCCTGATAAATTCAGGTGAAGCTTTTTGCAGTGTGAATTGGCATAGTCAGTAGTGCTATTGGTGCACCAGCTGGTATAATTTGGTAATTTTTAAGAGCAATCCTAAGCAGTTGGTAATTTTTAAGAGCAATCCTAAGCAAGCCCACTTGGAAGAAGGTTCATGTTTACAGAATGTGCTTACTCCCCAAAAAGCATTGTTAGGTGTACACTGTTTAGTTCCATGCATGTGTATTTATATAAATGCATTAGGTTCAATAAGCACATTCTCTCATTTTATATATTTAGCCATCAAGCCTTTAAAAATAGCAACTCAGTGCATTCATACATCAGAAAAATCTTCCAAAACATACAGCCGAGAGGGTGATTCATCAGGAACAGGAATGAGGAAACAGAAGATAGCTTCTGTTCTTCTATTCTATTATTCTGTTCTAGGAGCAGCAGTGGAGTAGGGGCTAAGAGCAGGTGCACTCTGATCTGGAGGGACCGGGTTTGATTCCCAGCTCTGCCGCCTGAGCTGTGGAGCCTTATCTGGGGAATTCAGATTAGCCTGTCCACTCCCACACACGCCAGCTGGGTGACCTTGGGCTAGTCACAGCTTCTCGGAGCTCTCTCAGCCCCACCCACCTCACAGGGTGTTTGTTGTGTGGGGGGAAGGGCAAGGAGATTGTCAGCCCCTTTGAGTCTCCTACAGGAGAGAAAGGGGGCATATAAATCCAAACTCTTCTTCTTGTTCTTTGATATGGTCAGAGGCTCTCTCTCAGCTGTTCCTCTTTGCGTGTTGTCTGTCTAGCCAGAAAATCCAGCTATCTAACCCATGGTGGTTACCACTTACTTGCTGTAGCTTCTTGTATTTCACTCTCTACAGTGTCACGTGATTATCTCCACACAGTGGGCACTGAAGAGACACAGGCCATGTATTCCTCAGAAGAAGTTCAGAAGTTCCCAATGCGGTATTCATAGGCACCATGGGCGCTCACTAATACATTTTCTGGCACCTGCCAAGTATTTTTAGGAAGTGGATGGAGCCAAGTAAGGCTTTTGCCCAGCAAGTCTTCTGAGAGACTATTGGAAATTTGATTGGTTGTGCAGATTTTTTTAAAATGTTGTTTTAGCAGCCACCTCAGTACAAGGATTTACTGTGTTACTGAAGTTAATCTGTGGCAATCATTTTGTATCTGGCTCCACCTCCTGCACAGCCATTTTGCGGCAGCCATTTTGTTGCTGTGCCCACTATGCCATGTCAGAATTCCAAAAGGCTCAAAAAGATTGGGGATCCCTGCCTAGTCTGATACCACAGTTTAGAGCAGCAGTGAGGATAAATTCCCTTCCCAAAGCACCTCCATCGTTTATGCCATGTCCTTGCTCTGCATTCTATACTTTTGTACTGTAGATTTGGACAGATGAGGGTAGTTGACAGTTTACCTCTCAACAGGTGTGAAGAAAACATTGAGGAAAGGTTTGAGAACCCAGTGGCATTGCCACTTGAACTGAAGTGGAGGATCCAGGACATCTGTGATCTAAACTGCTTTCTGGAAGTTGTTATGAAGCAGTTCCAAGGTAACGATGAAGGAGGTATCTGACAAATGATATTGGTGATTCGTTGTCAAGAATAGGCCCATAATGCAACTTTTAATCTCTTCATAAAACTCTGTTTAATTGACTTGTTCTTACTTAACTGATGTCCTATTTTTGTGTCTGCACCTTCTGAGGCCACTCTTGGCACATGCTCAGAACTGGATTATTTTAAACCTTTGCTTGGTCCAGAAAAGAAACTCTCCTGTTTTCATGAAGAGGTTAGACAAAGCAATGGCCTATCCATTAGGCACGTCAGCAAGGAGAATTCATTAAGAAGGCCCCAAAAATATTTGTACTTTGCCAAAAATGACTTCATTAACCTAACCAAAATAAAGAATCAATTGCTGCAGCACAATAGAAATTTACTTGTGGCAATCCCAAAAAAACCATTCACTTTTCCACAATCATGTTGAATTGTGTTGTTTTAAAATAATGTCCTATAAAAGTGACTTTTGTCCCAAAATAAGTTTTTCACACATGGTTAATCCAGAGAAACCAACCCAGAGAGAAGAGATAGGTGTAGGGTTCACCCAAGATAGGATCAGAGGATGGAAAGAGATGTATGGAGAATGGTTTTTAGGATACACTCATTGCCAGAGTGTGAGAAATTTTTGGAGCAGCACACAAAAGAACCTTGATTAATATGCCCCAGAGATCTTACAATTGCCAGGCTTCTTTCGATTGAAAGTACATGAGAAAATCTAGGTCTTAATTGAAAGACTCTGACTTAATATCTGAAAGATGGATCTATCCCACTAGGCCAGGGGAATCTTGGGATATAAAATGACATGGCTCTCATTGTATACAGGGGAGACAGTGGGGGTAATAGTCAGAGGTGGGATCCAGCAGGTTCTCACAGGTTCCCGCGAGTAGGTTACTAATTATTTGTGTGTGCCTGGAGGGGGTTACTACTTGGTGATTTTGCCACGTGATTTTTGCCTTAGTTATGCCCCTCCTCTCAGCAGTAGCATGCAGAACTTGAAGCAGCCTAGCAGGAGGTGCACCGGCGTGTGTGGCAGCCTGTGCCTGCGTGCATTCGTTTCTGCCCAAGAACCGGCGCGGCGGCTGCGTCCTTGCCACAGCCCTGCCCAGGAATGCCCCGCCCCCGGAATGCCCGGCCACGCCCCCATCGTGCCCCACCCAGCCCCATTGGCGCTACACCACAGTTTGAATCCCACTACCATGGGAACCTGTTACTAAAATTTTTGGATTCCACCACTGGTAATAGTGATTAGTCATGATCACTATTTGGAGTACAGTCAATTTAAAAATGCAAGGCCAAAGTTGCCATGGAGTTTAATAGCCATGGACTGAACCTTGATCCCAGCATTGAAATCTGAGATGCTATAATTGTCTGAATTGCTACCCTGTTTCCCCTAATATAAGACATCCCCGAAAAATAAGACATAGTAGAGGTTTAGCTGAAGTGCGAAATATAAGGCATCCCCCGAAAGTAAGACATAGCAAAGTTTTTGTTTGGAAGCATGCCCGACGAACAGAACACAGAAAAATAAGACATCCCCTGAAAATAAGACATAGCGCATCTTTGGGAGCAAAAATATATATAAGACCCTGTCTTATATTCGGGGAAACACGGTATCATGCTACTTGTATTGTTGAAAGATCAGTGTTGTAATTGCTGTTCCCTTTGCTTTCACAGACACTCTGGTATCTGGGCTTCAGCTGCAGGAAGGTGACTTTCAGGGGCGGATGGAGGGCCATATTCACAAGAGGGAGGGAGAGGGGACAGGAGCGGAATTATGGGCAGTCCTAAAATCAGTCACAAAATAGCAAATGAGAGTGCAGTAGCTTGTTTTAAACATGACCTTTCGATGTGAGGATTTGAAACTGTCCTAATGGTCCAAACGAAAATGCATGTAGCCAGCATTGGACAGCCGACTGAAAAGTTCACAAGGGCACAAGACTACCACATCCCTAGGGCTTGGACAGATTTATGGAGGAGAAGTCGATCTATGGCTACCAATCTTGATCCTCCTTGATCTCAGATTGCAAATGCCTTAGCAGACCAGGTGATCGGCAGCAGCAGCAGCAGCAGCAGCAGCAGAAGGCCATTGCTTTCACATCCTGCACGTGAGCTCCCAAAGGCACCTGGTGGGCCACTGCGAGTAGCAGAGTGCTGGACTAGATGGACTCTGGTTTGATCCAGCAGGCTAGTTATTAAGTTCTTATGTTCTTATCCCTCTGTCATGATAGCTCCCAAATGGCCCCAATGGCAACCTTGGAGAAGTGGGAATATCCTCCAGATGACCAGGCAGCAGTGTTTGTTGATTTACTTAATAAGATTTATACACTGTCTTCCTATTTAAAGACACTCAGGGCACCTTCCAGGATGGAAAGTAAAACTTCTTACCCTAAGCTGAAAAGTTAAGCCAGAGAAAGTAATAGGAAAAAAACAACAATATAAATACGCATGAAGGTGTTCGGCTGAATTAGAAAGCTGCTGGCCTTTGACTATAGAAGGCTCTGGATCGTGCAGGTTCTTTTCCATGGGAATCTGTGACACTTTAGCTCTTATTCAATTCTTTTCCTGAGCATTTTCAAGTTAGGATTCTTCCCAGAGGGACAGCTGAGCATGGCTCCTCTCAACAGTCTTGGTTCTCCCCCAGAACTGTCTTCAGTTTATTCTTCTCTCTTAGAACCCCACCCTGACCTGGATAGGTCAGACTAATCAGATCTAGTCAGATCTTTGAAGCTAAGCAGGGACAGCCCTGGTCTCAAGGACGTAGGTAAGGGGGGGTTTCTCAGGTTCAATCCCCCCATTGCATGTCCGAAGCTCTGCCCCTCATTTGTGGGTTTTTTGTATTTTAAAGTGTTTTTTGTTTTTTGGCCTGCAGGGGGCGCAGTTTTAGGCTAGCAGCACCAAAATTTCAGGCTACTGTCAGGTGACACTCCTGATGGTACCACCCTGGTTTGGTGAAATTAGGTTCAGGAGGTCCAAGGTTATGGACCCCTAAGGGGGGTGCCCCCATTCCCCTTTGTTTCCAATGGGAGCTAATAGTAGATGGGGCTACCCTTTTGAGGGTCCATATCTTAGGCCCCCCTGAATCAAACTTCACTAAACCTAGGTTGTATCATCAGGATAGTCTCCTTCTGAGTCCACCCAGGTTTGGTGAAGATTGGTTCAGGGGATCCAAAGTTATGGACTCCCAAAGGGGGTGCCCCATCCCCCATTGTTTCCAAAGGGAGCTAATAGAAGATGGGGGCTACACCTTTGAGTGTCCATAACTTTGGACCCCCTGAACCAAACTTCACCCAAGCTGGGTAGTCTCATCAGGAGAGTATCCTAAAGATACCCGGAAAGTTTGGTGCTGCTAGCTTAACAATTACACCCCTGACAGCAGGGCACCCCCCAAATTTTCCCAGATTCTCCTTTTAAATCCACTCCCTTCGGCATGGATTTCAAGGGAGAATCTGAGGTCCCCAGATTAAACATTGAAAGTGCTGCTGTTTCAGGATGGGGGATAATCCACCCCAAAACAGCAGCACTTTCAACGTTGTTTTAACTGGGGACCCCAGATTCTCCCTTTATGATGGATTTAAAAGCAGAATCTGGGCTCCCTAATTTGAACACCATTGAAAGTGATGCTGTTTGGGGGTGGATTCCAGCATCACAGCAACCGCCCAGGGGGGCGGGGGGGGGCGCAAACCTCAGATTTTACACTGGGCTCTATTTTCCCTAGCTATACCTCTGCCTTGAGGCGAGGGAGAAGGGATAGCCGGCTACTACCCTGTTTCCCCTAATATAAGACATCCCGGAAAAATAAGACATAGTAGAGGTTTTGCTGAAGTGCGAAATATAAGGCATCCCCCAAAAGTAAGACATAGCAAAGTTTTTGTTTGGAAGCATGCCCGACAAACAGAACACAGGAAAAATAAGACATCCCCTGAAAATAAGACATAGCACATCTTTGGGAGCAAAAATTAATATAAGACACTGTCTTATATTTGGGGAAACACGGTAGCTGGGAGCCCAGCTGGTGGAGGGGCGGCGCAGCCAGGGCAGGGGAGTCTGCCGTCCCTGGCCTCGGAGAGCTGCTTTTATAAGCACTGAGGCCAGGGGCGGGGCTTGGGGAGGTGTGGCCACACACCCCAGGGGCGGGCAGGGGCGGGGCCTCACCCTCAACCCCCCCGCCCCTAACAAATCTATACCTCCGTCACTGCCTTGGTCTGTACTTGGTTGGGAGACTATTGAGGAAATCCTGGGTTGCTATGTAGAGGCAGACAACGGCAAACCACCTCTGAGTATCTTTTGTCTTGAAAATCCCCATTTCCTCTTCAGAAATTAACCCACGATCCCACTTCTGTTTCCTCACACTTAACAATTTTTTTCAATTCATAAGAGGATCCATAGAATTGTAGAGGCGGAAGGGGCCATGTAGGCTATTTAGTCCAACCTCTGCTCAGCCTAAACCAGTGATGGCGAACCTTTTCGAGACCGAGTGCCTAAACTGCAACCCAGAACCCACTTATTTATCATGAAGTGCCAACACGGCAATTTAACCTGAATACTGAGGTTTTAGTTTAGAAAAAACGGTTGGCTCCGAGGCGTGCGTTACTTGGGAGTAAGCTTGGTGGTAGTCGGTAGCTTTGCTTTGAAGCAACTGTGCAACTCTTCCAACGGGTGAATCACAACCCTAGGAGGGTTTACTCAGAAGCAAGCCCAATTGCCAGCAACTGTGCTTACTCCCAGGTAAAGGATTGCGCTTTTGTTCTTCGCATGAAAATCAGTGGGGTTTAACAGTGCTTAACAGGGTTACCTACACTGCTTCCCCAAAACTAGGTCTTAGGTTTAATGCTAATAATCGAGCCCAGCGGCCCAGGCCAGCCTAGATGTGTGTGTGAGGGGGGGGGGGCACTCTGTTTGTGCGTGCCCACAGAGAGGGCTCTGAGTGCCACCTCTGGCACCCGTGCCATAGGTTCGCCACCACTGGCCTAAACCATCCCTGACAGGTGTTTGTCCAGTCACTAATTAAAGACTGCCAGTGAGGAGGAGCTCATCACTTCCCTAGGTAGCTAATTCCACTGTTGAACAACTCTTTACTTTAAATTTTTTCCCCCTTATATCCAGCTGGTGTTGTTCCACCTGTAATTAAAAACCATTACAGTGAATGTATTGTCGAAGGCTTTCACAGCCGGAATCACTTGGGTGCTGTGTGGTTTCCGGGCTGTATGGCCGTGTTCTAGCAACATTCTCTCCTGACGTTTCGCCTGCATCTGTGGCTGGCCTCTTCAGAGGAAGACGAAGATGCCAGCCACAGATGCAGGCGAAACATCAGGAGAGAATGCTGCTAGAACACGGCCATACAGCCCGGAAACCACACAGCACCCAAACATTATAGTGAATCTTATGATCTTCTGCCTGGTCTTTATTTAACAGTCCTTCAAGTATTTAAATGAGAGCAATTATGCCCCCCCCCCCACCACTTCTTATCCAAACTAAACTTTCCCAGTCCCTCAGCCTTTCCTCATAGGGCTTTGTCTCCAGGCCCCTGATCATCCTTGTCACACACCCTGCACCCACTCCATTCTGCCCACTTCCTTTCTGAAGTATGGCCTCCAGAACTACACACAATACTCCAGCTGCAGCCTGGCCAATGCAGTGTGCAGCAGGACTATAACATCTTGCGATCTTGATGTTATGTTGATAGACCCCAAGATCAGATTAGCCTTCTTTTGCCACTGCATCACACTGGCTGTTCGTATTTAACTTCTAGTCCCCCTGTACCCCACAAGATCCTATTCACACACATTGCTACTGAAAAGTGGATCCCCTCACCCAGTATGCATGTTTCTCATTTTTAAAATCTAGATGTAGAACTTGGCACGTATCCTTGTTAAATTCCATCTTTTTTTTCCAAATAATTTTAATTTTATCAACAAAAAAGTTACAGGAAAAGGAAAGAAAGTTTAAAAAAATAAACATGAACAGACATCATAATCATAGCAATAATAGTAATAAAAGAACAACAAATAGAAAAGGAGAAAGAAATTATTATATTTTAAAAAAAATAAGAAGGGAGGGAGGGGAAGTGCTTCTCAAGTTGGTTTCTGGATCTAGATCTTTTTAAAGAAACGTATATTGCTTGTGTTAATTAATTTTGCAATCTGCTCCTCAAATTCTCTTGTAGCTTGCCCAGTTATTCATTTACACTATTTTTGCCAGACCCTGTGTTCATTTCATTGGGACATGCTTTCCACTTTTTAAAAGAAGACTTTTTGCTTTTTATAGCTTCCTTGACTTGAGTTGATAACCATGCAGGCATTTTTTTTAGACTTTGCAGCACCTTTTCTAACCTGGGAGATGCATTCTATTTGGGCTTCAATTAGTGTGGTTTTAAATACTTTCCAAGCACCCTCTGAGTTTCTTGGTTTTTCCTTTCAGCTTCCTTTTAACTATTCCCCTCTTCTGAAATTAAAATGGAACTCTTTGGGACTTTAGGGGTAGGAGCAGCAGTAGCGTAGGAGGTAAAGAGCTCGTGTATCTAATCTGGAGGAACCGGGTTTGATTCCCAGCTCTGCCACCTGAGGTGTGGAGGCTTATCGGGGGAATTCAGATTAGCCTGTACACTCCCACACACGCCAGCTGGGTGACCTTGGGCTAGTCACAGCTTCTCGGAGCTCTCTCAGCCCCACCTACCTCACAGGGTGTTTGTTGTGAGGGGGGAAGGGCAAGGAGGCTGTAAGCCCCTTTGAGTCTCCTGCAGGAGAGAAAGGGGGGATATAAATCCAAAACTCTTCTTCTTCTTCTTTTCTTCTTTCCATTTACAATAATGCAGAACTTAATAGCACTGTGACATATTGGAACCCAGTAGCGCCTCCAAGATTAACAAGAGTTTCTGGATATAGGCTTTCGAGAGTCAAAGCCTCCATCAGACACAAGTAGAGTAGAAATAGAGACTGTGCTTTACATCTTTTACAAGCATTCTTTACAACCCCCTCCTATCTTCTGACTAGATGAAAGGGCTCAAAGATCACCATTTCTACCTCTACTCATGTCTGGCAAAGGGAGCTTTGTCTCTTGAAAGCTGATCCACTGAAATCCTTTTTTGGTCTTGAAGGTGCTACTGGACCCCAATAAAACTGTACTACTGCAGACCAGCACAGCTACCCTCTGAAACTAATAGCATCGTGGTCACCGATCTAGTTGATGCAACAAACTCTACATCTCTTGCCAGGTCTTAACCAGTGGTGGGATTCAGCAGGTTCGCACCACTTTGACAGAACCGGTTGTTAAAATGGTGCTTGTGAACAAGCAGTTGTTAAATTATTTGAATCCCACCACTGCTTAAGCCCCACTCAGAACCAAAATAATTTGCCCTTTGGTTGTCTGTTCAGTTATGCTTGCTCCTGTGTCAGCTTTTTTGACATAGCCACATATAGAGCAAAAATAAACAAACCAATTATTGACCTTTATTTTGAAAACAGGGCTATGCAGTGGTAGCTTTTCCCTGGGTCAGCTGAAAGGTTCATGGTGAAGTATTTAGCTGAGACTCCAGACATAACTTAATCTCCTACCTAATTCTGGCTCTCTCCTGTCTCCTTATTTCTCCCCAACAGCAAATGTGACTCTGGATCCAGACACAGCCCATCCTCACCTTATCCTGTCAGAGGATTGTACAAGTGTAAGGGAGGGAGATGAAGCTCAAGACTTGCCAGACAATCCTGAGAGATTTGACCAATTCGCTGCTGTACTGGGATGTAAGGGATTCACATCAGGAAGACATTTTTGGGAAGTTACTGTGGGATGTGAGGGAGGATGGGCTGTCGGGGTCTCCAGGAAGTCTGTGAGGAGAAAGGGTGCTATAGAGTTTAGTCCTGAGGAAGGAATCTGGGCAGTGGAAAAGTGGTTAGGTGGGTACAATGCTTTCATAGGTCCTCATTATGAGCCCTTGATACTGAGCGGAGAGCTTCGAAGGATCCGAGTTTACCTGAACTACCACGTGGGCAGAGTGGCCTTTTTCGACGTGGACACAGCAGCCCCTCTCTATATATTCTCAGGAGCCTCTTTCTCTGGAGAGACCCTTTTCCCTTTCTTTTGGGTGCACTTAAAAGCCCAACTTGATCTCTCCCCTTAAAGCAGTCAGACCTTGTTGCTGTGTCTTGTGAGTCTAGTTTAGCGAACAAAAAAATCCCAAAACAGTCATTGTCCGTGAGCCCCCTTTTTGGCTCTGCCAAGACAGGCTTGCAGTCACCAAAGCTAACTAAAATGATGTCGGCTTTCTCCCCCCACCCCGGTCTCACTATAACTTTTGAGAGGGGTGGGGTTGCAGTCACATATTAAATTAATTAATAACTGGATCTAAGGCTCATTCCGCACATGCAGAATAATGCACTTTCAAACTGCTTTCAGTGCTCTTTGAAGCTGTGCGGAATGGCAAAATCCACTTGCAAACAGTTGTGAAAGTGGTTTGAAAATGCATTATTTTGTGTGTGCGGAAGGGGCCTAAGGGAAAGGCAGAAGTGAAAATCATTGGCCATAGGTATTGGGACAGTTTTATTAACCATCTCATATGTGAAGTTGCATTTTGAAAATAGGCAGAAGTATAGCCAAACCAGCTCTATCTCCACAATATTCATCTTCGTCTATACCTTTATAGCATTAATCTGTGTAAGTATTTGATACTTTTCTAATAAAAATAAAAATGCAGAGATATACATCTAAGTCATCTTGGTCACCACATTATTAGTATCTTCGACACGCACACACCTCATTTCCAGTTCTCCTCAGACCTGTCACTGGTCATAAAGATGTATTCCCTCAGGGCCAGACTAGACACTGTGTCCCACAGTCTGCTGTGAAGATTTGACACTACTTTAGATATGTATTGTCGATTTTACTACTATTTTAGATACTATTTTAGATACTTTTTACATTTTTAAAATGCCACAAAGGCTCACAAAGGAGAGCTATGTTGTTTGTGTGTGGGTTGTTGGTGGTATTTCACGCTTCCTTTCATGCTTTTTTAAAATCTAAATCACTCATCTTCAAAAACATTGGCTCTTCAGGGCTGGGGTTTCAGAAGTCTAAGCAGGTCTCCTCAGAATCCTCCTCAGATGTAGTCTATGAGGCTTACTCCCAGGAAAGTGTTCTTAGAACCAGGGGGCATTCATTGAAAATGCTGGGGGGAAGAATTAGGACTAATAAAAGGAAACACTTCTTCATGCAGCGGGTGATTGGTGTTTGGAATATGCTGCCACTGGAGGTGGTGACGGCCACTCACCTGGATAGCTTTAAAAGGGGCTTGGACAGATTTATGGAGGAGAAGTCGATTTATGGTTACCAATCTTGATCCTCTTTGATCTGAGATTGCAAATGCCTTAATAGACCAGGTGATCAGGAGCAACAGCCGCAGAAGGCCATTGCTTTCACATCCTGCACGTGAGCTCCCAAAGGCACCTGGTGGGCCACTGCGAGTAGCAGAGAGCTGGACTAGATGGACACTGGTCTGATCCAGCTGGCTTGTTCTTATGTTCTTATGTTCTTAGACTTTCCATCTTACACACCATACACAGAACTATACTATATCTAGTGTGTGTTTAATATTATAAGCATATATCAATTTACAAATGGAAAACTTCATAAAAAATATGTCCATGATATGACCATGCGTGGGTGAGTGCCATAAAGTTACTTATGAATGAATGTCCCGCCAGAATGTCCAATACTTAACAAAAACGCCATCCCTGGGAGAGCGTTCGCACAGGATGTGTTGCTGCTGCACAGCAGCACCGTCCTGGTGTGAAGCCGCCCCTGAAAACCTCGCTCAATGAGCGAGGTTATTGATGAACAGCATCTTCCCGGCGACGCTGTGCAAACCGCACCGCCGGGAAGCCACTGCTTTCCCCGCTCGCTCCACTCACCTTCTTGTGCAGCGTCCCTCTGGAGGGCTGCAGAGACGCTGCACAAGAAGGTGAGTGGAGGGGGACCACCGAGAGGCAGCTCCACGTGGAGCCACCTCTCCGGCTGCAGGGGAAGTCAGGGCTGCAAGCACGCTAGCGTGCGAACGGTCCCTGAGCCTCCAACGGCATACTTCATGCTGGTGGAGATGCGTTTCCGTGCGTGTGCGGAAAGGGCCAAAGTTTCTAAACCTCAGTTTCTGAGCTAGGATTCCAAGATGAACTTTGAGAAAAGCACTGAAATAGAATAACTTTTTCAGCCAGCATCCTTGTGTGATGAGCAGTCCACCTTCTTATTTGATGCACTGTCCCATCTGAAATCCCTGCAGCCATTCGTTATTGCCTTTGAATTGCTTTGTGACATCTGCCAGGAAAGGACCAATGTCACAGAAGCCCTTGATCCTCCTTTTCAGTTCCACAGAAAAAACCTCTGGATTTGCAAAGTTCTGTTTCTTCTCACACCTAGCAAGAAAACACTGTTAATGTTCCTGGAAACTGGAATTCATATAGAGACAGCAGAATTCAGTCAATGTACAACAGAAAGCTGACAGAAAACACAGGCAGGTGTGGAATTCGAGAGAGGAATAGAAAGATTTTGAGAAAAAAAGTCCGTCTCGCTACAAGCATCAGACTGGCTAATGTATTCCTCATAGCACGGTCTTCTTACATGCCTCCAATGATAAGAAAGAAACGTAATAGGGCACCACCACGCGAATACTGCCCACACCTAAGCTTCATTTAAAAGGCAGCATCTCGTGGAGTGGTAGACATCCTGATTCAGTGTTGCTGTGGTTTCACATGCTGGATCAACTGAGCATGTGTTAAAGTCAAGGTTAATGTTAAAAGGTCTATTCGGCACACATACAAATAATTCTAAATTCATCCGCCACTTCTTCCTGGACCTTATTTGTAGAATGCTCCATGGGGGTCCTAATGCCTTTGGCTCTCAATTGTGTGTGGAAGCCCAGACTGTGACAGTGGCATTTACTTTGCTGCCTCCCTTCTGAACGTACACCCTTAAGTTGAGACTGGTCGTTTCCATTTCTACCCACCATCCCCATAATGCCCGCCTTTTGTCCCTCACGAGCAATTAAAAACTCCTCACCATCACTAAAGAAAGCGGTGGGGGGAGGGGGGGCTCTGAGTGCCACCTCTGGCACCCGTGCCATATGTTCACCACCACCGATTTAGGCTGAGCAGAGGTTGGACTAAATAGCCTACATGGCCCCTTCCGCCTCTACAATTCTATGGATCCTCTTATGAATTGAAAAAAATTGTTAAGTGTGAGGAAACAGAAGTGGGATCGTGGGTTAATTTCTGAAAAGGAAATGGCGGTCCCTGTGGGATTTTCAAGACAATAGATATTCAGAGGTGGTTTGCCGTTATCTTCAGGGACTTCTCTTTACTAAGCAACAGGACTTGCTTACACTATTTAGTTTTTTACAGTCTAAAAAAATGCCGGACAGAGAAAAGGAGCTGAGAGGATCAGATGAGTAGCTGGGAATTGGGATGCGTGGGGCACTGAGGTAGCTGTTTCTGGGTACTGTGTGAAAGTGCTGGGGGAGAAAGAAAGAGAGAAAGAAGAAGTGGAGAAAGGGAGGGCGATTACAGCACAACATTGAGGAACTTCTAATATTCACTTCATATAATCTATTTCAGACTATTTGAGACATTTGAGACTATTTGCACCTGCAGAAATACAGCCTGAAACACTAAAGAATGGGAAGTCCTACATGTCCTCACATGGAGCCTATGGGTCACAAATATCTTCTGCTGTCCTAGGGTTGCTGGTTGCTCATCCACAGAGGCAGCGCTTCAATGGGATTGTCTGGGAACAAACGTCCCGGGCGGCGACCATCCAGTCACGGGGGGGAGGGCAAATAAGAGACAAAAAAGGGAAAAGTGATGTCCTTTCTGGGTGACCAGCTGCACCGCTCTAGGAATTTTCTCTGATCAGTCTGATCTTTGCCATTGAGATTGGGGAAATTCACAGAGTGTTGTGGGAGGTCACTTCCGGGTGATTATCTGGAAGTGATGTCACAGCACCAGCAATGTCCCCTTTCCAGGCTACCTACCAGCTCCTCAGAAGCTCGCTGCATTTATCGTGGCAACATGGAGCTGGAAACCCTATGTTTCCTTTCCAAAATGATAAAAGGGAAATGAACAGGATCCACTTACCTCTGCAAGGTACTTCTGACATCCTGTTGGGAAAATAGAGAAAGAAACAGAAACTCACTGTCCACCACGGACCACACGAGCACATGGACATGTTTCTCTGCAGCAGGTTTATTTGCAACACTCCTGTTTTTTCATCCTCCAACTGTCCCCCTTCCAGACTTTCCATGATCTCAGTACAATCATTGTCATACCTGGCGTGGTGTGACCAGTGGTGGGATCCAAAAATTTTAGTAACAGGTTCCCATGGTGGTGGGATTCAAACAGTGGTGTAGCGCCAATGGGGCTGGGCGGGGCATGACGGGGGCATGGCCAGGCATTCCGGGGGCGAGGTCTTACTGTAAAAAAAAAGTTCCTAATTTCCAGATGGTATCTTTCTGTCCATAATTTAAACTCATTATAGCAAGTCCTATCGTCTACTGCCAACAGAAACAACTACTTCTCCTCTAATTGACTGCCTGTCAAATACTTAATACTTTCAAATACTTAATTTTGTTTTTAGAAATCCAAAGAAGGATACTTTCCTTAAACAAGGAACTTTACCATATTTCTAAAACATGTTTTTAAAACAGCCCAACAGGGAGAATTATCCCCTTTTCTACCTTCGCTAACCAGCCACATAGGAAACAACAGGACTTCATGATTTTTGGACCTAATGGAATTTCTAACGGAAAAGCAGACCCAATTAGTAACCCCCTCTTGGCACACACAAATAATTAGTAACCCACTCTCGGGAACTGGTGAGAACCTGTTGGATCCCACCTCTGGGTGTGACCATTCTGAACACAATGTAGCCCAAGCACATTTGTGCGCCATCTGGGTGGGAAAGTGCACATTTTCAAGGGTCTGCTCACATTTGTGTCAGTTTCCCTTTGTCAGCCTGTCAAGGCTGCTATTTTCCCAACTCTGCCACCACCAAAAGGTTATCCTGCTCTAGCTTTTTGGTGGCAAAGTAGGGGAAAAAAACTTGCTAGAGACTTCTTTTAAGTGATGAAAGCTGGGTCTACAGAGGAACCAGCAGACTGTAGCAACAGAGTGTTATTGTATTGTGCTATAGTGTGATGGGAGGTATCAATCTTTTAAAAATCCTCTGGTGGCCCAAGTGGGAGAGATACAGTGGAAACGGCAGCCAATGGAGGAAAGCAAGCTCAGATCTCCTATATCCGTGGTGGGGAACCTTTGGCACTCCAGATGTTATGGACTACAATTCCCATCAGCCCCTGCCAATTGGCCATGCTGGCAGGGGCTGATGGGAATTGTAGTCCATAACATCTGGAGTGCCAAAGGTTCGCCATCACTGTACCTATATGGACACTCCAATGCCAGTGCAGATGACTC
The DNA here is from genome assembly GCF_021028975.2 of Sphaerodactylus townsendi. Lineage (NCBI taxonomy): Eukaryota > Metazoa > Chordata > Lepidosauria > Squamata > Sphaerodactylidae > Sphaerodactylus > Sphaerodactylus townsendi. The sequence continues at coordinate 13,555,094 of NC_059427.1, forward strand.
CGGGTTTTTCTGGAGGAAACTTCAGCCTTGGAACCATTCCAGTCCAGTTTCCATGCTGGTCATAGGACGGAAACAGCTCTGACCAACCTCACAGAGGACCACCAAAGGGACCTGGACTGAGGCAGGTTGGCACTGCTGTTACTATTTGATCTGATAGCAGTGTTCAACTGGTTGACCGTGACATCTTGACCAACCTCCTAGCCGACGCTGAGATCTGTGGGTCATCTTCACAGTGGCTACGTTCATTTCTCCAGCAATGGGGACGGAGGGTAGCAATCGGTGCAAGAACTCCTGCTCCCCGTTACTTGGTGTCTGGCATCCCACAAGGGGCAATTATCTCATCTATATACACCCTCTTGCCGGAAGTGGAATTTTGGATTGGGTTATCACCAATATACAGATGACACCCAGCTATATCTGTTGAGGGACGTTCATCTAGATGCCACCCCAGCTGTTTAGAGGCTGTGGTGGAATGGTAAAAGGGAGCTGGCTGAAGTTAAATCCAGCAAAGATGGAGGTCCTGTGGCTGGACCAGGAAGGCTCAGGTGGAAGATGCCAGTTATTATCTTGATGGGAGTACAGCTGAACCCTGCACCTATAGTCAGGAGTTTAGAGACGCTCCCTGACAATGGAGGCTCAAGTTGCACATGGTAACTTGCCTGGCATTTTATCATCTATGCCAGGTGAGACAATTGGCATCTTACCTGCCTCAAACTGACCTTGCCACAGTCATCCAAAGAGTGAGGCCCTGTTTGACTCAGCAAAGCTATGGAAAGAGTCTCCCATTGAGGGTGACCATGAGCATTTTCTACCAGATTTGTACCTGCAGGAGTTCACTCGCTGGCTGCTGGTGCTTCTGCTCCATCTCCCGGATGAGGCTGTCAAGAGAGGAGAGTTCCTCAGAGAGTTTGGCCAGGTGCTCGTCCCTTTTTCTGGCTATCTCCTTCTCCACCTCTTCTATCTGGGACAGCAGATGGTTTTCTCGTTCTGTCAGCAACCGGCGTAGTGTTCTGAACTCAGCCGCTGTCTTTTGCCTCTCTGATTCCATTATTTTCTATGTGAGGAAAGAAAGAAAGAAAGAAAGAAAGAAAGAAAGAAAGAAAGAAAGTGGGGGGGGGGGGTGGGGGAAGGGATGGTGGGGGGGGGGTGGGGGAGGGGGGGGTGGGGGGGGTTTGGGGGGGGTGGGGGGGGGGGGGGGGGGGGGGGGGGGGGGGTGGGTGGGAAAGAAAGAAAGAAAGAAAGAAAGAAAGAAAGAAAGAAAGAAAGAAAGAAAGAAAGAAAGAAAGAAAGAAAGAAAGAAAGAAAGAAAGAAAGAAAGAAAGAAAGAAAGAAAGAAAGAAAGAAAGAAAGAAAGAAAGAAAGAAAGAAAGAAAGAAAGAAAGATGGATTGATGTAATTGGATCTTGGAGAGTAAAATCATGTAGGAAGGACTTTTCCCAGAGATCACATTAGTATTCTGCATAGACTCAGCATGAAGTATGCTCACCAACCCTCCACTAATAGTTGCCATCTATTAGGGGGGGATGGTGGGAGTCTGGGGACACATTGGCGGCATTCGAGCATGCTGTCACTCCCTGTGATTCCAGAAGTGACATCAGCATGTCACTAGGGGACACCATACATTGGCATTTGAGCAAACTCTATGAGCCCAATGGTCGAGCATCCCAGCAATGCTCTGATAGTACGTTCTGCTGGTTGTCAGGGGGAACCTGCAGAAGTTCAAAGTGCTGGAATACAGCCTGGGAGACCCACGTTCAAATCTAAACTCTACCCATTGAAGCTTGGTGAGTGACTGTGGAGCTGCAGGCGCCCTTTCTTAGCGTAACCTATTTCATAAGGTTGTTGTTTTGAGGACAGAACACAGAGGGGGAAACCAAGGTTGCTAGCTGCTTTGGGTTCTCACAGAATTCCAAGATACAAATTTCTAAATAAATACAAAAACTGAAGAATTCCCAAGGCCTGTTCCAGAGCCTAAAGAGAGTGTTCACTTTTCTGTAGTTTTTCCATAGTCTTATTTGACCCATACAAAATGCAGCAAAGACGGGTGAAGAAGAAATCTTCCTTCTCTCAAGTTTTCCCACTAAAACGGCATCTTTGCACTGCTTTATTTTACTGCTTTTTCCTTATATCATAAAAATCCACTGGTGGGCATAATTTTTTGCAAAAAGAAGAGTATGGACTATGTAAGTATAGAAATGCTTAAAAAGACCCCTCCCTCCATCTTCTGATCCAGACTGCAGCTTCTGCGGCTATCTATCATTGTAAAAAAAAATCTCCAGGAAAAAGGGGACTCATGCAGTTTGCATCTTAAAATGAATTGTATTAATATTTTCTGTGAGAAACCAGGCCATTCTGAAAGACAGATATCTGTTCTGGGGCTGTCTTGCAGTGTTTGCTATATTGTTTTGCTGGGTGTTGGTCCTAGTATTAGTTTACTTCCCAGCAACTATGACACTTACAAGCACTTCTTGGCTTTCATCTTCAGCATCTGCTAAATATAGCAGAACTTTCTCTTTCTCCGTCCTCAAAGTCTCCAGCCAGTTGAAGATCTTGTCCTGAAGGAGGGAAAGACCTTCTGCATTAGTTTCTTTTATTTACCCCCCAGTTTTACTATACCCATGCATCAAAAACCTATAAAATCAAAGAAAAAGAGAAACAGGTAATTGAAATGGGACACATGACTCCTTTCCCTGCCTGGCAAAATCCTGTGTGTGGTTGTGTGTGTGTGGGGGGGGGGGGTTCCACTCAAGTCCCTGATAGTCTCCTTACGGTGACTGTATCCTCAATTGTAGCTAATAGCTGTGGTTTTGTAGAGGACACAATGAACGCCAGAGCAGCATACAACATGGCTCTCCCCTCCTCTATTTTACCCTCACAACAACCTTGCAAGGCAGGTTGGGCTGCAAGGCGAGCCCTGAGCTTGTTATTCTCACACATACTTGGATCTGAACTCAAGAAAGCTACAGGAGATGCAGCTTTGCTTGTGCATGGAGTTATTTTTGGTGCTTTCCTTCGCAATGTGATGATTGTCAGTCTCCTGCTATTCTGCTAAGAGAACGTTTCACAGGGGCTAGTAGTGACTGCAGCACATGAATGGTGGACCATCTTAGCTGAAGGCACCACAGGATTTGCAGGAGAAACTCTGCGGAGACACTGTCAAGAGCAACCCAGAGTGATTCCGCACAGCATATTTATAACGAGTTGCAATCGTTATAAATGAACTCGTCTTCCCTTTCTGCGCAGTGCGGAATCCACCCCCGAGCTCTTCCCCATCAGCATCAGGATCCACAGAGATTTCCCACCTTGTATTCCTGGGAGGCTTCCTCAGCAGGAACCACCTCGTGGGATTTGTGCTCCTTGGCTCTATCACAGACCGTGCAGATGAGGATCCCGTCATGTCGGCAGAAAAGTTTCAGGGGCTCCCGGTGTTTCTCACAGCGTCTCTCCTCGGCTTCCTCTCCCTTCGTTGCTTCTCTCCACTTTCTCTCCCGCAGGCTGAGTTTCTTGGCTATTTCCACCACATTTGCCAGCTGCCGATTCAGGCGGAGGCTCCTCGGCTGCGCGGTTTGTTTGCACACAGGGCAGGAAGGCTCTCCAGCCGAAGCCGCCCAGCTCCGGGTCAGGCAGGCGCGGCAGAAATTGTGCCCGCATTCTGCAACCGTCGCCGGATCCTGGAAGTACTCCAGGCAGATCGGACAAGTGACTTCTTCGGAGAGCTCCTGGACGGGATTCCCCGCTGCAGCCATGGCCGCCTCGCCTCCCACAGAAGGTCGCACAACCTGACTTTCGTTTTTCCAGCAAGCGTGGGTTTTTTCCCTTCCTGGAAATGACATCATCTCTGCGGGCTTGCTGCATTTCCCTACTATTTTGAAGGTTTGATAAGTTCCAGGGGAGGGGAGAGCCCTGGAGGTTTATCTGGTCTTTAAAGCGCTGACTTTAACACAAGCAACAAAAAACCCCTATGTATATAGGCCCCTTCCGCACATGCAAAATAATGCGTTTTCAAACCACTTTCACAACTGTTTGCAAGTGGATTTTGCCATTCCGCACAGCTTCACAGAGCACTGAAAGCAGTTTGAAAGTGCGTTATTCTGCATGTGCGGAATGAGCCATATGTGTGACAAATGTGGAGCAAGAGATCTGCTACCCCGCTTCAGATCCCCACAGGGGAGAGATCCTGTCCTGCCATAGTGGATCAGCCAGTTCTCCACTGAGGCTGTCTGCTCCTCTCTGTGACTGCCGATTCCTCCAGTTTTATTTTGCTGCGCCAAACCTACTGGAGGAATGTACTAAAATGAACAGACCGGGTGGGACTGTGGGAGAGTCCTGGTAGCTACCAGGAACAGGCAGTAGTGTGGTGAAAGTCTCCATATTTAGCGCTGAAGAATCAATGTTAGTCAGTGGAGGCAAAATTGACCTTGATGGACCAGTAGTCTGAGGCAGCCTCATGGGTTCATGATTTGGGACTGTACAAGGGGGCAACACCCCTTTCTGGTAGGGGACTCAAGGACGTAGGTAAGGGGGGGGGGTTCTCGGGTTCAAATCCCCCGCATTGCATGTCCGAAGCTCCGCCCATCCGTTTGTGGGTTTTTTGTATTTTAAAGTGTTTTTCGGTTTTTGACTTGCAAGGGGCGCAGTTTTTAGGCTAGCAGCACCCAAATTTCAGGGTATTGTGATACTCCTGATGTTCCCAGCCAAGTTTGGTGAAGTTTGGTTCAGGGAGTCTAAAGTTATGGACCCCCAAAAGGGGTGCCCCATCCCCCATTGTTTCCAATGGAAGCTAATAGTAGATGGGGCTACCCTTTTGAGGGTCCATAACTTTGGACCCCCTGAATCAAACTTCACTAAACCTGGATGGTATCATTAGGAGAGTCTCCTGCTGATACCACCCAGGTTTGGTGAAGGTTGGTTCAGGGAGTCCAAAGTTATGGACTCCCAAAGGGGGTGCCCCATCCCCCATTGTTTCCAATGGGAGCTAATAGAACATGGGGGCTACACCTTTGAAGGTCCATAACTTTGGACCCCTTAAATCAAACTTCACCAAACCTGGGTGGTATCATCAGGAGAGTCTCCTAAAGATACCCTGAAAGTTTGGTGCTGGTAGCTTATCAACTGTACCTCTGACAGCAGGCACCCCCCAAATTTCCCCAGATTCTCTTTTTAAATCCACCTCCTTCAGCATGGATTTAAAGGGAGAATCTGAGGTCCCCAGGTTAAACACTGAAAGTGATGCTGTTTCAGGGTGGGGGAGAATCCACCCCAAAACAGCATCACTTTCAATGTTGTTTTAACTGGGGACCCCAGATTCTCCCTTTAAGATGGATTTAAAAGGAGAATCTGGGCTCCCTAATTAAAACACCATTGAAAGTGATGCTGTTTGGAGGTGAATTCCAGCAACACAGCAGCCGCCCATGGGGGGGTGCAAACCTCAGATTTTGCATCGGGCTCCATTTTCCCTAGGTACTTCTCTGCCGGGAGGGGAGGGAGAAGGGACTGCCGGTGGGCTGGCGGGCAGGGATGTCTGCCATCCCTTGCCTCGGAGAGCTGCTTTTATAAGCACTGAGACTGGGGGCGGGGCTTGGGGAGGTGTGGCCACGCCCCCAGTTGACCAAGCAACAGTTTATTGCTTGATAAGAACTAGTACTCACACTTCTGCTTAAATGTTCAACTTAGAAGATAAAATACAAAACCTCTTACCATGGATTCGCTAAGGCAGAGAGGAAGCTGTGCAGTCCAAGTGCTTCTGCAATCAAAGTCTGGGAGCTGCTTGGCCCATCCTCCTCCCTTTCACTTTTATTACAATCAATAATATGTTCTCCCGTCTAGCACAATTAATAGACAAACAAACCAAACTTGACACTTTAAAATCAGGAGTATGCAAGGATGGGGTTTTCCCCGGGATAGCTGGATGGTATCTTGTGAAGTATGTAGTTGAGATTCCCTTCCTGCAGACAATTCTGCTTTCTCTTCTGCCCTCGTTCCTCTCCAACAGCTAATGTGATTCTGGATCCAAACACAGCTAATCGCCACCTCATCCTGTCTGAGGATCGGAAAAGTGTGAGACGGGGAAGCAAAGCTCAAGAGCTACCCAAGAATCCGGAGAGATTTGACAACTTTCCTGCCGTGCTGGGATGTGAGGGCTTCAAGGAAGGCTGCCATTTCTGGGAATTCCGTGTGGGAAGTGAGGATGGATGGTCTGTGGGAATCGCCAAAAAGTCTGTGAGGAGGAAGGGCTTGCTTAGCTTAAGGCCTGAGGAAGGGTTCTGGACTATAGGAAGGTACGAAGAGAGGTACTGTGGCCTCACCAGCTCTCCCTCCCCTCCCCTTTCCCTGAGTGGGGAGCTCAAAAGGATCCGAGTGTGTCTGAATTATGCTGAGGGGCGAGTGGCGTTTTTTGATGGTGACAGAGACACGCTTCTCTACGAGTTTTCAAATGCCTCCTTCCAGGGGGAGACTCTTTTCCCCTTTTTTCGGGTTTTCAGAAATGGCCACATCAGCCTCTCGCTTTAAGGCAGTCCCTGCTGCTGTACCTTGTAAGACCAGAGAAGTTCCTTTGAAACATTCAGGCCTTGTTGTGTGAAATGCCCCTTCCTAGCTCTCTAAACTGGTTTCTACAGGTTCCCACTTAGCAAGACTGAATAAAATTGTGTCTTCTTTTCCTCTCTGTTCATCAGAATTCCTTACGGACAGCAACAGATTAGACATCATAATCATAAGAAACAGGGTGGATGTCACATAGGATAAATGTTGCAATAGCTATAACAACTTATGAGGTAACTTAGTACTACAAAGGGTGTATACAATCAATCGAGCTTTCTCAGTCAAAATCATACAGCCAATATTTAGTGAAACAGATAATAGAGAAACTGGAAGGAAGTGAGCTAAACCCCCAAAGGGTGCAAATTATTTAACTAACCCTTTCAGTCACTTTTTGACACAGACTAATCACAGCCGCACAGCTAGATTTAAGGGAAGACAAACACGCACTTTTTGGCTTTTATGATTTCCTAACAACTGAGGCAGCAGCAGAACAACAGCTACGTGTCTGCAAGGTGAAACTGGATTTATTATACCGGTTGTCTCATTCTGGCTATAATCATACAGAAAGTGACTAAAAGAGCTAGTTTGACTATTTGCACCCTCTCGGGGTGTCGCTCACTTCATTGCACTTTATTTATTGTCTGTTTCAGCAAATAGTGGTTGCATGATTTTGACTAAGAAAGCTGGACTGACTGTATACACTCTGGGCACTTTCCACATGCAGAATAATGCACTTTCAATCCACTTTCACAATTGTTTGCAAGTGGATTTTGCTATTTCGCACAGTAAAATCCAGCTGCGAAGTGCATTGAAAGTAGATTGAAAGTGCATTATTCTGCATGTGCGAAAGTGCCCTCTTTGTGGTACTTGTTACTACAGGAGTTTTTATCCTATGTTTGTAAGACTGTGTTTCAATCTGTACTGTTTACTTGAGCACTCACAGCCTATGGCTTTTGTTTCAGTACTGCGTTCATTTCCAGTGAGTTTGGAACTATTTTTGTTGTTGTTATTTCCTTTGTCAGACTAAACTCACCTTTTGATTTTTTGGGTAATGGTTAAAATGTTAAGCTGTGATCCAGGAAACTCTAGATCAAATTGCCAGACCCTCAGGGAAGCTTATAAGAACCCGTGCCACAGACTGGTAAGCTGCAGTTTTGCAGTCCAAGCTCTGCTCATAACCTGAGGAGTTTGATTCTGATGGGAGCAGCGTCAGGACAAGAAAACAGCCTGCAGAGGAGCCATTTCCAAATTGAAAAAGGTTGTCTGCGGTTATTAGAGACAAGAATAGAGACAGCGGTTATTAGAGACAAGAATACGGACAATTTTCTGAAAGACTGGAAAACCTTTGCTGACTACTTAAATGAAAATATATACAAACAGAGAAAACGGCAAAATTCAAGACCTAAATGAAAACAGCATATTGGATTAAGACAACTTCATAAGAAAGACTAAAAGTGAAAAATGTAGATATTATTTATAAGCTAGGAGTTAGAATTATGCTTGGATCCTTAATGAAGTAGCTGAAAGTCACCATATATATGTGTAGGAGTTTGTGTATGTTTTTTAAAATTATTTTCATTTAGTACTATTATTATAAGGGGGGGACTAGATCGGGATTTTTTTCTTTATCTTTTTCTATGTATGTGTTATTTAGATGTGTGTTTAAACTGCCATTGAATATTGTGATTGCAACCGATCTCTAGTCAGCAATCAAAGTGACAGGCATCTTCGTGTGCTTCTTCAGCTCCTTCCCTGCAGCTGTTGAGAAACAGGAGGGATCCACCATTTCCCCTCCCCAGAGGTAGGATTCAGCCACCTTTGTGGGGGGACCTGGCCAGCCGCAGATTGGGCTACATAAATGGCACAGCCTGCCAGGGCTGGCCTGCTGGCACTCCAGCAGGTCTCCCCCGAAGTGAAGGCTGCGCCATGTGCACACCCCAATTTGCAGTTGGCCAGTCCTTCTTAGCTGCTGCCTTCCCTCGCCTCCCCCCCGCCAGACATTGGAAAGGGGGGGGGCACAGCACAGCAGCCAGGTAAGTGGGCAGCGGGGGGGGGGCATGGTGGGGTGGGGGCCAACCAGTAGTTGGAATTTTAGAATCCCACCACTGCCCCTCCCCATACTGTGAATCAGACAGGATTAGATAGTGGGGCATTGGATTGACAGGTGGCTGTTCAGTGGGAACTATGACGGGAGGGGGGATGTGTATCAGCAGATTTCCCTGAATCCACATTACTATGATTATAAAGACTGAGAGCCAGGACATTGCATTTCCAACTGGATACGTGAATTGTGGATTATCTTGAATTGATGAGGTCTGGGTTCAAATTCTTACTCAGCTATACACTGGGTAGCCAGTGTCCCGGGTGGGGGCTGGAGACCTTCCAGAATTACAACTGAGCTTTAGATGTCAGAAATCAGGTTCACTAGGGCACTCTAGGGCACTATGCCCTCCTCAGGGTCCTCCCCAAACATCACCTTCCCCAAGTCTGAACCCAAAATCCCCAGGAATTTCCCAAACCAGAGTTGGCAACACTAGCAATGACACTTAGAAGCTCTTGGCCCAACAGGATCATGGTGAGGACAGAATATGAGCCCTCTGTTTGTTGGAAAGACATTTAAAAGAAATTGTGTGAAGGAAAAAACCTTCTAATGATCTGAAGCGAGACCCAAAAACAGAAAGAGAAACCTTTAATGCAAGCATGACCCAGCAGGACCCTGGCTACACAGATCTCCCTCTTGATTTTTCTGTCCTGCTAGAGAATTTTGGATGGTTCAAGTCAATAAATGCCCGCTAGTAACGTGGGAGATAAATATAAAGTCTTATAGGGTTTACAAAAGTGCTGAGCGCATATGAACAATATTTTGCAGTCCAGAATTATTTCAAGTGACCTGACACCAGGTCCACATGACATACAGCCTTACTAGATGGAGTAACAGTTGGCTTACCCCGTAATACTGGAGCTTATTAGATAATGGGGCCACATTCCCTATAGTGGTTATAAAAGTTGTATGCAACAACGAGAAAGGCTTGTAATGCCTTCTTATAAAGATTACAAATAGGTTTGATAATAGGCAGCTGTAGCATCCTGATGTTTCTACTTAAAGTGTATTTAAAGGTCTTTGTAATAAAAACTGGTCAACATAGCAAATCAAATATAACAAGAGAAATCTAGTTCTTTGTTTAACCCACTCCTTTCCTGGCTTCTGAAATGAAAGATCCATTTATCCTCCTGCTGCAATAAATGTCTTTTGATGTCTACTCTTTTGTCTGATGTATGATTATAATGGTATAAAATGCAGAATGTAAAATCTTTTCCTTGTGTGCTGAACATCTATAAAATGTGTGACCAAAGGAGCATCTTCCTTCTTAGATCTAATATTACTGGTATGTCCCAGGTCTTTGGCAACCGTTCATTTAACCATCAGAGGACAGAGGCGCGGGAATCACCCTGCAGGAGATATTTTTGTTGCTGTTGTTGTCTGGGGCCAAATAAAGTTTACACTCAAAGCATCATCCCCGTTGGCAGGCCAAAGAGGAAGGCGTCTCCATCCCAGGAGCAGCCCAGTCTCCTCCAGATCAGGTCGATTCTCTGTCTCTGTCGCAAGGGAGGAAGAATTGAAGGGAGAGAGGCTGGACTCCTAGAGAGGCAGCCAAGAGCGAGCTCCTCCTCAAGTCATTTCCCGTCTCCCTGCCCTTGTGCGCTTTGTTTTCTTCCGCGCGTGCAGCTGCAACTTCTGCTGAGTGCCTGGCAGGGCCGGTGAGTTTGATGCTTTTTAGGAGAAAGGGAGTCCCGGGGCTGTAGCTGCAGGAATATGAGAAGATGGAGAAAAATGGTGCAGTAGACGAGTGCCCTGCATGCATCCTAGATGGGATCTTTAGGGGGAGAGATGTGATGTCTGGCTGGGTGCGCAGATCGTTGCGTGGTGTGTGCGTGTGTGATTTCTTAGGGACAGGACAGTATTAAGGTCGTCCCTCGTGAGTTAAACCCGCTAAAGAGCAGCATGATGGATGGATGGATCATGATTGAGTTGCAGCCGACTCATGGCAACCTCATGGGGGTTCAAGGCTTGAGATGAGCTAAGGTGGTTTTCCACGGCTTTCCCCCGCCTTCCTTGGTACTTTTGCACCCTAGTACTAACTGAGGCCGATCCTGGTTAGCTTCCAGTCCCTGCAAACGTGAATTACTCAGGCTGCTGCTAAGCAATCTAGGAGCAGTAGAAGTCCCACAATGGCTGCAGAAAGTGGACGTTGTAGGATTTCCATGTCTCCTATGGAAGAAACGTCCCCCACCCCCCGGGGACTTGGTCCTGCCGCCGAAGCACTGCCTCCAAATCTCCAGGTCATTCCGAAACTTGAGTTGGCAACACTTGAGGGTACTGATGTGCTACGCGTAAGTCCCCTCAGTGGGCTAGGTATTTTTTTCTATTTATTTGTTTGATTGGTTTTTACTCACCCTGTCCCAGCAAGCTGGGCACAGGAGCTTCCAATAAAGACAGCATGAGGGGGTTATGTTTCGGTTGCAGCTGCTAAAGAAAGAATGTGATAGAGATACGTACAATTACAGGTGGAGGAAGGAGTGAGCAAAACCTTTCAGTCCCTCTCCCATAATACTCGAAATCCATCATGCGGTGCAGTTGATGCCCAGTACATAAAGGACATACAAGAAAAAGAGAATGTGACTTGCTAGACTTGTAGGTTTGTTGTCTGGGAATAGGACAGTGGCCACTTGCTTTGGTGCTTATAGAAGGCGGCCAGATGAATTCATAGAATCATAGAGTTGGAAGAGACCACAAGGGCCATCAAGTCCAACCCTTTGCCACGCATGAATACACAGTCAAAACACTCCTGACAGATGGCCATCCAGGCTCTGTTTAAAAACCTCCAAAGGAGGAGACTCCACCACTCTCCGAAGCAATGAATTCCACTGTCGGACAGCCCTGACCATCAGGAAGTTCTTCCTAATGTTCAGATGGAATCTCTTTTCCTGTACTTTGAATCCTAGTTTCTGGAGCAGCAGAAAATAAGCTTCAAATTGACATACCTTCAACTATTTAAACATGGGGTGCTGTGTGGTTTCCGGGCTGTATGGCCGTGTTCTAGCAGCATTCTCTCCTGACATTTCGCCTGCATCTGTGGCTGGCATCTTCAGAGGATCTGATTTGGGGGGGGGGGGGGGTGGGGGGGGGGGGGGGTGGGGGGGGGGGGGGGTGGGGGGGGGGGGGGGTGGGGGGGGGGGGGGGTGGGGGGGGGGGGGGGTGGGGGGGGGGGGGGGTGGGGGGGGGGGGGGGTGGGGGGGGGGGGGGGTGGGGGGGGGGGGGGGTGGGGGGGGGGGGGGGTGGGGGGGGGGGGGGGTGGGGGGGGGGGGGGGTGGGGGGGGGGGGGGGTGGGGGGGGGGGGGGGTGGGGGGGGGGGGGGGTGGGGGGGGGGGGGGGTGGGGGGGGGGGGGGGTGGGGGGGGGGGGGGGTGGGGGGGGGGGGGGGTGGGGGGGGGGGGGGGTGGGGGGGGGGGGGGGTGGGGGGGGGGGGGGGTGGGGGGGGGGGGGGGTGGGGGGGGGGGGGGGTGGGGGGGGGGGGGGGTGGGGGGGGGGGGGGGTGGGGGGGGGGGGGGGTGGGGGGGGGGGGGGGTGGGGGGGGGGGGGGGTGGGGGGGGGGGGGGGTGGGGGGGGGGGGGGGTGGGGGGGGGGGGGGGTGGGGGGGGGGGGGGGTGGGGGGGGGGGGGGGTGGGGGGGGGGGGGGGTGGGGGGGGGGGGGGGTGGGGGGGGGGGGGGGTGGGGGGGGGGGGGGGTGGGGGGGGGGGGGGGTGGGGGGGGGGGGGGGTGGGGGGGGGGGGGGGTGGGGGGGGGGGGGGGTGGGGGGGGGGGGGGGTGGGGGGGGGGGGGGGTGGGGGGGGGGGGGGGTGGGGGGGGGGGGGGGTGGGGGGGGGGGGGGGTGGGGGGGGGGGGGGGTGGGGGGGGGGGGGGGTGGGGGGGGGGGGGGGTGGGGGGGGGGGGGGGTGGGGGGGGGGGGGGGTGGGGGGGGGGGGGGGTGGGGGGGGGGGGGGGTGGGGGGGGGGGGGGGTGGGGGGGGGGGGGGGTGGGGGGGGGGGGGGGTGGGGGGGGGGGGGGGTGGGGGGGGGGGGGGGTGGGGGGGGGGGGGGGTGGGGGGGGGGGGGGGTGGGGGGGGGGGGGGGTGGGGGGGGGGGGGGGTGGGGGGGGGGGGGGGTGGGGGGGGGGGGGGGTGGGGGGGGGGGGGGGTGGGGGGGGGGGGGGGTGGGGGGGGGGGGGGGTGGGGGGGGGGGGGGGTGGGGGGGGGGGGGGGTGGGGGGGGGGGGGGGTGGGGGGGGGGGGGGGTGGGGGGGGGGGGGGGTGGGGGGGGGGGGGGGTGGGGGGGGGGGGGGGTGGGGGGGGGGGGGGGTGGGGGGGGGGGGGGGTGGGGGGGGGGGGGGGTGGGGGGGGGGGGGGGTGGGGGGGGGGGGGGGTGGGGGGGGGGGGGGGTGGGGGGGGGGGGGGGTGGGGGGGGGGGGGGGTGGGGGGGGGGGGGGGTGGGGGGGGGGGGGGGTGGGGGGGGGGGGGGGTGGGGGGGGGGGGGGGTGGGGGGGGGGGGGGGTGGGGGGGGGGGGGGGTGGGGGGGGGGGGGGGTGGGGGGGGGGGGGGGTGGGGGGGGGGGGGGGTGGGGGGGGGGGGGGGTGGGGGGGGGGGGGGGTGGGGGGGGGGGGGGGTGGGGGGGGGGGGGGGTGGGGGGGGGGGGGGGTGGGGGGGGGGGGGGGTGGGGGGGGGGGGGGGTGGGGGGGGGGGGGGGTGGGGGGGGGGGGGGGTGGGGGGGGGGGGGGGTGGGGGGGGGGGGGGGTGGGGGGGGGGGGGGGTGGGGGGGGGGGGGGGTGGGGGGGGGGGGGGGTGGGGGGGGGGGGGGGTGGGGGGGGGGGGGGGTGGGGGGGGGGGGGGGTGGGGGGGGGGGGGGGTGGGGGGGGGGGGGGGTGGGGGGGGGGGGGGGTGGGGGGGGGGGGGGGTGGGGGGGGGGGGGGGTGGGGGGGGGGGGGGGTGGGGGGGGGGGGGGGTGGGGGGGGGGGGGGGTGGGGGGGGGGGGGGGTGGGGGGGGGGGGGGGTGGGGGGGGGGGGGGGTGGGGGGGGGGGGGGGTGGGGGGGGGGGGGGGTGGGGGGGGGGGGGGGTGGGGGGGGGGGGGGGTGGGGGGGGGGGGGGGTGGGGGGGGGGGGGGGTGGGGGGGGGGGGGGGTGGGGGGGGGGGGGGGTGGGGGGGGGGGGGGGTGGGGGGGGGGGGGGGTGGGGGGGGGGGGGGGTGGGGGGGGGGGGGGGTGGGGGGGGGGGGGGGTGGGGGGGGGGGGGGGTGGGGGGGGGGGGGGGTGGGGGGGGGGGGGGGTGGGGGGGGGGGGGGGTGGGGGGGGGGGGGGGTGGGGGGGGGGGGGGGTGGGGGGGGGGGGGGGTGGGGGGGGGGGGGGGTGGGGGGGGGGGGGGGTGGGGGGGGGGGGGGGTGGGGGGGGGGGGGGGTGGGGGGGGGGGGGGGTGGGGGGGGGGGGGGGTGGGGGGGGGGGGGGGTGGGGGGGGGGGGGGGTGGGGGGGGGGGGGGGTGGGGGGGGGGGGGGGTGGGGGGGGGGGGGGGTGGGGGGGGGGGGGGGTGGGGGGGGGGGGGGGTGGGGGGGGGGGGGGGTGGGGGGGGGGGGGGGTGGGGGGGGGGGGGGGTGGGGGGGGGGGGGGGTGGGGGGGGGGGGGGGTGGGGGGGGGGGGGGGTGGGGGGGGGGGGGGGTGGGGGGGGGGGGGGGTGGGGGGGGGGGGGGGTGGGGGGGGGGGGGGGTGGGGGGGGGGGGGGGTGGGGGGGGGGGGGGGTGGGGGGGGGGGGGGGTGGGGGGGGGGGGGGGTGGGGGGGGGGGGGGGTGGGGGGGGGGGGGGGTGGGGGGGGGGGGGGGTGGGGGGGGGGGGGGGTGGGGGGGGGGGGGGGTGGGGGGGGGGGGGGGTGGGGGGGGGGGGGGGTGGGGGGGGGGGGGGGTGGGGGGGGGGGGGGGTGGGGGGGGGGGGGGGTGGGGGGGGGGGGGGGTGGGGGGGGGGGGGGGTGGGGGGGGGGGGGGGTGGGGGGGGGGGGGGGTGGGGGGGGGGGGGGGTGGGGGGGGGGGGGGGTGGGGGGGGGGGGGGGTGGGGGGGGGGGGGGGTGGGGGGGGGGGGGGGTGGGGGGGGGGGGGGGTGGGGGGGGGGGGGGGTGGGGGGGGGGGGGGGTGGGGGGGGGGGGGGGTGGGGGGGGGGGGGGGTGGGGGGGGGGGGGGGTGGGGGGGGGGGGGGGTGGGGGGGGGGGGGGGTGGGGGGGGGGGGGGGTGGGGGGGGGGGGGGGTGGGGGGGGGGGGGGGTGGGGGGGGGGGGGGGTGGGGGGGGGGGGGGGTGGGGGGGGGGGGGGGTGGGGGGGGGGGGGGGTGGGGGGGGGGGGGGGTGGGGGGGGGGGGGGGTGGGGGGGGGGGGGGGTGGGGGGGGGGGGGGGTGGGGGGGGGGGGGGGTGGGGGGGGGGGGGGGTGGGGGGGGGGGGGGGTGGGGGGGGGGGGGGGTGGGGGGGGGGGGGGGTGGGGGGGGGGGGGGGTGGGGGGGGGGGGGGGTGGGGGGGGGGGGGGGTGGGGGGGGGGGGGGGTGGGGGGGGGGGGGGGTGGGGGGGGGGGGGGGTGGGGGGGGGGGGGGGTGGGGGGGGGGGGGGGTGGGGGGGGGGGGGGGTGGGGGGGGGGGGGGGTGGGGGGGGGGGGGGGTGGGGGGGGGGGGGGGTGGGGGGGGGGGGGGGTGGGGGGGGGGGGGGGTGGGGGGGGGGGGGGGTGGGGGGGGGGGGGGGTGGGGGGGGGGGGGGGTGGGGGGGGGGGGGGGTGGGGGGGGGGGGGGGTGGGGGGGGGGGGGGGTGGGGGGGGGGGGGGGTGGGGGGGGGGGGGGGTGGGGGGGGGGGGGGGTGGGGGGGGGGGGGGGTGGGGGGGGGGGGGGGTGGGGGGGGGGGGGGGTGGGGGGGGGGGGGGGTGGGGGGGGGGGGGGGTGGGGGGGGGGGGGGGTGGGGGGGGGGGGGGGTGGGGGGGGGGGGGGGTGGGGGGGGGGGGGGGTGGGGGGGGGGGGGGGTGGGGGGGGGGGGGGGTGGGGGGGGGGGGGGGTGGGGGGGGGGGGGGGTGGGGGGGGGGGGGGGTGGGGGGGGGGGGGGGTGGGGGGGGGGGGGGGTGGGGGGGGGGGGGGGTGGGGGGGGGGGGGGGTGGGGGGGGGGGGGGGTGGGGGGGGGGGGGGGTGGGGGGGGGGGGGGGTGGGGGGGGGGGGGGGTGGGGGGGGGGGGGGGTGGGGGGGGGGGGGGGTGGGGGGGGGGGGGGGTGGGGGGGGGGGGGGGTGGGGGGGGGGGGGGGTGGGGGGGGGGGGGGGTGGGGGGGGGGGGGGGTGGGGGGGGGGGGGGGTGGGGGGGGGGGGGGGTGGGGGGGGGGGGGGGTGGGGGGGGGGGGGGGTGGGGGGGGGGGGGGGTGGGGGGGGGGGGGGGTGGGGGGGGGGGGGGGTGGGGGGGGGGGGGGGTGGGGGGGGGGGGGGGTGGGGGGGGGGGGGGGTGGGGGGGGGGGGGGGTGGGGGGGGGGGGGGGTGGGGGGGGGGGGGGGTGGGGGGGGGGGGGGGTGGGGGGGGGGGGGGGTGGGGGGGGGGGGGGGTGGGGGGGGGGGGGGGTGGGGGGGGGGGGGGGTGGGGGGGGGGGGGGGTGGGGGGGGGGGGGGGTGGGGGGGGGGGGGGGTGGGGGGGGGGGGGGGTGGGGGGGGGGGGGGGTGGGGGGGGGGGGGGGTGGGGGGGGGGGGGGGTGGGGGGGGGGGGGGGTGGGGGGGGGGGGGGGTGGGGGGGGGGGGGGGTGGGGGGGGGGGGGGGTGGGGGGGGGGGGGGGTGGGGGGGGGGGGGGGTGGGGGGGGGGGGGGGTGGGGGGGGGGGGGGGTGGGGGGGGGGGGGGGTGGGGGGGGGGGGGGGTGGGGGGGGGGGGGGGTGGGGGGGGGGGGGGGTGGGGGGGGGGGGGGGTGGGGGGGGGGGGGGGTGGGGGGGGGGGGGGGTGGGGGGGGGGGGGGGTGGGGGGGGGGGGGGGTGGGGGGGGGGGGGGGTGGGGGGGGGGGGGGGTGGGGGGGGGGGGGGGTGGGGGGGGGGGGGGGTGGGGGGGGGGGGGGGTGGGGGGGGGGGGGGGTGGGGGGGGGGGGGGGTGGGGGGGGGGGGGGGTGGGGGGGGGGGGGGGTGGGGGGGGGGGGGGGTGGGGGGGGGGGGGGGTGGGGGGGGGGGGGGGTGGGGGGGGGGGGGGGTGGGGGGGGGGGGGGGTGGGGGGGGGGGGGGGTGGGGGGGGGGGGGGGTGGGGGGGGGGGGGGGTGGGGGGGGGGGGGGGTGGGGGGGGGGGGGGGTGGGGGGGGGGGGGGGTGGGGGGGGGGGGGGGTGGGGGGGGGGGGGGGTGGGGGGGGGGGGGGGTGGGGGGGGGGGGGGGTGGGGGGGGGGGGGGGTGGGGGGGGGGGGGGGTGGGGGGGGGGGGGGGTGGGGGGGGGGGGGGGTGGGGGGGGGGGGGGGTGGGGGGGGGGGGGGGTGGGGGGGGGGGGGGGTGGGGGGGGGGGGGGGTGGGGGGGGGGGGGGGTGGGGGGGGGGGGGGGTGGGGGGGGGGGGGGGTGGGGGGGGGGGGGGGTGGGGGGGGGGGGGGGTGGGGGGGGGGGGGGGTGGGGGGGGGGGGGGGTGGGGGGGGGGGGGGGTGGGGGGGGGGGGGGGTGGGGGGGGGGGGGGGTGGGGGGGGGGGGGGGTGGGGGGGGGGGGGGGTGGGGGGGGGGGGGGGTGGGGGGGGGGGGGGGTGGGGGGGGGGGGGGGTGGGGGGGGGGGGGGGTGGGGGGGGGGGGGGGTGGGGGGGGGGGGGGGTGGGGGGGGGGGGGGGTGGGGGGGGGGGGGGGTGGGGGGGGGGGGGGGTGGGGGGGGGGGGGGGTGGGGGGGGGGGGGGGTGGGGGGGGGGGGGGGTGGGGGGGGGGGGGGGTGGGGGGGGGGGGGGGTGGGGGGGGGGGGGGGTGGGGGGGGGGGGGGGTGGGGGGGGGGGGGGGTGGGGGGGGGGGGGGGTGGGGGGGGGGGGGGGTGGGGGGGGGGGGGGGTGGGGGGGGGGGGGGGTGGGGGGGGGGGGGGGTGGGGGGGGGGGGGGGTGGGGGGGGGGGGGGGTGGGGGGGGGGGGGGGTGGGGGGGGGGGGGGGTGGGGGGGGGGGGGGGTGGGGGGGGGGGGGGGTGGGGGGGGGGGGGGGTGGGGGGGGGGGGGGGTGGGGGGGGGGGGGGGTGGGGGGGGGGGGGGGTGGGGGGGGGGGGGGGTGGGGGGGGGGGGGGGTGGGGGGGGGGGGGGGTGGGGGGGGGGGGGGGTGGGGGGGGGGGGGGGTGGGGGGGGGGGGGGGTGGGGGGGGGGGGGGGTGGGGGGGGGGGGGGGTGGGGGGGGGGGGGGGTGGGGGGGGGGGGGGGTGGGGGGGGGGGGGGGTGGGGGGGGGGGGGGGTGGGGGGGGGGGGGGGTGGGGGGGGGGGGGGGTGGGGGGGGGGGGGGGTGGGGGGGGGGGGGGGTGGGGGGGGGGGGGGGTGGGGGGGGGGGGGGGTGGGGGGGGGGGGGGGTGGGGGGGGGGGGGGGTGGGGGGGGGGGGGGGTGGGGGGGGGGGGGGGTGGGGGGGGGGGGGGGTGGGGGGGGGGGGGGGTGGGGGGGGGGGGGGGTGGGGGGGGGGGGGGGTGGGGGGGGGGGGGGGTGGGGGGGGGGGGGGGTGGGGGGGGGGGGGGGTGGGGGGGGGGGGGGGTGGGGGGGGGGGGGGGTGGGGGGGGGGGGGGGTGGGGGGGGGGGGGGGTGGGGGGGGGGGGGGGTGGGGGGGGGGGGGGGTGGGGGGGGGGGGGGGTGGGGGGGGGGGGGGGTGGGGGGGGGGGGGGGTGGGGGGGGGGGGGGGTGGGGGGGGGGGGGGGTGGGGGGGGGGGGGGGTGGGGGGGGGGGGGGGTGGGGGGGGGGGGGGGTGGGGGGGGGGGGGGGTGGGGGGGGGGGGGGGTGGGGGGGGGGGGGGGTGGGGGGGGGGGGGGGTGGGGGGGGGGGGGGGTGGGGGGGGGGGGGGGTGGGGGGGGGGGGGGGTGGGGGGGGGGGGGGGTGGGGGGGGGGGGGGGTGGGGGGGGGGGGGGGTGGGGGGGGGGGGGGGTGGGGGGGGGGGGGGGTGGGGGGGGGGGGGGGTGGGGGGGGGGGGGGGTGGGGGGGGGGGGGGGTGGGGGGGGGGGGGGGTGGGGGGGGGGGGGGGTGGGGGGGGGGGGGGGTGGGGGGGGGGGGGGGTGGGGGGGGGGGGGGGTGGGGGGGGGGGGGGGTGGGGGGGGGGGGGGGTGGGGGGGGGGGGGGGTGGGGGGGGGGGGGGGTGGGGGGGGGGGGGGGTGGGGGGGGGGGGGGGTGGGGGGGGGGGGGGGTGGGGGGGGGGGGGGGTGGGGGGGGGGGGGGGTGGGGGGGGGGGGGGGTGGGGGGGGGGGGGGGTGGGGGGGGGGGGGGGTGGGGGGGGGGGGGGGTGGGGGGGGGGGGGGGTGGGGGGGGGGGGGGGTGGGGGGGGGGGGGGGTGGGGGGGGGGGGGGGTGGGGGGGGGGGGGGGTGGGGGGGGGGGGGGGTGGGGGGGGGGGGGGGTGGGGGGGGGGGGGGGTGGGGGGGGGGGGGGGTGGGGGGGGGGGGGGGTGGGGGGGGGGGGGGGTGGGGGGGGGGGGGGGTGGGGGGGGGGGGGGGTGGGGGGGGGGGGGGGTGGGGGGGGGGGGGGGTGGGGGGGGGGGGGGGTGGGGGGGGGGGGGGGTGGGGGGGGGGGGGGGTGGGGGGGGGGGGGGGTGGGGGGGGGGGGGGGTGGGGGGGGGGGGGGGTGGGGGGGGGGGGGGGTGGGGGGGGGGGGGGGTGGGGGGGGGGGGGGGTGGGGGGGGGGGGGGGTGGGGGGGGGGGGGGGTGGGGGGGGGGGGGGGTGGGGGGGGGGGGGGGTGGGGGGGGGGGGGGGTGGGGGGGGGGGGGGGTGGGGGGGGGGGGGGGTGGGGGGGGGGGGGGGTGGGGGGGGGGGGGGGTGGGGGGGGGGGGGGGTGGGGGGGGGGGGGGGTGGGGGGGGGGGGGGGTGGGGGGGGGGGGGGGTGGGGGGGGGGGGGGGTGGGGGGGGGGGGGGGTGGGGGGGGGGGGGGGTGGGGGGGGGGGGGGGTGGGGGGGGGGGGGGGTGGGGGGGGGGGGGGGTGGGGGGGGGGGGGGGTGGGGGGGGGGGGGGGTGGGGGGGGGGGGGGGTGGGGGGGGGGGGGGGTGGGGGGGGGGGGGGGTGGGGGGGGGGGGGGGTGGGGGGGGGGGGGGGTGGGGGGGGGGGGGGGTGGGGGGGGGGGGGGGTGGGGGGGGGGGGGGGTGGGGGGGGGGGGGGGTGGGGGGGGGGGGGGGTGGGGGGGGGGGGGGGTGGGGGGGGGGGGGGGTGGGGGGGGGGGGGGGTGGGGGGGGGGGGGGGTGGGGGGGGGGGGGGGTGGGGGGGGGGGGGGGTGGGGGGGGGGGGGGGTGGGGGGGGGGGGGGGTGGGGGGGGGGGGGGGTGGGGGGGGGGGGGGGTGGGGGGGGGGGGGGGTGGGGGGGGGGGGGGGTGGGGGGGGGGGGGGGTGGGGGGGGGGGGGGGTGGGGGGGGGGGGGGGTGGGGGGGGGGGGGGGTGGGGGGGGGGGGGGGTGGGGGGGGGGGGGGGTGGGGGGGGGGGGGGGTGGGGGGGGGGGGGGGTGGGGGGGGGGGGGGGTGGGGGGGGGGGGGGGTGGGGGGGGGGGGGGGTGGGGGGGGGGGGGGGTGGGGGGGGGGGGGGGTGGGGGGGGGGGGGGGTGGGGGGGGGGGGGGGTGGGGGGGGGGGGGGGTGGGGGGGGGGGGGGGTGGGGGGGGGGGGGGGTGGGGGGGGGGGGGGGTGGGGGGGGGGGGGGGTGGGGGGGGGGGGGGGTGGGGGGGGGGGGGGGTGGGGGGGGGGGGGGGTGGGGGGGGGGGGGGGTGGGGGGGGGGGGGGGTGGGGGGGGGGGGGGGTGGGGGGGGGGGGGGGTGGGGGGGGGGGGGGGTGGGGGGGGGGGGGGGTGGGGGGGGGGGGGGGTGGGGGGGGGGGGGGGTGGGGGGGGGGGGGGGTGGGGGGGGGGGGGGGTGGGGGGGGGGGGGGGTGGGGGGGGGGGGGGGTGGGGGGGGGGGGGGGTGGGGGGGGGGGGGGGTGGGGGGGGGGGGGGGTGGGGGGGGGGGGGGGTGGGGGGGGGGGGGGGTGGGGGGGGGGGGGGGTGGGGGGGGGGGGGGGTGGGGGGGGGGGGGGGTGGGGGGGGGGGGGGGTGGGGGGGGGGGGGGGTGGGGGGGGGGGGGGGTGGGGGGGGGGGGGGGTGGGGGGGGGGGGGGGTGGGGGGGGGGGGGGGTGGGGGGGGGGGGGGGTGGGGGGGGGGGGGGGTGGGGGGGGGGGGGGGTGGGGGGGGGGGGGGGTGGGGGGGGGGGGGGGTGGGGGGGGGGGGGGGTGGGGGGGGGGGGGGGTGGGGGGGGGGGGGGGTGGGGGGGGGGGGGGGTGGGGGGGGGGGGGGGTGGGGGGGGGGGGGGGTGGGGGGGGGGGGGGGTGGGGGGGGGGGGGGGTGGGGGGGGGGGGGGGTGGGGGGGGGGGGGGGTGGGGGGGGGGGGGGGTGGGGGGGGGGGGGGGTGGGGGGGGGGGGGGGTGGGGGGGGGGGGGGGTGGGGGGGGGGGGGGGTGGGGGGGGGGGGGGGTGGGGGGGGGGGGGGGTGGGGGGGGGGGGGGGTGGGGGGGGGGGGGGGTGGGGGGGGGGGGGGGTGGGGGGGGGGGGGGGTGGGGGGGGGGGGGGGTGGGGGGGGGGGGGGGTGGGGGGGGGGGGGGGTGGGGGGGGGGGGGGGTGGGGGGGGGGGGGGGTGGGGGGGGGGGGGGGTGGGGGGGGGGGGGGGTGGGGGGGGGGGGGGGTGGGGGGGGGGGGGGGTGGGGGGGGGGGGGGGTGGGGGGGGGGGGGGGTGGGGGGGGGGGGGGGTGGGGGGGGGGGGGGGTGGGGGGGGGGGGGGGTGGGGGGGGGGTGGGTGGGGGGGGGGGGGGGTGGCGGATGGGGGGGGGGTGGGGGGGGGGGGGGGTGGGGGGGGGGGGGGGGGGGGGTGGGGGGGGTGTGGGGGGGGGGGTGTGGGGGGGGGGGGGGGTGGGGGGGGGGGGGGGGGGGGGGGGGGGGTGCTGGGGGGGGGGGGGGGTGGGGGGGGGGGGGGGCCATGGCTGCAGCGGGGAATCCCGTCCAGGAGCTCTCCGAAGAAGTCACTTGTCCGATCTGCCTGGAGTACTTCCAGGATCCGGCGACGGTTGCAGAATGCGGGCACAATTTCTGCCGCGCCTGCCTGACCCGGAGCTGGGCGGCTTCGGCTGGAGAGCCTTCCTGCCCTGTGTGCAAACAAACCGCGCAGCCGAGGAGCCTCCGCCTGAATCGGCAGCTGGCAAATGTGGTGGAAATAGCCAGGAAACTCAGCCTGCGGGAGAGAAAGTGGAGAGAAGCAACGAAGGAAGAAGCAGCAGCCCAGGAGAGACGCTGTGAGCAACACCGGGAGCCCCTGAAACTGTTCTGCCGAAATGACGGGATCCTCATCTGCACGGTCTGTGATAGAGCCAAGGAGCACAAATCCCACGAGGTGGTTCCTGCTGAGGAAGCCTCCCAGGAATACAAGGTGGGAAATCTGTGTGGATCCTGATGCTGATGGGGAAGAGCTCGGGGGTGGATTCCGCACTACACAGAAAGGGAAGACGAGTTCATTTATAACGATTGCAACTCGTTATAAATATGCCGTGCGGAATCACTCTGGGTTGCTCTTGACAGTGTCTCTGCAGAGTTTCTCCTGTCAATCCTGTGGTGCCTTCAGCTAAGATGGTCCACCATTCATGTGCTGCAGTCACTACTAGCCCCTGTGAAACGTTCTCTTAGCAGAATAGCAGGAGACTGAAAATCATCACATTGCGAAGGAAAGCACCAAAAATAACTCCACGCACAAGCAAAGCTGCATCTCCTGTAGCTTTCTTGAGTTCAGATCCAAGTCTGTGTGAGAATAACAAGCTCAGGGCTCGCCTTTCAACCCAACCTGCCTCTCAGGGTTGTTGTGAGGGTAAAATATTCATTCATTCATTCATTCATTCATTCATTCGTTTTCTATACCGCCCTATCCCCGAGGGGCTCTGGGCGGTTTACAACATAAAAATCCAATACAATACTATCAGGGAGCAAACAATAGAAACTATTTACCTAGGCTCCAACAGTTTAAATTGCTAAAATAAACAATAAAATCCCGTTAAAACAGCGGTAATACAATAAAGGCACTGAAAAAAATCTATTAACAGACCCTCCCCCCAAAACAGAAAAAGGGGAGGACGGCGGGTCCCAATAATATAAGGGCAACCCTGATGTTGAAGCAGAGCAAAAAAAGGGCAAGAAAGAAAATAGAGGAGGGGAGAGCCATGTTGTATGCTGCTCTGGCGTTCATTGTGTCCTCTACAAAAACACAGCTATTAACTACAATTGAGGATACAATCACCAAAAGGAGACTATCAAGGACTTGAGTGGACACCCCAGCCCCCCACACACAACCACACACAGGATTTTGCAAGGCAGGGAAAGGAGTCAAGTGTCCCATTTCAATAACTGTTTCTCTTTGATTTTATAGGTTTTTGATGCATGTGTATAGTAAAACAGGGGGGTAGGTAAATAAAAGAAACTAATGCAGAAGGTCTTTCCTTTCTTCAGGACAAGATTTTCAACTGGCTGGAGATTTTGAGGACGGAGAAAGAGAAAGTTCTGCTATATTTAGCAGATGCTGAAGATGAAAGCAAAGAAATGCTTGTAAGTGTCATAGTTGCTGGGAAGTAAACTAATACTAGGACCAATACCTAGCAAAACAATATAGCAAACACTGCAAGACAGCCCCAGAACAGATATCTGTCTTTCAGAGTGGCCTGGTTTCTCACAGAAAATATTAATACAGTTCATTTTAAGATGCAAACTGCATGAGTCCCCTTTTTCCTGGAGATTGTTTTTTTACAATGATAGATAGCCGCAGAAGCTGCAGTGTGGCTCATAAGATGGAGGGAGGGGTCTTCTTAAGCTTTTCTATACTTACATCTCTCTTCTTTTTGCATAAAAATTATGTCCACCAGTGGATTTTGATGATATAAGGAAAAAGCAGTAAAATAAAGCAGTGCAAAGATGCAGTTTTAGTGGGGAAACCTGGGAGAAGGAAGATTTCTTTTTTACCAGTCTTTGCTGCATTTTGTATGGGTCAAATAATACTGTGGAAAAACTACAGAAAAGCGAACACTCTCCTCAGGATCTGGAACAGGCCTTGGGAATGCTTCAGTCTTTGTATTTTATTTAGGAATTTATATCTTGGAATTCTGTGAGAACCGAAAGCAGCTTGTAACAACCTTGGTTTCCCCCTCTGTATTCTGTCCTCAAAACAACAACCTTTTGAAATAGATTCCGCTAAGAAAGGGTGCCTGCAGCTCCACAGTCACTCGCCCAGCTTCAATGGGTAGAGTTTATATTTGGGCTTGGGTCTTCCAGGCTGCACTCCAGCACTTTTAACTTCTGCGTAGGGTTTCCAGGTTCCCCCTGACAAACAGCAGGAGAATGTGGCACCAGTGCATTGCTGGGAATCTCTGCCATTGGGCTAATAGAGTCTGCTCAAATGCCAGTGTCCCTGGTGTCCGCTAGTGACATGCTGATGTCACTTCTGGAATCACCGGGAGTGACAGCATGCTCGAATGCTGCCATTGTCCCCCCAGACTCCCACCATTCCCCCCTGCCCCCAATAGGTGCTCACTAGTAGTGGAGGGCTGGTGAGCATATTTCTAACCATGCTGGGTCTATGCAGAATATTGATGTGATCTCTGGGGAAAAGTCACCAGAATCCTTCCTACATGATTTTACTCTCCAAGATCCAATTACATCTTTCTTTTCTTTCTTTCTTTCTTTCTTTCTTTCTTTCTTTCTTTCTTTCTTTCTTTCTTTCTTTCTTTCTTTCTTTCTTTCTTTCTTTCTTTCTTTCTTTCTTTCTTTCTTTCTCGCATAGAAAATAATGGAATCAGAGAGGCGAAAGACAGTGGCTGAGTTCAGAGCACTACGCTGGTTGCTGACAGAACGAGAAAACCACCTGCTGTCCCAGATAGAAGAGGTGGAGAAGGAGATAGCCAGAAAAAGGGACGAGCACCTGGCCAAACTCTCTGAGGAACTCTCCTCTCTTGAAAGCCTCATCCGGGAGACGGAGAAGAAGCACCAGCAGCCAGCGAGTGAACTCCTGCAGGTACAAATCTGGTAGAAAATGCTCATGGTCACCCTCAGTGGGAGACTCTTTACATCCTTTTGCTGAGGCAAACAGGGCCTCACTCTTTGAAGACACTCTTTGAAGACTTCCAGCAAGAGGGTGTATATAGATGAGATAATTGCCCCTTGTGGGATGCCAGACGCCAAATAATGGGGAGCAGGAGTTCTCGCACCTCAATTAAGCCACCTCCTCCGGCCCCTCGCTGTTGGAGAAATGAGCGTGAGCCACTCGTGAAACATGTCCGCCAGATCTCTGGAAGGCCGCTAGGAGGTTGGTCAAGATGTCACGGTCAACCAGTTGAACACTGCTATCAGATCAAATAGTAACAGCAATGCCAACCTGCCTCAGTCCAGGTCCTCTTTGGTGGTCCTTCTGTGAGGTTGGTCAGAGCTGCTTCGGCCCTGCAGTAGCGACCAGCATGGAAACTGGACTGGAATGGTTCCAAGGCTGAAGTTTCCTCTAGAAAAACCCGGAGTCATCTGCACTGGTATTGGAGTGTCCATATAGGTACAGTGATGGTGGTTTCCAGGCATTCTCCAGAGGTTATGGATTGGGAGTCCCATCAGCCCCTGCCAGCATGGCCAATTGACAGGGGCTGATGGGAATTGTAGTCCATAACATCTGGAGTGCCAAAGGTTCACCACCACGGATATAGGAGATCTGAGCTTGCTTTCCTCCATTGGCTGCCGTTTCCACTGTATCTCTCCCACTTGTGCCACCAGAGGATTTTAAAAAGATTGATACCTCCCATCACACCACAGCACAATACAATAACACTCTGTTGCTACAATCTGCTGGTTCCTCTGTAGACCCAGCTTTCATCACTTAAAAAAAAAGTCTCGAGCAAGTTTTTTTCCTACTCTTCCACCAAAAAGCTAGAGCAGGACAACTTTTTGGTGGCAGAGTAGGGAAAATAGCAGCCTTGACAGGCTGACAAAGGGAAACTGACACAAGTGTGAGCAGACCATTGAAAATGTGCACTTTCCCACCCAAATGGCACACAAACGTGCTTGGGGTGCATTGTGTTCAGAATGGTCACACCACACCAGGTCTGAGAAAGAATGCACTGAGATCATGGAAAGTCTGGGAGGGGGACAGTTGGAGGAAGAAAAAACAGGAGTGTTTCCAATAAATCTGCTGCAGAGAATAAATGTCCGTGTGGTCCGTGGTGGACAGTGAGCTTCTGTTTCTTTCTCTGTCTTCCCAACAGGATGTCAGAAGCACCCTGCAGAGGTAAGTAGATCTTGTTCATTTCCCTTTCGTCATTTTGGAAAGACTAATGGTAACATAAGGTTTCCAGCTCTGTGTTGCTGCGAGCTTTTGAGGAGCTTGATCAGAGTTCTTAACCTGAGGTCTGTGGACCCCTTGATTTCAGGGGCCCGTGAATTTAGTAGGGAAATATTACATCATTTTCATTAACCAAGTAATAATTGAAGCATGTCCTTCAATTATGAATGTAGGCGACAAACCACAGCAGTATTAGCAGTACCTGTGATTTTGTCACCAGTAGAAATCACAATAGCTTCGTATAACATCATATAACAGTGGTGGAGAACCTATGGCACGGGTGCCAGAGGTGGCACTCAGCCCTCTCTGTGGACTTGCGCAAACAGAGTTCCCCCCCACCCCGTTGCCCCATCTAGGCTGGCCTGGGTTGCTGGGCTCGATTATTAGCATTAAACCTAAGACCTAGTTTTGGGGAAGCAGTGTAGGTAACCCTGGTAAGCGCTGTTAAACCCCACTGATTTTCATGCGAAGAACTAAAGTGTGATCCTTTACCAGAGAGTAAGCTCGGTTACTGGCAATGGGGCTTGCTTCTGAGTAAACCCTCCTGGGGTCATGATTCACCCGTTGGAAGAGTTGCACGGTTGCTTCAAAGCAGAGCCACCGACTACCACGAATCTTTCTCCTGAGTAACGCATGCCTCGGAGCCAATTGTTTTTTCTAAACGAAAACCTCAGTATTCAGGTTAAATTGCCGTGTTGGCACTTTGCGATGAATAAGTGGGTTTTGCTTTGCAATTTGGGCACTCGGTCTCGAAAAGGTTTGCCATCACTGGTCTAGCCCAATCTGTTTAAGCTTCAGAATAATTTTTTCCAATCAGGTTGGATATGGTGATGTTTACAAAAATGATGATAATAGACCCTGGGGGTATAGACGGACTTTGATCCAGTATTTAATGGCTCTCTTCCAAACTATAGTTTCCACTTTAGCTATTTCTGCCTCATGTCTCAATACAGTGTTAGGCGTACATTTTGGGGTGATTTAAGGAATGTTGCTATGACTTTTTCCAGAGGCATAAAGTTGGATATATTACCTAACTGAGTGTTAATTGTGAAATGGATTTTGCTGTGAACGATTTAGCAGCAGCTGGAAAATATCCCCACCCCCCACCCCCGTGGGTGCGATAGAATCTCAATATCGCTTGGGCGCTCTTTTCAGCAGATTGGATAAGGGATTGGATATGAGCTGTGGGTTTGTCGTTATATTGGAAGATTACCCCCAAGTATCTGAAGCATTTGACCTGATCAAATGGGTGCCTTTTGATCGTCCATCTTTCCTTCTTGAACCTGACATTAAAATGTACTATTTTGGTTTTAGAATAATTCATTATTAGATATTCCGCAGCATATTTTTGGGTTATTTCATTTAGGTCTGTCTTGATCCCTACTTTAGTTAGTGAAAGGGCAGCAATATTATCTGCATACATAAGAATGAGTAATTTTTTCCCCTGAGAAAGTGGAGGAGCATGGACATCCTTGTCCTTCAAGTCCGTTATGAAGGACATAAAAGTTGAATAGATGTGGCACTAGAAGACATCCTTGCCTTACCTCTTTAGTGACATAGTCAATCAGACGGTTTAAGATCAAGTAGTGATCCATTGCTGATCGTCCCTTTTGGAAACCAGCCTATTCATCTCCTAACAGCTTTTCTTCCTCAAGCCATGCCAAAAACCTCGTGCGCTGGTAGTTGGTATAGAGCTTACTTTTAACATTAAGTAGACTGATCGGTCTATAATTGGCTGGGTCCATAATCACCCCTTTTTTAAATGTGGGGAGTTTGTGGGGACTATTATGCCTTCTTTCCAATCAGTTGGAACATAGCCTGTATTGTTAAGGTAGGTGAAAAGTTTAGCTAGAATTGTGGCCTGGAGGCATGTAAGAAGACCATGCTATGAGGAATACTTATAAGTAAATTGCTGCTCCAGTGGGAGAACTAATTTTTGAAGTCATTATTGTAGCCTGTTGGGTACAAGTTTTCTTTATTTTCACTTTGGTGTGTACCTTCCCCTTTTGCTTAGCATGAGGAATACGTTAGCAAGTCTCAACCTTGTAGTGACTCTCCTTCCGAAAGCGTTTCTATTCCTCTCTGGAATTCAGCACCTACCTGTGGTTTCTGTCAGCTTTCTGGTGTACATTGACTGAATTCTGTTGTCTTACATGAATTCCAATTTCCAGGAACATTAACAATGTTTTCTTGCTAGGTGTGAGAAGAAACAGAACTTTTCAAATCCAGAGGTTTTTTCTGTTGAACTGAAATGGAGGATCAAGGTCTTCTGTGACATTGGTCCTTCCCTGGAAGGTGTCACAAAGAAATTCAAAGGTAATAATGAATGGCTGCAGGGATTTCAGATGGGACAGTGCATCAAATAAGAAGGTGGACTGCTCACCACACAAGGATGCTGGCTGAAAAAGTAATTCTATTTCAGTGCTGAAAGACCTTTTGTCAAAGTTCGTCTTGGAATCCCAGCTCAGAAACTGAGGGTTTAGAAACTTTGAGAAGTTTTAAGAATTTTCCTTTGCAGTTTTTAGGAGGGATATAGGGACAGCAGAAGCTTCCAAGGGGAGATGAATAAATTTAATTAATGATGCTGATAAAACATGCAAACAACCCAGCAAAATTTGCCCTGCTTTTCTGCAGTGATTTGGAGGTTATAATGAAATTGATGTCCCATGTTTTGTGTTTATACTTTTATGTGTATGTGTGTGCATTAAGTGTGTGTGATTAAGTTCTAATCACTGGCTTCGTGTTGCTAAGTTCTAACTCATGACACCCCTCTGAATCAACATCCAAACAACCTTGCCCAGATCTTACAAACTGATGGCAGTGGCTTTTTTAAAAAAAACACAGTCAGTCCGTCTCATGTTGGGTCTTCTTTTTTCCTTGCTGCCTTCAACTTGTCCTAACGTTATTGTTTTTTTCTAGTGAGCCATGTCAATCAAAATGTGACCAAGGCACAATAGCCTCAGTTTTGCCACTTTAGGCATAGTTCAGGCTTGATTTGATCTAGAACCCACTGATTTGCCTTTTCAGTATCCACAAAACTCCCCTTTAACACCACATTTCAAAGGAATCTATTCTCTTCTGGCCAGCTTTATTGATTGTCAGATATTCTCACACCCATACCTAGTAATAAGGAATGCTATGGCGTGAATTAACTTGATCTTGATTGCCAGTGACACCTCCTTACACTGAAGAATCTTTTCTAGCTTCTTCATGCTTGCCTTTCCAGTCGTAAATCTCCTTCTGATTTCTTGGTTGCAGTCTCCCTTTTGGTTGATTATGGAGCCAAGGAATGGAGAGTCTTGAGCAATTTCATGTTCCTCGCTGTCACCCTTAAAACTGAGTAATTTCCCAGTATTCATTACTTGTGTCTTCTTGATGTTCAAGCTTAGGCACTTTTGCTTTAACCTTCATCAGTAGCTGTTTCAGCTCTTTGCTATTTCTGCCAGTGATGTAGTATCATCAGCATATCTCAATTTTTTAATGTTCCTTATACCCCTTTAAAGTTTTCTATATTTTGGCCACATTTCATCAGAGGTATCCATATAAAATTCCTTGAAGTACGTTTCCTATAAATTTTTCACTCTCTTTCAGAAGGAACTCGTTGCTCTTGGAGTGGTTGATATTTACATTCGCTTTTTAAGGCTGATTTTTATTGCTCTCACCTGCATAAGAGAACCGACAGTTCTAATGGTGATGCAGGTGGAGGAATCCTTGAAGAGTAGCTACTGGACAGGGGCAGAGGTGGAAGGTGAAACTGGCAGAAGATCTTTCGTAGACAACGAGAGTGCTGTTACCCAGAGTGGAGACACAGTCTCTCAATATAATGTAGGGAATATTAGCTTAGAGCAGACCGCTTATTAATGTTGCAAGAGGCTGGGTAAGGAATCTTTAATACCAGTCTATACAGAGATCAGCTCTTAGGAGAAAATCCACAGAGAGGAATATAATGCAAATTTGACAGTCATTATTGTAGATTCAGTTCAGCAAATATGCACACACACAGTTCCTAAGATATAGTTAGGTTGGAAAATAGATTTGGAATAGAAAAAGGGTAGGGGGTACATGGGTAATAACCTGATCATGAAGTGATCCTGGGGTTTAGAGCCAAACGACCAGCTTCTGGCTCCAGGGGTTGTTGCACGCGTGGCCACAGCAACAAAGAAGGAAAGGTGTCAGTGGTGCTGGACATATAGTTTCCGGGGGGGGGGGGGGGGTAGGGTATTTATAGAAGGAAGGGCCATCTCTGGGGGTATCAGGACAACCCTTGGGGGATGTCAAGACAACCTCTAGGAGGTGTCTGGCTGGATTGTTGGAGAAACAATGGGGTGCACTGTGAGGTGGTCAAAAGAAGTTAATTACAGAAGGGAGCATCTGGGGCTGTTTCTGCACAGCCAGAGCAGTGGGGTTGCATCAGCATGGTTCATGCCAATGCAAGCCCCGGGACCAGGCAGCCATGCAGCCCCACAAATGCCCACACGGCCGTGCAGCCCCACAAATGCCTCCTTACCTCCTGCTGGCTTCCATCGCTCTATGGAGGCCAGGGGACACGCCCCCATGGCCCGAGCGACAACTGCAGGGACGGAGGCCAGGAGGTGGGTCCCCTGGCCTCCACAGAGCGACGGAAGCCAGGAGGAGGTAAGGAGGCATTTGGGGCTGGTGCGGAGAAAATGCCGCCTTCCACCCGCTGCCGTTCGCATGGCAGCGGGTGGAATATGCCGCTTTTGAAAAACCTCGCTCCCCAAGTGAGGTTAAAAAGCGGTGTTTTTGCGCCGTTTGGCCAGCACAAGCCCAGAGAACAGCGCCCTAGGGAGGGTGTTTTTACTGCCCCTAGGGCGCTGTTATTGGGCTGTGCGGAAACAGCCTGGGTTCAGATAATCAGGGGAGGCAATGACATCAGGAGTCTTCTTTTAACTGAAAATGAGTATCCATCCAGTAGGGCTATTGTATCGTATTGAGAACATATTCTTCCTTGGCTATGCACTAAAAATGTGCTGACATAACAGGCTGAGATCTTGAGAACCGGAAAACAATTCTTGTAGGCTGACCTGGCTATTGCCGGAGATGGCTTCCCATCCTTTTAGGCTGGCAAGTGGGAAGGGGTGCCTACTTGAGAAGCACCCCCTCCCCCGCTATGCCAGGGTGGTCTGGTAACAGTGCCACTCAACTAACTAGTCGAAAATTTAGTCTGAATTCAACCAATGGGAAAACAGAAATGTAGATATACATGAGCAACTTTGGGATTCTCCAGGCTCCCCAGATTTGTTTTAGGATCTATGATTTTGTGAATTGCTTAAGATTTCCCATAAATACAACAGTTTGATGTTTAATCTCTGTTCCTTCTTCTTCCCCAGACACTCTGGTTTCTGAACTTCAGATGCAAAAAGGTAAATGCTGAAGGCTGACAGAAGACAAAATTAATAGGAAGGAAAAGGAACTTCTTATGAAGTTTTCTATTGCATTGACATTTGAGGATTCCATCCTATGAACATGACAATCATGAATGTGTTAATTATGACTAGTGGGAAAGAAAGAAGATGGGAGCAGAAACTGGTTTTTAAATGTGGGTCTTTTAACCTAAGAACATGACCCCTGCTGGATCCATCTGAGGTCCTTCTTGCCCAGAATCCGGTTTCTGTCATTGGACACACACCCCACCCCGATGCTTGTAGGAAGCCCAGACAGTAGGCATGAAAGCCCCAGCCTCCTCCTGCTTTTTGGCCCTAGGACCTGGTCTTCAGAGCCAAACCCCAGAAGGGCAAGAATCTCTTCCAGATGACAATATAGGGAAATATTACAAATATTGCCTCTTTTTAGACTAAAAGGAAAGTTATGCCAGTCAAGATCATGTTGACTAGCGAAATAAGTTTGTAGTGTGGTTGATGTCTGCCACTGCACTCCTCCCTGCTGCCGCCACAGCCCTCATGAACCTCCGCCCCCCAACAAACTCTTTCCTCTTCTGAGCTGTGCTGGCCCGCAACACTGGGGCAAGGTTAAGGCCAGGGAAGGGGGGGGGGGTTAGGGGCAGTGGTGACATTCAGCAGGTTCGCACCACTTCGGCAGAACCGGTTGTTAAAATGGTGCTTGTAAACAACTAGTGGTTAAATGATTTGAATCCCACCACCGGAACCGGTTGTTAAATTGTTTGAATCCCACCACTGGTTAGGGGGCAGTGGCAGGGGGTAGGGACAGCAGAGTTTGGTCGGGGTTGGGCACGGTGCCCGGGGCAAGCCCCAGGGGCCATTTTGTGGCAGTATGCCACTGGGAAGGGGAGACTCCCTGAAGGAAGAGCAAGGTAAAATAGTGCGTTGAACTCTGAGGGGATGCGGCCTCTGCCTTCATATTTACTTTCAGATGACATTGAAACTGACTCTGGACATCAATACTGAGTATTCCTCCACATAGCAATGTCTTGGCAAAAGGAAATATGAGAACCATGAAGATTTGAGACATGAATTAGGCCTTTGGGAAGGGTATTATGAGTCTTCAAACTGATTTCCCCAGTTGCCACTCCTATATTTGCCTTCCAGGTTTAACTCGGTTATTAAAGTGCTCCAAGAAGGGATCTGTGGGCAGAGGAGAAACCCATTTCCCCCAGTTCACCTTTCCTGTGTCTGACTTTCCTTTCCAGACAACTTCTGTTCCGTTATCCTTCCCCCACTCCCTCCCACCCCCGCCCCATTTTTAACAGTTATATTAACTGAACTCAGATTCCCCGTTGAGTCTTGGAATATGGGAAGAAAAGTACCTATGAGAGTGTGCAGACTGCCTTTCTCTCACCACTGCACTCTCCTGCCTCCCTTGCCCCTGTGGCCTTCAAAATGCTGAGGTTTATAGCCAGTATTTGGAGGGAAGCTATTAGATCTGCCTACTTTGACTGGAGCTTTTTTTGCTATATGTACAGAGCAAAAACAAAGAAATCAACCTTTCGAGAGCAGGTGTTTCCTGGGACAATGGGAGCGTACATATAAACTGACTTGAGTTTCAGGAAGTGAGTTAATCTTGCTGGCTGATTTTCCTTCCTTTTTGCCTCCTCATTTCCCCCCAACAGCAAATGTGACTCTGTGTCCAACCACAACTAATGCCAAACTCATCCTGTCTGAAGATTGGAAAAGCATTCAGCGTCAACATAATGCTCAAGATCCGTCTGAAGATCACAGGAACGTTTTTTCCTCCATGAAGGGTGTTGAGGGATTCACAGCAGGCTGCCATTTCTGGGAAGTCTCTGTGGGTAATGAGGATGGCTGGGCGGTGGGAGTGGCCCGAGAGTCTGTGAGCGGCAGGATCACCTTTACACCTGAGAAAGGGATCTGGGCTGTGGGGAGAAATAGGGGCCAGTACAAGGCTTTCATACACTGCGTTTTCTCTCCCCTGAACCTGAGTGGTGAACTTAAGAAGATCCGAGTCTCTCTCAACTATGCTGGGGGACAGGTGTCCTTTTTTGATGCTGACAGAGCAGCCCTTCTCTATAGGTTCTCTGAACTCTCCTTCTCTGGAGACACCCTTCGTCCCTTCTTTGCTGTGTGTGATAAAGGCTACCTCAGACTCTGTACTTAAGGCAGTCAGATCTCCCTCACTGGCTGTGCTGATGTTGCTCATGAGATCAGGATGACTCGTGGGAAAATAATCCTTTTCTCACCCAACAGCCCTTTTCTGGCTCTGCAAAAACTTCTACAGGCTGCCAGTCACCCAAGTTAACACAAACATTGTCTGTTTTTGTTCCTTGTTTTCCCCCCCCTTTCCTTGGCCTATTATCTCTTTAAAGAACAGTAATGCATTCAGTGTCATAAATAGCCATCATAGTCTCTTCAGAGATAAAGCAGAAATATGGGTCTTCAGGGATTCATCCCCTTCCCTGTCTCCCATCCTTTCCAGTTTTCCTCCATATCCCCTCACAGGGACTTTTCCACATTTCATGTTCCTCAGATCTAACTTCCTGGCCATTTATACACTTGTGGTGTTGTCCGCGTTGAGTGTACATTCCCTTTGGGATGGGTTCTCGGTCATGCACACATTTTCCCCTTTTCAGAACTCATTGTGCCACAGATCTGACCCTCCTCATGGTTTCCGAAAGTGATCAAAGTGTGACTTTCTCCTGCCCTTTGCAGTGAAAGCAACGGCGAACAGTGACTTCTTCTGGTTCTGGTGGGTTTTCCGGGCTGTTTGGCTGTGGTCGGGGTGGATCTTGTTCCTAACGGTTCGCCTGCATCTGTGGCTGGCATCTTCAGAGGTGGATCACAGAGGGAAGTCTGTTACACACTGAACAGAGAGAAGGAAGTGTTTGGGGTATATATTGTCCATGTCCCAGGGTGGGGAACCAATCAGTAAGTGTTTGGGTGGAACTTGTGGTTGATAACTTTGTATTGCGGGTGGGGCTTACTAGCGCGTAGATACTGGTTATCTGACTGATCAATAGCTAATCAATAGACCAGGTCATAAAACAGTGACCTTAGCAAAAAGGTGGGCAAGTAGGGAAAGTCATGGAGAGGCAGCAATAATGGCTTCCCTAATCCCTCCCCAAGTTTCTTGCTTGTATTAAATATACTGGAGATCTGATGCTGAGAGTGTCTTCTTCAACCTTTCCCTCTCCTGCAGCAGTTCTGCCCATTCTTCAGGCCAGCATTTCAGGAAGCTCAGAGGGACTTCTTGGGAAACAAACAAAAAAGTTTTTAAGGGCAACAGAGCAACCCAAACAGGCTGCAGGACACAGCAAGGAAGTGGGGAGGGGCCGGCAACATGGCCGCTTGGCCTGGGTCAGCTGTCCCTGATTGAACAGTAAAATATGGGAATGCCCCACTGCAAAACGAAGAGCCGTGGTGTAATATACTGCATGCACAAATGGCTTCTGTTTTTTTGGGGGGGGGGGCAGGGGGTGTTTCGGTTTTGCACATGTTTTGCTCCCTCTAGTGGTTGATTTGACACCACACAGCTTTAAATAGAGCATTAAAAACTTCAGTTTAAATCTGCAGGGAGATGCACTTCATTTAAAGCTGTGTGATGCCAAATAGACTGCTAGAGGGACCAAAACACATGTGAAACTGGAGAAGACACACACACACACACACCCCGAAACAAAAAGTTAGACACGAGGAACATGAGAATGCAGAATGCTCTTTCTGTGTCACTTCGACAACAAACCACACAAGACACTCAGCATCAGATCTCCAGTATATTTAATACAAGCAGGTCCCACAAGAAACTTTGGGAGGGATTAGGGAAGCCAATATTGCTGCCTTTCCATGACTGTTCCTACTTGCCCACCTTTTTGCTAAGGTCACTGTTTTCTGACCTGGTCTATTGATTAGCTATTGGTCAGTCAGATAACCAGTGCCTACGTGCTAGTAAGCACATAATCAGAAGTTATAAAATTAACTCTGTTCCCTCTGTGATACACCTCTGAAGATGCCAGCCACAGATGCAGGCAAAACGTTAGGAACAAGATCCACCAGACCACGGCCACACAGCCCGGAAAACCTACCACAACCAGTTAACTCTGTTCCTTTCTTTGCGTCAGAAGTCAGACCACAAGACACGAGGTGACCACGAGGCGAGACATCAGATAGGTAGCAAGACGTAACCAGATGTTTAGTAATATAGATTTGTAACAGGAAAGAAACAATTTCTTATTTTATCTCTTTGTAACCCTTTTGGTTAGTAAACTCATTTTATATACAAGCAACTGAGAGTCTGTCTCTTCTGTTCTACTTTGTTAATATATTATATTGCAATTTTATACTAGATTGTATTTTTATATTGCTTGTGTAGGGGAATTTACTTGTCATTTGTTCTGGTAATTTCTTTTTAAAAATCTGAAGTGATCCGATTCCCTTGAAGTCAACCATTAAGTTCTGTGGACTATTTTCTTGCTATTGAACTATATTTGAGACTGCAGAATGTGTCTGTGCAAATTCTGATTTATTTATGCCTATTAAAGGATGATGATGATGATGATGATGATGATGATGATGATGATGATGATGATGATGATGATGATGATGATGATGATGATGTCTGCTTCTTCCAGACGTTTTCAAATCCTGGAGTTCTTTGAGGACTCTGGAAGACTTAGTAACCTACCTGAGACACCAAAGACGGGGACCTGGGAACGGAGACTTCAGGAAGTGCAGTGTCCCCACCCCCTACCGGGGCCACCCTTGTGCTCCAGCAGGGGGTGGCCAGACCTTGCACCTGCTCTGCATAGGTCTCTCTGCATTGCATTTTCCTGACAAAGAAACGGACCTCCGCAGGGAGGGAATGGGAAACGTAGGTGGAGAAAAGTGCACAGGAAATCCAGCCCCCGTCCAGCTCAAGCGAAAAAGCAGTATTTTGCTGACGTTGTGGTCGCTCAAAACGACTTTGCACTAATAAATCACAGCTGAAAGAGGGGCGGTCGTGCTTCCTTCGCACCCTCGGCACACCTGCGCAGCTCTTCCTCCAACGTGCAAAAGTCAACGCAAGGGTTAATGTCAGAACGCCCAGGTTCCCAGAGTGGCAGCGAGGCGAGAGGGAGGAGGATGACGTCACTTCCCTTCAAGGGAATGTTGGCTTTATTTTTGCAGCAGCAGCAGCAGCAGCAGCTTCTGCCCCGGGAAGGTTCTTGTGAGTTTAAGGTATCTGTGCGCAGGGGGGCTCTAAAAAAAAAGATGCTCCATAACGGGGGGGGGGGGGTCCATTTTAGATGGCTTGGGGGAATCGGATGTTATCTGGCTGGGTGCAACTGAAGGCAAGCGAGGGAGAGACCATGCACAATTAGGGAGTGAGCAGATTTCTAGGAACAGGTTATTGCAACCAGGATTGCCAGGGGGTGGAAGTTGCTTCCCAGTTCAATATTTGCGCTTTTTGGCTTTTCAAGATGAATTTAACAGCAACTATTAATGACACTTAGAAAGCTGCTCCCCCCAAAAAATAAGCCTTGCTGGTCAAAAGGGCCTTCAAGACAAGAGACGCTCAGAAGTGCTCTGCTGATGTATGTCTCTGCACAGCGACTCTGGTATTCCTTGAAGGTCTCCCATCCAAATACTAACCAAGGGCAACCCTGCGTAGGTTTTCAAATCGGATGAGATCAGGTTAGCCTGGGCTGTCCAGGTCATGGGAAATAAACTGTGGGCCACCACAAACTATGCTTCCCTGCATTTATCTTTGTTATTTATAGTATACCATTCTAACTGAGGTTGTATAGCAAAAGTCAACTACTGTCAACAGGATGGGACATCCAATGCACAGTACAGTAGGGTTTGGACTACAGAAATCTGAAAACAAACAGAAATCTCAAACAGAACCGAAACCAGGTATGAGCTGTTAAATTTGGTAGCTGAGTGGTATAGAAAATTAAGTAGTCGTGTGC
Organism: Sphaerodactylus townsendi; assembly: GCF_021028975.2. NCBI lineage: Eukaryota > Metazoa > Chordata > Lepidosauria > Squamata > Sphaerodactylidae > Sphaerodactylus > Sphaerodactylus townsendi. Next base: position 13,592,516 of record NC_059427.1, read on the forward strand.
CTACTTACAGTAATAGGTAGCAAAACACTAGGACAGGCCTTGGACGAGTGCAATTTTCCAACCATTTCATGACAGCCTTTGGTCCCCATATCTAATCAAGTTTGATTAATTGTGATTTCTTTGTAGCGTCTGAATTGGCTCCAATTGTGCAGTTTTGGCTGCTGCAGATTCATCCCTTTTGTTAATGGCAGTCAGCCAAGGATCCAGAAATTAGGAATGACAATTATAGGGTTGTATCTAGCCCATGTTATCCACACATACAAAGCACTCCTTGCTTTGGAAGCAACAGTTGTCTAGGGTAGACATAACTTATCTGAAAGTAAAGCTAGAAGCCGCAAAATTAATCTCTAACTTCAGGATGTTCACAGGATTTGTTGTGCTCAAAATGAAGGCATTTGCCATCTTAGCTGATATGGCGTCTCTTCCCTCATTTCTCCCTCAACAAACACAACTCAAGATCCAGATGAAGCTTATCTCTATTTCTGTCTGAGGAACAAAGAAGTGTGAGAACAGGAGAAAATTGCCAACATTTATGCGGCATTCCTATGAGTTACGAGAATTGTCCAAATGCAGGAAACTTGACTGCATAATTTGTGGAAGTAAGGAATTCAGAGGAAGTGAACATTTATGGCAGGGGTAGGGAACCTGCGGCTCGGGAGCCGTATGCGGCTCTTCTGCCCTTGCACTGTGGCTCCACGAGCTGAGCCGCCGGCCCCATCCTTGCCCTCCCTGCAGGCAGCAGGGCGGGCGCACCAACTGCCCACAGTTGGCTGGGCCGCGCCGCGGGCTTCCCTTCTTGCCCGCCCCGTTGGAGCGGGGCGGGTGCTTTCCCGGCGGCCGGCAAGGCCAAGCCGCCGGCTTCATCCTTGCCCGCCCTGCAGGCAGCAGGGCGGGCGCATCCATGCACTTCTCAGAATGAACGGAGTAAAAGGTTTAAAAAAACCCTATATATATATACTGTTATCTTTATTTTAAATGTCAAAAATTATTTGTGGCTCCAAGTGTTTTCTTTTCTTATGAAAAACGGGTCCAAATGGCTCTTTGAGTGTTAAAGGTTCCCTACCCCTGATCTAAACCATTGCAAACAGGCAGTTCAATCCAGGGGTGGGCTTCGTTGCACCATGGCTGTACCGTGGTGGGGTTTGTTCAGTGGTGGGATCCAAAAATTTTAGTAACAGGTTCCAATGGTGGTGAGTGGTGAGATTCAAACTGTGGCGTAGCGCCAATGGGGATGGGTGGGGCATGACAGGGGCGTGGCCGGGCATTCCGGGGGCGGGGCATTCCTAGGCGGGACTGTGGCAAGGATGCAGCCGCTGCTCCAGTCCTTGGGTGGGAAACGAATGCACGCAGGCGCAGGCTGCCACGCACGCCGGCGCACCTCCTGCTAGACTGCTTCAAGTTCTGCGCACTACTGCTGAGAGGAGGGGCGTAACTAAGGCAAAAATCACGTGGCAAAATCACCAATTAGTAACCCCCTCTCGGCACACACAAATAATTAGTAACCTACTCTCGGGAACCTGTGAGGACCTGCTGGATCCCACCTCTGGGTTTGTTGCACCGTGCCACCTTCTAGGAGGCTTGCTGTACCACAGCCCTTTAACCAACAGCGACACCTCCCCTGCCTCCATGAAAGTGCTGTATTCAGGACAAAGGATTGTGCCTCCAGTTTTGCTGGCATAAGTTTGCACCAGCAAATGGGGAAGTTTCTGAGCCAAAAGTGCTCAGGAAGCTGATTAATTCTGGCCCTGACCTTGGGAACGCCCCCTTTTGTGCCTGTCCTGGAGCTGTGCCCCTGCCATGGCTGCTCTGGTAGCCTTGCGTGTTGCTCCCGCTCTGCTCCCCAGGACCAGTGTATGTGCCCTGGCTGCTGCATAAATGCCCCTTACAGTGGCACAAGTGGAATCCGGATTGCACTGAAAGCTACACCAGGCTAGCATTAGATCCTTCTCTGCATCACAATAAAAAGGAACATGTTTTTTCAAGTGGCACGTTTTTTTAAAAGGCGTCGCTGTTTCTAAATACTCCCATCGAGATAAATGTTAAAGATTAATATGGTGGGGGGAGGGAAGAGAGACAGTCAAGCATACAGGAAAAGAAGCATGACTTAGAAGAGTTTGGATTTATATCCCCCCTTTCTCTCCTGCAGGAGACTCAAAGGGGCTTTCAATCTCCTTGCCCTTCCCCCCTCACAACAAACACCCTGTGAGGTAGGTGGGGCTGAGAGAGCTCCGAGAAGCTGTGACTAGCCCAAGGTCACCCAGCTGGCGTGTGTGGGAGTGCACAGGCTAATCTGAATTCCCCAGAGAAGCCTCCACAGCTCAGGCGGCAGAGCTGGGAATCAAACCCAGTTCCTCCAGATTAGATACACGAGCTCTTAACCTCCTTCACCACTGCTGCTCTTAGAGGTTACAGAGTAAATGCAGTTTCAGTTACAAGATCACTTCAAAGATAAACAAACAGACCCCTACTGGGTTTCCATAACTTGGCTGTCACTTGACAGTACTTTACACAGACAAGAGGACTATGCTGTATTGAAATGGTTGGGGCTCTGGACTATACTAGCATGCATAGTACCAACTGTCTTGCTGCAAACTTGCTCCCTGTACTTGATGAGTCATGTTTAATGCCTCGTTTCAGCCCTGTGTCAGATTTCTGCTGTTTTCAGAATTTATTGTTCATCCCACCATGTCAATCATATTGGTTTATACTGCATACTCTGCCTTGAATTTCAGTGACATGGGCAGTCTTCCATTTCAGTGGGGGGGAGGAGGAGGAGGAGGACTTTCTCTCCTGCAGGAGACTCAAAGGGGCTTACAATCTCCTTGCCCTTCCCCCCTCACAACAAACACCCTGTGAGGTAGGTGGGGCTGAGAGAGCTCCGAGAAGCTGTGACTAGCCCAAGGTCACCCAGCTGGCGTGTGTGGGAGTGTACAGGCTAATCTGAATTCCCCAGATAAGCCTCCACAGCTCAGGCGGCAGAGCTGGGAATCAAACCCGGTTCCTCCAGATTAGATACACGAGCTCTTAACCTCCTACGCCACTGCTGCTCCTTTAACAAGAATGTCTTTACACAATTGTTAGCACAGCTGTATTTCAAAATGATGTATAGTTCTTGTTGACCTGACTCAGGACTTCATGGCGGAGCTGCATAAGGTGAAGAAAGGGCAGGCCAAAGGATCAAGGAGTTGTGGCATACTTCCCAGCAAAAAAGGCCTGTGAGACTGTGTAGCTTAGGATACAGCTGACAAAGGAAGGACTTGTATAGAGTCATATACAGTTAAGTGCGAAGGAACTTCCTCTCCCAAAACCTTCCTCTCCCATGATGCCAGGAATCAGTAATGATCAATGCACTGTAGATAAAACACAAACAAGAAAACGTGAACATACCTTGCTAATGATGGGATTTATTTGTCTTAGAATGGAGTGCTAGCCATTCTAAGGGGGTTAGGCAAATGGACGGAAAAAATTTTCTCTCTTTCTCACAATACTAGAACCAGGGGGCATACATTGAAAATGCTGGGGGGAAGAATTGGGACTAATAAAAGGAAACACTTCTTCACGCAACGTGTGATTGGTGTTTGGAATATGCTGCCACAGGAGGTGGTGATGGCCACTTACCTGGATAGCTTTAAAAGGGGCTTGGACAGATTTATGGAGGAGAAGTCGATCTATGGCTACCAATCTTGATCCTCCTTGATCTCAGATTGCAAATGCCTTAGCAGACCAGGTGCTCTGGAGCAACAGCAACAGAAGGCCATTGCTTTCACCTCCTGCACGTGAGCTCCCAAAGGCACCTGGTGGGCCACTGCGAGTAGCAGAGTGCTGGACTAGATGGACTCTGGTCTGATCCAGCAGGCTAGTTCTTATGTTCTTATGTTCTTAAAAGCTGTTAGGATGGCAAAAATGTGCATTCGTGCTCTTCTGCCTGGGGAAGGTCACAGTTTGCTGTTAAAATATCTGATTGTCTTTGCAGGACAAAGTAGCCCTGCACAGTTTGCCAGTCCTGACCTTGACAGCTGAACGTGTAGAAAAGCAGCTCCGTCAGCCTGGCAGGATAAGATGAAAGAGGAGAAATTCCCCATTCCTGAATCAGCGGAAGGACCTGTTACTTTCTGGCCTGTGAAGAATGAGGCATTCTGGGAGAGATCTACACCACAGATCCCAAGTGAGGAGACCAGTGGCTCAGATCCAGAGTGCCAGCTCTTCAGGCAGTTTCGCTACCTGGAGACCGAGGGGCCCCGAAAGGTTTGCAGCCGACTCCACCATCTTTGCCGTCGATGGCTGCAGCCGGAGAAGCACAGCAAGCAGCAGATGCTGGACCTGGTGATCCTGGAGCAGTTCCTGAGCATCCTGCCCCCGGAAGTGCGGAGCTGGGTGAGAGAATGCGGGCCAGAGACCAGCTCCCAGGCAGTGGCCCTGGCGGAAGGGTTCCTCTTGAGCCAGATGGAGGCCAAGAAGCAGACAGGGCAGGTGAGGGTATGTTTCACCCAGGAACCAAAGAGCCTCTCCTAAAAATCCCACTTTCAAGGGCCTACCTTTCTCTGAAAATCAGCCAAGAATTATCCTCTTCTGGCCCGCTCCCTTCCCAGCTTTAGACCACGCGCTTCTTTTTCTCATACTTCTCATCACTATTTCTGTGCTGTTCCAGGTGCTAGCAGAAGAGGCTGCTGGTTTTCCTGAGACTGAGAAGGATCCACCAGAGCCCAGGTGGACGTCACTCTTTGGGGCGATTCAGGTGGAAGATGACAAAGGTTCCATCTGGCCAGGTAAGGTGTCCTGTTTCAGTTTCGTCTCCCTCTATGAAGTGAGCCCATGTTGGTTGTTGTGGGTTTTTCGGGCTGTGTGGCCGTGGTCTGGTAGATCTTGTTTCTAACATTTCACCTGCATTTGTGGCTGGCATCTTCAGAGGTGTCTCACAAAGAGAAGTCTGTTACACGCTGTGTAACGTTACCAGACCACAGCCACAAAGCCCGGAAAATCCACAACAACCAGCTGAATCCAGCCGTGAAAGCCTTCGACGATACATTGCGCCTATGTTGTTTCCACTCTACAGTGATGTCCCTTGTAGGTCTTGTAAGTGCTTGTGTATGCAGAGGCATGAGTCATACGGCATCTACATATCAGTTTTCACCACACTGACCTTGCCTCAAACCCCTGGGACGTCCAGGCTATACTGCTTCCCCACCCCCCCTCCCATTGCATCCCTGCCACTGGATGGTTTTTTTAAAGTCAGTATAATGTGATAATGGTAAAGAGATCTTTGCTACCGTTTCTAACCGACCTTCCACCCAATTAGGCTCCCTGGGAGAATGCAAGAGGAAACCACGTCTTTGCTCACTGGCAGAACATGACATTGGGGGAGAATAAACAAAGGTCCTTGGGGAAAGACTGTACTATCTGAGACTGTTAAGGAAACAACAACTGAATGGAAAACTCCTGGTGTCTTTTTACCGCTGTGCTATAGAGAGTGTCTTAACCTACTGCATCTGTGTATGGTTCTCCAGTTGCACAGTGGCAGATAGGAAGGCGCTCCAAAGGGTGATCACTACTGCACAGAGGATTATCGGCTGCCCTCTCCCCTCCTTGGAAGAACTCTATAATTCCCGAAGCCTAAAGAAAGCCCAAAATATTCTGAGAGACCCGTCTCATCCAGCACACTCTCTTTTTGAACTGTTACCATCCGGCAGACGATACAGGTCTATCAAAACTAGGACAAAGAGGCTTAGAGACAGCTTCTACTCTAGAGCTGTGGTGATGCTGAACTCGGTGGCTTCGTGTTGATGTGTTTGGGGCTGTGTAGGGATGGGTGGAGGAAGGGGAAAGTGAGGATGGGGTATGAGTCTGAAATGGTGTGCATCGAGGAATGCTGCTGTAAATTTCGTTGTGTGTGCACCATGACAATAAAATGCTTATGCTTATGGTACCATGACCAAGAAGGTCCTTTTAGCTGAAGCAAGGCCCTTGAAGATGATGACTGTGGTCCGATATGATCTACCCATAAATCTCAGCTCCACATCCTAGCAGTTGCTGGAATTGGGTAGTTTTCAACAAGGAGCAGGGCTTTTTAGGTGGTGGCTCCAGCTTCGCATAACTTTCTTGCCACTCTCCTTGTGGAAACAGCATCTGTGGTGTATAACTAATGATAGAATCATCATCTGTTGGGAAACATGGTGGCTTCTGTTCTGATAGCTTTTCTGCCTCCTGTTTGTGATTTTAATTGGTGGTGTCAAGCAACTAGCAGTACTTAAATATCTTCCAACCTCTCTTTTCTCCCTCATAGATAGTGGAAGAACACTGCCTGGTTATTTTGTTTCTCGCCCTGTTTGTGACAGAATGAAAGCTTCGTTGGCGCAACCAGATGAGGTAGGGAAGGAATTTTTAGGGAGAAGGGATTGGAACACCCCATGTGCTCCTGACTTGGACTGCCTGTAAATGAAATAATTTTTCCCATGGTATCTGACTAACCTTCTCCCCCGGAAGGCTGTGAACACCACTGAAGCAACTTGGAGTCAAGTCAGAGATTTTATTATAGAGCCATAGACCATCACAATGTAGGATATAAAAGGAAAAACAATAAGAAAAATATACATAAATAGATAAACACAAAATAAATTACAGAGAAATGTAAAATCAACAATCACAAGGCTCCCATTCAAGAATTCTTCCTAGTAGTTAAATAAGCAGTGTTATAAACCCTATTAAGAGTACAAGATCCTACTAAATGGAGAATTATTTTGAGTTTACTGCTTTCTTTGATACCACCTTGGCTGAGATCTTGCTGGCTGCCAGTGCAAACAGAGCCGTCCTGTAGGCTACAAAATTTTTTATTTTATTTATTTATTCGTTCCACTTTTATACTGCCCTCCCCCAAGGGGCTGAAGACAGAAAACTTAGTTTGTCAAATCAGAATAAAATTATGATAATTAAGATCTTTAGAAAGAAATTTAGGCTCCAGTTCTACGTGCCGAGGAAAATCTAAGACATAATATGGAAAGTCTTCCACCCCCTTTCACAGATACAGAGACGTCGTTCCACTGGTTTTTGGGGAATAGTGTCCGGCTAAGCATTCAGTCAGCACTGTTTGGAAACATAATGATGTTAATGCCTTTGATGTTAGATTGTGAAAGAGGATATGAGGTGATCTTTTTTTATTGTATCCACTGTAAGAAGATATGAGGTGATCTTTTTTTATTGGTCCGTACCAGGGAGAGAAAGTAGACCACAAAACTGTGTTTTTATCAATTGAGGTATCACCCTTGAAAACCCAGTCATACAGGTTGGAATTGTTTGCTGACAAATGCGTTAGATTGTCTGGAATGGTATAATTAAACAGAAGGTTATTGAAAAACTAAGTGTAGGTCTTGACATTAGCCAACAGTACCTGGTAGCTTTGATTGCTAAGCGAATCTGCTTTTGCGGCTCTCTTATTCTTCCATGATTTTAAATGACCAGGTGGGCATGGGCTTTGACTGATGGCAGTCCAAATTCCACCCTAAGCAGGGTCACAAGTGCCTCCCTTGGCAATGCCAAGACACGTTTGAAGAAGAGATTCTGAACGGTTTCCAGATTGGCCCATTCCTCACAGGCCAATTAAAACAGGTTGAGGCCCTTTTAAAAAGCATGGGGGGGGGGGGGGACACAGAACTCACTCCCCAAATGCTGTTAGCCCATTTTAGTGGCCAGAACCCAGGTTTAATGAGACTCACTAATTCTGCAAGTTTTTTTCATTAAACCCCTGTTGCAAATGCTTCCTGTTTGCCTGTGCGAACTATGGCAAGCAGGAGCGTTCAATCCCCACCCCTCCTTCCCTCCACCATTATGGTGCATTCTCCAGGCAGCCCCTGTTAGATGGGATATTCTAATAGGTGGCTGCCTTGCCATGCAGGTACGTGGGGGGGGGGATTCTCAGGCGGGGGCAGACTCTCAGCTTCATGGTTCACACAGAAACATCACATTTCTGTGCAAACCATGCTGCCTTCAGCCTCCCAGATCCCCGTGATCCCAGCTGGCTCCTGCAGCTGCCTTGCAAACAGTGGCAGCGCAGCAGAAATGGGTGTCATAAACCCGTTGCTGCCTGTGCGGAAGGTGCCATTAAGAAGTATTTGCTTATGCCATCCCCAGACCTTGACGGCATGCCAGAGCATAAGGATTACTTTGCTAACAAAAGGTTTTAACACTGGGGCAACAAGGAATCCTCCCCTGGTATAGAAGAATCTCATTATTACACCAATAGTTTCTAAAGCTGAGGTCTTGACTGCTGCTGTGTGGTCGTTCCAGTTTAGGGTTTCACTGAATGTGACTCCCAGATATTTAAAGAAGCTGCATTACTCAATGGGGATGTTGTGAATACTCCAAAGGAGGGTTGTTTTTGTCTTTTCCTAAAGACCATTGCTTTAGTTTTTGCATAGTTTATAGAGAGCCTCCACTCTGCAATACTTTTCCAACTTGGACAGGAACCAGTTTGTCTAATTCTCATGAACCCATGGCCCAGAGATGCTTCTCTGATGGAATTCCAAAACCTTTGTTTCCCCCTTCTCAGGAAAACTCTGTTCAGGCCACGAGGTAACTTAGGCCTTTGAAGTGTCATCCTGGCACCTTTGTATGGCTTCCTGTCCTCCCTCCAGGAGATCAAAAGGCAAAGATGCTTTTCACAGTCATATGTGACTTCCCTTTACACTGTAGCGATAGCATCATTCCATGACAGAGCCCTGAGCTTTTTCTTTGTTTTTCAGAATCCAGTGACCTTCGAGGACGTGGCTGTGTATTTCTCAGAGGAGGAGTGGGCTTTGCTGGATCTGAGCCAAAAGATTCTGCACAGGGAAGTCATGGCAGAAAACTGCAAGAATCTGGCCTACCTGGGTATGAGTCCTGCTTTGTTTTTTGTTGGCCAGTACAAAACACCAAAATTTCTGCCGCAGTTGGTTTATTTCAGTTCACCATAAGGATTTCTTGGAGGACAGATGCAGAACCCCGTGTTTCGTGGACGTGCTTTCCTTGTTCACTTGCACAGTTCATGTGTAGCTATTCAGATGGGAGATCCAAGGGCAAGGGATCGAATACTCTTATGATAACAATAAAGCACTTATAAGGCAGGTAGAACTGCTAAGAAATTATTTAGCACTTCTTCATTCGGCCTGTGTTTTCCCTCCTGAAATCTCCCTCCCAGAGCCAGAGCAGAATGCCACAAAGCTGTCTGTTTGGAATTAGGAAATTAGACTACCAGTTCAGTGTTCCCTGTAAGGCAGTGATGGCGAACCTATGGCACGGGTGCCAGAGGTGGCACTCAGAGCCCTCTCAGTGGGCACGCACAAACAGAGTTCATCGTGGGGGGGGGGGTCGCCCCTCCACACACACACACATCTAGGCTGGCCTGGGCCGCTGGGCTCGATTATTAGCATTAAACCTAAGACCTAGTTTTGGGGAAGCAGTATAGGAAACCCTGTTAAGCGCTGTTAAACCCCACTGATTTTCATGCAAAGAACTAAAGCGCGATCCTTTACCTGGGAGTAAGCTCAGTTGCTGGCAATGTGGCTTGCTTCTGAGTACACCCTCCTAGGCTCGTGATTCACCTGTTCAAAGAGTTGCATGGTTGCTTCAAAGCAAAGCCAACAACTACCACCAAGCTTACTCCTTAGTAACGTATGCCTCAGAGCCAACCACTTTTTCTAAACAAAAACCCCAGTATTCAGGTTAAATTGCCGTGTTGGCACTTTGCGATAAATAAGTGGATTTTGGGTTGCAGTTTGGGCACTCGGTCTCGAAAAGGTTCGCCATCACTGCTGTAAGGTGTGTGACTGCAAAAAAACACTGTATTGGTGCCACTATGTTGAGCAGTCTCTCTGCGGCTCAGTTCTGTGAGAGGGAGCTTCCGCACAGGTGTGCAGAAGCCTTAGAGGGACTTCTGCACCAGTTACATTTCAGTAAAGGAAAAGACAGGCATGTGGAGATTAATGATCAGGAGAAGGGGAAACTGAGATCTCAGACCCGATCAGTCTCTTTCCTACTCAAACCAAAACCATGCAGATAACCTTTGGCCTTCTACAAAGGAGCTGTGGGAGAAGATGGGATGCCCCACTGATCCCCCAAAGTTCTCTTGCTGGAGGCAGATTGCTCAGAATAAACACTGCACAGAGACAATGAAAAGTTTTTATGACTTGGTGGGAAAGTTCTTTAAAACATGAGATCCTTTGAATCTCAACCAGTTCAGGGGAGTAGGGCTGAGTACCAAGATAGGTAGCCAGTGGAGAAACCACATGGGTCTAGGAAAGCACACACCAACACATCAATGTGCCATTGCGGCAGTGGCGTAGGAGGTTAAGCGCTCGTGTGTCTAATCTGGAGGAACTGGGTTTGATTCCCCGCTCTGCCACCTGAGCTGTGGAGGCTTATCTGGGGAATTCAGATTAGCCTGTGCACTCCCACACATGCCAGCTGGGTGACCTTGGGCTAGTCACAGCTTCTCGGAGCTCTCTCAGCCCCACCCACCTCACAGGGTGTTTGTTGTGAGGGGGGAAGGGCAAGGAGATTGTAAGCCCCTTTGAGTCTCCTGCAGGAGAGAAAGGGGGGATATAAACCCAAACTCAAGATCACCTCAAGATCAAATGTCCACCTCAAGATCAAATAGATTTTACTGAATCGCTTAGTGTGAGAGAAAAAACAGCAGTGTCTTGTGGCCTTGTTAACACAGACACTGACTGAAAACCAGTATTGTGTTTGGATTTCATTCCTGATTTAATACTGGGGTATTGTGCTGTTTTCACTGTGTTTTAACGTTATGCTTTACGGTGTTTGTTCACCGCCTTGAGCCCTTCGGGGAAGGGCAGTTTATAAATGTAATAAAATAATAAATAATAATAATAAAGTGAAAATTGAGTTTATTCACTAATGGAAAGCTCCATGACCTCACTTGGTTTGTGCCTTTATACCAACAGAGATGGAGAGCATGAAAAGGGGGAAACGGAACAGAAGAGAAACTGAAGCTAGACTGCAAAAGAGCAAGAAATCCATTATTTCTGGTGGTTCCTATTTCCATGGAAATCTAGATCAAGAGGAAAGTCACATGGGAAACAAATCAAGTAGCGGTGATTGTGAAAAAATAAGAAATGGGGAGGAGTGGCTGCAATGGTCAGCATATGGGATGAGTTGGAGTCTGAGCAACAACCTTATTTTATATGAAAGATTGCACACAGATGAAAAGTCACACAAATGCTCAGAGTCTGGAAAGAGCTACAATCAGAAGGAGATCGTCACTTTATACCGCAGACTCCAACCAGGGAAGAAACTGTACCAATGCTGTAAGCGTGGAAAGGGCTTTAGTCAGAGCTCTTATCATGCTTCCCATCAAAGAATTCGCACACAGGAGAAATTGTTTCAATGCTCACAGTGTAGAAAGTGCTTTACCACCAGCTCAAGACTTGCTTCCCATCAAAAAATTCACAGTGCGGACAAATCATATCAGTGCTCAGTGTGTGGAAAGATCTTTAATCACAATTCAAGCCTTGCTTCCCATCAAAGAATCCACACTGGGGAGAAACCATACCAGTGCTCAGAGTGTGGAAAGAGTTTTAGTGTCAGCTCAAGCCTTGCTTCCCACCAAAGAATCCACACTGGCGAGAAACCATATCAATGCTCACACTGTGGAAAGAGCTTCAGTGTCAGCTCAAGTCTTGCTGCCCATCAAAGAATCCACACTGGGGAGAAACCATATGAATGCACTGAGTGTGGAAGGGGTTTCAGTGTCAGCTCAAGCCTTGCTTCCCATCAAAGAATCCACACTAGAGAGAAACCATATGAATGCTCTGAGTGTGGAAAGAGCTTCAGTGACAGATCAAGCCTTACTTCCCATCAAAGAACACATACTGGGGAGAAACCATATCAGTGCTCTGAATGCGGAAAGACTTTCAGTGTTAGTTCAAGCCTTGCTTCTCATCGAAGAATCCACACTAGAGAAAAACCATATCAATGCTCAGTGTGTGGAAAGAGTTTTACTCAAACTTCAACCCTTGCTGCTCACCAAAGAATTCACACTGGGGAAAAACCATATCAGTGCTCAGAGTGTGGAAAGACCTTCTGTAAGATCTCAAATCTTACTTCCCATCGAAGAACCCACACTGGGGAGAAACCATATCAATGCTCAGTGTGTGGGAAAAGCTTCAGTGTCAGCTCCAGCCTTGCTTCCCATCAGAGAATCCACACTGGGGAGAAACCATATCGATGCTCTGAGTGTGGAAAGAGCTTCAGTGACCGATCAAGCCTTATTTCCCATCAGAGAATTCACACTGGGGAGAAGCCCTATCATTGCTCTGAGTGTGGAAAGAGCTTCAGTGTCAGCTCAAGCCTTACTTCCCATCGAAGAATCCACACTGGGGAGAAACCATATCAGTGCTCTGAGTGTGGAAAGGCCTTCAGTCAGAGCACAAACCTTATTTCCCATCAAAGAACCCATACTGGAGAGAAATCATATCAATGGTTCGAGCGTGGAAAGAACCTCAGTCAGGACGTAAGCCTCGTTTCCCACAAAAGGACCCATACTGGGGGAAACCATATCAGTGCTCAGAATGTTGAAAGTGGTTCACTAGGAACTCAAGCCTTGCTTCCCATCAAAGAATCCACACTGTGGAGTAACCATGAAATGTTCTCTGTTTAAACACATTCCGAGTTACCTCAAAGCTTGCTTCTTATCCAGAAATTCACATAATCAAAAACCTTGTGAATGCTCATTGGATGGAAAGAACTTTGGTTTCAGATGCAGCCTTGCTTTCCATCAATTAATCCAATCTTGTGTGAAACCTGCCACAAATGTTTCCACTTTCATTATTTACTCTTTTTTTCCTAATCTTTTCCTTTTTTTCTTTTTTTCATGTTTTTGTGGAAAAATCAATATGGCACTTAATTTGTTCTGGTTGCCAAAGCACAGTGACCTTAGTTGGTCAAAGAAGGAATGGACATTCCCTGTTAATTGCCTCCTTATTATGAAGTCAGGGGTACCCAGTGAAAATAATAGGCAACAGATTCCAGACCAACCCAAGCACCTATTTCTTTACTCACAGCAAGTGACTAAAATGTGGGATTCACTTTCAGAGGCTGTATTGATGACTGCAAACATAGATGGGTTTAACATAAGAGATTAAACATATTCACAGAGGGTAGATGTATCAGTGGCTACTAGCCATGGTGACTAAAGGGAATCTCCACATTCAGGGGCGGAACGCTCTGAATGCCAGTAGTAAGTTACAGTTTAGGGGGGAGGCTCTTGGTCTCTATGTTATCACTTACGCTCCAGAGCAGGGGTTTGCAACCTGCGGCTCCAGAGCTGCATGCGGCTCTTTTGTCCTTGTACTGCGGCTCCACGTGTCTTAGGTCCTCTCAGCCTCCTTTGGAGAGCCGCCCCAAGGATTAATGGGAAAGAGTCCTGGTTCCTAGAGAGGCACTGCCCAAGACAGCTATCCCTAGCCACTTGCGGCTTCCCTGTCCCAGCTGCCTGGTTGGCTGATGCTGGTGATGATGGGGTGGGGCGGGGGCGGAGCACCACTGGTGGATACTCTTGAACAGGTGAGTGGCGAAGAGTGAGAAAAGGGAGGGAGTTGCAGGAGCGCAGATTTTCAGCGCAATCCTAGCCTCAGTCGCCTCCCTTGAATGGGGGATCAGGGGTCAACTCTGCTTTGGGTGGCCTCATTTCCCTCTCTCCCAGGTCCTTCTTGGGAGGAGGACCACATGGTGGACCCCAGCAATGCCACCTTGGGTTGCAGACCCCCCAGCAGCCCCGCTGAGCTCCAGGGGCCTTCCTGGCGGATGGCAGCCTGGCTGAATCCAGGTGAGAAAGACGATGTCAGGTTTTAAAGGAGTTATTACCTGCAGCCCTGCAAGGTTGCACTCGTCGGGGCTGTTTGATGGGAAGGCGGGGGTGGGTGGGAATTGTTTGCTTCTGCATTGCCAAGGAGGGCAGGAGCGCATGGGGAAAGCCTTGCACGTGGATCTTGGAAGGTTTACTTCAGAGTAAGCCAGTGGAGAGTAAGCTTGTAGATCGTGGCAGGGAGGAGGCCGGGATTATCCGCAGCCATGGTGGTCACAGGTTGCCAACTCCCGGCGGGCAAATCCCAGGACATTTGGGGTAGATTCTCAGCAGCTGTGGCTTTGGGGACCATGTTCAGTGAGGAATATGGCTGTCGAGTTCACCCTCCATGGCAGACATTTTCTCGGGGGGGGGATTCAGCCCCCCCCCTGGAAGTTGACAACCCCATTAAAGGCATCAATTTTGATCCACCATCCAAGTGGAATTTGAGGGGGTTCTTTTGGGGGTTGTGTCTCAACACAAGAAAAGAGAAATGTGTGAAACGGGGGTTCTATTGCTGGTCATTTGAATCATGTACAAAACAACCAGCTTTTTAAAAAAAACCCTTTTTTCTGCTTTGATGGGTAAAAATGGGCCCCAAAGAAAGGAACTTCTCTCTGCACGAGAATATATACAGTGTTATCTTCATTTTACATGTCAAAAAGTATTTGCGGCTCCAAGTGTTTTCTTTTCCGTGGAATACGGGTGCAAATGGCTCTTTTGGGTGTTAAAGGTTGCTGACCCCTGCTCCAGAGTAACTGGTTAGCCACAGAGTGAGACAAGGTATTGGATTAGATTGACCTCTGGTCTAATCCAGAAATGCTACTGTGCTCTTATGCCCTGGACATCTCCCCGCTTGTGGTTCATTGAACTGGTTTCTGCTGCCTAGCTGGATCAGTATTGTATAGTTCAGTTTGTGGTGGTTCCATTTGTTCTTGGAGGACTGGAACCAGAAGGTTCCAGAAGAAGGTTGCTGTTTTCTTAGTGCGGGGTTTTTCATCTTGTCTGTTATGCTGAGTTATATGTTTCCTGCAACCATTGTGAGAAGTTGTCAAGGAGGCTGGGGTACAGTAATACAATGTCATCACAGAATCATAGAAATATAAACCTTGAAGGGACCTACAGGATAATCTAGTCCAAACTAGAAGTTGACAACTATCTCACCCCCGACCCCAGTGATTGCTGTTCCGTGCCCAGAAGACAGCAAAAAACTTCCAGGATCCCTGGCCAATACGACCTGGAGGAAAATTACTTCCTGCCCCTAAAGTGGTGATTGACGTTACCCTGGTGGGGATCTGAGCCTGGGTTTCCCACCTCCTTGTCCTAGATGGCCATCTAACATCTGTTTTAAAACCTCCAAAGGAGAGCCCACCACTGCCTGAGGAAGCCTATTCCGCTAAGGAACTGCTCTGTCAGGATGTTCTTCCTAATGTTTAGCCCAAAAGCTCTTTTGATTTAATTTCAACCCATTGGCTGTGGGTCAGACTCCTAGGCCACACCATAATCTATATGGGTGATTCCGCACATGAGTAAAATAGGTTCGACCCAGTTCCCTGAGAAGGGTACTGACCTAGGTTGAAGCCATCGTTGTTCCCCACTGCAACCAGCTTGATCCCAGATCGGAGGGCGGAATCATCCTGTGTCTCTTCGCCACTCCGTTCCGATTGGCTACTGTTCTACCGCCATGTTCCATCTATCCCCACACACGTTATAAAAAAAAACTGCCACAGGAATGGAGGGACAAAGGTGGCGTTTTTTGATTGGCCAGCTGTACGCATGCCCGAAACACTCAGCTGTGATTGACTGAATGGGGGACTCCTGGCACCAGAGATTCCGCACTTTACTGGAATCGAGCTGAGTTCGAGCGTGGTTCCCTGAAAAAGTAGTAGTTCCCAACTGGAGTCGGAAATTTGACCGTTACACGGGGCGAAGCTGGTATAAAACCACGTCGATCCCAGTGGTTGTGCGGAGCACTTAGGTCGAACACAGCTCGAACTTAGGTCGATAACGCAAGTGTGGAATCGACCTATGACAGCCCTTCAGGTACTCTCAGTTGTTTCCTGTCCAAGCTAAACATACCCAGCTTCTTCCTTCTACAACATGCTCTCCAGTCTCCTCACCATCTTCACTGCCCTCCTTTGGACATATTCCAATTGATCCGAACCTCCTTAAACTGTGGAGCCCAAAACAACAGAATATTCCAGGTGAGGTCTAACCAGAACAGAGTAAAGCAATACTATCCCTTTGCATGATCTGGATACTATACTTCTGTTGATACAGTTCAAAAATCACATTTGCCTTTTTAGCTGCTGCATCATATTGACAACTCATGTTCAATGCATAGTCTACTAAGACCCTTAGGTCCTTTTTGCATATACTACTGCCACAAAATCTCCCCCATCCAATAATTATGCATTTGATGTTTCCTGCTGAAATTCAGAACTTTGCATTTATCTCTGTTGAAATTTATTGTATGTATTGTTGAAGGCTTTCACGGCCGGTATCAATTGGCTATTGTGGGTTTCTTGGGCTGTGTGATTGTGATCTAGTAGTTTTTCCTCCTACAAAAGAGAAACACATCTCACCGTGAAATCCCTGTGAAGCTGCCAGTCACAGATGCAGGTAAAGCATTAGGAGCAGAAACTTCTAGACTGGCAGCCACGCAGATCAGAAAACCCACAACACCCAGAAATTCATTTTATTTGTGTTAGCCCAGCCTGTCAAGATCATCCTGTATCCTGATTCCTTCTTCTATCATATTTGTTACCTCTCCCAATTTAGTATTGTCTACAAATTTAATAAGATTCCCATCTATTCCTTCATCCAAATCATTTATGCAGATGTATAGGCCCCAGGACAGATCCCTGACGCACTCATCATTCCTCTCCAAGAGGATGAGGAGCCATTAAGAAGTGATCCTTGATCACTGATCTTATATCTAATAAGTATAGCCTCATCTGAAGTTACCTGCCACCTAGAATGTCTGGGATCTCAGATATCTGGGGTTGCATTAGATTTACACGGGTCTGCAACCTGCGGCTCTCCAGATGTTCATGGACTACAATTCCCAATTGGCCATGCTGGCAGGGGCTGATCGGATTTGTAGTCCATGAACATCTGGAGAGCCACAGGTTGCAGACCCCTGCATTAGAATAACCATTCTAATGCAGCCTTCACAATTGCAGGGCAGATTGTCATGGGGAGTGGATTTACAGAATGGATTACAGCAGAAAATTGGGGATTGTTTGTGAATCTGTGAATGTATGAGGATCTCATAAGAGATGTGAATAAGCAGTCAGTGATTCTGATGAAGTGCAGTTTGATAAGACACACAAAACAAGCATTTACATCTGGAGGCTCGTAAACAAGAAAAGACATTAAGAATTGTGTGTATATATTTATTAGGGACTGCTGTACAGGATTTCAAACAATTATTTGTGAAGACTACATTATATTATACATTGTATGTCATACATTGTATATCGCTTATTGCTGGAGATAGTGTCATTTAGTATATGAAAGCATCTTTTTGTATTACTGGTATGGATTTTGTATAATTCAAGATAGCCTGATTACAGCATCTGTAGTATTTGTTGGCTTTGTGTTCTGTAATCCCTCTTTTTTTGTGTGTGCGGTTACATCAGAATAACCATTCCACATTAGACCATCGTGCCACACTTAATCCCTTTCAGACAAAAGACAGTCGGGTTTGGGACAAACCACATATCTGTCATGGAGGATCAGAGCCATTACCGGATTCTTGATGCAGTGGATCTATATTTTGTAAGTCTCCAGTTGATGACAGTAGCCCCTAACATCAGAAATGGTACTTCGCATGGGATTCACTAAATTCTTAGAGAAGACGCAGACTTAAGTCCAAGTCCATTGGCCATAAATATCTTTTGGAACTTTCCCTAGCATTCAGTTTTTAGTCTTCGGCCAGAATTGGGGGTCCCTAGGAGGTTGAGTAGGAGTTAAGGATTCTTCCAAGATCTTGTTACTGCAAGGAACTCTGCATATGCTCTGATGAACTTGCTATAGCCTAGGTAATGTGTACTTAGCTGAGTTAGTCCAAATTTATTGCTTCATATTTGAAAATCACAGTGCTGAGTGTTGTATGCCTTCCTTGTGCTTGGCTTTTGCTTTTTTTTCTTACCACTTCGCTTGAATCCAACCATCCTCTTCTATAATAAACCTTTTTATACAGACTTTTTTTTTTTGCTTTGCTTGATATAATTTATTTCTCTTGGAATATTTCTTTGAATCTCTTCCATATGTGCTACTGCACAAGCATTACACAGTTTGTAAAAGTATCTTCCAGGGTATCCATCTGACACTTTGTTATTGCTCTAGTACTCTGCTAGATGGATACCTTTTCAGTGGAACAGTCTACATCAGCCATTCTCAACCAGGGTTCCCTGGTACCCTGGGGTGCCGTGAGCATGTCCCAGGGGTACCGCGGCAACACTACCGCCCCCCCCCTCATTTTTGTGGTGTCTCCCACCGGCGCCAGCAAGGACATGGAGCTGGCCCATGGGGCAGGGCCTGCCACAAGGTCAGCAGCCACCACCACCCCCAGTGCTTCCCTTCACCCTGGGAGGGGAAGGTGGGGGGTGTGGCAAGCAGGGGCAATGGGAGGGGAAGGTGGAGGGCGGCGGCAGGGGTACCGTGAGATATGAAGAGTGAGGTCTCTGGCCTCGAAAAGGTTGGGAAACACTGGTCTAAATATTCTCAGAAATCACTTAAGTGGTGAAGGCTAATTATCAGGGTGTTTTCCAGAGAACCTGGCCAGATTTAAGACTATTTAAATACATAGATTGGAGCTGTGAATGGACAAGATAGATCTTAAAGAACCCCAACAAATGCTTCAGGTTTGCAGAAACACTTGGAATCTTAAAGGCGGGGGGGGGGGGGTTCAACCCCCAAAATGGAGTATCTGTAGCTTTAAGAAACAGATGCCATCAGCATTCTATTCTGTTAGCAAAAGACAGGGGTCCTTTTCCCAGGCAGTTTTGGCCTTTGAGATTAGACTGCAGGTTCAAGATCATCAGTAACCATGTGAGACTGTTTAGCTTCCGATACTGCTGACAAAGGAATTTCCTTCTCCCATAACCTTCCTCTCCTGTAGTACCATATGTTACTGATTTGATCCAATACAATGCACACAAACAAGACAAAAACGTTTCTCCCTATAAAGATGGACCTCTTTTATGGTGACCAATTACTTAGATACATTTAAAAGGGAGCAGATGAACTGACTGACAAGGAGTTGGGGTGGTAGAAAGGAGCGCTCCCACCTGGGGAGGGTCACAAGAGACCTGGTTGCCTTTGCAGGACTGAGCAGCTCCACCCAGTTTTGCTAGTCTTGGCCTTGTCAGAAGAACTTGCAGCAGGACAAGGCTCTTCATCAGTCTGGTTGGAAACTGACTTAGTACGAAGGAAGATCAGGATGTGTCTGGCCCTGAATCGGCAGAAGGGCCTCCTATTCACCAGGCTGCGAAGAGTGAGGCATTCTGGGAGAGATCTGCACCACAGATCCCAAATGAGGAGACTAGCGGCACAGATCCAGAGCAATCATTTTCTCCAGAGGAATTGAACGCCGCAGTCCAAAGCTGAGAGGTAACGCCTGGGGGTTGGCAATGATATGGCTACCAATCTTGATCCTCCTTGATCTGAGACTGCAAATGCCTTAGCAGACCAGGTGCTCAGGAGCAGCAGCAGCAGAAGGCCATTGCTTTCACCTCCTTCATGTGAGCTCCCAAAGGCACCTGGTGGGCCACTGTGAGTAGCAGAATGCTGGACTAGATGGACTCTGGTCTGATCCAGCAGGCTAGTTCTTATGTTCTTATATAAAGGGCCAGTGGTGGGATTCAGCAGGTTTGCACCACTTCGGCAGAACTGGTTGTTAAATGGGGACTGAAGGGCAAAGCTGCCCCCCCCCCCCCCCCGCCTTTGTCATCTTTGGCCAAGCAGAATTTGTACGACAGTCATAGCAACATCCCCCAATGGAGGGCGAAAGTGAGAGAAGCAGCCAGGCCTCCTTCAGAGTGCCTTTAGTCTCCCCCTCTCTACCGCCTGCAAAGCCTTTGGAGTTCTTTGGCATCAATCAATTCAATTCAATTCAAAAACCTTTATTAGGCATCAAGAGAAAATACAGATAAAACTGTGCAGTAGTATGATCCAGAGTTTAACGGAGTAAAACAACTGCTCATAGTTCACACATTACAAATTTCAAGAAAATAAGTGAATAAAAGGAGAGCCGGAGACTTATTTCACAATATCGAGCAGGAACTTGGCCACCATTTTCAGCTGCCTGGGATCCTCATTGTTCAAGAGGCGGTTCAATTTGGAATATGGAGGGCATAAGTAAGTCGGTGTTGAAAAAAACAAACTAGGTCTGAGATCTATGAATTTTGGGCAGACTAATTGAACATGCTCCAATGATTCCTCAGAGGTTGAACAATATGGACATGTACGCTTTTCCTTTGAGTATGCCATGAATTTCTCCGGGGAAAAGGTAAGAGGGAATGTGTTTGTTCTTGCTCTGGTGAATAACCACCTAGACTTAGGGTCGAGCAAGATGTTTAAGTAAGCAGCTGTCCTGCAGGTCCCGGGCATGATTTCAAAGAGAAGAGGGGAAAACAGGCTCCTTGCTTTGCTAACTAGGAGTTGATGTTCCTGGTCGAATAGCCGTTCCTTGATACGGTGGCGCAGATCACTGGGGGGAAGCATAAGGAGCTGGTCCCAAGTGAAACCCAGGGAGGAGATCTTAAGCTTGATGTGGGCCCACCAGGCAGATGACTGGAGTTCGGGGAGGGAGCAGTGAATGAGGCTGTTAGGATCACTGAAAAAACAAAGCCGGATCCAGAATTTAAGGGTGATCCACCATGCCCTTGTTTCCAAGAAATGTTGTCCTGCCTCTAGGCAGAGGGCTGCATAGGGTACACAGTGGGGGACCCTTTTGGCATCAATCCAAGGGTGGAAGGGGTAAAGAGAGAGTCTGGAACCATTGTGTGAGGTTGTCAGAAAGCTTGTAGTGCCATGGCATCAGTACAGCGGAACCTCGGTTTTCGTTGGTAATCCGTCCAAAAAAAATAGATGAAAACCAAAACCGATGAAAACCGAGGCAAACTTTTCCATAGGAATCCAATTAATCCGTTCTAGGCACTCCAAAAAACATACCAAAAACACATATATTTTTTTGGTGAATAAACACAGTGTTTAATGCTAAAAACAGTAACAAACAATAACACTAGGACCAGCTTCAGAGCCAGTGGACCAATGTTGCTCCAGAAAGCTGTCCAAAGAGGTCTGTTTCTGACGCCTCTTTAAGATTTGTCTGAAATGGGGCAAGATGTTGTCATTAAACAAGTTGCAGACACGACCTGCAACAGCTTTGTCCGGGTGATTTTTCTCCACAAACCCCTGCACCTTACTGCAAATCGATGAAAACCGAGGCAAATCGATGAAAACCGAGATAAATTTTTCACTGAAAAAATCGCTAAAAACCAAAATTGATGAAAACGGAAGGCAATGAAAACTGAGGATCCACTGTATGTGCATGGCACATATTTATCTCCTTTTGAATAGTTCCCGAGGAAGCTATAAATCTATGCAATCGGTGTCTCAGTTCAGCATTTGATTGGATAAGGGCTGAAGAAGTAGCGCAGGATCCCAAACTTTTTGAGCCCGTGAGCACATTGGGAATTCTGACCCAACATGGTGGGCACAGCAACAAAATGGCTGCCACAGGAATGGAACCAGCCACAAAATAGTCACTAGCTTTAACTTCAGTAATGCAGTGAAGATCCTCCTGCTGTGGTGGCAGCTGGTGCTATGGCAACATTTTAAATAATATGCATATCTACTGAAATCTCCAATAGCCAATCGGACGCTTTGCTGAGCAAATGTCCTACCCTGCCCTACCCACCTCCTATAATACTTGGTTACTTCATGACTGAAGGTGGGGAATATTTACCCTTTTCTTCTGGGTTCTTTTTTAAAAAATTATACAATTATGAAAATACTCATCGAGTCAAATTATAGCAACTGTTCCATCCAGTTTACAATAATCCTACACATCATATTGATCCCAAATTTAACCTGTGTTCTTTTGAAATGTTGACAAATTTATATTCAAAGGGGGGGGTTAATTTCATCTACAAACGTTCTTTGCGTTGGAGTTCTCCTCCATACCCCTTTCAAATTTCTTTTGTCAACATAGTTGAACAAAGAGAATCCAGGAGCAGAGACAGCCATATATTAAAAACCCTGGAATAACATGATTATAACCATTCAGTAACATCACACCTTGGGGCAAGTCCACCACTTGTGGATACAGTTACTCCTTTCACATTGCAACTTTCCCCTTCGCGTTTTGATCTATTATGGGTTGGCATAAGAAATTCAATGGGGATTTGGGGGGGAGTTTTGTGGTGGGGTTGAGAGAGTTCTGAGAGAACTGTGACTAGCCCAAGGTCACCCATCAGCCTTCAGGTGCAGCAGTGGAGAAACGCTGGAAGGATGGATGGATGGATTGACAGAGTGATTTCCAAGTAGGCAAACTGGGGTTCATTTGAAGGCTTCATAGAACCCTTTTTTAAGTTGAAAGTGAGATTAGAGAATACTCCAGGGCATATGCAGAGAGCGTACTTTCTACCCCTTGGCCAGAATCCATATATTTAAATCTAGAATAGACCAGGGGTCAGGATAGCCATCCAATTCTATCAACATTTGTCTCCTGCCTCTGGCTATCCAAGGTCCACGTTCCCTTCTGGAACCCACGAAGACACCACGTGACTTTTGCAGGGGAGCAAGGGGGAGTCCACGCCCCTGTTTGGTCCCCCCTCCTGCTTCTTTGATGAGCTTGGTCGAAGCGCGGCCGGCACAGGCGAGGCCTTGCGAGTCCGGGCAGGGAGAAGGCGGCCGAGGGAAAGCCCGAGGGGTCCCCGCTTACCGTCAGTGACGGCGCCCATAGCGATGGGGATCGTGGCAGCGGCGGCTGGAGTCAGCCTGGGCGGCGGCGGCGGCGCTTGAGATTTGATCCATTATAAGAGAGAGGAAATTTCCACAATCCAGACAGATGATGATCAATTGATATCCCAACCCTGAGTTACACCAGACGTTTAAGCAGCGGAAAGAATGTCGGCGCGGGCCGCGGCTGACGTCAGAGGGGAGCAGCGCAGAGCGGCGGCGGCCAGCAGGCAGCAGCGGCGGCGGCCCCGGCACGGTGGCGGCGGCGAGAGCGGCCCCCCCGCCAGCACGGCCCCCGCCAGCGCCACCCCCGCCAGCGCCACCCCCGCGGCCATGGCGACCCTCGGGGAGCGCCGGTCCCTGCCCAGCCCGGAGGCGATGCTGGGGCAACCCTGGAGCCACCGGGTCGACGCCCTTGAAAACTTCAACGGAACGCAGCGGGGCAGCAGGAAGAAGTTTCCAAAGGAATGCGAAGGGAAAACCAGCTGAAGCAATACTTAACTCTGTAGAGAAGATATGCCAATATTTGGTCTTTGCCCAGCTCATGATGATTTCTATTTGGTGATGTGTAACTGTTACAGCAGGGTAACAGGTTCAAAATATTTAAGCCAAAAAGCTTAAGCCAACAAATGAATATTTTATTCATGCCATCAACCGGGCAAACAGTATCAGGGGAACCACGTTGAAATGGCTGCTGTCTCTTACTTTTATAGGTTACATCAGAATAGCAGTAAAAAGAATACACCCCAAAGTTCATCATCATCAATCAGTCATAAAGAAAGGTGGAGATTTTCCCTTTCCCTAAAACATTTGAGTAAGAATACTTATTGGAAGATGGGAGCCTTATTGGAAGATGGGAGCATCTGATCTTTTGACGCAAGATGAACTAGGACCTGTTTCTTTCCTATCTCTATTGCCTTCTTGTTGTCCTTCTTCCTAGGAAAAGAGCCTAAACATTTTCATGTTTCTTTCTTCTGTCTCCAGAAGAAGGGCAAATTCAAGGCATCTAAGACCTTAAAACAGTTGGCTCTGCACATTTTGTATAACTCTGGACAAAGGGCACTCTGCTTAAACTATCAAGCTTGCCTAGTTTTTTTTTTTTACAAGCCTTTATTGGCATAAAATAAACATACAAAATCAGCATACAAAATTTGCCCATTATTGCTCACAATTATAGACACTGGTACTAAAATACTAAATACTAAAATATATACATGGTCCTTCTGTAACTATAGGACATTCCTTCAGCTAAGTTAACTCACTTAAACGCCATCGATCGTGGATACTGACAAGAAGCTAGAGAAATTACTGCTGCACAGCTATATGTGAGGTCATAAGTAATACATAGACATTGGTTGGTATTCATCTAGACTTACGTCTCATTATTGTTAGCAGAAATTTTTGCTACATTCTCACACACTGTTGGGATCCATGTTGTTCAAAAGCATAGGTATCTTAAGAGCATCAGTTAGATTGTTATACCAGAAATGGGATGCAAGTGCAGATTGTGACGATTCTGATTTTGCAAACCTATACACACAATGAAAGAGGGTATGATCGAAGGTGTCTCCACCTGACCCCATATTGCATGGACATAGCCTCCTCTGTTGTTTATCAATTTGTTGATATCTGCCATAGAGAGCAGCATAGAAGGCAGCATGGAATTGAATCTGGCCACAGTGTTAAAGCTCTTCTTAATTTAGGGTTGGTGATCCACTGTAAATAATTGGCCATGTGTGCCTTGTTCGAATTGGAATAAGCAGGGTCAGGGGGGGAACACGTTTTCACAAGCAGCTGTTATCATATCCCGATACTCTTGTTCCTGGCAATAGCTTAGTTTTTCAAAGCAGCTATATGCTTCTGCTTCTGATAGGGAAAGAGAGGACTAACTTGACTCTAATGAAAAGCCAAGAGTGTTGATTTTTTTCCCTCCAACTAGTTTCAGCCACCTAGAATTTTGCATAGTCGGAGAGAAGCATGAGGTGTAACAAACTGGAGTGATCCTGCAAATAGTGGATTAATGCGTAGCCAGTATCTGACAGTGGATTCTCAGCCAGGCCATACGTGGCATATGATATTTGCCCGAGTTCTAAACATAGAGGGCTGCATATGGAGCACAATGGTTAGGTAAGCCCATAATTTTGTGGAAGAAGCGGGACTGGGCTGTGTGTTTATATTTTGTTGCAATTTTATAGCTCCGGGATCCAAATAGGGTGCTCCATAGAGGGGAGCTGAGAGCGCATTTAGCATTGAACACCTTCAATGCACGGATGGTATATACTGGTGGCCCACAGTGAAAAGAAACGGCTGAATTGCTAGGGCACTGTTGTTTAAAGCTGCACAGCGAAAAGTGCTAGGTTTTCCTATGTACTGCCCAATTAAAGGTTTGCTAGTAAAGAGTTATGCCCCAAATATTTGAACTGGTTAACTTGTTCTATGGGTCTGTTATTAGATGGTCCATGCCTATGGCTCAGGGGGTCTTCTTAGCGAGGACCATTATTTTGGCTTTTTTCATAGTTAATTACCAGTTCGTTCCTCTTACAATATTCAGCACAGTAATTCTAAGAGAGACTCAGAGTGAGACCAACTTTGGTGTTGGGAAAGAAGAACGGTGTCGTCAGCATACAGTAACGCTGGAGCCACGATGGTTTTAGAGTGCTTAGTTTGGGAACATGCCCATTGGCTGGCCTTCTGGAGGGTTGGTGCACTAGATCACTTCAAGGAATATATTGAACAAAGTAGGGGGGCACAATGTACAGCCTTGTTTGACCCCCTCTGGTTTGTGATGATATTTTCTGTGCGCGGTCCTTTTGTTGCGGCTCTTATTCTGCAGCTAGTGCTAGTGTGTAGCTGTTTTATAAGAAACTTGGTAGTCTGAGGGTCCATGTGTAATATGCGCGTCAATTTTCTCCACAGTAGAAGTCCTTAGATTATGGAGTCAAATGCCCCTTTTAAATCCAGGTGCTGCCAAAACAGCTTTCACAGTTATTATAGAGTTATACTTTTGTTAGCTAAGTATTACTAAAACTGTTTACATGATCCAGTGTTGATTTATTTTTTTAGAGTGAATCCAATTTGTCTCCAGGTCCTATTACTTCTGCTTCGCTTGACCCAATCTTTCCACTCTCCTAAGGGAGTAGCTTTTGCATATAGGGTTTGCCAATTACAGATATAAATAGAAGCCTTATAGGACGATAGTTTGAAGGATTAGTAATTATCACCCTTTTTGTAGATTGGGACAACTATAGACAGGCACCCACATCTTTGGGATGCGGCCCGTGTTAGCTTTACATGGGTAAATAAGGAAGCCAGAGTTGTAGCCCACCACTTTCGGGTGAGGATTTAAGTATTTCTGAGTATTATTGCATCAGGAATCCAGGGGCAAGTTACCGCTTTTCAAACCACTGATTAGTTTACTCAGCTTCTTGAGGATTAACCTCAGGTACGAAATCCTGGTAGCTCCTCTGGGTATTGAAGTGGAATCAGGAGGTTATTCCAGTTAGGCTAGCATTGAACAGATTAGAAAAATAACTGAACCATCGGGTCCTGAGTGAAATATGGAATAGCAACTGGATGCTACTGCACGTTTGGGCCCTTCTATTTATGCATAGCTGTGAATATGCTTAATATTTATTTTACGGTATTAAAGAAGTGAAAGCTTGATATATAAGTTGTTCCCACTCAAGCTGTTCGAATTGATTTTTTCGTTTCCATGTGTACCATAATTTGAAAATCCTTGCTTTTCCAGTTGGGTTATATCTGCTGGAAAGTAGCTTTTCTCTCACCTGTGCTGCGCATTGCTTCTATATAATGATCGCATTATTAAGGATTTGTTAAATTCAATACAAGTAGCGATCGTAAAGCCATTCTCTATATGACCGTTTTACAGCATATCTTAGATTTTGAGTCCGTAGGAGACGGCTTGGAAGTTCCCCTGCTAAATTTGAAACTAGTTGTTCAAAGTGATGTAACATTCCTTAACGTTCTGGTCAGTGTCAAAGTCTGTAATATATTCTCTTTTAATTTATTAAATGTAAAAAGAGCTAAGTATGCGAGTGTTTTCTGCTTAGCAGCTGCCACCTTGAGGTTGACCATGTTATTTTCTCTGATGCCTACAAGTTGGTGGGGGTCCTCTGTATTAGTCTTTACCTCAAATAAAAAAAGTTACATTGAGTGGAAGATGATCAACTTAGCAATAAGTCCCCAACAGCTTAAAAGATGTGACACGCACACTGGTGTAGGATAGGGGATATTAAGATGTAATCGATCACGCTAGCACCGAGCCGGAAGCTTCTTACCAAGGTAAAGCTATCTGCATTCCCTATAGCACTTGAGGCCGTTTAACCATAATTTGTTAAATTTGAATTGGCAAATTTGATTAACTGAATTCCCTGCCGCATTCACGGTGAGAGGAGTCCTTTGAGGGAAGCGAAGAGCTGGGGTTAGAAGAAGCTGTACGAGATCATCCTCCTGATTCAAATGGGGCCAAAGTGGTAGAAAGGTCCGCACTCCACTCTGGCGTTAAAATCACCTTACCAGGATCACCTCCTCAAGTAGATGGTTGTTTATTTTCTAAATTTTCTACAAATGATGATATCCTACTCCATGCTGTTTGATTAAGGAGTCCTCGTGGTCAAATCCAGCAGGTATATACAAGGTTCACTATAATCATGCCAGGAAGAGCTTCCCCCTCTACCAAAACAGCCTGTGCAAGAGGGGACATGAGTCGAGAGGAAGGTTGCTTTGATGCTGTTGGCTACAAATGAGCAGAAAAGTCCTCCAGAAGAATCACCAAATCTTAGATACTCTTTGTAGCAGGAAGAGAGTATTTATTTGAAGTAGCCATTTAAGGCAAGCTCTGAATTGGACCAAGTTTCTTGTATGAGGCTATAAACGTGTGAATTTTTTGTAGATAAGTGAGGAAATCACGATTATCGTGATTTCTTGATCCATCCGGCTATATTCCACTTAGAGATGAGGGAAATCACATCTCTTCTCTGACTTGGATTTGAAAGATACTTTCCCCCCCACATGTATGTGTTGGTCCCAAGAATTTGGCTAAGAGATTTTGATAAGGGTTTACGTCACTGAGATTGGTCCTATGGTTGTAATTTCGTGGTCATTTTGGACCACTCATCCATTACCTTGTAGCCTAATCGTTGGTCTGGCATGGAGACGTATGTGTATCTGAAGCCGTGGAAGAATAGTCAATTATAATCTCTTTGGTGGAGGCTTGGCTGAGGTGTATTATCCAAGAAGCTCTTAAATGCATGTATTTCAATCGGTACTTGAATGGAGATCCCAGATGATCTGTTTATTATCTATAACCTGATCTGTCTTCTGAGACGTAGTGCAACCTCCTTTGACCAGGTGAGGGATGCTGATGTTTGGGTGGGCTTCTGTTGATTGAAGTGGGGATTCATCCTCAGCTCTTCTGCTCAGTTCCTCGAACAAAGATTTCTTTTGGAGTTTTTAGGAGAGTATCTTTATCCCAGCACATTTGTGGACTTGAGGTCTACCTCCCAATGTAAGGGGAGGTTTGATGATGATGATGATGCTCTGACATTCCTCAAGTGCTAGAGAGGTAGCCAGACCTGGATAGGGTGTTGGAGTAAGATCAGTATTTGTTTGGGGAACAGGTGTGGCGTTTCACCGTGAGCTGCTGTGGGTGGCTTTGACACAGGCTCTGGCAATTGTAATAGGGTGGTCTGTGGCATTCTTGCCTCAAGCAGGTGCACAGCCTCAAGGCCTCCTTGGTAGTAGGGGCTGGTTGGAATAAGGGGGTTGCCTTTTAGCTCTGACTGGCAGTCCCCCCTTTACTTATGGGGCACACAATTTGGTTTCCATTAGAGAGAGAGTTATCTGGGAGAACAGTGACTTTGAATTGCAGGATTATAGGCCAAGTAAGGTTGGGCAAGAAGGGGGGAATTTCCAGAGCATAGTAATACATCCCCCCAAGGCCTCTAGGAACAGAATTAGAGGAGCAGGAATTAGAGGCTGAGAAACATCCTCCACTTCCTCACACAGAAGGATATGTTGGTGGGAAGAGTGGATTTCATCCATCCTAGTGGGACATCTCAAGTTGCTTCCACTCAACCGCTAGTCTCTCTTTCTGATTCCTTTGGTAAAAAAGCTTCTGAAAGAGTGTCCAATAGTTTTGTTAGGGGGTTTCCAACAGCAGTCAGCTTTTGTTGAACTCCTTTGAATTTGCATTTCTCTTGTCAGGTGTAGCATGGGTCCTTCCTCAAATGAGTCTGTTGTGGATAAGTAGGGTTATTCCTAAAGAGACGCATAATTTTTTAATATCATACCTTCTGGAAAAAAAGTAAGCGTTTAATGTTTCAACAATAGTAGAAGAGGCATTTTTAGATGTGCTAACAAAAGTTAGGGCAATTCTTTTATAGTAATCTGCAGCTAGGCAAGTATTCATATGAAGTCAACTGAATCTCTTACAGTATGGAGCCACACCTCTAACAACTGGCTCAGAAGAGAACCTGAATTGGTAACTATAATTTGACCTTCACCTATTTTGGTTTGAAGGCTTGGAATGCTCCAATATACAACACCACTCGCTCTTTGCAAAATTAACGCAATTCATATTAACTAGCTTTAGCTGCCGGGTGGAGTGTAGGCCTTGAAGGCCAATGTGGGCAGTGTCTGAGATGTAAGGAAGGCGGAGCTACTCAATGGCCAGATCCATTTCCCTGAAGCTTGTGTCTTTAAAATTTGATGGGAGATCAAGTCTAACTTAGCCCCCCAGGGTGGTAAAATTTGTTTAAAAAAAAGTAGGTCGGGGAAGAGTTTTTGAAATTAAAATCAACTCATTAGAGAGAAAGAGTTTACCTGTCGAGATGTATAAATTGTCATGTGTTGTTAGTCTTCTTTATTCTTATTTGGAGGCTTTTGCTAAACTTGGAATTAAAAGCATCCTGTTTTTCTCTAAACCAGTTGGGAGATGGCTTTGCATTGCAAAAAACTTTAACTTCTGCCAGTGGGCTAAGGGAAACATATCCTCCTGCTCCAGGTTAGCTTCCAAATGGGAGCAGAATCTATTTGATAGTGTTAATCCCTCAATTAGTGCCTCCACTGGAGAATTGTCGGTGAAAAACTGGTCAATTTTAGTCTGTTTTACCTGTAGGGACTTCTCAGGCATGGCAGAGTGTCAATGGGGATAGAAAGGTACCGTTTCCTCCCGTTCCTCCTTCATTTTAGATAGCAGCTGCAAAACAATCAGACAATAGAGAGTAAAATATCTTCACTTTGCACACGGAGCAATTAATTACCACTCAAGCTAAAACAGACTTTCTTTAAGACGCCAAAGGCTGGTAAAAAATACTAAAGAAGTAGCTTCTAAAAAAGGTTATAAGGGCAAACTTCAAAAGTTCATTAAAACTTCAGAAGTTTTCATTACTAAAAATATATAATATATAAAAAACAGAACCTTAACAGCTGGTGTTAAAAAAAAACCTAAAAAAAAACTTTTAGTAGAGAGTCTCAAGGCTTTTAGCTGAGAATTAGCAGGGGAATTGGCGTCTTCCACACCAGCTGGTCAGGGGAAATGAGGAATGAGCCAGCAAAAAAAAACCCCTCAATGACACTCTGGTTGGGAGCCAAAAGAAAAATAAAAAAATAAAGATAAAATAAAACCAGCAGTTCAACCACACCTGATGATAGGGAAGGCTCCAGGGCTTCAGAAGTACACAACTTGTTTTAAAAAAACAAAAGGGGAAAACAGGACTCCATTAGTCAGCATTGCTATTATTAAAGTATTGTGGGATTTTAAGCCTGGTTTTTAAAATAAATATTGTAAAACTCAGAAGGTTCTTTAATATAGTCTCTCTCAACAAAATTGCAATAGAAAGCTCTAAATTAAAAGAAAGTGCTAAATACTAAGAGATAAAACTACAAAGGGTAGGAGAAATTTAAAACTTATCTTTAAAAGGTGGAGGAGCTCAACGAAGAGCGACCGCTCGGCACCAACCCCCAGAGCCGGAAGTCAAGCTTGCCTAGTAACAGAGAATAGACTTTCAGGCCTGCATCTTTTCTTTGCTCAGCTACATTATGGTTGCCAACTCCCCATTACAGAAAGAAAGTAATGGGGGGCAAGAAGAAAACCTTTGCATATAACAAAGTATATCCTTTATATGCCTTCTGCGCCTACAGAATCACTGTAATCAGGTCGTAAAACCACAGGCATTTCAATCACATTATGAAAGACGACACAGCTCCTCCAACAAGCCGCCCTTGACCCCCACTTCCTCTCCAATATTCTCAATTTTTTCGTCTCTGTCTTCGAAAAGCCAAGGGGGCAGCGGAGGGGGGGGGCAGTCGCTCATCCAGCGGTGGAGGCACTGGCGCATCTTCCTCATCCAGTTCCAAGTTGTTGAAATCACCCAAAGACAAGCTGCTCATCAGTGGAAACAATAGATCAATGCATCTGGTACAACATAGCAAAGTTCCCCACGACAAAATCATGACTGTCAAAGTGGAAAAAATGCATCCAAAGATAGATGGCGCACTATTGAAACCTGCTGTTGGTCCAACCTGTTCTACTACTGTGAGCTCCTCAATAAAACCTGGCCCAATTGTCCCCTCAATACCGAAAGCCACCCCTTGCCTTCCCCTGGACAAGATACTTGAATGGTAAAGGTCTGCCCTCCCTATGCCTCTATATTCCAGAAAAAGAGCATAGCAAGAGTACGAAAGCAATGCCAGAAAATTCTTACACAAAAGATTGTCAGAGAGAGAATTGCATTAGGCTTGCAGAAATTAAGCCAAAAGCTGGCCTGCCTATCTTGCTAGGAGGAAAGAAGCCGAAACTATTACCTCTTTTGCAGGAATAGAACCATAAATAGAAGAGACCCAGCTGCTTGAGCCAGGGAGGAAGTGACCTGCTCCATTTGCCTGGACTTTTTCACCGAGCCCGTGAGCCTGGAGGCTGCGGGCATAGCTTTTGCCAGGCCTGCATCGCCAAGTGCTGGGGCTGCGAAGGATCGCCAGCGGCCGCCGTCTTCCCCAAGTGCCCCAAGTGCCAGGAGACGGTTCAGCCTCGCTGGCATCCCAACTGGCAGCTTCGCACCTTCGCGGAGATCGCCGGGCAATTCCGTCAGCGGCAGCAGGAGGCGGGGGTGGGGGACCTCTGCGCGGCGCATCGGGAGCCCCCACAGAGCTCTGCCACAGGGACGACAGGGTCCACATCTCCGTGGTGTGCGGCTGAGGCCAAGAAAGGAGCTGCAGCAGGGCCATGCCAGTGGTGCAGTGGAGGGAGGCTGCCCAAGAGTGCACCACCAAGGTCAGAATCGTGCGGGAGCTGCATTTAGGCCGAAACGCGGTGGGCACTTCCCCAAATTGATCTCCAGATGGCACAGATCAGTAGCCACGGACTGCCTTGGAGGGTGGGCTGTATGACATTATGCTCCACCACTGCCCCGCCTGATATCTCCAGGATTTTCATGACTTGGAGTTGGCAACCCTATAATGCCACTTGGACTTTTTGCAATGTTTCCGCCACTCCCACCTGTCCACCTGAATTTAGGATTTTTTTTCTTACTAGAATGGTGACTGTGACTGTCTAAAACAGTATATAAGAAGTAGATTTAACTTTTTCCATAAACATACAAATGTGTATGTAAAGCGCCATCAAGTTGCAACCCAATAATGGCAGCCTTGTTTGATTTTTAAGGCAAGAGACAGACAGAGGTGGCTTTTGCCATTGGCTGACTCTGCTTGGCTTATAGATCCGATAAGACTGGGCTAACCTAGGTCAGGGTGTGGCCATACAAACGTGAGTGTGTATTTAGTACCATCAAGTTGCTTTTGACCTATAGCAGCCTTCTAAATCAGTGTCCTCCAAAATGTCCTATTGCTACTAGAACACGGCCATACAGCCCGGAAACCACACAACACCCCAAAATGTCCTATTGTTAACAGCCTTGCTGAGGTCTTGCCAACTGAGGGCTGCGGCTTCCTTTCTAAAATAGTTTTGCCATGCTCTGTTTGTTCTGAATTGCCTGTCTGCAGTTTTTAAGTCTCTGACCGTGCAAATGCTGAGAATTAAAAACTGAAGA
Organism: Sphaerodactylus townsendi; assembly: GCF_021028975.2. NCBI lineage: Eukaryota > Metazoa > Chordata > Lepidosauria > Squamata > Sphaerodactylidae > Sphaerodactylus > Sphaerodactylus townsendi. The sequence goes on from NC_059427.1 coordinate 13,625,387, forward strand.
CAGATAAGTCAGTACAAATGGAAGGTAGCAAAACTATTTTACAGGAGCTATACAGTGCTCTGACCCATGCAGAGATTAAATGATGAAGGTTCACATATACATAGTCTACTTGAGCTGCACATATTCGTAACTTTAAGATGAAAACAAAATCCCCTAACTTAAGAATGTCACCAACCTATAAAACCATCTCTCACAATGTTTCCACTGTAATAAGCTGTAGAACAGATGACAAATGTATAGTCACATCAGCTGTAACAAATCGAGACTCTCATTTAAGCGCTGCGGAGCCATAGGTTGAAGTTTAAGGATCCATTCTATTCCCTTCATCAGTGATATCTTTTTTTTTGCGCTTACTGTTTGAAATCTGCCATAAATTCATTAGGAGGCTCACTCACATATGCCCCCCCTCCACAATTTCATCACAGGCATAACTTCTCCCCCTCTATACTTTGGGATCACACCCCCGAAATCTAGCCCTGCTGTATATTTAGAACAGCTTGTTAATTTTAAGTGCAGATGGGTCATGACTAGAGCAAGGTGCAACTCATTCCCCTCTGTCTATCTTCAAGGTCATTTCCTTAACATCCCACAAAGTGAGCGTTGCTGTTGGTACTGTCCCAACGCTATGGACTCAATCCCTCATATCCTGCTTTACTGTTCGAGGTATAATGATATCAGAACCGATCTGGGAGCTTGACTACCTCTAGAATTTATGTTTCTCTCAGACAAACTAAAAATGTCTAAGCTATTGAACAGCCCTAATGTAGAAATTTCTGAAGCAGTTGCTACATTTTTAATCCATGTTCTACATGATATATAACAATGATCCTGTTTTTTACTTGGAATGTATGGTACTTCTGGTTTATTCCTAATAAAGGTTATTGGATTGGATTGCATAACTTCTGGCCTTATCATTATGAATTACATTATCAGACACAGGATTTGCATTTACTCATACTGGTGCTGCTGCAGGGAATGCTAATGTAAATGGACTGAAAACGCCACCCACAATACAATGCAGTCAACCACACATTTGCATAGCAAGTTCCACCCAAACACTTACCGATTGGTTCCCACCTTGGGACATGGACAATATACCACACTAAACATTCCCTTCTCACTGGACACAGTGTGTAACAGACTTCTCTCTATGATACACCTCTGAAGATGCCAGCCACAGATGCAGGTGAAACATTGGGAACAAGATCTACCAGACCACGGTCACACAGCCCGGAAAAACCACAACAGCCAATACATCCTATCTGTTCAACTGCCCTCCCCTTCCATTTGGATTCAAATCTGTAAAATTGAGCCCTTCCCAACTTTTTGTTTTCTCCTCAGGAAGATTTTGGTAGCTGCCTTGATCTTCTGAGGGAGGAAAGAGACCGGATTCTGGCATGTGAAAGAGACGCAAAACAGAAAAGCCAAGACCTGCTTGTACGTATCGCTGTTATTGGTTCCCCTGCTTGTTTTCTCCTTAACCTCTGGAATAAAAAATGTGTATCTTAAATGCAGACGGGTTAAAAGCCGTAATGCAGACTTGCTCTTAAGAGTTGTTTTGAACACGAACCCTGCCTTACTTACTTGGAATCAGACACAGGTCAGTCAAGATCCGTACTGGTTCTCGGCCAGAGGTTTTTCACATCACCTAGTACCTGATCTTTTCAACTGGAGATGTCGGGGATTGAACCGGGGTGGGTGTGCGTGCATGCGTGCGTGCGTGCGTGCGTGCGTTCGCCGATAGAATTTTGGCAGCCAACTTTGTTCTCTTCTTTCCGTTTGCTTCTCGCAGGAAGTTACCAAGTCAGAGAGGGAAAAAACCCTGGCTGAGTTTAGAAAACTGCGCCAGTTTCTGGAGGAACAGGAACAATATCTGCTGGAGCAAATGGAGGAGGTGGAGAAAGAGATTGCGAGAGAACGGGATGCACGCATTGCCAAACTGACCGCAGGACTCTCCTCTCTTGAAAATGCCATCCAAGAGATGGAGGAGAAGATTCAGAAGCCTGTAAGAGACTTCCTAAAGGTAAAACCGGAGCAACAACAGCTAGGAGAAAGGCAGACACCAAGCCTCCTTCACAAGAAGTAAAGATGCAAATATCCCTTCCCTCCCTCCACTAGGGTGGGTGGGCCGTGTTTAGATGCCGGGCCCCTCCCCTTTCCTCCCCTCCCTTGCATGCCACCCCTCATCCCCTTCCCTCCCCTCCCTTGCATGCCACCCCTCCCTCCCCTCCCCCTCCCCCCGCTAGGGTGGGTGGACCAGGTCCTGATGCCGGGCCCCCTCCCCTTTCCTCCCCTTCCTTGCATGCCACCCCTCACTCACTCCCCTCCCTTACATGCCACTCCTCCCTCCCCTCCCCCCGCTAGGGTGGGTGGACCAGGTCCTGATGCCGAGCCCCCTCCCCTTTCCTCCCCTTCCTTGCATGCCACCCCTCACTCACTCTCCTCCCTTGCATGCCACCCCTCACTCACTCCCCTCCCTTGCATGCCAACCCTCATCCCCTCCCCTCCCTTGCATGCCACTCCTCCCTCCCCTCCCCCTCCCCTGTTAGGGTGGGTGGACCAGGTCCTAATGCCGGGCCCACTCCTTTCCTCCCTCCCCTCCCTCCCCTTCCAGCCTTGCATTGCCACCCCTCCCTCCCCTCCCTTGCATGCCACCCCTCCCTCCCACCTTTGCATTGCCACCCTCCCTCCCTCCCCCTGCTAGGGTGGGTGGGAGTTCTATAGAAATGCACACAAGTCTGCTATCCCAAACCTACAAAGCACCAGTTTCCCTTGGAGAGAAGCTAGCAGGTTTGGGTGAACTATGTAGCCACATATCCAGTGGTGGAATTCAGCAGGTTCACACCACTTCGGCAGAACCAGTTGTTAAAATGCCTCTTGTAAACAACCGCTTGTTAAACAATTTAAATCCCACCAGTGCTCATATCCCTTGGTGAGCTCCGTCCATACGTTAACTCTGTCTTCCCAAAGGACCAGGAATTTCCCAAGCTGGAGCTGGTAACTCTATGTCAGTGGTGGCGAACCTATGGCACGGGTGCCAGAGGTGGCACTCAGAGCCCTCTCTGTGGGCACGCATGCACAGAGTTCATCATGTGATAATAGTATCAAACTACTCTCAGGGAGATTATTAGCATCAAACCTAAGACCTAGTTTTGGGGAAGCAGTGTAAATCCGGCAACCAGTTGTTAGAGCTCTGGTTTAAAACCCCACCTCTGATTTTCCATGGGAAGAACTAAACATAAGCAATTTTTTTTACCTGGGAGTAAGCTTTGGTTGCTTCAAAGCAAAGCCACCACTCACCTACCAAGCTTACTCCCAAGTAACTGCCTTGGTGCCCACCTGCGTTTTTCTATACCTAAACCCATCGAGTATCCAGGTTAAATTGCCATGTTGGCACTTTGCGATAAATAAGTGGGTTTTGGGTTGCAGTTTGGGCACTCGGTCTTGAAAAGGTTCGCCATCACTGCTCTATGTGAACCTAACTCTAAGTTTCTTCTTCTTCTTTCTTCTCATTCTAGGATGTTAGAAACACCTTGCAGAGGTAAGTAGATTCCCACCCATTCCTGCTTCAGTTTCATTGTGTTGGAGGGTGAAAGATTCACACCTTCCCTTACATAGAGAATTTACACTTAAAAGACTCATGATGGATTCACACCGAGCCTTCATCTCTCTCCTCCCTGCCTCATGTAATCATCCTCATTCCCACAACAATTCCACCCCCTCTGTCCCTCTTCATCTGCATTCCTTCCTCCCATTTTCCTTCTTGCATGTTCTCCCTTGCCCCCACTTTCGAATTCTGGATTGGAAGGGTGACATTTTAACTTTATTTCCCTCCAGATGTGAGAAGGAGAGGTTTGAGAATCCACCTGAGAATCCACTGGCTTTTCCACCTGAGCTGAAATGGAGAATCTGGGACTTCCGTGACCTCAATTTCTTTTTAGAAGGTGTCATGAAGCAATTTAAAGGTAACAAAGAGGAGGTGCAGGGATTTTGGACATCACCTGGGCCCAAAAGTGGGTGGGTGTAAGGCTGGACACACTCAGACAAAGTCGGCTTTGTAACAAAGGAACGAACTTTATTGAACTGTGTTACCCTAAGGCAGGGGTCTTCAAACTATGGCCCTCCAGATGTTCATGGACTACAATTCCCATCAGCCCCTGCCAGCATGGCCAAGTGGCAGGGCTGATGGGAATTGTAGTTCATGAACATCTGGGGGGCCATAGTTTGAAGACCCCTGCCCTAAGGTACAGGGTGCTGGAACTGAGAGGCATGACTGGGGAAACAGAAACTTACTAGGAAATAGAAACTTACTGGCGGGGTCGCGACCCTGACAGGTGGGTGTGGCAGCTCCCAGTCACTCAGCAGTGCCTGTTGAGAAGGTAATTTTAATGCACTGAACAAAGAGTTCTGGTCAAACTTGCTCTGGCTGTTTTAGTTGAGAAGTGAAGGATTTTTGCAAGCTGTCCCTTTTTGACCTTGACACATTCATATTTCCTACTGATAATTTCAGGGTTCTGCAGGAATGGAACAAGTTAAACCATTACAGTTAAACCAACTCTGTTTTTGGTTGTGGTGGGTTTTTCGGGCTATGTGGCCGTGGTCTGGTGGATCTTGTTCCTGATGTTTTGCTTGCATCTGTGGCTGGCATCTTCAGAGGTGTCCAGAGTCCAGACTTCCCTCTGTGATACACCCCTGAAGATGCCAGCCACAGATGCAGGCAAAACGTTAGGAACAAGATCCACCAGACCACGGCCACACAGCCTGGAAAACCCACTACAAACAGTTGAATCTGGCTGTGAAAGCCTTCGACAATACATTCAACTCTGTTTTTCATTTAGAATGGCTGGGGGTTTTGTCCAGTGGGCATTTGCTGAACCAGGCAACTGAAGCCATCTCTTGGTGCCTCCTCAGCACTTAAAGGTTTTATTTCCTTGCTTGTTCGAGAAAGGAAACTGTCCTTCCCTCCTGACAGCGTGGGTGCCCCAGATCAATAGGAACAAGATCCACCAGACCACGGCCACACAGCCTGGAAAACCCACTACAAACAGTTTATGAATCTACAGGAACAGCCTTCGACAATACATCTAACTCTGTTTTCATTTACCCAGAATGGTTGGGGTTTTGTCCAGTGGGCATTTGCTGAACCAGCGCAACCTTGAAGCTATCTCTTTGAATTGCCTCCTCAGCACTTAAAGGTTTTATTTCCTTGCTTGTTCGAGAAAGGAAACTGTCCTTCCCTCCTGGACAGCGTGGGTGCCCCAGATCAATAGGAACAAGATCCACCAGACCACGGCCACACAGCCTGGAAAACCCACTACAAACAGTTGAATCTGGCTGTGAAAGCCTTCGACAATACATTCAACTCTGTTTTTCATTTAGAATGGCTGGGGGTTTTGTCCAGTGGGCATTTGCTGAACCAGGCAACTGAAGCCATCTCTTGGTGCCTCCTCAGCACTTAAAAGGTTTTATTTCCTTGCTTGTTCGAGAAAGGAAACTGTCCTTCCCTCCTGACAGCGTGGGTGCCCCAGATCAATGTCTGAGACTGCGAATTGCCCTGCATGGGGCACAGACCAAGCCTGTAAATGCGACCTCCTACAAAAGGGAAGAAAATGTCTTATCCAGAGTTGGACAGGGAAGAAACTGTGAATGAGAATTGGAATAAAGCAGTCCTCCAACACAAAGTGACCCACATTCCTGTTCCCAGTCAGGGGCTGGGATATCATCCTGTAGGATGTCAACAGAAAATGAAGCTGGGCAGGAGCTTGCTGAGGGGACATGCACAGGTCTTACCCAGCCCCTGCTACCAAATTCCCAAGTGCACTGGAGGAACATACATCACACAGTTACATGCACATTTAAAACTATCCCATGAAAACAAACATGTTCATGTATTCACAGGGGAAGCTCAGAATTAGTGGTCCAGCCAAAACTTGACTAGATGGGGAAGGGTTTTGCACCCCACTAAATCTGACTGCGTCGTCCCATAGCAGAAACACATTTGGAATCCTTTTCAGCCGCTGTGCTTCTCAGTACCATGTGATCGGAGCCGAACAGTAGGGTTGCCAACTCTGTGCTGAGAAATTCCTGGAGATTTGGAGGTAGAGCCTAGGGAGGGTGAGGTTTGGGAAGGGGCAGGAACGCATTGCTGGAGGTAAAATGCCAAAGAAGTCTGCCGTCTGAACGGCCGGGGCTATTTCATTCAGGGGGAGCCATCTCTTGAAGAGATCCCAGTTATAGTTCCCACTGAGGTTGCCACTCCTGAATGAATTGTCCCAAATCTGGATCTGCTGAAGCTATTAACCACTCCTTGAATTCCCTCTTCAATCCAAATTTTTTTCCACAAGATAACTGGACTCCCCAAATTATGGCGTCCTATGCAGCTCTTTGGTCTGGGGTTAGGTCAAATAAACTCCTTGGAATCAGCCGCTATGGCAGAGGACTTTTTTAGATTCTGGCTATTGTAATTCACTTTCTCTCAGACTATAGCAATTCCCTGGTCCACACGTCATCTGCTCTCTTGGACACCCATTCCAACCCCTGTTTTTCCATAATTGAAGGAAAAAAAATGGCCTCTATTGGACTGTCGAGGTGGATTCACTTTGCCCTTTGTCCTCCTATTCAAGGAAGCTTATAGGAAATTAAAAGGTCAACTATTGGATAGAGAGAGTTCTCTACCCTAATCACCACAGCCAAGAAAAACGCGGGTACTCCCCTGTATTTTTCTCTCCCATTTGAACGGGGCCACTTGGCACACTACCTGTATTGCTTAATGAAACCCTGTTCAAAGGAGAGCCACAATGTTCTAGCCAGGTTGTAATGTTATGCCTTCTGCCTTGTTACATGGCAGATTTACTGGGGCAAGAAAAGGCTAAAAGATTTGTAGCTCCATGTAACGCATGGCTCGAGAGAAGTTGGAATCTCTGGCCCACCACCACTACACTGTCTCAGATTCAAGGAAATCAGAGATCCCAAGTATCGCGAATCTTACTCCCTTTACATTTTACCCCATCTCCCCATTTAATTAGGATTACACTACTTGTTGGATACAACCCTGATCCTTCTCTGTATGATAGTGGCAGACTTTCTCCTGGAAATTACTAAACGCCAGTAGATTTCCTTCGACCTGTATTGTATATGCTTTTTAATCTGTTTTTTATTACTGCTGTACTGTTGTCTATGCCAATAAAGGCTTGCTTCTTCACTCCTGAATGGAAGGCTGGCAGCTTTATAGAATGGATATATTACAATTTGTCCGTGGATCCAAATAAACAACTGTTCTTGCTTCACAGTAGCTGGGCCTAAAGATTGCCACACTGTGTTTTCCTGTGCCCTTCTCATCACACGCCTAATTAAGGGTGTGATCTAGCTGCTTATTTATTTATCATTTAAAACTTTTGTATCCCTCCTTTCTCCTAAACACCTCAGGAGTCCAGTGGATAACATCAATGAGAAACCATAGAAAAAACCAAACTGATAAACTGACTGTTGTGGGTTTTCTGGGCTGTATGACAGTGGTCTGGTAGTTTTTGTCCCCCTAACATTTTGCCCGCATTCATGGCTGGCATCTTCAGAGGCATGTCATGTTGTAAGATGGCTTTCTGCCTCCGAAGAAGGTCTTTGACAATACAAATGTATAAAAAGCCTTTGGCAATACAAGTGGATAAACATTAAAGCCACATAAATAAAAACCTAGTTTTAAAATATTCTATTATAGCAGCCCCAGGAAGATATTCCCCATTAGGCCAATGACAGGCTGCCCCCAAATCTCATTGGAAGTAGGGGCTTTCTTGACTTTTTGAGGGAGGTTGTCCAGAGGGAAAAACTGAGCTGATGCGTGGGAAGGGAAAGTGGTCCTTCAAGGATGTGGGCCCCAGGCCCTCCTGGCTAAGGTCCCTCCCTTCTCCAGACTCCATCCCCAAAATGTCAGGAATTTCCCAATCTGGATTTAGTCATGTTGGTGGAGGGCGATTGTTGCGGCCACTTTGGTCACAGCAAAAAAACCCACAGTGTCCAGGCAACCAATAAAGGCTTTAAAGGCGAGAGACGAGGTATAGGTAAGGGGAAACGTTTATTCAGCTACAATCAGAATAAACGAATCTCAGGTCGATTCCGCACTTGCGTTATTGACCTAAGTTCGAGCTGCGTTTGACCTTGCAAGTTCGCAGAGACAACCACCAGGATCATTACTGGTTTTGTACCAGCTTCAGCTTCCTGTGTAACAGTCAAATTCTCTGACCCAGTTGGGAACTACTCCTTTTCCAGGGAACCACGCTTTCGAACTCAGCCTCGCATCTCCAGTAAAGTCACGGAATCTCTCTGGTGCCAGGGAGTCCCCCATTCAGCCAATCACAGCTGAGGTGTTTCCGGGCATTAATGCAGCTAGCCAACCAATCAAAAGCGCCACAGCCTTCACCCTCCATGTCCTGTGGCAATTTTTTTTCTAAAGTGTAGTGGGGATAGACGGAGCATGGCCATGCTTAGAAAACAGTAGCCAATCGAACGGAGCGGGCTGAAGAGAGGCACAGGATGATCCCATCCCTCGAAAGCTGGGATCAAGCATTCTTTGCAGTGGGGAACAACAGTGAAAGTCTTGACCTAGGTTAGAGTACACTTCTCGTAGGGAACTTTCACGGTCAAACCTATTTTACTTAGGTATTGGGGAATCAGCCCTCAGAGCAAAAATTCTCTGGAAGGCAGGAAGCAATTTTACAGAGAGTGAGAGATGATATGTATGTTTGCCAAGGGATTGAGAGAGAGGAAGAGGTCTTTCCCAGATTTCTCTCTCAGCATCTACCTTTTTGAAACAAAATCGTGTGACTTGTTTACAAGGTTTGCTGTACCCATATGATAGGTAGGTTGGGAGGGCTTAATTTTCTTCCCTTTGCTTTCCTAGACATGCTGGAATCTGGAATTCAGCAACAACAAGGTAAATTTCAGGGACTTTGATGATCAAATTCACAGCCTTGTCTGAAATTTAGCCCTGTTGTCCTAGTTGCTTGGGAAGCATGAATGTGCTACAGATAGTGAGAAAGAAAAATGAAGGGTGTGTCAGCCAGTGAAGTAATTTTTATAGACTCATAACGTTTGTGTAAAGGATGTTCAGAAGTATGCAGATCGCTACACCCCTTTTGGCCAGCTTGCTTCTGCCTGCAAAACAGCTGAATGTTGATGGGCAACAGCAGAAATCCCTGGGAGATTGCCTGCCATTAGCGGGCACCTGATACCACTGCCTACTTACCTTAGGCAGTTATAGTTGAAATATTTGGCACAACGTTAACTGGAACTTTAGGATGAACCTTGTGGTGTTCCCTCTCCTCGCCCTGGCCCTTTGGGCTGCATATCCTTCTATCCGAACCTGGGGGTTGGTCTCCCCAGATGGTGACTCTCCCAATGGAAGCCTGGAGGGGGGCCAAGAAAAACAGCTCCACTGACAAGGCGCTTCTAGTGTAATGGGCAAGTTCCCTTTGCCCACACCACCCTACTCCTAGCTGGTCTCTCTGCCTCCCTTCCCCTGGCTGCCTTGAGAGTTTGCACCCTCCCTCTCTCTGTCCCTTGTTGCTTAACAGGGAGAGGAGTTTCCAGGGGTTTGTCTCTCCCCTGTGGCCCCACAGGGAGAGGTGTTTCCAGCCTGTGTGAAAGACTCCCACCCTGTTGCACTGCACAGGATTGGGACTAAATTAAACCGTGCTCTAGGTTCTGAGTAGGGGGGTTTTGGGCTCCAGGGTCTCCCTTCCACTTCCCACCATTGGAGCTGTCCCTTTCCCTTGTCTGTTCACACCACCACCCACATTCTCTGTTGCTGCAGGCTCCTGACCTCCCTTTCCCACTTCCTTATATTCTCCTTCTGCCCTCATTTCTCTCCCCTTGTCCCAGCTGCTTCCCCAGCCCATCGCCTACAGCTGCCCTCAAGTTGTATGGAAGGGCTGGCGAGGCCTGCCTGGTCCTAAGTTGCTTCTCCAGTTTATCTCCCCTACATCTAGCCTGCCAGCTGTGGGCTGGGTGGGTCCCGCCAGACCTAAAACTCCTCTCTCCCCTGCCTTCCCCTTTGAACAAGGCCTCCTAAGGTCTCCACCAACTCCTGCAAGAGGCTCCTCTGTGCAGCCTTTCCCATCTCCCAGCTGTGTACCCAGCCGATGCAAGTGGGACCCAGCAGGGCTGTGGCCGCAGCCCGGACAAACCTGGACTGAAAAAAAACTCCAGTGTATCATTGCTGTGAAATAAAACATTCCTTTTATTTAGTTCACAAACTCCCCTTTATTTTAGAAAAGGATCTTTAGTGTCATCTTTTTAACCCCACCTACACACTGTGCCACACTATTGCCAAATCAGGAATAGATAAATACTCTATTTATTTATTAAGAGGAACAGAGATGTATGAAGAGGGGCAGAGAGGTAGTTGGTGAGGTGGATGCCTCTGGTGGCAGCAGAAACCCAGTTATTAGAAAAGCAGAGACAAGTGAGCAGAGACAACATTATATGGATTTTGATCTCACAAGAGTTCAGCCAATCAGCCTGTTTCAATACCAAGCATGACTTCTTGCATATGGGAAGAATGAGAACGGGTCTTTCTCTCACCACTGAAGAACTGCCACCCCGTGCCTCTCCGCACTTAAAATTTATGAGCAGGTCGCTTCTAAAGAAAAGTATAATGCAGAGAGTTCCCCTGTAAACCTGCGTTCTTTTACCATCTCCCCTCCATCAACACTGGTTTTCTCTCCTTCCTTTTCTTTCCTTTATTTATTTTTATATTTAAACCCCGCCCTACCACCAAAGGGCTCATCTCCTTCAAGTGAAAGAAAAAAAGCTCACCCTCTGCATTGATACATCAATATCTTGACATAATAATAAAAGAGAGTGTTTGGAAATAACAAGCCTCTCTGTCCTCCAGCAGCAACAGCAGAGAGCGAGGAGGAGAGAGAATATTAGCTCAAAGGCGTGGTCCCCCTCTTTAATAATGTGTAGTTCAGGGAATTGCTTACTCTTTCATTTGGGGGATTATTTTTGAAATAGTAATATTGATAAAATTGTAGACTAAGCCAACAGTTTTGACTGCCTAGAGTAATGGGATCTGTGCCTTTAAGAAGAAGAAGAAGAGTTTGGATTTATATCCCCCCTTTCTCTCCTATAGAAGACTCAAGGGGCTTATCTCCTTGCCCTTCCCCCCTCACAACAAACACCCTGTGAGGTGGGTGGGGCTGAGAGCTTCTAAAGCTGTAGCAGACTAGTCTAAGGTCACCCAGCTGGCATGTGTGGGAGTGCACAGGCTAATCTGAATTCCCCAGATAAGCCTCCACAACTCAAGCGGCAGAGCTGGGAATCAAACCCAGTTCCTCCAGATCAGAGTGCACCTGCTCTTAGCCACTACGCCACTGCTGTTAATAAAGTACTTTTAAGTTCTGTGCCTTTTAAAATGTTGATGTGTGGAGTTCAGAGTTAAGAGAGTTAGCTGCAGAAAAACTGCAAGCCCAGTAGGGAGTGCCTCCTCATGTATAAACAAAAATGCAAGGAGACCGCATGGGGCAGAGAAATGTCCTGAGGTAAGTGTTCCATGCATATTGGGCCAATATTCGTCACAGTTATAAAAACTTTAAAAAATGATTTATAAAGTGAACACAAAACTAAATCATTAGCTCAAGGCTTCCGATGGTGCCATCCAACGAAGTTGTAAGATCAGCTGCACATAGGCATGCATTTTCTGTGGAATGGTATTTCTGAGCATGTCAGAAAAGCTCCTGCACTTTTGTCATCCTGCAAACTATGTAAAGCAAAATGGTTCAAGAGGGCATTTTAATAAAGATGACAGAGCTATATAATAGGATAATTCAGGAAGGAGCTTTTATAAAGGCAACAGAACCGTAGATTATATCTCTGTATGTTATATATTATCTGCATTGATTTTACCTTCGTAATACCATTTTTGCATTGTTTTGAGTTATTATATTTAATGATATTTGCTCGGTTTCAAAAATGCAGTCACAGGCTGTGAATAGGATTCTTTTCTAAGTGAATGCGCACGTGTTAAGCAACAGTGGTGTGATCCCTGAACTGCCCCCAGGTAAGGGATCCGTTCCCAGCAACTTTCCATCGTCAGAATAAAAAACACAACTCTCCCCTGTAATTAATATTCCTGTGGATTCACATAGATTAGCAAAAGATTTTTGCTCTCTTACCTCTGGGCCTAAATCCCTTATAATTTGTCTCTTGTCCTGTTAAAATAATTTCCCCAGCAGAAAGAGTTCTCCAGGGCTATTGTGGAATGCTCTGATGTTTTCTTTTCTTGGCCTTTCAGTCTGGGTTTGGCAATAATATGATTTTACCCCTTAATTACTGAATCTCTCTCTTCCTTTCTTTTTTACTTCCAACAGAATTTGACTTCACTGCTTGCAGGCTTTTAAAATCAGGGGTCTTCAGCCTTGCTGACTGTTAATTCTGTTTTAGTCAATTGCACAGAGAATTCACACTTGGAATGATTGATGACAGGATTCACACCTTTCTGCATCACTCCTTCCTTTTCCTTAAAAGGCTTGTGATAAATTTCACATAGTGCTGATTGGAGGGGCAAGACAAATGGATTGATGGGGCACTGCCCCTTTTGCCCCACCTTGGCTACAAGTCTGCCACAGGGTTAAACCAGTGGTGGGATCCAAAAATTTTAGTAACAGGTTCCCATGGTGGGACTGGATTCAAATCAGCTAAGCAGGGCGTACCAATGGGTACCTGGGTAGGCGGGCACTTGACGGAGCGGCCGGGCATTCCATGCATAGCGGGGCATCTCCTGGGGCGGGGGGCTGTGGTGTTGGACGAAGCTAGCGCTCGCGCGTGAGTCTCCATGCGAAACAGCGAATGCACGCAGGGCGAGGGCTGCCACGCACGCCGGGAGCACCATCCTGCAAGGGACTGCTTCCCAAGATCCTGGCGCGCTACTGCTGAGAGGTGAGGCGGCGTAACCAAGGCAAAAATCACGTGGCAAAATCTCACCAATTAGTAACCCTTTCTCAGCACACACAAATAATTAGTAACCTACTCTCGGGAACCGGTGAGAACCTGCTGGATCCCACCTGTGGGTTAAACGCTGGTTAGCTTTAATTTACAGTTTGCGCATAACATTGGAGTGAACCAGACTGAGATTCCAGAGTTCCCTTAGAGTTGATTTTTTGAACTAGAACTTTTGAGATGCTTTTCTCCCTCAGCCTTAATCAGTTCTCTTGCCTCACTCTTCTCTCTTCCTGAACTGAAAGGATGGGTTTTTTTCCAATCATCACTCTCACTAGCATTGTCTTCTCCTATAGATCCATTTTAGGGAGAGGCAGTCTTAAACCCTGAGTCCTCCAGCTGATATTGACTCCTCTTTCTCCCGACAGCAAATGTGACTCTGGATCCAGACACAGCCCATCCACATCTTGCCCTGTCTGAGGATCGAAAAAGCGTACGCCGGGGTAAAAGATATCAAGATCTGCCTGAAAATCCAAAGAGATTTGAAAAGCATTGTGTGGTGCTAGGTTGTGAGAGATTCTCCATAGGCAGGCATTGCTGGGAAGTGACTGTAGGGGGTGAGGAAGGCTGGTTTATAGGGGTTGCTAAGACATCTGTGAAGAGAAAGGGGAAGTTCACCGCTAGTCTTGAGGGAAAGATCTGGGCCATGAGGACATGGAAAGGGACATATATGGCCCTTTGTCCTTCCTCTCCTCTGTCTTTCAGTGGGGTTCTCAGGAGGATCCGAGTCTCGCTAAACTGTGCTGTGGGGCGGGTGACTTTCTTTGATGCCAACACAGCAACTCCTCTTTATACATTCTCAGAAATCTCCTTCTCTGGAGAGACCCTCCAGCCCTTCTTTTGGGTGTATGATAAAGGGTACCTCAGTGTCAGTTAGCCTCACTCATAGGCCTTTGCTGGTGTTAATCTCCAGACTGAAGTAATTAACCTAAAATCAAAATGTATTGATCAAACATTACCGCTGACAGGTCTGCAAAAACCTCTGCAGGCTTCCAGTCAGTCACTAAAACTAACTAAAATCAAGTTGTCTTCTCTTTATGTTAACAACCATGCACAGAAAATTAAATAAGAGTCCCACTGTGGGACAGATAGTAGTACTGCCTGTGATGTTGCTTTAGATTGTAAGGCAGAAAAGCCAGGGTCAAAGACTAGGGTTAGTAGTTAAAAATACTTACATTGCAAGTACACGCTGCAAACGTCTGGTGTTTATCCAGTCAAAATAGATATGAAGCAGGTCTGTGTTCTTTGTCTATTTAGACTAATAGATTGTCTTGTTAGAAAGGCAATTGCCTTATATGGAGCAACCAATCAGTATGAGCCTCAAACTTCTAGATTGTAGGAAAATGTATAAGAAGGAGTGTCTTTGTTCTTTCTCTCTCGAGACACATATTGTTGTTTCTTGCAATAAAAGCTATCTGGTTACTTCACAAGACCAACTGTATTTGGACAGCCTTTATTTATCCAACACCATTAGCGACCCAGGTTCCTGCCTCTATACCTTTCAGTGAAAAGAAACGCATTACTATTGTTTCCCATAGTTTGTGTATTAAGTGTTGTATATATGTGTGTGCACGTTCATATATGTCCACTCTTGTCTAGGTTGTAGTAGCTTTAGAAATACGTTATTAGGGTTAAATAAAGAGACAAGCAGCAGAGTGCAACGTGTTTTCATTGTTAGCTTTTCACGTTGCACTCCTTGGAGTAATTTTGATTTTCTATACCTTTCAAGCCTGGTTTCTGTTTTCTTTTTTCCCCGCCTCACCCCTTCTTCAAAGCATATTTTTGGTTGCTATTCAGGAAAGCTGATGTGACGTTCCAGACAAAATTTCGGATTCAGTTCAGATCTTAAATGGAGAAAGGAACAGTTTGACCCACTACTGTGTACGCCTGTTAGTTTTTGGGGAGAGGAGGCTGTACGATGTTTTCCTCTGTCAACATTTTCTCTCTGTCAACATTTTCTACCCCATGCATAATTTTGTAGACTTCAATCATATCCCCCCTCAGCTGCCTCCTCTCCAAACTAAAGAGTCCCAAAGCGCTGCAGGCCTCCTCACTTAGGGAAGGTGCCCCAGTCCCTCAAATAACCTTTTGTTGCCCTTCTCTCTGCACTTTTTCTATCTCCTCAATATCCTTTTTTTGAGATGTGGCGTTACCAGAACTGGACACAGTACCTGGCAGTCGCGGTCACAAAGCTGCTTTTATATATGGGCACTTATTGACAATCTCTTTGCAGTTTTATTATCAATTCCTTTTCTAATGATCCCCAGCACTTTAGAGTTTGCCTTTTTTTACAGCTGCTATGCATTGAGTTGGATATCTCATGGAACTATCATCAACCAAGACTTAGCCTAAATCCCTTTCCTGGTCTGTGACTGATAGCACTGGACCCCTGTAGCGATGCAGTATGCTTGAAGTTTGCAGGATTTTTGCCCCTATGTGCACTTCACTTTACATTTTGCTACATTGAACTGCATTTGCCATTTCTGGAGCCCACTCACCTAATTCTACCTGCGTCCTTTGAGCTCTTTCACAACCAACTGTGGTTCTCCACCACCCTACATAATTTTGGAGTATCATCTGTAAACTTACGGCCACCACTGCCACCACCCCTACTCATAGGTCGATTTATGAATAGGGGTTAAAGAGCACTGGTCCCAAAACTGGCGGATCCTTGGGGACACCACCTCCGACATCTCTCCACAGTGAGAACTTCCCATTTACACCCACTCTTTAGCTCTCCCTCAAAGTCTTATACACCAGTTTTTAATCCATAGGAGGGGACTCTCCCTCTTATTCCTTCATTGCTGAGTTTTCTCAACAGTTCTTGGTGAGGAACTTTTTGTCAAAAGCCTTTGGAAATCCAAGTAGACAATGTCTATTGGTTCCCCTTATTCATTACGCCTGTTTTACACCCTCACAAAGAACTCTGAAAGTGAAGTTTGTAAGACAGGATTTGCTCTCTGCAAGTTTCATGCTGGCTCTTTCTCAGCAGGTCTCTGTTTTTTCTACATGTTTAATAATTTTGTATATTTAATGATATAGATTCTACTTCAATTTACTCAGGAACAAGATGTCAAAGCTGATCATTCTGTAATTTTCGGGTCCCCCTAGATCCTTTCTTAAAAGAATTTGTTGTTCCCCTGGGAAATCAGCCCCGCTTCTATTTCCTTCTCTGGTCATCTGAAATCATCAGATGGCCAGTTTTTTTTTTTAAGTTGTGTGCATTAATTTTAAAAAATTCAAATTGGAATTAATTGTACAAAATTCAAACTGAAAAAAATGTTGTGCCAAAATTCAGGTATCCTAATACCAGGACATGGGAAAACTATGACATCATAAGGAAAATGGTCATGCCAAACATGCTAGAAAGATGGTGCCCAATTCTAATTAGATGCAGGAGTTTTTTTGTGTCTGTATCTGCACAGCTGGTGTGTGGACCTGGGTGGAAAGAGGGATTTGGAAACAGGAAGGGAAGGGCTAGCTGGAGCCTCCTTGAGGTAGAATTTTACTTACCTCCAGGCGCAATAGAATGGAGACAGGCACCTGTTTGCATCTAAAAGAAGTGTCTGGTGTTAGTAAGAGCATGTGTCTGGAAAGTAGAGGCAATGGAAGAAGAGTTTGATCATTGTTTCTTGCCAGAAACATTTGGCAGGACCACTTGGGGCACAGGTGGTACCTCCAAAGAATTGAAATGGAAACACCACAAAAATACTGGTGGACAGGCCAATGAAATACAAACCACACATCATTCAGACAGACATTTAGATCAGGAACTTCCAGGATTAAAAGCTGAACCTGGTCCAAATTATATCTCAGGTTGAGTTTCAGACGCCAAGCGTTTAACAGAGGGATGACATCCATTAGGATCTGGAGTTGTGTTTCCTGTTGGAATGTTGAGAGACAGTTAAATTAAGAAACAGCCAGAAGAGGGAACTGATTCAGAGTCAAAAACCACTCCCTCATGGAATTACGCACTGGTTGTATCTCAGGACATAACAGAGATCCTGAAGTGTGTTCTGTGGCAGGCACAAACCCAGATTGTAATGGCTGAACTCTTTTGCTTTTGCCCCGCTTCCCTCCTTTCACCATGTGCCAATTATCACCAAATGCTTTTCGCCTTGGCAGAAGCCCCTTCGTCTGAAGCTGGCTGGTTCACCCATGTCAACGCCTTGATCATCTAGAGCAAACTGCACGTTTATTTTCTCCCAACTCCCAATATGGGGCCCCAAAACCTCTCCACAGTCCTATTTAAAACTGTGATCGAATAGTAATGTAAAACTAGCAAAGTCACATAGGACTGTGAAATGCACCTTTTTGTTTCTTTGGATCTCCTGGACCGGAGTGACAGGAAACTAAGTGCAGAGGTGCTAGGATGAAACTTCAAAGGCCTAAATTACCTCGTTCGCACAGACAGAGTTTTTCCTGAGAAGGGGAAAACAAAAGGTTTGAGAATTCCATCTTGAGACCTGGTCCAGAGAAGCATCTCGGGGCCATGGATTCCTGGAATGGGGACAAAAACCAAAAAGGGAGGTAATCTGCCAAGCAACTCTCTTTAACCTTAATCATGTTTCTATTTCTCTTTGATTTCTGTTTTTTGCAATAAAAAAAATCGCTTGAGGACCCTGTATGGTTGGAGTTATTGGAGAAAAGAACCCAGGTTTTACTGAAACAAGCGTGGCTCTCCCAGGCTTGCTTTCATGATATGGTGGCAGCTTTTGTGGTCTCCGATACTCCAGGACACACACCTTCGTGGATTTGCGGCAGGCTTGCTTTCGTGATTCCAGTGTGAAACCATCATAATAAAATCTACAAATAGGCACGAAAACGCTCTCTCATTCTTCTTTCTCCTTGCTCACAGTTATTCCATTTATAGTTCCTGAGCCCCCAGGACAAAAATGCTGAATGTGAACTGAAATACAAACACTCCCCCCAACTATGAATTTGATCCTTCATTCGTGCCTCAAATTTACCTTTGTGCTGAAGAAGTCCAGATGCCACATTTTCTGGAGAAGCAAAGGTAACAGAAGGTGAGAAACAACATCATAATTCATGTAGCATGTGGTTGTATTATACCCCCCATTTTTTTGGTTTGAATTGTTAGATAAACATTATTAGATAAAAGCTGAAAGTACAATGGGGGTTATCCCTCTCCTCCTGACTTTCCCAACAAAGATTGAAACCTGTCTTCTAGTAATGTGAATACTTACAAAATGTGAAGTTACAGATCATTCATTCCGGTTGGGGGGTGGGAGGGAAGAGCAGAGTAAAAGGTGACATTTCAGGATGCAATCAAGAGTTATTGATTAAAAGAACATTCTACCACTGATTCAGTAGGATATCAATGAGTCTAAATTAGTAGCATGGTGGGAAGGGAGGGAGAGAGGACAGTATTCTAGTCGAATGACAAAAAGAGAGAAGTAGTTTCTGTTCATAATATTCACAGGCCTTTGCCACAGTTGATAACTGCTGATTGATTTTCTCGGCCTGCCTTTAATTCAAATTTAACCCAAGAATCATTTGCTCAAGTAAATATTCCACAACTGTTGTTATTAGAGATGAATAACTTGCTTTATCTGTCTCCTTCCCCTCCAAGAAAGAACAGAGGGCAGCAAGCAGAACACCCCCAATTAGGCACCCCCAATTAGATACATAAGGGCAGTGGTGGGATTCAGCAGGTTTGCACCACTTTGGCAGAACCAGTTGTTAAAATGGTGCTTGTAAACAACCAGTTGTTAAATTATTTGTATCCCACCACTGCATAAGGGACCTACAGGTTTCCTTTCAGAAACAGAAGCATGTCCGTTTTATCGAAGGAAGGAAGGAAGGAAGGAAGGGGGAGAGGGAGGAAGGAAGGAAGGAAGGAAGGAAGGAAGGAAGGAAGGAAGGAAGAGGAAGGAAGGAAGAGAGAGAAGGCAAGGAGGAAGAGGAAGGAAGGGAAGGGAAGGAAGGAAGGGAAGGAAGGAAGGAGAGGAGGTAGGAAGGAAGGAAGGAAGGAAGGAAGGAAGGAAGGAAGGAAGGAAGGAAGGAAGGAAGGAAGGAAGGAAGGAAGGAAGGAAGGAAGGAAGGAAGGAAGGGAATTAATGCTTGATTTTATGAAAACAAGAAGATGAAAGTTTTCACAGCAATCGGGGGAGGAGGAGGCATCGACTCATGGAGGCGGCATGGGCGAAGGGCAAAAATCCCAGCAGGCACACAGTTTTGCCCTCTGCGGCTCTGCCAGCTTCTGCCCTGACTTGTCAGGTAGTTACACTGTAGCTCAGGGACTTGAGCCTTTTAGGTTATGGAAGTCCATTAAACCCTATGGAGGGCTTTCTGGTGGCAGGGGGAGAGTTTTTTGGTTTTCCAGCCTCCCCACACTGCACAAGAAAAGCCCCTGAAGAAGGAGTCTGGAGTAGCATGGCAGCAGTGCTGTCCCTGACACCTGAGGGCTGAAGGCTGGGCTGCTGCCTCCCAGGCACTTTTCCTTAATCTTTACTTTAGGGCTTCACAAGCTTTGTAGATAACTAGGCTTTCCCCTGAAACCCTGGCCCCATGAAAAATGGAGCCTCATCTGTTATTTCTTGGGGGCAGAAAGCCAGGTGGCTTTTTCTTACTATCTGCTGCCAACCTTGGGGCATCTCAGCTCTGGGGACTGTTTTTGACAATTTCTGGGGAATGTGGATTTGTACAGAGGGGGATGACAAAAGTTAGGTTTGTCAGAACTGGCTTTGCTAAGCTTTGGTGCTCTGATGCTTATCAATAAACTCTACTGATCAATAATACAGAGTCCGCTTATTGGGATGAGGTTCGAGACCTCACAATAATACATACATATTACACATTTATCTCTTTAATATATACAGACATTATATAATATAAAAGTCTGAGTTCCAGTTTCAGAAAAACAAGCTTATTTATGTGTGGTGGAGTGGGGGTGCCAGTCTCTACTGCTTACTGCAGCAGATTAAAGGACTTTTAACTGCACTAGATAAGGGGCCATACTCACAGCCTCCAGAAGAGTTATTTATATTGCCCAAATAGGCACTTTTGACAGATCTACTTTTATCAGGCAAATGGCAACAGCAAAACGAAGTGAGCTAAAACGATCAGGAAGGAGGTTGTCATTAAAGAGAATGCCCTTCCCCTTTTTAGAAACTACAATGCTAGACTTTGAAGTACCAACAGTTAGACAAGAGTGACGGATTTAAAACACACGAAAATCCATAGAATGCAATTCAGGTTGAGCAAACCATTTTACTAGAGATCTAATTTCATATGTCCCCTGTTCAGCTGACATCCCGAGCGAGCCTTGCTTTAAGATCAAAGCAATACTCAAGAATAAAAAAACCTTGCAGGCAGTCTTGCTACCTCCCAAGAAAGACCCCCATGGCACCCAGCAGAAATTTGTTGATCTCAACCTAAAGTTCCACCATCTTGCTCTTGCAGCTCAGGAGAAAGGGGATCCTCTCGAGGTTGAACTTTTCCCGCTTCTTAGGTACCTGGAGAGAGATAAATATGTGCAAAACACATAAAACAATCTGTTAACCCAGTATCCCTTGTGAAGAAAAAGAAAGGAGGGTACAATCAGAAGAGTCCAAAAAACATAAGCAGGTCCTGGAGAAGTGAGAAGAAGACAGGAAGAATTTGGGAAGAAAGGAATAGAGAGAGCTCCCAGCATCATATGAGGAAAGCATTCAGAAGACTGGTTTCGCAGGGAAGGGAATTCAAAATCTCTACGGTGACAGTTGTGTAATGTGAGAAAAGATCTCTCCTTGAGACCCTGGAAGAGAGCTGGGGAAACCAGTAGGCCCTTACACGACACTTGATACACCAAAGATCTGAATCGGTATAAGGCAACTCTCATTTTATGGTTGAAACCAAAACTGAATCATAGGCTTACAGAAGTTAGTGAAACTAGAGGCAGTCAAGTTGCAGCTGACTTGCAATGACCCGTCAAAGGGTTTTTTTCAAGGCAAGAGGTAACCATGCCATGGCGTCCACTTAGGCAAACTCTGGACTACCTTATTTTATTGATTGATTGATTGATTGAGTTTATACACCGCCTCCTTACCTCCGAGGGGGGCTCCTATGACAACATAATTTCCTCTGCTAACCCATGGGCCAAACAAAACCCATTAAATTAAAAATTAAAACACAAAGCGATAAAATTAACAAAGATGACATCACGCTAATAAACCCCAATTAAAAACCCTCCCAGAGGGGGGGGGAAGCCCAGGAGGAAAAAAGGAGAACCTGCCGGAGGGAATAAAAGGCACCTTGGTGATCTCCCAGCCAAGAACCAACCAGAGCCAACCCAGCTCGGCTTTGTTTCCAAGATCTAACATGACTCAAGCTAGCCTGAGTCAGCCATAGGTTCACAGGCTTATTTCAGCCTTTGAGCAAAAGAGTGAAAAAAATGTCGATACTATATGTTGAAAAAGACAGGTCTCACAGTGCAAGTCGCTAAGAGAGAAAGGAAAACACTCTCTTCTCCTTTAATATATAGAGCTAATATATATGAAAAGAAATGTTGGAGATACTCACATGTGAATTTGTAAAGATAAAATGAAGAGTACTTAGGGTCCGGAAACAAAAAAATTAGGGCTACACACAGAAACCGAAAAGAATTGAAGTGGGTGCAATCCCCTTGAAAGGAAGAATCTATTTTTTCCACACATGCATTGTATTTTTAAAATGCATTGCTGAATTCTATCATCTGAACTGCATATGATATTTTCATTTGACTTAGTGTGTGAACTGTCAACTTTGTGGTGAATAATATAAGTTAGATTCTATGCTGGTACAAAATGGATTTCCAAACAAGCAGTCTTCAGCAAATTACACTGTAACATCAAACAATAATAATAAAATCGAAGCAAAATTGGAAACCAGGTGTCCTAGATAGACTTGAATTCTTGAAAAAAGGGTTTCCAACACTGGAAAAATAAGGGTGTCCCCCCCTCCCCCCACCATCTCAAAAGAAATGTATACTAGTTGTTGGTCTGGACAATTTGTGGCCATTTTGCCATATTTTTAATCAGCATTTAAACAGTTAAACTTTTGTGCTTTGCCATGCACCACTTCTCTCTGCTTCTACTAGCAGCAATTAAGTGTTGCAGTTTTCTTGAGGGGGGGAGATGCTGAAGCTGGGACCAAACTTCTTTAAATATAATTTTGGGAAGCCAGGATCTGAACTTTAAACATAATTTGGCCTACAGAGAAATACGAGAAGTAATTGGCTGTTCTTTCTTTAATAAAATCACTGCATGGTTAATGTATATGGCAAGAACCTTAGATCTGGCTAGAGTGTTGGAAGATCTGAAGACAATAAGTTCAAATCCTCACCTGCCATAGAAGCTGAGTGATCTTGAGTCCGCCCACCCACACCTCAGCCCAATTTCACAGGGCTCGCCTTCATTTTGTAGTAGGTATGTTAGTTAATTGGCAAACATATTTTCTCAACAAAGAACAGCTGATATTATTGGTAACTGACTACAACTGGTCCTATCTCATATATATATAACGGTGTGTGTGCATAATGCGGTGCATACTTAAACCATGCCTTTAAGTGATAATATCAGAAATACCAAAGAACGTCCCCATTTTCATCTGTGACATGCTGGAGCCTACAGGGTCCTGTTTCTCTTAGGGAGCCTAATTTGCTATCAATCCATCACATGAGGTTGCATCACAAACCAATGCAAGAGAAATGACAGGGTGCCACCACACCCCCTCCACCACAGGGTTCACTTACTGTAAGTGTCTTTCCAATATTCTAGAGGGAGACAGGAAAGAAAAAGGGAAACAGTATTTACATATTTTGGCCTCCCTTGTCAAGCTTCACCCAGTGTCCACCCCCACGAGAGCCCTAGCCAGGGTTATTTCAAACATGTGGACACAGAGGTCTGATTGGCCCTGAGGGTGCTTCGGTCTGGCCCACAAGCCAGCTGGGAGGTGCAAAGTCCTCATCCCCCCCCACTCTGATCTACCCAGGAGCTTCTGGGCTGCTAACCCCCCCAAGTCATATTTTATGTCATATCCGGGTCCCAAATAACAAATGAGTTCGGCTAACTCTGCTCCTCTAGGGGCCATCAACCCTTGTTTTAAAATGAAACAGGGGAATCCTATTATCACCAGGGAAATGCTTCTTTGGCCAACCCCCTAGGAACCACAGTCATTCATCTGGGACAAAGTGAGTTGAAGGGGTCTAACCTCAACCCCAATGAACCGTGGGTTCCACATACAATAGATGGCTGTGAACCCTTCCCATATCTCTTTGGCTAATAATTCCATCAGGTTAGAAGAGGTATGCAGTAGAGAGTCATTTTGTTTGGGAGAATCACTCTGTGCTGGTCTCAGTAAGATCTGTCTCTTTAATGCCAGTCCGAGATTAGAGGTTTTCAGAGAGGTCTAATGGAGAGGAGGAGAGGCTGTTTGAGCTACCACATTCACCTGTGGTGTCAATCACTTCCCTAAAGCAGAATATCTGTTACCATGTGCAAAATCCTGCAGCTCCTCTTTCTTCCAGTTGGTTTATCAAGCTTTTAAGAAGCTAAATCAATCTTGCTCTATTAGGAGTTCTTTTGTTTTGGGGAGAAGGGGAGGAAAGGTAACTCTTTTTGCTTCTTTTCCTCCCATTGCCACGCAGAGGGAGTTAACTTTCATATCGACATGAGTTTTGGAAAGCTTTATCAGCATATGCACAAAGACAGTTTCTTGGTAAGGAAATTGTTAGGGCAGTAAATAAAGTCTATTAGACCCAAAGCCTTGGTTCCCAGGACTGTTTTCAAGCCTTAAAATTGAGAGACAATATTGAAGACAAAAAAACAACCGGTAAAAAATAATTTCCTCCTCTAGTAGTAGGCCTCCTGTAAAAAAATTATATATATATTGAAATAATTGTAGAAAGCTTAGAGATTAAAATTGGCAGGGAGCCTGAGTCCGAAAACAGATAAAACAGACAGAATAAAAGTGAGGAGCTCACAAAACCACGCCTCTTCGGCCATCTTAGGATCAACAATTCATGTGAACATGGACCGATGTGTCTCTATGGTTTGCATTGATGTGTTTTGCTGTATTGGTTTGTTTCCTTTGTATTGCGTGTTCTTTTTAACATGCTGTGTGTATTGTTTCTCTTCCTATATCTCTCAACTGTCACTGGGGCCACTGCAGACAGGGGAGAGAAACTTCCTTGCAGGTTGCTGTGAGGGATAAAGAGACAGTAGAG
The DNA here is from genome assembly GCF_021028975.2 of Sphaerodactylus townsendi. NCBI lineage: Eukaryota > Metazoa > Chordata > Lepidosauria > Squamata > Sphaerodactylidae > Sphaerodactylus > Sphaerodactylus townsendi. The sequence continues at coordinate 13,649,586 of NC_059427.1, forward strand.
AGATATATAAGGTGCTTTATTCCAGTTAGGAGGAAAAATCAGGGATAAATGAAGCTAAATATGAGGTCATATTTTGACAGATTTTGTAAACGGCCTCAAAGAAGAAGAAGAAGAGTTTGATTTATATCCCCTTCTCTCCTGTAGAGACTCCAAAGGGCTTACAATCTCCTTGCCCTCCCCTCACAACAGACCCCTGGTGAGGTAGGTGGGCTGAGAGCTCCCAAGAAGCTGTGGACTAGCCCGTCACCCAGCTGGCATGTGTGGGAGCGGACAGGCCAACGGAATTCCCCAGATAAGCCTCCACGCTCAGGGCATTGGGAATCAAAACCCTCGTTCCTCCAGATTAGATATACGAAGCTCAGAACCCTCCCACGCCACTGCTGCTCCATTACACTCAAGGCTGTGTAATATAAAGTGGTGGAAGGATACCTAAAATAACTGGAAGACGAAGGGAAGTATCTATTTGGCAGAATCATGAATAAAACCTGGATTCTATCTCTTCTTAGTTTAAAAAAACCCTTGTGTTTGGAATATTTCCACCAAGGTAGTCCAGCTCTGTGATGCCCTTGTACATACATGGCACAGTTTCTTTACCTCCAGGTTCATTCTGGTGGTGGCTCTTTCCACCCTTCTACCCTCAGATGAGATCTTGAAGAGAGGATTGTTTCTTGAGAGGCGGTGAGATCTGCTCATTCTTTTTTATTTTAATCTCATTATATACCTCTGTTACCTGAGCCAGCAGCTGTTCTCTTTGACTTTCCAGAAACAACTGCATCCTTCCTTTTGAACTCATCCTTGGCTCTTCCCATGCCACTGTTGTTCTGCCTGAAACAAGAAGACAGAGAAAGGGACAGAAACCTATGTTTCTATAAATTTTCATTGTGATTTGTTGTTACCCCAAGTGATCTCAGGGAAACATGTCAGGGTTTCAAAAGGGAGGGGCCAAGATATCTATTTATTTCTTTTGCATTTTGATCTCACCCCTCTCTCCAGGGAGTTTGAGGTAATGTACATAATTCTCCTCCCCCCCCCACCCCTTTCCATTTAACTTTGAACAACTCCATGAGATGAGCTAAGCTAGGAACACTTGACACAAGGTCACACACTGAACTTCATGGCTGAGGGAGAATTTGAACCCAGGTCTTCCTGATTCTAGCCAGACCACACTAGCTCTCCCCTAGAAGTCCCTCTGAGAATAGCTTAACCTATCTCCCCCCATCTGTTCACAAAGAAGGAGCTTTTGTTTATATTCCTCCTGGTAATGTTTAATACAATCTCTGTTCCAAATAAAGATGATAGTAGAGTGTATATTCCCTCCCACCACAGAACAAAGCTTTGTTGTAGAATGTTCACTTGGGTCCTAGTGTTTACCTGGCCCCTGTTCCCCCCATTCATTTGAAAGTTAAAATACATTTGGCATAAATGCTCTTGTATCAAAGAAGGTTCAATAATGCACAAAATAATGGTTTTAAATAAAGGCAGCGCATAAAAGTGAATTATAATTCTCTATATCCATCTAGGACCATATTCTAATGAGAAGCATACACCCAAACTGAAACCACCACCTTTTGTGGAACAGAATATAGGTGGGAGGGAAGAACAGAAATTTACTGCTCTCTTCTAGGTGGCAGCGTGGATTCGCCAAGCAATCATAGCAACAGGTCAAGTCAAGAGCGGCAGCCATATTCCCCTACTCTGCCCCTCCTCGAGTAAGCTGGGAAGAAGCAACAAAGCATACTCCTTGCTGTCCCTCCTCTGACTCTGGCCATTGGGCAACAGAATTCTAGAGAATGAGGGACAGCAGACAGGTGAGTCTGTTCCCAATTGAGTACTTAAAAAAGGATATCAAGAGGTAGAAAAAAGTAAAGGAAGGGCAACGAGGATGATTGTAGGGATTGGAGCACCTTCCTTTATGAGAGAAGTCGTAGCGCTTGGGACCTCTTTAGTTTGGAGAGGACACTGAGGGGGATACTGAAGTTCAGAACCAGGGGCATCTATTGAAAATGCTGGGGAAGAATTAGGATCACTAAAAGGAAACACCCTTCATGCAACATGTGATTGGTGTTTGGAATATGCTGCCACAGGAGGTGGTGATGGCTGCTAACCTGGATAGCTTTAAAAGGGACTTGGACAGATTTTATGGAGGGAGAAGTCGCATTTTATGGCTAAGGATTGAAATTCATAAAATTATGCATATTAGAAAATGTCGACAGAGATAAATTCTCTTCTCACAATACTAGAACCAGGGGTAGCTACATTTGAAAAATGCTGGGGAGAATTAGGACTAATAAAGGGAAACACTTTCAATGCAACGCAGGATTGGTGTTTGGAATATGCTGCCACAGGAGGTGGTGATGGCTGCTAACTTGATAGCTTTGCAAGGGACTTGACAGATTTATGGAGGCAGAAGTCGCATTTATGGCTACCAATCTTGATCCCTCCTTGATCTGAGGTTGCAAATGCCTTAGCAGACCAGGGTGCTCAGGAGCAGTGAGGCAGCAGCAGCAGAAGGCCATTGCTTTCACCTCCTGCATGTGAGCTCCCAGGCACCTGGTAATACCTCATGTAGGCAGAGTGCTGGACTAGATGGATCTGATCCAGCAGGCTCTCTTATGTTCTTAATTCCTATCCCCATTAGCTTAAACCAGGTGACATGAGAATCGTGGGTGAAGGATCACTGAGGCTCATCCCAGCCATATATCCCCTGATGCCAGCCAGTGATATAATGAATCTGCAGAACATCAACATGTCAAACTCTGGAATGCCCCAGGAAGGCATTTCACTTTTCACACCGTTGACCTCAACATTCAGCAGTCTCCTTAGAGGGACTCTTGTCAAGGGTTTGCCTGTAGAACAACATTTTCTAAGGGGACGACCAATCCAAATGTCGCCTCTGAGAAGCAAGGCGGCTCGGCTGGTGACACTTTGGTGGCATTCTACATTTACACCCCACCCCAAACTGGATCCCATATTCGCTCACTCTGCGAGAAAACAGCCACACTCACAAAGTAGCATAGAGTCTCTGATTCAAGGATTGTTCTATTAGATCTCTGGAACGTCAGCCTCCCTTCAAACACCTCAGACATTTCCGCATTAAAAGCTGAGGAGGAAACAAAAGGTTCGGGCGGTTGCTTTTCACAGGTTTAATTTACACACCAGCACTTCTAAGAGAGGTTGCTTGAAGGACATGTCTACTGCTCACCCCACATACCAGTGCCCTTCCGGCATTTCACAGTATCCCATTTTAACTTATTTTATTTATTACAATGTGGTGGAGTCTCCTTCTTCGGAGGTTTTTAAAGAAAGGCTGGATGGCCATCTGACAGGAGCGCTTTGAATGCGCGTTCCTGCATTGCAGGGGGTTGGACTTGATGGCCCTTGGGCCTTCCAACTGTAACATTCCCAGGTGTTACTAAACCATCCCTTCAAGGATCAAGACAGCATAATGCTGTTCTCCATCCATTTTTTTTTATTGTCATCACAATTAACAACCCTGTCAGGCAGGTTAGACTGAGAGAAAGAGGGAGCCTGTGGGATTTGCTTCATAGCCAAATGAGAACGTTTCAGTATACAAAGGCTGGACTATGTCAGGAATTTGCATTTGCTGTTTTATTGTGGATATTTTTGCTAAATTGGAGAATTGTATTGTATTTGGTTACTGACCGTAAATAAAGACGACGACGACACGGCGACTACAACAACAACATCAGGATCACTTTCATGAATGCAACAAATGATCCAACCATGAAAATCTGGAGGGTGTGGCAGGAAACATTTAATTTTTTAAAAATTTACCTGCTGCTAGAGTACATGAAAGCCAGTGTAGTACCATATACTAAGATCTGAGAAGGTCAGGTTCAAATGCCCACTTTAGGTCCTTTGGAGGGGGGATTCGATGGTATCACACCCCCACTGAGTTTCTTCCTAAATTGTATTTTCCACAGGTAATCTCTCCCCCGCCCCCCCGCCCCAAAATCTTCAGAAATTTCCTGACCTGGAGAGTGAATACAACAAGATAACCGGTTCTACCTATTCAGCATATGTGTCCTGCCTCTGCCCACCCGTGAAGACACACAATTTTTTGCAGACGAGCAAGGGGGAGTCCCCACCCCTTCTTGGGTTTGCCAGGCTTGCATCACTCAGTGTTGCAGCTGAGAGGCATTGCCAGCGGCCGCCATCTGCCCTGAGTGCTAGGAGAAGGTTCAACCTCGCTGGCATCCCAACCGGCAGCTGAGCAGCTTTGTGGAGATCGCCTGGCAGTTCAGCCAGTAGCAGGAGGAGCCAGGAGGGGGGGAGGGGGGAGCCCTGTGGAGTATACTGGGAGCCCCTGAAGCTCTTCTGCAAGGACACCGGTGTCCCCATCTGCGTGATAGCCAAGGAGCGCTGTGACTATGCAGGGTTGCCCCTGGCGGAGGCTGCCCTGGAGGAGGTACAAGGTCAGGAGCTCCCCAGGAGGCACGGGAGCTACATTAGGCCAAAATGCAGTGAGTTGAGGCACAAAGGGAGCTCTTTTCTGCTTACACAGGTAGGATTGCCTCCCTGCAGGTGGGTCAACCTTCAATCATAAAGGATGGGGTAGGAACGCTCAAAAGGTACAACAAGAGAAAACCAACGCAACGGCTAACAATTGATCACGTTTATTTTCTTGTTTTTCTTTTTATCAAGCGTCTTCACCTCCTCCATAGACATATCAATAATAAGGACCATCAGCACATGAGAGCATTTAATTTAAAAAATAATTGGTCCATTTATGGATGAACTGTTCATCTCCAGAAAAGGGTATCTCTTTGGACCTTAACACCCCCTAGCTAGCTCTATTGTTTTATGATATGAACATATAGTTTATAATGTTTTAAGCCATATTTAATCACATGCTATATTACAGGTAATTTATAAAGATCAGTAAGATGCTGTTAGTTAAGCAAAGAACTGTAATTTCATTAGTAGAGAGGCTTTGGTTTAGAAGAAGGGGAGATTGCACTTTCAGCAAAGTCCCATACATGTTGTGGAATTTGGGCAATGGCCTCACCAAAAAAGATAAAAAAGAGACACATGCATATGAAAACACACAGATAAGGGCAAAGTAAAACTGAGTTGATATAGCAACCAAGACTTGAACGGGCAAATAACATAAAAAATACACACCCAATTACTGTAGAAAACAAGGTGGGCTTTAGAAAGAGTGGCACCAAATGGCAATGTGGCAATGTATTCCAAATCTAGCCAATGGTCAAAAAAAAGACAAGGAGGGATGTTTTGTAAGAGGGTATAAAATTATGTTACACAAGTAACAGCCCCTTTGAACCTTCCTCCCGTTAAGCAATAGAGGAGAGTTCCCTCTTCTGCGCAAAAAATTTAATAAAACAATAAATCGGAACACTGAAGAAGCTTTGGATAGTTATTTTGTAACCGTCAGAGCTTTGTTTCTGTAGACAGGGCCTTGCCCCAGCCTATTGTTTACAATATAAGCCTTCAAAGTCTGTGCGTGTAAATGAAAACTTATCCTCAGCCATTAGGTGCTTTTCTCTTGTTTGACCCTCCAGGTGGGGCCTGGAAATGTGGCTGTGATCAGTTCCCAGGGATAAAATCGCTGATTTGAGCTGAACCCCAAAAAGTGCTAGACTCAAGACTCCGAAGCTTTTCCCCAGTCTGGAGCCACAAAAGCTGTGTATAAATAACTGCAAAATATATAATATTTTAATTTGGAGCCTAAATTAAAGAAATGGGGGAACAAAATGGAGTTTCAGGTGGGGGAATGAAGACACAACTCTGGCCCCTATACCACACTGAGAATCAGTGCAGAATATCGTGATTTGCAATCCACTTCACAATTGTTTGCAAGTGATTTTGCTATTCCACACAGCCAAATCCAGCTGCAAATGGATTGAAAGTGGATTGAAAGTGCATTACCTGCATGTGCATTATTCTGCCTGAGGCCTTCCGGAGCAGTATATAATAACCCCCCCAAAAAAAAATTGGGAGAGGCTTAAATTATATAGAGAAATGGGAGGAACTGAGTTTCAGGTGAAAACAAAGCTTATTAAGCCTCTTCCATCCCAGTCAGCCCAGCAATAACTACCCCCATCCCCACGGCTCCTCGATTCCCGTCCCCCCCAAATAAAATGGGCAGCCCCTCCCTCCAAAACAACAAGGACCCTACCTTGTAGTGGGCAGCCGACCTCGGCCAGGGCTCACCGGGTGCCGGGCGTTCTTGAGGCGCAGCAAGCCTGGCAGAGGATGCTTCTCCCGCTTCTGCAGAAGTGGCCCCTTTGCGCTTATCCTTGGTCGGCTCCCCTTCCGCCCCTCTCGGCCTCCAGTTTCTGAAGTGCTGCTGGGCGATCTCCACGAGGTCTGGACAGGCCTGGTTGGAGGTCAGGCGCCCTGGGTCGAAGCTGGCTGCGCTGCAGTCCGCACACGGCCGGGGACAGCTGCCGGCGCACGCCCGCACAAGCTGTAGCCGCAGGCGAGCAGCACCCGGGTCGGTGTAAGCGCGCGCAGATGTCGCAGGAGGCGCCCGCCCGGATCCTCGCCAGCGGCTTCCATGGCTTTGGGGATCATCCAAACCGGCCTTGCCCTCCTCCTGCGGGATCGCCAGACCAGCGGCTGCTGCGCCAAAACCAAAAGGCAGGATCGGGCGCGCAGTAAGAGGAGAGGCAGTATGAGGCCTCCAAAATGGTTCCAAAACGCACGGCTGCAAGAAGGGACTTTGGGACTGCGGGAGGCGGTTGCGCCGCTTTCCAGCGTTCCTGATTGCATCAGGATGGCGCGCAGAGACCTAATAAGATTTTGTTTGCATTAGGGTGGCGCAACAAAGGACCCACGGGCAGTTTTGGCCCAGGGGATGCAAATGCAGGCGGGGAGGGAGGGAGGCTAGAGGACAGGCCCGCTGATTCAAGTTGCAAAGAAAAGGCTTCCTGGATCAGATGAACCTCCCTCGGTCAAGCCCTCTGCGCCCGTTTTAGCAAATTCACATTCAACAGTGAATAGGATCTTTAGATTCAGTAGTGACCTCAGGCCTTTGTCCTGGGTTTGTTGGCCAAATGGTCAGCCATAAACTGGACTAAACTGGACTTTTGTCCTGGGAGGGAATTCCGCTACAGCAGGCCAACATCTCTGGGAAGTCTTGTGGGGATGGGTGTTGTTCTGTGTGGGTCACCAGAAAGTCTCTGAAGACTGAGGAAGGGCTGGATCACCTTCAGTCCTGAGGGAAGGATACGGGCAATAGGCAGGTGGGTAGGTGGATGTTATGCTGGATGGAGGGGGAGAATGAACTGGATGCATTGCAAACAAATAAAGAATCAACCATTCTATAAAAGCAGGGAAGGCACAACAGCAAATTATTATACAACTGAACCTGAAAAAAATTAGCTTTTTGCTCTTCTAATGCACCCCACCCTCTGTCCATTTCTACTTAAAGTTAAGTTCCCTGTATCAATGTATGCATGAGGCAGATTTCTTCATTGTCTGTCGGAAGCCTTGGGTTCAAGATGACATGAAAGGATTTAGACTTCACACACCCTAAAAATGAATGAATGAACGAATAGCTTTAATGTCATTGTGCACACACATTGTGCCTTGTGTCCACACAACGAAAATACAAAACACCGAATGGGCTGAACATTGATGACGAACTGACGATCCAGACACCTGATGAATGGATATCCGATATTAACAGCTGGAGTTATAAAGTTCTTCTAAAGAGGGGAGAGGGTATCCAATAATTCTCTGGGCAGTAGTAATCACTCCTGTGGAGCGCCTTTCCTATTCGCCACTGTGCAACTGGCAAACCATGCACAGATGCAGTATGTCAGGACACTCTATAGTACAGCGTAGAAGGTCACCAGCAGTTTTTCATGCAATTGTTGTTTTCAAGAGTCTCGGGCCAATAATAACCTCTGCTGGGCCTTCTTAAACCACCGCAGCAAGTGTATGAACGCCCCAGGTCAAATCCTCTCTAATCATAATCTAGGAACTTAAACTAGCCCGCCTACTTGGATCCCTCATTTATAAACTGCGCCTGAATTCACCGAATTTGTTCTTTCTGTAGTCTATTATCAGCTCCCTTTGTCTTATTGGTATTTAGGGAAATCAAACGGCCGTCCCTGCACCACAAGAAAGCAACCGGTCCACCTTCACCCCCCGTAGGCAGACTCATCCCCTCCAGAGATAACAACTGACTAGTCCTGCCACTACCCTACGCTGCCTTTCCACCTTCACTGGGAACATATGATTCCTAAATCTATGGCCAAGATAAACATAAGAACTAGCCTGCTGACTGCATCAGAGTCCATCTAGTCCAGCACTCTGCTACTCGCAGTGGCTCCACCTCAGGTGCCTCGGAGCTCACGGCAGGAGGTGCAAGCAATGGCTTTCAAGCTGCTGCTGCCCTGAGCACCTGGTCTGCTAAGGCATTTGCAATCTCAGATCAAGGAGGATCGGAGATTGGTAGCCATAGATCGACTTCTCCTCCATAAATCTGTCCAAGCCCTTTTTAAAGCTAAACATATTCCCCCCTCCCCTTCCTCAACATCCCAAGTAGGTAGAGTTGCCCCATTTCCTGACACCTATTTCTTCCGGACAATATTGTGGGTGCGCTTAAGGTGTGAGAGTAGAGCAGAAGTTCCCACATTGCCACAGCCCCCTATTTTCCCAGTTTTCACCTCCATTCCACAGAGGTTGCAGGTCGCAATGAACTTGGACCGGGGATGCTTTGTGAAATAGCTTGCAAGGGGATGTTTCATGGACGCTTAATGGGAGTACGCCAGCTCTGTGGCGGGTGATGAGGCAAGACGATGGAGGGTCACTGTACAGGTGGTGGCGCAGGTCGGCTGCCATTACTGCTATCACAATTCCTCCAGCAGTGGAAATTCTTCCCCTACCACGGGTCTTAGACATGGCCACCGGCAATGAAGATGGTGCCGCCACCTCCCAGGCGACGTGATGGTTGTGCTTAATGTGCTTGAGCAGTGATGAAGTGCCCGCCCTACCCCCGATTTTCCCAGTTTTCACATCCCTTTCGCAGATGTTGCAGGTAGCGATGAACTTGGACCGGGGATGCTTTGTGAAATACTGCCAGGCAATGGATGCTCGAGGACGTTTGATGGGAGGCATCACTTCTGTGGGTGGCGATACGTCAAGATGTCCATGAAACTCAACAGAGTTTGAGGTACAGGTTGACACGTCACTGCTGGATTTCTCGTGGATGGGATGTCTTCTGGACAACGGTGTAGCTCTCACCGGTGCTCCTTTCTGCCTTGAAGTTGGAGTTGTGACCTGTGGGGTCTCTGGAGTGGTGCTCATCAAAGCTTGTGGCTCTGGCTTATACTCCTGATGTGATGTTCCAGAGGTATCATCCTGTTGATCAGATTCCTCAGCCTTTGCATGAGCTGTCTGACTCTCAGAGATCCTCTCCGGGGACCATGCACCGGCCAGCACTTGGAGAGCCTTCTCCTCAGCTTTAACATGCACCAGGGGGGTGGAGGCAGTTCTGAACTCTTCTGGTGCTGATGGAGCAGCAGGCTCAGCTGACGTCCTTCCAGTTGACCCAGAAGCACAGCCTGGAGAATGAGCAATTTGAGAAGCGTCCAAGACCATTTGACGAGAGCGGAAGGAAGATGAAGATGTTGTAGGCACTGCCGTGGGATCACACTGCGATGCTGATATAATTGAGTTCTGAAATGAAAATTATTCAGATCTCAGTTAAAGATATACTACAAGAAACTGGAAACAGCATAGGGACCGGGGGGGGGGGATTCGTGGGGGTCGAGGCAACATTAGTTGGCTTCCGCATGGGGTTTAGGACTGGGAGGGGAGCATTGCACCCAGGCCCTCAGACTTAGGCCACCCAAAAGGGTGGTGTAAGTCCATTTAGCCCTATGGAGGGCTTTCAAACTGCCCCACACTGCCAGAAAGCCCTTTGGAGGTGGTAGCGGCACCATCTCTGGCCGCCTCATGCTTTGGATGGGATTGCCTAATGCAGTGATGGCGAACCTTTTTGAGACCAAGTGCCCAAATTGCAACCCAAACCCCCTTATTTATCGCAAAGTGCCAACCTGGCAATTTAACCTGAATGCTGAGGTTTTAGTTTAGAAAAAATCGGTTGGCTCCCACTTCCTCCTCGGCCCCACCCGGCCGGAAAGCAGGGGCTTCAGCCTGCTCTAGCCTCCAGCAAGTCCCAAGCGCCAAGACCGCTCCAGCTCCTCTCTAGCATCTCTTGCTCTCCTTCCCACCTCAGGCAGTAGCCACCCGAGCACAGGCACCAGGCTCGCTAGTGTCGAGTCCTCCCCTGCTTCATTAAGCGTGCACGCATCGTTAGCGCCTTGCTCAGTGCACCCAGGTCAGTCTGAGATGCGGGGGGGGGGTGATTTTCTGCCCGCCACATGATGAACTCTGGTGTAAAGCGTGGTGCCCACAGAGAGGGCTCCGAGTGCCACCTCTGGCACCTGTGCCATAGGTTCGCCATCACTGGCCTAATGGCTTCTTTTTTACCAAATCAAAAGCTTTTTAACCAACAAAATAAGAAAAGGGTATATTCTGAAATAAGTTTCTAATCTCAATTTGCAAAAAAAAATTAATCATTTTAGATCCCCCCCCCGCCCTAATTTATGTTGGCCTTTGAGTGACATGTTGGTCATCAAGAGAAAAACTTTGTTGTGAAATGGAGAAAAATTCTAGGATATGCTGTGAATCTTAATATTTGCAAATTAATATTTTCAAAAGGGTCAAATTTTTGACTGGATTCAGGTGTCAAACAGAACATTGCTAAGATGCTGAATCAAGAAATATTCAAGATATGGAGGGAAGGTTATACCTCTAAAGGAGAGTATCTCCTAAAAGAGCCACTGTGGTGTAGTGGTTAAGAGCAGGTGCACTTCCTAATCTGGAGAGAACCTGGTTTGGATTCCCACACTTTGACACTTGATTCAGGAGGTTTATCTTGGTGAACCAGATGACGCTTGCACTCCCACACACACCCCAAGACCTGTACAGCTAGTCACCACAGTTCTTCGAGCTCTCTTAGCTCCCATCCACCTCACAGGGTGTTTGTTGTGAGGGGAGGGAAGGGAAGCAAGGAGGATTGTAAGCTCCCTTTGAGTCTCCTACAGGAGAGAAAGGGGGAGTAAACCCAAACTCTCTCTTTCTTTTTATCTATTAGGGTAGCCAGGGTAATTGTAAAGGCATTTCAGCCAACGAGAGAGCTAAAACTCTGAAATGAGAAGATCTGATTGTACATAGCTTTGAAGTGGAATTAGATGGGAACCTGGTTGGAGAAACTGGTACCCCTGTAAGAGTGGAAGCTTAAGCCAATGGAAATCCTTTGGCGCATGAAGGATGTGTCCATTAGCGTTGCCAGGGCTCAGGCCTTTCTGAGGTCTGTGTTTTCAACATTTTTTATAAACTGGCTAAGGAGCAGCAGTGGCGAGGGAGGCTACAGAGCTCGTAGATTCTAATCTTGGAGGAACCGGGTTTGATTCTCCGGCCTTCCGTCACTTGAGCTGTGGAGGGCTTATCTGGGGGGAATTCAGATTTCAGCCTGTGCATCTCCTGCACACACGCCTAGCTGCCAAGACCTTTGGGCTAGTCACAGCCTGGAGCTCTCTCAGCCTCCACACACTTCCATACAGGTATAAGCTTTGTTGCAGGGGGGAAGGGAAAGGAGATTGTAAGCCCCTTTGAGTCTCCTACAGGAGAGAAAGGGGGGATATAAATCCAAACTCTTCTTCTTCTCTTCTTCAACCAGGATAAGTGCAGAATTCTACAACTGGGTAATAAAAATGAGGAACAAACCTACTGGATGGGGGATAACTTCTGGGTAACGCTGTGTGTGTACAAGATCTTGGGGGACAGGTGGACAGTAAGCTAAATATAAGCATTCAGGTTGATACAGCAGCTAAACTCGCTTAGGGAGTATCAACAGAGGCAACACATTCAATTCGCAAGATGTCATAATCCCACAGGACTGCCAAGCAAAAAACAAACAAACCCCTACCACATAAATGGCTATAAACAAGAGTATATTGTGTGTAATAATATAAAGGTAAAGTAGAGTGAAGAAATACAATAACAGGAAGAAATACAATAACTGAAAAGGGGGGGGGCAAGTCCAAATAACAAAGTGAGTCCACGTAAGTAACAATATCTATAGAAACAGAGCTATATCTTCTATAATGAGAATCCAAATAGCCGTTGAATCTTCTGTGTTAAAGGACGGGGTGTTTGTCTCTCCCTGTTTCAAGAGGAATCAAATCTGCTCTATCAGTGGCAGCAATCCTTCCTCACTAGCCCAGTTACAATAGGGTCTGACATCTCCCAATCCAAAACTCTTAACCCTGGAGTGTCATTTGTTCAAGGGCCAGATATTGACAATAAATGTGACTTGTTGGGACAGCCCCAGGGCAGCCATTCTCAAACCAGGGTTCCCAGTGTCTCCCAGTTTTGGGGTGCCGCGGAGCATGTCCCAGGGGTACCACCAGCAACACTACTCTCATTTTGTGGTGTCTCCCAACTGCCAGCAGTGACATGGAGCTGGCCCAGCGGGCAGGGCTCAAGCCATACAACAAGAAGCCACCCCACCTCCCAGTGCTTCCCTCTCACCCCAGAGGAAGGTGGGGCAAGCAGGCAATGGGAGTGGGAAGGTGGAGGGGTGGCGGCAGGAGATATGAGCTGAAGAGTGAGGTCAAGGGTAAATTCCCACCTGAAAAATGATGGGGAACTGTAGTCCATAACATCCTGAGGGGCTGAAGCCGGCCACCCTGTGCCCCTAAGGGGAAGGGTGGGTGGTATAATGGCTATGTCACGGCTGGCAAACATGGCTAGTAAACATGGCTACACTACATGGCGAAGTTTGACGACCTCGTGCCCCAGGAAGAGGACATATGGAAGTCCTCCCTCATGGACCAAAAACTGGTTATGGCGAAACAGGAAACAAAGAGTGGGTGTAAATGGGAAGTTCTCATTAAATGGAGAGATGTCGGGAGTGGTGTCCCCAAGGATCCGCTTTTGGGACTTTGCAGGTGCTCTTTAACCCATTCTATAAATGAATCTGAAGTAGGGTGGGTAGCTGCAGGGCTAAGTTTCGCAGACGATGCACGTACCATGTAGGGATGGTGGAGAACCACAAAGGGATTGGCTAAGAGCTCCAAAGCGGGACCCCGTGATACAAATTAGGTGAGGGCTCTGTGAAATGGCAAAATGCAGTTCTCAATGTAGCAAAATGTAAAGTGATGCAATATAGGGGCAAAAATCCAAACTTCTACATACACGCTTACAGGGTCAGTGCTATCAGTCACAGCACTGGTGGTAGTGATTGTATGCCTTAGCTGGATAGTTCCATGGGAATGTCAACTCAATGCATGGTGAAAGCCAGAAAAGCGCAAACCTCATGCTGGGGATCATTAGGAAAGGAATTGAGAATAAAACGTGCAAAGATTGTCATGCCCTTTATATAAAGCAGTGGTGCTGACCGCATCTTGGAGTAATTGTGTCCAGTTCTGGTCACGTGATCTCAAAAAAAAGGATATTGAGGAGATAGAAAAAGTGCAAGGAGAAGGGCAACAAGGATGATTGAGGGACTGGATCACCTTCCTATGAGGAGAGGCTGCAGCCGCGTTGGGACTCCCTTTTTTTTTTTAGTTTTGGAGGAGAGGCGGTTGAGGGGGGGGGATAAGATTTTAAAGCTCTACAAAATTATGCATGGGATAGAAAATGCTTGGACAGAGAGAAATTTTTTTCTCTTTCTCACAATACTAGAACCAGGGGGCATTCATTGAAAATGCTGGGGAAGAATTAGGACTTCAATGTAAAAGGAAACACTTCTTCACGAACGCGATTGGTGTTTGGAACATGCTGCCACAGGAGGTGGTGATGGGCCACTCAACCCGATTAGCTTTAAAAGGGTTTGGACAGATTTTGGTGGAGTGAGAAAGTCACTTTATGACCACCAATCTCTGGATCCTCTTGATCTGAGATTGCAAATGCCTTTAACAGACCAGGGTGATCGGGAGCAACAGCCGCGAGAAGGCCAATATGCGCTACATCCTACATGTGAGTCTCCAAAGGCACCTGGTGGCCACTCGGCATGGTGCAGTAGAGAGCTGGACTAGGATGGACTCTTTGGTCTGATCCAGCTGGCTTGTTCTTGCTGTTCTTCTCTTATGTTCGCGTATGTGCCATCCCAGTGATCAAGTTCTGGGTGGGGTAAGTGGCCACCTCAGCCCACGGATCGGCAGGGGGAGTGGGCTACCCTCGGAAAATTACCGGGCGGGTCAGCACTAGGGAGATGGCTGCCTCAGCTGGCAAGCGTGCAGCAGGCTTGCCAGCCCACATCAGCCTTGGGTGGGTGGCTGTCTCAGTTGGTGAGCCTGCAGCGGGCTCACCAGCCCAAACTGGCCTTGGGTGTGGGGTGGGGGATTTGTCAGGCCATATTGGGAGTGAGAGCTGGCTAGCTGCCTGCACTGGGGAGCCAGCTCAGATCAGCCCAGGCAGGGGGCTGCCTCAATTGCAGACTCACCAGTCCAGATTGGCACAGGGGTGGGGCCCTGGGGGGAGGTTGGCTGCCCGGACTGGCAAGTTCACAGAAGGCTCGGCAGCCCAGATGTGCCCTGGTCAGCACCGGTGGAATGACTGCCTTAGGCCGCAGCAGGCTAGCCAGACCCGATCAGGAGCAGCTGGTGGTTGGCTGACCGGAGTGGTGAGCTCCATGCGGGTTCAGTTCACCAGACCACATCAGGTGCGAAGAGACGGTGAAGGATTTGCCTCAGCTAGTTCATGAGCCTGATAAGCCCTCTCAGTAGGCCGGATATAGCCTGCAGGCTGCGCGTTTGACATGTTTGCTCTAACCGCTACGCCACACTTTCTCTATTTGCATTTGACTTACCGTTTGCTGGGTTTCGCAAGCTCTGTCTTCCAAAAAGGAAAACCGTGATTCAGCCAAATCAAGCCACTGATTGATTTGGTTAACCAAGGTTCTTAACTCAGCCATGTCAGAAAGCAGAGAGTCTTGGCCAGTTCGTAGTTGTTTGGTATCCTCCGATACCTCTCTTAAGAGCTGCAGAATTGTTTCCATGGCTGACGAGTCCGACTCAGTCTGTTGATGGTTGCCCTCTAGGCAGAGACTCTTCACATACTTCACATACTTTTCTGTATACTCAAGAAGCTGCCCAGAAAAACAAAAGATGGAAGAAGGTTAAAACTAAGGAGTAGCCATTGCCAAGACTATAACTCCACATGGAGGAATCATTCCTCATTTTCCCCGCCCTGCCACCATCAATCTCTGGCTCCAAAGCAGGCCTAGGGTGCACTTACAAAGCAAGGCAAACAGCTTGAGCCGGATGTTCCTCCTTTTTCACAAACACCTCTAAAGCAAACCTGAATTGATATTTTAATTTGGAGGTGGGGTTCCCTTTCCCCTCGGGGCAGCAAGCAGAGGTAAAGCTTCAAAGGGAAGCTATCACTTGTTGGGGGGGGGGGGAGGGAACATTGTGGAGGGAAATGAAAAACATTTCTGGGGGGAGCGGGAAAATCTCTTTGAGGGCAGGCAAAAAAATATGGGTAGGTCAGTGATGGCGAACCTTTTCGAAACCAAGTGCCCAAATTGCAACCCAAAACCCATTTATTTATCGCAAAGTGCCAACACGGCAATTTAACCTGAATGCTGAGGCTTTAGTTAACAAAAAACGGTTGGCTCCAAGGCATGCGTTACTCGGAAGTAAGCTTGGTGGTAGTCGGTGGCTTTGCTTTGAACTCTTCCAATGGGTGAATCACAACTCTTCCAATGGGTGAATCACAACCCTAGGAGGGTTTACTCAGAAGCAAGCCCCATTGCCAGCAACCGAGCTTTCTCCCAGGTAAAGGATCACACTTTTCTTCTTTGCATGAATTTCAGTGGGGTTTAACAGTGCTTAACAGGGTTACCTACACTACTTCCCCAAAATTAGGTCTTAGGTTTAATGCTAATAATCGAGCCCAGTGGCCCAGGCCAGCCTAGAAGTGTGTGTGTGTGTGTGTGTGTGTGTGTGGAGGTGACTCTGTTTGTGCGTGCCCACAGAGAGGGCTCTGAGTGCCACCTCTGGCACCCGTGCCATAGGTTCGCCATCACTGGGATAGGTTTTCTGTGGAAAAAAATGAGTGCAATGAGTTTTTTAAAAATGGCCGCAGCCAAATAGGATCTCTGGACCATGCGGGGAATCGTAGTCCTCACAAATCATAAACAAATAGCAGTGTAGAAAACCTGAAACACAGATGCTGAACCACAGCACCGAGTAAAAGTGTTTAAATTAGATCATCTTTTTTAATGAAAACAATATAATATTTACAATTACCATAGAAGGATGGATCACATGTAGAATTTTAACAGTATGGTATTCATCCTGTTTCCCAGGGAGGCACTTTTGTTCAGATGTTCTCTGTGGTAGTAGGAGGAAGATGTTTTAAGTTTCTACATGTTTAGTAACAACACATTTCATTTAGTGTGTCCCACATATAAATAACTGCAATTAAAAGACAAATAGAAGAAGAAGAAGAGTTTGGATTTATATCCCCCCTTTCTCTCCTATAGGAGACTCAAAGGGGCTTACAATCTCCTTGCCCTTCCCCCCTCACAACAAACACTCTGTGAGGTGGGTGGGGCTGAGAGAGCTCCGGAAAGCTGTGACTAGCCCAAGGTCACCCAGCTGGCATGTGTGGGAGTGCATAGACTAATCTGAATTCTCCAGATAAGCCTCCACAACTCAGGCAGCAGAGCTGGGAATCAAACCCGGTTCCTCCAGATCAGAGAGCACGTGCTCTTAGCCAGTACGCCACTGCTGCTCTTGTCACTTTATGTCACTTTATGTCACTTTACCAGTATTATATTGAAAAATATTCATAGCTGGTTCCTGAACAGAAGGTTGCCAGCATCCAGGTGAGGCCTGGAGATATCCTGGAATGACAACACATCTCCGAACTACAGAGACCAACCCCCATGGAGGAAAATGGCAGCTATAGAAGGTGGACTCTATGATACATCATGATGAGGTTCTGCACCAGGCACCACCTCCAAACCTCCAGGAACTTCTCTGCCCAGAGTTGGCATCCTTAAGTGGAGAAGATCTTCCAAGAAGCTAGGATCCTCAACTGATTGACATTTTTCTGCATGTGTAGGTCCAAGTTTCATGCACCTGGAAGGGGGTGGCTCAGTGACAGAGCATCTGCTTGGCACCCAGAAGTCCCAGATTTGATCCCTGGCATCTCCAGATAGATAGATAGATAGATAGATAGATAGATAGATAGATAGATAGATAGATAGATAGATAGATAGATAGATAGATAGATAGATAGATAGATAGATAGATAGATAGATAGATGGATGGATGGATGGATGGATGGATGGATGGATGGATGGATGGATGGATGGATGGATGGATGGATGGATGGATGGATGGATGGATGGATGGATGGATGGATGGATGGATGGATGGATGGATGGATGGATGGATGGATGGATGGATGGGGGGGGAGGGAGGGAGGGAGGGAGGGAGGGAGGGAGGGAGGGAGGGCAATTCTGCAACAAAGATGGTTTGTATCTCATCCTGGAAATTATTATCAGCAGGGTTTGTGTGTGTATGGATAAGTAGAAATTATTTTCCTTCCTGATAGACGGGGTTATTAACCTGAGGTCTGATCTCAAGAGATCTGTGGATAGACTGCTATTTCCCCTGCCCAGATTGGGGAGGGGGATCAGCTGCTAACTCCCCTCACCGCATTTCTCGGGATACTCAATCAGCTTCTTGACTGGCTACTCCAGATAGCATCAGGAGAAACGGTTCTTCCTTTTCTCCCAGTCAGATTTGGCAAAAAAAAAAAAACATAGAGGAAAACACCCACAAAATCACACCTTTTCTTTGGACCCATAAATCCAACCATTCCAAGCCAAGTGGACTGTCCCTCCATGAATACACAACAGCCATGGCATAGTGGTGGGGAGGAGTAGAGTATGGGGTCAGGAATCATCCCTCTTTGGCTATCCTGAGGCCCTGGAAGAGCACATATGTGTGGCCATGCACACTTGTACATCCAAATCTGGGCCTCTTGGAACATGAGCCTCTGTACACAAAGATCACCGATTGGGGCAGTAATTCCCTGCAATATAGTGGGACTGTTATTTTAAAAGAGTTGACTTTTGTTAAACATAAAGGGATGTTAGAGGCTGTCTCTCTGGGTTGTTACAAATTCAGCAATTACTAAACAATTATTAATAATTCATTTAATGATTAGGAAGAAGAGCTGGTTTTTATACTCTGCTTTTCTCTACTCACAGGAGTCTGAAAGCAGCTTACAATCAGCTTCCCTCACCACCACCACCACCCCCAACAGGCACCTTGTGAAGTAGGTGGGGCCGAGAGAGTTTTGAGAGAACTCTGATTGGCCCAATGTCACCTAGTGGGCTTCATGTGCAGGAGTGGGGAAAACAACCCCAGTTCACCCAATTAGAGTCCACTGCTCATGTGGAGGAGCAAGGAATCAAACCTGGTACACCAGAGAAGGGTTCGCTGCTCATGTGGAAGACTGGGGGATCAAGCCCAATTCTCCAGATTAGTGTCTGCCACTCTCAACCATTACACCACACTGGCTCTCCGATATGTACAGTCATGCAACAACTGTGATTCAGACCAGGTGCTAGGGGGGAGCAGCAGTAGCAGAAGGCCATTGCTTTCACATCCTGCACGTGAGCTCCCAAAGGTACCTGGTGGGACACTGCGAGTAGCAGAGTGCTGAACTAGATGGACTCTGGTCTGATCCAGCAGGCTAGTTCTTATGTTCTTTCTTATGTCTCACTGATGGTTAGCCCATGACAGGTTTTGTTCATCCCTAAAGAACACAAGAGAAGGAAGGCTAGATGAGAGAGGAAAGAGAATGAAAGAGGCGAGGCCTGGCAATCCAAGGAGGGGGAAAGTTATGCTGGAGACATGGACAACAAGAACCTGAGGATCTGGAGAGGGACATTTGGAAGTTCTCCGGCAGGAGTGAGGAACAGTGTCGGACCAATGAGGAGAAACTATTTAGGGACCATGGGCCATATTGTGAAAATGAGGGAGAGATTGGAGAAAATAAATAATAATTACTATTCTGGAAGAACCTGTATTTAGATGAAGTGGTAGGTTAGAGGCAGAGGTGGGATCCAGCAGGTTCTCACCAGTTCCCGAGAGTGGGTTACTAATGATTTGTGTGTGCCGAGAGGGGGTTACTAATTGGGTCTGCTTTTCCGTTAGAAATTCCATTAGGTCCAAAAATCATAAAGTCCTGTTGTTTCCTATGTGGCTGGTTAGCAAAGGTGGAAAACGGGATAATTCTCCCTGTTGGGCTGTTTTAAAAACATGTTTTAGTAATATGGTAAAGTTCCTTGTTTAAGGAAAGTCTCCTTCTTTTGATTTCTAGAAACAAAATGAAGTATTTGAAAGTATTAAGTATTCGACAGGCAGTCAATTAGAGGAGAAGTAGTTGTTTCTGTTGGCAGTAGACGATAGGACTTGCTATAATGAGTTTAAATTATGGACAGAAAGATACCAGCTGGAAATTAGGAACTTTTTTTTTACAGTAAGAGTTTTTTACAGTAACAGAGAAATTATTAACGCCCCGCACCCGGAATGCCCGGTCACGCCCCTGTCGTGCCCCGCCCAGCCCCATTGGCGTTACGTCACTGTTTGAATCCCACCACCATGGGAACCTGTTACTAAAAATTTTGGATCCCACCACTGGTTAGAGGGAAAAGCTGGTCTGAAGAGTATGACTTATAAACCTTATAAACTTAATTTCGCATACTGGGAAGGAGTGTCCCATGAGAGTAGTATCAAATTGCATTGTCCTATTTGCTAGTTTTAGAATTCAAGATTTGTTTGTTCCCTTTGACTGAATCTGTTTGGAACAAGGTTAACTGTGATTTGACTCAAACAAAAACAATTCATTACTTCCTTATAGATGTCTTAGGGGTGGAAGATGAAGGTTCCCTTTGTAATTAAATCAGGAAAGAGAAAGGCTTGTCTTCTCCATCCATCCATCCATCCACTTGTCCATTGTTCCCACAAAAACTGACCATTTCTTGTGGCTGGAATCTGAAAGCCAGGATGGCTTGCTTCTAGAACAAGCTTTTTTTGCAAGGGGTATCCGGAAAACTCATTTTGCATTACAAAGGATTATGGCAATTATTTCCTCTGAGCCTGATTAAGCTGCCTCTTCCCCTTGGCCTTTGGGCATCTCTTCTCTGGGAATGAATGTAGGGAGGAATGAGGCTTCTTAGCTGCCCTTTTTTTCTATTTTCTGGAACAGCCTGAGGCCCTAGGCCAGGGGTGGCCAACCTATGGCACTCCAGATGCTTATGGACTACAATTCCCATCAATCCCTTCCCTAGACAAGTTTTCTGCCTGCTTCCTCCCAACTGAGGTGGAAATGCCAGCTGAAAACTGAGGGCAGAGATACTAACAGAGCTCTACCCACAGCCACATCTCAGCCCAGGTAAGGTGAAGCTCAATTGCTTAGACAACCCCACATTCTCCAGACCAGGCATCCCCTGTCATCTCTTCTCAGGTGGCTCAGGCTCCCAGGGAAAGCTGGCTCTCCACAAGGAGAACCTAGAAGGCTTCCAGATCAGACCAAGGATGAAGGAGGGTGGCAGAGATCAGAGACTGTTACCGCTGCTGCTCGGGTAACAATAAGTGATTTCAGCTCAGCAACGTAAAGAGGTGCAGGAAGCCGACGTGCTTCAAAGCAAAAGGATTTTATTTGCAGGGGTGGTCACAGCTCGGTCAGGAGAATCACACTCTTGCAACACAGTGCAAGAACTTTTATTCCCAAACGGCAAAGGGGCAGGGAGAAGGGGAGGTGAGGGGGCAAGTCCCTCACCAAACACCAATAAAAACAAACACGAAAGCAGGATACAGTTACAACTTCTGAAAGAGACTACAAAATCCCGCTGTCAAACGTCTTCCCGCAAGATCTCGCAATGGTGCTGAATGAAGAGCAGATAAGGTCCATTCATAAAATCCAGGTGAGTTCACTGCTGCACCCAGCTATTTCCTTTCGTAATACCCTGAGGCTCCCGCCTCACATCGCTGCAACAAAGAAAAGTTCAAACTGTCCAATGGTGGTCCCTGCACGTCTTCCAACGGCTGGGGACCTTTGGGTGCTGGCAACAGATTCGATTTGCAAGTCCAAAGACGGTCTTTGTCTTTGTTAAGGAGTCGGCTGGGTGTTGGTCTAAGCTACATTCCAGAGCCAACTTTCTTGTCCCTTAATATCAAACCTTTCAGGCCACTGCTTTGGCCATCAGACACAAATTTCAAAAATAACATTTCTAAACTTAAACATTAGGGAAACCTTAAAGGGATAAACACATATACTTGTAAGCAAGACTTTCCTAAACCTAACAATAACAGAACCTTAAACTTAACTGGAGAACCTAGTCAAACTAAAATCCTAAACAGCGGGCACATCATAAATTCAACTAAAGAGGGGCTTTTATTACATCTTGAAAGGGCATAAGCAAGAGGGAAACTGATATATAGTTGTAGGGAAAGTATATCTTTAGGATTATAATTCCCATCATCCCCTGCCAGCATGGCCAATTGTAGGGGCTGATGGGAATTGTAGTCCATAACATCTGGAGTGCCAAAGGTTCGCCACCACTGCCATATAGCATTGGTACAATCATACATAAGCGTTCTCTATGAGACTTATGGAGGTTTCTGAACCACACAAGTCTCCATGTCCGGGCATGGAGCCAGTGTAGCCAGGCAACCTGACTCAGGAAAATATTTTGTTTATTTTCCTGGCGGCAACAAGACTACCTTACAGTTTGCTCCAACTTCACAGAAAGCAGGCCAGGAGAAAGAGATCCTCATTCAGAGAGCTCACGTTCCCAGATTTTTCCAGGATGACTTCCTTGTACAGAGCTCTGTGGATTGGGTGAAGCAGGGTCCACTCCCCCAGGTGAAATGCACAGCCACCTCTTCGAAAGGACACCTTCCTCTTACTTGAATACAAAAGTTCAGGCACTTCTGCTGAGTCACAGCTCCTCTCCTATACATTTGACATTTCAACCCACTATTTAAAAGTTTTCCCCACATATGTATGTACACACAAACACATACATACCCTGAGGTTTATTTTCATGTATCTGGTAAGTATAGGCTCTAACTCACAAAAGCTTATGTTTGAGGAAACAGTTTTTAAGGTGCTCAGAAGAGTTTGTTTGCTTTTGGTAGCTACCATTAGTTGGGTACAGGGTTGCAAAAATAATTAGAGCAGTTTTCTTCTGCATCATTTGTTTTGTTTGTTGCCGTTGTATGGGGTTTAAGAAGAAGAAGAAGACTTTGGATTTATACCCCACCTTTCTCTCCTTAAGGAGACTCAAAGTGGCTTACAAGCTCCTTTCCTCTCCCCACAACAAAAACCTGGTGAGACAGGTGGGGCTAAGAGAGTTCTGAGAGAACTGTGACTAGCCCAAGGTCACCCAGCAGGAATGTAGGAGTGTGAAAACACATCTGGTTCACCAGACAAGCCTCAGCCACTCAGGTGGAGGAGTGGGGAATCAAACCTGGTTCTCCAGATTAGAACCCATTTGCTCTTAACCACTACACCAGGGCCTAACATATTGTGTAGTTTAGCCCCAAGACTTAAAGGGAAAGCTAGAAGTGCATTAAATGTTAGCGACCCTAAAAGATAAAATTTGTTTTTCGAAAGGAGATAGCGACGGCACCATGTAGGTATTCTGGAGGAGGGAACAATTTGTCTATACAGAAGAATAAAGGACTTAGGTCATTTTTGGTCATCTGAGAGTAGATGTATGAGAGAAGTTCCTTATAAAAGTCCCTTATCAAGTAAAATTAATTCAGAAGATAATCAGCTTTTGTTGTTTGGGGTTCCTTAATACTTTAGGTGGAGAATTGGACTGCCATCTTCCTGCTGGGTGCGGGAGACTTGGCAGCATTCCACATCACCATCAGTAATGTCAGTCACCTCTAGGAGCTGCCAGAAACTCTATGGTAAAATCACCCTGGCAACACTCGGGGGGACTGAGGTCTACTGGAATAGACAAAAAACCAGGGGGCTGAGCTTCTTGACATGATGAGAGCTGTGGAGTCAGTTTCTGGTTGCAGTTTTGTAAATGTTCTCTCTGCCGTGATTTATCCTCTTCGGAGCCTCCTGGCAAACTAGAATAGAAAAAGAGAGAGAGAAATAGACAAGTTTTTATCACACGTTCCTTAACATTGACCTGAAATACAGACTGATCCAGGTTAATTCTCCACAAAACTGCTTTGTGGGTGATTTTGATAACAGTTTTCTCATGATGAGTACATGTCAACCCCAAAATGCCCAGAATCTAGGTTGGCCAATCAGGGGTGGAGACTCAAACAGCAGAAAAGGCTACTAAAACTCTTTGCAGAAGATGGAGCTACCAGACTCAGACCTTGGTCATTATAAACATAACACCTTGTTAGGGTTTCTTTTATGGTTGTAATGGGTGAGAGTTCTCCTGGAAGCTAGCTAATGTGTTGCAACCTGTTCATCAAGCCCTTAGGTCTTCAGAACCAACCAACTTACAAAGGCGATTTGGACTTGGCAATATCAGTAGACTGTAAATATAGAAGGACTTGAAATGCAAACCTGAACAGGACCTTGAATTATAGCACGTTAAATGTTGATGTTTTAAAAGTGTTAATTGTAAAGTAAAGCCATTTTGTTGTTTAAAAATTGTTGTTGCAACTCATTCCAAGTATTGCCCACAGAACCCACAAGCTGAGGGTTACAAATGAAGCCCAACCAGTGGGGGGCTTGGAAGTGAATTGCAAATATAAATTGCCTGTGGAAGTGCAGCAAGTTGGGGTTTGATCCCCATAAAACAGTTTTGTTATGTAAATTCAGAGATGTTGCTGTGTTAATTTAAAACACTGTTTGAGTTAAATGAAGGAGGAGGATTCAGTTGCAATCCCATCCCTTCTGCAAACTACTTTGGCTGAATTGCAACAATTGCTGTAAAGAGTTTTGCAAACTCCAGGTCTGCAGCTAA
Organism: Sphaerodactylus townsendi; assembly: GCF_021028975.2. Classification (NCBI taxonomy): domain Eukaryota; kingdom Metazoa; phylum Chordata; class Lepidosauria; order Squamata; family Sphaerodactylidae; genus Sphaerodactylus; species Sphaerodactylus townsendi. The sequence goes on from NC_059427.1 coordinate 13,673,626, forward strand.
GCTTAAAGGGAAAGACAATGTTCACCATTCAGATGCCACTTGAATGTGGACCACTCAAGTACAAGGAATCTCTGGGGGGAAATCATTGTTTAATGATTTCAAAAGTTCACATTACAATTACTGTCCGGAACGACAGAATTTTAGTGGGGAGAATGTAACCCCATGCAGAATGGGTTGACCCAGTAAGGGGGTGGAGACTCAGAGCAGCAGAAAGGCTGCAAGAGCTCTTCGCAGAAGACAAGGCTACCAGACTCAGACCCTTGGTGGTATAAGCCCGCTAACACCTTGTTAAAGGAGGTTTCTTTTAATAGTTGTAATGGTGAGAGTTCTCCTGGAAACCTTCATCATGTTACGACATGTTTGTCAGCCTTGGAGTCTTAGAATGACCAGCACAAGAGCGATTTGGACTTCAACCCAATATCAGTAGACTGTAAATAGAAGGACTTGAAATGCAACCTGAACAGGACCTTGAATTGTAACGTTAAATGTTGATGTTTTAAAAGTGTTAATTGTAAAGAAAAGTAAACCATTTTGTTGTTTAAAAATTGTTGTTGCAACTCATTCCAAGTATTGCCCCACAGAACCCACAAGCTGAGGTTACATACACACAAACACTAGGCCAACCTAGATGATCGTTTGGGTGTCAGATTTTGAAAGGTGCCAAAAAATCAAGAGCAATCATGCCTTCCCCATCTGCCAGACCTACAGCATAGGTGTGATAGGCACAGGGCAAAGGCCCTGTCCACAGAGCAAAAACTCTGACCGGTTACAAAAATAACCATCCAAAAGCTTCTTCAGTGTTCAGCGATTTATTGTTTTCTTGCGCAGAAGAAGGAACTCTCCTCTGTTAGCAACAGGGAGGAGGTTCAAGGGGCTGTTGCTTGCGTAACATAATTTATACCCTCTTACAAACATCCCTCCTTGTCTTCTGACCATTGGTTTGAGTCAAGAAGACGTACAGACCTGGTCATCTCATCCCACCTTTTACCACACCTTGCCCATTCCCATATTTGGTGGCTTAAGTCCAACACCCAAGTAAAAGGTTCTATAACAACTACTGAACTATATTTTACTGCACTTTATCTGTATTTGTGTGAGCTTCTGCTAATTCCTTATCTCCTTGGTGGGGCCCTGTTTTCCCAAACCACCTGAAAAACTCAGTGTCAGGCTGCCCCATGAGTTTCGTTTCTTCCAACTAAAACAAGCACTTCTGGGGTGCTTGGTGCCCAGTGAATTACTCTCATATAACTTGTATGATTAAATACAATGGCTTAAAACATCATAAACTATATGTCCATATCAGGTGTGATAGGCACAGGGCAAGGCCCTGTCCACAGAGCAAAAGCTCTGACCGGTTACAAAAATAACCATCAAAAGCTTCTTCGAGTGTTCAGCGATTTATTGTTTTCTTAGCGCCCAGAAGAAGGAACTCTCCTCTGTTAGCAACAGGAGGAAGTTCAAGGGCGCTGTTGCTAGCGTAGCAATTTATACCCTCTTACAAACATCCCTCCTTGTCTTCTGACCATTGGTTTTGAGTCAAGAGAGCGTACAGACCCTAAGTCATCTCATCCCACCTTTTACCTTGCCCATTCCCATGTTGGTGAAACTTAGAAGTCAAAACACCTTAGTAAAAAAAGGTTTCTATAACAACTACTGGTTTCTATTTTACCTTTATCTGTATTTGTGAGCTTCTGCTAACTTCTTATCTCCTTGGTGGGGCCCTGTTTTCCCAAACCACCTGAAAAACTCAGTGTCAGGCTGCCCCATGAGTTTCGTTTCTTCCAACTAAAGCAAGCTTCTGAAGTGCTTGGTGCCCAGTGAATTACTCTCATATAACTTGTATGATTAAATACACTGGCTTAAAACATCATAAACTATATGTCCATATCAGGTGTCAAACTTGCCGCCTTGCAGATGTTATAGACCAGGGGTAGGGACCTGCGGCTCTCCAGATGTTCAGGAACTACAATTCCCATCAGCCCCTACCAGCATGGCCAATTGGCCATGCTGACAGAGGCTGATGGGGTCTAGTTCCTGAGCTACATCTGGAGAAACACTGGGGGTCTGTTATAGGCTAGAGGTAGGGACCTAGGCTCTCCAGATGTTCAGGAACTGGTTCCATCAGCCCCTACCAGCATGGCCAATTGGCCATGCTGATGAGAACTGATGGGAATTGGACCCTATTTATCCTAACCCGTCCCCAGTTCCCATCATCCCCTGCCAGCATGATTATGGGAACAGTAGCCCTACTATCTGGAGGCTGATCGAGTTCAACCCACCTGTATCTGAGCTGAAGAAGCCACAGCCCATCCACACACCAGTCAAGCAAGCCTTTATTGGCATAAATAAAATAAATACAGCAATAGTAGAAACTGTTTTTAAAAAAACATAGATACACAATGATGTAAATAGAAAAGTGGGCAGACTGGAAAATCCTGGTGTCTCCAGCCTCAAAGGAAGTTGAACGAGCCCAGTTACTCACTTGTGTTTGCATAAAGCAGATGTGTCACAACTGCAACTGCGACTATCCCAGTGGTATAAAGAACACCTCGCACAAGAAGCCAAACGAGAACCCGGTTATCCTTTAAGACTTCGTTTCTGGGTCCTGGACAATTCAATTCAGAGGAGAATGAATTAGGAAGTAACGTTGTTGAATCAGATCGAAATTCAGTATTCTGTTTCTGACAGTAGACATCCAAATGCCTTTAAACACTAATAAACTGGGCCCCAAAAGGTGATGGACATTTCCTGCTGTTTATCCTCCATCTCATAAGAAAACATAGGGTATACGTATTTTTTAAAAATAGTGCTTAGATAGCTAAATGGAAACCACTGTAAGCAGTGAAGTGATTTAAACCAAAAAATGCCACTTAACAAAAAACAGGGCTCTATTACAGTGGTGGCGAACCTATGGCACGGGTGCCAGAGGTGGCACTCAGAGCCCTCTCTGTGGGCACGCGCAGAGTCCCCCCCCCTCCCCCACACATCTAGATTGGCCTGAGTCGCTGGGCTCAATTATTAGCATTAAACCTAAGGCTATTTTTGGGGAAGCAGTGTAGGTAACCTTGTTAAGCGCTGTTAAACCCCGCTGATTTTCATGCAAAGAACTAAAGCGCGATCCTTTACCTGGGAGTAAGCTCGGTTGCTGGCAATGGGGCTTGCTTCTGAGTAAGCCCTCCTAGGGTCGTGATTCACCCATTGGAAGAGTTGCACAGTTGCTTCAAAGCAAAGCCACCGACTACCACCAAGCTTACTCCCGAGTAACGCACGCCTCGGAGCCAACTGTTTTTTCCTAAACTAAAACCTCAGTATTCAGGTTAAATTGCCGTGTTGGCACTTTGCGATAAACAAATGGGTTTTGGGTTGCAGTTTGGGCACTCGGTCTCGAAAAGGTTCGCCATCACTGCTCTATTAGATCCCCAAGGGAAGAAAATATGTATAGTTCTTTATTAGAAATGTTCAGCAAAATCTTCACAAAGCTGTGAACAACTGCGCAGTCACATAAAAGAATCAGGGGTACTTTACCAAGGCTTATACTTTTAATGTCTGAGAAAACAGGCGATTTATTGCATTGTTTATTGTTCATGTAAACCCATTCTTTGCTGAATTGTTTTCTAATTCTGTAACCTGATTTGCATCTCAGCAGGAAAAATGGGCTCATCCTATAAACAACTTCAAGCAACAGGGAAAATGGCAAAACTCAATAGAATAGCACACTCAGAAGCCTAAAACAAAGCGTACATGAACAAAACTAATATTTTTACTTGTTGAATTGTTATTATCAGCTAATGGTTTTTTTTAAAAAAAAATGTTGGTGTCAGACATAGCATGAAAGACTATCATCGCTTTTGCTGAGTTTTGGAAGACCCGGCCTGCACTCCTAAGCATTCTCACATTTTTAACAGTGAAGAGTTACACCCTTCCAAGTCCATGGAAGTCAATGGTGCAACTCTCTGCACTTCTCCTTTCCCTAAAGAAGGAATTCCTCTTGCTGTAACTTCAGACCTGAATTTCAAACAGACTTAACAGTTTGAATCTGTGCCTCCCTCTATTAATATATCCCACTTCACCAGCTGTGGAACCTGGGCATCTTGAATTCCCATCAGCTTACCTGCCTTTTCAGTCACCTGAAGGTCCGTCCCATTCCCTGAGAACTCCTGCAGACCATGAAAGTTCACCACACAACGATACGTTCCAGAATCATAAAGTCTCAGATCCTTTATCTCTATATCCGCTCTCTTTTCCAATAGGAAGCCTTGATCAGAGGTGCAATTCACCCTCCCCATGAATTCTGGGGAGGTGTTTTTGACCTCCAGGCCTGGATTCTTCACCCACTCGTAACTGCCAACTTTAAGCTTGGAGAAGAAGTTGTAAGAGCAACGAAGGGTAATGGAGTCACCTTCCGTACCTTGAGCAGAGCTGGGCTGGGAGACTATGGGGTCCTGAGCCACAGAAACTACAAGAATTATTATTGAGGAGACGTGAGAAAAGACGAAAAGAAGTTGGTGCAGCACAGAGGATAAAAGAATGAGCTACGCGCTAGAAGGGTCCCAATTCAAATGTCTCTCTGCTCCAGATTTACTAGGGGCTTTAAATAAGCCTCCCTCCCCCCCCCCCCCGCCGCCCCCCATCTCTCTCTCTCTCTGGCTCATTCCACACATGCAGAATAATGCACTTTCAAACTGCTTTCAGTGCTCTTTCAAGCTGTGCGGAATGGCAAAATCCACTTGCAAACAGTTGTGAAAGTGGTTTGAAAACACATTATTTTGCGTGTGAGGAAGGGGCCTTACTCTCTCAGGAACAGACCTATCACCATTTGCAGTACAGGGATAATAATATGAGCCTATAGGATTGCTGCCTTCCAGGTGGGGCCCGGAGATTTTCTGGAATCCAAATGGATTTCCAGACTATAGCAATCAGTTGCTCAATAGAAAATGGTTCCTGTGGAGGTTGGGCTTTATTGAATTATATTCTGCTGAGGTAACTTCTTTCCTCAAATTCCACCACCTCCAGGATCTATGGTCTAATCTCCAAAAAGTTCTCAACCTGGAGTTGACAGCCGCACTGTCCTACCAGATTAAGCGATTTACCTGCATGCCATTAAAAGCGTCAGCTGCACATTTCCACATGTTTTGCATCTGTTAAGGGGGAAGGGCTTTTTTCCCTGGCCAGTCAGAAATACGAGGCCTATCTTTCAGGCCAGCACATTCAACCTCATCCCACCTGCTGGACTCATGCCCTTGAAACAGCCACAGAAACTTCTGAGAAGTATAGCTATTCCACCCAGATAATAACTAAGGTTGTGAGGGTATCAACAGGAATGGGGTGTGTGTTCTGGAGTAGCAGGTATCTTTCTGGGGATTCCCGTCAGCAGAGGAAACCAAATCCAGCATCACTCAAGAGACCAGTTTCTCCCCTCCATTTTCTATTATATCCCTTTTACCTCCAGTGGAACTGAGGCATTTTGAATTCTCCATCAACTCACTTGTTCTTTTCACTTGAAGTTCGGTCCCTTTTCCTGAAGTCTCCTGTAGACCATGAATGCTGACCACACATCGATACAACCCTGAGTCAGAAGGCCTCAGATCCCTTATTTCTATGTCAGCCATTCTCAACCAAAGAAAGTCCTCGTCTGAGGTATAATATACCCTCCCCGTGAATTCCTGGGAGGTGTTTTTTACTACTAGGTCTGAATCCTTCACCCATTGATAGCTGCCAACCTTCGACTTTGAGGTGGAGCTGTAGGAGCAACTCAGGGTGACAGACCTGCCTTCCATGCCCTGTGCAGAGCTGGGCTGGGAGACCACGAGACCCTGGGCCCAAGAAACTGTAAGAAAGGAAAACACGAGGAAGACATTAAGTGTGTGTATGTATAAGTAGGTGGTATCTAATGTACACCCCAAACAGAAAAGTTCTGCACTTAATTCCAACACGCTGTAAAACATATTTAACACATCAAAAAAGTGTTTCTTCTTTCTTTTGAAAATGCAGATTCTGTGAGGAGAACAGTGTAATGTCAAGAGAATGGGGACATAATCTTTTCCTTTCTGCTTTGTCAAAAAGAAAAGCTATGATTGAACTGTTTTTATTCTTTTTGAGGGTTGTCATAAACCCACTCTGGGGTCGAATCCCCACTACCGTCTTAGCCAGGTTTCGACCGGGGAGGTCATCCCTCAAACCTGGTTAGTTTGAGGGATGACCTCCCCGGTCGAATCCCACTACCGTCTTAGCCAGGTTTCAGAACACAAACTAACCAGGTTTGAGGGATGACCTCCCCGGTCGAATCCCCACTACCGTCTTAGCCAGGTTTCAGAACACAAGCGACCTCAAACCTGGTTAGTTTGTGTTCTGAAACCTGGCTAAGACGGTAGTGGGGATTCAACCTGGGTCTGTGTATTCTATGCATGTTGCATGATTTCCGGAACGTAAAAGCATATTTCTCCTCTTTCCACCACCCCAGGTTATAAAACCCAACCTGTCACATAACCAGTGCCTTGGGGAATACCCTGGTAAAATTCTCTCTGGGCAAATACAGAGCTGTCCAATCACACACACACGCACGCACGCACGCATGCATGCATGCATGTGTGTTCTTAGCCTGCAGGAGCAGTCTAGGTCTGTGGGTAGGATTTGAATCACAATCTTTTATCTTAAACAGGAACGAAACTTAATCACTACAGATTTAAGCTAGAACTCATACATGGAAAATAGCTATCATGCCTATTGATTTTAGATCTCAGGAAAACAATCTAAAACCAGCTAAGTTAAAATACAAGACAGTTATTTTTTGGTGGAGCAAACAGATCTCCCAATATCCTGTGCCGCCGCCCCCCCTTGAAGAGGAACTTGAGTCCCAGAATATTGTCAAAGCATCTGAGCAAAGTATTTGAACCCAGGAAAAAAAGGAAGATTCCATTTTTTAAACTTTTCTTCTGCTTTGATGGAAGCCTTCCGCAGTCAAGAGTTAGAGCTCCTATCCTTGAGAGATATCCCAAACTTTCCCCAGTCAGGTTACCTGCTCCTTACTACAGATCAGGTTTTTTATGACAATCATCCACCACCACCACCACCCCCCACCGCTCTCCCCCACAGTTCAGACAAATGGCTCTCTCTGAACTGAAACTCTATTTTTTTTTCTCACTCTCTGGTGTCTGTCATTGCACTTCTCTTGTGGAAATAATACAGTGACCATGGTTTCAGGGAATCTCCGATGCACTCCAAGGCATCCTATACAGTGGAACCTCGGTTTTTGTCGGTAATCCATCGGAAAAGAATCAATGAAAACCAAAACTGATGAAAACCGAGGCAAACTTTTCCATAGGAATCAATGTAAATCCAATTAATCCGTTCTAGGCACTCCAAAAAACATACCAAAAACACATTTTTTGGGTGAATAAACATCATGTTTAATGCTGAAAACAGTAACAAACAATAACACTAGGACCAGCTTCCGAGCCAGTGGACCAATGTCGCACCAGAAAGCTGTCCAAAGAGGTCTGTTTCTGACGTCTCTTTAAGATTTGTCTGAAATGGGGCAAGACATTGTCATTAAACAAATTGCAGACATGGCCTGCAACAGCTTTGTCCGGGTGATTTTTCTCCCCAAACCCCTGTACCTTACTGCAAATTGATGAAAACTGAGGCAAATCAATGGAAACCGAGACAACTTTTTTCACTGAAAAAATCGATGAAAACCAAAACCAATGAAAAACGAAGGCAATGAAAACCAAGGTTCCACTGTATCTCTGAATTCACATCAGGAACACTTAAAAGATTACTCCCTTTGCTCTTCAAAGAACTACAGATCCTAGGGTTCCTGTGGGAATGACTAATACTGTATTTACAATTTTCTTCCCTCCAGCAGCTCTACTTCTATATAATGTGTACAGGGGCGCAATTGTTAAGCTAGGAGCACCAAAATTTCAGGGTATCTTTAGGAGACTCTCCTGAGTGTACGACCTAAGTTTGGTGAAGTTTGGTTCAGGGGGTCCAAAGTTATGGACCCTCAAAGGTGTAGCCCCCATCTTCTATTAGCTCCCATTGGAAACAATGGGGAAGGGGCACCCCCTTTGGGAGTCCATAACTTTGGACCCCCTGAACCAACCCTCACCAAACCTGAGTGGTATCATCACACAATTCATGTGTGAGTGTCTGCATGCGAAAGGAGGTTCTGCCCCCTTGTTCATATTCCCCCCACCACCACTTACCTGTGATGAGAGCAAACATCAGCTGCACCACTTTGCTGTTCATGGTATCCATACGACCAAGGACCACGGCGGATAGAAATGAAATACATACTGGTGGCGGTGGGGAGGGCAGAAGGTGTCGTGGAAATTCAGGGGAGTACACCCTGTTTCCTGTTTTTGATTGACACTGATTAAACCAGTCCCTGCTGAAAAATGAGGCTTCCTGTTCATGAGGTATGGGGGGGAGATGATATTCTTGGGTTGCTGTGTGTGGGAGGCGGAGACGGGGGATAGTGAGACAGAGGTAATAAGGCCAATAAGACAGCACTTGTAAGGTGAATGTTTGACCCAGATTAATTCTCCTTTACTACTATGTGGTAGGCAGAGGGGTAGCTGGGCCAGAGTGTGCCCGGTGCGCACTCTGGCTTTTTCAGGGGCCCCCCACAGCACACACCCCCACGGCGCCCCCCTTACTTTAGAAACCCAGCAGGCTGGAAAAAAGGCCTGTTCCCTTCCAGGCTTCAAAGGGCCTGGGAAATGTAGTTCCCACCAGGGCCTTTGAAGCCTGGAAGGGAACAGGCCTTTTTTCCAGCCTGCTTGGTTTCTAAAGTAAGTGGGGAGATCGTGGGAGTGACCCCTAATCCCATGGCACCCCATGGCATGCTGCCCACTTACTTCTGAAACCCGGCAAGGTTGGAGGCCATTCCACCAGGACCTTTACAGAGCCTGTTACCAGCCTGTATGGGATTTTAATAGCACGTGGCGTGGAGAGAGGAGCACATGAGAGAGGGGCTGCGGGGGGAAGGGGGAGGAGTCTGGGGGAAATTTTCCACCCCCCACGTGACCCAAAACCATGCACCCGGTGCACGGCGCGCACCCCTGTCCCCTGGTAGCTTCGCCACTGGTGGTAGGGAAGGATAAGCTGTAATGGGAAGGTACTGCCAATGTATAAATGCTGCAGCCGCCCAGGGTCGTGATGCTATTCCACACAGGATCCTCAATAGGCCAGCATCTTCCATGAAACTCTTTCCAGGAAGAAGACCCAGTAATTATAAGAAACAGTGGTAATATACGGACTGCCATAAGTGAACCATTCACACAATTTAAGAGTCTGGGGAAAATATTTCTGTGCCAAAAGCTTTGACCCAGCAAAACAAAATAGTCAACATAACTCTGGTCTTAATGCAGGCTAACAGCTCTGGCTTGGAACCTACTGGATGGTTTGGGGGTGAAACCTGGAGAGTGTCGAGTTTGGGGAGGTGATCAGGGACACTGCTTTCCAAATGTTCCCAATCCCATGGAGGAAGCATAGATGTGAAAATTTCCTGTGCATGTAAGAGCTATGCTCGTGAGCCAGAGATCACATGGAGACAGGGGAAGGTGCAGAGCGCTCATGCCGACTCTTCTCCACATGTTCAGCCAACATAAAGAGATGTTGTGTGTAGAGGGACCCATTTGTCTATCTAGATCAGTCTGGTCTGCTGCAGTATAAGATGCATTGGTCGGTTTTGATTATTGCCTTCTCTGATTGACAGACACTGCAGGGTCTCACATCATCTTCTACCTGATCCTTTTAATTGGAGATACTGGGGACTGAACTCAGGACCTCTTGCATCTGGAGGGGATGCTCGACCTCTGAGCCACCCCCAAAACATGAATCATCTGGACAGAAGACTTTGGAGTGCTCCCCCCTTCTGTCTTCAGTTGGTTGAAGTGTAACTCTTGTGGTTAATGGATGGGTTGGTTTAAAACATGAATTTTAGGGCATCCCATGACATGGTGACAAAATGGCATCCCAGTATAAATGGACACCCATAGCTCACAGTTTCGTGGGGATTGCTAGCCATGGAGATTTGAGGGTAGAGCCCTTGGCTGGCAATCCGCATACGCATCTATAAGAATTAAAAACAATTAAACAAATGCATAAATGGAAAGGAGTATCTGAGGGAATGCCAAATAAAACAGAAGAGTTTTTGGACAGAAGACAATGATGGGGTAGGAAGACAAATCAGCCAAAGGGAGAAACTTCCATTAGGTTGGTGCCACAACAGAAAAAAGTCCTTTCTTGAGTTGTGAGTGGATTCCTCCAAACTCTAATGCTGGGCTAGAATCCTTATTTCTAAGCTATGGGTTTCTGTATGGACAGATTCTATGGCCATTTTGCATTCTCATTCCACCTGCCTTCTCACTCAAAAGCAGGACATTCATTCATTTCCTCTTTTCAGTCATCTTGTCGTTGTGGGCCCTGCAAATGTAGCCAGTCTGACCTCACGCTTCTAGACCATGCAGCTAAAAAACTACCTTGACACCCTTCGCGGAAACCCTTCACCTTTATCTAAACTTCAGATTTTTAAGTTTTCTGCAGTTGAGAAGGCCACGAAACAGGCTCTCACGCCACACAGCAAAAAGCCAGGCCGGGTGGACACCGCATCTGTGGTTAAAAAAATAAGCATGCAATGACCAGACCTGTCAAATAAATTTACTGACAAAAAAAGAAAAAGAATCACTAATTTGTTTCTTTCTTTCATGATGCTCCATTATAGGAAATCACGAGGGTTGCCATTCCCGGGTTGGGAAATGCCTAAACACTTAGGGGTGGAGCCTACTGCAGAAATCTATATGGCCAATTGGCCATGCTGGCAGGGGCTGATGGGAATTGTAGTCCATGAACATCTGGAGTGCCATAGGTTCACCACCACGGCCCTAGGGTTTGGGGAATAATCTCTGCAGTATATAATGCCATGGAGTTCACCCTCCAAAGCCGTCATTTTCTCTGAGGAAACTCTCAAAAAAACAAGTCCCTTAATACTGTTTCTTGTCCTCTCGCCCATTGGTTCAGGCTTCAGGCCTACAATAGAAATGTTTAAAATAGAAAATAACTGTGCCGTTGCTTGAGATTTAGCAAAGCTGTGACCTTCTGCAACTGAGATAAGGTCCCAGGTGTTGGGAGGAGGTAATCTCCAGCTTGCCTCCCCTCCAGGTCTCCAAGGTTGAGCACAGCGGAGTCACATTAGGAGATGAAATTGTGAGCCTTGCCATCTGTGAGAAATGGGATAATTTAGCCTGCAGATAAATCCTACCATTTTATCTCACTCTGACACTCTGGGTCAGCAGGATAGCAATGGGTTAATGTGATTAATTGACATCACCAGCCATGTACTGATTGGCCCAGGCCAACCCATACCTCTGGCCATAAAGTGTATGGTTTGCAGCCATGTTGTTCCTAGCACTATATTCATAGGTTCTTGATTCACCCTTGGATCATGGCATTTTGTATTTTCTTTATGGGCTAGAAATGTTATCTGCCCATGCTGATTCTCGACTCACCCCTCTCCTGATCTCCACATGGAGGTTGAGAGTGGCAGGCCTGTTCGATGTTGGCCCCAGCTTGCCTGGATCCAGGCTTTGCTGAGGTCAGGATCAATTTAAGCACCAAAGGTTAACCAGCTCTACCGTTGGCTCTGCTCCCCAAGCTCCATCTAGAGCCGGTCAGCCCCCCCCCCTCCTCCCGGTGCTCAATTTGATCCTGGCCTTAGCAAAAGCCTGCAGTTTAAACTGGACCTGGCTGAGCTGAGGGCACTATCAGTTGGGCCCGCACAGCTCTCGAGCTCCCCATGGCAAGCTGGTATTCAACTGCACCCCTGTCCTGAATTCCACTGGGAGTTCAGGGGCAGAGAACAGCTGTGTGTGTGGGGTGGGGGGGGACTTTGGGTCCTGGGCACCATTTTATAAAGCTACACCCCTGGTCAGAGGTATACATTTTTGGAAATATATGAAGATGTCTGTTTATCCAACCCCTTTTTCAAGCAATCAAGCAGTGAACATTAACAAATCCTGTGGCAGTTAATACCATAATTTAATTATAAATTGTGTGACAGACTCCCTGAGCCCACAGGACTGTCACTTGCCCACAGTGTCATTCGTCCCACCCTCAGCCCTAATCCAAGATCTTCAAGAAAGTGAGGAGTGGTAGAAAAAGAGGTCTCCTCTAACTCCACCTTTGCTAGGTACCGCTCTCAAAAATTTCCCAGCAATTGCCAAGTCAGCGCTGACAACCCTGTGACCCTACCACTATTAAAGACTATTAAACCACTTCCACTATTAAGACAACTTTCCTAAACCTAATTTATATATTATAAAGGTGGGATGGTAACTGCTAAAAAACTGCTTCCGTGTGGCTTAATCTTTTATCGCAACAGTAAGCTGTCCTTTTTAGCTGACCATCCTAAGTACACTCAACATTTATTGCATACACAGTGGTCTAGACTGCATAGGAGGAAGAGTTTTGTCCAATGGGCTGTCAGCATTGGCCTAACCTTTGGGAAGAGCATGACCAAGTGTCTCTCTGACCCATGCCTGACTGTTCTCATTTTACTAGTTGCAGGCTGGGTAAAAATAAAAAGGCCAAGGAGTAGGGAGAATTCTCTTGAAAGCTCATAAGTATGCCACTTTAGTGCCTGGGAGGAAATTTCAGCGTTTGGGACTCTTTAGTTTGGAGAGGAGATGCCTGAGGGGGGATATTATTGAAGTCTATAAAATTATGCATGGGGTAGAAAATGTTGACAGAGGCTCATTCCGCACACGCAAAATAATGCACTTTCAAGCTGCTTTCACAACTGTTTTTGCCATTCCGCACAGCTTCGAAGAGCCCTGAAAGCAGCTTGAAAGTGCATTATTCTGCGTGTGCGGAATGAGCCAGAGAGACATTTTTCTCTCTTTCCCACAATACTAGAACCAGGGGGCATACATTGAAAATGCTGGGGGGAAGAACTAGGACTAATAAAAGGAAACATTTTTTCACACAACGTGTGATTGGTGTTTGGAATATGCTGCCACAGGAGGTGGTGATGGCCACTAACCTGGATAGCTTTAAAAAGGGCTTGGACAGATTTATGGAGGAGAAGTCGATCTATGGCTACCAATCTTGATCCTCCTTGATCTCAGAGTGCAAATGCCTTAGCAGACCAGGTGCTCAGGAGCAGCAGCAGCAGCAGAATTGCTTTCACCTCCTGCATGTGAGCTCCCAAAGGCACCTGGTGGGCCACTGCAAGTAGCAGAGTGCTGGACTACATGGACTCTGGTCTGATCCAGCAGGCTAGTTCTGATGTTCTTAAATTGAGCCTCATCACCCCAATTTAGCACAGTGTTGTGGCTCATGAATAGATCTACCACTTTGTAAAAAAGCAAACAGGCGCTGTGGTTTGGGAGGAAAATGGAACTGCAAGAAGGCAGCCGTGTCTTGCCCTGATGGCTGTTCTTGGAGGCCTTGCGTGTGACCCTCTGTGCAAAGAGGCCTCCTGGGTTTTCGAATTCGCAACCACCACAGATCTCTTGGCAATTGTTGGTCAGCTGGACGTGAGGCCAGGCCTGTTTGGGGGCCATTGCTCAAGTTCCAAGACATACTTTTGTGGTCTGTAGAGGCCCATTCTCTGACTCCTTGTGGTTTGTTCTGAGGTAGCCTTGCAGGCCTGGCCTTTCTAGCGCAGCTACTTGGTCTCAGATACAGCACAGGTGGCGGTCAAATGGGTGGATTCTGCACAGCACAAATATAACATCTTTAGGACTTTATAAATACCCTGTTTCCCCGAATATAAGACATCCCCGGAAAATAAGACGTAGTAGAGGTTTTGCTGAAGTGCGAAATATAAGGCATCCCCCAAAAGTAAGACGTAGCAAAGTTTTTGTTTGGAAGCATGCCTGACGAACAGAATACAGAAATATAAGACATCCCCTGAAAACAAGACATAGCGCATCTTTGGGAGCAAAAATTAATATAAGACACTGTCTTATATTCGGGGAAACACGGGAGCATTTTGGAGAAGACCTTCACACAGCTCTCTTCCCCAAAACCAGTTCAGCCCATTGTATTCCTCTCAACCCAGGTTTTTCAAAAATAGCTAAACTAGCGATATTCCCCTCCCCCGCCAACGCTGGTTGAAGACAATTCCTGCCTGCTGTGGAAACACCAGCAGGAAGGAAATGCTTTCGTTCTCCCGTCCAAACCTCTTTTGTTCCCGCCACTTGCGCCCACCATTTTGTACGCTGCAGGAGATTCTCCATGGAGATTCCCCACAGAGGTTTCCTCTGCTTGCAGCTCATTGTTGAAGGAATAACCTTTTAAGCACCAGAGCTCAATTCATCAGATGCAACTCAAATCTGACTCTTCTACCACAGACCAACACAGCTTCCCTCCTGAAACTGATGACCTCCAGAGGTTCATTATTCTTGAGGGAGTTGGATCACAGAAGCTGAGATGGGTGGTCATTGGAGCCGTTTCTGCCCAAACTTTTAAAAACATTTTGAGCCAGGAAATAAAATATTTCCTCCATGAAATTCTGCATTTCTTTCCCCCCTTTGATTCCACACATTCTGAATCCCCTTTTAGAAAGCTTCTCTGGTTAGAAATGTTTTGAAGACATCTTCCCTTGCTGTGCGATCATATTCACTATGTTTTATCTTTCCCGCTACCATTTCTCATGCCTCTGTGCTGTCCCCAAACGTCCTCCTTGATGCCATTTTATCATGTCCTGAAGCACACTCCATTCCCCCTTTCCTGTTTATTTTCATGTGTTTTTTTCTGTTTTTTCATTTTCAGTGACGCACATTTGGAAGTGTAACACACTTCTCTCTGTGATGCACCTCTGAAGATGCCAGCCACAGATGCAGGCGAAACGTCAGGAACAAGATCTACCAGACCACGGCCACACAGCCGGGAAAACCCACCACAACCATCTGAAGTTGAGGTTGGCAACCCAGTTTCCCTGAAAATAAGACCTACCCCAAAATAAGCCCTGGTTACAGATTCCCCAGCGCAGCTGATCTGGTCACGTGGGGGGTGCAAAATCATGGGGAAAAATAAGACATCCCCTGAAAATAAGCCCTAACGCATATTTGGAGCAAAAATTAATATAAGACCCTGTTTTATTTTCAGGGAAACAAGGTATGTACTGTCCTACCTTCTCAGCACATGGCTTCACTTCTTTCACATGTCTTTGTCTTTATCCTTTATTTATTTTTATTTTTATTTATATTTTAGATTTCTAGGAGCGTACCTCTTCCCGAAGGAGCCTCGAGGAAACTCCAACTTAACATATAGCCCCTGTCATCAACAGCAGACTCAATGCTTATAATAACATAATAATAATAATTAAACATTAAAACTCCGGCAGCAAATTACATATAATTATCCTTAACTTTATAACTTCTGATGTACATGCTTACTAACATGTAAGCAATGGCTATCTTGACTGACCAATAGTTAATCAATAGATCAGGTCATAGACCAGGGGTCCCCAAACTTTTTAAACAGGGGGCCAGTTCACTGTCCCTCAGACTGTTGGAGGGCCGGACTAAAAAAAACTATGAACAAATTCCTATGCACAAATGATTGTAAAATATTTGATTTCACCTTTCAGCCTTTCTGTCATGGTCTATTTTTAGAACAGTAACCAAAGTATGTCAAGTACAGGGTGGGCTCCAAATATTGTTGGGGAGGCTGTGGAATACCTTCCCCTGTAAAAAAAAAAAGCAGAACTTTCCCAATGAAGCATTCCATCTAACCCAGGACTTCAGATTATCTTCCTGGGTTTGCTTTCCTACACTAAAAAAAACCAATGATTCCCACCAGCCTGGCTGATGCCAATGGGAGTGAGGCGGAACAGAAAGCCTGAGAGCAACACATGGAGTAGCCGAGAGGGAAGGGCGGAGCAGGCGTTGCCACGTGTAAGGTTTCCAACTCTGGGTCAGAAAATTCATGGAGATTTGGGGGTGCCATCATGTAATTGCAATCAACAGCCGTTGGGGCCGGTTCCTCCTCTCCCTCGAGCCCCCACTGCACATGAATGGAGCCATCGCAGCCATGCCTGGCGGGCCGGATAAATGCCTTCAGGGGGCCACATTTGGCCCCCGGGCCGTAGTTTGGGGACCCCTGTCATAGACAGTGACTTCAGCAACTTGTTTACATACAAAAAGTTAACCTTCTTATGACTGAGTTGTGACAGACACTTTGCAAAATCCCAGCATGTGGGTGACGGAAGGAACCGTGGCACAAGCGGAACCGAAGCCTTGGAGATTTTTGTAAGCAAAGCGATTCTTCCTCTTTAATGAGTAAATGACCTATGCTTAAGAAAGTAAGTCGTACACGGTTACAATTAATACAAGAAGGAAAGGAATCAAGGCAAACAACATGTAATCCTCAGAACTGAGCCAGATGTCCTTTTCCTCCTTCGGAGAGACCCCTCTCCCCTTCTCTTTATGGCTAGTATCATCTTGGATGAGCATTCTTTCCCAGTTCTTCCCAGAACTGCCCTCAAGATCCAAGGAAGGGACATCATGGTTCTGTAGGTGGAGTTCCCTGACGGCAGTCACCCCTACATCCTCCTCTTCCTCTGCTCTCCTGGGCTCTGCGTTGACTCCTGAAGAAGTGTTCTTCATTTTTAAAGGGGACATTTCCCCCGCTTCCTCCTTGGAGTCCTGCCTTTCCTCAGCCGTCCTGACTTGGGCTGTTGGCTTCACACCAACACAACCTTCGGAATGAGGAATGGATTGGCCATGCCAGACTGAGCCAGAATGTTGCAGAGATTCACTGTCATTGGGGGATTCTGGATTCCTGTTCTCAGAGCATTTTGTGAAGGTAGGCAGATGAGTACCACAGAGTAGAACGGCACAGGGAGTTGGTGACGGGGCCTGAGGAGTCCTGCCACACGGCACAAATCTAGAGGGGCACCCTTGCAGCTCAGAGGAGCTGATGTCAGGAGAGGGTCGCCTGGATCGAAGATGCCCATTGGCTGTCCAGCAGCACTTCAGCTGTCCTAACCATTCCATCCGGAAATAAGGGTGCAGCCTCTCCCCAGAAAACGAGGTTGAAGGGAAAGAGAAGATCAAGTCACCTGTATGAGCATCAAAAAATTCCACTCGTCCCTCTTTATAGTCCAAGGAGACCCGGATCTTCTTGGGCTCATGGCTCAGAATAGAAATGCTATCCTCGGGAGAGGTAAAAGCCAAGAACCCGTAAGGCATCACTTTACCCACAACCCATATCCCTTCCCTGGGGCAAGCATATACCAAGCCCTTCCTCCTCACAGACTCCCTGGCAACTCCCACAGCCCAGCCTAGGCCTCCCACTACCTGCTCCTTCTCTACCTCCACCTCCACCTCCCACGAATGTCTTCCTGAGGTGAATCCCTCACAGCCCAGAACGCAGGACACAATATCAAATCTCTTAGCATTGTCAGGCCAGTATTGCATTCTGTTCCATCTTCTCACGCTCTTCAGGTCCTCAGACAAAAGAAGGAGAGGGTTGGCTGTGTCAATATCCAGAGTCACATTCACTGCAGGACAACAAACAAACAAGCACAGAGAGAGAGAGATTAGTTCTTCAAGATGGCGGAATGGTTCCAGGGACAGAACTAGCCTCCTTGGAGAACAGGTTGAACATCCCTGTGCACCAGGCAGAGGTGGGATCCAGCAGGTTCTCACAGGTTCCCGAGAGTAGGTTACTAATTATTTGTGTGTGCCGAGAGGGGGTTACTAATTGGTGATTTTGCCACGTGATTTTTGCCTTGAATTCAGCCCCTCCTCTCAGCAGTAAGCAGAACTTGAAGCAGTCTAGCAGGAGGTGTACCGGCGTGCGTGGCAGCCTGCGCCTGTGTGCATTTGTTTCCTGCCCAAGGACCGGCGCAGCAGCTTCGTCCTTGTCACAGCCCTGCCCAGGAATGCCCTGCCCCAGAATGCCCATGCGCCTCCGTGGAGTGCAGCAGCAGGCTGGCTCACACACAGTTTGAATCCCACCACCAGGGGAACCTGTTACTAAAATTTTTGGATCCCACCACTGGCACCAGGGGTTGATGGGGCCGTGTTATTTATCTGGTTTGGGTTGGGAATGGGTCACTTTTAAGGGAGCCACTAAGTTATAGGAGAGCAGTTCAGTTGATCACTAGGATAAATTTCCTAATAGTAAGAGAAGTTTGACAATGGAACTGGTTACCTAGTGGACGGGCTGGTTCTCTCTGACTGGAGACTGCTGAGCAGAAGCTGAACAACTCCTTGCTAGGCCTCGATTCCCTTCATGAGGCAAGAGTTGGACTAGACCAGTGATGGCGAACCTATGGCACAGGTGCCAGAGGTGGCACTCGGAGCCCTCTCTGTTGGCAACACAGAGTTAAGATTATGTGCGGAAAATCCACACACACACACACACACATATCTAGGCTGGCCTGGGCAACTGAGCACGACATGCATGCACTGCAGTGAGCAGGGAGGACTTGGCTGGGCTGAATTGCCTGTGCTCAGTGGTTGCTGCCTGAGGAATTGGTGCAGAGGGCCTGGCGGTGCATGCAGGACTTGTTGGAGGCTAGAGCAGGCTGGCCCCTGCTCGAGTGGGTGGGGCGGAGGAAGAGGGAGCCAACTGGTTTTTTCTAAACTAAAACCTCAGCATTCAGGTTAAATTGCCGGGTTGGCACTTTGCGATAAATAAGTGGGGTTTGGCTTGCAATATGGGCACTCGGTCTCAAAAAGGTTCGCCATCACTGGACTAGACAGAATCTAAAGCACCGTCCAACTCTTGGATTTGCCAGAAAACCTCTCAGCATCCATTTCCCCTTAAAATGTTCTCACTTTTGCTTTAATCCTAGAAAGCAATCCCAGAAAGCGATCTACGAGGAGACTGGGGAAGATTATTGAATGTTGATTATATTATCATACATATGATGATTTGTTTTTTTTTTTTAAAGCACATATGCAAATGCTCTTCAAAAGGCTAGGATGTAATGAGAAGGACTACATTCAGATTTTGTGCCCATCTTGACTTTATTTCAGTAGTGAAGAACAAGTTTCCGGGGAAACCAGGCGGGAAGAGAAACCCAAGGGCAAGAAAAAATGGCTTTTCCAGTCTGGTGGGTAGTTGAAACCAAAACGATAGGGAACGGAAGCCACTTTAACTACTGAAAATTTGTATTCATGTTTCATGGAAAACTGAATGGAAGAAAGTATGTTATTGTCTTTCCTAACCCAGAGTATCAGCCACAACAGAGCAACCAAGTTGGGAAATCTGCATGCTCTGCTTGAAACTCCTCAGAAGTGGCTGGAAAAAGGATGCTGAGCTGGGAGGTCCATTGGTATGGACCAGCAGAGCAGAGGTGTACTAGGGGGAAATGGTGCCTGGGGACAACACCTGCTCAGTGTGCCCCTGCCCACTTACCTTAGCCGGCGGGGCGGGGCCTGGCACCAGGCCGCTCAGGCAGGTGGCTGAGGCCGGCTCCTGCCCTCCCTGACCTCCCCGGTCCTGCATCGGTGCGGATATCATTTACACAACACTGAGGGGCATCTACACCAATGCAGGGGTCACCTCTAATCCAGAGCCCTCTCTCTCTCTCTCTCTCTCTCTCTCTCTCTCTCTCTCTCTCTCTCTCTCTCAGGAGTGCACTGTTAGCAGTTCTTCAAAAACAGAAAATTATGCTAATGAGGAACTTTGGACAGAATCCTGCCTGTCTGGAAAGCTAAGGGCAGCTCTTTCCTCCAGAGGAAACAGTATCTGCACTTAACTGAGTGAAGAAGTAGGATCCACCGCTTGAGCTATTAGATTGGTTCCTATGTTGGCTGACTTCATTTTCACACATTTCAACCACGTTCCTAGGAATCACCTTCACCCAATTTATGTGACCCCCTGGAGCCATTACCTTCTCTGAGATGCCCCCCTGTACCTTCTTGTTTCCTCGGAGTCTTTTCTACAATACAAGTTTCCAAGGTCCTTCCAGATTTCCTTTCCATTGCAAGACCTGCCGGTTGGGTCACTTGTTCCTGCTCATACCTGGAAAAGAAGAAGAAGATTCACTAGCCTTTATTTCACCCAATGGCAACTGTGGCAAAGGTAATCATTTTCCCCTAGCTAGGCTGCAGATTTCCCCTTCAGTGTTCATGCAAATAGGGTCCACATTATTCCAGTCAAGGATGGGCAAAACATCACCCACAGTCTATCTGCTAGCTATGCAGACTGCCAGCAACACCAATGGTGGGAATGGGATTCCTATTACTTCCGCCATGTTTCTGGCTTCCTTCACTCATGCTTGGTAGCTGCCCTTGCTCCTCTTTGATAGTAGTCTGCTCTTCAGTGGCGTAATGGTTAAGAGCAGCAGTGGCGTAGTGGCTAAGAGGAGGTGTACTCTAATCTGGAGGAACTGGGTTTGAGTCCCCGCTATGCCGCTTGAGCTGTGGAGGCTTATCTGGGGAATTCAGATTAGCCTGTGCATTCCAACACATGCCAACTGTGCACACGCCAATTGTGCACTCCAACTCCCTCAGCCCCACCTACCTCACAGGGTGTTTGTTGCGATGGGGGAAGGGTAAGGAGTTTGTAAGCTCCTTTGAGTCTCCTATAGGAGAGAAAGGTGGGATATATAAACCCAACTCTTCTTCTTCTACTTCTCCTCGGGGAATGTGCTGGCCCAGCCCAGTGGCCTATGAGGTCAATCTGCAAAAGGCAGCTGTGGAGCAGGAGTCACAGCAGAAACCATGATAGAGTTGAGGGGATCAGCAGCAGGAGGCAGAGTAGAGCATGATAAACCATGTGTGAGACAGCAAGCACAATGTGGAAGTGGAGTTCT
Organism: Sphaerodactylus townsendi; assembly: GCF_021028975.2. Classification (NCBI taxonomy): domain Eukaryota; kingdom Metazoa; phylum Chordata; class Lepidosauria; order Squamata; family Sphaerodactylidae; genus Sphaerodactylus; species Sphaerodactylus townsendi. Next base: position 13,694,411 of record NC_059427.1, read on the forward strand.
GTAGCTCATCAGATTATGGAACAACCACCTTGCTAATTGTACCTGCCAGCCCAAGGACTCCCATGTATGTCTGAGTGTCAATTGAAAGAGTGTTGGTGCCTTTGGGAATGAAGGACAAGGCAGAATCTCTTTGCAGCAAACACTCCGGTACTGTTGGATGGGGGTCAGTAAAGCTAGCAAGGTAAACAGGTCAAATGCTTCTGTCCGTTCTGCTGCGATCCAACTGTTTACAAGGGAGACCGCGTGTTCTCTGTGTTCATTGCCCAGTGACCTGCTGATGGCTGATGGGAAGAGAAAAAAATATTAATGGCATCATGTTGGTATGATGCCACTGCCAGCAAATAACTAGAAGTGATGTCACTTGCCTGGTTTAATGTCAACGTGATGCTCTAGGATTTGGGCAGCACTCTGTGGTTTTATTGCAGAGTCCTGCCCAAATCCCAGAGTCCTGCATCATCTTGCTAGAGATGTGATGTCACTTCCGACCATATCACAGCACCAACCCAGCACCATCACCCCCTGCCCACTCCCTTACTAGTTGTCAACTATCAGCTGACGTCCCTAAACATTTATCCAGAATGCTAAAAAGGAACTGCTTTTCTTCCAGCCAGTTGGCTATCAGTCTGGCTCTCTGCTCCTTATCTCTAAGACTCTTTCTGCACATGCGCGGATTGAAGCCTCCACCGGCATAATTTATGCCGGCAGAGGTTGGGGGCCGTTCGCACGCTAGCATGTGAGCAGTTGGCACTTCCCCCTCAGCCGGAGAGACCCCTTCACTCACCATCCCATCCAGCGTCGCTCTGGAGGGCTGCAGGGACCTGCCGCGCTGCCTCCGACCCCAGGGTTAAGGAGCAGCGATGGTAGGGGCTCTACAGCCCTCAGAAGCGGCAGCTGGATGGGATGGTGTGAGTGAAGGAAGAGGCTTAGCAGCATCTTCCCGCCGGTGCTGTTCACACCGTGTCGACGGGAAAACGGTGCTTTAGAAAAACCTCGCTAGTTTTGCCGGGCAGCCAGGGTGGCGCTGCTGCAGTGCAGCAGCACCTCCTGTGCAAACAGCCGCCCAGAGACGGCGTTTTTGCCGCGCCTGGGCCGCTGTAAATCGCCCGTGCGGAAAGGGCCCAAGAGTGCAACACGTGATAGGAAACAGGCAAGACAGGTAGTTAGAATGCCTGTCTTGCCTGTTTCCTATCACAGTATAGATTTCCTTAACTGTAAAGAATATCCTTTCCTTTCTTAGTCATCAAGCCTCATATTTACTTAATTCTAAGATCTGCCTCCCTCTCTGCGTGGGCACACCCAGCTCTAGCTAGCAAATGTGTGGAGAAAGACACTGTCTCCATAAGTTTCATGTGTTTATGTGAATTTCATGAATGCGTATTCAGACCAGGACGAACCATTAAGCAAAATAAGCATGTCCTTAGGGGCTCAAGTAAAGAGGGCCCCATAAAGTTTTTCCCCCCTCCTTATTTCTGTTAAGCGTTGAAGCAGATTTGTTACGTCAGATTAATTTTGATGATATGATCAAAGCCTTTGCAATTAAAAAATACAGAAGAAACCTTTCTGTAGTATTAATAAAGTTATAAGTAAGAAACATTAAACATTATTTTGCATCGTTGATTCGTGTAAGTTAAAATGCCACGTATCTTCAAGGTAAGAAAGCAATGCAATTTTTTTTCATACAAATAATGATATTTATGGTTTACTATTGTTTTTATTTTGAATTGCATATACAGTATTGGGGGGGTGGGTACCATAATCTTTTCAGTACTTAGGGCCTCTAAAGGTCTTAAACCAGCACTTAATCCGGAGATGTTCAGGAAAGAGGGAGGGAGGGAGGGGAAGAAAGGAAGGAAGGAGCAGCCCTTATGGATTTAACAAAATTACCTTACATGGAGAGTATAGCTGAGCAGGTTTCCCCTTTGCTGAATCTGGCCATTGATGCCTCACTCTTCACTCAGGGGCAGAGACCTCAGACAGACATCACAATGTTAAGGTTGCTAATAGCTGCCAGTTCATATATGAGCTTCTGCTTCCTTTTGCCTCTCTGGAAACGAATGTGTTGGTTTCAGACCTTAGCTCACTGATAAGCAAACCACAAAATACTGAACAGGTGTAGTGCGCCTGTGAAACAGATAACAAGGTGTGTTAATCCAAAGTCCAAACTACTCTCTCTCTCTCTCTCTCTCTCTCTCTCTCTCTCTCCTTTTGCCACTAAGATGGAAGCAAACGTTTTTATCTGGGAAAATGGACTTAAGGCTACAGATTTTATCCAAAGTGAAATCAGCATCAGCGCATTTATGAAGACCAAAATTGTTCTCCAAAACTCTTCATTAGGCTGAACAAAATTAAATTAAAACAAAATATAGTAATGAGGTGCGAAGTAGGAAAAAATGTTTCCAGCTCTATATTTAAACCCTCTTATCTATATTCTGTCTGGAACAAAAGGCAGTTTGAAATACATAAAGTGAGGCTGGGTGGAGCTGATAGACAAAGAGAAGTTGGCCTTTATACCCACTTTCTCTCAACCTTTAAGGAGTCTCAAAGTAGCTAATAGTTGCCTTCTCTGTCCTTACCCGCAGCAGGCACTCTTATGAGGTGGGAGGGACTGAGGGAGTTCTGAGAGAACTGTGATTGGCCCAAGGTCACCCAGCAGGAAGCTTCAAGTGTGGAGGTGGGGGAGATATAACTCCACCCTGGCATTCTACCACCTTGGTCAGCTAGACTGCTGGGCTCCCTACTTGCACCCAAACCCAGCTAGCTACAGCAAAACCATGCAACAGTCACCTCCTTGTGACTGAAGTGCTGCAACTCACTCACATGAGGGCTGCCTTTCAGAGGGGGGATGTCGAGGGGAGCAACTGCACCGGAGGCGCAACACATGCGTTACCCTGCATCCCTGCAGTGCCGCCGCCCTACTCCCTGCCTCCTGCCCCTAGAACGCCTGCAGCCCCTTGCCCAGCCTTCCAGGCTCAGCCCAGGGCATTGTGCCTCCCACCGGCCCATTGGGCCCTGCAGCCACAGCTGCCCTTAGCTCGATCTGTTCTGGAAGCTCCAATTGGTGCAAGAGAAGTCCTGACCTCTTGACAAGCACATATCCAGCCAGTGCTCTGCCAGCTGCATTGGCTCAGGGTGGAGCACTGAATCAACTTCAAGGCTCTGCTAATTACTTTCGAAGCCCTAAACGGTCTGGGGCTGTCGTACTTGAAACACCCGCTCTCCCAATGTGTTCTCCAGACAGCTTTCTGCTCAGTTAACAATCTGCTGGGGATCCTGCCTGAAAGCTGTCTGGCTGTCCTCAACGAGAGCCAGGACTTCCTGCGGGACTTAGTACAATTTCGCAGTGCCTGTGAGACAGAGCAGTTTCACCAGGCTTATGGTTGAGGCAGCATCGGTATGCATCTAGCAGGCTTTCATCTCCCCTTCCCCCATTTTTTCCTCTTCCTCCCATCCTCTATTTTCCTCTCCTCCTTTCCCCAGGATGCATAGTGTGAATGACAATTTTATAGGGCATAGATCAGTTATTATAAACACACTAGAGATTGTTGGCATTGTATTGTATGAGAATGTTTTACTGGTTTTCACTGTGTTTTTCTTATTGGAAGCCACCCTGAGGTTGTAAAGGGAAAGGCAGCCTATTAATGTAAATAGAAGATGGTTAGATTGGTTTATCTTAGTTTAGATTAGATTGTAGGAAAAGTGTGGAATCAAATCCAGATCTCCAGATTAGAGTCTGCGACTCTTAACCACTACACTATACCCTGCCAGCACTGAGCTAACCTTCATTATTCTGGGAACAAGAAAGAACAAGAAAGAACCTCACACTGAAAGTATGTCTAATGCCAGTTACGAAGCACAGATGCCTTGGAAGCTGAGGAAAAATCATGATAGTCCTTATAATAACAGTGCTGGAGATTGATGTCAGATAATGCCCTCAGTAAGGAGTCAACAGCAACCAAACGAGATATTTCTTGGTTCGATGTAACTAAGTTCTCTTGAGCTCCCAACACAGGAACAGAGAAGAATGAAGATCAAATGCCTTGTACCCATCTTTCAACCTCCCTACAGAGTAGATGTCATTCATAGGATTAAGAGAGATGCCACTCTTCCTATTTGCAGAATTTTTGACAGTCCCCATAGTCCATTTTCCCTCGCATTCCACAATGAATTCCCAGAAATGTTCGCTTCCTCTGAATTCCTTCCACAAATTATGCAGTCTCATATCTCTTAGGAATGCAGCATAAATGTTGGCAATTTTCTCCTGTTCTCACACTTTTTTGTTCCTCAGATATAATGAAATAAAGATAAGCTGCGTCTGGATCTTGAGTTGTGTTTGTTGATGGAGAAATGCGGGAAGATAAGCCATATCAGCTAAGGTGGCAATTGCCTTCATTTTGAGCACAACAAATCCTGTGAACATCCTGAAGTTAGAGATTAATTTTGTGGCTTCTAGCTTTAATTTCGGATAAGTTATGTCTATCCCAGACAACTGTTGCTTCCCAAGCAAGGAGTGATTTGTATGTGTGGATAACATGGGCTAAGATGTTCTAATTTCCTTCACTTTTAGCACAACTCTCATGATCATCCTGAAACTTGTGGCAAATTTTCAGGATCCTAGTTTTATTTTCTGAGGAGATATGCCCGCCACAGAACCATGGATGCACAGAGTGTTTTATTTATTTAGACATATTATTGGGGGAAGATACCATTTTCTTTCTATGGCAGACACACCATCGGAAAATAAAGCTAGGAGTTTCAACTTTGGCCATTAGCCATTCCTCCCTCACTTATGGCACACAAAGCCCAGGCCTTATCCTTCACTAGAAACCTCATTTGGAGGATGGGAGACTAGACCAGAACAACACTTCTCCTTTCCCCAGCCAATCCAATCCTTAAACTAATCATAGCCCATTACCAATCTGTATGTTGCAACCCTGTAGTTTGTGTGCTTACTTGGAACCGAGCAACACAGAGACCAAGATTTACTCACAGAAAGTTGGGGAGATTGTAGCCTCCATTCCCCATTTCTAAAATGGTGCAAGCATGGTTTTCTGCTCCCTCTTCATACTGGAGCAGTTGTCAGCTTCCAGTCTTATACCAACAGGCCTGGACCATAATTTTTCCTACTGATGGAGGTGAGTAGGTGAGTACGGCCGTCTGTCTCTCCCATCCTCCATCCTAAGCTGTCCTAGGAATTCAAATCCTGTGGTTGCTGTTAGCCACCTGGAGTAGAGGTAAGAGGGTCCAGCCGCATTCCTTCCTTGTTCAGAGTCAAGTTTCTCCGGAAAGGGGTGTGTGTGGTTTGGAGTGAAATGCGGTTGGCTATCATTTGAGACTTCTATATTTGTAGAGGGAGTTTTGGTGGGGATTTTCCAGTTCTGTCAATAAACGCCAGGTGGCCCTATTTTACCTGAACTTCACATTTTTTTTCCTGAATACCAGACTTTCGCTAAAACAGAAGTGCTTTCTCCCCTCTGAACAGTCCCACACAGCAGCCCCATCAAGCCTGCCTCACCCACATGCAACCTCCCCTTCAATCCATGCCCCCTTCCTCTTGCATCTTCCACCTCTCCTCCAGCCCATGCTGCCCCTTTTTATTTTTCAATTAATAAAACTAGCAATAGAGCACCAATGGAAACCCAATCAGCAGCACCCTTATTGTTCCAAAGTTTTAAAAAAACAACTTGCTCCATTATTGTCCCTCCTTGGTCCTTGGACTCCCTCCCCTCACTTTACATAAACTTTTTAAAAAAGATTTTTTAAATACTAGCAATGGTGCACTAATAAAAATCCAACTGGCAGCATCCAGATTGTTCAAAAGTTTTTTAAAAGTTTTGTTTTGTGCAAAAGCACATTAATTTTCCCCTTCACAGTTATTTTTCTTTGTTGCATCTGGAGATCTACCCACCCACCGTGCCTGAAAGGCCATATGGTGTAATTGTTGACTCCCTACTGAGCAAAAGGTAGTATCTGTTAGATGTTGTTATCATGATGTGCCTGGGGGGGGAGTGGGGCTTATCTCCTGTTCCCTGAGATGTTAAACAGCTTCCTTTGGGAGGTCTCCCCTTCCAAAATTCCAACCAGGGTCCAAAGCTGCTTAGCTTCCAAGATCTGACAACAAATCAAGGCTAGTTTGGACTATTCAGGTTAGTGCTGAGTATTCATTTACTCGCAACGCGATGATTTTACCACAGATTCTTGGTTTCCTTTGGAGAGAGCCCGGTACGCTTAACTCTGCTGATAGCTGTCCCTGGTCAACTTTTATTACAGGCTTATCAGTAGAGAGAGACAGTAGTAGACTCATTATTACACAAGTCATGCACTAGCAACGTGATGCGATGAATGTGTATTGGCTTGTACCAGAGTCTGTCTGCAGTCAGCATTCTTTTGGGCGAATCCACATCTGGAGGGTCTGCAGGTGGGGTCATGTTGTCTGCGTGATGGGAACCGCCCTGCGAGGCATTCTCAACCAGACCATGGCGCTTTCCCTTAGAGCAGCCATCCCCCCACACACACAACCATCGGCTTTTTTGATACAAGCCTGCAGAGCATCACAGAGATTCTGGGGAGCTGAAATTGATATGTTGAATTGTTTGCTTCAAAATTGAGGTTGCAGTAAGAGCGAGCTGCCGAGGACCAATTTCTGCCATTTACTGTCACACAAGACTACTATTTTCAGCTTCCTCCGTTATGTCCCTATTGCAGTATGGGCACTGGAGTGTCACAAAGGGCCAGAGTTGCCTTTATTGTTAAGCTTTACCAACCCACCCACAAGACTATTTCTTCTCCGTATGTCCCTATTGCAGTGTATGGGCACTGGAGTGTCAAAAAGATGCCAGAGTTGCCTTTATTGTTAAGCTTTACCAACCCACCCACAAACCCATCCATGATGGGTGAAAGCCATAGTGAAAGCCATTGCTTTTCGCAAGATCCTTGCATGTGAGCTCCCTAATGGCACCTGGTGGGTATTTTCTTGGTAGCAGAGAGCTGGACTAGATGGACTCTGGTCTGATCCAGCTGGCTTGTTCTTATGTTCTTCTTATGTTCTTATGACTACATGTGTCCTAGCTGGACAAAAGGGGACCCCCCCTTTACACTTGATGTCAAAAATGTAAAAACCTTATTGGAAAAAAAAAGCACTGTAATGTTTTTTCACCGCCTCTCCATTCTATGCAACCTCTTAATTTTTTTAATTTTTAAAATAGTGCGCTAATGGCCACCAGGCGGCTCCTCCTCACGCCATCCTTCAAAGTGCACAAAAGTGCACAAAATTTCTCAATGCAAGTTGAGTTTAAGACCCCTTTCCCCCAAACCCAGATAGCTATTAAACGGGAAAAGACAAAAGTACAGCTTTTACTGGATCACAGAGTGCTAAGCATACAAAAGGATAAAGAGAAAAAAAGCTACTGCGCTGCACGCTTTTCAGCATTGCTTGGGTTTACTTTATCAAGAAGTTGGCTATGCCTTCCCTGACAGCCTTTCCCTCATCTAAATGGCGGCTGTCATTCATGTCAGAGTCCAGAGAAGCCTGAGCGGGTGACGTGGTTGGTTTGGGATCAAAGTGGTCCTTCAAGGTAGGGCCCTGCTCAGAGTCTTCCTCCAATATTGCATGTCCCTTTTCCTCACAAATAATATTGTGCAAGATGACACAGGCTCTTGCCGTGGCAGTCACGTTCTTCTGATAAACCGGGTTGAGGGGCAAGCAGGAGGTTTTACCATATCCAGCCTTGAGCAGCAGGCAGTCAAAGGCACCCTCTCCACCACACTGTGTTGCCCGACGACATAAAGCATCATCAAAGAAGTTCCTCGGCAAACTATCCAGGCTCCTGACCAAATGGCGTCATCGAAAACCAAAGCGCCTTCAGCAGGGGTATGTCTCGTCCATCTGCACCACTATGAGGTCTTGAGGACACGTGACACTCCTTCCAAGCCTCGCAAGGTGGGATTCCCTGGAGCCGCATCGCGGCTCCAGCATCCATGGTGGCAGTGCAGAGTCGCGAGGAGTTGCAAAGACAAAAAAGCGTCATGGTTCCTCCCGGGTCCACCCTGCATCTCTACATTAATGATATGCGCCGGTGTGGTCCACGGTCCCTTGCAGCAGGATGGAAGAGTATTTCTTTGTCGCATCCTCCCTCCAGGGAGTAGCGAATTGGGAGAGTGCATTCCGCCTAAAGCGCCAATGCAGTGAGGAAAACCCCCCGAAGCTGGAATCCATCCATTACCTGGAGAAAGACAGCAAAGCAGATCTTTACACACAATAAGTAAGTAGCATACAGTTTGAAAATAACGCCTACCACCCCACACACACTGCATTACCAGAGTCCAGCATAGTAAGCACTAAGCATTGAACCTTGCAAAATGAAAGAAGAAGAAGCTAAGAAGAAGAAGAGGAGGAGGAGGAGGAGGAGAGGAAGGAGGAGGAGGTCATTGGATTTTATATCCCCCTCTTTCTCTCCTGTATAGTGGAGACTCGAAGGGCTTACAATCTCCTTGCGCCCCCCTCTGACAGGCAAACACCTTTGTGAGGTGGGTGGGGCTGAGAGAGCTCCATGAAAACTCGAGAAGCTGTGAGACTAGCCCAAGGTCACCCAGCTGGCATGTGTGTGGAGGAGGGCACAGGCTAACTCTGAATTCCCCAGATAAGCACTCCACGCTCAGCGGCAGAGCTGGGAATCAAACCCAGTTCCTCCAGATCAGAGTTCACCTGCTCTTAGCCACTGCCCTTAGCCACTACGCCACTGCTAGCACAAGACCACACAACTGACAAATAGATTATTTTTTTTTCTCAGAAAGGAGGGTTGAAAAACGCTTCGACATCGCATCGATCCAGGCAAACAGTCTTGAGATACAGCTCTATATCTCCAGCGAAGAAACAGACCCGGTGATTATTTCCCCAACTGTAGATACAGTCCAACTCGAACTGTTCTTGGGCTTCCCTGTAGGTGTTCGATTGGCCCAGGGTACCAGATGATGCAGTGCGTCATGGGAGTAAGGCTTCTCCACAGTGGGAATCATGGCTTCGCTATGCTGGTCCCTTCTGCCGCAGTAACTGTCCTTTCTAACACCGGATACAATTTCCAAAAACGCGTCTGCAAGGTCATCCGAGATTTGTGCAGCCATTGATAGATCGGCCCCCCAGACTCCAAAGCACAATCTTCTCCCGCCAGCCTGTGCTCCTGAGGGTACATCCAATATGTGATGGGACACAGTAGCACCCCTGAAAAGTGGGACAAACCAATACATGCGTGCCCGGTACGAGTATGGCGAGTACGATGTTGCGCTACAGAGCTCTCCCACCTTGTCCTTGACCTTTGGTTTGTTGCTAGGGATAAGGACCTGCAGTTTTCAGCATCCGGCGCATGTATGGCGCCAAAGAGAACAAAGGAGCTTACAAGGCACAGGGCGTGTATAACCTGCACTGCCGCCATCAGGGAACTTCTTCCGAAGCTCCGCTTAAGGGCTTTTGTCAACCCGGCCCCAAAACGCTGGAAATCGAGCAGAGATTCTACCTTAGTCTCAAAATGGCTGCCGTAAAAGGTACAAAGAATCCTCCCACCCCCACCCTAATAGCGCTTTATTTCAAAAAATCATCCCACCCAACCGCCAAACATGCATTTTGAAATCCACAAGAAGGGCTGAAAGGAATCACACCAGTTATATTTTATGGGAGTTGTGGGTAAGGGGAAAGAAGTTTATTTGGAAGGTGCTGTGTGTATTTCGGGCTGTATATGGCCGTTAATTTCTGATAGCAACATTCTCCTCTCCTGGCGTTTAAAAGACCTGCATCTGTGGCTGGCATCTTCAAACCGAAGGATCTTGACCACAGATGCAAAGCCAGGGAATGATGCAAGGTGGCATCTTTCTTAAGTCTGTTTCACTCTCTGTCCCTGAAACCACAGCACCCGACTCCTGTGTTTGAAAGCCTTCCGACAATACATGTGAAGAAGTTTCATTTTGTTTATTTATTTTTTCAATTTGTATCCTGTCCTCAAAGTGTAGCGGCTCAAAGAGGGGCGAGTAGCGATACACCTGGGTCGCAGCTCCCGATATGGGGTGAGCGAAGCGTTCGAGGGGGGCGTTCAGAAGTGGGACAGAGGCGTTCGAGGGCAGAGGGTAGCGCTGGACTGCACCAGGCGGCTTTCCACCTTGCTCGCCTCTGCCAATGTCCTCACCGAAGAACTCATTTTTTCAACTATAGCATAGGAGTGCACAACATTATTTTTTTTAAAAGTGCAGCAGGTGTTCTTGCTGGCAGGGTAGGGAAGCTAATCCTTTCAATGTTACATTATGAGTATTACTAAAGGCGCACAAAATAAAAAAAAGGAGACTTCGATGCTGTGAAACCAGCAAGTTACCGCGATTGCATCACTCTTTGGGATATCTCCTGATACCTTGGCCATATAGGAAAAAAATATAAGGCAACCCCATAACATAATTAGTTCTGGTAAATGACAGATGGGCAGAATGACTGTGCCCAAGCCAATGGCATACCTGCACTAGTTAGAATATTTAAGTAAATTTAGTTAGAACTGAGTGCAGCAGGTTCCAGCTCAACTGACAATATATACAGGTCTCTATGAATTTTATTGAAGGTAAAGCCAGAAAAATGTTTTAGATTTTAGGCCACTGAAATTGTTTATCTTTTCTATTCACTGTACAGTATTTGCATGAACAGGAATATTGGTCGGACTTTGGCTGGACTTCTATTGGTTGGACTTTTGGTTGGACTTCTATGCAAAATAGTGGTAACAACTTTCCTGGACTCTGTATTAATTTCTTAATAAATATTTTCTATATTTTTTAAAAAAGAAAATAGCTGGCAAGAAAGGGAATTTAAGAAAGGAGAAAATATTTCTGTCAGGACTTAAGACTGAACTTACAATGCCAGGCAGTATCAAAGAGAACACAGATACGGCCAACCTTAGATCTAGACATGAAGGGATATGATGATCTGCAGAGATGGAATCCCCAGGGGAAGGTTGGTCAACATACTCTTGGTGGAAAGAATGTAGAGCCGTAATTCTCAAAATCAGAAGGGCTATTCTCTCAGCATATCCAAGGAAGTACCTGTTGAGCTCCTCACGTCCTTAGAGTCTTGGGGCAAAACTTATCTCCATTTTTTTCTCCAGCCAGGAATAGTGAGGTCAGGTTTGCAGATGCAAAGATCCCTTTTCTTTTTGAAAAAGATAGTGGAACTCTTAAACTTATTACTTTACATCTTTAACAATGGGTCCATTCATTTTTAAAGAAACTTAATAAGCTACATTTGGGGGAGGGGGAAGAAAGAAAAGGAACAGAGGGGGATCTTTTTCAGAGACTTCTCAAGACACCCACAAAGAACTTCGAGGGCTTTTCCTCTTTCCTAGCCAAGTACTTCCCTTACCCAGAGAGGCCACAGTCTCATAGTTCTCCAACATCACTTCCCTATAAGAGAGCCCTTTGGTCAAGATCCAGCAGATCCCATTCACTCCTCCGTGAAATATACAGCTATATCCTTAAAAAGGATATGGGGCCCTGAAAAGAAAGAGCATTTATTAACAAAACACACACAGATCCAAGAAGGGATTTTTTTTCTTCTTCCCCATGTGCTTTAAGTGAGAAAGAGTACCTTGTTCCTGACGTACGTCTTTACTCAGCTATGCGTGCCTCCCCTCTTGATAAAGAAAGGGAGACTCGGTTCCTTTCTTTCTCATTTTCATAACTCGATTCTTATGCAGAACGGCTGGTTTCACTGCTCTGCAAACTGGCGGTGATTGGTTCCCCCTCAGTAATCACTTTCTTCTGAGAGGAAGACAAATGTGTTAGAAAGATTCCTCACTTCCTGTCACATTCCCCATTTAAATTTCCTTCCATCTGTGAGTAACAGGTTGCTGCAGGGACAAAACGTAGTTCATACAATCACCTTACAAATATGCCTCCACAAAAGAATACCAAAAGCTCCACAAAAAACTTTGTACAACCAAATTCAATATACCAGTTCTGTTCTCTTTCTGTAATTAACTATAAAGCCTATTTCACTCCAGTATTTGAACATCCGTTTTGTTTCTATCCTATCGCCTTTCTCTCCAATGGGGACCCAAAGCTGGCTTACATCATTCTAAGTGGACCTTTCATTTCTCTTATCCTCACAACAACTTTGTAGGCAGGTAGGTGGCTAAAAGCTGAGGGAACAGTGGATGCTGGGGTCAAGGTCACCTAGCTAGGCTTCCGTGGCAGGAGTGGGAATCTTTCTTTCAAATCTAGGACTTTTTTTTGCTGCTGGTTGCTTGACAAGGCGTGAATCCCATTTCTGTGCACTGTTTGATTTGGCAAACCACATCAGTGCCCCTAGCAAGTTTCAAGAGGTTCACAATAAACAGAAGATTGTTTGGAGTGCGATGTGAAGGTATCTGCACAAAAGAGGCTAAATGTGAGGAGGAGTGGGGCTAGCAATAAAAATGAAAGTGAAACCTTCTGAGCTGAATAGTGCACAAGTCTTGGGATCTTGGTATATAGCCTAAGGTTTTTCATATTATTCTCTTTGGAGAAAACCTATAATGGCAGCAGGCCGTAAAAGAGACCCAGCTTGGAGATATTTTAATCAGGTTTCTCTACTTAGGGGTAAAGCAAAATGCAAACACTCCATAAAGACAAGCAAGGCCTGGTGACCCAAATGGACAATATCGTAAGACGTGCTGTTTATGTCGAAAACCATGACTTAAATTCAGTCTTAATGACTTGTGATTTAAATCGTGAGTTAAACCAATTTGGTTTAAATCACTTTCACACACACACACCCCGGTGTAAAATGCCATCAAGTCACAGCTGATTTATGGCAATCTCAATAAGGGGCTTCCAAGGCAAGTGGGAAGCAGGGGTGGTTTGTCTGTCATCTTCCTTGAGGATCTCCCTTTTAAGAACTGATCCTGCTGTCAGGATGGCTCTTTTCTGGCAATGGGGAAGGGAAATCCAGCCGCTAATATCAGCTTCTATTCAGGCACCAGCCCGACTCCCCCCTCCCTTCTGGTCAGCTGGCTGATGGCCTGGCCGGGCTACCATCCTCCTAGGTGTGAAGTGGTTCCTGTCTTTTGTGTTCACCTCTTTGTATTATAATGTTTGTGTTCTTCTCTTTTGTTACTATGATGCAGCCGTGGCGCCTTGGGCCCATGGGGGGGGGGGGGGATGATCAGGGATTAAAGTTCTAGCCTGCACTCTGTCCCATAGAATCGTCTATGATCCGGTATGCTTTGGTTCCCTAATAAAGTCTACAGTTTGAAAACTACAGTTTTTTTATTCCCTCGCACTGGAGTCAGTGCTTTTTAAAATTAAAGACAATTTTTTGGATGTATTAATTCACACAATGGGATTTAGAATGGTATGATATAGCCCAGTCTCATCAGACCTTTTCCCATAAAATGTTCCCATTTTCTCATTGAGAAAACTGAACAAGCACTCAAACTTTTTCACTTTATACCTACCTTCTCAGTGTGGAAAAAACAAAACATTTTCTCTCAGTCTAAAAGAAAAAACATGGTAGTTCTTGGGAGGTTTTTTTCCCCATCAGTGGTCCCTAAAATGTTCCAACTTTTCGAACATAAAAAATTGGGGAGGGGGGGGGGGAAAATCCTCAAGGAAACACAAAATCACCCCCCCCCCCTGGTCTTCACACCTCTAGCCAAGCATTAGGATTCCATTGAAATTCACTCAGGAATGAGCCAGAGCCCCAGGCCTACTCACTGGAAATTAATCCAAAAAGATGTTAGAGAGAGTTACTTTGTGTACTTATATACTGCCAGAAGTGTGGTGTAGTGGTTAAGAGCAGTGGACTCCTAATCTGGAGAGAACGGGTTTAATTTCCACTCCCCACTCCACCACATAGTGGCAAACTCTTATCTGGTGAACTGGATTTGTTTCTCCCACTCCTCCATAAAGAAGTTAAACTGGGTGACCCCTGGACCAGTTACAGCCCCATCTTCTTCACACAGTGTCTGTTGTGATGAGAGGAAGGGAAGGAGCTTGTAAGCCGCTTTGAGACTTTGTACAGGAGAGAAAGGTGGGGTATAAATCCAAACTCTTCTCTTCATCATTTTATTAAGTTTCATAAATATACAAAATATACACGTATTACATGTACGTCTCACACACACACACACACAGAGTATTCCCAGATTTTACAGCAGAAGTGAACAGTTGTCCACTGATGAATGATGCGTACATTTTTCCACACAAGCAATCTTTTGAACAGAGGTCTATAATTTCCGATAGATAGGTGACAGGAGAGAAGCGGGCAGTTATTTTGGAACTTTCAAGGCAAGTGGGAACATAAGAACAAGCCAGCTGGATCAGACCAGAGTCCATCTAGTCCAGCTCTCTGCTACTCGCAGTGGCCCACCAGGTGCCTTTGGGAGCTCACACGCAGGAGGTGAAAGCAAGGGCCTTCTGTTGCTCCCGAGCACCTGGTCTGTTAAGGCATTTGCAATCTCAGATCAAAGAGGATCAAGATTGGAAGCCATAAATCGACTTCTCCTCCATAAATCTGTCCAAGCCCCTTTTAAAGCTATCCAGGCCATCACCACCTCCTGTGGCAGCATATTCCAAACACCAATCACACGTTGCGTGAAGAAGTGTTTAGCAGGGCTTAGTCTTTTAGGGCTAAGGGCTGGCCCTACAGTCACTCACAACACTTGCGCACACATGCTCACTTTCCAGATCTCCTGCACACTTCACCAAACTGGATGTTCCAAAAGCCACTTGGGGACAATGAACTGATTCCAATAGGCTACAACTGAGATGCAGTTATGGGATGCTGGGAAACAGCTACACAAAACGGAAGTCGGCCGACTACTACAGGATTAACAGCAGCCTCTGCTGCAAACAGAGCAAAAAGGAAAACGCAGCAGCCCTAAGATTCACATTAACACCACAAATGCATTCATTGCGAAGCGCTGCAGAGGGGTCAGGCTGCAAAGATTTGCACCGTGCATGAAGACCCAAATATGGGATGAAAACCAAAGTGCAGATGTTTTTGAGTGCTTTCCCAGGTTCTTTCAGCTCTGCTGGTGGAGTCCCTAATAATATGTATTTATTATTAATTATATATTTTTAATTTATCGTTCCAAATATGCTGGGCGGAATCACAGAGATATTCCCCAAAGGAGACAATACTTACGCGTAGAAACCGCGCAAAAAAGAAAGAAAGGAAAAGCCATGGGGAGAGAGAATCTGGTGCAGGTCAAACAAGACAGTTCAGACTGCAACGACGGGTCGGAAAGGAAGTCAAAACCAACCGGAGCGACCCATTTTTTTGTTCCGCGGAACCAGAGACATAGACACGTGATTAGAGGAGCGGCTTTAGGCCAGTGGGGCGGAGTGAAAACAAAAATGTGGGGTGGATTTTTCTGGAACAGCCCAGAACAGGTATTCAACAGCAGGACTGCAAAAAATAGTGCAAAGTATTCAAGGCATTCCAGAACAATGTTTTGGAAACCAGAATGCAGGAAATAGAGCGCCTTTATTAGCCCTTTCCAGACCAAAATGCCCCCAGAACACCACGAAATAAGGCGGAATAGAAGTTAAACAGGCTGGAAACAGGAATTAAACAAATAATAGACATTCGTGTCAAAGACACCCGAGAACAATTTTGATTAATAAACATGCTGAAATATGTTTGTATTAACAAAAAGCCTCCAGAACATGCATCTGTATAAAAAGCAGTTAAACATATTATAACATCAGAGTGGCTGTCTCAGGTTCCCCCCCCCCCTTTCTCTCCTGTAAGGAGCCCCAAGGTGACTTACAAACTCCTTTCCCTTCCTATCCTCGCAACAGACACCTTATGAAACAGGTGAGACTGAGAGAGTTCTGAAAGAACTGTGACTAGCCCAAGGTCACCCAGCAGGCTTCATGTGGAGGAGTGGGGAATCAAACCTGGTTCTCCAGATTAGAGTCCACTACTCTTAACCACTACATACCAATGTACATAGCAAATACACCAGATAGCAATTCAACATTGGGACTTCTGTGAAACCCACAGCTCCCAGCGGGGTCTCTTTGAGGGCCCACTGCATCAAAACCAAAGTCTTACAGTAAAGATTTATTGTGACATAAATACTCATCATCATTTTTAAGTGTGGCCCGACCATTAAGGGAGGCCTAGTAAATCTGCTTTGGCAATCAGTTCTTGAAAGCCAGTTTATTGCAGCAATTGGACAAGGATCTGGAAGAACCAGGTGCAAATCCCCACTGTGTCATGGAAACCCCCTGGGCGACCAATGGGCCAGCTACACTTTCTCAGCCTAACCTACCCCCACCCCCGATGATTATCACTGGTCAAAATGTAAAACCTACTGGAGGACAAAATCAGAATTGGATTAAGCACAGGCATCATGCTGGCAGGGGATGATGGGAACTGTAGTCCATAACATCTGGAGGGCCGCGAGTTTGACACCTGTGGATTAAGGTATTAAGATTCGTGATTTATTTCTGGTCCTGGTTCTGATCTCCCGTCTGTGTTGGATATGGCGCATGCATCTGTTTCTTTGTGCTCCCGTGTTGGGGTTTTTTTTAATGCCACCTGTTTGTATTTGGGTTTTAAACTTACGTATTTATGATGTTTTTAATGTTGTATATATTTATCTTTATAGTATTTATTGTATGTTTATTGTGAGCTGCCTTGAGTCTTTGGAGATGTGGCGGGAGATAAATGTAACAAATAAATCAATAAATTTATTAAAACGTTTATGCCTTGCCTTTTCTCTTGGTTCAAGGTAGCTTACAATAATAACTAAAAATCTAAAACTTAACATAATAACATAACATAATAACATGCCCCAAATATCTCCCCCATTAAAGACACCTGCTATTGAAAACCCCCTCAATAGCCCAACAATCTGACAGGTCCAAATATCTGCTCAGCCAAAAAACCTTGGGCTAGTCACTTAGCTGTGAGGATGAAATGGAGGAAAACATGAATTGTGTCAGTGGTGTGGTGGTGGGTGGTAGATGAGGGGTGAGGCCGCTTCTGCACATGTAGAATAATGCACTTTCAATCTACTTTCAATGCATTTGCAGCTGTGCGGAATAGCAAAATCCACTTGCAAACAATTGTGAACGTGCATTATTTTGCATGTGTGGAAGGGACCAAAGGCTCATTCCGCACATGCAGAATAATGCACTTTCAAACTGCTTTCAGTGTTCTTTGAAGCTGTGCGGAATGGCAAAATCCACTTGCAAACAGTTGTGAAAGTGGTTTGAAAACGCATTATTTTGCGTGTGTGGAAGGGGCCTAAGAGTCCACTCGGAGGATAGATGGGATTTGATAGTTGGAATGAGCAACTCTGCATGCCTGGGCACTGGGGGATGCTGTACCTTTGTAAGTTGTTATCTCTTGGAGATTGCTGCTCTCTCTTCTTTTGGGCCCGGGGACTGCCCATAACTTCCTCCTTCTTCTCCCTCGGTAGCCATTCATTCTCCTTTTGTCTTTCTAAGCACATGGACATGCCATGATGGCTACTGTGGGCTCTGTGGCTACTTGCTACTGTGCATCTCTCCTACAGAAGCAATTCATACCTTGTGTAACCCAACTTAGAGTTTAAGAGGGATATTATCATTAATGGAAAAGGAGTTCAAGTCTCTGACAGTGTGATTCCACCTTGTGACCCTTGCCGTTCACCAGACTGACAACAAAAGAAACTTTAAATCTGTTCTCTGTTTCATAAACAATAATGTGCAGTACAACAATGAAATATGGCAAACCAATCAGTGGTGGGGTGGGATCCAAAAATTTTAGTAACAAGCTCCCATGGTGGTGGGATTCAAACTGTGGCATAGCGCCAATGGGGCTGGGTGGGGCACGAAGGGGGCGTGACCAGGCATTCTGAAGTGAGGCATTCCTGAAGTGAGGGCTGTGGCAAGGGCGCAGGCAGCTGCGCCCGAGTCCTTAGTGACTTGAATGCGCAGGCTGCCGCGCCCGGTGCACCTCCTGCTAGACTGCTTCAAGTTCTGGCTACTGCTGAGGAGGAGGGTGTAACTAAGGCAAAATAGCAAGCCCCTCTCAGCACACACAAATAATTAGTAACCTACTCTCGGGAACCTGTGAGAACCTGCTGGATCCCACTTCTGAAACCAATGCAGAAACAATAATCAAGATGTAATAGTTCTGGCCCATTGTGCAAAACAGGCTAGCAGGGTCTCAGTCCTTTGCAGTTTTCTCTCGCTGTGTCCTGTGGCACTGTTGGTGGACTTGCAGCTTTGCTGTTCTTTGCTGAGCCTTCTTTCCTGGTTGTCAAGCCTTCAAGGGTAGCCCTGAAATATGCAAATATAGTTCATAACAACAGAACTCTGTGAAGTAGGCTGGCTCCAGTCACAGGCCTCTAACAGATCTGAGGGAATGGAGCCCTTTCTTCCTTATATGGAAAATGTGAGCTCTTTAGCCCCCATCCCTATTGGACCCTGGATTACACTTGCACGCACATGACGGCGCATTAGGTGCCCACTTGTAAAGGGAAGTATGTTTCTTTAGATTAGGGCTTTATATTTATCTTTCACCTGACCTGGACCAAAGAATGTGAACTGAAGCTACTTGAATTAAATGTAAGTTTTATCTTTGCATTGACCCCTTTGTAAGATTTTCTTTGCTACACTCAACACAAACTGGGCTGATCCAAAATGACTCCAACTCCGTTAGATGCATTAAAACGTCACTGGAATCCGCCAGGATTCAGGGAGTTCCAGTTTTTACTCCCCTGGGGATTTCAGTCCTCTTTGTGAAATTAACTTGGTCAGGAAAACCCAAGGAGAGGTGGGATTTCCCCCCATCCATTGTGTCCGGAATCAGGATGTGTGGGTGCGTTCGCAAAACAGTTAATGCTGAATAGAAGTCCATTGGCATTCAAAGTAGTGTGCGGCTCTGGGTGGTCGTGAAAACGTCAATCCACAATCGTGCCATAATAAATGTTATATTGTTCTTAGTAAAACACAAATCTTACCCACACTCTTAAAATTCTCCTTCTCTAGCAGCAGTTCTGCTAAGCAAAGCAACTATCAGTTCATCGTAAGAGCAGAGATCTGGAGAATCATTTCCGGAAAAGGAAGCTCCCTGTCTGTGCTGGAAAGCAACAGAAACGAAAGTGAACTTTGCAACTCCCCCATCCTGCAGTCGAAGCAGCCATGGCGACTGGGGGTTCCGTCCAAGAGCTCTGCGACGAACTCACCTGTCCCGTCTGCCTGGAGTATTTTAAGAGCCCGGTGATGCTCACGGAGTGCGGGCACAATTTTTGCAGAGCCTGCCTGCCCCGGGGCTGGGGCGCGATCTCCTGCCCTGTGTGCAGAGGAGCAATTCAGCCAAGAAACCTCAAGCCCAACCGGCAGCTGGCAAATGTTGTCGAGATTGCCAAGAAACTCAGTCTTCAGGGCGGTAGGGAGGAGGAGGAGGCGAAGAAGGCTCCGAACTTGCAAGAAGGAAAGCCGGGAACTTGCAAGAAACACCGGGAGCCCCTCAAGCTCTTCTGTGAAGGGGATGAAGCCCTCATCTGTGTGGTCTGCGACAGATCCAAGGAGCACAGATATCACGATGTGATTCCCGTGGAAGAGGCTGCCCAGAAGTATAAGGTAAGGGATAAATAATTTGGCACCTTAAATGGGAATATAGCCTCTAGAGCAGGGGTCTGCAACCTGCGGCTCTCCAGATGTTTATGGACGACAATTCCCATCAGCCCCTGCCACCATGGCCAATTGGTGGCAGGGGCTGATGGGAATTGTAGTCCATGAACATCTGGAAAGCTGCATGCTCTAGAGCCGTGGTGGTGAACCTTTGGCACTCCAGATGTTATGGACTACAATTCCCATCAGCCCCTGCCACCAATTGGTCATGGTGTCAGGGGCTGATGGGAATTGTAGTCCATGAACATCTGGAGTGCCAAAGGTTCACCACCACTGCTCTAGAGGATGGCCATCTTGTCTCCTCAGGGAACAGCTCTGTGATATTTTTTTTTTTGCAAGGAAAAATCGAACCACATTCTGAAAACCTACATTCCCTTATGCAGCTGTGGTGGAGTGAGGGAGCCTCTCCAATTAAAAGAACTAGGTAGTAGGTTGAGCGGCTGCTGGCTCTAGGTGTCAAACTCGCGGCTTTCCAGATATTATGGACTACAGTTCCCATGATACTGGCAGGGGATGATGGGAACTGTAGTGAGGGCCGCAAGTTTGATCCTGATATTTGATTCAGAAGCTGACAGTTTAATGGGTTTCAACTATTTCAACAAAACAGAAATATACGCTGTTCTACAGAAAAATGATAGTAGGGCTGTATATTCCTCTGCCATAGAACAAAGCATGCCGGACCTTCTTTGTAGATTGCTCCGCCTGGATCCTAGTCCAACCCCCCCCCCCCCGCCTTACTTTCATTTGAAAGTAAAAACTCATTTTGGCATAAATGCTCTGGTATCAAAGTATCGTGTTCAACAATGCGCAAAACAATAGTTTTGACAAAGGTAGTGAGTAAAAATGAATGACAATTCTTATATTTGTTTGTTCTAATGTGGAAGCTTAAAGTTTTCTCAACGCTGCACCTCAGCTGATTGAACTATCATCTTTCTGTGGAACACAGCAGTGCTTCATGGCTGTGCCAAAGTGCAGAAACAAGGATCCAAGGCATTTTTTACAGAGCCCTTTAAAAATGTACTGCAAAGTTACTTATCAAATCCATGTCTGCAGGTTCCCCATAGAAAGGCATGGATCCAGTGTTTATGATATGAATCCCCGGACCTCCTATGATTGTCACTCTTACACAAAACCATTAATGTATCATGTTCATATCCTTGTCTGTGAGCTGCATCATAAAATAGAATTGCAAGATGAAAAGATAACTTGATTGGCACTGAGGGAAGGCTTAGGCCACTTCCGCACATGCAGAATGATGCACTTTCAATCCACTTCGAAGCTGAATTTTACTGTGCCGAATAGCAAAATCCACTAGCAAACAATTGTGAAAGTGGATTGAAAGTGCATTATTCTGTATGTGCAGAAGGGGCCTTAGAAGAGAAGAAGAAGAAGAGTTTGGGTTTATATCCCCCCTTTCTCTCCTGCAGGAGACTCAAAGGGGCTGACAATCTCCTTGCCCTTCCCCCCTCACAACAAACACCCTATGAGGTAGGTGGGGCTGAGAGAGCTCCGAGAAACTTTGACTAGCCCAAGGTCACCCAGCTGGCATGTGTGGGAGTGTACAGGCTAATCTGAATTCCCCAGATAAGCCTCCTTAGTAATTCTACCATAGTAAGTTGCTTTTGTGATTAAAATCACTCACTCAAACACACACACATATACATACACTTCAGTTTTTTCTCTCTTGTTATAGTTCCTGTGCATTTTCACTCATAGGCTGGAAAACATGATGAGGGAGTGAGACTGCAAGGATATTCATCCGGAAAATTGTCTGGCTCTACCCGGAAACAATTCTTTGTGGGACTCTTGTTTTTCTGTAGCTCTAGTTCAGCATTCACATAGCAGGCCCTCCACACTCCCAAATTTTTTAGCCCTATCCACGATGGCCTGCATTTCCCCTGTCAATTCAAGGGATTAAAAATTGGAATTGCTACCATGTCACAATGATGTATTGCAGCCATTCTCAACCAGGGTTCTGTGGTACCCTGGGGTGCCGTGAGCATGTCCCAGGGGTACCGCGGCAACACTACCGCCCCCCCCCCCTCATTTTTGTGGTGTCTCCCACCGGCGCCAGCAAGGACATGGAGCTGGCCCATGGGGCAGGGCCTGCCACAAGGTCAGCAGCCACCCCCACCCCCAGTGCTACCCTTCACCCTGGGAGGGGAAGGTGGGGTGTGTGGCAAGCAGGGGCAATGGGAGGGGAAGGTGGAGGGTGGCGGCAGGGGTACCGTGAGATATGAAGAGTGAGGTCAAGGGTACCCTGACCTCAAAAAGGTTGGGAAACACTGATGTATTGTCAGAATCTAGTAGTTCCCAGCATTTTAAAAGTTACCGTATTCTCTAGCCTTTTACATTGTAGTCTTATAAGGGGAAATGTGATAACTGCATAACAAAAAAGGCTGCAGACTTTTTAAAAAAATTAAAGGTGGTATAGGAGGATTCTGGGAAGGATATTCTCTTAAACTAGCATAATCAATCTTGGCTGGTGTTAGGAGTCCATAAAAGATGAGAAATGAGAAGAGAAGGCTTTCTTCTCTCAGGAAAAAAACTTCTACCCATTTGATGCTAAGTATAATTCACCATATTTGTCTGTGTCGTTCTGTATTCTTCTAAAAACAAGACAAATCTGAACTTTTGTTTTCTCTTCAGAGTATATTACATGGCTACATTGAGATTAAGAGGAAGGCGAGAGAAAACATTATGGCCTGTAAAGCAGACACAGACAAGAAAAGCCAAGACCTGCTGGTAAGTGTTCTGTGATCTAGGTGTGTGTATATTTCCTTAAAAGAACTGTTATGCAGAAGCGTAGCTGGGGAAAATGGAGCCCGGTGCAAAATCTGATTTTTGCCCGGGGGGGGGGGGGATTGTTTGTGGTTTTTGTATTTTTTAAGTTTTTTTTCAGTTTTTGGCCTGCAGGGGGTGCAGTTTTTAGGCTAGCAGCACCAACATTTCAGGGTATCTTTAGGAGACTCTCCTGATGATGCCACCCAGGTTTGGTTCAGGGGGTCCAAAGTTATGGACCCAAAACCTTTGGAAACAATGGGGGATGGGGCACCCCTTTGGGAGCCCATAACTTTGGACCCCCTGAACCAAACCTCACCAAACCTGGGTGGTCTCACCCTCGCGGTTTCACCAGGGTTCATTCTGTTCCTGCCTCTGTTCTAATTCTCCATTTCCATCTGCTTTCTGCAGAAGCAAACAGAAGCTGCGAGGAAGACGTCTGTAACTCAGTTCAGGAAGCTATGCCAGTTCCTGGAGGAACAGGAGCGACTTCTGTTGGCCAAGATAGAGGAAACAGAGAAGGAGATTGCAAGAGAAAGGGATGAGAACCTTGGCAGACTCACTGCCCAACTTTCCTCTCTTGAAATGGTCATCCGGGAGATGGAAGAGATGGCTGTCCAGCCAGCGACCGAATTCCTTCAGGTAAGACAGTGCCAAGAACAATGTGAGCTCTCTTCCAGATGTTTCTACACCTGTGGGTGCCTTTTTCTGCTGTGTAAGAACTGGGGTCCCAGCTGATGGAGCTCATAACTTGTTCTAGTATATATAGGATGCAAGGAATGTGCTCAGGTTGGTGTGGATCTCTCTGAGATAAGGGTTCTGTTTGATTGTGAGGGAATCTGTGGTCATTTTTCCTTACTGAGAATGAGCACTATTAAACCCTTTTAATTTCCTCAGTGCCCAACTGTTTTCAGTTTTTTCTTTAAAGAGAGAGTTTTGTGGCCAGGGGCATACCTAGGCAAACTGGTGCCCAGGGACAAAACCTGAGTTCCCCCCCCCCCCCCGGCGTATGGGCGGCCACCCTCCCCCACCATGACCAAACAATGATTTTTTTGTACCAGCTCACAAAACACCTCCCCCTCCCAGCAAAACATACATGGCTCTCTCCCCACCAACTCTTTTCCTAATTTCCTAATCATAACAACCCTATGAGGTAGGTTGTTAGCCTGACAAACAACTCCAAGCCAGTGCAAGTGGGTATGAAGCATGTAAATCTCTCACAAATCACCCCTAGAAAAACATTTACCAAACACATGTCAGCATCATCTCTCACAAAACACCTCCAGTGGAATCCACCCCCAAACAGCATCACTTTCAATGGTGTTTAAACTATGGAGCTCAGATTCTTCTTTTAAATCACCCTTAAAGGGAGAATCTGGGGTCCCCGGTTAAAACAAAATGGAAAGTGATGCTGTTTGGGGGTGGATTCTCCCCCACCCTGAAACAGCATCACTTTTGAGGGTTGGAGATTCAGATGAAACAAATAGCAGATTCGGCTGGAATCTGGGCAAATTTGGGCACATTTGGACAAAAATTGTCCGATTATGTCCTGCCCAAATATGAACAAATGCGAATGCAAGGTATTTGGGTTTTGGGGGGGTATTTTTGGTGGGGGGTTTTGGCCTGCAGGGAGCGCATTTTTAAAGCTAGCGGCACCCAGATTTCAGGGCATCATCCAGAGACTGCCCAGATGATACCACCCAAGTTTGGCGATGTTTGGTTCAGGGGCAGCAAAGTTATGGACGCCCAAATGGAATGCCCCCATCCCCATTGTTTTCAATGGGAGCTAACCTGAGATGGGGGCTACCCATTTGAAGAACCATAACTTTGGTCCCCCTGAACATAACTTCACCAAACTTGGGTGGCATCATAAGAATAGTTAACAGATGATAATCTGAAATTTTGGTGTCACTAGCTTTAAAAATACATCCCTTCCAGGCACCCCAAGAAATTTGCCCAAGATTCTTTGTTTTGCAGTGACTTTGCTCCGTTGTAACTAATGAGGAATTTCTGAGGCAGGCTGCACATTTTTGAAGATAGAGGCACCAGACTTTCAAGGTGGCTCCAAGAAGCCTTGAGTAATAGCATCCAAGCTTGGTGAGCTTTGCTTCTGGAGTGGGGGGGGGGGAGTTGAGAGAGTTCTGAGAGAACTCAGCCCACAGGCTTTCATGTGCAGGAGCGGGGAAACAAAATAAGCCTTTTGGAGGCCCATAAAATTGAACCCCCAGAAGCAAAGGTCTCCAAACCTGGATGCTATTACCAGGAGGCCCTCCTGGAGCCACCCTGAAAGTCTGGTGCCTCTATCTTCAAAAATGTGCAGCCTGCCTACACACTCAGAAATTCCCCATTGGCTACAATGGAGCAAAGTCAGGCCGGAACGTGAAAAAACACTTTAAAAAATTTAAAAACACACAAACGACCCTGAAATGTTGGCGCCCCCCACGTGACTAAATGGGGGGCGCCCGGGGACATAGGGTACCCCCTGTCCCTAGGCAGGAACGCCACTGTTTGTGGCATCATCAAGACTAACAAGTTTTTATTTCACTGTTTTTATTCCACTGTAAATTTTCATGGATTCGAGGAGTGGTGTTCATTCTGAAGCTCACAGAGAGGCACATTCGCAATTATCAGCCCAAAGAGTCGCTTGACTGCTGTGTCCCAGACATGGCACCCCGCTAAATACACCATCACATAATAACACAAGCTTTGCAAAGACAACGTACAGACTGGTCAGAACCACATCTCATATTCACTGTTACGGTCAAACTACAAATGACACTGTCCAGTATCTGAACCATGGGCACCTCTGCCATTTCAGAATGATTTTAAAATGCCAAATGGTGGGCTGAGGTGCTCTGGAAATGACTGCAGAGATGTGTGTGTGGCCATTTTGGCACTTGAAGCGGCATGCGGACTAGGACAATGGGGGACCAGAGCTCCTAATTCAGCCATACTGTGGACCCAGTCAGGATCAGGCCCATGTGGCATTTTTAAATCCCCTCATGTTTTAAATGGTGGTGGTGTCAGCCATCACATCTAGCAGGGCCCTTAGAAGCTATTGTTGGTCCATGTAATTGTGTCCATATCGTATAACCTGAGGATTTCTCCGATTTGGAATGCAGTAAGGTTATTTTATCATTTTAATTACAATGACTATAGATTACAATTCAATTTTAAACCAAACATTTAAATTTCATCCAAGTACAGTGGGAAATGTTCATTTACTTTTCATTTCTCTGACACATTGTAGTGTTTTCTGTATTTTGGATATCCTTGCCTATGTAACTGTTTAAAGAATGATTGTATTCATTTTAAATAGTGCATTCCCAACAGCCCCATCCAAAGGGGGGGGGCTGAAAGGGCTCTTAGGAGCAGCGCAGCCTTGTGCCGGCCCATTTGCCCTCCCCCAGGCACATACCCTGGTGGAGGGGGCAGGTAATCAGTGGTTGCGTGATCCGCAGCCCTGCTGCCACAAGAATCTGACATTTGGGCTGTTGTGAGGCTGCGCTGGCGTCCATCATGGGGGGCAGGCCATGGCTTTCCTGGGGTTTAGGACCGGTTCCACAACACACCAGCCTTCAGATGTATTCTACACATTCTGCAGCATATGTCCATTCAGCCCTATGGGGCTTTTTGGTGGTGGGGAGGTCCCGGGCTTTTCCCTGCTTTATGCGCTGTTAAAAAGCCCTTTTGGGTGGTACTTAACTGGTTTGGATGGGGCTGTAAATATACAGGAATTTCCAGGCTTGAAGCAAGCAACCTGAAGCTCAAGTGAGCGAGGGATGATCAAGGCCAGGGACGTAGGTATAGATTTTTTATGGGGGGAGGTTCGGGGGGGGCCACACCCCACCCGCCCCTAGCGCATGGCCACGCCTCCCCAAGCCCCACCCCTGGCCTAGCGCTTATAAAAGCAGCTCTCCCAGGTCAGGGATGGCAGACTCCCCCGCCTTGCCCTGCCCTGCCCTGCCCCTCCCCTCTGGGCAGAGGCATACAGGGAAAATGGAGCCTGGTGCAAAATCTGAGCCCCCCCCCCCCCCCGGGCAGCTGCTGTGATGCTGGAATCCACCCCCAAACAGCATCACTTTCAATGGCATTTAAACTAGAGAGCCCAAATTCTCCTTTTAAATCCACCTTAAAGGGAGAATCTGGGGCCCCTAGTTAAACAACATTGAAAGTGATGCTGTTTTGGGGTGGATTATCCCCCACCCTGAAACAGCATCACTTTCAATGTGGCGTAGTGGTTAAGAGCAGGTGCATTCTAATCTGGAGGAACTGGGTTTCCCTGCTCTGCCACTTGAACTGTGAAGATTTATCTGGGGAATTCAGATTAGCCTGTGCACTCCCACGCAGGCCAGCTGGGTGGCCTTGGGCTAGTCACAGCTTTTGCGAGCTCTCTCAGCCAACCCACCTCACAGGGTGTTTGTTGTGAGGGAGCAAGGGCAAGGAGCTTGTAAGCCCCTGTCAGTCTCCTACAGGAGAGAAAGGGAGGATATAAATCCAAACTCTTCTTCTTCTTCTACACTGAGGACCTCAGATTCTCCCTTTAAATCCATGCCGAAGAGGGTGGATTTAAAACGAGAATCTGGAAAAATTTGGGGGGTGCCTGCTGTCACGGGTGCAATTGTTAAGCTAGAAGCACCAAACTTTCAGGGTATCTTTAGGAGTCTCTCCTAATGATACCACCCAGGTTTGGTGAAGTTTGGTTCAGGGGGTCCAAAGTTATGGACCCTCAAAGGTGTAGCCCCCATCTTCTATTAGCTCCCATTGAAAACAATGGGGGATGGGGCACTCCCTTTGGGAGTCCATAGCTTTGGACCCCCTGGATCAAACTTCACAAAACCTGGGTGGTATCAGTAAGAGACTCTCCTGATAAAACATCCCAGGTTTGATACCACCCAGGTTTGGTGAGGTTTGGTTCAGGGGGTCCAAAGTTATGGACCCTCAAAGGTGTAGCCCCCATCTTCTATTAGCTCCCATTGGAAACAATGGAGGATGGGGGCACCCCCTTTGGGAGTCCATAACTTTGGACCCCCTGAACAATCCCTGAAAGTTTGGTGCTGCTAGCCCAAACAATGCGCCCCCTGCCGACCAAAAACCAAAAAAGCACTAAAATGTTTTTAAAACCCACAAACGGGTGGGCGGAGCTTCGGACATGAATGGGGGGGGTTTTTCAAACCCGAGAACCCCCCCCTTACCTACGTGCATGATCAAGGCTAATCTCAGAAGAGCCACAGTAGCTCCTGAGCCACAGAGCGAATATACCTAGACTAGATGTAATTAATATTTAAATTATGTTTTAATGTATGTTTTAACCTTGTTGTGAACCGCCCTGAGCCCTCAGGGGGAGGGCGGTATATGATGATGATGATGATGATGATGATGATGATGATGATGATGGTGATGATGATGATGATGATGATGATGATGATGATGATGATGATGATGATGATGATGATGATGATGATGATGATGATGATGATAGGCAAAATGTGGCAAAAAAGAACAACAGTAATCCCACTAGTAGTCGGTGCTCTAGGAGGAATCCCAAGAAATCTTGAAAAACATCTGGAAAGCCTAAACTTGGACAGAACATCAGTCCACATGCTGCAGAAAGCAGCACTTCTAGGAACTGCACATATTCTACGCAAATACCTCTAATATCCTAGGTCCTTGGGAAGGACTCGATATTCAGAGATGAATTCCAGACACTTGTGCTGTGTTGTTATGTGTATAACAACAACAACAACAACAACAACAACAGCAGCAACAACAACAACAACAACAGCAACAACAACAACAACAACAACAACAACAACAACAACAACAACAATAATAATAATAATAATAATAATAATAATAATAATAATAATAATAATAATAATAATAATAGACCCTATATTCTCAGATCCATGCAAGGATGTACAATTCTAATTCCATCAATTCTAATCCAAGAGAGACCATTCAAAAGAGTGGCAACGGGAGATAACCCCATGTCCTGCCTGGGATTGGGGCAAGGGAAAGCTCCTCCCACGATCACACCCCTTTTTCAAAAAAGTAAAGGAGTGGGGAGGCAGGGATGCCATTGTGGTGTTTAGGGGCCTTCTGTGGTTGGGCCATTGGGAAACAGGCAGGCGGCGTTCACCTTGTCTTTCCTTCCTACCCACCTTCAGCATGGCAGTCTAGAACTGAGCAGTCAATAAAGGACCAAGTGGGTGGTTTTGGGGGGCACCTCACATTGTCTTCAGTGGGTCCCTTTTTCTCACCTGCTTCACCCTACTAGCCCTGGGTCACTTTATGTTTGTGAAATATTTATTTATTTAAACTCTTTTAAACCTACCCTGCTACCGAGGTCTCCAAGGTGACGAACGTAAAAAAAAATTGAAACATTTGAATAATTAAAAATACATTTACCATTGTAAAACGATCCCATAAAACACACACGAAACGACAACAGTGCCAGGCAAGAGGGCCAATAACCATTAAACTTAGTTTTTATTAGTTAGACCCTAATTAGTTGTCAGGATTCAATGCACAAGTTAAACAGAGTTGCCAACTCCATCTTGGTGAATTCTTCCATGTTTGGGGGAGGGGAGGAAGTCCATTGGTGACAGAACCCTTCGGGAATTGGCGGTATAACAAAATGAATAAACAAACAAACAAACAAACAAATAAATATTTCTTCCAAAGCTCCTACCCTCTGGCAACTCCAGGACTTCCTGGTTTTCCTGATTCTACAGTGTATTCTAAAGCTGCCATTTCCTCAGGTGCCCTGATCTCTCTAGTCCAGTGGTGGCAAACCTATGGCACGGGTGCCAGAGGTGGCACTCAGAGCCCTCTCTGTGGGCACATGCAAACAGAGTCCCCCCCACACATATCTAGGCTGGCCTGAGCTCGATTATTAGCATTAAACCTAAGATCTAGTTTTGGGGAAGCAGGGTAGGTAACCCTGTTAAGCGCTGTTAAACCCCACTGATTTTCATGCAAAGAACAAAAGCGGGATCCTTTACCTGGAAGTAAGCTCAGTTGCTGGCAATGGGGCTTGCTTCTGAGTAAACCCTCCTAGGGTCATGAGTCACCCGTTGGAAGAGTTGTACAGTTGCTTCAAAGCAAAGCCACCGAATACCACCAAGCTTACTCCTGAGTAACGCATGCCTCGGAGCCAACGGCTTTTTCTAAACTAAAACCTCAGTATTCAGGTTAAATTGCCGTGTTGACACTTTGCGATAAATAAGTGGGTTTTGGATTGCAGTTCGGGCACTCGGTCTCGAAAAGGTTCGCCATCACTGCTCTAGTCAGTTGTCATTCTGGGGGAACCTCAGGCTCCATCTGAGGGTGGCAAGCCCACGTGTAAGTGAGAGAGGTAGTGTAAACCATGAAGCCTCTGAAGATGGGAGGACCTTACCCAAGCCAGCCCCCAAGCCTTGGTACTGCTGGGCAGCATTATTGAGAGGTCTAGCTCTGGCAAAGGATGAGGGGAAGAGGGTAGGCAGACCCAAAGGGCAAGAAGACATCAGCACATGGCATCTCTAAAATGCAGCGGCAGACACTGTATTCCCTCTCCTTTCTCTCTTTCCTGCAGGATGTCAAATCCTTCTCGGAGCGGTAAGTAGATTTCCCTTCAAGATGTTGTGAATGGTCTGGATAGCAGGTAAGGAACTTGCCTCCAGGGGAGAGACCATAGGACCCTAGAACTCGAGAACATCCAGCATTTCAGAGGTGAAAATAGGTTCTCTTTTTAGCACCCCCTTTTCTTACCCCAAGAGTCACTCCCTGAGCACTGCTCCCTCATCTCTGCTCTTCTTTAAAGGAAACTTACCACCCCCAAGAAACCAATGGTTGGTGCCTCATGAAGTGAAACTAAGACAAAGCAAAGTTTGGGCAACTTTTCTAACATCCACAGCAAAAAATGCAGCCATCTTATCTTGCTCAACTACTGCCTTCCATGGCAGGAATGAAGGGAGGGGAACTATTCCAGGGTCCCACTAGGACAGTGATGGTGAACCTTCTCGAGACCGAGTGCCCAAATTGCAACCCAAAACCCGCTTATTTATCGCAAAGTGCCAACACGGCAATTTAACCTGGATACAGAGGTTTTAGTCCTGCGTGCACCCGTCGCTCTGCCCTGCGCTGCTCCAGTGCCTCCACCCCACCCCTCTGCCTCCTCCCCACCTGCTCAATCAGGGGCCAGCCTGCTCTAGCCTCCAGCAAGTCTTGCGTGCACCGCTCTGCGCCTCTCTGGTATCTCTCCCTCATAAGAACATAAGAACTAGCCTGCTGGATCAGACCAGAGTCCATCTAGTCCAGCACTCTGCTACTCGCAGTGGCCCACCAGGTGCCTTTGGGAGCTCACGTGCAGGATGTGAAAGCAATGGCCTTCTGCTGCTGCGGCTGCTCCTGAGCCTCCTCTGCCCTCCCGCAGGCATCAGCCACCAGGAGCACAGGCACCAGGCCTGTCAGCCGAGTCCTCCCTGCTCTCTGCGGGGCGTTGTGCCCAGTGGCCCAGGCCAGCCTAGATGTGTGTGTGTGTGTGGGGGGGGTGATTTTCCGCTCCTCCATATGATGAACTCTGTGCGTGTGTGCCCACAGAGAGGGCTCTGAGTGCCACCTCTGGCACTCGTGCCATAGGTTCGCCATCACGGCACTAGGATGAGGGCACCCAGTTTATTGGGTCACATGTCCTTGAGTCATATGTCCTTGAGATGAGTGGGCAAACAAGGTTGCCTCTATCTGACTTATCTGACAAGGTTGCCCCTATCTGACCTTCAGAGCAGTGGTTTACAGAATCACATAAGAAGCCCTGCAGCCCAGTCCAGAGCTCTAGGTGGCCAGGGATGAAGCTACTGCAGTTCTACCTCACTTTTTCGTCGTGTGGGAAGGTGTGGGTGGCTGTCTGCTGGCAGATTTGCCCCTCTGCTGGGGTGAGTTCCCCAGGAGGGCATTTCTGCTGGTCTAAGGCCCGCTGCCTCCCGCTGGAGATTTGATCCCCCCGCCCCACCCCCGGATCCCACCACTGGTCCTGTGGCACTGTTGATGGACTTGCAGCTTTGCTGTTCTTTCCTGAGCCTTCTTTCCTGGTTGTCAAGCCTTCAAGGGTAGCAAATATAGTTCATAACAACAGAACTCTGTGAAGTAGGCTGGCTCCAGTTACAGGCCTCTAACAGATCTGAGGGAATGGAGCCCTTTCTTCCTTATATGGAAAATCTGAGCTCTTTAGCCCCCATCCCTATTGGACCCTGGATTACACTTGCACGCACATGACGGTGCATTAGGTGCCCACTTGTATAGGGAAGTATGTCTCTTTGGATTAGGGCTTTATATTTATCTTTCACCTAAACCAAAGAATGTGAACTGAAGCTACTTGAATTAAATGTAAGTTTTATCTTTGCATTGACGTCTTTGTAAGATTTTCTTTGCTAGACTTAAGATTTTCTTTGCTACACCCTGCCCCCCATGCCTATCAAGATAATTGCATCTGCTTTTCTGAAAAACCTCTCATTTAATGGCTCACTTTGGGGAGCCCCAGGGAGGGGGACTCTTCATCCCAAAGCAACGCCTCCCTCTTCGGGTTTCTACCATTTCCATCCTGTTCTTTTGCTCCATTCAGGAATTGTTGACTGGTTGCTTGAGAGGCTGACAGTATTTCCCTCAATCAGGTATGGGGAGGAAGAAGAGTTTGGAAACTCATTCACTCCTGATCTGATGTGCACGATCGACTACCTTGATCAAGTGACCGACTTTCTGGAGGTCAATCTGCCACAATTCAAAGGTACTAAAGAGTCTGACTAGTGATGCTGATGATTCTTTGCAAATAAAAGGCCCATGATTCTAGGAACCGCTGCTTTTTCACCATTCTGGGCTCAGAATTCAGATATGTCTAAGTTGCAGCTCCTAAACCTCTGTGCGTGACTCAGGCTCATAGACAGCAAGTTCAGCTGGAGTGGCTCCTCCTCTGCGGAGCTCCTGCCTGTTTTTGTTTGGCCAGAGAGCCTCGTAATTCCCAAGAATATTCTGGGAAAGCAGCTGAGATAAGGTTGCTTCCAGCTTGAGCACCTCCAACTGGCGCTTGTCTTTTAACTAGTATTTTTCTCACTTAAGACATTCTTATCAGAGGAATTCCACATTTGAACCTTCACCAAAGGCTTGTAGCATGAATGTTGCTCTCCATAAAACTCTTTGTCATTGCAATTTAGACGGCTTTGGCCAGAAATGGAGGTCTCGTTTTTACACCTGCGCAGTAGACGTTTCTCAAAAGGGGGAGGTGGCAAAGGTCCCTCTTGGTGCAGGATCAGAACTCAGTTCCTTTAACCCTTTATGTCATCTAGGTAAGGGAGCCTCTGGGAGCCTTTATTTACAAAATAATGGCTTGGTTCCTTTTGCATCCCAGCAACCAGTAAGCATCAGGGGAGGGCCAGGAAAAACTTTCTGCTGCACACAGACCTGATCCACCTGTAATCTTTTCCCAAGAAGGGTAGAGGGACTTTTCTGATGAATATTTACCAGAAAGGCCCTTCTGAGCCAGGATATCTTGCTGCAAAAGTATATATTGGGGAGTGATGATAAAAGAGGGAGGCAGGTTAGCACTGAGCAATGGCTTAGGCAACATGCTATTGTCTACCAGGGAAGAGGGGCTTTGGGCATTTCCGTGGTTTAATCTGGCCCTGGTGAGTGGCCAAAATGGATGAAAGTTGTCTTTTGGTTCCTGTCCATAATGAGCTCCCTTTGTGTTGAGTGTGTCACAATTGTGCTTAGAGACGGTGTCTCTGACGTTTGTTTTTCCCTTCTCACTAAACTCTGCGTTCCTGTTCCTTTTCCTTCCCCAGATACTGTGGAATATGAGCTTCACCTGCAGAAAGGTAAATTTTAGGGATGGATGGAGGACCAAATACATGGGCAGGAGGAGGAGGGGTGGAGGAGGTTCTCAGAAATGGTGTGATAACGAGAGAAGTCAGAGGTCTAGCCTCTCTTTGGACAGTGAAAATAAAATTGCGATAAAGAGAGGTCATTACCAAACGAGTTGAGGAACAGGTGCAGCACTTGAATCGGAAGAATGTCTTCCATTTCCAGATAGTTCTGCTCATTCAAGAGAAGTTCCTTTGATCAAGACCTCCAAGGGGTTTTCCTTGCTGCACCCTCCGCCTGGCCTTAGATACCTCAGCACAGCTTCCAAAGGCCCTCTTTAATGAAAAAGGCCCTCTTTAATGAAAAACCCCTTTCCTTCCCCTTAGAATCACTCCTTATGCTCACAAAGGTGGAAGCCTCCAGACTAGTTAAGAATAGGCTCTTGGATCTTGATTTTCATAATTTGACTCGTGGTGCCAAGACAACCTGTTCTCCGACTACATTATTAATCCCATGCGAGCGTGGAATTATGACAGCTTATCTTCGTCTGCTGATTAATCCCACCCAGAGGAGAGCCTTGGCTACTGCAAGATGTAATGTGCTGCCATCAGCTCTGCTGGAGGGAAGATTTAAGAATATGGAACGTTCTAAAAGAGTTTGTTCACGTGATATGACTACGGTTGAAACACTTGACCATTCTTTGTTTCTATGCCCTAAATACAATAAGATACGCATGAAATACATGAATTCCATTTTCTTGCAATGTTCTCAGTGGTAAGAGTGTTATAAGATACCCAATCTCCTGAACAGCTCTGATGTGCTCTTTTGTGAAACTGTTGCAGATTTTATACTGGAAATTAGTAATTTTAACTGTATTTCCTAACCTTGTTTTGTTTTAAAATTTTGTCCTGTTTTATATGCCAATAAAGGCTTGTGTTGTGGAAACCCCTTTCCTTAGCCTCCATTGCCCTAATGTTGCTCCCAAAGACCCTTTTCAAATGTCCCAAGCCCCCTTCCCCCACCCACAACATTCTTACTTTCCCCCTAACCTCCCTTCCCCCAACACAACACTTTTACCTTACTGCTAGGCCCCCCACCCTTCCCCCTGCTTTCAGGGAAGCACTCTGGCAAGGTGAGGAGGACCACCTTTGAGCATGTACAGAGGGCGCCTGTTTCCTCACATCAAAAGTAATGCGTGATCTCTGTAAGTAGAGAGAGCTTGATTCCCTGTCAGTAGAGAGAGCTTGATTCCCATTTAGAAAGCCTGCTTTGCAGAAGTCTACGGAAGTTTACAGAAGGCCCAGATTGCATTCACCCAAGAGTTCTTAAAGAGCTCAAGCATGAAATTGCTGATCTTCTCACTTTAATATGCAACTTATCCCTGAAATCAGCCTCCATCCCTGAAGACTGGAAGATGGCCAATCTTTAAGAAAGGATCTAGAGGGGACCCTGGAAATTATAGGCCAGTCAGTTTGACATCTGTTCCTGGTAAATTAGTAGAATCTATCATTAAAGATAAAATTATAAAACATGTAGAAAAGCAAGAACTGCTGAGGAAGAGTCAGCATGGCTTTTGCAGAGGCAAGTCCTGTCTTACAAACTTACTAGAGTTCTTTGAGGGTGTAAACAGGCATGTGGATATGGGGGAACCAGTGGACATTGTCTACTTGATTTCCAAAAGGCTTTTGACAAAGTTCCTCACCAGAGACTATTGAGAAAACTCAGCAATCAAGGAATAAGAGGGGAAGTCCTCCTATGGATTAAAAACTGGTTGAGGAACAGGAAGCAAAGGGTGGGTGTAAATGGGAAGTTCTCACAATGGAGAGATGTAGGGAGTGGTGTAGCAAAATGTAAAGTGATGCACATAGGAGCAAAAAATCCAAACTTCACACTCTACAGGGGGATTTGGGCATCTTAGTTGATAGTTCCATGGGAATGTCAACTTAATGCATGGCAGCTGTGAAAAAGGCAAACTCTATGCTGGGGATCATTAGGAAAGGAGTTGATAATAACACTGCAAGGATTGTCATGCCCTTATATAAAGCCGTGGTGCGACCGCACTTGGAGTACTGTGTTCGGTTCTGGTCGCCACATCTCAAAAAGGATATCGAACAGATAGAAAAAGTGCAGAGAAGGGCAACGAGTATGATTGACGGACCGGAGCACCTTCCTTATGAGGAGAGGCTGCAGCGTTTGGGACTCTTTAGTTTGGAGAGGAGACATCTGAGGGGGGATATGATTGAAGTCTATAAAATTATGCATGGGGTAGAAAATGTTGACAGAGAGAAATTTTTCTCACTTTCTCACAATACTAGAACCAGGGGGCATTCTTTTTTGTAAAAAGTACTTTTTACAATTTTACAATTTCCCTCACCTTGCTGTGTGCCAAGACCTCTCTAGAGAAGACCCTTCCTCCCCCCCCAATCTGTTGAGACCTGTGATGTAGGAAAAATATACATTTGAGAGCAGGAAGAGTGCTTTCTCCTCCACCCCACAATGTTCTGTGTCTCCACATTCTGTGGCATCCAAAATACAGAGGTTGATATACATCGGCTCCATCTCGTGCTGACTCTGGACTGCAGTTTTTGTGACATTCACATATTACAGGGGGGAAAATTGATAATTGTGCTAACGTTTTAAAAAGAGGACGTGCTTTTATCCAGGGGAGCTGGCAGGCTGAAAGTAGATGAATGTCCCAGCTGATTTTCTTTCTGTTCTTTCTTCTTATTCCTCCCCTGCAGTTGATGTGACTCTGGATCCTGACACAGCTCACCCACTGCTCCTCCTGTCTAAAGATTGGAAGAGCATGAAGCTGCAAAAGAAACCTCTACGTCTGCCCAACAATCCGAAGAGATTTGATAAAGAAACGATGGTGTTGGGGCGTGAGGGGTTCAGATCAGGCCTACGTTTCTGGGAAGTCACTGTGGGGTCTGAGGGATGCTGGGCTGTGGGGGTTGCCAGGGAGTCTGTGCAGAGAAAGGGCGCGATCACCATCAGTCCTGGGCAAGGGATCTGGGCTTTGGCAAAAATGGGCGATAGTTACATGCCTCTCACTGATACTCAGAGGAGTTTTCTTAGCCTAGAGAGGAAGCTAAAAAGGATCCAAGTGTGTCTGAACTATAAGTTAAAGCGAGTGGACTTTTACGACCTTGACACACAGGATCTTCTTTACGCTTTCTCAGATGTATCTTTCCATGACGAAATGCTTTTCCCCTTCTTTTGGATATTTCAAAATGGCAACCTCAGCCTTGCTTAGAATTGCAGCGCCGGGGCTACTTTGTGATTCACTGAATGCTTTGGAGACTCAGTGGGCTCATTCCGCACATGCAGAATAATGCACTTTCAAACTGCTTTCAGTGCTCTTTGAAGCTGTGCGGAATAGCAAAATCCACTTGCAAACAGTTGTGAAAGTGGTTTGAAAACGCATTATTTTGCGTGTGCGGAAGGGGCCGTGGTGATGTACCATTTGGCATCCTTTCCTTTACTTCACTTAAGTCCTAGGTGGGCCTCTGCCACCTCCAGCAGTTACTGATATTCTTGAAAGCTACACCAGCCCACATAAGTGACCACACTATCTTGTGCTTGTACACACCCACGTTGGAGGCAGAAAACATTGCTTCCAATCTGTCAGGAAGTTGTGTATATTTTACTTTTAAAAATTACTCCGCTTCCCTGAAGCCATCTTTAGATGTGGGTCAGAGGTTAATTTACTGCTGTTTAGGCTCATTGCTTGCAGCTGGTATTTGTAAGAAGGGAATGGCCTTCACAACTCTTAGGCTGGTAGGACCTTGACGACAATACATTCTCTTAATTGGCTAGGATTCCTAACCAGTGGAGTTATCAAACTAAGAGATAATTGAATTCTGGTGTGGCATGACTAATTTAAACCCTGATTGGCTTTGAATAACCACCTGATGTGGAAGCCATTTCTTTTCAATTTTAGCTCATGTTGCCATTCATTACTCCCTCTGATTTTTTTCTGTAACACTGAACTTTTTGCTTGTTATTTTGCTGACAAGTTTAATAGGTCTATTAAAGAACTCTTCTTGCTCTATGGAACCTAGGCTAATACATAAGCATAAGCATTTTATTGTCATTGTGCATGCACAACGAAATTTACAGCAGCATTCCTCGATGCACACCATTTCAGACTCATACCCCATCCTCACTTTCCCCTTCCTCCACCCATCCCTACACAGCCCCAAACACATCAACACGAAGCCACGGAGTTTAGCATAGCCACAGCTCTAGAGTAGAAGCTGTCTCGAAGCCTCTTTGTCCTAGTTTTGATAGACCTGTATCGTCTGCTGGATGGTAACAGTTCAAAAAGAGAGTGTGCTGGATGAGACGGGTCTCTCAGAATATTTTGGGCTTTTTTTAGGCTTCGGGAATTATAGAGTTCTTCCAAGGAGGGGAGAGGGCAGCCGATAATCCTCTGTGCAGTAGTGATCACCCTTTGGAGTGCCTTCCTATCTGCCGCTGTGCAACTGGAGAACCACACACAGATGCAGTAGGTTACATGGATTCTAAGAACTGGACAATTAGTAGTATGCTGTTTTCATTCTTGTGTTATTTCCAGTGGCTTATCTACTTAGGGACAAGGGGTCAGGGGTGCTCAAAGACCACGATGCAGCAGGACTTCCTGCTGTCTCCTCGGCCCCAAGCGCCCTCAACCCCACCCCTGTCGCCATGGACATGGGCAAGGTCTAGAGTGCCCAGGGCTCCCCCCCCCCCGCCAACTGGGCTCCCAGCTGGCAGCCAGCAGTCCCTTCTGACCTCCTTTCCAGACAGACCAGAAGAGACTGTAGTCCCAGGCCTCGGAAATCTGCTTTTATAAGCATTGAGGCTGGGGGTGGGGCTTGGGGAACAGGAAGGTGACATGGGCGGGGTCGAGGGCGCTTGGAGCCAATGAGGCAGCAGGAAGTCCTGCTGCCTTATTGTCTTTGAGCGGCCTCACCCCTGCCCATGTGTCATTGACATGGGTAGGATCGAGGGCACCCAGCAGCAGCGGGGGGGGGGGGGGCAGAACCTGAGGGTGGGTCCGGTACCATTTACCCCCGCTATGCCTCTGGTTATTTCTATTAACATGTTGCACCATATGCTGTTATTTTGTACCTCCCTTTCATTGCCTTTTCTTTTTTTTAATATACCAACTTATTTTTTTTAATAGTGTGTGAGTGTTGGTTCAAAAAGAACTCACAGACAGGAGCCAGGCAGGGAGCCTGGATCCTTGACACAATCTTTGCCAGGTTTTGAGGCTGACTGAGTGGCACAATCATTGTCTCTCAGCTTAACTTAGTATTTCGCAGAGTTGCTGTGAAGCTAAGAAGGCCCTTTGGATCTACTTAGGGGGCACAAGGGGTATTGCAGAAGGAACAGTCAAAAAACAATTCAGGGTCTGCAGTCCCTACTATGCTCTGTACATGCTCAGAGATCTTTTGTTCTTCCTTGGGCTCCAGGCTTCTGTCTGTTCAATACAAGGGAATAGTCTGCTCTGTGTGTTTCATGGAAGATTGCAGGAATATCATGCTAAGCAAGAAGAGTTTTTTTAAAAAAATTAATAGAAAGGTCCAAGTTTGGAGCTGGAGAATGGCTGCAGCCTTTAAATGACATGTAGATACCGTCTGCTATCTTGTGATAAGATTTTCTGGCAGTGGGAACAGTCTATTAGTCAGCTATTCCTAACAATGTTTATTTCTTTTATGTAGACACCTCCCTTCTCATTCTCAAGAGGAGTTAGAGAATGAGCAAACAATGCGATTACAATGATGTAATGCAAACTGTATTTATTCAAAAAGAAGACTAGGGTTTTTCCCCCAGGGTCCCTTCAAGAGTCTGACTCTGGCTTACAAATTTGCACAACTGCAAATGAGCACAATCAACAACTGCCTGTACATGTGTCTTTTCTGCTGTGACCCCACTGAGATCAAGAAGGTTCCCACTTGCCTGATTTTTCATAAACTATGCAAAACTGAACTATTCGAGAGAGCTTTCCTACACAGGCAATACAGTGTCACTGTACTAAATAATTCACAAAGTTACTTAGAGAAGCTGTTAGGGACTGTGCTCTATGCTACTTTGTTTAGCTTACTGAAGCTAGAATTCTATTATTTAAGGCTTGATTTCAGTTCTTATTTTAGATTTCTGATGGGTTCTACAACGACAACCCTAGTCCTACTGTATTGACTACTGAGTCGCCCATTCTGGCTAATGAATTGACACACTCCGTGATCTGCCTCGAGACCAAATGAGAAAGGCAGACTATAAACGACGTAAATAAAATTATTATTATGATGTTTAATAATTTTTGTGCTGTTCTGTCAAAGAGAAGTTTGCCTCTCAAAAGCTTCTCTCTATGTATGTAAAGTGTTGTGAAGTCACAACTGACGTACGGTGACACCAAAAGGCAAGAGACATTTGGAGGTGGTTCTCTATTGCCCACTTTTGTTTGGGCTGAGCAGGCTCCGAGAGAACTGTGACTGGCCCAAGGTCACCCAGCAGGCTTCATGTGGAGGAGTGGGGAAACAGATCTGGTTTTCCAGATTAGAGTACCGCTTTTAATCACTACTGCACCATACTGACTTCTACCCTACATCTCCACATCTTGTTGGTCTCTAAGGCACTACTGGATTCGAATCTAGCTCTTCTACTACAGGCCAACATAACTATCCTCCAATAGAGACCAGCATGGTATGGTGATTAAGAGCGGGTGGATTCTAATCTGGAGGACCGGGTTTGATTCCCCACTCCTCCACCTGAGTGGCAGAGGCTCATCTGGTGAACCAGATGTGTTTCTGTACTCCTACATTCCTGCTGGGTGACCTTCAGCTAGTCACAGTTTTCCTGAATTCTTTCAGTCCCACCTACCTCATAAGGTGTCTGTTGTGGGGAGATGAAGCCACCTTGAGTCTCCTTACAGGAGAGAAAGGTGGGATAGAAATCCAAACTCCTCCTCCTCCTCCTTCTGTAGTCTCTAATTGTTCCCCATCATGGGGAACTGAGCTGCCTGGAAGAACTCCTCCTGTCCA
This sequence comes from Sphaerodactylus townsendi, assembly GCF_021028975.2. NCBI lineage: Eukaryota > Metazoa > Chordata > Lepidosauria > Squamata > Sphaerodactylidae > Sphaerodactylus > Sphaerodactylus townsendi. Next base: position 13,734,694 of record NC_059427.1, read on the forward strand.
ATGCCCCCTTCCCTTGCTCCTACCATCAGTAGTTCCCTCCCTATGGCAGCATCAGTCAGTCAGTCAACCCTTATTGTCATAAGTACAAAACTTGGGCTTCTTTTGCACATGCAGAATAATGCACTTCCAATCCACTTTCACAATTGTTTGCAAGTGGATTTTGCTAGTCCGCACTGTAAAACCCAGCTGCAAAGTGCATTGAAAGTGCATTATTCTGCATATGCAGAAGTGGATTGAAAGTGCATTATTCTGCATATACAGTAGTGCATTGAAAGTGCATTATTCTGCATATGCAGAAGTGGATTGAAAGTGCATTCTGCATATGCAGAAGACATAGCAGTATAACAAATAACATTCATTAAAAGTTTTCAGCCCTGTGGTCTCAGATCCTCATGGTTACAAGGAGGAATCTAGCAACCAAGCTGGTCGTGTGCAGATCACGAGTCTTTTTTCATCAACAAATTAACATTGCTATAGCATTGTAAAAATGTATCTTGCAGGTTCTTGGAATTCCCAGCTTCCATTTTTAAAAAGTAAGTCAGCAGTCCTTTTAATTGTAGAGATATAAGGGGGAAAGCATACCCACAACCAATGTACCTATATAACATTTTTTAAAAAAAATGAAAGCAAGGAATGTGGAAAAACTGAGACACCCACTGTGATGTTATAACATGTTCAACTGCTTTTTAAAATGAAGGATGCATGTTCTAGAGGCCAGTGGCGTATCAAAATGCAAATGCCTTAGCAGACCAGGTGCTCAGGAGCAGCAGCAGCAGCAGGCCATTGCTTTCACATCCTGCACGTGAGCTCCCAAAGGCACCTGGTGGGCCACTGCGAGTAGCAGAGTGCTGGACTAGATGGACTCTGGTCTGATCCAGCAGGCTCTTTCTTATGTTCTTAACAGAAAATGGATCCCAAGGCAAGAACTGAGTTTTCTGCCCTCCCCACCGGGCGGCCCCTGAAGTGAAGAGAGGGGCTGGAGACCGGCAAAAGTCAGGAGCCCATGGGGCCCACCTTCCTGACTTGCTCTGAGGAGACACGGTGTTATCACTGAAAGTATAATCGCATTTCATGGCATTTATTAGTCACTTATATTCAATACATTTTATTCCTTTGTCAGTGATGGCGAACCTTTTCGAGACCGAGTGCCCAAATTGCAACCCAAAACCCACCTATTTATCCCAAAGTGCCAACACGGCAATTTAACCTGAATATTGAGGTTTTAGTTTAGAAAAAACGGTTGGCTCCGAGGTGCGTGTTACTCTGGAGTACACTTGGTGAAGCAACCATGCAACACTTCGAATGGGTGAATCACGGCCCTAGGAGGGTTTACTCAGAAGCAAGCCCCATTGCCAGCAACCAAGCTTACTCCCAGGTAAAGGATCATGCCCAGGCCAGCCTAGATGTGTGTGTGGGGGGGTGATTTTCCGCCCCCCCCCCACATGACGAACTCTGTGCACGCGTGCCCACAGAAAGAGCTCTGAGTTCCACCTCTGGCACCCGTGCCATAGGTTCACCACCACTTTCCTATGTTATACTAGTTATTTGTAATTACTCACTTTAAGAAAACCTCTAACTCTCAATCTGAGCTGAATGAAAGGGAGCCAAACAACATGGATATCTACACTTTCTGTTGATTAGGCAGACCCTGAAGGCACAGGTGAAACATAGCCTAAACGAGCCCGTAACACATAACAAAAGGAGGCCTTTAAGGGTACAGCAGCCAAACGTTCAGCAGTAAATCCTTCTGACTGAACCAAGGCCAGAGAAAGAGAGCCAAGTTAGAGGTACAGATATTAGCATCTAAGACTTCACTTCCCTATATTCTTGCTTTAGTCAGTGCATTCCTCCTGTCAGCAGTGGCGTATCTGCCTGGGTGCCACTGCCCAGGTGCCACTCCTCTGGTCATGTGGGGGGGTGCAAATCTGCCCGGGTGCCACTGCCCGGGTGCCACTCCACTGCCCGGGTGCCACTCCTCTGGTCATGTGGGGGGTGCAAAATCGGCCCCCCCACGTGACCAGGAAGTCCTGCTGTCTCGTCGTTTTCGCGCGCCTCGACCCCGTCCGAGGCACGCAAAAATGACGAAACAGCAGGACTTTCTGCTGCCTACAAGCACCCTGAACCACGCCCTGGACTCCTCCCTCCCTTCCTCCCCCCCGCCAGCTGGGTTGAGGGCAGTGTGGCCGGAGCTGAGGTGGGCGGGGCAGGGGCAGAGCCTGGGGGGCGTCCTGGAGACAATTTGTCTCCGGGTGCCATTTACCCCTGGTATACCTCTGCCTGTCAGATTCTGTGTTCTGTCATCCATCTAAGCAGGTGAAGACAGGGACACTGAGATAATGCCGAAGGTCGAGAAGCATCGGGAGAAAGTTGTTTTAATAGAGTGGAGAATTGTTCAAGGATTTTCTTGTAATTAACCCGGAGTTTAATGAGGTATTGCAAGGAACATGTAATACAGAAACGATCAGTCTATGGGACGTACCTCTCAGAATCACCAAAATAAAACATCTTTATGTCAAAGAATCATCAGCCTGACAAAATTATATGTCTGTACCGAAGGACATTAAGTTGTGTATGTTGTTTCAAGGTGTCAAGAATTCCGTGATGTATAAGAATGCAATGACTTACCATGTGAAATTTTCCCATAAAAAGGACAGTCCCGAAGCCGAAATTGACTCTTTCCTCCCAGGGTGCTGAGAATTTTGTGGCATAGTCCACAACAGTCAAGATGCACTTGATCCCTCTTCTTGTTGCTCTCGATATTGGACCTGCAATGTCCACTCCAATCCTTACAAATGGCTCAATCGCCAAAGGAATTAATTGCAAAGGATGTCTAGCTTTGTCCTTTGGCTTGTTCACAGGTGACATGTAGGACAGGACTTGCAAAACTCATAAGAACATAAGAACATAAGAACAAGCCAGCTGGATCAGACCAGAGTCCATCTAGACCAGCTCTCTGCTACTCGCAGTGGCCCACCAGGTGCCATTGGGAGCTCACATGCAGGAGGTGAAAGCAATGGCCTTCTGCGGCTGTTGCTCCCGAGCACCTGGTCTGTTAAGGCATTTGCAATCTCAGATCAAGGAGGATCAAGATTAGTAGCCATAAATCGACTTCTCCATAAATCTGTCCAAGCCCCTTTTAAAGCTATCCAGGTGAGTGGCCATCACCACCTCCTGTGGCAGCATATTCCAAACACCAGTCACACGTTGCGTGAAGAAGTGTTTCCTTTTATTAGTTCTAATTCTTCCCCCAGCATTTTCAATGGATGTCCTTCCCCATGTTAGGCCAATAAAACCTAGCTTGTAGCCTCTCACTGGCTTTATTAATCCCTAATAATGAGACATTATTGTCTCATGTGCTAACTGCAACAGTTGCATTCAGTATTTCCTTGGAATAACTAGCTGTTTTCTAGTTTCCCAAGTAACAGCACATTTTTGCCTCATAGAAACTCTGTACAGCCTCTGTTCTGAGTTTAGACTGGACAGGTTGTTCAGTAGTCACTTCTTTGGAAGTTATAGCTGCTTCCTATAAATCTCTAAGACTACTGTCTTGTTTCTGTTCCCTCAGAAACTGTTCAGCATTAGAATCTGTAGCCATAACACGGAGATCGATTCCGCACTTGTGTTATCGACCTAAGTTCCAGTTGCGTTCGACCTAAGTGCTCTGCACCACCACTGGGATCGACGTGGTTTTGTACCAGCTTCGCCCCATGTAACAGTCAAATTTCCGACTCCAGTTGGGAACTACTACTTTTTCAGGGAACCACGCTTGAACTCAGCTCGATTCCAGTAAAGTGCGGAATCTCTGTTGCCAGGAGTCCCCCATTCAGCCAATCACAGCTGAGTGTTTCGGGCATGTGTACAGCTGGCCAATCAAAAAACGCCACCTTCATCCCTCCATTCCTGTGGCAGTTTTTTTTTATAACGTGTGTGGGGGTAGATGAAACATGGCCATAGAACAGTAGCCAATCGGAATGGAGCGGCGAAGAGGCACAGGATGATCCCGCCCTCCGAGCTGGGATCAAGCTGGTTGCAGTGGGGAATAACAATGGCTTCGACCTAGGTTAGTACCCTTCTCAGGGAACTGGGTCAAACCTATTTTACTCGTGGGCGAAATCGCCCTGAGTTCACTTTCTACATCCACCTCTAGGTGTCTCTGTTCTGTTTCCATAGCAACTTCTAGAGAGTTTGGCCTAGGGCAGTTTGAAGCCCTGGTAATGACATTTATAGATTTAGCTTGTGAAGCTGGATTGTTCCCTAATAAAATGGGTATGTCGATGTTTTCATAAACTCCCAGAGCCCATTTGCCATAGAAGTCCTTATACTTTATTGGGATGTCAGCCAATTTCACCTCAAAGCCTGGGCCACTGATCCCTCTAAACTTAACAGTTTGGCCTAGCAAATACTGATTTTCTTGTACTAACTGAGGCTTTATTAGCATTACTTGAGCTCCTGTGTCTCAGTCCTTTTAACTCTCTCTCATTTACTATCACAGATTCCATAAAGTCCTTATTAATCTCTTCCCTTCGAGCCAGCGTGGTGTAGTGGTTAAGAGCAGGTGCACTCTAATCTGGAGAACCACGTTTGATTCCCTGCTCTGCCACTTGAGCTGTGGAGGCTTATCTGGGAAACCAGATTAGCCTGTGCACTCCAACACATGTCGGCTGGGCGACCTTGGGCTAGTTATTTCTTCGGAGCTCTCTCAGCCCCACCCACCTCACAGGGTATTTGTTGTAAGGGGGAGAGGGAAATGAGATTTTCAGCCCCTTTGAATCTCCTACAGGAGAGAAAGGGCGGATCTAAGTCCAAACTCTTCTTCTTCCTGGGCCCTTCAGACCTGTAAGACTTTCGCAGCACTGACAAATTGGGCCTCATGAGAATCAGAAACAGACTTTGTGACAGAATCTGCTGCTTAAAAACTTGGGATCTTTTTGACAGTTGTCTAAGTGTGAAGCTTTTGTAACTTTGGACACTGAGATTTAAAGTGCCTTTCTCCCTGACAGTTAAAACAGATAATCCCTCTCTTCTTGTGTTGTGTGGGATTGTAATGCCTCGCAGAGCTGCTGTTAGAAGGCTCGAACTTCTCTGAGGGGCGCCAAACTTTACTTTTCTTGAAGAAGGGTGGAAAAGGAAACCCTCCCAAGTCTCCGTCTATCTCATCGAGTAAGTTGGCTGCATCTTTCACTTTTCCAAGATGGCTGACAAAGGTGGAGGCTGCATCTTTCACTGTTTTAAATTTTTTGTCCTTCAGGAACAGCAGAACTGTGAGGAAACATATTTGTAGAACTGCTCTGAGCTTATGAATTGTTTCAGTTCTTCAAATGCTTGTATTTTACTTCAATCCACCTGTTCAAGGCTCTATCCAGCCTGCAGCCAAGCGGAGAAAAGGTTTTACCAGCTTACCTTTTAATCTCTGTTTTTCAGCTTTGTTCAGCAGAAAGCCCAAAACGAATCCTGACTCTTTCCTTAAAGAGTTCATGATCAGAGGTTTCTTCCTCCCTCATCTCAGGATATATTTCACGGAGACCACCACATATTTATGGGCACAGATAAATCATCCTGCCCTCACCAGGAACCTGTAAATATCCACAAGCCCTCTCAAAACTGAGGAGGAATGCTTCCACATCAACCCCTTTTTGATAACGGGGAAACCGCTTCAGTAGTCTAGAGACGGACAAAATATTCACTTCAATTTGACAGTTTTGGGGGGCGTGGTTTAGGGCAGTGGTGGCGATCCTTTGGCACTCCAGATGTTATGGACTACAATTCCCATCAGCCCCTGCCAGCATGGCCAATTGGCCATGCTGGCAGGGGCTGATGGGAATTGTAGTCCATAACATCTGGAGTGCCAAAGAATCTCCACCACTGGTTTAGGGGCTCCCTGGAAGGCAGGACTTCCTGTGGCATAAGGCGGGACTTCCAGGTGCTTTTGCCCTGAGGCGGGGCTTGTAGGAGCATTCTTTTGGTTCACGGTGAGTGGTGCTTGTGTGGGAATACGTGTGGTTTGATTTGGGGGCCCTTTCAGAACTGTGTGTAATATAAAATTAATATTAAGTAATATAAAATTGATATAAAAGTAATATAAAACTGTATTTAATATAAAACTGGTAGTTTAGGCATTATAAATTAATATCAAAGTGATATAAAATTGTATTTAATATAAAACTGGTAGTTTGGGTGAGTTGATTTTTGGGGCTTGTGTGTATTGAGAGCTGGTGGCGTTTGAAGGCAGCTGTGTGTGTGTGTGTGTTTTATCAGACTGACCAGCACGTGGCTATCAGAGGGGTTCCAAGAAAAATTTAAAAATGCACATGCTCTGTTTAATCCCCAAACCTCTTACTGAATTGTAAATTAGCCGCAAAAGTAATGCTTCAGAGTGTACTTTAACATTCCTTTTCTGACAGAACTGCACTTTAAAATTAAAATCCAAATTAGCCCTTAACCTGCAGTCCGTCACAATTATACACACTCAAAAAATTGAGAGATTAGCGATGTTCCCTGTAAACTGCATGGCTATGCAGTCACCCTGTTGTTACCATGCAGATAGGCCATCAGACAGGAGGAGTTCTGCCTTTCTCATTTGGTCTCAAGGCAGATCGCAGAGTGAGTTAATACATTAGCCAGAATGGGCTACTCAGTAGTCAATACAATAGGATTAGGGTTGTAGTTGTAGAACCCATCAGAAATCTAAAATGAGGACTGAAGTCAAGCCTTCAAGTCAAGAACTGAAGTCAAGGATTTTAGTTTCAGTAAGCTAAACGAAGTAGAATAGTGCACAGTCCCGAATAACTCCTTTAAGTAACTTTGTGAATTATTTAGTACAGTGACACTGTATTGCCTGCGTAGAAAAGCTCTCTTGAATAGTTCAGCTTTGCATAATTTATGGAAAATCAGGCAAGTAGGAACCTCCTTGATCTCAGTGGGGCCACAGCAGAAAAGACACGTGTACAGGCAGTTGTTGACTGTGCTCATTTGCAGTTGTGCAAAGTTGCAATTTGTATGCCAGAGTCAGACTCTTCAGGGGACCCTGGGGGGAAAAATCCAAAAAACTTCTTTTTGAGTAAATACGGTATGCATTGTTTGCTCATTCTGTAACTCCCCTTGAGAATGAGAAGGGAGGTGTCTACATAAAGGAAATAAATATGCTTAGGAACAGCTGACTTATAGACTGTTCCCACTGCCAGAAAATCTTATCACAAGATAGCAGAAGTTATATTTATGTCATTTAAAGGCTGCAGCCAACCTCCAGCTCCAAACATGGGTTTTTCTATTATTATTTTTTTAAAAAACTCTTCCTGCTTAGCATGATATTCCTGCAATCCTCCGTGCAGCACACAGAGCAGAATATTCCCCTTGTACCGAACAGACAGAAGCCTGGAACCCAAGGAAGAACAAGAGACCTCTAAGCATGTACAGAGAACAATAGGGATTGCTCCCTGCACAGAAGGGACTGCAGGCGCTGAATTGGTTTGACTATTCTTTGTGTAATCCCCCTTTTGCCCCCTAAGTAGATCCAAGGAGGATGCAGAGGGGCTTCTTAGCTTCACAGCAATCCTGTGAAATAGGTTATTTATTTGTTTACATTTTAAGTTTGTAGGCTGCCCTCCCCCAAGGGGCTCAGGGCAGTGAACAACATAAAAATATTAACAATATAATATTTAAACAACATTAAAACCCATAACAACAGCCAATAAAACTATACATATAAAACTATAAATAGGAACTACATCAGACAGATGGCGATAAAAACCCCACTCCCCCCCCCCCCAATTGAGCCCACCGCAGGCCTAGATGGAACAGGATCACACTCGACCCAGCTGGCCAAATACCTGGCGGAACAGGTCCATTTTACAGGCCCTGTGGAAACTTTGCAAGTCCCGCAGGGCCCTGGTCTCCCTTGAGAGCCTGTTCCACCAGAGCGGGGCCAGGGCCGTAAAAGCCCTGGCCCCGGTAGAGGCCAGCTGGATGTGTTAAGCTGAGAGACAATGACTGGAAAAGATTGGAAGCTATGTTTTCTGCCTTCAAAGTGGGTGTGTACAAGCACAAGATAGTGTGGTCACTTATGTGGGCTGGTGTAGCCTTCAAAACTATCTGTAACTGCCGGGGGTGGGAGAAGGCTGCCTGACTTAAGTGAAGTGAAGGAAAGGATGCCAAACAGTGCAGCTCAGATCAGAGGTCAAGAAAGTGGAGAAAGAGTAAGACCCAAAGATGTTCTCCTCAGAACTGTCAAGCATGTTTACTCAAAGACACTACTGGGATGGGGCAGGGAGCAAAATAGCAAGGTAAGAGAACACACATACGGATTACAAGGCACCACTGAGTCTCCAACGCATTCAGTGAATCACAAAGTAGCCCCAGCACTGCAATTCTAAGCAAGGCTGAGGTTGCCATTTTGAAAAATCCAAAAGAAGGGGAAAAGCATTTCGTCACAGAAGAAGGCATCTGAGAATGTGTAAAGAAGCTCCTCTGTGTCGAGGTCATAAAAGTCCACGCGCTTTAACTTATAGTTCAGACACACTTGGATCCTTTTTAGCTTCCTCTCCAGGTTAAGAAAATGTGCCTGAGCATCAGAGAGAGGCAAGTAAGCCTCACCCAGTTTCGCCAAAGCCCAGATCCCTTGCCCAGGACAGATGGTGATCGCGCCCTTTCTCCTCACAGACTCCCTGGCAACCCCCACAGCCCAGCATCCCTCACACCCCACAGTGACTTCCCAGAAACGTAGGCCTGATCTGAACCCCTCGCGCCCCAACACCATCGTTTCTTTATCAAATCTCCTAGGATTGTTGGGCAGACATAGAGGCTCCTTTCGCAGTTTCATGCTCTTCCGATCTTCAGACAGGAGGAGCAGCGGGTGAGCCGTGTCAGGATCCAGAGTCACATCAACTGCAGGGGAGGAATGAGAAGAGAGAACAGAAAGAAAATCAGCTGGGACATTCGTTTACTTTCAGTCCCCCAGCCACCCTGAGGATAAGCCCACCCCTGACAGTCCTCTTTTTAAAACGTTAGCACAATTATCAAGTTTTTCCCCTGTAGCAGCAGTGGCGTAGGAGGTTAAGAGCTCGTGTATCTAATCTGGAGGAACCGGGTTTGATTCCCAGCTCTGCCACCTGAACTGTGGAGGTTTATCTGGGGAATTCAGATTAGCCTGTACACTCCCACACACACCAGCTGGGTGACCTTGGGCTAGTCACAGCTCCTTGGAGCTCTCTCAGCCCCACCTACCTCACAGGGTGTTTGTTGTGAGGGGGGAAGGGAAAGGGGATTGTCAGCCCCTTTGAGTCTCCTGCAGGAGAGAAAGGGGGGATATAAATCCAAACTCTTCTTTTTCTTCTAATATGTGAATGTCACAAAAACTGGCATCCAGAGTCAGCACGAGATGGAGTCAATGTATATCAACCTATTTATTTTGGATGACACAGGACATTTTGGGGTTGAGGAGAAAGTACTCTTCCTGCTCTCAGATGTATATTTTTCCTACATCGCAGGTCTTGACAGATGGGGGGGAAGAGTCCCCTCTGGTGAGGTCTTGGCCCACAGCAAGGTGAGGGAAATTGTGAAAAGTACTTGGCAAGAAAAATATTCTTTTCTGAACTAGTGATTGCCTGGGTAGGTTATGGATGATGTCCTTGAGGTACTGGCAATTGAGGGGGGAGAGGCCACTGCTTAATTTTAATAGAGGGAAATGTAATGACTGACGCTTGCTTGTCCATGTGGAGAGGAAGGGCTGTATTGGTTAGTGATGAGGGAAACAGGTGATCAGAGAATCAGATGGATGCAGCACCTCGGAACAAAATGAACTGCAACCCTGTGTCAGGGCCGCGGCCCTGCCAGTAAGTTTCTATTTCTCAGTAAGTTTCTGTTTCCCCAGTTATCCCTGTTCCTGCCACAGGGAAGGACCACCCCCTACAACCCCTACATATACCGGAACTGAGGGCAAAAACCCTCAGTTCCAGCACCCTGTATCATAGGGCAACACAAATCAATAAAGTTCATTACTTTGTTTCAAAGTTGACTTTGTCGGAGTGTGTCCAGCCTTACACCCTGCTAAAGCCACCAGAGTTCCACAAGTGGTCTGATCTCTCCTTTCCTTTCATGCTGGGAAAGTAATTGGTGCTCCTTAAGGAGAAGACAGACATTTGCAACAGAAGCTTCTTTAAGATTAGGGTGTGGTGTGGCTCCGGGCTCCACAAGAAATCAGCGCCTCAGTTTACATGTTCTTTTCATCTCTTCAGAGCTCACAGCTTTGAGGTTCCTGTGTGTCCTCTGCTTGGGAGCCAGGAGTAGCCCCCATCACACAGTCCCATTGGATGGGCTCTCCCCACGGGCATAGCTATACAGAATGGCACCTGGGGCAAACACTGAAATTATGCCCCCCCCACACACCTGGTACCCATTTTTCCATCTTTTCAGAGACAACTCTGAAAAAGTTTACTGTATGTTAATTAACTACAGCGGAACCTCAGTTTTCGTTTCGGCAGTGGAGGCTGGGCGGAGGGGAGGGAAGTTAAAGAAAGGGGTTTCCTCAATGTCTCCCCCACCCTGGCCCACTCAGCCTCTGATACCCCAGTGCAGTGTCCATGGCTTTTCCCATTGAAGACAGCCTTTGGTAGGCAGTGGAGGCTGGGTAGAGGGGAGGGAAGTGAAGGAAAGGAAAGGGATTTCCTCAATTTCTCCCCTGCCCCACTCAGCCTTTTATGCCCCCGTGCAGTATCCACTGACCTTTTTCATTGAAGAGTGCCTTTGGAAGCTGCGCTGGGGTATCAAAGGTCAGGCAGCAGGTGGGCGCCAAGGAAAACCCCTTGGGGCTCTTGATCAAAGGAACTTCTCCTGAAGGAGCAGGATTATCTGGAAATGGAAGACATTCTTCCAATTCAAGTGCTACCTATCTGTCGCCAAGAGATTGCAGCAAGGTCTCTTAAATCCTTCCTCAATTAATAAATACACTTCACCCATCTTTAATTGCTTGACAAGCTTTCTTGGAGGAGAGGACCTGTACAGCTCCATTTTTTGTGTACCTAAGAAAGAATAATAAAGCCTCTCTACATCTACTAATGAACGCGCTACACCTTGCTTGTTCACCCACTCCCAGAATCCTTCAGCTCATGAAATAGAAAGCCAGTTCTTAAAAAATCAGTTCAATGCAGCAAAAGATAAAATAGACTTAAATAGGGACTAAATAACAGCGAATCACTGGGGTGTTTCCATGAAAGCTGGGAGAAGGAAGGGGGGCTAGAGGTAAGGTAAAAACGTTGTGCATGGGGGAAGGGAGGTTAGGGGGAAAGTAAGAATGTTGTGGGTGGGGGAAGGGGGCTAGGGGCATTTGAAGAGAGCCTGTGGAAGTCACACTAGGGCAGTGGAGGCTGGGTGAGGAGGCCGAGTTAAGGAACTGGGTTTCCTCAATGGCTCCCACCCCACTCAGCCTCTGATCCCCCAGTGCGGTGTCCCCTCACCTTCTTCATTAAAGAGCACTTTTAGAAGCTGCACTGGGATATTGAAGGACGGAGGGGACGGCGCCAAGGATGTGAGGAGGCCAGCACACTCTGTACATGCTCAGAGATGGTCCTCCTCACTTTGCTGGGGTGATTCCAGGTGAAGGAAGGGGGCCTAGAGGTAAGGTAAAAACATTGTGCATGGGGAAAGGGAGTTTAGGGGGAAAGTAAGAATGTTGTGGGTGGGGGAAGGGGGCTAGTGGCTCTTGATCAAAGAAACTTCTCCGGAAGGAGCAGGACTGAACTTCATCAGTCTTCAATTGCTTGACAAGCTTTGTTGGAGGAGGTGACCCAAAACCTGCGCAACTCCATTTTTTGTGCACTTTAAGAGAGAATAATAACAAAGCCTCTCACCATCTACTAATGGACGCGCCACACCTCGCTTGTTCATCCGCTCCCAGGATCCTCCAGCTCATGAAGGAAAAAGCCAGTTGTTAAAAAAATCAGTTCAATGCAGCAAAAGATAAAAGAAACTTAAATAGGGTCTAACTAACAAAGGATGTGAGAAACGAGAGAAACCAACGCCGCTACCCTGATCCCATTTTCCAGCAAGGCTTCTGACCGGCTCAAACCACCTGTTCCTTAACTCACTTTAATCGCAATTTTATTTTCACTGTTCAAAGGAGAGGCTAGACCTCTGACTTCTGTCATTATCACACCATTTCTGACAAGTTCCTCCACCCCTCCTCCCACCCGTGCATTTGGTCCTCCACCTATCTCTAAAATTTACCTTTCTGCAGCTGAAGCTCAGATGCCAGGGTATCTGGGGAAGGAAAAGGAACAGGGATCCAGAGTTGGGTGAGAAGGGAAAAGCAAACTTCATCTCTAAGCACAATTGTGATACACGCAGCACAAAAGGAGCTCATTATGGGCAGGAACCAAAAGACAACTTTCATCCATTCTGGCCACTCACCAGGGCCTGTTTAAACCACTGAGATGCCCAATGCTCCTCTTCCCTGGCAGACAATAGTGTGCTGCCTAAGCCATTGCTCAGTGCTAACTTGACTCCCTTTTCTTTTTCTTTTTATTCATCACTCCCCTGTATATACTTTTGCAGCAAGACATCCTGGCTCAGGAGGGCCTTTCTGGTAAATATTCATCAGAAAAGCCATTCTACCCTTCTTGTGAAAAGATTACATGTACCCTGCCTGTGTGCAGCAGAAAGTTTTTCTTGGCCGTCCCTTGATGCTTACTGGTTGCTGGGATGGAAAAGGAACCAAGCCATTATTTTGCAAACAAAGCCAGAGGCAACCTTATAAAGGGTTAAAGGAGCTGAGTTTTGATCTTGCACCAAGAGAGACCTTGGCCACCTGCCCCTTTTGAGAAATGTCTGCTGCGCAGGTGTAAAAATGAGACCTCCATTTCTGGCCAAAGCTGTCTAAATTGCAATGACGAACAGTTTTATGGAGAGCAAAATTGCAAGCCTTTGGTGAAGGTTTAAATGTGGAATTCCTCTGATAAGAATGACTTAAGTGAGCAAAATACTACCGTAGTTAAAAGATAAGCGCCAGTTGAAGGTTCTCAAGTTGGAAGCAACCTTATCTAATCTGCTTTCCAGAAGAAGAAGAAGAGTTTGGATTTATATCCCCCCTTTCTCTCCTGCAGGAGACTCAAAGGGGCTGACAATCTCCTTGCCCTTCCCACCTCACAACAAACACCCTGTGAGGTAGGTGGGGCTGAGAGAGCTCCGAGAAGCTGTGACTAGCCCAAGGTCACCCAGCTGGCGTGTTCCCCAGTAATGTTCTGGGGAATTACGAGGTTCTCTGGACAAAAGAAAACAGACAGGAGCTCTGCAGAGGAGTCACTCCAGTTGGACCGATGCTTGTCCTAGCCCGGGGTGGGCTTGAGTCACCGCTACTAGAGGGTAGTTCAGAGTTGTTAACTCAGACATATCTAAAGGTCTTGGAAACAGTATGAATTGAATAAGTTGTTTTATAGAGTTATAGGCGTTTTATTTGCAAGTAATCATCAGCATCACTAGTCAGACTCTTTCGTACCTTTGAATTGTGGCAGATTGGCCTCCAAAAAGCAGGTTATGTGGTCAAATTTGTCGATCCTCCCCATCAGACCCAGATTAGGAGTGAATGAATCTCCAAACTCTTCTATCTCCGCATACCTGGTTGAGAGAAATACTGTCAACCACCCAAACATCCAGTCAACAATTCCTGAGTGGAGCAAAGAAGCAGGATGGAAATGGTAGGAACCCAAAGAGGAAGGCGTTGCTTTGGGAAGAGGAGTCCCCCTCCCTGCAGCCCCCCAAAATGAGAGGTTCTTCTGAAAAGCAGATGCAATTCACTTGATAGGAAACTAACAGCCGAATCAGCATGGGGGGTGGGGTGGGGGGCAATCGAATCTCCAGCAGGAGGCACAGGGCACTAGTCCAGCAGAAATGCCCTCCTGGGGCACTCATCGAAGAAGTGGGGCAAATCTGTCAGCAGGCAGCCATCCACACTTTCCCACATAACCAAAAAGCAGGTAGAACTGCAGCATCGCCATCCCTGGCCGCCCCAGAGCTCTGGACTGGACTGTAGGGCTTTTTATTTGATTCTGTAAATTACTGCTCTGAAGGTTAAAGGTCAGATAGGTACACCCTTGTTTGCCCACTCCTATCAAGGCCATATCTATGACGCAGTAATCAAGGTGCCCTGATCCAAGTGAGACCCTGGAATAGTTCCCCTTGCTTCATCCCTAAATCCCTGCCATGGAAGGCGGTAGTTGAGCAAGGTAAAATTGCTGCGTTTTGTGCTGTGGGTCTAAGAAAAGCTGCCCAAACTTTGCTTTGTCTTAGTTTCACTTGATGAGGCACTGACCATTTGTTTCTTGGGGGCAGGAGGGGGGCAAGTTTCCTTTAAAGAAGAGCAGAGATGAGGGAGCAGTGCTCAGGGAGAAGTGGGACAGACAGCACTAGGTGAGCTCTGGTTTCTCTTTTTCGGAGGGCTTTTCTCAAAGCCAAATATTTCAGTCTTTTAACAGGCTCTTTCTCATGTTCTTATTACATTTCAGTAAGAAAGAGGGTTGCTGAAAAGAATGACAGAGAACTTATTTTCACCTGGATGCTGGATGTTCTAGAGTCCTATGGTCTCCTCCCTGGAGGCAAGTTCCTTACATGCTATCCAGATCAATCCCATCATCTTGAAGGAAAATCTACTTACCACTCCAAGGAGCCTTTGACATCCTGCAGGGAAGAGAGAAAGGAGAGGGAATACAGTGTCTGCCACTGCATTTTAAAGATAACATGCGCTAATGTGTTCTTACCTTTTTGGGTCTGCCTCCCCTCTTCCCCTCATCCTCTGCCAGAGCTGGACCTCTAAATGATGCTGCCCAGCAGTACCAAGGCTTGGGAGCTGGCTTGGGTGAGGCTCTCCCATCTTCAGAGGCTTCATGGTTAACACTACCTCTCTCACTTACACGTGGGCTTGCCACCCCCAGATGGAGCCTGCAGTTCCCCCAGAATGACAACTGACTAGAGCAGTGATGGATAACCTTTTTGAGACCGAGTGCCCAAATTGCAACCCAAACTCCACTTATTTATCGCAAAGTGCCAACACAGCAATTTAACCTGAATGCTGAGGTTTTAGTTTAGAAAAAAACGGTTGGCTCCCTCTTCCTCCCCTGCTTGAGCAGGGGCCAGCTGCTTGAGCAGGGACCAGCCTGCTCTAGCCTCCAGCAAGTCCCGTGCGCACCACTCTGTGCCTCTCTAGCATCTCTGCCTCCTTTGCGCCCGCCCCCCTCAGGCAGCAGCCACCTGGAGCACAGGCACAAGGCCCGCCAGCAGAGTCCTCCCTGCTCTCCGCGGTGGCCCAGACCAGCCTAGATGTGTGTTTGGGAGGGTGATTTTCCACCCCCCACATGATGAACTCTGTGTGCGCGTGCCCACAGAGAGGGCTCCGAGTGCCACCTCTGGCACCCGTGCCATAGGTTCGTCATCACTGGACTAGAGAGATCAGTGCACCTGAGGAAATGGCAGCTTTAGAATATACTACAGAACCAGGAAAACCAGGAAGTCCTGGAGTTGCTAGAAGGTAGGAGCTGAGGAAGAATTTATTTGTTTATTAATTCGTTTTGCTATACCACAATCCCCGAAGTGCTCTGTTACCAATGAACTTCCTCCCCTTCCCCAAACATGGAAAAATTCACCAAGATGGAGTTGGCAACTCTGTTTAACTTGTGCATTGAACCCTGCCAACTAGTTAGGGTCTAACTAATCAAAACTAAGCATAATGATTATTGGCCCTCTTGCCCGGCATTGTTGTTGTTTGATGTGTGTTTTATGGGATCATTTTACAATGGTAAACGTATTTTTTAATTATTCAAATGTTTCAATTTTTTTAATGTTTGCCACCTTGGGGATCTTGATCAAGTAGAAGGTTGCTTTAAAAGGTTTTAAATAAATTATTATTTCACTAACATAAAGTGACCCAGAGAACGTGAAAAATAGAGACCCACTGTAGACAATTTGAGGTGCCCTCCAAAAGCACCCGTTTGGTCCTTTATTGACTGTTTAGTTCTAGACTGCCATGCTGAAGGTGGGAAGGAAGGAAAGACAAGATGAACACTGCCTTCCTCCTTCC
Organism: Sphaerodactylus townsendi; assembly: GCF_021028975.2. Classification (NCBI taxonomy): domain Eukaryota; kingdom Metazoa; phylum Chordata; class Lepidosauria; order Squamata; family Sphaerodactylidae; genus Sphaerodactylus; species Sphaerodactylus townsendi. The sequence continues at coordinate 13,750,751 of NC_059427.1, forward strand.
CAATGGCCCAACCACAGAAGGACCCTAAATGCCACAATGGCATCCCTGCCTCCCCACTCTTTTACTTTTTTGAAAAAGGGGTGTGATAGTTTGGAAGAAGAAGACTTTGGATTTATATCCCCCCTTTTCTCTCCTGTATGGAAACTCAAAAGGGACTTACAATCTCCTTTCTCTTCCTGCCCCCACAACAAACACCCTGTGAGGTAGGTGGAGCTGAGAGAGCTCGGTGGGAACTGTGACTAGCCCAAGGTCACCCAGCTGGCATGATCATCCCCCAGTAGCCTTGATTATCCCTCACTCACCTGAGCTTCAGGTTGCCTGCTTCAGGTTCAGAAATTCCTGGAGATTTACAACCATCCAAACCAAGAGGCAGCAGGCCACGACACCAATGCAGCACCACCCTGCTGCCTCCACAAGGGCAGCACAGGGACCAGGGAAAGGCCCAGGCCTAGACCTCCCCACTGTCGCAAAGCCCCATAGGGATGAATGGACATACGCTGCAGAAAGTGTAGCATACATCCGAGGGTCGGTATGCTGTGGAACTGGCCCTAAACCCCGGGATAGTTACAGCCTGCCCCCCCATGCTCAATGTCAGCACAGCTCCACCGTGACCGAAACATCAGATTGTTGCAGAACCACTGGTGCACCTGCCCCCTCCGCCAGGGTAAGTGCCCCAGGGAGGGCAAAAGCGCCAGTACAAGGCTGCACTTCTCCTAAGAGCCCTTTCAGCCCCCCCCCCTTTGAATGGAGCTGCTGGGAATTAATATAATCATTCTTTAAACAGTTATGTATGTGTGCAACCCCTATGTTCAGAATGGGATGACCCAGAAAGGGGTGGAGACTAAAAGCAGCAGAACATAAGAACATAAGAACTAGCCTGCTGGATCAGACCAGAGTCCATCTAGTCCAGCAGTCTGCTACTCGCAGTGGCCCACCAGATGCCTTTGGGAGCTCACGTGCAGGATGTGAAAGCAATAGCCTTCTGCTGCTGCTGCTCCCGAGCACCTGGTCTGCTAAGGCATTTGCAATCTCAGATCTGCAATCTGAGGCATCTGCAATCTGAAAAAGCTGGAGAACTCAGGAAGTTGGAGGAAGCAAGGCTACCAGGCTGGGATCCGGATATATTATTATAAGCTCTTAACACCTTGTTTAAGGTAACTGTAATGTTGTTGGGAATTGGTGGGGAGGGAGAAGTTTATTTCTTTGCTCTATTGTAAATTTTAGAATTTATTGTTTCAGGGCTTTTTGTGTGTGTAATTGGTGATAGTTCTTTTTGGAGACCTTCATCATCTCAAATCCAGTACACAAAGCCTACGGAGTCTTCATGAGCCACCCGCTTGCAGGAAGAAATGGACTTGGCATTATTGGACTGTAATTAGAAGGACTTGAAATGAAACTTAAACAGGACCTTGAATCGTTATGTTAAATGTTAATGTTTGATAAGTGTTATACCTTAAGGAAAAGTAAACTATTTTGTTTAAAATTTAGTCGTTACAAACTCCTTCCAAGTTCTGCCCCACAGAACCCATAAAACTGAGGTTACATATGCAATATACAGAAAATACTAGAATACATCAGAGAAATTAAAAGTAAATTAACATTTCCTCCTGTATTTGGATGAAATTTAAATGTTTGGTTTAAAATTAAATTGTAATCTATTGTCAGTGTAATTAAAATGATAACATAACCTCACTGAATTCCAAATTAGAGAAATCCAAGGGTTATACGATATGGACACAATTACATGGACCAACAATAGCTTCTAAGGACCCCGCTGGATGTGATGGCTGACACCACCACCATTTAAAACATGAGGGGATTTTAAAATGCCACATGGACCTGATCCTGACTGGCCCCACAGTATGGCTGAATTAGGAGCTCTGGTCCCCCATTCCCTCGTCCGCATGCCGCTTCAAGTGCCAAAATGGCCACGCACACATCTATGCAGTCATTTCAAGAGCACCTCAGCCCACCATTCGGCATTTTAAAATCATTCTGAAATGGCAGAGGTGCCCATGGTTCAGACGCTGGACAGTGTCATATGTAGTTTGACCGTAACAGTGAATATGAGATGTGGTTCTGACCAGTCTGTACATTGTCTTTGCAAAGCTTGAGTTTTTCTGTGATGGTGTATTTAGTGGGGTGCCATGTAGGAGACACAGTAGTCAAGCGACTCTTTGGGCTGATAATCGCAAATGTGCCTCTCTGTGAGCTTCAGAATGAGCACCACTCCTCTAATCCATGAACATTTACAGTGGAATAAAATCAGTGAAATAAAAACTTGTTAGTCTTGAAGATGCCACAAAACTCTATTTTTAAAGAAAGAATTGAAAACAGTAAAAGTAGCGTTGGGCACTGAGGAAACTGAAAGGGTTTACTAGTGTTCATTCTCAGTAAGGGAAAATGACCACAGATTCCCTCACCATCAAACAGAACCCTTATCTCAGAGGGTGCTTCCGCATTGTCGTGCTCGACCTGAGATCGACTAGAGTCCGACCCGAGTCCTCCGCTTTGGCAGAGCGTAGCGTGAAGGCCGGGATCTCGGTCGCGGGTTCTGACTTTCGACTCACCTCCCACTCTCGCCATATTGAATTTCTCGAGCTCTACTTTCGGGGAGTTGAGTCGAACTGGCCCGGGACTCGGGAGTTGCACCTTCGTTTGCCGAGAGCCGACGGAGTCGCGGAATCTCCGCTGCCACTCGACTCTGCCATGTAGCCAATCACAATCTAAGTATTTCGCCCATGCGCAGAAGGGGAGACTTCGTGGCGGCGCGAAAAGCTTTGGGCATGCGCAGAACGGGGGACACAGCAACCAATGGGCCCGGAACGCGAAAGCACAGGGAGGTGGTCCCGCCCTCTGAAGCTTCGGCTTCGGAGACACGAAGGTCGGCTGCTAAAGTGTCGGAGGAAGCGGGGAGGACTCGAAAGTCAAGGTAAGACTCCGCCATTACATGCAAGTCAAACCTGAGTCTAAACTATCATTATTGGTGTCCGGAAGGGCTCAGAGAGATCCACACCAACCTGAGCACATTCCTTGCATCCTATATATACTAGAACAAGTTATGAGCTCCATCAGCTGGGACGCCAGTTCTTACACAGCAGAAAAAGGCACCCACAGGTATACAAACATCTGGAAGAGAGCTCACCTTGTTCTTGGCACTGTCTTACCTGAAGGAATTCGGTCGCTGGCTGGACAGCCATCTCTTCCATCTCCTGGATGACCATTTCAACAGAGGAAAGTTGGGCAGCGAGTCTGGCAAGGTAGTCCTCCCTTTCTCTTGCAATCTCCTTCTCTGCTTCCTCTATCTTGGTCAACAGAAGCTGCTCCTGTTCCTCCAGAAACTGGTGTAGTTTCCTGAACTGAGTTACTGACTTCTTCCTCGCAGATTGTGTTCGCTTCTGCAGAAACCAGATGGAAATGGGGAATTAGAAGGGAGGCAGGAACAGAATGAACCCTGGTGAAACCGAGTGGATGAGAATCCCACAGGAAAGGCCCTTCTGACTTTCCACAGAGATCCCTTCAACATTTAGCACAGAAAGAGTTTCCTCGGGACTTCTGAGGACTCTCCCTTGGAGCAACCATTCAGGAATATTCCTATGGAGAGAGAGGAGAAAAAAATGGAAAATCAGGCTGTTACCAATTTCCACCTCATGGCAATTACTATTTTATACTTAATTTCCAGCAACGGTTTTGAGTTTCTGGTTACCTCCTAGTAATAACAACATGGAATTCTGTTGGAAGCATTATTGAACAGACACAACAAGTCTGTTTATTAGTCTCAGCCAAACAACATTTTTAAAAAAATCCTGCAGCTGCCTTCACTTCCATTTTCTACATCAAAGTTATAGATACAGCTCTTCCCATAACAGTTCTCTTAAAGAAACATACACATACCTATACTACATTTCATTTCATTTATTCGACTTGTACCCCGCTCTCCCCCATAGGGCTCAGAGCGGCTAACAACCAACAAAACAGAATAACAGAATCAAATATTAACAATAAACAAATATGAACAGCAACAAGTATCCCAAAAGTATAGTCCAGTGTTGGCGAACCTTTTTGAGACCGAGTGCCCAAATTGCAACCCAAAACCCACTTATTTAACCCCCCTTTCTTAACCCATCACATTGTCCTTTGTCCAAACAGGTGGTCATCTTGTTCTCACTCTTTTCTCAACTGCTACGGCAGATGGTATTTCTTGAGATGATGATGGTAATGTTTCTTGAGGCATATCTAAAAGTCCCAGCTGAAGACCTGAATTGTTCCTCTTCATAAGCAGGCTCAACCTCAGTGTCAATTACTAGTAACAAAAAAAGAACCATCTGGCTCGGAACCCACTTTTTCCTGCTAGAACATGGGTATCAAATGCGAATAATTCCATACACATTTGAAGATCTACAGGTATATGGTCCTTTCTTTTCCACAATCCTAAGAGCCTAAGTAAATGTATGTTCTCCCTTTTGGAGGATCTCAGGTTTTATTCTAACAAATGAACTCCATTCAAATTCAACTTCCTTAGCACTCCTACATTTATCTGTGTACACTAGAGCTACACCTGGTGGGCCACTGCGAGTAGCAGAGAGCTGGACTAGGTGGACTCTGGTCTGATCCAGCTGGCTTGTTCTTATGTGCTTCTGAACCACTTTCCCCACCTTAAATTAGAATCTAACAATACATCAGACCTTCTTTTTGGAAATCTAAGAACATGTAATTTACTACCGTATGTATCTCTCTCCATGTAATAATTCTGCCAGTGATCTCTGTATTATAGCATGCCTTGTTGGCCTGTATGGCTGCAGAAAATCGGAAGTAAAAGCAATCCACGCCTTTCCTTCCATTCTATGGTAGCAGTTTGCAAACTATCTTTCAGATTTCTAAACCACTGGATTTTTCAATTCGCTTGGGGGCAATACATCGAGCACCTCCTAGGCATGATATTTTGTTCCACAAGATAGGTTTCAAACTCCACAGGTGTAAATTGGGCACTGTTATCAGATATTAACTCCTTAGGATCCTCTTCCCTAGTGAAATCTACAGCCAAAAACTTATTCACAATTCTTGCTGACAATATTTGTAACGGTTACCTACCACATTAAATCAGGGTGCAAAAAAATCCTTCAGTGCAGTAATACACTCCCATATTTACCATCAGCAACAGGAAGCATGTAAAAATTATGTTGTCCTTCTGCACCCAAGGAGTGAATAAGCAGAGCAAGTTTGCTGTCTTCAGACACATCTGCGCCACTGATCGCAAGAAGGTGACTATCAAAAATAGGAATCCATGAAGTAAAAGCAACTGGAGGCTCACCTGGACTTTGCAAAAAAAGGTGCTCATATTTAAAGGCAAAAAAAGCCATCCCATCCTCGTTGTCAGTTTGTTATGTCAATAACGCCTCACGACCTAATTTGAAGTCTGTTTATGAGTCTCAGCCAAGCAACATTTGAAAAGCACATCCTACAGCCGCCTTTTCCCGTAATAGTTCTCTTAAAGAAACATACAAACAGCTAGATCGCACAACACTTACCAGCTGGTCTTGGCTTTGCTTGTCTCTGTCTGCTTTACAGGCCATAATTTTTTTCCTCTCCTTCCTCTGAATCTCAATGTAGCCATATAACATACTCTGAAGAGAAAACAAAAGTTCAGACTTGCTTTGTTTTTAGAAGAATACAGAAGGGCACAGACAGATACGGTGAATTATACGTAGCATCAAATGGGGAGAAGTTTTTTTCCTGAGAGAAGAAAGCCTTCTCATTTCTCATCTTTTTATGGACTCCTAACACCAAGGAAGATTGATCATGTTAGTTTAAGAGAATATCCTTCCCTGAATTTTCCTATCCAAGCTTTAATTGTTTTTAAAAGTCTGCGGCCTTTTTTGTAGTGCAGTTATTACATTTCCCCTTATAAGACCACAATGCAAAAGGCTAGAGAGTTATTTTAAAAATACTGGGAACTAGTAGATTCTGACAATACATCATTGTGACATTGTTGCAATTCCTAATTGTCAAGCCCTTGAATAGATAGAGAAATGCAGGCCATTGGGGCAGGGCTAAAAAAATTGGGGGTGGGGAGGGCCAGCTATGTGATTGCTGACCTAGAACTACACAGAAACAAGAGCCGCACAAAGGTCTCTAGGTAGAACCAGAGGACTCTTTCCCTGATGAATATCCTTGCAGTCTCTCCATCATCATGTTTTCCACTCTGTGGCCCCTTCTGCACATGCAGGATAACGCACTTTCAATTTATTTTCACAAGATCCTCCGAAGATGCCAGTCACAGATGCAGGCGAAACGTCAGGAGAGAATGCTGCTAGAACACGGCCATACAGCCCGGAAACCACACAGCACCCCAGTATTTTCACAATTGTTTGCAAGTGGATTTTGCCACTTCGCACAGTAAAATCCAGATGCAAAGGGGGGATCCAAGAGATTTCCTCGGGCATGGTGAACCTGGATCCCATTTAAGATGCCAAATTATTTATCCCTCACCTTATACTTCTGGGCAGCCTCTTCCACGGGAATCACATCGTGATATCTGTGCTCCTTGGATCTGTCGCAGACCACACAGATGAGGGCTTGATCCCCTTGACAGAAGAGCTTGAGGGCCTCCTGGTGTTTCTCGCAAGTTCTCGGCTTTCCTTCTTGCAAGTTCGGAGCCTTCTTCGCCGCCTCCTCCTCCCTACCACCCTGAGGACTGAGTTTCTTGGCAATCTCGACAACATTTGCCAGCTGCCGGTTGGGCTTAATGTTTCTTGGCTGAATGGCTCCTCTGCACTCAGGGCAGGAGATCTCCTGGACGGACTCCTCCCACCTGCGGGGCAGGCAGGCTTTGCAGAAATTGTGCCCGCACTCCGTGAGCATCACCGGGTCCTTGAAATACTCCAGGCAGATGGGACAGGTGAGTTCCTCGCAGAGCTCTTGGACCGGACCCCCAGTCGCCATGGCTGCCTCGGCTGCAGGATGGGGGAGTTGCAAAGTCCACTTTCGCTTCTGTTGTTTTCCAGCAAAGACAGGGAGCTTCCTCTCCCGGAAATGATTCTCCAGATTGTGGTGGGTTTTCCGGGTTTGTGCGGCCGTGGAGCCCGGAAAACCCACCATAACCAGTTGAACCCGGCCGTGAGCGCCTTCCGCAATAGATCCTCCAGATCTTTGCTCTCCCGATGCACTGTTAGTTTGCCTTGCACCAGAACTGCTGCTACAGAAGGAGAATTTTAAGAATTTTAACCCCTATTGTTCCGAATGGGTTGACCCAGAAAGGGGCGGAGACTCAAAGCAGCAGGAGGCTGCAAAAACTCCAAAACTTGGAGGAAGCAAGGCTTCCAGGCTGGGATCTGGGTATATTATTATAAGCTCTTAACACCTTGTTTAAGGTAACTGCAAAGTTGTTGGGAACTAGTGGGAAGGGAGTTGGCTTTTTTTTTTTTTTGCTGTATTGTAAATGTTAGAATTTATTGTTTCAGGGCTTTCTGTGTATGTAGTTGGTGGGGGTTCTTTTGGAGGACCTTCATCATCTTGCATCCAGTTCACCAAACCGCTGAAGTCTTCATAAGCCAACCACCAGCAAAGAAGAATTGGAATTTGGCATTATCAATAGATTGTAAATATAAGGACTTGGGATTGAACCCTGAACAGGACCTTGAAGTGTTAATGTTAAATGTTAATGTTTAAGAAGTTTAATGTTTAATGATGTTTAATAAGAAAATTAAACCATTTTTTAAAAAGTAAAGCCTTCGACAATACAGTAAACCATTTTGTTTTAAATTTAGTTGTTGCAACTTAAGAACATAAGAACAAGCCAGCTGGATCAGACCAGAGTCCATCTAGTCCAGCTCTCTGCTACTCGCAGTGGCTCACCAGGTGCCTTTGGGAGCTCACATGCAGGATGTGAAAGCAATGGCCTTCTGCGGCTGTTGCTCCCGAGCACCTGGACTGTTAAGGCATTTGCAACCTCAGATCAAAGAGGATCAAGATTGGTAGCCATAAATTGACTTCTCCTCCATAAATATGTCCAAGCCCCTTTTAAAGCTATCCAGGTTAGTGGCCATCACCACCTCCTGTGGCAGCGTATTCCAAACATCAATCACACGTTGCATGAAGAAGTGTTTCCTTTTATTAGTTCTAATTCTTCCCCCCAGCATTTTCAATGTATGCCCCCTGGTCTTCCAAGTTCTGCCCCCCACCCCCCAAACCCACAGTTACAGGTTACACAGGCAATATTCCTGCTTTACTGAGAACAATATAACAGGTTTTGTAGACCTTAAGCAAATGAGATGGGAAATGAGGAGCCCAAGGGGAGAACTGTCAGAGCTTTATTGGTGTTTCCCCTGGAATGCAAGGAGAGTTAAGTGCCCTTTGGCAAGGTCACAGAAGGAGATGAAATGCATAGTTTTCTTACATTTTTCACTGGGAGGAAAAGATTGAAAGAGCCCCTTTCCTGCACCTTCACAGGCAAGAGATACAATGGGCAAAGCCAAAGTTGCTGGCCCCGTGTTCTGTAGAAAGGGAGATGCTCAGACAACAGAGGAACTGGTGGTTTGTTGCAACAGAAGTTCGATTATTCTTTTTTAAGAGGTGGGGGCAGTGGTGGGATTCAAATAACTTAACAACCAGTTGTTTAAAAGCACCAGTTTAACAACCAGTTCTGCTGAAGAAATGCAAACCTGCTGATTCCCGCCACTGGGTAGGGGGAATGGCATTTGTGCAGGACTGAAGCAAAGAACCTGTGCAGGACTGAAGCAATGATACGGCTGGCCTCCACTCGGGCCAGGGCCTTTATGGCTCTGGCCCCGGCCTGGTGGAACACTCTTCTTCCAACCGTCCGGGCCCTGCGGGATCTCGGCGATTTCCGCAGGACCTGTAAGACTGAGTTGTTCCACTGGGCCTTTGGAGAGACCAGCCGCTGAGTGTGCCCCCCTTTATTCCTTTCTGCTATATAGGGGTCCTTAACATCATCGGGACCCACTGTCTTCCCCCCCTCTTTTCTGGGAGGGTTTTAGGTTTTAAGTAAGGGTTTCGTGGGGCGCCCGTACTAAGAAATAACTGCTGTTTTAAATGGGATTTTATAGCGATGGAGCGTAGATATTAATTATAATTTTGATGCGCTCCTCTAGCTAATATATTATGATGTTTTATGTATGATGTTTTATGTTGTACACCGCCCAGAGCCCCTTTGGGATGGGGCAGTATATTAAGTTAAATTAATAATAATAATAACAACAACAACAACAACAACCACCTTCCATGTGCAATACAGAGAATCCCCACTGTGTGGAAGAGCACCCTAAGTCCATCACTAGTAGGCAGTTTCTTTCAGAGCTTGATTGACCATCCGGAAGTTTCCAGGGCAACATTAGAGTCTGCTCTCTGTTATGTATGGCTGTCTCCATGCCCTTCAGAACCTGCATTGACAGGATTGCTTATATTTAATATATAAGCAATATAGAGAGAGGGGGCTCGAACTTCTCTGAGGGGCGCCAAACTTTACTTTTCTTGGAGAAGGGTGGAAAAGGAAACCCTCCCAAGTCTCCGTCTATCTCATCAAGTAAGTTGGCTGCATCTTTCACTTTTTTAATTTTTTTGTCCCTCAGGAACCAGCAGAACTGTGAGGAAACATGTTTGTAGAACTGCTCTAAGCTTATGAATTGTTTCAGTTCTTCAAATGCTTGTATTTTACTTCGATCCACCAGTTCAAGGCTCTATCCAGCCTACAGCTGAGCTGAGAAAAGGTTTTACCAGCTTTCCTTTTAATCTCTCTAAAGCAGGGGTAGGGAACCTTTAACACTCAAAGAGCCATTTGGACCCGTTTTCCATGGGAAAAGAAAACACTTGGAGCCGCAAATAATTTTTGACATTTAAAATAAAGATAAAACTGTATATATGGGGTTTTTTTACCTTTTACTCCGCTCATTCTGAGAAGCGCATGGATGCGTCCGCCCTGCTGCCTGCGAGAGGGGAAGCCCGCAGCATGGCCCAGCCGGCCGCGGGCAGTTGGTGCTCCTGCCCTGCTGCCTGCAGGGCGGGCAAGGATGAAGCCGGCGGCTTGGCCTCGCCGGCTGCCGGGAAAGTGCCTGCCCCACTCGAATGGGGCAGGCGAGAGGGGAAGCCCGCGGCGTGGTGCGGTGCGGCCCAGCCGGCCGCGGGCAATTGGTTCACCCGCCCTGCTGCCTGTTCCACTGGGCCTGTTCCACTGGGTCGAATGCTTCCGCACATGCATCCCCTTTTGATAGCGAGGGAAGTGCTTCTGTTCTACTGAGGTAAATTCTCCACCTCTCTGTGGCAACTCAGCGTGTAACTGTTGCTCCTGCGTTCTTAAACTGTATATTTCCCTCTCTTAGAGCATGTTTGCCACACGGGCCAATTGGGCCATTTTAAGGTCTCTTTCTCTCTTCTCTGTGGCCGTTTCCGCACGGAGGCGGAAGCGGCTAGGTCGGTGCATTTCGGGCCGACCCAACGACGCTGGGACCGTCCGCATGGACGGTCCTGGAAAGAGCCGGGACGCCGGCGCTGCGGAGCGCTGGCACCCGGCCGACCCAGCGTGTCCCCGGGCCTCCGGCATGTCGCCGAGGCCTGGGGACAAGGTAAGTGCCGGGAGGGAGTGAGGGGGGGAGGCGTCTTGAAGCCGCTGCTGTTCGCTCGGCAGCGGCTTCAAGGCGGCGTTTCCCCAACAAGTACGCTTCTAAGCGCACTGGGGAAACGCCGGCTTCGCGGCGCGAGGGCGGCGCGAGGGCCCTGTGCGAATGGCGGCCTGGGGACGCCCCCAGGCCGCCATATTCCGCCCGTGCGGAAACGGCCTGTCTCTTTCTGCCTGGAGTCTAACCAGCTGGATTTTATTCTGCCTCAATCCTAGTTCTCTTATTTTCTGCTTCAAGCTCTCTCATTTTCAGCCTTTTTATTTTCTGCTTCAATTTTAGCTAACTCCACTCTCAATTTTGTCATTTCCGAATCTTGCTTAGGATTCTCCTCAGGAGATGTCTCTACTGCCACAAGCTCTTGAGTGTTGCCATCTCCTGTTGCCTTTTGCACTTCTGGTGGTGCCATTTCTGTGAGGTTTTTTTGTTTGTTTTCTCTCAGAGTTCTCTCACAAAACTTAATATTTCTTATTTTTATTAATAAGAAAACTGCATTTAGTGATATTGTTTGTATCCCACTGCTATCATCACTTGGCTTGAGCACACCAAGTGAGCACACACCTAAGGCTCTTGAGGAGATTCTATCAACTTTATTTTAACTGCCACCTCTTGGGCAGTAGTGGGATCCAAAAATTTTAGTAATAGGTTCCCATGGTGGTGGGATTCAAACAGTGGCATAGCACCAATGGGGCTGGGCGGGGCACGACAGGGCGTGGCCAGGCATTCCGGGCGGGGCTGTGGCAAGGACGCAGCCGCTGCGCTGGTCCTTGGGCGGGAAACGAATGCACACAGGCGCAGGCTGCCACGCACGCCGGTGCACCTCCTGCTAGACTGCTTCAAGTTCTGCACGCTACTGCTGAGAGGAGGGGCATAACTAAGGCAAAAATCACGTGGCAAAATCACCATTTAGTAACCCGCTCTCGGCACACACAAATAATTAATAACCTACTCTCGGGAACCTGTGAGAACCTGCTGGATCCCACCTCTGCTCTTGGGTATATTGTTAGCTCTGTGGGGTGATTTTTTCCCTCCAAAACTAACTGCTCTTACTAGGCTGGATTGGGCACTCTTAAATGACTCCTTGAGGCTTATTAACAAGCAAACAGAGATGGAACGTTTATAGATTTAACAAGAAAATAAGTTACAGAAATAATCAAACTTTTGTATTGTCGAAGGCTTTCACGGCCGAAATCACTGGGGTGCTGTGTGGTTTCTGGGCTGTATGGCTGTGTTCTAGCAGCATTCTCTCCTGACTTTTCACCTGCATCTGTGGCTGGCATTTCCCAACATCAGATCCTCTGAAGATGCCAGCCACAGATGCAGGTGAAACGTCAGGAGAGAATGCTGCTAGAACACAGCCATACAGCCCGGAAACCACACAGCACATCCAATTAAACTTTTATTTTTCTCTGGCAGGAATACTTGGCTTAACTCTTCAGTTGTTTCAGACAGTTCTTTGACTTGGTTTTAACAAAACTTCCTGTGAGGGTCTGTTACTCCAGTCAGCAAACAAGACTCAGGAAAGTTTCAAGAGCTTTATTGGAACTGTGTCAGCCCAAGATTCAGGAAGCCAAAGCTAGCGTTTTGTCCCGTGCCCCCCAGTATATACCTAAACATTGCCACATGGCTCATCCCAGAATCCCCCCTCCCTCGCATTCCCGAAACATCAGCATAAGATTGGGGATAAAGAAGTATTGTTGTAAAAGTTGCAGACACTTTCCTCCTCCAGGAATCTGGAGATAAGGAACCAGCTCTGCCTCTTCAACTAGTTACAAGCAAGCCATAGAAAACCTTCCCAGCCTCGGGCGATGATAATGCAAACCCAGCAGTGGCCTTGATGGAGACATGCAAGGTGCCAGGCCCGTCTTGGTTTGGGCCTGACACTTCCTTCCACTAAACTTCTTTCACAGAGAAAATCTTTCCTTCACAGACTTGGCAAATACTTTTACAAACCCCAACTCCTTTCACTAAAAGAGGCACTTTTGATGAGTCCATTTGGACTACACTGTAGGGGTGAGCCAGCGAACCCGGCAGAGCTTCAGACAGAGCCTGCGCCATCTGTTGCCCCCTGGGCAAGCACACTCATGGGTCACAAGACCCCCGTGACTCACGGGTCACAAGATGTCCTGGACAAAGGGACAAAAGGTGCATACCCCCAGGTATGGATTAGGCCCGGACAGGAACGTTTCCTCCCGCACGTACGCTGCCCCTATGATTCATGTATTGTGCAACATTCTCCCGCTCTCCCGCCTTCCCAAAAACCCTAATAAAAGGTGCCAGGGACTGCCAGCTCAGCAGATTTGCCAGATCCATCAATCAGAGTAGCCAGATCCACGGATCATGCTATATCACCACTGGCTTCTCTCCACCGGATGTTATAGCTGCGTCTCGCCTATTCCTTGCGTCGCCCGTAATGACTTCACTACACTATTGATAAGACTCTGAATGTTTGTTGTATCTATCTGTCTTTTATGGACAATTGTTTTATTGTATTTGGAATGCCAATAAAGGCTTGTCTACTACTACTAAAAGAGGGGCACACTGGGCTTACCAGAGCAGACTCTGGGGTATTCCACTTGGAAACCCACTCCTGACTGTTAATTAAATAACACACACCATCAGAGACTTCACTGTCTTCAGGGGACCCTGGGGAAAAAACCCTAGTCTTCTTTTCCAGTAAATACGGTATGCATTGTTTGCTCATTCTGTAACTCCCCTTGAGAATGAGAAGGGAGGTGTCTAGTTCAGCTTTGCATAATTTATGGAAAATCAGGCAAGTAGGAACCTTCTTGATCTCAGTGGGGCCACAGCAGAAAAGACACGTGTACAGGCTGTTGTTGACTGTGCTCATTTGCAGTTGTGCAAATTTGCAATTTGTATGCCAGAGTCGGACTCTTCAGGGGACCCTGGGGGAAAAAACCCCAAAAACTTCTTTTTGAGTAAATACAGTATGCATTGTTTGCTCATTCTGTAACTCCCCTCGAGAATGAGAAGGGAGGTGTCTACATAAAGGAAATAAATATGCTTAGGAATAGCTGATTTATAGACTCTTCCCACTGCCAGAAAATCTTATCACAAGGTAGCAAAAGTTATATACATGTCATTTAAAGGCTGCAGCCAATCTCCAGCTCCAAACATGGGCCTTTCTATTATTTTTATTTTTTAAAAAACTCTTCCTGCTTAGCATGATATTCCTGCAATCCTCCGTGCAGCACGCAGAGCAGAATATTCCCCTTGTACTGAACAGACAGAAGCCTGGAACCCAAGGAAGAACAAGAGACCTCTAAGCATGTACAGAGAACAGTAGGGATTGCTCCCTGCACAGAAGGGACTGCAGGCGCTGAATTGGTTTGACTATTCTTTGTGTAATTCCCCTTTTGCCCCCTAAGTAGATCCAAGGAGAATGCAGACGGGCTTCTTAGCTTCACAGCAACCCTGTGAAATCGGATGAGCTAAGAGACAATGACTTTGCCACTCAGTGATTTTCACAACCTGGCAAAGATTGGAAGCTATGTTTTCTGCCTCCAATGTGGATGTGTAGAAGCAGGAGATAATGTGGTTACTTGCATGGGCTGGTGTAGCCTTCAAAACAATCAGTAACTGCCGGGGGTGGGAGAAGGCTGCCTATGACTTAAGTGAAGTGAAGGAAAGGATGCCAAACGGTGCAGCTCAGATCAGAGACCCAGCAAGTGGAGAAAGGGTAAAATCCGAAGATGTTTTACTCAGAACTATCAAGCGTGTTTAGTCTAAGAACACTCCTGAAATGGGGCAACGAGCAAAATAGCAAGGTAAGAGAACACACATACAGATTACAATACACCACTAAGTCTCCAAAACATTCCAAGTAGCCCCAGCACTGCAATTCTAAGCAAGGCTGAGGTTGCCATGTTTAACCATCCAAAAGAAGGGGAAAAGCATTTCATCACGGAAGGAGGCATCTGAGAATGTGTAAAGAAACTCCCCTGTGTCAAGGTCAAAAAACTCCACTCGCTTTAACTTATAGTTCAGACACACTTGGATCCTTTTTAGCTTCCTCTCCAGGCTAAGAAAACTCCTCTGAGTATCAGCGAGAGGCATGTACCTATCACCCAATTTTGCCAAAGCCCAGATCCCGTGCTCAGGACTGATGGTGACCTCGCCCTTTCTCCTCACAGACTCCCTGGCAACCCCCACAGCCCAGCATCCCTCACACCCTACATTGACTTCCCAGAAACGTAGGCCTGATGTGAACCCCTCACATCCCAACACCATAGTTGATGTATCAAATCTCTTAGGATTGTTGGGCAGACATAAAGGCACGTTTCCTAGTGCCATGCTCTTCTGATCTTTAGAGAGGAGGATCAGTGGGTGAGCCGTGTCAGGATCCAGAGTCACGTTAACTGCAGGGGAGGAGTGAAAAGAGAGAACAGAAAGAAAATCAGCTGGGACATTCATTTACTTTCAGTCCCCCAGCCACCCTGAGGATAAGCCCACTCTCGACAGTCCTCTTTTTAAAACGTTAGCACAAAAGTTTTTCCCCTGTAATAGGAGCAGCGGTGGCGTAGGAGGTTAAGAGCTCGTGTATCTAATCTGGAGGAACTGGGTTTGATTCCAAGCTCTGCCGCCTGAGCTGTGGAGGCTTCTCTGGGGAATTCAGATTAGCCTGCACACTCCCACACACGCCAGCTGGGTGACCTTGGGCTAGTCACAGCTTCTCGGAGCTCTCTCAGCCCCGCCTACCTCACAGGGTGTTTGTTGTGAGGGGGGAAGGGCAAGGAGATTGTAAGCCCCTTTGAGTCTCCTGCAGGAGAGAAAGGGGGGATATAAATCCAAACTCTTCTTCTACTCAAACTCTAATATGTGAATGTCACAAAAACTGGCTTCCAGAGTCAGCACGAGATGGAGCCAGTGTATATCAACCTCTGTATTTTGGATGACACAGGACATTTTGGGGTTGAGGAGAAAGTGCTCTTCCTGCTCTCAGATGTGTATTTTTTTCCTACATCACAGGTCTTGACAGATGGGGGGAAGAGTCACCTTTAGTGAGGTCTTGCCACACAGCAAGGTGAGGGAAATTGTGAGAGGAAGTTGGGAAGAAAGATATGCTTATCTGAACTAGTGATTGCCAAACCAAGAGGGGATTGCCTCAGGTGTGCTTGAGGTACAGGCAATTGAGGGGGGAGGGGTCACTGCTTTATTTTAATAGAGGGAAATGTAATGACTGACGCTTGCTTGTCCATGTGGAGAGGAAGGGCTGGGAAAGTAATTGGTGCTCATTAAGGAGAAGATAGACATTTGCAGCAGAAGCCTCTTTAAGATTAGAGTGTGGTGTGGCTCCGGGCTCCACAAGAAATCAGCGCCTCAGTTTACATGTTCTTTTCATCTCTTCAGAGCTCACAGCTTTGAGGTTCCTGTGTGTCCTCTGCTTGGGAGCCAGGAGTAGCTCCCATCACACAGCCCCAATGGATGAGCTCTCCCCAGGGGCACAGCTATACAAAACGACACCTGGGGCAAACACTGAAATTGTGCCCCCCACACACACACACATCTGGCACCCATTATTTCAGAGACAACTCTGAAAAAGTTTACTGTATGTTAATTAACTACCAGTATTTGGCAAACAAGATCCTTGGGTCTTAAAGCAGATCATGACCCTAATTAGCCAAAAACTGAAGCTTAAGTTAAAATTTGAGGGTTTTTTTAACCAATTCCTAATACACCCTTATTAAAACTAGACTCCATTTAAATTTCTCAACTACTATATCATAATGACTCAAATAAAAGCTGCCAGGACACACACACACACACCCACACACACACACCCTGTAAACAGAAGCAGGTATCAGAAAATGAAGGGGTGGGGTGGGATGGGATGGATGGGGGGGGGGGGGAATCAGCACAAAATGCTAAGAGTTTCCCCTACAGATCAAAATCTGCACTTCATAGGGAACCAGCCCCCAAATTTCTGCTGATCTTGATCGCTGCAAAATAAATTAGCCCCTAATAAAATCTCTCCCCAAAAAGTGTATCTATACTTCTAGACATAACCTCCAGGAAGTCACGAAGGACTCCAGCGAGCCTCTGATGTAGCTTGAGATTTCTTAGGGTCAAGGCTTCCATAAAGCGGCCTTTCTAAATGGGAATCCAGCTCTGAAAGCTGGGGGAAGGGAGGGGGCCTTGGGGTAAAGTAAGAATGTTGTGGGAGCAGGAAGCTAGAGGCATTCGAGGAGGGCCTGTGGAAGCCGCGCTAGAGGAATAGAACCTGGGGAGGGAAGTTAAAGAAAGGGATTTCCTAAATGTCTCCCCCACTCAGCCTCTGATGCCCCACTAGCCCACTAGTCCACTAGCCTTTTTCATTAAAGAGGGCCTTTGGAAGCTGTGCTGAGGTATCTAAGGCCAGGCAGTGTGTGGCGCCAAGGAAAACCCCTTGGGGGTCTTGATCAAATAAACTTCTCTTGAACAAGCAGAACTATCTGGAAATGGAAGGAATTCTTCCGATTCAAGTGCTACCTATCTGCCGCCAAGGGACTACAGCAAGGTCTCTTAAATCCTCCTTCAATTAATATACACCTGATCAATCTTTAATTGCTTGCAGGAGCGTAATGAGGCAAACTGTAGCCCTGGGCAAAACCTGAGTTGGATGCCCCCCCATGGGCGGCCACTCCACCACGACCAAATTTTTTTTTGCACCAGGACATTGGTGCCTGCAGGGGGTGCATTTTTAAACATTCTTTGCTGAGGAGATGGGGGCTACCCTTTTGAGGGTCCATAACTTTGGACCCTCTGAACCAAACTGCACCAAACTTTGGGAGTGCCATCATGACAGTCTCCAGATGATATCCTGAAATTTTGGTACTGATATGTCCAAAGTGCACCCCCTGCAGGAACATCCCAGAAATTTGCTGAAGAATCTTTATTCTGCATTGAGTTTTCTGCATTGCTGTCAATGGGGGTTGCAGGCTGGGGGGGGGCACATTTCTGAAGGCACAGTCTCAAAACTTTCAGGGTCTCATCAGGAGACTTCCTTGATGATACTCCCCAGGTTTGGTGCAGTTTGGTTCAGGGGAGCCAAAGTTATGGACCCTCAAAACTGTAGCCCCCATCTTCTATTAGCTCCCATTGGAAACAATGGGGATGGGGCACCCCTTTTGGGAGTTCATAACTTTGGACTCCCTGAACCAAACCTCACCAAACTTGGGGGGAAGCATAAGGACAGTCTCCTGATGATACGCTGAAATTGTAGTGCCGCTAGCCTAAAAACTGCACCCCCTGCAGGCCAAAAATGGAAAACCACTAAAAATACCCAAAAACGAACCCTGCACTTTGATGCCCCCCACAAGGTGATGCCCTGGGCAGCTGCCCACCTTGCCCAATGGGCATTACGCCCTGCTTGACAAGTTTTGTTGGAGGAGGTTACCCAAAACCAGTGCAGCTCCATTTTTTTGTGTACCTTTAGAGAGAATAATAATAATAAAGCCTCTCACCGTCTACTAATGAACTTGTCTCACCTCGCTTGTTCATCCGCTCCCAGAATCCTTCAGCTCATGAAATAAAAAACCAGTTGTTTAAAAATCAGTTCAATGCAGCAAAAGATAAAACACAGTTAAATAGGGTCTAAATACCATAGATCTGCATTTCCCAAAGGGTGGGTTGTGACCCGGCATTGGGTCACCTAATGTCCAGGGCTGGCGCCGACCACCCCACACCCATCCTTGCTCGGAGGGCACCACCCACCTGGAGCCAGCCTAGCCAGGATGATAAAGCAGCTTTGGGGCTCCTCCCCAGCCAGCCGACCACCCCGAAAAGGGCTGGGAATGGACCCACAGTTGATGGCAGATACTGGTGGCATGACGGAGGTTGGGGCCTCCCTAATGCCTCCGCATGCAGATGAAGCCCGGCAGCACGGGCAGACGCGTGGTAGGATGACATTCACAATTGTTTTATTTTACTAATGAATAGGCCATTAAAAATTTAGCAGGTCACGGAGGAGAGGTATTCAAATAACCAGGCCAGGGGGAAAAAGTTTGGGAAAACGCTGACATAGATAAAACAAAGGATGTGAGAGCGAGAGAAACAAACGCTGCTAGCCTGATTCCCATTTTCCAGCAAGGCTTCTGACAGGCACAAACCACCTGTTTCTGAATTTGTTTGGTAATGACATCTCTTTATCTCAATTTTATTTTTGCTGTACTAAGGAGAGGCTGGACCTCTGACTGCTCTCATTTCTGACAAGCTCCTCCGCCCCTCCTCCCACCCGTGCATTTGGTCCTCCATCCATCCCCATCATTTACCTTTCTGCAGCTGAAGCTCAGATGCCAGGGTATCTGAGGGAAGGAAAAGGAATCCAGAGTTTGGTGAGAAGGGAAAAGCAAACTTCATCTCTAAGCACAATTGTGATACAGTCAGCACAAAAGGAGCTCATTATGGACAGGAACCAAAGGACAACTTTCATCCATTTTGGCCACTCACCATAGAACATAAGAACATAAGAACTAGCCTGCTAGATCAGATCAGAGTCCATCTAGTCCAGCACTCTGCTACTCACAGTGGCCCACCAGGTGCCTTTGGGAGCTCACAGGCAGGATGGGAAAGCAATGGCCTTCTGCTGCTGCTGCTGCTCCTGAGCACCTGGTCTGCTAAGGCATTTGCAATCTGAGATCAAGGAGGATCAAGATTGGTAGCCATAGATTGACTTCTCCTCCATTAATCTGTCCAAGCCCCTTTTAAAGCTATCCAGGTTAGTGGCCATCACCACCTCCTGTGGCAGCACCAGGGCCAGATTAAACCACGGAAATGCCCAAAACCCCTCTTCCCTGGTAGACAATAGCATGTTGCCTAAGCCATTGCTCAGTGGTAACTTGCCTCCCTTTTTAAAAAAATTCATCACTCCCCAATATATACTTTTGCAGCAAGATATCCTGGCTCAGGAGGGCCTTTCTGGTAAATATTCATCAGAAAAGCCCCTCTACCCTTCTTGGGAAAAGATTACAGGTGCATCAGGCCTGTGTTTTTCTTGGCCTTCCCCTGATGCTTACTGGTTGCTGGGATGCAAAAGGAACCAAGCCATTATTTTGTAAATAAAGGCCCCCAGAGGCTCCCTTACCTAGATGACATAAAGGGCTAAAGGAACTGAGTTCTGATCCTGCACCAAGAAGGACCTTTGCCACCTCCCCCTTTTGAGAAATGTCTACTGCGCAGGTGTAAAAACGAGACCTCCATTTCTGGCCAAAGCCGTCTAAATTGCAATAACGAAGAGTTTTATGGAGAGCAACATTCATGCTACAAGCCTTTGGTGAAGGTTCAAATGTGGAATTCCTCTGATAAGAATGTCTTGAGAAAAATACTAGTCAAAAGACAAGCGCCAGTTGGAGGTGCTCAAGCTGGAAGCAACCTCATCTCAGCTGCTTTCCCAGAATGCTCTGGGGAATTACGAGGCTCTCTGGCCAAAAGAAAACAGACAGGAGCTCCGCAGAGGAGGAGTCACTCCAGTTGGACTTGCTGTCTATGAGCCTGAGTCACGCACAGAGGTTTAGGAGCTGCAACTTAGACATATCTGATTATCTGAATTCTGAGCCCAGTATGGTGAAGAAGCGGTGGTCCCTAGAGTCATGGGCCTTTTATTTGCAAGGAATCGTCAACATCAGTAGTCAGACTCTTTAGTACCTTTGAATTGTGGCAGATTGGCCTCCAGAAAGCGGGTCACGTGGTCAAAGTTGTTGATCATCCACATCAGGCGCAAGTTAGGAGTGAATGAATCCCCAAATTCTTCTTTCTCCCCATA
The DNA here is from genome assembly GCF_021028975.2 of Sphaerodactylus townsendi. NCBI lineage: Eukaryota > Metazoa > Chordata > Lepidosauria > Squamata > Sphaerodactylidae > Sphaerodactylus > Sphaerodactylus townsendi. The sequence goes on from NC_059427.1 coordinate 13,771,139, forward strand.
CCTGATTGAGGGAAATACTGTCAACCTCCCAAACATCCAGTCAGCAATTCCTGAGTGGAGCAAAGGAACAGGATGGAATGGTGGAAACTCGAAGAGGGAGGCGTTGCTTTGGGAAGAGGAGTCCCCCTCCCTGCAGCTCCCCAAAGTGAGCCATCAAATGAGAGGTTCTTCTGAAAAGCAGATGCAATTATCTTGATAGGCATGGGGGGGCAAGGCGATTGAATCTCCAGCAGGAGGCAGCGGGCCTTAGACCAACAGAACTCACCCCAGCAGAGGGGCAAATCTGCCAGCAGGCAGCCACCCACACCTTCCCACACAACCAAAAAGCGGGGTAGAACTGCAGCATCGCCATCCCTGGCCACCCCAGAACTCTGGACTGGGCTGCAGGCGTTTCTTATTTGATTCTGTAAATTGCTGCTTTGGAGGCTAAAGGTCAGATGGGTACAACTGTGTTTGCCCACTCATCTCAAGGTCATATGACCCAATAATCTGGGTGCCCTCATGAGACCCTGGAATAGTCCCCTTCCTTCATCCCTACATGCCTGCCATGGAAGGCAGTATTTGAGCAAGATAAAATTTCATTTTTTTGCTGTGGAACTAAAAAAAGTTGCCAAAATGTTGCTTTGTCTTAGTTCCACTTGATGAGGCACCAACCATTGGTTTCTGGAGGGCAGCAGGGTGACAAGTTTCTTTTAAAGAAGAGAAGAGATGAGGGAGCAGAGCTCAGGAAGTAACTCTTGGGGTAAGAAAAGGGGAGTGCTAAAAAGGATGACGGAGAACCTCTTCTCACCTCTGAAATGCTGGATGTTCTAGGGTCCTATGGTCTCTCCCCTGGAGGCAAGTTCCTTACATGCTAATCCAAACCATTACCAACGTCTTGAAGGGAAATCTACTTACCACTCAAAGGAGCCTTTGACATCCTGCAGGGAAGAGAGAAAGGAGAGGGAGTACAGTGTCTGCCGCTGCATTTTAGAGATAACATGCGTTGATGTGTTCTTGCCTCTTTGGGTCTGCTTCCCCTCTTCCCCTCATCCTTTGCCAGAGCTAGACCTCTCAATGATGCTGCCCAGCACAACCAAGGCTTGGGAGCTGGCTTGGGTGAGGCTCTCCCATCTTCAGAGGCTTCATGGTTCACACTACCTCTCTCACTTACACGTGGGCTTGCCACCCTCAGATGGAGCCTGCAGTTCCCCCAGAATGACAACTGACTAGAGAGATCAGTGCACCTGAGGAAATGGCAGCTTTAGAATATACTATAGAACAGTGGTTCTCACAATACTAGAACCAGGGGGCATTTATTGCTTGAAAATGCATTTTATGTGGTTAGGGACTAATAAAAGGAAACACTTCTTCACGCAACGTGTGATTGGTGTTGTTGGAATATGCTGCCACAGGAGGAGGGGTGATGGCCACTGCACCTGGACAGCTTTAAAAAAAGCTGGGCTTGGACAAGATTTATGGAGTGAGAAGTCGATCTATGGCTACCAATCTTGATCCTCCTTGATCTCAGATTGCAAATGCCTTAGCAGCCCAGGTGCTCAGGAGCAGCAGCAGCAGAAGGCCATTGCTTTCATATCCTGCATGTGAGCTCCCAAAGGCACCTGGTGGGCCACTGCGAGTAGCAGAGTGCTGGACTAGATGGACTCTGGTCTGATCCAGCAGGCAAATTCTTATGTTCTTATGTTCTTAACCTGGGGGTCGGGAGCCTTTTGGGGATTGAACGACCCTTTCACAGGGGTCGCCTAAGACTCTCTGCATCAGTGTTCTCCATCTGTAAAATGGATAAACGTTAGGGTTGGGGGTCACCACAACATGAGGAACTGTATTAAAGGGTCACGGCATTAGGAAGGTTGAGAACACAACTTGAGGAACTGTATTAAAGGGTCACGGCATTAGGAAGGTTGAGAACAGAAAAGGTTGAGAATCAGAAAAACCAGGTAGTCCTAGAGTTGCTAGAGGAGCTTTGGAAGAAATATTTGTTTGTTTGTTTATTCATTTTGCTATACCACCAATCCCCGAAGGGCTCTGTTACCAATGAACTTCCTCCCCTCCCTCAAACATGGAAAAACTCACCAAGATGGAGTTGGCAGCTTTGTTTAACTTGTGCATTGAACCCTGCCAACTAATAAGGGTCTAACTAATAAAAACTAAGCCTAATCGTTATTGGCCCTCTTTCCTGGCACTGTTGTTGTTTCATTTGTGTTTTATGGGATTGTTTTACAATGGTAAACATATTTTTAATTATTCAAATGTTTCAATTTTTTAAACGTTCGTTACCTTGGAGACCTTGGTAGCAGGTAGGTTTAAAAGAGTTTAAATAAATAAATATTTCACAAACATAAACAGCTAGTAGGGTGAAGCAGGTGAGAAAAAGAGACCCACTGAAGACAATGTGAGGTGCCCCCAAAAAACACCCGCTTGGTCCTTTATTGACTGCTCAGTTCTAGACTGCCATGCTGAAGGTGGGTAGGAAGGAAGGAAGAGCAAAGGTGGAACACTGCCTGCCTTCCTTCCCAATGTAGGTGGCCCAACCACTAGAAGGCCCCTAAACGCCACAATGGCGATCCCCTTGCCTCCCCCACTCTTTTACTTTTTTGAAAAAAGGAGTGTGATAGTGGGAGGAGCCTTCCCTTGCCCCAATCCCAGGCAGGACATGCCAGGATTATCTCCCGTTGCTTACACTCTTTTTTTGAATCGGTCTCTATTGGATTAGAATTGACTGAGTCTCAGGAATTGTACATCCCTACATGGATCTGAGAGAAGTCATAGAGGTCTAGGGATATTCGCTTCTGTGGCTCAGGGATCATCTCTCACATACCTCTGAGCTCCAGGTTGCTTGCTTCAAGTCTGGAAATTCCTGGAGATTTAGCAGCCCCATCCAACCCAAAGAGGAAGTGTAACCCCATGCTCAGGAATGGTGGTTGTCCCAGAAAGGGGTGGAGACCTCAAGAAGCAGCAGAAGGCTGCAAGGAGCTCTCTTGGAGGAGACAAGGCTACTCAGACCTTCGGACCTTGGATTTCCTATAAGTCCTTAGCAAATGTTGCTTGTGGGAACTACTGGGAAGCGTGGGGTAGTGTATTTTTTACTTCAAGTTGTAAATGTTGGAGTTTATTGTTTCAGGGTTTTTTAATGTTTGTAATGGGTGAGAGTTCTCTTGGAAACCTTCATCATGTTGAATCCTGTTCATCAAGCCTTTGGTGTATTGAGGAGCCATCCCATTTGAAAAGCAAAGGAAATTCGGACTCTGGCAAGTAATAAAGAAGACTCTGTAAATCTAGAAGGACTTGAAAATGCAACCTGAACAGGACCTTGAAGTGTGATGTTAAATGTTGATGTTTGATGTTGTATGTTAAGAAAGTAAACCATTTTGTTTTTAAAATTTGTTGTTGCAAACTCATTCCAAGTTCTGCCCCACAGAACCCACAGATAGAGGTTACAGAAGCACGCTGCAACACCAATACCGCACCACCCAAAAGGGCTTTCTGATGGCACATAGAGCAAGGAAAAACCCTGGATCTCCTCACCACTGAAAAGCCAATAGGGCTGAATGGACCTATGCTGCAGAAAGTGTAGCATACAGTACATCCGAGGGCCCGTGTGCTGTGGAATGGGCCCTAAACCCTGGGGAAGCCACAGCTCAGCCCCTTAGGCTGGAAACCAACACAGTTCCACCGCAGCCCAAAACATCAGATTCTTGCAGAAATGGGGCTGTGGAACACGCAACTGCTGGTGGCGTCTTCCCCCCCCCCCCCCACCGGGGTAAGTAAGTGCCCTGGAGAGGGCAAATGCTCCATTTCTCCAAGTCGTGTTGCTCCTAAGAGCCCTTTCAGCCCCCCCGCCTCCTTTGGATGGGGCTGTTGGGAATACATTATTTAAAATTAATATAATAATTCTTTAAACAGTTATATATGCAAGGATCTCCGATATACAGAAAACACTAGAATATGTCAGAGACATTAAAAGTAAATTTGCATTCCCTACTGTATTTGGATGAAATTTAAATGTTTGGTTTGAAATTGAATTGTAGTCTATAGTGTAACGGTGAACGTGAGATGTGGTTCTGACCAGTCTGTACGTTGTCTTTGCAAAGCTTGAGTTTTTCTGTGATGGTGTATTTAGCGGGGTGCCATGTCTGGGACACAGCAGTCAAGCGACTCTTTGGGCTGATAATTGCAAATGTGCCTCTCTGAACTTCAGAATGAGCCGCACTCCTTATAGTGGAATAAAAACAGTGAAATAAAAACTTGTTAGTCTTGAAGATGCCACAAAACTCTTTTTTTTAAAAAGAAAGAATTGAAAACTGTAAAAGTATAGCTGGGCACTGGGGAAATTGATAAGTGTTTAATAGAGCTCATTCTCAGTAAGGAAAAATTACCACAGATTCCCTCACAATCAAACAGAACCCTTATCTCAGAGAGATCCTCATCAACCTGACCACATTCCTTGCATCCTATACACTGGCGTAATGCCCATTGGGCAAGGTGGGCAGCTGCCCAGGGCATCACCTTGTGGGGGGGCATCAAAATGCTGGGTTCGTTTTTGGGTATTTTTAGTGGGTTTCCATTTTTGGCCTGCAGGGGGCGCAGTTTTTAGGCTAGCAGCACCAAAATTTCAGCGTATCATCAGGAGACTGTCCTTATGCTACCCCCCAAGTTTGGTGAGGTTTGGTTCAGGGAGTCCAAAGTTAGGGATTCCCAAAGGGGGTGCCCCTATCCCCCATTGTTTCCAATGGAAGCTAATAGGAGATGGGGGCTACAGTTTTGAGGGTCCATAACTTTGGCCCCTGGAACTAAACTGCACCAAACCTAAACCTGGGGGTATCGAGCTTAGAACAGTCTCCTGATGGGCTGACCTTGAAAGTTTTGAGACCTGTGCCTTTCTCAGAAATGTGCTGCCCCAGCCTGCAACCCCATTCACAGCAATGCAGAAAACTCACGCACATGCACAACAAAAGTTCTCTGGAGAGCAATTTCCAGGGAGATTCTCTGGAATTGGGATGTTCCTGCAGAGGAGGGGTGTCATCTTGGACTTGACTGTCGGTGATTAAAATTGTCAGAAGTCATCTGAGCATCATCATGATGGCACTTAGTTAGCAGTTTGAATCCAGGGCCCCAGTGCTATGGACGATCTAATAACTGTAGCCGCCCTCAACAATTATTAAAGGCTCCCATTGGAAAAATGATGGGCACTTGATGGGGAGTCCATAACTCTCCTTGAACCAGGAACCTCACCAATAACCCTGGACTCCTGGAGTATGGTGCATATGACAGTCTCCCTGATGATGCGGACAGTCTCCTGGTGCTGATAGTGCTAAAGTGCACTCCTTGCGGAGTGGCACCCTGCAACAATATCCTAGAATTGCAAAAAAATTTGCCTGTGATAGTGGGAGTGCTGCTGCCCATCCCAGGGGCATCCAGGTTGCTTCAGCCTCAGGTTTTGACCAAGTTTTCTGCCAAGTTTGCCCAGGGTGCCTCACCTTTAAACTGATCCTATATATACCTAATGTGAGCACTTTGCTTGCATCCTATATACTAGAACAAGTTATGAGCTCCATCAGCTGGGATCCCAGTTCTTACGCAGCAGAAAAAGGAACCCAGAGGTATACAAACATCTGGAAGAGAGCTCACCTTGTTCTTGACACTCTGTCTTACCTGAAGGAATTCAGTCGCTGGCTGGACAGCCATCTCTTCCATTTCCTGGATGAGAATTTCAAGAGGGGAAAGTTCAACAGTGAGTCTGCCAAGGTACTCATCCCTTTCTCTTGCAATCTCCTTCTCTACTTTTTCTATCTGGGCCAACAGAAGTCGCTCCTGTTCCTCCAGAAACTGGTGTAATTTCCTGAACTCAATCACTGACTTCTTCCTCGCAGCTTCTGTTCGCTTCTGCAGAAAGCAGACGGAAATGGGGAATTAGAAGGGAGGCAGGAACAGAATGAACCCTGGTGAAACCTAGAGGGTGAGAATCACACAGGAAAGACCCTTCTGACTTTTCACAGAGATCCCGTCAACGTTTAGCACAGAAAGAGTTTCCTCGGGACTTCTGAGGACTCCCCCTTGGAGCAGCCATTCAGGAATATTTCTATGGAAAATCAGACTACCAAATTTCACCTCATGGAAATGACTATTTCATACTCAATTTCCAGATTTTTTTGGGGGGGGGCGGGTCTGGTTACCTCCTAGTAGTAACAACATGGAATTCGGTTTGGAAGTATTATTGAACAGTCAGTCTTTCAGATTTCGAAATCACTGAATTCGTTTGAGGGGAATACATCGAGCACCTCCTAGGCATTATATTTTGTTCCACAAGATAGATTTCAAACTCCACAGGTGCAAATTGGGCATGATTATCAGATATTAACTCTTTAGGATCCTCATCCCTAGTGAAATCTACAGCCAAAAATGTAATCGCATTTCATGCTGACAGAATTTATTATGATTAGCTACCACGTTAAATATGGCTCCTTCAGTGCAGAAATAACACTCCCATATTTACCATCAGCAACAGGATTGCAAGCAGGTAACTATCAAAAATGGGAATCCATGAAGTAAAAGCAAATTTAGGCTCACCTGGACTTTGCAAAAAAAGGTGCTCATAGATTTAAAGGCAAAAAAAGTCATCCCATCCTCGTCAGTCTGTTGTGTCCATAACGCCTCACGACCTAATTTGAAGTCTGTTTATTAGTCTCAGCCAAGCAACATTTGAAAAGCACATCCTACAGCCGTTCTCTCCCTCTTCCTACATCTCACTTATCGAGACAGCTCTTCCCATAATAATTCTCTTAGAGTGATTCCGCACAGTACATTACCAGCAGGGCTCGACTTGTGTTCAGCCCAGGTAGTCCGCACAGCCGCAGATTTCAACACAAGTCTGACTCCTTCAACCCGCCTGAGCTGGGTCTTCTCAATCCCTGCTCGGAGGGAGTACTTTTTGGTGAACTTGTGTCGAGCTCACGCTTGTGCAGACTGTCTGTTGTACTCGACCCGCCACTCCAGCCAATCGCATCATTCCTGTCTCTGCCCAATCAGGGCTTAGTTTCCCTTTAACAAATCATGGCACGTTTTCGGCCAGCCAATCATAATTGACTATTCAGAGCATGCGTAGAGCCGGAAACTCCTCCGACCTTGCGACATGCACGGAAAAAAAGGAATTTCACGTTTCCCGCCATGAGAAAGGGAACCAATCAGGGCAGAGGGGTGGATGACGCACAGAGTTGACCCTGTCCACTGAGCTAGGGTAAGGAGAGACGAATTCAGCAATGTGCGGATTAACGGTGAATCGAGCTCAGGTGCCAACTTTTCATGGCAGCCAATAGAATGCGAAGCAGGAAGAGGCGTGCACAGCTCATCCCGCCCTCTGAGCTCGGCTAAGGAAGAACGAGCTCAGCCGCTGTGCGGAACGACAGCGAGTTGACTTCATGAAGAAAAATTCCAGCGGACGCAAGTCGAATCTACCATGGGGAATCACCCTTTAAGAAACTTACCACAGTTAGGTCACACAACACTTACCAGCAGTTCCTGGCTTTTCTTGTCTGTGTCTGCTTTACAGGCCATAATGTTTTCTCTCTCCTTCCTCTGAATCTCAATGTAGCCATGTAATATACCCTGAAGAGAAAACAAAAGTTTAGATCTGCTTTGTTTTTAAAAGAATACAGAATGACACAGACAGATACCATGAATTATATGTAGCATGAGATGGGTGGGAGGTTTTTTTTACTGAGAGAATAAAGCCTTCTCTTCTTATTTCTCAACTTTTATGGACTCCTAACACCAGGCAAGACTGATTATGCTAGTTTAAGAGAATATTCCTATTCCACCTTTAAATCTCCCTGTGCCCCACCCGCCAGGCTCCCCATGCCCCACTTATTGCAGCCGGCCAGGGGGCAGGTGGCTCGGACAGGCGCCGTTGCACCGTAGCTCCTGGGCCGGCCTGCTGCCACAGCACCCGCCTGGGCCACCCGCTGCCGAGCCCCACCCCCCTGGTCTCCCTGCAGGCAGGCTCTGAGGTCAGAAGCCAGCCTGCAGGAAGGCCGGGTGGGAGCAGGGCTTGGCGGCAGGCATCCCAGGCAGGGGGCTCGGGTGGGCACCATGGCGGCAGGCTGGCTCCTGCCTTCCCTGGGGGTGAGAACCAGCCTATGGCCCCGGCAAAAGGCTCAGACAGCGAGCAGCACCCTGGCATGGGGGGAGCTGCTGGGCGCCGGCCAGGGCACCAGCCTGCGGGAGAGGCCGGAAGCGGGGACCCAGCTAGCGCCTGGTGCCCCTCCACATGACAAAATGGTGTGCACCTGGGCGGTATGCCCCTTCCTGGAGGGCTTTTGTAAGCCCCTCCCAGCCTCAGCCCTTCCTACAGCATGGCTAATAATAACCTGAGACTTTTAAAAAAATGCTTCCAAACTTTTTAAAAATTAACCTTCTCAAAAACATTCTTAGTGAGGTTTTTAAGCCCCTTTGAGTCTCCTTGCAGGTTAGAAAAGGATGATGTAAATCCAACTCTTCTTCTTCCTTGAGAGCTCTAAACTTTCTATATTATTAAATTATTTTTGAACTGTTGCTTATTGTCTGTGGATCTTCACTCTGTTCTGGCCAAGTTCAAAGGGCCCCTGAAATAGTTTGCTTGGGGAACTGAACAGCTGTGATCTCTGACTGAGCAACATTTCATGCAGAAATCAAATAGATCCATAGATGTTTTTATCATGCTAGGTGGCACAGTAATGCCACAATATGTTGAGTATGTGTTCTTTGCGTTACTGTCTGTGGATATGGAACCCTGGAAGTGGAACCATGATGCTTTTAAAAAATATATATTTTATGATGCGGCCCACAGGCAAGGATATGAACATGATACATTAATGGTTTTGCGTAAGAGTAAAACTCATAGGAGTTCAGGGGATTCATATCACTAACAGAGGCCCGTTCCGCACACGCAAAATAATGCGTTTTCAAACCACTTTCACAACTATTTGCAAGTGGATTTTGCCATTCCGCACAGCTTCAAAGAGCACTGAAAGCAGTTTGAAAGTGCATTATTCTGCATGTGCAGAATGAGCCAGGCATTTGGCCCACTGGATTACAACCCATGATGCCCATTCCATCTGGCCTTCGTGGGCAAAGAGGGGGGAGGTGGTATGAAGTCGATTCACGTGCGCACCGCCAAAAGCGAATAGAAGCGCAGGACGCATGGCGATATCAGGATCCGGTGGAGAGAGAAGCCAGTGGCGCATCATCTAAGCTGTGATCCCGTGGATCACAGCTTAATCTGCCGGGCTGGGGTCCCTGGCACCTTTGATTAAGGGTTTGGGGAAGGCGGGAGAGGGGGAGAAGGTTGCACATTACAATGACTCATAGGGGCTGCATACGTGCGGGAGGAAACGTTCCTGTCTGGGTCAAGTACACACCTGGGGTCTTGTGACTCTTTGTCCCTTTGTCTGGGACATCTTGTGACCGTGAATCATGGGGGTCTTGTGACAGGTGAGTGTGCGTGCCCTGAGGGCAACAGATGGCGTAGGCATTCCTGTTCTCTGTTTGAGGCTCTGCTAGGTTCGCTGGCTCACCCCAACAGGGTATTTGACGCCATCCGTTTTAATGGTTCTCTTTATTAAGTGGATTACTGAATTGTTACTGTTTTAATACTTATTTTACATGTTTTATTGTTATTTACTGTTGTTCACCACCCTGAGCCCCTACTCTCATGTTTCTGTAGAACAGAGTATAGTTCCTGTTTTGTTGAAATAGTTGAAGCCCATGAAACTGCCTGCTATGGAATCAAATATCATGATCGTCAGACTGGCAGTTGCTTTCCCAGGGACCCAGACTGGCAGTTGCTTTCCAGGGTCTTTCACATCAACCTATCATCTAATTCTTTTAACTGGAGATGCTGGGGATTGAACCTGTAAAGCAGAGGCTCTCCCACTCACCACAGCTGCATAAGGGAATGCAAGGATTCAGAGTGTGGTTCGATTTTTCCTTGCAAAACATCACAGAGCTGTTCCATCCTCCACAAGCTACTCCCATTTAAGATGCCAAATTATTTATCCCTCACCTTATATTTCTGGGCAGCCTCTTCCACAGGAATCACCTCATGATGTTTGTGCTCCTTGGATCTATCGCAGACCACACAGACGAGGGCTCGATCCTCTTCACAGAAGAGTTTGAGGGGCTCCCGGTGTTTCTCGCAAGTTCTCGGATTTCCTCCTTGCAACTTCTGAGCCTTTGCTGCCTCCATCCCACCCCGCTGAAGACTGAGTTTCTTGGCAATCTCTACAACATTTGCCAGCTGCCGATTCGGCTTCATTTTCCTTGGCTGAGCTGGTCCTCTACACTCAGGGCAGGAGACCTTTTCGATGGACTCCCCCAAGCTCCGGGGCAGGCAGGCTTTGCAAAAATTGTGTCCGCACTCTACGAACATCACCGGGTCCTTAAAATACTTCTGGCAGATGGGACAGGTGACTTCGTCACAGAGCTCTTGGACGGGACCCCCAGTCGCCATGGCTGCCTCGACTGCAGGATGGGAGAGTTGCCAAGTTCGCTTCCGTTTCTGTTGTTTTCGGGCACAGACGGAGTTTCCTTTTGGGCACAGACAGGGAGTTACCAGAAATGATTCTCCAGATATCTGCTCTTGCGATGAACTGATAGTTGCCTTGCACCAGAACTGCTGCTAGAGGAGGAGAATTTTAAGAGCGGGGCAATATTCCTGCTTCACTGAGAACAATATAAGATATTTTCTATACCTCAAACAAATCAGATAGGAGATGAGGGGCCCAAGGGGAGAACTGCCAGAGCTTTATTGGTGTTTCCCTTGGAATGCAAGGGAGAGTTAAGAGCCCTTCGCCAAGATCACAGGAGGAGATGAAATGCATAATTTTCTTACATTTTTCACTGGGGAGAAAAAATTGAAAGAGCCCTTTGCCTGCACCTTCACAGGCAAGAGGTACAATCAGTGGTGGGATCCAAACATTTTAGTAACAGGTTGCCATGGTGGTGGGATTCAAACTGTGGCGTAGCGCCAATGGGGCTGGGTGGGGCATGACAGGGCGTGGCCGGGCATTCCGGGGGCGGGGCATTCCTGGGCGGGGCTGTGGCAAGGACGCAGCCGCTGCGCTGGTCCTTGGGCGGGAAACGAATGCACGCAGGCGCAGGCTGCCACGCACGCCGGTGCACCTCCTGCTAGACTGCTTCCAGTTCTGCGCGCTACTGCTGAGAGGAGGGGCATAACTAAGGCAAGAATCACGTGGCAAAATCACCAATTAGTAACCCCCTCTCGGCACACACAAATAATTAGTCACCTACTCTCAGGAACCTGTGAGAACCTGCTGGATCCCACCTCTGGGTACAATGGGCAAAGCCAAAGTTGCTGCCCCTGTAGAAAGGGCTCAGCCAGCAGAGGAACTAGTGGTTTGTTGTGACAGAAGTTGTTATTCTTTTTTAAGAGGTGGGGGGAACGGCAGCTGTGCAGGGCTGAAGAAAAGAAAAGGTTACAGTCCCCACTGTGTGGACGAGCAGCCTAAGTCCATCACTAGTGGGCAGTTTCTTGCAGAGCTTGGTTGACCATCCAGAAGTTTCCAGGGCAACATTAGAGAGTCTGCTCTCTGTCATGTGTGGTTGTCTCCATGCTGGGGGTGTTGTGGGGTTTCCAGGCTGTATGTTTCCATGCCTCTCAGAACCTGCATTAACACAATTGCTTATATACCATAAGTATAAGGTTGGCACTGAATTGCTACTGATTTTTCTTCCCTGACACTCTGCCACATGAGAACCAGCTACACAATGGTAACGGAGCCTGGGGAGGTGAATGTGAAAAGTGTTTTTTCATTTTATTGTACGAAATTGTGTTACCCAGGAACAGGCACTGTGCGTAGCAATTATGTTGAGTTAGGAATGCATCTCAATCACTTAGATATAGCCCACTTGACACAATCTTTGTTCCAGTCTGGTCCTTGGGTGGGGGCCTTAGCCCATTCCTTAAAGTGAATAGCCAAAATCTGACTCATATTTTTTTAAAATCTGCAAAACAGACCACCAGCCCAAGATACAATTTGCGGTTTGTGCAACCCTGGAGCAAACAGTTGGTTTTCTACCTTCCAACGCATACAAATGGTCACAGTAATTATGAACAAAAAATGGAGTTGGGTGAAATTGTGGGCTGGTATAGCAACACAATATGAAGTGTGGGAAAGGAAAAGGTGTCGGGATGGGACCCCCGTGGCCTCAGCAGCAGCAGCAGTTGCTGGTGGCTTAGCTAGCAGCGCCTGTAAGTCAAGATTTGCATCCCCGTGTTTCATGAGCACATTCTGAAATGGGATTTTTCACTCTGCTTAGAACGAACCTTGGAGCGAGGAGCAACCAGCTATGCAGTGGTGGCGAACCTATGGCACTCCAGATGGTCATGGACTACAATTCCCATCAGCCCCTGCCAGAATGGCCAATTGGCAGGGGCTGATGGGAATTGTAGTCCATGAATATCTGGAGTGCCATAGATTCACCACCACGGAGCTATAGGGTGAATTCTCCCAGTGCCTGAGAAAGGTCCCTACTGGGCAGAGAGGAGTAATGAGATCCCTCTTATTCTCATTTTGTTCAGAAGTAGTAAGTGAGCATTAGCGGAATAAACTGATAAATCTTCATGCCAGCTACAGCAGTGCTTGGAAAAGTCTTATTTTATTTCTTCTCTCCCCTAGCAAATGGGACTCAGGATCCAGCCTTTCCTTGGCTCCTCCAAATCTCTGGGGCTGCCGTCTCCATAACCTGCGGGTAAACTGAAGCAGAAAAAAATAAGATAATTCAAAGGTTTGTTGAGCCACAGACAATCCCAGGTACATAAAATACCAAAACAGTACAACAAGCATTGGCATTAATTACACAAGAGGGGGAAAAGTAAGAAAGTACAAGCAATCTGCAACACAACACACACTAAAATTACCAGCAAAACAGAAGAGAAACCAGGATCGGAAACTTGGCAAACAAATGCTTTGCACAAAGCACTGTACTGACCTCTAGTGACGAACATGAGTAGTACAACAGAGCATTAAATATATCTTAAGTGGGGGAAAGTGTCTACATAGGTGTGTGTATTAAGTGCCATCAAGTCATTCTGACTTATGGTGACCCTATGGATCAGTGACCTCCAGAACATCTTATCATTACAGCCTTGCTCGGATCTTACAAACTGTGGGCTGTGGACAATGGTTCGTGGACAATGGACTCCACCCAGACACAGGGTTTGCATTCACTAAGACTGTTGCTGCGGCATGGAATGCAAATGTGAATCACTCCCTGGACTGAAAATTTCAATACTATCAACCACACCTTTGCATAGCAAGTTCCACCCAAACACCTACTGATTGGTTCCCCACCCTGGGACATGGACAATATACACCCCACTAAAACATTCCCTTCTCACTGGACACAGTGAGAAACAGACTTTTCTCTGTGATACACCTCTGAAGATGCCAGCTACAGATGCAGGTGAAACGTTAGGAGCAAGATCTACCAGACCACGGCCACACAGCCCAGAAAACCCACAACCACCAGTTGAATCCGGCCACGAAAGCCTTCGACAATATATTGTGAGCTGCGGCTTCCTAGGATGTGCTAACATTATCAAACACGCTTGCACAGTAACTGTGGACACCACTGGAAGACAACCACATAGATTGATTTTCATCAATGCATTTCTCTGAATGAGCAGTCTGTCATATTCAGGACCTTTGTAGAACTTGGCTCACCATATGAATTATTCCGTTATGAAACAGAGCCCCCTTTCCAGGGTTTTCTGTACATGTTACGAGTGTGTGCACAAGACTTGCACGCAATCCGATGTAGAGTATTTCCTTCAAATAAGATGCTTGAAAGAAAAGGTTAACAGATAACAGAGAGCTTTCCTGTTGGGCACAGGGACAGTTTCAGAATTAAAGTACTACAGACTCAGCCATAATGGTTTTTATTTTGGTGCCAATGTTCCAGGAATCAATCGTCCGCTCATTCCTGCCAGGGTTTCCCAAACATTTTTGGCCCCAAAATTTGGTTGGGTTCTAAAACAACATTTTTAAATCAATCAGTAACCCAACAAATAGACCATTTTTAAATTGTATTTTTATTTTTTATATTTTTCTGTACATTTTAACAAGAAAAATATGAAAAAAATAGTCACAAAATAGCAGGACGTTCTTGCAGGTACGTTTTTACAAATTTTACTGAAAAGAGTGCACCTTTGTTTTTCACAAATCCATTTAATATTAGAAATGATGATGGCAAGCTGGATTCTTATATTAAGTATTATGCTAAATTTTACGCTAGTATCTGTGAGTATTGTTTATATAACTTTGGTCCTTGTGTTGTTATGACCTATGGCCTCATATAATAAATTTTTTACTTCACCTTACTTCAGGTTCAGCAATAAGTTTGTTCCTATCTTCCATTTTTAGGATAGGACAGTACCAAAATTCAATTTGACACACGTATGTTATAAGCAAGAAGTTTACAAACCGCACATTCCGTAACATCTGGGCATTCTTGAGTCATCCTGTTCCAAAAATTCATTAGCAAGAGTTTGTTGAAATTCTGTTTGCACCGGCAGTCACGTGGATCGGGCTTTCACAACTCTTCCTGATAAGCTACCAGCTTGGCTGCTGCTATTAAATTCCTCAGCCAAGAACTGATGTCGTTTGAAACTACTGCACGAGAGCTTAAGTGCTGTACCAAGTGGTGGCAAATATCTTCATCAAAAATGGAATCAGTTTCGGATCGTATTTCATCATAAAACCCAAACGTTTCAGTTTCCGCAATAGTGACATTTTATTTTCCAGTTACATTTTATTTTCCATTAAGATGGCACAGGGGCAAAGCACAGGCCAGTAGTCCCAACAGAGGGTACAAAACAAGAAAAGGAAGGCTTCAAGTGAGCCCAGGAAAAAAATGAGAGAGAGAGGTAAAGAGCAGGCAGGCCCCCTTTCCTTGCTAACAGAGTCATCCCTCCATTTGGCTCCATGCCTCCTTGCGGGCTGGTTCAACGCAATGGGAACCCAGAGCGCCCACAGCTCCCAGGCCGTGCTGTGCAGTAGCTGCTCTGATCCAGGAATGTTGTGAAGAATTTCCCCATGTGCGTCTTTTTCCTTCACCACTGGACAACACAAGCAACTTCTGGATTAGGGAAGGCAGAGGCCAGTTACTCAGCGTTCCCAATGCAAGAACCGTCACGGACGGGGCCCTTGGTGTGGGAAGTAGAACCACAAGGCCTCTATTTGGCTCAGGTTATTGCAGGTGGGTTGTGGGGGAATCGTATTTTGGATATTGTTATGTTATTTGCAGTTATTCTTGCATTTGTAATTTATTGTAATGTGATGCTATGGTGTAATGTTCTGTTGTTGTTGCTCTGTAATGATTTATCATGTTGCTATGCGATGCTACGTGAAATGTTAGGTTATTGTGATTTTGTGGTTATTATATTGCTGCTGTTATGAAATGTTATATTTAATGTTGGTGTCATTATATGTTGGTTTACTTGTTATGACTTGTTAACCTGATTACATTATTGTCTGAATTGTTGGGCTGGGAGGCTAATGAATGTGGGTACTAGCCTTATGATTTTTACTATTATGTTATTGTGTATTATTATGTATTATTTTGCTGTTGTGCACCGCCCTGAGCCCTCCGGGGGAGGGCGGTATATAAATTAAATATCAAATCAAAAAAATCAAATCACTTCTGGCTCAAAGCAAGAAGCCTCTGTTTCAGGGAAAGCCACTGCCTCACGAAACCTCTAAACCAGTGGTTCTCAAACTTATTTGGCCTACCGCCCCCTTTCCAGAAAAAAATATTACTTAGCACCCCCCGGAAATTAATTTTTTAAAAATTTTAATAGCAATTAAACAGAAAGATATATGTATTAATGTTTCTACCTGTGGCCATCACCGCCCCCCTGGATCGCTGCAGCACCCACCAGGGGGCGGTAACGCACACTTTGGGAATCACTGCTCTAAACCCACAGGGTTTCCAGGGCGCCAGAGAATGCTCGGGAAGCCCAGATTACGGCTATTCAATAAATGAGCACCATGCCATTCGTCTTTGTTGGCTGAAACTGTTTTAGGTATCAGACAGCTCTTTAAGTGAATGTGGTTGATCTGTCAGCGAAAGTGAAATTTAGTTTGAAAAAAGCTTCAGAGACAGATACTGTAACATACATGGCCTTATAACTGCTCATTGCTCCTTAAGGCAGTAGCTAAAGGCTCTATTGTTCACCCTTTATACATATGATTGTACTCCTGTCTATCATAGTAACACCATTATCAAATTTGCCGATGACACAACGGTGGTGGGGCTCATCTCTGGAGGGGATGAGTCTGCCTATCGGAGTGAGGTGGACCGATTGCTCTCATGGTGCAGGGAAAATAACCTGGTTCTTAATACCAACAAGACAAAGGAGCTTATAGTGGACTATAGAAGGGATACCTCAGAAATTCAGGCCTTGACTATAAATGGAGTTCAAGTAGAGCAGGTGGCTAGTTTTAAATTTCGGGGCGTTATGATTAAAGAGGACTTGACCTGGGGCATTCAGACTGCTGCGGTGGTTAAGAAGGCCCAGCAAAGACTGTACTACCTGAGACTTTTAAGGAAACAACAACTGAATGGAAAACTCCTGGTGTCCTTTTACCGCTGTGCTTTAGAGAGTGTCTTAACCTACTGCATCTGTATATGGTCCTCCAGTTGCACAGTGGCGGATAGGAAGGCGCTCCAAAGGGTGATCACTACTGCACAGAGGATTATCGGCTGCCCTCTCCCCTCCTTGGAAGAACTCTATAATTCCCAAAGCCTAAAAAAAAAGCCCAAAATATTCTGAGAGACCCGTCTCATCCAGCACACTCTCTTTTTGAACTGTTACCATCCGGCAGACGATACAGGTCTATAAAAACTAGAACAAAGAGGCTTAGAGACAGCTTCTACTCTAGAGCTGTGGCTATGCTGAACTCTGCAGCTTCGTGTTGATGTGTTTGGGGCTGTGTAGGGATGGGTGGAGGAAGGGGAAAGTGAGGTTGGGGTATGAGTCTGAAATTGTGTGCATCGAGGAATGCTGCTGTGAATTTCGTTGTGCGTGCACAATGACAATAAAATGCTTATGCGTATGCTTATTGTAAATACGAGTAGCAAAGGAAAAAGAGGCACTCACCTGAGTTACAAAGGGCACCAGGGCAATGGTTGCATCCAGGCATTGCATAGGGGAGACAATGGCCCTTCAACCACCCCATGACTAAAGGTGAGTTGTGGCTCGGTGGCTAAGCATCTACTTGGCCTGCAGATGTCCCATAATCAGTCCCTGGCATCTCCATTGAAAAGGATCAGGTAAATTACAGGTGATGTGAAACACCTCTGCCTGAGCTGCTGCCTATCTAAGTAGATGATACTGACTTTGATGGACCAAGATCTGATGCAGTAGAAGGCAACTTCAGATGTTCTGTACCTCATTTATTCAGTCAGTATCCTATAATCACACTTTTAATAAGATTACTGGACCTTCCTTTGCTAAGATTTCAATAGTCAATCTGCAAAATATTGATGAAATGGGACGTTTGTTTCCTTCTTCGCCAACCTTACTTTTCTGAAATTTTATTTTTAATTAATATTCTTGATGTTGGTTTGTCATAAGCACAGAGCTCCACTGCAGTAATTTGCCTTCCAACCCAAATGTCCTAATAAACTTCTTAAACATACGCTGTTCTGCCCTATGACTGCCAGTAGTATTTTCCTTGTTTTTATGGCTATCTGTTCAGATCCCCTTCTCTATATAATATCGCTGGGCATAATTCTCATGATAGTTTCATGTAGAAGTAAAAAAGCAAGGTTGGAGTGGATAAGAAAGGCTAGTATTGAAGCACAGAGCAGTATAGTGACTTCTAGTGACAGACACTAGTATAAAAATAGAGTATCAAAATAAAAGAGGGAGAGAAGTACGTTAAAATTAGCAATTACAAGCACCTACATGAAAACCTCTAGAAAGACAAACACACATATTCATTGTGCCAATGCACCTTGTTGCTTTTCTTCTGAGAAAGTCTTCTACTACTCTTAGGACAGTGGTGGCGAACCTATGGCACGCGTGCCAGAGGTGGCACTCAGAGCCCTCTTTGTGGGCACGCATATCGTTGCCCCAGTTTGGGCAATCGACAGTGGCATAGCGCCAAGAGGGTGAGGGGTGCATGATGCCCTGGGCATGGGCCCCTGTGGGGTTGTGGCAAGGGCATTTTGGGGGCGTGGCAGCAGAGTTTTGGGGCGTTCCAGGGCAGGACAGGGACATGGCTTGGGCGCGGGGCACATGCATGCCCCAGGTGCAGTTTCCTTTTGCTCCGCCCCGGCACTTGGTCTCTAAAAGGTTCGCCATCACTGTCTTAGGACATCCATACAACTTGCCTGGTGAGCAAAATCTCACTATGAGCCAAGGCCGCCAAGAGACAGTTCTCACCAAGAATATTGTCTTTCATCACATTTGATTCTACTCACAGCCAACGATTTTTCCGCCGACAAAGACAGACCAGGGTCAGTGATGATAAATATACACTTGTATGTCTGGGGCAGTGATTTTCAACCAGGGTTCCATGGTACCCTGGGGTACCGTGAGCAGGTCCCAGGGGTACCATGGCAATGCTAACCCCCCCTCACTTTTGTGGTGTCTCCTGCCGGCGCCAGCAAGGACATGGAGCTGGCTCGGGGCAGGGCCTGCCACAAGGTCAGCAGCCACTTCCTCCCCCCCCCCCCCAGTTCTTCCCTTCACCCTGGGAGGGGAAGGTGGGGGTGGTGCAAGCAGGGGCACTGGGAAGGGAAGGTGGGGGGGATGGCAGGGGTACCGTGAGATATGAAGAGTGAGGTCAAGGGTACCGTGACATCGAAAAGGTTGGGAAACACTGGTCTGGGGACTGCTTTGGTAGCTTTGAGCTACCACTTCTCTACCTTTTTTTATAATTGCCCGATGTCTTCAAATGAATGAATTTCTTGATGACTCACGAAGGCTGACTGCTGAGAAAAACTCTCCCCACATTCTAAGCAGGTATAGGGATTCTCTCCTGCGTGGACTCTTTTGTGCTTCACAAAGGCAGAATTGTCAGCAAAACATCTCATGCACTGCAAGCACTGATAGGGCTTCTCTCCAGTGTGGACCCTCCTATGTTTCACAAGGCCCGAGTTCTCAGCAAAACACTTCCCGCAATCCAGGCATTCGTAAGGCTTCACTCCAGTATGGAGTCTCTTATGCTGGGCCAAAGTCGAGTTCTGAGTAAAACATTTCCCACACTCCAGGCATTTGTAAGGTCTCTCCCCTGTGTGGACTCGCTTATGTTTCCCAAGGCCTGAGACATCCGCGAAATGTCTTCCGCAATCAAGGCACAGGTAGGGCTTCTCTCCCGTGTGAACCCTCCTGTGTTTCACAAGGCTCGACTTCTCAGCAAAACACTTTTCACATTCCAAGCATTTGAAAGGCTTCTCTCCTGTGTGGACTCTCATATGTTGCGCCAGAGTTGAGTTCTGAGTAAAACTTTTGCCACATTCTAGGCATTTGTAAAGCTTCTCTCCTGTGTGGACGCTCTGGTGGATCATCAGGTACGAGCGGCGTGTAAAACATTTCCCACACTCCAGGCACTTAAAAGGCTTCTCTCCTGTATGGATTCGCTGGTGTTTCACAATGTTGGAATGCTGAGCGAAACACTTCCCACACTCTAGACACTGATAGGGCTTCTCCCCTGTGTGGACTCTCTGGTGTTTTACAAAAGTAGATCTTTCAGCAAAGCTTTTCCTACACACCAAACATTTATAGGGTTTCTCCCCAGTGTGGATTCTGTGGTGACTCACAAGAAGTGAATGGCAGGTGAAACGTTTCCCGCATTCCAGGCAGTGATGGGGCTTCTCTCCAGTATGAACTCTCTGGTGGTTCTCAAGGTTTGAATGGCGAGCAAAACTTTTGCCACATTCGGAGCATTTGTAGGGTCTCTCTCCTGTGTGAAGTCGCTGATGCCTCACAAAATCTCCCTGCAGTGCTAAACGCTTCCCGCACTCCAAGCATTTATAGGGCTTCTCTCCTGCATGAACTCTCTGGTGAGTCACAAACACAGAACGGTGTGCAAAACATATCCCACACTCCTCACAGGTATAGGGTTTCTCTTGGCTGTGGCCTTGCTGGTGTTTCAGAAACTGTGGTTGTTGAGCAAAACCTTTTCCACACTCCAGGCATTCATATGGTTTCTTTGCTGTGTGGACTTGCTTGTGCCTTGCAAGATTACACTCCTTAGTAAAACATTTCCCACACTCATCGCATGTGATCTTTTTCCTCACAGCCCCTGCAGGATAAAAAGAAAATGTGGGTAATATTTTTCCCAATAGCATGCAAGAGAAGGAGCTAGAGGAAGGAGGTTGGCAGCAAAGAAAAAGTAAGAAAGAAAATTGAGAGAAAATGCCAGTGAAATTTCATCCACTGACTTACGGTAACAACTCACCGGAGTTTATGCTGGAGATCTCTGTCACATCCAAGTTCCAAGAATCCAGCACCCACAGCTCTTCCCCATCTTCTAGCCTGCAAATTACGTCAGGCTTGGGGACTGGAAACCCTTGGAAGGAAATAAGAGAACAAGAAAGTGTAATGTATAGCTCAGTGCAGATGTGACAATCTGGGGAAAAAATGGAGGGGGGGATACCTCATTCAATTTTTCCAGTGGAAAAACCTGGAATTTTGAGGGTGCTTTGAAAACAGTGCCTGTGAAGTATTTTCTCTTTTGGAATGAGTGAAATACTTTAAGACAAGGTGTTAAACTGACTCAAGATAAGTAATATGAAGAGTCCTATTGAAGACAATCTACAGTACTAGGTATAATTTCTGTAGTTGTATACACCATATTTTAAAGGTATATCCATTGTTTAATTGTAACTAGCTTTACAAACAGTTAAAAGGTAAACTGTGGGCTGTTCCGCACAGGCAAAATAATGCGTTTTCAAACCACTTTCACAACTGTTTGCAAGTGGATTTTGCTATTCCGCACAGCTTCAAAGAGCACTGAAAGCAGTTTGAAAGTGCATTATTCTGCATGTGCGGAAGGAGCCTATGTTATCAAGTCACAGTTGACTCATGATGACCCCATTAAGTTCCACCTCATGGTGTTTTTAGAGCAGTGGTGGCGAACCTATGGCACGGGTGCCAGAGGTGGCACTCAGAGCCCTCTCTGTGGGCACGCGTGCACAGAGTTTGTCACGTGGGGGGGGAGCCATAGGTAACCCTGTTAAGTGCTGTTAAACCCCACTGATTTTCATGGGAAGAACTAAAGCACAATCCTTTACCTGGGAGTAAGCTCGGTTGCTGGCAACCCTCCTAGGGTCGTGATTCACCCGTTTGAAGCATAGTTGCTTCAAAGCAAAGACACTGACTACCACCAAGCTTACTCCCGAGTAATGCGCGCCTCGGAGCCAACCGTTTTTTTTCTAAACTAAAACCTCCGTATTCGGGTTAAATTGCCGTGTTGGCACTTTGCGATAAATAAGTGGGTTTTGGGTTGCAGTTTGGGCACTCGGTCTCGAAAAGGTTCGCCGTCACTGTTTTAGAGCAAGGGACCAGCAGAGGAGATCTGCCATTGCGTTTCTCTGAACAGCAACCTTTGTCTCCTTTGGAGGCCTGCCATTCAAATACTAACCACGGCAAGCAGTGGGTGGCCTTAGGTAAGGCATTATCAATCATCAGCTACACTGAGATGTTGTAAGACTCAAATAAAAATGAATTTCTCGCTGCCCACTTATGGTCCCTTCAGAGTACGTAATAGATACAATACAAGGAAACCCGTCTTCCTGAGAGATTCCAGTTCTTTTCTTAAACCCTTATCTTCCCTCACCAAAACAAGCCTTACCCAGTGAAGCCAAAGCCCCATAATTTTCCCACATCACTTCTCTGTACAAAGCTCTCTGGTTTGGGTCCAGCAGAGACCATTCGGCCTTTGAGAAGAAAATCATCACATCTTCAAAGGTGACGAGCATCTGCAAAACCAAGAAAACATGATCATTTTCGAGTAGTCTCAAGCACAAACTGAAGATGAATGTCAACACAACAACCTTTATTAGGCATATTAAAATAGGCTCCAGAGCATTACAGACATTTCTGAAGTACAAATCAAAAGTGCATTCCAAACACAGACAGATAAACTGCATCTAGCATTGGACGTTACTTAGAAAATTCTGTCACTTGTAAAAGAAATTTTGCTAGTTTTCCCAAGAGCATGGCCTCTGTGTTATTTAACAAAAGCTCCACAACAGAGTTGTCAGAGTCTCTTTCAGATTTGTCTAAGACCCGTCCAGGAGAGAAATTCCTAATACCCACATATCTCGGACAGTCAAGTATAATGTGAGCAAGAGTCTCCACTTGGTTTTTACAGTGTGGACAGAC
The DNA here is from genome assembly GCF_021028975.2 of Sphaerodactylus townsendi. NCBI lineage: Eukaryota > Metazoa > Chordata > Lepidosauria > Squamata > Sphaerodactylidae > Sphaerodactylus > Sphaerodactylus townsendi. The sequence continues at coordinate 13,793,532 of NC_059427.1, forward strand.
CCGATCCTGGAGAGGGATGGATAGGTAGCGACCCTTTGTAATGGCCGATGGAAATGTATTGCATCTGGCCCTTGTAATAATCCATCTCTGTTGGGGTTCAGTTAATAGTTCAAGATATTTGGCTATGTGCCCCTGTTCTGGTACTATTCCGACAGAAAGGGGTGAGCATTACTGAAGATGAATGTATGCTGGTCACTACAAGTCAGTATGTAGGCCTAGTTTGACGTTTTTCCTCAGTTTCCAGGAAAATGTTCCCCACACCTTTTGACGCTGCTGATCCATTTCTTCTTCTTCGTGATTTTGGGCAATTTCACACATGCAGAATAATGCACTTTCAATGCACTTTGCAGCTGGATCTTACTATGCAAAACAGTGAAATCTACTTGCAAACAATTGTGAAAGTGGATTGAAAGTGCACTATTCTGCATGTGTGAAAGTGCCCTTTCTCCGGTAGCCATGTTTCCTTTTTTAACAAATGAAACTACCCCTCATTGGCAGTCCTCGCTCTCTGCCTTTTAAGGTTCATGGCCTTGAAAAAATGACCATTCTTAAAGACTCCAGAAGGCCACATTAATGTATCAGTGCAGACGATCTGCTGGTGATCTGTATTTCCAGTTGAAATCAGACTGACCAAAAACTAATTTCACAGATTTGTTCTAATCTGGAGAGAGAGTTTCTAGCTAGCTTCTAAATGTCATAGGGGACACCCCTCCTTCTAGCTGTGAATTTTACCTTTTGAAGTCAGGGCTCCTTTCCCCCCATGATACCATAAAAGGTAATATTAAGTGTGAACTAGGCATAAGGGGAAAAGGCTGCATATGAGCTGGGAATAGGAAATCCCCCAGATCCCTTCATTTGCCAGAAAGGTTTGAAATGGACAACCTGTAGCAAATAGCAAGAAGAAGAAGAAGAAGAAGAAGAAGAAGAAGAAGAAGAAGAAGAAGAAGAAGAAGAAGAAGAAGAAGAAGAAGAAGAAGAAGAAGAAGAAGAAGAAGAAGAAGAAGAAGAAGAAGAAGAAGAAGAAGAAGAAGAAGAAGAAGAAGAAGAAGAAGAAGAAGAAGAAGAAGAAGAAGAAGAAGAAGAAGAAGAAGAAGAAGAAGAAGAAGAAGAAGAAGAAGAAGAAGAAGAAGAAGAAGAAGAAGAAGAAGAAGAAGAAGAAGAAGAAGAAGAAGAAGAAGAAGAAGAAGAAGAAGAAGAAGAAGAAGAAGAAGAAGAAGAAGAAGAAGAAGAAGAAGAAGAAGAAGAAGAAGAAGAAGAAGAAGAAGAAGAAGAGGAGGAGGAGGAGGAGGAGGAGGAGGAGGAGGAGGAGGAGGAAGAGGAGGAGGAGGAGGAGGAGGAGGAGGAGGAGGAGGAGGAGGAGGAAGAGGAAGAGGAAGAGGAAGAGGAAGAGGAGTTTGGATTTATATCCCCCCTTTCTCTCCTGTAAGGAGACTCAAAGGGGCTTACAATCTCCTTGCCCTTCCTCCCACACAACAAACACCCTGTGAGGTGGGTGGGGCTGAGAGAGCTCCGAAAAGCTGTGACTAGCCCATTCTCATCTAGCTAGATGAGAATGGAACAGGCTCGGTTGATAGGGAAGAGAAGAATGAATGCTGGGGTGTGAGTGACAGGTGAGGAAGAAGAGCAGCTGGGAAAGGGTCGTTTAGGGATCTGGTAGAAAGGAAAGGATGTCCCAGGTGAGAGGCATGGCCAAGTACTGATAGGTCTCGCAACCTTAAGCCAATAAACGGACTCTGAAGTATTGGTCAGTAGAACTGATTGAATAGGTATTGAAGCACCACACTTGGCAAAGCCAATTCTGACGAAGCTGGCATTCACAGTCCCCTTTATCCCCCATAGAGAACCCCCCTCCCTTTTTCCAAGAGTTTGTGATAAACAGTCTTTGGCATTTAGGCGCCTCAAGTCAGCGGCAGATAGCAAGAGAAAGCCACCTGGCTTCCTGTCCTATGAGGTAAGGGATGTGACACAGTTCCCATGGGACAGGAGTACCAGGGGAAGCCTAGTTGTCTACAAAGTATGTGAAGCCATAAAATAAAGATCAAGGAAAGAATGCCCAGATGGCAGTGGATACATATAGCAGACTGGTCACCTATATCTTTCTAGCAGCAGCAATTTGTTATTCTAAGCAGTTGCACTGTTCTGAGATTGTATCTCAATCACCTAGATAACATCCCCCTGACAAAGTACTGAAGAAGATGTTGAGTACAGCACCACACCCTTGCCAGGAGAGAACTATGTTCTTACGTGCCAAGTGATGGTTAGTGAGTGCAGGGAAAGAAAGAAGTTGAGAGACTGTGCCACAAGGCAGACCACGTGTACAAGGCTAACCAGTTGGGTACTGAAGAGATAAAATACAGGGCAGACTGAAAAACCAGAAGTACTTGTTTGTATGCACACGTCAGCATTCACATTTCAAAAGGAAGCTATCGTTTGAGCACCTGTATAGTTATAGAAGTAAAAACAGTGTTACAAATACTGAACTGACAGTTTAATCAGGATTTGTGTACCCATTTTTTTTCATAATTTATTTCTAACATAGGTAACACTTATGGGTTCTCCAGATAGGATCATAGTTCTATCATCCCCTGCCAGCATCATGCTGGAAGGGGATGATGGGAACTGTAGTCCATAACATCTGGAGGGCCGCGAGTTTGACACCTGTGCCCTAAAATGTATCTATTATTTTTAACAGATATTGAGGCTCCTAAAAATCCTACCGTCCACACTGACGGGCTTGAACACTTGCCTGCAAGAGCAGGAAAACATCAACACTTAACAAAAAGATCACACCCTCACTGTTTCCCCCAAGATAATACCACTAAGCATCCCTCTCCAACACACAAGAACCAGAAGTTCCCTTAGAATTTCCTACCTGAGCTCTCTCTGTTTCTCCAGAGGGCAGCAACAACCCAGACTCAGAGAAGGACATCATCTTCTGCACTGGTGAAGGGAAAAAAATGAACTCAAGGGAGACCATTCAGAAAGACATTTTTAAGGGCGTGGTCACAGAAGACCATTCAACATGGTTGAACTTCTCCCCAGGCTCAGCCGCCTGCACTGGCTACCAGTTGAATACCGAATCACTTTCAAGGTGTTGGTGTTGACCTTTAAGGCCTTGCACGGCCTGGGGCCTCCGTACCTGCTGGACCGTCTTACCCCATATGTCCCAAACCGGCCTCTGCGCTCAGCAGAGGCCAATTTACTGGTGATCCCTGGCCCCTCAATGATAATGGTTGTTTCCTACCAGGCCAGAGCCTTTCACAGCTCTGGCCCTCGCCTGGTGGAACGCTTACCACCACTCCGTCCATCTCCTGCGGACCTGCTGAGTTCAAGAGGGGCCTGTAAGACTGAACTGTTCCGGCCAGGCCTTCGGGACATCCTCAGTCATTGATGAGGGCCCCCTCCCTCCCTCCTTTTCGTTCCCCCTCCTCTGATAACATCATTGAATCATACCACCCCTTGGGGTTGAGGAGTTAATAGTGGATGCCATCATGTACTAATGTTAATTTTAATGCTGCATTTTAATGGGAAAGGTTTATATTTTATTCTTTAGAGCCTGTACTATTTAACTTATTGAATTTTAACTTGATTTGCTATATTGTGCTCTACTTATGTTGTTCACCGCCCTGAGCCCTTAGGGGGAGGGCGGTCTATAAACCGAATATATATATATATATATAAAATAAAATAAAATAAAATAAAATAAAATAAAATAAATATAAATAAATATAAATAAATAAATAAATAATTAACTAACTGTTCAATAATCAATCAATTAACCAATTAACTAACCAAACTTCAACCAACCAACCAAGCATGGTCTGAAGACTTTTACTATGACTCCCTTTCCCAAAACAGCTAACACAGAGCAGGAATATTCAAAACCAGCCCTCACCAGATAAACAAACACAATGGATAATCAGCTACTCAGACAGTAGTACAAACTATGAGGACAGTGATCCATTTAGTATCACGTACAATGGGGAGGTAGAAAATATTCTTAAGTGATGATGTGCCATTGGCCACTAAAATAAGCAAGATAATGCATACCCTAGTATTCCCCATTAATGCCTATGGGTGTGAAAGTTAGATGATGAAGAAAGCTGCCGATGGACGGATAGGATGAATGAATGGCATGAAGAAGAAGAAGAAGATGGATGGATGGATGGATGGATGGAAGGATGGAAGAAGATGGGATGGAAGATGGAAGGATGGAAGAAGATGGAAGGATGGAAGGATGGGAAGGATGGATAGAGGAAGAGGAAGAAGAAGAAGAAGAAGAAGAAGAAGAAGAAGAAGACCCTAGAATTCCAAGAAGACCTCTATGAGTGGGAAAGAAGAAGAAGAAGAAGAGCTGGCCAGAAAGACAGTAGATTCAGAAGAAGAAGGAGGAGGAGGAGGAAGACGAGGACGAGGAGGACGACAACAAGGAGTTTGGATTTATATCCCCCCTTTCTCTCCTATAGGAGACTCAAAGGGGCTTACAATCTCCTTGCCCTTCCCCCCTCGCAACAAACACCCTGTGAGAAGGGTGGGGCTGAGAGAGCTCCAAAGAACTGTGACTAGCCCAAGGTCACCTAGCTGGCATGTTTGGAGTGCAGAAGCTAATCTGGTTCACCAGATAAGCCTCCACAACTCAAGTGGCGGAGCAGGGAATCAAACTTGGTTCTCCAGATTAGAGTGTACCTGCTCATAACCACTACACTCCGCTAACTCAAACCAGTGGGTTCTAGATCAAATCAAGTCTGAACTCTCCCTAGAAGCTAAAATGACTAAACTATCATACTTCAGTCACATGAGAAGACAAGAGTCTCTGTAAAAAAAACCAATAATGCTCGGAAAAGTTGAAGGCAGCAGGAAAACAGGAAGACTCAGCTTGAGATGGATGGATTCAATCAAGGAAACCACAGTCTCCAGTTTGCAAGACCTGAGCAATGCTGTTAACAATATGATGTTTTGGAGGTTATTAATTCATAGGGTCCATAAGTCAGAAGCGATCTGACAGCGGTTAACACATATACACATGAATGCACTTGCTGAAAGCTGCATAAGAACATAAGAAGTAGCCTGCTGGATCAGACCAGAGTCCATCTAGTCCAGCACTCTGCTATTCGCAGTGGCCCACCAGGTGCCTTTGGGAGCTCACATGCAGGATGTGAAAGCAATGGCCTTCTGCTGCTGCTGCTGCTGCTCCCGATCACCTGGTCTGCTAAGGCATTTGCAATCTGAGATCAAGGAGGATCAAGATTGGTAGCCACAGATCGACTTCTCCTCCATACATCTGTCCAAGCCCCTTTTAAAGCTATCCAGATTAGTGGCCATCACCACCTCCTGTGGCAGCATATTCCATGCATGGAGAGGTGATCTTCTGCAGTCTTCTTACTTGGGTGGTGGATGAAGAAGACTTCACGCCTCTCCTGCTTCCCCAGGTCTCTGATCAAACAGCCAATCTCACCACTGGGCCTGACATCATAAACAACCAGGATGCTCCATCTAAGCCTTGCTGGCCAGTGCGCTCTAGCAATCATGTGCAAATGAATTTTCCTGGGCGAATGTGTCAAAACCAACCGCTGCAGAGTCAAACTGATCTGCAACAGACTGCTGCAGAGCGGCTATCGTGCCCATCTGTGTGCAGAAAGCGCATTGATGATGGCTGCATGGGAGCAAAAGTGCGGTGGACTGAGGGGTCTCCCATTTCCTTCTTTATTCCTGGGCTGTGTTATTCTAAAGGGCCCTGTGCACTTTAAGGATTACTGAAATGCTAGCAATGGTCAGTAACTTCAGAGATCAATAATCTTCCGGTTTCAGTGGGCTCAGACTGGAGGAGTACCTGAAGCCAGGCACCGTCTGCACATTAGCAAAGGAAGCCCCCGATCATCCTCGCTCCCTCCCCATCGCCCCCCCCCCCAATTCACTAGCTGCCCTTCTGAAGCTTTTCTTCCACCTCCTACCTAGCCCGTCCCCAGATCTAAAATACAGTCAGTTCCTCATCCCCGGGAGTTTCGTCCCAAGCCGCACAAAACGATGCAGAAACTTAAGGCAGACAAAGGAAAGGCTCCCCTCCTGGCCGCCCCCTCCTCCAATTTATATGCTGACAAAATGCTCTTCTCCTCCTCCCCACGATTGAGCACCAACCTGCATGCAAACAAATGGCACAACCCTGTCTCTCCGGGAGCGCTTCTGACGGCTCTCCAGCTTCCAAATCCTCCACTGGAAGCACAATCCCCTTTCTCCTTAGCTGGGGCGCTGGAAACGCTAGGCCTGCTGGGAGTTGTAGTTCTCCTGGCCAGGTCATCGGCGCACTATTCCTGGTCACATGACATACTCTTCCCTTGCGCAAGCGCGCTGGAACACGCCACTAGAATGACAGCTGTCATAACCGCCCAGGGAGAAATGCAGTTTCCGGCTGTTGCAGTGGTTTGTCGGTGACAGCAGCCTCTCCCTTCGCCCGCCAACCGCATCTTCACTTTTGAGTGGAGCAAATATGGATCCCCAGCAAAACATTTTGCCTATCATAATTGTTAAAGACCTGGTGAAATATACACATCCCAGATCCACAAATGTCTAAGGACTTGCGTGCAAAGGGCAGCTTCTGCACCTTTGCAGCTCCCTAAGATCCTGGGGCTGGCTCCAGGCAGTGGTGGGATCCAAAAATTTTAGTAACAGGTTCCCTCACCAGCCCCCTCTCAGCAAAGGGGGCAGAGGCGCACCTAGGCAAACCTGAGCCCTGAGCAAAACCTGAGTTGGATGCCCCCCCCATGGGCAGCCACCCCACCACGACCCCAAATTTTTTTTTGCACCAGGTCATTTCTAAATCATCATCACATTATAGAAAATGCCCCAACTCCCAAATCTGAACACAGCAATGGTGAAACACACAGGTTCTTTGATAGAGATTGGTGAGATAAAAGGTATGAAAGGCTGAGAATCAATGAATTGCAGTACCTGAAAGGGATTAACCCAGTTCAGGGAGTTACATTATTAGTCGCAATTGCTATGTGGAACCTTCATGTTCAAAGGCAGTATGCCTCTCGGGGAGGCGAGGGCGTGGAGATGGAAAAGCGGACCCAATTAGTAACCCCCTCTTGGCACACACAAATAATTAGTAACCCACTCTCGGGAACTGGTGAGAACTTGCTGGATTTCACGTCTGGCTCCAGGTACTTATCCGCAGTTCCTAATTCCCTTATTAGCTAACTCAGCCCAAAATATAGCTGATAATTGAAAATCTATTCGCCTCAAAATAAGCTTTGGGCCACCATAAATCAAACATCCTTAGATTCAGGGTCCCCTGCCTTGCAAAGGGTCTTTTTCTGTTCTTCAAAGCTTGGCCCAGTCAATTATTCAGCATATTTTAAACATTTTAAAATCTTTCCTGATTCTTGGGAGGAAGCTGAAGTTCCTGGGATCTAAACCAGGCTCTGTGGTGTCATCTCACAGGACAATCCTCCCCTTCCCCCCAAAATACAGACATTTCCTTCAGCTTACCTGAAATATAGGGAAAATAATACTGGAGCATCTACTACCCGCCCCCCCCCCCTTCCCAGCACAAGCCAGCAGGAGAAAAGTCAGGGGCATAGAAATGAAATCATGTGATGTGTGATGTTTCATATAAATAAGCACATTGGGGAAACACTCTGGTTGTACACTCTGGTTAAAACTCCGGTTTCTCTGAAAAGCCAGAGCATCACTCAACATGCTCACATCAAATACAGGTTTTCAGCTAGATATCATGCGTGGTGTGTCATCATATCTGTCCCTCTCCCCACCGCTAAACCTACCACGGATGCTGCTGCCCACCTGCTCCCTAGATGTGTGCCTTATGCTGCGTTGTGCATTGAGATGGGCCAAACAACTCTAGAAACCTTGGCATGGATAAGGGCCATAAAATATTGGCTGCATATACACTTTCTAGTGGGATCCAATAGCTATATTCCCTCTCTGTTATCAGATCACTTTATTTCAGAATGGTATACTTTGATCTTTAGAAAGGTTGAAGCTATTGGTATCCTCTTGGAATCACTCCTTATGCTCACAAAGGTGGAAGCCTTCAGACTAGTCAAGAATAGGCTCTTGGATCTTGATTTTCATAATTTGACTCGTGCTGCCAAGACAACCTGTTCTCCGACTAAATTATTAATCCCATGCGAGCGAGGATTTATGGCAGCATATCTTCGTCTGCTGATTAATCCCACCCAGAGGAGAACCTTGGCTACTGCAAGATGTAATGTGCTGCCATAAGCTCTGCTGGAGGGAAGATTTAAGAATATGGAACGTTCTAAAAGAGTTTGTTCATGTGATATGACTACAGTTGAAACACCCGACCATTTTTTGTTTCTATGCCCTAAATACAATAAGATACGCATGAAAATACATGAATTCCATTTTCTTGCAATGTTCTCAGTGGCATGAGTGTTATAATCTCCTGAACAGCTCTGATGTACTCTTTTGGGAAACTGTTGCAAATTTTATACTGGAAATTAGCAATTTTAACTGTATTTCTTAACCTTGTTTTGTTTTAAAATTTTGTCCTGTTTTATATGCCAATAAAGGCTTGTGTTGTTGTTGCTGCCCACCAGCCTGGCAGCTCTAGGTGGTTGCTAGCCCCCTGAAGACCACCACACACACAGTTTCAAGAGCTACCAGAAAATGTCAGTACTATGGCCAGGGTGGCAACTCACTGAAGTCAGGAACAACATGGAGGAGAAAGATCGTATCTAGACTAAAGGAAGCTGTCAAGATGTCGAAATGGAGTCAAGGAGGAGATTACAGTCAGCTTGCCTGAACCTGGATTTCCCAAGCAAAGGGATCAAGAATCGCTCGTTACATTAGCTTGGGAGGGATGAATTGAGGTCAGAAACGAAAGCCAAAAGTTTATTGAGTAATCGGAGCAATTTACATGGAAATACTGAGGCACCAAAGCAGAAGCGGCATCAAACAGAAATACAAAGGGTATTATTTCTAGAGCACCAAAGGAAAAGAAAAGACAACTCGAGTTTTCTGAGGTAAACCTTGATAACAAAGAGGAAGGGGAGAAGAGAGTCAGCAAAAAACACAACAAAACAAGGGCAAAGAAACACAGCCACGCTTTTGTCAGAAGCGGCAGCTTCATTTCAGGATGAGACAAACAGGCTAATTTAATCCACAGGCTCGGTGTGACAAGTGTGTTTTGAGAAGGTATTAACAGGTTACAGCAATTAAATGCAAAGCAAACTTCAGGGAAATCAGTCCCCGGCCAAATGTCATTTTGTCATGGGGGGGGGGCGGGGGTCCTTGCGCCCAGCCTCTCCTATGGTGTGGTGCCCCGGCCGGCACCCGATGGCTCCCTTGATGCCAGGGCGCTGCTCACCAGCCAAGCTGCTTGCCATGGTGGCAGGCTGACTCCTGCCCTACCCAAGGAGGCTGAGGAGTGCAGGGTTTGGTGGCAGGTGGTTCAGGTGGGTGCCACAGCAGCAGGCCAGCTCCTGCCACTACAGCACCCACCTGAGCCACCTGCCGCCGAGCCCTGTGCTCCCTGGCCTCCCTGCTGGCTGCCGTAAGTGGGGCATGGGGGGGAGGGGCACGGGAAGCCGAGTGGGCAGGGAGCCGGTCGTGCTCTGGGCGCCATTTTCGCCCGGTACACCCCTGAGGGAAACGGAAAATATAAAACAAAGGGACCCTGATATAACCATTATTCCTTAAGTTACTAATCACTCGATTAAAAACACCTCCGCTATGTCGACTCCTTTGTGCGGGAGCCATATTTAAAATCCATACCATAGAATTTATGGATATAATGAGCACGAGCATGCTTTTTTCCTTTCATTGAAATCTCATCTTTCTCCCCAATGTGGGACATAGAAGTGGTTTGCATCGTTCTCCTGTCCTTCATTTAACCCTTACAACAGCTTTGCGAGGTAGGTGAGGCGGAGAGTGGATGACTGGCCTAAAGTCACCAAGGGAGGTTCCACAGCAGAGTGGGGATTTGAACCTGAAGCTCCCAGATCCTACGGCAGGACCTTTCTTGAGAGACTCTACATTATCACCCATTAAGACGGCTCGTCCTGTTAAAAAGAAACACTACATCTTCCCATTGCATTGTTTTGCTTATCCCAGTTGGTAACAGAAAGAGGAGGAGAAGAAGAAGAAGAAGAAGAAGAAGAAGAAGGAGAAGGAGAAGGAGAAGGAGAAGAAGAAGAAGAAAAGAAAAAGAAGAAGAAAAGAAGAAGAAGAAAAGAAGAAGAATAAAAAGAAGAAGAATAAAAAGAAGAAGAATAAAAAGAGGAGGAGGAGGAGGAGAAGGAGTTTGGATTTATATTCCCCCCTTTCTCTCCTGTAGGAGACTCAAAGGGCTTACAATCTCCTTGCCCTTCCCCCCTCACAACAAACACCCTGTGTGGTGGGTGGGGCTGGGAGAGCTCCGAAAAGCTGTGACTAGCTAGCCCAAGGTCACCCAGCTGGCATGTTGGGAGTGTACAGGCTAATCTGAATTCCCCAGATAAGCCTCCACAACTCAAGCGGCAGAGCTGGGAATCAAACCCGGTTCCTCCAGATCAGAGTGCACCTGCTCTTAGCCACTACGTCACTGCTGCTCCTGTGCAGGCATTTGAGAGCCCACAAACCCATCCCTGCAAGAAAGACCTGACTTTACAAGACCACTATTAGCAAGTCTCCCATTTGCCCGGACCACCTCAGAAGTAAAAGTGTATCCTCCTTCATCATGCCAGCGTATCCAAAACAAGATTTAGCTTGGTCGTGGCACGCTGGCCAACAGTCCCTGATAAAATACACTCCCGCCTACAAAATGTCAATTCACTACAAATCACTTAATTTTACAGTGCCGCAGAATTCAGTGTTGTTTTCAGCAGAAGGAATAAGCTCTGTTTTCAGAGTGGGACAATAGAGCAAGTGGGACACTGAAACCATACAAATGCTGAAGAGAGAACTATAGTGACACATTGTGGCAGAAACAAGTATTACAACAGAACAGCAAAAAAAACTCAAGGAGAAGGGGAGTAAAAGTCCCCACTTAGGGACATGCATTAATAAATCTCAAATGCCTGCACAGTAAACTGAGTGACCAAACCTTGGAAAACTGCCATACAAATAGAAGCCAATGCATTTTGAGTCTGCTTCTAAATATATATTTATACATGCAAGACACATGAACCTGCCTTCTACTGAGTCTATCAAGGACAGCATTATCTATTCTTATTGGCTGAGTCTCAAATATTTTTTGTATCTTTACCTACCAAATATGTTTAACCAGAGATGCTGGGGCTCGAACCTGTGCCCTTCTACATGCAAAGCAGATGATCTCCCACTGAACCATGGCCCCTCCCCTTGCATCTGAATTTTTTTCAATAGATATTGGGGTCCCTTTCCAGCATAGCCTTTGTCCACATTCACACAATCCCTTTTGTGAGAAGCATCTCTAAATGGCTTGGCTCCCCAGTTAAATGTTTTCCTTGCGAGCTGAACTTTCTTCATATCTCATTAGGATAAAGAAACAAAATTATCTCAGATTTTTGGGGACGGGACTGGTAACAGAGCAGAATGATGTTACTTCACGATGACACAAGGAAGTGGGGCACATTGAACAAGCAGAACTTGCTTCTGGTCCACTGAGAGGTCGTTTCCCCACTTACCATCGACCACCCTTGCTGCGCACTACTCTCAGCGCGCGTCATTTCTGGTGCGCTCCCGAGCTTCCCCACAACGGGTCATCAAAAGGCGCCGCTTTGAGGAGCGCCAGGAATGACGCGCGCTGAGAGGGCGCGAGAGCGGCAGCGTCGGGGCAGCTGCATTGTTGCCACCCCTGTAGTGGGGAGTGCCACGGGACCCCGTGCTACTTGGTGAGATTAGCACGCAGCAGATGGTAAGTGGGGAATCGACCATAGATACGCTTCCCCATCTCTTCACAACACAGGAGGAACCTCACAGATAGAAGTGCCTCTGGCTGCCAAAGGGATTGCTAGCACTTTATTTAATGCATTGTAGCTCACCCAGGTAGACTGGCAGCACGGAATGCATTGCACCAAAATGGTGGCACCTCTGGAAGATTATGAGGAAAAAATTGGGCTTCATCCCTATGCTGGCCTCTCAGGAAACCAAGACTTTTGCCCACTATCTCCATGGACACAGGAACTTTCTTGGGTCCAAACCCATAATGATGGTTCTAACAAATGAGATATCACTCAGTAATGAAGAACTGGCAGAAGTTAATTATGACAAATAGCAATCAGATAAAAGAAAATGTCACTTTCCCATGAAGCTGCAAAGCAGGAATGGTTCACTAATGAGCCAATTTTCTGCTGGTGGGGGAGAGAGGGAAGAGAAATTGCTAAAATTTGAGCTGTTAAAAGCAAATGTCTTTAGTTTGCCTATATCATTTTAAATAATTATAAGATTCTGCTCCAGTAGTCCTGAGGTCAAAGCAGTGAGCAAAAATGAGCCCACCGATTTTAATATTTCTACGAATTCTCTCCCTTCATAATCCTCTTGTGTTACACGAGGCTGCAGATGTCAGCCAAACATTTTCCACAATCGAGGCACTGGTAGGGCTTCTCTCCAGAGTGAATTCATGAGTGGGTCACAAGATGAGATCGCTGGCCAAAACACCTCCCACTCTCCAAACATCCATAAGGCATCCCTTCCAAATCCACTTGCTTGTGTTTCAAAAAGGGCATTTATAGGGCTTTTCCCCTATGTGAACCCTCTGGTTGGTCATGAGGTTTGACTGGCGAGTAAAACATTCTTCACACTTTGGGCATTTGTAGGGTCTTTCTCCTGTATGGATTCTTTCATGGGCTGGTAGTGCTGAGTAAAGCACTCCTACACTCTAAGAATTCATATGGTTTTTCTCCTGTGTAGATTCTTTTGTGGGTTATTGAGCAGAACGTTTCACGCACTGTGGGCACTGATAGAGCTTTTCTCCAGTGTAAACTCTCTGGTGGATCACAAGGACCGACGGGCAAGGGAAACTTTTTCAGCATTCCATAAAATTACACGGTTTTTCTCCTCTATAAACCTTGTGGTGGTTAACAAATGAGATCCACTCAGCAAAACACATCCCAAACTCTATGCAAATGCAAGGTTTTTCTGCTGTACGGAGTTCCTGGTGTCCAACAAAGGTTCAATTCCTGAGCAAAATATTTCACGCACGCAGGGATCAAGTATCTTTTCCAGTATTCATCTGCAAAGATAAAATATGATCATATGATTATTTTCTGAGATTCTATCTTTGCTTTCACTAGTGAATGGAAAGGAAAGGAAGAAAGAAGGGAAGGGAAGGGAAGGGAAGGGAAGGGAAGGGAAGGGAAGGGAAGGGAAGGGAAGGGAAGGGAAGGGAAGGGAAGGGAAGGGAAGGGAAGGGAAGGGAAGGGGGGAGGGAGGGAGGGAGGGAGGAAGGAAGGAAAGAAAGAAGGAAGGAAGGAAGGAAGGAAGGAAGGAAAGAAGGAAAGAAGGAAAGAAGAAAAAAAGGAAGAAAAGGAAGAAAAGAAAGAAAGAAAGAAAGAAAGAAAGAAAGAAAGAAAGAAAGAAAGAAAGAAAGAAAGAAAGAAAGAAAGAAAGAAAGAAAGAAAGAAGGAAAGAAGGAAAGAAGGAAGGAAGGAAGGAAGGAAGGAAGAAGGAAAGAAGGAAAGAAGGAAAGAAAGAAGGAAAGAAGGAAAGAAGGAAAGAAAGAAAGAAGGAAAGAAAGAAGGAAATAAAGAAGGAAATAAAGAAGGAAAGAAGGAAAGAAAGAAAGAAAGAAAAAGAAAGAAAGAAAGAAAGAAAGAAAGAAAGAAAGAAAGAAAGAAAGAAAGAAAGAAAGAAAGAAAGAAAGAAAGAAAGAAAGAAAGAAAGAAAGAAAGGCATTCAAATATTGAAGAAATTAAAACGACAGAAAACACAGATTGTAGTCGACCCACGCGGTCAGCGTAAGAACGAGACGAGACGCGGAGATAACATCTTGTGGAGATCGCCAGCAGCGGGAGACCGGAGGTCCGTGTTCCTAGCGAGTCTCCCGCCTGCCGGTTCCTGGCACCTTTTATTGTTACTCTATCGGGGGCGTGTAGGAGGGGAGGACTGGGGAGTTCCGGGAGAGCGGGAGGTCGGGAGATCATCAGGTGATGCATGATCTCATCTGGCCCTACGCATGGAGGAAGAGCGTACTGGCGTTGCCTGGAGCCTAAATCCTCACCTGAGGGGCAAGACCATTGTCCCTGGGCGCCCGGTGATTGAGCCAGACAGTTCACAACCTGCTGGATCATGGGGGGGGATGAGGGAGTGGGGGTGCGATGCGACCGGCAAGGCAGCAGGGTCCGTTGGCATCCCAACGTTCTACTCACGGTACTGCTGGAGTCGAAGGCAGTGCACTACTACAATCTTCCCTCCTTTTACATTTTAGAAAACGGGGGGCCGAAACGCCAAGGGGCTTTATTTAAAGGATCGGCTTTGTCTCTCTCCGCCGTTTGGTCAAGTTGGCCAAGCTTCGCTTGTGCAGCAACATTAGAATTTGGTTCTTGGGGTAAGGGAAATCACGAGGGGTTTCTTACACACGTTACAGGCAATATTAGACACGCATTGAATGAAACAAAGATCCGATAACAAGGCAATACCACAATTAAACCAATGCAGAGCTGCGTACAATAGCACTCAACCATCCTCCCGACAGCCAGCTCCAGAGGGCATTGACCACCAATGAGGCGTAAAACATCATGTACTTCAGATTAGATGACAACTTCTTGCAACTCACGCACTTTCATGTGGATCAACTGGGAATTATCAGAAAGATTAAAACAACGCACATATTATGTACGATTCCTCACAACCTTGGTGATGTAACAACAACAAATAATCAATAGCCGACACGATTGTCACAGGGCCCGCTTGACGAAGTTCCTGCTGCCTTTCGGAGGCCAGGGCATCCCAGAAGCGGTGGAGGTAGAATTGATGGACTTACCGCAGGGAGCTAACAGAGCCGCCAGCCCGGCCAATAGTCTTAGCATTGTAGGAAGCCGAGTCCGGGGACTCCCCACCAGGGAAGTAGCTGAGGGAGACTAACTCCGCCAGGAGAGAGGCGCACCGCGTCGCTCCGACATTGGTGGAGGGCTCCCGAAAGGCAAGGGCCGGAGGCCGGCCCGGCTGGCCCGGGCGTCCGCCGGCTCCCGGGGTGGAGCCTGGGGTAGGGGGGGGGACAACGGTGATTGGCGACTGAGGCAGCAAAAGAGTTCCGGCAGAGAGTCGGGCCGAGGGAATGTAGTTAACGTTCTCTCCCCGCGAGGTCCAGAACCAGCCCCTGGGGAGCAGGATGTTTCCGAACACGGGGGGAATGTCCCTCCATGTGTGTGCAGTTCCAACTGGCCTGAGCGGCAGAATGGGCCCGGAGTCGGTTCCGCCGTCGGCCTAGCCGGTGATGCGGGCGCAGAGTGTTGGACCTCGTGGGTTAGCTTAATCGGGCCTTGTTGACCAAGGGAAAGAGCCAGCCGAGGGTTTGGACGACGGGTCCCCAGTCGGCGCTCATAGAATATCTGATGGATGAGGCATTCATGAAGGGGCTCAGCCCAGACTCCGCTAGGAAGTCTCCGGGTGCTTTGCAGACGAGGGGAGCAGGCAGGAAGCTTAACAGGCTCCCGACTCCTAGAGTACCTGGCCCAGAGCAGAAAGATGAAGACGTTGGCAGCGGCATGGCAAACTGCTCCCAGATGTTGGTCTGGTGAAAGCTTGCCAGGGGGTGGCCACGCATCGCCCGTCGGCAGGAGGCAGCAGAGCAGGCAAAGCGATGGTGAGTCGCTGAGGTTGAGGTGGTGATGATCGCGATGAAGAGAGCGGCACACAGGAGGTTCTCTAGGCGTCTCGTGGTGGTCTTGCTGGCGCAGCAGCAGCTAGGAGCCTGGCTGAGTGCGTGCGCCTTTGGACGTCTCCCCAGGCTCATTCGGGTCTTTGGGCGTTGGCGACGGCGTTTCCCGCTTCGGGATCGCTGGGCTGGGGATCCTCTAGAGAGATGCGTTCCATCTCCGGGATGGGGTTGGTTTCCTCCTGGCTTCATTCCATGGGTTGGCCTGTCATGGCTTAATCGAGTCCACGGAGAACCTGTAGGGAGAGGGACTGAAACACACAACCCCCCCCCCTTTCCCAGGTTAGGGGGGGGGCCGGGTCCCGCCAGGCTCAGTTCTAGAGCGAGGATGGCCCGGGGAGATTGGGGATCGAGTTAGTGTTTAGGATTTAATATGGAAGGAAAGAAGGCTTGTTTTGCAGCCTGTGAAGGTTGCTTTTAATGCAACCCTCCTGGGGGCCGCCTTACACCTCCTCTTTTCTTTAGTTGTTGTTTGACAGGGAGGGCAGGAGGTAGGCGACCCTGTCGGGAATATGGCTTCAGAGGCGTCATCAGGAGTGCGTCAAGGCGAGGAGTCCGAGCCTCCGAGGGGAAGAACAGAAGAGTCCCTAGGGGATTGTGGAGTATGCATGCTTAATCAGCAACACAAAGGGGGCCGGAAGCACCTTTTGGGGGGATGGAGTGCATCCGGGGAATGAAGCCAATCAGGCAATAGAGGCAGATCTCACTTGCACACACAAAGGAGTGAAGGAAGGGGGTTTCTTTGCAAGGGAGTTGTACTTACCGTGACCTTGGTGGCTGATGCAGGAAGCTGGATGGTGCTAGATTTTTTTGTGATCGAATTATCTGAGCCTGGGGAATTGCCGCCCACCGAGACCGGGGCTTCCTTAAGGGGCCGGTTCCCGGGCTGAGCGCCCTGGGCCTTGCTAACGTGGTACTTGGGATAAAGTTGCCAGGCTGTGGCAGCCATGTTACAACTTAACGTGGGTTTGGGTATTAGACGCATAATAGCGGCAGCCCCTTTTTAAACTGGGGCCCTGTCCTGACAGTGCTCGCGGTATCAGGACGTGGGCCCCAGATTTTTGCCCATCCAGGGAGGGCCAGTCAGCCAATTGGCCCTCCACGCCTCTACTGGTCATTTAAAAAAATAGAAGGAGAAAGAGAGGAGGGGAGAGGGAAACAGTTTTCCTGTGGGATTAGGGAAATAATTTCGGAGGGCAAGATTATTGGGATCAATGACCTGTGGCGGCCTCTACCCGTCCCAAACCAGAAGTCGTTTTAACCTGGACTCATGAGGTCTCTTCCCCAGAGATTGACATGGGATATCTAGAACGCGATGGGGCCCGGACTGTGAGCTGCCGCTCGAGTCCTGGGCTGTTGACCGTGAGCGGGCGGATGCTCCGTCTCGCGGTTTGTCTCCCCCCCACCCCCAGATGTGCTGGGCAAGTCTCCGATTCGGCCCACTGGTCGGGCTTTCACTTTCCGGCTGCTCTGATGACGGTAACAAATATCAGCGCCCGGTGTCCACCAGGCCCATGAACTTACACCCTTCTATGGCGAAGAGCTCCAGATATGATCGGGAGCTCCCGGGATAGGGCGTCTCCCACCGCTGGGCGACGGTGGTGTAGGCTGCGCCATGTTGGCTGCTGGGGCTCGTAGCCTTCTTATTGGGGTCGAAGCAGCGGGCGAAGCGCATGGGGCAAGAAGAATCAGCTGAGCGCCAGCTGGCTCCGGGCGGCGGCAGCTCCTGTGGGATGTTTGTCCAGACCTGGAGGTGGATGGGTCCTTGCAGTGCGTGGTGAGTGCGATCACTCGGGGGACGCATGAACAGTCCCTGTTCAGCGGCAGAGGCCTTTGGCAGCACTTTCAGCCCAATTGTCCCGGTAGGGATGGGCTTCGTCATACTGAGTCGGGGCGACCAAGAAAAAGGTGCCTGCGTGGGGAACTTAAAGGAGATGGGCTGGGTGCATGTGAGCGAGATGCCATGAGAGGGGGTGGTTTTGGCAGGGGGAGCCTTGGCGTTTTGGGTCTGCTCTAGTACTCTCCTCCCTTGGTCCTGGGCTGGGGAGACGCCCGAGGCCGAAGGGAGTTTCCCGTCGGGCAGTGCGCTCTCTCCAATGGAAGCCCTTCTGGGCAACGTGGAGGCAATCTCCGGGTTTCGGGTGGCGCTTCTCCTCCTGGGGGAGGACCCTCCTCCACCGCTCGAGGGGTTGTAGGCCCCCCCCCACCGCTGCTGCCTACACGCTCCCTCCGGAAGTGTCCGGGTCTGCCGCGGATTAAAGCAGTCATCCTGAGACTGTCTCCTGCCGTCGTGGAGAGGTGCAAGGCGGCGCAGGAGGCTAGCTTGGTGGGCTTTGAGGACCCAATGTCACCTGGCAAGCCTTAAGCATGTCGGCTAGTTCAGGATTTTTTTACCCTAGAGCCGTGATTGCCCTGCGACGCACTCCATGCGAAGCGTTCTCCTTCGCTGTGAGGCGCATGAGGAGCTCGCTTTTGGGCCTCCTCAAGCTATCTACCTGCCTCTTGAGCTTCCTGGAGCCCTGTTTAAGCAAATTCAGCATAGGAGGGCTCTTGGGGTTTTTGCCGGATGGAGGAGAAACTCTGGGTTGGCTGGCCGGCATTGGGGACTTTGATAAATGCCTTATAGGCGCCACTCCAGAGTGGGCGACCGTAAGGGTGGCCTCAGAGCAGGAACAATCTGATCGTTGGGATTGGCAAAAGCATCGAAAACCGTAAAGCTGAGCCCGGCGGTGTAGAAGCTACTGGCCAGAGGTGGCTGCTCTGCTGAAGCATGTGCTGATGAAACTCACTTTCCCAGACCACAAACTCCGCGCGAGGGCTCAGGAGCATCACGAAGGGTGGTTTTCCAGTCATCTGGAACCATTAGGTGGTTCTCTTGCGATGGCTTCCAGCATGCCTCTGCGTAGGGGCTAGTGGACTCCTACGTCCGCGACATTGCTTTATGGAGCTTCGGGTGAGGGGATATTATAGCTCAGGGGGGGCTGTACTCGGACAACCCGCCGAACTATGCCATCCTCCCTCGAGTATCTGTGAAGTGGATGGGGCACAATGCAAGAATATCGGCATCGATCTTCCTCGTCAGGGTTTCTTTCTTCTGCAGATCATTGTTGGGCTAATACGTTCTGGCGAAAGAGTTTTCTGAAACCCGCGCCATTACGATGGGCGCCTGACGGGGAGGTGCAGTGGCTTCCGGAAAATGAAGAAGCGGAGCAAAGGAGAGGGGGCGGCTGAGCCGCGGGAGAGTTCGAGAAATGGGTGAAGGAGCGAGGGGGGCAGAAGGAGGACAGGCGTTCAATTTAGTGGATAGAGAAAATTCCGGGGTTGAAATTGAAGGTGAAAGATGCGAAAGGAGGGCGGCCCTACAGCAAAGGGAGCCGTAGGTCTGCAGGCTGATGGCGCACAAAACATTGTCTCCATCGTCAGTAGTAGCTTACATCGGCGCGCTACGAGGCTCTGTCGCGAAGAGTGCGCCCGATGTTTTTCCCAGTCCTTAAGAGATTCAATGTCCCCCCCTCTGGGTACCATGGACACTGAGCTTCAATCTCCCCTCAACCAATTTGCGCGCCCCAGCTCCCCTTCTCTCACGTGGGGACCCTGGCCGCATTTCGTTAACGCTTTCAGTTCGTCAACGTGCTTGTCATAAGCCCTGCTTTTGCAAGCTCCCCATACTCACCGGTGTTCCGTCCGGACGAGAGAGTGTCCTAGAATGGCGATTGTCTCTGGATGCGCCGATCCAGAGGACGAGGCGACAATAAACGGGTGGTCCCTGGATGCGCTCTCGGATCCAGCCGGACTTCGGTATCGCGGCCCCTTCCCCAGGCTGTACCACGTGAGCAGGGTGGAGGTTCGAGGATTCCCGGGTTTCAGCACCAGCTTGTAGTTAGACCCGCAGCGGTCAGAAGCGTAAGAACGGTAGAGCGAGACGCGGAGATAACATCTGGTGGAGATCGCCAGCAGCGGGAGACCGGAGTGGGTCCGTGTTCCTAGCGAAGTCTCCCCGCCTGGGCCGGGTTCCTGGCACCTTTTATTGTTACTCTATCGGGCGCGTGTAAGGAGGGAGGACTGGGGGGGAGTTCCGGGAGAGCGGGAGGTCGGGAGATCATCAGGTGATGCATGATCTCATCTGGCTACGTGCGGAGAAGAGCGTACGCGTCTGAGCCTAATCCTCACCTGGGGGCAAGACCATTGTCCCTGCGCCCGGTGATTGAGCCAGACAGTTCACGACCCGTGACTCATGGGGGGATGAGGAGTGGGGGTGCGATGCGACCGGCAAGGCCGCAGGTCCGTTGGCGTCCCAACGTTCTACTACGGTACTGCTGGGTCGGCAGTGCACTACTACAACAGATCAATCTGCCCATCTCAGTTTCCTGAATTATCCCCAAGCAGCAATTTCAAGGAAATCCTGTGTGATGTTTCTGATACTGTACTGTTGCACTTCATATTGCAGACTGGAGTTAGGAAGCTCCTGTGCATAAAAAGCCATTTACAAATTTTTAAAAAGCATGGCAGGGAGAAGATTCCTGTTTAAGATTTCTTGTTATTCGAGGTCTGAATATAAAACTCCCTTAAATGAAGAACTGATCTAACGAGAAACTACAGTCATCTTGATGAATTATTTTCATTTCCTCTTCAAACTAGACTGCTGCAAACAACGTGCCCTTGGAATCTTAGTTAAACTACATAAAAGTTATCTTCATAATGTGTGTCAAGAGAACTGGCCTAATGTGTGTCAAGAGAACCCGGCTCACATGGGTTCTTGAGAGTAAGTGGACACACATGATGGGAGCAACATGCACAATGCAGAACAATGTCAGATTCCCCAATCAGACAATAGATCACTTGATGGGTTCTAGGCTTTTATTGAAGACATGTCAGGAAACTAGAAACAGTTCTGGCAGAAAGCACGCCAAACTCTTGATATTATGAGTGTAGGATCCCCGCCCCCACATGAGAAGCAGACAGTCCACATTGTCCAGCCTGGAGCCTCTTCCCAGCCGCAGAACTCCAAGTCCACAGCTGGAAATGATAACACAGCCCCTGCAAAAGTGAAAGTAAAGTTCCCCCCCCCACAACCGCAGCATCATGACATCACAGCAGACCAAATAATTTTTTTAAGTTTTATTTTTTTAAAACAGGAAAACTAAAAAGGTTAGCATGAAAAGTAACATCTGCATAAATAGCAGAAAATTAGATGAAACATGAAGCAGGATAAAGTGCTCACAAATGTGCAAATATTAGCACAGTCCTTGAAGTCCATTTAGTGTTGGCCTTAATTTCTTCCAGCAAGCGTAAGTCAAAGAGAAGTTACAGCATTTCAGGCGGGTTCAGAACAGAATAGCCACTCTAGCCCCACAGTAAGTTTTTTATAAGGATTCATCAATAATGGTCAGGTGAATCTAATTCAACCAATTAGAGCTAAATTTAAGTGGAACGTTCCGGAGCCAAGCTTCTGGTCACACTTACACGTCAGCCAATTAGTGACTTGAGCCAGCCTGGCATAGATAATCACAACATCTCTTTACTGTTTTGAGAGACTGAGAGGGGTAGCTAATACTCCCTGCTCGTTCTCACAGCATCAAACAGGTGAACCGGAATCTAATCAGGATGGGGCCCTCCAATTAAAGGAGACAGAAAAATTTCACAGTCTGAGCAACTTGACCAAAGTTCTGACAATGATTAAAATTTCTTAACAACGTGGAATCAAATTCTCCCTTTAATCTATAAATCAGTGGTACATGTACACAGAGGGTGCCCACTTCAGTCCCGTTTATTTTTAACTGAAGGATGATAAGCAGCATGTATTGGGAAAGATCTCTCCCTAAAGCCCTGGAGATTATTGTTCGCTTCATTTACACCCCACTTTTCTCCCCAACAGGGTTCGAAAGCAGCTTGCAACATATGCCCCTTCTCCATTATGTGCAAAAAAAAGCCAATTAGTGTGTAACGTATATGACAGAGGAACAAGACAGCGCGTCACACACTGAAGATGGAGGATCGATATATTCAATAAATGTATTTATATATATTATTATAATTGTCCAGTTACTGAATCCAATGATTGTACATCCAGTTTTTTGAAAAACAAGTAAAATATTTTTTTAACCACAAAAGTTCATTTTTTAGATATATAATCCATATCTTCAATTCGCCATGTCAAAACATGCAAAAAATCCATATTGAAGATATGGATTATGTATCTCAAAAATGAACTTTTGTTGTTGAAAAAAATATTTTACTTGTTTTTCAAAAAACTGGATGTACAATCATTGGATTCAGTAACTGGACAATTATAATAATATATATAAATACATTTATTGAATATAGTGATCCTCCATCTTCAGTGTGTGACGCGCTGTCTTGTTCCTTCTCCATTATGCCCACACAAACCCTGTGAGGAAGCTGGTTGGGGTGGGTTTTCCGGGCTGGGCCACACAGCCCAGAAAACCCACCACAACCAGTTGAATCTGGCCGCGAAAGCCTTCGACCCATGAGGTAGGTTAGGCTGAGAAAGTGACTGACTATTAAAGAGATCCAGCAGATGGCAACCACAGCAGGGCAGGATACAAATTTCCCACATCTTAGGCCAGTGCTCTAAGTACTACAGCACGCTAGCTTTCAAAAGGTCACTGCCAGTCTCCTTTCAATTGGTCTAAACCAGCCATTCTCAACCAGGGTTCCGTGGTACCCTGGGGTGCCGTGGAGCAGTGTGCAACACTACTACCCTCATTTTTTTTTGTGGTGTCTCCCACTGATGCCTAGCTTGAGGGCATGGAGCTGGGCTCCATGGAGCAGGACCTCCAAGCCACAAGGTCGGCAGCCACCCCACTCCCCAGTGCTTCCCTTCACCTCTGGGAGGGGAAGTGTGAAGTGTAATAGCAAGCAGAGTGCACAATGGGAGGAAGGTGGAGGTGCGGGCGGCAGATGGTACCGTGAGATATGAAGAAGTGAGGTCAAGGGTACCCTGACCTCGAAAAGGTTGGGAAACACTGATCTAAACAAATCTCTGCTCCAACACAAGACAAGACAACATTATATGCCCGTAAGTTAAGGATGAAATATCTAGATAATTATCCCCCACCTTTTGAATGAAATTTAGTTTAGAATTACCTTGATCCCTCACCTGAGGTGTCCAAGATCTCTGCGGCATCCAAGTCTGGAGACTCTGGCACCCACAGCTCTTCTCCCTGTTCCAGCTGGGAGATGAGAGCTGGCTTGATGAACGGAAATCCTTGTCAAGGAAAAAAAAAAGGGGGGGGGGTCAATAAATATCAGGAATAATAGGATGAAAACCTAACGTATCACTGGGGAAAAAGGCACACAAAGTCTCAAGGGAACGTGTCCAGAAGAAGAAGAAGAAGAAGAAGAAGAAGAAGAAGAAGAAGAAGAAGAAGAAGAAGAAGAAGAAGAAGAAGAAGAAGAAGAAGAAGAAGAAGAAGAAGAAGAAGAAGAAGAAGAAGAAGAAGAAGAAGAAGAAGAAGAAGAAGAAGAAGAAGAAGAAGAAGAAGAAGAAGAAGAAGAAGAAGAAGAAGAAGAAGAAGAAGAAGAAGAAGAAGAAGAAGAAGAAGAAGAAGAAGAAGAAGAAGAAGAAGAAGAAGAAGAAGAAGAAGAAGAAGAAGAAGAAGAAGAAGAAGAAGAGGAGAAGAAGGGAGGAAGAAGAAGAAGAAGAAGAAGAAGAAGAAGAAGAAGAAGAAGAAGAAGAAGAAGAAGAAGAAGAAGAAGAAGAAGAAGAAGAAGAAGAAGAAGAAGAAGAAGAAGAACAGGAAGAAGAAGAAGAAGAAGAAGAAGAAGAAGAAGAAGAAGAGGGGTAAGAATTAAATGGTCTTCTGAGCTAAGCAACAAATTGGCACCTAGACTCAAGACCCAACAGGCCACTACCTTAAGGTCTGAAATGGTGGCGACGCATTCTTCCTCAGTCTATCGAAGTCTACAAAGAGCTCATTTGTCTTTTACAGGTCGATTTAACTTTTGAACCTAAGCTCAATTGTTTGAACTCATTTTCCACAGACTGAGCTGGTCCAAAGTGGTTTGGCAATGATTGCCTGCTTAAGAAAACAGAATTGGGAAACTTATATTGGACTCAGAGGAAGTCAGGGGCTCGCCAATTTCCTCCTATTAGTAGAATTAGGCTTTGTGAAAAATTAGATGCTGTTCTAAGCAACAAAAGATTATTTGAGTTGATAAAGGCTCTGTATAATGACAGTCAGTTGCAGGTAAGAAACGATACCTGAGGGCAGCTCTTCAATGCGATCACAGTGACAATCAAGGTCAAAGTTCAGCAGGTCACAACCAGGTGTCTGGACCAAGGGAAGTTTGCTCATTTTGGATTGCAGTACATTTATTCCATCCTGTAGAACTGCACAAGGGTCTTTAAGAACCAAGCCCATCCAATTATTATAGCCTCTTCCATGAATCTACAATGTTCTGCCTCATGTCACTTTTCTCTTGATTAACCCCATTACAGAGAAGAAATGGAAACTGTCTGGATTATCTTTTCTCAAGCGACTGGTTGGGGATGGGGGGAGGCAGGCGGGCGGGCGGGGGAGGGGAGGGGAGGGGAAGGGAGGGGAGGGGAGGGGAGGGAGGAATGACTGGATACAAAGTCACCTTCGGCACATAAAAAGCCATCAACTGATTCGCATGGTAACAGAAACCTGATCTGGATCTATGTTTTTATAAGGCAGAATAAAGTAAGGGACCATTTCTGATTGTATTGCAGGCAGCATCTTGTCAGCTACTGGGAACTAGGGAAAGTATACATCTTGTGCCTGTTATGCAGTCAGTATACTGGCTACTGATTACTTCCTGGGTTCAGTTCAAGATACTGGATACCATTCAAAGCCCTCTATGGCCAAGGACCAATTGGCCATGCTGGCAGGGGCTGATGGGAATTGTAGTCCATAACATCTGGAGTGCCAAAGGTTCGCAACCACTGGCCTAGGACATATCTATCTAGTGGACCACCTCTCCCAATACACCCACAGCTGCACACATCTGAGCAAAGTGTTCCGAAAATGCCCTTGTGCATAAGGGTAAGATCAGGTACATTCTCCGTTGCAGCTCCTACTTTATGGAACGGCCCACCTGGTGAGGTCAGGAAGGCTTCACTAAACTATCATTCCGCAAACTGCATAATGGAATTGTTCAGGAGGGCATTTCTATGAAGGAAATAGGGTTGTAGTAAATGGAATTGGGTCAGAACGGGATTTTCATTCAGGAATCAGGATAATCATTTATTGCACCTTTTGCCGTAAATGTTAACATGTTTAAAGTGCATCAACTTTGAAAATCTGTTATCACATTGCTGCATTGTTTACTGTATATCTTACCAATGCTCTTTTTTCCATTGTTTAGTCTAATTTTGTAACCTGCTTTAAGTCTCAGTGGGAGAGCTAGACAATGAATACAGTAATTAAATAAATATATGACGAGGAAAAGCAAGAAGGGCAGCGGAGACAAGTATGTCCCTCACATCATCGGTTCCATCACTGACAAATCTCTTTTCAGTCTCAGGCACTAGATATAAGAGCTACATCCTCCACACATATGGTCCAGTGGTGATCTCGTTACCTCTCCATTTAAGCTTTCTCACAGGGTTTTTTGGGGGAGAAATGAGGGGAAAAAACTATCTTGTAAGCGGCTTGCATTTTTGAAGAAGATAAAAAAGAACAAAGTCTAATTACTGAAGCAAAGAGACTCTTTGGACTGGGAGGTGGCATTCAGAGACGCATTTTGACATCTTGCAGACCCACTATATAAGGAAGACATATAATCAGTGGTGGGATCCAAAAATTTTAGTAACGGGTTCCTATGGTGGTGGGATTCAAACTGTGGCGTAGCGCCAATGGGGCTAGGCAACGGGGGGGGCCGCGATAGGCGTGGCGGGCATTCTGAAATGAGAACATTCCTGGGCAGGGCTGTGGCAAGGGCGAGCCAGCTGCGGTCCTGTGGAAAACAAATGCCGCGGGGCTCAGGCTGCCCATGACGCCAGTGCACCTCCTGCTAGACTTCCCTTCCAAGTTCTGCGTGCTACTGCTGAGAGAAGAGGCGTGGCTTAAAGGCAAAAATCACGTGCTTAAAATCACCAATTAGTGGCCAACCCCTCTGCGGCACACACAAATGGTGGTAACCTGCTCTCGGGAACCTGTGAGAACCTGCTGGATCCCACCTCTGGATATAATGGACTGGGAGGCGGCATTGACAGAGACACATTTTTGACATCTTGCAGACCCACTATATAAGGAAGCAAGATCCTTACCCAATGAAGCCATATTCTCATACGTCTCCATCATGACTTCTCTGTACAAGGCTCTTTGATTTGGGTCTAGCAAGGCCCCCTGGCCTTCAGTGAAATACACAGCCACATCTTCAAAGGTTACTGGACTCTGGAAGAAGAAGCAGATCTCACTAAGTTTCCCTGAGGCTGGGGTCTAGCAGAATTGAAACCCGATTACAAATACGCACTGTAGTGGAAAATCAGAGATCACACACACACACACCCCTTATAGTCACATGTGGATACAATGTGCAGAAGTGAAAAAATTTTGGACAATTGTACTGTTATATATCGAGAAACTGGTGAAGATTAATATTGTTTTAAATAATGATTTAATGTTCATGGGTGTAATGGAGGATAGAAGGGTGGATAAAAATATAGTTATATGTATAAAATAACGATTAAAGCAGCCCATGCAACAATAGGGCTTTTGGGCTGGAAGAAAAAATGGACACTTCAGAAATGGCTGGAATATATCTGGGAACAAGTGACACTGGATATTTTCGATATATTAACCAAAAATAAGATGTGGCAAGATAAACAGAAAGAAATTTGGAAGATATGGACAATATACTTGGATTGAATGAAAGAAGCTTGAGTCAGTGAAGAAATATGGGAGAAGAGGCTACAGAGAATGAACGTACTGCTGTCTGTGTGATAAAACTTTGAAGAAGATGTAACAGAGGAGGGAGAAAAGGGGGGAAATGTATTCTTTGAAAATGTATGAAGAAGGATATTATTATAAACTGTAGAATTCAAATGATACAATAAAAAAATATTTAAAAAAAAACAGAGATGACACCCCCCCTTTCCCAGGGCTTCAGTCCCTTGCAGTGTACCTCCTTCTTCAGTGTACCCTCAGCCCAAAACATTTGCCTCCTACACTGGCTTTATCACAACACAAAACCCTCAGCCCAAAACACCGGACAGTCCAAAGAATTTGCCTCCTATATTGGCTTGATCACAGCAATTTTCCTTCCTCAAAAAAGAGGAAAAGTTTAAAACAAAGTTGGACAATTCAAAACAGCCTCCTTGCCCCATCATAGAACGTTGCTACAGAAACTGGCTGCAGCACTCGTTTGGAACTCCTACTCAGATGGAGAGACTTCTGCTCCAACGCTGCTCAACCGGATTATTGACCTATATAGCAGGAGCACGGGAAACTCTTCTAGTTATCCTGAGCCCGGCCTGGCTGGGAAATATGCACAGTATAAGTGGAATAAAATAAAAATTAAAAAATTATTCTGGAAAAGAGGCAAGGCTGTACATGAACAGTAGTGCTTCGCTGTGCTTAAGATGGACCAAAATGTAAGTCTTTGGAGAGGTAGCCTTTTTCCTCGCAAAAAGACCAACCAGTGAGGTTTACAACTCTCCCAAAAGGAGCCCTGCAACTGGATATCAAGGGCAGCAGGCATGTCTGGAGTCCCATCTGCAGATACTGGCAGTTTGGCTTCTCTTACAGGCACTTTCCTAAAAAGGAAAACAGCGAAGAATGTGTGGCACTGTAAAGACTAACGGACTCATTGCGGCAAAAGTATTTTTGGGCTACAGTCTACTCTGTCAGGTTTTATCCTCAACTCTCAGACTGATGCGCATCTCATGTTTTCCCTTTGACTCACAAGGCCAAGAAAACACAAGAAACACAACAGGGTGACCACATATCTATGCGGAGAGTACATGAAAACAAGATAAAAGAGTGTATTGGGTTGCCAACTCTGAGTTGGGAAATCCTTGGAGACTTGGGGCTCAAATCTGGGTTTGGCAGGCTTTAGGGCAGGCTCAGCAAGGCATAACACTATAGAGTTCACCCTCCAAAGTATCTGCTTCCAGCAGGAGGAACAATCTTTGTTGCCTGGATATGAACTGTATATAATCTATCGGCCCCCTTCGCTTGTGATACCTTGTTGTGTGGTAGCTTAGCCCTTTAAATAAGGACTGTTGCGTTGTATGCCTGATTTCCGGTTCCAGCTTCTTCCCCTTTTTTGCCAGCAGCTGCCACTATCTGGAAGATCGTTGGCACTACAATTAAAGTATATTTTTATTCCCTCGGAGCGGACCTTTTTCAGATAACTTAACACTGTAACTCCAGAAGATCTCTAGATCCCACTTGGAGGCTGACAACCCTAGACTGAGCGATCCCACTTGGAGGCTGACAACCCTAGACTGAGCGACTGATTGACATTCATGGTATTATTCTGGATAGGCTGTGCCGCATGATGCTAAAAAAGAGTGCAGGACAGCCCGCAAGAAAGCTCAAAATCTAAACTCTGTTCTAGATATGGACTGCCCAACATCTCTCCGCGCAAGTCGTGCGCTGCAAAGTTAAGGCAAACTCACAACAAGGAAGAGTCAGCCTCCTCCGACATCCCAAGCGGGTTGGTTGCAAAAACACTCCACGCGCCCCAAACTCTGCCTCTCCTACTAACCAGCATCTGCAGACAGGAAAAGGATCCAGACTTGGAGGGGTTTTTTTTTTCTGTTGTTATTGTTATCGCAATTCTTCCAGACGCCACAATCTCCTACCGGAATCAAAAGCCTTCCGCACCAAGTCTGCAGGTTGCCCAGAACTGCCCAAAGAACCGCACGGCCTGCTGGGAATTGTAGTACATTTCCTTCTCTCTCCTGTAGCTTATAGCAGAAATGATATCTTCTTCCTGAAGGCACAGTCGGGCCTCCGGTTTATAGTGAATGAGCAATTGATGTATAATTAGTGATCTGCCAAGCTTTAAATATTGGCTGGAGTTCTGCTGGCATTGCAATTGTTCTGCAAACTACAGAAGGGGGAAATGGTAACTGGTTGTGGTGGGTTTTCTGGGCTGTGTGGCCGTGGTCTGGTGGATCTTGTTCCTAACGTTTCACCTGCATCTATGGCTGGCATCTTCAGAGGTGCATCACAGAGGGAAGTCTGTTACACACTGTGTCCAGTATCTTTTTAACAGACTTCCCTCTGTGATACACCTCTGAAGATGCCAGCCACATATGCAGGCGAAACGTTAGGAACAAGATCCACCCAGTCCACGCCACAGAACGAAATGACCACAACTCAATGCGCTGAAATCTAGTCTGTGAAAGCCTTCGGCAATACAGGAAATGGTAACTTCACCTGGTGGAATCTGTGACATCCTATATAACAGGGGTGGTCAACCTATGGCACTCCAGATGTTCATGAACTACAATTCCCATCCAGTGGCGTAACTAGGCAAACTGGAGCCCTGGGCAAAACCTGAGTTTGATGCCCCCCCAGGTGCGTGTGTAACCTCAGCTTGTGAGTTCTGTGGGGCAGTACTTGGAATGAGTTGCAACAACAATTTTTAAACAACAAAATGGTTTACTTTTCTTTACAATTAACACTTTTAAAACATCAACATTTAACGTTACAATTCAAGGTCCTGTTCCGGGTTGCATTTCAAGTCCTTCTATTTACAGTCTACTGATATTGCCAAGTCCAAATCTTCTTTGCAAGTTGGCTGGCTCCTGAAGACTCAAGGGCTTGATGAACAGGTTGCAACATGATGAAAGGTCTCAGGAGAACTCCGCCCATTACAACCACAAAAGAAAACCCTTAACAAGGTGTTAAGGGCTTATAGAAATCAAGGTCCGAGTCTGGTAGCCTTGCTTCTTCTGCAAAAGAGCTCTTGCAGCCTCTCTGCTGCTCCGAGTCTCCACCCCCTTACTGGGTCAACCCATTCTGGGCCAACCCATTCTGGGCATAGGGGTTACACGTGCCCAATGCAACGCGCGCACCCCCCTTGTAGCTATCCCATCAGCCCCTGCCAGCATGGCCAATTGGCCATGCTGGCAGGGGCTAATGGCAATTGCAGTCCATGAACATCTGAAGTGGGTTGCCAACTTCTATTTGGAGTTAGGACCTAGGAAGGATAGTGTTGGGGTGGGGGGAACTCAGTGGGGTGTAATGCAATAGAATCTAGCCCCCCCCCCCAAAAAAAAAGCCCAGCCATTTTCTCCAGGGGAACTGATCTCTGTAGTCTGAAGAATTGGTCAGTGCCTCTGTCAACTGATGCTGTTTTGATGAGGCATGAGATGAACACAGGGCAAATATTTTATCCTAGTCTCCTAATCCCATGTCTCATCTCAGCCAGCGAGTTCCCCTCCCCCCTAATATTTCAATTCTTTCTCTAAGCTGTAACATCCCCATTTCCAGTCTTGTTTGCATGCTGCAGCAGCACAAGCAGCAAGGAATTCTGGGAAGCTGCGCGAACATTCTAAAGGTGACAGTTAAAATCCGTTGGTAGTGTTCTGTTGTTCCCTGACTGAGTGAAGAGGTTGCTCTGTATACTGCTTAACCAATGCTATGTAAAAGTGCTCTGACTGAAAGATACTGTAAAAAAATGCTTACTAGCACAACCAAAACTGTAACAGACGATGAGCCGTGAATGTAACCATATATATGTAATACCGTATACTGCATATGTTTTCTCTTTCAGTTAAAGTTCTCCTTACGTTTATGAACTTCTGAGGTAAAAACGGCTGGTCTTTTGAGAGATAACTGTTCTAATTTGACGTGCCGCATAATCCACATTTCTGTATTGTCGAAGGCTTTCACGGCCGGAATCACTTGGGTGCTGTGTGGTTTCCGGGCTGTATGGCCGTGTTCTAGCAGCATTCTCTCCTGACGTTTCCAGCCACAGATGCAGGCGAAACGTCAGGAGAGAATGCTGCTAGAACACGGCCATACAGCCCGGAAACCACACAGCACCCAAAATTCACATTTCTGTTGGTTACTCTGCTTGTCAGGATTATATATTCTAAATATACCTGTTGCCCTTCAAAACTCTCAGGTGGGGAACCCCAAAGAGGAATTAATGCTCTCTCCACTAAGTGCCCTCAGAAGAGAAGGAAATCAAGGGGCATATATAGGAGAATCCTTTGGAAAACTGTCTTTCCCTGGGAGATTCATCTGTCTCCCTCTAATACTGTCTTTTGACAAAGATGCTTTTGTTTTGTTTGGCATACCCCCACCCCTCACCCCCAATAATTCTTACTAGCTCTCCTCCATGATTCAGTTTGTTTATATAACTATGTGCTTTTATTGATTTGTTTAAATATTTTGTACAGCCTTATTTTAAATGCTTTTTAGTGTCTTAAATTTTTGCCGCCTTGAGGACTCTATTTGGGTGGCAAGGCAGAATAGAAACACTTTAAACAAATAAATAGTAATTGCCTTAATTGAGTATTGATAGCGGTATTTAATTTTAACCAAGAAGGAAGCTGACAAAGGCAGCAATAAGGTATACAAATCCAAAGCTTTGAGCCATTTGATTTGCAACAAATGCACAAAAGACAGAGGCAATAAAGCAGAAATGGCAGCAGAGGAGATTGCTCAAGTGCCACTTTTCACAAAGCAAAACTTAAAAGCAAAACACACTTTGCAGAATCAAATATACAAGACAGCTAAATTATTTTAAAAATGGCAGAAAATTCAGTAAACCAACAATCCAGGGAGATAAGCCATACTGATTCAAACCAGGCTTTCTAAATAGATAGTCACTTACTATTATGAGTAAGGAACGCCTCCAGGTGAGCGAGCAAAGTATTTCTAGCATGGCTCCCCAGTGTGGTGTCCAGAGATGCCTTTTCGCCTGCCTCATGTTTTTATAAAATGTGCAGGTCACGTAGGGCTTTTGTGGAGCTTCTGATTTGCCTCTGAAAATCTAACTGGCTGTGAAGATTTTTTAAAAGTTGCATCAGCAGTAGCCACCACACAGCTTCCATGTGTGACTGAAGATAAGCTGTGTTTATGCAAGAAAATATTTTAAACACTGTGTTTCTTGAGAAAGGTTAAGCAGAGTTTGTCTGAAATGTTAGTAGAGTTAACTATGAGCGCACACTTCATACCATTTTGCGGTTGGCTGCACCTCTTGTGGAGGTTCTTTTGTGGTTGCATCCAGTGTCTTGTGTCAGAACTGCAAGAGTGCCTACTGGCTCATAAAGATTGACAACCTCTAATTTATAAACTTGATGGGAATAGTTTCGCTCTTTTTTCAGGTGCTGGAATGCTTACGAATGCTGTCTGAAGCAGTTCCACCCTTCTGTGCACTGAAGTCAAGGAACTTAGGTAAGTATAACTGCTTAGGGGTGACACTGTAAAGTGCTCATATTGGCAGACTAATTAAAAACTTAGATTTACAAAAAATTAAACAATTAACATTGACAAAGTTTGTGCTTATCCACTGACAGATGAAGGAAGTTCATCTCTCCTGCATCTGGTCTAGATAATTAGCACACCAACTGATATAATCAAGACTTGACACTACCCTGAGAAGATCTGTGAGATATGCACATATCTTCCACATTCCCATGCCAAAGAAAGCTCCCCCACTGCGTTCAGTATGTTAGAGTGCCAATCTCCCCTGCCCACAACATAAACATCTCCCCAATGGACAAAGCTGTACATTGACAAGGTTGAAGATTAACAGCCCAATCCAAACAGGAAAGGGGGTAAAAAGGGGGAAAAAACCCAGCCACCTGAAAAATCCCATAGGAAACACTAATTTACGCCACCTTTTTTGGTGATGTAATTCGGCTGCTGGCATAGGGGGCGTTCCCAGGCCGAAAGTCCTCTGGAAGTCCCAGGAACGCCTCCAGAACACCCCCCTCCACACCAGCAAAGGCTGTTGCGGCAGAAGCCTGCCACCATAGCGCAAAACATATGGTCTGGGCTGCTGAAGTTGCTGGCCACCGTGGGCTGCTGTGGTGGCTGCCTTCTGGTCGGCCTCTGTGCCACTGTGACCAGCACTGGTGGCACGGGTGCTGGAAGAGCCAGTGTGATGTAGTGGCTAAGACCAGCTGGACTCTAATGTGGAGAACCAGGTTCCCCACACCTCTACCTGAGCAGCAAAGTCTTATCAGGTGAACCGGATTTGTTTCCCCATTTCTAGATTCCAGCTGGGTGACTTTGGGCTAGTCATAGTTTATTTAGAACTCTCTCAGCCCCACCTACCTCACAAGATATCTGTTGTGGGGAGAGGATGGGAAAGGAATTTGTAAGCCCCTGTGAGTCTCCTTACAGGAGAGAAAGGGGGTACAAATCAAAACTCCTCTTCTTTCTTCCACTGCTTCCAGTGTTCCCTCCCCTCACACCCCTATGAATTGCAAGGTAAGATCCAAGGGACACGATGGGGAACTTATTGCTCTTACTGAAAGGAATTACCGCCTTAGATTTCCCTGCATGAAGTCTACCTGAGTATATACAATCACTATTTTCAATATCCACTCCCCTCCCACCCATCAAGTTCCTCCTCCATTTCAATACTTCACAATTGTAGGGCGCAGAGACAGACCAGACACAACAATGTCATATCCTGTATTACTGGGAAACACAGGAAGGAGATGCAGGTAAGTGATTGCCTCAAGTCCTTCAAAATGCTAATTTGGAGCATAGAAATTGGGTAATTAAGTGCAATGAACTCTGGACAGGTTTGTTACAACACTTGGTCACCAGAACAAACTCTCAGCAATAGGGGAGCAATTTAGAATTATGAATTCAGAACTATAAAAGTCCTACATGGACTTTATCATCATCTTCTCTACTGCATAAAGGACCAATAATTTATTGCAAATGCCTTTCCCTCGAGTTTAGAGAACTTCTTCTTTGACAGTCCGATGGAGCAGTAATTCAGATGTGGCCACTCCCAAGGGCTGCTGGTATTTTGAGAGTTTCTCTTTCATATGGAATTTCTGATGTTTCACAATGTGCGATCGATGAGAAAAACATCTTCCACACTCTAAACACTTGTAAGGTTTCTCTCCTGTATGGACTCGCATATGAGCCAAAACATTTGATCTGTCCGAAAAACACTTTCCGCACTCTGAGCATTTATATGGCTTCTCTCCTGTGTGAACCCTTTTGTGTCTAGCCAGAGAGGAGCTATCAGCAAAACATTTTCCACACACCAAGCATGAGTAAGGTTTCTCTCCTGTATGAACTCGTTGGTGCTTTACAAGACCTGACTGCTGGGCAAAAAATTTCCCACATTCCAAGCACGTGAAAGGCTTCTCAGCTGTATGGACTCTGCAGTGTTTCACAAGAGCTGAGGGCCGAGGAAAACATTTCCCACACTCTAGACACTCATAAGGTTGTTCTCCTGTATGGAACATCCAGTGACTAACGAGGGCAGAATGTTGGTCAAAAGATTCCCCACACTCTGAGCATTTATAAGGGTTCGATCCTTTGTGGACTCTCAGGTGAGTCACCACATGCGATCTGTCAGCAAAACATTTCCCACATTCTGAGCATTTGTAAGGTTTCCTCCCTGTATGGACTCGTCGGTGCCTCACGAAGGCTGGGTTGTCAGGAAAACATTCTCCACACTGCAAGCATTTGTGAGTTTTATCCCTTGTGTGGATTTTCTGGTGGGTGAGAAAATACGACTGTTGCACAAAGCACTTTCCACACTCCAAACACACGTAGGGTCTCTCTGCTGTGTGGACTCGACAATGTTTGACCAGGGCCAAAAGTCGAGGAAAACTTTTCCCACACTCCAGGCATTCGTAAGGTTCCTCTCCTGTGTGGACTCTCCAGTGGCTCACAAAGGCAGCACGCTGTTCAAAACAGTCTCCACATTCCAGACATTTATAGGTGTTCTCACCTACATGGATTCCCTGTTGGGTCCCAAGGTCCAGCTGGTGAGCAAAAACATTTCCACACACTAAGCATCGACAAGATTTCTTCCCCATAGGAGTTCTCTGGTACATGACAACAAAACTTTCCCCACACTGAGGGCACAAGTCCTTTCCCGTAAGGTCACCTGGTAGAATAAAGAACAAATACAGCAAGATTCATTGTGGTGTCTGAGAGAGAAGGATGCTCAGAAAGGATATCAAAGTATGGAGGGTTTTTTGAAAAAAGTCCTGGAAAAATTGAAATGTCAGAAAAGTGGGTCAAGCTGCTATGGTTTCCTAGCACACTCTCTCTCTCTCTCTCTCCCTCTCTCCCACTCCCTCCCCCTCTCCCTCTCTCCCCCCTCTCTCCCTCCGCCCTCCCCCCTCTCTCTCTCTCTCTCTCAGGACAGAGAATTCAAATGCAAGTCACTCAACCACTATAAAATAAGGAAAAATGATGCCCAAATTCTTCAACATCAGGTAATCATGGTTCATGTAATTATCTGGAATAATTTAATGTAGCAAAAGGGATGGCTAGCTGGAAGACAGGTTGTAAAAGATTCCTTTCCTGATCTAGAGTGGCAATTTGGCGAGGGATAACTCATACCTTTTGGGGACTGGATCTGCTTCAGAACCTCTACCTGCAGATCTCAAGTCTATGAAATGTATAGTTAGCTATTTGTAAATGGACATTTGGTCTTCCATTTCTGCAAAGACAGTTGAGTGAAGTGAGCACTCATTCAAAAGAGGCATGAGGTATACCAAGAAAAAGGAAACCTCCACATGTTAAAATGACTGACTGTCTGGTAAGAGATGAGATGAGAGAGATGAGAAATTCTGCTGCTGCAGAACACTATGGGTGCTTGCTTCTGCAGCATATATAAAATAGTGAACACTATGGGTTGGATTTCAGCAATTTCTGCTAATAGGAAGGGTGGTTTTTAAAGAAATGGGAAATGCCAGATTGCTATACTATTGATCTATTACAACAATATAACTAGTTCTCAGTTTTCATTTTTTTTTAAGTCTCTAATCCCTTTTACAGCAGTCATGCAACCTTATGCACATTTCCCGCTGTAACTCCACAACAAGAAGGGTTGCAGACACATTTTTGAAATTGAAAGCTCAGAACAAGTATTATTGCAACATTATAATGTAATACCATAGCAATATGGGAATTCCTGATTTTTTAAAAATAACTTCCAGCAGAGGGAAAAGAAATGGGAGCTGATGCAAAGTCAGAACAGGGAAAACTACTGTGTGGTTACTCCACTACCACTGGGGACGTCTGTGTTTTCACGGCAGCAGTGAGAGCTACACAGAGAACTGACTCCAGGTGGAAACAGCCTTGGTCCCATTAGTGGGGTTTTGCCACAAATGCCTTACCTGAGTTGTTGTCAGAGATTTCCTTTTCATCAGGCACCCAGGGCTCTTCTCCTTGTTCCATCTGGGAGATGAGGTCAGGCTTTACGATTGGAAATCCTGCAAGCAAGCGAACACAGAAGAAGGCATTGACAGATGCAAATTCTTTATGGTCTTCCAGACTCACCGTAGAAGACAGGGATTCCTTACCCAAAGACACCACGTTCCCGAAATTCTCCATCATAACTTCCTTGTACAAGGCTATTTGGTCTGGGTCCAGCAGAGCCCCCTGTCTTGCAGTGAAATACACAGCCACATCTTCAAAAGTCACCAGCCTCTGCCAAGAACAAAGAACCGTCAACCAGTATTCACTACTGTGGTGGCCATATGCTTTCTCAGCTCCCCACCCACTCTGTCATACCTTCCAGTGACCAACATGATTTCAGTTACAACGTGAGACACCAAGTGGTCAGTAAAGCAATGTTAACAAAACTGCTGGATTACATGCTATTATTTACAGAGAAAGCCTGGGGAGGTAGCATAGGAATGTGAGGTGATTTCTACTACTTCCACCCTCCCCTTCTCCTGGAGTGATTCACACCAACACCTTCCTTTCACAATACAAAAAAAAGTGTATTGTCTCTTCTTAAGAAGAAGAAGAAGAGTTTGGATTTATATCCCCCCTTTCTCTCCTGCAGGAGACTCAAAGGGGCTTACAATCTCCTTGTCCTTCCCCCCTCACAACAAACACCCTGTGAGGTGGGTGGGGCTGAGAGAGCTCCGAGAAGCTGTGACTAGCCCAAGGTCACCCAGCTGGCATGTGTGGGAGTGTCCAGGCGAATCTGAATTCCCCAGATAAGCCTCCACAGCTCAGGCGGCAGAGCTGGGAATCAAACCCGGTTCCTCCAGATTAGATACACGAGCTCTTAACCTCCTACGCCACTGCTGCTCCGAAGGACTCGGTGCTTAGTAGTTTGGTTGATAAGGTAACAAGCTATTAGTTATTCACAGCAAGGAGCACCAGAACTCTGCTTTAAAACAGTTACGATTTCACACGCCTGTGTGATTGTCTGTCACAAATTATTTCATTTGGAACTCCTCCTTAAATCCAGTAATCATTCTCCCATCTCCAAACCACCCCTCCTCAAGCTCCGCCCCTAAAATCTCCAGATATTTCCCAACCAGGAACTGGCAACCTTAAGTAAACTCAATAATGAAACAAACCAATCAATCCAACAGCAGCTTCCTACCTGATCCAGATCTACAGTGGCCCCTTCCATTCTTCTGAAAAAAAAAGGGGGAAATCCAGATTCCAGCCCAGATATCATTCCCACACTGTGGAGACACAAAGGTTTTTTTCGACATTGCTTATCATCACTGGCAACCCGGAAGAGTCGCACAGCAAAGATTTACTTGTTTACTTCATTTATACCCTGCCTTTCTCTCGTGTGGGGACCCAAAGCAACTTACATCCTTTTCCTCTCTTCCATTTTATCCTCACAACAACCCTGTGAGGTAGGTAAGGCTGACAGGTAAGGCTGACTGGCCCAAGGTCATCCAGCAAGTTTCTATGGTTCAGCAGAGATTTGAACCTGGGTCTCCATAATCCTAGTCCAACGTTCCAACCACTGCATCACACTCAGAGATCAAACATACTTTGAATTTGTTTCTGGAAAATGTTGATTTTTATCTGGCTTTCAATTTTTTAAAATGCACCCAGAGACCCAGTCCAATCTAGATACACCAAGAAGAAAGGAGGGGGGAGTGGCTCAGAGAATCCACTTTGCACGAACTCAGGTGGAAAGTGTCAGAAGGTACACAGTCTGCCCAAGAACCCGAGTTGCTAAGAAGGTACGACAAGGATAGACAGACCCACGAGCTGACTATTTGCCAGGCAGCTTCATATGCTCAAAGTAACAAGAAGTGTATTGTGGTTGTGAAGATACAATGGAGAACAGAACAATATAAGCCACTTTGGGGAGAAGATGGATTACAAATGTATTAAATAAATAAGAGACAGGTGGATGCCATTGCCAGTATAACAGTAGGCAGGGCTGGCAGTTTCAAAGCTGGAATTAATATTTTTAATGGGATGGTTCCCAGAAATTGTATAAGAAGACACAGGTATGTTTTATTGTAAACCAAGGGTGAGATGGGGGATTTACAACAAACAATCCATTTTTTAAACAAAAATAATGAATTTGCCTCATTGGGCTGTACAGATCAAATCAAAACTGGTGCTAAAATTATTTTGTCTCTTCCCAAGTTGGAAGGAATATTGTTATCACCAATCTGACGCAGGACTGACAGTGAGCATACCATTGTAATCAGAATGTTAGACCATGATCTGGGGACACGGGTTCAAATTCCCCACTCTGCCATGGAAGCTTACTGGGTGACCCTGGACCAGACACACACGCTCAGCCTAGCTTACCTCACGAAGCTGTTGTAAGGAAACTGAAATGACATAAACAATGTAAGCTGCTTTGGATCCTGACTGGGGTGAAAGGTGGGGTATAAATGAGGTGAATAAAGGTCTGTGGCTGAATGGTAGAGTATATCCTTGGCATACTTTTTTAACATAATTTTTAAATTGTATAGTCTGAATCCTCATTACATTTTAGTATAATTATTTACATTTTTCCAAAACATACATTTCCCCCTTTTATCCCTCCCCCTAAAAATTATGTCTTAACGGTTTTTCAACCAAACAGCAGTGAGTTCATTCTTTGTTGCCTCTTCTCCCAAATTTCTTCATTGACTCCGGCTTCTTTCATCCAATCCACATATATTGTCCGTATCTTCAAATTTCACTCTGTTTTTCTTGCCACAGTTTATTCCATGATATGATGTCAAATAGGTCCGGTTGCGCTTGTTCTCAAATATATGCTAACCATTTCTGGATTGTCCTTTTTGTAAAATCTTTCCAACCAAGTGCTATTACTGCATGTACCGCTCTTATCATTATTTTATACACTTGTCTATATTTTAATCTCCAGCATACTGACAAATCTCCAGCTTGACAAAACGAGCACTCTAAATCAGATCAAGTTCTATTTAAGAAACTGAGTAATTTCCCAGAAAGTCTTCCAATTCTAATTTTTTCCAGAAAACCCACACTGCTGCTGGACAATCAAGCCCCAACGTCCAGACAGGCCAAAGAGACCTCTGCTTGAAGCCACTGCCAGACTGGAAGAAGAAGAAGAGTTTGGATTTATATGCCCCTTTTCTCTCCTGCAGGAGACTCAAAGGGGCTTGCAATCTCCTTGCCCTTCCCCCCTCACAACAAACACCCTGTGAGGTGGGTGGGGCTGAGAGAGCTCCGAAAAGCTGTGACTAGCCCAAGGTCACCCAGCTGGCGTGTGTGGGAGTGTCCAGGCGAATCTGAATTCCCCAGATCAGCCTCCACAGCTCAGGCGGCAGAGCTGGGAATCAAACCCGGTTCCTCCAGATTAGATACAGGAGCTCTTAACCTCCTACGCCACTGAGGGGACAATCTTGGGGGACAATCTTGACTTTGGACCAAGAGTCTCATTCAGTCTACGGCACCTTCATGTGATGATGATCTTTATGGCTTCCCCTTCTGGAGCCCTTGGAGTACTTTAAAATACCCCAGAAATGCCACCAGATACCCCTTCTTCTCTTCCATAAATTAACCAAAAAGGATACTTCGCCCACTCACTCCTTCCTTCCCACTGCATCTTCCTCCCTAATGGTAACAGCAGGCAACATTTTTTCCTCTCCTCCCTCTGCTTGCTTCCCCCCTGCCCGGTCCAAAAAGGGGAGGGCAAAGCTCAGCCCTTCTCCCCCCACCCCACCCGAGCAAAGTTCCTCCAACCCTCCCAGCTTGCAAGAAGGGCAACACCACCCCTCAGCGTCGCCCCCTTTCCTCTCCCCCAACTTCCTAAAAGTTTTTACCTGCGCAGCTGCAGCAGCCCACAGGCTCTTGCAAACTGCCCCCCTCCAGCCAGCAAACCCACCCCGTCTTTCACCACTCAGCCAATCCCAAGGCCGGGGTATCAAGAAGCAGAATGGCTGCTGGGACTTGTAGTCCTCCCTTTTCCTTCCGTCCCAGAAGGAGAGCTTTAAGAGGATTCTGGGAAATGTAGTATTCTCATTCTTTCAGGGATGCATTTCCCCACCCCTTCAATTGATTTCATGTTTACCAACACTTGCAAATCCTTATCGTCTGAGGCAACCCTGCATGACATTGTAAAGAGTGCCTTGCTGGGTCACAGTGAGGTTGCCAACCTCCAGGTGGTATATGGTGATCTCCTGGGATTACAGCTGATCTCCGGGAGTCAGAGATCACCTGGAACAAATGGCAGCTTTGGAAGGTGGACTCAATGGCATTATTAGTGGGGTATTTGGTTTATATAGCAGAGCCTGGCCAGTCATGGATGCATGATATGCAGTGCAGTAAATCAACTTTCCCAAGAAGCACACTGCAAAAAGTAAACTTAGTCAAATGTGTTAGAGTGGATTCTGTTTCCGTTTACAGAAAACGTAAAGAATATATTTTCCGATCACCAATGTTCAGCTACTCCGACGGCAGGTGAGTGTGAGGATGGGATATTTGTTTTGACAGGAGCGATTTGCAGAAATGTCTACCTCCATTGCAGTCCATGCAGGAAGTGGCCAAGAAAACTAGGTACTGAATGAGGAAGTGGTCAGAGGGCAGCTTCCAGGTTCATACAAGGAGAGGAACAACCCATTCAAGAGATAACGTATACATGCTTACTGATTTGGCAAGCCTCCTATGTCCTGGCATGCTGAATCACGCCAACAATTACACCCCATTGAAGCCCCTCCCCAACCCCTGCCTTCCTCGGACCCCACCTCCAAACTTCCAGGAATTTCCCTACCCAGGATTGGCAACTCTACTCATTGCCAGCCTACAGCAGTCAGGCCCTCTGGAGACATTGGCTGCTTTGGAGGCTAGACTCTATACCAGTGTTTCCCAACCTTTTTGAGGTCAGGGTACCCTTGACCTCACTCTTCATATCTCACGGTACCCCTGCCGCCACCCTCCACCTTCCCCTCCCATTGCCCCTGCTTGCCACACACCCCACCTTCCCCTCCCTTGGTGAAGGGTAGCACTGGGGGTGGTGGTGGCTGCTGACCTTGTGGTTGGCCCTGCCCCATGGGCCAGCTCCATGTCCTTGCTGGAGCCGGTGGGAGACACCACAAAAATGGCGGGAGGGGGGTGGGCGATAGTGTTGCCACGGTACCAGTGGTGGGATCCAAAAAATTTAGTAACAGGTTCCAATGGTGGTGGGATTCAAACTGTGGCGTAGTGCCAATGGGGCTGGGCAGGGCATTCCGTGGGCGTGGCCAGGCATTCCGGGGGTGGGGCATTCTTGGGCGGGGCTGTGGCAAGGACGCAGCCGCTGCGCCGGTCCTTGGCCTGGAAACGAATGCACGCAGGCGCAGGCTGCCATGCACGCCGGTGCACCTCCTGCTAGACTGCTTCAAGTTCTGCGCGCTACTGCTGAGAGGCGGGGCGTAACTAAGGCAAAAATCACTTGGCAAAATCGCCAATTAGTAACCCCCTCTCGGCACACACAAATAATTAGTAACCTGCTCTCGGGAACCTGTGAGAACCTGCTGGATCCCACCTCTGCGCGGTACCCCTGGGACATGCTCACGGCACCCCAGGGTACCAGGGAACCCTGGCTGAGAATGGCTGCTCTATACTCCACTGAGGTCCCTCCCTTCTCCAAGCCACTCCCTCCCCAGGCTCCACCCCCAAACCTCCAGGAATTCCCAACCCAAGGTTGGGGATTGTAAGGCAAACATGGTTCCAAACTGCTGTGTCAGCCAATGCAACAACCAGAAAAAAAGTCTTATGGCACCTTAAAGACAAATAGATTTATTGAAGCTTTCAAAGACCCCACCTCATCAGACGCCTGATCCCATTTGTGGTTACAGATAGTAATTTTATGGGCTATATACACCCACGGTAACTTGTGCTCCAATGAATAGGTTGTAAAATGAAGGAAGTACAGGATCGTAAAATATCATTCTGTAAAGAGAGCACATAACAGTGTAGGAGGGCAAGTTGTTAATTAGTACCATGTTTAAAAACATTTCAAAGAAAGTTTTCCAAAAAGATTTCTTTGTGGGTAAACAAGTTATTGATATATAATTGACATAAGTTCTCTCCACAGGAGAATGAATACCACTAGATCAGTTACGATAACTGGAAGTTCTTTATTGATTACTGACTATACATTTAGTATTTATTAGCTTGGAAAATAACATTAATCCAGATAGATCCAAATCCAGGTATCACAAAGTTTCTGGGGCAGAAATATCTCAATCTAAATGCACAGCTGTTAAATTATTATCGATTGATCTTGTCTCTCAAATCAAATGATCCTTCACCCCAGGTGATCCAATATTTAACTGCACAATACAGACTTTCTACTATTAACTATTTCCCCAAAATAATCGATTTCATAAGCAGCAAGCATCTTCTCTCCAAAACTACTACACCAATTCGTCATCGCCCAAAAACATCATTCCAAAAGTCAGTAGTGAGTTGGCAACGTGTCTGTGCTTTAATTTTCCAAAGGTGACTTTGGGCTTTCTGAATCAGAGTTTCCCTTAGTGTTCACATTAGCAGTCACCCAGATGCTCCAAAGCTTAAAAGGCTTTGTGACATCAGGTAAGACTGACTAACATCACAGCAGCCAAGCCAATGGCAGCCAAAGGGGATGGGAGAAATTTGCATGGCTAGGGCTACTATGAGAACAGATGAGCAGTGGTATCAGTCTAGGCTGGACAAGCGCAAGAGCAGATGAGGAAACAACATAAGGAGAGAGGTGCTGTGCGGTTTCCGGGCTGTACGGCCGTGTTCTAGCAGCATTCTCTCCTGACGTTTCGCCTGCATCTGTGGCTGGCATCTTCAGAGGATCTGATGTTGGGAAAAGCAAGTGGAGTATATATATCTGTTGGAGTGTCCAGGGTGGGTGGAGAAACCTTGTCTGCGAGTAACAAAGAAGGCAACCAGGTCAATAGTTGAGGGCATCTGAATAGAAGTATGAGTAACAATGAAGACTATAGCATGGGAGTAACACAGGAGATAGCAAGGTCACTGGTGGGAGCATCTGAATAGAAGTATCCTGGCCTTTGTTTCTTTTGTCTATGGTCATCCTGTGTTTGTGTGGAGCTGGTTAGACACTGTCTTGACTCTAGTGTTTTTCAACACTGGCAGCCAAGTTCTGCTCATTTTCATAGTTTCTTCCTTTCTGTTAAAATTGTCCATGTGCTTATGGATTTCAATTGCTTCTCTGTGTAGTCTGACGTAGTGGCTTTCAGAGTGGTCCAGAATGAATGTTTTTTCAAATAATATTCTATGGTCCAGGTTGGTTTATCATGTGGTTCTGGCTATTGCCTGTGGATTTTTTTCTGGCTGAAAAAGTCTGGTGCAGTGCCTTTCGTGTTCTTTTGATAATGCGTGTCATGCTGCGCCATGCTTGGTGGTTCCTATGTAGACTTGTCCACAGCTGCATGGTATGCGGTAGACTCCTGCAGTAGCTAAAGGATCCCTCTTGCTACGTTCAGCAAAGGATAAGAGGGATCCGGAAACCACACAGCACCCAAGTGATTCCGGCCGTGAAAGCCTTCGACAATACATAAGGAGAGAGGTTTACGCTGTAATTCTAAGCAAAGTTACACCATTCCAATCCCATTGATTTCAATGTATTTTGGTTTAAGTTTGCTTACAATTGCTCTTTAAGATTTCCCAATTGTTTGGTCAACATTCCTATAGCTTGGTCAAGACAAACAGCGGCTTCCCATTACTCAGGTCTCAGGTTCATAACTTTACTCCTGATGCTCAGTCATTTGACAAGTCAGAGACGCCATACTCCCACTGAAAAAATAAATCATTTCATATAAACACCTATAGTATGATCCTTACAAAGTCATTCTAGCAATATAGGTTTTATGACATAATCCATTAAATCAATTCTATTTCAAAACACCCACTGACTCTGCACCATTGGTTTCCTATCTAATCCTACAGAAAATTTAACTATCAATTGTTATTAGTTTCATTTAATTTGCTGCATACAGGTCTTGTTTAAATTGGTTTATTTAAATTGGTCTTATTTAAATTGGTTTTTCATTCTAAGTTTCTGTTATTTTAAATGCCACAATATTCCAAATCTAATAATGCATAGTTTAGTTATGAAAAAATAAGAAGTGATAACCCAACAAATAGACCCCGGTCACTAACAGGTTCCCCCACTGGTCTTCAGTTTCTTTACCCAACTGTAGTGACTACAGTCACTAAAATATGGAAGTACTTTACAGGATAATGACTGCATTCAATAAAATTCAATCATCAAGTCACTTTATTCATTTAACCACAACACTAACATGACATATCAAACAACAGTCGCAGAAAGAAATTTTCCAGGTCATCTATTAGACATAACCATCAACTACCAAGTATTTTCCTTCATTTAATGGTCAATAACACAAGACATGACCTTGCCCAAAAATCAAGCCTTAATAAAACCGTGTTAATTTTAACAGGAAAAGTTAAGCAAACATTTAGCTCTTTCCCACTGATACCCATAGGGCTGCAAAATACCTACATCAAGGTGGATCATATCCACAGTCTTTATAAATACCTTGTCAGATACTGTCTGTGACAAACCATGCACACTTTAAACGTGAAATGAAAGAAAGTTCATCCACCATTAATTAATTTCCCCTTAATCTTACTCAATTCATCCTTCAGGTGTTTTCTAAAGGATTTTATCACAAGGAGCCATCTTGTTAAATCTCTCACAATTGGGAACAGAGAGAGACTGATTTTACATCTGTCCCCTTCTGGCTCAGAACCCTTGGATACCGTGTTTCTCCAAAAATAAGACAGTGTCTTATATTAATTTTTCCTTCCAAAGA
Organism: Sphaerodactylus townsendi; assembly: GCF_021028975.2. Taxonomy (NCBI): domain Eukaryota; kingdom Metazoa; phylum Chordata; class Lepidosauria; order Squamata; family Sphaerodactylidae; genus Sphaerodactylus; species Sphaerodactylus townsendi. The sequence goes on from NC_059427.1 coordinate 13,838,528, forward strand.
TGTCCTATCTCTTATTTTCAGGGGATGTCTAATTTTTCCACTCCACAGCTGCATGCTCTGGTGTTCTGTTCGACGGGCATGCTTCCAAACAAAAACTTTGCTACGTCTTACTTTCGGGGGATGTTTTATATTTAGCACTTCAGCAAAACTTCTACTGCGTCTTATTCTCAGGGGATGTCTTATTTTCGGAGAAACAGGGTACAAGACTCTGGAGTGGGAAAGAGAAAGAGGAACAAAATTCTGGGAGATGTGATCACCACAGAACCCTGTGGAGTGAATCAAGTCATGTGATTCATTTTCATATGTTTGGATTGGACTGCGGGTGTTGAGAGGGGTCCCTGAAGAATCTATGTGTAGGGATCCATAAGGCTCTTGGTATTGGGGAGCCTCACCAGTGAAGCCAAGAATACATCTTAAAAAGAATCCAAGTCGCTTAAAACTTTAGGGACAACACAGCAGTTAATACTTTGTGGATTCAAAAACTTTTAAATGTAATTTTTTTAAAGTAACATAGCACATAGATAGGAGATACTGAAGAAATAATGTAAAATAATATGAGACTGCAGTGAAATAACAAAACAGGATTTCCAATTTAACTTCCTCAGCCACGCATGCCAAAAATGAGAATAAAACGCAGAATAAATATACAGAGAGATAAATATCAAGTATATGAACAGTGCACAATTAGCAAGTAATAATACAGAATAAAAGCAGCTACAGATTTACAAGGTAGTCCAAAGCAGCCCTAACTTTGAGGATCAAAACTGACAGTGACTGCCAGTGCAAACCTCCACAGGGTTACCCTAGCCCCGTGGTGGTGAACCTTTGGCACTCCAGATGTTATGGACTACAATTCCCATCAACCCCTGCCAGCATGGCCAGTTGACCATGCTGGCAGGGGCTGATGGGAATTGCAGTCCATAACATCTGGATTGCCAAAGGTTCGCCACCACGGCCCTAGCCCAAATCAATTGATTTCAACGAGTTTAGAGGAATGTTCCCCCCATCTGGATGGCCCAGGCTAGCTTAGTCTCATCCGTTCTTGGCAACTAAGCAATACTTCCTTCCAGCAACTAGAAAAAAATAAAATGAAAAATCGTAAAAGCATTCAAAACAAAAATCTTAATATTTATTTGGCATATCTTCAACAGACAATTCTGGAATCACTGCAAGTGTAAAATTTCCACCAAGAAAGGCTGGTTCTATTTCTCTTTGCCAATACTTAATAGGCCAAATTTTTATCCTATCCTTCTTCCAAGGCTGTTTATGGGGCTTGCCACTCTTCCGTTTTATCCTCACTACAACCCTGTGAGGTTAAGCAGAGATAGTGTGACTGAGTAGCTGAGCGGGGGTCTCTGGTGGTAGTCGAAAACTCCAAAATGGGGGTCCCCAAACTTTTCAAGCCTACAGGCCCCTTTGGAATTCTAACACAGGGTGGTGGGCACAATTATAAGATGGCTCCTTCCAAAAGCAAAGTCAACCCTAAAATGGCACTGAGTGAGGGAATGAATAACTCCGATAGTAATTCTTTCGACATTTCCAGCAGAAGATCTGTTTAACAGGATGCCTTTTAAAATGAACATACCGTTTAAAAATATTTTCTTGCATACACACCATTAATGCAGTGAAGATTCCTGGGTTGTGGTGGCAGCCTCTGAAGCAACTTTGAAAAAAATCTGCACAGCCAGTCAGACCTCTGATGGCCAATCAGAAACCCTGTGTGGCAAATACACCACCTGCCCCATCCACTTTATAAAAACCATTGGCAGGCACCACAAACACCATGCTGGAGACACATGCTCTAACCACTACTCTTCACTTGTTCTGAACTCACATAGGCTCAAGTGGTGCAGGTTACTTTTCCCCACTGGAGAGGATGTGGTGGGACTCAAAAACACCCATGAAGTGGGACTTCATGTGAAGTGGGACTTCATATCACCCAATAAGAACTAAACCTGTCCCTATCTGCTCTTGGTTTTGCTTCTTGGTCACACAGACATGAGTGTGACTGAACGTCTCCAGACATTTTTGCCCATATCTTGGCATCTTGGCATCTTGGCAAGCGCCATGCAAACATACCGTACCCACAATACAGAAAGAACCGAAAATAATGGAAAGAGCCCATCTGTGCCATACTTCTGACATGTATCCCAAGACCAACCAGGCTTCCAATCCTGCTTAAGGCAAAGTGGGTGAAAAAAAAAGTTAGTGTTCGAACCTGGAAAAAAATCCAGTTGTACATTTATTTCAATCATTCTTTTTTCCCTCAATGACTCAAAGTGACTTACAAGTAAAAAAATAAAAGATGCCCATTTTGGCTGCTCAGACTCTATCATCTCAGAGAGTTTCCCCACTTACCATGAGCCCCCTATGCCACGCACTACTCTCAGCATGCGTCATTTCTGACGCGCACCCGGGCTTCCCCACGACCCCGCGCAGTCATCAAAAGGTGCAGTTTTGAAGAGCGCCAGGAATGACGCACGCTGGGGGGGCGCCACAGTGGCAGCGTCGGGGCAGCTGCGTTGTTGCCGCCCCTGTAGTGAGGAGTGCCGGGGGACCCAGTGTTACTTGGCTACAGTAGCGCGCAGCAGAAGGTAAGTGGGAAAACGCTCCCAATTGCTCCTCTTGTGGAAGGGGTCAGTTGTGCGGCTTTCAGAGATGTTGAAAATACAGGAAAATAAGACTACAGAGGAACCTGCTTTGAGGGTTACCATTCTTGATTCCTCATGGCAATAACGCATTCACATAAGGGACTGTGTCCTACCATAACACTTAGCTACTGTAAATATGTAGCTTTCTCTCCAAGTCCCAGGTACCACAGGAAGAGCCTATTCTGCATGGAGGAAGGCTGCATGGATTGGTTAGATCCATGCCAAGTGATGTCTCTCCAGTTTCTGTGCTCCTGAGCTGGATGCTCAGAGCCTAAACAGAGGGGAAATCTTTTACCTCAGCTAATTTTAGGGGTGAGGGCCATGTTTTAAGAGCAAAATGGCTGGTTGGCAGCACTACCTCAGGAAATGCCTGGAAATTTTGATGGTGGTAATTGGAGAGGATGGGGTTTGTAGAAGATGAATGTCACTTCCAGGTGATGTTGTATTTCCCTTGATCTCTGTGGTAAAGACATAGGGGGAAATTTATAGAACAGAGCCCGTTTTCCAGACATTTTTTCCTCCCACTCCTCAATGTCTCAAGTGCACAGAATTGGGGCAAAGGGCAAACAGATAGCAAGCCTATTTGAAAAGTAATCAACCTGCTTCTATCTCAGGGGTAGGGAACCTGCGGCTCTCCAGATGTTCAGGAACTACAATTCCCATCAGCCTCTGTCAGCATGGCCAATTGGCCATGCTGGTAGGGGCTGATGGGAATTGTAGTTCCTGAACATCTGGAGAGCCGCAGGTTCCCTACCCCTGTTCTATCTAAATCCAGCTATGGAAGGTGCCCATTGGCTAGTGCCTGTCATGTCTCTACAAACACACATTCTCAGTCTTAAGTTTTGCAAGTGCCTTCAAAATATTTGCTTTGGGTTTTTTAAGTGAAGAATGAACATACAACATCTGAAACACATAGGGACCTTTTTTAGAGGGTGGCAACCTACCTAAGTATGAAGGGAAACAAAAGATTACCAAATTTGTCTTCCTCATGTAAATTGCAAATTCTGGCTTGTTCCTTAGATAAAGAGCATACTATAATTCTTCTCAAAAGATGGGTAGTACAATCCTGAGGGGGAGTAGCTGCACCGTGGTTTGGGGCAGCACACCCACAGTGCATCCATGGAGGCTTATTGCACCGGGGACAGCAAGACGAAAGCAGTGCTCCCCCTTCCCCCGTGATAGTGGCCTATGCAGCAAAATGGACCACATCACTGATTTTGCTGGCATAAGTCTTTGTTGGTAAGTGGGGGAATTCCTGAGCTGAAGGGTTCAGGAAGCCAACACCAGCTCCAGGAATCCCTCCTTTGGCACCAGTACAGACTCCTGTACCAAAGGAGTGTTGGAGCCGTGCTAGGACTGGTGCCCAGGTGTCACATTGTAGCACAGTTCACCAACATAAGCGCCTCTATGCTAGTATAATCAGCCTTTACACCAGCACAACTGGCATTTATGCTGGCACCAGGGTCATGCCGCCTCCTGAGCTGTTCCCCCCATAACCCTGCCCCCTCAGGATTGCACTATATGTCTGCCTTCTCCTTAGGTATTATGGAGTATCAAATCCAGCTGGGCTGACCGATGTAGTGTAAAGATTACCTTTAGGATTATATTTTACTAACCTTGAATTATTTCACCTGTGTTTGCTATCTGATACTGAATTAAGTTTCCTTTTTCAATAAAGCTGTTGCTATATTTGTGGGGTTCATGGGATTTCACTCCAGAGTGAACTTTGTGGTGTACACGAAGGTATGAGTGTCGAGCAAAGCATTTTCTACACTCTAAGCACTGATAAGGTTTTTCTCCTGTGTGGACCCGCTGATGTTTTACAAGATTTGATAGCTGAGCGAAACATTTATCACACTCTAAACATCTGTAGGGTTTCTCTCCTGTGTGGACTCTTTGATGGCTCACAAGAGCTGAACGCTGAGCAAAACATTTCCCACACTCCTGGCATTTATGAGGTTTCTCTCCCGTGTGAACTCTCTGGTGATTCACCACGTCTGAATGTATAGCAAAGCATTTCCCACACTCCAAGCATTTATAGGGTCTCTCCCCTGTATGAATCCGCCGGTGTTTCACAAGGTCAGACTGCTGGGCAAAACACTTGCCGCACTTTAGACATTTGTATGGTTTCTCCCCTGTGTGAACTCTCTGGTGATTCACAAGGTTGGACTGGTGAGCAAATAGTTTTCCACATTCCAAGCATTTATAGGGTTTCTCGCCTGTGTGGACTCTCTGATGGTTGACAAGGACTGACTGACGAGCAAAACATTTTGCACACTCCAAACATTTATATGGTTTTTCCCCTGTGTGGACTCTCTGGTGATTTATAAGGACAGAGTGACGAGCAAAACATTTCCCACACTCCAGGCATTTGTAAGGTTTCTCTCCCGTATGAACTCTTCGGTGTCTGACCAGCTGTGATCTCTGGGTGAAGCATTTCATGCACTCCAAGCATTTATAGGGTTTCTCTCCCGTGTGGATTCTGTGGTGATTTACAAGGACTGACTGACGAGAAAAACATTTACCACACTCCAGGCACTTAAAAGGTTTTTCTCCTGTGTGGACTCGGTGGTGTTTCACAAGCTCTGAATGGTGCACAAAATACTTGCCACACTCTAAACATTTGAAGGGTTTCTCGCCCATATGGACTACCCGATGTATGGCTAGATCCGACTTGTGAGCGAAACATTTTCCACATTTACGGCACGAGTTCTTTTTCCGAAAGCCACCTGTTGCCATAAAAGAAAAACAATGGTAGGGCTTGCCAATGGGAAATATTTTTCAGAAAGGAAATGAATATGCAAAGTGGAGGTTTCTGATAATCTATCACTATTTTATCCCACCCTTGCTTCAAGGAGTTTAAGGACATGGTTTCAGCCCTCTGTCATTCAATTCTCAATCCTCAAAACAGCTCTGTGAGACAGGGTTAGACCCAAACTTCTTCAGATGTTTTTAAACAGAGGCTGGATGGCCATCTGTTGGGAGTGCTTTGATTGTGTGATCCTGCAGGGCAGGGGGTTGGACTGGGTGGCTCTTGTGGTCTCTTCCACCTCTATTGATTCTATGATTTGAGCAGCCCCATCCAAAGGGCCGGGAAGCCAGCTGCCCGCCACTCTCATGGAGGCTTCCCGGCAGCGTGGAGAGGCTTGAAAAGTGGAAAAGCCTCCTTGATGTAAATCTAAAGCCCCAGCTGCCAGCACGATGGAGCCAATGGCTGGAAGGAAGCCGACTAATATCGGCTCCTTCCCGACTACGCCTCTGCCCCACCCTCTGCTATGTTAGGAAGGGTGGCAGCAGCTGGATGCCAGCAGAGTTGCCCCTCCACAAGGGGAAGTGCCGAAGGAGGGCAAATCTGTTGTCATTGCACCACTCCCATAGGTGGATACACAAACACCCACCCTTTGAATAGGGCTGTAAGGCAGAGGAGCTGGCCCAAAGTCTCCCAAAACAGCTTCACAGCTGAGGGTCTCGAGAAACACTAAATGGTTCTGAAGGCCACCTAAGTCCTGCCAAACATTCTGAATATGAGGCAATTAAAAAAGAACTTTATGCTGAGGCGTGTGGAGACCCAGTTCATATCAGGACTGCGGCATGCAGGGAGAGGAGGGCTGCTTTCCTCACACAAGCACACACCCAGTTCTGTTTTTCTGCCTGAAAAGTGACCAGGAAATCACTAATTGTTCCATTAGAGAAACTTATGTTGTATTAGATAGAGATCCCAGGTTAAAACAGGGTCCAATTCTTATCAGTTTCGTCAGCATGGCCAATTGGCCATGCTGGTAGGGGCTGATGGGAATTGTAGTTCCTGAACATCTGGAGAGCGGCAGGTTCCCTACCCCTGAGATAGACACATCTATGCGGATGGGCTAAGTTTTTTGCAGCAGGACAAACAGCATCTCTGCAGGCCTTTTTCAGGTTGGGAAAAAAAACAGCCCCAATCAAGACTGGGCTCCCTCACACCTGAAAATTACGTTTCAATATGGCACCTCCAGGACATGCCTGGTTTGACAGCAGCCAGAAACAGTTTAACATATCATTAAGCCATCAATGGAGATTTGAATCTGGATCTCCCAAGCCTTGTTACAGAAAAATGAAAGCTATTAAAACTTCATGAGCAGCAGTGGCGTAGGAGGTTAAGAGCTCCTGTATCTAATCTGGAGGAACCGGGTTTGATTCCCCGCTCTGCCGCCTGAGCTGTGGAGGCTTATCTGGGGAATTCAGACTAGCCTGTACACTCCCACAACCGCCAGCTGGGTGACCTTGGGCTAGTCACAGCTTCTCGGAGCTCTCTCAGCCCCACCTACCTCACAGGGTGTTTGTTGTGGGGGGGAAGGGCAAGGAGATTGTAAGCCCCTTTGAGTCTCCTGCAGGTGGGAAAGGGGGGATATAAATCCAAACTCTTCTTCTTCTTCTTCCAGAAAGAGGCCATAGATTGCTAGGGGCAGGGGGGTTAGACTCCAACAAAACAATTTTTTGCCAGCAGGCATATTCCTGCCCCTCACCTGATTGGTTGCTGTCATCCAACACCTGAGACTCTGGCACCCACAGATTTTCCCCTCGTTCCAGTCGAGATATGAGGTTAGGCTTGGGGATGGGAAAGCCTTGACGAAAAAAAGAAGTGTCAGAAGGAAATGGGCATTGGTGGTGCTATGCGCTTAGCAGCAAGTTCGGTTAGGGCCAAATTCAGTAAATTCAGATACATGTTCTTGACTAATATGTGAAGGGAGACTGGAGCCCAAATTGTACAACAGATGCCTGTGTTACGGGGTAAGCATCTACGCACTGCCTAAAACTGCTGAAGAATGTTGGCCTTTATTGGCTGCATCTCCCCACATCACACATTACCTTCTTTATACCTGGTCCCAGCCTATATAGGTCGCTGTTGTTTAATTGTATGGTTTGTCTTCTTATTTGTTTGTATTAATTTGTTGTACACTGCCCGGAGCCCCTTGGGGAGGGGGCGGTATAGAAATATAAACAAACAAACAAACAAATAAATATCCCTCACTCCCTGTCAGTGAAGACCTTTGCCAGTTCTTCAAAATAATAAAAAGAACAGCATTAAAAATGCCAAAAAAAAAACCCCCAACACCACAAACACATTTAATGGCAATTAGAAATTTTATTCTTGTCAACTGTCTGCACTGTTTATATTTCTTGTGCTTGTTGAAGACTGTGTATCAGCTTATGGAGAATCAAAGGGGAGTCCCCAAATGAACTCTTGCTAATTCCTACGGATTTCTGCACGGGACCCTGTGATCTCTGATCTCTGATCGATGCCCCCCACCCCCGGACCCCACACACCTATATGTTGTCTTTCCCCTAGTCAAATTCCACCAGAAGCCTCTGCCCTCTCTTCATTGACTAACTCAGGTGCCTTTTATTGATCCTGACTGACCAGGACTACAATTATGACGCACTGAGTCATAAGCTGTCCAGATGGGGATGGCCCAGGCTAACCCAATCTCATCATCTCCTGGAAACTAAGCACTACTGGCCCAGGTTAGTACATGGAAGCAGGGATGGAGCAAGGGGGAAGCGCGCTTGGTGCGCACACACACCACGCGTCCCTCCAAGCTCCCAGAACGCTCCGCCACGCCACACCCTCAGGGTGCCCGCCCGGTGCATCGTGAGTACCCCCCCCCCCAGCCCCTTGGCGTTACACTTCTGCATGGAAGTGAGTCCAGCAAGGAATACTACCCTGCCTCCAGAGAAGGCAATGGCAAAACACCTCTGAATGTCTCTTGCCTTGAAAACCCTTCCTTATGACGCCACAGACTTTAGATGTTCTGTAAGAGGATAACTGAATTTTGCACTGTGAAAGCTGATTTTTGCAGTATTTTTTTTGGGGAGAAAACAAAAAGAAAACCCTACTGGGTTGCCGCAAATCAGCTGCAATTTGATGATACCTTTCACCAACACTATCAGTAAGAGGCCCCTTCTGCACATGCAGAATAATGCACTTTCAACTCATTTTCAATGTTATTTGGAGCAGAATTTTGCTGTGCGGAATAGCAAAATCCACCTGCAAACAATTGTGAAAGTGGACTGAAAGTGCATCATTCTCCATGCGCAGAAGGAGCCAGAGGGAGGAGTCCAATGTCCAACTGGTTTGAAAATACCTTCATCAATACAATTACTTCAAACGTTTCCCATTTAAAAGAAACAGGAAAGCACGTTCCTTACCCAACGAGACCACGTTCTCATAGTTTTCCACCATGACCTCTTTGTACAGAGCCCTTTGGCCTGGGTCCAGAAGAGCCCCCTGTGCCTCCGTGAAATATACAGCTACATCTTTAAAAGTCACCGGCCTCTGCAAGAATGAAAAAGATGTTCGCTCAGTTGACAGTCCTTTCAATGGTTTGAGCACAGACAGAGAACAAAAGCTAAGCAGGGTTGGCTGTAGTTAGTACATGGATGGGAGACGATCAAGGAAGACTGGGGCTTGCTATGTAGAGGAAAGCAATGGCAAACCATAAGAACATAAGAACAAGCCAGCTGGATCACACCAGAGTCCATCTAGTCCAGCTCTCTGCTACTTGCAGTGGCCCACCAGGTATCTTTGGGAGCTCACATGCAGGATGTGAGAGCAATGGCCTTCTGCGGCTGAATTTTGCTTATCTCTTGCCTGAAAAAGCCCATGGTCCTGGGGTCGCCATGAGGTTTATTTAAAAGTCAAACTTCGTTACGGTGCGTCAAACTTCATTACGGTTCTATCGCCCCCCATTGACATTGAGGCTGCCATTTTCCTTCTTGGCTGGGCCCTGATTACATATTGGGCCCTGCCCACTCCCTCCCCCTTTTTGGCCTTTAGATCGGGCGCCTGTTTTTAAACAACTTTTAAACATTTTTGCTTTTTTAACTCATTTAATGTTAAAAACTGCTGCTTAAGTTTTAATGGATTTAAGTTTTATGTTGTGTTGGTTGCTGTCTTGAAGAACAGCCATGTTGTGAGCCGCCTCGAGCCCTTTGGGGGTGAGGCGGCCTATAAATTTGATTAATAAATAAATAAATAAATTCAAAGAAATGAGAACAGTGATGAAATTTAGTCCGTGTGAGCTGGCATAATTAATCGTATCCCGTTGAAAATCGTTAAATGAACAAAAATACGGGAATTGTATTAGATCTATTTTTATTTTTGTATTCTTTTTTTCTTTCTGTTATGTTATTTGCATGTAAATTTACGTAAAAATTAAATATTTTAAAAATAGGTTAAGAAAGAAACAGTATTTTTTTGAAAATAGGGAGGGGAAATTTTCAAACTTGGCCCTACTGCTCCAAAAGTATTAACCTGTGGTTACCTTCAATCACAATTCAGGGAACAAAAGCCAATCTCCTAAGCAAGGACTTTCCCTGGAGCTTGGAGAGGGTCCCACCCAGAGGTGGGATCCAGCAGGTTCTCACCAGTTCCCGAGAGTGGGTTACTAATTATTTGTGTGTGCCCAGAGGGGGTTACTAATTGGGTCCGCTTTTCCATCTCCACGCCCTCGCCTCCCCGAGAGGCATCCTGCCTTTGAACGTGAAGGTTCCATATAGCAATTGCGACTAATAATGTAACTCCCTGAACTGGGTTAATCCCTTTTAGGTACTGCAATTCATTGGTTCTCAGCCTTTCGTGCCTTTTATCTCACCAGTCTCTATCAAAGAACCTGTGTGTTTCACCATTGCTGTGTTCAGACTTGTGAGTTGGGGCATTTTCTATAATGGGATGATGATTTAGAAATGACCTGGTGCAAAAAAATTGGGGGGGGGGTCGTGGTGGGGTGGCTGCCCAAGGGGGGGCATCCAACTCAGGTTTTGCCCAGGGCTCAGGTTTGCCTAGGTACACCTCTGCCCCCTTTGCTGAGGGGGGGGCTGGCGAGGGAACCTGTTACTAAAATTTTTAGATCCCACCGCTGGTCCAACCCCCCACGCCTTTTTCCCACTTGGACCTCTTCTCTATGATCTTACCTGAGCTGACTCCATTGTAGTCCTTTTCCATCCCCTAGGAGGAGGCGGCAGTCCAGATTGAAACATGTCTGTCATTTAGTGCTCTACCAGGTGAGAAGGACAAAGCGAAGGAAGATAATTTACACAAAAAGTGAACAACCCTCATACATTTTCAACGTGACACTGGCTTGGCTGGATCCTGAGGAATATAACCATGCTAAGAGGAGGGGAGGTGACGAGATTCCTTCCCGCCCTTCTCCCTTCCCAATATAGATCTCTGTTCCCCTTCATGCTGAGAGTCCGCCTTCCCTCGGAACTGAATTCGGTGGGAAACTTTTGTCAGGAGTGGTAAGGAAGAAGCAAGGAATTAATGTCCTGCTGGCAGGAATACTTTTGCTCCCCAGAAATGTGGCACAGGATCCAAGCTACTGGTTGTTTTGGATCTTTCAGAACAAAGAAAAGGATTGCCGCAGGATTATCTGCAGTAAAGAATGTTTCTGAGGAGATGGGTTAGTGCAGAGGTCTTGAGCTTTTTAAAGCAGCACATACATCTAAACTGACTATTCTTTTTATGACCCACCTCCAAGGGTAACTCTCAGAGGTGGGATTCAGCTGGTTCGCACCGGTTCCGTAGAACCGGTAGCTACGGTTGGCTAAGTTCGTCGAACTGGCTGCATCCCACCACCTCAGGAGTCCCCGCAGCATGGAGTCCCCGCCAACTGCCACGCCCCGTCGCTGCCACTGCCATCCAGCTTGGCTGGGCAGTGCCGGTGTGATCTCCAGCGGGGAGAGGTCTCCCAGCTGTGCAGCCAGGAAGCCCTTTCCCTCCCCTGCTAAAGGGTCTCACCGCCACCGTCCAGCCGCGCACCTGGGCCCAAGACCAAGAAAAAGGCCCTAGCGGGGTGAGCCACAGTTCTCTGCAGGAGCCAGGTAAGTGGGGCGGCAGCGGGGGGGGGGGGGGCGCCGAACTGGTACCTAAATTAATTGAATCCCACCACTGGTAACTCTATGCTAATTTCCCCATCAGCACAAAGTGTAGGGACGCACATATGAATTAGCACTGAACAAGTTTTCATTTTTAGCATTTATAAATATGTAACAGTTTGGATTAACAGGATGTATTTCAGTCAGAGGCGTAGCTAGGCCAGAGTGCGCCGGGTGCACACTCTGGCTCCCCCCCACCCCACCCCACCCCACCCCACCCCACTTACTTTTAGGAAAGGAGCCAGCCGAAGAAGCCTGCCTGCGTTGTCTGAGCCTGGTGGGAACTACATTTCCCAGGAGCCCCTGGGAAATGTAGTTCCCACCAGGCCCAGGCAACGCAGGCAGGCTTCTTCTCTGGGATGTTTCATTCGGAAAAGTGGGGGGGGGGGTTGCCGTGCATGTGTGTGCCGTGGGGGAGTGCGGGCGCTGCAGAAGAGGAACGGGGGCACCACCGGGGGGCCGCGGGATTTTTCCGCCCCCCACGTGACCAGAATCGGTGCGCCCGGTGCGTTGCGCACCCCCTGCTCCCCTGGTGGCTTCGCCACTGATTTCAGTGACCATCATGCACATCAGACAGATGTCAAACATACAAGACCACCAGATGGTTCCAGGAAAGAAAGTTTTATTATTATGCTGGTGGGAGAAACAGGGCTCATGTTCACTAGGCTTTTCTCCAACGAGGCGTTCTAAAAGCAAAGATTTACACACTTGTATAAGGGTACGAGTATGCTATTCCACACAAGGTTATTCACAACCATATCACAAACTCATTGGTTTTTGTCTCTCACTCAACGTTAACATTACAACATATGTCAGATACTTTTTTTTTACTATGTTGCAATTACCTGTTGCACATATCTGCATACGCAAAAGTCTCGCTTAACACTTGTGGGTTGTTAGCAAGCAAAGGTTACAGAAACCAATTGCTGATTATCCTTTAGCCCTTACATATGACCCACACATAGACAACCCAGATTTGCCACCAAGCCTCCCAGAGATTCTTCCTCCCACACCATTTGAGCAACTGAACCCCTCGGAGCAGCAGTGGCGTAGTGGTTAAGAGCAGGTGTACTCTAATCTGGAGGAACCGGGTTTGATTCCCCGCTCTGCTGCCTGAGCTGTGGAGGCTTATCTGGGGCTTATCTGGGGACTTCAGATTAGCCTGTGCACTCCCACACACGCAGTGGTGGGATCCAAAAATTTTAGTAACAGGTTCCCATGGTGGTGGGATTCAAACTGTGGCGTAGCGCCAATGGGGCGGGGCGGGGCAACTGACGGGCTGGGCCATGCGTTCCGGAGCCGAGGGCATTCATGGGCTGCGGGGCTGTAGCAAGGGATCACAGTTTCAATCGCGCCGGATCTTTGGGTAGGAAGCGAATCGCACGCAGGCGCAGGCTGCCACGCACTCCGGTGCAACTCCTGCTAGACTTCTTCAAGTTCTGCGCGCTACTGCTGAGAGGAGGGGCGTAACTAAGGCAAAAATCACGTGGCAAAATCACCAATTAGTAACCCCCTCTCGGCACACACAAATAATTAGTAACCTACTCTCGGAAACCTGTGAGAACCTGCTGGATCCCAACTCTGCACACACGCCAGCTGGGTGACCTTGGTCTAGTCACAGTTCTTCTGATTGTGAATTTCCTGGGGATTGGACTGGATGACCCGTGAGGTCCCTTCTATGAAGCTCATAAAAGAGACATTTGCAGGCAATCACACGACTGCCTTGCGGGGTCTGGTCTGAGAACCATCAAGCCCAGAGGGCTCCCAGAAACTCACAAGCAGGACAAAGGGAAACCACCTCTGTGTAACAACCTAGTCCAGTGGTGGCGAGCCTTTGGCACTCCAGATGTTATGGACTACAATTCCAATTGGCCATGCTGGAAGGGGCTGATGGGCAAATTCTAGAAGGGCAGCTGTGCTTATTTGCTGCAGAACGAACAAATGGGAATACAGTGGCACATACGCTGTCAAAACTTTTGACAGACCAGAATCCATTTCATCTGATTTATTGTGGGGTTATTACAGCGGTTTCCTGTGTTAATATTTATACAGTTTTATTTTACGATTGCTGTTGTAAATTCTTGTTAAGGCGCCCCGAGTCCGGCCTTGGCCAGGATATAAATTTAACAAATAATAAACCATTTCAAGCAGTGTCACCATTTGCGGATCGGCTTTCTCCGGCCCACTGCTATTTGTGCCACAATCCATCTGTTAAGAGTTAGAGATGCAAATAAAGGTCCTTTCACTTCTTTCATTGTTTCCACTACAGAAAAGATAAAAAATGTTTCAACTGCATTTAAAAAACAAAACTTATTCTGGTCCTCCCAAAGCCGCTCTCCACTCTTCTACCTGCCCCATAGCATCTTCACACCTTTCTGATGCATTCAGTGGTTGGGGGGGGGGGGGGGGAGAAAAAACAAAGGAGAATCCCAAGTGCTGCCACGCCCTTTCCCCCTCCCAATCCTTGCCCAAAGGCACATTTAAACCAGGGGGCGGGCAGTGGCCACCGCCTCCCGCCCCTTCCAAGGGGGGGGGTGCACCTTTCTGGTTCGCCACCCCACCCAGACCCCTTACCAGCATTTGCAAACTGGGCGGATGCTCCCCACGATGGGTCCCCGCGGCTGCAATTCATCAACGTGGCCCCGCTCCGAGCAGGTCCCACTCAGCAGCCGGCTAATTCGGATTAAAGCAGTTCACCGGCTGCCGGGACTTGTAGTTCCCTTCCCCCTCTCCCCCATGCAAACGCAAGGGGGATCCTGGGAGTTGAAGTTTTCACCCATCGTGCACTGTCGCGTCAGATCCCAACTGCACAGTTCTTGGGTTTTTAATCCCACAACAGGGGCGTAACGAGGCAGCCCTGGGCAAACTGTAGCCCTGGGCAAAACCTGCGTTGGATCTGCCCCCCCCCCCCCCATGGGCCGCCACTCCACCACGACCAATTTTTTTTGGCACCAGGACATTGGTGCTTGCAGGGGGTGCATTTTTAGACATATCAGCACCACAATTTCAGCATATCATCAGGAGGCTGTCCTTATGCTACTCCCCAAGTTTGGTGAGGTTTGGTTCAAGGAGTCCAAGGAGTCCAGATGATACCCTGAAATTTTGGAGCCGATACATCCAAAAATGCACCCCCTGCAGGAACATCCTAGAAATTTGCCCAAGAATCTTTGTTCTGCATTGAGTTTTCTGCATTGCTGTCAATGGGGATTGCAGGCTGTGGGGGGCACATTTCTGAAGGCACGGTCTCAAAACTTTCAGGGTCTCATCAGGAGACTGCCCTAATGATACCCCCCAAGTTTGGTGCAGTTTGGTTCAGGGGGGCCAAAGTTATGGACCCTCAAAACTAGCCCCCATCTCCTATTAGCTCCCATTGGAAACAATGGGGGATAGAGGCACCCCCTTTGGAAGTCCATAACTTTGGACTCCCTGAACCAAACCTCACCAAAATTGGGGGGTAGCATGAGGACAGTCTCCTGATGATACGCTGAAATTTTGGTGCCGCTAGCCTAAAAACTGCGCCCCCTGCAGGCCGAAAATGGAAAACCACTAAAATACCCCAAAACGAACCCAGCATTTTGATGCCCCCCCACAAGGTGATGCCCTGGGCAGCTGCCCACCTTTCCCAATGGGCATTACGCCAGTGTCCCACAATTTGCTTCTTCCACTTATTTGAGGCTGGAGTGCCAGAACTCTTGGAAGGTGGGTGTTGTAAAAAAGACATCAGGCATTCCTGTTTTGATTTTGCCATGCAGCAAGCAGGTTTCCATCAGGAATCTGAAACACACACACACACACCCCTTAAACAATTCAAGCTTGTCTTGTTTTTCAAGAGAACAAGTGAGTCTCCAAACTTCTTTTGCTTATGGGGATAAAGCCGTGGTGGGATCCAAACATTTTAGTAACAGGTTCCCATGGTGGTAGGATTCAAACTGTGGCATAGCACCAATGGGGATGGAAGTGCGGAGCACAACAGCGTGTACGAGCATTCTGGCAGTGAGGGCATTCCTTGGACTTCGGGGCTGTGGCAAGGGGACCGAAGCCGCTACGCCGATCCTTAGGCGGGGAAAGCGAATGTACGCAGGGCTTGACAGGCTGCCACGCACTTTACCCGGTAGCACTTCGCCTGCTAGACTGCTTCAAGTTCTGCGCGCTACTGCTGAGAGGAGGGGCGTAACTAAGGCCAAAATCACGTGGCAAAATCGCCAATTAGTAACCCCCTCTCGGCACACACAAATAATTAGTCACCTACTCTCGGGATCCTGTGAGAACCTGCTGGATCCCACCTCTGGCGATAAAGCATGTTGATTTCCCATGTGGTAGAACCGGCACTGCTAGGCTCTCCTCCCATCCCGGGTCCTCCTAATGCTCAGCTTTTAGTTTCGTAAAGTTTTTAATATCCCACACAAATCAGGCCGTTTCGGGAACAGAAGGCAGAACGTTTGCAAGCGAAGGCACTGCAATAGCACCAGGGTGAAGGGAGGCCAAATCGGAGACCACCGTAGACCCACTTGGTGCTGAATTAGAAGCATGTCAGGATACAGTTGTGGTTTTTTTTAATCAGTGAATTTGGGATTCCACCCAACAATGGCCCCTTCCGCACATGCAGAAGAATGCACTTTCGATCCACTTTCACAGTTGCTTGCAAGCAGATGTTGCTATCCCGCACAGTAAAATCCAGCTGTAAAGGGCATTGAAAGTGGATTGAAAGTGCATTATTCTGCAGGTGCAGAAGGGGCCAGACATGTAGTTTAAGCACCTGAAATTGGCAGCGAAGAATGGCATCTAGTTCAGTACAACAGTGATACATGAGCAGGCATGTTAGACCAGGGTGCATGTCTCTACCAATCAAAGTGACTTCAGGAAGCATATTACACGGCTCCAGGAAGCAAATTACACAACTAGCAACATGTCCCGAAAGGGGAAGCAAGGGCCTCTCACCCTACCCAACCTCAGCGACATTTAGGCATATAATCCGAAAAGCCAAGAACACAATCCATGCAATTCGTTTCATCACTAACCCAACAACACATAATATGGGAAGCCTTTGAGTTCCCCAGATCTCTCCACCAGGCTAGAAGTTATATAAAAAGGTTTTGTTTCTTCTTTTCAGAGAAAAAAGAAAAGCAGATTTTTCAGGTTGTGATTTAACACGCACTAATACCCTGCATACGATGTGAGCTGTAGGCAAGTACAGCAGACAAACTGGGCTGGTTTCAATTTATCACAGGCAAGAGGTAGTAACTTAAAACACAAGTTGTAATAAATCATTTGAAATCCATGGCGCGTGCTAGACTGCATGGGTGCTACCAGGCTGGTTACTGCTCTAGTACTGTGCTGGAAGACTACTGGTACCTTCTCAGCAGGTCAGTGTAGATATTATCAGGTTTTGAGTGAGAGTCAGCATGGTGAAGTGGTTAAGAGCAGGTGCATTCTAATCTGGGGAACCGGGTTTGATTCCCCACTCTGCCACTTGAGTTGTGGAGGCTTATCTGGTGAACTAGATTAGCTTGTGCACTCCAACACATGCCAGATGAGTAACCTTGGGCTAGCCACAGTTCTTTGGAGCTCTCTCAGCCCCACCAACCTCACAGGGTGTTTACTGTGGGGTGGGGGATGGGAAAAGAGATTGTAAGCCCCTTTGAGTTTCCTTACAGGAGAGAAAGGGGGAATATAAATCCTAACTTTTCTACTTATCAAGGTGCTTTCCAGGGAGGAACCCAACAGTTTGAGAAGTCTAACAGATGTCTGTTAAAATATATTAAATATGCATTTTACTGCACTATGCTCAACTCTTTAAATATTGTTATTGATAAGATTTAATCACAGTGCAATGAAATGCATATTTAATATATTTTAACAGACGTCTATTAGACTTCTCAAACTCTAGGATTTCTTGCTTGTTTTTCAGGTGGACTCTGGATTTTTAAATGTGTTTCCCTTTCTTTGGCTGCTAACTTTCAGGGAGCTTTGGACCCAGTGAGGAAAGGCACCATTTACCCCAATCAATCATGAACAGGGCTTATTGCCGCTTTTGTAACGATGGACCTGACCACAGATCAGTGGACAAGACAACATTTGTTCCAGCACAGCTTTCTCATGCTTGCCATGCCAGAATAAAGAGCGCAGAGAAAAAGTTTGGGATCTCATAGTTGGCTTTATTTGGAGCTCTATTTTTAAAAAAAAATTAAAGAGAAAAAATCCACAAGAAGGACCTCCGAGGGGCAGGTCTAAGTGCGATCGCAGCAGAGGAGGGGGAGAGGACAGAACATGAACACGAACACACTCCTCTTTGTAGGATAGGGAGGAAACTCTCCTCCCTCATTCATTCATTCATTCATCCATCCATCCATTCACTCTCTCTCTCAAACACACAGATTGCAAACAGCAGTATGAAACACGCCCTCCTTCCTCCCCGTCTTCAAATGTGCAGCCATCAGTCTCATCCACCAGGGGGCAGTAACGACAAAGATTCCCTCATCCACAGAGCATGGAAGCCAAGACCTGGTCAAGGGGCAGGGGGGCCTAACTGAAGGGAATGATCCTCCCCGACCCGTCCCGAGGGCAGCAGTGAAATTAGGGAAGCAGTCGTCTGAGGAGGATATTTGTGTAAGGATGGGAACAGACAAGTCTAAGGAAATCGGTCCACAGTGCTTGCAGGAACTGCTGCGTCCATCTTTCACACAGGCCAAGTTCCAGCGAGTGGCATGTCCCTTTCCTCAGCAAAAGGAGTACCATTTGCAGGGCACTGCAGTCACAGTTCTCTTCGCCTTCCCCTGGAAGGTCTGACGCTACTCGCCAACGTGTTCCCCGAAGTACAGGGTACGATGCGGATGCCGCTTGGCTGAGGAGGAGAAAGTGGGCCGCTGGGCCCGCAGAGCCGCCCGGGTCGTCCGTCCGGAAAAGGCCTGCGGGGAAGGCTGAGTGCGGTTGTCGGGGGCGGCCTCCTGCCGTTTCAGGAAGGGGGGCACCGTTGAGCTCTTGATGTGAATGACGCGCGTGTCCATCACCTCGCAGTCGATTTGCATCATCACCTCGTAGCCCAGCGAGGAATTGTAGAGGCTCTCTGGTGAAGGGACGGCAACAAAGAAACCAAACTGTTACTGCTTCCAGGGTGACAGGGGTCCTTGGGGCACCTGGGACCGGTCTCTGTCTGGCTGTCTCTCCCACCCACTCCCTTACCGTTGAGGGCCATGGCGGGCATCACCAGCGACATCTTTGGGCGAGAGGTTTTGTTGTGGCTGATGGCAGGCAGCAGTAAGTGATCCTAAGACAAAGGGAATAGAAAGCATGGCTATTATTTATAAGGAGCCACTGTGGGTGGCACTTTAGAGAATAAACTACAAGAAGGGGGGGAAAGATGGAAGGGAGGGAGGAAGAACATTTTGGTCTGGGTTCAGAACGGGGCAGGGAGAACTAAAGGATTGTGCCAACGTCTCCAAAAGAAAGTAGGCTTTCCGCAAGGAATGGCCAAGTGCCCGGTCCTTTCTCTCTAACGTAACAGTCCTGTGAAACAGGCCTTCCTTTTCTCTGCTCCTTGCCCTTCAAGCAGTCTTTCTGGTGAGCCTCTAACACCGTGGTGGCGAACCTTTGGCACTCCAGATGTTATGGACTACAATTCCCATCAGCCCATCAATTGGCAATGCTGGCAGGGGCTGATGGGAATTGTAGTCCATAACATCTGGAGTGCCAAAGGTTCGCCACCACTACTCTAAAGTCTCCCCTCCCTGCTGTGGCTCCCATTCCTGGCTGCTTTGGCCCCCTCTGATGCCACACCGAGGCACGCAAGAGAGCCGCCGCCCAACAAAACCTGGCCAGCTGGACTGGAGGAGCAGCAGCTCCACACAGGCAGCAGGGATATGAAATAGGGAACAGCCACCTTGGAAAGGTCAGAGAGCTGGCTGATCTTCTCCATAAGGTGGCTGAATGGATGGAGGACGGTGTGCAGAGTTTCATATATTTTTCATCTATTCCATACAGTATGAACTTCAGTTTTCCCAAAGGGGAAATCTAGTTTCTGACGGAAAAAGAGACTGTCCAGAATATGTAATTCAGTGTCCCTCTAAAGGTGGTACTCCGCAATGTGGACTTTGGTTCATCTTAAGCAGCAGTGGTGCAGTGGTTAAGAGCAGGTGTACTCTAATCTGGAGGAACCGGGTTTGATTCCCCGCTCTGCCGCTTGAGCTGTGGAGGCTTATCTGGGGAATTCAGATTAGCTTGTGCACTCCAACAGGTGCCAGCTGAGTGACTTTGGGCTAGTCACAGTTCTTTGGAGCTCTCTCAGTCCCACTTACCTCACAGGGTGTTTGTAGTGAGGGTGGGGGAAGAGAAAGGAGTTTGTAAGCCCCTTTGAGTCTCCTTACAGGAGAAAAAGGGGGGATATAAATCCAACTCTTCTTCTTAACAAAAGCATTTAACAGAGTAATAAAGGTGGACCAGTCTACCAGCAGTTATTAGGTATGATGGCTAATTGGTGCTTCCATGTTCAGAGATAGTTAGGGTTCCCCACAAAGCCTTCCACAATTGTCAGGAGATTTGGGGGCTGGTTCCTGGGAACGGCAGAGTTTGGGAAGGCTATGACATCACTTCCAGATGACACTCCAGGCTGCCTCCCTGGGTCTCTTATCACAGAGACTAGAGGAAATTCCTAGAGTGTCACAATAGGGAGATCATTTTTTTCCTCCCACTCCTTAGGTTACTCAGGTGAGAAACATTCTGGGAGCAAGTAAGTGGCAGGCCTAGAAACAGTGAACAAATGAATTCCAGTGGGAATCTTCTGTCTCTACAGTGGGAAACGGGGTGCTGCACTTCACGGGCCTGTGGTCTGATCCAGGATGGCTCTTCGTCCTCCTCGCTATTTAATGGTGCTCTCGGACATCTCTGTGGCTCCATGCCACTGCAGTTATAATCACTCACCCTGCGGAATGACACCACGTAGAAGGTATCCTCTCGCCGATCGATGGCATCCATGAAGTCATGGTCCTTGTGGTCAGGATGCTGGTACACCTGCAGCTGGCTCAGGGAATCCCTGAAAAGGACGGAGGAGCAGATGTGAAAGGGAGTCCGCACAGGCAAATGTACCACAGAAACCATGGGGAGGGCGGGGGGACTGTCCCAGGAGAAGGAGAGAAGCACCAAATGCAGACCGAGTTGACCAGAGGCAGTAGGGTGGCCCAGAGGCGTAGCTGGACCAGAGTGCGCCCGGTGAGCACTCTGGCTTTTTCGGGGGGGCCCTGCGGTGCCCCCCCCACACACACTTACTTTAGAAACCGAGCAGGCTGGAGAACAGGCCTGTCCCCTTCCAGGCTTCAAAGGCCCTGGTGGGAACTACATTTCCCAGGAGATCCTGGGAAATGTGGTTCCCACCAGGGCCTTTGAAGCCTGTTCTCCAGCCTGCTCGGTAGGTAACGTAAGTGTGGGGTGGTGCCGGGGGGGGGGAGCGCCGCAAGGGGGGGCGCGGGGGAGGGGGCTGGGGGGAATTTTCCGCCCCCCACGTGACCCAAAACCATGCACCCGGTGCGCAGCGCACACACACACACCACCCCCTGGTAGCTTCGCCGCTGGGGTGGCCATCAGGCCTTTCCGACAGCTGATCCAAGAAGCAACAGGTCCTGTTACCCAAAATGCTCCCTCACGCCAGAAATGGCGACTGCAGCTCGCTTGGGAGCCACTGCCTGTTTGCAACCCAGGACTGGCTTCAAGGCGGGATGTGGGGAAGGAGTGTACAGAACAGTCCATTTGGAGGAGTGCCCGGAGAGACAAAAAGAGAGAGAAGCGGCAGAGGGAAGATCTTCCGAGGAATGCTGACATGTGCTATTCGACAGGGAAGAGGCACATCGGGGCTAAGGAAGGTGTAGCGGGAGAAGAACCCTTCAGGGCCATTGTCTGTAAGAGGCCAGGGTGGAGAGGGAAACCAGGAGCCGGACCCAAGCATCCCAAACAAAGGACACACTGAGGTCGAAAGGGCAAAGATAGCTGACACAAAAGCTGCTTACCTCTCCGGGTGCCTGGGGGGACTGGCGGGAACGTAACGGGAAGGGCTCAGGGGCTTCCTTTCCTTGTTTTTCTCCTGAAGGGAAAGATATGAGGATTCAAGGTGGAGACTGGGGGGGGGGGGGGGCAGCAAAACAGGGGCCTCGGAACAACCTCCCAAGCAATTCTCCCCTCCCCAACTTTCCAGGAGGGAACTGAAGTTAAGAGTCCAGGTGCTGTCTTCCAGCCCAGACGGTTATCAATATGTGACCACCACCATCCCAAAGCGGCAACGAAGGTCTTCCCTTCCAGGCCCACCACCTCCCACCTGGCTGGCCTGCGCAGCTTTTCGCGACTGCGAGGGCTTTCTCCCGTTGATCTGATGTCTTCGGACCCACCCACTGAGCTCGTCTGCCAGCCTGCGGAGGGGAGAAGAGACAGGATAAGGGTCGTCCGCAAAAGCCACAGTGTCTGGGCTTGCGGCCCTTCCCTCCTTTCACAGGCAGAAGGGCCTCACGGCCAAGCACAACACCCAAAGCTGCTCAGCGGCAACCTCCTCCGCTCCCCTCCAGTGGACTACCTGAGCGATTCAGTGCGGTTGAACTGGCGGCAATCGGAGGCCAGGAACAGCTTGTCCAAGTCCCTCAGCACAAGGTCCTTCATGTCAGAGAAGGGAGAAGACAAGTTTCTGGAGAGGAGGCGGAAGGAAAAAAACAAACACTGAAGGGCAAAGGAGATACGAGACAGGCTTGATTCACACAAACCTGCTTGATGCAGAATCAGACCACCCGTCTATCATCCTCAGCACTGCCTAGACTGGCAGTGGCTCCTCAGGTTGTTAGGCAGAGAGGTCTTTCACACTGCCTGCTACCAGATCTTCTAAACTGGAGATGATGAGGACTGAACCTGTGACCTTTTGCATGCAAAGCAGAGGTTCTACCACTGAGCCATAGCCCCATTCCACTCAGTTAAAAAAAATACTGCTACTACTGCTTGTGATGACCAGCTTTCCCGTATTAATCCGCCTGATCTCCTCACTCTGCTTCAGAGGCCCTGTTCTGGAGGCCTCTACCACAACAGATTAACCAGGCAGCGAGCGATGACGGGGTCTTTTGGGGGGTGGCGCCCCCGAAAAGCCCGATGGCTATGATGGAAGTCCTAACTTTGCCAGGAGGAAATCACCATCGTCGCCATTCGTGCAGCGCTTGGTAAGAGCAGGCCAGCATTGTTACTGCCACCTGGCTCGCCTGAGACCACCCAGTGAATTTAATTTTTTACCTTCTCTTACAGTTCGCCTTTCTCGCAGGGACACAAGGCGGATTACAAGTATGAATTAAGGCCTGCAGCGAGACTGGAGCCTGCGGCCTTCCCATTCGCCCTCTTGGCTTCCCTAAGTTACCGGAACTGCGTCTTTCCAGCCTTGGCTGGGGCCTCCTCTTGCCGCTCAGGGAGTTCCTCCTCCGTGATTTCCACAGACTCCTCCACGACGCCTAGAAGGTGCCTGAGGCTGGGACCAGCGTCTGCTTCCTGCCTCGGAGGCTCCACATCTGCTGCTTTTCGCTCGCTGATGCTGGGAAGGGTGGAAGAGGGGAATGAACATTGAGGACATTTTGTGTCACCTTGCCAGAGAATCAAATTTGGGTGCAGAGGCGGAGCCACCGGGGGGAGGGGGGTATTGCCCCAGGCGGAGGCCTGGGGGGGAATCTCCCCCCCCCCCGCCACAAACTCTTACCTTAGTTCAGCCTGAATGTTGAGGCTGAAAAAGCGGCCTGTTCACTTGAGGCTGAAAACAGCCTTGCAAGCCCCAAGGTCTCCTGGGAAGTGTAGTTCCCACCAGGCCATTTTCAGCCTCAAGTGAACAGGTTGATTTTTCCAGCCTCCGCTTTCAGGCTGAACTAAGGTAAATGTGTGTGGAGGGACGCTGCGGGGTGGGGGGACGACGACAACGACGCAGTGCATACCGAGTGCAGTATGACCCAGCTACGCCTCTGTTTGGGTGGCAAGCCCTCACAGGAAAACACCTCAACAGGATCCTCCACAGCCCACAGCACGGTCCATAAGAACATAAGAACTAGCCTGCTGGATCAGACCAGAGTCCATCTAGTCCAGCACTCTGCTACTCTCAGTGGCCCACCAGATGCCTTTGGGAGCTCACATGCAGGATGTGAAAGCAACGGCCTTCTGCTGCTGCTGCTCCTGAGCACCTGGTCTGCTAAGGCATTTGCAATCTCAGATCAAGGAGGATCAAGATTGGTAGCCATAGATCAGGGGTAGGGAACCTGTGGCTCTCCAGATGTTCAGGAACTACAATTCCCATCAGCCCCTACCAGCATGGCCAATTGGCCATGCTGACAGAGGCTGATGGGAATTGTAGTTCCTGAACATCTGGAGAGCTGCAGGTTCCCTACCCCTGCCATAGATCGACTTCTCCTCCATCAATCTGTCCAAGCCCCTTTAAAAGCTATCCAGGTTAGTGGCCATCACCACCTCCTGTGGCAGCATATTCCAAACACCAATCACACGTTGCGTGAAGAAGTGTTTCCTTTTATTAGTCCTAATTCTTCCCCCCAGCATTTTCAATGAATGCCCCCTGGTTCTAGTATTGTCCAATCTGCCTCTGTGCTTCCAGACTATACACCAGCTATTACAGAAAAGGTTTAGCGGCGATGGGGACTCAACATTCTCTCCCCCTGCAACCCTATCCGTCAACAAGAGCAAACAAGAAGTCAAGAGCAGAAGGACAGGAATTTCAAGGTGCTGCCCCTCCAGGAACAGAATCAGACTATGATCATCCCCCAAACACTCTCACCCTAGAGAAAATGCCTCCCATAACCAGTCTGCCAGGTTTAGTTTGTGCCCAGCAAGCAACCACATGCCATGTTCCTCACACACATAGCCCAGCAGAATCCCCTGGGGGCTGAGGGAGAGATGGAGAACGATGAGCTAAGTTGTTAATTAATTGAGAAAGGGATTATTCACGGTGCCTCGGGGGGAGGGGAGGGGTGGGGACTCACCTGACAGGCCCAAAACTGAAGGCTATGAAAAGCAGCACCACCATGACGCAGATGACTTTCCGATTCCCGGAGCCAAACTTCAGGTCTCCGTTCTAAGAAAAGAGAAAGGCAAAAGTGACTCATCGCCCTTCACGAGAAGAGCATCAGCATCCATGCTTCCCTTTGGCAAACCTGACCCTCAGCATCATAGGCTCAGGGGCACGCTGCCCCTGAACCGGGAGTCTCCACTTAATCATCCCTGTTAAGAGCAACTGATGGAGCTTTCCTCCCGGAATGTGTCCAGTCCCCTTGTCGACGTCATCAGAGCCGGCAACCGAAACTACCTCTTGTGGCAATCGTATTTCAGATGTTAAGTCACGCGTTGGGCAAAGAAGTCCTTTTCCTTTGCCTGGAATCTACCCCAGCTCGTCATCGCCACTGGCTGCCCTCCACCAGGACAGGAAGAGAAGAACAACCTCTCTGCCCACTTCCTCTACAGTGCGCTCTATTGTCTCAAATACTTGGGCTACTGGCTGCGTGGTCACACCTGGAAAACCCGCAGCAGCCCGTTGATTCTGGCCGTGAATGCCTTCGAGAACACTTGAGCTACCCTTCTTCAGACCTTTCCAGTTCTACCACACCAGGGGTCCCCAAACTTTTTAAACAGGGGGCCAGTTCACTGTCCCTCAGACTGTTGGGAGGGCCGGACTAAAAAAAAAACTATGAACAAATTCCTATGCACAAATGATTGTAAAATGTTTGATTTCACCTTTCAGCCTTTCTGTCATGGTCTGTTTTTAGAACAGTGACCAAAGTATGTCAAGTACAGGGTGGGCTCCAAATATTGTTGGGGAGGCTGTGGAATACCTTCCCCTGTAAAAAAAAGCAGAACTTTCCCAATGAAGCATTCCATCTAACCCAGGATTAGGTATCTTTCTGGGTCCTTCCTCCCTAGCAGCCAGCGAGCGATTCACCAGCCTGGCTGATGCCAATGGGAGTGAGGCAGAACAGAAAGCCTGAGAGCAACACATGGAGTAGCCGAGAGGGAAGGGCGGAGCAGGAGTTGCCACTTGTAAGGTTTCCAACTCTGGGTCAGATTCATGGAGATTTGGGGGTGCCATCATGTAATTGCAATCAACAGCCGTTGGGGCCGGTTCCTCCTCTCCCTCGAGCCCCCACTGCACATGAATGGAGCCATCGCCGCCATGCCTGGCGGGCCGGATAAATGCCTTCAGGGGGCCACATTTGGCCCCCGGGCCGTAGTTTGGGGACCCCTGTACCATACCCTCAGGGGCGGGGGGGGGGGGGCAGAAATTAAGTGTCACTAGCAAGAACAGAGTTACGGTTTTGGACCGGCAAGCACCCACCTCGCTGACGACGCAGTCCAGCCGCCGTCGCAGGAGCGCGTTTTCCCGCCGGAGTCTCTCGTTGTCTGCCAGGGCCTCACGCAGCCGAGACTCCAGCCCCTGCAGGTACTCCTTCTTTTTCCTCCGGGACTGGCAAGCCGACTCCCGGTTTTTAATCATCCGCTGCTGCCGTTTCAACACTTTCAGCTTGTAAGAAGTACCAAGAGAGGGAATGTTGTTAATGGCTACCTTTTTTAAAAAATTGAATAATGAAGCTCAAGCCGACAAGAACCTGGGTCAAGGGACATTGTTCACTGAAAGGATAGTGCGGGTCTATCGGGTTCATTCCAACCAAATGTTGCAGAAGCTGCTAATGGCTTTGTAAAGAATTTGCACGGAGAGCTCGGCAGCTACTGGAAACAGCACATCTGGGTTCAGAAATCGCGCACAGAATGGTTGGGATTAACATAAAGTGATGGATACTCCAGCTGCAAAGTTCTTGCACATGTCCCTAGGGCAGGCCAGATACCAAGTGCTGAACTGCACCTATGGGATTTAGCAGAGGCTGCCGGACAGAGCCCCAGGGCAGCAAAGAGAAGTGGCGTCATCACATTAGTCTTACCATGTCCTGCCATATTTCTGTCTACTGAATGCTTGCTGTTTAAGCAGGCCTGGGAATGTTTCCCTGTGCCAGTCTACCTTATCTCCACAGATGCAGGGGAAAGGGTAGAAGCTGCCATGTTTTCATCCCAGGTCTCATTGTCTGTGGAATGTGTGTGTGTATGTTACTGCCTTCCCTCTCCCAAAGAAGGAAAGGGTGAGAGTGTGTGCATGTCTCTTCCTGTTTCCTGATAAGGATGAGGGAGGACTGACGTATCTGTGCTGGGGGATATAAGAAGAAGAAGAAGAAGAGTTTGGATTTATATCCCCCCTTTCTCTCCTGCAGGAGACTCAAAGGGGCTCACAATCTCCTTGCCCTTTCCCCCTCACAACAAACACCCTGTGAGGTGGATGGGGCTGAGAGAGCTCCGAGAAGCTGTGACTAGCCCAAGGTCACCCAGCTGGCGCGTGTGGGAGTGTACAGGCTAATCTGAATTCCCCAGATAAGCCTCCACAGCTCAGGCGGCAGAGCTGGGAATCAAACCCGGTTCCTCCAGATTAGATACACCAGCTCTTAACCTCCTACGCCACTGCTTTGCCTATTTTCATGTACTCAGTTCTGACAATACAAGTCAATGGCTTTCCTATTCCTGCCATCAATAAACAAGAATTTTGCTTTCAAAGAATCGATTCCTTCACTGAACAAGTCCGGGGTAGGGACAAGCGGATGAGAAGCCAGGATTCAAAAGCATGACTTACATCGACCTCCGGGCTGCAGGATCCGATTTGCGTGGGTGCCGGGACAATGGTTTTGGCCTCCGGCTTGGGGCAAGAGGGAGTGGGCTTTGATGGGAAAACTTCCTTCATGGGGGACTGAACCTTGATCAGGCCAGACACCGGGAGGTGCAGCAGCTCAGACTGGGAGATCACTACGCCCTGGGTTGAAACTGAGGCAAAAAGACACACACACACAAACTAGTAAGGCCATATGCGCCACATGAGAGAGGGTCTCTTCCCCGCTGCCTTCAAAGAAAACACAGCAAGCTCCTCCAGCTATAGGAGATTCTGCACAGCAGCACTCCCAATGCTGTAGAGAAGAAAGCGACCTTCTTGCCTGGTTACCTGCTATTCCAGGGTTGATCGTCTGTGACTGAGCGGCAGGGACAGGCTGCAGCAAAATAGTCTTACTGGGAGTGGCTGCTGGCACGGTGGTGACCACAACTGGCTTGGGCTGAATGGGGGGCTTCCGGCTGAGAATGTTCTCTGCTTTATTCGGGGACGTGACTTTCCCTGTAACACAGCAAAACAGTCACTGGAACAGATTTCAGGGCTCTCAAGTCTACTCTGCAGCATTCCTTATTGTTAAGGGAACAAACAGGGCTCCCATCCAAAGGCCTTGAAGAAGAAGAAGAGTTTGGATTTATATCCCCCCTTTCTCTCCTGCAGGAGACTCAAAGGGGCTGACAATCTCCTTGCCCTTCCCCCCTCACAACAAACACCCCGTGAGGTGGGTGGGGCTGAGAGAGCTCCAAGAAGCTGTGACTAGCCCAAGGTCACCCAGCTGGCGTGTGTGGGAGCGTACAGGCTAATCTGAATTCCCCAGATAAGCCTCCACAGCTCAGGCGGCAGAGCGGGGAATCAAACCCAGTTCCTCCAGATTAGATACACGAGCTCTTAACCTCCTACGCCACTGCTGCACTCTTCATTCATTCTTTTGTTTAAAAGACGCTGGACGTTGCACACTTAACTACTGTTGTGCCACAAACATTTCAGTGAGCTTCAATGAAAGCGTTGACTGTTAGAATGTTAACAGCCAGCACATCTCTGGAAGGGAAGTGAAAGGTCAATTTACTAGAGGGAGGGAAAGTGGCTAAGGGCACAAAAGTGCTCGGGCCAGCAAAGCAATACTATTGCACCTCTGAGGAAGAAGTATGTGTAAAGACAGATCATCATGAATTCATTTGCGCTCTATACCAACATTTTTGCCACAGCTTTCTCATTTCCTTCCTTAGCATTATTCCAGGTACTCTTGGTTTTTAAGGAGAGAATAAGGAGTGGGATCATGCGAATCTGTTCTGGTAAGGGCAATAAAGGAAGAGACTGTGACTCAGTGTAAGACTTTGTATCGAGAAGGTTCCTGATTCAGAAGCTTCAGTCAAAATGAACAGATAGTGGGTGATGTAAAATACCTCTGCCTAAGATCCTGGAGAGCTGTTGCCAGTCTGAGCAAACAGCACGGGGCCTTGATAGACTGACGGTGTGATTCACTCTAGGGCAGTTTCACGCATGCTGATTTGGGAACATTCACATGATGTCATGCTTTCTTCCAACACAAAGAACCTCAGATAAGATTTCTATTTCGCCTTTCCTCCACGAAACTCATAGTAGCATAGATTGGTCCTTCCCCACTCCCCTATTTTATCCTCACCAGAGCCTTGGGAGGTAGATTAGGGCTTAAGAGAAGGCAGCTGGCCAAAGGTCACCTCAGGACAAAATGAGAACTTGAACCCAGGTCTCCAAGTCTAGTCCTTCAATCACCCTACCGTACTGGCTCTGTCACCGAATACCAACAGCCATAAATGTGTAACAATAACCATGTCTCAGCTGTGCCTGGTTTTGTGGGTTTGGGAACATCTCAAAATTCCTCGAAGAGGTCAAAAAGTTTCCAAATGAAGCCACACACAGCTAGAAGATCCTCCCTTTATCCTCCCCTGCTGCATACCTGTGTCAGGTGCGGAAACAACATTGATGTGCACAGTGCCGAATGGCGGGGAAAGGACATCTCCAAACATGCATGGGGGGGTTGGGGGATGCTCTGTCTTCACACCGATCACATCAGCTGGGCTGGGGGCCTGGGAGAAAAAAGTACAGTGGCTTGAAGAACACAGAAACTTAAAGACGGGGACGAGGTTATAAACCAAAAGAGAACCAGGATGATGTACCTGCCCTGGAAAGTCAGACGAGGAGGAGGAAGGAGAGGAGGATCCAGCAGACAAATCAGAACAGTGAGACGAGGCAGGGGAGACCGGCTCAGACTTAACCTGCAGCTCTGTAGGCAAAACGAAGAGAACAAACGGCTAACAAGAGTCTGTTCCCCTAACAACAAAGCCAAGGAAGGGGGGGAAATCACTGTTTGTCTTTGCACACAGTCACACATGAGCAAAATTCCATCAGTCCCTAGAACTGGGTCCCACCAATAGAGGATCCCATGACAGCTGCTCCCCCCCCACCCCTTTCCTCTGGCAGAGGAGGCAAACAAGCAATGGGCCGGCAGTGCCTTCTTTGCGGATTGCCACTCCTGGAGGAGCTAATCTGGAATCAGGGGGTGGGGAGGAAGTTTCCTCAGCAACACACCTGAGACCTCCAGGAAAGCAGATCCTGTACATCTATTTTGCACAGCCTCCTCTTTCCAGGCCTCTTCCTACAGCTATAAAATTGCTGATGTTCCCCAGAGCTCTAGCCCCTGTTGACTCCTTTTCCTCCCAACTGCACACCATGATCAACCCCTCCGACTTCCTCAACACAGAATCAGAATAATCAATCCCAATCTTACTGTTAGCGGTTCAGCCATGTGCACAGGGTTCATGACCACAACTACAGCCCCGTGGCCAGGGAGCTCTGAATTCACTGCTTGAGCACTGCAGGGATTCGCTGATTGTAAGCCAAGCCCTGCTGATTTAGAACAACAGCTCCATCATAAACAGAATCCAACTCAGGTCCAGTCCTAAGAGTACTCACCTTGAAAGAGGGTGTCTTGTAATGGGTCCCAAGGAGGGTCTGGGGGCGTAGTTTCCATGTCCAAGTCAAACCCATTGCTGAACTAAGGATGAAAAAGAGGAATGGTATAGAAATCAAAACAAACCAAATAAGAGAGAGGCCCAAGAGGATAAAGAGGCGACGAAATCCCATTCCACCCCTGGTCTCCACCACTCTCAAGTTTGGTTTCAGTTCCTTTTCCCCAGCTGTTCTCCACTTCCCCTCATTCAGACTCTGCTTTCCCTCCCCACACTCTCTCAACTTCACACCTGCTGCTCTTTCCCCACCAGGCTCTGTTCACTTTCCCCCTTTGTCCATTGTTTTGGTGTGCTATACTGCTATACTATATTACCAGAGCTACCTGATATGCTGCCTGAAATTTTTGTTATCTCTGATTCTTTTTTTAAACCAGCTCTTATTTATTATTATAATATTGATACAAAAACAGTTATACACAGCAAACAAGATCAATATGCTGGATTTTATATTACATCACACTTCGGACACTTCCCAAGCATCTAGGACTGTGTGATGTATCGACGAATAATGCGTGCAGAGCCGAGTAGGGTGGCCTTTTGCAGCTGACATATGGTGATTTTGTCAGCGCCAATTGTTTTTAAGTGCTGTCCAAGGTCTTCAGGCACTGCACCCAGTGTGCCGATCACCACTGGGACCACCTTTACTGGTTTGTGCCAGAGTCTTTGTAGTTCAATCCTTAAATCCTCGTATCGTGTAAGTTTTTCCAGTTGCTTCTCATCAATCCTGCTGTCACCAGGAATTGCAACATCAACTATCCACACTTTCTTTTTTTCCACAATCGTGAGGTCAGGAGTATTGTGTTCCAAAACTTTGTCAGTCTGAATTCGGAATTATTATTATTGTTGTTGTTGTTGTTATTATTATTATTATTAATAATAATAATAATTAAATTTAGTATACCGCCCTATCCCCGAAGGGCTGTTTGGGTATTCTCTGGATTTGAAGACAGCTACATTTATATTGCTCCACTACACAGAACTGTTTGACAAGCATACGGGTGGGGTGGTGGCAGGCCACACAGGGCAACGGTCTATTCTGTTTATTTACTTGCTTATTTACCCTGCCTGCCCCACAATGGGGGCTGAAAACAGCTTACATCTTTCTGCTCTTCTCCAAACCACCCTGTGAGGTAAGTTTGTCTGAGAGTGTGTGGCTGGCCCAAGGTCACCCAGCAATTTTGCAAGGCAGAAAGGTGACTCAAACACTGGATCTCCCCAGTTCTAGTGCAGGACTTTACTTTGCCACATGGGATATATAGATGTTTGTATGACTGTGACTGGAGGCATCGTTCCATTCTGATAACAGAAAAGCCAGTAAAGGCTGCAAGCGAAAGGAAAATGCACCAGAAACTTGGAGATCAGGGTAATATCTAGAAAGGGAATGGGACCAGAATGGAACAGAATTCTAGAGGAAGGATCAGCGTAGTATTGAGGTGGCATTAAAACCATTATTTCAGTGCATTAAAGGATGCCAGTCTAGCCTTTGAATATAAAGTAAATATATTGGGATTCAATTAATGCAGACTAAAGATATGGGCACTGGAAGGTGGAGGGTATCCTTACTAGGAGCTTAAAGATTTGGATCTAGTGCTCCCAGATGCAAGCCCAGCTCATGCAACTTACCCATCCTTCCAGTGACAAATGCAAATGAACAAGGAAAAGTGAGGGGAGGGTGTTGAGCAATTTGTCTAAACCATTTTTAGGGCTTGTGGAAGGTGGTTGGGGAATAAGACTTTAGAGTCAGTGAACAGGAATAAGAGAACAATATGCATTTCTTCGGCACATGTGTAAAGGTGATTCTCTCACCATACAGTGGTCTCCTTCAGCATCCACAATGCTGCGTTCCAGACAGGGGAAAAGTTCTGCTGCCACATCTCTGTCATCACCCAGACAACTATACAGACCTGTGTCTGTGAGAAAACCAGAAAAGAGGGCAATTAGTAGGGCAGGAAAGATAACCAAGAATGCCTTGTCACCACCTCCCTGCGCCCTTTGCCCATGCCACCTGCAGGCCCTTTAAGTTTTGAATCTGATAAGGTCTGAGCCCCTCTTTGCCCCAATCCCATAAGCTTTCTTCACCATCCCATCAGCTCACGGGACCTTCAGTTTAACAAAAGTGTACAGCAGATAGCCATTCAACAGGTACAGCTCTGCACAGGCATGGAGACGCCATAATGGGGCAAGTGCACCTGCTGAACAGCAATCTCTTTTGAATCTGCTGAAGACACAGGGAGGAAAAAGAGCTACCCTGATCCCCACCCCCTCATTATCCATTTTCGCCCCTCCTCCAACACGACCCTTTAACCCCCAAGCGCCCAGGCCCGGCCCACCCTCGACCTCCTATCCTGGCCAATAAGAAACCTCTTTCATTTATATCCCCCTCACCCCAGTCCTCGCTGCTGAGAAGGTTATCCGCGCGGAAGCGGCTCGAGTCGCTCAAAAGCAGGAGCTCCGAAGCCAGCGCCGCCATTTTCCTTCCCCCTTTTCCTACCCTGAACGGCCGCTGCCTCGCTCTCCTCCACACTGCTGTCATAGCAACATCGGCGCCCAATGGGATTCGCGCTATTGCGCTGCTCCAGCCAATCGGGAGGAAAAGAAGGCAAGCTGCCACCTGACCGTACACCAATAGTAAAAAGAAAAGGATACGGAAGTATATCGAGTCGGAACTCTATGAGCCAATAGCGGACGATCGAGTCGCGCATGCGCATTAAGGGCAAAATCGCAGGGCCCAAGCGACTGGCGGAACTTAATTTTACTGGAACGCTCATAGAACGGGAAAGGGAAGGAGTCAAACGATATCCGCATGCGCAAAGGGCTTGTCGGTGGTCAAAAAGGATGCACATTGCTACCTGCCGATGCATTTAGTACCAGACTGAAGTCAGTGTATTCTCTACAGTGAGTAATCGTTTGGCGCATGCGTAGAGAGTTTGAGCCAGCCCGCAGAGATGTGCGCACGCGCAGAAAAGTTTTTTTAAATGGCACGTGCTGCTTTAGATCCGTCGCGCAAGTGCTGGTGGGAGTTGTGGTTTTTTTACTCCTTTTAAAAAACACTCAAGCTTTTTTGTCGAAGGTGGGTTTTTGTTTTTTTTTGTCTTTTTATAGAGTATCTCTTGTAAAAAAGAGAACTTGGACTGGTTCTCGGTCCAAATATTACTCACACCTACCATGAGGAATAGAGTATCATTTTAGAGGATGTTGTAAATGGAGTAGGTATTGAGTATCCTTTTGGCTGGAGTAGGTATTGGCAGTGGTGGGATTCAAACATTTTAACAACAGGTTCCGATGGTGGTGGGATTCAAATAATGACTGTTAAAAAGTATTAAAAATATTTTAATATCACTTTTATTTTAAGTATTTAAAATATTAATACTTAATAAAAATATTTTAAGTATTTAAAAAGTGATATTTTAAATTTTAACAACAGGTTCTACAAAACCTTCGGAACCCCCTGAATCCCACCTCTGGTATTGAGTATCTTTTAGAGCAGACCTGGGCATTATACGGCCCGCGGACCACATCCGGCCCCCCGGATGACCCTGACTGGCCCCCCTGCCGTGCTGGGGGGGTGAGGCGTCTTTGAAAGCCCCGCAGAAGCCAATTGCCTCGGCTGCCGGCTTCTGCGGGGCTTTCAAAAGCGCCTCGCCCCCCTGCCTTTTGGCCCGGCCCTCCACAACATTTTTTGTTTCTTATGCGGCCCCATGGAAAAAATCATTGTCCACCCCTGGTTTAGAGGATACTAAATGGGAGACCTAAAGATTGGGTTATCACTTTTTGAAAAGTCATTTTCTTAGGCCTGTAGCAGCTGCTAGGCACACAAGAATTTAAAGTGAAGACTATTTTATAAACAAAAGGAAAAATCTTCAGACTGTTGTGGGTTTTCTGGGCCGTGTGCAGTGGTGGGATTCAGGCTATTCGCACCTATTCAGTAGCTATTTTTTTGTCTAGTTCAGCGAATGGTTGTAATCCCACCCCTGAGTCCTTTCGGAACCGGTTGTTAAATTATTTGAATCCTACCACTGGCTGTGTGGCCCTGGTCTGGTGGGTGTTGCTCCTAATGTTTCCCCCACATTTATGGCTGGCATCTTCAGAGGCGTATCACAGATATGTGTTTCTCTTTGCGTCACAGTGTGGAGTGATTGCATGGTGTGGTACCCTCTCTCAAAATGCCTGCCATAGAAGTCAGCCATAGCAGGTGAAATGTTAGTACCTAAAACTACCAGACCACAGCCACACAGCTTGGAAGACCCACAACAGCCAGTTGATTCCTGCCATGAAAGCCTTCAATGAAAAATGTTCACTTGTTGATTTGTGCGTGCCAAGCAGCTGTTTAAACACACAAACATTTTGTATAGTAAAAAAGGTTATCTGTTTATTTAACATGTTTTTAATATTTCTGTCTTTCCTGGATCTCCTCAATAAACATTTGGAGGAGGTTTAAACTCCCAGGAATGGGGCAGGTGCAGAGGTGGGATCCAGCAGGTTCTCACAGGTTCCCGAGAGTAGGTTACTAATTATTTGTGTGTGCCGAGAGGGAGTTACTAATTGGTGATTTTGCCATGTGATTTTTGCCTTAGTTACGCCCCTCCTCTCAGCAGTAGCGCACAGAACTTGAAGCAGTCTAGCAGGAGGTGCACCGGCGTGCGTGGCAGCCTGCGCTTGCGTGCATTCGTTTCCCGCTTAAGGACCGGCGCAGCGGCTGCGTCCTTGCCACAGCCCCGCCCAGGAATGCCCCCACCCCCAGAATGCCCGGCCATGCCCCCGTCGTGCCCCGCCCAGCCCCATTGGTGCTACGCCTCAGTTTGAATCCCACCCCCATGGGAACCTGCTACTAAAATTTTTGGATCCCACCACTGGGCAGGTGTTTTTATTGCAATGGATATTTTTCTCCAGAACGGTTGACTAACAGCCACAAAACCTTATCATTAGCCACCTCTGCAAAATCATCCCATTGGCTTGTTTGCGGTTTTTCTTTTTTTGCATATTTTTAGAACGCGCTTAGTTAATCTTTGAAAAAACATTTTTGGGTGGTTTATTGCTATTCTCATTCTTCTTGCTATTGGTTAGTGATGGTGGACATTTCTTTATTGTATGCCCCTTTTGGAGCCTTTGAGGTGGAGAGTGCAGGTGAGAAATGGCTTAAATAAATAATCTGGATAATAAGCTGGATGTGTACAGTCAAACAAGAGAATGTTGCTGGGGAGCTGACGCTGCAACCTGTGGCTGCCATGTTCTGTGTCTGTACTCCTGGACCTTTAAGAGAAGACTGCAAACTGGGGGAAGGGGGGAACAGAGTAGGTGAAGAGTCTCCTAGCATAGCAAGAAATGACAAGAAAAGCATTTACTGGTACTACATTTCTCTGTAATATAATTGTTGTTAATGGTACAACAGCAGGGCTAGAAAAATACTGGCAACCCTCCAGACAGTGAGACAGCATCCTCTAAGAGTGGAAAGCCGCAGACAGCTCATGCATTGAGTTAATGTTCAAAAGTGTGAGTGCTGATCATTTCTACTGAATTTTGTGAAAATAGATATCTATTGCTTTTGTTCAGTTGCCTTTCAAACCACTAGGTGCTCCAAGTGTTGTACAGTAAAATCCAAATTGTGTATTTTCCCCACTTAGGAAGCTGGGATAGAGCCAAAGCTGAGTGAATGAACTGTGATCTGGGAGGTTTCCAGATCAAATCTCTGCCATGAACTCAGTGGGTGGCCTTAAGCAGAGGTGGGATCCAGCAGGTTCTCACAGGTTCCCGAGAGTAGGTTACTAATTATTTGCTTGTGCCGAGAGGGGGTTACTAATTGGTGATTTTGCCACGTGATTTTTGCCTCTCAGCAGTAGCACACAGAACTTGAAGCAGTCTAGCAGGAGGTGCACCGGTGTGCGTGGCAGCCTGCGCCTGCGTGCATTCGTTTCCCGCCCAAGGACTGGCACAGCGGCTGCGTTCTTGCCACAGCCCCGCCCTGGAATGCCCCGCCCCCAGAATGCCTGGCCACGCCCACATTGTCCCCCGCCCATCCCCATTGGCGCTACGCCACAGTTTGAATCCCACCACCATGGGAACCTGTTACTAAAATTTTTGGATCCCACCACTGGCCTTAAGTGAAACATCATCTCTCAGGACATCCCCACCACTGCTATAGAAAGCTAACCCTGCCGATGTGCCTCACAAGACTGTTGTATTGATTACAGCAAGATAACATGAGAGAGAAGCATTTTATTTTCAGAATGAAACAGTGCAGTGTGGAAATGGCAGAAGGATTCTTGGGTCCATTCAGTTCCTGAGCATCCAGGACTTGCCAAATGAACCGTCATTCGCTGCTTTCCTTGCTTCTGTTTTGTTCCATCATGTCGGAGGCTTTGGGGTCCCAACTTCTAAAGCAGAAGGAGGGGTGCTCCCCTGGCCGACAGAGCATCATGTAGATTGGGGCATTGTTGAGAGGCTTTGGTTGCCTGTTGTGGGGCTTTGGTTGCCTGTAAGAAAAAGAGGCAACAAGCTATGTAGGTATGGTCAAAACCAGAGGTGGGAACCAGCAGGTTCTCACAGGTTTCCGAGAGTAGGTTACTAATTATTTGTGTGTGCCGAGAGGGGGTTACTAATTGGTGATTTTGCCATGTAATTTTTGCCTTAGTTACGCCCCCCTCTTCAGCAGTAGTGCGCAGAACTTGAAGCAGTCTAGCAGGAGGTGCACCGATGTGCGTGGCAGCCTACGCCTGCGTGCATTCGTTTCCTGCCCAAGGACCGGCGCAGCAGTTGCGTCCTTGCCACAGCCCCGCCCAGGAATGCCCCGCCCAGGAATGCCCGGCCACACCCCCGTCATGCCCCGCCCAGCCCCATTGGTGCTATGCCACAGTTCGAATCCCACCACCATGGGAACCTGTTACTAAAATTTTTGGATCCCACCACTGGTCAAAACTCTGGCAAAGGCCAGGCACCGCCACCCCTGCACATGTGGAATATTAATAATATGGAATGTGGAAAAAAGAAACATGAATTAGGAGGGCAATTATTGAGCTTTGAGCCAAGACTTTGTGGCTAACAGGGTTAGAGCAGGTGGAACTTAGAACAGTGAAATCTGGTTTTGTTGGAAGACAGTGCTTAAAAAGGGTTTTCTGACTCTGTGTCTGACAGAAATTCCATAAAACCTCTTATTTGTTAGGAAATGAAATAAACTTAGTGACGTTTACTGCACTCATGGCATGTGTAAAGGACCACGAGTTAAGATGAGTGAAGATAAGGAAAAGGTCAAGCCTGACGTCAGACTCCAGGTGCAGGAAGAGGTATGTGCTCTGGCATCGGGCCATACCTGTATAAAAAAGGGGCTTTAGACATAATGATGTGTGTTTGGTTGGTTGAAGAGAGGAGTGTACGTGTGTTTGTTGGAGAGTGAAGCCTGTAAATTCCGTACAGTGGTGTTTGTTTTGTTCCTGTCGGGTAACAAGATAAAAAGCCTTTCTGCTGGAAAGAAAACGACACTCTGTTTCTTGTTGTGCCTTACCAGACCTGGGTTGGGGTGCTTTGTGAATTGCGCTGACATTATTGTCATCAGATGTAATTTTTAGTTTTCAGGCAAGAACTGGCTGTGGCAGGAAGCCACATTTTAGTGGGGTGCTGTGTGGTTTCTGGGCTGCGTGGCCGTGTTCTAGCAGCATTCTCTCCTGACGTTTCGCCTGCATCTGTGGCTGGCATCTTCAGAGGATCTGAGGCGAAACGCAGGCGAAACGTCAGGAGAGAATGCTGCTAGAACACGGCCACACAGCCCGGAAACCGCACAGCACCCCAGTGATCCCGGCCGTGAAAGCCTTCGACAGCTACATTTTATCTTGACAGCTGAGCTGTATTTTTAACAGCTCCCTTGCAGGCAGAAATTCAGCAGCTGCAGACCACCATAGCAGGACAATGCTGCCTATTTGGAATTTCTGATTGTAATGCAGAGGCTACTCTGTTTCGTAGCCTGTTGTTTCTGTTCACTTCTGGAAGCATCAGTGATCAAACCAGGAAGTGTATGCTGACAAACTGGTGGCCCAGTTAGAGTTACCAGTACTTACAGAAAAACGTTCCCTCCCTGTTATAAAGGTTTATTGTGTTGAAATGGGCACCTGAAGCATGGCACAGGGGTAAATAACAGTCTTCTATTCAATAACACTCCCGTTGGCAACTCTACTCTTCACTAAGGGGCACTGTGGTTTCCTCAGTTCTTACTCTAAATATGGGAACGCCACAGGGCTGTGTGTTGAGTCCTTTATTGTTCACCCTTTATACATATGATTGTACTCCTGTCTATCGTAGTAACACCATTATCAAATTTGCCGATGACACAACGGTGGTGAGGCTCATCTCTGGAGGGGATGAGTCTGCCTATCGGAGTGAGGTGGACCGACTACTCTCATGGTGCAGGGAAAATAACCTGGTTCTTAATACTAACAAGACAAAGGAGCTTATAGTGGACTATAGAAGGAATGGCTCAGAAATTCAGCCCTTGACTAAAAATGGAGATCAAGTAGAGCAGGTGGCTAGTTTTAAATTTCGGGGCATTATGATTAAAGAGGACTTGACCTGGGGCGTACAGACTGCCACGGTCGTTAAGAAGGCCCAGCAAAGACTGTACTATCTGAGACTTTTAAGGAAACAACAACTGGATGGAAAACTCCTGGTGTCCTTTTACCGCTGTGCTATAGTGTCTTAACCTACTGCATCTGTGTATGGTTCTCCAGTTGCACAGTGGCAGATAGGAAGGCGCTCCAAAGGGTGATCACTACTGCACAGAGGATTATCGGCTGCCCTCTCCCCTCCTTGGAAGAACTCTATAATTCCCGAAGCCTAAAGAAAGCCCAAAATATTCTGACCCGTCTCATCCAGCACACACTCTTTTTGAACTGTTACCATCCGGCAGACGATACAGGTCTATCAAAACTAGGACAAAGAGGCTTAGAGACAGCTTCTACTCCAGAGCTGTGGCTATGCTAAACTCCGCGGCTTCGTGTTGATGTGTTTGGGGCTGTGTAGGGATGGGTGGAGGAAGGGGAAAGTGAGGATGATGGATGTATGAGTCTGAAATTGTGTGCATCGAGGAATGCTGCTGTAAATTTCGTTGTGCGTGCACAATGACAATAAAATGCTTATGCTTATGCTGTGGATGTGCATGTGTGTGGCCGTAAAATGAAGGATGTAGTGATGCACTGCTGACCCAGCAGCACCGTGGTAGAACGTTGGGATGCCAATGGACCTACGGCCTTGCTGGTCGCACCGCACCCCCACTCCTCATCCCCCTATGAGTCACGGGTCATGAACTGTCTGGCTCAGTCACCGGGCGCAGGGACAATGGTCTTGCCCCCAGGTGAGGATTAGGCTCAGACGCTTACGCTCCTCTCCGCACGTAGCCAGGTGAGATCATGCATCACATGATGATCTCCAGGTCTCCCGGTCTCCCGCTCATCTCCCTACCCACCTCCTTTACACGCCCACAATGAAACCCTAATAGAAAGTGCGAGACCAGCACAGGGCAGAGTTGTCAGGATCGCGAAAACCAGCGCTGCTGCTGGCAGCTCCATCTAGATGAAACCTCCTCAGCGTCTAGCCTATTCCTTACTTGGCTGACCCTCCCGGGATGACCTGGCTGGTGCGAAACCGGGAATCCTCGAACCTCCCACCCTGCTTTCCACACGTGCAGCCTGGGGGGCTAGATACGAAGTCCAGCTGGATGGCATCCCAGGGACCACCCGTTTGATGTCGCCTGTCCTCTGGATGAAGCGCTGTCAGAGACAAGCGTCCCTAGGACACTCGTCCCGGCGGAACACGGTGGAAATTATAGAGACTTGCAAAAGCAGGGCTTATGACAAACGTTGGCGAACTGGCGTTAACGAAAATGCGGCAGGGTCCAGTAAAGAGGGGAGCTAGCAAATTGGTTCAGGGTGAGAACTCAGTGTCCATGAATTTTGGGGGGGGGGGACATTGAATCTTAAGGACTGGGAAAACATCGAGGCGCCTCTTACGCTTAGACCCACCAGCTGGCGCCGATGGCCGCTGCTACTGACGTGGGGAGCAATGTTTTGTAAGCCATCAGCCTGCACAATTTCTGAAACCACTTGCGTGGCAGGCAGCCCTCCTGCTTTGATCTTTCGCTATTTCAACCCCAAGATTTCTCCTGTCCACTAAATTGGGCCTGTCCTCCTTCCTGCTCCTTCACCAGTTCAAACTCTCCAGCGGCTCCAGCCGCCCCTCCTACTCCGCCTTCATTTCCATTACCACCTCCGTCCAGCCCGCGTAATGGCGGGT
The DNA here is from genome assembly GCF_021028975.2 of Sphaerodactylus townsendi. Taxonomy (NCBI): domain Eukaryota; kingdom Metazoa; phylum Chordata; class Lepidosauria; order Squamata; family Sphaerodactylidae; genus Sphaerodactylus; species Sphaerodactylus townsendi. Next base: position 13,879,066 of record NC_059427.1, read on the forward strand.
TTCAAAACTCTATGAGCGTGGTAACTTGATCTACAAGCGGAGAGCTGATGCGAGATTCTTGCATTGTGCCCGATCCACTTCACAGATACTGAGGGGGGGGGGGAGGTGAAGTCATTTGTGAGTTAGCCGGTACGCCAGCTATAACATCCTCACTGAGCTCCGCCAGCGGTGGGTGGAGCAGTAGAGTCACCAGCTGAGAGGGCATGCTGGTATTCGAGGAATCACTGGATTTCGGTGACTGGAAGACCCTACCTTCCATGTCCTATGACCCTGCACAATTTGTAATCTAGAGCCGAGTTCCGCCTGACAGTAACAACAGCACTGGGGCAGCCGCTCACGGCCTTCTACACCGCTCAGCTTTACGGCTTTTGATGCCTTCAGTAACCCCAACAATCAGATCGTCCCTGCGTTGCCCTACCGATTCGCCTCTAGATGCTGTAGAAGCGTTACGAAAGTCCTAATGCCCGGGCAATAACCAGGCTGCTTGCCGGCCAGAGCCTCGAAACCCTGCTCTGGTTTGTGAAACCTGAGCTCCAGGAGGCCCTCAGAGGCAATTGTAGCGAAGGAAACAGGGCGGTACCCTTAATGCATGCTTATGGAGAGCGCCTCCGGCTGAATTCATAAAGCGATCACGAGCCTAGGAGGAACCCGAGCTGGCCCGACATGCCAAACTTGGGATATCCGGGTCTTCGCCCATCAAGCCAACCTTCTGGTCAGCCCTCTCCGCTCATGAGGCCGAGGCCTGGTTTCGATTGCGACGAAGCCAAGGACATTCGAGGAATTGTAGGCTGCCAGTGAGGACCTACAACCCTGGCCGGAGGAGGGTCTCTCCCAGAGGCGAGACTGGGAAGTCCGGGCGAGGCGCTCCCAATGCCAGCTGGGAGGCCAGCGCCGGTGGCATCTCAACCCGGAACCAAGATCGCACCTCAGGCCAACTTCCCAGACTCCCCCAGAGATCTTAGCTGCTCCAGCTCAATTATGTTGATCCCACATCCCCACGCGAGGAGACCATTAGGCTGGTCTTGCCAAAGCTTTCTCCGCCCAGCTGAACAGAGTTGTTCACATCATCCCAGGGGTCACATCGACCCATGCCAGAAGGGAGCCATCCACATCCAAGTATGGACAAACATCCTGCAGAGCACCAGTTCACGGAATGCCACCTCTATATGCAGGTCTAATCCCCAAAGTTCAGCTAAATCATCCTGGTTGCTTTCAAAGCTCCCCCCTCTCATCCTCTTCCTGCTCTACTAGCCCTTACTTCGAAGTCCGCCGTACCTCCATGGTGCCCCAAGAATGGCACGCATTTCCATCTCTGCAGAGTCCACAGTCCCGCAATTACAGCAGAGATGCTTGCGACGGAAGAGGGACTGGATTTTGAGCCCTCCTCCGAGGCCCCATAGCCAATCCTGGGTGTAGAGGCATATAGAAGGGGGGGAAGATAACAGCACAATGGCCTTAAGCCAAAGTCCTTAGTGAAGAAGCCCCCTTGGCCCCTCTCCAGCTGTAAGGTTCAAACCAGATCTCATGGCCTCTGAGCCTGTGCAAAGCCCTAAGCTCAAAGCTCCCAGTGGCAACAAAGATGGTCAGCATACCTCAGAGGCAAAATCTCAAATCAGGTTACCAATCCTCCCTCGTTACTTTATATGTGCTCTGCTTGTACCTATTTGTGTTCTGTATGTCTTACCCCTTTCAAAGAGACCCTAAAGTTTTTTCCCCTCATGGGGGGGTTTTCCATTACTTCTAAGCTATGCTCTTATTAGCTTCAATTAAAGTTTTCTCCCCTTCCTGATTATGTGTACCAATGCCAGGACTTACGCCCATTGTATCCATAAGCAGGGACACAGCTGATGCATTGCTCCCAAGGATACCGATAGGACCTACTTCAAAGCTACGCCTCTATCTTAGTTTTAAACCTTCAAACTTTTCTTCAAACCTCTCATAGGGAACCTTTTCCTTCGTCCATCTGAGCCTACACTGCCACATTGGCGTGGCGCAAGTTTACATGTGAAGCCAAAATCGGTACCATGCTCCCACGTTCTCTGCTGGGGGCTCCCTGGCTAGTCACGGGTGCCAAGGGGTCTCTCGAAGCCACCCTATCTTACACAGCCTCGCTGCTTGAAGGTGAGAAGCTGACTCAAGCGACAGATTGCCACGGAGGAGGGTAGAGCTGACTTCCAAACCAACCCCCCCCCTGCCTTCCTTTCTGCACACCTCCCTCTCTAATGGGTGGCAGCACCCCACCTCTAGATCTAGGATCTGATAGGAGACTTTGCAAACCTCTCAATTTGCTCCTGTGATCAAACCTCAAGCCCAGGAACTGTTTCTTTGCATCTTCTCTATATCTCCCTATGGAAGGCGTATATTCTGATGCTTATTATAATTGTGAATTGTTCAAGTTGCTTTGCAAAACCCACACCTTAGGCGGTGGTTAGGATTGTTTTACAAACAAACATCCGACCTGGATATGACCTCTCCCTTCTCCCACAAGCCTTGAGGGCAATTCCCACTACCTTGTATCTCTAGCATGAGATATTTGCAAGTGATGGTTGTCGGAATGGAGCCAAAACTCGCCCTACTTGGCAGCTAAAACTACGCAGGGGAGTAGTTCCCCTATTGACCCAATCAGGTCTCATCCATGAATACATATCAAAGGTACTCTTCTCTATTCTCTATCAAAAATTGCCCACTCAGGACTCGGGCTTTCCATTATCATCTATAAAGGCAGTGCTCAGCCAGCCGCCAAAACCCTGGGGAAAAGCGTCAACATTTTCTCTTCTATACAGGTCAGCTCGCCATGCCAGGCCAGCCCATCCCGGAGATGGGCGGGGGGGCCTCCCTGGAGATCCGACCCGCCCGCCCTGTTGAGAGAGAGCCGATCACCCTCGGCTGGAGCCAAGATGGGAGGGACCTCTCTGGAGACCAGTGCCCATTCTTCCCGCGGATGCATGACCCAGGCTGCCGATTCGAGATGGCTGTGGCTCAAGGTTGGCCCGGCTGTGTGTGCTGCTCCTCATCTACAGCAGCATTTCTCTCTCCTCTCTGCAGCCCTGGCTTGAGGCAGGAATTTGCAGCCAGGAACATTTGATAGATTCAACCCTTGGGAGACTCTCCGTATTTTTCAGCAGACTTGAATAATTGTTGAACCGCCTTCTCCACAACCTTGCTCGTGAGAATCACTGGAGCCTCTGTGCTAAGAGACTATCGGTAGCTCTCCTACGGCTCTTGAAATCCATGGACTCCTATACGATCGCTATCTGTAGCTTTGGTGAATCAGAGCTGTGAAGCCATGCATTGGACAATTATGCAACCACTTGGTTTGCCTTCAACTTCCTTATCATCCAGCCCTATCGTTTAGCCATGTTTGCTGTTTAATTTGGCCATGCCCTAGTTTTGAAGTTATGTTGGCTATTTATTGCTGCATTTCCGCCTGTCTGTCTGCGGGACTCCTCTGCTACCCCAGGCTCCACCCAGGGCCGGACGCCCGCTCCGCCGCCGCTCGCTCTGCCTTCGATCCCTCCTGTCCGGCTTGACGGTCGCCCTCTCAAAGTGAGGCCTGTCCCTCGCAACTTCCCTTGTGGGAGCCCGGACTGTTCCTGTAACACCAGAGACTATTGTACTGACTGGCCTGTGCCTCTTGAAGCCCATCAATTCCTCCATTGCTCTATGGTACTCTGGCCTCCGGGCAGCAGGAACTCGTCAAGCGATGGAACGATAGTGCAGCTATGATTTACTTATTGTTATTACATCACCAAGGTTGTGAAAATGTACATAATATGTGTTGTTTTAATCTCTTTCTGATAATTCCCAATTGATTCATGTAAGAGAATGCACGTGAGCTGCAGAAGTTGTATCTAATCTGAAGGTATGATGTTTTGCCCCATTGGTGGTCTCAGCCCTCTGGAGCTGGCTGCGGGGAGGATGGTTAGTGTTATTGTACAGCTCTGCATTGGTTTAATTGTGTGCCTAGTTATGGATCTTGTTTTAGTTCAATGTGTGTCTAATATTGCCTATAGCGTGTACAAAGAAGCCCTCGAATTTCCCCTTACCACTTATTATGATTCTAATGTTACACAAGCAGCTTGGTCCAGCTTGATAGTCTGGCCCGGAGAGGAGACAGCGTCCACTACATCTCTTATAGCATTCCTGGTCCCCTTTTTTTTAAAATGTAAAAGGAGATGAAGTGATGCACTGCTGACTAGCCCAGCACCGTGTGGTAGAAACGTTGGGGCGTAATGGACCCTGACCTTGCTGGTGCTGCACCCTCTATCCCTATGAGTCACGGGTCATGAACTGTCTGGCTCAGTCACGAGAGCAGGGACAATGGTCTTGCCCAAGGTGAGGTGGGCTCAGGCCACGCTCCTCTCCATACGTGGCAAGGTGGTCTGTGCATCATGATGATCTCCAGGTCTCGGTCTCCAGCTCTCCCTACCCACCTCCTTTACACGCCCACAATGAAACCCTAATAAAAGGTGCGAGAGACCAGCACAGGGCAGAGTTGTCAGGATCATGAAAACCCGCGCTTCCTGCTGCTGACGCTCTCCGCCAGATGAAACCTCCTCCGCGTCTCGCCTATTCCTTAGCGACGACCCTGCGGGGATGACTACAGAAGGGTGTGATGTAATTTCATACAATCCAAACACAGTTTACAGAAGCACAGGGACCATTCCCTATAGCAAATATTGACAGTCTCCCAGTTTTGCTTTTAAAGTGCAATCCTATGCAGAGTTACTCCAGTCTAACCCCCTGAAATGAGTGGGTTTTAAATTGGAGTAGCTTTCCTTAGGATTGCTCTGTTACCAGAATGTTTTGGAAAAGGCTGAAGATACCAGTGTCTTATATTAATTTTTTGCATATCCCAAAGATGCGCTTATGTCTCTTATTTTCAGGGGATGTATCTCATATTTTTCTATGTTGTTCTGTTCCATGATTCTGCTGGCATGCTTCCAAACAAAAGAAACTTTGCTTACCGATCTCTTACACTTTCAGGGGGATGCCTTATAGCTTTCCCTCGCGACTTCAGCAAAAAAAACCTCCTACTACTGATCTTATTTTACCAGTGGGATGTCTGCTATATGGGGAAACAGGGTAGATTAGCACCTGGGAGCACTCCAAGAGACTCTCTAACCGTCCCTTTGTTGAAAGTGGATTTGTTTGGAGAATGGTGTCAGACTTCTTGATGAATTCTAATTCAGCAGATTCATGTTGAGGTCTCCCTTTGAAGTATTCCTTCCAGAGCACAGTGGCTGTAGATCATTCACTGTGGGTGCTGGGGAGACAGAAACGCCCCCTCCCTGGTTTCTGAAAGGAAGGAGAAACTAATCTTTTGGCAGCGGGGAAAAACTCAACTCACCAACTTGGCAGATCCGATTCTTGTGCAGGGACAGAGGCTCTCTCAAATCCTCCTGGCGCAGGGAAGCAGCTATTTTCCTTGCCACATAGCGGCAGGCTGAGTAAGAAAGATTTGATACTTGAGAATTTGTTTTTCTGGAGATACAGGAAATGTGAGCTTGACTGTTCTGTAGACCACAGCTCCAGTTCTGTCCTTCTCTCCATTTTTACCGTGACAAGCCTTCCCCATCCCCACTTTTCTTCTTTTAACTGGTAGGCACTTCTCTTCCTGAAATTCTTAGCGACCCCAGGTAGCCTGACTTCATTTACCTATATTTACACTGATTCTGAGCCCTCTCTGGAGGAAGACAACGTAGGATACAGAAGTTTTAATTAAAAACAAAACAAAACTACATACCGGCTATTATGAGTCACACCATGGTTGACTGGGATGTCAGCGAGCAAGGACACAGCTTTGTCTCTTGCGTAAAAGGAATTAGGGGAGAAACAGGAGAGGTGGAGAAAGGTATTGTGGGAGATGTAGTTCTAAGTCTCAGGTTCTTTTCCAATGATTTGCCTCTGTCTGCGAGCCATGGAGCTTGAACGTCCGAACAGGTTTTTTCTTTCTTCCCTTCTCTTGCTTGAAGGAAAAGGTACTGAAATCACACATTACTCTGGAAATTTCTACACACCCGTTTTTAGTCTATACTTCTTTTTCTCTTTTAATTTGTGTTGAATCCAGTCCATTACAGAAGAGTAGTTTTGCGGCATGGTCTTTTTGTCCCTGTTTGAGATTTTTCTTTGTCCTTTCCCTATTCTCATCCAATGATTTTTTTGCCAAAGCTCATGAAAACACTTTGATGTTGTGGTTTTTCCGAGTTGTTTGGCCCTGTTCCAGTAGTATTTTCTCCTGACGTTTCACCGGCATCCGCGGCTGGCATCTTCAGAGGACCAAGAGAAAATACTACTGGAACAGGGCCATACAACCCAGAAAACCCACAACATCCTAGTGATGTTGGCCGTGAAAGCCTTTGACAAAAACACTTTAATGACAGTATGCATATGTTCTCCCTCCTCCAGTGGCTGACAGAAACCGTGGAAACCACAAGGTCATGATAAAATAGTCTAAGTAAAACCAGCAGTGGTAAAATATAGCTACCGTGTTTCCCCGAATATAAGACAGTGTCTTATATTAAATTTTGCTCCCAAAGATGTGCTATGTCTTATTTTCAGGGGATGTCTTATTTTTCCTGTGTTCTGTTCATCAGGCATGCTTCCAAACAAAAACTTTGCTACGTCTTACTTTCGGGGGATGCCTTCTATTTCGCACTTCAGCAAAACCTCTACTATGTCTTATTTTTCGGGGATGTCTTATATTAGGGGAAACAGGGTAGTCAGCAACACAGTAAAAATCAAACAGGCCCTCACTGCAATATCCTCCACCAAAATTACAAAGATAAAATCTGTTACTGGCAGCCCAAGTTCAGGGGAAGGCATTTTACTTACAGAAATTTTTTTAAATGTGTGTGCTGATAGTACAAGATGGCTATTCTGAAATATTCTGGAATGCTGAAAGCTACAGATTTTTGCAAAGCCACCTGAATTTCTGTCAGATCTTGTTTAGTACAGAGCTGGAGTTGTGAATTCAGTGTCTCAAATATGCCACAGACTGTCTCTGTTGCCATATGTGAAATAGAAATTGCAGTTATTTTTCCCATTCAACTTTGATTTGGGGGCAAAAGTGTGATGCCTCAGTATTGCATGCCATAGCAATGAACTCTTTCTGGGATGAAAGTCCCATTGAACTTGGTGGATAACTTGTGTTCGTCTTTGTCTTCTCCTGAGTGGTTCAGAGATGATGAGAGTCTAATTGCGCAGGCCCTGGTTTTATTTATATTGCATTGTAAAGCTCCGTGTAATTGCTAGTGCCGCATTAGTAATGAACATACGACATTTTAGCACGTTTTGTAAAGAAGTTGTGGCAATATTTCCTTATTTTCACATGCAAAGCTCTGAGTTGTGAGCCTTCTTGCAGCCATTTTATTATAGCGCTGTCTGTTGTTTACGTAACAGATTTTGACCTACCTTCCTCCAAGGAGTTCTGTCTCCTTGCTGGTGGTGTGCATACTTTTTTCTTCCCGCCGTTTTACCATCCTAACAACTCTGTGAGGTGGTTTAGCGTGATGGATGGATGACCTGAAGTCTCCCAGTAAGTTTCAGTCCAGGGTGGGGAATGGAAGTTGAAGAAAGCCACCAATTTGATAGGGATGCCAATCTCCAGGTAGGACCTGGGGATCACTTCAAATTAAGGCTCATTTCCAGACTACAGAGAACAGTTCCCCTGGCAAAAATGGATGCCTCGGACGGTGGACTCTATGACATGTTCCTGTCCTCCCCTGGCTCCATCTCCAAATCTCCCGGAGTTTCCATACTTGGTTCTGGCAAACCTAGTCCCTCATCCCACGCCAGTGGCCAGGGAAGACGTTATGTGTTCCAAGCCCCAAATTACCTGCAACTAGAAAACTGGTTGGCCAGAACTCACGTGAGTGGAAGTTTCGGTGGAGAAGGAGAAACTCCCCACAAGTCCCTAGTAGATATTTGCCATTTCTCTGTCTTGAAACTTTGGCCCTTTCCGCATGGGCCTTTTACAGCGCCCTGGGAACGGCAAAAACGCCGTCCCGAGGGAGCTGTTCGCATGTGGGGAGCGAGGTGGGAAAATGGCGGCTTCCAGCCGCTGCCGTGCGAACGGCAGCAGCTGGAAGGTGCCATCCCTCCCCCCTTGCCCGATCGACTTACTGTCCCTGCAACCGTCCGGCGCGTCGCCGAGGCCTGGGGACACGCCCCCCCCCCTGCCCTGCGACTCCGGAGCGGTTGCACAGGGCAGGGGGGCGTGTCCCCTGGCTTCGGTGATGCGCCGGATGGTCACAGGGATGGTAAGTCGATCGGGCGACGGCGCGGCGCCATCTTCCTGGTTGTTACCGGGACCGTTCGTGAAAATGGTCCTGGGGGGGTTGGGTCAGCGTCATGTACGCCGACCCGACCCCCAGCGCGGCCGTGCAGAAGCGGCCTTAGTGTTGAAACTAACCCACTTTCCTTTTTTGGCAGTTGACCAATTGAAGGCCAAAAAAGCCCTTCCTCAGAATAACAGTGTCTTGTTATGATGGGGAAATGCACTAAACTGTAGATTGTGCTCACCCATCGTTTTCCCCAGCCTTAACATTTCTAAATTTGAGGATAGACGCCCAGTAGGATTTCCAGTTTATGTGTGGGACCTGGAGATCTTCCAGAATTGCAACTTATCTCCCGATGAACGAGACCAGTTTCACTGGAGAAAATGGTGGCTTCAGAAAGTGGTCCTTATAGCATTGTACCCTTTCCCAAATCTCCAGGAATTTCATAGTCTGGAGTTGGCAGTCCTAGGGTCCACCCTCCTGGGTGGACGGTGCAATGTATAAATTCTACCTCACCAAATATTTCCCACTGGGATTCTCTTACCTCTCCCTCCAGGACACGAGCAGGCTAATTCTCTCCCACTCCCCACCCAGCCACCCTTTCCCTGTTCTCATAGGCCCTTCCGCACATGCAAAATAATGCGTTTTCAAACCACTTTCACAACTGTTTGCAAGTGGATTTTGCTATTCCGCACAGCTTCAAAGAGCACTGAAAGCAGTTTGAAAGTGCATTATTCTGCATGTGCGGAATGAGCCATAGTTCCTGTAGCTTTTGAGCCCTTTAAGTCTTCACCCCTCTTCTGGTTAATATACAAAGTCACATTTTTCTTCATCCTTGGAGAGTCCCTAGAGAGGCAAGAGGCCCCTTTTTCTCTGTGCGGGTGGCCCAATTTGGACTCATCATCCATAGTGTAATGGCAGAATTTACAATTTGGAGACATTCCCTGACGTTTAACTGTGTTAGGGGACTGATAGTTTGGGGACTTGTTCTTAGATCACGTCACCTTCGTCCTAGATTAAGGCTCAGAGAGTGTCATACTAGATATTTTTGTCGCTGCTTGTATTAAAGCAGCTTTAAGCCATTTCTTGCTTTGGTAGTCTTTGTCAGAGAGTGCAGAAATATTTCACAGATAAAAGCCAACCACTTTCCTGCTAGCTGCCGCAGTTTGTTTTCTAACGTCAGAAAATATGATTGAAGTCTATAAAATTATGCATGGGGTAGAAAATGTTGACAGAGAGAATTTTTTCTCTCTTTCTCACAATACTCGAACCAGGGGGCATTCATTGAAAATGCTGGGGGGAAGAAGTAGGACTAATAAAAGGAAACACTTCTTCGCGCAACGTGTGATTGGTGTTTGGAATATGCTGCCACAGGAGGTGGTGATGGCCACTCACCTGGATAGCTTTAAAAGGGGCTTGGACAGATTGATGGAGGAGAAGTCGACCTATGGCTACCAATCTTGATCCTCCTTGATCTCAGATTGCAAATGCCTTAACAGTCCAGGTGCTCGGGAGCAACAGCAGCAGAAGGCCATTGCTTTCCCATCCTGCACGTGAGCTCCCAAAGGCACCTGGTGGGCCACTGCGAGTAGCAGAGTGCTGGACTAGATGGACTCTAGTCTGATCCAGCTGGCTTGTTCTTATGTTCCTAACTCCAGCCAAATTGTGGACTTAGCCTCCGCCTGGATTTTTCCCACTGTGATGTGCGTGTCTGCCCTGATTCTCCGTTGGGGTTTCTTTACACGGTCTTGTTGTGTGAATTCAGACTGAGGGATTCCTAGAACCTCCAGGGCCCTGTGAAACTGCTCCACTGTGAATGGAAGTGTGTAAGCTCATACCTGTCAGTAGCAAAGTGCTGGACTAGATGGACTCTGGTGTGATCCAGCAGGCTACTTTTTATGTTCTTATGTTCTTAAAATAACAGGGAATCCCATGAACCTTTAATAAGCTCCTTCAATGTTGCTTTTTGCTGTCTTCACGTATTGTTAAACTTCAGCATAGCTTTCAGTGTAAGTGGCAGGCAGAACCGATATGGTGGCTAGAAGGCAGGGGAGAGAGTGAACATGAATGGAAGAGAAATCCCCCATCTCATAACTTTTCAAAAGACGAAGGAACAGGTTGGACCAAGAGTGTTTCCCCTTCCTTTTGTTTCTCCTTTCTGTGTGCCTCCATCTTAGCATCTCCTGGAAGATAGCTTCAGCTTTCTGTCCTGTTGCTAAGACAGGTGGTTGTCGAGGAAATGACGTTGGAAGGGGGGAAATGGGGGGGGGACCGTGGCAGAGAGCTAGAGGGAGGAATGTGACTGAGGCAGAAGCAAAATCGCATTCTCTCCCGGGCGAACTCTTTGATCCGACACCGCACTGAGCGAGAGGGGTAAGAGGAGGGAAAGATGGGTGGGAGGGATACCCATTTTGAAAATAAGTGTGAGTCTGCTGTCAAGGGGACAGCATCGGGAGGTGAGAATGGAGACGGGTGCCTGCTCGGAAAGGTAATTGCAGTAGGCGTGAACCAGCCTGGAGGGAGAGGTTGACAGTAGGTCGGAGTGTGGGAGCCCTACCCCCATTTTGAATGCTGTCTCCATGTGGAATCAAATGTGTCCGGTGGGGAGAGAACCACCGGGTATTGTAATGCAAGCAAATAAACTAAAGCCCGAGTCTCCAACCCACAGGCGATTTGTGATGATGCTTTGCTGTAGGACAGTGGTGGCGAACCTTTGGCACTCCAGATGCTATGGACTACAATTCCCATCAGCCCCTGCCAGCATAGCCAATTGGCCATGCTGGAAGTGGCTGATGGGAATTGTAGTCCATAACATCTGGAGTGCCAAAGGTTCGCCACCACAACTGTAGAAGCAGCGTGAACTGCTCAGGGAGAAACTGTCAGCAATTGAACGTTGGTAGTAAACAGTTGGGCCTTGGCAAAGGGGGATTGTGAACCCCAAATGGTTGGAGAAGCAAAGGCATTCTGGAGGATTGGTGGGCCACGGTGTCCAAAGAGGCCCCGGAGGCATAACGTGAACTAACCAGTTAAATATCTGACAATCTCTAGCGCTGTTGAGTGCTGATTATTCTGCAGCCTTTATCATGCACAAACCTATATAGCATAGATGTCAAACCCAGGCCCTCCAGGTGTTCATGGACTACAGTTCCCATCAGCCCATGCCAGCAGGGCCATTTGGCCATGCTAGCGGGGGATGCTGGGAGTTGTAGTCCATGAACATCTGGAGAGCCTGAGTTTGACACCTATGCTATATACAAACAGATCATATCTGTCTTCACAGCAACCGACTTAAGTTAGACCGTTGTCCTTCCTGTTTTACAGATGAGGAACTGAGGTTGAAGGAATGCGATTCACCCAAGGCTGCAAACCGAGTCAGCTGCTAATGTGGGATTTGAAATAAAAGGTTCTTTTTAGTTTCATACCCTCTGCTTTGTCCACTGGACTACATTGGCCTTCCAGGAAGGTTAAGGATGATGGTAGGGAGAGGGAGAAGAGAAATGGAGCGTAATCATTTATTGTTTCCAATGACAGTCGGTATTTCTTTTTTCTTCATCAGCAGCTACCCAGGGCTTCGAGGCTTCTCATCGTAACCAGCTCCTCCTGCTGGTGGAGGGGGGCATTACATTGCTAGCCTAGGGATTTTCTGGTTGATTGAGAAGGTAATGGCGAGTGGGAAGAATCAAGGTCCAAGTGGAAGGCCCGAGGGCCAAACCCCATGCTGCAACCAAGATGCAGTCAGAAGGGAGGCTGGGGCCAAGTTGAAAGGTGAGGCCCTGAAAGAGAACCGACCTCCCCCTGACCAACTAAGGTCAGCCAGCCGGGACAAACCGTGGGCCTGCCCTGATGGCACGTTTGTCAAATTGGTCTTGGAGGCTGGTACAGGTGTGGATAAGCCAAAAGAAGGTTCCATCTGCCAGGTCTTCATTGAGGCTGAGCCAGGAGGTCCCTTGAGCTACCCATCTCACAGCTGGGCTGAGGTGGAGCTTGGTGCAGGTGACGCCGAATGGGATGGAGCCATGGACCGTTGCCTGGAGACCATGCTGACTGGAGAACGAGCAGAACTGAGGCTAACGGGAGGCGGCAGCATTATTGTCCAGCTGGCCAGCTTCACGCAGACCAAGGACTCCTGGGAGATGAGTGCCAGCGAGAAGTGGAACCTGGTCATCCGCAACAAAGAGCACGGCGGCAAGCTCTACCGGGCTACAGGGATATGCGGCCACGAAGCGTGACCAGGCGCTTTCACAGCCAAGGCCACCAAGAAGGCTGCTGGTGGCAGCTGCTACTTGCAAAGCCCAGACTATGACCAGATTAAAGCTGAGCTCCACGCCAACCTGGCCGCCTGTCAGCTGAGACTGCGCCAGCCGGCCAACGCTGCTTGCAACTGTACCAAGACGTTGGCATTGCAGCCAACCAACACTAAGGCACTGTTTCGACGCGGCTTAGCTTACGATGCCATGAATGACCTGGAGGGGGCAGCGCAAGATCTGAAAGATGTGTTACGCGTGGAGCCAGGGAACCGGGCAGCCCGACGGGAGCTAGACAGGGTAATGGAGAGGATAAAGGCACGGGACGCCAAACTGGCGCGAGCCATGCAGAAAATGTTTGGTTGAATAAAAGGATTAACCCACAGCCTTGTGTGTTGGGTCATATACTATTTTCGCCCCACCCTTCTTTCCAAGTACTCCCGGGCAGCACGGCTCAATTTTTCATGTGTTATTCTGGCAAAACTCTTTAGGACAGTGGAGGATCGAACCACCTATGACCCAGGAGGTGCAAGACTAGAATTGGGGGAGGTGGTATGGCTCAGTGGTAAGAGCATCTGCTTGGCTTGCGGAAGGTCCTGAGTTAAATTCCCAGCATTTTCAGTTGAAAAAGATCACGTAGTGGGTGATGTGAATGACTTTGTCCTAGGACAGTGATGGCACGGGTGCCAGAGGTGGCACTCAGAGCCCTCTCTGTGGGCACGTGCAAACAGAGTGCCCCGCCACATCTAGGCTGGCTTGGGCCGCTGGGCTCGATTATTAGCATTAAACCTAAGACCTAGTTTTGGGGAAGCAGTGTAGGTAACCCTGTTAAGCACTGTTAAACCCCACTGATTTTCATGCGAAGAACTAAAGCACTATCTTTTACCTGGGAGTAAGCTCGGCTGCTGGCAATGGGGCTTGTTTCTGAGTAAACCCTCTTAGGGTTGTGATTCACCCATTGGAAGAGTTGCATGGTTGCTTCAAAGCAAAGCCACCGACTACCACCAAGATTACTTCTGAGTAAAGAATGTCTCGGAGTCAACTGTTTTTTCTAAACTAAAACCTCAGTATTCAGGTTAAATTGCCGTGTTGACACTTTGCGATAAATAAGTGAGTTTTGGGTTGCAATTTGGGCACTCGGCCTCAAAAAGGTTCGCCATCACTGTCCTAGGACTTTAAGAAGCCGGTACTAGTCTGAGTAGACCGTTCTGACCTTGTATTGTCGAAGGCTTTCATGACGGGAATCACTAGGATGTTGTGAGTTTTCCGGGTGGTATGGCCGTGTTCCAGTAATGTTTTCTCCTGACGTTTCGCCTGGCATCTGTGGCTGGCATCTTGAGAGGATCTGGTTGCACCGTACAACCCGGAAAACCCACGACATCCTTGTTCTGACCTAGATGCAGTTCAGTTCTGACCTAGATGCAGTTCAGTTTGAGCAGTGGTCCAGTTCAGTATGAGGCAACTTGATATTTCTTTTTCTTGGGGTCAGGAGCAATTCTGCGGGGGGGCTACACTCTTGGGGGAGGCAGGCTTATCCCATTCCCAGAGGAAAGGGTTAAACCTTTCCCCTTTCTCTTATCCCATTCACAAGAGTTTCTGTTTTATCCCATTCCCAGGAGTTTCTGGTTTTTTGCCTCTGCAGACCAGACAGCTCTTTGGGAAGGTAGAGAGTGGGATTAGGTGAAAAGGGACAGGTGAAAAGCCTCCCTGTGGACTCATCCAAATTCCCTTCTTCCCCACACTGGGTCCTGTGTCATAAGAACATAAGAACAAGCCAGCTGGATCAGACCAGAGTCCATCTAGTCCAGCTCTCTGCTGCTCGCAGTGGCCCACCAGGGGCCTTGGGGAGCTCATATGCAGGAGGTGAAAGCAAGGGCCTTCTGCTGCTGCTGCTGCTCCCGAGCACCTGGTCTGCTAAGGCATTTGCAATCTCAGATCAAAGAGGATCAAGATTGGTAGCCATAGATCGACTTCTCCTCCATAAATCTGTCCAAGCCCCTTTTAAAGCTATCCAGATTAGTGGCCATCACCACCTCCTGTGGCAGCATATTCCAAACACCAATCCCACGTTGTGTGAAGAAGTGTTTCCTTTTTTATGAGTCCTAATTCCTCCCCAGCATTTTCAATGGATGCCCCTGGTTTCCCTAGTATTATTGCTTGAGAAAGAGAAAAAAATTTCTCTCTGTCAGGCATTTTCTTACCCCATGCATAATTTTATAGACTTCAATTCATATCCCCCCTCAGACGTCTCCTCTCCAAACTAAAGAGTCCCAAACGCTGCAGCCTCTCCTCATAAGGAAGGTGCTCCAGTCCCTCAATCATCCTTGTTGCCCTTCTCTGCACTTTTTTCTATCTCTTCGATATCCTTTTTGAGATGTGGCGACCAGGAGACTGAACACCTGGTTACTCCAAGTGCAGAGATGCATACCAGCTGCTTTAAATAATGAGGGCATGACAATCTTTGCAGTTTTATTATCAACTCCTTTCCTAATGATACCCAGCATAGAGTTTGCCTTTTTCACAGCTGCCATGCATTGAGTTGACATCCCCATGGAACTATCAACTATCAACTAAATCTGATTCGAACCTGAGATTCTTAGGAAGGCCACAGTGATACCGTGAGCTTCATGGAGAGGCAGGGAGGATTTGAATGTAAGTCTCCCCAGTCCCACTCCACGGTTCTTCATCCTATGTTCATGTTTCTGCCTGAAAAGACTATTCTATAATCACAGAACTGAGCACTCGGGCCTAGAAATTGACTTCTGAAGAAACGTTCTTCCTGTTTGTACAATATAAGCAAGTTTCTAGGCCTTCTGGTGGGGGAGGGCTTTAAAATCACATGGGCACATTCTCAGGGGTCAAAGTGCAGGGGGGAGTTGGGACTCCTGGGGATAAGGAGAAGAGACACCTGCCTAGTGCAGGTCCTTGTGCATCCACGTCACATGGTAGGGCTGTAGGTTGTTCACATCCGTTGCAAGACGTTTGGAATTATATACATAACTAGCATGCCCGGCCACGCGTTGCTGTGGCTGAGTCTGGTGAAGTGGAAAAGGAAGAAAAGGGGAAGCGAACGGTTCGAACATGTGTCATTGCACAATGATTGCAAGGGAGGGAGAGGCCAAGGGGCTCCTCGCTCCCCCTCCCTCTCTCCCAGTTCCCTTGCACTTGTGCAACCTGGCTGTTTAAGCCCCTCCCTAAGCACGTTCCCCTTCCTACTGCACAGGGTGGAGTGGGCCAGCCTGTGCAGGTGGCTGGTCCTGTCCCTTTCACTCCCTTCCCTTGCAGAGGCGAATTATCTGGCCTTGCAGGGGTGAGGGAACCTGCGGCAATCTCAGATGTTCAGGAACCACAATTCCCATCAGCCCTCTGTAGGGGCTGATGGGAGTGTAGTTCCTGAATTTCATCTGGAAGCCGCAGAGACCCACTGAATCTAAATAAAACACACTGGGAGGCATGAGCTCAACGTTGTGTTCAGAATTTCCAGACCGTTTGGTCCAAGCAAACCCCTGGACCCTCCCTTACCTTCCCCTTCACCCTCCTGGCCTTAGAATTGGAGTGGAGCCATGTGCATTCCAAGATAATAGCCCGCCGCATCCATTTCACTCCCATAAGGCAGTGGTTTTCAAAGGGGAGAGGCATGGATTTAGGTTCCCTTGTATCCAGAGAGGTGTTGCTTTGATGGCCAGCAGCCCCATGGCTGTTAGCTGGGAACAGAGACTGTGAGTTCCACAACTATGTGTCAAAGGTGTAGCATGTGCACAATAACTGGCACAGTTGTGACATGTACACACAACTGGGAGGAGGTGTGGGGAAACCGAGTATGAAAACCTAATAGCCTTTACGTTATAGATGATGTGACGTTGTGTGAAAATTTCAAAGCAATCGGTCCAGTAGTTTGGGAGATTACCTGTCAGCAGAAAAACGGACTGATAGATTTTTATATAGATAGATTCTCTATCCTCAAAATCTCAGCCTTTCTCTTATTTCAGTGCAGAGCTTTTATATTTGTGTGTATGTGTATCTTAAGGATAGCTTCCTAGCTGTTAAAAGGCTGAAGAAGTGCTTGAAAACATGTGGTCAGCTGCCAAAAGTTCCCACCCTTCCTCCCAAGCTCCAAGTGGCATACATACATCTTGCTCCATTTTGTCCACACAGCAACCCTGTGAGGTAGGAGCAGGGCTTCAACTGAAAGGAGGCTTCAGTGTTCCATGTGATTTCCTCAGGTCTCCCCCTTTCCCAGTTAGCAAGAAGATATTTTATTATCCAACTTGGGGAGGGAACATGAGCCCTGCTCTTTAGGGGGCGGGGGCGAGCAGTTTATATATCGAGAATTATAAATTGAAGAATTAAATACGAAGCACGAAGAGACCTTTATTAGGCATTAAAGAGAATTAAATATATACAGCCTACCTAACGGTACCTTTCTGAGGCTGTGTTGACCACCTTTTTGTCGAAACTTAATGCCGCTTTCCTGCGTTCCCTTCTAAGTAAGATAGCATTGCAAGAGGAAATCAAAAGCCAGATTTTTTTTGAAAGAATTCAAATTTGGGGGCAAACAAAAGAAAATAATAGTAACAACAGGGAGGGTTTATGGTTTTAATTCTAGCAAAAGAATGTTGGGTTTCTTGGGAATACACCTGACCTAAAACCTTGAAGTGACCCTGCCTTTGTTTATTCCTGGCAAGAGCGGGGTGATGTATTCCACCGGCAATGCAGCCTCAGCACACCGCTTGCACATTTGCGGTTTCTAAGCAGCTATAATTGAAAATCTGCCACTCTCCCTTGCTGCTATTATTGTGGGTTTTCCCAGTTTCCCTTCTCTGCCCACCCCACCCCCACCCCCGGGCTGTCACATGCTCAGCCATCACTTTGAATCCATATGTACCTCTTTTGCTGTATCCAAGCAACCGTCTCCCAAGAGACTGCAGTGCCAAGGATGCAGGGATTTGGGGATGTCAAAATCCAGGGAAAAGAATAATGGAAAGAGGAGGTGGTAGGTGAACAGGAGAGAGAGGCATGCTGAACCTTCTGGCGTACCCCCGCGTGCCATCTGGAAACCCGCAGAGGAGCTGCGGGTAGGCGGAACGAGGAAGGAGAGAGTCGCAGTTATGTTACAGTGGAACAAAAAGAACCGTGCTCTTGCATTTTCAAGAGAAGCTCCCCACCCCGCAGCCGCCCGTAGATCAAATAATGTCACAAAGTCCCTCGATACTGAGAATCAAGTATCTTTATTAAGTAATCGAGATTCTGTAACCATGTCACTTGCAACAGAGATAATAATATAACCACAGAGTCCAACATCCAAGAAAAAGTGGGGGAAAGAACCGGGGAGGTTTCTGTTTTGTTTTGTTTTCCATGTCACAGAATGTGGGTTTGGCACAAAGGTTTTTGGGGAGAGGCACCGGGAATGATAGAACAGCCGGAAATCTTTTCACCTGAACCCAGATGAGTCGTCTCCTGATAACTGATCTCTCCCTCAGCTAAACATGCACGCAAGGTGCAGTTGACTTGGGGGGAGAATGTGTAAAAATGTTACTTCCCACAACTGTAGCCTGAAACAGGTGTGATCCAAAGCTGCCCGACACAAGTCACTTACCTGGAATCTCAGTCTGGTCAGACATACCTCTGATTGGATATACCACCGTTAACACCCCATGTCAGAGGGGGAAGTCAGACTTTTTGTGGTAGACAGTAAGTGGTCTTCCCCACTCCTCTGAAATATTTTTTTTTTAAAGAGTGCCTGATGACTTTTTGTTCTCTGGTAGCTTGCAGAAAATCTGCTGTGGTGGATTCCCTAAAATGCAACTTTTCTCAGCCCCATCTCATTTTCCCCTTTTAAAAAAGCTTGATGTGTTATTTTCGTGTGGTTTCATGTATGGAACCTTGCGCATTAATTGGCAATGACGGATGGGCTTTTCAGAGCTGAGAGCCAGCATGGCATAGGAGTTGAGAGCAGTGGACTCTAATCTGGAGAATCGGGTTTGATTCCCCACTCCTCAACATGAGTGGCGGGTTTGTCTTGATTTGTCTCCTTGCTCCTACACATGAAGCCTGCTGGGTGACCTTGGGCTAGTCACAGTTCTCTCAAATCTTTCTCAGCCCCACCTATCTCACAAGGTGTCTGTTGTGGGGAGAGGAAGGGAAAGGAGTTTGTAAGCCCCTTTGAGCCTCCCGACAGGAGAGAAAGGTGGGGTATAAATCCAAATTCTTCTTATCTAAATAAAATTATTAACATTGGCCATCTTTAAGCAGGGTTAGACCCTTCTAAGCCCATGTGCTTCAATGAACTTTTGGGTTATTTTTGTTCCCAAGCTGCAGCCAACTTAATGGCTAACCCTCAAGAAGGTTTCAAGGCAAGAAACATTTAGAGGTGGTTTGCCATTGCTTGCTTCTGTGTGACAAAGCTGGGCTTGCTTGGTCTACTCCCTGGCCAAGGCATTCCCTGCTTAGCTTCCAAGAGCCAACAAGATTGGACTAGCCTCAGCAGTGTATAAACTCTCTTCACCTAACCTGCCTTGTAAGATTGCCGTGATGGCTAGTTAGGGGTATGTTTGTCATTTAGCACAAGCGTTTATAAAATCCATAAGAAAGCATAAAGATGAAGAAAGGAGAATAAAGGTCTTAGTTACCTTTTCTGTCTTTCATTTTTCTCAAGAAAAAAAAAGATAATTATAAAGGAAGAGTAGTGCAAGATGGCTGGGATGCAGAGGCGCATCATTGGTAAATGGCGCCTGGAGACAAATTGAGCCCCCCCGGCTCTGCCCCCTGATGCCCCGGGCTCCACCCCCTGGGGGGGTTGAGGGTGCTTGGAGGCAGCAGGAAGTCCTCGTGACCAGGAAGTCCTCGTGCTTCGTCGTTTCCTCCCCTTCCCCGTCGACTGACACGGATCGGTTGAGGCATGCGAAAACGACAAGGCAGCAGGACTTCCTGGTCACGTGGGGGGGCCAATTTTGCGCCCCCCACGTGACCAGAAGAGTGGCGCCCGGAGACAAGGGGTACCCCTTGTCCCTAGGTAGATACGCCACTGCTGGGATGAAAAGGGGGGATTGCTTAAAGCTGTACAGAAAAGGGACTCCTTAAAGGTCCTGTGGCAAGCAGGGGGCAGCTAGCTTGCTAAACCCTAACGGTTGGAGGAACAAGGAGAAAGTTAGTTTTCTTTCCTAATTCCACAACAGTTGTTTCCACTGTTATCCTGAATGTGGATTAAGAAAGGGAACAACTCAGAAGCAATTGCGCTGCTGTCCTCCAAAGGGAACAACTCTTAATCCAAAGGGATTAAGAAAAGGAACAACTCAGAAGCAATTGCGCTGCTCTCCTCCCAAACAGCTAGGAAGTCTGATAAGGATCAAAAACTAGGAAGAGGCAGACACAAAACGCCCACGAATTAGGCGGCGCCACCTGCCTTAGAGGTGCAGGTGCAAGAGGAAAGCGTTACAGGATTCTTAGCCATATCGGCAGGTTTGCCCTGGAACCAGTTTTATAGAAGGGGGCCCTCCCTTGGGTGGAGGTCTTTAAACAGTGGGTGGACTGCCACCCGTGGGGAATAACGAAGCTTTACATTTCCAAAGAGCTTGGACTCAGTGGTCTATAAGGCCTCTTCCAAGTCCAGAACTCGGGGGGGGGGGGGCAGTTGCAGAACACCATGGCCATGAAGAGATCACGACTTGTTTGCATTTCACTAGTCACAAACACCGGTCGAGCATAGGAGAGGCAGGCCTTCCTAAACTTGCTGAGTAGCTGATGCAAGACTGTGGGTAGAGAGAACAGAGGCAGAGCCCAACCAGGATTGAGGCAGCAGGGATTTTTTTTAAAAAATTATTCTGGAAGTCAGTGGCACTGTGCATGCAAACGCAGCAGGAGGAAGATGGTGGCAATAGGGATTACTAGAAATAGGAGACCTACTCCTTGAATGAGAAAGGAAGCCGAGCCAAAATGTTCTAATTAAACGTGAATGAGAGGAAAAGATTAGATTTACTAGACCCTTATGGGAAGACCCGGCCACCTAGGGGTGTGTGTATGTGCATCAAAATTCAGTCTGATCGCAGTCATCTGGAAGTCTGTTGCTGAGTATGAGCCATTCGCAGAGGCAACGGTAGCCAAGGACTGTGCGGGAGACCGTTGCCCAGTGTTTTCCAAGTAACTGTTGCCAGGGGAGGAGACAGCTGCTAAAAACTTCAGGGGAGCCGTGGTTGCCAAGGACCATCATTGGAACCTTTGATGGTTATCCAGGGATTTGAGGCCTGTGCATGCCACCAGTTACTTGAAGTGAGTACAGGAGTAGGCCGAAAACAATGCAGTCGGTCCTTCTGAGGGGAGTCCCCAGTCGTTGTCGTGGTGCTGAGCAGCAATGATGATCACCACAGTGAGGATGGTGCACAAGGTCATGGTGTGATGCCCACACTCCAGAGCTGATGAAGGGAGGATTCATGCAGACCTCCAAGTAGAGGCGATTTCTGCTGTGACGATGTCACCGTTGGCGACCGCGGTCCGCACCTGACAGAAGTGAAAACATTGGGGATGGGAGTGTCAAAAAGCAGCACTAGGAGAAGCCATGCACTATTCTGCAAACTTTGTACAGTGGAAACTGAGAGCTGAGCTACATGATTCCCAAAATCAAATATGGTAGATCTTGCCAGATGGCACTGCTTGAGGCAGCAGATGGATGATAGTCACCACAGCTAGTAGCCAAGGATGGACTTAAAGGAAACCACCATACTCAGAGGCAGTTTTGAATACCAATACTAGGGGGCAACGTCAGGAGAAGACCATTATGCCCTATTTGTTGGTCTACATGCCAACTGGTTATACACATGAAGCTGCCTTGGAGCAGCAGTGGCGTAGGAGATTAAGAGCTCATGTATCTAATCTAGAGGAACCGGGTTTGATTCCCAGCTCTGCCACCTGAGCTGTGGAGGCTTATCTGGGGAATTCAGATTAGCCTGTACACTCCCAGATTAGCCTGTACACTCCCACGCCAGATGGGTGACCTTGGGCTAGTCACAGCTTCTCAGAGCTCTCTCAGCCCCACCCACCTCACAGGGTGTTTGTTGTGAGGGGGGAAGGGCAAGGAGATTGTCAGCCCCTTTGAGTCTCCTGCAGGAGAGAAAGGGGGGATATAAATCCAAACTCTTCTTCTTCTTCTTATAGTGGATCAGACCATCAATCTATCAAGCACAGCCTCTCAACACCTTGGCCAAAGGTAGAGCCCACCAGCTTGGCCAGCTCAACAAAATGGCCGCCAGTCTCCTCAGAGCACTGGCTTATTTTCAGAACACAGAACGAAGCTCTCGACTCGAGAGTACAGAACGTGTACGGATGTGGGAGATGACGGGCGCCAGCAAGCCCTGAACAGGGAGTGAGCTCAGCATATGTCTTGGCAGAGATCGAGCTGTCTCCTTTCCCCTGAATATTCCTTCAATGTTCCAAGACATTTCTGTATCTGAAAGGGGCCAGTTTCTTGTTCAGAACATGGCGAAGGTTTTTAGGATAGGCTTGACAAAACACTCCACAGCAAGAAAGATGTCAGATGCCACCACAGTCAAACTTGGGGCTCCCAGCAGGCACCCACATCATAAGAACATAAGAACAAGCCAGCTGGATCAGACCAGAGTCCATCTAGTCCAGCACTCTGCTACTCGCAGTGGCCCACCAGGTGCCTTTGGGAGCTCACATGCAGGAGGTGAAAGCAATGGCCTTCTGCGGCTGGTGCTCCCGAGCACCTGGACTGTTAAGGCATTTGCAATCTCAGATCAAGGAGGATCAAGATTGGTAGCCATAGATCGACTTCTCCTCCATAAATCTGTCCAAGCCCCTTTTAAAGCTATCCAGGTTAGGGGCCATCACCACCTCCTGTGGCAGCATATTCCAAACACCAATCACACGTTGCGTGAAGAAGTGTTTCCTTTTATTAGTCCTAATTCTTCCCCCCAGCATTTTCAATGAATGCCCCCTGGTTCTAGTATTGTGAGAAAGAGAGAAAAATTTCTCTCTGTCGACATTTTCTACCCCGTGCATAATTTTATAGACTTCAATCATATCCCCCCTCATGTTCTATCAACAGCAGCCCTGGAGAGTCGGCTGAATTAGTCCAATAGAGGACCCGAAGATGGCCAAGAGCCTCCAGTTCACTCACTGTATCCATGTCTTATCTGCAACAAGATTTTATCTGCAAAGTGGCTTACAAAAACCTCACCGCTGATTGCCCAATCACTATTTTGGGATCCCTCAAAGCAGGATGTAAGAGACCTAACACTGTAAACCAGAGGTGTCAAACATGTGGCCTCAGGACTCGAGCCAGCCCCTTCAGGGGGTTATCAGGCCCGTGAGCCAACTGAGGCAACCCCCCCCCCCCCCCCCCCGCTGCTGATCTGGTTTGGCGAGCCCATAGGATAAGCCCTCTCAAGGAAGCTACCTCACCCTGCTATGGCCTCACCAGTCCAGGTACACATACACACAGAGCCATTCTGCGGTCAGGCAAGACAGCCACCCCTCCCCACCCAGAGCCTGGCCAAGTCACATTTATGTCATATCCAGCCCTCGTAGCTAATGGGTTTGACACCCCTGCATCTAAACAACTGAGACAGACATGAGCTAGTGGATGCAATGGAGGCTGAGTAATAACATTTCTTTGCGGCCTTCACTGCCACCTCATAGGATCTCAGAAACATCCAGTTAGATGTTCTTGTGGCTTCATCATGAGTATGCTGCCAAACCCGCTCTAGTCACCTTAGACCAGGGATCTTCAAACTATGGCCCTCCAGATGTTCATGGACTACAATTCCCATCAGCCCCTGCCAGCATGGCCAAGTGGCAGGCCTGATGGGAATTGTAGTTCTTGAACATCTGGAGGGCCATAGTTTGAAGATCCCTGCCTTAGACTTTTCATCCATAGCCCCACAGTATGGTGAGGGTGAAGAAGATGTCAGAGTGTGATCTCATTGATGAGACAGCAATGCCAGACATCTATCAGCTCACCTAAAGAGTCACTGGAGGTATCTGCAGAGCATTCTGGGTCCCAATTGGATCCATAAGTCTCTACAGGCAAGCATCACTGCTGATGCAGGACTGGGGGCTGGGAATCCCAGATGGACCGTCAGGGCAAAGTGGTCTGAACACACCAATCTGTGCAGTGGTGGGATCCAAAAATTTTAGTAACAGGTCCCCATGGTGGTGGGATTCAAACAGTGGCGTAGCGCCAATGGGGCTGGGCGGAGCATGATGGGGGCGTGGCCAGGCATTCCAGGGGTGGGGCATTAATAATTTCGCTGTTACTGTAAAAAACTCTTACTGTAAAAAAAAAGTTCCTAATTTCCAGCTGGTATCTTTCTGTCCATAATTTAAACTCATTATAGCAAGTCCCATCGTCTACTGCCAACAGAAACAACTACTTCTCCTCTAATTGACTGCCTGTCGAATACTTCATACTTTCAAATACTTAATGTTGTTTCTAGAAATCAAAAGAAGGATACTTTCCTTAAACCAGGAACTTTACCATATTACTAAAACAAGTTTTTAAAACAGCCCAACAGGGAGAATTATCCCGTTTTCTACCTTCGCTAACCAGCCACATAGGAAACAACAGGACTTTGTGATTTTTGGACCTAATGGAATTTCTAGCGGAAAAGCAGACCCAATTAGTAACCCCCTCTCGGCACACACAAATAATTAGTAACCCACTCTCGGGAACTGGTGAGAACCTGCTGGATCCCACCACTGAATCTGTGTATAGAAATCAAACCCACATTCACGTCCATAAAACATATCAAATTCAGTGTGTGGCTTGCTTGATGAGTGGGACCGGAAACGACCTGGGAGAGTCCTCGTGCTGCCATAGAAGACGCTAGGCCCA
The DNA here is from genome assembly GCF_021028975.2 of Sphaerodactylus townsendi. Classification (NCBI taxonomy): domain Eukaryota; kingdom Metazoa; phylum Chordata; class Lepidosauria; order Squamata; family Sphaerodactylidae; genus Sphaerodactylus; species Sphaerodactylus townsendi. Next base: position 13,903,437 of record NC_059427.1, read on the forward strand.
AAGCCTATGAAGAACAGGCCACATCAGTATGGACACTGAAATCCCCCAGAATTATCAGTCTGGGTTCCTGCAACGCCCATCCTGATACCACTTCTAACAGGCTGAGCTGGGTATCTGCTGGTGTGCTAGGTTATCAGTACACCAACATGTTAGCCGCCCCGGCCCTCAGCATCCCACACCAGACCCACACAATCAATGCTGGAGATCGATGAGGCTGGGCGTGCCCTGAAGAAGATGCTGTGTGGATGGGAAAATTGGTATTTTTTGAAGGTCTTACCCACATCAGCAACATTTTCCTTCTGTCTTCCCTCACACAGCAGCAAGAGAAGGACCATAGAAATCGCGCCATGCGAGTGCAGCCAGGATCAAGCTGGAAGCCTTCTGTGTGCAAAACACGTGTGCTGCCTCTGAGCACACACTCACCCTAACATACATATTTAATCTTCCCTTCCTGATGTACCTGTTGAGTATACAATTGCAGCAGTGGTGGGATCCAAAAATTTTAGTAACAGGTTCCCATGGGGGTGGGATTCAAGCAGTGGCGTAGCGCCAATGGGGCTGGGCAGGGCACGACGGGGGCGTGGCCAGGCATTCTGGGGGTGGGGCCTTCTTGGGTAGGGGCTGTGGCAAAAACGCAGCCACTGCGCCGGTCCTTGGGCGGGAAACGAATGCATGCAGGTGTAGGCTGCCACGCACGCCGGTGCACCTCCTGCTAGACTGCTTCAAGTTCTGCGCGCTACTGTTGAGAGGAGGGGTGTAACTAAGGCAAAAATCACGTGGCAAAATCACCCATTAGTAACCCCCTCTCGGCACACACAAATAATTAGTAACCTACTCTCGGGAACCTGTGAGAACCTGCTGGATCCCACCTCTGAACTGCAGTCCCTGAAGATCCGTCAGGAACAAACCCTGGGCACAATCCCCTTCGTCACTTCCCTGATACTCACCTGTATAGCCTTGATTATGGCAATGATGCCCGTGGGCCAGAAGCAGCAGAAGGTGGTGAGGACAGCAATGGGAAGGTAATCGTGCGGCGGGCGGCGCGGTTCCAGGACAGCAATGCCAGGTGTCACCTGTGTTGGAGACATAGCCGGTGGTGGAGGAGGATTGCCCTGGGGGTACGACTAGGGCAAGAGATAGGAAGTGGTGTCACAATAACAAGAGCTCCCCCGTTTATTCCACTCCAGAAATGCAGAGCTGAGCCTGATAGGCGGCGCAGACCTACGGATGAGAACTTCCCGGACAGTACCACTTCAGACTTCAAGTAGGGGATCACGTTCTCAAATGTCAGCTAACTATATCTCAGGAGTGTTTATTGTGAGAGGAGGTGGCAAAATACAATTTCCTTTTTTTGCAATCCGATGTGGAACAATTCTGGAAGACTTCTCCCACCAGGTTTTGCTGAATGAGTAGCTCTCCCGGGGAATTCTAAAGTGCCGGAAAAACCCACCCACAAAAGATATTCTCTCTCTTCAAAGAGAATATCACCATCTAGGAAGGAAAGGAGCAAAGTATGTTGAAATACCTTCCCAGGGCTAGAAGGAAAATCTTCCACTTCTATAATTAGTGGAATCAAGTGGCAAAGCTTAGCCTGGATTGTATCATTCCAGGCTGCAGAAATGGAGATAACAGCAGGGGGAGAACATCTCTTTGGCATGATCGTCCCTTGTCAGGAAGAAAATTTCAGCTTATCTTTCTAGACACACCACCTTCCTATAGAGAGGGAATTATCTCATTCTCTCACTCTCAAATTATACAGTCAAGGAAAAAGCATTTTACCCACTTAACTTTACCTACAGATTTTGCCAGCTTGCTTCAAATTGCCCTATATAGAGGGAAAAAATGAATTTTTCAAAAGTCCTCCCCACGATCACAGAGGAATCTCAGTCGATTACTGAGAACACAAGAGAAATGGGTCTTTCTCAGGGGATCGAAAACCCAACCCACAGAGAAAATATGGTTCCCTGCTTAAAATAAGTAGTTGCTGACCAGAGGCTGTAGGGAGGTGGTTGGCAAACGATCCATCTTTACTTAATTTGTTTACTTTATTTCATTTTGGGCTTATATCCCACCTGAGTGGTTTACCCCAGCAAGAGGCTAGGTTCAGAGTGGCTCATATAGAAACAGATCTAAGGGGATCCCTTTCTAACTCCACATTGGCCGAAAAATTCCTGCAAGTCGGTGACTTGTGCCTTGCAGAGAACCCAATCCTATTCCAAATGCCAATCCAGTGCCAATCCTATCCCAAAGAGAGCACCCTAGCGAAGTTTGCTGGATTTCTCCATCGACTTGTGGGCTCCAGGAGCAGCAGTGGCGTAGGAGGTTAAGAGCTCGTGTATCTAATCTGGAGGAACCGGGTTTGATTCCCAGCTCTGCCGCCTGAGCTGTGGAGGCTTATCTGGGGAATTCAGATTAGCCTGTGCACTCCCACACACGCCAGTGGGGTGACCTTGGGCTAGTCACAGCTTCTCGGAGCTCTCCCAGCTTCACCTACCTCACAGGGTGTTTGTTGTGAGGGGGGAAGGGCAAGGAGATTGTCAGCCCCTTTGAGTCTCCTGCAGGAGAGAAAAGGGGCATATAAATCCAAACTCCTCTTCTTCTTCTGTGGGTGCCCTTAGCATGCTTCTGGTGCAACACGTGGCCAAAAAATGCCGAGAATTGACACTGATGAGCCTGTTGATGTCCAAGGAAGATTATCTATTATTATGGGATCTCTGCATGGAGGAATCCCTGTCGTGTTTCTCATCATCGGAATGTTAGGCTAGGACCAGGGAGACTCAAACTCTCGCTCTGCCTTGAAGCTTACAGGGTGACCTAGGCCAGTCACACATTCTCAGCCTAACCCACTCCACAAGGTTGTTGTGAGAATAAAGCGCAAGGAGAGAGAACAAGGCATGCCTCACCGAACCCCTTCGAGGAACGGTGGGAACAGATCAGAGAACTGATTTCGGACAGCAAGAAAAGAAGGAAACTTTGATTGGGCTCTGGAATTCCGAACCACAGAAGACACATAAATTTCTGTGGTGTTTAGGACAAGTAAACGCCACCCACATACAGAGGCGTATCGGGGGGGGGGATGGCGCCCGGATACAACCCCCATGCCCCCCATGTGACCAAAAGGCCCCCCATGTCCCTATAGGGCTAGGCTGTATGCCTTTGTCCACATAAGGATGCCCATCTGAAAGGACACTCCCATTCTCACAGAAACTCACCGCCCCAACAGGGTAGACTGGTACATAAGCTGTGCAAGGCTGAAGCTGGACCGGATATCCCGGGTGCATATACCCTCCGATTGGCAGGGTGCCGACAGGCGGATGTGTCTGAACGACATAGCCTTGGGGCGCCCCGTTGAACTGAGTCTCCTGCATGTAAGGGTCGGGGGGAAGGCGGGGCAGGGTGGCTGAATGGTGGCGAGGAGGACGGGGAAGGGTGGCGGAAGATGGGGGAGGACGAGGAAGTGTGGCAGCCCCTCCGAGTCTGGGCAGGGTGGCGGTGCCCGAGTGTATGGCTGTGGCAGGGATGTCACTGTAACCAGGGATGGGGGCATCCTGTGGGGGTGGCGGAGGGGGTTGTAAGGGGGCATTGTACGGTGGGGGAGAGGTGTGGGGGACAGAATCAGGGAGGCCTGAGGGGCGGGGGAGGGGAGACAAAGAGGGAGGAAAAATAGAGAAAGGTTGTTAGAGAAAAGCCCATAGATACTCAGCAAAATATTAGTTTCAGTCAGTATGAGTTCTAGAAGAAGACAAAGATGACATATCAAGTATCTCCCATAATTACTATTCTGTTTGTCAAAGACACAACTAGAGCGAAATTTTCTGCTTTATCAATTTTTTGAGCCTAAACCTTGTCTTCCAAAGTGTGGGCAGTCATGCGGAGTTGTATGTCTCCCGCAAAAACTAACACACCTCTCGGAAAGATGGTATAGTCTATAGTGTAATGGCTCAGTCATCAAGCTAGAAAGGAAGAGACCAAAGGTTCAAATTCTTAGCCGACCAGCTCACTTGGTAACGTCGTCCCAGTTACCATCTTTCCACCTAATCCACTTTAAACGTCTGTCAAGAGGCAACCCTGGATTAACCATTAAGCATAATACGCATGCAATTAGGGCATCAACGGGAAAGACGGTACCACAGAAAGTGAAAAAGGGCACCATCACGTGCAAGCAGAGGAAACGTCATGGGAAACCTTCAGCAAATAGCGGCAGAGGTGGGATCCAGCAGGTTCTCACAGGTTCCCGAGGGTAGATTACTAATTATAAATAAGTGGGTTTTGCGTTGCAATTTGGGCACTCGGTCTCGAAAAGGTTCGCCATCACTGTGATAGCACATCTACAACGGCGGAGGCCTAAGTGGTACAGAGAACTGTTCCCCACATCTAAGGTTCAAAAGCATTTATTAAAAATAGAATGGTTACAAGTATGTGTTAGCAATGCACAAGGGTTTCCAAAACAAATGAGATATAAACACAAATCCTCTGTCCCTTTCTCTAAACATACTCTAGCAGTTGTTACAATAGGGTAGGCTCTAAAGCTTGGAAGGTTATAATCCTCACAGGGGTCCCATTACCTGGAAGACTGGGTCAGCTCCCTGGGGCGAGCACATGGTCCCAAAACGGCTAGTCTCTCCAGAGTCCAGGCGAGAGCTCGGCTTCCTTCAGTGACCCGGCAACAAACACCCCTCCCCTCCCTGCTCTCAGAAGTTTTATCCATTCCAGGCCTGACTCCCAAACCATGTTTGCGAAGGTGGTGGAAAACATGGAAAGTAGGTAAAAGTCCAGTTTGGATGTGAAATGGGAGCAAATTCTCTATGTCCCTGGCATCCCACGTAGAAGAACCAATGGATGTGTTCTCAGTTGTGTTGGATGACAGAACTGGAACTAATGGATATAAACCACAGCAAAGATGGTTTCATTTAAATATGGGGAAGAATTTCCTGATGGTGCGGTGTGTGAGACACTGGAATAATCTCAGAGGTGGGATCCAGCAGGTTCTCACAGGTTCCCGAGAGTAGGTTACTAATTATTTGTGTGTGCCGAGAGGGGGTTACTAATTGGCGATTTTGCCACGTGATTTTTGCCTTAGTTACGCCCCTCCTCTCAGCAGTAGGACGCAGAGCTGGAAGCAGTCTAGCAGGAGGTACACCAGCGTGCGTGGCAGCCTGCGCCTGTGTGCATTCGTTTCCCGCCCAAGGACCGGCACAGCGGCTGCGTCCTTGCCACAGCCCCGCCCAGGAATGCCCCGCCCCTGGAATGCCCGGCCACGCCCCCATCATGCCCCGCCCAGTCCCATTGGTGCTACGCCACAGTTTGAATCCCACCACCATGGGAACCTGTTACTAAAATTTTTGGATCCCACCACTGAATAGCGGGCCACATGAAGGATCTCTGAAACAGCAGAAAATGGGGGGGGGGGGGGAAAGAACTGTTTTTGCTGGCAACGCTCAATTTTTCCATACTGCGCAGACCAAACAAAAGTGAAAACTTTTTTTTTTAGAACGTCTGCATGACATTTTGTTTTTGCTGTGCAGGAAAAGCCAGTGACTGGAGCTTTAGAGCCATATTAGGCTCAAGCCACTTTGTCTTTCATTGTGGCCTGAGGGCCAAGTCTGAGGCCTTGAGGATCTTAGATTCATATGCTGCAGGCCTTTGGATACTGTGGTCCCCAAAGGCCTGCAAAAAAAGCCAACCTTGAATCTAAGACTGGGTGTCACTAGGCCTCAGACTTATTTTCAGGTACACAGTGAGAGACCCCTGAATTGGCTGAGCCTGGTATAAATACTAACTCTTATCTGGTCACCAGAGCAGTGTTTTTCCAGCTCAAATTTGTCTGCTTCAGCAACTGACCTCAGGAGGGCGCCCTTGAGGGCAAGACACTGTGTGACCATTTTCCTGTGTGACCATCTTCCAACACACAGCCTTCCACTGCCTGTCCCCTTATTATGAGCCACAAAAAGACAGATGTCCAGGCCTGACAAAAGATGCATTGTATAGAACTGTGATCCTCAACATGATACTCTGGGTGCCAGGAAGCGAGCCACTGTCTTCTGTTCTTGGGAACTTTGGGGACAGGATCATAGGCAGAAATGTCATCCGAAAATGCATGACATCGTATCTGCCTAGGGTTGCCAACATACAGGTGAGGCCTGGAGACGTCCCAGAGTTACTGATCTCTAGGGTTCCCTTGCAGAAAATGACTGCTTTGGAAGATAGACCTTGTGCTGTTATACCCTGTTGAGGTCCACCACCACCACCCAGCTCTACCTTCAGGTCTCCAGGATTTTCCTAACCTAGAGCAAACAACCTTATTGAATAGCTCAGAATCTCAGGTGGGATTTCAGTGTGTCAAGTGACGCTTGGGCCATCCTCAAAACCTCTATGGTACACTTTTCAGGGAAGACGAAAGTGTCACCCAACACACTTATGTCACATTCAGGTTTTCAGGTGAATGTGACCTCATGCATCACCAGGCATCATTTCCAGTCCTCTCCCTCTACTCCTGGGAGCAATGGCAGGAGGGAGGGCCTAACCAGGAGGAGGCTCCCAAAGGCACCTGGTGGGCCACTGCGAGTAGCAGAGAGCTGGACTAGATGGACTTTGGTCTGATCCAGCTGGCTTGTTCTTATGTTCTTACGTTCTTAGGCATCTTGCTACAAGTGGGCATCTGCTGCCAAGGCACCTACCAGTGTGTTTCCTAGTGCCTGTTTGTCTGTCTGCAAAGAGTCAATAGTGGCTGGAGTAAATACCTCACTGGAGCAGGAGGAACTTTGGACAGGCTGACCAGACGTCCCGCTTTTGGTGGGACAGTCCCGCCTTCAAACAATTTGTCCCGCGTCCCGCGGGTTATTTCAATTGTCCCGCTTTTTGGGAGGCTGCCGCACTGCCTTCTGGGGCGCAAGGCAGTGCGGCAGCCTCCCGGGCGCGCGACCGCAGGAGCACGGCCTTCTGGGGCTTGCCGTTTCCCGCCCTGTCATAGGAAACGGCAGCGCCCTGTCACAGGAAACGGCAGCACCCCAGAAGGCAGTGCGCTCCTGCGGCTGCGCATGCATGCGCACGCAGCCGCCTACCCCCGTCCCAGTTGACAAAGGTGACCATCTGATCACCTTAACTTTGGAGGACCTTACTTTGTGTCTAGAGGGAGCACCTGTTCAAAAACAGCTGCCTCATTCATAGGAGGAGGATGGGCTTGGAATTGCCCTTATTATGGAACTGCCCAACTCTATGATTTTTCCTACCTCCCCCATGGCAGCCATTTTATAGTACCACCCACTGCCTGTTCTCAAAATCCCCAAAATGCTCACAGACTCTACAAAGCTGGGGGCCTCTTACAGTAGAAGAAACAGATGTTGTGATCATTTTCAGAGACCCAGGCCCATATTGTCAGTGGCTGAACAGAGAAGTCCAGAAAATTCATTTTTACCATTTCAGCAAACAATTATCCTTAGAAAGATAATTGTGAATCATTGGACACTTGCCCAGAAATACATCTTACAATGTGAGGAAACAGATCACTAATTTGCAATATTTCTATAGGAAAGTCAATTCTAAGTACAGACGTGCTTACATCATATATTTAAAGGACATGAATTAAATGGTTTTGATACAATGATGTGGGTTTCAAGGGAGGGAGGGAGGGAGGGAGGGAGGGAGGGAGGGAGGGAGGGAGGGAGGAAGGAAGGAAGGAAGGAAGGAAGGAAGGAAGGAAGGAAGGAAGGAAGGAAGGAAGGGAGGGAGGGAGGAGGGAGGGAGGGAGGAGGGAGGGAAGGAAGGAAGGAAGGAAGGAAGGAAGGAAGGAAGGAAGGAAGGAAGGAAGGAAGGAAGGAAGGAAGGAAGGAAGGAAGGAAGGAAGGAAGGAAGGAAGGAAGGAAGGAAGGAAGGAAGGAAGGAAGGAGCACCTTGAACCTGATGTGGTATTCAACCTGGGACATACTCACTTTCCTGAACAAAATGATTTCCATCCTGGAGCAGCAGTGGCGTAGGAGGTTAAGAGCTCGTGTATCTAATCTGGAGGAACCGGGTTTGATTCCCAGCTCTGCCGCCCGAGCTGTGGAGGCTTATCTGGGGAATTCAGATTAGCCTGTGCACTCCCACACACGCCAGCTGGGTGACCTTGGGCTAGTCACAGCTTCTCGGAGCTCTCTCAGCCCCACCTACCTCACAGGGTGTTTGTTGTGAGGGGGGAAGGGCAGGGAGATTGTAAGCCCCTTTGAGTCTCCTACAGGAGAGAAAGGGGGGATATAAATCCAAACTCCTCTTCTTCTGGTGCATTGTGGGCCCACCTCAGTACAATAGCCAGTGCGTAGAACGTGTGGGTTGGCTAGAGATAGCCACTCTTCTACGATGATTATAAGAGCTGTAAAGTTGTGTGTGACACGATTGCTTGCCTCTAAATACTACTGGTAGCTGAGGCACATTTCCTTTCTAAAGCTGACAGAAAACTTTGCTCTTGCCCCCAGGAGGAAAAAATTTGCTTTTCGAGCAAGTGAACATTACCCACATTTATTAAGCGTTCCTTCCTCACCTTAGTTTTGAAACCACTGGCCTGGGAATGTCTCCCCATTGGAATAAAGATACCAACCTCCAGATTGGGTTTAAAAATCTCCCAGAATTACAAGTAACCTCCTAGCCACAGAGGTCAGTTTGCTTTGGAGGGTGGACTCTATGGCATTATACCTAGCTAAGTCCCTCCCCAAACCTTGGTGTCCTCAGCAGGGGCATATCTGCCGGAGGGACACGGGGTGTCGCACGTCCCAGGGCACCACCCATCTGATCATGTGGGGGCGCAAAATCTCCACACACCGAAGCCGCAAATCCTCCAGTCTCCGCTGAACGAGGCAGGGAGGTGGCCAGCCGCCGATGGAGGTTGAGCCCGGGGGGGCGGCAGCAGCCAGCAGGGCACGGCAGGCTGTGGGCACGAACACCCCTCGGCCCAACCCCACTAGAGGAAGAGGCAGAGGGAAGATGAGACAGGGAGGAGACCATAAGTGGGGCCGGATTGGGGGGGCACAGGGGCAAAATAAGGTCTTGCCCCAGGCGCCATTTTCTGCCGGCACGACTCTGTTCCTAAGGCACCACCACCACATCTCTGGGAATTTCTCAACCAGAGTTGTCTACCCTAAATCAGAAAGATGGAAGCCAAGCATGGTAACTCATGCTGAGTCACAGCGAGAAACCTCCTCAAAGGATGGATAGGCATCGGATCACCTAACTCCGTGGTGGCGAACCTTTGGCACTCCAGATGTTATGGACTACAATTCCCATCAGCCCCTTCCAACACGGCCAATTGGCTAGAGATAGCCACTAGAGATCTAGCCCAAGATCACCCAGCAGGAATGTAGGACTGCGGAAACACAATTGGCCATGCTGGCAGAGGCTGATGGGACTTGTAGTCCATAACATCTGGAGTGCCAAAGGTTCACCGCCACTGATCTAACTGCACCAGAGGCAGAGATATGGTAGATTTATCCTCTGCCCGCAGAGCCTGAGTGGAAGGAAGTAGGAACAGAGCGAGGAATAATATCGAGGCACAGCGGGTGACTGTTTCTGTGGGCAGGCACTCTGGGCACACAGCAACCGTCGATTATCAAAACAGCGCCTTTGCTGTAGCACGTTTGTTATCCTTGTGCAGGATACAAGCTGGAGGGTTACTGTCCTAATTGGCATCCCAGCTCACCAGCCGGTTGTTCTGGTACTCACAATAAGACAAACAGAGGGGAGCAGCGTGGGCAGCAGTGCCCGGGTGCGAATGCTGGGCTCGAAATAAACCCTTTTATCGCTCTGTTAGCAAGAGGAGGAATTGGCTTTTGTGCTGTTCTCGGCAGTTGCCTGCTTTCACCTTGTCTCCTCTTGTCTCTGATCATTCGAAGGAGGAGGCTGTGCTTTGCTGCCTCGCTGAAGTCGCTGAAACCGTTCCCCACCCCCTATCATTTGGGCTTTTTATATGCCCTGCTTAAGTTTCAATCCCTGGCTAACAATGCCATTTACCCAGCAGTACTTCTGTGCCTGAGTTCCGCGGCATACATTTTCTTTAATGAGCAGGTTAATCTTATTCATTGCAAGACAGCAAACGGGAGACCTTAATGGTGCCTTCAGTGCATGTTTAGCTAGTCCATTGACTGCAAATGATAATGTATGCTCCAGAAGCACCAGGATTTGGTTTTCAGTATCTTTAGGGGTTGATATCATCTGCTTGTTTTACAGGGGCTTCTGGCACAGGCGTGTAGAAAGTGTGCATTTTAATGAGTGTGCAAAGTAATGTTTCATACTCAAAACAAGCCAATACCACACAGCAACTCTTTCAGTCGAGAGAAAGGAACCTATTTTCCTGTTTTCCCATTCACATGCATCCGTGCAGGCAGCAATTGGAGCACACAGAAATAATCCGAGTTGCTGTCATGACTTCACACAGGTCGATTCTGCACTTGCGTAATCAACCTAAGTTCGAGCTGCGTTCGACCTAAGTGCTCCACACAACCACTGGGATCGACGTGGTTTTGTACCAGCTTCGCCCCGTGTAACGGTCAAATTTCCGACTCCAGTTGGGAACTACTACTGTTTCAGGGAACCACGCTCAAACTCAGCTCGATTCCAGTAAAGTGCGGAATCTCTGGTGCTAGAAGTCCCCCATGCAGCCAATCACAGCTGAGTGTTTTGGGCATGCGTACAGCTGGCCAATCAAAAAACGCCACCTTCGTCCCTCCATTCCTGTGGCAGTTTTTTTTATAACGTAGTTGGGTATAGACAGAACATGGCCATAGAACAATAGCCAATCGGAATGGAGCGGCAAAGAGGCACAGGATGATTCCGCCCTCCAAGCTGGGATCAAGCTGGTTGTAGTGGGGAACAACAATGACTTCAACCTAGGTTAGTACCATTCTCAGGGAACTGGGTCGAACCTATTTTACTCATGTGCGGAATCGCCCACAGAGATGCTTCTCTCTTTTTAAAATTACTTGCAACACAGGCACAGCTACACAGGCATGCACAAATGAACCCCCACAGCCAAACCGATGTCCCACAATATGACCGGCTGCACTTGCATAGCTACACAGCTGCAAGCCACAAAAAAAGTTTTTAAAGGAAAAGGGACCTCTCTGCAACGGCTAGGTAATGGTGGGCTGCTTCTCCCTGACCGTGAAGGACAGGGTAAAAGGAAGGGAAATAACGTGCTCCTGCCCGGTCATTCACTCGGGAGCAGCTCCAACCTGGGATTTTTCAAAAGGATCGCTTGTTTAGCAATTTAAAAAAACACAAGTTGGGGGAAATAAGATGGGGCAGACTCGTTTTGGGAGCCCCCCTCCCAAAAAAGCGGGTTATATAGCATCCTATACCCGTGTTTCTTGGCCCGAGTGGAATGGGCCACAGTCTCGATGCAGGCTTTTCAAGTAGAAAGAAGGGTAGAAACATTACTCCGATTGGCTTCAGTTTAACAAGTATATTCCTCGGCATCTTGAGAAAACCAGAACAGAAACGATGAGTGTGAATATCGCAAGAAGAAGAATGGGACAATATGGCTGACATTTTTATTTGTTTGTTTCTGGGTCTACATGCAATATTTCCTGTAGCCTGTTACCATTATATTGTATTCGCGGCTAGAGTTGCCAGCTCTCGGTTAGGAAATACCTGGAGATTTTGCAGGTTTAGGCTTGGGGTTAGGGGAGGGGCTCCAATAGCCTGTAATGCCATAGAGTCCACCTTCCAAAGCATCCATTCTCTCCAGGTGAGTTGATCTCTGTTCCTGGAGATCAGTTGTAAGTCCAGGAGATCTCCAGTCACCACCTGGAGATTGGCAACTCTAATTTGCAGTCCATTTCTAAGCATGTGCCATCAGAAACTGTGATACTGTTTGTAATTTTTAGGAGAGTTTTTTCTTGGGAATGGGAGTGATACTGCAGCTTTTGGTTCTGATTTTAAGCTTCGGTCAAAGCACCTGGACTGCCGTTCCCGCTGAAAGGCAGGGCAGGTCTGGTTTACGTACGCCAAACAACGAAGTGGTAGAACGGATCATGCCCTTTGCAGAAGGGAGATTCCACCACTGAATGTTCTTTCTAAAAGAACAGAGAGGGGACCTCAACTTATCCCGAATGCCTTAATTCTAGACAGGTGTAAGCTGACCATTTAGAGAGGCGAAGGGCATTCTGTATTCCATACACATTCAATTATTTACAAACGAAACCCATCTCAGACCAAATCATTACTCAAGGCCCTGAAGACCCAACTCCACAGCCTTATCGGATTTTTTTTCAGGTTTTTAATTTCCCAATAAATAAGCCTGGGAGCCAATAAAGCTGAACATGATTTGTCGGCAAGAGAGAACTGAACGCCCCAGATCGCCCTGCCATCTCCCAAGCCCTCCAATGAGGGGGAGGTGACAGAGTGGGGAAGAAATGGCCGAGTCCTGGATGTGGAAGTCCCACATGCAACACCACCACCCCTCCTCCTCTGCTATCCAAGGTCTTCTGCCTTTGAGAGTAGAGGTAGGGGGAAAGCTGACACGATCCTACATTAGGCTGACCAGACGTCCCGCTTTTGGTGGGACAGTCCCGCCTTCAAACAATTTGTCCCGCGTCCTGCGGGTTATTTCAATTGTCCCGATTTTTGGAAGGCTGCCGCACTGCCTTCTGGGGCACAAGGCAGAGCGGCAGCCTCCCGCGAGCGGGGCTGCAGAAGCATGGCCTTCTGGGGCGCTGCCGTTTCCTGCCCTGTGACAGGGCGGGAAACAGCAGCGCTCCAGAAGGCAGTGCGCTCCTGCGGCTGCGCACGCATGCGCGGCCGCCCACCTACCCGCCCGTCCCGGTTCACAAAGGTGATCATCTGCTCACCTTATCCTACATGCAGGATTTGCTCCCGCCTGTGTTTCTCAAGCCCTGCGGGTGTTGAGGAGACAGCAGGGGCAATTCTCTCCCTCCACTGTTTTCCCCTACAAAAGGGATTGGAAGGATAACTTATAATTTTTGAGTTTTTTTAACCCAAATATTTCTGTAGGAGCCAAATAGAGTCAATTGACATCGGCTCTATTCAGCTTCACCGAGTTAAAAGTACACGAACCCGAAATTGACCTATAGTTTCTATCAGCGCTCAAGCCTAATCCAAACTCTTTCCTGAGGCGATTGTTGTTGATTAATTATAGGGTAAGCCTCGAAGGTGTGTTGAATTCGCTAGCCTTTAATTACACTGTGTACATTTTTGTTCAGCTCTTTTCCCTCTCAAAATAGTTCCGGGCAACTTGGGTAGATTTTTTCCTCACGGAGACAGGCCATCAAGCATGTCCTACTTTTCAAACCCCGTAAGCCGTTGGTCACATTTCATCCCATTTTAATCGATATTCAGTCCTTCCTTGGCCTCTGCTTGGGCACCCTTTAACGGGTGTGAGGTGCTGTATGGACAGTCAAACGTGCAGCAAAAACATTTGAACGAAACAGCACAACTACAGTTTCCCAATCAGTGTAATATGCACCATCCATTTTAGTGTCAAGCGAGACGGCAGTTCGAAGAGAACAAACACATTAACTGATGGCATCTCGAGTCTGTCTAGTCAAAATATAGTTTATCTCTTTTGCTTGCCACAGTGATACACAGCAGCCCACTGTGATTTGGCCCAGGACATGCCTGCGTAACCCACACAGTACAGTCCCAAAACACACGCACCCCTCATTCGACAAAGTAGGCCACCCCTCCAGAGTGTGAGTGAAATTCTGTTAGTGTTTTTTAGGTCATCTTGCTTGCGCCTGACTGCCTTCTATTTATAGAGGGGGAAAGATGAAGTACCCTGGAAAGTCGGGGAAGGGGAAAACAAGAGGGTGTGAAGGTGGCAAATATGACTAGATGAGAAGGATGCGTGTCATAACGAAGTGATCGCTTGGTGGCATTTCGTCCCAACGAAGAGAAAGACAATTGGAATTCAAAAACCCCTCAGCCTTAAATTCACTTTGGAGGACCTAGGCCAGTGGTGGCGAACCTATGGCATGGGTGCCAGAGGTGGCACTCAGAGTCCTCTTTGTGGGCACGCGCAAACAGAGCCCCCCCACACACACACATCTAGGCTGGCCTGGGCTGCTGGGCTCGATTATTAGCATTAAACCTAAGACCTAGTTTTGGGGAAGCAGGGTAGGTAACCCTGTTAAGCGCTGTTAAACCCCGCTGATTTTCATGCAAAGAACTAAAGTGTGATCCTTTACCTGGGAGTAAGCTCAGTTGCTGGCAATGGGTCTGGCTTTTGAGTAAACCCTCCTAGGGTCATGATTCACCCGTTGGAAGAATTGCACGGTTGCTTCAAAGCAAAACCACTGACTACCACCAAGTTTACTCCTGAGTAACGCACGCCTCGGAGTTTTTTCTAAACTAAAACCTCAGCATTCAGGTTAAATTGCCGTGTTGGCACTTGGCGATAAATAAGTGGGTCTTGGGTTGCCATTTGGGCACTTGGTCTCGAAAAAATTCGCCATCGCTGACCTAGTCTGCTGGTTCTGCCTCAGTCGGCTTATAAATGGACAACTGTTACTCACAAGAGGTTTTGTAAAATTAAAATCTTTTTAAAAGGAGCAGCAGTGGCGTTGTGGTTAAGAGCAGGAGATAGTCATTCTCCCCATGCCACAGCTAAGAATTTCCTGGGAAGTTCTAGTGTTGAAGGATGTACATATATGTGGGAAAGCAACAGTGCATACGTCACCAATGAAACTGTACGCCCAAAAGGATATTTGTGAGAGGGAATTCAGACAAGAATGTGGGAGTGTAGTAGGGTATGCATGTGTTGAAGTTGGTGGGATATTCAGTGAATAAAGACCAGAATTGTTTCGTGGATGAACTATGACCGTATTTAACTGGCTAGAATGCGAGAGGTATGATAGAAAAGTGTGTTTTGGAAGTTGTGTAGTCTTTGGTTGCCAGCTCTGGGTTCGATCCCTCCTGGAGCTTTTGGCGTGGAGCCTGGGGAGAGACCTTGGTGGGGTTTAAAGCTGTAGAGTACACCCTCAAAATTAATGCGGTAGAGTACACCCTCAAAAATGGGGTTTAAAGCAGTAGAGTACACCCTCCAGGGAAACTTATCTGTATTATCTGGAATATTTGTTGTAATTCTGGCAGAACTCCAAATCCCACCTGGGAGTTAAGAACATAAGAACATAAGAATAAGCCAGCTGGATCAGACCAGAGTCCATCTAGTCCAGCTCTCTGCTACTCGCAGTGGCCCACCAGGTGCCTTTGGGAGCTCACATGCAGGATGTGAAAGCAAGGGCCTTCTGCGGCTGTTGCTCCTGAGCACCTGGACTGTTAAGGCATTTGCAATCTCAGATCAAAGAGGATCAAGATTGGTAGCCATAAATCGACTTCTCCTCCATAAATCTGTCCAAGCCCCCTTTAAAGCTATCCAGGTTAGTGGCCATCACCACCTCCTGTGGCAGCATATTCCAAACACCAATCACACGTTGCGTGAAGAAGTGTTTCCTTTTATTAGTCCTAATTCTTTCCCCCAGCATTTTCAATGTATGCCCCCTGGTTCTAGTATTGTGAGAAAGAGAGAAAAATTTCTCTCTGTCAACATTTTCTACCCCATGCATAATTTTATAGACTTCAATCATATCCCCCCTCAGACGTCTCCTCTCTAAACTAAAGATGATGAGTTAGGCAAACTTAGCTGTGAATGTATGATAGGTGGTCACTCAGTCCTCCTTGAAATCATAAATGTACTGATTTTAATGTATTATGAGACATCCACACTTCCAACCAATCAGCAAGAGGTCTAAAGTGATCCAGCCCCCCAGCCCCAATTATATCTACAGATACCCTTGATAGTGTTGGCCAGATAGATCATGTGTTCTTTTGTCAACAATGGTGATGGCCTCTGGAAGGGACGGGGAAACTCAAAGGTCAAAATTATGGCAACTCCATCGAGTGAATTGAGTTCTCATGTATCTTTGGACTTCAAAAAGTCCACCTTTGATAAAACCTCATTATAAACTGCTTGATCTAAGAATGAACACAGGGTGAGATTTTGCCATTTAACCAACCTCAAGCTCCACACTTCACCTCCTTT
The DNA here is from genome assembly GCF_021028975.2 of Sphaerodactylus townsendi. Taxonomy (NCBI): domain Eukaryota; kingdom Metazoa; phylum Chordata; class Lepidosauria; order Squamata; family Sphaerodactylidae; genus Sphaerodactylus; species Sphaerodactylus townsendi. Next base: position 13,919,461 of record NC_059427.1, read on the forward strand.
CTAATCCTCACACAGAAATAACGGAAGGCAGAATTAAGAGATTCTAAATACTGAGATGTACACACCAACCCCACAGTACACTCTATTTAAATGTCCACTGCATTATCTACAAAATCCTCAACCCTGAAGCATGACTATACAAATACCAGGATACAAACCGATATCCCTCTTGTTCAAATAACAGACAAATACACAAAACAGTGGGATCACATCATTAAATCCACTGACACACCGTCTCACACAACACTCTCGCTCGGTTCTCTCCCAACACTCATACAAATACCATTATCTTCACAGCCAAATCACATTATGTTCCTCGCTTAGGGCTGAATCTACATTTTTTGAAGGGGGGCAAAAGTACAGAATGACAACCCCGTAATATTACATACATATTTTTTCTTTAAATATACATATATAATCAATGTATATAATCAACAACCAATTAAATTCTATCATAATTAAATAAGATAAAGTAATGTAAAAGTGTAATTACTCATTAACAGTTCATAGAGGTCAACATAATTTATTCTATCTATAATATTTTAATATTCCCTCAAATCCTCTACATCATAGGTGTCAAACTCGCGACCCTCCAGATGTTATGGACTACAGTTCCCATCATCCCCTGCCAGCATCATGCTGGCAGAGGATGGTGGGAACTGTAGTCTATAACATCTGGAGGGCCGCGAGTTTGACACCTGTGCTCTACACCATAGGTGTCAAACTCGTGACCCTCCAGATGTTATGGACTACAGTTCCCATAATCCCCTGCCAGCATGATGGGAACTGTAGTCCATAACATCTGGAGGGTCGCGAGTTTGACACCTACACATATAAAAACCCAAGCCAAGGATAAAGTTTTCCAGCATAGCCTTTTCCCACTTATTTTTTTGAATACAGCACATATAATTATGACATGGGAAACATCAAACATACCTCACACTCCTTTGCAGCCTAATAAAGTAAGCAAATTTTTATCTGGTAATTATGCTGCTAACAGTGGTGGCGAACCTTTGGCACTCCAGATGTTATGGACTACAATTCCCATCAACCCCTGCCAGCGTAGCCAATTGGCAGGGGCTGATGGGAATTGTAGTCCATAACATCTGGAGTGCCAAAGGTTCGCCACCACGGTGCTAGAAGCTGAAATTACTGCACTGAAGTATTGTACTTTAGTCACTGGAAAAAACAATAACGCTAACAAATGTTGAAGACGGCAGAAAAAGAGGTAGACCAAACATGAGATTTATTGACTCAATAAAGAGGAAGCCACGGCCCACGGTTTGCATGATCGGAGCAAGGCTGTTAACTTGAGAACATTTTGGAGGTCATTGATTCATTAAGTCAGAAGTGACTGACACACATGTGAACAGGCCCTCCGTTCTTGTCTACCACTACCCTTACTAAGATGCAAAATCAGGCTGTTTGGGGAAGGCCAAGTCACGCCGCTGAGGGAGAAGGTGTTCTCATGGCCTTCGCTTCGGCAAAACCAAGCATAACATGGCTCCCAGATTTAAAACAGTGTGGTGTGGGGCACCTGTCTTCTTCTCCTGTGCCCCATTCAACTTCAGGGTGCTCCGGGCTCCCAGCTCCTCAGCAGACCACAGGGGAGAGGGAAAGGAGTGAGGCGTCTATTCTAAACAGTTAACCATCACCAGGTCCTAAAACTCTTATCCCCTTGTGAGCATTTAGGACAGCGGTTCTCAACCTGTGGGTCGCGACCCCTTTGGGGGGTCGAACAACCCTTTCACAGGGGTCGCCTAAGACCATCGGAAAACACGTATTTCCTATTGTCCTAGGAACCGAGACACTGCTCCTCTATGGTTGGGGGTCACCACAACATGAGGAACTGTATTAAAGGGTCACAGCATTTGGAAGGTTGAGAACCACTGATTTAGGATGTATCCTAAGTCTTCCCCCCACCCCGGAAGTTTCATTTTTCCAAGGGGCATTCATTGAAAATGCTGGAAGGAAGAACTAGGACTAATAAAAGGAAACACTTCTTCACACAACGTGTGTGATCGGTGTTTGGAATATGCTGCCACAGGAGGTGGTAATGGCCACTAACCTGGATAGCTTTAAAAAGGGCTTGGACAGATTTATGGAGGAGAAGTCGATCTGTGGCTACCAATCTTGATCCTCTTTGATCTGAGATTGCAAATGCCTTAGCAGTCCAGGTGCTCGGGAGCAAAAGCCGCAGAAGGCCATTGCTCTCACATCCTGCATGTGAGCTCCCAAAGGCACCTGGTGGGCCACTGCAAGTAGCAGAGTGCTGGACTAGATGGACTCTGGTCTGATCCAGCAGGCTAGTTCTTATGTCAATATGTGGCCCTTGAACGGATGGGGGGGCGGCAGGAACACAAGGAATTGGAAGTTTTGGCAAGAGGAAGAGAGAGCGCGCCTCTGCCAGAGAAAGGAGGGAGGCCAAGAAAGGATACCTGGGGTCTCCCACTGTATAGCACCTGAACATCTTTGAACATCTCCTCACAGACCTTTAGCTCCCACCCCTCCTCTTTTGCTTGTCATAGTCTCACCCAAAAGCTGCAAGGTGCAGGGTCTTCCTCCTAGCAGCAGACTAATTGGGAAAATGGGACATGTATGCTGCCTGCAGAAGGAGCCATCTCTGTTGGGCAACTGAGTTTCCCCCATCTCCTAGAAGCAACCTAATGTGGGGAACAGGATAAGTGTGTGCTGCAGAAGGAGCCATCTCTGCTGGGCAACTGAGTTTCCCCCATCTCCTAGCAGCGGTCGAATGGGGGAACAGGGGGTACAGGCACTGCAGAACAAGCCATCTCTTCTATGAGACATCCTCACTTCCTGCCAGTGCCCCCCCCCTCTGGCCTCTGCCTGAGGTACCTGCCCCCCCCCCCCGTCTGGCTCTGTCCTCCTCCATACGTAATACCGAGACACACGGTCTCTCCCAAGCACAAGAGGCACAAGCAGGTCATATTAACTATGCCATCCCATCATTATCAGCGGCCTTAGCCCTCTGCTCTGTTGTCTACGGGACCCCCCCCTAAAACAGTTTCACACTCTATATGTCACACACAAACACACACATCAAAGCATCAACCGTTAATGGATGACATCACAGATCTGATGTGCACACATTTGTCCGGAGCACACTGCCCCTGCCACACAAATTGCCACAGCCTCTCCACCCCTCCATGGCAACACACACACACACACACACACACACACACACACACACACACACACACACACACCATTGCCCACATGATTGTGGTTTGTCTCGGCTCCCTTCACGGAGACGTCCAGTTATATCACTTACACACATACACACAAGACCCTTTAATTATTTGTGCTCAAAATGCATCCCAGATCCTCTTACCTTGGCATGCCCTTTCTCATATATTCCTGACTATTCAGCTCTCGGCTTCCCTTGGAACATGTCATTCCCTCACACCATTCCCCAAACACAATCATGTCAGCTCAGGAGCAACATATAAGCACATATGTGCCAAATACCCCGCATGCACAAGCTGTAATCCTCTTCAGGCGGATGTTTATAACGTATTCCACCCCCACCCCCACGCTATATCGGAGCACATCATGAATTTGCCCTCTCTCTCTCTCTCACACACACACACATACACATTTCCTTTTGGGCACACAATGCACACATACATGCACACAATATAAGCATGCCCTCCTCCCCACACCCTCTCCCCAATGCACATATCCGGATTCACACGCACTCTTCCCCCAGCCCTGCATCTCTGCCTTCCCCCGCAGACCATGCATTCTCCAACACAACTGATCTGACGAGTCGCCCCTGCACAAGACACAAGCCAAGCGCTAACCTTTCGCCCACCTGCACACTCACAACGGCAGCGGCATCCTCATTCATTCTCTCTTACCTGCTTTCTCGGAAGACATCTCTGCTGCTCTTGACGTGGCTTCCACCAAAATGGGGGAGGGGGTGGGGGAGAGACCCAGCAGAGGGAGAAAAGCCTCTGCGTCACCCCCCCCAAGTGAAACTTCCTCCCCGCCTCCTGTCTGCTTTGCTTTCCCCCCGCTCCTCTCCCTGCCTTGCACGAGCCACGCGGTCTTCGCCTGGCTGCAACGATGCTCTTCCTATTGATGAGCGGCAATGGAACAGAAAAGGAGACACACGAGAGGGGAACTTAAAGGGGCAGGCAAGGCTCTCGCTGCCTCTTTAAGGCGGCTGCACAGTACGAATGCAGTCTTCTTCACACATCCCTCTCAGTAGCAATCTACACAACCCCACCTATGCCCATAAGGCAGTGATGGCGAACCTTTTCGAGGCCGAGTGCCCAAATTGCAACCCCAAACCCACTTATTTATCGCAAAGTGCCAACATGGCAATTTAACCTGAATGCTGAGGTTTTAGTTTAGAAAAAAACGGTTGACTCAGAGGCGTGCGTTACTCGGGAGTAAGCTTGGTGGTAGTCGGTGGCTTAAGAACATAAGAACTAGCCTGCTGGATCAGACCAGAATCCATCTAGTCCAGCATTCTGCTACTCGCAGTGGCCCACCAGGTGCCTTTGGGAGCTCACATGCAGGATGTGAAAGCAATGGCCTTCTGCTGCTTGGCTTTGCAGCAACCGTGCAACTCTTCCAACGGGTGAATCACGACCCTAGGAGGGTTTACTCAGAAGCAAGCCCCATTGCCAGCAACCGAGCTTACTCCCAGGTAAAGGATCGCGCTTTTGTTCTTTGCATGAAAATCAGTGGGGTTTAACAGCGCTTAACAGGGTCACCTACACTGCTTCCCCAAAACTAGGTCTTAGGTTTAATGCTAATAATCGAGCCCAGAGGCCCAGGCCAGCCTAGATGTGTGTGTGGGCAGAGGCACTCCCACAGAGAGGACTCTGAGTGCCACCTCTGGCACCCGTGCCATAGGTTCGCCACCACTGCCATAAGGTATGGTCACCATCATTAGCCCTCTTGGGACAGGGCGGTATATAAAGCTGAATAATACATAAAATGAATAAAATTACATATTTGGGACACGGGTTGCCAGAGCTACTTAAAGGGACGAAAATATTCCAATGCAATTTTGCACAATACCTTTTCCCTTCATGTGTGTTCCTGCACTGCAGGGGGTTGGACTTGATGACCCTTGAGGTCTCTTCCAACTCTATGAAAGCCGTCCCCAAGTACCCTCAAACACAGCGGTTCTCAACCTGTGGGTTGCGAGTTGCGACCCCTTTGGGGGTCGAACGACCCTTTCGTAGGGGTTGCCGAAGACTCTCTGCATCAGTGTTCTCCATCTGTAAAATGGATAAATGTTAGGGTTGAGGAGGTCACCACAACATGAGGAACTGTATTAAAGGGTCGTGGCATTGGGAAGGTTGAGAACCACTGCTCAAACAGGACAATTGCAGATACAGTCTGTAGCAATTCCCACAACAGCTGCCGGCTTCACCATCAATTCCCTGCTCATATTTTACAGAGCCGTTGTGACGGGTGTAGCCGTTAAGACTATCAGAGTAAAAAACATGGAGGTTCTGGATTCAAATCCTTGCTCAGCCCTGAAGCTCATGGGGTGGGAGTTCATGGGTCTGTCACACTGTGTAGCCTACTTTGCAAGGTAGTTGTAGGAGGAAACGGAAGAAAGGCGCTCCACGTTTGTTACCGTGAGCTCCTTGGAAGGACAGCAGAGGGAAATGCAGTAGATGGATTTGGCCATGCCCTGCCACTGGTGGGCCTACATTAAGGTGACCAGATTGTCACCTTTTAAAACCGGGACGGGGGGCGCGCGCATGCGCGAGCGCACTGCCTTTTGGGGCGCTTCCCAGTTTCCCGCCTGTCACAGGGCGGGAAAAGGGGAGCGCCCCAGAAGGCAAAATCGGGACATTTAAAAAATTCCGCAGGACACGGGACAGATTGGTTTAAGGCGGGACTGTCCCGCCAAAAGCAGGACGTCTGGTCACCTTAGCCTACATGGGCCTTCATGCAGTATGTTCACACATTTAAGTGTTGGCTTGGTGTTGCGGTTAAGAGTGTCAGACTAGAATTCTTTGAAGAATAAAACAAAGGCAGGATGTGAAGCCAACATTGGGTCTCCCCTGTGGAGAAAAGTGAGGCCTGGAGTTCTCTCACAATATCAAGCAATCTCCAGGCTACAGAGATCATTTCCTCTGGAGAAAACGGCTGCTTTGGAGAATGGGCTCGACAGCATCACCTTCCCGCTCTGCTCCACCCTTCCCGCAAACTCTTATCCAGCCCAGGCTCCGCTCCAAATCTCCAGGAATTACCCAAACTGGAGTTGGCAATTGGTGAGCAGCAGTGGCGTAGTGGTTAAGAGCAGGTGCACTCTAGTCTGGAGGAACCGGGTTTGATTCCCCGCTCTGCTGCCTGAGCTGTGGAGGCTTATCTGGGGAATTCACGCCAACACAGGCCAGCTGGGTGACTTTGGGCTAGTCACAGCTTCTCGGAGCTCTCTCAGCCTCACCCACCTCACAGGGTGTTTGTTGTGAGGGGGGAAGGGAAAGGAGTTTGTAAGCCTATTTGAGTCTCCTATAGGAGAAAGGGGGGGGATATAAATCCAACTCTTCTTCTTCAGTCCTAGGTATGAGATATCTAAGCAATGACCACGTGAGCGTGAACAAGGCATCACAAGTCTGTGGAAAGTCCACACGCCGAGTCCTCAGACTGTGTCACTGCTGCTGTGCTGCACAGTTTTCTAAAAGTATACTACTCAAATATCATCACAAAGATACATCCAACTTGCAAGGGAGATGCACGGAAACTGCAGCATAAGTGGGCAGGAAAAGGATTAAATATTTCACCCACATTTATAATTAAGCTCAGAGCGCTTGTCTAACAGTATGGGGATTCCATCAAAACACATCAACCACACTGAATTGAGACAGTGTCTTTATTTAGGACAACTAGTCATTGAAATAATGCAAGATGCACGTTTGAGTCACTGAGGCCCAGTCGTTATCCATCGCCTTTTTATCCCACTCCTTGGTTAAAGTACTCAAGAAGGCGTGCGTATTTTGGCTACCTGCTATTTTGCCACCACAACAAGCCTGTGAGGTAGATTCAGAGGTGGGATCCAGCAGGTTCTCACAGGTTTCCGAGAGTAGGTTACTAATTATTTGTGTGTGCCGAGAGGGGGTTACTAATTGGTGATTTTGCCACGTGATTTTTGCCTTAGTTAGGCCCCTCCTCTCAGCAGTAGCGTGCAGAACTTGAAGCAGTCTAGCAGGAGGTGCACCAGCGGGCATGGCAGCCTGCGCCTGCATTCATTCGTTTCCCGCCCAAGGACCAGCGCAGCGGCTGCGTCCTTGCCACAGCCCCGCCCAGGAATGCCCCGCCCCCAGAATGCCCAGCCCCGCTCCCTCATGCCCCACCCAGCCACACTGGCACTACGCCACAGTTTGAATCCCACCACCATGGGAACCTGTTACTAAAATTTTTGGATCCCACCACTGGCTATGTCTTATTTTCAGGGGATGTCTTATTTTTCTGTGTTCTGTTCGGCGGACATGCTTCCAAACAAAAACTTTGCTATGTCTTTCTTTCGGGGGATGCCTTATATTTCGCACTTCAGCAAAACCTCCACTACGTCTTATTTTCTGGGGATGTCTTATATTTGGGGAAACAGGGTATTTTTATGAAATAGAAAAAAATTGTATCAGTGCCAAAAATCTGAAATTTTAGAACTGCAAATGGTGATTTTTTACTTCCAAGTTGAACTGACTAGAAAAATAATAGTACTGCCAAAATGTATGTTAGAAGTATGAATGGGGAAATGGTGCCTTTCCATGCTGGGAAACTCCCAGAGATATGGCTTCCTTGGTAATCCACTCCCACCACTTGGGACCTCCTGAGAACCTCTAGGCTGACCCCTGAGAAGACAGTCTTCCAGCATAGTACTACAGCAATAACAAAGTAACATATAACCAACCTAGTAGCACCCATGCAGTCTAGCACACAAGGATTTGATTAAGAGAAATATCCCAGAGAAATAGATTTTACTAAGTGAAGCCAAAAAAAGTTTTTGAAAAAAAAAGGCTTGTTGTAAAAGGGAATGGGCGATTGGTTGGATTTAGAAAGGAAGTGTTGTATTTTATATTGTGCTTCTATTTATATTTGGTGATTTTGTATTGTTTTTATTATATTTTTATTGTGTATCTTATGTAAAGACGCCCGGAGTCCTTCGGCAGAGTGGGCGGGGTATACGTGTAAAAATTAATAAATACATATATAGGCAAAACAAAACACAAGGGAAATCACACAGCAACAACAGCACAGAGATATTCAAATGGAAAGCAATCCAGTGTCACTAACTTAGCGAAACATGTTACCGATATTGTAGCTGGTTCCACAAAGCCTGTGCAGAATTCCTTGAGGTAACAGGAAGCTGAAGGAGTCCTTAACCCTTACCTACTTCCTGTGACCCAGTTTCCACCGAAGACAAGGGGAAAACTCAGATGCCCAGATACTTCTGCTAATGGGAATTGGACCTGAGCCAACCCATTTTCTAAGGCTAGCAGATTCCTCCAACCCCACATAAATCCCCATCTCTATTGTCAGAAGCAGCTAACCAATCAGAGCCATATATTGCATAGTCCAACTTCCATCAAGCACCTGGTAATGGCTCTGAATCTCCATGACAAATAGATGGTCTTGTCCACAGGTGTCAAACTCGCGGTCCTCCAGATGTTATGGACTACAGTTCCCATCATCCCCTGCCAGCATCATGCTGGCAGGGGATGATGGGAACCGTAGTCCATAACATCTGGAGGGCCACAAGTTTGACACCTATGGGTCTAAACAGGATAGTCTTTTGTCCAAAACCAATTTGGACCACCTGTCAGAATGACCCAATATGGCAGTGGTTCTCAACCTGTGAGTCGCGACCCCTTTGGGGGTCGAACGACCCTTTCACAGGGGTCACCTAAGACTCTCTGCATCAGTGTTCTCCACCTGTAAAATGGATAAATATTAGGATTGGGGGTCACCACAACACAAGGAACTGCATTAAAGGGTCGCGGCATTAGGAAGGTTGAGAACCACTGCAATATGGAATGGAACCGAATACCTCATTTTCATGTAATCTAGGGATTCAGAACCTCTAGGTGGCTCTCGTGAGCCTTAGCAAGTTTTAGGATTCGTTCCAATGTATTCAGTTCTTCATTCAAAATATGTGTGTGTATTATACAGAGAAACACAAACATGTTCATAAGATGGATCCCATGATTAATCAGCAGATAATCATTGCTAATCCTGGCTTCCCCCTAACTCCAAAAGTCCACCTGTATCCACACCACAGTAATGTGGAGACTTGACTACTGTAATGCAGTCAATCTAAGTCTCCCCTCAAAGTCTATTTGGAAACTCCAGTTTGTGCAGAAAACCACTGCTCAGCTATTAGTAGAGTGCAGATCAGAATCAGTGGAGTCAGATAAAACAGAATCCATTCTATCAGCTCTTACCAGCCAATTGCCGCGCTGGACAGAGGCTGATGGGAATTGTAGTTCCTGAACATCTGAGAGTCAGTAGGTTCCTTACCCCGGCGCTAGACAGAATTTGCTTCAGATGTTAGTCCACCCCATCAGCCTCCTACCAGCATGCATACACCACATGCTGACAGAGGGCTGATGGGAATTGTAGTTCCTGGACATCTGAGAGTCAGAGGCCTCTACCCCCAAGTGCCTAGATGGTGACCATGGATGTTACTACTCCCATTCCATAGTCACTCCATTGGCTGCCTGTCATTTGCCGGGGTCAATTCATGGTATTAGATATCCCACACAAAGCCCTTTGGTCCCTCCTATCTGTGGGACTGCCTCTCCCACTATGCTCCTCCACAACAGCTTTGTTTACGTGAGCTGGGTCTTCCACAAGTGCCAGTGATAGCGGAGTCGGAAGTGAATTATTCCATTTCCAATCTTGCTGTTCAGTGAAGGTGAAATTATGTTTTATTTCTGTATAAGTTAGATAGGAACAAGTTGTATTAGGTAGAATGTAGGAATCACTGTTGTATTTTGTATTTGTGTCTGTATGGAACCTCCTTCGCTGAAGGCAGGAATCCACCCCTGCTCCACCTGGGCACGACCCTTACATTTGCTAAAACCATGAATGGACGTTTGACAAAAGGGACCCCGGAAGAAGCGCCTCCATCTGCCTTAATCCCACCAGTAGGCAGATAAGGGTGTCAGTTGCTATCGTTAGGTTCTCCTGCTTCCTGGCCCCCCAAGCACCCAAAGTTGGGACTCTTTTGTGTTTTTCTCCAGCCTGTGCTAATACTGCCATCAGCCTGGCTCGGGCTTCTGCCGCGAAATTCAAGAAGGGAGTGCCCTCTGGACTCTAATTGGTTCCCATGTATTTGTGAATGAATGGTTGTAGGCTGTCCTGTATTCTCCCAGACTCCTGGGCAGCAGAAAGTGTATTTAAGTTGTTGAACAGCTGCTAGGCTGACACGTAGGTCAGCATCTTAATAAACTCATTTCTATTTTACTATACTCGCTGAGTTGGGTCCTGTTTCTGTTCCTCTGCGCTGCTGAGAGCTGGTTGATCTGGGAGAATAAAAGTTACCCAGGCAGCGTGGTAACACCAGCCTGTACGGGCAAGATCAGCAACTGCCCATACACATGCTATCTCCATTGTGGCCTCTACCTTATAGGAATAGGTCAGAAATGACCGCGTCCAGGCCTCTCTGGGCTTTCCTCAAAACTGCAAAAACTGAATAATTAAAGGGGTTTCTTTTAGAATTCGGACACAGGATGGTAGATGAAACCACAGAACGGCTGCAGCAGGAGGCAGAGGCAATTGCAATATGTCAGGGAGATTACGTATAGCAGAGTACCTCTTCAACAGACCAGACAGAAGCTCTGCTAAACAGGATACCTTTCAAAATGAACATATTGTCCAGAGGTTTCAGAGTGTACCCGTTGGTCTGCAGTACGGCAGCTACATTTGGTTGCAGTAGCACCTTAGAGATCAGCAAGACGTTTGAAGTGTAAGCTTTGAGAATCAAAGCACCGTTCATCAGATACAGACACCCCTCAATCAAATTTCTGACTAAGGGAGCATAGACTCCCGAAAGCTTTTATACCCTGAAATTCTTGCTGGTCTTTTTGGTGCCACTGGACTCTAAGCATATCTATCCATCTATCCATCCATCCATCTTTATATACCGCCCTCCCCGAAGGCTCAGAAACACTTCTGTGCGTATGCCGACAGCTTAACTTCAGGAATTTGTGAAGATCCTTGTGCTGTGGTGGCAGCTGCTACCAAAGCAATTGAGACTCATCAAATTTTGGGGATTGAACATGTAGGCGGAGGGTTGCTTACCCACCAACTAAGTCCCCATTCTAGAACCTTCCTCCTCCTTCCCAACTGCCCACCTGAACTTGATTGTTGTAGACCCGCTCTCAATGTTGACAAAATGTCTCACTAGGGCTGAGGTATTGTTATTTCCTTTTCTCACAGATCCTCTTTCGACAATCTCGCAAGAGACAGCACCATAAACTTATTTTACACAGAAGAAAACAGAAACAGAGAGACTGGGCCTTGCCCTGGGTTACCCCATGGCTCAAATTTCCTGGTCAAATTTTGTTACCTACTTTGTTTCTTTCCATTTATTCCTCCCCACCCCCAAATAAAAGTCACAACAGTTTCTGAAAGAACATTTTTTTTCTTTATTCCACCTGGAAATAAATTAGACTGGACTTTGAATTAAGACAGTGTGTAAAAAGCCCCCACAAAACCCCACCAACCCCTGCTTTACCCGCGGTCCCCTAGTAGGTTAAAAAGGGCATTATGGGTAAGGAGTGTCAGCAAGAAAGATTGGAAGACTCTTGCGTAATGAGCTTTGGCCTGAAAGGACGGCGGTGCAAAGATCGCGGGCACAAGGAATTAGGGGTGCAGTGTTGACACAAGGCAAGACAAGTTCTCTGCAAGCCAAAGTCAGGTCTGATCCAGGAAGAAAGAATAGAGAATCGGAGTGTGTCTCGAGAAAGGCATTCATGATTCATCATCTGTATGGTCCTCCAGCAAGGCCCCCACGTCATCCAAAGCCCCCTGGATGCTCCCAGCCATATGCTCAGCATTGGTCTCCTGGCAGCAATTGAAGGCAGTAACAGAGAAGTTAACATGGACAGGAAGAGGGTTGTAGCAGACAGCATAGCCATCGGGCACCAGTGGTCCATAACACATCACACAGTCTGTGCGGGCAGCTACCTGAGGGGAGAAAGGACTTGGGATCAGCAGTCTGTGACCATGCATCTGAAAAAGTATAGGCTCCTCTCCCCTAACCTTGAAGTTCTAAAAATAAAAAAAGGTATCCAAACACTGACACACAATATACACAGAAAAACACACAGAATAAATGACATCACACAATTAAATAGATACCAGGAACAAAATTATAAAGCATAAGAACATAAGAACAAGCCAGCTGGATCAGACCAGAGTCCATCTAGTCCAGCTCTCTGCTACTCGCAGTGGCCCACCAGGTGCCTTTGGGAGCTCACGTGCAGGAGGTGAAAGCAATGGCCTTCTGCGGCTGTTGCTCCCGAGCACCTGGTCTGTTAAGGCATTTGCAATCTCAGATCAAGGAGGATCAAGATTGGTAGCCATAAATCGCCTTCTCCTCCATAAATCTGCCCAAGCCCCTTTTAAAGCTATCCAGGTTAGTGGCCATCACCAGAGAGGTAATGAATTAGCATCACCTTGAAGATATTGCTAGGCGGGCCTTCTTGGAACGAACACTCCACAACTACAGTGCCACCACTGAGAAGGTCCTGTTCCTGTGATTCTAAGACAATACTCAGGGCCAAAGTCTTATCACTAAGAGCGATACTAAACAGCTCTATGTGAAATTAAGTCGCATTTTATTCAATGGGGCTTACTCTCAGAAAGTGTTCTTGGGATTGGAGCCATCATTACTTATGAAGTTTGTTTACGTACTTGGTTAAGGGAGGATTATAAAGCTAAAATGGGGATGGGGGAACTAAAAATATGTATCCTCCCCACAATCAGTTCTTCAGGAGGTTGACAATGTGATAAAAGTTTTAGAAATGCAATCAATAAAATAGCATAAGTCATCAAGCCTGCTACTGCATCTCATGGCCAGAGAAGAAGAGGAATCTGGATTTATATCCCACTTTCCTCAACCGTAAGGAGTCTCAAGGAGGCTCACTAACTGCTCCCCTTTCTCTCCCCACAACAGATACCATGTATTTGATATTTGATTGTATTTGATATTAAAGAATAAGGGATTTATATAACCAGAGATTCAGGAGGGTTTTCTCTCTAGGTCAACTGGTTATGCAGACAAGCAAAAGATTATATCACTAAGAAAGATCTTGTCACTAAGGAATTTGTAACACTGCAGAACAGATTTAGAGATGTAAGAGAGAGAATATCTAGGGGGGGGGTGGGGGGGGGGGGGGGTGGGGGGGGGGGGGGGTGGGGGGGGGGGGGGGTGGGGGGGGGGGGGGGTGGGGGGGGGGGGGGGTGGGGGGGGGGGGGGGTGGGGGGGGGGGGGGGTGGGGGGGGGGGGGGGTGGGGGGGGGGGGGGGTGGGGGGGGGGGGGGGTGGGGGGGGGGGGGGGTGGGGGGGGGGGGGGGTGGGGGGGGGGGGGGGTGGGGGGGGGGGGGGGTGGGGGGGGGGGGGGGTGGGGGGGGGGGGGGGTGGGGGGGGGGGGGGGTGGGGGGGGGGGGGGGTGGGGGGGGGGGGGGGTGGGGGGGGGGGGGGGTGGGGGGGGGGGGGGGTGGGGGGGGGGGGGGGTGGGGGGGGGGGGGGGTGGGGGGGGGGGGGGGTGGGGGGGGGGGGGGGTGGGGGGGGGGGGGGGTGGGGGGGGGGGGGGGTGGGGGGGGGGGGGGGTGGGGGGGGGGGGGGGTGGGGGGGGGGGGGGGTGGGGGGGGGGGGGGGTGGGGGGGGGGGGGGGTGGGGGGGGGGGGGGGTGGGGGGGGGGGGGGGTGGGGGGGGGGGGGGGTGGGGGGGGGGGGGGGTGGGGGGGGGGGGGGGTGGGGGGGGGGGGGGGTGGGGGGGGGGGGGGGTGGGGGGGGGGGGGGGTGGGGGGGGGGGGGGGTGGGGGGGGGGGGGGGTGGGGGGGGGGGGGGGTGGGGGGGGGGGGGGGTGGGGGGGGGGGGGGGTGGGGGGGGGGGGGGGTGGGGGGGGGGGGGGGTGGGGGGGGGGGGGGGTGGGGGGGGGGGGGGGTGGGGGGGGGGGGGGGTGGGGGGGGGGGGGGGTGGGGGGGGGGGGGGGTGGGGGGGGGGGGGGGTGGGGGGGGGGGGGGGTGGGGGGGGGGGGGGGTGGGGGGGGGGGGGGGTGGGGGGGGGGGGGGGTGGGGGGGGGGGGGGGTGGGGGGGGGGGGGGGTGGGGGGGGGGGGGGGTGGGGGGGGGGGGGGGTGGGGGGGGGGGGGGGTGGGGGGGGGGGGGGGTGGGGGGGGGGGGGGGTGGGGGGGGGGGGGGGTGGGGGGGGGGGGGGGTGGGGGGGGGGGGGGGTGGGGGGGGGGGGGGGTGGGGGGGGGGGGGGGTGGGGGGGGGGGGGGGTGGGGGGGGGGGGGGGTGGGGGGGGGGGGGGGTGGGGGGGGGGGGGGGTGGGGGGGGGGGGGGGTGGGGGGGGGGGGGGGTGGGGGGGGGGGGGGGTGGGGGGGGGGGGGGGTGGGGGGGGGGGGGGGTGGGGGGGGGGGGGGGTGGGGGGGGGGGGGGGTGGGGGGGGGGGGGGGTGGGGGGGGGGGGGGGTGGGGGGGGGGGGGGGTGGGGGGGGGGGGGGGTGGGGGGGGGGGGGGGTGGGGGGGGGGGGGGGTGGGGGGGGGGGGGGGTGGGGGGGGGGGGGGGTGGGGGGGGGGGGGGGTGGGGGGGGGGGGGGGTGGGGGGGGGGGGGGGTGGGGGGGGGGGGGGGTGGGGGGGGGGGGGGGTGGGGGGGGGGGGGGGTGGGGGGGGGGGGGGGTGGGGGGGGGGGGGGGTGGGGGGGGGGGGGGGTGGGGGGGGGGGGGGGTGGGGGGGGGGGGGGGTGGGGGGGGGGGGGGGTGGGGGGGGGGGGGGGTGGGGGGGGGGGGGGGTGGGGGGGGGGGGGGGTGGGGGGGGGGGGGGGTGGGGGGGGGGGGGGGTGGGGGGGGGGGGGGGTGGGGGGGGGGGGGGGTGGGGGGGGGGGGGGGTGGGGGGGGGGGGGGGTGGGGGGGGGGGGGGGTGGGGGGGGGGGGGGGTGGGGGGGGGGGGGGGTGGGGGGGGGGGGGGGTGGGGGGGGGGGGGGGTGGGGGGGGGGGGGGGTGGGGGGGGGGGGGGGTGGGGGGGGGGGGGGGTGGGGGGGGGGGGGGGTGGGGGGGGGGGGGGGTGGGGGGGGGGGGGGGTGGGGGGGGGGGGGGGTGGGGGGGGGGGGGGGTGGGGGGGGGGGGGGGTGGGGGGGGGGGGGGGTGGGGGGGGGGGGGGGTGGGGGGGGGGGGGGGTGGGGGGGGGGGGGGGTGGGGGGGGGGGGGGGTGGGGGGGGGGGGGGGTGGGGGGGGGGGGGGGTGGGGGGGGGGGGGGGTGGGGGGGGGGGGGGGTGGGGGGGGGGGGGGGTGGGGGGGGGGGGGGGTGGGGGGGGGGGGGGGTGGGGGGGGGGGGGGGTGGGGGGGGGGGGGGGTGGGGGGGGGGGGGGGTGGGGGGGGGGGGGGGTGGGGGGGGGGGGGGGTGGGGGGGGGGGGGGGTGGGGGGGGGGGGGGGTGGGGGGGGGGGGGGGTGGGGGGGGGGGGGGGTGGGGGGGGGGGGGGGTGGGGGGGGGGGGGGGTGGGGGGGGGGGGGGGTGGGGGGGGGGGGGGGTGGGGGGGGGGGGGGGTGGGGGGGGGGGGGGGTGGGGGGGGGGGGGGGTGGGGGGGGGGGGGGGTGGGGGGGGGGGGGGGTGGGGGGGGGGGGGGGTGGGGGGGGGGGGGGGTGGGGGGGGGGGGGGGTGGGGGGGGGGGGGGGTGGGGGGGGGGGGGGGTGGGGGGGGGGGGGGGTGGGGGGGGGGGGGGGTGGGGGGGGGGGGGGGTGGGGGGGGGGGGGGGTGGGGGGGGGGGGGGGTGGGGGGGGGGGGGGGTGGGGGGGGGGGGGGGTGGGGGGGGGGGGGGGTGGGGGGGGGGGGGGGTGGGGGGGGGGGGGGGTGGGGGGGGGGGGGGGTGGGGGGGGGGGGGGGTGGGGGGGGGGGGGGGTGGGGGGGGGGGGGGGTGGGGGGGGGGGGGGGTGGGGGGGGGGGGGGGTGGGGGGGGGGGGGGGTGGGGGGGGGGGGGGGTGGGGGGGGGGGGGGGTGGGGGGGGGGGGGGGTGGGGGGGGGGGGGGGTGGGGGGGGGGGGGGGTGGGGGGGGGGGGGGGTGGGGGGGGGGGGGGGTGGGGGGGGGGGGGGGTGGGGGGGGGGGGGGGTGGGGGGGGGGGGGGGTGGGGGGGGGGGGGGGTGGGGGGGGGGGGGGGTGGGGGGGGGGGGGGGTGGGGGGGGGGGGGGGTGGGGGGGGGGGGGGGTGGGGGGGGGGGGGGGTGGGGGGGGGGGGGGGTGGGGGGGGGGGGGGGTGGGGGGGGGGGGGGGTGGGGGGGGGGGGGGGTGGGGGGGGGGGGGGGTGGGGGGGGGGGGGGGTGGGGGGGGGGGGGGGTGGGGGGGGGGGGGGGTGGGGGGGGGGGGGGGTGGGGGGGGGGGGGGGTGGGGGGGGGGGGGGGTGGGGGGGGGGGGGGGTGGGGGGGGGGGGGGGTGGGGGGGGGGGGGGGTGGGGGGGGGGGGGGGTGGGGGGGGGGGGGGGTGGGGGGGGGGGGGGGTGGGGGGGGGGGGGGGTGGGGGGGGGGGGGGGTGGGGGGGGGGGGGGGTGGGGGGGGGGGGGGGTGGGGGGGGGGGGGGGTGGGGGGGGGGGGGGGTGGGGGGGGGGGGGGGTGGGGGGGGGGGGGGGTGGGGGGGGGGGGGGGTGGGGGGGGGGGGGGGTGGGGGGGGGGGGGGGTGGGGGGGGGGGGGGGTGGGGGGGGGGGGGGGTGGGGGGGGGGGGGGGTGGGGGGGGGGGGGGGTGGGGGGGGGGGGGGGTGGGGGGGGGGGGGGGTGGGGGGGGGGGGGGGTGGGGGGGGGGGGGGGTGGGGGGGGGGGGGGGTGGGGGGGGGGGGGGGTGGGGGGGGGGGGGGGTGGGGGGGGGGGGGGGTGGGGGGGGGGGGGGGTGGGGGGGGGGGGGGGTGGGGGGGGGGGGGGGTGGGGGGGGGGGGGGGTGGGGGGGGGGGGGGGTGGGGGGGGGGGGGGGTGGGGGGGGGGGGGGGTGGGGGGGGGGGGGGGTGGGGGGGGGGGGGGGTGGGGGGGGGGGGGGGTGGGGGGGGGGGGGGGTGGGGGGGGGGGGGGGTGGGGGGGGGGGGGGGTGGGGGGGGGGGGGGGTGGGGGGGGGGGGGGGTGGGGGGGGGGGGGGGTGGGGGGGGGGGGGGGTGGGGGGGGGGGGGGGTGGGGGGGGGGGGGGGTGGGGGGGGGGGGGGGTGGGGGGGGGGGGGGGTGGGGGGGGGGGGGGGTGGGGGGGGGGGGGGGTGGGGGGGGGGGGGGGTGGGGGGGGGGGGGGGTGGGGGGGGGGGGGGGTGGGGGGGGGGGGGGGTGGGGGGGGGGGGGGGTGGGGGGGGGGGGGGGTGGGGGGGGGGGGGGGTGGGGGGGGGGGGGGGTGGGGGGGGGGGGGGGTGGGGGGGGGGGGGGGTGGGGGGGGGGGGGGGTGGGGGGGGGGGGGGGTGGGGGGGGGGGGGGGTGGGGGGGGGGGGGGGTGGGGGGGGGGGGGGGTGGGGGGGGGGGGGGGTGGGGGGGGGGGGGGGTGGGGGGGGGGGGGGGTGGGGGGGGGGGGGGGTGGGGGGGGGGGGGGGTGGGGGGGGGGGGGGGTGGGGGGGGGGGGGGGTGGGGGGGGGGGGGGGTGGGGGGGGGGGGGGGTGGGGGGGGGGGGGGGTGGGGGGGGGGGGGGGTGGGGGGGGGGGGGGGTGGGGGGGGGGGGGGGTGGGGGGGGGGGGGGGTGGGGGGGGGGGGGGGTGGGGGGGGGGGGGGGTGGGGGGGGGGGGGGGTGGGGGGGGGGGGGGGTGGGGGGGGGGGGGGGTGGGGGGGGGGGGGGGTGGGGGGGGGGGGGGGTGGGGGGGGGGGGGGGTGGGGGGGGGGGGGGGTGGGGGGGGGGGGGGGTGGGGGGGGGGGGGGGTGGGGGGGGGGGGGGGTGGGGGGGGGGGGGGGTGGGGGGGTGGGGGGGTGTTGGGGGGGGGGGGTGGGGGGGGGGGGGGGTGGGGGGAAGGGGGGGTGGGGGGCCGGGGGGTGGCGGGGGGGGGGGGGGGTGGGGGGGTGGGGGGGGGGGGGGGCGCGGGGGGGGGATGGGGGGGCGGTGGGGGGGGGGGGGGGGGCGGTGGGGGTGCGAGGCGGGCGGGGGGGGGGGGGTGGGGGGGGGGGGGGGGAGGGGGGGGGGGGCACGGGGGGGGGAGGGTGGGGGGGGGGGGAGATGCCAGCCACAGGATGCAGGCTAAACGTCAGGAGAGAATGTTGCTAGAAATACGGCCATACAGCCTGTTCATTGTTCCCACTTTCACAACTGTTTGCAAGTGGATTTTGCTATTTCGCACAGCTTTAAAGAGCACTGAAAGCAGTTTGAAAGTGCATTATTCTGCATGTGCGGAATGAGCCAAAGTTCAAAGGATTACATTTATTGAGAAAACACATGTGCCCCACACTTGCAGTTAGAACTGCTAACTCTGAGGGTTCCTGGAGATTTGGGAGTGGCGCATAGTGAGGGGGGGGGGAGCTCATCAGGGGCATGAGGCCGTAAAGTCTGCCCTGTTCCTCCAGGGCAGCGATTCCCAACCAGGGTTCCGTGGTACCCTGGGGTGTCGTGAGCATGTCCCAGCGGTACCGCGGCAACACTACTGGCCCCCCTCACTTGTGTGGTGTCTCCCGCCGGCGCCAGCAAGGACATGGATCTGGCCCAGGAGACAGGGCCTGCTGCAAGGTCAGCAGCCAATTCCCACCCCCCACCCCCAGTGCTTCCCTTCACCCTGGGAGGGGAAG
The DNA here is from genome assembly GCF_021028975.2 of Sphaerodactylus townsendi. Lineage (NCBI taxonomy): Eukaryota > Metazoa > Chordata > Lepidosauria > Squamata > Sphaerodactylidae > Sphaerodactylus > Sphaerodactylus townsendi. The sequence continues at coordinate 13,938,404 of NC_059427.1, forward strand.
GTGGGGGGTGGTGCAAGCAGGGGCACTGGGAGGGGAAGGTGGGGGGATGGCAGGGGTACCGTGAGATATGAAGAGTGAGGTCAAGGGTACCTTGATGTCAAAAAGGTTGGGAAACACCGCTCCAGGGGAACGGATCTCTGTAGTCTGATCTCTTTGAACAGGAAAGGGCAGGATAAAAAGTCCCATGACACACATACATGCATGCAGACAGTTGTGATTCCAGGAGAATGCCAAACCCACCCGGAGTTTGCCCAGCTTGCAGTTTCTATATTTAAGAGAAAACCAAAAACCCAATACTAGGCCATTCCCACACTAAAAGCATTTAAAACTGATTTTTAAAGCAGCTCACCACAGCAAAAGCGGGCTGCTCTCACACGCTGTTGGGCTTTGCACTATTGCTAGGCTGTCGTAATGATTTGCAACTAGACTGCCTTACCCACACAGGAAAGGCCATTTGCGGTGAATTTTTATCAAGCCAGGACAGCAAAACCACCCAATAATGCTTGGATGGCTGCAGCACATATCAAAAGCAAGTGAAAACTCATGACAAGGGGGGAGGGGGGGAGAACACATCAAGGGAGAGACAGGGAAAAATGTACCATGGCCCAGTTATAAAGAGGGGTGGTGGTAGAGACAGTGAGAAAGAGATGGGTGCATGGCAGGGGGGGGGGATCACATTTGAAAGCCTTCCTGGCCTCACAGTATCACATTTAGAAGTGATTTGTGGAGGGTTGGGGGCAGTGGTGGGATCCAAAAATTTTAGTAACAGGTTCCCATGATGGTGGGATTCAAACAGTGGCGTAGCACCAATGGGGCTGGCCAGGGCATTCCGGGGGCGTGGCCGGGCATTCCGGGGGCGGGGCATTAAAAATTTCTCTGTTACTGTAAAAAACTCTTACTAAGTTTCTGATTTCCAGCTGGTATCTTTCTGTCCATAATTTAAACTCATTATAGCAAGTCCTATCGTCTACAGCCAACAGAAAAGTCCTTACTTCTCCTCTAATTGACTGCCTGTCAAATACTTAATACTTTCAAATACTTAATTTTGTTTCTAGAAATCACAAGAAGGATACTTTCCTTAAACAAGGAACTTTACCATATTTCTAAAACATGTTTTAAAAACAGCCCAACAAGGGGAGAATTATCCCGTTTTCGACCTTCGCTAACCAGCCACATAGGAAACAACAGGACTTTATGATTTTTGGACCTAATGGAATTTCTAACGGAAAAGCAGACCCAATTCATAACCCCCTCTCGGCACACACAAATAATTAGTAACCCACTCTCGGGAACTGGTGAGAACCTGCTGGATCCCACCTCTGGTTGGGAGAAAAGGAACGAGCAACTGCAGCTTTGCACTTGAACAGTTTTGCAAGCCTCTCTAATCGCCATAGAAATATGGATCTGAATTTCTCCTTCCGCTGTATATTTGTATTGCATTTTCTGTTATAAGAGCTTCTGACTCCTGACTCGGCTCTTCTGAGACCAAGACTGCATCACCCTGATCAACAAAATTCCTGCTGAGCAGACGACTGTCTGTGTAATAACAGCATATTTCAGCTGGGGAGGTTTGTTTGCTTAGCAGGGTCCCCCCTTGCTGCGAAGACAGGCCTTGATATGAAGGAAGCAACGATTACCATGAACTCTCCTTGGGTCGTGCACTGAACAAAGGTCTCCAGGTGGAAAGGAAGTAAAAACCACTAAACTATTAGTCTGGCAATTGCTGCTGCCCTACCTTCTAAGGACTCTTTTTCTTTTATCTTTATCATTATTATTATTTATTCAATTTAATAGACCGCCCTACCCTCGAAGGGTTCAGGGCGGTTTACAGAACAGTTAAACACTTAAATGCATCATATAATTTCAGTTAAAATAATAAATAAATTAAACATTAAAACACTAGCAGCAGTAATCTTCTATAATAAAAATAAGTAGATGATGTCCGGCATTAACCCCTCCGGGAGGGGCCTGGCCGATATTCAATCAGCAGATGACATATGGAGCAGTAAAGAGCAACAAAGTTAATACACATTTATCCTAGCCTGCCCAAAGCATTGCTAGGCTTCTTGTTCAAGCAATACGATTTCTATTAAGAAACAATGAAATAATGTCTGAAATGAGGTAGACGCGTGATTTTACGGTACCAGATCACTGACAGAGAGTGAGCTAATCATCTCACGTATGTAATTTTAACATGCCCACTAAAAGCAGATACAAGTTTGCACCCAGAAAACAGGGGAAAGCATACATTGATTAGGATTCTGCAGCATTCAGTTGGCCAAAGTGAGTATTGCTTCCTGTTTCCTCAGCAGCCTAGAGCTTTGGGACCCCACCCTTCCCCCTGCAAACAGCAAAGGTGTTGAGAAGGGCAAATTGGCCTTTTCTGAAAATGATGTATACTGGTGGCCTTTATTTCGCACACAGAACTGCAGTTTATCAACCAATGGCACTGCTATCTGAAAGGCACTGTGTCTTTCACTCCTGTTTATTGTGTGCATCGAGGAATGCTGCTGTAAATTTCGTTGTGCGTGCACAATGACAATAAAATGCTCATGCTTATGCTTATTCCCCACCCAGACAGGATTGCTCCAATATAGGATCGTTCCTGAAGACTGTTCAGGATTACAGTTGAACACAACAGCAGGATAGCTGACTGGAATGAAAATCAGGGATGTCCTGTTAATACCAGCAATGTATACTCCCTGCATGCATTTCTAAGCATAATTCACAGAGTTAGTTATTACCTTTAAAGCAACCGGGAGACCCGAATGAGAACCTGCTCCCATATATTATTATTATTTATTACTATTATTTATTAAGTTTATATACCGCCCTCCCCGGAGGGCTCTGGGCGGTGTACAGCATAATTATAACAAAATATAACAAATAGAGCACCTAAACAGAATACAGAATATAAATATATATAATATAGGCTCCATTTATCCAAAGTATTATTATTATTATTATTATTATTATTATTATTATTATTATTATTATTATTATTATTATTATTGGGGGGGTGGGGGGGGGGGGGGGTGGGGGGGGGGGGGGGTGGGGGGGGGGGGGGGTGGGGGGGGGGGGGGGTGGGGGGGGGGGGGGGTGGGGGGGGGGGGTATTATTGCTATTATTATTATTATTATATTTATAATATAATATTATATATATTATATATATATTATATATATATTATATATATAATACACACACAATAATACACATACAATAATAATTTTGCAGGCCTCCCATTTCCTCCTGAGGGCTCAGGGCGGTTCACAAATAGGGTTAAAACATACACAAAACATAATTTACATAATTAATTTCCTAAAAACAGAACCCATTTTAAAATGTGGATGGCGTCTGGCTACCACCCTCCCCCCACTTGTGCCCATGGGAGTAACACACACGTGGTAGATGAGCTTTTAACCAGGGTTGGAGCTAAACACCTGGCAGAATAGGGAATCATTCTTGCAGGCCTCCAGGAAACTCTGTAAGTCCCGCAGGGCCCTGATCTCCCTAGGGAGCCTGTTCCACCAGGTAGGGGCCAGGGCTGAAAAGGCCCTGCCCCTCGTCGAGGCCAGCCTGATCATTTTGGGGCCAGGGATCACAAGTAGGTCCTCCTCCGAGGAGCGGAGGGGCCTACCAGGGTAATATGGGGAGAGGCGGTCCCTCAGGTATGCAGGTTCGAGACCGCAAACGGATTTACTAAAAACCCATTAAGATACAGCGTTCCAAAATACAGTATTCTGTATTTTCCTGCTTGTTAAATTAGTTCTCCCAGGAAAGCCCTTCTTTGTGAGGTCTCGGCTTCAGAAATAAGCGAGGTGGCTGTTGGAGGACACTCTGTGACATTCTGCTGAAATAAGTGAGGAGGCCGCTGGGGGACATTCCGCCTCTCCATAGAGAAATTTGCCTGATGCATCACCTGTTAAATTGACAGGTGAAAATACTCCACACCACCCAGCCTTTTGGACTGCTTTTTCCCCACCTCTGAGTTTGGTCTTTTCGTGCTTATGCCATTTTTAAGCAATGGTTCTTAAAACTGAGTATGACTGTTTCAACACGGAGAGTAGATTATAGGTTGTATTGTGCTTTCAAACAGTCTTTATGGTGGAAGCTACCTTGGAAACTCTGCAGGCTAAAAGCTGAAGGGTACAGGTGACTCAGATCCTTAATCCTGACTGGTTGCTAAAATGCAGTACAGAGAATTGTTTGCTCTCCTCAGGCTGGCACAAGTAGGCTACAGGTCTGGGTTGGGAAATATCTTGCAGGGGGTTGTGGAGTATGCAAGTGCATGGGCCACTGGGATGGTAAACCCCGAAGGACACTGGAGAGAGGAGTAAGTGCCCAGGTCCAGAGTCCACCCTCTGAAGCAGACATTTTTCTCTCTGTTGTGTGGAAATCAGTTGCAACAGCAAGAGATCGCCTGGCCCCACTGGAGGCTGGAAAACTAGGCACGGGCCACCATTACTTCGAAGTTTTCGGTAGTGTGGAAACACAGATAATACCATCCTGCTTTAAGACAAGAAAACAGCTCTAGTTGTTTTGAAGCACTATGGGGATCTTTGAATTATTTATCTGCTACCGTGTTTCCCCGAATATAAGACAGTGTCTTATATTAATTTTTGCTCCCAAAGAGGCGCTATGTCTTATTTTCAGGGGATGGCTTATATTTCTGTATTCTGTTCGTCGGGCATGCTTCCAAACAAAAACTTTGCTACGTCTTACTTTCGGGGGATGCCTTATATTTTGCACTTCAGCAAAACCTCTACTACGTCTTATTTTCCAGGGATGTCTTATATTTGGGGAAACAGGATATTTACTTTATAGTCTTGTCTTTCTTGTGGAGACCCAAGCCAGATTACGGGACATAAAACAGGGCTAAATCAGATACCCTAAGGCAGGCAATGAACAAGTATTAAAGTTGGAAAATTAGAGGGCGATGAAAATAACAAGGTGTTTTTCATAAAGGTGCCAGATGCCAGACCTTGGAGCCATGGACTCACAGGACGGCCTCTCCGACTACATTCCACTGCAACAGCTTCACTCATCAGATCAAAACCTTAAGAACATAAGAACTAGCCTGCTGGATCAGACCAGAGTCCATCTAGTCCAGCACTCTGCTACTCGCAGTGGCCCACCAGGTGCCTTTGGGAGCTCACATGCAGGATGTGAAAGCAATGGCCTTCTGCTGCTGCTGCTGCTCCTGAGCACCTGGTCTGCTAAGGCATTTGCAATCTGAGATCAAGGAGGATCAAGATTGGTAGCCAGAGATCGACTTCTCCTCCATAAATCTGTCCAAGCCCTTTTTAAAGCTATCCAGGTCAGTGGCCATCACCACCTCCTGTGGCAGCATATTTCAAACACCAATCACATGTGCTATCTGCAAGCAGGTAAAATTGGCCCCTATCCGTTCAATGCGTATTCTCTGTGGGGGTTCCTACTCTGTGGTACAGCTCTGGAGGCTGCCAGGGATGATATTGTTTGGGAGGAGGAATTGTCTGGGATAAGTTTTCTGGGCCTTGCAGCTGCACCGCTATTGATTCACTCTGGCCTTGGAGTTCTGCGGCTGGGAAGGGCCTCCAGGCTGGACACATCTGATTCTTTGAGTTCACATGTGGGGGGTGAGGATCTTGCTATCCATATTATCAACCGCTTGGCGCCTTTTTAGTCAGAACTGTCTTCTTCTGTTCCTGGCATGTCTGCAATAAAATCCTTGAAAAACCTACAAGTGGTGTATTGTCTGATCTGGGAATTGACACTGAGGCTGTTAGGAAGGACCCTGTCCACCTGTCGTTTTTGCAAAATGCACAACACAGAAAGGCTCAGGAAGGTATTCTAGCAGAAGGAGCAAAACTGAGGTGTAACTGATCAGCCCATTGAGGTTACTTCTATCTGGGATAAATTCCTTCCTATACGAATTGTCTTGTTGCCTTAAGTAGGCACGTTGGCCTGCATTTGGGTTCCCCCGCTGTTCTACCGTCTCATCCCAACTGTATTTTTTTTCTTACTAGGAAACTTTGCTGATAGAAATATCATTATGTCTTGTAACACACTTATGATAGACTGAGAAGGGGTTTTTTGTGTGTATCTTGCTTGTAATAGACCTGGGTCCCATAAGAAAGGTAGATTTTAAAGGATGTTTTTGCACTCCATATCCTCAAATATATAATTGGAAATATAATTGGAAATGTTCCAGCTTTTTCTAAAATAAAAATAAGGGGGCACCCGGACTTGAACCAGGGACCTCTTGATCTGCAGTCAAATGCTCTACCGCTGAGCTATACCCCCAGCACACAAACTGCAGTCATCATGAAGTCTACTCATGGACACAGGTTTTGCCACATACTTCTTTACTATACCTTGAAGCATAACTGCCTTCCTCAGTCTTACAAAGAGTTCTAGGTTATATTCCAGACTACACAAACACGCAGCATAGATGCTGACTATGGAGCAAAACATTCAGCTTTACTTTTATCCCCAGGCATTCCTACAGCAGACCCAAAACTTCCTCCAGCTTGCACACTACACAACAAGATTAGTACTGGTAAGCAAGTAGCTTCTCAGACAACAACAATCTTCCAAAGATGGTCCACCAGCTGCAGTCTGTCTTTCAGACACATGATCTAGCTATGGTTATCCATGCTGGACTACTACTGTGCCCTCCACATAGGGCGGTCCTTGAAGGCCAACACCTTCAGCTCGTACAATGCATAGCAGAGAGGCTGCCGGCTGGTGCAGATTATTGGGAATACGTCTTGTGAATCTGATGGGCTTTCCACAGCTGCTGCAATCTTCTGGGCACAAAACAAAGCAAACATAACTACTTATGAAGCCTGAAAATGATGTGGGACCAGGCCCCAAGCTGGCAGAAGGATGATAATTCTCTGAGATTTCACAGACTCCAGAAAGCCTTGGAGAACAGGGAGATGTCTTCGTTCTGAGCCCAAAAGCGATGAACATTCACATTTCACAGTGGAGCTGTTCCAGAGAGTCCCGGAGGTTCTAGTTGTCTCTTAGTGACGTTCTTTACGCATGCAGGAACCCACACAATTTTCTCAGAAAGGACGACTGTACATCTTTGATGTGATTGTTAAATACCTCAGTCCATGCTGGTGATTCCAAAAAGGAAGATCCTACCTCTTACCTGAAGGAACACACATTATGATTGGCAGCTGAAACTAATAAACTCCACACCTCAATCTATTTGAGAAAACATGCTTATTTAGACTAACAAATGCCTTCATGTTGTACTTTGCTTTTCCTACCACACATGGGAAAGATAATCTGGTTCCAAACTACGTAACAGCCGTTACGTTTTGCCCACCATAGTCCTTCGGGGATTAGACCAACTACTAATTCAAGATGTAATTCTCCCCCAGAACTCTGGGGTGCCTGGGGAGGGGAGCTGGTTTTGAAACAAGGACCCCTTAATTTGCAATGAAAGGTTCTACCACCAAGTCATGTACCCCATATTACTAAAGTTTGTAAGAAATAACACTGGTTAAATGATACCAGATCTGTCTCACCATTTAATCTCAGGCAAAAAAAAAATTAAGATTTTACATGATCATCACTCCTTTGGAATAGAGATGGCTTAGTAAGTTGATTTCCCCACCAAAAAGAGGGGGCACCCGGACTTGAACCAGGGACCTCTTGATCTGCAGTCAAATGCTCTACCGCTGAGCTATACCCCCTGCACACAACACACAAACTGCAGTCATCATGAAGTCTACTCACCGACACAGGTTTTGCCACATACTTCTTTACTATACCTTGAAGCATAATTGCCTTCCTAACTCAGTCTTACGAGGAGTTCTAAGTTATATTCCAGACTACGCAGCTGAACACTCAGCCTCACTTTTATCTCCTGGCATTCCTACAGCAGACCCAAAACTTCCTTCAGCTTGCACACTACGCACAAAGATTAGTACTGGCAAGCAAGCAACTTCTCAGACAACAATCTTCCAAACTTCAGATGGTACACCAGCTGCAGCCTTTCTTTCAGACACATGGTCAAGCTATGGTTATCCATGCTAGACTACTACTGTGCCCTCCACATAGGGCGGTCCTTGAAGGCCAACACCTTCTGCTTGTATAAAACAAAGCAGGAAGGCTGCCTGCTGGTGCAGATCATTGGGAATATGTCACGTGAAACTGAAGGGCTTTCCAAAGCTGCTGTAATTGTCAGTGTACAAATCCAGGCAACCATGATTACCTACGAAGCCCTAAAATGATCTGGGGCAGTGCCCCAAGCTGGCAGAAGAAAGATAGTTGTCTGACATTTCACTTGGACTTCAGAACGCCTTGGAGAACAGGGAGATGTCTTCACTGTCAGCCCGATAGCAACGAACATCCACATTTCACAGTAGAGCAGTTGAAGAGGGTCCCGGAAGAACTAGGAGTCTCTTAATCTGGTTCCAAACTAGCTAACAGTTTTTAGGTTTTACCCATCGTCAACGTTCAGGGATTAGACCGACTACACATTCAAGATGTAATTCTCCCCCAAAAGTCTGGGGTGCCGGGTGGGGGAGGCTGGATTCGAAGCAAGGGCGTTTTGTTTCAGAATCAAAACTTCTACCACTAAGATGCGCCCGCCACCCAAGTTACCAATATCTGTCACAAAGGTTACCAGTCAAAAGACACAGGAACTGTTCCACCATTCACTCTCACGTATCTCTGGTAAAAGATTTTTTTAAAAATTATCTACCAATTACTCTCTGGGAACACAAAGAGTTAAACCTCTGCTTTCCCTGTTAAAAAGAGGGGGCACCCGGACTTGAACCAGGGACCTCTTGATCTGCAGTCAAATGCTCTACCGCTGAGCTATACCCCCTGCACATAACACACAAACTGCAGTCATCATGAAGTCTACTCACGGACACAGGTTTTGCCACATAGTTCTTCACTATACCTTGAAGCATAATTGCCTTCCTAACTCAGTCTTACAAAGAGTTCTAGGTTATATTCCAGACTACACAGTTGAATACTCAGCATAGATGCTGGGTATGCGGCTAAATACTCAGACTTTCACTTTTATCCCCAGGCATTCCTACAGCAGACCCAAAACTTCCTCCAGCTTGCACACTATACACAAAGATTAGTACTGGCAGGCAAACAACTTCTCAGACATCAACAATCTTCCAAACTTCAGACGGTCCACCAGCAGCAGCCTGTCTTTCAGATGCATGATCTAGCTATGGTTATCCATGCTAGACCTTCCTATGCCCTCCACATAGGGCCGTCCTTGAAGGCCAACATCTTAAGCTCGTACAAAACAGAGCAGCAAGGCTGCTAACTGGTGCAGATCATTGGGAATATGTCTTGTGAATCTGACGGCAAAGCTGCTGTAATCTTCAGGACAGAAATCAAGGCAACCACGATTACCTATGAAGCAGTGGTGGGATCCAAAAATTTTAGTAACAGGTTCCCATGATGGTAGGATTCAAACTGAGGCATAGCGCCAATGGGGCTGGGCGGGGCACGATGGGGCGTGTCCGGGCATTCCGGGGGCGGCGCATTCCGGGGCGGGGTTGTGGCAAGGACGCAGCCACTGCGCCGGTCCTTGGGCAGGAAACAAATGCGCGCAGGCTGCCACGCACGCCGGTGCACCTCCTGCTAGACTGCTTCCAGTTCTGCGCGCTACTGCTGAGAGGAGGACCATAACTAAGGCAAAAATCACGTGGCAAAATCACCAGTTAGTAACCCCCTCTTGGCACACACAAATAATTAGTAACCTACTCTCGGGAACCTGTGAGAACCTGCTGGATCCCACCTCTACTATGAAGCCCTAAAACCGTGGTGGCGAACCTATGGCACTCCAGATGTTCATGGACTACAATTCCCATCAGCTCCTGCCAGCATAGCCAATTGGCCATGCTGGCAGGGGCTGATGGGAATTGTAGTCCATGAACATCTGGAGTGCCATAGGTTCGGCACCACTGCCCTAAAATGATCTGGGGCAGTGCCCCAAGATGGCAGAAGAATGATAATTCTCTGAGATTTCACTTGGACTTAGAGAGCTTTGGAGAACAGTCTTCTCTCTGAGCCCGATAGTGATGAACATCCACCTTTCACAGTGGAGCAGTTGCAGAGGGTCCCATAGGTGCTATGAATCTCTCAGTGACATACTTTACGCATGCAGGATTTTCTCAGTTTTCTCAGAAAGGATGACTGTTTGATGTTATTGTTAAATACCTCGGTCCATACTGGTGATTCCAAAAAGGAAGATCCTATATTGCTTATTTGAAGGAACACATATTATAATTTGCAGCCGAAACTAATAAACTCCTCAGCTCAATATTTTGAGAAAACATGCTTATTTAGACTTACAAATGCCTTAATGTTGTTCTTTGATTTTCCTACCACACATGGGAAAGATAATCTGGTTCCAAACTACATAACAGTCTTTACATTTTACCTACCACAGGCCTTCGGGGATTAGATCAACTACTAATTCAAGATGTAATTCTCCTGGGGAGTGGGGCTGGATTTGAAACAAGGACCCCTTAATTTGCAATGAAAGGTTCTACCACCAACTTATGTACCCCATATTACTAAAGTCTGTAAGAAATAACACTGGTTAAATGATACCAGATCTGTCTCACCATTTAATCTCAGGTAAAAAAAATTAAGATTTTACATTATCATCACTCCTTTGGAATAGAGATGGCTCAGTAAATTGGTTTTCCCACCAAAAAAGAGGGGGCACCCGGACTTGAACCAGGGACCTCTTGATCTGCAGTCAAATGCTCTACCGCTGAGCTATACCCCCTGCACACAACACACAAACTGCATTAATCATGAAGTCTATTCGCGGACACTGGTTTTGCCACATACTTCTTTACTATACCTTGAAGCATAATTGCCTTCCTAACTCAGTCTTACAAAGAGTTCTACACAGAGACTACACAGCTGAATACTCAGCATAGATGCTGACTATTGAGCAAAACACTCAGCTTCACTTTTATCCCCAGGCAATCCTACAGCAGACTCAAAACTTCCTCCAGCTTGCACACTACACAACAAGATTAGTACTGGTAAGCAAGCAGCTTCTCAGCCAGCAACAATCTTCCAAACTTCAGATGGTCCATCAGCTACAGCCCGTCTTTCAGACGCATGATCTAACTATGGTTATCCAAGCTAGACTACTACTGTGCCTTCCACATAGGGCGGTCCTTGAAGGCCGACACCTTCAGCTCGTACAATGCATAGCAGCAAGGCTGTCGTCTGGTGCAGATTATTGTGATTATTGGGAGCACGTCATGGGCTTTCCACAGTTGCTACAATCTTCTACAAATCAAGGCAACCACAATGACCTATGAAACCCTAAAATGATCTGGGACAGGGCCCCAAGCTGACAGAAGAATGATGATTCTCTGAGATTTCACTTGGATTTCAGAACGCCTCGGGGAACAGGGAGATGTCTTCTCTCTGTGCCCAATAGCGATGAACATCCACATTTCACAGTGGAGCAGTTGCAGGGAGTCCCGGAGGTTCTAAGTGACGTATTATAAGCATGCATAATTTTCTCAGAAAGGACGATTGTACACTTTTGATCTTATTGTTACATGCCTCAGTCCATACCGGTGATTTCAAAAAGGAAGATCCTAAACCTCTTACTTGAAGGAACACAAAATAAGTTTGGCAGCCAAAACTAATAAACTCCTGAGCTGAAGATTTGGAGAAAACGTTCTTTTTTAGACTAACAAACGCCTTCATGTTCTTTGCTTTTCCTACCACACATGGCAAATATAATCTGATTCCAAACTAGACAACTTTGGTTATCTAACAGTCTTTAAGGGAGCGGCAGTGGCGTAGGAGGTTAAGAGCTCGTGTATCTAATCTGGAGGAACCGGGTTTGATTCCCAGCTCTACCACCGGAGCTTCCAGTTCTGCCTCAGTCCATACCGGTGCCTCAGTACCATGCCTCAGTCCATACCTTATTGTTACATGCCTCAGTCCATACCGGTGATTTCAAAAAGGAAGATCCTAAACCTCTTACCTGAAGGAACACAAAATAAGTTTGGCCGCCAAAACTAATAAACTCCTGAGCTGAAGATTTGGAGAAAACGTTCTTTTTTAGACTAACAAACGCCTTCATGTTCTTTGCTTTTCCTACCACACATGGCAAATATAATCTGATTCCAAACTAGACAACTTTGGTTATCTAACAGTCTTTAAGGGAGCGGCAGTGGCGTAGGAGGTTAAGAGCTCGTGTATCTAATCTGGAGGAACCGGGTTTGATTCCCAGCTCTACCACCAGAGCTGTGGAGGCTTATCTGGGGAATTCAGATTAGCCTGTACACTCCCACACACGCCAGCTGGGTGACCTTGGGCTAGTCACAGCTTTTCGGAGCTCTCTCAGCCCCACCCACCTCACAGGGTGCTTGTTGTGAGGGGGGAAGGGCAAGGAGATTGTAAACCCCTTTGAGTCTCCTGCAGGAGAGAAAGGGGGGATAAAAATCCAAACTACTACTACTACTACTACTCCCCCTCCCCCTCCCCACCACAAACCTTTGCAGATCAGACCAACTACAAATTCAAGATGTAATTCTCCCCCAAAAGTCTGGGGTGCCAGCAAGGGGGGAGGGGAGGGGGGCTGGATGTAAAGCAGGGGCCTCTTGGTTTTCAACCAAAGGCTCTAGCAGAAAACTCTCTATTATTACTAATATTTGCAAGAAATAACACTAGTTAAATGATAGAGGATGTGTCTCACCATTCAATCTCATGTACCTTAGGTAAAAGTTATTTAAAAAATTTACATTATCATCACTCCTTTGGTACAGAGAAGGCTTTATAAATTGGTTTTCCCACCTAAAAAGAGGGGGCACCCGGACTTGAACCAGGGACCTCTTGATCTGCAGTCAAATGCTCTACCGCTGAGCTATACCCCCAGTCACAATTTAGTCACCCCAAGAAGTCTAGCTATAGATACTGGTTTGTCCACATAGTTCTTTACCATACCTTGAAGCATAAGAGCTTTCATAGTTTTCAAGGAACCCTATTCATATGAGCACCTCCTGAGGATATCTGTGCTTTGCAAAGTGTTCTGGGGGTATGTGCCAGATTATACAATTACATACTCAGCACAAACACTCGGCCGCACTTTTATCACATACCCCAAACATTCCTAAAACTTGAACTTTGCAAAGGAAGATCAGCACCAGCAAGACTTTGAGGGCAGATTCTTAGCTAATAACGACCTTCCCGAGAAGCATCTTCTCTTTAAGTGACCCAACTTCAGACAGACCACCAGATGCAGCCCCTGTTCAGAGCCCCAGGGGGCATTCATTGAAAATGCCGGGGGGAAGAAGTAGGACTAATAAAAGGAAACACTTCTTCACGCAACGCGTGATTGTGGTGTTTGGAATATGCTGCCACAGGAGGTGGTGATGGCCACTAACCTGGATAGCTTTAAAAGGGGCTTGGACAGATTTATGGAGGAGAAGTCGATCTATGGCTACCAATCTTGATCCTCCTTGATCTGAGATTGCAAATGCCTCAACAGACCAGGTGATCGGGAGCAGCAGCAGCAGCAGGCCATTGCTTTCACATCCTGCATGTGAGCTCCCAAAGGCACCTGGTGGGCCACTGCGAGAAGCAGAGAGCTGGACTAGATGGACTCTGGTCTGATCCAGCTGGCTTGTTCTTATGTTCTTAGAGACAAGGCTAACTGCTGGTGAACATTATTGGGAATGCATCTTGCCATCTTAAGAGGCATTTAACAGCAGCTATTTTATCTTTGGGCCCCAAATCAAGAGGCCCCAAATCGAGGCAGTTAGAATTGTCTCCACCTGTAGCCTGCTGGGTGACCTTGGTCCAATCACAGTTCTCTCAGAACTCTCTCAGCCCTCCCAGAGGCAGGCAATGACAAGCCATCTCTGTTTGTCACTTGCTTTAAAGACCCTACATGGTCACCACAAGCTCTGACTTGACATTTTCTACCATACGAAGCCCTAAAATGGCCTGGGACCTTGCCCCAAGTCTGTACAAGAATGGTACTTCTCTCAGCCTTCACCATGTCCTCATAAAAGGCTTGGAGAATAGGGAGAGGTATTTTCTTTTCTTTCTGAGCCTGACAGGTATGAGCTTACACACTTCCATTCACAGTGGAGCAGTTTCACAGGGCCCTGGAGGTTCTAGGAATCCCTCAGTCTGAGTTCACACAACAAGACCGTGTAAAGAAACCCCAACGGAGAATCAGGGCAGACACGCACATCACAGTGGGAAAAAGCCAGACGGAGGCTAAGTCCACAATTTGGCTGGAGTTAAGAACATAAGAACATAAGAACTAGCCTGCTGGATCAGACCAGAGTCCATCTAGTCCAGCACTCTGCTACTCGCAGTGGCCCACCAGGTGCCTTTGGGAGCTCACATGCAGGAGGTGAAAGCAATGGCCTTCTGCGGCTGTTGCTCCTGAGCACCTGGTCTGTTAAGGCATTTGCAATCTCAGATCAAAGAGGATCAAGATTGGTAGCCATAAATCGACTTCTCCTCCATAAATCTGTCCAAGCCCCTTTTAAAGCTATCCAGGTTAGTGGCCATCGCCACCTCCTGTGGCAGCATATTCCAAACACCAGTCACACGTTGCATGAAGAAGTGTTTCCTTTTATTAGTCCTAATTCTTCCCCCCAGCATTTTCAATGAATGCCCCCTGGTTCTACTATTGTGAGAAAGAGAGAAAAAGTTCTCTCTGTCAATATTTTCTACCCCATGCATAATTTTATAGACTTCAACCATATCCCCCCTCAGACGTCTCCTCTCCAAACTAGAGTCCCAAACGCGGCAGCCTCTCCTCATAAGGAAGGTGCTCCAATCCTTCAATCATCCTCGTTGCCCTTCTCTGCACTTTTTCTATCTCTTCAATATCCTTTTTGAGATGTGGTGACCAGAACTGAACACAGTACTCCAAGTGCGGTCGCACCACTGCTTTATATAAGGGCATGACAATCTTTGCAGTTTTATTCTCAACTCCTTTCCTAATGATCCCCAGCACAGAGTTTGCCCTTTTCACAGCTGCCATGCCAATGGTTGTCATCCTGAAAATACACACAAACTCACTCACATGTCCAGGTTTCGCTTGGCATGTTCAATGTCGCGTTTGATTTCTGGAGTGAAACAGAAGTACAGTTTTTTGGGCATTGGCAGAGGGATCAACGGAGCGCGAACCGGGACAGGATCTTTGCTGGAATTGGAAGGAGAGGGGAGAAAAAGTTGCATTAAATGAACATAAAGGGCACAGAAGAGTTAATAGCAGGAAAGACCTACATTGTTTTCTCTGCTTATATCCTCTCCAAACAGAAAACATGACCTTCTGCCCCCTTCTTTTCTCCTGACCGCTTGCCATTCTAATATAGGAAATTCTGCTCCCACAAAGAAGACAGCTCAGAGCAACGCAGGGAAGACTCAGAGGCCCCTTCCGCACATGCAGAATAACGCACTTTCAATCCACTTTCACAATGGTTTGCAAGTGGATTTTGCACAGCCAAATCCAGCTGCAAAGTGCATTGAAAGTGGATTGAAAGTGAATTATTTTGCATGTGCGGAAAGGGCCACAGAGCAGTTGGACCAGTGAGAGTTCTTGTATACACACAAGAATAAAAGGTCTTTGGATTTCCTCTGCCCTGGTTGCTTGTGACAAATGAGATTCGCCTCCAGATGAACAGGTAGGACATTTTTCCTGTCCTCTTTCTCCTCTACCCCCAACCCCTTATTGACGCAGGAAAAGCTTTTTGCTTATACTGTCTTGGATCTGGTGGAAGATTTCCACAGATGGAAGGGCAGCGTAATTTTCTCTGGTTCTCCTCTCCGACTGCAAACTTCTGACCCAACTTGTGCTGCTTGAAATCTTTCCCTGGTAACTAAATTGGTACCATGCCAAAATGTATACGAACACAACTAAAGCTTCAGGAATCATTTCCATTTTAAGTGATGTCATGTACAGAATACCTCTTCTTCACCTGGTACGCCTATCACATCACGCTGTATTCTGTGTACACATTCAGGACCCCAATCTTAACAGTCCCTCCCATTTTTCCTTTATGGGGAGGAGCATTACCAGTAGTCAAGGACATGGTCTATGATGGTGGCAATCGGAGGTCCTTCAGCTACTGCTTGTTCATAAAGCACTCCGAAAGAGCCATCTTCTCCCACAATGAACTGTGAGTAAGGAAAAGAACAAATTATATGAGAAGAAGCCACAATGACTGACACTTAGCATTAACAGATTCACCTTGATGCATTTATTATACGATATTTTAAGCTTACAGGCAGAGACAACAGCCTAAAAGGAATAAAATGAAACAAACTCCATTGTGTCTAAAGCATTTCACTCTTATTATAGTCACCTTGCTGGGAAGGCCAATATACTCAATACAGCAGGGGTGCGAATGTGGAGTCAGAAAGAGCAGGTTGGTTTAAGACCATCTAGTGAGGTCATAATAGAAGAGAGATTTGAACACAGAACCCAGTTCATTTTTTACTAGCTACATAAGCTTCCAACGAGACTGTTGGTTTTTTTACTCCCATGTGCATGTAAAAATATATTACAGCTCCATCTAAAAGATTTTCAATCAGCCAAATATTATTATTATTATTATTATTATTATTATTATTATTATTATTATTATTATTATTATTATTATTATTATTATTATTATTATTATTATACATAACAACACAGCACAAGTGTCTGGAATTCATCTCTGAATATCGAGTCCTTCCCAAGGACCT
Organism: Sphaerodactylus townsendi; assembly: GCF_021028975.2. Classification (NCBI taxonomy): domain Eukaryota; kingdom Metazoa; phylum Chordata; class Lepidosauria; order Squamata; family Sphaerodactylidae; genus Sphaerodactylus; species Sphaerodactylus townsendi. Next base: position 13,955,135 of record NC_059427.1, read on the forward strand.
AGGATATTAGAGGTATTTGCGTAGAATATGTGCAGTTCCTAGAAGTGCTGCTTTCTGCAGCATGTGGACTGATGTTCTGTCCAAGTTTAGGCTTTCCAGATGTTTTTCAAGATTTCTTGGGATTCCTCCTAGAGCACCGACTACTAGTGGGATTACTGTTGTTCTTTTTGCCACAATCGTTCAACTTCAATTTGTAGGTCCTTGTATTTTGTGATCTTTTCCAGCTCTTTGTCCTCTACCCTGCTGTCAACTGGCACAGCAACATCGATGATCCAAACATGTTTCTTCTCTATCACTGTTATGTCTGGGGTGTTGTGTGCCAGGTGTCTGTCTGTCTGTATTCTAAAGTCCCAGAGTATTTTTGCCTCTTACTTTTGTGTTGCCTTCTTTCGCTTGTGCTCGTACCATGTCTTGCTTCAGGGCAGGCCGTACTTTTGCAAAGGTTCCAGTGCACCATTGCTGCTAGCCTATTGTGACGTTCGAGATAGTCAGTTTGGGCTATTTTCTTACAGCAGCAGATGATGTGCTCCACGGTTTCATCACACTCTTTGCAGAGACGGCACTTTGGGTCATTGTAGGACTTTTCGATTCGTGTCTTTATTGCATTTGTCCGTAATGCTTGCTCCTGGGCAGCAAAAATCAGGCCTTCAGTTTCTTTCTTTAGAGTTCCCCTTCTGAGCCACTCCCATGTTTGCTTGCTGTCAACCTTCCCTTCAATTTTCTTAAAGTACTGCCCATGGAGTGGCTTGTTTAGCCACTGCTCCTTTCGTGTTTTAAACTGTTGGGCTCTATACTCTTCTTTTGAAGAAGAGTATATACTCTTATTATTATTATTATTATACTCTTATTATTATTATACTCTTATTATTATTATTATTATTATTATTATTATTATTATTATTATTATTATTATTATTATTATTATTATTGGCCGCCTCACCCCCAAAGGGTTTTAAGCATACATATTTAGAACTAGAGGTTAGCAACTGGAAGCCCTAGGCCAGGGGTCTGCAACCTGCGGCTCTCCAGATGTTCATGGACTACAATTCCCATCAGCCCCTGCCAGAACGGCTAATTAAGCCAATCGGCCATGCTGGCAGGGGCTGATGAGAATTGTAGTCCATAACATCTGGAGTGCCAAAGGTTCGCCACCATGGCCCTAGTTCAACCCTCCACAGGCATCATCAAGAAAATCTCCAGGAATTTCCTGGGTTGGAGACAACAACCTAGATTTCTGCAGGTCTTGGGGCCAGCCTCCATGTGGGGAAGTGAAGAAGGGAAGGGGAACTGCGTCCGGGGCATGAACTGCCTACGCGCCCCCTCCCGCGACTACAATGGTGGCACCTGGGGCAAGCTGCCCGGATGTCCCCATTGCAGCTACGCCTCTGACGTGGGGCCTGAGGATCTCCCAGAAACACAACCCATTTCTAGACTATAGAGATTAGTTCTCTTGGGATAAAATGGATGCTTTGGGGGATAGAATCCACAGCATTATACCCCACTGTTCCTGTCCTCTCCAGGCTCCACCTCCATATCTCCAGGAGTTTCCCAACCAGAGCGGACAACCCCACACCTCCACTGGTGGCCAGAGGAGACCTGGCATCCATATTTGGTCGCCACCCCACCATTTTTATTCTTAGAAAACCAAAAGGTACATTCTGATACCAGCACCACCCAGCAACCTTTTGATTCAAACCAGCCTGGCATTCCACTCTACTGGAGAGTTCTCAAAAGCTTGCTCATCGTTTTGCATTATTTTGAACGGCTTTAAAAAGCAGGACGTGGGCTCTGGATCTGGTACTCAAGAGTTAAATCACTGTCATATACCAAGTTTTATTTAGCTGCTATTGGATAATTCCAACCATCTATGATAGAATTTTTTTTAAAAACGGGGGGCAGTATCTAAGTCTATCACAAGTCACCTTGAGCTCTGTAAGGAAGAAAGATGACTAATAAATATCTTAAATGATAAAGTTTGCCAATCCTCAAGAGGACTGTACCACACGCTGTTTGGCCACTAGGATGATGCAGAGATGGTAGATGGAGCAGCATTTAAGTATTCAATTCCTCAAGAGGACTGTACTCCCCTCCTCCCCTTTGTTCTCTGTTTATTATGTGGCCCATTTAGGGGGGGGGCCTTTTGGGGTTCCCTGAGGGGGGTTGGTTTTAGTTCTCCGATGCTGACTGTATCATTGTTATTGGTTTTAATAGGGAGACAGGGCTAGTATTATATTTGTACTGGTATTTAACTTTTCCCTGTCTGCATATATTTATTTGTACACCGCCCTGAGCCCTCCGGGGGAGGGCGGTATAAAAATCTAATAATAAGTAAAATAAATAAATAAACTTGACTGCTAGGCTTGGTTCACAGATACTAGGCAGCAGAGTGCGGAGATAGTACCGTGGACCCTAACGCTTCCTTTTACAGGCAGATTCCAGCATCGAACATTCTGTCACGGAGTATGATTCTCACTAAGATAGTCTCACTGCCATCCAAATCTGAGAGATTCCAGGATTTTAAGGTGTGGCTATCTTACACAAGCCCAATTATGTGAACCTCACATGAATGCATTAAGCTATCTAATTTGTTCTCTCTGGTGTGATTGTAAGCATCTCTGAGAATCACATGACACTTCCCAAGAAATACCGCACTTCTTTCAAACTGCGTTCTGCTCTTTTTAAGATTTTGGCCCCTTCTGCACATGCAGAATAATGCAGTGGTGGGATCCAAAAATTTTAGTAACAGGTTCCCATGGTGGTGGGATTCAAACTGTGGCGTAGCGCCATTGGGGCTGGGTGGGGCATGATGGGGGCGTGGCCAAGCATTTCATGGGCGGGGCATTCCTGGGTGGGGCTGTGGCAAGGACGCAGCCGCTGTGCCGGTCCTTGGGTGGGAAACGAATGCACGCAGGCTGCCATGCACGCTGGTGCACCTCCTGCTAGACTGCTTCAAGTTCTGCACGCTACTGCTGAGAGGAGGGGCGTAACTAAGGCAAAAATCACATGGCAAAATCACCAATTAGTAACCCCCTCTCGGCACGCACAAATAATTAGTAACCTACTCTCGAGAACTTGTGAGAACCTGCTGGATCCCACCTCTGGAATAATGCACTTTCAATCCACTGTCACAATTGTTTGCAAGTGGATTCTGCTATTTCACATAGTAAAATCCACCCGCAAAGCGAATTGAAAATGAATTGAAAGTGCATTATTCTGCATATGCGGAAGGGGCCTACGTCTGTGCTGTTTGTTCATTAATTAATTTTCATTAATTTTCTCAAAAGTGAGGGAGTGAGAGAGCAAAGTTGAAATAGTAAAGAAGCAAATTCTCAGGTCTCCTTTGTTCATGATTCTGCATCGTTACGATTAAGAGTCTGTGACTGTGCCTTCAAACTAACAAAAAACAAACTCGCTGATAGAAAACCAACACAGTGGAGAGACAGAATCTACCACTCCCCCCTATGGGCCTGGGATAGGTCTCCATAATGTGATTCTCCTACTGCAGTCTATAACAGTGGTGGCGAACCTATGGCACGGGTGCCAGAGGTGGCACTCAGAGCCCTCTCTGTGGGCCCGCATGCACAGAGTTCATCATGTGGGGGGAATTGCCCACCCCACACACACATCTAGGCTGGCCTGGGCTGCTGGACTTTGATGTCCCTGTACCTCAGCGACCAGGAAGGACTCGGCTGGCAGGCCTGGTGCCTGTGCTCCAGGTGGTTGCTGCTGGGGGGGCGGGGGGCGGGCAGAGGCGGCAGAGATGCTAGAGAGGCACAGAGCGTTGCATGTGGGACTTGCTGGAGGCTACAGCAGGCTAGCCCCTGCTCGAGGGGGTTATTCAGGTTAAATTGCTGCGTTGGCACTTGCGATAAATAAGTGGGTTTTGGGTTGCAATTTGGGCACTCGGTCTTGAAAAGGTTTGCCATCACTGGTCTATAGTCATGGTTTAGTCTACCACCTCATTTCCCTACATGTGTGAACAGGAAGTTTGTCTACTTACCCTATGATCAGAGAAGGCAAATTCATGTTCCAGCCTTTGCTCCTCAGATCAGACCCTCTAAGCTTCCAAGGGAGAAATGCCCCCTTCCATCTCCACCCCCGATTCCATTCTCACCTGCAGAGTCTTGTCAAACCAGCGATTTCCGCTATTGGAGTAGCTCCCGCCTCCATGCAACATCTGGGCTGCAAGACGGCTCGAGGCGCGTGAATCCGACACCTTCAGAACAGGCGCGTCCAGGCAGACTGTGAAAAGGCTACGCTGGATTGCACGTGCTGACTCCCGGTTCAGCTTGTCTGGAAGCAGAGAACCCACAATGGATAAAATGTTTGCTTACACGTTCTTGGCAGATCATTTCGAAGAAGCCTAAGAGAGAAATCAGTAGAGACTAGCTCTCTTACACTAGTCAGGTACACACATGACACTTAAGCATGAATAACTTCTTTAACCCTGGCTAAAGATCTATGGGATAGCTTGTCAAGCCAGGTCCTTGCCCCCCAAACTTGATGCAGGAAAACAAACAAGATCTACATGCAGAGAGTGAGGGAAACAATCTGACCTGAGCCATGGGCTTCTGTCCCTATCAAGGTTTATTGATGCAGCACCAAACAGTGGTTAATGCAAACCATGGTTTGCTCTACATCTTCTTCTACATCTTAGCTTGTAGCCAATTCTTAACCAGGGTTCAGATGCACCACTATTATGTCTACAAAGGGGCCACGGGACAGCTGCAGGCAGGGGCTTTTCCCACTGTTCCACGAACATCTTCTTATCTTCTCTCCTTATCACTTTGTTACCTTCTAAAAAATTTGATTGAGCATCTACCCCCACAAAAAAAAAGTATGGTGAATGTAAAAGCTTGCACACCTTTTTGTGATCTTTCAGACAGTCCAAATAAAAAGGGTATTATTTGATTTGGGGTTTGGGAGACAACATAGAACATTGTGAAGACCTTCCGAGAACACATGAGCTGCCTTATACATGAATCACTGGTCAATCACAGTCAGTATTGACAGAGAGACAGCAGAATTCCGGGGGTCTCAGGCACGTAAGCCTTTCACACGGCCTACAACCTGGTCTTTTTACTGGAGGTGCCAGGGTCAGAACTGTCTACTCAGACTAGTAGTGGCTTCCCAGGGTCCTTGGACAAATTCTTTCACAACTTCCTTCCAACGGAAGATGCTGGGAATTGAACTTGGGACCTTCTGCATGCCAAGAAGATGCTCTACCCCTGAGCCACTGCCACTGCATATGTAGCATGCTGCCCCAACCTCCTCAAAATACCTTTCATGAGAGTGGTGTAAGCCTTTCCCCACGTGTGCCGGTGGTCACTGGTCAGCACCCCTAGGGGCTCCTTGTCCGTCTTCCATGACTGCCCACGGATTCGCTGGAGCTGTGAGTGAAGCTGGTCAACTGTGAGAGGAGTTCCATCACTGTTGTAAACTTCAAGCTGGAAAAACTGAGGAAGGACCGCAGATATAAGAACATAAGAACAAGCCAGCTGGATCAGACCATCTAGTCCAGCTCTCTGCTACTCGCAGTGGCCCACCAGGTGCCTTTGGGAGCTCACAGGCAGGAGGTGAAAGCAATAGCCTTCTGCGGCTGCAGTTCCCGAACACCTGGTCTGCTAAGGCATTTGCAACCTCAGATCAAAAAGGATCAAGATTGGTAGCCATAAATTGACTTCTCCTCCATAAATCTGTCCAAGCCCCTTTTAAAGCTATCCAGGTTAGTGGCCATCACCACCTCCTGTGGCAGCATATTCCAAACACCAATCACATGTTGTGTGAAGTGTTTCCTTTTATTAGTCCTAATTCTCCCCCCCAGCATTTTCAATGGATGCCCCCTGGTTCTAGTATTGTGAGAAAGAGAGAAAAATTTCTCTCTGTCAACATTTTCTACCCCATGCATAATTTTATAGACTTCAATCATATCCCCCCTCAGACGTCTCCTCTCCAAACTAAAGAGTCCCAAACACTGCAGCCTCTCCTCATAAGGAAGGTGCTCCAGTCCTTCAATCATCCTCGTTGCCCTTCTCTGCACTTTTTCTATCTCTTCAATATCCTTTTTGAGATGTGGCATGCATCAGTTCGTGACAAAGAGCTGTTTTCTTCAGGCCAAAATTTAAGGGGCTGATTTTAGCCCACATGACCCCAGCAGGGTTAGGGATATAATTCTTTGGAGACCACTTCCTCCCACCTGCCTCATTACAATACCCAAGATTATATGAACTTATCTAGTCAGAGAAGCATTGGTCAATTTGTTTACCTACTTCTTATGTTCTTATCTGCCACAGGAGGTGGTGATGGCCACTAACCTGGATAGCTTTAAAAAGGGCTTGGACAGATTTATGGAGGAGAAGTCGATCTATGGCTACCAATCTTGATCCTCCTTGATCTCAGATTGCAAATGCCTTAGCAGACCAGGTGCTCAGGAGCAGCAGCAGCAGCAGCAGAAGGCCATTGCTTTCACATCCTGTACGTGAGCTCCCAAAGGCACTTGGTGGGCCACTGCGAGTAGCAGAGTGCTGGACTTGATGGACTCTGGTCTGATCCAGCAGGCTAGTTCCCACTTTACTTCTACTGTACTTTACTTCTATTCTGGTTTTCTCCCCAAAGGGCCTCAAGGCAGATTATAAATTACCCAACTTACCTGAAAGGAAGACTAGGTCTTGTCCCCACAAAAAAACCAAGAGGATTGTCTTAAATTCACATGCAAGTTACTGGTGTTTTATCATTAACATGTTTTATTAAAATGTTTATAGCCAGCCTTTCCTTGGGAGACAAGTGCAGTAATAAAATCTTTGAATACATCCTTTGTAGGAGGTCATCTTCCAGGTTCTCTTCCTTTCATGCAAACAACCACAAAACTATCGTAAGGATTGAGCTAAAACCAAAACAAGCCGTTTAAAAATTTCATCCTCCTAGACGCTGACTAAAAACTACTTTGCCTGCCTGCCCAGACGTTTCATAAATCTCCCTCCCTGAAGAGCTCACCTCTGCAAAGCTTTTCAAATGGGATCAGTGTAGGACAGTGGTGGCGAACCTTTGGCACTCGAGATGTTATGGACTACAATTCCCATCAGCCCCTTCCAGCATGGCCAATTGGCCATGCTGGAAGGGGCTGATGGGAATTGTAGTCCATAACATCTCGAGTGCCAAAGGTTAGCCACCATGGGTGAAGGAGCCTGTGTGAACCAAGAAGTTGCTTGATAATCTGCAATCCACAACTGAAAATACTCTAGAATAGGGGTCCCAGAACTTTTTGAGCTTGCAGGCGTCTCTGAAATTCTGGGACAGCGTGGTGGGCGCTGCCACAAAATGGCTACCACATAAGACAGAGCCAGCCACAGAATGGCTGCCACAGCTTATCTTCAATCATACAGTGAAAATGCTTGATATGGTGGCAGCTGCCAAAGCAACATTTTAAAAAACCTTACAGCTAATGAGATTTGCATATGAATTTGAGACCATCCTCCATTGTCTGAGGGGACAAGGCCTAGTCTTCCTTTCAGGTAAGCAGGGTAGTTTGTAATCTGCCCTGAGCAGAGGTGGGATCCAGCAGGTTCTCACAGGTTCCCGAGAGTAGGTTACTAATTATTTGTGTGTGCCGAGAGGGGGTTACTAATTGGTGATTTTGCCATGTGATTTTTGCCTTAGTTACGCCCCTCCTCTCAGCAGTAGCGCGCAGAACTTGAAGCAGTCTAGCAGGAGGTGCACTGGCGTGCGTGGCAGCCTGCGCCTGCGTGCATTCGTTTCCCACCCAAGGACCGGCGCAGCGGCTGCGTCCTTGCCACAGCCCCGCCCAAGAATGTCCCACCCTCGCAATTCCCGCCTCCGCCCCGTCATGCCCTGCCCAGCCCCATTGGCGCTACGCCACAGTTTGAATCCCACCTGCCATGGGAACCTGTTACTAAAATTTTTGGATCCCACCACTGGCCCTGAGTCCTTTGGGGAGAAAATCAGAATAGAAATAAAGTAAGTCCAAACAGATGCCCTCCTGAATGAAAACCTCATCTGGCCCCACCCACTTTTTAAACATATTTGGGAGGTGTCAGGAAAGGGGCACAGAAATCCTGTCAGCAGTCTAGAACACTGGTGGGTCTTGTGGGTTTGGGTGAAGGAGAATTACCTGGAAGTTGCGGACTACTGTGATATACGTGGCTGGTCTTCGGCCTGGTGGAGGTAGCAAGACCGAATCATGCTTTGGTCCTGGAAGGCGGCACGAGGCAAAGAGGCGGGAATACTGGTCCATGCATAGAGGGTAGCCTCGAGAATATTCAACCAAGAGGGTCTGGCTGGCGTGAGGGGAGAAAACCAGGGAAATGAGCCAGTGCCCATATAGTCTCAATCTGAAGGCCGTTGCCACTCCTGGTAGTTAGACTAGCACTGCCAATTCTGTGTTGGGGGAAAACCAGGTTCAAATCCCCACTCACACTGTGGAATCTTGCTGGATGACCTTCGGCCAATCACACTCTCTCAACCCTGACCCTGCCTTACATTTGGATGGGAGACCTGCAAGGACTCGGAAAGGAAGAATGAGGGCAAGACTGAAACAAGAACCAAGGAACAAGGTTGGCCAAACCCCAAAAAAACTTGCACAAGGAAGTGTTAATACCAACAGTGACTAAAGTGCATATATGCAATATTCACAAAATAACATAATCAGGAATAATTCCATGAGTCTGCTGCTTCTTTGAACCTTGCTGCTCCTTTGAACTTGTACAATTTGGCGGCAGGTTGCTGTTTCCTGAACCGGTGCCTTTTCCATGTTTTCCATTGGACTGGGAATGAAATATTTACAGTATTACGGTCGGGAGAACTTTATGGACTCATGGAATTATTCCTGATTATGTTATTTTGTTAATATTGCATATATGCACTTTAGTCATTGTTGGTATTAACACTTCCTTGTGCAATCCTGTTGAGACCTGCAAGGACTACCAGGATTGCGATGTAGAGGCAGGCAACGGCAAACCACCTCTGAAAGTTTCTTGCCTTGCAAATTCTACCGGGTCGTCTTAAGAAAGCTGTTCCTTGACGGCAAAAAAAGTAAAAGCAAGACAGCTGTTGCTTAAACCAGGCACAGTGAATGCAACTCTCAGTGTCTCCTCAAAATGTCCAAGGAAGGGGCAATTTGATGAAACGGGCACCAGTTACTTATACCTTTGCATGTCTAGATTGGGAAGGGCCAAAAGTTTAACCTGATCTACGGCATCCTGTTCGTAGTTGAGAGCTTGAATTACTCTAGGTAAAAGTCTAGTAATGTTTTCTAGCTGGAATAATCTAGTGACGGTTCACCTGCAGGGGTGTCCCCCCCCTTACCATTCCCCCTCTTTGGCAGATTCCGCACTTGGGTTATCGACCTAAGTTGGAGCTGCGTTCGACCTAAGTGCTCCGCACAACCACTGGGATCGACGTGGTTTTGTACCAGCTTCGCCCCATGTAACGGTCAAATTTCCGACTCCAGTTGGAAACTACTACTTTTTCAGGGAACCATGCTCGAACTCAGCTCGATTCCAGTAAAGTGCGGAATCTCTGGTGCCAGGAGTCCCCCATTCAGCCAATCACAGCTGAGTGTTTCGGGCATGCGTACAGCTGGCCAATCAAAAAACGCCACCTTCGTCCCTCCATTCCTGTGGCAGTTTTTTTTATAACGTGTGTGGGGGTAGATGGAACATGGCCGTAGAACAGCAGCCAATCGGAATGGAGCGGCGAAGAGGCACAGGATGATTCCGCCCTCCAAGCTGGGATCAAGCTGGTTGCAGTGTGGAAGAACAATGGCTCCGACCTAGGTCAGTACCCTTCAGTACCCTTCTCAGGGAACTGGGTCGAACCTATTTTACTCGTGTGCGGAATCGCCCTTTGTTATAGGCCACCAAACTCAGTTCTCCTGACCAACCGTCATTCCTCAAAATGGCCAGTAGATGGAGGTGGCACCTCTTATTAGTTCATGCTGATTGCTCTCAGTGATGGTGGAGGATTCAAAAACCCTGAATGGACCTTTTCCCCTCAGCCCCGCTACCCTATGCTCTAAGGATTGCACTCATAATTTTGAATTTAACCAACTTGTTGGTCACATGGTCAAGGATACTCACTGATCAATCTTGGCCTTGAAGTCCAACATGCCAGCAATGAGTTTCGCTGCAAACCTACATGGGTGGAAAACAAAACAAAAAATCCTGTCAAATCAACAGGATCAACAATAATAACAACACCAACGATACCGCATTACACATCTTTGCAAGCTTCTCAGGAAAGAGACAGGTACGCCATCTTCAGCAACTTTTCTTTAAAACTTAATGATATAATAAACAACATTCCCTGAAATAAAATAAACTTTCAAATATCACCAGGAACTCCACATTTGAGATCATTCAATTTAAATTGATATTATGGACCATAACCAGTATGTAACGTTAAATGAATCAAAGATTCATACATTCTAGAAAAAAATATTTTTCTGCCTTTAAATATTTCAAAATATGAAAATTCCTTGAAGGCACACCTCTCGACACTTTCTCAAATTACTTTTTCTCTGGATGTACTCGAAGAAGGTAAGTGGACCATTACTGCATCTTGTAATTATATGAAAAGTAAAAAAGCAAGTATCATTTTAATAGATTTCAGTTGCCTTTTAACATCCAGTAAACCTGAAGTTGGAGTGTCACGGACCCTGACTGTCAAAAGTATAAATGAGTACACAAAAGCAGAACTGATATTTCCTGCAAAGCATGTATTTGCTGAAAACAAAATTCTAACTATTGAATTATTGAGAAAGATTATTCTAAATCACTACATATTCCCAGAATGTACAGAGCCTTCCTAAGGTGCGAATTGGCACAGGGAGCTGATTCTTACGCTGGCATATCTTGGAGGTACTCCAGTCTAAGGGCCACCAGTGCCAGACTTCAGTACCACCAAGATGTTCTCAGAGTGGTGCAGCTCTGCAGTGGCACAATTTAGGGGCAGGGCTCTGCATCAGCATCGTTGTGGGAGCACCGCAAGGTATGACCCCCTAAGCCCTTTCGGCCTGGGAGGAGCCCGAGTGAGGTGCACAGTTGTGCTGAGGAAAACAGCAACACGGTACCACTGACATGGCCATTCATGAGCCCCCAAGCAGTTCAGGATGTTGACTAAGGATGCAAGCAATCATCTCCCTCCCCTGTGGCAGACAAGTCCCCTACCCAGCACCCAATCACAGCCCTCCCAGCCGCCGCCCCCCCCCCCCCAAACCCCAGCCAGGACATTCCACAACTCATGAGGGTAGAGCACGTGGGGGCTATAACTTGGTTGTGGCCACTAAGAGCCAAAAAAACTATTCTTTTTCTGCTGGCTGCCACATAATCAAACTCTATAAGGAGTGGACTAGCAGTACCATAGTTATGCCGTGGTGGTGCAGGCAACCCTAAGGAACGCTCTGGAGGCTCATCTTAAAATACGAGGAATAAACAGGTCAGTGATCTGCAGCGTGGAATTTTGTGGGAAAGAACATTCTAAGCTCAGAGACGCACTTGCGTCAGATATTCGGTGGAGACAAATTAAATTATTTTGACAGAACTGTGTGGTTTTCACGTAATTGGGGCTATACAAGAGATCCACATCCCAAACACCACCAACATTTCTGACAGCGCTTGGGTTAGAATCTCAGAAACTGAATTTTACCTTTTAATCTTAAAATACATAGGAAACGGCTTGTGTCTTTCTGCTTTGGTTTGCATATGGAAGTATTTTTCATATTCATCAAACCAAAAGAATACCTATGTGCCATCGGCTTATTTGAACATCTGCCAGTCCTCTCCCGGGGTTTAGTACCAGATGTCATCTGTTTTAATTGTTTAACTATGGATAGGTTACTGATGCTACTGCTACTGTTTTATCATATTTATTGTTTTAATTGGGATTATTCAATTTTTAATTGTATTGTATTATGTTTGATTGGTGTGTGAACTGCCCTGAGCTCTTTGGGGTAGGGCGGTCTATTAAATCGAATAAATAAATAAATAAAAATAAATAAATAAATAAATTTAAAAAATTTAAAAAAATTAAAAATAATAATAATAATAATAATAATAATAATAATAATAATAATAATAATAATAATATACCAGAGCTCCTGGCTAGTGAAAAAACTCCAAACTACTCATATCTATTTTGAAGTTAGGCCTCCAGAACTGTACACAGGTGAGGCCTGATCTTCTCAGCAGACTCCTACAAGCCTTTTTAGTCCTATACTTAATTTTTTTCTCTCTCAGCACACTAATCTTAATCCTGCCCTGTTTCAAAACAATAGCAAACAAAAAAACGTCAGTTTTAAACCATACTAAGCAGTTGCTCAGTTTGATTTAAAAGACTTTTGTTTGCTGTTTGATCTAGTAGCATTTTCTTTTTCCTGCCCCAGGTTTTAATTGTAGTTTTTGTATTCTGGAATGTGTATTTTAGCTTTGAGCATAGCCGTTTTTATGACATGGTTTTGTTTGTTTTTAATGGTTTTTAAGATGTGTTTCTTTAACTTGTGGGTTGCCTTAGAGCAGAGGTTCTCAACCTTCCTAATGCCGCAACCCTTTAGTACAGTTCCTCATGTTGTGGTGACCCCCAACCCTAACATTTATCCATTTTACAGATGGAGAACACTGATGCAGAGTCTTAGGCGACCCCTGTGAAAGGGTCGTTCGACCCCCAAAGGGGTCGCGACCTCCATGTTGAGAACACTGCCTTAGAGGCCCTGATGAAAGCTAAAAAAGGGTGGCATACATTTTGCAAACAAACAAATAAATAGAAGAAAGGCTAAGGCGCATGTACACTCAATTGCCAACCAATACTTTCAGCTCCCCATTCATCCATGAGTTCTAAGCTTCCTGAAAACATCTAGTCCAGCACTCTGCTACTCGCAGTGGCCCACCAGGTGCCTTTGGGAGCTCACGTGCAGGATGTGAAAGCAATGGCCTTCTGTGGTTGTTGCTCCTGAGCACCTGGTCTGCTAAGGCATTTGCAATCTGAGATCAAGGAGGATCAAGATTGGTAGCCATAGATCGACTTCTCCTCCATAAATCTGTCCAAGCCCTTTTTAAAGCTATCCAGGTTAGTGGCCATAACATGGATAAAGCTATCCAGATTACTTGGATGGGAGACCTACCAAAGAAGTCCAGGGTTATTACACTGAGGCAGGAAACAGCAAAGCACATTTTAAGCAGTTGCTGCTGCTTGTTGTATATCATGCCACTTTGTGGAAACCCAGCCCACCTCCAAGAGTAGCAAAGGAAAAGGGTCTAATTGAGCATCCCTGTAGTAGAAGATGAGATGTGAAGTAATGACCAGTAGTGGAAAGACCATCTTAATCTATTCTCTAGTACAGCCATTCTCAACCAGGGTTCCGTGGTACCCTGGGGTGCCGTGAGCATGTCCCAGGGGTACCGCAGAAACACTACTGCCCCCCCCCCCATTTTTGTGGTGTCCCACTGGCGCCAACAAAGTCATGGAGCTGGCCCAGGGGGCAGGGTTTGCCGCAAGGTCAGCAGCCACTTCCCCCCCACCCCAGTGCTTCCCTTCACTCTGGGAGAGGAAGGTGGGGGGGGGGATGGCAGGGGTACCATGAGATATGAAGAGTGAGGTCAAGGGTACCCTGACCTCGAAAAGGTTGGGAAACACTGCTCTAGTATCATAAATTAGATGCCTTGAATTATGTATGGATTGTGAGGCTGTAGGTTGTAATAACCTATGGCTCTAGGTTTTAATCCTTGACATCTCAATTTACAGGATTTCTGGAAGCGGGAGAGATTTTTCCATCAGAGATCTCAGAGAGAGCTGCTGACTGTCAGAGTAGACAGTGCAGAGTGAAGGAGAATATGTGGCCTGTGGACATAACATCTCTTCACCTAAGTGCTTCAGGCCAGAATGTTTATACATTAAAGTTTATACATCAAAGACCGGGTTTGGAGTTGCAGCCAGGAACAAATTTAGAGGCTGGAACAATTACTTTGGTGTGGGGGGTGGTTTTGTACTTCATATGCAGTACAGTTGCCTGAACGTTCCACACTAAGGCCTTTTCCAAATGAGTTCTTTACAGCGTATCTTGCTGCCAACTGCTTAAAAGGTGCTACATTGTTCACATTATTTTAACAATCCTTGGTGGTGGAAAGTGTTGTCAAGAGCAAGCTGGCTTACTGTTGGATTTGACAGCCTTGCACGCAGCAGCACAGAATTCTGGGAGATCTCAACGAACATTCTAATAGTGACAGTTGGAAACTGTTAGCTCTCTGTCTCTGCTGAGGAAAGATGTTGTTAAGTGTTCTGTTAACAAAAGCTGTGTAAAAGCCTCTGACTAAAAGTTAAATATTGTAAATGATACTTGTTATGGTAACCAAATTGCAACCGAATGATGCACTGTGAATATATCAATGTATAAGTGTTATTTTGTTATATGCATATAATCTCTTTCTCTCTCAGTACAAGTTCTTTTGTTTATGGTTTCTGAGATAAAAAGGCTGGTCTTTACCAAGATAACTGTCTTATTTTAAAGTGGAACACATGCGTTATTCTGCAAACAGGAATCTATATATATAAATATACCTGTTGACCTTCACTCACAGCTACCTCTCACAACGTTTTTAAGGGCAAAAGGTTAATTAGGGTGGATAGCCATCCCCTGTCTCTGCATAGCAACCCTGAACTTCCCTGGGGTTCTCCCATCCAAGTACTAACAGGGGCTGACCCTGCTTAGCTACTGAGATCTGGCAACAGAGGGCTTGCTTCGGCCACCCCATCCTTATCCCCACAGCATCACCCCCACTTTACAAGCAAAGGATCCAAGGCCAGAGTACCCTCATGTAAATGCTGGGTGCAAGGTAAAGCCATTAGATAAATCCTTCAGTCAGCCAAAAGGACCAGGGAACATGCTATGAATATTTTACAAATGTTTTGGCACAAGTGCAGAACGCCTTGGTGAAGGAAGAAGTCAAAAGTATCTCTGAGCTTACACAGCTTCTTTTGGGAAGAGACTGGCATGGTTAAAAGACTATGAGATACGGGACTTGGTTGCATACACAAAGTGCCTTTCAAGCTGGAATGGGTCCAGAGGAGGGTGACCAAAATGGTAAAGGGTCTGGAATCCATGCCCTGTGAGAAGAGACTTCGGGAGCTGGGGATGTTTAGTTTGGCAAAGAGAAGGTTAAGGGGTGACATGTGTTACCCAGCTTGCACAGGTTGTGAACTTATTTTTAAGGAATCTCCACTGCTAAGAGTGTAACAGCACACAACTATTTAAGTAGCAATGGGGAAAATAACTTGGCTCAGCAATGCGAGAGGCAGGCTGGGTAGGGATCTTTTAAAGACTTTGTATACCAGAAATGGCTTGAAACGTATCTGCAGAGAATTCACAAAAGACCAAATTGCAGTTTAAATATTTTTATATAAATTTTGGTTGCAAACAATCACACAGTAAGAAGTCAAGGCACATACACACAGTTCCTAGGATATAAACAGGGAGGAGAAGATAGGTGGGAGGATAGCGCAGGGAGTTGGGGAAGCAGGGACTATACGTTACCTAAATTCAGCTGAAGAAGATCTTGTAGAAGGCAAGGATTCAAATGACCAGCATCTGAATCCAGGCGAAGGACGAATTCGTGTCTCATACCAACAAGACCAAGGGAGGTTCAAGTTAGCAATGAGCACTGGAGTTGGGGTGCACAGTACTTTTATACCCTTTTGCCCAGGTAGGGGCGGGAACAAGTGAGTTTCAAGTCTCATTTTCCTAAATTCTCTGGAACTTCCCATGCTGGGCTGAGCCCTATCTAAAGCTCTTCTATTGTTCTAAACCCCGGGACAATGGGGGTCAATTGCTCTTAGATTAAATCAGGAAGCACAGAATGGCTTTATGCAGAGTAACTCTGTAGAGACACTGCCCAGGTTATTCAGATTTGGCTGAGACATTTAGATCGGGATATGAGTGGTTTAGGAGAGTCATAACAAAGGTGGAGGGGAGATGCAAAGAAGCAACCATCTGTTGCTGACCTGGTTTCCAGAAGAGATAGGGAAAAGGCAGTATCTGATAGTAAAGTGGCTTTCCATATTCTTTGTCTTAACAGTATCTTTGCAAGGTGTGGTAATCAAGCATGCCCTTACACAGGATGACAGCAAAACCGTGAACACATCCTGTCAATTTGAGAAGCTTTCAACAGCTGCTGACTTATCTTTAGGGCATAAATCAAAGCAATTATTACCTATGAAGCCCTAAAATAGTCTGGGACCTTGTTCCAAGCCTGAAGAACATAGATAATTCTCTCAGATTCCACCAAAAGTCTGGGAAGCTGAGGCCACACATAGACACACACACACACACATACATACATATACTTGGATTTGAAGCAAGGACCTTTTGTTTTGGAATCAAAAGTTCTACCACTAAGATATGTCCCCCCACCCCCCAAGTTACCAATATCTCTCACAAAGAATACTAGTCAAATGACACAGGAACTGTTCCAACATTCACTCTCACGTATCTCTGGTAAAAGATTTTTTTTTAATTATCTACCAATGACTCTCCTGGAACACAAAGAGTTAAACCTCTGCTTTCCCTGTTAAAAAGAGGGGGCACCCGGACTTGAACCAGGGACCTCTTGATCTGCAGTCAAATGCTCTACCGCTGAGCTATACCCCCAGCACACAAACTGTAGTCATCATGAAGTCTACTCATGGACACTGGTTTTGCCACATACTTCTTTACTACACCTTGAAGCATAATTGCCTTCCTAACTCAGTCTTACAAAGAGTTCTAAGTTATGTTCCAGACTACACAGTTGAATACTCAGCAGAGATGCTGGCTATGCGGCTAAATACTCAGCCTTTTACTTTTATCCCCAGGCATTCCTACAGCAGACCCAAAACTTCCTTCAGCTTGCACACTATACACAAAGATTAGTACTGGCAGGCAAACAACTTCTCAGACAACAACAATCTTCTGAACTTCAGACGGTCCTCCAGCAGCAGCCTGTCTTTCAGACACATGGTCTAGCTATGGTTATCCAGGCTAGACTACTTCTGTGCCCTCCACATAGGGCGGTCCTTGAAGGCCAACATCTTAAACTCGTACAAAACAGAGCAGCAAGGCTGCCGGCTGGTGCAGATCATTGGGAATATGTCTTGTGAATCTGAAGGGCTTTCCAAAGCTGCTGTAATCTTCAGTGTAAAAATCAAGGCAACCATCATGATCTTTGAAGCCCTAAAATGATCTGGGGCAGTGCCTCAAGTTAGCAGAAGAAAGATAATTCTCTGAGATTTCACTTGGACTTTGGAGAACAGGGAGATGTCTTCTTCTGAGCCCGATAGCGATGAACATCCACATTTCAGTGGAGCAGTTGAAGAGGGTCTTGGAAGAACTAGGAGTCTCTGAAATGTGATTTCAGAAAGGAAGATGCTATCCTTCTTATTTGAAGGAACACAAGTGATGACTGGCAGCCAGAACTAATAAATTCCTGAGCTCAGGATTCGGAGAAAACATGCTTTGATTAATAAGTGCCTTAATGCTGTTCTTTGCTCTTCCTACCACCTAAGAAAGATAATCTGGTTCCAAACTACATAACAGTCTTCAAGTTTACACACCATATGTCTTCAGGGATTAGACCAACTACAAATTCAAGATGTAATTCTCCCCCAAAGGTTGGGGGGTCTGGGAGAGGGTGGATTTGAAGCAAGGACTTCTTTGTTTGCAATGAAAGGCTCTACCACCAAGTCATGCATCCCATATTATAAATGTTTGTAAGAAATAACACTGGTTAACTGATGCTGTGTCTGTCTCACCATTCAATCTCAGGGTAAAAAAAAAATAAGATTTTACATTATCACCACTCCTTTTGAATAGAGACGGCTTAGTACATTGGTTTTTCCACCAAAAAAGAGGGGGCACCCGGACTTGAACCAGGGACCTCTTGATCTGCAGTCAAATGCTCTACCGCTGAGCTATACCCCCTACACAATACCTTCTTGCTAAGAAGTCTGGTTAAGAATACTGGTTCGTCCACATAGTCATCTTAAATCTACAGTCTCTAACAGGTTTGTTAACTACTCTACCGCTGAGCTATACCCCCAGCCCACAAACTGCAGTCATCATGAAGTCTACTCATTGACACAGGTTTTGCCACATACTTCTTTACTACACCTTGAAGCATAATTGCCTTCCTAGCTCAGCCTTAAAAAGAGTTCTAGGTTATATTCCAGACTACATAGCTGAATACTCAGCGTAGATGCTGACTGTGCAGATAAATACTCAGTCTTTCACTTTTATCCCCAGGCATTCCTACAGCAGACTCAAAACTTCCTTCACAACAAAATTAGTACTGGTAAGCAAGCAGCAAGCTAGCAAAAGTCTTCCAAATGTCAGATGGTCCACCAGCTGCAGACCTTCTTTCAGATGCATGATCTAGCTATGGTTATCCATGTTAGACTACTACTGTGCCCTCCATAGGGGCAGTAGTAGGGAATTTTATATGGCACTCCAGATAGGGATCATACTCATTTCTGCCAGCATAATAATTGGCCATGCTGGCAGGGGCTGAAGGGAATTGTAGTCCATAACATCTGGAGTGCCAAAGGTTCACCACCACGGACATAGGGTGGTCCTTGAAGGTCAACATCTCAAGCTCGTACAAAATAGGTCAGCAAGGCTGTTAACTGGTGCAGATCATTGGGAATATGTCTTGTGAATCTGATGGGCTTTCCACAGCTGCTGCAATCTTCAGGGCACAAATCAAGACAAGCATGATTACCTATAAAGATCTAAAATGATCTGGGACCATGTCCCAAGATGGCAGAAGAATGATAATTGTCTGGGATTTCAGTTGGACTTCAGAATGCCTTGGAGAACAGGGAGATGTCTTCTCTCTGGCCCCGATAGTGATGAACATCCACATTTCACAGTGGAGCAGTTGCGGAGGGTCCCTGAGGTTCTAGGTGTCTCTCTGTGCGATTTCAGAAAGGAAGAGCCTATCCTTCTCACTTGAAGAAACACAAATGATGATTGACAGCCAAAACTAATACACCCAGGGCTCGGGATTCAGATAAAAAAATGTTTACTCTTCCTATCACACATGGGAAATATAATCTGGTTCCAAACTAGATAACAGACTTTTCAGTTTTACCCAACGGAAGCCTTCGGGAATTAGACCAACTATACATTCAAGATGTAATTATCCCCCAAAAGTCTGGAGTCCCTAGGGAGGGGGTTGGATTTGAAGCAAGGACCTCTTTGTTTGCAATGGAAGGGTCTACCAGCAAGCCATGCCCCCCCCCCCATTATTACTAATATTTGTAAAAAATAACTGGTTAAATGACATAGATCTGTCTCACCATTCAATCTCAGGTAAAAGATATTTAAGATTGTACATTATCATCACTTCTTTGGAACAGAGAAGATTAAGTAAATTGTTTTCCCACTTAAAAAGAGGGGGCACCCGGACTTGAACCAGGGACCTCTTGATCTGCAGTCAAATGCTCTACCGCTGAGCTATACCCCCAGTCACAATACCTTCTTGCTAAGAAGTCTAGTTAAGAATACTGGTTTGTCCACATAGTCATCTTAAATCTACAGCCTCTAACAGGTTTGTTAACTACTCTCATTATTTGCCACCCACAGAAACTACAATTGTGTACCTCATGCTTAACTAATTATATATTTGGATTAATTTCTCTAAACATCGTTACTCAGCCTGCAGTACTGGAGGAAGTGCTGGGACTTTCCATGGCTGCCGAGTTAAGACAGCCAACATGAAATTCAACGAATGGACAGTTTGGCATTTAGGCCAAAAGAATCAAATGCGCTGGTAGATGACGGAGGGTTGTCCGTTTTACAGCCATTCACAACAAAAGGATTTTGGGATTAAAGGCAACTGTAAACTGAACATGAGTCAGCAAGTTTGACGCAACTTCAATTAAAGCTAGTGCTAAAGACACCAGGAGGACGGGGAACAGGATCAAGTGTACAAGATGAAGGTTTTTATACCCTATTTTCCTCTACCTTAAGGAGTCTCAAAGCAGCTTACAATCACCTTCCCTTCCCACAACAGATACCTCATGAGGTAGGTGGTTCTGAGAGAATTCGGATAGAGCTATGACTGGCCCAAGATCACCCAGCAGGCTTCATGTGTAGGAGAGGGGAAACAAACTGGCTCACCAGGGGGCTTTCCGCACTGACAGAGTTGTACTGGTTTCTATCTAGGTTCACCTCAGTGTATCCGCACTGCAACTGAGCTCAACGTTGTTTTGTCTCAGTTCCCCCCTCAGAACTGCAACATTCTGCTGGAACAAGGTCGAGCACCGGCTGGGAAAGCTGGCGCGGACGCATTGAAACGACACTTCATCCGTCGAACCAATCAGGCTTTGTGGCATGCGAGAACGGAGATCTGTGGTGGGTATGTAACTGTAAACTGTAAAACTGTAAAAAAAAGACGCCCTGTTTCCTATGGTAACACAAGCTCCAATCAATGCATCGAGGAGCCAAACAGGCACCAAGATGATCCCGCCCCACTTAGCTCGGGTTCCAGGGGGGCCAAGGTTGTTGCTGTGCGGACAGCCTGGAATCGCCCCCCACTGAAGGGAACCGAGTCGACCTTAGCTCCCTTCTGTAGTGCAGAAAGCCCCCAGGTTAGAGTTTGCCTCTCATATGGAGGAGTGGAGAATCAAACTCACTTCTCCAAATTACAATCTACTGCTCTTAACCACTACACCACGTTGGCTCCAGTTTTGGGTTTTAGGAAGCAGACCTCTTTCCAGGTCAATAATGCACTTATACCAACAAGTCAGCACATACAGTTCTTTATCACAGTAGGCTTTAACCATGACCAACAGTAGTTAAATTACTGCTGGAATTTCATATAATCAATCACATGACTCCTGAAAGCTAAAGATTTTTAAATACCATTCACTTGCAGACCTTCTGATTCATGCCGACCCCATGAATCAACGCCCTCTAAAACAACACCAGTGACCCATATTAACACTTAAGGATCTTCTTTAACTTCTTCACAACTGCCCTTTCCAAGTCTCAACCACCTTCTGATTTCTTGGCTGTAGCCTGTGTAAATTAGGCCAATCAGGCAAATATGCATAATTCTTTATGAGAGCCAGCATAGTGTAGCGGTTAAGAGCACATAGATGCTAATCTGGAGAACAGGGTTTGATTCCCCACTCTTCCGCCTGAGAGGTGGAGGCGTATCTGGTGGAACAGATGTATTTCTGCACTCCTACATTCCTGCTGCGTGACCTTGGGCCAGTTACAGTTCTCTCAGAACTCTCTCAGCCCCACCTACCTGTTGTGGGGAGAGGAGGGGAAAGGAGCTTGTAAGCCACCTTGAGTCTCCTCACAGGAGAGAAAGGTGGGGTATAAATCCAAACTCCTCTTCTCATGTAATGCACTGTTATTTACTACTTTAGGATCCTGATTTTGTTAGATGGAGAAAAGGAAAGGAGGATGTTAAAACAAACCCACCCAAATCTAACCAACTTACTAGGAAATCTCATTTCATCAGTGCTCTGGTGATTGAGATTTCACAGCGGGCATTGCCTTTCAAGAGCATCTCTACATCCACGAGGACTAAAACCTTGCTTTAAAAAAGAAAACGAGAACCTCAGACTTCCAGAAACAGAATTCTTTAAGGTTTACTTTTCTTCGCCGGTGTTACCACAGCATATCAACGTATAAATATGAATAGTCCCACAGATTCTTCTGAGATATCTCCAAGGGAAGTGCAAGTCAAGTGTTTAAAGTGTGGATTAATCATCTCCCCCTCTGAATGAATCAAAGCATCCTTTCCAAAGGGTTTATTCTCCTACTTTACACTACAGAGTATGGGATAGCCACTACCAAGAATTAACAGAGCATGATTCAACAAATTTCAGGTTTTAATTTCACCTTGTGTACAGCACTCATTACATAAACCCATTGCCAATATGGGGTAATAATTATGACCTATTTGCAAGGCTTAGGAGAAGATCATGTATGTGAAGCACCTTGAATGCACCAATGCTTTATTAAGGATAAGTACTTGGCATTTAATTTTTAATGACGTGTCCTTAGAGGACCTCAGGGCAGGTTCTCTTCCCTTCTTATTATTCCCTCATAACTTTCTTCTCAGCCCCAAAGCAGAGAGAAACAGAAACAGCACAGAAATCCCCACAGAACTGGGAAGGAAGAACCACTACTGTGTCTTATATTAATTTTTGCTCCCAAAGATGTGTTATGTCTTATTTTTGGGGGATGTCTTATTTTTCTGTGTTCTGTTCGTCAGGCATGTTTCCAAACCAAAACTTTGCTATGTCTTACTTTCGGGGGATGCCTTATATTTCGCACTTCAGCAAAACCTCTACTATGTCTTATTTTTCAGGGATGTCTTATATTAGGGGAAATAGGGTAGAGTTTGAGTCTGTTTTTGAAAAAGTGAGGAGGGTGTCTAGAACCTCAACCAGTCACAATAATCAATTCTGGTTTAAATTAGCTCGGTCCCCTCAACAGACTCTTTCAATGATTTTATCCTCCACAGTCACTTTCAGCCTCCTAAGATGGAAGGGAAGAAAAGGAACAAATTCACGCACAGAAAAGGGATGTTGCTCAGGAAAAGCGCACTCTGTTTTACATGCATAAGGTCTCACATTCAGTCTCTGGCATCTTTAGTTCAAATATTTTCAAGGTGACAGCAGAGCTGAAACAGACCTTCTACTCAATACCACGATTACTAAGCTAGACTGATCAGATGCCTCTGCCACAAGATATGGCTGTTTCAAAATCTGTTTCTAGGGAATGACAATGGTCCCAGGCAGAGGTGGGATCCAGCAGGTTCTCACCAGTTCCTGAGAGTGGGTTACTAATTATTTCCAGTGTACCTCGAGAGGTTACTAATTGGGTCTGCTTTTCCGTTAGAAATTCCATTAGGTCCAAAAATCATAAAGTCCTGTTGTTTCCTACGTGGCTAATTAGCAAAGGTAGAAAACGGGATAATTCTCCCTGTTGGGCTGTTTTAAAAACAGGTTTTAGAAATCTGGTAAAGTTCCTTGTTTGAGGAAAGTATCCTTCTTTTGATTTCTAGAAACAAAATTATTTGAAAGTATTAAGTATCTGACAGGCAGTCAATTAGAGGGGAAGTAGTTGTTTCTGTTGGCAGTAGACGATAGGACTTGCTATAATGAGTTTAAATTATGGACAGAAAGATACCAGCTGGAAATTAGCCAGCTGGAAATTAGGAACTCTTTTTTACAGTAAGAGTTTTTTTACAGTAACAGAGAAATTATTAATGCCCCGCCATGCCCGGCCACGCCCCCTCATGCCCCCCCCAGCCCCATTGGCGCTACGCCACTGTTTGAACCCCACCACCATGGGAACCTGTTACTATAATTTTTGGATCTCACCACTGGTCCCAGGTACCTAAAGAAGCTGAGAATGCCTTGGTGGGAGACAGGGTGGGAGTGCTTTGAAGACCAGTCCCAAAGAGAGGGGAATTAAATGTCTGTATGATCTTCAGCATAGTGCATAGTGGTGTCATGAGGCTCCATCCCCAAAACAAATGGTAACTCCTGGCTCTTCTCTACTGCTGGAATAGAAAAGATCAGGAGGGATCACTTTTGTGTCTGCAGGGCACATCTGTTTAGACTCAGCAGCCTGCTTGGCACACTAGTTAGAGTGCTGGACTAGAATACTGGAGGCCTGGATTTGAATCCCAGCTTTACCAAGGAAGCTTGCTGGGTGACTTTGGGTCAGACACACATGCTCAGCCTAACCTACCTCACAGGGTTGATGCAAAGATGAAGTGGAAAACCGGAGAATGAAATACACAGGATAATGGATTATGTTGGTTATGTTCTAAATAATTTTGGACATGTATTAAGGAAATGTTGTGAGACACCCTCAGCCCATTGGGAAAGAGCAACATACAAGACAAATAAATGAACAAATCTAGAAAGAAAGGTGGGATAAAAATTAAATGGTACAATGCTTTACTTCATAGAGAATCATACCTAGATGTTATGGATCATCAGTCCCCTGCCAGAATGGCCAATTGGCCATGCTGGCAGGGACTGATGGGAATTGTAGTCCATAACATCTGGAGTGCCAAAGGTTCGCCACCACTGCTACCTAGTGAGACCTGGGCCCTGCAGGCCTTAATAAAGAGTTGTGCCACCAGGCATACAGTTGAGGCAGCTGTGGTTTTCCATCTTGGCCTCCCCCCCACCATTCGCCATCCTTTATCAGACATCCATCCTTTCCCCTTGGTGGTTCATAGCAGTCGGCGCTAGGCTTGGTCAATACCCTAGAAATTCGGTAAAATTCAGATTCAGATTTATTCAGGCATAAAATTATCTGTATGTCTTAATAAGACAAATAACGTATTCAAATATACCTGAAAAATGCATATCCAACTGATTTTTTTGTATATTTGGTGTTTTTTCACATTTTGGCCTGCAGGGGGTGCATTTTTAAAGCTAGCAGCACCCAAATTTCAGGGTATCATCTGGAGACTCTCTTGATGATAATACTCATTTTGGTGAAGTTTGTCTAGTATTGAAGTTATGGACCCTCAAAGGAGTAACCCCCCATCTCCTGTTAGCTCCCATTGGAAACAATGGGGGATGGGGCACCCACTTTGAGGGTCCATAACTTTGGACTCCCTGAACCAAACTTCACCAAACTTGGGTGAAATCATCAGGAGAGTCTCCAGGTGATATCCCAAAATTGTGGGGCTGCTAGCTTTAAAAATGTGCCCCCTGCAGGCCGAATTGCAAAAAACCACCAAAAATACCCTAAAAAGCCCGAATGCCTTGCATTCGGATTCATTCATATTTGGGCAGGCCGATTTTGGCCCGAATATGACCGAATGCACCCAGATTCGGGCAGAATCTGAGATTCGGTGCACCCAAATTTCCAAGCCTAGTCAGCACTGTGGATTTTAGTAAATTGTGTTTTGTGTTTATTGATTTTAAATTGATTCTATATTTTAAATGTAGTTATTCACCCAAGCTCAGGGGGAAGGGGAAGGTATAAAACTAATAATAAATACATAAAAAATAACCTGTCCAAGATTTTTGAGAATTGTCCCCAGCCCTTATGGATCCATTCCCTGTTCTCAAAACTCCAGATATGCCCATAGGATCAACAAGATTAAGGATTCCTGTTCTAAAGAGAGAAGACGTTCCTCATAAAAGGGCAATCCTGGCTATTCTCACAAGAGGGGAAAAAAGATGGAGAGATCCCCTGTTATCCAAGGGGGGAAAGCATGAGAAATTGTGTGCCTTACAGAACTTGTACATAATGGATAGAATATCTTTTCAGATCAGGGGAAGACCTTCAGACGAATATAAACAAATATGGCTACCATGGACAAATTACCAGTCAAAAAGAAACAATATTGTACTAGCTCCAGTAGAATATTAGTTGAGTATTTTCTTTCTTTTAGGCTTACTAAGTAAAGAACTTCATTTCTGTTAATAAATGTTTCGTGTACAAGGAACATATGTATAAGTTGATAATAGAAGGGACTTCTAGAGATGATGAAAATGGGAAATGAAGACACAAAAGTTGTTAAAGATATTAATAAGGATAGGATTAGAGGGGAAGTCCTAAGGGGGAGGAGGGGAAGGAGTTACTATAAACATAACAGTAAGAGGAGGTCGGGAAGACCTCATGATCGTAACAAGTTTATAATATGCTTAGTTTATTATTTTAATCAATGAGTAATTTGGATGTAAGAGTGAAGATAACTGCTTATAGAATGTATTTTATGAAACTTTAATAAAATTTATTTTTTTTAAAAAGAAATTGTGTGCCTTAGAGCAGCAGTGGCGTAGGAGGTTAAGAGCTCGTGTATCTAATCTGGAGGAACCGGGTTTGATTCCCAGCTCTGCCGCTTGAGTTGTGGAGGCTTATCTGGGGAATTCAGATTAGCCTGTACACTCCCACACATGCCAGCTGGGTGACCTTGGGCTAGTCACAGCTTCTCAGAGCTCTCTCAACCCCACCTACCTCACAGGGTGTTTGTTGTGAGGGGGGAAGGGCAAGGAGCTTGTCAGCCCCTTTGAGTCTCCTACAGGAGAGAAGGGGGGGGATATAAATCCAAACTCTTCTTCTTCTTCTTCTTAGATGCATGAAGTCCTCTCAGTTTGGAGGCCTGTCTCAAGTTTCTCTCTGTTCCTTCTTACCTCAGCTGGCCTTTCCAGTCATTAAAATCCTGCTTGGGTAACACCACGGCTGGGCTGGAGTGAACAGCCAGCGGAAGTCGACTTTCCAGGTAGGCCGACTGAACCCACCAATCTGTGATCTGGGATGAAAAAAAAATACAATTAGACTACCCACATAAAGAGGGAGAAGGGCTAGAACAACTCCATCAGGAATCCTCTCCGGTGCATCTGAGAACTTTATGACATGACGTGTCGCTCCTGCTTCCATATAGCTTTTATCTCACACCCAGTGGAAATGTGTTTAAGATGCAACACTTTTGGACACCAATTAGCTAAACTGATAAGTTACGCCGTTCCCCTACAAGCCGGAATACTTTTACCGGAAATTTTAAGCCACAAAACTATCCCTCAAATCAAACACTACAGTTATTCACAGCTGCCAAACTCTTAGGCCCAGGAGGTTGGGGGGGGGGAGGGGGATCTTCCCTCACAAACTAGTATTAAAAACATTAGGAAATGACAACAGGAACAAGACTGTGATGCAACTGAAAAATAAAAAAAAAATCCAATTTTTACCTCAGCGTTTGTCAAAAATGGTTCCCCTTTATTTTAAATGCCAGATCAGCAAAAGGCTATAGTACGAGACTATCAGAATGTAATGTGCTACATAATATTTATTTATTTTATTTATTATTCTACTTTTATACCGCCCTCCCCCGAAGGGCTCAGGGAGGTTTACAACAGTGATAAGACAATAAAAATTAAAACAATTTAAAAGCAGCATCCAATTTCTGTATCAATTAAAATAAAACTCCTACAAAGGGAACAGCTGGTTGTAGCTGTTTCCGGGCACCCTATCACGGGCTGGACTCTCCAAAAGCCCGGGCGGAATAACTCAGTCTTACAGGCCCCATGGAATTCATTAAGGTCCCGCGAGGGCCCAGACAGTTGGTGGAGCATTCCACCAAGCAGGGGCCAGGGTCAGAAATGCCTCCACCCTAGTGGAGGCCAGCCGCATCATAGAGGGGGCAGGGATCACAAGCAGATTGGCCTCTGCCGAACGCAGAGACCGACGTGGGACATATGGGGCCAGACGGTCTCTTATATATAATACAATATAATTATATTGTATTATATATATATAATATAATTAATATATAATATAATATAATACATATATAATACATATATAATACATATATAATACTAGCGGGCTTGGCCAAGCGTTGCTGTGGCTCAGTCTGGTGAAGTGGAAAAGAAAGAAAAGGGGAAACGAACGGTTCGAACATGATTGCAAGGGAGGGAGGGCAAGGGCCCTCGCCTCCTGTTCCCTTGCATGGCAACCCCGCCGGTCCCTCCCTTAACTCTTTACCCCTTCCTTTGCTAGGGTGGGTGGGCCATGTGCAGGTGGCTAGTCCTGTCCCTTTCGCTCCCTTCCCTTGCAGGCCACCATCTAGCTGTGAAACACACTGGGAGGCATGAGCTTAATGCTATGCTCAAATTTCAGAAGCTGCTTTGGTCCAGCAAACCCCTGGATCCTCCCTCACCTTCCCCTTCCTCCGCTAGGGGTGGGTGGGCCATGTGCAGATGGTCTGCTCTAATCTCTTTCACTCCATAGGAAGTGGGTTTCAATGAAGTCTTGGTTGGTTCCCTTGTATCATGGGGTGTTGCGTTGACAGCCAGCAGATGGCTGTTGAGGAACAGAACTGTGGTTCCAACTGTCGCAGGTGTGGCATGTACACAACAGGAGGTGGAATGCATGGAAACTCACGCATCGAACGCGTATGTTGTGTGAAAATTTCAAAGCAATCGGTCCAGTAGTTTGGGAGATTACCTGTCAGCAGAAAAACGCTCTGATAGATTTTTATATAGATAGATTGTATATATGCACACACTGTGGATATATACACGTAGTGGATATACATACTCTCTCTCTTAAAGAAAAACAAAATGATAAAATGTTTAAACATGGTAGAAAGCGCTGTCAAGTCACAGCTCACTTAATACACCCCTATAGGGTTTTCAAGGCAAGAGACAGACAGAGGTGGCTTGCCTGCCTCTGGTGTGTGACCTTAAATCTCCTTGGTGGACTCTCCCATCCAAGTGCTTACCAGAGCCTACCGTGATTGGCAGCCAAGATCTGATGAAATCAGGCTAGCCTGAGTCATACAGATCAAGGCAAACGTACGACCTGTATGATATAGGTCATGGCACACACCGTGATTTAAAAGAGCCCTTTGCTCTAAAAGTACTGAAAAAAGGCATCTGAGGGGGAATATGACTGAAGTCTATAAAATTATGCATGGGGTAGAAAATGTTGACAGACAGAATTTTTTCTCTCTTTCTCACAAGCAATACTAGAACCAGGGGGCATCCATTGAAAATGCTGGGGGGAAGAATCAGGACTAATAAAGGAAACTTGCTTCTCTCAAGCAACGCAGGATTGGTGTTTGGAATATGCTGCCACAGGAGGTGGTGATGGCCACTAACCTGGATAGCTTTTAAAAGGGGCTTGGACAGATTTATGGAGGAGAAGTCGATCTATGGCTACCAATCTTGATCCTCCTTGATCTCAGATTGCAAATGCCTTAGCAGACCAGGAGCTCAGGAGCAGCAGCAGCAGAAGGCCTTTGCTTTCACCTCCTGCATGTGAGCTCCCAAAGGCACCTGGTGGGCCACTGCGAGTAGCAGAGAGCTGGACTAGATGGACTCTGGTCTGATCCAGCAGGCTCGTTCTTATGTTCTTACTTGCAGGAAATTATATTTGGAATCTGGAGCTTTGCAGAGAGAATCCCCTGAGCTACCAGCTGCCTATATCAGTATGACGGACTGCTGATTAAGGGTTAATTTTAAAGTGCAGTTCTGTCAGAGAAAAGGGATTTAAAGAGTTAACTCAGAGCTCCATCTGCTGGCTGGTACTGCAGCTGTTTTAAAAATTGAGAGGATGAGGGCTCATGAGAGGGGAAGAAGTTCTCGAAACTGAGAGAAGGGGAGCTTTGGTTCTCAAGAGGCTGGATCGCCACGTCTTGGTGAAGGACCAGGAAGGCCAGGCTGAATGTGAAACCTGTGCCAAGGTCCTAAGCCATGATGGTAGAATTTTAGCACTCAGATGTTATGGACTACAATTCCCATACTCATCAGTGCCTTCGCCAGCATGGCCAATTGGGCCATGCTGGCAGAAGGGGCTGATGGAATTGTAGTCCATAACATCTGAGATATGCCAAAGGTTCACTCACCACTGTCCTAGGGAAACATCAATACAAGAGCACAGTTAAAATCACACAGAGAGGGACTTGTCTGCTTAGGAGTCTCTCTTGATGAAGGAAAGCACCTAGATATGTAGGGACCGCAGTCTGAGGGTGTTATTGTTATTTTAATTAAACAGAAGGAGTCAGGAGGGGTTTCCAGGGGAATACCCCAGAGCCGGGTGAGTGGCAAGAATCCCATGGCACAGGTGCCAGAGGTGGCACTCCAGGAAAGCCCTCTCTGTGGACGCACGCTGCAAAACAGAGTGCTCCCCAACATCTAAAGAGCTGGCCTGGGCCGCTGGGCTCGATTACATTAGCAGTAAACCTAAGACCTAGTTTTGGGGAAGCTGCGAAGGTTAAGCACTGTTAAACCCCACTGTTAAGCACTGTTAAACCCCACTGATTTTTATGTGAAGAACTAAAGCGAAGTCCCTTTACCCGGGAGTAAGGCTTGGTATTGCTGGCAATGGGGACTTTGCTTTTAGAGTAAACCCCTCCTAGTGGGTCAAGTGGATTTCACCAAGTTGGAAAGAGTTCTGCATTGGTTGCAGTTCAAAGCAAAGCCACCGACCACTACCACCAAGCTTACTCCCAGTAACGCATTGCCTAGGGAGCCAACCGCTTTTTTCTAAATCTAAAACCTCTCAGTATTCAGGGTTAAATTGTCAGGTATGGCACTTCTATGGCATGAATAAGTGGGTTTTAGGTGTGCACCCAGCTTTGGGCACTCGGTCTTGAAAAGGTTCGCCATCGCTGCCCCAGGGCCTGCTCTGGGAAGCCCAGCATGCCCCTCTTTTTGTGGAAGGAGTTGGATGTTTAAGTGTTTGTCAAGTTCTGTGAAGGAAAGGTTTTCCCAGTGAAGGAAGTTTAGTAGAAGGAAGTTTTGTTAAAACTGAGTCAGAGAACTGTCTGGAAACTAAAGCAGAATATCTGAAACAACTGAAGAGTTTAGTAAAATATTCCTGCCGATAATTTCCCTACAGCCACTAAAAATGCCAGGCAATTTTGGTTTGTTTGTCTGTTTTGTACCGGTTAGTGTCAGTTTTTAATAAACAATTATGGAAAACTTAAAAAAAATATTCCTGCCAGAGAAAAAGAAAAGTTTAACTATTTATGTACCTTACTTTCTTAAAATTCTGTAAATAAACATTTCATCTCTGTTTGCCTGTTAATAAGCCTCAAGAGTCATTTAAGGGTGCCCCAATCCAGCCGGGTCAGAGTAATCCAGTGGTTCTCAACCTACCTAATGCCGCGATTCTTTAATACAGTTCCTCATGTTGTGGTGACTCCCAACCATAAAATTGGTATATATAAGAAGAAGAGATTGGATTGATATCCTCACTTTCTCTCCTGCAGGAGCCTCAAAGTACTTACAATCTTCCTTGCCCTTCCCCCTCAATGACACAAACAATAATCTCCCTGGTGAGGTGGTGGGTGAACCTGAGAGAGCTCTGGAAGCTGTGACTAGCCCAAGGTCCCCCAGCTGGCGTGTGTGGGAGTGTACAGGCTAATCTGAATTCCCCAGATAAGCCTCCACAACTCAAGCGGCAGAGCTGGGAATCAAACCCGGTTCCTCCAGATCAGAGTGCACCTGCTCTTAGCCACTGCTCTTAGCCACTACGCCACTGCTGCTCCAATATAAAATAGAAAAAGATTGTTTGCTTAGGCGACCCCTGTGAAAGGGTCGTTTGACCCCCAAAGGGGTTGCGACCCCCAGGTTGAGAACCACTGGAGTAGTCAGTTTTGGAGGGAAAAGTAAAAATCCCCTCACAGAGTATGCCCAAGGGGTGGCAGTCAGGATAAGGCTGATAAGAATTCCTGCCGAGCCTTAGGTGTCTGCCCGCTCGGTCTGCATTAGATGCTGTTACAGTCAGCTTTAGGTTTTCTGCATTTTGCCTTCCCTCCCCCAGACTCCCAAATCCTGTTCCTTACCCAGTTCTCCATGCGAGCTGCCCTGCGCTGCAGTCGGGCCTGGAGCCTATCTCCCTCTCCTCCAGGAACCCCAAATTCAGTCACCAGCTTCTGGGACTGCTCCAGCTCCTCGGGGCTCACCAGGGGCTCCAGAGACCGGTGAGGGTATCAGGAGCCATGGTTTTAGGACAGCAGGGGGCAAGGGGCTGCTCGAGTGGAGTGGAGGTGCTCCACGACTTGCCTGAGCAGTGGAGGACCTAGAAGAGAAAATGACACCGAGTTTATTCACTTTATTTATAATCCACCTTTCTCACTGAGGCTCAAAGCAGATGGCAGGTTCACACGAGTGGTAAATCTCTTGCCCATCGAAACTTTTATGTGCTTTAACTGTTTAAGGTTGCCGGGAATTACTACAATACACCGGACAAAGATTCTCTTGGGGTCTCCTATCTCCACTCCCACCTGGTAGAAACACTATAGAAAATAAAGTTAAATGACTTGTTAGAATGAATACACTAGCAATTAGTTATGCCTGTGGCGTGAGGGAGGTTGGAGAGCTCATGTGTATCTGATCTGGGAGGAAGTCCTGGTTTGAGATTCCCAGCTCTGCCGGGCCTCTGAGATGTGGGAGGAGCTTCTTCTCTGGGAATTCAGATTAGCCTGTGTACACTCAGATTAGGGCCTAGCTATACTCCCCTACACCACGCCTAACTGGGTGGACTCCTTGGGCTAGTCACAGCTTCTTGGAGCTCTCTCAGCCCCACCTACCTCACAGGGTGTTTGTTGTGAGGGGGGAAGGGCAAGGAGATTGTAAGCCCCTTTGAGTCTCCTGCAGGAGAGAAAGGGGGAATATAAATCCAAACTCTTCTTCTTCTGTGCGCACAACACATTTACAGGACACCCTTCTTCCAAGGAGTTCAGCATCCTTGGTTCCACACATTTCAGCCTCACAACCACCCTGAAAGGTAGGCCAGATGAAAAATAATAACAGTCCGGATCAAGTCACTTCCTTTTAATAATGGGGGTTGCTGAATGTATATGTATACACCAATAGCACCTTGTCTTGTTTTCTTAGCATTCCCACCCCTTTTAGTGGCTCAAATATCTTCTTGCTTTCTCATGGGGTCTGCCTCACTCTATACAAGTTTACACATATTTCAGCAACGCCTGAGGAAGAGGTGCTCCCCTAGACTATAAGAAGAGCCCTGCTGGATTAGATCAGCGCTCCCTCCAGTCCAGGAGTCCCAAATGTGGTACCCATTGGTGCCATGGCTCTCACAGACACCTTTTAAGATGCCTGCAAAGTGTTTTTATGAAGTGGGTGGGGCCAGGTAGGGCTTTGGCCCATACTCTTTTCCAGTGAAATATCAAGGGAGGGGGGGGGGTGTCAGTTGTGCTGCAGCGCAAAAGGAAACAGTATGCTTCCACATTAGAAAATAGTCCAGAATGACTATGAGAATTCATCCACCACAGCAATGTCCTCAAACTCTAGCGTTTTAGGAAAGGAGAGGAAAGACTGTACTATCTGAGACTTTTAAGGAAACAACAACTGAATGGAAAACTCCTGGTGTCCTTTTACCACTGTGCTATAGAGAGTGTCTTCACCTACTACATCTGTGTATGGTTCTCCAGTTGCACAGTGGCAGATAGGAAGGCGCCCCAAAGGGTGATCGCTACTGCACAGAGGATTATCGGCTGCCCTCTCCCCTCCTTGGAAGAACTCTATAATTCCCAAAGCCTAAAGAAAGCCCACAATATTCTGAGAGACCCGTCTCATCCAGCACACCCTCTTTTTGAACTGTTACCATCCGTCAGACAATACAGGTCTATCAAAACTAGGACAAAGAGGCTTAGAGACAGCTTCTACTCTAGAGCTGTGGCTATGCTGAACTCCGTGGCTTCGTGTTGATGTGTTTGGGGCTGTGTAGGGATGGGTGGAGGAAGGGGAAAGTGAGGATGGGGTATGAGTCTGAAATTGTGTGCATCGAGGAATGCTGCTGTGAATTTCGTTGTGCGTGCACAGTGACAATAAAAAATCCTTATGCTTAGGAATGCCACATTCTAGGGGTCCACTGTGCATGCCTATTTACTTAAATGTTAGTATCATCTGTCACTAAGGGTGCAAAACTGTCCCCACTCTCTCCCCAACAGCATTTATAACAACTGAAACGCACAACTTGAATGAAGGAAGCCTTTTTGCTCTGCGGACAGTTGTCACAAGGCAAGTCACAGAATAAATGGGAGCACCAGGCTGGTATAGAAGGAGCCACTAACCTTACTGAGCCTCCATGTGCTTTAAGAAGTTTTAAGACAGGATGGTGAAAGCACTACCACAAAGTGACCTACTGCACTCCAATCAGAGGTGGGATCCAGCAGGTTCTCACCAGTTCCCGAGAGTGGGTTACTAATTATTTGTGTGTGCCGAGGGGGGTTACTAATTGGGTCCGCTTTTCCATTAGGTCCAAAAATCATAAAGCCCTGTTGTTTCCTATGTGGCTGGTTAGCAAAGGTAGAAAACGGGATAATTCTCCCTGTTGGGCTGTTTTAAAAACAGGTTTTAGAAATATGGTAAAGTTCCTTGTTTAAGGAAAGTATCCTTCTCTTGATTTCTAGAAACAAAATGAAGTATTTGAAAGTATTTGATAGGCAGTTAATTAGAGGAGAAGTAGTTGTTTCTGTTGGCAGTAGACGATAGGACTTGCTATAATGAGTTTAAATTATGGACAGAAAGATACCAGCTGGAAATTAGGAACTTTTTTTTTACAGTAAGAGTTTTTTACAGTAACAGAGAAATTATTAATGCCCCGCCCCCGGAATGCCCGGCCACTCCCCCATTGTGCCCCGCCCAGCCCCATTGGCGCTACGCCACTGTTTGAATCCCACCACCATGGGAACTTGTTACTAAAATTTTTGGATCCCACCCCTGACTCCAATCACATATCATGGAGGATACCATGGCTCCTTGCTTGAGTGAAGACATGTTGTTTGGTTTCACTTGCCCCAAAAAGTGAGTCTTTACTCCCTCCCCAGACTCAGGGAACGGTTTCCAAGCCCAAAGAGAATGAAAAGTAAGTGTTCAAAGCCAAGCCAAGGACACACAGAGGTGAGGAATGTACAAAATAGCTCACA
This sequence comes from Sphaerodactylus townsendi, assembly GCF_021028975.2. Taxonomy (NCBI): domain Eukaryota; kingdom Metazoa; phylum Chordata; class Lepidosauria; order Squamata; family Sphaerodactylidae; genus Sphaerodactylus; species Sphaerodactylus townsendi. Next base: position 13,989,571 of record NC_059427.1, read on the forward strand.
AACTTGCTTGAATAAATGAGGACCTGTATACTGCCTGCTTATTGTTTACTGCAAGCAGGATTATATTATGAATTTCTGTACCACCCTAATGTTAATATGTATGCTACGCTTCGGTTCTTCCTCTAAAATCCTAGTGCTTTGGTTACTGAATGTCCTCTTTTGTTGATTATACTGGCTCGCTACATTGATTACGCTGACTCACTAGTCCCCATGAGAATGACACACTATAAACAACATGAACTTTTAAAAGCTCTCTCTTGCTGTTTTCAAGCCAGTCGAAGGTCTTCTGAACAGTAACTTGAAAACTCAATGTATTTGTTTTGAATTTTGTATGCCATGCCTCCAGAGGCCTGCCTGAGGCAGCTCGCAAGTGATACAGTACATGAAATCCAAACATTTTAGTAACAGGTTCCCATGGTGGTGGGATTCCAACAGTGGCATAGCACCAATGGGGCTGGGCGGGGCACAATGGGGGAGTGGCCGGGCATTCCGGGGGCGGGGCATTAATAATTTCTCTGTTACTGTAGAAAAACTCTTACTGTAAAAAAAAAGTTCCTAATTTCCAGCTGGTATCTTCCTGTCCATAATTTAAACTCATTGTAGCAAGTCCTATCATCTACTGCCAACAGAAACAACTACTTCTCCTCCAATTGACTGCCTGTCCAATACTTAATACTTCCAAATACTTCATTTTGTTTCTAGAAATCAAAAGGAGGATACTTTCCTTAAACAAGGAACTTTACCATATTTCTAAAACATGTTTTTAAAACAGCCCAACAGGGAGAATTATCCCGTTTCCACCTTCGCTAACCAGCCACATAGGAAACAAACAGGACTTTATGATTTTTGGACCTAATGGGATTTCTAACGGAAAAGCAGACCCAATTAGTAACCCCCTCCGGGCACACACAAATAATTAGTAACCCACTCTGGGGAACTGGTGAAAACCTGCTGGATCCCACCTCTGCGTGAAACTCTTAACACAATAGAAAAGCAACATAAAAGAATCAGAGAGTGGGAAGGGGCCATACAAGCCATCTAGTCGCCCAGCTCAAGGTAGGACCAGCCTGCATCCCTTACAAGTGCATCCCTCCAACCACTGTGCAAGACAAAGTTCAGCGTTTTAAAACAGGTCATAAAACATTCTTCAGGCTAGACACAGATCATAAAAAAACAGCTGTAAACGAGGAAGAGCGAGAGAGCTGGAACCCTTCGCTTAAAAGCCCGTGTAAAAATAAATGTTTTTATTACGCCTCAAAGCCTGCACTCTCTACGGCCACAGCTTTCACGTTGCATGTCTGAAGGCTCCCAAATGCTTCAGGTGCATTCCCCAGTTGCAGCTGCGAACCTGTTTTCAACTTTCCAACTCCTTCCAGGGGCAAAAAACAACAACAACAGCTGCCTTGGCTGCCAGGCGTTTGCTTCCCTATGGGGCACTGAAACATTTTGCGCTTTCGGCGTGCAATTTGCAAAGCGCCCGCGTCCCATAGTCTGGTCGCCCAGCCTGCAGTGTTGGTTTTGGGGGCTAGCAAGGCGGGATCTAACTGGCCTCAACAGGCAGCCGCGTTTCCTCCTCCTCATTTGCTCCGAAAGGAGCCTGCAGCTCGACCCTTCGCCTGTTTAGCGAAGAACCAAGCCTCGCCCTAAACAACGAACTTTTACTATTGCCAGGCGAGTGAGTCCAGAATTGCACCTTGGGTTGCTCTTGCCACCAGGACGCAGCTGCATCACCGTCTGCAGTGCACGCCTCACGTCCTGCACGTCCGCACGTGGCAATGGATGCACAACAGCCACGCACGACCACAATCGCCCCCACACCCGCCCCAAGCCTCCACGGCTGTTTGCAACGATCGACTCACCGTGGGCTGCAAAGCGGGCGGCTTTCTGCAACGCCATGGCTGCCAGACCAGCCGCCACCTTCCCATTGCAAGAGTCCCATGCACCCGTGCAACCACCGAGGGGCTGCCAGCGCTTGGGGGAGGAGGAGGAGGAGGAGGGAAAAGACCTTATTGACCCGGCTGCAAATAGTAGTCACTTCCTGGGAAGGAGAGGAAGCTGCGAAGGGCTTTTTCCCCTCCCACTTCCCCTCCGTGAGCTTTGGTCTTCCCAAAAAACATGTTCCCTGCGAGTCTTGCAATAACGGCGTGGGCTTTGTGTTGTTTTTGCCAATAACGTGTGCGCAGAGGAGCACCCTCTGCTGCAACCAATTGCATCTGCAGATTGCCTCTCTTGCGTTTTCCTTTTAGGCTGTTGCGACTGTGTTTCGGGATGGCTTTTCCGCTCAAGGGTTGCCAACTCTGGGTCGGGAAATTCCTGGAGATTTGGGGGTGGGGCCTGAGAAAGGCGGGGTTTGTATAAGGAGGGTGCATCGACTAAATGTAAGGAGTCCACATGCCAAGAGACTGCCCTTTTCTCCTAGGGAATTGATTCTGGAAGTCTGGAGATCAATTGTCATTCCGGGAGGTCACTAGATTGTTGCACCCATTTGTTGGATATGTTGGCCAGGAGAGGGGGGGTTAGCTCCCAGCAGGCTCCCCACCCCAAATTGAGGGGGCTTGGCCTTGCCAGGTCAGCTGGGGAGTGAGGAGGGGCTTGCCTCAGCCGCCTGGTGGTCCTGATAAGCCCTCTCAGGGCTGAAGGTAGCCCAGAACTGCCTGTTTGACAACCCCCCCCCCCTAGACCCCACCTGGGGTTAGCAACCCTTCTAGATTGCCAGTTTTTGTTTGTTCCAGGTAGGATTTTTGTATAACCATAGAAACTGATGAAAATCCCCACTTGTGTGGTTTCCAGGCTGTATGGCCGTGTTCTAGCAGCATTCTCTCCTGACGTTTCGCCTGCATCTGTGGCTGGCATCTTCAGAGGATCTGATAGTAGGAAAGGAAAGCAAGTGGAGTATAGATACCTGTGGTCAATAGGTGAGGGCATCTGAATAAGAGTGGCCTGGCAAGTGAGTAACAATGAAGTATAGCATGTGAGTAACAATGGAGATAGCACGGTCAATAGGTGAGGGCATCTGAATAGAAGTAGTCTGGTCTTTGTTCCCTTTGATTGTTTATTGTCTATAGTCATCCTGTGTCTGTGTGGAGCTGAACTGGCAGCCAAGTTCTGTTCATTTTCATGGTTTCTTCCTTTCTGTTGAAATTGTCCATGTACTTGTGGATTTCAATGGCTTCTCTGTGTTGTCTGACGTAGTGGTTGTCAGAGTGGTCCAGAATTTTACAGCAGGGGAGAAATGCTTAGAAGTATTTCATTCACGTATTTCAATCCCCACTTTTCTTTTTTGCTGTCAAGTCACATGTGTCTTATGGAGATTCCTGAAGGTGTTTTCAAGGCAAAAGACGTTCAGTGGAGGTTTTCCAGAGTTGTTGTTTCAGTGGATATCCTACTGGTCTGCAGTAGAACAGTTGGATATGAGTCCAGTAGCACCTCAGAGACCCACAAGAATTTTGGAGTATAAGCTTGAGAGTCAAAGCTGTGACAAAGGGAACTTTGACTCTCGAAGACGTATTCCCAGGAAATCTAGTTGGTTTTTAAGATGCTGCAGGACTTGACTCTTACATAGACGTAGGGTGATCCATAGAATTCTGCAAAGACAACCGATTCCTTTGAAATGTGGTGTTGGAGGAGAGTTTTATGGATACCGTGGACCACCAAAAAGACCAATCAGTGAATTCTAGATAAAATCAAGCTTGAACTTTCCCAAAGCTAAAATGACTCAACTGAGCCTATTGTACTTTGGTCACGTGAGAAGACAAAAGTCATTGGAAAAGACAATAATGCTAGGAAAACTTGAAGGCAGCAGGAAAAGAGGAATTGTCAACATGAGATGGATGGACTCAATTAAGGAAGCCACAGCCCCCTAGACCTCAAGATCTGAGCAAGGCTGTTAACAATAGGACATTTTATAGGGCATTAATTCATAGGGTCACCATAAATTTGGACGTGATTTGACGGCATGTAACACATACACACAGAGGGATGGTGCATCTGTGAATGCCTTCCACATGGCAGCATGGTCCTTTTTGGCCTCATTTCCCTGACTTTTCTGTGACCTTTACTAAGTCTGCTTCATTATCTTTTTTTTTTTTTTGAAAGATTGCAGCAAAACCATAGTGGCTACCATGTGGATAGGAAAGCGTGGATTTTTCCACGGTGTGCACTCATCATGGCCATCTCCCCCACCCCCCGCAGTGAGAGAACACTCCTGTATCCCTATGTAGCCCAGGGCCTGGAAGGGAGGTCGAATGTTGTCAATATGTGAATGAAATGCTTCCAAGCATTTCTCCCCTGCTGTAAAACAAGCTGATTACACCCCTTCCGCACAGGCAGAATAATGCACTTTCAATCCACTTTGCAGCTGGATTTTACTGTGCGGAATAGCAACATTCACTTGCAAACAATTGTGAAAGTGCATTATTCCGCATGTGCGGAAGGGGCCCTTGCATTACACCTTTGCATTCTGATTCCCTTCTTTGCATCACCCTCCCACCTTCTGACTGGGATATAAAGACTTGGGGATCTCCATTCCTATTTATATCTAATGCAGGGAGTTTTGACTCTTGAAAGCTTATACCCTGGGGGGAATTTATCACTCTTTAAGGCAGGGCCAGAGCGACGGGGAACAGCACCAGTGCACCCCATGCCCCTGCCACGCCCCCACCCGGAACGACCCAGCCATGCCCCCACACCAGTGCGAGCCCAGTGCATCACGTATCCCCCCTGCCCTCTTTAAGGCACTACTGGACTTTTAATCCACTGGAGACCAATGCCACTACCCACCCAAAACTCAGTGGGGAAGGAATCATGCTGGCTCCCTGGCTGTGCATATGGCGACCCTCAGTCATACCATTTTCCTGCCTCTCGTTTTTCTCCAAGAGGCTTGTTTAATCTTTTACAGATCCTTGAGTGTTCACCTTTGTTTTGACATTTCCCACTTGACAAGCCCTTGACAGGCTCCTGATTGTTTCCCCAGCAAACACAAGGCATGTGCCAAGTCACCCACAGCTGGTGATGCAACTCCTCGCAGGAAGGGAGTTCACTTTCTGCTGAAGAATCAGGACTTGCTGGCATGGGCGCGGACTGGCAAGATTCACTGGGCTGAGCCCCTGAATGTATTTCCAGAGGCTTGCCTGACTGCTGTTGAAATATGTAAATAATGAAGAGCACACTTGCCAGTAACTACAGTGGATTCTCCTAAATGCCAGGCATGTTTACTGGAGGAAACTAGAAAGCCCCACTGATTCTTCTCCTTACCTTTATTTCACAAACACCATGTTTATGTTAATAATACTAATTGTTCTGAATTGCCCCTGAGCCCCTGAGCTGAGCTGCAGGCTAAAAAATTTTTTAATCAACTGAACACTGAAAACTGTGTGAGGCTACATATGAGTAGGATTGCAATCTTAAATGCACATATTTGGATCCCCCAGGGTCACCCTGTGGTTGGTCTGCAGTAGAAGAGTAAGATTCTAGTAGTATCTCAGGGAGGAACAACATTTTCACGGTATGAGCTTCTGAGGGAGTCGGAGCTCTGCAGAGTCAAAGTATCTGACGGGCAACCCAATCCAGAACTACGCCAGCATGGGTGCCCACCTCGCTGGCACAAGGAGCAAATGGGCTGCCAGGGGGATGACTTAACACTGGCAGGTGGGCACAACACAACTCTGCAGCATCTGACTTGGAAGCCGCTTTATTGCCTAGGCCTGCCGGTGCAGAAAGCTGGTGTGCCGGTGTGGCTGGGGGTGTTGTGGGGGCAGGCCAAGGAGTAGAGCTGGCTTTAGTCAGCTTTTACTGCCTACCCAGCCCCCATCCGCCAGCGGAGTCAGCCTTGGAGATACACCATGTTTTATGTGGCGGATCTCCACTATGGGGGATTCTCAGGGCCAGTTTGTGCTTTTGTTGTTGTTGGGGGGGGGGGGAAGCCCTTTGGAGTGGGGAGGGCTGCATTTGAGTAGCACCGTCCCCGCCCGCTCGATATGGATTAGGCTGCAAGGGAGCCAAGGATGTAGGTAAGGGGGGGTTCTCGGGTTCAACCCTCCCATTACATGTCCGAAGCTCCGCCCCCCCCCCCCGTTTGTGGGTTTTTTGTATTTTTTAGTGTTTTTTTTCAGTTTTTGCCTGCAGGGAGTGCAGTTTTTAGGCTAGCAGCATCAAAATTTCAGGGATTTGTTGGGTGACTCTCCTGACGATACCACCCAGGTTTGGTGAGGTTTGGTTCAGGGGGTCCAAAGTTATGGGCTCCCAAAGGGGGTGCCCATCCCCCATTGTTCCCAATGGGAGCTGATAGAAGATGGGGGCTACACCTTTGAGAGTCCATAACTTTGGACCCCCTGAACCAAACTTCACCAAACCTGGGTAGTATCAGCAGGAGAGTCTCCTAAAGATACCCTGAAATTTTGGTGCTGCTAGCTTAACAATTGCACCCCTGACAGCAGGCACCCCCCAAATTTCCCCAGATTATCCTTTTAAATCCACCCCCTTCGGCATGGACTTAAAGGGAGAATCTGAGGTCCCCAGTTTGAAAGTGATGCTGTTACAGGGTGGGGGATAACCCACCCCAAAACAGCATCACTTTCAATGTTGTTTTAACTGGGGACCCCAGATTCTCCTTTTAAGATGGATTGAAAAGGAGAATCTGGGCTCCCTAGTTTAAACACCATTGAAAGTGATGCTGTTTGGGGGTGGATTCCAGCATCACAGTGGGTGCCCATTTGGGGGGGGGGCTTGCACAAGGCTCCATTTTTCCTAGCTACGCCTCTGCCAGGAGGGGAGGGCAGAAGGTTACTGCTGGCTAGGATCTCAGCCAGTAGGGGTGGGGGCAGGGGAGTCTGCCACCCCTGGCCTTGGAGAGCTGCTTTTATAAGCACTGAGGCTGGGGGAGGGGCTTGGGGAGGTGTGGCCAGGGGTGGGGCAGGTGGGGGATGCCCCCGCCCCCAAGCCCCCCTCAGATCTATACCTACGTCACTGAAGGGAGCATTGTCTATCCAAGACTTAGACCCCAAAAAATCCTGTTGGCCTCTAAGATGCTAGTGGCCTTGAATTTAACTCTTCTCAGTCCCACTGAAAACGTAGTTAAATATGATTATTTTATTGCAATTAAGACCCAGAGCTTTCAGAGCAATCAGTGAGACTCCAGTGGAGGATTCATCTAGTCGCAAAAGCAGTTTATACTAGGGGCCCCCCCACTAAATATTTGCAACCTGTCTGGTGAAATCAGCATCTCACTATATTCTGACTACTTGGAAACGTTGTTGAAAATGGAACTTCTAAATTGTAAAGTTTTTTTCTTCTTGACATTTGAAATTGATACCTACATGTTAAGCAGCCTTACTGAAGTGTCAGCCGTTTGTCGCATGACCTGGCTGTGTGGCAAATGGAAAAAAAAATCGAATTACTTTATTATACCATTAAATAATTTATGTTTCTATATTTATGTGCTTTTTAAAAAGGGTCCCTTTCTAACCCGTGCTTCAGGCCCCACACTAGCTTAATCCTGACCTGCGACGCTCTAAAATTATTCCAAACCAGGCACAGGGGGGTCGGGCTGCATAGAGCGGGTGCCACAGTAAACAGATCGACTGAAAAGAAAACCCTCCTTTTAAAAAACCCATGTGCTTGTCACCACAAGAAGCATTGTACAGACGATGGTCATGTTATAGCTAAGAGGCAGTGGTGGGATTCAGCAGGTTTGCACCACTTCAGCAGAACCGGTTGTTAAAATGGTGCTTGTAAACAACATTATTACATTATTTGAATCCCACCACCGGAACCGGTTGTTAAATTATTTGAACCGGGATCCAAAAATTTTAGTAACAGGTTCCCATGGTGGTGGGATTCAAACTGTGGCGTAGCGCCAATGAGGCTGGGCGGGGATTGACAGGGGCGTGGCCGGGCATTCCTGGGCGAGGCATTGCTGGATGGGGCTGTAGCAAGGACGCAGCCACTGCGCCGGTCCTTGGGTGGGAAACGAATGCACGCAGGCGCAGGCTGCCATACACGCCGGTGCACCTCCTGCTAGACTCCTTCAAGTTCTGCGCGCTACTGCTGAGAGGAGGGGCGTAACTAAGGCAAAAATCACGTGGCAAAATCACCCATTAGTAACCCCCTCTCGGCACACACAAATAATTAGTAACCTACTCTCGGGAACCTGTGAGAACCTGCTGGATCCCACCTCTGGAGAGGTATAACTTTTGCTGACCTACAAAAACAAAGGAAAGATTGTATTATTAAATGAACTATGAATTTTGGGCGTACAAATGGAACAATGAGAGAACATGTGGTTAAAAGGTCTCAAATTTACTTTAAATTCTAGCCTCGAAGAGAATTTCCGTAAAATGTGTCATTGATCTCTATCACCAGAGAAGTGGCAAAAATGTTGAGAATCAATGTTGGAAATGTGAGCACCAACGAAGGGTCATTTTATCATTTCTGGTGGATTTGCACGGAAGCCTAAAAATTGTGGACACTTACTTCCATGAAAAGGCTTGCAGTCTGAGTATTCCTTTTTGCAGAAGCAGGGGTGGGGAATGCTGTAGCGAAAGGATCAAAAACTAGCTCGAGCCAACCGAGAGCGGCCCCCCTGCGGGGGGTGGTCTCTCCCTTTCCACCTGCGCAGGTTGCACGATGCCTGGGGAGGAGAGTCGCACGTTGCTGGGCTCGGTTGGCAGAGACGCCCGGCGCGGTTGCCGGGGGTGGGAGAAGCAGCATTCCCGGATCTGACGCGCGCGCCCTTTGCACGAGAGGGGAAAGAAACAGCAAGAGGGAGAGAGGCGTCCGCAGCCAGAGCGATCAGCTGGCGGAAGGGGGCAGGGACGAGGCTGGTGCATTGATCCAGGCAAGCCGCTTACAGGGGTGGGGGAGGTAGCCAGGAGCCGGCGGGGTAGCAAGGGAAGGAACCTGGCTATCCGCTTGAATGCGTTGGGCGAGGGAAAGTTGCCTTTAGGAGCAACGAGTAATGAGTTGCACCACATTTTTTTACCGGGGGAGGTGGGGGGGGGATGGAGGAGGGGTTGCAGGATGAGTGTGGATGCATTGGACTTTTTAAATAAAAATTAGCATTGGGGGTGGAGGAAGCGGCTGCAGCCTAGAGAAGAAAGGGTTTCCTTGGTTTAAAAACACCCCCCAAACAAAACAACTCTACGGGATTGTCCGTCCTGGGTGGCTCCTGTGCCTTTAAGAGAGTCCCCAAAGGGGCGACTTTTCACCGGCGTAAAACCAGAATCGGCGTTTTAAAAGCTGATAACGTGTTATTCTAGTGCAAATGTCTCTGCGCTGCTGCTGGATGGCTCCATGGCTGCCTCTTGGCGCAGGCTTCCCCATCTGATATTTCCCCCCCAGATGTGGCTTGTTTCCCTTCCCCTGTAGGGCAAAACTGCAACGATGGAAGAAACCGCACTTTGGGGCACCGTCCCCTGGGTTGGACTCCTCAGGGTGTAGGAAACCTTGTTTGCACTTCTTGTGGGACAGTTTTGCAACGGAGGGGGGACATCTCTGGGGCGGCTGGGTGGCTTTTGTCCCTCCCCCCTCCCCCAGTCCTGCCATCCTCAGGGCTTCAATTGCAAATGGAGGACTGGGTGATTGGAATGATCCACAAGTGAGTGATGTCAATGGAGAAAGGACGTCAGTTTCTCTCATTTCCCCCCATCCCGCTGGTTTTTGATGACTGTTGTAGTGGTGCCTTTAACCAGATAAAACCCAGAATCCAGCGTCGTTCGTTAGTCTTTAAATCGCTCCAAGACTCCTGCTGAAAATGTTGTGCTTTTGATGTGTGTGAGCAGGAGAAACTTTCCCGGCCAAGGAAGTGTAAATGAGACCACTTTCTAATGTGTGCTCCGCAGGGCTTCAAGATGCTGACCTGAATTTCTCCCCTCCCCAATATAGCAACTGTGCTCCTTTCCAGGAACTGTTGGGGCTGATTTAGAAAGGACAGTCTTATTGGACAGTGGCTTGGGGGTGGTATTGAATGTGCATGAAATGTTTGCCACTTGGATACTTCTTTTTAAAATGCTGGGTTGTCACAAGTTGTCATGGTGATTTGGGGCCTGCCCAGTTTGCCATGTCGACGTGAACATCTCCCACGGGGTTGTTTTGTGCAAAGCGAAAGTTTCTGTGCAGAACTTTCATTTCTGTTTGGGAATTTCTGTTCCTGTGCTACATTCTGTGGTTGACTTCTGAAAGCTTTTCTTCCTATTGGTGTTGAATGCTGGGTGAACTATTCTGTGCTTCCCGAGGAAAGCAGAAGACCATGCATTGCACTCCAAATGTCTCCTCCACCGGGGGATTTCTGACATAAAGGAACAAATAGTTCCCTTTGGTAATAATGAGCGAAACTGGGTTCCTCAGGCCACATGGTGATGATGATGTCTTTCCTTGGTGGTTTGTTCTATTTCTGGAGAGCCAGTGTGGTATGCTGAATGGCGTGGCTATCTAGGACCCTGAGTGACCCAGGTTTGAATTCCTATTTCTTCCATGGACTGATCACAGGCCTGTCACAAACACTTATGTGTGGCCTGCCTTACAGAGTTGTTGTTGTGTGAGAGTGGAGAATGGGATGATGACGTTCGAAACTGGCTTGAGTCCTGAGGAAACCAGCAGGATATAAATAAATGCAAATGTATCTTCTCCCCGTTCCCAGATTGTACAGTACTGTAGAGTAAACCTTTATTAGGCATAAATATTGTATGGCCTCCAACCACGACAGAGAGGTCCCTTTATCTGCTTGTTCCAGAGCTCCTTGACATGTACCAGAGAATCTCTAAGTTGTAACTAGCAGTATGGTCCTAAATAGAGTTTTACTCCTCCAAGCCTGTTGTTTTCATTGGACAGAAGGGTGTAGGAACGCTACTGAATTTTGCATCCCCGTCATTTTCGCTCTAAAGTCTCCTGATCAACTTGGCAGTCTGTGAAAAAATATCCCGGTGAAACATGTGCTGTTAATATTGGGGTTTTTTGCATTTCCTGAGTTTCAGCTGTCATTCAAAATATATTTCCAGGCCCACATTTCCCCAACAGAGGTTCTTAAGGGTGCTCCAGACTGCATAGGTGTCAAACTCGTGGCCCTCCAGATGTTATGGACTACAGTTCCCATCATCCCCTGCCAGGATCATGCTGGCAGGGGATGATGGGAACTGTAGTCCATAACATCTGGAGGGCCGCGAGTTCGACAGCTGTGCTCCAGAGGGTCTGATGGCCCTGAGCTTTTAGCGCAACACTCAGCGTGGTACTCAGTGGCACTCAGTGTGGTATATCGATGCTGTTGCTTTAAGGACAACACCCTGAGGATCTCCAGGAAGGAGAGACTCTGGTCATGTTTCCCTATCTGGAGGAGGAGTTAAGAGTTAGGGGCGTATTCCATTGATTGGCAGTCCTGTTCCAAATCAGCACAATTGTTAGAATCACTACTGCCTCCAGCAATGATCCTGTTTAAATGATATAAAAACACAAATTATATCATAAATATGTGAGAAGCCGCCCTGAGCCCATGAGGAGAAGGGTGGCATACAAAATAAGTAAGTGAAATAAAATGATGTCAGAAGTGGGGAAGCTCAGGAAGACCCAGAGGTGGGATCCAGCAGGTTCTCACAGGTTCCCGAGAGTAGGTTACCAATGATTTGTGTGTGCCGAGAGGGGGTTACTAATTGGTGATTTTGCCACGTGATTTTTGCCTTAGTTACGCCCCTCCTGTCAGCAGTCGCGCGCAGAACTGGAAGCAGTCTAGCAGGAGGTGCACCGGCGTGCGTGGCAGCCTGCGCCTGCGTGCATTTGTTTCCCGCCCAAGGACCGGCGCAGCGGCTGCGTCCTTGCCACAGCCCCGCCCATGAATGCCCCGTCCCCGGAAATGCCCGGCCACGCCCCCAGAAATGCCCCTCCCAGCCCCATTGGCGCTATGCCACAGTTTGAATCCCACCACCATGGGAACCTGTTACTAAAATTTTTGGATCCCACCACTGGGCAGACCTCCATAGTGCGGGGAGTCCCTTACCTTTAGGGCAATGTCTACTGCAGTAGACCAAGATGAGTACTTTCGTCCTTTTGACCACTGTGGTGTGGAAGTCCTAATTATAAAGAGAGGATAATGGCATCTATGGGGGCATGCAACATATTCCTTACCTAGATATAGTTATAGTATTTTTTTAAAAAATGTCAACAATAAGTAACTTAGAAGAAAATAGAACTTGTATGAGTATAGAGTCCCCTCCTTTAGACATAAATATAATTAGGCTTGGGGTAGGGGGGTTAGATAAAAAGGTGGGACTTTGGCATTGCTTACGTTTAATGACTGATCTAGGTCAGCAGTTCCCAATCTGTGGTATTCCCAGGAGTGTGCACCAGAACATTTGGGAGTACGTGAGAAAAATTACATAATGGGTTTGCTGATACGGGGGTACAATTTTAGGGTTGCTAAGGGTACGTGAGTGAAAAAAGGTTGGGGACTGCTGATCTAGATTGTTATGATTAAAGAGGACCTGACCTGGGGCGTACAGACTGCCGCGGTGGTTAAGAAGGCCCAGCAAAGACTGTACTATCTGAGACTTTTAAGGAAACAACAACTGGATGGAAAACTCCTGGTGTCCTTTTACCGCTGTGCTATAGAGAGTGTCTTAACCTGCTGCATCTGTGTATGGTTCTCCAGTTGCACAGTGGCAGATAGGAAGGCTGATCAATACTGCACAAAGGATTATCGGCTGCCCTCTCTCCTCCTTGGAAGAACTCTATAATTCCCGAAGCCTAAAGAAAGCCCAAAATATTCTGAGAGACCCGTCTCATCCAGCACACCCTCTTTTTGAACTGTTACCATCTGGCAGACGATACAGGTCTATCAAAACTAGGGCAAAGGGGCTTAGAGACAGCTTCTACTCTAGAGCTGTGGCTATGCTAAACTCCGTGGCTTCGTGTTGATGTGTTTGGGGCTGTGTAGGGATGGGTGGAGGAAGGGGAAAGTGAGGATGGGGTATGAGTCTGAAATGGTGTGCATCGAGGAATGCTGCTGTAAATTTCGTTGTGCGTGCCCAATGACAATAAAATGCTTATGCTTACTAGAAGGCAAAATGTATAGGCTCCATTTACTACTCCATAAGAATTAATTCTGTTTTGGCCTTTGGTGAGTTCAGAGACACTAAGGTAATTCCCAAGTGCTTGGAGCTTTATTTTGAAATTTCGTTTTGGATTAGTGAAGCACCTTTAAATGCATGTTATTACAGGCGTTTAGCTTTGGTGTGGGTTTCCATCTCTCCACCTTTGTGTTCCACAAAATTACCGCTCAAAGCTCTGGCAATATTTCTCTTCCACCTGCACTGTGATTAAAATTCTGCCCCTAGGTAGTGCAAAGTATGTGTCATAAAACAATCTGGATCCGGTACCCTCATCCAAGTTCAAACAGCCATGAATTAATTTATTGTAGTCTGCCCTATACTTAATCTTAGTTGTGTGATTATCGTCTGTATCAAGAAGCTTATGCAGAATCTGGAAGCTCTATCTGTGATTACCAGCAAACGTATCCTGGTATCTCTCCAGCTTCTGAGATATCAACTGGTGTTCGTCAACCCAAGTACATAAAATTTTTAAAAATTTAATTCAAGGGCCAGTGCCCTTTTCCTCTTGCAAAACTGTGCCTCAAAGGGAATTTTTAAAGTAAGCAATGAAGTTGTTAATCGAGTACTCCGAGCTACTCTCATTTCACAGGAATAAGCAGCTGTCGTTCTGTTGCTGGAACATAATGGATTTTCACTTCTTTTGTAATAGAAATATTGTTGCTCATTAACATTTAGAGTGCTGTGCATAATATTGTTGAATGAATTGCCTGCGCCTATTGGCTGGTTCCTGGAATATCACCTGGGTTGTGATCAGAGGTGGGATCCAGCAGGTTTTCACAGGTTCCCGAGAGTAGGTTACTAATTATTTGTGTGTGCTGAGAGGGGGTTACTAATTGGTGATTTTGCCACGTGATTTTTGCCTTAGTTTCGCCCCTCCTCTGCTCCTCAGCAGTAGCGCGCAGGACTTGAAGCAGTCTAGCAGGAGGTGCACCGGCGTGCGTGGCAGCCTGCGCCTGCGTGCATTCGTTTCTCGCCCAAGGACCGGCGCAGCGGCTGCGTCCTTGCCACAGCCCCGCCCAGGAATGCCCCGCCCCCGGAATGAACGGCCACACCCCCGTCGTGCTCCGCCCAGCCCCACTGGCGCTACGCCACAGTTTGAATCCCACCACCATGGGAACCTGTTACTAAAATTTTTGGATCCCACCACTGGTTGTGATCTTTCCACCCCAACTTTCTGTTCGCACTATTTTAGGATCCTAAATTAAAATTTTGCTTTTCTGATTTGATGAAGTGAGTGCTGTAGGAGAGAACACAGATACTGTTGGGTATGTGTGGGAAGAATAAGACAAAAATAATTAAGGCTACCAACTCCCCCAAAGTAATTTCCTACAATAATTCTTTGGCCTTCTAATTTCTAGATTTTGTTCCTCTTGGGTTTGCTGCAGAGTTTTGTTGATTCTTGGAGGAACATCACCTTTCCCTTTCACTATTCCATCTTTTCTAGCATCCCCCAGATCTTCCATTCCTTGAATTCTCTCATCAGTTCCAGGCTGGAAAATTCCTGAAGATTTGGTGCTGAAGCCTGGGCAGGGTAGGATTTGGAGAGGAGACCTAATTGGAGTATAATACCATAGAGACCACATTCCAGAGCAGTCATTTTCTTTGGGGGAACTGATCTGTGTTGTCTGCAGATCAGACGTAATCCTGGGACATCTCCCCATGGTGGCAAACCTTTGGCACTCCAGATGTTATGGACTACAATTCCCATCAGCCCCAATTGGCCATGCTGGCAGGGGCTGATGGGAATTGTAGTCCATAACATCTGGAGTGCCAAAGGTTCGCCATCACTACCTAGCCCCACTAAGAAGTTGGCAACCCTGTCTCTTAGGCCCCTTCCGCACACACAGAATAATGCGTTTTCAATTCAGTTTCACAACAGTTTGCTATTCTGCACTGCTACAAAGAGCATTGAAAGCGGTTTGAAAGAGCATTATTCTGCATGTGCGGAAAGGGCCATAATAGTGTCTTCAGCTCTGAATCGATGCAATCCTCTCATATTGCACTGAGGATGAGGAAAATTTTGCCTTCATTTAATTTTAAATATTTTTACCCTACTTTTCCATAGAGTAGCTTACAAAAAAAGCACCCACAGTTAAGGACAAAAACACAAGAAACAGCCATCAGTGGCAAAGAGAAGAAAAGAAACTGTATGGAAAGATCCGGAACTAATCCATTTAAAAGGATGGTGTTAAAACAGAAATGTAAAAGCTACAATAGACAATATAGTCGTAGCTAACTGTCAAAGGCCGAGAGGGACAGAATTTGACTTGTGCTGAAACGTTAACAGTGAATACTGCCAGTTAAACAAAATTATGGAACTTCTTCCATAAATGGGGAACGACGACTAAAAAATCCTTAACCTTCAAAAGGGGAGATAACCAGTAACTCTTTGATGGTTAACTAAGCGGGGAGGCAGGTTCATACCAATAATTGGAAGCAGTTTGAAGTCACTTCCTGTCAGTCCATTTCCTGGGAGCCCCACATATACAGAAAACAGGCATTATGCTTCTCGGGTTCTTGAGAGATTCTCACCAAGGGCAGAGGAAGCCTAAGGTGCAATCGTAGGGCTTCTCATCTTTCCAGCATCCCATGAAAAGAACCAATATCGCTTTACTCAATTTGAAAAGCTGCGTATGGATCTCTAGGCCCCTAACTCTCCCATAATATTAGCAGTTGGTGCATCCAAGGAAACTGATGACTAGTCACTTCAGGGGAAAAAAATTTCTCCTTCAATGTAGCACATAATTAACATTTGGAACTCACCGCCTCAGGAGTGTGGTAAAAGTTGCTAGCTTAAAGGAACGCACATGCAAATGAAACTGCCTTAGACTGAATCAGGCCATGGGTCCAGCAAAGTCAGTGTTGTCCATTCAGACTGGCAGCAGCTGTCCTGGGTCTCCGACAGAGTTCTTTGACGTGGCCTGCTCCCTGGTCTTTTTTAACTGGAGATGCCAGTGATTGAACTTGGGACCTTCTGCATGCCAAGCGGATGCTGTGCCTCTGAGCCATGACCTTGATGACTTTGAAACGGCACGTTCTGGAAGGATACCATGGTTAAGAACCACAGTGGCAATGGAAGTCTGTAGTTTTGCAGGTAGTATATACCTCTGAAAGCCCTGCTTCTTGGCCCTTCAAGGGTGTCTAGTTGGTCACTCTAGGACAGTGGTGGAGAACCTATGGCACTCCAGATGTTGATGGACTACAATTCCCATCAGCCCCTGCCAGCATGGCCCATTGGCAGGGGCTGATGGGAATTGTAGTCCATCAACATCTGGAATGCCATAGGTTCGCCACCACTGCTCTAGGACAGTTGTGGTGAACCTATGGCATGGGTGCCAGAGGTGGCACTCAGAGCCCTCTCTGTGGGCACGCGTGCACAGAGTTCGTCATGTGATAATAGTAATTATTTCAGGGAGATTATTAGCATTAAACCTAAGAGCTAGTTTTGGGGAAGCGGTGTAGGTAACCCTGTTAAGCGCAGTTAAACCCTACTGATTTTCATGGGAAGAACTAAAGCATGATTCTTTACCTGGGAGTAAGCTCGGTTGCTGGCAATGGGGCTTGCTTCTGAGTAAACCCTCCTAGGGTCGTGATTCACCCGTTCGAAGCATTACACAGTTGCTTCAAAGCAAAGCCACCGACTACCACCAAGCTTACTCCCGAGTATCGCCTTGGAGCCAACTGTTTTTTCTAAACGAAAACCTCAGTATTCAGGTTAAATTGCCCTGTTGGCACTTTGTGATAAATAAGTGGGTTTTGGGTTGCAGTTTGGGCACTTGGTCTCGAAAAGGTTCGCCATCATTGCTCTAGGAGGATGGAATGCTGGCATGATCCAATGAGGATTTTTTTTTAATAGGCTTAACTTTTGCCCAACTTTTTCACCCTTGGGCTTAAGCAGTGTCCCTCTCCATCCATAGAATGCATGTTAGCTCATTAAATCTTTTTACAAAAAGCAAATGGCTGTAGTTATAAGGTTCAGCCTGTCAACTGCTCCAGGTGCATTGAAAGGTAAGACAACATTCCTCTATAAACATTGACTCTCTGGCCTACTTCAACCCTAACGGAGCCCACATTTAAAGGCCTCTGGGTTTCATAGTTTTTAGGTCTCGGGACCCAAGCCAATATACAGACTCTGTATCAGTCAGCAGCGTTTTGTGGTGAGGTATCGAAGTGCCATACTTGGCAAAGCCAGTTCTAAAGGAACTGGCATTTGCAGACCCATATATCCCCTAACAGATCCCCCGTCCCAACTTCCCAGAGGCAGCCTCTGGAGCCGAGACTGCCCCAAGGTCAGCAACAGATAGTGCTGGAGCCACCTGGTCCTCTGCCCACCACAAGATAACAGTTATAATTCTTTTCTCACGGGACAGAGGATGCAGGGGATGCCTAGTTTACTACAAAGTGTGCAAAGCCATAAAGCGAACATCAAGGGAAGAATTCACAGATGGCAGTGGTAACATATAGCAGGCTGGTTACGAATATCAGAGGGCCATTGATTTGTTATATCTGGTGATTACATATTTTAAAGAGTGCATTTTGTTTACTCAGGTACGCATCCCCCTGACAATAGTGGAATGAGCAAAACAGAATCCGAGGGAGAATCCCCAACAGGCAAACCTTAAGTGCTAACTAATCTTATATCTAATGCTTAACCCAGTCGCCAGAATATGGATCAAAAAACCCAGATAGTGGGGCTGAATACAGATAGGGAAATTATGTGCACCCTAAAACAAGTGAATGTTTCACAAAGAGCACATCTGTTTTTGACTTCTCTGCTCCCCTTCCCTCCCCAGCTATTATACACAGAGGTGGGATCCAGCAGGTTCTCACAGGTTCCCAAGAGTAGGTTACTAATTATTTGTGTGTGCCGAGAGGGGGTTACTAATGGGTGATTTTGCCACATGATTTTTGCCTTAGTTATGCCCCTCCTCTCAGCAGTTGTGCGCAGAACTTGAAGCAGTCTAGCAGGAGGTGCACCGGCGTGCGTGGCAGCCTGCACCTGCGTGCATTCGTTTCCTGCCCAAGGACCGGCACAGCGGCTGCGTCCTTGCCACAGCCCTGCCCAAGAATGCCCCGCCCCTGGAATGCCCGGTCACGCCCCCAGAAATGCCCCGCCCAGCCCAATTGGCGCTACGCCACAGTTTGAATCCCACCACCATGGGAACCTGTTACTAAAATGTTTGGATCCCACCACTGATTATACAGATACGCTACCACAAAAAACACATTCCACTGGTGATGTTGCACAGTCCTCCAATTACACCAGCTCACTGTACAGGCTTGCCTTGGTTATGATTTTACTGCTGCCCATACTTGTGATAACTTCTTGGATGTTTTGTGGGTACAGCAGCGTGTGAACCATTTGCCCTGCAAGCAGAAATCAAGTAGTTGTTCTTAGCAAGGCTGGTGCTTCCAAGAACAAATGAAGCTTGACTGAACAGTCCTATGTGTGGAAAATCTGGAAAGAGGTTTCCTTGGTTTGGGAGGATCTTGGACATTTTCACTGCACCAAAGATACCTTCCCACAGATTCTGTTGCAAGGACAGGTTAATCTGCCGTGTTTCCTCTTTGTTGTGGTTTCTGAGATGACTCGCATGTTTGTTTCTAGCTCATTACCCAAGAACCTTGACACTTTAATGCATTCCCACCCCCACCCCCCTCTGTTTGGCATCTCAAGATAACTTTATCAGGCTACAAAAATGTGTGTGATTCAGTGTAGCTGGTTCATTGATGAACAGTCTGCGTTCTCTTCCCAAACATGCTTTGTGTCCTGCTGTTTTTGCAGTGTGTACCTTGGCCGACTCACACTTAATTGTGGAAGGGCGGACTTAAAGCACATTTAAATTCTACTGAGACTTGGTCCACAAGGATGTTTTGGCTTCTCTAAACAGCGCTGTTTGTGGGCGTATTCATGTGGCATCTTGTATTCAATGCGCGTTAGGGGTGCCAGTGTCCAGGTGGAATTTGGGGACCCCCCCCCCAGAATTGCAATTCATCTCCAGACTCCATAGATCAGTTCCCTTGGAGAAAATGGATGTTCCAGAGGGTAGACCAGTGATGGCAAACCTATGGCACGGGTGCCCTCTCTGTGGCACGCTCGCACAGAGTTCGTCATGAGGGGGGCGGAAAATCACCCCCCCACACACACACATCTAGGCTGGCCTGGGCCACTGAGCATGATGTGTGCGCACCGCAGTGAGCAGGGAGGACTCGGCTGGTGGGCCTGGTGCCTCTGCTCCAGGTGGCTGCTGCCGGAGGGGGGGCGGGCACAGAGGAGGCAGAGATGCTAGAGAGGCACAGAGCAGTGAGCGTGGGACTTGCTGGAGACTATAACAGGCTGGCCCCTGCTCAAACGGGTGGGGTGGAGGAAGAGAGAGCCAACCGGTTTTTTCTAAACTAAAACCTCAGCATTCAGGTTATATTGCCAGGTTGGCACTTTGCAATAAATAAGTGGGGTTTGGGTTGCAATTTGGGCACTCGGTCTCAAAAAGGTTCGCCATCACTGGGGTAGACTATATGGCATTGCAACCCACTGAAACCCCCATCCTCCCAAGCTTCACTTCCAAATCTTCAGGTGTTTCACATCCTGAAACTAGCAACTCTGCCCTTTTCCCCAACTCCCCACTGATAGCGGGGGGGGGGGGGGGGAATTGGCAACCCTCTTTTACTATTCTGCTTTTCAAAGCCGGACTTGATACAAGTTTTTTGGAAACATTGAAATCAAAGCACTTTTTTGGGGAAGATGACCATTTTTGCAGGTCTCACCCTTACGTCAACATAATTTTCCTTGTCTTGGCCCCTGTGACCACCACCCTCACAAGAAAGAGGGCATTTTCAGGGTGTTATTTTTTTTTACATATGGAATTACTTCATGCTACAATGTTGCAAGTTTCTCAGCTTTAATTTTGTAAAAAAAAAAGTAAATCTCCAGCTCTTAACTTCAGAAAAGTTATCAGGGGAGGGAAAGACACAGGCTGCCTGTGTCCTTGTATAACTCCCCAATGAAAAGGGCGAGAGTCTTAGTTAAAAAAAATGAAAGTGGGAAACTAGTAAGTTATGGCAATAGCATGGCAGTCTAGCAATTCCTAATTTATTTTTAAAGCCCTGTGTTAACAGGAGAGGATTTGGTGGCAGTGTGGGGCTGAGGCAAGGAAAATGTGGGGAAAAGCAGCGTGTGGGTGCTTTATTGGCCCTATTAATGCCTCTGCGTTCAGTGCAGTAACAAGAACTACACAGAGAATCATCTTCATGTGCAAGAGGCAGGTAGAGTTGACAGGTAAGGGTGGTCAGCAACCTCCATGTGTGCGATGTGTTGGCAAAGCTGTTGACTGGGAATTGGAAGCTCTTGCTGAAATTCTGAACCTCCCCTATTAGTTCCGTCAGTTTTGAACTTTGTCATGATGCTTTAAAGCGTGACAGAAATGGCAACCAGGGTGTATTCACTGGGAAGCAACACCTGGCAGGAGAAATTGAAGCCTTGTTGCCTCACAGAGGTATAGTTCCAAGGGGCAGGGGTGCGCGCAAAGCACCAGGTGCGTGCCCCTGGGGAATTCAGCTTAGCCTGTGCACTCCAACACACGCCAGCTGGGTGACCTTGGGCTAGTCACAGCTTCTCGGAGCTCTCTCAGTCCCACCTACCTCACAGGGTGTTTGTTGTGAGGGGGGAAGGGCAAGGAGATTGTAAGCCCCTTTGAGTCTCCTGCAGGAGAGAAAGGGGGGATATAAATCCAAACTACTACTCCTACTACTCCTCTTCTTCCTCCTCTTCTTCCTCTTCCTCCTCCTCCTGTCCAGGTGCCTCAGAAATGGGAGTGAGGGTCATCTTCAGGAAAGAATAAAACCACAGAAGCCTAAGTAACATTGTTATCTCAGTTAACTGCTTTCTACAAATACAGCCATTCTCAAAGCCTACACTTCTAACTTCATTTATAAACAGGTAGCCTCCTGGTTAAAATCTATTTCTTTTCTGAGGTACGCTGCCTCTGAAGGTAATAAAATCGAACTATACTGTTCTACTGAAATCATTTGTTCTAAAACAGGGGTAGGGAACCTGCGGCTCTCCAGATGTTCAGGAACTACAATTCCCATCAGCCCCTACCAGCATGGCCAATTGGCCATGCTGACAGAGGCTGATGGGAATTGTAGTTCCTGAACATCTGGAGAGCCGCAGGTTCCCTACCCCTGTTCTAAAAATAAGAAATAAGAAAAATGAAGACCGATTTTCTAAAATTCTCTCTTGTTATCAACGTTGTTATGCAAGTGAGGCCAAGAGAGAGTGACTGACCTAGGGTCAGTGGCCTTCATACTGAGTGGGGATTTGAACCTGTGTCTCCCAGGTCTGCATAGAGAACTTGATCCTCTACAGCACACTGGCTCCTGCTTTATAACAACCTCAGTCAGTTTTCAGTACATATGTTTAATAAAGGAATGTTGTCTATTTTTGTTGCTCTGAAAATGTCAGACTCTGACTTGGTAGTTGGACAAAATGAGTCTGTTGTTACTCTACGTCATAGGTGTCAAACTCGCGGCCCTCCAGATGTTATGGGCTACAGTTCCCATCATCCCCTGCCAGCATCATGCTGGCAGGAGATGATGGGAACTGTAGTCCATAACATCTGGAGGGCCACGTGTTTGACACCTATGCTCTACGTGGATGGGCTTTGTATGTGACAGTGATTCTGTGACCCAAACTACATGTTACAGTGGCTATCGGCCCAACCTGTGTTGGCCAACGCCATTATAGAATAAGGTGACCAGACGTCCCGCTTTTGGCGGGACAGTCCCACCTTAAACCAATCTGTCCCGCGGGGTTTTTTAACTGTCCCGATTTTGCCTTCTGGGGTGCTCCCCTTTTCCCGCCCTGTCACAGGGGAACAGGGGAGCACCCCAGAAGGCAGTGTGCTCCTGCAACCATGCGCGCGTGTGCGCATGCGTGTCCCCCCGTCCCGGTTTAAAAAGGTGACAATCTGGTCACCTTATTATAGAAGAAAATGTAGCTGTTGGAAAATCACCCTGAGGAACCAGCCAGGATCAGGCCCTCCCCTCCCCTGTAATATTAGCAGCAGGTGATTTTGCGCACGTGCACACACACCGCACCATTTCAAGTGTTGAAGCAGTCGTGTTGTTTTGGCACTTGTAAAGGCTAGGCGCGAGGGAGGCACGATCACCTGAGGCAGCTACAGCACAAGCCTGATCCTGGTTGGGTCCTCAGGTGATTTTTAAATGACTAAATTTTATATTCTCATAGTGAAGCCAGCCAAAACTTTGGAAACTTTAAATCCAGCGATGGAGCTGTGAATGGGCAAAACAGATCTTTCTACAAACATGGGAAGGCTCCAGGTTTTTTTAAAAAAATGTGAAAAAGACCCCAAACATTTGGTGCTTTAAAAAAATCTGAAAATGATAAAAGGAGTGCCTGTAGCTTTAAGCAATTGATTCCCTCAGTGGCTATCCCTCAGTAGACAATCATATACTTCTAAGACTTGGTTCTGTCAGTAAAAGTAGGGGTGGGGGGACAGAGCCTTTCCACGCCTATTTTGGCTTTTGAGGGAGAACTCATTGGGACCAGGGCTGGCTAGGTTTGTCAACTCCAGGGTATAAAATTGCTGGATATTTTGTGGTAGAGTCTGAAGAGGGCAGGGTTTGGGGAAGGAAGAGGCCTTATCTGAATACAGTGCCCTAGAGTCCATCCTCCACAGCGGCCATTTTCTCTAGAGCACAGGCGTCAAATTCGCGGCCCTCCAGATGTCATGGACTACAGTTCCCATCATCCCCTGCCAACATGATGCTGGCAGGGGATGATGGGAACTGTAGTCCATAACATCTGGAGGGCCACGAGTTTGACGCCTATGCTCTAGAGGAACTAGAGTTGTCAACCTCCAGACAAAGGCTGGAAATCGCGTGGAATTACAACTGATCTCCAAATGATAGAGTTCAGCTTCCCTATGTCATTACAGCCTGCTGAGGTTGTTTCCCTCACCAAACCTCACTTTCTCAAAGCTCCACCCTCATATTTGCAGGAATTTCCCAGCCTGGAACTGTCAACCCCAAGGGGAACTGATTTCAGCAGTTGGGAGATCTGTTGTAACTCTGGATGAGTCCCTGATCTGCTGTTGTATGTGGGGCAGAAGCAGGTTGGTACTTTGCCCTGAGGTGCGCACGGTGTGAAACTTAGATGTAGGAGAGGTAAATTGGAACGAAGTGGACCCGTTTGCTTCCTTAAAATGAGTCTCACTAGCTGGGTGTGTTGTCTGGATTGACAAACCACGATTTGCCTAAACCAGGCAAACCGGAATCGGAAACAATGTTCTGTACCTAGTTAGGAAACCATAACTTGTGTTGACTAATTTTGACGCTGTATCGATGTACGGAAGCCATGGTGAGGGCTGGTCTTTCCACCTTCAGAGGTTGCCTCACTCAGTGATGGGAGTGGATTTAGGAATGAGTGTAATTAGTTTTGTTTTAACGTTAATACAACATTTTTTCCCCCGATCGTAAGCTGGCTGAATTTAGAAAGGCAGGGTTAGCAAGAAGTGTAAAACATATACAGCTGAGACGAAAGCTGAAGCAGATAGAATAGCTTTAAACAATGGTTGACCTGCCGGCATGTCAGTGTTCAAACTGCTGTTTGTATTGTATTCTAAATTAAGGCTGATACAAATCATGGTTTGGCATGAAGTCTGAACTGAACTGAACCATTGCTTATTACAATATGTTAATAAACAGTCATTCCTGAGGGCTAAATGTATCTCAACCCCAAAAGCGGCTGTTGTACATCCTCGCCCAGGGACTTGGGTGATGGGACGGGAAATAAATGTATAATAAACTAGCAGGCCCGGCCACACTTTGCTGTGGCAGTTGTCCTTCTCATCACAGTCCGCAACACACACAGATGTCCATGCAGGTCCAATGATCCCCAGCATAGCCTTTTGGGGTGGTCAAATGGAATCCCTCTTTCCCTTTTCAATGCACATCGTTATATGGTGCTGTCTTGTTTTTTTAGTATAAGGTAACCCTTCCCATTCCACAGTGGAACTGTCCAGAGTGCGAATCCCGCTGTCCATGAGGCTGGTTGACACGCACAGCCCTGGCTTGGGTAAGGCAGAACTGGGGCAAGCAGGCTATCCCAGTCAGGCAGCAGAGGCGGGGTGGTGAGGCGCTCAGATCGAGGCCAGCTCCCTGGGTTCTTAAAGGGCCACGTGCAAAAGAAGCGGAGCCAGTAGTGTTGGTTCGCCCCCACCCCGCGGATTTTCTTAGAAGAAAAAGGCAAACTCCAGCTCGCTTTTAGTAAAAGAGAGCTGTGGCAAATATGGGTGAGGAAGTGGGTAAGTGGTGGTTGGATGTGAGGGAGGGCAGAGTGAGGTGTGTGAGGATGAGCTGGATGTGTGTTGCGTGGTCACAGTGGGCAAGGCACAGAGAGTGAAAGTTACCTGCGTGTGAGGGGGGGAACCCCACCTGACGTCTCACACGGCAAAGTGTGTATGTGTTTCACTTCTACTCGTATTACCTAACAGTATTACCTATTTACTGTTTTCACTGCTCATCTCTGCCCACCTGCACGAATATACCAAGCCCTCAGGCCACAGACAGACAGGCTGCACGAACATTCTAAGGGTGACAGTTAAACAGAGGCAGCTTCATGGCCTGGTGCACCAGGAAAAAGATGGTTTACCTGGCTCAGGTATGGACTTTTGGTGATTTGAAGGTCTGATTACCTGCCTGCAACAGGGAGGGGCGTCCTGTGAAAATTTGGGGGCGATCCGTCCAGCAGCTTCTGAGGGAGACCATCAGGGACAAACACACTGTTAGATTTATATATATATAGATAAATCCCCTCTCTTTCGTGCGCGTGGAGAGCAAACACCACCCTCTTTATGCTGTTTATCATCCTGCAATGTGTTTAGCAGTTCCCCAGAGCAATTATCTGCTTGATGGTGGGGCAAGATGAGTAATTTAAACCTGCTACCTGACCATTTTACCTGATAACCTCTGGTTCTACTAGTATGTGAGAAGACAATTTTGGCTGTCTGGTCAACTTCTGACATTTTATCATGTGTTAATTATAGGCAGTTTTCCATAGATTTGGCATTCCTGTAAGCATGTAATTTTTGTGCAAATTGCCTTGGTTTTTTTGGGTTTAACTGTACCTTCGCTGGAGGCTGAAATACTGAGGTTGGCACCATTGTGTTCAGCCGGCTGCCAGTGAAACCATTATCTTTTTAAACATCTGTCTACTTGTTTAGGAAAGTTCTGCGCCCCAGGGATTCAAGATTGCAAATGCGAGACAGACCAGAACATTATGTCTCTCCAGATAAAGCATGTATCGTTCCATCTGAAACAGAGTTCACCGTAAGATATTATTGGGAAAGGGTTACTCTTCTTGTGATAGTCACTGATTTGTAAAGTTCAGTTTCTAAATGAAGTTTTGAGCATGTAGGCCTGATTTTTTTTCCTCGTGCAAATAAGAATACTGTACAGATAAAACAATCCTCCTTTCGGTATTTACCATACATTATTAATTGATTGTGTCCATTATATTCAGCAAAGCAACTTGGCTTTTGGGAACTAGAAGAAGACATTTTTCCTCCCTTAATCTCTAAGGAGGGATTTTTTTTCTTATGTACTCTACAGATTTAATTCATGACACCACTGGCCAGATCAGAGTGATTTAGATATGGGCTTGAATTAGGGTTGCCAATCCCCAGGTAGGGCCTGGAGATCTCCCAGAATTACAACTGATTTCTATTGGCTAAGATCAGTTCCTCTGGAGAAAATGTCTGCTTTGGAGAGTGGACTCTACAACTTTCTACCGCACTAAAGTTCCTCCCATCTCCAAACCCTATCTGCCCCAGATTGTACTTCCAAGTCTCCAGGAATTACCCAGCCTGGAGTTGGGAACCCTATTTTGAATGGACCTGTGGAAAGTTTGTTTGGAAATGTTAAGAGTGTTTTCTGGACCTCTTCTTGTCCACCAGCGGGAGAAAGATAAAGTTACAAGGCAGGAAGTTGTGCAAAACTTTAGCAAGAAATTTGGGCTGGAAGTGACTTGTGCGAGACAGCAAAAAGGCTGCACCAAAAAAAAGAAGTGAAACTTCAGGGTTCATTTTTGAGGAATTCGTAGGTGCTTTTGTAGAACTTTGCTCAATAAATTCCCCCCGTCCAGTTTTATTTCTTCAGATATTTCAGCCCTTACTTTTCTCTGCAGTGGGGTCCCAAAGCGGCTTACAACACCGTTCTCTCGTCCTCTGTCTTCATCGCACCCCTGTGAGGTAGGTTAGACTGAGAGAAAATGTCACCCAGCATACTTCTTCTGTAGCAAAGCTGGGATTTAAAAACACAGATCCTGAAGATCCTAGTTGGAAATTTTAATTACTGCACCACACTAGCTGTCAGTTCACCTGTGACTTGGGGAACAGGACAAAGGGTGCGCTTTGCTTGTTCATAGAAGTCAGGGGTCTTCAAACTATGTTCATGGGCTACAATTCCCATCAGCCCCTGCCAGCAGGGCCAAGTGATAGGACTCATGGGAATTGTAGTCTATGAACATCTGGAAGGCCATAGTTTGAAGACCCCTGATATAAGTACTTATCTTTTCTCTGGATCTCTGACATCTGGCTTCGACCTGTACTGTATCATTTGGTTGTGGATTATGTTGACACTTAGTCCAGTTAGATCTGTTGCCTGTTAAACACATAAAGCTGCCGTCTACTGGGTCTGACCATTAGTCTAACAGAGTCAGTATTTTCTACTCCTGCTTGGGTCTCAGGTAGAGGCCTTTCTCATCACCTGCTGCCTGATCCTTTTAATTGGAGGTGCCAAGGGTTGAATCATGCCCATCAGATGATTTACTCCTGAGCCACAGCCCGTTCCCTGTTACGGGACTATCCCACATCAGGAAATTTGGGGTGACCCTGGAATAGTCCTGAATGTCTCATCTCAATTGCTGCAATCTTTTTAACAGTGAAAGGTCCTATCTGTTCAGCTGATCAACTGACAGATATCATTAGTGATTCATTATCCATTTGAAATTTTAATAATAACCCTGCAATAATTGCTTTGCTGGAGCAGTCCCAAGAACTAGTCCAGCAATATCTCTGGGAAACCCACAGGCAGAGCATGACGAAGATAGCCGTCAGATATTGCTTGAACTTGGCTTCTGTATTTAAAAGTATATTTAAAAGTATATTGCCTCTACACATGGGAGGCCCCTTTACTTGTGACTAATGTTCATAAACAGATTCCTATCTTCCATAAATATTAGTCTCAGGGTCCTGTGTAGTCGCCTTTCCAGAGCATGGCTGCTAAGCAAGGGTTGGACGGAAGACCACCAAAGAAGACTGGAGTTGCTATCCAGAGGCAGGCAATGGCAAAACCATTTCTGAGGTGCTGTGTGGTTTCCGAGCTGTATGGCCGTGTTCTAACAGCATTCTTTCTTGACGTTTCGCCTGCATCTGTGGCTGGCATCTTCAGAGGATCTGATAGTTATCAGATCTGATAACACTATCAGATCCTCTGAAGATGCCAGCCACAGATGCAGGCGAAACGTCAGGAGAGAATGCTGCTAGAACACGGCCATACAGCCCGGAAACCAAACAGCACCCCAGTGATTCCGGCCGAGAAAGCCTTCGACAATGCACAAAACCATTTCCGCTTGTCTCCTCCTGCTTTGAAAACCCCATGAGGGACAGGCATGAATTGGTTGCAACAACTGGATGCAATTATTATTTGATCTTCCGTGAATACAATTTAACAATAATATCATATGCTTTATGTAACTGTTTTCCTTTGGGGATTGCGTTCTTATAAGGCGTAACCAACTGATGGTTCTATGGAGAAAGTATTGCAAGGAGACTGCAAATACAAAGTAGCCTGTCGAATTATCTGACCTGACACTATTTAGTGGGTTCTCACACCAGTCTTCTAAATCAAACATTT
Organism: Sphaerodactylus townsendi; assembly: GCF_021028975.2. NCBI lineage: Eukaryota > Metazoa > Chordata > Lepidosauria > Squamata > Sphaerodactylidae > Sphaerodactylus > Sphaerodactylus townsendi. Next base: position 14,017,596 of record NC_059427.1, read on the forward strand.
TAAGGGGAGATTTTGTGCTACAATATGGCATGGGTGCTCTTCCTGAAATAATCGCTGCTTGGCCTAATTAAGTGGCAAATTGCAATCCTGTTTGATGCTAACATAAATTATACCTTTCAAGATGCTAATTTACCTTACTTCCTATCTCCTGTTTTTTTCCCCTCTCACTTCAATGTGTCATAACCAAATTGGTCTGGGGAAAAAAAATCCAAATGAATTACTGCCCAAGGCTGTAGAATCTTGGCTATGCTACAAAGGGATCTATATTCCTCAGATCCTGAACAGATCCAGATGCTTCTGGATAATGTCATTCTACTACATTTTCCTAATAATGTAAAGCTTTCCCATTTCCAAAACATTATATATATAAAATACTGTATTAGCTAGTGGAGGCACCCCCAACCTTTTTAAGCCAGCGGGCACCTTTGGAAATCTGACACGGACTTGTGGGCACAACCACAGAATGGCTGCCAGAGCAGGAAAAGCCAACCACAAAATGTGAGGGTATGAAGTTATGCATAACTCTGATTGTAGCCCTTCAGGCAGAAGCTCTCCTTAACAGGATGAACATATTTTAAATATTTCTTCGCATACACACAAGTAAACACTTTGAACTCAGGAACGCTCATCTGGCAGATCTCTGGTGGCCTGTTGGGAGCTGGGTTGGCCCCAACCATTTGCTACAAACTCTTGGCAGGCATCAGGTATCCTGGTGTCCATGGGAACCACTCCTGAGCTAGAGTCTGCTCTGCTGCATGACTTGGGCATGTATCGTGCCACTCCAAAGCAGGAGGATTCCTCCAAATGAAGGAGCTTTCTTACAACGTAAGAGCAGCTGTTCTTCCAGCGGAGAGGCCACTTAAGCTGGAAGAAGGTTCCTTTGGCTGGACACATGCAGTAAGGTTTAGGTGACCTGAGGCAATCTGCAGTTTGTCATCCTCAGCCCCTATAACAGTGACAGCGAACCTTTTCGAGACCGAGTGCCCAAACTGCAACCCAAAACCCACGTATTTATCGCAAAGTGCCAACATGGCAATTTAACCTGAATACTGAGGTTTTAGTTTAGAAAAAACTATTGGCTCCGAGACATGTGTTACTCGGGAATGAGCTTGGTGGTAGTCGGTGGCTTTGCTTTGAAGCAACCGTGCAACTCTTCCAACTGGTGAATCACGACCCTCGGAGGGTTAACTCAGAAGCAAGCCCCATTGCCAGCAACCGAGCTTACTCCCAGGTAAAGGATCGCGCTTTAGTTCTTCACATGAAAATCAGTGGGGTTTAACAGCTCTTAACAGGGTTACCTACACTGCTTCCCCAAAACTAGGTCTTAAGTTTAATGCTAATAATCGAGCCCAGCGGCCCAGGCCAACCTAGATGTGTGTGTGTGGGGGGGACTCTGTTTGCGCGTGCCCAAAGAAAAGGCTCTGAGTGCCACCTCTGGCACCTGTGCCATAGGTTCGCCACCACTGCCCTATAACGTGGGGAGAAGTGTTTGTGACATGAGAATTAGCAAGGATTCTTTAGCATAGAGATTGGCCATGCTGACAGAGGCTGATGGGAATTGTAGTTCCTGAACATCTGGAGAGCCGCAGGTTCCCTACCCCTGAGCAAGGAGAACAATGCCTATTTAGCTCTGGGGATGGGAGTCCTTGAAGGTGTTTGGGCTGGTGCTGAAGGCACAGGCAGTATGATCCTATACATACAGGGGTTTATAGTCAAATGTGGCGCGGTCTTATAATAGGGCTGTCTTCAAAAGAAAATGAGATCTTTAGGTACATTGAAGGGGTAAGTGGGATACCCCCAGACGTGGATGGCTTAGGCTAGGGCCGGGGTCTGCAACCTGTGGCTCTCCAGATGTTCATGGACTACAATTCCCAGATGTTCGTGGACTACAATTCCCATGGCCAATTGACCATGCTGGCAGGGGCTCATGGGAATTGTAGTCTATGAACATCAGGAGAACTGCAGGTTGCAGACCCCTGGGTTAGGCCAATGATCTCATCAGATCTTAAAAACTAAGGAGCGTCGGCCACCAAGGAAGTCCAGGATTGCTATACAGAGGTGGGTAATGGCAAACCACCTCTGTTGGCCTCTTGCCTTGAAAATCCTATGAGGTTGACTTGACACTATGTTCCAGCAAGTAGGATGCTAGAATTATTAGTATGTGAACAACATGGCAGGCAGAGTTTTTTATGGGACTCAATGGTTTCATAGAGGTGGTTTGTAGAAAGGGAAATAAACACGGGGAGCAGATGCCTGTACTCCCATGTACAAATGTCACACAGATTTCTGCCTGCGCATTAATTATATAGGGTGCTTCTGTGTATTTATTACCTTGTGTGGGCAGCTTCCTAACAAAGAACTTGCAGCAACCTGTGGCTCTTTATGTCCCTACTCGGTCTCTGCGCTCGGCAGAGGCCAATTTGCTGGTGGTTCCCGGCCCCTCAATGATGTGGCTGGCCTCCACGCGGGCCAGGACCTTTACAGCTCTGGCCCCGGCCTGGTGGAACACCCTTCCTCCAGCTGTCCGGGCCCTGCGGGATCTTGGCAAGTTCCGCAGGGCCTGTAAGACTGTGTTGTTCCACCGGGCCTTTGGAGTGCCCAGCCGCTGATGGTGGTGCCCCTCTTCGCTCCCTGTGCTGTTTTACATCAGGTAACCCTCATATTGAGGGGCCCGCTGTTCTCCCTCTTTGGGGAAGGTTCTAAATGTGGATTTTCTGGACGCCTCTTATTTAATTATTTAATTGTTTAATTATTTAACTGTATCAACCGCTGTCTACATGGAGCTTTAGTGAGTTTTATTGATTAGTAGTAGTTCTTTTATCTGATACTGTATGGTTTTTATGCTGTACACCACCCAGAGCCCTTCGGGGATGGGGTGGTATAGAAATTTAAGGAATGAATGAATGAATGAACGAATGAATGAATGAATGAATGAATAATTGTATAATGTTGCAGACCCTTGCCACCGCCTTGCCATGTTTACTCTAATGTGAATCTCACAATGATCAGTGGGACTTGTGCCCAGGTAGATATCGGTAGGATTGCACTGTGAATGTCCTAACAGCCATAATGGTGAGTGTTGAAGGCGGGTCTCCTGGAATGAGTGTGGACTCCGTAAATGCCAATGGAAATGCATATCTTTTATCCACCAGTACAGAATGAAATTAAAGCTTGGAAATCAAATTGCTGATGAATTAACATAAGGATCAGTTATCTGTCAGAGACTGGAGCGATTAATATAGCGGAGTCATTGACCCAAGTTGCAGTCCGCAAAAGGAAAAGAAGATAGGGCCTGTGGGCGTTTTGTCCTGTCAAATTGCCTTTGACTTAAGACAACCCCGTGAATTGATGACCTCTAAAACATCCCATAATTTAACTTCCTCGCTCAGGTCTTGCAAACTGAAGGACATGGATTCCTTAATCGACTGAATTTCTTCATTGTCAGCCTTAAAGTTGCATAATTCCTCAGTAGTCAATATTTTTGTCTTCTTGATGTTCAGCTGTAATCCTGTTTGGCATTTTCCGCTTTTAACATTCTTGAGTAATTGTTTCAAGTCTTAACTACTTTCTGCCAGTAATGTTGTATCATAGGCAGGGGTGTACCGCCCATGGGGACGGGGTGTGTTTCAAATGACCCTGGGTGCACTGATGGGGCGGGCGCGCAAAATCACCCCCCCTCCCTCCTCTCCCATGCTGACCCACCTGTCTGAGCCGTCTCCTTTCCTCTCCAGGCCCTTGGGGGCAGGGCTCAGAGGTGGAGGCGGCTTGGACGAGCACCTTGGCGGCAGGTTGCCTCCCGGGCCACCCACCACAGTGCTCTGCCTCCTCACCTCCCTGCAGGCTGGCTTCTGCCCTCTTCAGGTAGGCGGGAGGGGCGGCTTGAATGGGCGCCCAGCAGCAGGCCAACCCAGGAGCCAGCCTGCCACTGCTGTGCCTGTCCATGCCGCCCCCAAGCCCTGCCCTAAGAGTGGGGGGTTGTGGTGCCGGGGGTCACAGGGCCGGGGGGGCACCTGGAACAGGTGTTGCCCTTGGGCGCCATTTCCCCCCAATATGCCCCTGATCATTGGTATATCTCTGATTGCTATTCTTTGTTCCACCAGTTTTCAGTCTACCTTAATCTGAGCCTGATCCAAATGTTCTTATATGTTCTGCTTATTGATTGAATAGGTAGAGAGAGTAAATATATCCTTGTCTGATTCCTTTGCCATCTGGAAATCATTCCATTTCTTCGTAGTCCCTTCTCATAGTAGCATCTTGTTCAGAATACAGGTTATGCATCAAAACAATCAAATGTTGTGGCACACCTGTTTCATTTAAAACTGTTCATACCTTTCACGTTTCACACTGTAGGAAGCTTTGTCATAATCTATGAAATGTAAACTGATTTTTTTTCTGATATTCTCTCGTATGCTCCACTAAATAACGTAAATTTGCAATATGGTCTCTAGTGCTTCTTCCTTTTCTGATTCCAGCTTGAACATCTGGCACTTCTGGTTCCAAGTGTGGTAAGACTTTTTGTTAGGTTTTGAGCATTACTTCACTTGCAATGGAAAAATTCAGTAGTTGCTGCAATCTTTAACATCTCCTTTTTCAGGATTGGAGTATAGATTAAGTTCTTCAAGTCTATGGGCCATTGTGTTGTTTTCCATATTTGTTGACATATTCTTGTTAATATGCTGGTGGACTCAGTTTTAGTTTCTGTAGCCTGAACCCCCATACTATGTTAAGATGTGTGGCTAGGAGGAGGATATGGCCCATACGTGGTTAAATAGACACCAGTGAGTCCACTTCTTTAAATCTCTGCATATAAGTCATATGAACACATTGTTTGTTTGTTTGTTATATTTTTAGACCGCCCTCCCTAGTAGGCTCATGGTAGTGTACATCATAATTTAATATACAAATTAAAATAGAAACAATAATTCAATCAGCAATTTAAAACAATCAGTATGGGGACAGTTTCCTCCACCCCAACCCCATCCACGGGGGGCCTGGATGACATGAGGGTCTGATGGCTATCCCGGCTGGCTAAAAGCCTGGCGTACAGGTCCGTTGTACAGGCCCTGCGGAAACTTTGAAGGTCCCGCAGGGCCATGGTCTCCTTAGGGAGCCTGTACCACCAGGTAGGGGCCAGGGCTGTGAAAGTCCTGGCCCTTGTAGAGGCCAGCCGGATCTGTTTTGGGCCGGGGACTTCCAGCAGATGCTCCTCCGAGGAGCGGAGGGCCCTAGCAGGGCAGTATGGGGAGATGCGGTCTGTGGCGAGTACACCACGCCACTGGCCACCACGTATAGCAGATTGGCCAGAGAAAAGGGATTCCTGGTTGTTGTTTTCAGGAACCCTCCTTTATTTTACTTACCACCATTTACTTAAGGAGATCTAGAAAACCCCACACTGCTTCTAGCCACCAGTATTTTCAAGGATTCCCACCTCTCCGTCACTCTTGCTTGAGGGGAAGTTCCTACAGGGTCCCTTAATTCATAATTTTGGAGGGAACTCATGGTGGCTGGGGTTTCTAGTCAGTCACCCACATTATCAATCACACACTCACAGGCACGTACTGGCACAAGGGAATTTGAACAGAATAAATAAAAGTTTATTTTTGAAGTAAAAGAATCTCCTTTAACTGGCTCAGAAATGACCTTCAAATAAGCTTTTGATATTTGGTGGTTCTTCAGATTTAACACGCACACAGACACACGCAGGTGTCTTTCAATAAACGAATTGGCTTTAATATGATTTACTTTTCTCCACAGACACACCCTTGACCTTATTCTTCCACTAACCCTTGTTTCACACACCCTCAATCCTGGCCCTGTGAGTTTCAGGCATTACACAGCCTCCCTCACTCACACACACCAAACCCTCTCTGCCTAGAGCAGCGATGGCGAACCTTTTCAGGACAGAGTGCCCAAATTGCAACCCAAAACCCACTTATTTATCACAAAGTGCCAACATTGTAATTTAACCTGAATACTGAGGTTTTCATTTAGAAAAAACGGTTGGCTCCGAGGCGTGCGTTACTCAGGAGTAAGCTTGCTGGTAGTCAATGGCTTTGCTTTGAAGCAACCGTGCAACTCTTCCAACGGGTGAATCACGACCCTAGGAGGGTTTACTCAGAAGCAAGCTCCATTGCCAGCAACCGTGCTTACTCCCAGGTAAAGGATCACGCTTTAGTTTAATGGCGCTTAACAGGGTTACCTACACTACTTCCCTAGGTCTTAGGTTTAATGCTAATAATTGAGCCCAACGATCTAGGCCAGCCTAGATGTGTGTGTGTGGGGCACTCTGTTTGTGCGTGCCCACAGAGAGGGCTCTGAGTGCCACCTCTGGCACACGTGCCATAGGTTCGCCATCACTGGCCTAGAGGTTTGGGGCTTCTCCAGACTGGTATGGTACAGGGGCTGGACATGTGTCCAATACAGAACTGTGTAGTGATCCAGAACTATACAGGTCTCTGTTAGGAAGTTTACTCCTCATTGCATACTGGACGCGACCAGACCTGGCTTTTGCCGTAAGCATTCTAAGCCGACATGCTGCTAAGCCATCGCAGCATGACTGGATAGGTCTGACTCGTGTGATACGGTATCTAAATGGCACTGCTGAACTAGGGTTACTGGTCAAAGCTGATAAACAGAGTAACATGCTATGTGCTACAACTGATAGCTCATTTGCTGACGGTGAGAACCACAAGTCATGCACAGGTTTTGTAATAACCTATGCCAATGTACCAGTATCCTGGCAGTCCCATAGACAGACCTCAGTCAGTCTATCAACTGCTGAGGCCGAGTTCTGTGCCATCTCTGAAACATGCAACGAACTGTTATGGATAAAAGCATTGTTGTCAGAGCTAGGGGAAACTGTTCATCAACCAATACCTGTGTTGGAGGATTCACAGACAGCCATTCATCTAGCAGAAACCGAAAACCTAAAGGCTAGAACCAAATACATAGGCGTGAAATATGAACATGTACGGGAATTAGTACAAAGCGGGTTCATTAAGCTGCAATATGTAGATTCTAAGTTGAATGTAGCTGACGCCTTAACCAAGCCTACTGCAAAAGAAAAATATAAGCTTTTGTGTGAACAGCTGAATGTGATGCCTGTATCAAATGTAAATATGTAAAGTCTGTCATACCGATTTTGGAAGGGGTGTCAGAACATGTGTTTAGATGGACAAAATCTAGATGACAGGTGGACCCTCCTTCCAGCAGGTGCTGTGTGCATAATTAGGGCTGTGTGCACAACTGTGTACCGTGTGCAAAGTCAGATAAGACATGGGCACCTGATTGGCACCTCAATTGTATATAGTTGGCACAGACTACAGGGTGATGTGTGCCTGGAAACACCTGTGGTCTGGCGGAGCACTTTGACAGTAGTTAGCAATAAACAGAACTGCACTGGTGACTGTGTGTCTTTCGGTTCTTGTTTGCATTGCATCCTGCAAGGTGACCTACTCGCGAGTAAGCCGCTGCTTCAACAGACTCCTAGGTCCGGTCAGTGCCACTGACAAGCCTCTGGCCGGCGCTTCGCTCTGCACCAAAAGCCAGGGCCTTCCTTGGCCTCGCACAAGCTTCCTCCGCTTGAAGAGGGTTACTGGAATTCTGTCAGCTATCTGAGCTGGATCAGAATCCCTCTTCACAAGAGTCAGAACTGAGAGACTCCGCTCTTCAGACTCTGCTCTCAAACTGAACACAAGCTGTTCTCAAACTGATCTGTTCAGATCTGATCTGTACTGAGCAGAACTCCAAGCTGTTCAGCACCCACAAGACTGTTCTGCTGTCTCCTTCTCTTCTGACAGGCTCTGCTCTGTCTATCTTGTCAGCATTATGTCGCCCCCTAACATTGGCCATAGGCAACTGTGCCTCCCAACGACCAATCACATTGCTCCTATGTAAATTGGGGCCTGCTGCATTACTTTAAGTGTCACCCAGGCCTCTATAAGCAGGACTGTTTCACACCAACCCTTTAAGGTGGGGCAAGTCTGTTACACGGTCCCTCAGATACACAGGCCAAATACCGCTAAAGGCCTTAAAGGTCAAAACCAGTACTTTGAAGATGGCCCGGAACTCGATGGGCAGCCAATGTAGATGGTATAGGACTGGAGTGATCCAGTCCTGGCATGATGTTCCCATCAGTAATCTGGCTGCCGCATGTTGCACGGGTTTCAGTTTCCGGACATTGAGCCAGAGGTGGGATCCAGCAGGTTCTCACAGGTTCCCGAGAGTAGGTTACTAATTATTTGTGTGTGCCGAGAGGGGGTTACTAATTGGTGATTTTGCCACGTGATTTTTGCCTTAGTTACGCCCCTCCTCTCAGCAGTAGCACGCAGAACTTGAAGCAGTCTAGCAGGAGGTGCACCGGCGTGCGTGGCAGCCTGCAACTGCGTGCATTCGTTTCCCGCCCAAGGACCGGCGCAGCGGCTGCGTCCTTGCCACAGCCCCGCCCAGGAATGCCCCGCCCCAGAATTCCTGGCCACGCCCCGTTGTGCCCCACCCAGCCCCATTGGGGCTATGCCACAGTTTGAATCCCACCACCATGGGAACCTGTTACTAAAATTTTTGGATCCCAACACTGCATTGAGCTGTATTATGCTGAATCAGACCCTTGGTCCATCAAGGTTGCCTGCTCTGACAGAGAGCAGCTCCCCGGGGGTCTCAGGCTGAGATCTCATTGCCTGCTTACTGATCGACAGAGATGCTGAGGGTTAAATCTGAGACCTCCTGCATGCAAACCAAGTGATCTGCTACTGTGCCGCAGCCTTCTACAACCTCAAATGATGACTTGGATGTCTGAAGCTACCTTTTCTGATTAAACTTTGGGAATGGAGCTTTTCGATTACCCCGCAGCGCCTCAAGCAAGGGTTGCTAGCTGAGTGCTGGCAACTGGGAGGAGATGCTATTGGGCAGGAACAACAGAAGTGGCCTAACATCAGCCCAGCGACATCACTTCCAGCACAAATATAGACATCAATGTGTCAGAGCAGTGTTCTAGGAATCCCAGATGTTTTGCTGGATGTTGCGGTGTCACCGTAACCTCAATTTTTTTCCCCATCCCAAATTTGCTCCTGCTGCTCCACCAATAAGGAGAGGGGCCCAGGCCGGGAAATGCTATAATGGGAGGCCTGGTCACTCTGTCTCAAGCCCAATACTTTTCCATGGAAGCAATTTGCATGTTCAGCTGAGTAATTAGGTCTTTCGTCTACCACGAGCTGATTTCTCACCGTGGTGATAATGTACTGCTTCAAGTGTGAGCTGGGAAGTTCCTGTTCCAAGTGTCCTTGAGGCAGGCTCTTAGCCTTGCTCACATTTGCGGTACGGGGATAATAATAACCCTCAACCTGAATTAGAGAATAGTTACAAGAATTAAATGATGTTACGTGGATGGTCTGAGGAGCCACATAAATGCTAGCTAATGTGTTTATTACAACTGTATCTCTTTCCACATGAGGTGAGCAAATAAAACTGTCTTGTTAATGGTATGATCTGCGTGGCCCAAAGTTATCTAACTCTGAGTGGCAGCCATGTTACAGGATTTCTGGTGGTGATTATGGTAGGCGGGCCTCAGTGGTTTCTGGGAATTAGATATGAGCTTCTTTCAAATTATGCATTCATTTTTCTCCTACCCTTTACCTCACGCCAGCCTGGTTCTTCCTTTTCGTTCTATTTTCTTTCACAACGCCTCAGTTAAGTAGCTTCATGACTGTATGGGGGGCTTGAGTATGACCAATGGCAGTGGTGGGATTCAAATAATTTTAACTACTGGTTGTTTACAAGCACCATTTTAACAACCGGCTCTGCTGAAGTGGTGCGAACCTGCTGAATCCCACCACTGAGCAATGGCATATCTAGGGCAGTGATGGCGAACCTATGGCACGGGTGCCAGAGGTGGCACTCGGAGCCCTCTCTGTGGGCATGTGCACACAGAGTTCATCATGTGGGGGCAGAAAATCATCCCCCCCCCCCACACACACACCTAGGCTGGCCTGGGCCACTGAAGACAACATGCGCGCACTGCGGTGAGCAGGGAGGCCTCGGCTGGCGGGCCTGGTGCCTGAGCTCCGGGTGGCTGCTGCCCGGGGGGGGGTGGGCGCAGAGAAGGCAGAGATGCTAGAGAGGCACAGAGCGGTGCACGCAGGACTTGCTGGAGGCTAGAGCAGGCTGGCCCCTGCTCGAACAGGTGGGGCGGAGGAAGAGAGAGCCAACCTGTTTTTTTTCTAAACTAAAACCTCAGCATTCAGGTTAAATTGCCGTGTTGGCACTTTGCGATAAATAAGTGGGGTTTGGGTTGCAATTCTGGCGCTCGGTCTCAAAAAGGTCCGCCATCACTGATCTAGGGGGACCAGAGGGGGTCAGATCACCCAGGGACCATTCTCCTGGGTCATGTGGGGGGCACACACCCCTCTGCACCCAGCTTCTGTCTGCCCTCCAGCCAAGGGTTTCCCCTGCTTCCATAGGACTTTCGCAGCAGGGAAAAGCACAGTTCTTGTGAACAAACCATGGCAGAGCTGGGGGGCAGTGGGCTTAGATAGGCCTCTTCCTGGCAAAGCTCTGCCGGTGAGTGAGAGAGTGGGCGGCAGGCCGGCAATCGAGCGAGAAAGATTGTTGGGTGAGCCGAGGCCTGAAGGGTCCTCTCTCCCTTCCCACCAGCTTCTACGTCCCCTGTCAAGAGTGTGTCCTCTGTCAGAACCAGTTCCCTGTGTTGCGGCAGGCAGGCCCCGGAGTGTGACTCGACAATCCAGAGTCAAGGTGAGCGTGTGAGGCATAGCCACCCGGTCCAGGGTTAGGGCAGGCAGTAGGCCAAGGCATAGTTGAAGCCGGTCCAGAGTCAGGGCAGGCAGCAGGCGAAGGCATGGTCAAGAGCGTCTGAAGTCAAAAGCACAGGCAGGCAGGCTGAGAGCTGGAGGTCAGAGGGAGACCAGGCATGTGGAGCTTACCAGAAAGTATACCTGTTGCACTCAAGATAGGGCAGATATATGAAGATCTGGTTACTGAGGCTGGGATTCTGCAAGAGCTCAATCCTCCTTAGATGCAGATGCCTCCATCTCCCAGAGCCGTCTGCCAAACCCAGCAGCAATGAGATCACTTGTCCTACGACTCTCAGGTGTAGCCTCTGACTTTGCCTCCTTTGAGCAGCTGGCTCGGAACTCTTCTCTTCTGAGATTCTTGATGGTCCTCCCAGCTGCACGGCATCAGGGTCTGCCTTAGCCTGCAAGGGTGAACTTGGAGCCTGCTCTGTTGCCTGCATTTCCTCACGAGAAGGCACCCCTGTAGGCAGAGGCTCTTCAAGCTCTACATCAGAGTCCTCCGTGCTCAGGGACAGGCTCATGACTTTTCCCCATTGGGCGATTCCGCACACGAGTAAAAAAGGTTTGACCCAGTTCCCTGAGAAGGGTACAGACCTAGGTCGAAGCCATTGCTGTTCCCCACTGCAACCAGCTTGATTTCAGCTCGGAGGGCGGAATCACCCTGTGCCTCTTCGCCGCTCCGTTCCGATTGACTCCTGTTCTACGGCCATGTTCCATCTATCCCCACACACGTTATAAAAAAAACTGCCACAGGAATGGAGGGACGAAGGTGGCGTTTTTTGATTGGCCAGCTGTACGCATGCCCGAAACACTCAGCTGTGATTGGCTGAATGGGGGACTCCTGGCACCAGAGATTCTGCACTTTACTGGAACTGAGCTGAGTTCGAGCATGGTTCCCTGAAAAAGTAGTCGTTCCCAACTGGAGTCGGAAATTTGACCGTTACACGGAGCGAAGCTGGTACAAAACCACGTCGATCCCAGTGGTTGTGCGGAGAACTTAGGTCGAACGCAGCTCCAACTTAGGTCGATAACGCAAGTGCGGAATCAACCATTGAGTGCTGCGCTCCTCATTAGACCTCCGGCTTTGTTCAGGGATTTGCCCAGTGTGTTTGCAATGCTGGGCTGGTGGCTTTGCTGTGGGCTGGCCGCACCGGGCAGGGCAGGGCAGGCAACCAGAGCTGTCAACTTGCCTCCCCGTTGCTGCAGAAGGGCCAGCATCACCCACGTGGGGGTGCTCAATTCCTGCTGTGGGGCTCTGTCTCTGGTGAAGGTGTGTGGGGGTCTGGAGAGAGGCATCCCAGATGTTGAGGGCGCCCTTTCCCTCTGTCCCTCCCCAGGTTTGCAATTTTTTGGGGGGGAGGACATAATTTCATTACTTGCCTTGGGCCCCTTTTCCCCATGGTATGCTACTGAGTATGAGTCTCTGCCATCCCAGTCTGGCATTACAACCAATACACCGCACTGGCTTCCCTCTGCCTGCTTAAACTCTAATTGGCATACTGACTGTGTAGCACATAGGTGTCAAACTCGCGGCCCTCCAGATGTTGTGGACTACAGCTACCATCATCCCCTGCCAGCATCATGCTGGCAGGGGGTGATGGGGACTGTAGTCCATAACATCTAGAGGGCCGCGAGTTTGACACCTGTGGTGTAGCATCTGCCAGGCAAGAGCTATCTTCCCTTCTTCTCAGTGCGCAGCCTTGCTTATAGTCAGATTGCTCCAGGTCAGGAACCTGCTGTGCTGAGCTGCTAGTAAATTGCTACCCACATCGCCGACCAGGAAAGGCTCGTAATTAAGGTAATTCCCGTGTCCTCGGCACTGTGTTGTCATTGGCTAGGAGGAGAGGGCAAGGCCCGGAGTAGGACTCATAATCTCAGGAACTGGAGCTCCGGCAATGTAGCCCAGCCCTCCCTGGATGAACATCCTAAGCGAGGGGAGGTGTTGAACTCGATCCAGGTAAGAGACATGGGGTTAGCAAAGGGTTGGGCCTTGCTCTTGCTACTTCCTTCATCCTCTAGGTAAGGGTAGTCCCAGCGGAGGTGTCTGGTGGTTGTGGAGACATCTTCAGACCCCGTTCGGGGAGCCTCAGCTTGTTCCCCGAGGCAATTTGGCAGTGTATCTGTTCCAAATTGCTTCTTTTGACCTGGAAGCTTTGTAACCCTAGACGTGTAGGTGCTGTTTGCGGTTACCTCAAGGAAAAGTGGTGCGTTCAGAGGATGCCTTGATAAACATGGCCTTTTTGCCCTTCCCCCACAGAGCTCCAGCTGGTATCTCAACCTGCATTGTGGTGTGGGTGGTGCTGGAGAACAATTCGGGATGGCCACGTTCAGGCAGCGCTGGAAACCGTAGATGGTGTGGTGAACAAAACCAACTTCAGAACGTGCCTTCGGAGCCTGGTTTAATTAGCGGGGTTGCTTTCGTTCAGATGATCGCACTGATTGTCGTTGTTTCAATTAAATGGCGGTTATTCCACCACGACTGTTTCGTTGTAACTGTCTCAGCTTTAATGAGTTTATCTTAATTGGAAATGAGCAGGGCCTGGTAGAATTTTGCATCCATCGGTTTTTCTGGTCGGTTACCTGACGGAACGGTTTTAGCAGATCGGAAGTCCTGTGCAGACTGCACGCCTTTTTACGTTTTTTCGCTTAGTGATGAAGTTCCCACCGAGGTTTTGCAGAATGTGGCAGGCCTGCTTGGGTTTTTTATTTTATTTTTGAGAGTACCTTTTGCAGGAGCGCTCCATGTGTCGAATGCTTTCAGCATGTAACAGGAAGCATGGGAAAAGAGAAACGCGATGCGCTACCTTCGAACAGGTGGGGGTGCCAGAGATGTGCGAATGAAGATTTAAGGCCCTATGCTTAGAGGGCAATTCTAGAGCTTAGCAGCAGGGTCCCTGCTAGACAGCTGGGTGACCATAGCAGAGGTGGTCATAGCTCATAGGGAGCAGCAGTGGCGTAGTGGCTAAGAGCAGTGGCTAAGAGCAGGTGCACTCTGATCTGGAGGAACCGGGTTTGATTCCCAGCTCTGCCGCTTGAGTAGTGGAGGCTTATCTGGGGAATTCAGATTAGCCTGTACACTCTTCACACACGGCAGCTGGGTGACCTTGGGCTAGTCACAGCTTTTCGGAGCTCTCTCAGCCCCACCCACCTCACAGGGTGTTTGTTGTGAGGGGGGAAGGGCAAGGAGATTGTAAGCCCCTTTGAGTCTCCTGCAGGAGAGAAAGGGGAATATAAATCCAAACTACTACTACTACTACTACTTTCCTTCTCCTTCTTCAAAGAATTCAGGCAGGCCTTAATGCTTACTGTTCTTTCACTGTTGCTAACCAGACTTCTAAAAACCCTGAAGAATGCCCCTTGTTCTCAATCCCAAAGAATATGTGAGCTAAACTTTTTTTGAGGTCTCAATGTCTCTAACAGTACCTTGAAGTTGCCCTTTTCTGATACAGAGTAAGAGACACAGAAAAATGTTTAGGTTCTTTGTCTAGAAAATAGGGCAACAAAGAACAATACTGATAAAGTGGGGCTGGACCTTAGTTCATAATACGTCAAAGGTGACAAATTGACATCTTCCAATTAGAGCGTTAGTTTGTCCTAAATGTTTTGAGTAAGGGGATGATCTCCACCCTCTGCAATGATTGATTGATGATGCTACCTTTGGGGTGTATTCTTTCTATTGCTATTCTGATGTAACCTATAAAACCTCTTCTTCTTCTTCTTCTTCTTCTTCTTCTTCTTCTTCTTCTTCTTCTTCTTCTTCTTCTTCTTCTTCTTCTTCTTCTTCTTCTTCTTATTATTATTATTATTATTATTATTATTATTATTATTATTATTATTATTATTATTATTATTATTATTATGTCAGTCAAAAACATCTGTCTGCTGTTTTGGTTTTTGGGGTTTTTTCCTCTCCTCTCTGTCTGGTGTTGATGAGTGTTTCCCTCCCAGTTTCATTTTCTGATCCTGTTAGGAAGACCAATCTACTCAGCACTTTCAAAAGGTGTGCCTAGGAATTCATAATTCTGGTGGGGTGTGGGCCTTTGCATCCGTTTCTAATGCCTCACTTGAGAACAGTGAGTGTTTCATAAAATGCAAATGTTTTCAGTAGCTTGTAACCTAATTTTATAAATAGCACATTGGCTAGGCATGTATTCTCAGCTTTATCTAACCCCTTATCTGAAACACAAATGTTCTCAGTGCCTGGCACCTTAGGGTGCTCTGCTGTAGACCCTCGAGTGTGCTCCATTCTACCTCATGAGGAAAAGGGTTGGTTTTTATATCCTGCTTTTTTCTACCTCAAAGGAGCCTCAAAGCAGCTTACAAATTCCTTCCCTTCCTCTCCCCTCAATAGACAGGTAGGTGGGGCTGAGAGAGTTCTGAGAGAATTGTATCTAGCCCAAGGTCACCCATCAGGCTTCATGTGGAGGAGCAGGGAATCCAACCCAGTTCTCCAGATTAGTGTCCGCCACTCTAAACCATGCTGTGAGGGGTTCTGTGGAACTTAAAAACTTGTATAATGCCATACTGAACTATGTTGTTCCCGGTAAAAGAGCTCAGTTAAGTGGTTCAATCATTATGTGAAACTATGGTTTGATTAACCACAGCTCACATAATTGATTTGACTGCAGATTACTCCACTAACGATAGTTTATGATACCGTCTGGTACACCAGATATGGTTGCGCAAAATTCCCTTGCTCTGTGAAGAATAGCAAAGTTTAAACGTTTAGAAAAGTGATTTTAAATTTTGCAGTGGGAGCTGGACTTTAATGGGAGAGGAATGGATCACAACACAGTTTGGATCTGTGAGGAGCATGTGTGACTTTAGTCTGATCCCAGCATGCATTGCAGATACTAAGCTTGCTGGGTGTCCTGGGGCCTGTTATGCATTCTCAGCCAAATCTACCTCACAGAGTTACTGTGAGGGTAACATGGAGAACAGTGTTAGCTCCATTGGGTCCCCATTGAGCAGAAAGGTGGGGTGTACATGAAGAAAAGAAATAAGATTTGGAAGGAGCTACACATGGCACTGCTAAGGCTCTAAGCTAAGGTGACCAGATTTTCACCTTTTTAAACCGGGACCCGGGTGCGTGCGCGCATGCGCACGGCCACAGCAGTGCACTGCCTTTTGGGGCGCTCCCCGTTTTCCCGTCCTGTCACAGGGCGGGAACCGGGAGCGCCCCAGAAGGCAGTGCGGCAGCCTTCCAAAAATCGGGACAGTTAAAAAAGTTCCACAAATTGGTTTAAGGCGGGACTGTCCCACCAAAAGCGGGACGTCTGGTCACCTTGCTCTAAACTACGCATGAATAAGGAAATTGCTAATTTTGGTGTGCTAGGTTTGTATCACAGGCAGAAGGCGTTCCGGCATTCTGCTGCTATTTCAGCAGAGGACAGCAGTGGAATTCCGTCTTGCATACCTTCCGTCCATTAGCTTAGTGGGGCGAAGGAAATGACTATTCCCAATATAGTCCTTGACTTGGGTTGGTAACCGTAAAATGACGCACTTGGTTATGATCAGGACAGAAATGGTGGAAAGGAAGCTAGGCTCATATTACAGTGGCCAAAGTTCAACCCCTTCCCCCATATCCACCGCTGGATTTCACTGGTTGATTTTGGGCAAGGTCCCTCTGTGAACCTCCGTGCTTCCTCCAGAGCCAGATTATGACTAGCCCGGTCAAATTGCAAAACAAGTGAGTTACACAAAGACCGAAAGCAGTCTGCTTCTGTAAAGAACTATGCAAATGACGGCTTCAGCGGTAAGAGTCATCAGCATGTTTATTGGTAATGTTAACATAGTGTACACTAAGGCAGCACCTTCACCCACCACCTGTGATTAGAGGAATAGCATGTTTGATCTTGGCATCATACTGCGAGTGATCTAGTTCTTGCTACGGTGGCTGACCTGGGTCAGGGCTGTACCTGCTCAGAAGAATCAGATATTCCTACTACCCTTGTGCCCTGACCTGGATAGCTGAGGCTTGCCCAGTCTCATCAGGCTAAGCTGGGTCAACTTTGGCTACTATTTGGATGGGAGACCACCAAGGAAGTCCAGGGTTGCTATTCAGAGGCAGGCAATGGTACCACCGCAATATCTCTCACCTTGTAAGCCCTCTAGATTGCCATACGTTGGCTGCAAGTTGGCAGCAACCACCCCCACCCCCCGAACCCAGAAAAGTAGCTTGTCAGGAAGAAGGTACACTAGACTTGTCCCCACATACCTAGCTTTCCATACATAGGTGCCTTGTGGGTCAGTGGGTAAGCATGTAATAAGACTTCCCCTGTGGTTCTATAGACATTCTTTTTTTCCCTCCTGCCCTCCCCTCGGTACTGTGCAGTTTCCCCCCTCCCTGCTTCTCCTTGCCAATTCTGCGAGATTGATTAGGCCAGTGATGGCGAACCTTTTCGAGACCGAGTGCCCAAATTGCAACCCAAAACCCACTTATTTATCGCAAAGTGCCAACACGGCAATTTAACCTGAATACTGAGGCTCTAGTTTAGAAAAAACGGTTGGCTCCGAGGCGTGCGTTACTCGGGAGTAAGCTTGGTGGTAGTCGGTGGCTTTGCTTTGAAGCAACCGAGCAAATCTTCCAACGGGTGAATCACGACCCTAGGAGGGTTTACTCAGAAGCAAGCCCCATTGCAAGCAACTGAGCTTACTCCCGGGTAAAGGATCGCGCTTTAGTTCTTCGCATGAAAATCAGTGGGGTTTAACAGTGCTTAACAGGGTTACCGACACTGCTTCCCCAAAACTAGGTCTTAGGTTTCATGCTAATAATTGAGCCCAGCAGCCCAGGCCAGCCTAGATGTGTGTGTGGAGGGGCACTCTGTTTGCGCGTGCCCACAGAGAGGGCTCTGAGTGCCACCTCTGGCACCCGTGCCATAGGTTCGCAACCACTGGATTAGGTGGCATGACTCTCAAGGGTCAGGGTTGCCAACATCCAGGTGGGGCCTGGAGATCTTTGGCGTTACAGTTGATCGCCCTACTACAGAGATCAGCTCCCTCAGAGGAGATAGCTGCTTTGGAGGAGTGGATTCCATGACTCCACTCTCATCCCTTAACCCTACCCTCCCCAGACTGTACCCCTGGACCGCCAGGAATTTCCCATTCCAGAGTTGGCAGCCCTACCAAGACTTGAGCAGGAATTTGAGCTCTTGCCTCCGCAGTCCTAGTCTGACAAACTAATTGGGTGTGTGTAAAAGTGCCGTCAACTGACTTAGGGCAATCCAGTGTGTTTTTCAGAGCGAGATATTAACAAAAGTGGTTTGCTATTGCTTTCTTCCTCATAATGACCCTGGTATTCTTTTGTGGCCTCCCATCCAAATGCTAACCATGGCATCATACTGCGAGTGATCTAGTTCTTGCTACGGTGGCTGACCTGGGTCAGGGCTGTACCTGCTCAGAAGAATCAGATATTCCTACCACCCTTGTGCTGAGTTTATAAGCTCTGATGAAATAACTGCTTGGGCTAAACTCCAACAAATAATTCAGGTGTCAGTGTGTGCTTAATGACTGGGGCCTCTTTGGGTTACTGAATCTCTCTATTTATGTCTCCTTTCTCACTGTGCTTGCAATGGCACCTGGTGGGCCACTGCGAGTAGCAGAGAGCTGGACTAGATGGACTCTGGTCTGATCCAGCTGGCTTGTTCTTATGTTCTTATGTTCTTAATGTAGATAACAATGGCATCTCTGGGCCTCTCTGCCCTAGACGAGATGTCTGCAACCTGCGGCTCTCCAGATGTTCATGGACTACCAATCCCATCAGCCCCTGCGAGATGGCCAAATTGACCATGCTGGCAGGGGCTGATAGGATTGGTAGTCCATGAACATCTGGAGAGCCGCAGGTTGCAGACCCTTCTTTTGCTTTTGTCTTCTTTTCCCGCTTTTACTTTATGTAGTTGGGGGCAAGGGAGGGAGCGAACAACAGAGGCAATAAAGCTATGGGTAATTGGGGGGTGGGTTAGAACTGGCTTTGCAAAAGCCAGGGGTTCAATGTTCGTTTCAATAAAGATTTCTGATGGAGAAGTCCAGAGTTTGTCATTGAATGAATCATAGACCTGACATCAGGAAGGTGCTTAATAAAGGGAAATGAATTTTGGATTATATCACTGTGTTTGGACGCATTATCGGTTTACTGCAGATGCTACTCTTTTGTGGCATCATTGTTTTTTGCTGAAGTAATGCCATTTTTCTTCACAATATCCACACTCCATGTGCTATGTCCGTTCGGACATTGGGAATCCCAGTACACTGCATATTGTTCGTATTGACCTATGGCTTAGGTCTGTCCATGTGGAATGTCATTGATTTGCGTTGTGGAATCCGCTTTGAGCAGTGGTGGGATTCAAATAATTTAACAACTGGTTGTTGACAAGCTCCATTTTAACAACCGGTTCTGCCGAAGTAGTGCGAACCTGCTGAATCCCACCACTGGCTTTGAGTCTCAGTGAGAAAGCTGGCTTATAGATACCGTAAACGGCTGTCTTTTCCTGGCATTGTGGCCGAATATAAGACATCCCCAGAAAATAAGACGTAGTAGAGGTTTTGCTGAAGTGCGAAATATAAGGTATCCCCCGAAAGTAAGACATAGCAAAGTTTTTGTTTGGAAGCATGCCCGACGAACAAAACACAGAAATATAAGACATCCCCTGAAAATAAGACATAGCGCATCTTTGGGAGCAAAAATTAACATAAGACACTGTCTTATTTTCGGGGAAACACGGGTAGGTGTTTGAGGGCTTGCTTTGGCAACTCTGTAACTGTGATGTCTTGAGAGGAATAGCATCTGGCAGACTTGTGGGAAGGGATATCTGTGTTCTGTAGGGAAGATGGTGCTGTACAGAGTTGGAAATCTAGTACCTCAGTATGCCTTTCAAACCTAGGCAGAACAAGAAATAAAATTTAACTATTAATGTGTTACAAGATGCTGGTTTATTTTTATTTCTCCAAACCTTTATTATCTGCCTTTCCTCTTTGTTCAAAGTAGTTAAACTATATAAATCTTATTTCTGTTAGTCTAAACTGTTATCTTTAGTCTAAACTGTCTTTCATGGTTTACACTTGGAGGCTTGTGTGTCCATAAAAAAGGTGCTGCTAAGTTGAGACTGCATGTACCCACAGTAGTGTGTTGGGGCGGGGGGATTTCTAGCTACAGATACCCTGTTTCCCTGAATATAAGACATCCCCTAAAAATAAGACATAGTAGAGGTTTTGCTGAAGTGCGAAATATAAGGCATCCCCCGAAAGTAAGATATAGCAAAGTTTTTGTTTGGAAGCATGCCCGACGAACAGAACACAGAAAAATAAGACATCCCCTGAAAATAAGACATAGCGCAGTGGTGGCGAACCTATGGCACGGGTGCCAGAGGTGGCACTCAGAGCCCTCTCTGTGGGCACACGCAAACAGAGTCGCCCCCCTCTCCACATATTTAGACTGGCCTGGGCCACTGGGATCCATTATTAGCATTAAATCTAAGACCTAGTTTTGGGGAAGCAGTGTAGGTAACCCTGTTAAGCGCTGTTAAACCCCACTGATTTTCATGCGAATAATTAAAGCACGATCCTTTACCTGAGAGTAAGTTGCTTCTGAGTAAACCCTCGTAGGATCGTGATTCACCCATTGGAAGAGTTGCATGGTTGCTTCAAAGCAAAGCCACTGACTATCACCAAGCTTACTCCCGAGTAACGCATGCCTCAGAGCTAACTGTTTTTTCTAAACTAAAACCTCAGTATTCTGGTTAAATTGCCATGTTGGCACTTTGCAATAAATAAGTGGGTTTTAGGTTGCAATTTGGGCACTCGGTCTCGAAAAGGTTCGCCATCACTGACATAGCGCATCTTTGGGAGCAAAAATTAATATAAGACACTGTCTTATATTCGGGGAAACACGGTAGCTATATAGCTCATGATTCATTTCTCTCCTCTCCCCAGTCCATATTAAGGTAGTTTACGTTGAGCGAAAAGGGATTTATTACACCCGTGAAATTTTAAAAATATAAAAAAGACACGCACGTGCAACCCAAATCTTAAAAGCATTAATGAGAAATCTGGGATTGTGTGTTGGGAAGAGAAATGGTTGACGTTATTTGGGAAATTACAGGTTACAGATTGGGTTGCAGACTGTGTGTGGGGGGGCGGAGGGGATTTAAAAATTACCTTAGTAGCGTTTGTTCAAGATATGTACCAGATAAGAGCCACTACAGTGAAGGCCAGGACAACTGGAGGAGGTGGGAGTATCCCAAGGGCTCTACAAGTCATTTAAGAGCGGCAGGCAAGCCCAAATCATACCAGTCTGGCTAAGGATGAAATGAAGTCTTTTCAAGGCTGAATCATATATTAGAAAATCCACATTACACTCATGCTGGGCACTCAGTTCCCTGGCATGCATGAGTCTGATTCATGGCACCCGGGACAAGGCGATGAAGCCTTTCCTCAGCCCACACCATTTTTCCTACCTGACATGGCCCTTGGGAACCATGTTTTTTGTCCTGTTGAAGAAAGATATGTTACTCATGGCTACACATAAGTGTCCTCAGTAAGGCAAATCTGGGTCTGGGACCATTTCAAGCTAAGGTAGCAGTGGTGGGGGAATGGCGCAGTGGTGGCGAACCTTTTGCACTCCAGATGTTATGGACTACAAATCCCATCAGCCCCTGCCAGCATGGCCAATTGGCCATGCTGGCAGGGGCTAATGGGAATTGTAGTCCATAACATCTGGAGTGCAAAAGGTTCGCCACCACAGGCTAAGGGCCCTTCCCCTCACAGCTGCAACCTGAATACCCCCACCCCGTGCATGGGGATTGAATTCCCAGTACAGAATACCATATGGAGTTTGTAATATGTGAATCAACCCTCACTTTTGTAGGATTTGGGGGTAGGGATTGTCTGCCTTGGGAGAAGGGGGTGGAATCTACTCTTCCAACCCTTTCAAATGGGACTGGAGCACCTTCCTTATGAGGAGAGGCTGCAGCGTTTGGGGCTCTTTAGTTTGGAGAGGAGGCGTCTGATGGGGGATATGATTGAAGTCTATACAATTATGCATGGGGTAGAAAATGTTGACAGAGAGAAATGTTTCTCTCTTTCTCACAATACTAGAACCAGGGGGCATCCATTGAAAATGCTGGGGGGAAGAATTAGGACTAATAAAAGGAAACACTTCTTCACACAACGTGTGATTGGTGGTTGGAATATGCTGCCGTAGGAGGTGGTGATGGCCACTAACCTGGATAGCTTTAAAAGGGGCTTGGACAGATTTATGGAGGAGAAGTCGATTGATGGCTACCAATCTTGATCCTCCTTGATCTCAGATTGCAAATGCCTTAGCAGACCAGGTGCTCAGGAGCAGCAGCAGCAGAAGGCCATTGCTTTCACCTCCTGCATGTGAGCTCCCAAAGGCACCTGGTGGGCCACTGCGAGTAGCAGAGAGCTGGACTAGATGGACTCTGGTCTGATCCAGCTGGCTTGTTCTTATGTTCTTATGTTCTTAAATGGCGGGAGATCCATAGAACTACCGATACTGCTAGTCCCCTAGCTTCAAGATCCCCTCAGAGTACTGGGTAGAAAACAGGCGGATTTGTTGCTGGGATCCAGTAGTTCAGCCCCATAAACTGTCTGTACCGAAAAGGTATAGTCCTGAAACGGTCATCTAAGTAATCCCCGGTGTAAAATTAAACTAGCTGTCCTTCTGTTCTCCCAATGTGAAGGATTTCAACGGAGAAGAGACAGACAGTACTTTGCATCCATCCACAACAATAGCCAAAGGCGGTTTTCAGCCAAATAAGGGAAGTTCAGGTTTCAGTCGTCTTCTGTTTCCAAGAGAAGTTGTGAGAAATATTTTTCTTCTCTTGTTCATCTAGCCTAGAAATGTAGCCAACCACTAAGGAAGTTTCTTCTCGTCTTTGACGCTGGTCCCTTCCAGCCAAGGGATTACATTGATGAGAACATTGATTGGGACATTTGAGGTGTGGCTCCGTAGGCCTGACTTGTGTAGGCCAAAACCTTTTCTCAATATTGTTTTTAAAGTGTTGCCGATAAGGATCTTGCAAATTCACTGCATTGTTTTGGAGATGTGAGAAGAGATGGCCTCCATGCGCACGCACTGTTTGCTGCAAATGGTTTGAAGAGGAGCTGTGTGTGAGGAGGAGCAGAAGGCTTGGACCTCAGTGGAAGATTTTTTGGCAGGATGGGAGGTCCTTGGGTCAGTGTTTTGAGAACCATTAATGAAGTGGGTAGGATGTTGGCTTGGGCATGGAGAAAGCTGAATCAAAGTTCCACTGTGCTGTGAAGCTCTCGCGGCTTTATTGTCAGAACAAAATGGATACAGGAAAGCCATGTCCATTGCCTTGTATTCTTTAAGGCAGGATAAAAATGGATGGTTTGATTAGAAGGGGAGGATTCAAAGCAGCCCGTGCAACAATAGCCTTGGGCTGGAAAGAAAAGAAAAAAATGGACACTTCAGAGATGGTTAGAATATATCTGGAAACAAGTGACACTTGATATTTTCGATCTACTAACCAAAAATAAGAGGTGGCAAGATAAACAGAATGAAATTTTGAAGATATGGATAATATACGTGGACTGGAGGAAAGAAGCTCGAGTCGACGAAGAAATATGGGAGAAGAGGCTACAGAGAATGAACTTACTGCTGTTTGTGTGACAAAACTATGAAGAAGAAGCAATGGGGGGGGGGAGAAAAGGGGGGGAAAGTATCGTTTGAAAATGTATAAAGAAGGAAATTACTATAAGAACATAAGAACGAGCCTGCTGGATCAGACCAGAGTCCATCTAGTCCAGCATTCTGCTACTTGCAATGGCCCACCAGGTGCCTTTGGGAGCTCACATGCAGGATGTGAAAGCAATGGCCTTCTGCTGCTGCTGCTCCTGAGCACCTGGTCTGCTAAGGCATTTGCAATCTGAGATCAAGGAGGATCAAGATTGATTACTATAAACTGTAAAATTCAAATGATACAATAAAAAATTAAATAAAAACTAATAAATAGTAATAATAATAAAAAAGATTAGAAGGGGAGGATCCATAACAAAGAGAGATTTTGCTCACAGCCCAAATGATGTATGTAGGTGTGAGAAGTTTGCCATTCTTTTGGAGAAGAAACACAGATTGTCAAAATCGGGTGGGGTGGGGGGTAAAAGAGAAGATCCCTAA
Source organism: Sphaerodactylus townsendi (assembly GCF_021028975.2). Lineage (NCBI taxonomy): Eukaryota > Metazoa > Chordata > Lepidosauria > Squamata > Sphaerodactylidae > Sphaerodactylus > Sphaerodactylus townsendi. The sequence goes on from NC_059427.1 coordinate 14,041,560, forward strand.
TGAGCCCACAAAAGGGAAGGGACCTGTGATGTGCCAGTACTCCTAAATTATGGATTGACGATTGTAATTAAGGAGAAGGGTTGTAAGAAAAAGAGTTTTTAAAACTCTGCCTTCAGAGAGTCTCAGACTAGCTTACAATCACTTTCCCTTCCCCTCCTCACAACAGACACCTGGGGGGGGGGGCGGTCTGAGAGCGGTCTGAGAGAACTGTGACTGGCCCAAGGTCACCCAGCAACCTTCATGTAGAAAAATGAGAACATAAACCCAGTTCACCAGGTTAAAGTCCACCGCTCTTAACTGCCACACCATGCTGACTCTCACGTATGACAAATATGCTTGTGCTTTTCATTGTGTTTACTGTTTTGTAATTCACCCTAATCATGTGTTCATATAAGCAATGAGTTAGAAAACTAACCTTAAAGAAAAAAAACACAGGAAGAAGCTGCCAGATCTCAGTCTGGAGAGGTTGCTTGCCTGCTATTTAAAAACTTCAAGATAGCAGGAGGGGATATCGCTGCTTCCCCCTAGTCCAGTGGTTCTCAACCTTCCTAATGCCACGACCCTTTAATACAGCTCCTCATGTTGTGGCAACCCCCAACCCTAACATTTATCCATTTTACAGATGGAGAACACTGATGCAGAGAGTCTTGGGCGACCCCTGTGAAAGGGTCGTTCAACCCCCCAAAGGGGTCCCAACCCCCAGGTTGAGAACCACTGCCCTAGTCCCTGCCCGTGTGTCTTTGCTCAGCTTTCTGCCCTACTTCCTTTGGGGTAAAAACTGGAGGCAGACTGGCTGTGTCAGGCAAGGGAAGAGAATGAGCATCAAGAAAGGAGACGTAATCGCCGCATCCTCTCTTGTCAGGCCTGTTGTTCACAGGTGCGTTGTGGGTCCTGCTGTTATGGTTGCCAGTCTCCAGACGGTGGCTGGAGATCTGCTGGAATTACAACTGGCCTCCAGGTTAAAGAGCTCAGTTCTGTGGAGTTCAGTGGAGGAAACAGCTGCCTTGGAAAGTGGACCCCATAACATTATGCCCCACTGATGTCCTCCCCCCCTCCCCAACCTCGCCTTGCCCGGTCTCCATCTCCAAAATCTCCAGGGATTTTCCAATCCAGAGCTGGCTACCCTACCTGCTGAGGTGTGTGCTGGGAATTCTTTGTGGAACTTTAATTCCCAGGTATGCAGGGGCCTGGATCGGTTCAGAACCATGGGAAAGTGTCCCCCTGTTAGATGCCGTTTTCCCAACCCAGAATGCTTCTGTTTGCTCCTGGTGTGTACAAATAAGTTTCCCCAGCGTGACAAGAAGCAGTTTCTCAGGGCTGTTTCAAGTTGAGAAAACGATGAGTGGGTGGGGACTTAAGTGCCTTTTAAAGAGGACCCAATTTACATCAGTGCCTGTATACCTGGGAAGCGAGTTCCTCTCTGGAACTCCCAGTGAACATCTGGTCCATAGAACTGTAAACAATATGTTTTGTAGCCAGGCTCTCAGAACTGTCAAATCTTTGGGTTTAACGTGATCGTTCTGTGGCAGAAGGCATGCAGGTTGCAGTGCACAGGTGGAAAGATTGGGAAAGAACGTAGGCAGGGAGAAAAGCGATCGAATGGAAAGGTGACGTTAATCCTTCTCTCTTTCCCAGCTGGAGGGATCATGCAGCAGCGCCAAGGCGACATCAAGGTGCTGGCTCCGTTCTGCGCCCTGGTCATCTTCCTCTTGTTCACGCTGACCGCCTCCTACAAACCTGTCATTGTTGTTCATGGCCTCTTTGACAGCCCTTCTGACTTTGGGACCCTGCTGGACTTTATCAATGAGGTAGGAATCCCGGGGTGGCTGCAGCTGTGGGAGGCATTGTGCAATGCTGTGGCGGATTCGCACAGACAAGCCGGAAGGGTTAGTGCAGTGGTGGCGAACCTATGGCACGGGTGCCAGAGATGGCACTCAGAGCCCTCTCTGTGGGCACGCGCACGCAGAGTTCGTCATGTGGGGGGGAAATCGTCCCCCCCCCCACACACACACATCTAGGCTGGCCTGGGCTGCTGGACTTGATGTGCATGCACCTCAGTGAGCAGGGAGGACTTGGCTGGCGGGCCTGGTGCCTGTGCTCCAGGTGGCTGCTGCCCGGGGGGAGTGGGGGGGAGAGGCAGCAGAGATGCTAGAGAGGCGCAGAGCGGCGCATGTGGGACTTGCTGGAGGCTACAGCAGGCTGGCCCCTGCTTGAGGGGGTTATTCAGGTTAAATTGCCGCGTTGGCACTTATGCAATAAATAAGTGTGTTTTGGGTTGCAATTTGGGCACTCGGTCTCGAACAGGTTCGCCATCACTGGGTTAGTGGAATGGAAAAATGACTTTGTTAGGACTGGCTTCTTTCGAGTGCCTCTCGCAGCAAATGAATATCATTCAAACTAACACCAGAGGTGCCTGAAAGCAGCTGGATTGCAAACGCCTTGGGGCACGCCCTCATCTCTACCTCTCTGTACTTCAAAATTGGTTCTGCTAAAGGAGCATCTGACACATGTGTGAAGCATATCCATTCCGCATCTGTTTCATCTTCATCCCATAGACCGAAAACAGGATGGGATCAAATTCCTTAGCAGGACTTCATGTTCTGCTCGCCAGTTGTTTGTGTCAATCACCTTCCACTTGGGGCGGAGCTTCAGAGTGCACAAACAACAGCTGGAAAATTGTCAGCGGGAATCACACTTCTGCCCACTTACCTTCTTGCACAGGATGTCTGTTTGTCTCTAATTTTTATACCACAATTCCTCTAAGGCAGTGGCTTCAAGCCTTTTTTTAGGATGGTGACCCACCAGTCCAAATTGACCTGATATGACGACCCATTCAAGGTTTGCCGAAGGGGTTTTGGTACCCCAGGCAAACTATTACCTTGGCGCTTATCTAGTGCAATGTTCTGTCTTCTACAGCAGACAGTGAGATGTTTTTGAGAGTTCAGGGACCTTTTCATAAATGGCACAGCTGCTCCACTATGAGGAGGAGGAGGAGGAGGAGGAGTTTGGATTTATATCCCCCCTTTCTCTCCTATAGGAGATTCAAAGGGGCTTAAACTCTCCTTGCCCTTCCCCCCCTCACAACAAACACCCTGTGAGGTAGGTGGGGCTGAGAGAGCCCAAGGTCACCCAGCTGGCGTGTGTGGGAGTGCACAGGCTAATCTGAATTCCACAGATAAGCCTCCACAGCTCAGGTGGCAGAGCTGGGAATCAAACCCGGTTCCTCCAGATCAGAGTGCACCTGCTCTTAGCCACTATGCCACTGCTGCTCCAAATAACTGACATTCTGACATATGCAGCCTCATGGTATTTACATCCCAGCCTTTCACCATCCTCTTTTTCCAATCCCTCCTAATATTCTGAGAAGCTCACTCAAGCAACCATCAGGACACATTTTTCTTGATCAACGTGGATATTCAGTGAAAGTGCCAACTAATGAATGGCATGGATCATGACCCATGTCCAAGGTCAGATCTTGCTTTTCAGAATGCAAAAGAGAGCAATGGAAAGGGCAGGGGCAGCCATTATGGAGGGCTGACTTGCGACCCACTTTCGGAGGCTTTTGGTTGATGGTGGAGCCAAGGAATAGAAAATCTTGAGCATTTTCATTTTGGGGTGTTGTGTGGTTTCCGGGTTGTATGGCTGTGTTCTAGTAGTATTTTCTCCTGACATTTCACCTGCATCTGTGGCTGGCATCTTCAGAGGATCTACAGCCCGGAAACAACACAACACCAGTGGCATAGTGCCAATGGGGAAGGGGGGGTCCAACGCCCCAGGCAGAGCCACAGCGGAGGCGTGACTGGGCTGTGGAGGGGGTGTGGCAGGGGCATTCCGGGGTGCGGCAGGGGCGCAAGGCGTGCGTGCACCCCAGGCACGGTTTCCCCTTGCTCTGCCCCTGCACAACACCCTAGTGATTCTGGCCATAAAAGCCTTCAATCAGAGGCGTAGCTGGGCCAAACTGCGCCAAGTGCGCAGAGTGTTTTTTCCGCCCCCTGCCCCCCCCCCACGGCGCCCCCCTGTGGCGCTCCCCCCCGCAGCGCAAACACACACACCAACCCCCTTCCTACACTTACCTACGTTCCTTTTCTTTTTGTAGTACTTTTTGAGGCTGAAAAACGCTGCCTATTTACAGTTCAAGGAGAAAGCTGCCTGACGAATTATACTTCCCAGGAGACCTTATGAGCCCCTAGGTCTCCTGGGAAGTATAATTCGTCAGGCAGCTTTACAATGGGAATTGTAGTCCATGAACATCTGGAGAGCCGCAGGTTACAGACCCCTGTTCTAGATGTAAGCTGTAATGTTATTTAGAAGGTGTCGTCTTGTGGTTTTTCCAAAAATCTTTGCTGATTCAAAATGGTATGTTGCTTCTGAGGTTATTTTCCTTGCATTGGTATGGTGTGTCTGCAGATGGAAGAATTCAGTGGTGTTAACTTTGGTTACTGGCATTACTCCAATTCTGTATTGACATTTATGTTTTTATTTTAACACTCCCTTGAATACTCGTGACCTTAAATAACAGGTTAGACGATGATTTCACTGCTTAGGGCAGCTTCCTCCCTCTGAGGCTTGGCTAACGGGCCCGACTTGCCAGCCCAGCATTTCCGGTGTCATTCTAACAGGTGAGCGCCAGGAATAAACACTGGAGTGCACATTTTAATCAGACTATTACCTTTCCAGGAAACAAACAAAGGCGACAGAATCCTTCATTAGAGTTGCCTCTTCTAGGCAGTAAGTTCAGAAGTCTGGTTTTGAACTCAAATGTGTCAAAGGGACTTCAATTTCACTAAGCCCCACTTACCTCAAAAGGTGTCTGTTGTGGGGAGGGAAAAGGTGATTGTAAGCCACTTGTAGACTCCTTAAAGGTGGAGAAAAATGGGTTATAAAGACCAACTCAGACGTCAGGCAGGGGAGTCCACCTTTTGATTCTTTTTAAAAATATATAAAATATTAATATAAAATATATTTATATAATATATGTATATTTATATCATGTATAATATTTTATATATTATATATAAAATTTATATATTTATATTTAAAATCTATCTATCTATCTATCTATATATATATAAAGCTAACTGTGCGTTTGTTCCTCATGTCCTAACATGGAAATGGCTGGGCGGATCGCCCCCAAATTTTCACATGACGTCCCTTCCCGCTGCGAGCAGGTTTTGCGCCCTTCACTGGGCTCACCGGTCACACCGGCACCCGGTAAAACACACGTTTCCCCAAACCCTCGGTGGACCAATGAGGGGCCGCCAAGCCGGGGGAGGGCGCGGCATGCGCTCGGTGGCGGCGCCGACTCCTGCAGCAGCAACACCAGCAGCAGCCGCAGAGCGGCGCGCCTCCCTCCCTTGCGTTCTCCATTGACAACAGCGGAGCCGGAGAGGAGCTGGAAGGCAAGGCTGGAAGGATAGCTAGGGAGGGGAGCGGGGGGGGGGAGGGAATGGAGCCGAGCCCAGGCCCAGCGGAAGACCCAGACCCAGTCAGCACCCTCTCCCTCCCTCTCTCAGCACGACACACGGTAAGCCACAGCGAAGCATGGCTGGGTCCGCTAGTATAAAATATAAAAATAGAATGTCAGGGAGGAAGACAAACACTATCTGTTTGGTTTTCTCATTTCAGGGGATTATTAATACAAGGGAGCCATTCAGAGGTGGGATCCAGCAGGTTCTCACCAGTTCCCAAGAGTGGGTTCCTAATTATTTGTGTGTGCTGAGAGGGGGTTACTAATTGGGTCTGCTTTTCCGTTAGAAATTCCATTAGGTCCAAAAATCATAAAGTCCTGTTGCTTCCTATGCGGCTGGTTAGCGAAGGTAGAAAACGGGATAATTCTCCCTGTTGGGCTGTTTTAAAAACATGTTTTAGAAATATGGTCAAGTTCCTTGTTTAAGGAAAGTATCCTTCTTTTGATTTCTAGAAACAAAATTAAGTATTTGAAAGTATTAAGTATTTGACAGGCAGTCAATTGGAGGAGAAGTAGTTGTTTCTGTTGGCAGTAGACAATAGGACTTGCTATAATGAGTTTAAATTATGGACAGAAAGATACCAGCTGGAAATTAGGAACTTTTTTTTTACAGTAAGAGTTTTTTTACAGTAACAGAGAAATTATTAATGCTCCGGCCACGCCCCCGTCGTGCCCAGCCCAGCCCCATTGGCCCTACGCCACTGTTTGAATCCCACCACTATGGGAACCTGTTACTAAAATTTTTGGATCCCACCACTGGAGCCATTCCAAAATGTGATTCCCTCCTGCGCTCTGAAGAGCTTGTCTGTTATACCACCTTATTTCCCTACATGTGCGAACCAAACATAAAATTAAGCCCCGCCTTTGTAATTTCATCCTAAGTTTTGTCGCTTGGTCATTCTAATTAGTGACGGAGATAGTAGAGGCAGAGTTCTGGGAACTGGTTTTTATTCCTGTCTGTCGAATTTTAGCAATTACCCCAGCAGAAATGATGCGCAGTTACTTATAAAGATTGATGCTTTGAGTGTTGATCCGAATGAAAAGATGATATGAAAAACCACTACTGCTTAGAGGCTGGGATGGATTGTAATTTATCTTCCCCAGCCTCGCGTGACTCAGAACCTTGGCAGTTTGCAGGTACTAGCAGACACTAGTTAGGGGAAGCAGGTCGCAGGTACTGGTTCACTTAGTGTTGTGTGTAAAAAAAAAAACAAAGCAGGTGGTTAAATTGGGTTTCACTGGTCAGACTGGAAAGTCAAGGGTGCTGTGGAACAAGTGTGGGAGCTCCTGTATGCCGGTTTTTGAGCCTTTATTTCTTTGTAGAAAGAAAAACATAAGACTGGAAGATACCAAAGTATTTTGGCCCAACCCTGGCCATTTCCAGGGCTGAACGCATGTTCTAATTGCATTACACAAGTACAGAAGGTGGTTCTGAAATGCAGGAACCAGTTTGCAGTAAACTTTTGTATTTAACAACCCTCATGTTTTGTATTTAACAACCCTCATGTTTTGTATTTAACAACCCTCATGTTTCTAGCCCTCAAGATGACTCCTTTGGGCAGGGGTGGGCAATTATTTTTTCCATGGGGCCGCATAAGAAACAGAAAATATTGTGGAGGGCCGGGCCAAAAGGCAGGGGGGCGAGGTGCTTTTGAAAGCCCCGCAGAAGCTGGCAGCCAAGGCAACTGGCTTCTGCGGGGCTTTCAAAGACGCCTCGCTCCCCAGCATGGCAGGTGGGCCAGTCAGGGTCATCCGGCTGGCCAGATATGGCCCGCGGGCCGTATAATGCCCAGGTCTGCCTTTGGGTCTGAAGAGTTGCATGAAGGTCTGGTGAAATTTCAGGGCGTGACAACATGTGACTGTGGCTGATTTTGCACTTTCAAAATTCCCTGTGGTTTATCCGGGAGCATCCCTGCTGCAGGGTTTCTCACCCCGCTCGTAGTTCCCCTCAACTCCCTAGCTCTTCCTTCACTCCAGCCGGAGACGCTGCGGGACATTCCCCACAAACCCGAGAGATTCCCCACAAGCCCAGGGCTTTCCCTTAAGCACAGCTTAAGCACCGCAAGCTCTTCCGGGATCTCTTCCACGCATGTGCAGGCAGCCTCTGTTTCCTGCCTTCTGATTGGCCGAATCTCGCTCCATTTCCTGCCTTTTGATTAGCCAAATCTTGTCCCATTCCCCCCGCTTTCTGGCAGTATTTTACTTTATTGTTGAAACTTTTTATTTTTAAAACCTGCTGATTCTCTCGCACGCGCTAGGGGTTTGCTGGCAGAGAAGCTAGTGAGTCTCTCCCATGTGTGAGAGAATCACCAACCCCCCCCCCCGTGGTGGAATCCAAACTGTGGTGTAGCGCCAATGGGGCAGGGCGGGGCCCGACGGGGGCGTGGCCGGGCATTCTGGGGGCGGGGCATTCCTGGGTGGGGCTGTGGCAAGGATGCAGCCGCTGCGCCGGTCCTTGGGCGGGAAACAAATGCACGCAGGGGCAGGCTGCCACGCACGCCGGTGCACCTCCTGCTAGACTGCTTCAAGTTCTGCGCGCTACTGCTGAGAGGAGGGGCGTAACTAAGGCAAAAATCACATGGCAAAATCACCAATTAGTAACCCCCTCTCAGCACACACAAATAATTTGTAACCTACTCTTGGGAACCTGTGAGAACCTGCTGGATCCCACCTCTGACCCCCCCCCCCCCACAAACCACTTGTGTGTGTGGGTGAATCACCATTTACACCCCTGCAAACTCCTCGCGTGTGTGTGGGAGGGCAAAGGGGGTGTGTGTGCCGATTGATGGGGCGGGCCAGAGCGGCGAGGCGGGAAAAGTGGTCCCGATTCTGCTGTTGAGGAGTGCTGCACTCCAGCAGAAGCCACCGGCACGACAAAGGGGCTTTTCAAAAGGGCCTCAACCTTTGCAGTTCAGCAAATTTGCGGAGCAAAGCCGGCACCGCAGGGCAGCGCTGGGGCAAAAATGTGACAAACATGCTGCAAGGCTGGGGGCTGTGCAGAAGTCCCGATTGCATCGGGACACTCCCCGTGCCAACAGAGGGGCAATTTCAGCGTGCAAAATCAGCCTGTGACAGGTCCTGAGGTAAATTCTGCCAATTCTGTATAAATCATGTGAACAAATGAAGCTGGCTAGTCCTGAGTCAGACCACTGGTTTGTCACAGTCAGTGTTGCCTTATCCTTCTGGAGTTTGCAATAGAGGCAGTGGTGGGATCCAAAAATTTTAGTAACAGGTTCCCTCACCAGCCCCCCCTCAGCAAAGGGGGCAGAGGCGTACCTAGGCAAACCTGAGCCCTGGGCAAAAACTGAGTTGGATGGCCCCCCCCCATGGGCAGCCACCCCACCACGACCCTAAAAAAATGTTTTTGCACCAGGTCATTTCTAAATCATCATCACATTATAGAAAATGCCCCAACTCACAAATCTGAACACAGCAATGGTGAAACACACAGGTTCTTTGATAGAGACTGGCGAGATAAAAGGTACGACAGGCTGAGAATCAGTGAATTGCAGGACCTGAAAGGGATTAACCCAGTTCAGGGAGTTACATTATTAGTCGCAATTGCTATACGGAACCTTCACGTTCAAAGGCAGGATGCCTCTCGGGGAGGCGAGGGCGTGGAGATGGAAAAGCGGACCCAATTAGTAACCCCCTCTTGGCACACACAAATAATTAGTAACCCACTCTCGGGAACTGGTGAGAACCGGCTGGATCCCACCTCTGAATAGAGGCCTTTCCATTGCCTGCTATCATAAAAAAACCCGAGATGCTGGAGTTTGGAACCCAGGACCTTTCTGTATATGAAACAGGCGCTCTGCTGGTGAGCCATGGTCTTTGCTCATACATATGTGTTCGTGCATTTGTGTGGATTTGCACATGGAGGTTAAATGACAGTGTTGCCTATTGCCCTTCTGAGGAAGCATAACTCTCGAGAATGAAGGACCCTAGAGCAAAAACTTTAGCTTATCTTGGCTATACCTTCAACATCTCACACCTAGACAGATGGACATTTAGTCATAAACCTCTTGTTCTGCCATGAAAGGTGGTGCCAAATAAGCACGTTGACTACATTACAAAATTATGGGCACATAATACACAAGAAAAGATTAATGATCCAACACCTCCTCTGCTTTCCCGCCTTGAAGCCTCTCTTCAGATAGGTTTTTCTTTCAGATTTTTTGCACGCCTAGCAGCCACAGCAGCCAACTTAGTTCTTGTTCCTCAGAAAACAAAAATCATACCTCTCAGGGGCTATCTTCAGTGGTGGGATCAAAAAATTTTTAGTAACAGGTTCTCATGGAGGCGTAGCGCCAATGGGCGGGGCACAATGGGGTGTGGCCAGGCATTCCGGGGCGGGGCATTCCTGGGTGGGGCTGTGGCAAGGACGCAGCCGCTGCGCCGGTCCTTGGGTGAGAAACGAATGCACACAGGCGCAGGCTGCCACGCATGCTGGTGCACCTCCTGCTAGACTGCTTCAAGTTCTGCGCGCTACTGCTGAGAGGAGGGACGTAACTAAGGCAAAAATCACGTGGCAAAATCACCAATTAGTAACTCCCTCTCGGCACACACAAATAATTAGTAACCTACTCTCGGGAACCTGTGAGAACCTGCTGGATCCCACTTCTGGCTATCTTGCTCCCTGAGAGGTAAAACAACCACCGGACACTTATTGTGAAGGATTCTTCTCCACTGTGTCAAGGAGGACATCTTGATTTTGGGGTGATTTAACTCTGTCTCCGGAAGAAGAGAGTTGTGAGGCTGGTCTCTGGTGATGAGCAGACCTGGTAAACTACGAGCTTTAAAGAGAATTCACCACATAACCTGCACATAAATAAAATTTTGTGTTTCGTGTCATTCACTGATCTCTGAATGCCTGAGGCTTGAGGCAAAATTTACCTTACAGCAGTGGCTAAAAATTTTTATTTACCCTTGCTACTGAAGAACATCTGGTAACTGAGGGGAAACTCTCAAAACTGAGTAGGCTCCCCAAATTCACCAGAATTCGTGGAAGTCCCCTTGGTTTCAAGAAAGGGCCTTTCAATGCTTATCAAAGACAGAGGCATTTGTGGGTGCATGAGGACTGCCCAGCTGTGCTTTGGACCTCTCACTTTGCTACTTCCTAAGGATCTGGTGGCGGGCCATCTTTTAGAGATTGGGAGGGCAGTGGATTTCTGGGAAATGGGGTGACAGAGCTTCCCTGCCAGGGAAATGTACCTGCCAAGGAAGATAAGCTGGGTAAGATAAGGAAAGGAAGGAGAAAGGGAAAGATAGCATTTCCTTCCTTCTCAGAATGCCTTCAAGGCAAGCATTTTTTTGACTGCTTTGGAATTCTGAGCAGGCGTAGTCCGGCTGTTTTTCAAATGGTGGATGTCGCCTGGGTGAGCATCGTTGGACATGTGGAGGAGGATCCCCCCCTGGTTGTAATTCTGACTCCTTCTGGCATGCAGGGGGCATTCATTGAAAATGCTGGGGGGAAGAATTAGGACTAATAAAAGGAAACACTTCTTCACACAACGTGTGATTGGTGTTTGGAATATGCTGCCACAGGAGGTGGTGATGGCCACTAACCTGGATAGCTTTAAAAAGGGGCTTGGACAGATTTATGGAGGAGAAGTCGATCTCTGGCTACCAATCTTGATCCTCCTTGATCTGAGATGGCAAATGCCTTAGCAGACCAGGTGCTCAGGAGCAGCAGCAGCAGCAGGCCCTTGCTTTCACATCCTGCACGTGAGCTCCCAAAGGCACCTGGTGGGCCACTGTGAGTAGCAGAGTGCTGGACTAGATGGACTCTGGTCTGATCCAGCAGGCTGGTTCTTATGTTCTTATGTTCTCTTCTCCGCCATCTCTCTCCAGACCCACCCAGGAACCAACGTGACGGTCGTCGATTTGTTCGATCGCACGGAGAGCTTGAAACCGCTTTGGATGCAGGTGGATGGGTTCAGACAAGTCATGTACCCCATTATGCAGAATGCCGTCGACGGGGTCCACCTCATCTGTTACTCACAAGGTAATGTGGGCAAGTGGGCCAGTCTTTAAACTCCCTGGGCTGATCGAGATGGGGTTCACACGGAGAAATTGGTACCCTTCTCTCCCCAGTCTGGACTCACGGGAATCCGTAAAAACTCGGGGAAATAATTTTATTTATTTATAGCCTGTCTTTCTTGCTGAGATTGGAGACAGATCACATTATATTAAAAAAATGAAATCAGACCATAGAAGGGAAGTCAACGTGGTATTGCCCGATCTCGTCAGAAGCTAAGCAGGGTTAGTGCTTGGAAGGGAAATTTCCAAGGAAGGCTCTGCAGAGGCAGCCAATGGCAAATCACTTCTGTTTCTCACTTGCCTCAGAGGTCACCACGAGTCATTTGTGACTTGATGGCACATATGTACTTCATCAGACAGTGTAAAATATCCAACGTACAATGTAGTAGGACCAAAATTACAAAAATTAGAAAAAGAGTGCGAAGAGAAAAAAGTTTCGGACATAATATGTCACAAATAATACAGAGAACGGAGTTTCAAAAGAAGACAACAATGCAATAAGATAAAACACTGGGATAGACTAAAAAGCATTCTCTTGGACCATTTTGTTTATCCCCCAGCCCTATTCTTTTTGTGAAAAGGATTTCCTGAACAACTGGTGGAATGGTAGAGGCATGGGAGCCTACTTGGTCTCCTCAGAGACTCCATTCCTGAGGGTAGGAGCACTCCTCAGAGTTCTTATTCTTATTGCACTCCCTTTGCCCATGGCAGATGCTACCAGCCCACTTGGCCAACAAAACCGTCTAAGCTCATCCCACTCTTTCGTTCTTCCTTTGTGGTGCCCAAGAAAGCTAGAGTCAGGGCCATGGCTGCTGTTTTTCTGAGCTTCCTGGGCACCCCATCCCAAGTGAGAAAGTGGTCTCCTCCGGAATCCTCTGCCATAAATAGAAGCTTCTGGAAAAGTGAGAGAACAGAACACCAAGAATCTGTTTACAAATTTATTTTAAACATTTCTCTCCTGCGAGCGCCCCTGAGGTGGCTACAAAATATTAAAGCTATATATCAGTATTATGGGCAGCAAGATTAACAAAATAGAAGCTTGGCCACCTGGGAGATAGCAGCTGTAATTTGTCAGAAAAGGGAGAGCCATCATCTTTCCCACAAAGCAACACCCAAAATTCTGGAGGTGGTACTCCTATCCTCATAATCATTATCACCATCTTACCTCTGCTGAGCAGTCAAAGGCAGAAGCCTTTGCTCTGCTCTTCCCACATCTCCGCAATGCCCTTTGAAAGGAAAATTGAATGCCGAGGGCTTTCAAACGAGATCTGGGAAGGATCATACTCCGGTTGACATAGCTCTGGGTGCTTTTTAGCCATAAGGTTCTTGTCACGGAACTATTATAGTGATGATTATTTCAGGAGCCTGTTGCAATGAAACAATAATAAAAGCACATTCTTGTGATGCTGTAAAGCAAGAACGTGAAAGTCTTGATGCAGAAACTTTTGTGGGACGGAGCCAGCATATCGGCTGATGCCAAAATGTTTCCCTTAGATCAGTAGTTCTCAACCTGTGGGTCGCGACCCCTTTCACAGGGGTCGCCTAAGACTCTCTGCATCAGTGTTCTCCATCTGTAAAATGGATTAAATGTTAGGGTTGGGGGTCACCACAACATAAGAAACTGTATTAAGGGGTCGCGGCATTAGGAAGGTTGAGAACCACTGCCTTAGATGGTAGATCTGTAGGCTTGACCGTGCAGCTAGAATAGAAAGTGGAACCAAAAGGCCACGAAAGATCTTTTGCAAGAGCTCTGGCTTATGACAATTCTGTGCAATTTTTCTGACATTTCTCTGATATGTACCAGGGGAGCCTAGCAGTCAAGCACTGAGAGAAGTAGTCGTTGAGTGATCACCTGTTCTGGCTGCCAACCTCCAGGCAAGGCCTGGAGTTCTCCCAGAATTACAACTATACTACAGAGATCACCCACCTTGGAAGAAATGGCAGCTTTGGAGGATGCCACTGTATGCCGCTGTACCCCTGTTGAGCTCTCTCGTGCTTCCCAAACTCTGCCCTGACTCCCTTGCACCCCAAATCTCCAGGAATCTCCCCTACTAGAGTTGGCAATACTATCGCCAGTCTTCTAGCTTTGCTTTTCACAGATATGTTGCAATATGGGTCTCTTACGCTTCCTGGCTTTATCCCGCCCAGTTGCTTATCGCTGTCAGCTGAGGGGAAAAACTTCATGCATGTGATGGTTGACTCCATTCCAGGAAAACTTAAAAGCTGCAAACGTATTCGATTGTGTTGTGTACCAGTAATTATAACAAAGCAACAGGTCTCCTCTTTTGTCCTTATGAAAGCCCTGTAATGTGGGCCACCATTATGATCTTCCTTCACTTGAGGTCACGCATTGAACTCACAGCGAAGGCAGGGGAATATGACCCTTTCCAATTTGGGGGAAGGGTTGCCAGTTCTAGGTTAAGAAATTAGAAGAAGAGTAGAAGAAGAGTTTGGATTTATATCCCCCCTTTCTCTCCTGCAGGAGACTCAAAGGGGCTGACAATCTCCTTGCCCTTCCCCCCTCACAACAAACACCCTGTGAGGTGGGTGGGGCTGAGAGAGCTCCGAGAAGCTGTGACTAGCCCAAGGTCACCCAGCTGGCGTGTGTGGGAGTGCACAGGCTAATCTGAATTCCCCAGAGAAGCCTCCACAGCTCAGGCGGCAGAGCGGGGAATCAAACCCGGTTCCTCCAGATTAGATACACGAGCTCTTAACCTCCTACGCCACTGCTGCTCCTTACTGGATGTTTTGGGGTGGGGGTAGGGAGAGTTACGGTAAGGTTAGGGTTAGGGGCCTTAGTGGGATATAAAGTCCACCTTCCAAAGCCGCCATTTTCTCTAGGGCAGGGGTAGGGAACCTTTAACACGCAAAGAGCCATTTGGACCCGTTTTCCGTGGGAAAAGAAAACATTTGGAGCCGCAAATAATTTTTGACATTTAAAATAAAGATAACACTATATATATTGGGGTTTTTTTTACCTTTTACTCTGCTCATTCTGAGAAGCGCATGATGCGTCCGCCCTGCTGCTTGCAGGGCGGGCAAGGATGGGGCCAGCGGCTTGGCCTTGCTGGCCGCCAGGAAAGCGCCCGCCCTGCTCGAACGGGCCGGCCAGAGGGGAAGCCCGCGGTGTGGCCCAGCCAGCTGCCGGCCATTGGTGCGCCCGCCCTGCTGCCTGCAGGGCGGGGAAGGATGAAGCCGGTGGCTCGGCCTCGCCGGCCACCGGGAAAGTGCCCACCCCGCTCCAACGGGGTGGGCGAGAGGGGAAGCCCGCGGTGCGGCCCAGCTGACTGTGGGCAGTTGGTGCGCCCGCCCTACTGCCTGCAGGGCAGGTAAGGATGGGGCCAGCGGCTCGGCTTGTGGAGCCGCAGTGCAAGGGCAGAAGAGCCGCATGCGGCTCTTGAGCCGCAGGTTCCCTACCCCTGCTCTAGGGGAACTAATCTCTGTCACCCGGAGACCAGGAGATCCCGGCCCCACCTGGAGGCTGGTAATCCCTTTTGCGGGCAAGGCCCCAAGCGCAGTTTCCCCTTGCTCCGCCCCTGCCGCAATGCCGCCCACCCTAGAACGCCCCGGGAACACCCCCTCTACAGCCCGGCCACGCCTTCGCCACTGCTCCGCCGGGGCATCACCCCCCGTTCTGTTGGCGCTACGCCACTGGGGAAAGGGTAGTTATTCAGAAGTTCTTGTTAGGCAAGACAGCTGATCTGTGAGATATTCCTTTCCACTATCCCCAAATGAATTGGGGTTCTGCCAGGAAAACTTTGTGTGTCTCTCGGCAGAGGAAAGAATGAATGAAGCAGTCGCGCCCACATGATCTCTTGAACAGAGGTTAAGTCCACTAATTATAAGTATACAGTCCACTAATTATAAGTATACAGAGAGACTTGCTACATAACCAATCAGACAAAAATATGATTTATTTGGCAGAGACAAAATGTAGGTTGAAAGGCAAGGTAAAGTTCAATCTCATGTTGGGAGGGCGGCCATATTGCATCTTCAGAGAACAAACATGCCAAGTTCAGTCTCCCCCTGGTGGTTCAAAGTGGAAATGCTAAGAGTATAAAATTACTGTTGAAGGCGGACGCATTTCTGCCCTTGAAGGTAACTTGCCCTTTTATCTGCCCTGCAGGAGGACTGATCTGCCGCGCTCTCCTCTCCACGATGGCCGATCACAACGTGGATACCTTCATCTCTCTCTCTTCCCCGCAGATGGGACAATATGGGGGTAAGTAGGGGAAAGATCGGATGACACTGGCCCAACGTTTCTGCCAGGCTCTTGAGTGAATTAAAATGTTGCTGTGCTTCTTTGTATCATCATACACTGAGCATTGTACAGTGTTGATCCTGTTTGTTGTAGGCATGGGACTATATCTCAGAGGCAGAGGACGTAGTTTGGATACAGAAAGTCCCCTGTCAGTCATCTTACATCTCCAGCTCAGAGACTTTGGATCTCTTGGGCAAAGATTCCTTTTGTGCCTCTGGCAGTCAAATGGACTTTCCTGAATAATTACACAAACCAATACTCCAAGTCAGATATGAGGCATTTTTCTGTGTCAAGAAGGGTGGTGTCTCTGTGGAAGAGCCCAAGAAGAGTTATACAGCGGAACCTTGGTTTTCGTTGGTAATTCGTCCGAAAAGAATCGATGAAAACCGAAACCGAGGCAAACTTTTCCATAGGAATCAATGTAAATCCAATTAATCCGTTCTAGGCACTCCAAAAAACATACCAAACCACATTTTTGGTGAATAAACATAGTGTTTAATGCTGAAAACAATAAAAAACAATAACGCTAGGACCAGCTTCAGAGCCAGTGGACCATTGTTGCACCAGAAAGCTGTCTGAAGAGGTCAGTTTCTGACGCCTCTTTAAGATTTGTCTGAAATGGGGCAAGACATTGTCATTTAACAAGTTGCAGACCCGGCCTGCAACAGCTTTGTCCGGGTGATTTTTCTCCACAAACCCTGCACCTTACTGCAAATTGATGAAAACCGAGACAAATTTTTCACTGAAAAAGTCGATGAAAACCAAAACAGATGAAAACGGAAGGCAATGAAAACCGAGGTTCCACTGTAGTTCAGTTTGTGCCAGTTAATGGATCTCGGGTAGCCATAATCAGGAAAAAGACATTTTCTTCCTTCAGGCCCTCAGTAGTCTCAGCAAGTAGGAACAGACAAGATTTGGCTTATTATAAGATCCTTCTTCCCCTGTCCCTCTGGGGGCTTCCCAGAGTCTTCTTGCTTGTCACTGTGAAGTAGATTGACCCATGGCCTGACCCAGTATGGCTACTCTTACGTTCTTACATCTTTGGGCTGTGGACCCTGTGTGATGGCAGAGCTCGCAGTTGTGTTCCTCTGAAAATGGCAGGTAGCAGAAACATTTTTATCTCTCTTCTTCTGTGAAGAACTCAGAGTGAGCACATGGTCCTCCCCTCTCTGTTTTATCCTAACAGCTACCATTTTGAGACTGGTTAGTCTGGGAATGGGTGACCAGCCCAAGGTTACTCAATAAACTTCCACATCAGGATTTGAATCTGGATCTCCATGGTCTAATCACTACACCAGTACTGTCCACCTGACAAACTACCTCAGTGTCCCTTATCAGCTAGTATAGCTTCACATTTATGGGATCAAAGGAGGAATTTTGACATCTCAGCCGGTTGGTTACCTGGTTTACCTCTGTGGGTGGGCTGACCTGGAATGGGGCCAAAGTATGAATCAGAATGGAGACATGTCAGAATGGGGTGGAGGGAAATCCGGGACTGGAGTAGTTGTGGGGAAAGGCAATGGTGTTGAGTAATGTCCTTTCTCTCATTGCATTTCTGTTTTCCATGCAGACACCAAGTACCTGAAATGGCTGTTTCCCCAGCACATGAAATCCAATCTGTATCGCCTATGCTACACACAGCTGGGCCAGGATTTCTCTATCTGTAACTACTGGAATGGTGAGATTCATATGACATGTCACTGATTTAGCACATTCATTTGTTCAGGTAGCTTCAGGTACGTAGAGCAGGGGTCTTCAAACTATGGCCCCCCAGATGTTCATGAACTACAATTCCCATCAGCCCTGCCACTTGGCCATGCTGGCAGGGGTTGATGGGAATTGCAGTCCATGAACATCTGGAGAGCCGCAGGTGGCAGACCCCTGGGCTAGATCCAGACCCCACTTCTTTTACCTCTTTCTAACACTCCCCTCCCCTCGTCCCAATCCCCCACTCCCCGTCTTCTACATTTTCAGATCCACATCATCGAGATCTTTACCTCAACAACAGCAATTTCCTGGCCCTGCTGAATGATGAAAAGCTGCACCCCAATGCTACAGGTAAGAACCCCGCAGTCCCCAAAATACGAAATGTATTGGCAGAATGGCTATACTTGGCTGTGGGCAAATCTCACATACCTGCTTTCGGCCGACGTTTGTGTTCCTGCAGTAGCTTGAATTTGTACAGTCCTGGACTAGCAAGTGTCTGATGTTCCTTAGCTTAGGCCATAGGTGTCAAACTCGTGGCCCTCCAGATGTTATGGACTACAGTTCCCATCATCCCCTGCCAGCATGCAGGGGATGATGGGAACTGTAGTCCATAACATCTGGAGGGCCGCGAGTTTGACACCTGTGGCTTAGGCTTAGCTTAGGCCAGCAATTGGCCATGCTGGCTGGGGCTGATGGGATTTGTAGTCCATGAACATCTGGAGAGCCGCAGGTTGCAGACCCCTGAGCTAGTGGATGTGCTGTATCGGGGCAGTCTCTCCATCCAGGTCAGTGCTACAGAGTAATTGTGTACGTGCTGTCAAATCGCAGCTGACGTACGGCAACTCCACAGGGTTTTCAAAGCAAGACCCCTTTGGGAGTGGCTTGCCCTTGCCTGCCTCTGGGTGGACTGAGAGAGTTCTGAGAGAACTGTGATTGGGTCCAGCAGGCCTCATGTGGAGGAGTGGGGGATTGAACCCTGTTCTCCAGATAAGAGTCTGCCATTCTTAACTGTGAGAGCCAATACGGTGTAATGATTATTAACTCCTCTTGTATAATTACTTCTTGATTTGCATTTTGTGGTATGTGGTACCAATCTGGGTTAGGGAAAATTGATATCTGTGGCCTCAGAAGGGGCTACTCCTTGAGATAGCATTCCAGCCCTGCCTTCTGCAAAAAAACCTACACTGTGCAAGGATTCTGCAAATTCCTGGTGGGTGACGGAGTGGGAAACTTTTTATGCTTATGATTGAAGTCTATAAAATTATGCATGGGGTAGAAAATGTTGACAGAGAGAAATTTTTCTCTCTTTCTCACAATACTAGAACCAGGGGGCATTCATTGAAAATGCTGGGGGGAAGAATTAGGACTAATAAAAGGAAACACTTCTTCACGCAACGTGTGATTGGTGTTTGGAATATGCTGCCACAGGAGGTGGTGATGGCCACTAACCAGGGGCCTCGACAGATTTATGGAGGAGAAGTCGATTTATGGCTACCAATCTTGATCCTCTTTGATCTGAGATTGCAAATGCCTTAACAGACCAGGTGCTTGGGAGCAACAGCCGCAGAAGGCCATTGCTTTCACATCCTGCATGTGAGCTCCCAAAGGCATCTGGTGGGCCACTGCGAGTAGCAGAGAGCTGGACTAGGTGGACTCTGGTCTGATCCAGCTGGCTTGTTCTTATGTTCTTATGTTCTATGCGGGATGATTGGGGGAAGGAGTAGCAGTGACTGAAGAGAGGGCAGGGGGAACGTTGAGGGGGAGTGAGGAGTCAGAGAGTTGACCCAGCTTTTGAGATGTGTCTCTCTTACTCTATGCAGCCTGGAAGAAGAACCTACTGCGCATTCGGAAGATGGTTCTGATTGGGGGTCCGGATGATGGCGTCATCACGCCGTGGCAATCCAGGTGAGGTTTGGGAGACGCGGAGGAGAGCCGCTCACCTACGCTGATAGAGAGAGAGAGAGAGAGAGAGAGAGAGAGAGAGAGAGAGAGAGAGAGAGAGAGAGAGAGATAGAGAGAGAGAGAGAGAGAGAGAGAGAGAGAGAGAGAGAGAGATAGAAGGAGCATGTTCTCTGTTATCAGAATGTGTCCATCACCTCTTTGGTCTGGGCGAGTTCCTAGTAGATTAAATCAGGAAGCCTAAAAAGAGACCAAATAGGGCAGTATTTACACTCTATATA
This sequence comes from Sphaerodactylus townsendi, assembly GCF_021028975.2. NCBI lineage: Eukaryota > Metazoa > Chordata > Lepidosauria > Squamata > Sphaerodactylidae > Sphaerodactylus > Sphaerodactylus townsendi. The sequence continues at coordinate 14,061,217 of NC_059427.1, forward strand.
ACTGTTCAATACTTTTCTCCAGGCCTGGAAGTCTATATTGGCTGAATCTATTAGCCATATGTTGATATTTTTAAAATCCAAAGCTATGCACTAAGCATGAAGGGTCAAATTCAAACAAAATCATTTACTTCTATCCAGTGAGAATATATTTTGGGTATTTAGTATTTTTTTATTGTCAGTTTGTTTCATTGATAACGATAGGCAATGCGATATTGCGATTGCTCCAGAAGGCGGCGGTGCGGGTCCTGACTGGGACCCCACGGAGAGCTCAAGTAACACCGATTCTCAGTCAGCTGCATTGGCTCCAGATTGAATTCCTGATCAGATTCAAGGTTCCGGTTCTAACCTTTAAAGCCAGAAACCATTTGGGATCATTATATCTTTGGGTCTGTCCCTCCCTTTATACCATAGGTGTCAAACTCGCGGCCCTCCAGATGTTATGGACTACAGTTCCCATCATCCCCTGCCAGCATCATGCTGGCAGGGGATGATGGGAACTGTAGCCCATAACATCTGAAGGGCCGCGAGTTTGACACCTGTGCTTTATATCAACCTTTTTGGGGTCCATGCAGTGGTAGGATTCAGATAATTTAATAACTGGTTCCGAAAGGACTCAGTGGTGGGATTACACAAGTTCGCTGAATTAAACAAAAAATTAGCTACCGGTTCTACCAAATAGGTGCGAATATCTAATGTTAGCTCTGCTCAGCTTCCGCTCAGCTGACATGAGGTATGGACAGCTGGCTGGTGGCATTGGATACTGCCCGCCCATCTCATCCTGGCATCCAGACCATTGGCCCACGAGGATTTTCCCCTCTGGCCTAACGGGCCAATCTGCCCCTATAGTGGGACGGAAGAAGGTGTGAGCTCTCCAGCCCTACTTTGTAACTTAATATTGTTCTTCCTCTTTCTTTCTTTCTTTCTTTCTTTCTTTCTTTCTTTCTTTCTTTCTTTCTTTCTTTCTTTCTTTCTTTCTTTCTTTCTTTCTTTCTTTCTTTCTTTCTTTCTTTCTTTCTTTCTTTCTTTCTTTCTTTCTTTCTTTCTTTCTTTCTTTCTTTCTTTCTCTCTCTTTTTTTTGCAGCCTGTTCGCCTTCTATGATAATAACGAGACAGTGAAGGAAATGCAGTCCCAATTGGTGAGTGGGGTAGGAATCCATGGCTCCTTGTAACAAGTGAATGTGTCAAGAAAGGGAGCAGCAGCGGCGTAGGATGTTAAGAGCTCGTGTATCTAATCTGGAGGAACCGGGTTTGATTCCCAGCTCTGCCGCCTGAGCTGTGGAGGCTTATCTGGGGAATTCAGATTAGCCTATGCACTCCCACACACGCCAGCTGGGTGACCTTGGGCTAGTCACAGTTCTTCTGAGTTCTCTCAGCCCCACCTACCTCACAGGGTGCTTGTTGTGAGGGGGGAAGGGCAAGGAGATTGTAAGCCCCTTTGAGTCTCCTTCAGGAGAGAAAGGGGGGATATAAATCCAAACTCTTCTTCTTCTTCTACATTGGTCTACAAAATCAGCTGAGAAGATTGGGGGGGGGGGGGGCAGGATTCCTAAACTACAGCTACTCTGAGTTTGAGTAACATGAGGCACTAGAAACCAGGTCTGCAGTGTTCTCGTTTGGTCAGAAGATAGGAGTAGTTTTGGAGGATGTGGTGTAAACACCTTGGATGAAACTTGATGGTTTCAGTTGGAGGTGCACTGGAAGGTCTTATGCTGCCATGTCACTGAAAAACAAACAGAAATGAGAACATGGGACACCCTTTCAGTCTTGACCACCACCTGTGGAAACTGCTTTTGGGTTTGAGAGCCAGTGTGGTACAGAGGTTAAGAGCAGATGCACTCAACTCCGGAGAACTGGATTGGATTTCCCACTTCTCCACATAAGTGGCTGACTCTTATCTGGTGAACCAGATTTGCTTCCACACTCCTACATTCCTGCTGCGTGACCTTGGGCTAGTCACAGTTCTCTCAGAACTCTCTCAGCCTCACCTATCTCACAAGGTGTCTGCTGTAGGGAGAGGAAGAGAAGGAGTTTGTAAGCTGCCTTGAGTCTCCTTACAGGGTTCCTATCCTGGGTTCTTCTTAGTCTTACCCTAATCGTTGTAACTGGGTAGTGCTGAGATTTCTCTGCTAAAAGATCAGAAAATCAGTATTTAGTGGTTATAGAACTTAGTTTTAGTTGAGGAAAGGGAAGCAAACTACTGAGGAGAGGAGAGAAATTGTGAGATGCAAAAGTAGCAAGGATTGAAAGGTAGTCCTGAAGGCAAATAGATGGAAGGTTGCGTAGCCCATATTCTAAGAGGATGAGGATGGGAATAGACTCAGAACAATTCCTTCTGGTCCACGTAGTTCCTTCTGATCTTTTCTCAGTTCTCACCTTCATGGATTCAGGTGAACCGCAGACTAGGCCGAATTTCAGTTTGTCTCGGTATGTTGTTGGCGTGTCTTTGCCAGACTTAGATGAGTTCGTTTCTGAGCCTACAAGTGTCAAGGTATGAACATTCCCCCTACCCCCATCTCGACTTAAAGCTATTTAATGGTTTCCTTCAGGTATACCTCAAGGACACCTTTGGTCTGAAGACCCTGGATGCTCGCGGTGACATTGTTCTCTACACAATGCCGGACGTCTCCCACACATTTTGGCACTCGAACCGCACCGTCTACGACAAATGTATCTCCCCATGGCTGACGTAGCTGGTAGGCCCTGGAAAAAAAACAATGAGGAGGAAGGCCCGTCAAGAGGCGATGTGACATTCCTACCCTCACCTTGGTGGTTCTCCCACAGAAAAGAAACCCTACTTGTTACCTACAGCTTTCCTAGGATGGTTGATCCTTTCTTTCACAACGGAAGAAGCTTTTCTGTGAGACTTTTGGGGTGGGGGCTGGCAGCTATTTGGTGGGTTCCAGTCCTGCACTGTGGAGACAGGAGGAGTGGCACTCTCCCACTTTTCCCAGGTCTGAGCTATCCAGCTACAGTTGGGATTTCTTTGCAGAGAAGAACTGCCAAATAGAACTGTTCCACAGGATCCGCTGAATTTCCCCCCCCCCGCAAGAAGTTGAATTTGGCAGACAAAGGAGGGATTTGATTATATTTAAATGTCAATCCAGGGCAGAAGCAATCGTATTCTTCGTTCCCGAACTGCGACAAAACGTTTATACAGAAGCTGCCGAAATTCTTCTCTTTCCCCCACAACCTTCAATTGAAATTCTGAGCCCTGAAAACTTTGCCACGAACTCTGAGAGTCTTTTAAATGGTTCATATTCTGGCACCCTCCAAAAAAAAATCCCTTTTGACTTTAGTAACCTCTAATTTTAGCGAATCAAACTGTATGTCTGAATTGACTGAAACGTTATTACTGATTTTTCCCCCTTCCTCCCCTCTTCTAGAAGCACATGTTCAGGATCTCAGGATGATGAAAGAAAATTGATTTATGCTGAGAAATTTCATAACTTGTTCCATTCGTTTCAAAAATGCATCTACTTTAAGGGACGGTTGTTAGCCAGTTTGAGGGACTTCCTCTAGGGGAGCCCCTCACTTTTGAAGGAAAATCTTCAGCACTTCATGCTTTGACAGTATTCTCTTTCATCCAGGTACGATACAACCTAAGCAATAGGACTCAGGTTTTAACTTTAATCTCAGAATGGGGTCAGGAGAAGGGAATCCTGGGGATTCCAAGCGGTTGCATGTTTGGTTGAGCTCGGTGGGATTTGGGATAATCTTTTTTGTAGCAGGTACCTTTATTCTTGCAAATGAAGAAAACACATTTTGTGTACGTTACATGGAGTGAAGCGATAAGTGTGAAGTAGCAAAATTCTGGAGAGTGGGATAAGCCAGGCTGGATTTTGTGTTTGGTGGTTGTGTGGTAAATGATGAAGCGGCGGGTTCACGCTGTCTCATGATGTGGCGTGTTGATCTGACAGTCTGTTTCTTCTTTGTGGATTTGTGCACACGCCCCTTGCCTTTTTCCTGTGTCAATCATCTGTGAGGGGTGGAACTGACCGGCTATCAGGGCTACACTACATGTTACATTTTTTCCTGCTCCATCCTGGGTTTCTCTGGACCTGATTAGCTTTGCCTTTCAGCCACACAGCAGCTGCGAGGAGCGTCACATTAAAAATCAAGAGGAGCTCAATTCTTCTCGGAACTGCAGCGGGTGGGGGAAGAGCTTGTGTGTTGCTCTAAACTGTGCAATAGGGGAAACAGTGCTGGAGGAAGAAGTCCCCTTCTTCCCTTACACTGCAGGTTCAAGCAGAGTCGGGCTCCTGCCTCTTTTAAAAATGACTTTTCCCACAGCTGCTGTTGGGCTGCAAATCAGGTTCAGGGAAAATTGGAGAATTTTGGAGCCCAGTCACCGAAAACCATAGTAGTTTGGACATTCTGCCTGCAGCTGCCCTACAGTTTCCCCTATGAGATAGATTGAAGTGGGTAATTTTTTAATCTGGTTCTAAGGGGGAAAATACAGGAGCTGGGTGAGCCATACCCAAATTGGGTTGCCCGGATGCTGTGGGGGAAATCCCAATGTGGAAGCAGCTGTGATCTGCACTTGGTGGGAGACCACAGATAAGGCAGTAGAAAGAAGGGATGATCCCTCTTTGCAACAATAAGTAGATGGGTGACCATATTGCTTTACTGCAGCCATGATCACATGTGTGTATTTGTGCTGATGAATCCAGTGTCATGCCTACAGGGAAAAGCATGCAAAAGGGAGCAGAGGGGATTTTTAAAAAATCTGATCTGTGGTAGCACACAAAATTGCAGCATGTGAAGATATCAATGCAAACCAACAAGCCTCCCAAATACTAGTCAAACCACCTCAAATGTACATGGTTAATCCAGGGCTATATGGGATTATCTTAGTTCTCCCCCAGTTCATTTTCAAAATGTGTGGGGCATTTGAAAATGTGGTATCTCTACCCACAATCTGAAGCCAAGTTGTCTAGAATTTCACCACATCAATCTGATTTATGTGATCTTTCCTCACTTTGGTCAGGTGCAGATGAAAGATAAATATCCCACAGGTGGGCAACAGGCAGAGCTGACAAATAGTTAACAAAAAGGCAAGGTACATATTTCGTTGTGAGTTAAATACATTTGCTGAAGCTGCCCTAGTTGATTGTCCAAGGTGTGGTGCTTTGAGTTTTCTGTATCAGCTGTGAGGGAACAAAGTAGTCAGGTTAGCATTTCCTCTGGGGCACATCAGGTGGAGACATAGGGTGGAAAAAATTAAATGGAGGAGTTTGGCAAAATTCTCTCTGCCCCAGAAGTTGAAAGATGATGGAGGAGAACTGCCATTAATGGGAATTTGTGAGTGCTCTATTATCACTAGTGGCACTGTTTACAGGGATTTCCTCACATTGAAATGAGTCAAGCCTCACATTTGTTTCAAGGTACCTGGAATAATCTGAGGTGATTTTTCTGAGGCAGAAACTGCTTCACACAAGGGAAGCCTCAAAATGTTTACAGAGAGCTCGGAAAATCGACGGCCGATCTCTGCGGTGTTTCAACACCGCTTCGGCCTTTGGGCAAATCATTAGTTTTGATGATTCGTAAGTGAACTTTGGTGGCAAACTTGAAGACATTGTGGTTGGAGAGTAAGAGTTACCTAAAATCTGTGGGTTTTTAAAAAAACTTAGCCCAGAATTGGGGTGAGAGAAAAATTAGAGGTGAGAACATTGTGTGGGACGGACAGTTTGGGAGGGAGGGGGTTCTTAGATACAAGCATGGGATCTAGTAAAAATGGTAGAGGTGGGGCGGAGCAGCAGTTACGCTCCTGGCCTGCGTACGCATGAACAAACACTACATTAGTGCTTTGTTTGACTTAACCAGGAATATGTGGCTTACTTTTCTGCTGTGCATTAAAAATGTGTTTGACAAAGAGTGTGTTCTCTTTTTGTCCTCCACAAAAAGAGAATGGTCTTGACGGTCTTGTTCGGCAAGTTCATCTCTGAGAATTTCGGCACACCGCATCACGTTCTGCTTTCTAGAGAAGAAGCTTACTCCTCAGTGGTAGCATTCATAGGAACTAAACAGGGGCTTGTTGCATAAGGCAACAGCTTCCTCATACCCTTCTTGTGAACTCCTAGGGATAGCTGGCTGGTCGATGTGGAAAAGGGCTGAGCGAGGCTAGGGTTGTTTACTTCCAGGTGGCCCTTGGAGTTCACCCACCATTAAAGTCAATTTCTGGAAGACCCTCGAGGAAATGGCTGCTTTGGAGGAGGGACTACATGGCATGACACCCTGCTGACATTCTACCCCTCCCCTTCCTAAAACCTGCCCTCCCCAGGCTCCACCCCGAAATCTCCCAATTGACCTTTTGAGGTTTAGTGCCCCCCTCCGATCCTAACGGTTTTCTGAAATGCACCTCGTTGGCCTCTTCCACACACGCAGAATAATGCACTTTCAATGTACTTTGCAGATGTGTGGAATAGCAAAATCCACATGCAAACAATTGTGAAAGTGTATTGAAAGTACACTGTTCTGCATGTGCGGAAGGGGCCCTAGTTTTTTTCCTCATGAAAATGAAGAGTTGTGACTCCTTTAAAAGATGGGTGGCAACATGCAACAAGTAGTAAAAAAAAATTGATGAGCGGACAACAACAAAAAGCACTAACTAATTATTTAAAAATGAAAGCTGGGAATTGATAGGAGCTAGTAGATCATGAGAGTTTGTCATAATTTGTTGTGCTCTAACACTTGCCAAAATTTTTAAAGCCATTCTGTGGTAGGGGTGGGGGGAATGGCAGCCACAGGGACTGAGACGAGGAAAATGGTGCCAAACATGAGTAGAGTCTTAAAAACACACTCCTTCCTTTTCACACAATGTACAAAGGCCCTTTCACGATCATCTTTCCAAATAAATGGCTTCAAACCGGATTTGGAAGGGATTGCATCAAAGTGGAGGAGACCCACAAGTACACAATCAGGAGAGGTTGTGGGGCTGTTCTGCCCCACCCCACCTCCCAAACCAACTCAAGTTTTGATGTCAAATCAGAGCAAAACCTCTGCTAAGTTTTTCAAAAACTACCTTCCTTAGCCCAGTTGAGATATTTTTAATTGGAAGAATTAATACTTGAAAACTGGCTGTCTTGTTACCTGTATAATACGTTTTGTCCTGCCCTTTGGCGGGGACAGCTGATCATGTTTACCTTTTTATATTTTATTTATATGAATTATTTATAGTCACTGGGTCTACCAAATGTCTTATATCAGCAAGTAAAATCAATGGGGTTTTTCTTCTTAAAAAAACCCCATAATATAATGTAATAGGTTTGAGAGCTCCCTAAAGCAGAGTTACTGAATTCGTTTGTTACGAGGGCTGTATATGTATATTTCAGTGCCCTGACAAATTGCCTTTTTGCAGCAAAGGAATCCCAATGACTAATTGTGTAAATTGGCACATGCTTAATAATTGTTGAATAAATCTGGAACAGGGACTCATGCAGAGTTGCAGCAGCCTCCTATGAAGGCGATAAATTCCGCTGTGATATATGAAGCATTCCGTTTCAGGACAGTTGATAGATCCGATGAAGGGCTGTGGCAAAACTGCCTATCCCAACAGTTCTCAACCTGTGGGTCGCGACCCGTTTGGGGGTTGAGCGACCCTTTCGCAGGGGTTGCCTAAGACCATCGGAAAACACATATTTCCGATGGTCTTAGGAACTGAGACACTGCTCCTCTATCCATCTATCCCGGTCACCACAAGAGGAGGAACTGTATTAAAGGGTCGCAGGATTAGGAAGGTTGAGAACCACTGGCCTATCCCCTCCAGTGGAGGCCAATTTTGAAAGCAGAAAAGATCAGAACAGTGAATCGTGTGGACAGGCGGACATCTGTGGATGAGGGTTATAGCCTTGGGAATTTCGTAGCACGCTAACAATTCCTAAGCGGCACATCAGCCTTGGGAATTACTGTATGAAGGTTCTGCTGAAGGAAAGCAAGTGACGATTGCTCCTCTTGGACCACCCCTCTAAACATGAGGGCAGGAATAAAACAATGAGTTAAAGAAAACATTCAAATCTTGTCCCACCGTCAGTAGATATTTTCTGAGATTTCATCCAGTTCACACACTTCCAAATCTAGTATCACATTCATGAGAATTAAAAGCTTGTTTTCAGTCCGCCCAGAGAGCCTAGACAAGTTTCACCATACAGAGTTTCACCCCGTGCTGAGTAATGGAAAACACACAGCTCGGCTCTTAAAGTGACAAGGTTCCATTTATGTGGCATGGCTGGGGGAAACAGTCATGAAAAAGCAAACATTTGATTTGATTTCAGAAGGATTACAATGGCACCACAGGGCTGCTGTCCAGATTCCTGGCAAAGGACTCTTCACTGCAAATTCAGTACTTTGCTGCATATCTGGTCACCGCATCGTGGTACACTAAAACGATGGTGCAAATGGTGCCGTGCACGGAACAGATGCTTAGAAAAATAGAGGCGCTGATAGTTTGGGGGTGTTCAGAATGCCACAGATGCTCGTGCACATTTTAATGGCAGCCCAAACACTACAGTTCTGCTCATGAATAGCTAGTGAAAATATAGTCAAGAATGAAAGAGATTGCCCTCCATGGTAATGCCTGGGGGGCAGGGGGCAGATGTTGGTGTCAAAGCTGCTTTAAAGATGTTGGAAGCTCTGTGGTCAGACACCCTAACGCCATGGTGGCGAACCTTTGGCACTCCAGATGTTATGGACTACAATTCCCATCAACCCCTTCCAGCATGGCCAATTGGCCATGCTGGCAGGGGCTGATGGGAATTGTAGTCCATAACATCTGGAGTGCCAAAGGTTCGCCACCACTGCCCTAACGCTTGTCTAGATGTACTTTTTTGGGGACTTTTCTTCAACTTAAGCTGGCTTGGTATGTTGCTTTTTGCAATCAGGTAAAAGGCTGCCTTTACGGAAGCACAAAAATGTAGTAGCTATTACGCTGTTTGTGTCACATACTGAACAAGAATGGGTGGTGCTGGTATTGCAGAATAAATGGGAACGTGACCGATTTGTGAAACGGGGGAGCTTCCCCTGAGAACGTCCTTTTCCACAGCCTAAAAGTTCTGAAAGCACATAACTGCGAATAGCGTGTGTTGAAATCCCCTTAAACATGTATGTGAGTGCAGATGTTTCCTTCCTATTTATAATAAGCAGAGGCTCGGTGTCTTATATTGTTCATGTGAGTGCGCTAACCTGTTTTTCCCCCAGTTTGCGTCAATGTAGCCAAAATTTGCAAGGATATGCACACTTGAAGGGAAGATGAATGCAATATTTTGGAGCAGCCGGGCTGTTTAGGAAATGCCCTTGCTGCGGTCTGTCCTGGCGTACCTTTCCTCTTCAAGGATGTGCTCTTGGGGAGGGGGGTTGGTAATCAGAAGCTAGCTGTGTACAGCCCTGATTGTCTAGCTCCTATGACAGTGGTTCTCAACCTGTGGGTCGCGACCTCTTTGGGGGTCGAACGACCCTTTCACAGGGTCACCTAAGACTCTCTGCATCAGTGTTCTCCATCTGTAAAATGGATAAATGTTAGGGTTGGGGGTCACCACAACATGAGGAACTGTATTAAAGAGTCGTGGCATTAGGAAGGTTGAGAACCACTGTCTTAAGACATGATTTAAAAAAAAAACCTTCCCCAGTTCTGAAAGACAGTGGTATGTTTTACAGGTCTTTGCTTTTTCTTTTTAATGGGGAGAAGCAATAGGAGATAAATGGATAAATGCTTGAATATTCACACGGTGCTTTTAAAAATTTTTTAAAAGCCCACCTGAAGCCAGAGAGAGCAGGAGTCTGACTGGTTGACCAAGCCAGCTGCCCATTTGGTTGGTTCTCACCATGTAGGTTGAGCTGGAAAGCAGGGCTCCCCATATAACTTAGCTCTGTTTGTAGGCTGTGTCTGCCTTTGCTCCTACTTGGCTACCAAAACAGATACTGTTTTATGTATTTATGGTTTTAAACTCTACATACATCTAGTTTGTTCTCCTTCACAAGGACGGCCTTGTTGTAGAGGGTTTTCCGAGTATTCCTCCAAAACCATCTTTCCGTCAATTCTGCATTCAGTTCAGGCAGGCACAATATTGCAAAATGGGTTACAGTCAGAGACTTATTTCATAGCAAAAGGCTAGAAAGGTCCGTCGTTTAACCGTGGCTATCACCCCTGCCACCTGAACTCTTTCTGTATTTATGAGAATAAAAGCAATCCATTCCCAAAAGGCGTATGTGTGGTTTTTGTTTGTGTGTGTGCTTGAAGAGAGGAGCTCGTTTAAATACCGCCTCTCCTTTTCATTCTGTACATTGCTCATTTCCATAGATTTGAAGTCAGCATTCATCGTTATTGCTTCTATAGCAGTTCTTGAGTATTCCGAACACATCACATGAATCAATAAGTAACCCCTACAACAACCCTGCGGGGTCAGAATTAGTAGGTCTGTCTTGCACACGGAGGACTAAGAAACATAATAAAGCCTCATAGTATACAATAACTAGCTGAATGCCATCTGGAGAAGTTGTGGTCGAGCTGAAATTTGAAAGGAGAATTTCTATGGTCTTTTGCTATAACTGGAGGGTGTGTTGTTTCAACTGGTACATAGACTCTGCAGTTGGTACCAGGAAAATGGTATTCAACACAAGGGGTGCCGTAACTGAGAAAGTCCTGCTTCTTATATCAGCCCACTGCACCACAGAAGAATAAAAATAGGAGCTCTATAACACCACATTGCAAAATCCAACATGTGTGCAAAGCGGTGAAACAATTTTTCTTTTTGAGAGGCATACTTTGTGAACTTTAAAATGTTTTTAAAGCCCTCTGTCTTGGAGTGACCATGCATGGTCTGCTGTAGCAGGGATGCAGCCAAACACAGCGATTTGGGTTTTGAAAAGAAAGTTGTTGATATCATATCTCAAACTGAGTGCAAGCTTTTGAGTTACCCAGAACTCTTCATCAGGCTAGATATTCAGCATGCAAAGGGGGGGGGGGGGGCACGTGACAGAGAAACAGATGTCACACAGCATGGTGGCAAAGTTCCAATTTTGTTGTTTGTAGGAGCTTAAATTGGAATGTAGATTGTATTGTAGATTTAATTGGATTGGTTGATTTGGTGTGTCCAACCAGTATTCAAGGTGCACCAAAGGTTACTGGGACAGAGAAACAACGTATGAGAATATAAAAACGAGCAGAGATTTTTCCCAATTCGTTGCTAATTTGAATGTACAGCAATCCGATGTCCGGCAGAGGGCAGGAGAAAAACCATGGTGATCCTTACATTTAAAAAAAAACCCTGGAGATTAATCTTTGATGATAAGAAATCAACAGAACCATTGTGTTCTGTTATAAAGATTACCGCATTTTTCCCCTCTTACATTCTGCCTTGTTAGGTCTGTGTTCATTTCAGCACGAGGAAAACATCAGAGCAGCTGCTAGGTTTATCTTCTCCACAGGAGAACAGCTATATTTATATTCTCTGTCCCAGTAGCCTTTGATGCATCTTGACGTTTGTTTTGTACCCCGCCACATCACATCATCCACTAAATCTGGTCCATGTCTTTGGCTCCTTCCGCACATGCAGAATAATGCACTTTCAAACTGCTTTCAGTTCTCTTTGAAGCTGTGCGGAATGGCAAAATCCACTTGCAAACAGTTTGAAAACGCATTATTTTGCTTGTGCGGAAGGGGCCTCAGTCTCCCAGCATGGTGTAAAAGAAGAGTTTGGATCTGTACTCCCCTTTCTCTCCTGTAAGGAGAATCAAAGGGGTTTCCAAACTCCTTTCCCTTCCTCTCCCTACAACACACACCTTGTAAGGTAGGTGGGGCTGAGAGGGTTCAGAGAAGGCTATGACTGACCCAAAGTCACCCAGCAGGAATGTAGGAGTGCGGAAGCAAATCTGGTTCACCTGATATGAATATGCTAAGCTTGTAATGTTTTAAGCCATTGTATTTAATCATATAAGTTATATGAGTGTAATTCACAGGGCACCAAGCACTTCAAAAACTTACTTTCGTTGGAAGAAACGAAACTCATAGAGCAGCCTGACACTGAGCTTTGATTTGGGAAAACGGGGGCCCTCAGTAGAGATAAGAAGTTAGCAGAAGCTCACCAATACATATAAAGATGAAGTAAAATCTTAGTTGGTATAGAAACCAGTAGTTGTTATAGAAACCTTTCACGAAAGGTGTTTTTGACTCTGGGCCTAATTGGCATGCAGGAACAATGCACTTTCAAATAAGCCAGTGCTCTTGAAGCTGAATGGCAAAACCACTTACAAACAGTTGTGAAGTGGTTTGAAACGACATTTCATGCGCAGCGGAAGGGGCCAAGGCTCATTCCGTACATGCAGAATAATGCACTTTCAAACTGCTTTCAGTGCTCTTTGAAGCTGTGCGGAATGGCAAAATCCACTTACAAACAGTTGTGAAAGTGGTTTGAAAACGCATTATTTTGCGTGTGCGGAAGGGGCCTAAGTTTCACTAAAAATGGGAGCGGGCAAGGTGTATAAGAAGTGGGGATGAAATGACCAGGTCAGTACGTCTTCTTGACTCAAGCCAATGAGCAAAGTACAAGCTGAGGGTAATGTTTTTGCTTACAGCTATAGAATTATGTTACGCAGGACGGCAGCCCTCGAACCTCGGCTCTCTGTCCCTTGCTTGACAAAGGAGAGTCTCCTCTTCTCTTGCCCAGGAATTGAAAGAAAACAATAAATTTCTGAACACTGAAGAAGCTTTGGGATGGTTATTCATAACCAGCTATTGCCTTGAGGGCAGGGCTTTTGACCTTTGCCTAACACACCTGATAAGAGTCCATCACTAATGTGGAGGAGTGGGAAATCAAACACAGTTCTCCAGATTAGAGTCCACCAGGTCTTAACCACAACAACACATTGGTTCTTCTGTAGGGGATATAAAGCATTGAATTAGAGTGGGAGGCCCAGATTTCAACCCCCAATATGCCCTGGAAAGTGCTGGGTGACCTTGGCCCACTCACACAGTGTCAGCCAAGCCTAACTCACAGAATTGTCGTGAGGATAAAATGGAGAGGAGAATGCTGCACACTTTGAGCCCCCAGAGGTGGAAATTGGGGTATAAATGATTATGAACTGCCGCTTTGGAGTGGGGGGATTCCACCATGCTTTGAAACATTCTTTTTAACCATCACCCCTAAACCTCCTGTGTGATAAAGAATTTTTGGGAACTCTGCGCAACCTTTTCTGGTTTTATTTTAATTTTAAATTGGTTTTGCAAAGAGTTTTGGTTTGCAGTTATTTTTCCATATGGTACTAATATTGCTACTATTTAATTAAGTGAACTCTGACTCATAAAAGATTATTTCAGAATAAGGGGTGATAGTCTTTTAAGGTGCCACTGGGATTTTGCTACAGTCTAGCATGGCTGCCTAGCAGGAATTACCTCCAGTACAAACAATACAAGAGTCATCAGTGGCTTCTCCTAGCCACTAGGTGGTGGTGTTGAGCCATCACCAATTTTACCTCAGAATTTACCTCCAATTTTACCTCAAAGTTTCCCTCCAATTGTCCAACATCCACTTACTTACAATTTGGGAACAGGAGACACTAGAGATGTCTTTCCAGTCACCTTTCCAATGATTTCCTCTCATTTCAAGTTCTTTTTCCCAATCTTAGCTGGGGGCAAGTGTAAGCAATTTAAACTCATATATCACATGGAGAATGTTGTGGGGAGAGGAAGGGAAGGAGATTGTGAGCCCCTTAGAGTCTCCTTATGGTTGAGAAAAGTGGGATATAAATCCAAACTCTTCTTCTCCTACTGAGTGGGTTAGATAACCTGTTTCTCTTCTTAGTATAGTGTCACTATGATAGTGGGCTTTCCCCACTACAGAAGGGAGCTAAGGTAGACTCGGTTCCCTTCAGTGGAGGGCGATTCCAGGCTGTCCCCACAGCAACTGAGTTGGCCCCCTGGAACCACGCTAAGTGGGAGGGATCATCTTGGTGCCTGTTTCGCTCCTCAATTGTGTGAGATTGAGCCAGCTTGTGCTCTGTGAAGAGCGGGAGCCGCTTTTTCTTTTACCAAGTTTTTTACAGTTTACAGTTACGCGTGCGCTTTCTGCCCACCACTTACCTTCCGTTTCTGCGCGATGCCATACAAAGCAACAGCTTCAGTGATTAGTTGAATGGATGAGGTAATGGATTTCGATGCTTCCCAGCCTGAAGCGGTATTGACCTATGTTCTGGCAGAAAAGGTAGCCAGTTCATAACCCTTGTTTAAGGATGCTCGCCAGTTATTGAAGGCGAGGGAGGCGCTGAGACAAAACAATGTTGAGCTCGGTAGCAGTGGGGATTCACGGAGGCGAACCTAGGTAGAAACCAGATCAACTCTGTCCGTGGGGAAAGTGTCACTATGATAGTGACTTAAACCCTACTCATTTCTACTATATCCTCGTAACACCCACTTTGTGAGGACCCTGAGCAGGACAGACAGGGACCTCAGTGGGGTATAATGCAACAGAGTCCATCTCCAAAGCTTCCAATTTCTCCAGGGAACCAGATCTTCAAAATCTGGAGCTAATCCTTGGGTCAAGGGGATCCTCAGATCCTATTTGTAGTCTGGCATCCCTAGTGCGGGACTGGTCCAAATTCACCCAGCAAGCTTCCAGGGCAGATTGGGGATTCAAACCTGGGTCTCTTGGGAGATGCTGTGAATGTGGTGTAGATAATCCTATGAGCACATATAGATGAATCAGTTTACTATGGACGAGTCACACACTTTTAACTTCTGCGTTTCCATTATACACTTTAATGGCTGGATCAACTTTATAACTGTCTACTATGGATTACTGAGATATAAGCACTGAATCCTTGAAAATACTATGACCAAGTATAATTAGCAGTGGTAATTCCAGCAGATTAGAGACCATCAGAGAGGCGCCATGTTTAGAAGACAAGACTAGAATCGGGGAATTCCAGGTTCAAATCCCCGTTCTGCCGTGAGCCTCGCTGGATGGGTGAATCCAGAACTCTTATTCTCTGTGGAAAGGTGGAGTATAAATGCTTTAATTAATTGAACCGTTAATGCATTGTCGAAGGCTTTCATGGCCGGAATCACTGGGGTGCCGTGTGGTTTCTGGGCTGTATGGCCGTGTTCTAGCAGCATTCTCTCCTGACGTTTCGCCTGCATCTGTGGCTGGCATCTTCAGAGGATCTGATAGTAGGAAAGCAAGTGGGGTGTATATACCTGTTGGGAGCATCCAGGGTGGGGGAAAGAACCGTTAATATTAATTAATTAAATGAACCAATAGTGGACAATAGCAGCTGGGATGGATAGTAGAAAGCACTGTCAAGTCACAGTGGACTCCGGGTGACTGAATAAGTGTGAATGCACCTGAAAGCTTATACCAAGAACACTTGGCTGGTCTTGAAGGTGCCACTACTCTCAAACTTTTTAGGGTGACACTTTTTAAAGGAGGGAGAGGGAAGCAAGTAGAGGGCAGGGTCGGAGCTGCACCCAGGGGCCAGGAGGACCCCCCCCCCCCCGATGTTACAACAGGGTAACGGGTTCAAAATATTTAAGCCAAAAAGCTTAAGCCGACAAAGGAATAAAATCTGATAAATATTTTATTCACGCCAACAGACGGGCAAACAGCATCAGGGGAACCACGTGAAATGACAGTGTGTTCTTACTTTTTTATAAGTTACATCAGAATAGCAGTAAAAGAATACACCCCAAAGTTCACCATCATCAATCAATCGCATATGTTAGAAAGGTGGGGTACTTTCCTTTTCTCCCAAAACGTTTTGGAGTTGTCCAAGACCCTTTATTGGAAGGGTGTCAGCACCTGGTTCTTTTGGCCTTAGGAATGAACTAGAACCTTGTTTCTTTCTAATTTTATATAGTCTCTTTGTTGCCCTTCTCCTTAGACAAAGAGCTAAACATTTTCATGTTGCTCTCTTCTGATACTAGCAGAAGGGCAAATTCAACGTGTCTGTCTGGGGGCAGTAATAGCTTAAAAACAGTTGAATTTGCACATTCTGTATAACTCTGAACAAGGGGCATTCTGCTGGGCTATCAAGCTTGCCTAGTAACAGAAAAAGGATAGATTTTCAAGCTTGCATTTTTCTTTGTTCAGCTGCATCATGGTTGCCAACTCCCCATTACAGAAAGAAAGTAATGGGGGGCAAAAGAAAATCTGAGAATATTCCTCTTATGCCTTCTGCGCCTACACCAATACCTGTACAATGAGTTGTTTTTGCGCAGGACAAATTTGCCTGAGCTCTCTCCCTGCTGGTGCTTTTTTTAAAAAACCCAAAACCCAATGGGCGTTTTGCCTGTCCCCATTCCATAAAAAATAAGCCACCTGTGAAAAGGAGAGGGGGGTTGAATGAGAACAAGAACAGAAATCACACCTGCTCCTTAAACAGCAGGGTAAAGAAAAAGAAGGGAGGGGGGCAAGATTCCTGGGTTGCCTGGAGGCCAAACGTGGCTTGCAACCAATTGAAACGGCCAGATCCCCAGACCAAACTTGACCCAACTTTCCCTTTGCAGCCCTGCTCCGTCCTCAGAGCAGATGCAAGTGCCTGCTGGAGGAAAGTTCGGGTGTGAGGATTCAGCAGCAAAAGGTTTACGTGGCTGAAGCTAAAATCAACAAGAGGCCAGGAAGCGGGCGACGTGGCACAACCAGCCTGCAGGGCCACGCCTTGGGCAATCTTTGCCCCGGGTCAGTGGCTACTTCCTGGGCAAGCGCAGATCCTGCGTCACTCCGCCCTCTAGTGGCCGGGTCTGGAAACGGCACGATCGACCGCCCGCTCTGCAACCCGGATTTTTTTAGATGCAAAAGTTTTGGGTGCTGCCCCAAAACAACCCAGGAGGGGTCCTAATCCCTCCCCTCGCCGCCGGCCTCGTGCGTTGGAGGGATCAGCCAAAACAGCCCTGTCGGCAGGACAGACAGGCAGCCCGGGGTCGGGGGGAGGTTAGGCGACGTGGGGATTAGTTTGTGCAAATCCTTTTACTGCGATGCATCACATGTCCCGTTTAAGTGGCTTGTTGCCTGCAAACCGCTTCGCGAGGCAATTAGGACTGGGGAAGGGGGGGATGCCCTTTAAAGGGAAAACTGGCTGGGATGAAGGCACCGGGGTGGGGGCGAGGGGGGGCTGTGTGCTGGAGTTTCTTTTTTCTTAAACCATCAGATCGGTAAGCTGACAAAATAAATGGGGGTGGTTGTTTTTAGCTGGGATAGACTCCTCCAGTTGGAACCTGGGCGTTTTAATCCCCCTCTCTCTTTTTGGTCCGGTTTCTTTGTTTTTGTGAAGAGCAGGGCAGCTAGGAACCCGGAGGGAAGCGGGTTTAAGAGGGGGTGAATGCAACAGGTGAGGGGGGGGGGGATCTAGCAGGACTCCGGGGTCCCTCTGACATGAGCCAGGGGGGGGGGGGTGAGAACCAGGAAGAAAAGGAAACGTGCTGATCAGGTTGGGTGTGTCGATCCCCGCCTCCCCTCCTTTTAGTGAGTGCCTTGCACCCTGACCCTGCTCATCCGGTGCGGCTCTTTACACCTGGAACTTGAAGAGGGGAGACTGACCTGTTGGATTTCTGCCTGTCAAGGACACAGAAAGGCGGTAACCTTCGGCCCCGTGCTGGGCTAGAGCAAAGGAGGAGGAGCCAGGGGGCATGTGCAAGGGAACAGGCTGTTTCGGACAGGCAAAGGCAAGCCGGATTACCATCTGGGGGGCCCTCCCCAGGAGGCGGAGCTGCGGGCTCAGGTATCCTGCCAGGTGCACTCTACACTTTGCTCTGGGTGGAGTAGTGGAGAGGCAACAGGTAAGAGAGAGCATTTGTTGGTTGTTATTATTTTTAAGAGAGATGGATTCTCTCACCCCCTCCCAAGGGGGGTATTTGGAAAGGTAAGCCAATTCTAAATATGCTGGGATAGTGGTTGTTCAAGGGCTAGTAATAAATGAGCAAACGGCTCTGGAGAAAATAGAAAAAGGGGGGGGGGTCCAAGGATGAGAAATATGCAGCTAACCGAGTTCTAAGGAGGGGGTGGGGAGGACTTGAAAGTCTGGGCTTTTTTGTTGCTGTGGGTCTGGGTGAGTTTTGTGAATGAATCCCCCCCCCCCAAATCCAGACTAGTCTAGGAAAAATTCACAGAATCCTGTGGAATTTGGAAAGACTAAGAAGTTGATACTGGTATAAATGTTCATGGGTTTCACCTGCACTTTCTCAAGTTCCTCTGTTCAGGTGCATTGGGGTGTTCAGAGCTTCTGCTACAAAGAAGAAGAGGAAGAAGAAGAAGAGTTTGGATTTATATCCCCCCTTTCTCTCCTGCAGGAGACTCAAAGGGGCTTACAATCTCCTTGCCCTTCCCCCCTCACAACAAACACCCTGTGAGGTAGGTGGGGCTGAGAGAGCTCCGAGAAGCTGTGACTAGCCCAAGGTCACCCAGCTGGCGTGTGTGGGAGTGCACAGGCTAATCTGAATTCCCCAGAGAAGCCTCCACAGCTCAGGTGGCAGAGCTGGGAATCAAACCCGGTTCCTCCAGATTAGATACACGAGCTCTTAACCTCCTACGCCACTGCTGCTCCTACGCCACTGCTGCTCACAAAGAACATGTCAGACTTCCAAGCTGCCCTGGAAACTGGTTCATCTTCTTTTGGTGTTTGCAAATTAAAGAGCTCAGTTGGGCACTTCTGGAGATGAGCACTCAGTCCGTGCCCATGCGGAAGGCTTCGGTGTGTTTGTGTCTCCTTCGCGCCTCCCCAGTAAGCAGTGGCCATCTGCGCCTTTTGTCCCAGAGTTCTCTTTTGAACTTCTTCATCCAAATCCTTGAAGGGAATTTGGGCTTTCTTGCCTGCCTTGCTCCTGGCCACCTGCTGCCCTCTGGATAGGTTTATAGCTGCCAGCCCATCTGTTGCGCTTGGGAGAGGAGGGAGTTTCTTCCTGGATACTTTATCTGTCATGCATTTCTATGTAGGGAAAAGCATCAAAGTAATATGCATTGTTACACACAACAGTACTTTGGTCACATATGTTAAATTGCAACACTATATGGATTCTTATTAAGGTCTGAAACATCTCCGCCATCTCTGTTTTTCAGTATCCAGTCTAATGAAGACTTCTGGAGAGCTGAAAAGCGTGCACACTTTTTGGTATTCGTGGGTTTTGTTTTGGACTGATGTGGCAACTTTCCGCCTGTGTAATCTTAGTTCTGCATATACGTGGTAGGAAACTGTAATTGGCTGTGGTTTCCAAACAATGTATTTGCAATGAAAAACAAACAGTGATGGGACACGGTGTAAGAGCCAGTGTGATACAGCAGTTGACATGTCAAAGTGAGGAAATCTGGGTTCATTGGGTGACCTTGGGCTTGTTATATACATTCTCTTTCTCAGCCTAACCTACCTCACAGGGCTTTTGTGAGTATATAAATGGAGGAGTGTAGAATCGTGTATGCTGCTCTAAGTTCTTGAAGAAAGGGCAGAATAAAAACGGGTCAAATAATGTGACGCTTTCATGCTTTTCCCTGCTCAAATTGCTCCTCTCCCCAAACCATCTTTTAGCAAGTTGATCAGTGTTATGTCTCTGTTTGGAGCAGCAGTGGCGTAGGAGGTTAAGAGCTCGTGTATCTAATCTGGAGGAACCGGGTTTGATTCCCAGCTCTGCCACTTGAGCTATGGAGGCTTATCTGGGGAGTTCAGATTAGCCTGTGCACTCCAACACATGCCAGCTGGGTGGCCTTGGGCTAGTCACAGTTCTTCTGACCTCTCTCAGCCCCACCTACCTCACAGGATGTTTGTTGTGAGGGGGGAAGGGCAAGGAGATTGTGAGCCCCTTTGAGTCTCCTGCAGGAGAGAAAGGGGAGATATAAATCCAAACTCTAAACTCTCTTATCCCGCCCTACCCTGTACTAGAGCACTTCAGTAGAGGAAGTGGTCACAGCCAGAGAAGAAAGCTTCCCCCACAGAGGATCTAATTTTATTTAATTTCTATCTCCTTGTTTTTATGGAGTTCAAAAAAAGTGTGCCTGGAGGTCTCTCATTCATATGGCACAAACTTGACCCAACGCTGCTTGGCTTCAGCGAGGTTGCAGGACTGACGTATTTGAAAAAGAAACCAGCACTTGGATTGGAAACGTGCTTTTTGAAGAGGGTGAAGGCGCTGAGACTCTCTGCACCCTTGCAGGTTAAACCTGTAAAACATGCTCTCTTGGGTGGAGGCAAGCTGGAATTTTCCCCAAAGTTAGAGTCTGCCGGAGTCTCCTTCTGTTCGTATTTGTACTACTAGGGCGTTTTCGTTTTTGAAAAATGTATTTCTTGCCCTGCAGGTATCTCCACTGCAGTATGTTTTGGTGGTTGGTGTTCTTCTATGAGTTACAGACAAAACTCAAGGCAGTGTTTGAATTTAAAGCCCCTGCAGAGCAGTGGTTAGAATCCTAAGACTAGAACCCAAGGAAGAAAAGTTCTAGATCCTCGTACTGCTACGGAAGCTTGTTGGGTGACCTTAAGCCAGTCATTTTTTTAAAAAATAAAAAAATAAAAGGAAACACTTCTTCACACGACGTGTGATTGGTGTTTGGAATATGCTGCCACAGGAGGTGGTGATGGCCACTAACCTGGATAGCTTTAAAAGGGGCTTGGATAGATTTATGGAGGAGAAGTCAATCTATGGCTACCAATCTTGATCCTCCTTGAACTGAGATTGCAAATGCCTTAACAGTCCAGGTGCTCAGGAGCAGCAGCCGCAGAAGGCCATTGCTTTCACCTCCTGCACGTGAGCTCCCAAAGGCACCTGGTGGGCCACTGCGAGTAGCAGAGAGCTGGACTAGATGGACTCTGGTCTGATCCAGCAGGCTCGTTCTTATGTTTCTCTCAGCCTAAGCTGTCTTACATAGTGAGGAAGTCCATGAATACTGCATGAAGGTGGTAGGGTAGAATAAAAGTTTTCTAGATTAGGTTATGCTCTGAGGGACATAAACGTATGCTATACAGGGGAACAGCTGGATTCAAATCCAGTCGCACCTTAGAGACCAACAAGATTTGGGGGGGGGGTATTAGCTTTTGAGAGTCAAAAGCTCACACTCCAAAAAAAAACCTAGTTAGTTTCTAAGGTGCAACTTAACTTTGATTTAGCTCTTTCTTTGCACACCAGCACCGCTGCCCTGTGAAACTATAGGGCAGGGGTCTTCAAACTATGGCCCTCCAGATGTTCATAGACTACAATTCTCATGAGCCCTACCACTTGGCCATGTTGGCAGGGGCTGATGGGAATTGTAGTCCATGGACATCTGGAGGGCCATAGTTTGAAGCTATAGGTGAAGCTATGCTGCAGCCGCAGTGATCAACCTAGGTCTAGCAAGAGTTTTAAACTACAGGATTCTAACTACTTTTAAACTACAAGATTCTATTGCCCTTCTTTCAGAGTCCTCAACATAGCATAGTCTTCCCTCCTTTATTTCATCCTCACAAAATAGCTGTGAGGTCAACTAGTCCCAACTGCGCCAGCACGCTTTGTTATAGGATATCTCAAGAATCATAGTCCGGTTTAGTTTCTGCAGCGTTTACGTAACGGTGATTCAAAAGTTCTGACAGTGAACCTGTACAATTAAATTGCAGAGGGGAGGAAAGGAATGCTAATGCTGAAAGAAAACCGTGTCTTGTTGAAGTCTGCCCAGAGAGCCAAAGGCTGAGGTGAGATCCGAACAAGGATCTTTATGGATCTCACTTTTAGCCACTGTACTCCAGCGGCTCTCCAAAATGAGGTGTCATAGAACCAATCTACATGTTTGTTTTTTTAAATTATTGTCTAAATGAGTATCCTGCCTATAACCAGATCTCTAGGCAGCGCATTAAAACACCACAACATCCAATCCAATCCAATCCAAAAACCTTTATTAGGCATAAACCAGAAGTACCATGCATTCCAAGTACAAAAACAGGATCATTGTTATATATCATGTAGAACATGGATTAAAAATGTAGCGACTGCTTCAGAAATTTCTACATTAGGGCTGTTCAATAGCTTAGACATTTTTAGTTTGTCTGAGAGAAACATAAATTCTAGAGGTAGTAAAGCTCCCAGATCGGTTCTAATATCATTATACCTCGAACAGTAAAGCAGGATATGAGGGACTGAGTCCATAGCGTTGGGACAGTACCGACAACAACGCTCACTTTGTGGGATGTTAAGGAAACGACCTTGAAGATAGACAGAGGGGAATGAGTTGCACCTTGCTCTGGTCATGACCCATCTGCACTTATAATTAACAAGCTGTTCTAAATATACAGCAGGGCTAGATTTTGGGGGTGTGATCCCAAAGTATAGAGGGGAACAGGAGCTTTGTGCAGCACTCAGGAGAGATTGGTATTTTTTTTTTGCACCACAACATACAAAAGTTAAAATCCAAGCCCTACACCCCCACCCCCCAACCAGTGGCGTCATAGAGGGGGCATCCAGAGAGACTAACCAAATGCCTGGGTGAAGAGCAAAGTCTTTACCAGGTGGTTAAACCCATAAAGGATAGGTGCCTGGCGGACCTCCAAGAAGAGATTGCTCCAAAGTCCGGGGGGAATGGCAGAGAAAGCCCTCCCACATGTCCCCGTATCTCAGCAGGGGCAGGTACCACAAGGAGAGGATCCCCCTGTGACCTCAGTGCCAACGCAGGTACATTTGGGCAGGTACATATGGACGTCGGCATTCCTTTAGGTAGGCAGGGCCCAAGCCATTTAGAGCTTCATATATTAACGTCAACACCTTGAATTGGTCCTGGAAGTGAACTGGGAGCCAGTGTAGTTCCTTGAGGACCGGCGTGATGCGCCTCCAGCCAGATGTACCAGCAAGTCGCCTAACTGCAGCATGCTGCACCAGCTCCAGCCTCCAGATCGTGTTCAAGGGCACCCCCACATAGAGCTCCTTATAGTAATCCAATTGAGAGGTTACCAAAGTCTGGAACACTGTGACCAGGTCCCCTTTGTCCAAAAATGAGTGGAGCTGGCATACCAACTGGAGTTGCTGGAAGGTCCTCCTGGCCACCACGCTGTCACCTGAGCTTCAAGGAACAGTGATGAATTCAGGAGCACCCTCAGGTCTTGCGCCCAGTCTTTCTAGGGCAATACAACCCCATTCAAAACTAGATTCCCCTCGATCTCATGGACTTGGGAACCTGGAACACAGAGAACCTCCGTCTTGTCTGTATTCAGCTTCAATTTATTGGTCCTGTTCCCGCTCATAACTGCTTCCAGGCAATGGTCCAGCAACATGGAGCACCTCTCTGGACTCCAGTGAAATGGAGACCTATTGCTGAGTGTTGTCTACATATTGGTGACACACAACTCCAAATCTCCGGATGATCTCTCCCAGCGGCTTCATATAGATCAGGGGTCTGCAACCTGAGGCTCTCCAGATGTTCATGGACTACAAATCCCATCAGCCAATTGGCCATGCTGACAGGGTCTGATGGGAATTGTAGTCCACGAACATTTGGAGAGCCGCAGGTTGCAGACCCCTGATATAGATGCTAAACAGCATCGGAGACCAGCCCTAGCCCTGGGGAAATCCACAAGGGAGCTCCCAGGAGTGTGAGCACCTGCCTCCCAATCCCATCTTCTGGAACCGACCTCGGAGCTAGGAGAAGAACCTCTGTAGCACAGGACCCCCCATCCCCATTCCCCAGAGTCGGTCCAGCATAAGAACATAAGAACAAGCCAGCTGGATCAGACCAGAGTCCATCTAGTCCAGCTCTCTGCTACTCGCAGTGACCCACCAGGTGCCTTTGGGAGTTCACATGCAGGATGTGAAAGCAATGGCCTTCTGCGGCTGTTGCTCCCGAGCACCTGGTCTGCTAAGGCATTTGCAATCTCAGATCAAAGAGGATCAAAATTGGTGGTCAGAGATCGACTTCTCCATAAATCTGTCCAAGCCCCTTTTAAAGCTATCCAGGTTAGTGGCCATCACCACCTCCTGTGGCAGCATATTCCAAACACCAATCACACGTTGCGTGAAGAAGTGTTTCCTTTTATTAGTCCTAATTCTCCCCCCCAGCATTTTCAATGAATGCCCCCTAGTTCTAGTATTGTGAGAAAGAGAGAAAAATTTCTCTCTGTCAACATTTTCTAACCCATGCATAATTTTAGACTTCAGTCATATCCCCCCTCAGACGTCTCCTCTCCAAACTAAAGAGTCCCAAACGCTGCAGCCTCTCCTCATAAGGAAGGTGCTCCAAGTCCCTCAATCATCCTCGTTGCCCTTCTCTGCACTTTTTCTATCTCTTCAATATCCTTTTTGAGATGTGGTGACCAGAACTGAACACAGTACTCCAACTGCGGTCGCACCACTGCTTTATATAAGGGCATGACAATCTTTGCAGTTTTATGATCAACTCCTTTCCTAATGATCCCCAGCACAGAGTTTGCCTTTTTCACAGCTGCCATGCACTGAGTTGACATTCCCATGGAACTATCAACTAAGATGCCCAAATCCCTTTCCTGGTCTGTGACTGATAGCACTGACCCCTGTAGCGTGTATGTGAAAGATACAGGCAACATACCATGGTCTGTGGGATTGAAAGCCACTAAGAAATCCAGCAGAATCTTCCCTTCACTAAACCATGTCCTTCCCAGGTTCCACCAGGTGTTTCCTAATCCAGAGTTGGTACCCAGGTTCCACCAGGTTCCACCAGGTGTTTCCTGATCCAGAGTTGGTACCTCCCACCCAGCATGGGTTTTGTGTGAGAAAACTGCTTGTGGGGAAAGCAAGAAGCCTCCCCGCCCCGCAAGACTGTCTTGAGCCTATTTGAGTTCTCTTCATTTTTTAAAAGAAGCAGGTCGCTGCAGCTGCCGTGTAGCTTCGGGGAACATGTAAAAACACACACACAAACCAGATCGCGTGCATTTGGGCTCATCAACTCTAGGATGTAACCAGGCATGGTATGTATTGGGGTGGAAGGATTCCTGTTAACTTCCTTTCTCTGAAACAGTTTTTTTCCCTGTTCTTTTTCAGGCAGTCATCCAAAAGATGGGATCTGGAGAAACCAACTAAATTTTCAGTTGATCAGCACTGACCATTTTTAACGATGTGAAAGATTCGCACTGGGCACTATTTATAGAAAATAATCTACATTCCAATACACCTACTCCACAACCCATATAATTTCTTGTTTTGCAAGAGTAAGACTCTACCAGAAAAGGGAGAAACTAGGTGAAAGAAATTTAGGTTTCAGTTTCCTTGAAATGCCACTTAACAGATTTCTTGGATATATTCTTGATTAGTGGCATGTATCGCAGCGGAGGGCAGGTGTCTAAATAGTAATCTGGAACAGGGTTCATCATTTAGCAGCCATGACTAATTTAAATAGATGTTGAGTCTGATTCTGGTGTGGTTAATAATCACAGAACAGATATTTTTGAGATTCGTGTAGTGATCACAAAAGAACACCTGGAGACGGCAAAAAATCAGACTGTAACCAATCCACTGTGGGCATGCAGGAACTGAAAAAATAAGCTCTAAACTAATTATTTACATGTTGACTGTAGATGTTGCTCAGGTCTAATCTTCCTAAGATTAGATAGTTGTCCTCAGTTTGTATCCTTGAGTATCTAGAATCTGGTATTAGAAAGAACCAAGAATTTCCCTATGCTAAAAGCTGACTGAGGGGCATCCAGAGAACAGTATAGTTTCTGGATTCAATGAGGAGACAATTTAGAGGTCAAATTCAAGTAGAAATAGAATTTAGATTGATTGCTAGACGCAATCAATCAGACAAATGATGTGGATCCTGTAATCGGGACGCTAATCTTCAAATTCTAGACTGTGAAAAAAATACAAGGTTTGACAAACTAGTAACTCAAATCCAGAAACATGAACTGCGAGTGAGCGGGCTCTTGGATGTGTCGGTCTGTAAAAATTCTAGATTTTGCTGGAACTTATAACTGCTTAGAACTACGTGAGGAATCAGAAAATCTGAGGAGGACCGAGAAGTCAGGATTTCCTTCTTTTCCCACCCCCTTGATTCATGGATAGCCCCAATAATTTCTGCCGCCTTTGCGGGACAGTGCTGCGTGGGAACCATCGGCGATGGTTGTTCAGTCGCAGTGGCCGCAACACCCGCCCTGACCTGCTGGTGGTGCTTTCGTACGTACTCAGCCGAGAGGCTCCGTGTCGTGGCGATGGGCGTGGGGAGTTCTTGTGTGGAAAATGTGCGCAGGCATTGAGTCGGATATACCGCTTTGACACCGTCATTACCCGGGTGCAAGCCCTGTCCATTGACCGCCTGCAGCGCTTGCTCTCTGAAAAAGACCAGCTTGCCCGCTCCCTGCGTTATATCCATGCGCAGCGGTTCCCGGATGCGAGTGACTCTGTGTCTTACACAGGACAGGAGATATCGGCGAGTATAGCAGACTTGCCACATGTGCGTTACCAGCGCCTACTCCAGGACGACATGGCCCTCTCTGAATACGAATGCTGGGCCAGTGAAGCTGACAGTAGCCCACTGAGCACGCCATGCCGGAACCGCCGATGCCGCAGCTGCCACGGGCTCAGAGTGGAGGACTCGGATTATGAGTGGGTGTGCCGGACACCTAGAAGGCTCGGTTTCTTGTCTCCTGGCTACCCTCTGTGCCGAGACAAGTCCCAGAGTATGCCCACCGTGCGCTACGCTGGATCTCGGGCCTCTGTTCGGTCGCAGAGTCTAGGGGATGCAGAATCGTGCTCGATGTTATCGCTGGACACCCTGCCAGAGTCGGATTTGGCTTGGGAGGCTCTGAGGGTGCTGAAGGACATTAGGAGAAAGCGTCTCAGGGTGCCAGAGGGCAGCAAGATCCCAGTCCTCGTAGGGAGAGCCCCCAAGGACAGGAACGGGTCCACCCCTCGTAGGGAGAGCCCCCAAGGACGGGAGGTGTATGAAGAAATGGAGGATGATTTTATCCCAGTAGAGTCAAAGGTAAGAGGCACAAAAGAAGGCAGAGTTCAGTGTGGACCTTTGGTCTGAATAAAGACAGTATATTCACTTGCTTTTTGCATCCTCTGCATTAGACATAGGAGCAGGGCCACTTTTTGTGACACCGGTTCCAATTTAATTCAGATTTGGAAAAGGAGGAAAGCCAAGATGAATCCCTTAGCATAAGTGATATTCCCTAAGCCTGTGTGTCCTCCCTTTCCTTTCTCTGATATTGCTGCTTTAGACATCATCTCTGTTGCCTCAAGCAAGGGGTGCACCCACCAACTCCGGGGCCCACGCCAGCACCATCCAGTTCAGTTTTAAGGCTGAACTTGTACAGTGCTGTGTGGGAACCATCGGCGATGACTGTTCACTCGCAATGGGTGCAACACCCGCCCTGACCTGCTGGTGGTGCTCTCGTACGTACTCAACCGAGAGGCTCTGTGTCGTGGCAATGGGCGTGGGGAGTTCTTGTGTGGAGGTGGTACAAGCCCAGAAGGTGGTACAAGCCCAGAAGGTGAAGCCAGGCACCTCTTGTGCCACTGATGGCTAAGAGAAAAATGAGTCCTTGGGTTTCATGGTGAGAAGGGAAAGCCACCATCTGTGGACACCTGATCCCTGGCAATCCACTCCCAGTGGCGTAGCTTCCACGGGGTAGGGTGGGAACAAATGCCCCAGGCAGGCCCCTGTTTGGTCATGTGGGGGCAGAAAATTGCCCCCGCACCCCTCCACCTTTCCCCCTCGGCCGCTCCTTCAGCCATTTTACCCATTTTGCCCCACTACGCCTTTGTGTACTCCAAACAATAATCTGACAAATTCCAAAGCCTTATCTCCCCAATCCAGTATATTCTGTAACCCACTTCCTTCCTGAAGCTCCAAGGTCAGCAGGTCCTGTGCCAAGACCTCGGAGAGGCTTTTGAGAACCTGAAGGCCCGCCTGGAGGCAGCTGAGGAGGAGCTGAGAAGCTTTCGGGAGAACCAAAGAGAGGACTTGAGCCAGGTAGGTTTGCTTTCTATGGTGCCTTCTGCTATTTCCTGTGAGGCTGGGCTGCAAAGGATGTTGGGACGCCAGTGCCGAATAGCTGTGGCAAAATGGGAATTTTAGTCAGGGCAGCTCTTTTTAAAAAAAATAAAATTTATTGAAATGTGCATGATGCTGGCAGGGGATTATTGCATGATGCTAGCAGGGGATTATGGGAACTGTAGTCCATAACATCTGGAGGGCCGCGAATTTGACACCTATGCCATATTTGGTTACAATACCACACATATATCTAACATTAGAACTCTCATTTTATGCAACAAAATGAAAAGACTTCCTTGCTGTACTTCAGGAGTAATTTTCCTTTGATGATTCATTAATCCTTCCTTAATGGATAAGTTCTTTGATCAACTTCAATAGTATTGTTACATTCCTAAGTGCTTTGTACATTTGTGTTTAACCCTTTCAATCTATCTTTAAACTTAATTCTGAGATTAATTAATCTATTACATATCTATTTCCTAACGGGCAGCTCTTTATCATTCTAGGGCAGTGGTTCTCAACCTGGGGGTCGGGACCCCTTTGGGGGTCGAACGACCCTTTCACAGGGGTCGCCTAAGACTCTCTGCATCAGTGTTCTCCATCTGTAAAAGGGATAAATGTTAGGGTTGGAGGTCACCACAACATGAGGAGCTGTATTAAAGGGTCTCGGCATTAGGAAGGTTGAGAACCACTGTTCTAGTGGGACAATCCACGCCTGTGCAAATTCTCCCGTTCTGTCTGGTCTTGCTCTGTATCCGGTCATGTACAGGTGGGCAGAGAAGAGAGGACACACCTCATGGAATGTTTTCACCAGGTGAAGTGAGCTCCCAAAGGCACCTGGTGGGCCACTGCGAGTAGCAGAGAGCTGGACTAGATGGACTTTGGTCTGATCCAGCTGGCTTGTTCTTATGTTCTTAAGTACAGCCCTTTTTCTGACTGTCTTACGAGGCTCAAGAAGATGCTAAAATATGCATTCGGGCAGTCATGGCCGCCCCCAACACCAGTTCCTGCAGCATTGTTTGCTGTGGAGAAAAGCTCATCTCCTCAGACGACACTTCTCCTTTGTCGGCCAAAGGACTGCGACACTGGTGCCATTTTCCTTTCTTAAAAGTTGCCTCCTCATAATGGAAATGGACGCTGTTATCAGCTAACCAGTGATTCTTGGCTCAATGATGGCATCTGCTCTTCGTGGCAAAGCTAGCCTAGCTTTCCTTCACGTGACGCTGTCATGTATTCAGATCTCCTTATGTGGTAATGATCCCATTTTCAGGGCAGATCTGGAAAGAAAGTTGTGGTTGTGTAACTCCAAGTCAGGACCATGAACTCTGTCAAGAGAGGGGGAGATTACTCCGGAGGGAGATGCAATCATAACAATATTGCATCCATTCATGAAAATGGTGATCGTGTTTACACCTGAAAGAAAATAATTCATGAATTTAAAGACAATTATTCAGTCACCGGTTTGAAGTATAACATCTATGACAAGAGACGGCGGGTAAAGGTTTGTAATGCTTTATTAGGGGTGAACTGTTTGTGAGAACGATGAAAGGAGGGTTGTTTGACTACGGACCACCCCCATTGGAGATATTTATGGCAGGGTAAAGATTACACATTAATAACGAATTGCATTTTATGTATGTTTATACACTGAAAAAATATTTGTAAACCATACTGAAGCCACTATTACGCTTTTAGGCATGGTTTTTTTTGATCCGTATTTGGTGAATGCTGTTGGGGAGCACCACTTACTCTATTCATTAGAGCGAACATGCCTCAGTATTATTTGCAGTGGCAAACATTTAGCTCAAGAGGAGCATCAGTGACGTAGTGGTTAAGAGCAGGTGAATTCTAATCTGGAGGAACCGGTTTGATTCCCTGCTCTGCCGCCTGAGCTGTGGAGGCTTATCTGGGGAATTCAGATTAGCCTGTGCACTCCCACACACGCCAGCTGGGTGGCAGGCTGAATGCGGTTCTTCTGAGCTCTCTCAGCCCCACCCACCTCACAGGGTGTTTGTTATGAGGGGGGAAGGGCAAGGAGATTGTAAGCCCCTTTGAGTCCCCTTACAGGAGAGAAAGGGGGGATTAAATCCAACCTCCTCCTCCTCCTCATAGCACTACTGAGATGTTGGCTATACTGAGTGTAAGTGTCTGGCCCAAGGTGAATTTCATGGTCGAAGAGTCTCCCAGATCATAGTTTGATGCATTATCCAGTATGCTGCCACACAGTGTCTCCTACTGGCATGTGCCGTTCTAACCTTCCAAGTCTTACGTTAGATCTGCTTTTGACTCCAAAGATGGGAGAGGACGGAATATTTCATTGTCATTCTGTCTCTGTTTTGTAGGAGGCTGGAACTCCCCCTAAGATGGCCGTGGGTAGCCAGGAGCGGGTGATCCGACAGCTGGCAAGGAGCCTAGAAAGCAAGGAAGGGGTGTTACAGGTGAGAGGGGGAGAGAGGAGCCAAATGGCCGTTGCAGGGTGCAGACTGTTAATATTTATTATCCGGAGAGAACCTCAAAGGCTAGACACTATACAGCAAATTGTTCAAAAAGGTACAAACTGTAGGGTTGCAGTCCAACAAAGACAAAGGCGGGAGCCCGCCCCCCCTCCCCCCCGAAGTCAGCGGTCTGAATTCTGAGGTTGCTCAGAAAGAGCAGCAAGATAGTGTCCTTGCTGTCCTCACACCCCATGGGGGCTCTGACCAGCAGAGTCAAAGGTCACAACTCATTTGCATTGGCTCATGAAACAAGAGATGAACAAAAAAACCACTATATGGGACTGCCTTTCCTGCACTCGACCTGTTCAGACTGCAGGCGGGAAACTTTATGAAGGGGGACCAACATGGAAAAATAAATATCCCCACCTGTGGAATGTTAGCCAATCAGCGAGGAGCATTCTCAGCAAGCAGCTAGTTGTCTGGGTGCACAGACTTTCTTTTTAATTCTGGTGAAGGGAATAGGATGCAGGAGACAGGGCGAAGAGTATCAGTGAGCAGAAGCGTACCAGGGGCAAATGGCGCCCGGAGACAAATTGTCTCCAGGACGCCCCCCACCACCCTAGCTCCACCCCTGATGCTCCCAGGCTCCACCCCCAATGCCCTCAACCCTGCCCATGTCTGGGACATGGGCAAGGTCTAGGGCAGGGGTAGGGAACCTGCGGCTCTCCAGATGTTCAGGAACTACAATTCCCATCAGCCCCTACCAGCATGGCCAATTGGCCATGCTGACAGAGGCTGATGGGAATGCTGAACCCTGAGCTATCCTGGGCTCCTGGGATTCCCTAATGGTATCTAGGGTGCCCACCTCCCCCCCAGACTCCCCCTGCTGGCTGGGTTCTCAGCCGGCAGCTGGCAGTCTCTTCTGAAGAGAGGGGGGAGTCCAGGGTGGGGTTAAGGGTGCTCGTCGTTTTTTGTGTGCCTCGGATGGGGTCGAGGCACGCGAAAACAATGAGGCATCAGGACTTCCTGGTCACGTGGGGGCCCAACCCAGTATGGCAACCCTGGAAGGGAAGAGATGATATGAAACGTTCTTGGGAACGCAAGGAAGTGCTCTGGCCTCTCTGACGTGAAGCCTCTTGCCTCCCACAGGATTGCCTGGTCCTCTTGCAGTCTCTGGGCTCTCCAGGAGGGCAGCCCTTCATGTTGGAGGCTGTGGTGAAGCAGATGACCCAGCGCCTCAAGGAGAGAGACCAGGCTTCAGAGGTAACTTTCATGATCGAAGGGAAGTCACTGGCAGAGGTGTATCTAGGGTGGGGAAAGGCAGGGTACGAGCCCTGGGCACCACCACTCAAGGGGTGTTGACCTGCATCCTGCAGCCTCTGGAAACAACTGCCCCCTGGCCTGCCCCCAAACTCCATCTCGAGTTTTGGGCAGGCAAGCCTAGTTGCTAACCAGGCTCCTCACCCCTGCTAGCCAGTGTGGTGTAGAGGCTAAGAACAGGTGCACTCTAATCTGGAGAACCGGGTTTCATTCCCTGCTCTGCCACGTGAGCTGTGGAGGCTTATCTGGTGGACCAGATTAGCTTGTGCACTCCAACACATGCCAGCTGGGTGACCTTGGGCTAGTTCCTTCAGAGCTCTCTCAGCCCCACCCACCTCACAGGGCGTTTGTTGTGGCGGAGGGGAACGGGAAGGAGATTGTAAGCCCCTTTGAGTCTCCTTGCAGGAGAGAAAGGAGGGATATAAATCCAAACTCTTCTTCTTCTTCTACTCCATATGGAGTTCAGGGGTGAGGACAGTTGAGCATTGAGCCCATATGGAGTTTGGGGGCAGGGTGCACCTGTGGATGCCGGGCTTGACCTGGCTGAGTCCAGCTTTAAAAGCCTGCAGTTTTAAGCTCTACCCAGCCAGGCTAAGCCCAGCGGTAAACTGAGCACTCAGTCTGACCGACTCCAGTTGTATACTGCTGAGCCTCCGGTATAAAGCTGGAGCAGGTCAGACTCAGTTCAATGCTGAGCTCAGCCTGGCTGGGTCAAACTTTAGTTTGGAGAGGAGACATCTGAGGGGGGATATGATTGAAGTCTATAAAATTATGCATGGGGTGGAAAATGTGGACAGAGAGACATTTTTCTCTCTTTCTCACAATACTAGAACCAGGGGGCATTCATTGAAAATGCTGGGGGGAAGAATTAGGACTAATAAAAGGAAACACTTCTTCACACAACGTGTGATTGGTGTTTGGAATATGCTGCCACAGGAGGTGGTGATGGCCACTAACCTGGATAGCTTTAAAAAGGGCTTGGACAGATTTATGGAGGAGAAGTCGATTTATGGCTACCAATCTTGATCCTCCTTGATCTCAGATTGCAAATGCCTTAGCAGACCAGGTGCTCGGGAACAACAGCCACAGAAGGCCATTGCTTTCACCTCCTGCGTGTGAGCTCCCAAAGGCACCTGGTGGGTCACTGCGAGTAGCAGAGAGCTGGACTAGATGGACTCTGGTCTGATCCAGCTGGCTTGTTCTTATGTTCTTATGCAGTCCCAGGGCCTGCAATTTTAGCTGGATCTGACCAGGTCAAGCCAAGCATCGAACTGAGCACTCGGTCTGAGTAACTCCAGCTTTATCCTAGAGCCGGTCAGACTGAGTGCTCAGGTCAATGCTGGGCTTGGCCGGGTTGAGCTTTAAACTGGAGGCTGGAAGCTTAAAGCTTGACCCAGCCGAGCCCAGCATCGAACAGGTGCCCTCTGCCCCTCAACTCCACATGTAGTTTGGGGGTGGGGCGAGCTGTCGTGCTTGCCTTGGCTGCCGTCCTCAACTAGACACGCCTCCGGCCGCCGACCTGGAAGATTCGACTTGGAACACGGCAACTCCTGGCTCTGTCTTCTCATCCTGTGCAGAAAACTCTTTCCAGTCACTTCTTAGCGCTGGAATCCCAGCAGCGGGAGCTGCAGCACCTTCAAGAGGCGATGAAGGACAAAGATGCAGACCTGGCCCGGCTCAGCGCAGCTCTCCGCACGGGGGAGGAGACCATGCACGTATGAACGGATCCTGGGATCAGGGTGGGAAGGGTCCTGCGTAAAGGACACTGAGCGTGACAGGTTATCTTAACTGTGCAGTGTAGGAAGTGTAATTTAGGTTCATGTCTGGCCAGTTTTTCTGCTCTTGTGAAACTTTGGCCAAGGCCTGGAACAGAATCTGAGCATTTTGCGCCCCTCCCGCCCCGAAGCTGTTGGAATTCAAGAATCTTGGCCTCTTAAGCAGCAATTAGATGGCAGATCCAATAATTTAGCAGAGTGCACGAGGTTTTCATGTGCGAAACAGCAGAGTCCCAACCAATCAGTGTGTGCCGGGGATAAACAACTCAAAGCCTTCTGTCTGTTCAAACTAATCTACCATGTTTGTTGTAGGAAGTCTATTTCTAGATAGGGCAGAGTGAATGTAGTTTCCTAATCTAGAATATCTAGAATGGAGGGAGATCCAGGATCTGCACCTTGCCCTCATGGTGGCAACATAAAGAAATGTGTGGATGCAAGTGGAAGTGTGAAAAGAAGCAGGAAGGAAGGAAGTTTCCCCAGGAGTAACCGTCTACACATCAAAGGGAGAGTGCAGAGGTGGGATCCAGCAGGTTCTCACAGGTTCCCGAGAGTAGGTTACTAATTATTTGGGTGTGCCGAGAGGGGGTTACTAATTGGTGATTTTGCCACGTGATTTTTGCCTTAGTTACGCCCCTCCTCTCAGCAGTAGCACGCAGAACTTCAAGCAGTCTAGCAGGAGGTGCACCGGCGTACGTGGCAGCCTGCGCCTGCGTGCATTCGTTTCCTGCCCAAGGACTGGCACAGCAGCTGCGCCCTTGCCACAGCTGCGCCCAGGAATGCCTCGCCCCCAGAATACCCGGCCACGCCCTCGTTGTGCCCCGCCCCGTCCCATTGACGCTACGCCACTGTTTGAATCCCACCACGGGAACCTGTTACTAAAATTTTTGGATCCCATCACTGGGAGAGTGTCATAGCAGTAGATAAAGGATGCCCTCTGCCTTGACCCCTCTGTCTCTCTGACTCTATGGTCAAGTTCCTCTTTGAAGTCTGAGGTCAAGAGACCGTCACTCCCGTCATAAGCTACAGCCATATAGTTACGTAGGCTCATTGCTCTGCTAAGTCTACTTGCTTGCCTCATGTTTTAATGCAGTGGTGGCGAACCTTTGGCACTCCAGATGTTATGGACTACAATTCCCATCAGCCCCTGCCAGCATGGCCAATTGGTCATGCTGGCAGGGGCTGATGGGAATTGTAGTCCATAACATCTGGAGTGCCAAAGGTTCGCCACCACGGTTTTAATGTGAAGAACAACATTGGCCCTGTGTGGGATCATGAGAAATGAAGTCCCTTCTTAATTTGAGCTCTGGGCCTTGCTTGTGCTCTGGTTCCATCCTTCCATTATGGACACGCCTTCTCCATTTTCTTTTCAATATGTCAACAAACTACTGTGTGATGTCTTTACTCTTTTTCTGCTGCTCCTCGACAATAATTCCTGTGGGATGCTTTGCAGGCAGACGTGTTTTTCATTGATATTTTCTCGGTTTTAAAAGCAGTGCAGGATCAGCTGTTTCAGAATAAATCTGTATAATAATAGATGAAGAAATATGTAACACTTGGCAGCAGAGGCGTAGCTAGGGAAAATGGAGCCCAGTGCAAAATCTGAGTTTTGCTGCCCCCCACCCCCATGTTCGTTTGTGTTTTTTGTATTTTTTAGTGTTTTTTCAGTTTTTGACCTGCAGGGAGCACAGTTTTTAGGCTAGCAACATCAACATTTCAGGGTATCTTTAAGAGACTATCCTGATGATACCTGCCAGGTTTGGTGAAGTTTGGTTTAGGGGGTCCAAAGTTATGGATCCTCAAAGGTGTAGCCCCCATCTACTATTAGCTCCCACGGGAAACAATGGGGGATGGGGGCACCCCCTTTGAGAGTCCATAACTTTGGACCCCCAGAACCAAACCTCACCTAACTTGGGTGGTATCATCAGGAGAGTCCCCCGAAAACTGCCTGAAATTTTGGTGCTACTAGCGTAGCCTAAAACTGCGCCCCCTGCAGGCCAAAATCTGAAAACACTAAAAAATACCAAAAAAATGAAATTTTTGCTGCCCCCAAGCGCATGCCCGGTGCAATGTGCACCCCCCGTCCCCTTTGTAGCTCCGCCTCTGCTTGGCA
Source organism: Sphaerodactylus townsendi (assembly GCF_021028975.2). Taxonomy (NCBI): domain Eukaryota; kingdom Metazoa; phylum Chordata; class Lepidosauria; order Squamata; family Sphaerodactylidae; genus Sphaerodactylus; species Sphaerodactylus townsendi. The sequence continues at coordinate 14,096,747 of NC_059427.1, forward strand.
GGGAGAGCAGGTAGTAATCCTGGGGGGGGGGGGCGCGAAAAAGGTGTTGCTAAGCATGCCCCTGTTTGTGGCTCTGAAATGGTAAGAAGTGAGCTTTGCTACTTGCTGCAATAATTCCTCTTCTCCCACCCCTGCCCCGCCCCCAGGCCTTGCGTGAGGTGCTGCACCAGAAAGATCAGGAGATCTGGCGCCTGGAATCCCTCTGTGCCTCCACCCGTGAATCCTGGCAGCAGCGGGACCAGACTTTGCTCCTGACTTTGAAGGAGAAGGAATCCTTAGTCGCAGCCTTGCAGGGGGCATTGGCCAGCAGCAATAAGGATGTGGAGGTAAACTGTTCCCCCTTTGACTGCAGCAGTAAGAGCTGAACAGCACATTTGGAAAGATTGTACGGCACAGCCCTTCCCGGACTGCGCCATTTTAAAATGCCCTGGGGCAATTGCATAAATATGGACACTTATTTATTTAGAAGAAGAAGAAGAGTTTGGATTTATATCTCCCCTTTCTCTCCTGCAGGAGACTCAAAGGGGCTTACAATCTCCTTGCCCTTCCCCCCTCACAACAAACACCCTGTGATGTAGGTGGGGTTGAGAGAGCTCCGAGAAGCTGTGACTAGCCCAAGGTCACCCAGCTGGCGTGTGTGGGAGTGCACAGGCTAATCTGAATTCCCCAGATAAGCCTCCACAGCTCAGGCGGCAGAGCGAGGAATCAAACCCGGTTCCTCCAGATTAGATACACGAGCTCTTAACCTCCTGCGCCACTGCTGGTGTATATACCGCCCTCCCCCTGAGGGCTCAGGGCGGTTTACAACAAGGTTAAAACATACATCAAAACATAATTTAAATATTAATTACATAAAAAACAGAACCCATTTAAAAATGTGGATGGCGTCTGGCTACCCCCCTCCCCCCCCCCCTTGTGCCCACGGGAGGCCAGATGACATGGTAGATGTATTTTTAACCAGGCTGGCCAAAGGCCTGGCGGAACAGGTCCATCTTGCAGGCCCTGCGGAAACTCTGTAAGTCCTGCAGGGCCCTGATCTCCCTAGGGAGCCTGTTCCACCAGGTAGGGGCCTTAGGCTGTGTTGCTTTGTACGGTCTTCTCTGACTGGCAGTGGCTCCCCAATCAGGGTCTTTGGCAAGGAGAGGCCTTTCCCCAGAAGGGCCAAGGGCTGAGTCTGGGACTTTCTGTGTAAAAGGTGCATGCCATTAACACATCAGAAAAATCCTAGAGTGCAAGTGATATCCCTTCTAGATTTTAGCTGGAGGTGATGCTGACATGCCCCCCTCCCCATTTTCCTGCTTTTCTTTTAAACCCCAGTAAAGAACGGGGGGCACTTTGGTGAAAGTTTGCCCTCTGAACATAAAATGGTGTCCTGGGTGCTTCACTGTTGTCTTACAGCAACGGAGACAGCATGTCGTTTCAGCCAGTGAGAGATGCAGGGGACAACTCTGCCGTCCTGTTTCCCCCCAAGCCCTTTTATTGTCCGTTTACAAGAGGAAAAACAAAAAAGGCAGGCAGGCAGGGGAAACACAATACAATGGACAGGGCAAAGAGCACGGGGGTTTGAGCAGAGAATTTGGTATTTGCACGTACACACATTGGAGCCAGAGGGTCCGCAATGTCAGCAGTTTTCTCCGAAACCACATTTGGGAAGGAAAGGTCAGTTGCACGTGAGAGACCCTTTTCCAAGCAGAATGGCTGCCGTACTCGGGAGCCTCCCGGGTGCTGTGCCCCCCAGCACTTCATCCCCCCCGCCCCACACACAGCTGTGCTCTTTCCCCAATCTCCACACACAAATGGGGGGTGGGGTGTACCAGGCTGGCTCTCTGCCAATGTCCACATGGAGATTGGGGGTGGGGTAAACCCTATTTGCCGGTGTCCAGCTGCGCCCCTGCCCCCAACTCCACAGGGTGTTTAAACTGGGGGGCATGGGGCCCAACGTGCCTCCAAGGAAGGGGCACCCAGGGCTGCAGCCCCCCATGACCCCTTGCATGCGAGCACGCATGCACGCACACACAAAACCACTCCACGTGATGGCAAGGAGTATGAATTTGGGATGGGGATTCCCCTGCCCCAGCCAGGGGCATGGCAGACCAATTTCTGGTCTGTACACTTCTCCTAAAGCTGTGTGGGGCAACATGGAAAACTCCTGGTGTCCTTTTACCGCTGTGCTGTAGAGAGTGTCTTAACCTACTGCATCTGTGTATGGTTCTCCAGTTGCACAGTGGCAGATAGGAAGGCGCTCCAAAGGGTGATCACTACTACACAGAGGATTATCGGCTGCCCTCTCCCCATCTTGGAAAGGAACTCTATAATTCCTGAAGCCTAAAGAAAGCCCAAAATATTCTGAGAGACCCGTCTCATCCAGCACACTCTCTTTTTGAACTGTTACCATCCGGCAGACGATACAGGTCTATCAAAACTAGGACAAAGAGGCTTAGAGACAGCTTCTACTCTAGAGCTGCGGCTATGCTGAACTCCGCAGCTTCGTGTTGATGTGTTTGGGGCTGTGTAGGGATGGGTGGAGGAAGGGGAAAGTGAGGATGGGCCATGAGTCTGAAATTGTGTGCATCAAGGAATGCTGCTGTAAATTTCGTTGTGCGTGCACAATGACAATAAAAAATGCTTATGCTTATGCCATGCTTCTACCGCCATAAACAAGTTTCTTTCATTTGCTCTTCCTCCTTTCCTCCGCAAGGAACTTGCCTGGAACCTTCAACAGGCCAGTGGTAAATTCATTACCTTTAATCTGTTCAGTGGAACTTACACACTGCAGTCACTCCATCGCCTGATGAGGGCAATTTCCACTTCTAATGGAAATGGTTTGAGGCTCGTTGGTCTCTAAGAGCAGCAGTGGCGTAGTGGCTAAGAGCAGGTGCACTCTGATCTGGAGGAGCCGGGTTTGATTCCCCGCTCTGCCGCCTGAGCTGTGGAGGCTTATCTGGGGAATTCAGACTAGCCTGTGCACTCCCACACACGCCAGCTGGGTGACCTTGGGCTAGTCACAGCTCTTCTGAGCTCTCTCAGCCCCACCCACCTCACAGGGTGTTTGTTGTGAGGGGGGAAGGGCAAGGAGATTGTAAGCCCCTTTGAGTCTCCTATAGGAGAGAAAGGGGGGATATAAATCCAAACTCTTCTTCTTCTTCTTCTAATGACACTGTGGGAGGAAACCTGGGTTTTTCAGTCTTAATGCCATGCTCTGTCATTCATGCCTCATTGTCCTGGAAGCGTTGTTTACACCTCAGAAATATTTGTATTACACCTCAGAAATATTACAATATTTGTATTACAGCTCAGAAATATTTGCCTGATACTGGCACAGCCAGTATCCTTAGCAGCCCCATATTAGAACCTGTTTGCTGCAGGGCCTTGCAGAACGCACTGTTCCTGTTTCTGCTCTGGGGCCTGACAGTGTGTGCTGGATGGGTCAAGGCGAGTGGGGCCATTCAGATTGAGACCACAGGGGGGTGGGGCTTCAGCCTTCTCCTCCTCCATGCCACTTTCCTGAACTGTAAAAGCCCCAGGGAGCTCCAACTGGGCGGGATCAGGGGGGCTTCATGTGTCTTGATGTGCTACAGGAATGTTTCAGGATAGACCTGCAGCAGTGGCGTAGGAGGTTAAGAGCTCATGTATCTAATCTGGAGGAACCGGGTTTGATTCCCCGCTCTGCCGCCTGAGCTGTGGAGGCTTATCTGGGGAATTCAGATTAGCCTGGGCACTCCCACACACGCCAGCTGGGTGACCTTGGGCTAGTCACAGCTTTCCGGAGCTCTCTCAGCCCCACCTACCTCACAGGGTGTTTGTTGTGAGGGGGGAAGGGCAAGGAGATTGTAAGCCCCTTTGAGTCTCCTGCAGGAGAGAAAGGGGGGATATAAATCCAAACTCTTCTTCCTCCTCCTCCTCCTCCTCCTCCTCCTCCCCCTCCCTGGAAAAGCCAATAGTGAATCTTCTTGCTTGGGAATTCAGTTTCATCCCAGAACTCGCCAGCGCATATCTGCTCAGCAGACCCCAGGATAGACCTGCATATAGACCAGGGGTCTGCAACCTGTGGCTCTCCAGATGTTCATGGACTACAATTCCCATCAGCCCCTGCCAGCATGGCCATCTGGAGAGCCACAGGTTGCAGACCCCTGATATGACCGCCTCCAGATGGGTCCAAGTTAAGCCCCCTGATAAGACCAAGGAACATTGTATTATGTATCAGAGTGCAGGGGCAGAGAAAGCATTTGCCAGAGAGATTGTCCTCTGCAAATAATCTCTAGCTGTTTTTTTAACTGTCTATTCAACCCCCCCCTCCCCCGCAAACTGGGTTAAGACTGGCTGTGGGGGGAAAAAGATGAAAGGGCAAAGCCAAAATAGTGCAATAAACATTTTAAATTAAAAGAATTCCTTTTTCTGCTCAGAACAATGTTCTTCTTCCCGATGTGTGTCAGCAGTCGTCCTCAGGGGAGTTTTAAAACCAGAGAGAGAAACTGCATTTTCCTTCTGGAATGGAGTTGCGTTTTGCTCCTGGATCTCTGCCCATTGGTACACATGCATCACCCAACAGGGAAAGAAACGGCTCCCTGGTGGGTGCCACAGTCAGGGTGGGGGAGGAGGCTTAGACCGTTCCTAGACTATGCTGGTAGCCTGATCCAAACTGGGTGCCCATACATCTGGGAATCAAGTTTTAACTGGGAACTCCCAGTACTGTATGTCTTTGGCAGTTTCTGGGGACAACCCCAAGGCAGTATTGTAGTTATTTAAGCCCTCTATATAATATCAGTGACAAGATCTCTCTTGGGCTGTGCTGTATCTTCCATAAGAACATAAGAACTAGCCTGCTGGATCAGACCAGAGTCCATCTAGTCCAGCTCTCTGCTACTCGCACTGGCCTACCAGGTGCCTTTGGGAGCTCACGTGCAGGATGTGAAAGCAATGGCCTTCTGCTGCTGCTGCTCCTGAGCACCTGGTCTGCTAAGGCACTTGCAATCTCAGATCAAGGAGGATCAAGATTGGTAGCCATAGATCGACTTCTCCTCCATAAATCTGTCCAAGCCCCTTTTAAAGCTATCCAGGTTAGTGGCCATCACCACCTCCTGTGGCAGCATATTCAAAACACCAATCATAAGAACATAAGAACAAGCCAGCTGGATCAGACCAGAGTCCATCTAGTCCAGCTCTCTGCTACTCGCAGTGGCCCACCAGGTGCCTTTGGGAGCTCACAGCAATGGCCTTCTGCGGCTGTTGCTCCCGAGCACCTGGTCTGTTAAGGCATTTGCAATCTCAGATCAAAGAGGATCAAGATTGGTAGCCATAAATCGACTTCTCCACAAATCTGTCCAAGCCCCCTTTTAAAGCTATCCAGGTTAGTGGCCATCACCACCTCTTATGGCAGCATATTCCAAACACCAATCACACGTTGCGTGAAGAAGTGTTTCCTTTTATTAGTCCTAATTCTTCCCCCCAGCATTTTCAATGAATGCCCCCTGGTTCCAGTATTGAAAGATTTAAGTGCTGCTGTGTTTTTATCTTTCCTTTCCCCTGAGGAGTTCAGAGCAGAATACGTGGTTGCCCCCCGCCCCAAATGTTATTGTCCCAGCTACCTTCTGAGGCACGCTAGGCTGAGAGGAATTAATTGGCCCATGATTACCTAGTGAGATTCCCTACAGAGTGTGAGTTAAACCCAGTTTTCTCCAACCTAAATCTGACACAATCCAATAAGATCAGGAATGTGGAAGAAACAGCAGAACTTGTGATCACTAGACACACACACACATGCCCTGTTAGTTGCAGACTCTGTTTGTTTTTCCTCTGCCAAGGCCCTTGCAAATTCCTTCACGAGTTCAGACTTTGCCCCAGGGCTGCTCCAGCGAATCCAGGAGAAGGAAGATTTGCTGACCCGGGCCTTGGCTGACCAGGAACGGATCAGAGTCCAGTGGCAGAGACACCTGCAGGTGATGGAAGAGGCAGCAGCCAACAGGGGAAAAGAGCTGCAGGTAATGACAGCGAAGAGCAAAGAGTGGGGCGGGGTGGGGGGTAGTGTATACCAGGCTTGTAGTCAAGAAGGGGCCCGTTGACTGAATATTCATATTTTACTGGAGGAATTGGGTGAGGAGGCAAGTCCCCAGCCTCTTTACCCTGTGAGCTGAAATATCAGGGTAGGTGGTATTCTGCACCTTCTAGAGAGGGTGCTTAACCAGTGGTGGGATCCAACAATTTTAGTAACAGGTTCCCATGGTGGTAGGATTCAAACAGTGGCGTAGCATGGTGGCTTAGGACTGAAATTTGAGGAACTGCGGCGAAGTGGCGGGCATTCCAGAGGCGAGGGCATTAATAATTTCTCTGTCACTGTAAAGAACTCTTACTGTTAAAAGGTTCTGCAATTTCCAGCTGGTAATCTTTCTGCATTACCTAATTTAAACTTTCATTTGTAGCAAGTCCTATATAGGTCTACTGCACCAGCAGAAACCAAACTACTTCTGCCTCCGTGAATAGACTGCCTGTCAAATACTTCATACTTTCAAATACTTAATTTTGTTTCTAGAAATCAAAAGGTGGATACTTTCCTTAAACAAGGAACTTTATCATATTTCTAAAACATGTTTTTAAAACAACCCAACAGGGAGAATTATCCCGTTTTCTACCTTCACTAACCAGCCACATAGGAAACAACAGGTCTTTATGATTTTTGGACCTAATGGGATTTCTAATGGAAAAGCAGACTCAATTAGTGACCTCCTCTCGGCACACACAAATAATTAGTAATCCACTCTCGGGAACTGGTGAGAACCTGCTGGATCCCACCTCTGTACTTAACTGACTAGAGGGAAAGAAAACTCAGCCTGGTTTTACCTGATCCTGTGCCTTTAACAGCAGCTAGCTCAACAGGGTAGGGTTTTTTATGCAAATGAGCATTATCAAACTCCGACCTCTGCCACTAAGCTGAAGAGGCAGAAAAGGATAAAGGTTTTATATCTTATGAACACCTGAATCTGCCTTGTTCTGAGTCATCCTGGTGGACCGTCTAACCTAGCAAGAGCTCTCCAGAACCTGAATCTCTGAGATCCTTTGACTGAAGATACCCTGGATCTTATGTGTATATAATGCAGGTGTTTTACCTCTGAACTATAACAATAAAGCACATGGATCTGCCTCACTTGTCAGTCTAGTTCAGCCTTATTTGGATTATTTTTACACTTATTTTCTCTTCAATGGGGACCCAAAGCACTTCACAACATTCAGATGCCAGGGACTAAACCTGGGGGCTTCTGCATGCAAACCCAGTGCTCTGCCACTAAGCTAAAGTTCCTCCCAGAGCCCTGATCAGCATGTATGAGGTCTTCTTTCTCTTATACCATAAGTAAGCAACAGCTCTGTGAAGCAGGCCAGCATTGCTATCACAAATGTCAAAGTCAGGCAGGACTAAAGATGGAAAGTTGATATACTCTGTCTCGGGCAAAGATGTTATTATGGTTAGTTGTGGTGTAGGGGTTGAGAAAATTGTAGGCTTCCACATTGGAATATAGTTCCAAACTAATATAAGAATTACCATATATACTCGAGTATAAGTTGACCCGAATATAAGCCGAGGCACCTCACTTTACCACAAAAAACTGGGGAAACCTATTGACTCAAGCATAAGCCTAGGGTGGGAAATTCACATAAGAACTGGACAACAAGGGGATCACTGCAGCCTGTACAGGGCTCAGATCCAGCCTGGTGTACAGGGCTCAGGTGCAGCCTGGCTGGCTTCCCTCCCCACCTCCATCCGAAGACCTGCGGGGTCTCCAATGGAGGTGGGGAGGGGATCTCTGCAGCCTGTGCCGGGCTCAGATCCAGCCTGGCCGGCTTCCCCTCCCCGCCTCACTCGAGTATAAGCCGAGGGGGACAAAAATGTCCTGAAAAAGTCGACTTATACTCGAGTATATACGGTAGTTCGATCACAACCTTTATTAGCATAAAGTAATATGAAAATTATCATTCATTTTTACACACCGCCTCTCTTAAAGCCATTGCTTTGTGCATTATTAAACATGGTAATTTGATACAAGAGTATTTATAGTTCATTGAACCATTATCACCAGTACTTGGTGATGTGAGGAGCAGGGCTCGGACCCGGGCAGAGCATTCTGCAACAAAGAAGGGCCGGCACGTTGAGTTCCGTGGCAGAGACAGAGTGTAGTCCAGCGGAAACCCGAACAGTTGCTGATTGCTTCTGCTTTGAACCACTTGCTGCTCCGCCCCATTGCGGAGGCCAACGTTTTCAGCTTCCTCCTTCCTTATAGGACCAGTTGTGTCGGCATTCCCAGGAAGCCCGAGAACGGGCACAGGAGACTGAAAAGCTGCGCCGGCACCTGGCTGAGGCAGAGGCAGAACTAGCCAAGGGGGCGTCGGCACTAGAAGACTGTCAGACGGAACTGGCTCGACTTCGTGCTGTGGGGGACGAGAAGGATCGTATTCTGGAGGTGAGGAAGAAAGGAAGGACGGCTCTGAGGAGGCTCTGGGAGACTGTAGAATCTTAGGCCCCTTCCGCACACGCAAAATAATGCGTTTTCTTTTCTTTTTTTGGATTTACACCTTTATTGAATTTAATCACAGTGTCCAATAAACAAAAAAAAGAAAAAATATACAGAAAAAATACAATATCTAGTTGCGTTTACATGATAAAAAAAACATTGAATATATATATGTAAAGTCATACAGAAAAAGGTAGAAAAAAAGAGAAAAAAATTATATATGTAGTGCATTGAAAACAGACTTCCAGTTAGTAAAACATAGGATACACAATCTAATATCGCAAGTATTTTAGTACATCTTAAGTTTTTGGTTATACATCATTTTAAATTGTAGTTGCATTAATTCCCATCTACATACTATATCAACAATTAATTAATCAGTTATATTTAATACTTAATCCAGTGTTGTGTCAAAGAAAATGTCCTCTTGGTTATCTATTAACAAACTAGTCATTATGATCTAAGAAAAGAAAACACAGGGAAGAAGAGAAGAGAATACGGTAAAAAATCTATATATAGTCAATATTTACACTTTCTATGGTACTATACAATTTTAATCATTTCTCAAAGTTCATAAATCATATTTCATACATTTATATTCTAACTGGAGATAGTCAGTTAAAAGTTTCCAGTTCCTCCCAAATATCTCCAAATTTTGTTGTCTCAAAAACAACAACAACATGTGAAAGTGGTTTTAAAACGCATTATTTTGAACAATGACAAAATAATGCGTTTTCAAACCACTTTCACAATTGTTTGCAAGTGGATTTTGCCATTCCGCACAGCTCCAAAGAGCACCGAAAGCAGTTTGAAAGTGCATTATTCTGCATGTGCGGAAGGGGCCATAGAGTTGGAAGAGACCCCAAGGGCCATCAAGTCCAACCCCCTGCAATGCAGGAACACCCAATCAAAGCACTCCCGACATATGCTGATCCAGCCTTTGTTTAAAAACCTCCAAAGAAGGAGACTCCACCGCTCTCCCGAGGCAGTGAATTCCACTGTCGAACAGCCCTGATGGTCAGGAAGTTCTTCCTAATGTTTAGGTGGAATCTCTTTTCCTGCACCTTGAATCCATTATTCCGTGTCCTGGTACAACACTTACCCTGATACAACACTTTTCATTGTAAAAATTCACCTACATAGTTTCCAAATAGTCGGAGCAGACAAGACAGGTTAAGTGGACCAGAGACCTGAGTTGAAATTTAATCTTTGGCAAACTGTTCTCCCCTTTTTGTAGGGTCGACTTCGGGTAGCATTTTGCTGCCCTCTCGTGGCTGCTCTGTGTGTGGTGTCTTTGGAAAGCTCATCTGGGAAATACCTTTATTAGAACCAACTAAGTTTACATGATGGCAGTCCTGGTAGCCCACCCTAGCACCCCATCTTGTCAGATCTCAGAACCTAAGCAGGTTGGGCCCTGGTTAGTTCTTGGATGGGAGACCACTTAAAAACAGGGTTGCAGTGATGAAGATCAACCTCCCCAGGATGGCCAAAATTTGGCTTTGACTTGATGGCTCACTGTACCCTACTAAGGCAGCGTGTGAGCTTTCAAGTCTATTGTAACTCTTTGTTAGACTGGATGCTAATAAACCTAAAGGGGGAAGAGCAGATGGCTCACATGATGATCTTGTCATTTCTGATGTGATATATTTAATCTCTGGCAGAAAGTTCTGCGGGAGGCAGAGGAGAAGGACCAGATTCTCCAGAAACTGCAGGGGTGCTGGGTGAAGAGGGCAGAGGGCAGGCGCCCACTCGGGATGAAAAGGATGCTGGATGGCAGAGGTGAGTGGCGGCAAATTATGCCAACAGAGAAGGAAATTGTTATTGGACCTTTAATGGCTGGAAGAGAATCGGGCCGGGAAGGAGGAAATGCAGCCGATAGAACGCTATGTGTAGGGAATGAATAGGAAGGTGTGAGAATGGAGGAACAAACAGTTGGTTTTGTTGACACAGGTGCTACAGATGAGTCCAGTGGGAACACAGGAAGCTGCCCTATTTTAAGTCAGGCGATTGGTCTGTCAAGCTCAGCACTGTCAGGGCTCGCTCAGCTACTTGGTACAGCATGATAATGGAAGGCTGCACTTTTCTCCCTGTGGCCCACTGGCTGTTCAGCAGTCTTGTCTGTCCCTAGCTGGATGTCAGTCATCTCCCTCCCAGTCACGATTGGACAATTGCGCCCCATCCTGACCGTTAGAGAGAGAGGGGTGCTGTCAGGAGATAACCAGAGCTTTTTCCTGTCGTAGCGGAGGAGGCAAGAAGGACCCTCAAATCAGGCTAGAGAGGGAGGTGTCTTAAAGTGCAAAGCTGTCGCTTCTGTCATGCCTTGGATCTATGGCCGCCTCCGCACGGCCACGCTGAGGGTTGGGTCAGCGTACATGACGCCGACCCAACCCCCCCGGGACTGTTCGCATGAACCGTCCCGGTAACGACAGGGAAGACGGTGCTGCGCCGTTGCCTGATCGACTTACCTTCCCTGTGACCTTCCGGCGTGTCGCCGAACTCCAGGTAGAGACACGCGCCCCCTGCCCTCTTGGCGACCTCTCTGCCAGATGCGCAGGAGTGCCGAGAGGCACGTGACCCCAGGCCTCAGCGATAGCTGGAAGGTCGCAGAGAAATGAAATCGATCGAAGGGGATGGCACCTTCCAGCTGCTGCCGTTCGCACGGCAGCGGCTGGAAGCCGCCGTTTTCCAAAAACCTCGTTCGGGGAGCGAGGTGGGAATATGGCGACTTTGTGCCGCTGGGGGGGAGCGAGGGCGGTGCAGCTGCAAAGCAGCTGCTCCCCCCATGCGAACAGCTCCCTAGGTGCTGTAAATGGCCTAAGGTGCTGTAAATGGCCCGTGCGGAAAGGGCCTATGTGGTAGGGGGTGTAGGTTGGCTGAGGGAAAGGGGGTCTTGCTCCTGTCCTTGAGCGTATTTGGAAACAGGGCCCTCAGAGGGGAAAGCAGTAAAGATGGGGGTGGAGTCTTTTCTTGCCTGTGCTCCTACCACGCAGGTGCAGGGAGGTGCCAGACTGTGGGCCCAGGTGTCCTCCCCCCTGCCTTTAGTTCATGCCAGTTCTGCTGCCCTGCACAGAAAGTGTTGGGGCCCATTCCGACTGGCAACAGCTCTCCAGGGTCTTGGGTGAAAAAAGTGGACACTAAGAAGAGTTGGATTTATATCCCCCCTTTCTCTCCTGTAAGGAGACTCAAAGGAGCTGACATACTCCCTTTCCCTTCCACCTAGCTCAGAGCAAACACCACTGTGAGGTGGGGTGGGGCTGAGAAAACTCAAGAAGCTGTGACTTGTTAGGATCACTTGGCATGTGTGGGAGTGCACAGGCTAATGGAGATTTGGTCAGGCATAAAACAGCTCAGGTAGCAGAGCAGGGAATCAAATACCACTCAAGGATGCAAGTACACCTGCTGTGAACCACCATGCCACTGCTGCTCTAAGAAATTGAGAGGAGTGGGAACTGCGAAATTTCTATAAAAGATCCCCTGGCAAAGAGAACTGTGAAACATGTAGGGATCTCAGAGGGGCTGGCCAAACGCTCATTGCTTGCCACTTGCCTTTCTCTGCTGCACTGGGCTACAACTACTCCCAGGAAGTGGAACATTTTTGGGTTGAGTCTCCCACATCCATGGCCTGGTGAGCAGAGTAATCTCAGTAAGCTTGTCAGTTGTGACCCCCAATATTTTCTTTTTTCTGATACCTGCAGCCAATTTTGATCCATGTGTGTTTAGATGAAGCTTGGATTTTTGTCCTAGTGAGTTTCTCTTGCCCCTTGCACTTAATATTATCTGCTACCGTTGCCCATTCATCTGGGACAAAGGGAATCTTGCTATTCTGAGATACTTTAGTGTTGTCCCCACACTTGGGTAGTTCTCTGCTCACCTCTGACTCCATCTATGAAATCGTATTGTTTCTAGTACAGGTGTACACATTGCCCTCCATTATGGAAACCATGCCTGACTTTATGTGTCTCTTACTAGCAAGGAATCCTGTGACACTCTGAAGTCTGACAATTTTGTGTTGTTATAAACTTTGATGGCCCCAACCTATGATTGGAAGATACTTGGCACAGCAGCCTTGCTGAACCTAGGTCCGTGGTGGCGAACCTTTAGCACTCCAGATGTTATAGACTACAATTCCCATCAGCCCCTACCAGCATGGCCAATTGGCCATGCTGGCAGGGGCTGATGGAAATTGTAGTCCATAACATCTGGAGTGCCAAAGGTTTGCCACCACTGACTTCAGTTCTCATTCTCAAGGGAGTCTCTGGACAGGGTTTGACTGGGAAGAGCTTCCTATGCAGACCACTTCCATTTCATTAAGAGAATTTGTTCTCTGTGGGCAATTGTTTGTTGTTACATGTAATGTGTCAGGTCTTTGTGAATATCACTTGGACTCTTGCTCAAATATGTTTGTCCTGCAGAAAATCTTTGTTTTTTTGTTGTTGCTGAAAAATGGGGTTTATCAGAGAACCATCATCAACCTATCAGTCCATAACCAGGCTATTTTTTTAGGAGCGATGTCAAGGACTCCTTATGAAAAATGTTTGGGAACTTGCAAATGATCTTGCACTATTTCTTCTTTCCAGTTTCAGGCCAGTCTCTTCTCCCTCCCACCTGATTTCAAGACGCCTGAAAATCCAGAGATGTTGAAGAGAATGAAGAGGTAGCTGGCATGTCGGAAGGCCTCAGGGCCCTCTTCGTTCGACTGGGAGGGATAGCTGTAAAAGACGGAGCTGCTTTTCGTTTCAGAAAGGAAGGGGTGGTGTGGGACGTGAACTTCAGACACCTCTGGTCAACAGCACTTCACTAAAGTATGACTGCGGGTTGTGGGTTTGTGGTAAGGGCGTGGGGCACCCCTGACTACCTTAGAAGCTGAGGGGGAATACACTGTAGAGCTCAAAGCTTGTTCCTTCAGACTGCATTGCCTGAAATTAAAGAAAGCATATCCTGACATAAATGCATTGCCAGAATTTTTTTTAAAAAAATCTACATACGAAGTACTGCAAATTGTGGTGAATCCCTTCATCCAAAGGGGGAGTGTGTTTTACAGACTTTCATGGCTGCATGAATCCTGCAGAGCTTGTCTGTGACTAAGACTCTATCACTCACAATCAGTGGCGGAGCCACAAGGGGGCCGGGGGGGCGTGCACTGGGCGCACATCTGGGGGGTGGAAAATCGCCCCCAGGCCCCTCCCGTTCTCCCACTTGCTTTGGGAAAAAATTACCTTCCTACACTTAGGGTTCCTTTGCTGGGAACTTGGGCTGAAAAAGGCCTGTTCCTGAGTACAGACTAGAAACAGCCTGAGGAACTACAGTTCCCAAGAGACCTTGAACTCTAAAGGTCTGCCATAGGAGAGTGGTTGTCAGGTGGTTTTCAAAGCCTGAACTGTGAACCAATTAAGCCTATTTTTCAGCCAGGAAAAAAGAAAAGGAACAAAATGAAAATCTTGAGAGAAAAGAGAGTATAAAGGAATACTGCTTGGGCCAGAAAAATATAGACTACACACTGGTAGCGGTTTGGTATTCTACTTCCCAGGACACAATAGGCATGCGCTCAGATTTTGGGGATGGGAAAGGGAGTAGAGAGAGAGATCCTCTCTCCCAGTTTGTCTCAAGGACAATAGACCAGGGTAAAATGACTGCAACCTGAGGTGGCCATTGTAACAGGGGAAAGTATTGCCTCCATAGGGGGAGAACAGGCATTTTTTTACACAATGCCAGCAGAGCCAAAGCACAATTCAAGGAGTGGGACAGATGCCTGTGGCCAAGGGCAAGAAGAGAAGCCAATCCATGATAGAGCCATTGATAAGACTGTGGCACTGCACAGGTTACACTGAACACAAAGAGCAGGAAAAGGGGGGAATGACAAATAGGTTGGAAGAGTGGGCATCTGTTGTATGCCCTCAGGAAAGCTAAGCTGGAGGGGAGGTGGGCACAGAAAAACAAGCCAACTGGCTGGAGCCAGGAGGATTACCTACGATATGAACAGCAGGGTCAGAAGGGATTGATGGGGTACTCTCCATTGTACACATGAGCCAGTATCAGACGGAGCCGTCCGCAGCTTGAGAAGGAGTTTTAAAGAGGATAATCAGCATGAACTGGGGCTGGAGCAGATTGGAAGGCCAATGCCGCAGCTGTTTTTGCCCCGCCCCCGCGGACTTGCCAATGATGTTGTTCGGCATCCCCATTAACACTCAGGAATGGAGCCTCACCCAGGATGTGATGAAGTTTAACGATGCAGGTCAGGATCCTCGTCCTTTGCCCCCAACTCTCATTCTGCTCAGACGCACACATGGCCACCTACCGATCCATTCCATTCCATATGCCACCCCTCCCCTCCTGGGCTTAGTAGCCCCTAAGAACTAAATTCCCAGCTCTGCTGCCTGAGCTGTGGAGGCTTATCTGGGGAATTCAGAGTAGCCTGTGCACTCCCACACACTCCAGCTGGGTGACCTTGGGCTAGTCACAGCTTCTTGGAGCTCTCTCAGCCCCACCCACCTCACAGGGTGTTTGTTGTGAGGGGGGAAGGGCCAGGAGATTGTAAGCCCCTTTGAGTCTCCTGCAGGAGAGAAAGGGGGGATATACATCCAAACTCCTCTTCTTCTTCGTCTTCTTCTTCTTCTAAATGCCCAAGAGCTGCAAGGGTCTGATTCGGACTTGGACCAGTGTGCAGGGGAGGTTGGGATTCAGTCATCTTTCTCTCCCCATTGCCCAAATGGCTTTTCCCCACCCCCAAATGGCCTCGAAAGCACATCACTTGCCCTGTTTTGGGAGCGTGTGTGGGAGTCTGCACCTGCAGGTCATGAAGGCTACTTTGAACCTGAGTGACAGCAATGCCAGGCTAGATGGCTGGTGTGTGGCTGAACATGGAGAACAAAGGGGGTTGCCCAGAATGCCACCTCTGCTAGCCAATGGGCATGCATCTGAAGGCTACAGAGAATGGGTATGCATCTGAAGGCTCCCGTTTATATTTCCTCCCATGTGCTCCAGTGAGGCGGCAGAAGGTTTGCATTAAAAAGTTCCAGAGTGCAGAGAGAAGGGCTCAGGTACTCTGCCAAGTCTGCTTTCTGGCTGCCATAACCTGCCTCATTCCTGCTTCCGCCACTGTCTCCCTACACAGTGGCCAGAGGAGAGAACGCTTTGCCTCTTTGGCTCTTGTTAAAACAGCACGGAAAGCCTTAGCAGGAGACCACCGGCAAAGGTGGCTAATGCCCTCTGGCAGCGATGGCGAACCTTTTTGAGACCGAGTGCCCAAACTGCAACACAAAACCCACTTATTTTTCGCAAAGTGCCAACACGGCAATTTAACCCGAATACTGAGGTTTTAGTTTAGAAAAAATGGTTGGCTCTGAGGCATGCGTTACTTGGGAGTAAGCTTGGTGGTAGTTGGTGGCTTTGCTTTGAAGCAACCGTGCAGCTCTTCCAATGGGTGAATCACGACCCTAGGAGGGTTTACTCAGAAGCAAGCCCCACTGCCAGCAACCCAGCTTACTCCCAGGTAACGGATCACGCTTTAGTTCTTTGCGTGAAAATTAGTGGGGTTTAACAGCGCTTAGTAGGGTTACCTACACTGCTTTCCCAAAACTAGGTCTTAGGTCTAATGCCAATAATCGAGCCCAGCGGCCCAGACCAGCCTAGATGTGTGCGTGTGTGTGTGTGGAGGGGGGTGATTTCCCCCCCACATGATGAACTCTGTGCGTGCCCACAGAGAGGGCTCTGAGTGCCACCTCTGGCACCTGTGCCGTAGGTTCGCCATCACTGCCCTACGGGAAGAAAGACTCTCTTGGGAGTTTGGGCAGTGGCCTGTTCAGTTTTGCTATGCTGCTTTTCAAGAGGCCCGAGGAGCGCAAGGGTCGAAAGACGACTCTGGCGTGAGGGATACAAGAGCACAGGAAATGGTCGCCCTTCCGATACACACACTCTCACTCTCTCTCCCCCCTCCCCCCCCCAACAAGGCATTTTGTTTCAGGTTGCTTTATTACACCACCGGATTGTCAGCCATCTTTCCCTTACTCAGCGCCTGAGAACACTCTGTTTCCCACTCTGTTTCCTGAGAACACTCTGTTTCCCACCTACCGTGTTTCCCTGAAAATAAGACAGTGTCTTATATTAATTTTTGCTCCCAAAGATGCGCTATGTCTTATTTTCAGGGGATGTCTTATTTTTCTGTGTTCTGTTCGTCGGGCATGCTTCCAAACAAAAACTTTGCTATGTCTTACTTTTGGGGGATGCCTTCTATTTCGCACTTCAGCAAAACCTCTACTACGTCTTATTTTCAGCGGATGTCTTATATTTGGGGAAACAGGGTACCTCCCATCCAAACCCCAGCAAACCCAAATGAGTAGTTTTGCCAACCTCTAGGTGGAGCCCGGGGTGTACCACCCATGGGGATGGGGGGGGTCAACTTACCCCAGGCACAACGGCAAGGTGGGCACAAAGTCACCCCCACCCTCCTCCCCTGTGTTGACACGGGGACAGACGCCTGTCCGAGCCGCCTCCGCAAGAGGCACGTGGTGTGAGTGTGCCCAGAAGTGTTGTCCCTGGGCGCCATCCCCACCCCCCCTGGTATGCCTCTTGTGGTGCCTGAAGATCTTTTGGAATTACAGCTCTCAAAGCTGCAGAGGTTCTGAAGAAGTTGGACTCTATGGTGATATATCCCCTCCCCAAACCATGCCTTTCATAGACACCACCTCTAAATCTCCATGAATTTCCCAACCTGGAGCTGGCAGCCCTACGAATGCAAGGCTCTGTGCAAAGCAGGGAAAATAATGAGTGGTATCCTACAAATTGATGCAAATTCGACTGGGCACCTATTTAAGGCTGCCGTGATGCAGAGTCCTAATGCAGTGCCAGGTGAGTAGAATAGTTGGGGAGGTTCTCGCCTCTCAGCAAATTCCAGCAGTGGAGGTATGTAGGTGGAGCAGAGGGGTAGCTAGGGAAAATGGAGCCCAGGGCAAAATCTGAGTTTTGCTGCCCACCCCCATGTTTGTTTACGTGTTTTGTATTTATTAGTGTTTTTCAGTTTTGGGCCTGCAGGGGTGCAGTTTTAAGGTTAGCAGCATCAAAATTTCAGGGTATCGTTAGGAGAATATCCTGATGATACCACCCAGGTTTGGTGAAGTTTGGTTCAGGGAGTCCAAAGTTACGGACTCTCAAAGTGTAGCCCCCATCTCCTATTAGCTCCTGTTGAAAACAATGGGGGATGAGGGCACCCCCTTTGGGGGTCCAAAGTTATGGACTCCCAAAGGGGGTGCCCCCATCCCCCATTGTTTTCAAACCTCACCTAATATGGGTGGTATCATCAGGAGAGTTCCCCGAAAACTCCCCGAAAGTTTGGTGCTACTAGCCTAAAAACTGCGCCCCCTGCAGGCCAAAAACTGAAAAACACTAAAGAATACGCCCCCCCGGCCCCCTTGTAGCTCCGCCTCTGAGGTGCAGCATGTATGAAAGAGAAAGAATCAAGTTTAATTAAAATCAATTTTAATAAATTTTGTATCTCCTATAAAATAGCTTTTAATCTTTGTACAGAAAGGGGGAAAAATCTATATACAGTACATTCTTAGCCCCATTATGATAATGTAAAAACAGATCCCGTGGAGTGTTGATTGAGTTGCTACTTCAGATCAGAAGTTCTCTACATATTATAAAAAGGCAGAGTCATGGAGTCTGTGGAGCTGGAAGGCAAATTAAAAGCGTGGATACGAAAACAAGAACCATTTGGCTGAGAGGAAACGCTTTTGAACCAAGACTGTATGGAAACTATAAGCCTGAACAAAGAGGCGCTCGGTGACATCTGGAAGTGAGACGAGTAATGATCAACTCAACTCACCCGCTAAAATAATTAGGGAAACAAAAAGGCCACAGATGAGCATCCTAGGCTCGGAGCTTGGAAATGTGACCAACAGCCAAACAGAACCAGACCTCCAAAGACGAGGGGTTGAAAGAGAACCAGCCACTTGGGCTGAAACTCAAAAATGGCAGCCAGGTCCTTCACATACAAAAAAAGAGAGAGAGAGATAGCCAGGTTCAAAACACACAAAACGACAAAACTGATCCGCCAGAAAAAGGAAATAAAAACAAGAGAGAAAGTGACTTAGTGCAAATAAGCAACTATTGTCAAGGAATAAAAACTCCCAACAAGTTTAACTGGGGAATATGCTGAAGCAGCTTCAACAGCTCCGCGCGCTGCAGTCAAAACCTCACGGAGAAGAGCTCTTGCGTAGTCCTGACTACGCAATAAAGTTTAGAGTTCCCCTCCTTGCTGCAGCCACTCAAATCAGCCAGGAAAGAAGAACAACAACGGGATTGCCAGAGGGTTGGCAATTAGGACTGATGGCCTTTTCGTCTTCTGAACCTTAGAAGGGCCTCCTTTCTGGATCCCGGTCGCTTGTTTTGACCCAAGGTATGGCAAAGACACCCTAAAAGCCCATTAGTGTTTACTAAAAGGTTGCACAGACAAAAAAATAAAAACGATCCCGGCAGAGATGACCTAACGACTTGGGCTGGTCTGCACGTTAAGCAAAACGAGGTGGCAGAAACCCTGATGCAGGTTGAGGGGGGGGGGGCGCGGTAACAGCTGGCAGGTCATGGCTAGCCACAGGCCCACTGGCTGCTGCCCCCCCCCCTCAAACTCCATTGGTGGTGGCCCTGTTGTCTTTACCATTTCCAACTGCAAAGGAAAAGATAATATTTTTCAAACGTTGCCCTATGTCAAAAATCATATTCACACAGAAATATTAATACAGCAGCTAACAGTCTGAGCTAGAAACACCCCGTGCACTTGTTTGCTTCTAGGGAATTTTTACCTAGGGCACCTTCATCTGCAAATTCGAACAGATACAGTCCAATGCCAAGACCCCATTTGGCTACATTTGCACCCGAGGCCCTGAACAGCTCCCATCAGCCAACAGCTGGCACGACAGTGTGGAAAAACAAACTGGAGATTCAGTAAGCCTCATTTCAGCAGATGAGGCCAACATGATCCAATGGTCATGGAGAAACAGGATGATCCCTTGGATCCTTGTGGTGAAGGGCAAGGTTTGGAAGACAAGACAGAGAGTCAAGCATCACCAATCTGCAAGGAATGGGGGAGGGAGATAGCATCAGCAGGAAAGTGATGCATCTGAAGCTGAGGGGAAAAATTGAAAGCATTGGCCACAGTAGGCTTCAAAAATATGTATGCTTAGACAGTGGCACAAGCAAAACGTTAATTACGGCTGCCACTGTCTCTTTGTGGTTCTAAACAGCATGACCAATAAATTAAAGGAGCACATGTTGGCTACATCCCAAACTATGTCAAGAAAACAAAAATGGCTGCCGTTGAGTGGATCGAAATGGAGGCAGCGTTACCCAGACTTCAAGTGCAAGGCCCCCAAAGCCTTCAACATGAACTGGAGTGGTGGGAGGAGGAAGAGATACATTCAGTTGTTACCTGACATAGCATTTGGGCCTAAAATCCAGTCATGGCTGACAGGAAATGGGTATGGCAAGAAATGACATGGACCAGTTCTGAGTAGATAAGCCCACAGGAGGATATCAACCTCCAGCACTATTTCTGCTCATCCTTCTTGGCTTTCTTGTTCTTCTTGTTGAGGATCTTCATGAGGGACTTGGACATGTAGTACGGCTTCCCCAAGGAGCCATCATTCCGTTCCAGATCTTCCACTGCAAGGGAAAAAAACAGGTTGCTTACCTTTAACTGCCATTCTTCAAGTGGTTCATAAGAACATAAGAACAAGCCAGCTGGATCAGACCAGAGTCCATCTAGTCCACCTCTCTGCTACTCGCAGTGGCCCACCAGGTGCCTTTGGGAGCTCACATGCAGGAGGTGAAAGCAATGGCCTTCTGCTGCTGCTGCTGCTGCTGCTCCCGAGCACCTGGTCTGCTAAGGCATTTGCAATCTCAGATCAAAGAGGATCAAGATTGGTAGCCATAAATCGACTTCTCCTCCATCAATCTGTCCAAGCCCCTTTTAAAGCTATCCAGGTTAGTGGCCATCACCACCTCCTGTGGCAGCATATTCCAAACACCAATCACACGTTGCGTGAAGAAGTGTTTCCTTTTATTAGTCCTAATTCTTCCCCCCAGCATTTTCAATGTATGGTTCATATCTGTGCATCACACCAATGAGATTTGTGCCTGCACAGAGCAATTTTTTGGAAACTGACACCTTTCCTGGCACTGGCCACGCCTTTTGGGGAAGTAGGTGGGGCCACGTGGGCCTTTTGCCCAGCAGTGCTTCTGTTTTGCCATTAGAGATCTGATTGGCAGTGCAGATTTTTAAAAAGTTGCTTTGGCAGCGGCTGCCACAACTCCATAAGGACCATCCCTGAGTGAAGGTGCACGTAACAGAATATTTTTAAACATGCTTGTTTTAATCCTTTTAAATAGATCTGCTGCCTGAAATGTTGACAAGTTACTTTTGCAGTTACATATAACCTCAGCCTCTCACATTTTTGATTGGCTCTGGATCGTGCAACAGCCATCTTGTGGTTCCATCCTGATCTTGAGGCAAAATGAAGTTGCGAGTTCTCTATTGTATCAATTGTGTCTACTGTGCTCTCTCTAGAGAAGCGGTGCTCTTCTCCCAGAAATGTAGAACAGAGAAGAGGAAACTGGATGAAATGGTGGCGACTGTGGTAGAAGAAAGCTTTCCTCCACAGGAACTGCGCTGGTTTGAATGGGGTAGTTCCTGCCGTAGGCATCCAGTACCAAGAATCCCACAAGATGCGGGGTGGTGGTGGGGCATCAATAATGGAGAAGAGTGGGAAAATCTATTTACAAATGACACCAATAACTCTAACTGTATACACTGCCTAATCAGTCTTTATGGTATGGCAGGAGAAAAACCTCCTTAGGCAGAAATATTTATTTATTTATTATTACGATTTTTATACCGCCCTATCCCCGAGGGGCTCCGGGCGGTGTACAACAAAATTGATACAAATAAGTTAGGGCAAACCATACAATAAAACAGCAGCAGCCCATAAAACTCCAACATTAAAACATACTGAATTTCATTAAAACAGCGGTGATTTCATAATAAAGGCACCCGGAGAATCCTTTCCTTTAAAACCCTCCCCTAGGGAGCAGTCAGACTCCTCCATAGGAGGATAATCTTGATGGAATCGAACAGGGGCGCCATACTCAGCGGCTGGTTGCTCCAAAGGCCCGGCGGAACAACTCGGTCTTACAGGCCCTGCGGAACTCACCGAGATCCCGCAGGGCCCGGACAGCTGGAGGGAGAGTGTTCCACCTGGCCCGCGTGGAGGCCAGCCGCGTCACGGAGGGGCCGGGGACTACCAGTAAATCCGCCTCTTCTGAGCACAGAGGGAGAGTAGGGACATATGGGGTAATGCAGGACATATGGGGTAAAAATAGGGACATATGGGGTAAAATATGCTCTATAGAGAAGTTCCTGAGAAGTGGCATTAGCTGCGGTGGACAACAGAGAATGAATGGGAAAGCGCAACTTCTGGACATTCTTGGTTCACAGCTATGCTTCTGAGGGAAGATGATTTTCACACCTAAACTGTGACTCTAGAAGCTTCCAAATGATTGCTCTGCACAGACACAAAGCCCATCAGTGCCATACACCAGCACCACAAAGAAGTAAACAAGAGAGACTTCTGTCAGGCCTAACTTTATGAGGGCCAAGAGGGACTCAAAATGGCTTGCCAGGACATGGATGGGAGACTTCTTGGGACTCCTGTGTTATGCTACCTTCAGCAGCATCTGTGAAGATGAGGAAAATACTCACAGAAACAGAGGAACAGGGTGTCGACGCACATGTTGTAGACACTGAAGAATCCTTGGGCAATGACGTAGGCACCAACCACCACAGTCTGAAGCACAGAAAGAGGAAAAAACATGGTGTAAATGGGTAAGCTATTCTAAAAAAAATTGATAGATGGTTATATACCTCCCTCTCAACCTAATCTGCCTCACAAGCTGTTGTGAGGATAAAACAGTGAGAACCATGTATGCTTGCCCTGGTCTGGATCACCCAGGACAGCACAATTTCATCAGCTCTTGGAAGCTAAACAGAGTCAGCCCTGGTAAGTATTTGGTTGGGAGATCATGAGTGAAGACCCGGGTTGCTATGGAGAGGCAGGCAATGGCAAACCACCTCTGAACATTTCTTGCCCATCAATTGGCTGCAACTTGAAAGCACTTTCCACCACCTGTGGGTATGTTTGCTCAGAGCATCTCAGAGTAAGAAGATTACAAAAAAAATTACAACAAATGAAGTCATTTTAAAGCTGCCCATATGTTTGGAATTGATAATAATCTCTGTACAAATTTTGGTCATTTTTTTTGAGCCACACATGAACATAGGAAGCTAGTAGTAGTAGCCCATTCATTAATTAAAATACTTATGCACAGAGGTGGGATCCAGCAGGTTTTCACAGGTTCCCGAGAGTAGGTTACTAATTATTTGTGTGTGCCGAGAGGGGGTTACTAATTGGTGATTTTGCCACGTGATTTTTGCCTTAGTTATGCCCCTCCTCTCAGCAGTAGCGCGCAGAACTTGAAGCAGTCTAGCAGGAGGTGCACCAGCGTGCATGGCAGCCTGCACCTTCGTGCATTCGTTTCCCGCCCAAGGACCGGCGCAGCGGCTGCGTCCTTGCCACAGCCCCGCCCAGGAATGCCGGGCCACGCCCCTGTCGTGCCTTGCCCAGCCCCATTGGCGCTACGCCACTGTTTGAATCCCACCACCATGGGAACCTGTTACTAAAATGTTTGGATCCCACCACTGCTTATGCATCTCACATTCCCTCACAGCTCAAGGTGATTTATAAGTCTAACTAAAGACACCACAATTTCAAACCAACCAAATAAAAAGCCCGATCCGTCTAACGCTTGTCCTTTATAATTAAGCAACGGGCTCTCCCATTGGCAGCCAGTATCCACTCCCTGTGCTCAAAAGTTTTCAGTCAGCAACTTGAACTAGACATGACCCAAATTACATTGGAAAACAATGAGAAACATCTGCCTGCGTCTTAGCCGCCATATTGGATTGGGCACAGTGAGCCTTCCCACCTCGGGGCCCCGTGAAAAAGGCGCAGGGAAGAGAGACAAACAATAACAAGAGGTCAAAAAAAGGTCACAGTCACATACCAGGATGGGCAGCCAGTAGTAATTGAGCTGAGCAGACTGGATCCGAGAGTCCTCAATCGGGATCCGCCCCGTGAACAAGAAGAAGGATAGGACTCCAACTCCGCCAACCACCAAGAGTGTTCCAAAAAACAGCAACAGGTCGGTTATTTTATCCAGGACTACAACCCTGCATGGAGACAAAGGGAAGGGCTGACCCAAAGGCAGCTCCACTCCATCCATCCTTGGTTTTTGTTTGGTAAGAGTAGCTCCGCCCTCAACCCGTCAGCTGGGTTACCTGACCACGTTCCGCATCAGAAGCTTGAAGGCGTTCTTCGCTGATGTGCAGAAGTTCTTTCCATAAATGGCAATCTGGGGGAAGAGAAGAGGTCAAGGGACAAAAAGAACACGTGAAATCTTTTGAGAGGATTTGAGACTGCCCCCCTCCCCCCGTTAGAACTTTCCGGGAGATTGGCGGCAGAGCCTAGGAAGGGGAGGGACCTCCGCAGGATGTAAGGCCACAGAATCCACACTCATGTTTCCCCCAATGGAGATCAGTTGTAGTTCTGGTATATTCCCAGGTACGGTGGCGAACCTTTGGCACTCCAGATGTTATGGACTACAATTCCCATCAGCCCTTGTCAGCATAGCCAATTGGCCATGGTGGCAGGGGCTGTTGGGAATTGTAGTCCATAACATCTGGAGTGCCAAAGGTTCGCCACCACGGACCTACAACATAGGTGTCAAACTCGTGGCCCTCCAGATGTTATGGACTACAGTTCCCATCAGCCCCTGCCAGCACGATGCTGGCATGGGGATGATGGGAACTGTAGTCCATAACATCTGGAGGGCCGCGAATTTGACACCTACCGTGTTTCCCCGAATTTTTGCTCCCAAAGATGCGCTATGTCTTATTTTCAGGGGATGTCTTATATTTCTGTATTCTGTTCGTCAGGCATGCTTCCAAACAAAAACTTTGCTACGTCTTACTTTTGGGGAATGCCTTATATTTCGCACTTCAGCAAAACCTCTACTACGTCTTATTTTCCAGGGATGTCTTATATTCAGGGAAACAGGGTATGACCTACAAGATGGCAACCCTATTCCCCCTTCTAAAAAAAGGCGCCCCCCCCCCCCCCCCCCGGTGTGTTTCTTCAGTATCTTCATTCATTCTATTTGTAGGCCCCCCTCGTGGACTTTGGGCGGCTTCCAACATAAGATAACAGTAAAATCAATACAATCTCAGTATAAAAACCTATAACTATGGTTTTGTATCACACAGTCACAAATGCTGCTCTCTGGTCGCTGTAGTCCAGACAGTGGGTTGGACCATGACGAAAGGTTTAGGGAAAAGTCTGTGATTAGAAGAAGTAGGCAGTTTAGTCTGGACTAAACTGCCCACTTCTCCTTCTTGCCACAGACCTCCCCTGAGGCTTTTTTCATGGTCCCTTCTGCCCTCAGAGCTGCATTTTATGGAAATCAGTGAACTGCAGACAGTGGGAAGGGGAAGCAGTGGAAAATATAGTCTGGATCCAAGCTTCGAGGTCAACAATATCCCTCCAGGGCTCAGTTCAGACGCAACGAGAGATCATGGTTGAAATGAAGTTAGCTGCAGGTCAAACTGAACCTGAACACGAAAATATCTCCCGCTGATACATAAGCCTCAATATAAAGTGTGCAGTGTGTTTATTGTGCTCGTGTGATTCCTTTAAACATCCACTTATCACTCTACCTAACGGACTACCACTATATACTATTACCTAATTCTAACACATAACACATACCTATTACCAAAACATACCAAACTCAAGTCAAGAGGGACAGGCAGCTTAACAGCTTATGATACCCTTATCAAATGACTGACTACCTCAGTGGCATAGTAGGAGCAGCAGTGGCATAGTGGTTAAGAGCAGGTGCGTTCTAATCTGGAGGAACCGGGTTCGATTCTCCGCTCTGCCGCCTGAGCAGTGGAGGCTTATCTGGGGAATTCAGATTAGCCTGTACACTCCGACACACGCCGGCTGGGTGACCTTGGGCTAGTCACAGCTCTTCGGAGCTCTCTCAGCCCCACCTACCTCACAGGGTGTTTGTTGTGAGGGGGGAAGGGCAAGGAGATTGTAAGCCCCTTTGAGTCTCCTGCAGGAGAGAAACGGGGGATATAAATCCAAACTCTTCTTCTTCTTTTACCTTTATGCTGAGCTTCTACCGAAGAAGATTGTTTTTGGCAAACATGGAATACGCACAGAGCCCGTTTTAGATGCTCAGACGAAATTAAACGTCCATCTTTTGGATGACCTCCAAGACTTGTGGCTAATTGCAATTTTGTTATGGACAATTGAGTTGTTTTTGTTTTCATGGTCCCAAGAGGAGGAAGCTAATATAAACAGACTACACAAACTGAAAGGATGCTAACACTAATAAATAAACAAATAATATAATATAAATAACACCCCAACCTTCACATTCTTAAAAGGTTCTTGAATGTTTGTATATTTAATTGTATGTTTAAATTGTATGTTATGAGTATGAGTAGAATTGTATGTTTTGGTAATATGTATGTGCTATGTGTTAAAATCAGGCAATAGTTTATAGTGGTAGTCCATTAGGTATATTGATAAGTGGATGTTTATAGGTGTGATTGGTGTTTGGAATATGCTGCCACAGGAGGGGGTGATGGCCACTAACCTGGAAAGCTTTAGAAAGGGCTTGGACAGATTTATGGAGGAGAAGTCGATCTATGGCTACCAATCTTGATCATCCTTGATCTCAGATTCCAAATGCCTTAGCAGACCAGGTGCTCAGGAGCAGCAGCAGCAGAAGGCCATTGCTTTCACCTCCTGCATGTGAGCTCCCCAAGGCACCTGGTGGGCCACTGCGAGTAGCAGAGTGCTGGACTAGATGGACTCTGGTCTGATCCAGCAGGCTAGTTCTTATGTTCTTATAGGAATCACACTAGCACAATAAACACACTGTGCACTTTACATTGAGGCTCGTGTATCAGTGGGATATATTTTTGTGTTTTGGAACTCATCTGCTAAACACCATTGGATATTGGTTGATATGGCAAACTGAACCTGAGCCCACCAGTTACACCTGTGGTTCTGTATGCTGCAGGAATGGGGACATGTTAGCTGAATCTGGCCTTGTTTCTCAGAGCCACTCTGTCATACAGAGTGAGGGGGAATGGCGCCCAGAGCACGCATGCAGCCTGCGCCCCTGCCACACCTCAAAACGCCCCCGCCATGCCCATGCACTGGCGCGCGCCCGGGGCATCCCGCTCCCTGGCCCCGTTGACGCTGCGCCACTGTGAAGATGCCTTGCTAAAGTGGCGCCAATGACCCAATACTTTTGTTGAGGCAAAAAAGGGACTGCAAAGCCAAACCCTGGTTACTCAGACTAACAATGGCCCCTTCCGCACACGCAAAATAATGCGTTTTCAAACCACTTTCACAACTGTTTGCAAGTGGATTTTGCCATTCCGCACAGCTTCAAAGAGCACTGAAAGCAATTTGCAAGTGCATTATTCTGCATGTGCGGAAGGAGCCAATAGTTCAAGTAAATCATGGCTGCCTCTTATGACTGAACCAAGCCTGAGCATGAGAGAATCCTTTCCAGATAGATACTGGATCAACCGGGACTGCGATACAAAAACAAATATCAACTTGTGGGCAGGCCCATGCTATGAATCCTTTTCAAAATATCGTGGCATGATGTGAGCTATGCTGATTTTATCTGACTATTGTAAAACACCGAGGCTCGCAGTTGATTAAAAGATGTTGCCACATAGATGTTTTGTTCCACCTTGGCCTCCTTATTGCAACACCATGTCTTGCTTTGGTGTTTCTCCCTGCTTTGCTACAGTCCTCTTCAAACTGGTTTGGAACAATCTATTTAGAGAGCACCTTTGGATGCTGGGTGGACAGAAAGGTATGCATTTTTGCACCTGCTGCTCACATTTGCACCATTTTCCTTGCTTCCCTTCCCCACTTGGGCACTTAAAAAGAAAAATTTGGAACTGCTACATCATTATAGCATTACAAGCCTCCCTGCCCCCTTCCACCATCTTTTCATTGAAACATGCAGCTTGATGCTAAACTTGATGCTAAATCTTTTCATTGAAACATGCAGCTTGATGCTAAACTATAGTTGATGCTGGGAAGGTAAAAGTAAATTATTCCAAATACAGTAGTACAGAAGAGGCCCAAGACACTTAACCTCGCAAGCGTCACTCCTGTCTGACAAATCACGATTTGCAAGAAAACCAGAAGAAGTCTGGGCCGGAGTCTTCTGAACATTGGTTAGACTGAGGGCACTTCCGCACGTGCAGAATAATGCACTCTCAATCCACTTTCACAATTGTTTGCAAGTGGATGTTGCTATTTTGCACAGTAAAATCCAGCTATGAAGTACATTGAAAGTGGATTGAAAGTGCATTGTTCTGCATGTGCGAAAATGCCCTGAGTGTTAATAACTCACCCAAGACCTTCATAGGATTCACAACTGAGCAGGAATCTAAACCTGGACTCATGATACCCAAACATGCCACTCTATCCCTGGTGTTCCCTGTACCATGTTCGGTTTCAAGTCTATGGGGTTCACTCTTCCCTCCCCATTTCTTCCACCCTCACGTCGTGTGTATGACTCCTCTGCTTTCCACACAACCACTCTTCAACCCTCTCCTCCTCCCACAAGCAAAGCTTACCATTATGTAGGCATTTCTGTTGAGGAACTTGATAAACTTCTCCAGACACCAGAAACAGCACTTCAGACAACAAAGAATACACCGTGCAACTGGATTGTGGAGATCTATGAACACCGCACTTTAGTTAGCTGCACAGATCACACTGAGTTGGTTACTGCAACTAAAATACTACGGCTGTGATAAAAGGCTTTAATTTGCAGTCAGCGCAGACCAAAAAAAAGCAGTTCTTCATACAATGCATAATAAACTTATTTTTTGTTTCATTTACTTTTATTTATTCAACTGGAACCCCACCAGTTAAGAACATAAGAACAAGCCAGCTGGATCAGACCAGAGTCCATCTAGTCCAGCTCTCTGCTACTCGCAGTGGCCCACCAGGTGCCTTTGGGAGCTCACGTGCAGGATGTGAAAGCAATGGCCTTCTGCGGCTGTTGCTCCCGAGCACCTGGACTGTTAAGGCATTTGCAATCTCAGATCAAAGTTCCCGACAAGTGGGGCACCAAGAGGTGGCAATGGCCGCAGGCTTGAAACATCTTTAAAAGGGAGTTTACAAACTCATGGAGAATAGGACTGTCAACAGTTATTAGTCCCAATTGCTAAGTTTAAGCTCCGTGTTCAGAGGCAGTGTATCTGTGAACACCTGTTTACTTTTAGACCCAGCAGAATGCTGTAGCCATCCGGGCCTAGTTGTGGACTTCCAGGAAACATCTGGATGGCCACTGCGAGAAACAGAATGCTGAATTAGACAAACCATGAGTTGGACGTGTGGTTTGTTTTTTTAACATTTATGCTTTTAATATATTTATGGTGCAGAAGCCACCTCAAACACTGGAAAAACCGAGGAGAAATGGTATCCTGCCTACAGGTCCTGCTACCACAGCAGAACTCAATGATGGACTAAATTTTCTTCTCCAAATATCACATCCTTATTTCTCCCCCCCCCACCCCAGTTCAACACTACAAGAACCTGAAAGAACATTAGAGCTATTAACAGAACAGTGATGCTATCCCTCGCTCTGGGATTTTAATTTTTTTAAAAAATCACAGTGGGTACTTTTTGCCCCTGGCCTGGCATGCTCGGGACTTGCCTTTCAACTTGTGGTCCAGATATTCTAGCATGATGCGGATGACCTGGACGATGGTGAGGATGAGGGCGCCAAAAGCGAGAGACCCGGTGTGGAAACTGCGGAGAGCAGAGAGCCAGTTAGTGGAGATCCTCCTCAAAATGTTGTATCTTGAGATTCAGAATGGTTGAAGCCTCAGGGACCAACAGAGTTGGGGCATCAACTGGACTGGGAGATGTTTGTGAAAGGCCAGGCATGTTTTGGACATTCCACCACAATCAAAAAGTCAGGGACAGACTGGCCCTCTAAAGTTTGTGGTAGACCTCCTTCCTAGAGCAGTGGTTCTCAACGTGGGGGTCGGGACCCCTTTGGGGGGTCGAATGACCCTTTCACAGGGGTTGCCTAAGACTCTCTGCATCAGTGTTCTCCATCTGGAAAATGGATACATGTTAAGGTTGGGGGTCACCACAACATGAGGAACTGTATTAAAGGGTCGCAGCATTAGGAAGGTTGAGAACCCCTGTCCTAGAGGGTCAACGGGAGATGTCAGCAAATTGCACCAAGTGGCCCTTGTGGTGGTGGCAATGCCACAGTGTCCACTTGGATGGACCTCAGATGCAGCAGTGATGAAGCAGCATAGGCTTGTCCATCATTGTAGTTCAGGTCTGAGCTGACCACCTGGATGAGCTGTTCTAGCGTCCCGGTCTTCTCCAGTGTGGAAACATTGGATTGTGGCTCTGAAGAACCGATAATCCAGTAGGATGCAGAACCAAGTCAGACCTCTAGTATTTCTAGATCAGTGGTGGCGAACCTATGGCACGGGTGCCAGAGGTGGCACTCAGAGTCCTCTCTGTGGGCACTTGCGCACAGAGTTCATCATGTGGGAGGGGAGTGGGAAATCACACACACACCCCCACACACACACACATCTAGGCTGGCCTGGGCACGATCCTTTACCTGGGAGTAAGCTCAGTTGCTGGCAATGGGGCTTGCTTCTGAGTAAACCCTCCTAGGGTCGTGATTCACCCATTGGAAGCGTTGCACAGTTGCTTCACCAAGCTGACTCCCGAGTAACGCACGCCTCGGAGCCAACCGTTTTTCCTAAACTAAAACCTCAGTATTGGGGTTAAATTGCCGTGTTGGCACTTTGCGATCAATAAGTGGGTTTTGGCTTGCAATTTGGGCACTCGGTCTCGAAAAGGTTCGCCATCACTGTTCTAGATCAATATTGTTTACTCGGCAGCAGCTCTCTAAGGTCTTAGAGAGGTCTCTCTCTAGCGCAGTGATAGCGAACCTTTTTGAGATCGAGTGCCCAAACTGCAACCCAAAACCCACTTATTTATCGCAAAGTGCCAACACAGCAATTTAACCTGAATACTGAGGTTTAAGTTTAGAAAAAATGGCTGGCTCCAAGGCATGCATTACTTGGGAGTAAGCTTGGAGGTAGTCGGTGGCTTTGCTTTGAAGCAACTGTGCAACTCTTCCAACAGGTGAATCATGACCCTAGAAGGGTTAACTCAGAAGCAAGCCCCATTGCCAGCAACCGAGCTTACTCCCAGGTAAAGGATCGTGCTTTACTTCTTGACGTGAAAATCAGTGGGGTTTAACAGCACTTAACAGGGTTACCTACACTGCTTCCCCAAAACTAGGTCTTAGGTTTAATGCTAATATTTGAGCCCAGCGGCCCAGGCCAGCCTAGATATGTGGGACGGGGGGGGGGGGCCCTGTGCGTGCCCACAGAGAGGGCTCTGAGTGCCACCTCTGGCACCCATGCCATAGGTTCGCCACCACTGCTCTAGCGTCTTCTACTCCAGGTGTTATCAGAAGCCTGCAAAAACATGGCACCCTCCCTGTCGCACACACACCCCTCCACAATTTGCGTACCGCAACGTCCGGATGAAAGAGCTTGCCACAGGGCAGGCTGGGATGTCCCGGGGTTTGTCGAAGGCCCAGTAATAAGAGGCAAAGGCACCGGCCAGCACGCACTGCCCCAGAGCCAGGACGAAGTTGATGCACCACAGGAAGCCCAAGACATTGTAGACTTGCAGATTGAAGATGTTGCGCTGGAAGAGCCCTTCATCCCTGTACTTGTAGAAGATGCAGTTCACGTCGCAAGGGGAATAGGAGGAGGCATTGAAGGTCTAAGAGGGGGAGGAGGAGAAGGAACACAGAAAAGGCCAAGATGTCCAAAAGTCACATCAATAACAAGATGGGATACCTTTTGGGTACTGACAAAAATGCAAGCACCAGGGTGGGAAACTGTGGACGGAGTTGGGCCAAGAAAGGCTGGATTCGGTCCCCTGCTCCGCTGTGGAGCTTACTGGGTGACCCTTGGCCTTCTAATTCTCTCTCCACCTAGTCTGCTTCACAGGGCTGTTGTGGAAACAAAGGAGGAACGCATTCCTGTAGGAGGGCAGGAAGAATAGTAATGAAATGAAATGAACTGGAGAAGAAATGCCCTATGACCAAGAATCCACCCCAATATTTCAATCATTGTGACTGTACTCTGTGTGTTGAAATTCAGGAGCAAACTCAAAGCAGGAAGAAAGGGAAGGCCTGGGAGATGAGTCATCCAGTCCCAAGTGAAGGGTACGTGGGAGTTTACATACTTAATTAAAACATATTTATACCACCTTTCCACCCAATCCAGGGGTCCCAAGGCAGCGACCTTTTAAGACATTCAAAACACTGAAAGCATCTGAAACACATACCTATATAAAACATTTAAAGCAATTAAATAATATAAACACAAGCACACACAAATATAAACACATAAACATATACAAACACATAAGCAGGGAGGACGGCAAATAGGAGTCAGTGAGGGAATGCCGAACAAACAAAAACAAAACAAAAAAGACAATGATAGAGGGAGAACAATGAAGCTCCCTGCAGAGATAATTCTAAAGTTTCCTACATTAACAACTCTGGCCAAAGTAAGGCAATGGCTGGCCATCTTATATCCTACCAGAATGTCACCCCTAAAGGGACAGAGGTTGCCAAGAGCCAAATGGCATGAAAGTAATGGTCACTTCCAGATAGCTCTAGGAATCACCAGAAATTCTACGGTAAGTCCTGTAAGTAGACAAGGGTTTTTTTTTGTTTTCTTAATAATTGTTGTTTTCTTAATCATTCAGCTTATTATTGTTAATATATTCCTTAATAAATTTTTCATTGTTCTTTAATACATTCTTCATTTCCCCCCTTTTTATTTTTCTTCTGGAACGTAACAGGACCAATGGGTGGGGGGATACCATGCCCACACTGATGTCTTGACAGTCTTCGTTGGAGGTGGAAATGGAAGCCCATCCCTCTTGGGGTCTTTGGCTTGCAATCACTCACCAGTGGGCTACAGCTCTCGTTACCGGAGATTTCCGAGCAGCCAGGCCTGCTCTCATTCACAGGAGTAATGCGGTAGAGGGGACTGCCAGAGGTAGCCAGGTATCTGAAGGTAGGAAGCAGTCAAGGGAAAAGATGATAACAAAGAAATTATAAGATTATAAGCAGTGGTGGGATCCAAAAATTTTAGTAACAGGTTCCCAAGGTGGTGGGATTCAAACGGTGGCGTAGCGCCAATGGGGCTGGGCGGGGCACGCCGGGGGCGTGGCCAGGCATTCCAGGGCGGGGCTGTGGCAAGGATTGGTCCTTGGGCGGGAAACGCCGGTCCTTGGGCGGGAAACGAATGCACGCAGGCGCAGGCTACCACGCACGCCGGTGCACCTCCTGCTAGACTGCTTCAAGTTCTGCGCGCTACTGCTGAGAGGCGGGGCGTAACTAAGGCAAAAATCACGTGGCAAAATCACCAATTAGTAACCCCCTCTCGGCACACACAAATAATTAGTAACCTACTCTCGGGAACCTGTGAGAACCTGCTGGATCCCACCTCTGATTATAATATAGAATAGAATAGAATAGAATAGAATCTTTATTGGCCAAGTGTGATTGGACACACAAGGAATTTGTCTCCGGTGCATATGCTCTCAGTGTACATAAAAGAAAAATACATTTGTCAAGAATCATAAGGTACAGCACTTAATCATAAGGTAACAAAGAAACAAACAGCATTGCAGGAGAGGAAAAAAATAGAAAATCATGGAACTTGACCAGAAAATCATGGAACTTGACCATCTATCAAATACTGAGTACGATCATGTATCAGATTTTAACAACTGGAACTTGATAGTTTTCAAATGCTGAAACCAAACATATGATTTCTTCTTATAATAATTCATTCTGTTTCTAGCTTGTGCTTCTTCCATTAAGCAGGGACGGGTGGGTAATGATTCAGCAAATGTCAGCAGGGTTATGGGAGGGTTGGCAGCATCCCAGGAGGAAAAATAAAAATAAGTTCTGACTACAGAGTTCTTGGAGATTCCTAGAGCTACCCTTGTCACTTGTGGATAGCTCTAGGAATCGTCAGGAACACGCTAGTCTGAAGTTCTTTAAAGTACCCAAGGTAAGAACATAAGAACATAAGAACAAGCCAGCTGGATCAGACCAGAGTCCATCTAGTCCAGCTCTCTGCTACTCGCAGTGGCCCACCAGGTGCCTTTGGGAGCTCACATGCAGGAGGTGAAAGCAATGGCCTTCTGCGGCTGTTGCTCCCGAGCACCTGGACTGTTAAGGCATTTGCAATCTCAGATCAAAGAGGATCAAGATTGGTAGCCATAAATCGACTTCTCCTCCATAAATCTGTCCAAGCCCCTTTTAAAGCTATCCAGGTTAGTGGCCATCACCACCTCCTGTGGCAGCATATTCCAAACACCAATCACACGTTGCGTGAAGAAGTGTTTCCTTTTATTAGTTCTAATTCTTCCCCCCAGCATTTTCAATGAATGCCCCCTGGTTCTAGTATTGTGAGAAAGAGAGAAAAATTTCTCTCTGTCAACATTTTCTACCCCATGCATAATTTTATAGACTTCAATCATATCCCCCCTCAGATGTCTCCTCTCCAAACTAAAGAGTCCCAAACGCTGCAGCCTTTCCTCATAAGGAAGGTGCTCCAGTCCCTCAATCATCCTCGTTGCCCTTCTCTGCACTTTTTCTATCTCTTCGATATCCTTTTTGAGATGTGGTGACCAGAACTGAACACAGTACTCCAAGTGTGGTCGCACCACGGCTTTATATAAGGGCATGACAATCTTTGCAGTTTTATTATCAATTCCTTTCCTGATTATCCCCAGCATAGAGTTTGCCTTTTTCACAGCTGCCATACATTGAGTTGACTAAGGTAAGGTTGCCAGCCTTTGCGTGGTAGCTGGAGATTTCCTGCTATTATAACTGGTCTCCAGGTGACAGAAACCAGTTTACCCAGAGAAAATGGCTACTTTGAAAGGTAGACTCTATGGCCGTGGTGGCGAACCTTTGGCACTCCAGATGTTATGGACTACAATTCCCATCAGCCCCTGCCAGCATGGCCAATTGTCCATGTTGGCAGGGGCTGATTGGAATTGTAGTCCATAACATCTGGAGTGCCAAAGGTTCGCCACCACAGCTCTATGGCATTGGAAGTCCCTCCCATCCCCAAACCCCGTTCTTCCCAAGCTTCAACCCCAAAGTGTCCAGGTATTTCCCAATCTGCAGCGGGCAACCCTAAGCCACGGCCTTATTCTTCTCTCCAGGATGATCGTGCTCCACCCCAGTCTCAGTTTTCACCGGTTGATCAGCAGAACATCAGGGTGAAAAGCCTGCAATTGGCCGGATGTCTCCTGCCATAAGAGGGCAAATGGGAACGCTAAGCATTGTCAAACCCACAACACTAACACCGTTCTTCATAGTGAAACATTACTGGTGGCCAACATTCTCATGGCAAAATTATGACAGAAAACTTATTTCAGCACCTACGAGACCAATCCATCCTCATGTCAAATATTAGCTCCTGCCTCAGCCTGAACTTCACAAACAGTAAAAAGAGGTGAGAATAGAATGCTAGAAAAAGGCCTACAGAACATAAGGTCTTTGGACTGAGGCCCTCTCCTTGAAGTCCCTGAGGGGGGCATTCCTGCTTTGGTGGCCCTTTCACTCTGTGGTATCAAAGGCCGCTTGATGCAGGGCAGTCGACAACAGTGTGGCGGACGGGAGTAAATACTCATATTGTATTTAGGATTATATTTAGGGCAAGGTCTGACAATTTGTGAGAGAGTTTGGGTGGGGGCACAGCATTGCAGGAGAATTTTTTTTTTAAAACAGCCTCAAGTATTTACTGGGAATTCATACAAGAAGTTACACAGGATAATAAATCACCGTGGACATTCGAAATCACCCCACAAATATACCCCTTCTTAAAATATACCCTGTGCCCCTTATCATCTATACCTTCTCTCGGCCCTTACCAACTCTTTAGCCTATTTTCTATAACATTTAATCTCTTATCACTAATCCCCTTCCTTATTTCCCCTGTCCTTTACCCCTAGTATAATTCCCTTTATTTCACTCTTATGTTCTTATTCTATCTTACCCTTTGTCTATACTTGTACTATTATTGATTTTCCCTGAATCTTTCACCTACCCCTTTTGTGCTTGGTTTTCCCTAAATATTTCACCTACCCCTTTTGTGCTTGGTTTGGGCTTCCCCCTGATTCTTCCCTTATCTGATATATAATTATACAAAATGAAGGTATGTCTTTATTCCTTTACTAGCTATTCTAGTCTCGTAACATTCTCAAAATCATTTCAATTTTATTGTTTTACATGATTTTGAATAATTCTGTTTTTACTGTCTCTTTCTATGTATTGGATATATTGTGTCCATGTGTCCATAAACCTTTTCCACTGCAAGTCTTTTTATTGTCGAATTAGTAGGGTGTAATGTATAATGTGTCCCGAACCCCTTATGTCCCGAATCGGTCTCTGCGATCGGCAGAGGCCAATTTACAGGTGATCCCTGGCCCCTCCATGATACGGCTAGCCTCCACCCGGGCCAGAGCCTTCACAGCTCTGGCCCCTGCCTGGTGGAACGCTCTTCCATCAACTGTCCGGGCCCTGCGGGACCTTGCTGAGTTCCGCAGGGCCTGCAAAACCGAATTGTTCCACCGGGCCTTTGGGGAGACTAGTCGTTGATAGGGACCCCTTCTTCCCTCCTTCCGCCTTATTTGCTATTATAACATCATATAGCCCTATCACCCTCCCCTTCTGATGTACGTTTTAGAGGGAATTGATAGTAGGCGCCATCTGAGTTAACACCAATTTTAATATTAAATTATAAGTTTTAATGGGGTAGGGTTTATTTTTATTAGAGCCATCGTATCTTATATATATTATTGTATTTTAATCTGATTGTGCTCTATCTACATGTTGTACACCGCCCTGAGCCCTCCGGGGGAGGGCGGTTTATAAACCCAATAATAATAATAATAATAATAATAATAATAATAATAATAATAATAATAATAATAATAATAATGTACAATGTGATATGTGATTTGTTTGTGTTTGAATGTTTATTATTAGAATGTCTAATATTTAATGTTTAATGCAATAATGTAATAATAAAACTTTTTTTAAAAAAAGAAGTTACACAGGATAGCTCTAGCAATGGCCAAAAACTCTATGGTAAAACCAGAGAAATACTTGAAAGTGACAAGATCACCATACAATTTCTAGTGATTGCGAAAGCTACTTATGTCACTTCTAGGTAGCTATAGGAATTGCCGGGAACTCTATTGTCAGAACTTTTCGTAAGTAACCAGGGCCTTATTTTTCTTGTTAATTTTACTCCTGGGACACTGCCTCCCGCACAACCCTTTCGCCACTCTATCCCTATACTTTTCTTTCGGCATTAGTATGTTGCATCCAAAGTAGAACAGATGGCTAGTTGGCCTGCAAAAAAAACATGAGTACAATTCAACTGTTCTCGACTCTACACAAAACAAACCAGGCCTGACCCTCTTAGAAGGGATAATGGAACGAGCGACAAAGCCGGTTTCACAAAGGATACAGGGCGGTCATAGCCCAGTAGGCCACACATATCAGCAGCAGGACAAAGGTCACCAGCGGGTAAAGGAGAGAACACATCATGTGTCCAATGGCTCTAGAAAAGGAAACAAAAGAGAAGTCTGGAAATGGAAAACACAGGATCTTCTCCTGATCTCCCACAAGTTTCACCAGCAACTTGAAGCTCTGACCCACCACAGTTATCAAGAAAGTTCTCCCTCATCATCATCATCATCATCATCATCATCATCATCATCATCATCATCATCATCATCAATCATCATCATCATCATCATCATCATCAGTCAAAAGCCTCAGTTAATTCTTATTGCTCCTTGTCATCACTACTCAGAGGCGTAGCTCCAAGAGGACTGTGTGTGTGACGCACCGGGTGCGCCCCCTGTGGGGGTGTGGTGAGGGCGTTCCAGGGGCGTGGCGGGGGTGTTCCAGGACGGGACAGGGGTGGAGGACCCCCCGGTGTGCCGGGCCCTTTTCCTCCTTGCTCTATCACTACTGCAATCCTAGTCTTTATCAACTACCCTTTGGTAATTTTCTTCTGCTTCCTCTCCCTATTCAATCCCAAGAAAATCTGGTCTTCCTTGAATGGAGCTGTTCCTTAAACTAGATTTAAATGAAAACAATAGCCCTCCTGCTCCATCTGTTGAAAATGTGGGGGAGGGCTGCATAGGATACTTGAATGTTCATTTAACTCTAATGCACAATCACTCTTTCCCATTTAAAGACTCTTATCTGAAGATTTGGGACTTTGCCACCATGTCTCAAAATGAATCCCCCCCATCCCACCCTCCAAATTTGGGCTAAACTTTTTGGAATGGAGAGAAAGATGGGATGGAGGACTGGGCATGACAGAGAGAGAGAGAAACATACAAGAAAACACTCCCCACCCCATGTTCTTTTTAAATCTTGGCTGCTAGAAATGTTATCTAACTGCTTGTATCAATCACATTTTTATCCTGCTCTTCTTCCTCAAGGAGCTCAGGGTGGCCTTCAAGGATCTCCCCACCTCCATTTTATCTTCACAACAACCCTGCGAAACAGGTTAGACTGAAAAAGAGAGTAACTGCCCCAAAAGTAACTCAGTGGCTGATTACCCACTGGCACTCTGGTGTGTGGTGGGGCTGGAGGCACGTGTGGCAGCAGAGGTGTAGCAAGGGGGGGAGCGCCTGGTGCACTGGTGCTTCCTCTGCCCCCACCCTGCCCCGGAACACCCTGCCACACCCCCGGAACGTCCTCGCCACACCCCCACAGGGGCAAGTGCCCGGTGCGTTGCACCCCCTTCCCCCTTGGAGTTACACCTCTGTGTCAGGACCAGAAGCATGGGGCAAGAAATCTTGACCTGACATGCTTCCTCTTGCCCCGCGTGTGCTTCTCACTTTCCGTGGGGAAAGCGAGAGGCCTTCTGGTGCGACTTTTCGTGCCAGAGTAGGGCGAGGGTGGGAAACACCCCACATAGGTAATTGGCTAGTGAGTCTCATGACAAAGTGGGGATGAGCACCGTGAACTCACCGGTTCTTCCCCAGCACCCTAACCATTAAACAATACTACTGTCCATCCCTACCCTAGACCAGTGGTGGCGAACCTATGGCACGGGTGCCAGAGGTGGCACGCAGAGCCCTCTCTGTGGGCATGCACAGAGTACCCCCCACACACACACACATATCTAGGCTGGCCTGGACAGCTGGGCTCAATTATTAGCATTAAACCTAAGACCTAGTTTTGGGGAAGCGGTGTAGGTAACCCTGTTGAGTGCTGTTAAACCCCACTGCTTTTCATGTGAAGAACTAAAGCGTAATCCTTTACCTGGGAGTAAGCTCGGTTGCTGGCAATGGGGCTTGCTTCTGAGTAAACCCTCCTAGGGTCGTGATTCACCTGTTGGAAGAGTTGTACGGTTGCTTCAAAGCAAAGTCACCGACAACCACCAAGCTTACTCCTGAGTAACATGTACCTTGGAGCCAACTGTTTTTTTCTAAACTAAAACCTCAGTATTCAGGTTAAATTGTGGTGTTGGCACTTTGTGATAAATAAGTGGGTTTTGGGTTGCAATTTGGGCACTCGGTCTCGAAAAGGTTCGCCATCACTGCCCTAGACTATGTCCTAATGCTGGACCTCCTACCAGCGATAGCAGTTGCTGCCATCTGAATCATTCCCATCATACCTTTCCACAGAGATTCACTCACCGGCTGGCTTCTTTCAGGAGTGCCACAGCGATACGGATCCGGTTGCGGAGGAATAGAAGGGTGAGCAGCAAGATGGCTTCTACCACACAGAGGATTATCACTGCGGAAGACAGATAGGCTTGGCTGAATGCAGAACACACACTTGACAAACAAACCTGGAGGAAGATACTCTCGATGGAAAGCTGACCCTCAGGGCGAAATGTGTGGGGAAATATGGATTGGGTGGCAGCACTTAAGAACATAAGAACAAGCCAGCTGGATCAGACCAGAGTCCATCTAGTCCAGCTCTCTGCTACTCGCAGTGGCCCACCAGGTGCCTTTGGGAGCTCACGTGCAGGAGGTGAAAGCAATGGCCTTCTGCAGCTGCTGCTCCTGAGCACCTGGTCTGCTAAGGCATTTGTAATCTCAGATCAAGGAGGATCAAGATTGGTAGCCATAGATCGACTTCTCCTCCATAAATCTGTCCAAGCCCTTTTAAAAGCTATCCAGGTTAGTGGCCATCACCACCTCCTGTGGCAGCATATTCCAAACACCAATCACACGTTGCGTGAAGAAGTGTTTCCTTTTATTAGTCCTAATTCTTCCCCCCAGCATTTTCAATGTATGCCCCCCTGGTTCTAGTATTGTGAGAAAGAGAGAAAAATTTCTCTCTGTCAACATTTTCTACACTTGGGGGTAGGGGAAGAGTCAATTCTCTGTTACTATGCCGTTTTTCCTAATCAAACATTTGATGCATATCCCACTCCTCTGCCTAAAAAAAAGAACAAAGCATTCAGTACAGTTTATGAGCAAACTCACAAAAAAGAGAACAGCATCAAATAAAATGCCAGTTTATTTAAACTAGGACTATAAAAACGAACGAACAGAAACAAAGTAAACAGGAGAACTAAAATCTAGGAGGTAGGAGGCCCAGAGCCTAGCAAAAAGTAATTGGCACCAAATCTCTCTTTCTGACCTGGGTCAGATGACTTGTTTTCTCCCCTTCACACCCTGTTGAGCTACGTGAGCCCAAAGATCTCCATGCAGACTTACAGACAGCGAGCCAGGTCTCCTTGACACTGCCATAGACGCTGAGGTTTGTGGTAAAGCCAATGTCAGTAATTGTGGCTCCCTGATCCTTGTATTTAAGGTACTCCATGGTGCAGTGGTAGATTCCTGAAACACAGAGGCAGGGATGGAGAGAAACCCTCAAAGTTATTCCTCAGTCCCTCATGTCACAGTAAGGCCTGGTGGGCCACAAGTAAACAAATAAAGTATTCACTGTTCTGTTTCACCACTTTCCTGCCAATGGTGCACAGCGGAGTCAGTGACATACACAACATTAACTTATTAGACATGACTGAGAGGGTGGAACTAGACTCATGTGGCTGAATTTTCCATGCCAGTCATGAGTGTACATATCTTGTTGATATGTACAAGACTGTTCATATCTTGTTGAATTTTCCATGCCAGTCATGAGTGTACATATCTTGTTGATATGTACAAGACTGTTCATATCTTGTTGATCATTTCTGTTTACTTTTTTTTAAAAAAACAGTGTGTTTGGTCATTTTCAGCTTGCTGTCTCTTTGCTAGCCATCTTGAAAGCAGACCACGTGACATGTATTTTTAAAATATAGACAAACCTTCAGATTCCAACTGACAAAGACTGTGCGATGAGTTTTGTGACAGTACTAAAATTTTATTCCAGATCTCTTTGGTCTAAATTTTATCTTTTTAAAAAAAATATCTATCCCATCATGCTTCCAAATAAAATCCACAACCAGAACACACAAGTAAACAAACAAATTAGTAGAGTCTCCGGCTACATTTAGCTGAGGGGAAAAAAATCAATTTATACCCCTCTTCTTTCCTGTAAGGAGACTCAAAGGGGCTTACAAACTCCTTTCCCTTCCCCCCTCACAACAAACACCCTGTGAGGTAGGTGGGGCTGAGAGAGCTCTGAGAACTGTGACTAGCCCAAGGTCACCCAGCTGGCGTGTGTGGGAGTGCACAGGCCAATCTGAATTCCCCAGATAAGCCTCCACAGCTCAAGCGGCAGAGCGGGGAATCAAACCTGGTTCCTCCAGATTAGAGTGCACCTGCTCTTAACCACTACGCCACTGCTACTCCTCCTGCTTCTTTCAGGAAATAAGGAGTCTCAAAGCAAGAATACATAGTCTCAGGCTGATTATGCAAGAGGCCTCTGGGGGAGGGGAAGGGGAGGTGATGGAAACTGAACCTCAGCACAGCAAACTTCCTACTGCTCTTGCTCTTGGCTTTTCCTTTTGAAGAGTACTTCAAGTGCGTGCCTGATGTTGCGGCAGGGCAGAGATAGCAGGCACTGAAGCAGGAATTGTCTGCATGCCAAGCAGATACTCCACCAATCAGTAGTGTTTTTTCCATTGAAACATGGCCATAGACACTCTTGTGAGACTACCAGCAATGCATATACTCCCTTCACCTTAACCCGTTGCTGCCATTGTTATTAAAAATGTTTCGTTTCATAACCTCTAGTGGCATAAATATTTAAAATGTTTTTTAAAAAACAGTTTTAAGCCATCAACCAGTGCTTTTCTACCATTTTCCCCATGCTAGATGTTATGAGGCGATAATATTGGCATGGTGGAGTGGTCAAGAGCAGGGGAGTCTAACCTGGAGAACTGGGTTTGTTTCCCCACTCCAACGCATCAAACCTGCTGGGTGACCTTGGGCCAGTCACAGTTGTCTGAGGACTGTTTCAGCCCCACCTACCTCCCAAGGTGTGGGGAGAGGAAGAGGAAAGGAGTTTGTAAGCCCCTTTGAGTCTCCTTGCGGTTGAGAAAAGCAGCATATAAATCAAGGACATAGGTAAGGGGGGGGTTCAACCCCCGCATTCATGTCTGAAGCTCCGCCCCTCAGTTTGTGGGTTTTTAAAACATTTCAGTACTTTTTCGGTTTTTGGCCTGCAGGGGGCACATTATTTAGGCTAGCACAGGAGTAGGGAACCTGCGGCCAATTGGCCATGCTGGTAGGGGCTGATGGGAATTGTAGTTCCTGAACATCTGGAGAGCCGCAGGTTCCCTACCCCTGGGCTAGCAGCACCAAACTTTCCGGGATTGTTTGGGGGAATCTCCTGATGATACCTGCCAGGTTTGGTGAGGTTTGGTTCAAGGGGTCCAAAATTTTGGACTCCCAAAGTGGGTGCCCCCATCCTCCATTGTTTCCAGTGGGAGCTAATAGAAGATGGGGGCTACACCTTTGAGGGTCCATAACTTTGGACACCCTGAACCAAACTTCACCAAACCTGGGAGGTATCATCAAGAGAGTCTCTTACTGATACCACCCAGGTTTTGTGAAGTTTGGTCCAGGGGGTCCAAAGCTATGGACTTCCACCAGATAATCACCCATGGGATCTTATGCCATAGCATAAGCATGAACATCCAAAGCTGTCTTATACCAAATCAGACCCTTGGGCTCTCCAAGTTGACAATGTCTACAGACTGGCAGCAGCTCTCCGGAGTCTCAAGCAGACGTCTCTCACATCTCTACCAACCTGATCTTTTCTAACCAAAGATGCCAGGGATCAAACCCGCAACTTTTTTGCACGTCAAGCAGACATTCTACCAGGGCTGGAGCGAGGGGGAACTGCTTCCAGGGCACACGTGCGCTCTGTGCCCCACCACGCCCCCACCATGCCCCCGCCCTGCTCCTGTACCAGCACGCACCCAGTGCGTCACACACACACACACACACACTAGTGCTACTTCACTGCATTCTAGCCTTGAGCCATGGATTAAACAGTTCCTTCGTCCTTGCTCTCTGGATGCACCATACCCTGTTTCCCTGAATATAAGACATCCCCTAAAAATAAGACATAGTAGAGGTTTTGCTAAAGTGCGAAATATAAGGCATCCCCCGAAAATAAGACGTAGCAAAGTTTTTGTTTGGAAGCATGCCTGACGAACAGAATACAGAAATATAAGACATCCCCTGAAAATAAGACATAGCGCATCTTTGGGAGCAAAAATTAATATAAGACACTGTCTTATATTCGGGGAAACACGGTAATTTTACTCACCATAAGCAATGACGACCAGCACACCAAGGATGAGAATCCATACCAGGAACCCAGCAGTAAAACGCAGCAGTAGGAGAAACAGGAGGCTCAATCCCATCGCAATGACCAGCACTCTTGGGGCGCAGCAGGGGAGGGAAGAAGCAGAAGGCAAGACTTGAGTG
The DNA here is from genome assembly GCF_021028975.2 of Sphaerodactylus townsendi. Taxonomy (NCBI): domain Eukaryota; kingdom Metazoa; phylum Chordata; class Lepidosauria; order Squamata; family Sphaerodactylidae; genus Sphaerodactylus; species Sphaerodactylus townsendi. Next base: position 14,140,428 of record NC_059427.1, read on the forward strand.
AGAAAACGGTGGCCTTCTCCTACGTTTCGTGGCAATCTGCCTGCCCGCCCAGCCAACCACGTCATCCTGATCTTTCAGGTTGTTGACTGAGGATCAGTGGATTCTGTGTCTCTCTGCTAGGGACCAGCAGGAACTTGTATAAATTGATTGATTGATTGATTGATTGATTGATTGATTGATTGTATTTATATACCGCCCTCCCCCGGAGGGCTCAGGGCAGTGAACATGAACATACAAATAGAGCACAGAACAAAATCTGCACCTGGACTGTTAAGGCATTTGCAACCTCAGATCAAAGAGGATCAAGACTGGTAGCCATAAATCGACTTCTCCTCCATAAATCTGTCCAAGCCCCTTTTGAAGCTATCCAGGTTAGTGGCCATCACCACCTCCTGTGGCAGCATATTCCAAACACCAATCACACGTTGCGTGAAGAAGTGTTTCCTTTTATCAGTCCTAATTCTTCCCCCCAGGATTTTCAATGAATGCCCCCTGGTTCTAGTATTGTGAGAAAGAGAGAAAAATTTCTCTCTGTCAACATTTTCTACCCCATGCGTAATTTTATAGACTTCAATCATATCCCCCCTCAGACGTCTTCTCTCCAAACGAAAGAGTCCCAAACGCTGCAGCCTCTCCTCATAAGGAAGGTGCTCCAGTCCCTCAATCATCCTCGTTGCCCTTCTCTGCACTTTTTCTATCTCTTCGATATCCTTTTTGAGATGTGGCGACCAGAACTGAACGCTGTACTCCGAGTGCGGTCGCACCACGGCTTTATATAAGGGCATGACAATCCTTGCAGTTTTATTCTCAATTCCTTTCCTAATTCCTTTCCTGTCCCCTAACAAACAAAAAGCTGTCCTTTTCTCCTGCCCAATTCCAGCTCCCACCCTCACCACCTCAAGTCACTCACATCAGGATCCAGTACCACGTCCGTGCAAAATCCTCAAAGATCTTCAACCCAATATTCCTGGCGTTGAGCGACTCAAGAATCTGGCTGTTAAGAGAAGGGGCCAAAAAGGGGTCATCAGACAGGGATAGGGACCAAGGTCTGGAACAGGACAGGAGAGCAAGGAGACTGGAGAGGCTCTGTGTCACTGCCAGACCCAGCACTTTTGACTGGACTTCTCCCATGTCCTTTAACAGAAAACACTGACAGGTGAAAATCAGCAAGTGATGCTCAAGGCTGGAGGTCACCACTGTCTCTGGCTTACTAAAGCACTTGCAACAGGGCTGCTAAGGAGAGGATGAGGAGCTCCCTGTCCAAATCTGAAAGGCCTCTAGGGTTGCCCACTCCAGACAAAGAAATTCCTGGAGATGTTGAGAGTGCAGCCTGGGAGTGAACCCTGGGAGGGAAGGGGTCCCGGTGGGATACAATGCTACACTGTCCTCCCTCCAAAGCAGCCGTTTTCTGAGGGAGCAGAACTTTGTAGCCTAGAGATGAGTCGTGATTCCAGGCCCCACCTGGAGGTTCAGTCATCAAAAAATAGGATAGGTGCACCTGATAGGTTAAATAAGTGCACCAAAACATAAAGGTGTATTAACACCTGTAACACTTTAACTCATATTGTCACTTAAATAACACTTACTCTTTCTCTGTTTTTACAGATAATAACTCAAGGTAATCCAGCTAAGAAGACTGGATTGGTATTTCTCTGTAAACAAAATAAGCAAAGTACATAAAAGTACGTGATCCCTTACCTTGTTTTACACAAAAATAGAAGAGTTTTACACAAAAATAGTAGAGTTTTACACAAAAATAGTAGAGTTTTACACAAAAATAGCTTGCTCATGGAGTTCAGAAGCCTTATTTAAAATGTTAAAATCCAGCCTTATCTCCTCAGACTCAAGGCAGCTTTGTCTGAGATTAGAAATCTGAGCACTTACTTTGAGCCATCAGTGATCTTCTTCAGCGTTTCATTTGACAGGTGTTTGTCAGAATAGTCTTGGGAGGCATTGAAAGTTGGAAAGCAACGATTGAAGACTGGGGGATGGGGAGGGGAGAGAGAAAGGTCAAAATTGGAAATCAGGGCTGAAGAGATTACTTGGTCCTAATTCAAGGCCGGAGGGCTCGTGGGGTTTTGGACAGCGACTCCAGGCTGGCTGCCTTTTGTCGGACTAGGCGCCCTGCAGTGGGTCCCCCAGAAGCGCTTCCCGGCCTCCAGGGCAAAATGCGAGCGGGCTTCAGACTGGAGAACCCCGGACCATCCAGTTCACTGCTGTCTGTTCTGATAGCGGTGACTTGCTAGGACCGTGGTGGCGAACCTTTGGCACTCCAGATGTTATGGACTACAATTCCCATCAGCCCCTGCCAGCATAGCCAATTGGCCATGCTGGCAGGGGGTGATGGGAATTGTAGTCCATAACATCTGGAGTGCCAAAGGTTCGCCACCACTGCGCTAGGATCTAGGGCAGAGAAAGGTCTTTTCCCAGCATCTGTTAGCCAAGACCCTAGCAATTGGATCTCGGGCCTTCCACATATAAAGCAGATGCTGTAGTCCTCAGCCAGAGCTCCTCCCTTAATAGCCACAAGGGCTGGACGTGAATGACTGTGCTCAGTAAATTTCGGATTTGTGTTTTTAAAACCTAGAAATTTTTGGTAAAGTCGAATAAAGCCGATACCCGAACAATTTCAGATCTCCTCTACTGCTTCTCAAGTCCACATGCACTTGAGAAGTTGTGACGGGGAGAACCCCCCTGGGAGGGGGGTTACTTGCAGAGGAAAGAGCTCCAGTCTCAAAGTCAACAACAATTTATTGTACTTTGATACTGATATGCTGCTTTTAATGGGATTTTAATGATTTAAAGTATATAGAGCCATTTTATTATGATTTATTTAATTATTGAGATTTATTGATTTCTTTTGTGCTTTATTCGTATATTTATGTTCACCTACCTGAGCCCTCCGGGGGAGGGCGGTATACAAATATAATAAACAAACAAACAAACAAACAAACAAACTGGCTTTACGGTGGGGGGTGGGATTGCTTGCAGAAATCAGAGAGCTTCACTTTCTGCAATAAAAAGCCAAAACAGCTGAAACCTAGGTCGTTTTCCCACTTACCATCTGCTGCGCGCTACTCTACCAAAGTAGCGCGGGGTCCCCCGGCACTCCGCACTACAGGGGTGGCGACAACGCAGCCGCCCCGACGCTACACTCTCGCGCCCCCTCAGCGCGTGTCATTCCTGGTGCTCCTCAAAATGGCGCCTTTTGATGACCCAAAGCCCGGGAGCACGCCAGAAATGACACGCGCTGAGAGTAGCGCGCAGCAAAGGGTGGTCATGGTCAGTGGGGAAACGACCCTATTTGACCTTTTCAGCACCAAGTTTAATTTGGCTGAGTTTTTTTCAGTAAAATAACCCCCCCAACAAACCCAATAAGGGTTTTTCAGAGTTTTGGGGGTTATTTGGGTTTACTGAATTGCCACCCCTAATATCCACAATGAAGAATTACAAAAGGTCTCCCCTCATACAAGCAAAAACCCAGGAACAAAGGCCAAATACATTCCACATCAGAGGATAATGTGTGACAATACACAAGATTTGAATGGAACAGCATTTAAATCCTAAAGTTCCCCTCAGACCTTTTCTTCCCCTCCCCTTCCCCCCAAACTGAAGATTTCACCAGAGACTAACAGAATCTCAAATTTTTGTCACTAAAATTCCCAGTCCAATTATCCCTTCCGTACAAATCATCAAGGTCAAGGAGCTCTCCAATCCGGGAGTACGAATCCACGAACATGCCTAGCACTAAATAATACTGAATACTGGTCAGCCAGGGTCAGTATTGCCTACTCAGACTGGGAGCAGCTCTCCAGAGTCTCAGGCAGAGACGTCTTTCACATCGCCTGCTACCAAACTGAACCCTGGACTGTAAGCCCGGAAAACCCACAACAACCAGTTGAACCCTGGAACTTTCTGTGTGCCCAATGGCAATTCTACCATTGAGCCGTGGCACCTTCCCACACTAATAATTGAACGACCACTACTGTTGCACTCTGGCTATAACTAATATTTCAGATACGTATATCTATATACATGAGTTTATATCATTGTTCATATTTTTTATATTTCATTAGTTATAAATACAATCATTTCTTGTCGACTACATCCAACAGGTAAGTTCAATTTATTTTTTAACAATTATAACAAATAGATTCAGGGTCATCTGTATTAATTCAGGTAAGTATTTAGTTCATACTCTCCCATCAGTTTAACATCCTTAAGGTAAGTATTCAGTCAATGCGAAAACCTGTATATACATAAATATATTCAGTCCTGTATATATACAGGTTTTCGCATTGATTGAATACTTACCTTAAGGATGTTAAACTGATGGGAGAGTGTGAACTAAATACTTACCTGAATTAATACAGATGACCCTGAATCTATTTGTTATAATTGTTAAAAATAAGTTGAACTTACCTGTTGGATGTAGTCGACAAGAAATGATTGTATTTATAACTAATGAAATATAAAAAATATGAACAATGATATAAACTCATGTATATAGATATATGTATCTGAAATATTAGTTATAGCCAGAGGGCAACAGTAGTGGTAGTTCGATTATTATTAATATTTACTGTTGCACCACCTTCCCACACTAACCATACCCTGCAAACAGCACTTACCTGCTGTGGACGGGACCATAAATTGTGGACAAAGTTGTTTATCTAGTATCTGTGACACAGTCTGGAAAAAAGCACATGCCACTATTTTACTGGTGCAGCTAGGAATAAAGTCTTCAGAGGGTGACAAGAAAAGTCACTAGATCAGTGATGGCGAACCTTTTCGAGACCGAGTGCCCAAATTGCAACCCAAAACCCACTTATTTATCGCAAAGTGCCAACATGGCAATTTAACCTGAATACTGAGGTTTTAGTTTAGAAAAAAAAGGTTGGCTCCAAGGTGTACGTTACCCAGGAGTAAGCTTGGTGAAGCAACCGTGCAATGCTTCGAATGGGTGAATCGTGACCCTAGGAGGGTTTACTCAGAAGCAAGCCCCATTGCCAGCAACTGAGCTTACTCCCAGGTAAAAGATTGTGCCCAGGCCAGCCTAGATGTATGTGTGTGTGGGAGGGTGATTTTCTGCCCCCCCCCCACATGATGAACTCCCCACATGATGAACTCTGTGCGCGCGTGCCCACAGAGAGGGCTCTGAGTGCCACCTCTGGCACCTGTCCCATAGGTTCACCATCACTGCACTAGATAAATATTAGCACAGCATCCACTAATTAAACCACTTTTTTTTATTTTGCTGCCCCAGACCAACATGGATGCCTCTCTGTAATCTCTGTGCAGACTGACAGCCCAAATGTATAGAAGACAAGAACAGAGTCAATTCCATAGGATAGTAGCGGGTGAATACTAGGTCAGCGCTGCAAGGGGAAAACAAGTCAACGACACAGACTCACCAGATGGGTAGTAGTGAGATTAATACTGGGCTGGCACCACTCCTCTTTCCACACAGCAGAAGGTGTGCTAACGAAGTCGGTGGGAAGTACTACAGAGAAATCGGCAGGGCAGGATGAGACACAGATCTGGAGAGGGAAGGGAAAATAACAAGTCGAATAAACTTTGATACCGGGGGCAACACTTACGTGATGCTGCACGTTGGATGATCGCACGATTTCAGTGTAGATGAGAATTCATTCATATCGGGATGGGATTGATCGAAGCACCTGGTAAGGATACTCTCTGCCTAACTAATCGCTGTAGCCTCCTGAGAGATGGCAATGCAAGGGCCCTATTTCCCCCCCACACACACACACACACACCACACACCTTTTCAATAGTACTGTGCAGTACCCAGAGCACTCAAGCCTAAAACCACAGCCTCTCTAGGATGTTACAAGAGAAGGAAATTTACCAGGATTGCAAAATAGAGGTATGATTGGAGGAAATTTGACATGGTACGACAGACTCCACCTACTGTGCCTAGTTATACAGCTCTCCACCAATTTCACATAGAAGAAGAAGAAGAAGAAGAAGAAGAAGAAGAAGAAGAGGAGGAGGAGGAGGAGGAGGAGGAGGGGGAGGATGGATTTATATTCCCCCTTTCTCTCCTGCAGGAGACTCAAAGGGGCTGACAATCTTCTTGCCCTTCCCCCCCTCACAACAAACACCCTGTGAGGTTGGTGGGGCTGAGAGAGCTCCGAGAAGCTGTGACTAGCCCAAGGTCACCCAGCTGGGGTGTGTGGGAGTGCACAGGCTAATCTGAATTCCCCAGATAAGCCTCCACAGCTCAGGTGGCAGAGCGGAGAATCAAACCCGGTTCCTCCAGATTAGATACACGAGCTCTTAACCTCCTACGCCACTGCATAGGAGTTCAAGGGGAGGGCTATTATCCTCCAAGAGTCTTTCCACAGTCTCCAAGGCAAACTATCATTGGCGCTGACTGTATGCTCCTTACATTGGGGACCAAGGATAGATTAGGCATACTGCTCATTTACAGACCACCCAGTTTCCCTAATTCCCATTTCTCTTAATCTCTGTCAAATTTCCCCCTCCTTAGTCTTTCCCCAACCCACCGGAGGAAGGGTAATAAATATCTGCCCTTCTCCCCAGATTTTGAAATGGTTTGAATTCTTCTCACAGCTATGACTGCCAACGTTTTGCCGCTCATGTGCCTCTACGCCAAGGAGAAATTCATGAAGAGGAGCTTTTCCTACCATGATATGAGGTAACAAGGGCGGAAAATGCTCCCGTTTGAAGTTTTGCTTCTCACACAGCTGCTGTAGGCACAGGGGCCTGTTCTTGGTTCAGTAAAATCTAGCTACAGTGCATCATAGTTACGTCTAGACTGGACAGCCGCAGTGGGCTCTACTTAGAGCTACCCTTGAAGAGAGTTCAGGTGTTACAGCTCGTGCAGAATTCTATGGCTGGACGGCTGGTTGGGCGATCTACTGTGAGTGTGTTACAGACGTTACAACGGTAATCGATCTGCTGCCAAGCCCAACTCACAGTGTCTGATTTTGACCTTTAAAGCCCTACATGGCTTGGGACCAAGGTATCTGAATGACCATCTTCTCCCATATGTTTTCCTGTCTGGATAATAAGATCACAGGGGGAGCCCTCCTGACTGTCCCGTTTATCAAAGAAGTTTGTTCAGTGGGCACGCAAGACAGGGCCTTCTTGGTGGCATCCCCACAATTACTGGACAACCTCCCCAGGGAAGATCACATGATGCCCCTCATGTTCGATCTGCAGGAGGAAGTTGAAGATAGTTTCATTTAAGATTATATTTGACTAATTTGGTTTTTATTTATTGACAATCATAATTGAGAATTTAAATTGTTTTAGGGGTTTTTTTTAAACATTAAAATTATATGTTTAAAATAATCATTTCATTTACATTGTAAGCCACTTTGCATTCAGCAAAGTAGAAAGGCAGCTTACAACAACAATAATAATAATGGGCAAAGAAGGCTTGAATCCCACCAAAGCTGCCCAGGGGTCACAACCAGTGGTGGGATCCAAAAATTTTAGTAACAGGTTCCCATGGTGGTGGGATTCAAACTGTGGGGCTGGGTGAGACACGACGGGGGCATGGCCAGGCATTCCAGGGGGGGCATTCCTGGGCGGGGCTATGGCAAGGACGCAGCCGCTGCTCTGGTCCTTGGGCGGGAAACGAATGCACACAGGCGCAGGCTGCCACGCACGCCGATGCACCTCCTGCTAGACTGCTGCGCGCTACTGCTGAGAGGAGGGGCGTAACTAAGGCAAAAATCACGTGGCAAAATCACCCATTAGTAACCCCCTCTCAGCACACACAAATAATTAGCAACCTACTCTCGGGAACCTGTGAGAACCTGCTGGATCCCACCTCTGGTCATAACTTCCCACGCCTCTTGCTGCTGCAGCCACCATTTTAAAAATAAGGCTTCCTTACCTGTGGTGTTGGGCACTGCAAGCCATTCATTGCGGCAGCCATGATGTTTAGAGAGGTGATGCAGTCGATCATGTTGAAATAGAGGACAAAAGGCTTCTTGCTGTAGTGAGAAAGGCAGAAAGATTGAAATGATGGATGGGGGGAAAGGTAACGAAGCATCTCCTCAGGGCCACAGAGTCAGCAACTCGGATCCCACGCCACGCGCAAGGCCAAATGCTTTCAGTAAAGACACTGACAAGCCCAGACAAACGACTTCAGAAAGCAGAAATCGACCAGGCCAAGTTTCTTCATTACTAGGTTGAACAATCGTTAACAAAACCAGAGATGTGGTACTGGGAATTGGGTGCAGGCCGAATGGTGATACATTTCCTGGAGGCCTGCTTAATGCACGGAGTCTTGGAGATAAAATTTTAAAAAAATATTTAATGGAGCAGGGGGTAAAAAAAAAAAAACCCTCAGAAAACTGGTGAGCATGAATGAATTTTATCACTGCAGTCAAAGACCAGTCCTTAAAAGTTTCTAAAACTGGTGAGCGAAGAAATGAGCTTCTCCCAGGCAGGTGCCTCACAATTGCATACACCTGGCTTGGCCACAGATTGCCTTCTACTGCAGGCCAAGTCGCCCCCTCCCTATAGCCAACCCCCTCCCTTCCCTTTCTTTGAAAACTGAAACCAAACAAGGTCTGCTCGCCTAACGGTTCCGGTGGTGGTGAACCTTTGGCACTCCAGATGTTATGGACTACAATTCCCATCAGCCCCTGCCAGCATGGCCATGGGAGGGTGGAGCCCACGGAGGGTGGAGCGGGGAGCTCAGCTGGGATGTGAAATGCCACAGAACACACACACACACACCCCCGCAAAGGTGCCATTTTCTCCAGTGGATCTGATCTCTTTGTCGTCTGGAGATCAGATATGATTTGGGGCCCTACCCTGGAGATCGGCCACCCCATGTGGGACATCCAGGGCCCATTCAGAAGCATTCTGCCTGACAGAAATGACAGCCCTATTGAGGCTCTCGGCCCAGCAGACCGGTCTTTGTGACCCAAGGGTCCTCACAGGCAACTTCCTGGTGCAAGTGTGGTGTAGTGTTTAAGAGCAGGTGCGCTCTAATCTGGAGAACTGGGTTTGACTCCCCGCTCTGCCACTTGAGCTGTGGAGCCTTATCTGGTGATCCAGATTAGCTTGTGCACGCTTAACACATGCCAGCTGGGTGATCCTGGGCTAGTCACAGTTCTTCAGAGCTCTCTCAGACCCACCCACCTCACAGGGTGCTTGTTGTGGGGGAGGGGGGGAAGGAAAGGAGATTGAAAGCCCCTTTGAATCTCCTTACAGGAGAGAAAGGGGGGATATAAATCCAAACTCTTCTTCAAATCCCAATCTTTTGTACGCATGAGAACCTCCTTTGACACCATGCCCACTTCTGCTGGGCTTCCCTTTCCTTTCCCACAGGTCTCAACATAAACCCACCGATTCTCGCTGACTCCACAATAAGAACCCGTTGAATTCCTGGGGTAAATCACCTGACGAGGATCTCCATACAGCCAGGCTGGAATAACAGGAGAGAGAAAGAAATGAGAGTGAGAGGGACGGACCCCCTGACATTTCACAATTAATCTTAGATTGCAAATGCCTTAGCAGACCAGGTGCTCGGGAGCAGCAGCAGCAGCAGAAGGCCATTGCTTTCACCTCCTGCATGTGAGCTCCCAAAGGCACCTGGTGGGCCACTGCGAGTAGCAGAGTGCTGGACTAGATGGACTCTGGTCTGATCCAGCAGGCTAGTTCTTATGTTCTTAAACAAGGCCATTCCTCTGGATTTATTATCCCTGTTTGTTTGTTTTTAGCAAGAATCACTTCCCAAGCCTCTTTTGTATGCACAGAGAGGCTTTCTACACCACATTGTGGTGGCTACAAGCATTCACTGTACACAGCCTAGGCTGCACCAGCTTCCAGCTAACACAGGCACTGTAAGCAAATTGGCCATAACAACTCTCATTTTTTTAAGGGGGGGCGCAAACATCTGATAATAGAAAGTTCAGTCTTAGTATCGGTCTGGAAATAGAAGCCAGGCAAGACCTTTTATTAAGACCAATCTAAGAGATATGAAGTGCTCAAGCTTTCAACTTCTATAGAACTTTCCTTCGGGCTGGGTGTCCAAAAAGTGAGTGGGGGGGAGGGGGAGGAAAACTAAGATGTTTCAGAGCATGGTCTTACCTGTAAGATCAGGACCTGAGAGATATTTGTTTCTCTACCTCTCCTTTTTTTTAAACATCTAGCTTTATGAAGAGCTCTGGAGAACTCAAAAGACTGCACATTATATTGTCAAAGTTTGGTTGGTTCTAATTATTATTGTTTTATTATTTATTTGATTTAATATCCTGCCCTCCCTGGTCAAAAGCCAGGCTCCTGGTGACTGATATACATATTTAAAAACAATAACGCTACAAATTAACACATTAAAATCTTCCAGTATACCATAAATAGATACCCTCTCTCATCATGAATCTAAAACGTCTGGGTGAGAGAGGAGGGATTAAATTTGGTGGGCCAAGATGTCCCAATTCAGGATCGGAGTCTTCAGTTGTAGACCAGCAGAACATTTTGGTCTAACAGGCCCTGTGGAATTGATTTATATCTCACAGGACCCTGATGTCTGCTGGGAGTTCCACCAGATAGGAGCCAGAGCCGAGAAGGCCCTGGCTATGGTGAACTCAGCTGAATGTCCCCGGAGCCAGGGACCACCAGCAGATTACTATGCGGTCCCGAAGATACGACAGTCCCAGACCGCTCAAAGCCTTAGAAGTTAATACCAAAACCTTGAAAATGATCCGGAATTCAACTGGCAACCAGTGCAGCCAGGAGAGCACAGGTCTAATGTGCTCACTCACTGGTGTCCCAGTAAGCACTCTTGCTGCTAATAAAAAGTATTTCCTGGCTTTTGTTTTGGGATGTTTCTTCTGGACCTATAGAGCAACCTGGAACCTCTGTCCACAGTGGATAGGGTTGCCAGCTCTAGGTTGGGAAACAACTGGAGATGTGAGGGGTGGAGCCCTAGGAAGGTGGGGCTGGTGAGGGAATGTATTTCTATTGGGTATATGGTAAGGTGACCAGATGGTCACCTTTGCGAACCGGGACGGGCGGGCGGCCACGTGGGCACGCGGCTGCAGGAGCGCACTGCCTTCTGGGGCGCTCCCGTTTCCCGCCCTGTCACAGGAAACGGGAGCGTCCCAGAAGGCCGTGCGCTCCTGCGGCTGCGCAGGAGGCTGCTGCACTGCCTTGCGCCCCAGAAGGCAGTGCGGCAGCCTTCCAAAACACTACAAGTTGTTTCAAGGCGGGACTGTCCCGCCAAAAGCGGGATGTCTGGTCAGCCTAGTATATGGTCATAGACTCCACTTTCCAAAGCGGCCATTTTCTCCAGAAGAACTGATCTCTGTTGCCTGGAGATCAACTGTAACAGGATCTCCAGCCACTACCTGGAGGCTGGTAACCTTAACAATGGATCTGATTATGTTCATAATGAGTTGCTTGCTTTACATTTTGCCTGGACAGACAGTTTTGAAGGGGATGGGAAAGAATGAAAACATTAGCATCCCACAAGTGGAATTTCCAAGTGTGGGCCCTCCAGCCCCAATGCATCTGTTGATGACCACTTAGAGGTTGAACTTCCAAAGATCTGGAGAAGAAGGCCAAAAACTGAACAGTTCTAGTTTTTTCAACAGGTTTCCTTAAGTAGCGCTGATAGTATTGAAAAGTAGGTAGACGAAACTGAGTTTCTGTATGTGGTTCTACTTTCCTCATCCCCACTCTGAGGAAAACTGCTTTTTGGAGTACTTACCCAGAATTCCTACTACGATGTAGCCAACAATGAAGGCCATGAAGAGGATGCAGCAAATAATATCAGTACAGCTCCTGGAAAAGGAGAACGGTGTGGTCAGATACACACCACAAACTAGAAAGTGGGATGCAGAAAGCTGTCCGGGCTCTGCACTGACCGGAGCATTTACATTTCAGTCAGGCTCCAGGTGTTCAAGAAGTGATTGTATAGGATGTCTCTAAGAATGTACAGAATGAATTTTCTTCCTCACCGGCTAACCCCCAATAAGTGACCCAAATCTGAAGTTGCCCAATTTATAGACAACTGTGGGTGTGCCCGACATCCTCACCTCACTGCTCCTGGGATTATAACCCATTCCTCTCGAAGAGGACCCAAGAATCCTGGCTTCTATTCAGCCCCACCTACACCACCAAGACTATTTCTTGGAGATACCCCTGTGTGAATTGCCTTGCATGGTACCCCCTAAGCCAGTGGTGGCAAACCTTTGGCACTCCAGATGTTACGGACTACAATTCCCATCAGCCCCTACAATTGGCCATGCTGGCAGGGGCTGATGAGAATTGTAGTCCATAACATCTGGAGTGCCAAAGGTTCGCCACCACGGCCCTAAGCATTCCATCACTGCCTCGATTTCCACAACACACAGGTATGCATAGGATGCCAACTTCCAGGTGGATATAATAACCAAAGAGATGGGGGGAGGTTGGTACACTATGTATCAAACTCATCTGAAAGTTATATCTACCAAAAATATAGCCAATAAAGAAATATGCCAAAATACATTTGTCTACTGTTTTCTTATCTCAAACTAAACTTCATCATACAAAATAAACAACTTAGTATTTGTCCTACAAAGGTTCTGTGCAACAAATAGGTGGTGTTCTTCAAAGATTTATCATATATACATTTAATGCATCAGTTCAAGTGTTTAAGGTCACACTTATTACAATATTGTATCTTATCCATTTCACAGTGTAATTCAATAAGTCAAGTGTAAATGTAATTCAACAGGTCAATTGTTTTCCACAACATGGTTCAGGTCAAGCGTGTAATTCAACAGGTCGTTTAACAAATGTCTAGGTTCAGCTTGTTTTTGATCACTTCTTTGTCAGAAGATCGCTTCAGTCTTTTCCTCTACAATGTAAATGCAAGAATATACTAAGTATAACTAAGTAATTCTCAATCTAAAATAACAAACTTCTTTCAATGTGTAAATATTCTTACCAAGGACCTGGGTGAATCCCCTATTGTCTGAATTTTATTATAGAATCAAAACATCTGAGGACTGTACTGGGAATTACTACTGAGAGGAAAAGATTCAGGCGATCTTCTGATGAAGAAGTAGTCGAAAACAAGTTGAACCTAGGCACATGTTAAACACTTGACCTGTTGAATTACATTAACGCTTGACCTGTTGAATTACATTGGTGAGCTGGATTGATGGCTGGCATTTCCCTAAAAAAAAAGCCCAATAGCAGTCTACGCAATATCGATGTGCGGCATATCAATATTACATTTAAAGGACTGAAAGAAAAGCCGGCCATCTTCGATCTTGCATTGGATGGGGGAGTGACCCAGAAGTGAGCCATACAGCAGGAAGTGGGGCACCTCCTCACGTGTAAACAAGGAAACGTGAGGAGGCGCTACTGGGAAGGCACTGCAGGGCAAGGAGCATCACAGGAAGTGCTTCGTGCATAACAGGCCTGTGGCATAAGACCCTGCTCCCTTCCCTCCACTCACTCCATCGCCAAAATCTCCAGGAATTCCTCTGCCATGGAGTCGGCAACCTTAGTGCATAGACATACTCCCCCAACCTGTCCCTCTCGAGTCTTCATGGGAAAGGCTAAAGAGAAACAGGGAATTTGCTGCTTGCAATGTCTCAACAAGCAGAAAATGGGAGCGTTCCCCCTACTGAGCAAGAGCCTCAGGGGCCACCTTGCCTTTCCAAATGGAAGCAGCGCTCAATCCCCACAAGCAAGTCCATAACCCATTAGATCCCATCATCTCCTTCCCCCGCAAGCTTTCTTACCTGTTCTTGATGGGGCCACGAAAGGAGGGATCATATTTACACTTTTCCCCTAATGGAAGAAATGGGAAGACAGAAACAATGAGAGAGGAATGGGGTTGGCTGCTCAGGTTTACCGAGTCTTCACTTGTGGGGCGATGTACCTGATGGTTAAAGCCCTTTGTTCTCAGAAATTTAGGACAGGCAAGTATACGTTTAGTGCGGAAGCATCCGGAAGAGGAGAGGGGGTGTGGTGTAGGGGTAGGAATCATAGAATCATAGAGTTGGAAGAGACCACAAGGGCCATCTGGTCCAACCCGCTGCCATGCAGGAACACACCATCAAAGCACCCCTGACGTATGATCATCCAGTCTCTGTTTAAAAACCTCCCAAAAAGGAGACTCCATCGCTCTCCAAAGCAGTGAATTCCATTGTCAAACAGCCCTTTACCATCAAGAAGTTCTTCCTAGTATTTAGGTGGAATCTCTTTTCCTGCACTTTGAATGTGAGACGTGACCTGACAGAGCCATATTCAAACCCTACTCTGGGGTGAAGCTAGCTGTTTCACCTTTGCCTGCTCATTCTCTCTCTCTCAGCCTAATACACTTCATTGCCCTGAGAACCACAGAGCTATAATAGATGACGTACAGATGTCCTGTAGCATAGGACAGCTGGATTCCATCCCATACATTCTCCTGAACTGCTTATTATACCAAGAACTCCGATCCAGCCTGTTATCCCAAGCTATAGACTCTATGATTGATTATACTGAATCAGATAAAGTAGTTATGCTTTTAAATTGTCAGGATTTTCACTGTTGCCTTATAGCGGCAAAGTTTTTGTCAGAAGTTTGTAAACTGAATGTATGACAAACGCGAAGTTTTTTACTATTCACTTTTTAACTGGAACTGTAATTTTATGCTATCGTGTATATGCCAATAAAGGCTTATTGAAATTGATGACGTATTTTGAGATTTTTTTTGCCAGCTCCACAGCTTAGTTGCACGTAAAGGACAAAGGGTGTTCTGGATCATGTGCAGAGTACTTTCCATTCCCTACGACCGACCAGCCATAGCCTTTCTAGCCATTAATGAAAAGGGGTGGGGCTATGGCTCAGTGGTAGGGTCATCTGCTTCGAATGCAGAAGGCCGCCGGTTCGATTCCCAGCGTCTCCAATGAGAAGGACCTGGTGGTAGCAGGTGAGCTGAGATTCTGGAGAGTGACTGCCAGTCAGAGTAGACAATATTAACCTTGACAAACTGGAGGTCTGAGTTTAAGGCAGGGTCACGTACTCAAGTTATTCACAAATGTGATAATTCGTGGAAATCTTTAACTCCATGCAATTGTCTCTGCAGAAATTCAGAATGGGAACCAGGAGAGCCAGAATAGTGTAGTGCAGGGGTGTCAAACTCGCGGCCCTCCAGATGTTCATGAACTACAATTCCCATCAGTCCCTCCTAACATGAGCATTGGCTGTACTGGCAAGGGCTGATGGGAATTGTAGTTCATGGACATCTGGAGGGCTGCGAGTTTGACACCTGTGGTGTAGTGGTTAAGAGAAGTGGACTCTAATCTTTAGTGAGGAAGCATCGATCCTCGATGGAGGAGAAGTCGATCTCTGGCTACCAATCTTGATCCTCCTTGATCTCAGATTGCAAATGCCCGAGCAGACCAGGTGCTCAGGAGCAGCAGCAGCAGCAGAAGGCCATTGCTTTCACATCCTGCACGTGAGCTCCCAAAGGCACCTGGTGGGCCACTGCGAGTAGCAGAGTGCTGGACTAGATCAGTGATGGCGAACCTTTTTGAGACTGAGTGCCCAAACTGCAACCCAAAACCCGCTTATTTATCACAAAGTGCCAACACGGCAATTTAACCTGAATACTCAGGTTTTAGTTTAGGAAAAATGGTTGGCTCTGAGGTGTGCGTTACTCGGGAGTAAGCTTGGTGATAGTTGGTGGCTTTGCTTTGAAGCAACTGTGCAACTCTTCCAACAGGTGAATCACGACCCTAGGAGGGTTTACTCAGAAGCAAGCCCCATTGCCAGCAACTGAGCTTAATCCCAGGTAAAGGATCGTGCTTTAGTTCTTTGCATGAAAATCAGTGGGGTTTAACAGCGCTTAAC
Organism: Sphaerodactylus townsendi; assembly: GCF_021028975.2. Taxonomy (NCBI): domain Eukaryota; kingdom Metazoa; phylum Chordata; class Lepidosauria; order Squamata; family Sphaerodactylidae; genus Sphaerodactylus; species Sphaerodactylus townsendi. The sequence continues at coordinate 14,156,277 of NC_059427.1, forward strand.
AGGGTTACCTACACTGCTTCCCCAAAACTAGGTCTTAGGTTTAATGCTAATAATCGAGCCCAGTGGCCCAGGCCAGCCTGGATTGGGGCGGGGGGCACTCTGTGCGTGCCCACAGAGAGGGCTCTGAGTGTCACCTCTGGCACCTGTGCCATAGGTTCGCGATCACTGGACTAGATGGACTCTGGTCTGATCCAGCTGGCGTGTTCTTATGTTCTTATCTGGAGAACCAGGTTTGATTCCCCACTCCTCCACATCAAACCCGCTGGCTGACTTTGGGCCTGTCACAGTTCTCTCAGAACTCTCTCAGCCCCACCTACCTCACAAGGTAGTGGGGAGAGGAAGGGGAGGTGACTCTAAGCTGCTTTGAGACTCCTTACAGGCTGGAGTATAAAGACCAACTCTTCTTCTTCTAGTATTATAACGGGGAAAACAGACTTTCAACTATCCCAGAACTCCACGACACGTTCAGAGCTTGATAGAAGAGGTGTGTGTGCTCCCGGGTCACCACTTCAGGTTCAATGACAATACCTGTACTAAAGCCATTAAGCCCAATTACTGCAGATAAGAGATAAGCTCAGAGAGAGCTGTAAACATACAACCAGGAAATTGCCAAGCATCCCTAAGAACCTGAGTCAGAAAATTTCTCAGGTGCTAAAAGAACTGTCCACATCATTGCTTCGGGACGCAAAAGAAAAAAAAGTATAACGAAGCACAGAATAATGTTACTGTAAGATACCACTCCACAGTGAAATGGGCAAAGCCATTCCAGGTTCTCACCAAAGAGCAAGCTATCGATTGACAGCTGGGTTCAGGAGGTACAAATTCCATCTCCAGTTGATCAGACACATCTAGATACACCCCAATATTTTGTTTGTGGACCGGAAATTCATATTGCAAGCCCACCTGACCCCACCAAGGTCATCTTCAGTACATGTTAACTTCATCTGCAAATGCCTACATTTTGTATACATTAAGCATAAGCATAAGCATTTTATTGTCATTGTGCACGCACAACGAAATTTACAGGAGCATTCCTCGATGCACACAATTTCAGACTCATACCCCATCCTCACTTTCCCCTTCCTCCATCCATCCCTACGCAGCCCCAAACACGAAGCCGCGGAGTTTAGCATCGCCACAGATCTAGAGTAGAAGCTGTCTCTAAGCCTCTTTGTCCTAGTTTTGATAGATCTGTATTGTCTGCCGGATGGTAGCAGTTCAAAAAGAGGGTGTGCTGGATGAGACGGGTCCCTCAGAATATTTTGGGTTTTCTTTAGGCTTCAGGAATTACAGAGTTCTTCCAAGGAGGGGAGAGGGCAGCCGATAATCCTCTGTGCAGTAGTGATCACCCTTTGGAGCGCCTTCCTATCTGCCACTGTGCAACTGGAGAACCATACACAGATGCAGTAGGTTAAGACACTCTCTATAGCACAGCGGTAATTTATACATCAGTTACAAGAACACATCACTGCAGTTTACTGGTCAGCCAAAAAGATGCCACCCATTTACACCACCATGTCATTGAACATGAAAATATTTAAAACCCAAACATCTGTATATCTAACAGTCACATGTGACCACATGCGACCAACTGCCATTTTCTCCACATATTTTCTTCCACCATGCCACCAAAAGGCTTTTAAAAAATTGGTCATTTACGACTGTATTACAGCAATATTGTTCCAGAGCACAATAACTTTATGAATATATTTATTTCTGAACCATGTCATGGATCAATGAAGCTACAAAATGGAGCTACGGATAGACCAGGGGATCTCTCTACAAACCTAAAAGTCCCAGGATTGCAGAAAAATATAAAAAACAGATATTGGGGGATTTAAAATTCCCTAAACTAACAGAAACAGTGCCTGTAGCTTTAAGAAAAGAATGTTCACAGAACTTTCAGTGGCTCTTGGGGACTGCAACCTTTGGCTCTCCAGATGGCCATGCTGGCAGGGTTGATGGGATTTGTAGTCCATGTGCTTACGGGACTGATAAAGAGAGCTTCCGCCTCAAACCACAACCACGAAAGATTCATAGCCCGGGACAGAAGCTCAGGGAATAATCTCTCCCTGACCCCTATGGCTTGTGCTGACTTCACGCAGAGTGAATTATAATCATTATCAAAGCGAGCCAAAAGGAATGCCACTGGGTACAATCTGCGTGCCAAACAATGGCTGACTCAGATGAAGGACTCTCGTTTTCCACCTGCTGCTGAGCACGGGAGACGCAAGATCCACATTTCTGGTCTGACCAGTTCTCTGGGGATACTGTCTGCAAACAGCAGGTCTGCAACTCCTGAGCCGATGTGTGGCCTGCACACCTGGGTTCAAAGTTCATCTCAGCCAGGGACTCAGGGGTGTTTGTGTAACCCCCATGCTCAGAATGGGTTGACCCAGAAAGGGGTGGAGACTCAAAGCAGCAAGAGGCTGCAGAGCTCATGTAGTTTGGAGGAGACAAGGCTACCAGACTCGGACCTTGATTTGTATAAGCCCTTAACACCTTGTTAAGGTAACTGCAATGTTGTTGGGAACTAGTGGGAAGGTAGTTGTTTATTTTTGCTATGTTGTAAATGTTGGAGTTTATTGTTCAGGGTTTTGTGGTTGTAATGGGTGAGAGTTCTCCTGGAAACCTTCATCACGTTGAATCCTGTTCACAGTGGCTGCCTCGGATGAAGGGCTCTCCTTTTCCACCTGCTGCTGAGCATGGGAGATGCAAGATCCACATTTCTGGTCTGACCAGTTCTCTGGGGATACTGTCTGCAACTAGCAGGTCTGCAACTCCTGAGCCAATGTGTGGCCTGCACACCTGGGCTCAAAGTTCATCTCAGCCAGGGACTCAGGGGTGTTTGTGTAACCCCCATGCTCAGAATGGGTTGACCCAGAAAGGGGTGGAGACTCAAAGCAGCAAGAGGCTGCAGAGCTCATGTAGTTTGGAGGAGACAAGGCTACCAGACTCGAACCTTGATTTGTATAAGCCCTTAACACCTTGTTAAGGGGTTTGTTTGGAGTTGTAATAGGGCTGAGGATTCTCCATGGATAAGCCTTCATCAGCCTGTATGAAGCTAGAGCCTGTTCACCAAGCCCTTGGAGCCTTCAGGAATGAATCTTGCAGGAAGAATTGGACTTGGCAATATCAGAAGACTTTCAACTAGAAGGAGTTGAAATGAAACCTGAACAGGACCTTGAAGATGTTAAATGTTGATGTTATATGTTAAGAAAGTAAACCATTTTGTTTTTAAAATTTGTTGTTGCAAACTCATTCCAAGTTCTGCCCCAGAGAACCCACTGATAGAGGTTACATTTGCTGGTCGTGTGATAAAGTGCCAAATCAATGCAGCAGTCACAGCAGTGTGGGAAAACTTAAGATTCAGACCACAGCAAGGGATAAACAACTGGTGGACAAGAATGGCATGCCACAAAGGGCAGGAGGACTTCTACAGGAATTTTCTGCAGTTATTTTTTGCCCCAGGGCATAGCAAGGTGAGTCATCTACCAAGGCTTCTGTCAGGACTCACTGCCACCCGCCCCGACAGCTGTAAATCCTAGATAGGAACGGAAGGAGCCAGGAAGGGGTGGAGCCTTTAGAGGCAGAAGGGAGCAGAACGTGTGGAAAGCGGAAGAGGGAAGCGTTATTTAATTATAGACTCTGAGATTTAATTATAGACTCTTAACACCTTGTTTGAGGGCCGTGTTTGTCTAGTGGGGAGTTCTCTTGGGACCTTCATCTCGGAAGCCCTTACACAGAGCGTTCACCCGGAGACTTCCTGGACCGACAAAAAGTGGAAAGAAGTGGACTTTAGGGTTGGGAAAAACTGCAAAAGTGGGGAAAGTGTTCACCTTGAAAAGGTCATGGTTCTGTCATGTGACTACGTTCTATGTTGCTACGTGATAACATCCTAAAAAGATGTTTTCTTCTCTTTGAATTATCGCAAGATTCATTCCAAGGCCTTCTCCATAGAACCCGCAAGCTGAAGCCCATTCACACACCTTCGCTGTCTCCTGTCTGTACACTCTTCACTCACCTACGTGCTTACAAGCAGTTCACCACCCGTGCGCCTAGTTACCAAGGTTGCTATGTTTTCTCCCCCAGGCTGCACAGGTGTCAGAGGCCTGGCACATTTTACTGGAAACAATTCGAACAGCGGCGGCTTCAGGGAAAAGCATTCAGACGTCTGTTGCCAGAACCAAAATTTAAGCGCCAAAACACCTTCCATTATACCCTGTGTCATGTCCCACCATATCACACCACACCACCCTTGAACTCCAGTTACCAAGGGGGGTGAGCCCAGTTCATGGGATCCAGAAACCTTTTAGGTAACAGGTTCCCTTGACCTCACTCTCTTTCAGATCTCATCGGTACCCCTGCCACCACTCCCCCACCTTCCCTCCCATTGCTCCCAGCTACACACACTCCCACCTCTCCCAGGGTGAAGGGGCTACGGGGGATGGAAGGTTGACCTTGGCAGGCCCCGCCCCATGGGCTGCTCCATGTCCTGGCACTGGAGACACCACAAAATGCGGGTACTGCTGTCATCACGCCTGGGACATGCTCACGGCACCCCAGGCTACTCTCACGGAACCCTGGTTGAGAATGGCTGGTGGGACAGCGTGGTCCTTTCACTTAGTCAGTGGTCAGTGCCAATGGCAAGGGCTGGAAGCCAGAGTGGGCCACAGCAGCTGGGGGGGGGGCATGTTGCCAGAGCATTCCAGGGGCGGGGCATTAATAATTTCTCCGTTACTGTAAAAAACTCTTACTGTAAAAAAAAAGTTCCTAATTTCCAGCTGGTATCTTTCTTGGTATCCCTGTTGAGGCTAACTGTTAAATCCCCAAGAACTTCAAGCGTAAGTACCAAAGCATGATCTGGGAGTTGCTGGCAATGGCTCTCCCTTCTGAAAAATTATATATTACCTAAGGTCGGGATGGCCCAGAATGGAAGAGAACTCTTAGATGGTTTGCTTCAGGAAGTGCTACTAATTGAAGTGTACTCCTGAAGTATATAGATCATGGCGTTGAGATTTATGCAAATTCTGGTTTTGCCCCGAACAAGAGATGTGTTCTTAGCCCAACTGTCTTATTTTTTTCAAAACAACCCACACTCCCCAGCGCTTTGGAGGGCAACAGCTGGCAGGTGTCTAACAAGCAGATCGGGCTTTGCCTGGGAAACAAAACCAAAGCAAAAGCAGACAGGAAGGAGAGAGGTGGGAAGAAGGATCCCACGTCCTGGCCGGGAGACACGGCAGGATCAAACTAGAACTGGGCAGACCATGACCCCCTGCATGTATCTCCAGCCTCTTGTCTTCTGGAATTCCTCACACCTTTCCACCAATGGTAGTTTTAAGGTAGCTTGCTTAAGTTGCTCGTGTGAGGCAAACCACCCCATAAAAGGCAGCCTCTCAAGACTAGCAGTCCCTATCACAACAACCCTCACAGTCCAGACAAGCCCAAAGCTCATCAGTGCTTGGAAGCTAAGCAGCGCAGGCCAGTCAGAATCTGGGGTGACTGGCCCACCCTTGGAGGTCTTAGCAGGCTTCAAATAATATGTGAAGAGGTGGGAAACAAACCCAGTTTACCCGCTGGCTAAGAGGATCCTGGTCACAGTAATCCAGTACACAGACCAGAGGTGGGATCCAGCAGGTTCTCACAGGTTCCCGAGAGTAGGTTACTAATTATTTGTGTGTGCCAAGAGGGGGTTACTAATTGGTGATTTTGCCACGTGATTTTTTGCCTTAGTTACACCCCTCCTCTCAGCAGTAGCGCGCAGAACTTGAAGCAGTCTAGCAGGAGGTGCACCGGCGTGCGTGGCAGCCTGCGCCTGCGTGCATTCGTTTCCCGCCCAAGGACTGGCGCAGCAGCTGCGTCCTTGCCACAGCCCCGCCCAGGAATGCCCTGCCCCCGGAATGTCCGGCCATGCCCCCATCATGCCCTGCCCAGCCCCACTGGCGCTACGCCACAGTTTGAATCCCACCACCATGGGAACCTGTTACTAAAATATTTGGATCCCACCACTGAGCAAGACCATTATTCCCGACTACCAAATCCCAGGCCAATCATTCTCAATTGGACCAGCAGTGCCATGAGAGGAAACAACCAAGAGGAGAAAACTTTGAAGCCCAGAGAAGCCTTGGGTAACTGGAAAAGATCCTTCTGAGAGACAGTAGCAGCATATATTTTTAAATCAAGGAGGAGGAGGAATTGGTTTTTATACCACACTTTTCTCAACCTTTAGGGTCTCAAAGTGTAGTGTCAGAAGTAAAATATGGTCCAGAAGCCCTTGCAGCTGACCAAAGTTTTCTGTTTTTAACATAGGCCAGGCAAGACACCCCCACCCTAAGATAATTAAAGAACCCAGAAGAGAAAGACTTGATATACACCCCTTTGCTTCTGTCTGACAGATAACTTCTCTAAGGAAAGGAGGTTAAAATACCAGGTGTAAGCTGTTAGTTTTTGTAACAAGGTCTGACGTAATGTTTAAGGGAATTTATGCATTTTGCTGAAGGTGCATTAAAAGTTTGTTTAAATAGGTTATATTTTAGGATTAAAACGGTTTTAGAGAATAGTTATTCTATGTATGTTTTGATAAATGTATATATCAATGGAATTTATATTATATATTCTTGATTATGAATTAATAGAGAGAACTATGTTATTTGTGCCTTTGAAAGTTGATAAGCCTTGGCATCAAACAGTGTTTTATCAAAAGCCTAGTTGCCCAGAAGAATTGGGAACCTGCCGGAAGACTCCTTGAGGACTCTCAGAACTTCAAAGTACCACTGAGATTGAGCAGCACTCCCTAAAAATGATATATTACCTAAGGTCAGGATGGAAGAGAACTCTTAGATGGTTACTTGGAAGTGCTATATTGAAGTGTAAAGTTTCGTCATGATCAGTGGTGGGATCCAAAAATTTTAGTAACAGGTTCCCATGGTGGTGGGGATTCAAGCAGTGGCGTAGCGCCAATGGGGATGGGCGGGGCACGGCGCGGATGCTTGTCAGTGGGCATTTAGGAAGTGAAGGGGCATCTCTATGGCGGGGCTGTGGCAAGGACTCCATGCCGGTCCTTGGAAGGTGGGTAACAAATGCACGCAAGGAGCAGGCTGCCACTGCGACGCCGGGTGCACCTCCCAAGGTTAGACTGCTTCAAGATTCTGCTTACTATAGCTGAGGAGGAGGCGTAATCCATAAGGCCAAAATCATGTGGCAAAATCACCAATTAGTAACCCCCTCTCGGCACACACAAATAATTAGTAACCTGGAGAAATTCTTGGATGTGTCCACTGATGTGTCCATCAGTGGTGGGATCCAAAAATTTTAGTAACAGGTTCCCATGGTGGTGGGATTCAAACTGTGGCGTAGCGCCAATGGGGCTGGGCGGGGCACGATGGGGGTGTGGCCGGATATTCCTGGGCGGGGCATTCCTGGGCAGAGCTGTGGCAAGGACGCAGCTCGGGCTGTGCCGGGTCCCATGGAACTAATGCACGAGGCGCTTAGGCGCGAATGCCACGCACGCCGGTGCACCTCCTGCTAGACTGCTTCAAGTTCTGCGCGCTACTGCTGAGAGGAGGGGCGGACCTAAGGCAAAAATCATGTGGCAAAATCACCAATTAGTAGCCCCCTCTCGGCACACACAAATAATTAGTCACCTACTCTCGGGAACCTGTGAGAACCTGCTGGATCCCACCTCTGGTGTCCATGCATGAGTTGGTGAATGTCAAGGGGGCATCTTTTGCTCGGGGGCCTATGGTGGACTGGCTGTGAGGTGCGGATGCAGAGATCGGTTCCAGTGGAGAAAATGGTGGCACTGAAGGGTGAACTTTGCAGCATCACACATCCACTGAGCTCCCCACCTTTCCTCCCAGCAATCCCCCTGACAAATCTTTAGAATTTCTCAAGCTTGAGTTGGCCCCTCTACGATGATAGGGAGGAACTAGAGGTTTGGCTTTGGATACAGAAATATTCAGGAACAAACCCCAGGGCCTGAATTTACCAGGGCCAAGTTACCATGACTTCAGTATCATTATCACCATCCTCACCTTCCCCACAGAATCCCGAGAACTGTAGTTTGATGCAGGTGCCCTCCACAAATTACCTCTCCCTAAGATAAATTCACATGGATAGCTGTGTTGGTCTGAAGCAGAAAACATGGCCGAAGGCGGGGGGGAGTTTTGGAGGTCCTAGCTGGCACTTTTAAGACCAACTAGGTCAGGGGTCGGCAACCTTTACCACCCAAAGAGCCATTTGGACCTATTTTCCATGGCCCTGAAGATCTACCGAGCCGAAGAGGCAGCTCCACATGGAGCCATCTCCGGTTCGGCCCCTCAACTCACCTTTCCTTCCAGCGCTGCTCTGGAGGGCTGGAGGGACACGGCCACGCTACCCTCCGACCTCCAGCCCATGCGGAGCCGCAGTATAAGGTTGAAAGAGCCGCATGCGGCTCTGGAGCCATGGGTTGCAGACCCCTGAACTAGGTTTTACAACTAGTGTATGCTTTCAGGTGCATGCTTACACCAAGAATAAGTTGATACACAAAAGCTTTATACCAAGAATAAAACTCAACTTTTCTCTACCCCTCTCTAAGGACACCCATTTCCCTGGGGGAAATGAATGACAATTAAACCAGTTTGCCGTGTAGATGCATCCCTTTTTAATCTCAGCTTTAATCCTTCTCACAGAGAGGAGAGATTTAACTCATATGGGTTACTCTTAGCTCAATGGCGGGAGAGAAATAATAAATCAAACTTGAAATTACACTGCGCAACCAGAAGCTGCACATCCCCTTATCTCTTATCTGGGCCACAACCTCGTGATATCTCTGCTCTTGTCTTTGGGATGAAAAATAATAAAAAAGATTTGTACACACCCTCGATTGCCCAGCCCTGTGGAAGAGCCAAGGACAGGGATCAAAGAAGCGCTCTAGTGAATCACCTCAGATTAGGGCCATTAACCTTCAAGTGGGGCCTAGATCCAGACAACACTGAGGCTCCTTCCGCACATGCAGAATAATGCACTTTCAAACTGCTTTCAGTGCTCTTTGAAGCTGTGCGGAATGGCAAAGTCCACTTGCAAACAGTTGTGAAAGTGGTTTGAAAATGCATTATTTTGCGTGTGCGGAAGGGGCCTATGAGAAAATGGCTGCTTTGGAGGGTGGACAGCATTATTACCCGTGGAGGTTACTTCGCTCTCTGGATGCCTCTCTCCTCTGGCTCCATCCCTAAATCTCCAGGTATTACCTGACCCAAAAGTGGCAACTCTGCCTCAGCTACTGAGATCTCGCATTTGTTCAGGTTGTTCCTGTCAGGTTTCTGTCAGGTTGTTCTGTCAGCAGCGTATCAATCCCAAATAATGAGCCAGAGGAAGAGTTCTGTTGAGAAGTTTAGGTTCAGTCTTGGTGATTCTCCTCAACCACCAGCCCCTGATGTTGGGGCAGAACAAAGGATGCCCCTCACCCCATGTGAGGTGGGCACGAGTCACTGCTGCAGCTAGAAGCCAGCTCTCCAAGACCCATAAGGAGCAGGTGCATGCTGCGTTTACAGTCTGTTAAAATATTACAGCAGTTTGGTGGGGGAAATCCACAGGGTTGCCAAGTCCCCCCTAACCTCTGGCAGAGCAATGAGGATTACCCCATATGTCCCTACTCAGCCTCTGTGCTCAGCAGAGGCCAATTTGCTGGTCGTTCCTGGCCCCTCAATGATGCGGCTGGACTCCACTATGGCCAGGGCCTTTTCAGCCCTGGCCCCTGCCTGGTGGAACACTCTCCCTCCAGCGGTCCGGGCCCTGTGGGATCTTGGTGAATTCCGCTGCAGGGCCTGTAAGACTGAGTTGTTCCGCCGGGCCTTTGGAGTGCCCAGCCGCTGATTGAAGCGCCCCTTTTATTCCTCCGGCTCGGAGTTCCCTTTGCCATCTACGGAACCCACTTTTTCGTTCTGCTTCCTCCCTCTTTGGGAGGGTTTTAATTGGGGTTTTATTGCGTGACGTCATCTTTGTTAATTTGACCGCTGTGTTTTAATTTTTAATGGCGGTTTTGTTTGTACGTGCTGTAAGAGGAAACTATGTTGTGCACCGCCCAGACCCCTTCGGGGGTAGGGCGGTATACAAAACCCATAAATAAATAAATAAAATATGATTGCCAGATCTGGTTGGGTAACTCCTGGAGATTAGCAGAGCCTGAGGAGGACAGGCACCTCAGTGGGGGACAATGCCATAAACTGATCTCTGTAGTCAAAAGATTCCAGGGGATTTTCCAGATCTCACTGCGAGGCTGGCATCCCTACACAGAAAGGGAAATCACACAGCACAATTATGGTAAACAGGCCTTTCCTACGGTTGCCAGGTCGAGCTTAAAACATTCCTGGGGATTTGTCAGAAGTGCTTGAGAAAGGGAGAAGTTTGGCGAAGGGAAAAGAGCTCTGTGAGGGCAAGATACTTAAAAAGCCCACCCCCTCTGAAGCTGCCATTTCCTCCTGGGCAATACAGATCTCTAAATCCATGCCCCACTTTGAGGTTGATAACCAGACCTGGACAGGATCCAAGTGTAAATCCTAACCAAGCCCCGTTCACAAGTTACAGTGAACACATATGCTGGAAGCAGAAGTGGGGGATCCAGTATGCTTTGTTTAACCCTAACCTCTAACCCCTAACCAGACCTGGACAGGATCCAAGTGTAAATCCTAACCAAGCCCCGTTCACAAGTTACAGTGAACACATATGCAAACCAGAAGTGGGATCCAGCAGGTTCTTTAACCCTAACCCTAACCCTAACCAGACCTGGACAGGATCCAAGTGTAAATCCTAACCAAACCCCGTTCACAAGTTACAGTGAACACATATGCAAACCAGAAGTGGGATCCAGCAGGTTCTCACCAGTTCCCGAGAGTGGGGTACTAATTATTTGTGTGTGCCGAGAGGGGGTGACTAATCTGCTTTTCTGTTAGAAATTCCATTAGGTCCAAAAATCATCAAGTCCTGTTGTTTCCTATGTGGCTGGTTAGTGAAGGTAGAAAACGGGATAATTCTCCCTGTTGGGCTGTTTTAAAAACATGTTTTAGAAATATGGTAAAGAGTTCACATTGTTTTTTTTTGAGGAAAGTATCCTTCTTTTGATTTCTAGAAACAAAATTAAGTATTTGAAAGTATTAAGTATTTGACAGGCAGTCAATTAGAGGAGAAGTAGTTGTTTCTGTTGGCAGTAGATGATAGGACTTGCTATAGTGAGTTTAAATTATGGACAGAAAGATACCAGCTGGAAATTAGGAACTTTTTTTTACAGTAAGAGTTTTTTACAGTAACAGAGAAATTATTAATGCGCCGCCCCCAGAATGCCCAGCTACGCCCCCATCATGCCCCGCCCGGCCCCATTGGCGCTACGCCACTGTTTGAATCCCACCACCATGGGAACCTGTTACTAAAAGTTTTGGATCCCACCACTGAGCAAACCATGTACAGCGTACGCTTGATTGTTCTTTGTATGTGTGTTAAGTAATCCTCATCTTATAATCGACACATGTACAGTATATATAATTAATAAGATCACATAGTTAATTGTAATAATTGGGAGCCAAGACTGAACAAGTAAACAAATGTTTTTCTTTCTTTTTCTCTCTTTTTCTTCACTAATTTATCCTCGTTTTAACTTCTTTCTCTTTCTTTCTATAACTATATCTCAATTAAGATATAATTATTCTAACCAAAGTGTGAATTTGACATTAGTAGGAGAATGTAAATGGATAGATAGAATCTACATTGCTTCGAATTTTAATGTTGTATTAGTGAGCACAGTAGCATCACTGTAAGGTTTTTTTCCTGTTTTATCTGTGTGTGGATGTATTGTTGTAACATGATAAAAAAATTCAATATAAAAAAAACATGTGTATGTAACCCCTGTGTTCAGAATGGGTTGACCCAGAAAGGGGTGGAGACTGGTGAAGTTAGAGGAAGCAAGGCTACCAGGATGGGACCTTGATTTATTTCTATATAAGCTCTTAACACCTTGTTTAAGGTAACTTCAAAGTTGTTGGGAACTAGTGGGAAGGGAGTTGTTTGTTTTTGCTGTATTGTAAATGTTAGACTTTATTGTTTCAGGGCTTCCTATGTATGTAGTGGATGGGAGTTCTTTTGGGGACCTTCATCATCTTGGATCCCGCTCACCAAGCCTCTGAAGTCTTCATAAGCCAACCACCAGCAAAGAAGAATTTGACGGCATTATTAGTAGACTGTACATATACGGACTTGAAATGCAACCTACTAGGACTGTACATTGTTAAATGTTAATGTTAAAAGTGTTATTTGTTAACTTTTTGTTTTAAATTTAGTTCTTTGCAACTCCTTCCAAGTTCTGCCCCACAGAACCTACAGACAGAGGTTACATGTACACTGACTATTTCTTACGAACAAATGTAAGGCAGATGTACAGGCAGGATGTATATGTAGAGAGCAGGCAAAATGGTGAAACCGTTCCTGGACTGTACCATTTCAACTACTGGTGAGTGGATGACTGGTAAGATTTTTTGTTTCCTCAAGGAAAAGATGAATCACACCACTCAAAAAATGAGTAGTAAATCAAGGAAAATGTTAGCCTAGAGCCGTTTTTCCTAAACTTCTAGTTCAGAGGTGGTAATCCTTTGAATCCCAGCGCCAGGAGGCATCATAAGAAGAAGGCCTCTGTTGTTGGCCCTCCAAAGGAACTGGCTGGCCACAGCGTGAGACAGGATGCTGGACTAGATGGACATAAGATCTTCTTATGCTTTTATGTCCAGGGAGTATTTGTACCAGTCCGTCATGGAACCCCTGACTGCAGTCTAAAGCGATACATTCAGGGAATTCTAGTACTTCAGTTTGTTTGAATGAGGGTGTATGTTTGAGGAGCGTATCTAAAAGGACTGTGACTAAGTGTTATTCAAAGAGTTTTCATTTAAAGGTACTAACAGAACAAAGGGATATAATTCTTAACCTATAGCATTTTCAAGTAGCTGCTCTCAAATGCCTTTCCCTTGACACTGTTGCGTCAGACATGCCAGGACTTTGTTCTAACTTCAGGTGGTTTTTGGTTAACTTAACCAAGTTAACCAAAAACCACCTGAAGTTAGAACAAAGTCCTGGCATGTCTGATGTAACAGTGTCAAGGGACTGGGTTAAAAAAAGAAATAGTTCTTGTGAATTCTGCTGTTTGCTCTAGGTTAATGCTGCTAGTGGCTCCACTGAGCTCAAATGGACTTACTTCAGAGTAGACAATTTTAGCATTATACTGTTCTTAAGGACCTCTCTCCAGGAGTAAGTGCCATTGAATAATGGGAGTTACTTCCGGGTAGCCCAGTTTAGAATTACTCCCTTCCCTGTTTTAAGTTGGCTCCATTGTAAATTATTGCTGATTTTCCTGTGGGATGGCTTTACTGTATGGTTAACTAATCCAGTGTACACATTGGCAGGGAGGCAATATGCAAACATTTGAAACAAATATATAATTCATTTATGGAATTCATTGCCCAAAGATACAGCTACAGTCATCGTCTTAAGATAACTTTAAAAAGTCTTAGACAAAAACTTAGAGACAAGACGTAGACAAAAACATGGAGGTTGAGTCTCCCATCAGCCATTGGACAAAATAGCCCAATGGAACCTCCATGGTCAGAGGCAGTGTACCTCTGAATATCAGCTGCTGGGAACCAAACAGCAGTGGGGAACTACTGCCTTCTTGCAGAGCTTCTGGGACCTCTGATTTGTCATTGTGGGGAAACCAGAGTCCTGCAAGAAGTGGACTTTTGGATCTAGTCCACCAGAGATCTTCTTTTGTTCTTCGTAAGCTTCTTTTGAAGAATGTTAATATGTTATGATCCAGGAACTGGGCCTGCCAGTTTTGTTACCTCCTCTGAAGTAATGTGGCTGGCGTCTGCCTCCCACTATTAAGGCTATTCCCACTCAGGGATACTCCAGCTCCACCCTTTCACATTCCTGGAGTGACGGAGGACAAACGCCCATAAAGGTGCCTCTGGTCTCCTTTGAACAAAGCCTCTTTGTCTCCAGGTATTCCTGCTCTTCTCAATACAGAATGATCTGGACAACCCCTAAAAGAAACTGCACACCTATTGGCATGAAAATGGTTCGTGTCTGAGTGAGGGGTACATTCAGATTGCTCGGGTTGGCCGACAGTAGCTCCAAACAAGAAAAACGGAGGGCAGATTTAATAATGACCTTCTCAAGAACCCCTTCCCTCCTTCCTTCTCTTGTATTGAACCAGGAGTTGCTCTAAAATAATTTTTTTAAACTACAGCAAACTAAGAGAGAGAGAAAGAGGAAGATCGCCAGTTCAAATCTCCCCCCAGGTCTTGGGCCTTTTCCTCACTAGATATCTCTGTGTTAAATGCTATCAAGTTGCTTCTGACCCATGGTAACCCTATGAATCAAGGGCCTCTAAAATGTCATATCACTACCAGTCTAGCTCAGACTTGCCAACTGAGGCCCATGGCTTCCTTAAGAACATAAGAACAAGCCAGCTGGATCAGACCAGAGGCCATCTAGTCCAGCTCTCTGCTACCAGAGGGTCTTACCAGGTGCCTTTGGGAGCTCACATGCAGGATGTGAAAGCAATGGCCTTCTCTTGGCTGTTGCTCCCAGCACCTGGACCCTGTTAAGGCATTTGCAATCTCAGATCAAGGAGGATCAAGATTGGTAGCCATAAACTCAACTTCTCTCCATAAATCTGTTCCAAGCCCCTTTAAAGCATCCTCCAGGTTAGTGGCCATCACCACCTCCTGTGGCAGCATATTCCAAACACCAATCACACGTTGCGTGAAGAAGTGTTTCCTTTATTCTGCCCCTAATTCTTCCCCCAGCATTTTCAATGAATGCCCCCTGGTTCTAGTATTGTGAGAAAGAGAGAAATTTCTCTCTGTCAACATTTTCACCCCATGCATACCTTATAGACTTCTAATCCCATCCCCCTCAGGACGTCTCCCTTCCAAACTAAAGAGTGCCAAACGCTGCAGCCTCTCCTCATAAGGAAGGTGCTCCAGTCCCTCAATCATGCTCGTTGCCCTTCTCTGCACTTTTTCTTCTTTTTATAGAGTTAATCTATGGGTCGTCTTCTTTTTCTGCTGCCTTCAACATTTCCTTGAGTTATTGTCTTTTCCAGGGACTTGCCTTCTCATTATAGCCTCAGTTTAGTTTCACGGGACAGTTCAGGCTTGATTTGATCTAGGACCCACGATTTGCCTCTTTGGTGGTCCACGGTATCTGCAACCCTCTCTTCCAGCCCCACATTTCAAAGAATCCATTTTCTTGCAGTCAACTTTCTTCACTGTCCAACTTTATTAGGACTAATAAAAGGAAACACTTCTTCACACAACGTGTGATTGGTGTTTGGAATATGCTGCCACAGGAGGTGGTGATGGCCACTAACCTGGATAGCTTTAAAAGGGGCTTGGACAGATTTATGGAGGAGAAGTCGATCTGTGGCTACCAATCTTGATCCTCCTTGATCTCTGATTGCAAATGCCTTAGCAGACCAGGTGCTCAGGAGCAGCAGCAGCAGGCCATTGCTTTCACCTCCCGTGGTCAGGAGTCCCAAAGGCACCTGGTGGGCCACTGCGAGTAGCGGAGTGCAGGACTAGATGGACTCTGGTCTGATCCAGCAGGCTCGTTCTTATGTTCTTATAAGCAAACCTCTCTCAGAGTCCCCTGCCACTTCTGCAAAACAGAGATAACACTATCCAGCCTTCCAGGGCTGGATGCTTTAAAAAATATCAGGCTAGGTTGAGGAGGAGCTGTGTCTAGTAGCATTTTCCTGATGTTTGTCAGGAGGCCTGTGGCTGGCATCTTCAGAGGATCCTCTGAAGATGCCAGCCACAGATGCAGGCAAAATGTCAGGATAAATTGCTACTGGAACACAGCCATGCGACTCGGAAAACCCACAACACCCTAGTGATTCCGGCTGTGAAAGCCTTAGATAACACTTTAAAAATATTATTTATATCTTACTTTTTTTCCCCCTTGACCAAAATATCAAACTGTTCTTTCATCTTCTGTCTTGTCCCCACAATGAAACCTCGTGAGGTAGGTTATGTCAAAAGGTTTCCAACGGGCCCAGGGTCACCGGGTTGAAAAGGTTTTTCCCAACTCTAGTCTGACTTTCTTACATTGCCCTACTGGGAGTGTTTTACAAGGGCTGTTGTAGACACTACCACAAAATAACAAATACTAACTGTGTTATTAGCAGTGGTGTAGGAGGTTAAGAGCTCGTGTATCTAATCTGGAGGAACCGGGTTTGATTCCCAGCTCTGCCGCCTGAGTTGTGGAGGCTTATCTGGGGAATTCAGATTAGCCTGGGCACTCCCACACACGCCAGCTGGGTGACCTTGGGCTAGTCACAGCTTCTCGGAGCTCTCTCAGCCCCACCTACCTCACAGGGTGTGTGTGTGTTGTGAGGGGGGAAGGGCAAGGAGATTGTCAGCCCCTTTGAGTCTCCTGCAGGAGAGAAAGGGGGGATATAAATCCAAACTGTTCTTCTTCCTTCCTCTTCCTCTTCTTCTTCCTCTTCTTCTACTTATATGCCACCCCCCCTAATGTGGATTCAAGGGCACAGAGCTGGCAGAGGCTCCCTCTCTTTGTTTCTGTCCCTCTAGGAACTCTGGAATGCTTTTCCTCATTTCACCCTCACAACAACCCTGTGAGGTGGCTAGAGGGAGAAAGAAAGCATGACTGGCTCAAGGCAGTGCTAGATTAAGACCTGCTGAGGCATGTTTAAGAGGTCCTCTCGTACTACTTTTTTTTACTCTTTAGAGTTTGACCCACGTCCCTTCGCAACTTGTTCTTTACATCATATCTTCCTGCAATAACCTGCCAATTGAAACCAGATTTTTTTTCTCCTTCTGTTTTAAAAATTTGCTTCCTTCTGGTAATAGCAGACTACTCTTGTCATGCCTTAATTGTTTTATAGACTCCTAGACAGGCTTTTTCTTTTCTTTTGGTATTTCCTTGTTCACGGGCTGGACAGACATAAGCAAATACCATCCGCCTTCCACACACCCCCTGCCACTTTGAGCTGCACCCTTCTAACCAAACACACCAATTTGCTCTCCCTTGATAACTCCCATATCCCTTATTTTGGGAGCTAATAGGAGATGGGGGCTACCTCTTTGGACGATTCCACACATGAGTAAAATAGGTTCGACCCAGTTCCCTGAGAAGGGTACTGACCTAGGTCGAAGCCATTGTTGTTCCCCACTGCAACCAGCTTGATCCCAGCTCAGAGGGCGGAATCATCCCCTATGCCTCTTCGCCTCGTTCAGTTGACATACTGTTCTATGGGCCATGTTTCATCTACCCCACATCGTTATTAAAAAAACTGCCTCAGGGAATGGAGAGGGACCGAAGGTGCGTTTTTTGATTGGCCAGCTGTAATGCATGCCTGAAACACCTTAGCCAGGATTGGCTGAATGGGGACTCCTGGCACCAGAGATTCCGTGACTTTACTGGAATCGAGGCTGAGTTGGAGCTGGTTCCCTGAAAAGTAGTAGTTCCCAACTGGAGTGGAAATTCTTAACCATTACATCGGGCTTAAGCTGGTACACAAAACCACGTTGATCTTCAGTGGTTGTATGGAGCACTCTAGGTCGAACGCAGAAGTCGAACTTAGGTCGATAACTCCAGTGCGGAATCGACCTTTGAGAGTCTATATAAAATTACACCCCTGAACCAAACTTCACCCAAACCTGGCTGGTATCATCACTGGCAGAGACTCCTGAAGACACCTTGCAAGTTTGGTGCTGCTATCTTGAAAAAATGCACTCCTGACAGGCACCTCAAGAAATTTCCCCAGATTCTCCTTTTGAACTGACCTGGCTCCATTGCAGCTAATGGGACATTTCTGGGTATGTGCAAGCAAGCTGCACATTTTTCAAGGTAGAGGCACCAAACTTTCAGGGTGGCTTCAGGAGACCCTCCTAGTAAGAGCATCCAGGTTTGGTGGAAAGGCTGCAGCCGCTTTGGGACTCTTTAGTTTGGAGAGAGGGAGGCGCCTGAGGGGGGACAAGGATTGAAGTCTATGTACCATGCATGGGGTAGAAAATGTTGACAGAAGAAATTTTTCTCTTTCTCACAATACTAGAACCAGGGGGGCATTAATTGAAAATGCTGGGGAAGAATTAGGATTAATAAAGGAAACACTTCTTCACGCAACGTGTGATTGGTGTTTGGAATATGCTGCCAGGAGGTGGTGTGTGTGATGGCCACTAACCTGGATAGCTTTAAAAGGGGCTTGGACAGATGCATGGAGGAGAAGTCGATTTATGGCTACCAATCTTGATTCTCTTTGATCTGAGATTGCAAATGCCTTAACAGACCAGGTGATCGGGAGCAACAGCAGTAGAAGGCCATTGCTTTCACATCCTGCAGGTGAGCTCCCAAAGGCACCTGGTGGGCCACTGCGAGTAGCAGAGAGCTGGACTAGATGGACTCTGGTCTGATCCAGCTGGCTTGTTCTTATGTTCTTAATTTTGCTTCAAGGGGCAGTGAGAGATAGGCCCTACCCCTTTGAGGGTCCGTAAAATTGGACCCCTTGAAGCAAAGTTCACCAAACCTGGGTGCTTTTACCAAGAGGGTCTACTGAAGTCACCCTGAAAGTTTGGTGCCTCTACCTTGAAAAATGTGCAGCTTGATTACACACCCCACCCCAGAAATGACCCATTGGCTGCAATGGAGTCACGTCAGATCAAAGAATCTGCCAGGCTCTTCAGCAACTGTCTATGGCGGGAAAATGTCCCACCATAGACTTAAATGGAGCTTGCTGTTATGCCCAGCTGGCTCTGTGCTGGAGATTTTATTGGGGACTCTGGAAAGGGTTTTGCTCTGGGTAGGAGCACCGAATTTCCTTCAGGGCTGCTGCTGAGTCTCCTGAAAGGAACCAGCCAACTTTGCTGAAGTTTGGATTGTTGGGGACTCATTCTGTGAGCAGCAGGTTCTCCTTCAGTTGGGTGCCCATAGCATTTGCTATAAACCACTTCTCAACGTTATGGAACTCAAGGTGGCTTACAACATAGATAAAATACATTAAAAGAATACATAAAATACATAAAAAGATGGGTTGTTGTCTCAGTATCTGAATGCTGGATGTATTCACTACTGAATGTATTCACTACTGTATTCACTACTGTAGAAAACTGAGCCTGGGTAAGGCACCTGCTGGTGAGGTACAAGAAACGTGACCTTATACAAAAAAATGAAATGGGGCAAAGGCCTCTTCTGAGGAGGGTCACGGCTTTAAAAAGGTTAAAACCATCACTTTGATTTGTAGTTGGAAAGAAGAAGAAGAAGGAGGAGGAGGAGGAGGAGGAAAAGGAGGAGGAGGAGGAGTTTGGATTTATATCCCCCCTTTCTCTCCTGCAGGAGACTCAAAGGCTTACAATCTCTTACCCTCACAACAAACACCCTGTGAGGTAGGTGGGGCTGAGAGAGCTCCGAGAAGCTGTGACTAGCCCCAGGTCACCCAGCTGGCGTGTGTGGGAGTGCACAGGCTAATCTGAATTCCCCAGATAAGCCTCCACAGCTCAGGCGGCAGAGCGGGGAATCAAACCTGGTTCCTCCAGATTAGATACATGAGCTCTTAACCTCCTACACCACTGCTGCTCCTTGGGAATTGGGAATTGGCAGAACTAGGGAAATAGACTCACCCCTCCAGCTCACAGACCTAATTAACCAGCCATTTTTAACTAACGGAGGTTTCTTCCAACATTCGCCCTGTCAGAGGCTGACCAGAATAACAGATACCATCTTGCGTGCCGGTAACTTGAACCACAGCACCTCTTATTGTACAATAACCATTTCCTGGTTTCTACTGAAAAGTTTATGTGTGTGTGGCGGGCTGTGTATGTATGTGTGGAACGGCATAGATCAGGGGTAGGGAACCTGCAGCTCTCCAGATGTTCAGGAACTACAATTCTCATCAGCCCTGCCAGCATGGCTAACAGGGTTCCTGAACATCTGGAGAGCCGCAGGTTCCCTACCCCTGGCATAGATGTTAGTCGAACTCCTTTTTCTCACTGCAGGAAATAAAGGTGTATTTATCTTCTTATATGGTATGATTCACAGGCAAGAGGTGAATTCTGAATAGAGTCACTTGTGGCCACGAGAGCTGTAGAAAACGCAGGGTTAAGACACCATGCTCGCAAAGCGAGAAATCACCAGTTCAAAACCCTCCTTCGTCATGAGTTCAGTAACTGACCTTGGGCAAGTCACTCAGCTGTTTCCCTTGTACAACATGGGGGCGTTGGCTCACCTTACACAGCTGTAAGAATGTGTGTGACACACTTTGAATAAGCATGACACAATTTGAGCACTCTAAAGCACTAGACATACACACATCAAGTGCTATTTATGGCTTTCTCCACCCCACAGCCAAAAATTATGTGGTAGTAGAAAACGGTATCAAGTCACAGCTGACCTATAACAATCACATAGGGCAGTGGTCCGAAACCTTTTTTCACTTGTGTACTCCATGGCAACCTATTTCCTTAACATTGTACCCCAATATTAGCAAACCCATTACATAATTTTTTACAACCCCACTGGGCTGGGAACCACCAAAGCCAGGGCTCTTCAAGGCAAGAGACCTTCAGAGGGGGTTTGCCTCTGCTTAGTGACCCAAGTATCCCACGGTCATCTCTTGTCCAGTATTAACCACTGCCAATCCCGCTTAGCTTCCAAGATCTGAGGAAAATCAAGCCAGCCTGAGGATATCTAGACCAGGATACCAGAAAGCATAGGCTGAAGTTAAACAAAAAATAAACAGAAGCTACAATTCATTAGCCCAGCTACGCATCCAGGGGGAAGTTACAGGGAGTTATTTGGCTATTTTCCCGTACACAGGAGCAAACAGGGAAGTGAAAACTGGACGTGGAGCAAGCCGAATCAAGTGAGCCCTGGGGTGTTACACACCAGTACTTCAGGGGGCAACAATAGACATTCTCTCAGCTTCTGGCAACAGCACAGAAACAAACTATTGGCGAACCAACATTAATTGTCAATATTATTGAAGGATCTGAGCCAAGTTGGCCCAGATGTATTGGTAGAGTTTAGGGGACTTGGCTCAGCTTGCTCACAACCACCAGTGGCCCTCTAGGGCACAGGTGTCAAACTCGCAGCCCTCCAGATGTTATGGACTACAGTTCCCATCATCCCCTGCCAGCATGCTGGCAGGGGATGATGGGAACTGTAGTCCATAACATCTGGAGGGGCGTGAGTTTGACACCTATGCTCTAGGGCAACGGCCCACCAGCAAGTTTCCCTGTATGTTAAATGCCTACTTCCCATATGCTTTTGTAGGACCAGGAGTGAAGACAATGTCTCCCTACTTCAAACCCACTCCATATATTTGTCCCTTCATGCACATAAAGTTCCCATTGCTCTGCAGGGAAGGGATAGCATTTGTACTCATGACTTGGACACAGGCTGTGTGGAGAAGCAACCTGTACATTTTGCTAAGTAACTAAAACTGTCCTCTCTCCTCCGCCCACAACCCCCCACCCCCCAAAAAAACCCTGTTTTCCTTATTTATGTCCTGTATTTTAAGTCCAGGCGAAATCCACCTACATCACCAGAGCATTTAAGGAAGTTGATGCTCCCATATCTCCCCCACCCCAAAAAGTCCCCTCTGACCTTTGCAGCCACCCACACCCACAGACCATTTGCCTGAGCTTTTCCTTCCGGAAAATCGTTGCCGATCGCTTCATTTTCTTTGATTTATTTCACCTCGCCAGGTTTCAAGGGGGGCTGAACTGGGAACGGGATTTGGTTGCAGGCTCGCACCCCACCCCACCCCCTCCAGCCTTTTCAGCGTTGCTCAGTTAACTCCCCCCCCCCTTCCCAATTTCCTAACCCTTGCAATTCACCCCAAATTCCACATCTTCCTCTGGCGTCAGGGCAGCGCCCCCTCCCCAAAATGGGGACAGTCCCATATTCTCTCGACGCAGAACTTTTGCTGATCCAGAAAATCTCGTTGGTTGGTTCCCATCTGCTCCAGATCCCATCCCGACCCCACCCCCCAAAGCCCAGATCTCTCCCCCTCTCCTTTCCCGCCCAAAGTCCATTTGCACTGATGACCGCGCAGGGACTCACCGTAAGGACCGGGGGCGTCGCTCCCCTTTTGATCTTTCGCCCCCATGGCTGGGAGGGAGCGGGAAGCGGAGGCGCCTCAACCTGCCGCCGCCAGGAGGGAGGGGATTGTTTGAAAGAGGTTCTGGAGCTGGAACCTGTTGCTCGGCGGTTGCCACCCCGCCTGCTTTGACATCACAGCAGCAGCAGCCGCCCTGCCCGGGGCTTGATCAACACACCTGCGGGCCGCGCTCACCTGCCTCCCCGCCAGGACACGCCCCTCCCCGCGCACCAGAGCCCAAGCCACGCCCCGCTCGGCTCACATCTGCACAGAACCCCTCCCCCCACACACACAGGTGTAGCAGGTGCTCCAAACTTTCGCCAAAACGAGCCCGCCATTTCTCAAGCCCGGGTGCCCGTTTGTTGGCTCTTTCCTCCTCTTCCTCCTCCTCCTCCTCCAAGCTGCCATCCCTTTAGCCCGATTTCTCCCAACAACCAGTGCTTTGTTACACATGCGCTGATCCCATAGATTAAAAAGGCCTGGTCAAGGTGGGCCAAGTCAGGCACGCCTGGCTGGACAAATCTGGGAAACGGAGTAGAGTTAGCCAGGGTTAGAGGGAGCCAAAGTCCAGGGCTGCTGGCTGGAGTCAGACAATCTCTTGCCTTGAAAAGAAGAAGGGTTTGGATTTATATCCCCCTTTTCTCTCCGGTAGGAGACTCAAAGGGGCTCACAATCTCCTTGCCCTTCCCCTCTCACAACAAACACCCTGTGAGGTAGGTGGGGCTGAGAGAGATTTATGGCTACCAATCTTGATCCTCTTTGATCTGAGATTGCAAATGCCTTAACAGTCCAGGTGCTCGGGAGCAGCAGCAGCAGCAGAAGGCCATTGCTTTCACATCCTGCATGTGAGCTCCCAAAGGCACCTGGTGGGCCACTGCGAGTAGCAGAGAGCTGGACTAGATGGACTCTGGTCTGATCCAGCTGGCTTGTTCTTATGTCCCCGGTGTGTTCTCCGCCCAGTACCACCTGCTCCATTCTGTCCAGGAAAGTCTCATTTTCGTAATGCGCTGAAGTGTAGATACTTGTGTTTCAAGTTGCTGTATCTTCTCTTCTAACAACGTAACCAACTTGCACTTGCTGCAGGTGTAGCTGCCCGTATCATCTGGCAGAAAAACATCCCACAGCTATTGCAGGTGACAGCAAATACTCCTTGATGATCCATATTTAGATGTCTTACTCAACCTGCTCTTTCCCTTAACCCCTCCTCTTCTCCTGCACCTCTTGCATATATACACATGTAAATGCAAACCTTAAAGTGATTCGTGCTTCCGTGTTTACAGACCTTCAGTCAATAAAGAGGTTGCACAGGTGTGGACAGAAGAGTGTGTGCAAGCATTAACAAATCCATCAGTGTAGAAGCTCGTATTAGCGGCTGACGTTCAGTTAAGTACCAGGAAACGGCTTCATTGGACAGTCAATAGTCACGTAGAAGAAGAAGAAGAGGAGGAGGAGGAGGAGGAGGAGGAGGAGGAGGAGTTTGGATTGATATCCCCCCTTTCTCTCCTGTAGGAGACTCAAAGGGGCTGACAATCTCCTTGCCCTTCCCCCCTCACAACAGACACCCTGTGAGGTGGGTGGGGCTGAGAGAGCTCCGAGAAGCTGTGACTAGCCCAAGGTCACCCAGCTGGCGTGTGTGGGAGTGCCCAGGCTAATTTGAATTCCCCAGAGAAGCCTCCACAGCTCAGGCGGCCGAGCTGGGAATCAAACCCGGTTCCTCCAGATTAGATACACGAGCTCTTAACCTCCTTTCGATCCATTCAGATACATCCTTGGCCCAGCTCTCCACAGGGAGGAAGGGCTGCCCCCTTTTCTTCCCAACAGCGCCCCAGCGCCTGTAACTACCCCAAAACCAACTTCCGCCACCAATTACATCCTGTGCTTCCTGCTCTAGAAAGCCGCATTTACTGAATTGGAACCTGTCCTGCAACTATGTAAGACACGGAAGCCCCGACAAGGAAAAAAGTAGCAACGTCTTAGTGTTCTCTGAATCTCCTTCTTCTTGTGTGCAATGACAGAGAAACAGAAATCCACACATTAACGGACAGCTCCAGTGGAGAAACTAATGGAAACTTTTGCAACTGCAAGCGTGCAGTTGCAGAAGTTTTCATTAGTTCCTCCACTGGCGTTGTCAGTTTTTCAAATGGGCTGTGACTTCAGAAGCAACCCACTGGGCATAGCGCGAAGGTGCTGTTTAGCAAGCAATATTTGCTCATCTCTGGGCTGCAGTGCCTGTTGATTTTGACACATCCGGTTGCTTTTACAGGCACAAGACAAGTCCTGCTAGGCAGGGTCATGTCCGTCCGTCCCCCCCATTCTATCGCCAATCCTATTTCCCCCTCTAGGGTCCACATTCTGAAGTTTAATAGAGAGCCAGCGTGATGTAGTGGTTGTGAGTTCTAATCTGGAGAACGGGGTTTGATCCCTCACTCCTCCACCTGAGTAACAGAGGCTTATCTGGTGAACCAGATGCTTGGACAGATTTACGGAGGAGAGGTCGATTTATGGCTACCAATCTTGATTGTCTTTGATCTGAGATTGCAAATACCTTAACAGTCCAGGTCAGGGGTCTTCAAACTATGGCCCTCCAGATGTTAAGAACATAAGAACATAAGAACAAGCCAGCTGGATCAGACCAGAGTCCATCTAGTCCAGCTTTCTGCTACTCGCAGTGGCTCACCAGGTGCCTTTGGGAGCTCACATGCAGGATGTGAACGCAATGGCCTTCTGTGGCTGTTGCTCCCAAGCACCTGGACTGTTAAGGCATTTGCAATCTCAGATCAAGAGGATCAAGATTGGTAGCCATAAATCGACTTCTCCTTCATAAATCTGTCCAAGCCCCTTTTAAAGCTATCCAGGTTAGTGGCCATCACCACCTCCTGTGGCAGCATATTCCAAACACCAATCACACGTTGCGTGAAGAAGTGTTTCCTTTTATTAGTCCTAATTCTTCCTCCCAGCATTTTCAATGTATGCCCCCTGGTTCTAGTATTGTGAGAAAGAGAGAAAAATTTCTCTCTGTCAACATTTTCTACCCCATGCATAATTTTATAGACTTCAATCATATCCCCGCTCAGACGTCTCCTCTCCAAACTAAAGAGTCCCAAATGCTGCAGCCTCTCCTCATAAGGAAGGTGCTCCAGTCCCTCAATCATCCTCGTTGCCCTTCTCTGCACTTTTTCTATCTCTTCGAAATTTTTTTTGAGATGTGGCGACCAGAACTGAACACAATACTCAAAGTACGGTACAACCACTACTTTATATAAGGGCATGACAATATTTGCAGTTTTATTCTCAATTCTTTTCCTAATTATCCCCAACATAGAGTTTGCCTTTTTCACAGCTGCCATGCATTGAGTTGACATTCCCATGGAACTATCAATTAAGACGCCCAAATCCCTTTCCTGGTCTGTGACTGATAGCATTGACCCTTTTAGCGTATATGTGAAGTTTGGATTTTTTGCCCCTACGTGCATCACTTTACATTTTGCTACATTGAACTGCATTTGCCATTTCTTAGCCCACTCACCTAATTTATCAAAGTCCGCTTGGAGCTCTTCGCAATCCTTTGCGGTTCTCACCACACTATATAATTTGGTATCATCTGCAAACTTGGCCACCACGCTACCCACCCCTACTTCCAGGTCATTTATGAATAGGTTAAAGAGCACTGGTCCCAAAACGGATCCTTGGGGGACACCACTCCTTACATCTCTCCATTGTGAGAATTTCCCATTTACACCCACTCTTTGCTTCCTGTTTCTCAACCAGTTTTTAATCCACAGGAGGACTTCCCCTCTTATTCCTTCATTGCTGAGTTTTCTCGAGAGTCTCTGGTGAGGAACTTTGTCAAAAGCCTTTTGGAAATCCAAGTAGACAATGTCCACTGGTTCCCCCTTATCCACATGCCTGTTTACACCCTCAAAGAACTCTAGTAAGTTTGTAAGACAGGATTTGCCTCTGCAAAAGCCATGCTGACTCTTTCTCAGCAGGTCTTGCTTTTCTACATGTTTAATAATTTTATCTTTAATGATAGATTCTACTAATTTGCCAGGAACAGATGTCAAACTGACTGGCCTGTAATTTCCCGGGTCCCTCCTAGATCCTTTCTTAAAGATTGGTGTGACATTGGCCATCTTCCAGTCTTCAGGGATGGAGCCTGATTTCAGGGATAAGTTGCATATTAAAGTGAGAAGATCAGCAATTTCATGCTTGAGCTCTTTAAGAACTCTTGGGTGAATGCAATCTGGGCCAGGGGATTTGGTAGCATTTAGTTTATCAATGGCTGCCAGAACTTCTTCCTTGTCTACCACTATCATCGCTAGTTCCTCGGATTCGCCTCCTAAGAAGCTTGGTTCAGGTGCAGGAATTTTCCTCACCTCCTCTTGGGTGAAGACAGATGCAAAGAATTCATTCAGCTTCTCTGCAATCTGTCATCTTTTAGCACACCCTTTGTTCCTTTGTCATCTAACGGGCCTACCGCTTCCCTAGCTGGCTTCCTGCTTTTGATATACTTGAAGAACTGTTTGTTGCTGGTCTTGATGTTAAGCAGTCATCGTTCCTCATAATCCTTTTGCCTCCCTTATAGCTAACTTACTTCTCTTTTGCCACGATTTGTGTTCCCTCTCATATTCTTCATCAGTCAAACTGGACTTCCATTTTCTAAAAGACATTTTCTTTTTTCTGATAATTTCCTCAACCTCTCTTGTTAACCATGGTGGCTTTCTTTTGGACTGGCTGCTGCCTTTCCTAACCTGCGGAACACATTCCAGCTGAGCTTTTATGACTGTGTTTTTAAATAACCTCCAAGCATCCTGGACAGTTTTGACTCTCTTGATTTTCCCTTTCAGCTTCCTGCGCACTATCCCCCTCATCTTTGAGAAATTTCCCTTTCTGAAGGCGAATGTAACTACATTAGTAGTTGTCACTTGTTCACATGCAGAGATACTGAATCTGACAGCATTGTGGTCGCTGTTCCCTATCGGCTCAACAACACTGACTTCCTGCACCAGATCCTGGGTCCCACATAGAATTAGATCTAGGATCACCTCTCCCCTGGTTGGTTCCACAACCATCTGCTCTAAGCCACAGTCATTTAGCATATCCAGGAATGCTCTCTCCTTACTATGACCTGAACATGCATTT
This sequence comes from Sphaerodactylus townsendi, assembly GCF_021028975.2. Classification (NCBI taxonomy): domain Eukaryota; kingdom Metazoa; phylum Chordata; class Lepidosauria; order Squamata; family Sphaerodactylidae; genus Sphaerodactylus; species Sphaerodactylus townsendi. The sequence continues at coordinate 14,183,557 of NC_059427.1, forward strand.
TTCCAGTTTATATGGGGATAGTTAAAATCACCCATTACCACTACATTTTTTTTTTGTTGGCCTCTCTAATTTCTTTTTCCATCTCAGAATCCTCTTGTGCACTTTGGTCAGGGGGACGATAATATATTCCTAATATTAAACTGTCCTTCACACCTGGTATTGATATCCACAGTGATTCTGTAGGGGAACCAGCTCCCCTTTCATTGTCTATTTTATGTGACACTATGCTCTCTTTTATGTAAAGGGCAACTCCACCTCCAATGCGCCCTGTCCTATCCTTCCTATAGAGCCTGTAGCCTGGTATAACAGCATCCCACTGGTTCTCCTCATTCCACCATGTCTCTGTAATGCCCACTATATCAAAGTCCTCCTTCAAAACTCTGTACTCCAGCTCCCCCATTTTAGGTTGAAGGCTTCTACTATTAGCATAGAGACACCTGTATACCCTGTCTTTGTCCTTAACCTGGGATTTATGTGCTTTACCCTCAAGTCTTTTGTAGACACTATCCCTTGTCACATGCACATTGCTATGTTCCTCGCTTGCATGTGGTTGATTTAGAAAAACCTCCCTCTCTGTCTGCATCCCCATAGATACTGTATTCCGAACCGAAGTCACCTCAGCTCCTGTCGGCTTTCCCCCAGGGCTCAGTTTAAAAGCTGTTCTGCCACCTTTTTAATGTTGAGCGCCAGCAGCCTGGTTCCTCTTTGGTTCAGATGAAGCCCGTCCCTTTTGTACAGGCCTGCCTTGTCCCAAAAGGTTCCCCAGTTCCTGACAAATCTGAAACCCTCTGCCTTACACCACCTTCTCATCCACGCATTGAGACCCTGTATCTCCACTTGCCTAGCTCGCCCTGCGCGTGGAACAGGTAGCATTTCTGAGAAATCAGCCCTGCTACTTGGCCATGCTGGCAGAGGCTGATGGGAATTGTAGTTTCTGAACATCTGGAGGGCCATAGTTTGAAGACCTCTGGTCCAGGTGCTCGGGAGCAGCAGCCGCAGAAGGCCATTGCTTTCACATCCAGCATGTGAGCTCCCAAAGGCACCTGGTGGGCCACCGCGAGTAGCAGAGTGCTGGACTAGATGGACTCTGGTTTGATCCAGCAGGCTAGTTCTTATGTTCTTATGTTTTCTGGACTCCTACATTCCTGCTGGGTGACCTTGGGCTAGTCACAGTTCTTCGGAACTCTTTCAGCCCCACCTATTTCACCAGGTGTCTGTTGTGGGGAGAGGAAGGAAAAGGAGATTGTAAGCCACCTTGAGTCTCCTTACAGGTGCAAAAGGTGGGATACAAAACCATTCTCTCCTCCGTCTAGTTCCTTCCTCTCCAACTATGTTTTAGAAATTGCCATGGTGGTTAATGTGTAAACAGAGTACAATCTCAGGAGAACACGTTACGCATACATTCACAATCATTTTCAAACCAGAGTGTCAATTTACCAGGAAACAAACAAAAAAATATACTTCTGCCCAGGACTCTACTGTGCTTCTAACAACATCCTGATTGGCAGAAATCCACAGGTCAAGTTTTTCCACAAGGAAAGTAATATGGTCACCCACAATACCTGCGCATCACTGAGCTGTTAAAAGCATAACTACAGGGACCAGTTTAAAAGCTGCCCACCTGCCACAATCTCAGTCACAGCCTTGGGACAGGTAAACAACAAATGGACTGCTTCTTTGTTACCACCAGGAAAATAGGAAAAATATTTTCCTGAGCTTGCCACCGAACTACACTGGCTAAGGATCAGAGCAAAGAGACCAGTGTTGTCCAAAAGCCTCCACAAGTCCTGGAAAGAACATGTATATACAAATGTGCTGATATTTCACATGGTTTCCTTCTTGCCTTTGTTCCTTTTAAGGTTTAATGTAAGCCCCTCAGTGTTGGATTTATTATTTGCCCAATGTTTAGGATTATACTTTAGCTAGGTTCTCCAGTTGATTTAAGGTTTTGTTACTGTTAATTTAGGATACTCTTGCTTATATGTTTATATGGGCTTGTACTGTATTGGAGGTTCGTTGTTATAAGGTTAAGGGATTCTATAGAGTTACTTTAAGTGATAGACAAGAAGAGAAATGGATTAGAAATATTCTTCTTACTTTATTGTATTAATAGAAGAAGCCTCTTAGGATTTTAGTAGTTTTATTTTAGCTAGGTAACAAGGAAGTAGATCAATAAAATGCAAAGTAAGGACAACTCCTTCTTACAATCTGATAAGTTTGTCAACCTCAACAAAAGACCTTTTTGGACTTACAAGGAGTGCCTTGGCCGTTTGGAGGACATCACCCTACTTCCCATTGGACTATTTGAATTTTCACTTCTAGGATCTCAAGACCCATTGGACTATTGAAGTTTCCACTTCTAGGATCTCAAGATTCATTGGCAGCCTTTTCTTCTGGGACTTAATCCCATCGGCAAAAACAAAAGACTGTCTTCCTCCTCTTTGTTTTAGATTGTCTGTATTATGTGGCAGGGGACTGCCCCCTTCCTCCTCTGATTGGGTGAAAAACTGTATAAAAAGTGCTGTGTTTCGTTCTGTACTGGGCAGTCTGGCCTGGAAAGAGCTTGAAATCACAATAAAGAACCTCTGCTCTGAAGGCAGCCTGCCTCTGCATCCACTCACTGCTGCCAAAGCTGAAATCACTCTGAAATCACTATCGCTCATTGCTGCCAAAGCTGAAATCACTCTGAAATCACTTTCTAGTTACCCCGGCAGTGGGTAACATCTTCAGTGTTTCATGTGCCATTTGAAATGGTCGACATGTGCAGTAGAACGGGATCGGGACAAATTGGAGAAGCCAGAGGGGACAGAACGAACTTTTACCGCTTCAGAGGGCAGGAATAGCGTTTTCAATTTTTTCCTGTACTATACGTAGAAATTGAAGCCAGCAGGTAAAGAGGAAGGCCCAACATGAGATAGATCCACGGCCCTCAGTTTGCAAGACTTGAGCAAGGCTGTTTACGATGGGACATTTTGGACCACGCGGATTCATGGAGTCACCATAGGTCAGAAGAGACTTGACGGTGCTTAGCACAAGGACATACACTGCATGTTAAAAAAACATCCTGGAAATGGGAAACTGACACGGCAGGAGTGAGGCTAAAGCAGAACATCTCTCGGGGCTGGTTTTCTCTCCCTCCTCCCCCCCCCCCCGCAAGGAGTTTTTACAGGTTGGGGTGGCATTCAATAAGCTCCAAGGTGGTGCAGTCAATTCTACCCATCCATTTTGCTTCATACGAAGCCCAAGATTTGCTTGGGCCAGAGGGGATGTACTAGGCTGGTACCAGCGTTAAGCAGGAGAGTATAATTGTCAATTCACAAGCAGCATCAAGAACGCACGCCCATTTTACAGGTATCTTCATTCTACACCTGCAATTTGAGAGGCAGAGCATGACGGAATGGATAAAGGGCAGAAAAAGTTCCACCCTCTCCCAGTTCAATATAGGCTACGTCAGACCTGGGCATTATACGGCCCGCGGGCCACATCCGGCCCGCCGGATGACCCTGACTGGCCCGTATGAGTCACAAATAGTAAAAAATGTTAACATTTTGTCTACCATTGTTTTGAGAAATTTGTGTGAATACATTACATTTTTTGGAAGGCAACCTCACTTTTTCATTGCATAACTTTAACATATACTAGTCTTGCCCGCTTGTCAAAACAATGCTATTTACTGCTTTTTTATATAAAGAAATGCAATAAATATTATGCAGAATTGAGTTCAGCCTTTTGGCCCGGCCCTCCACAATATTTTCTGTTTCTTATGCGGCCCCATGGAAAAAATAATTGCCCACCCCTGGGCTACGTATTGCTCCATTTCAGGTAACTAAGGCACAGAACTAAATTTGCTCATTTCACCGACACCAGAGAAAGTTTGCTTTTGGAACTGCCGCTCCCAAAGATGAGCCCATTGCCTTGAAGGAGGCAAGCCGGAAGCAATAGAGCAACACCGTTTAAGGACAACTACTTCAACATCCCAGCGACTGAATTATTCAGTTACACCGGAAGCAGAGGTACTTCAAAAATGTATCCATCTTTCATAAAGGTAAGAAGAGAGTCATACAGAGAGTCATACAGAGAGACAATGAACAGGCTCCTCTATGGGCAAGTGTCAGGCTGGAGCATGGCACCCTTTGAAGAGGGCCGGGGGATGGGAGGGGGGATGAGCTCCACAGAGCTAACCCAAACACTTTTGTTTTCCTGAGAAGAGGCTCACACAGAGACTTTATCTCAATCTTCTGACCTTGAGTTCATCCAGCATTCCTGCTTTTCATGCCTTCTGAAGTATGGGATCATATTGCGGGGGTGGGGTTGGGGAGAGGAACGGGGTTTGATATACTGGGGTTGTTTGTAGGTTCTGGCAGAACCAGCTTTCCCCCCTCTTACCCATGTGTCTACCAATAAAGACTTCTTAACCTCCAAGTTACAGAGTCTGATTTGGGTCATAGATCTGGGAGTTTGAAAGTGCTTTGAGAACAAAGTACCCATTAATTTCATCTATTCTTCCAATGGCAACTGAAGCAATTATCTCTTAGCACAGCTTGGGAGTGATTGCCTTCTGTTCTCTGTCCCATCTAAGGCTGGTACGAACAGGAAATGCACTCAACAGGCCTGAGAATTCATTAGTATGCAGTAGAAGAATAACCGTGTGGCTGTCAACAGTGTGGTAGGTTGAACCAACACACTATTCTCCTCCCACACTACCTATCCACATCCCCCTGCTCAGCAGGAGTTGGAAACAATCTATGCTAAATGGGTCCAGTTCCAGATTTTCTTCAAACAGAAGTAAACACGTAGCCTCTGATACGTGTTCAGTGCTGCGAATACACTGCAAAATATATCTCATAATCCTGCACCAAAAAAGTAGGATTTTTAAACCAGCCTATAGCTCCCCCTGAGCAGATGTTTGCTCGTTTTATGCTTCAGCTAGTAATGGGGAAGAGCAAAGCTTTGTCTTTTTTTTTTTGGGGTGGGGGGGATCCTGCCGGCCTCCCTGTTCTAGTTTTTAAAATTTCATCTGACAAGATATGTACCTTCAGGCTGGAAACTTGCTTTTTTGATAAGAACATGCAATCTCTGCACGTGGTCAGAAACTGAGAATATAGCGCTCAGGGCTATACAAGTGCTTCCGGACCTCACACTGGCCCACACACAAAAATGATGTGCTCAGTACCAAATACCCTGTTTCCCCGAATGTAAGACATCCCCTGAAAATAAGACGTAGTGGAGGTTTTGCTGAAGTGCGAAATATAAGGCATCCCCCGAAAGTAAGACGTGGCAAAGTTTTTGTTTGGAAGCAGGCCCGACGAACAGAACACAGAAAAATAAGACATCCCCTGAAAATAAGACATAGCGCATCTTTGGGAGCAAAAATTAATATGAGACACTGACTTATTTTCGGGGAAACACGGTAGGCTTCCGGCAGTAAGCAGTCGAAAACCGAGGCCCCCAGAACGTGCTTTCGGATAGCTTTAGAACATTTGAAATCATAATTATTTTGAGCATGTACAGAATGAGCTTTCCATGTGACTGAAATCCACAGGTCAAGTTTTATGTCACCTGAACTGCAACCCGTTCTCCCACACCTGGAATCAGGGCTATGAGCTTCCAGGTCAAAGAGCTTCATTTCCAGGCCACAGTTTTCATTTTAGGAAGCATGTCAACATATTGGCCTATACACACAGACCTTAGTATCAACCCACCTTGCCGCCTATGTATTTGAGGACAGAGGCAGAATGTAAGTCGGGCTGGAGGACCAAGAACAAGCCAGCTGGATCAGACCAGCGTCCATCTAGTCCAGCACTCTGCTACTCGCAGTGGCCCACCAGGTGCTTTTGGGAGCTCACATGCAGGAGGTGAAAGCAATGGCCTTCTGCTGCGGCTGCTGCTCCTGAGCACCTGGTCTGCTAAGGCATTTGCAATCTCAGATCAAGGAGGATCAAGATTGGTAGCCATAAATCGATTTCCCCTCCATAAATCTGTCCAAGCCCCTTTTAAAGCCATCCAGGTTAGTGGCCATCACCACCTCCTGTGGCAGCATATTCCAAACACCAATCACACGTTGTGTGAAGAAGTGTTTCCTTTTATTAGTCCTAATTCTTCCCCCCAGCATTTTCAATGAATGCCCCCTGGTTCTAGTATTGTGACAAAAAGAGAAAAATTTCTCTCTGTCGACATTTTCTACCCCATGCATAATTTTATAGACTTCAATCATATCCCCCCTCAGCCGTCTCCTCTCCAAACTAAAGAGTCCCAAACGCTGCAGACTCTCCTCATAAGGAAGGTGCTCCAGTCCCTCAATGATCCTCGTTGCCCTTCTCTGCACTTTTTCTATCTCTTCAATATCCTTTTTGAGATGTGGCGACCAAATTTGACCCCCAGCCCCACTGGTGATCTATCAACCACTCACATGAAGCCGCCTCATATTCTCAGTCTATCAAAGTGTTGTCTGCTCTGGCTGGTAGCACTCTCCAGTCCCAGAGGCTTTTCGTATCTCCTGCTACCAGAGTCTTTTAACTGGAGATGCTGGGACTGAGTCTGGGACTTCCAACATGAAATGCAGTTGCTCTACCACTGACCCATGGCATCTCCTGTCCTACAGACTTTTAGAGGGGTCTGTGGTCTTCCTGGCTGCAAAGTGCACGATCCCAATTCAATCCCTGATGGGCCCAGTTCAAAAGACGGCAGGACCTAACCAGGCAGCAAGTGAGGAATTCCATTTATATAGCTCCTATACTTTATGCCACCAGACATGTGCAGGGTCCCACTTCAGCTCAAGAAGACAGAACAAGACGGAGGAGTTTAACCCTCCCCAGCACCACACATGCGATGTGATCACTGGAAAGGACAATAATGCTAGGAAAAGTTGAGGGTGCCAGGAAAACAGGAAGACCCAACATGACACAGATTGAGCAGAAGTGGCGTAGGTTAAGAGCTTGTGTATCTAATCTGGAGGAACCGGGTTTGATTCCCAGCTCTGCTGCCTGAGCTGTGGAGGCTTCTCTGGGGAATTCAGATTAGCCTGTGCACTCCCACACACGCCAGCTGGGTGACCTTGGGCTAGTTACAGCTTCTCGGAGCTCTCTCAGCCCCACCCACCTCACAGGGTGTTTGTTGTGAGGGGGGAAGGGCAAGGAGATTGTGAGCCCCTTTGAGTCTCCTGCAGGAGAGAAAGGGGGGATATAAATCCAAAACTCTTCTTCTTCTCTTCTTATGTTGATTCACTTATTATACTTTATATGCTGCCCCTCCCCTTACGACTATATTCTTGATTTCTGACCATATGCAGGAATTGATCTTGGGATCGAATTTCAGGCCCTCAGTCTGCAAGACCTAAATGAATATAGGGTGCTTTGGAAATCATTCATTCATAAGATTACACGCACACACACCCAAAACCACTGCCACATGTAACAATATTTAAAACGGCAGTTTTCCAATGGAAAAACTTAAAACATACTGAACAAATTTACTTTACAGTGTTCTCCTTTGCGCCCTTTTATCCTCAGAACAACTCTAAAGGTAGGTTAGGCTAAAATGTGCCACAGGGTTGCCCAGTAAGCTAGCATGGAAAAGTGCAGATTTGGACCTGGTCTGCCAGATTGCTGTCTGACACTCAAAAAAACCCCCTCTCCCTTCACATCAAAAAACCCACCCATCCACCCAGTGGTGGGATCCAAAAATTTTAGTAACAGGTTCCCATGGTGGTGGGATTCAAACAGTGGCGTTGCGCCAATGGGGCTGGGCGGGGCATGACGGGGGCATGGCCGGGCATTCCAGGGTGGGGCATTAATAATTTCTCTGTTACTGTAAAAAACTCTTACTGTAAAAAAAAGTTCCTAATTTCCAGCTGGTATCTTTCTGTCCATAATTCAAACTCATTATAGCAAGTCCTATCATCTACTGCCAACAGAAACAACTACTTCTCCTCCAATTGACTGCCTGTCAAATACTTAATACTTTCAAATACTTAATTTTGTTTCTAGAAATCAAAAGAAGGATACTTTCGTTAAACAAGGAACTTGACCATATTTCTAAAACATGTTTTTAAAACGGCCCAACAGGTAGAATTATCCCGTTTTCTACCTTCGCTAACCAGCCACATAGGAAACAACAGGACTTTATGATTTTTGGACCTAATGGGATTTCTAACGGAAAAGCAGACCCAATTAGTAACCCCCTCTCGGCACACACAAATAATTAGTAACCCACTCTGGGGAACTGGTGAGAACCTGCTGGATCCCACCTCTGCACCCACCCCATTTCAGCTAAGCCCCCAAATGCCTGGTAAAGAATTCTAGAAAACACTGGAAGATCTGGACAAGGAACTCCTGATTTACCCTTTTCAGGTAGAAATTCTTGGGGAAAGTCGTTTCTCTGCCCGAGTCCCTGGAAAACCACTGCTGGTCTGAGCTGACAAGTCAGAACTAGCTGGACTATCGGTCCGATCTAACATGAAGTAGTTTCACATTTAGATGCACTCTTCAGCCACCTTCTCCCACGGCGAGAGACGGCAAGAGATGCTTCTGTAGAGACCTCCTGACTGAACTCCTGAGCAGCCCTCTCCCACCTTTATTTTGTAGCTTATATGCGAGAGTGATTCTACAGGCAGAGCTTGTTTGGGCCAACCTTTGACCCTGAACAATGACCAGGAAGGGTAAGAAAACACAACACTGGCCCCAGAAGTAGGGATCAGACACACAGAATGAGCAGGGCTGTATCAAACTAGTGCAGAAACTGAGAGAACAAAAGACCGGAGGGGTGCAATAATATACAACGCAACTTGTCTTGGTTTCTATAAAAAAAAATCGCCAGATGCCAACATTTATTTGTTTTATGGCCCCAGAAAATTACAATTAAAAACAGAACAAGACACAAAATGAAAACCCATATAAAGAGAAAGAGAGGGGTGGTGGTGGCACCCTTAAATCACATTGTTCCAGTTGATGAGAAAGGAACAACTAGAAAACAGAGGCACCAGTTCCCAAGTTTGGAAGCTTGGAGAGCAACCCAAAGAAGTCTTGGCTCCAACTTAAAAACGTTTTTCTTTTTGTTATGAAAAAGCTGACACTGCTTGGCCCAAAACGAGAAGACGTCCGTGTATGCAGGGAGGTTTCCCAGACACCAACAAGGAGGGACAGCCAGTATAGGCAGAAGCTAGACGTGACAGAGGTTACGGGTCTCTGTTGGTCTTCAAAAGCGCCGACTGGACACTCCAGTATTTTCTTTTTAACAACGAAGGGCAACGGAGGTGGAGGTTTGGATTAGCAAAACCAAATTGAGAGTGGGCTAGTCCAACCAACCTGCCTTCCACACGTGATCCAGATCTAAACCAAGCCCTGTTCAACTGTTCCGGCTCTCACTGAGCTTTTAAAGACGAACAGAGAGAGACTGGTGACTTTTTTGTTCTCCAGCTTCACCCCAACACTAAGAAGACACACAGGGCGGACACCAACAGAAGGTATTGCCCATCTTGAATGTAACTATCAATCCCACAATCTAGGTTGGTGCCTCGGTCTACCACACTTGCACAGCTTGTGACACACCCCTCCCCAATTCAAAGGCAGCTCATGTATGGCAAGCCACTAGAGACATTTTATACCTCTTGTTTTTGGAGCCTGCCTGGGGTGTGTGTGTGTGTGTGTGTGTGTGTGCAGGGGTTGTCACCCATACACCATTGGTAAGTAGAGCAGAGGGTCCCAAGATACATAGACCTGCTCAGTGGGAAGAAAAGACTACCCAAGCGCAGATACTTATGCCTTATCCCCTTTTTTCTGTGTGAAGAGTTTTCATCTGTGTGAAGTTCTCTCTTTTTCAGCTCCCTGGATCGGGACCCATCTCTCTTCAGAACTCCTTTTCCCCCCTCATCAACGAGATCTTCTGAGGGAGAAGACAAGAACCCTGTCATGTTCCAACAGACTCTCTTGCCCGTCCAGAAAGAGAACCCTGCAGCTAGTGGAAGAAGTGGGAAGATCTCAGTGTTCAGGATCGGCAGCCGGGTCCAGATTATGCCTGAATGACAGGGAGGCTACCAGCATCTGGCAACAGGTCCTGGTGGGCCTCCAGGCGGGCGAGACGGCTCTGTTCCAGGGCGATGGCCTCAGCCGAGTGCTTGCACTTCTCCGAGCCGCATTGACAAGTGAAATACTTGCTCTTGATGTCCCAGAAACGGTCGCCATAGTCAAATCTGCAGCACGGAACAGGGAGACAAGAGAAGCAAAGGTGTAAGGCACCTCGATTCTTGACAGACTGAAGTATTATAGGGAGTTCTCACTCTGCGATCCTGAACCTCCCGGCCCACATCTGGAACTGTTTCTTCACCATTTCTCTTCATGTAATTTCCTTCCTCCCACCACTGCCATCCATCCATCCATCCATCCATCCATCCATCCATCCATCCATCCATCCATCCATCCATCCATCCATCCATCCATCCATCCATCCATCCATCCATCCATCCATCCATCCATCCATCCATCCATCCATCCATCCATCCATCCATCCATCCGACTTTTATACCGCCATATCCCCGAAGGGCTCCGGGCGGTGCACAACATACAGTCATAGTACAGTCATAAGACAATTATAAAATAGCTAAAACCTATAAAAGCAGCGATAAAACAATGAAAAACTAGATATAAGAGATATAATAATTATAAGTGGCGTACGACAGCCCCATTTTTATTTAAAATCCTCTCCTAAGAGGGAGGGACGGCGAGTCCCATGAGATAAGAGGCCCAGGTGTAAAAAGCCAAGGAAAAAGGAGGGGGCACCATCAGCGGCCGGTCCCTCCGAAGGCCTGGCGGAACAGCTCCGTCTTACAGGCCCTGCGGAACTCTCCGAGGTCCCGCAGGGCCCGGACAGCTGGAGGAAGAGCGTTCCACCAGGCCGGGGCCAGAGCCGTAAAAGCCCTGGCCTGCGTGGAGGCCAGCAGCATCATCGAGGGGCCAGGGACCACCAGTAAGTTGGCCTCCACTGAGCAAAGAGGCCGTGCAGGGACGTATGGGGTTAGCGATAGATATATCACTATATCATTGGTATGTGCCAGAAAAGGTACAGATAATCTGCCCACGCAGACCGTCTGATAGGACTGTAAATACCTTTGCATTCGCTGCAGCAATGAGAATAAACTGGGGAATCAACACTGTGGGGAAACAAACTTAATTCAGTATTCCGGACCTGTTTCACTTTGTTATGGAATGATTTCCTCTAAGGGCCTAATAACAAGATGGAATGCTAAGGTGCCACAGATGGAGCTGTGGCTTTCCTTTGTACACAGAAATCACAGGAGCCCCTGGTCTGGATCAAAATGGGGCATGAGTAGGCATACAGGGGGGCACAACACCAGCTGCGGCACCACATTACTTCTAATAAAAAACCAGATATCACATAGGCAGCTCTAGGTATCACCAGAAACATTATGGTAAAGCCACAGAGTTTCTGGCGATTCCTAGAACCTCCAAATGCCACTTCCTGTTCTTTTCCCAGAAGTCACACTGAGCCACACATGCTGCTTTTTAAAAATGTTTCTCCCGCTGCCACTGGGAGCAGGGAATGGGACCCTTGGGGGAGGGTCTTTGGGAGCTCTTTGGTTCCCCAGCATGTAGAAGTTCTACAAAGTTATCAGGGCAAAAAGTTGAGGAGTTCTCTCGACTCTAGCTTGGTGCCCAAGGTAAGTACTGTTCCTGCAGGAAGAGCTTCCCCAGATGCTGCCTCCTATAACGGGACACACTTCCAGCATTCAGAAACTGCACCTTCCCCTCCCAAACTTCCAACCCCTGCCCTCTCTACACAAATAGCCGTGTCTCCTCCCCATCTCCTCCCCCCTTCACCCATCCACTGACCCCAACTCCTCGCCAGTCCGGATGTCTCGGCTGCTGAAGAAGGCAATGCGGGGGAAACGCAGGTCTTGGTGCAGCATAAACACCCGCACGGGGATGATGTTGGGGTCACACAGGTGGTTGATGAACCGGCTGACGTTGCCATAGTAGCGCGCGTCGATGCAGTACACCTCGCCGTCCTGTAGGGGAAAGCAGCATCGATAGAACCTGGAGAGCTCCCAGACTCCTCCTCTTTCCGGACCAGGAGAAATCTGGAAACCCGTTTCAAGAGTCTTCATTCATTTGACCCCCCAGGTTCATTCCTGTTCCTCTCCTCCCTGGTTTGAGGTGGGGCTGCGGCTCAGTGGTAGACTATCTACCACTCAGTGGTAGACTATAGTTCCATGGGGATGTCAACTCAATGCATGGCAGCTGTGAAAAAGGCAAACTCTATGCTGGGGATAATTAGGAAAGGAGTTGATAATAAAACTGCAAGGATTGTCATACCCTTATATAAAGCAGTGGTGCGACCGCACTTGGAGTACTGTGTTCAGTTCTGGTCGCCACATCTCAAAAAGGAGATCGAAGAGATAGAAAAAGTGCAGAGAAGGGCAACAAGGATGATTGAAGGATTGGAGCACCTTTCTTATGAGGAGAGGTTGCAGCGTTTGGGACTCTTTAGTTTGGAGAGGAGACGTCTGAGGGGGGATATGATTGAAGTCTATAAAATTATGCATGGGGTAGAAAATGTTGACAGAGAGAAATTTTTTTCTCTTTCTCACAATACTAGAACCAGGGGGCATCCATTGAAAATGCTGGGGGGAAGAATTAGGACTAATAAAAGGAAACACTTCTTCACGCAACGTGCGATTGGTGTTTGGAATATGCTGCCACAGGAGGTGGTGATGGCCACTAACCTGGATAGCTTTAAAAAGGGCTTGGACAGATTTATGGAGGAGAAGTCAATCTATGGCTACCAATCTTGATCCTCCTTGATCTCAGATTGCAAATGCCTCAACAGACCAGGTGCTCAGGAGCAGCAGCAGCAGCAGAAGGCCATTGCTTTCACATCCTGCATGTGAGCTCCCAATGGCACCTGGTGGGCCACTGCGAGTAGCAGAATGCTGGAGTAGATGGACTCTGGTCTGATCCAGCAGGCTAGTTCTTATGTTCTTATCTACTCAACATGCAGAAGGCCCCCTGGTTCAGACCCCAGAATCTCCAGGATGGATTAGTTTGCAGGTGACATGACAGATCTCACCCTGTGATTTTGGAGCGCTGCTGCCCATCTGAGTAGACAATACTGACCTTTGATGGACCAAAGGTCTGGCTAATATGGCAGTTTAATGCATCCAGTTATCTTCTTGGGGAATAGGGGCCCAGATTCCTCCTGTTAAACCCAGAGTCAATGTTGCCCAGATTCCTCCCGTTAAACCCAGAGTCAATGCTAAGTCGACCTGTGCATCGTGGGGTGGCATCATTACAATCACACTAGCCATTGGCTGGGCACTTATCCTAGAGCAGTGGTGGCGAACCTATGGCACGGGTGCCAGAGGTGGCACTCAGAGCCCTCTCTGTGGGCACGCGCAAACAGAGTTCATCATGTGGGGGGGGGGATTGCCCCCCCCCCACATCTAGGCTGGCCTGGGCCACTGGGCTCGATTATTAGCATTAAACCTAGTTTTGGGGAAGCAGTGTAGGTTACCCTGTTAAGCTCTGTTAAATCCCACTGATTTTCATGCAAAGAACTAAAGAGCAATTCTTTACCTGGGAGTAAGCTCGGTTGCTGGCAATGGGGCTTGCTTCTGAGTAAACCCTCCTAGGGTAGTGATTGACCCGTTCGAAGAGTTGCACGGTTGCTTCAAAGCAAAGCCACTGACTACCACCAAGCTTACTCCCGAGTAACGCACACCTTGGAGCCAACTGTTTTTCTAAACGAAAACCTCAGTATTCAGGTTAAATTGCCAGGTTGGCACTGCGATAAATAAGTGGGTTTTGGGTTGCCATTTGGGCACTCGGTTTCGAAAAGGTTCGCCATCACTGTCCTAGAGTTACATCATGACATTTGTATGGCACAAACTCATACTTCCGCCCCAGCCATCCAATGGCACCTGTAATTTTTGGCTCCAGCCACCCAGTGATGCTATTGCCCTCTTCACCTCTGAAGCCATCAACCAGAAATACAGGGGTGCACTGACCTGCAATTACCGTTCATTCTGTGCAGGGACACTCTGGGTCCATGCTTGCGCTGGGCCAGCCACGGTAGATTAACAAGCTTTTGAACTTCATCAGTTGCTGCTGCCATACAGAGAAAAGGCATTCCCTCTCCTCCCCCACGGACGTGAGGGAGGTTTCTCGCCCAAACAGCCACATGATGGGAGGGGGAGGAGTACCATCCCCTCAGTTCTCCTAATGCCACCATGGCTGAGCTAATAAATGTGCCCAAGTCAGAGAGCAAATAAACAGCCACAGTAAGGGGGGCGGGGGCGGGGAAGTGTGCCTACACAGAAGCCCACTCGATGAACTACAGTTACAGTTAAATGCAACTGTTGGGAAGGCTGTTTTGCAAGTCATATTCGAATAAACATCCTCAGCCACCATCCTGTGGTGTCTTGCTTGCCAGTCTCCTAATATGGGACTGCACAGAATCATGGAGACGCACAGACACCTCAAGAAATTATAACAGAAACAAGAAGCTCACAGCCTTTTTACCACTCCCAACTTGTAAGGCTAGATTAAGAGGTGCTTTAAGTCTCCCATCTCAACTCCCGTCCAAAGGGTGACCTCACCTTATTATCTAGATCGAACAGGTAGGAGTCGTCTTCCCTCACATCCGCCTCTGCGTCTGAAATAAGCTCCCCCACGTACCTTGGCACAGGAAAACACAAAGAGGTAAGACCAAAGTCAGGGAGTCAACTCATCCCTTTAGCCTCCCGATCAGCAAGACAACCCCAACTTTCAACAGCCTCCGTCTTCCAACCAAATACACCTGGAGAGAGGTATCTCTTCCTCTCGAGTCTACTCACTCGCATATAAAGGTTCCCTGGGGGATGGTCTGCAACGCTCGGACACCCCATCCCATTTTGGCTGTGCGGTACAACTGTAACCGGACCCTGCAGAGAAAGAGGTGACATACAGAGAAAGTTTTGAGGAAGGTTGAGGCTTGTTAGACTGTGTCACTTATCTCAAGGGCTGTGCTTGGTCTGGTAACCCAAGATGGATCTTGCTGAAGCTTAGCTGGCCTGGTCAATGCCTGGAAGGGAGATCTCCTCGGCACCCTCTGCACACCAAGATGGATCCTCCTCTTACTGCACCGCTCCTCCCCTGACCAAAGCTCATAGCTTTCTATCAACTCAAATGGTTCTTCCTCCAAAGAACCACCTAAATTGCAGGAAGTCTACTTAGAGGATGGATGGGTATGCTTCGCTATAATGAGTTTACTGACAGAAGATAGGCAGGGCATACATATCAATTAACTATTTATTTATTTAGAACATTTATAAGTAGTCCTGCTTGAGGCAGCTTACAATTAAAAAAAACGTAATAGAACATAAGCCTCTCAGAAAAGAAGCCAAGCAGTTTAAAAAAGCCATTTACCAAAACATAAGCAGAAGAAGAAGCATTTGGATTTATACCCTGCCTTTCTCTCCTGTAAGGAGACCCAAAGGATCTTAAAAACTCATTTCCCTTCCTCTCCCCACAACAGATACCTTGTTAGGTAGGTGGGGCTGAGAGAGTTCTGAGAGAACTGTGATTAGTCCAAGATCACCCAGCAGGAATGGAGTGTAGAAACAAATCTGGTTCACCAGATAAGAGTCTGCTGCTCATGTTAAGGACTGGGGAATCAAACCCAGTTATCCAGATTAGAGTAATAGAATCACAGAGTTGGAAGAGACCACAAGGGCCATCAAGTCCAATCCCCTGCAATGCAGGAACACACAATCAAAGCACTCCTGACAGATGGCCATCCAGCTTCTCTTTAAAAACCTCCAAAGAAGGAGACTTGCTCTTAACCACTACACTGTGTTGGCTCCAAGAAGCATAAAAACAAACTATATCATACAGGACATAATGAATGTCCCTTTAAAAATAAATAGTTTTAATTTAACTTTAAGCGACCCTAAGTTCTGCAAGGGAGAAAGGCAGCTAATAAATGTTCTAAGTAAATTAATATCATCTGGGCAAGTTTTGTAAATGAAGCGTTTGTAGAATAAGTGTAAGAATAAGTGTTGTAACAGGCGAATAGATGTAACACTTGATCCCATCAAACATTAATCTAATCTTAGCAGCTTCTGAAGTTCCATCAGCAAGACTCCTCACCCGTTTGTACCCTGCCCTTCCACCCAATGAGCTCCCACCCAACAGCCCGGTTTGACAGTAATGATCAGCCATTCAGGAGTCCCCCACCAAGTAGCTGCAACCAGTGACTTGCATGTTTGAACAGAGGTAATTTCATTTGCATCCTTTTAACTATAGCAAGCCCCAGGTGGCAAACATAGAATTTAGCTAGGTGGTCTCCCACCCAGGTATTCATCACCTCCACACCTGCTTAAGCTTTAGGAAAGTACTTATATCAAGTGCCTTCAGATGCTGAGACCACTTTAGTGGATTCCACACACCACCACGAGTCGAAGGAAAATGAGTTCATTTACAATGACTGCAACTCGTTATAAATATGCTGTGCGGAATCCACTTTTGGTTATCAATAACATACCTACATTGCAAGATTCTCTCTAGTTAAAACCAGTGGCTGCTAAACACATTTTGTGGCAGTAAGTTCTGCAGGTTATTCAGCCGAATGCTACAATGTACCCTATATACTCGAGTATAAGTCTACCCAAATATAAGTCAAGGCACCCAATTTTACCACAAAAAACTGTGAAACTTATTGACTCGAGTATAAGTCTAGGGTGGGAAATGCAGCAGCTACTGGTTTACTAGTAACAAATCTTGACTTGCATTTTGCAGTCTTTAAACGCTACAAGTGCAATGGAATCTCTCTCCAAGAGGATGCCATGCCTGTCAGAACACAAGTTTCAAGGGCACAGAGTAATACCTAACACAGCATTCAGAGCTGATGGAGCAACTCTAATTGCAAAGACTGTGGTTTTATCAAAGCTGGAGGATTTACAAGCCTAGCTTTACATAAAAACACAAAAGGGAATGGTGAATTTAATATACTCCAAGCTGGATGCAGGCAAAATGCTTCTGCCACAGCTGGTGTGATCTTTCTTCATGTGCCACAGTCTCCCAAGCGGTCCATCTTGGATAATTGAGCCACGCCCTTGATATACCGAAAGTATAAGCCGAAGAGGGATTTTTCAGCATTAAAAATGTGCTGAAAAAGTCGACATACTCGAGTATATACGGTAGTTCCTTCTCTTCACTTGCATGGAAAATCATCTCCTTCCACCTAAAAGTCATTTTAAGCTCTGCTGTGATCTCCCAAAATAGGAACTGCTTGTGTGGGCAGATGGATCCCAGGGAATGTCTGACTGGGTCAGTGACACCTTCCAATGCATGGGAGGCGGGAAGAGTCGTGCAGGAGAGACTCACTTGATGCCACTCTGCACCACACGGTTCTTGCAGTTCCTCCAGCAGGTGCAGGCCTGGTTGCATTCGAAAATCAAGGGCGGCTCAATCTTGTTGAACTCCTGCAGCAAACGACCATCCTGCAGTGAAGGAAAGGGGAGGGGAGATGGCAGAGACATTCACTTTGGCATACCGTTGCTTCCTCTATTCCTGAAATTCTTAGCCAGAACGCTACCAGGTCTTAAGATGCACATATTTATTATTATTATTATTATTGTTGTTGTTGTTGTTATTATACACATAACAACACAGCACAAGTGTCTGGAATTCATCTCTGAATATCGAGTCCTTCCCAAAGCGACCCTAGGGATATTTAGGAGGTATTTGCATAGAATATGTGCAGTTCCTAGAAGTGCTGCTTTTTGCAGCAGGTGGACTGATGTTCTGCCCAAGTTTAGGCTTTCCAGATGTTTTTCAAGATTTCTTGGGATTCCTCCTAGAGCACTGACTACTAGTGGGATTACTGTTGTTCTTTTTTTGCCACAATCGCTCCAAACTTCAAATGTGTAGGTCCCTTGTATTTCTTGTGATCTTTTTTCCAGCTCTTTGTCCTCTTACCCTGCTGTCACAACTGGCACAGCAAACATCTATGATTCAAAACATGTTTTTTCTCTATCACTGTTATTATGTCTGGGGTGTTGTGTTGCCAGGTGTCTGGTTGGTCTGTTTGTATTCTAAAAGTCCCAGAGTATTTTTTGCTTCTTCATTTTTCTGTGGTCTTCTCTGGCTTGTGCCTTGTGATGATATTATTATTATTATTATTATTATTATTATTTATTATTATTATTATTATTATTATTATTAGTTTATTATTATTATTATTATTATTATGATTTATTTCGATTTGATAAACCGCTCTACCCCTCGCTGCGGACTCAGGGCGGTGTTACGGCAAACAGCAAATAACTGGACAATAAAACAAATCAAATAGCCCCAATTAAAACAATACAAAACCTTAAAACTATAGCAGCAGTAACCTACAAAAAATGAATGATAATAAAAGGCGTCTGGGATCAAACCCCAATGGACAAACCCTGGGCGGGAGGGGGTAGGCAGATGGTCAGATATATAGCCAGTGCATGGGCAACAAAAGAAGGGCGGGCTCAGTGGCCGGCCTCCCCAAAAGCCCGGTGCCTAAGATGTTAAAAAAAAATCCCCTGTTACTTTACGTTTCACATCTGCATAAACTGAAAATTCTGCCCCAGAGAACGGGAATGTTTAAGATCAAAGTCGAGCAGCTTTGTACCCCCAGAGAACCTTCTCTGACCTGCTTGCTGCCGAGAACCTCCACAAATTCTCCTTGAAACTCTTGCATCTGGCAGAGGATTCAGGAGTATGTTTCAGATGAGAGTCCACTCACTTTTTATAGGAGCTGCTGCCCAGACTAGAGAGTTCTGCAGTCACTGTAACAACGAAGCTCTGGCAAGCAGCAAGCAACTCACGGTGATCCTAGGACTGTGGGGCTTACAAGAGATGTGCAGAGGTGTTCTCCCATTGCCTTCCTCTGTATAGCAACCTCTGGTCTTCCTTGGTGGTCTCCCATCCAAGTACTAACCAGGGTGGACCCTGCTTAGCTTTGCCGCTCTGATGAGCCCACGCTAGCCTGGGCAATTTAGTATGCTCTGGGGGTGTTCTAGGATTTATTAAAGGAGTGCTTTAATGGTGTGTTCCTGCATTGCAGGGGGTTGGACTCGATGGCCCTTGGGGTCTCTTCCAACTCTATGATTCTATGATTAATTCGCTCAAACTACCCGTGCATCTTCAGATTGTTAGGGAGGATATAAATACAATCAAGAAGCTATGCCAATTTGAAAGATATAAATACAATCAAGAAGCTATGCCAATTAACATGACTGAACTATCAACATTACAATAAGCACAGTAGTATGAAATCAGTGACAAAAAGTTGCATACGTAGGCTGATTCCGCATGCGTCAACAACAGCAGTGTGAAAACAGTGTAAAAGCGTTTAAAACGGTGTAAAAGGGTTTATACTGTTTTCACACCATTTTCACACTGCTGTTTTTGGCCCATGCGGAATCAGTATATACTCGTGTATAAGTCGACCCGCATATAAGTCGAGGCACCTAATTTTACCACCAAAAACTGGGGAAACGTATTGACTCGCATATAAGTCAAGAGTGGGAAATGCAGCAGCTACTGGTAAATTTCAAAAATAAAAATAGATACCGATAAAATTACATTAATTGAGGCATCAGTAAGTTAAATGTTTTTGAATATTTATTTCAAAGAAAAACAGTAAACTAGCTCTGTAAGCCCTGGTTCTCCCTTTAAATCCACTCAGAAGGTGGGGGTGATTTAAAGGGAAAGTCTGGGGGATATGTGAGGGTGCCTGTCAGGGGAGGAATGTTTATGTTAGCAGTACCAACATTTCAGAGTATCTTTAGGAGACCCTCCTGATGATACAATGCAGGTTTGGTGAAGTTAGGTTCAAGGGGTCCAAATTTATGGACCCTCAAAAGGGTAGCTTCCATTGGAAACAATGGGGGATGGGAGCACCCACTTTGGAGATCCATAACTTTGGACCCCCTGAACCAAACATCACCAAACCTGGCTCGCATCAGCAAGAGATTATCCTAATGATACCACTCAGGTTTAGTGAAGTTTGGTTCAAGGGGTCCATAGTTATGGACCCTCAAAATGTGCTGGACCCCCTGAACCAAACTTCACCAAATCTGGCTGGTAGCAGCAGGAGTGTCACCTGATGATACCCTGAAATTTTGGTGCTGCAAGCCTAAAAACTGTGCCCCCTGGCAGCCGACAAAGTAAAAACCCTAAAATATTTTTTTTTTTAAAATATACATTCCTCACTCACCATTGTAGGTTTTAGGGAGACTTTTCAATGGGTTACAAACAAAAAAAAAAAAAAAAAAAAATGTGCTGAAAAATTAGATCTTATATGTTTGGAAAGTATATGCTCATATACGGTATATAAATATACACATAGCCTTAACTGCTGTAATGATGTGCAAAAAGGAAAATCTGTCACTTCAATAGAGTCCAGAATTAAGCATCCTGTTCAACCCCAAGAAGAAAGTCCAGTTACTTCCAACATGACATCGGCAAACCCCTGTTTTGAAGCCTTCAACTGGTCAACATTCCTCCACCTTTTTCCTATTAGAACATTCAGTTTCATTAACCTCTTTTAAAACTGTTTGACAAAACACAGTGAAGTCAGGTCTGTCAACATAATGAAAAAAGGAGGACCTACTCTTAAAAGGAAACTCCACATTGCTGATTTTATTGCCAAAGAAAACCCTGAGCTTAAATAAACAGAATCTTGTTTGAAATGAACTATAGTTGGCAAAAGGAAGCCTAAACCTAAACTTAACACTTCCAAGGTATGAGAATGATTTAGAAGACAAATTAATGAGTAGGTTTTACATCTGCACCTTACAGGGGGTTCTTGAAAACCTGATTTGCTTGTGTTCCTTTTAGTTTGTCTAAGGGTCTCTCAGGAATATCCTCCCCAAAAGTAGTGGCTGACTCAAGATCAGATGAACTTCTATTACGGTCAACCATGAAACCCGTTTTCTTCGACTTTTTAAAGGAATTGGAACCCTTCGTCCATTTATAAAAGCAATCTTCGGTGTAATCAAAACTGTCTCCGTCGGATTTCTTTCCCTGGTTTCCTTAGGTTTTGCAACAAATCGCTCCATTCCCAAACTGATTTCCCCCATTAGAAATGACGGCAAATCTCTTAAATTTTTAGTAACAGTTTGAAAGACGGCGAGCAAGCTTCTCTGAAGAACATCACCAAGTGTCGTACTGGGAAACCCTTCGGGTTCTTTTCATTTATAAAGCACTTTAGACTGCAAGGTTTGGTACAAAATTAGAAACTGGCCCATTCTGTAATCTAACTCAGGTTCTTAAAAACAGAACACCCCCCCGATGCCAAGACCTGTGATCAGTCCTCCTGATATCCTTTTCCGCGCCTCAAAAGTATTCCCAGAAGGCTGCTAAATTCACTGGGAAAGAAATATAGGATTTAACTGTACCCCACACATCCTCTTTCCCTAGGCACCTGTATGATGTCTTAACCCCCCCCCCCCAAAAAAAATAGCATAGCAATAGTTGGGGTGGGAGACGAGAACAGTAATTCAGTGTATCAACACCATTTCCACAAAGGAAAGGAAGTGGGGGATTAATTGAATCCCTGATTAAACTAGCAGTCTCCTCTTACATATTCTGAGGGAAAAAACCCATAAAATCTGCAGTGCGTTCCTAAGCAGAGTTATACTTTTATAAGACTACTGAAGTCAGATGTGGAACCTCCGATTAGGGTGGCATCTCTGGTCCTAGATCTCCTGCCCAGATCACAATGGTTTTGGTTCTTCATAAGTCATGGATTTAAGTCATGAATCTAGAACTGGAAATATCCTAGAAGAGGCCGATTCCTCTGGCTCCTTCCCAAGAAATTCCCTCTGTCAGCAAGATAAAGGGCCAGAATCTAGCCCTGAACAGGAAACGTCCTCTAAAACGCGGAAGCAGCACAGAGAACGTCATATCAGACAGGAAGTGATGACTCAGCCAGTCAGCCTGATAGCCCTTTCTGGGCCCAGTTTTCTCAAAACCAGACCCCAAATTCCTAATAAATGGAAAGAGAGGGCTCCCAAATTCCTAATAAATGGAAAGAGAAGGCTCCCAAATTCCTAATAAATGGAAAGGGAGGGCTCCCAAATTCCTAATAAATGGAAAGGGAGGGCTCCCAAATTCCTAATAAATGGAAAGGGAGGGCTCCCAAATTCCTAATAAATGGAAAGGGAGGGCTCCCAAATTCCTAATAAATGGAAAGGGAAGGCTCCCAAATTCCTAATAAATGGAAAGAGAAGGCTCCCAAATGCCTAATAAATGGAAAGGGAGGGCTCCCAAATTCCTAATAAATGGAAAGAGAAGGCTCCCAAATTCCTAATAAATGGAAAGGGAGGGCTCCCAAATTCCTAATAAATGGAAAGGGAAGGCTCCCAAATTCCTAATAAATGGAAAGAGAAGGCTCCCAAATGCCTAATAAATGGAAAGGGAGGGCTCCCAAATGCCTAATAAATGGAAAGGGAGGGCTCCCAAATTCCTAATAAATGGAAAGGGAAGGCTCCCAAATTCCTAATAAATGGAAAGAGAAGGCTCCCAAATGCCTAATAAATGGAAAAGTGGAAGGGGCTCCCAAATTGCCTAATAAATGGAAAAAAAAGTGGAGGCTGGGTTCCCAAATTCTAATGGAAATGGAAAGGGAGGAGACCCAATTACCTAATGGAATGGAAAGGGAGGGCTCCCAAGATTCCTAATGGAATGGAAAGAGAGGGCTCCCCAAGGATTCTCACAAATGGAAGTGGAGGGTCTCTAAATGCCTGATAAATGGAAAGGAGGGTTCTAAATTCTAATAAATGGAAGGAGGACTCCAAATTCCCAATAAATGGAGAGAGGGTTCCAAATTCCCAATAAATAGAAAGGGAGGAGCTCCCAAATCTCTAATAATAAATGGAAAGGGAGGGCTCCCAAATTCCTAATAAATGGAAAGAGAGGGCTCCCAAATTCCTAATAAATGGAAAGGGAGGGCTCCCAAATTCCTAATAAATGGAAAGGGAGGGCTCCCAAATTCCTAATAAATGGAAAGGGAGGGCTAAATGCTGAGGACACAGGGCCCACTTGCTTACATAACGGGGTGTAGTGTGGAGACCATCCATGCCAACTCCCAACCCTCCCATTTCTCCCAGTGAACGGTGCCTGTACCTAAGCTTAATTCCTATTTTGGTCAGTCAGTCAACTCCACAGTTACTCACCTTGTCATACCAGCAGCGGATGCTGAGCTGCCCACACAGGCAGTTGCTGGAGGAACAGTCGTCCTGGCAAGTGCAATGCTGGGGAACGGAAAAAGAAGAGGCTGAAGTGCAACCCTCGACAGACTCTACCCAAGGGGGGAAAACTGACACTCAAGGGTGTAGCACAACGCTGTAGAAATGGATTCCAGCTTGGGAGGGCAGGAAGAAGACAGATAATGTGATAGAGTGGTTAGAGCAGGGGTGTCAAAGATGTGGCTTGGGGGCCAGTTCTGGTCCCTTTAGGGCATAGGTGTCAAACTCGCGGCCCTCCAGATGTTACGGACTACAGTTCCCATCATCCCCTGCCAGCATGCTGGGGGCTGTAGTCCATAACATCTGGAGGGCCGCGAGTTTGACACCTGTGCTTTAGGGGGCTTAACAGGCCCAATAGCCATCCCCACCTCGTTTCAGCCTGCTGGGCTCGCCAGGGCAAATCAGGAGCAAGGGGGAGGTTGCCTCAGCTGGCTACCAGGCCTGATAAGTCCTCTCTAGGCAGCCACCACACCCCACTGTGGGCTCACCAGTCCAGCCCCCCTCCCAGTGGTTTTGGGGATAGCAGAGACTACCTCCCATCCCCTCAGATTCTGGCCTGACCAAGTCACATTTATGTCATATCTGGCCCCCTCGTAACAAATGAGTTCAACCCAGAGGTGGGATCCAGCAGGTTCTCACAGGTTCCCGAGAGAAGGTTACTAATGATTTGTGTGTGCCGAGAGGGGGTTACTATTTGGTGATTTTGCCACGTGATTTTGGCCTTAGTTACGCCCCTCCTCCTCCTCAGCAGTAGCGCGCAGAACTGGAAGCAGACTAGCAGGAGGTGCACCGGCGTGTGTGGCAGCCTGCGCCTGCGTGCATTCGTTTCCCGCCCAAGGACTGGCACAGCGGCTGCATCCTTGCCACAGCCCCACCCAGGAATGCCCCACCCCCAGAATGCCCGGCCACGCCCCTGTCGTGCCCAGCCCAGCCCCATTGGCGCTATGCCACAGTTTGAATCCCATCACCATGGAACCTGTTACGAAAATTTTTGGATCCCACCACTGGTTCAACCCCTGCCCCCCCCCCCCCAAGCTTAGAGTGTTGGACTAGGATCTGGAAGACCACTGTTCAAATATACTATACAAGCAGGGTGAACCTAGACAAGTCATACACTCTCCGTCAGGCCTACCTCACTGTTGTGAGGATAAAATGGAGGAGGGAGACAGTGATATTGTAACCCAGTTTGGGTCCCCATTAGGAAGCTGAGTATGGCATGTTTAGATCGATCACAGACAAGCTGGAATGGGAAGTGGAAACGTTGTGCTAATCAGTTCTAGTCATTTTCGTACCACACCGCTTGCATTTCTTAAACCAGCCTTTCCATGCCATTTTACTTTCTGCCAGCGACCACGCCACAATCACAATAAAAACTGAACCGTCAACAACTCTCTGGCCTCTGTTTCCTGATTCTCTTAACTCTGCCCCACTTAAAGGCACACTCAGCAGTGTCAACACTATAGAGAATATTATCCCCCCCATCCCTCCCCTATCCTCCACACTCACTTTCTCTCTCCCCCTTCCAGCCTTTCTCTCTCTGCTGCTATGGGAGAGGGGTTTGTTTTCAAAAAGAGGCTTGTCTGAAAAAAAAGCTTTAAAAAGCAGAGCAAGGGAGGTGGGCTGGAGCCACAAACAGAGCCTTCTTGTTCTGTTCCTTGCAAAAGCCAACTCGGTTATACTGATAATCTTGGCATGAGCATTAGAGAAGCAGGAAGGAGCCGGCAACATGGAATGGGGCAAAGGGGAAGGCATGAACAGCAGGGTGAGGGGTGGGAAGGGTGGAGTTAGGCAGGCTGGCCATGGGTCGAAGAGGTTCGGGGGAAAGCTGTGCTCACTGGAAAATCTCCCTGCTTTGCTGACAAACCAAAATAAAATTCGTGCTAGAAGTGGTCTCACTTGCCGCGGGGAGACTAGAAAGTGAAAGTGGAGCTTGAGGCAGTACATCCGTACAAGAAATCTTGCTGTAACAAACATTTGCCTCCATCGTGCACCAGATACCTCGTGTGTAATCGGCTTGGGTTAAGTGCTGTGTCTGGAAATGGGCCAGATTTTTCCTCTCTAATGCTCGCTCTTTATTTTCATATCAACACAACAGCCAGTACAAGGTAGTGGTTAGAATGCTGGATACGCTAAGACGACCCGGGTTCTGAATTCCATCTTGGGGTCTTGTACTCTCTCTAACTCGGGTTCCTTTTCAGATCTGCCCTGGGCCTCACCCCTACCCGGACCAACCCTGCTGTTTGGAGCAGAAGCACAGTTCCCGAGGCCGAAACGTTACACGCCGGTGCAACTACCTGCAAATGGGTGATGTTGCGATCGATGTTCATAGTGGATGTCTCGCAGTTCTCCGAGATGTATTTGTAATCTTCCGGGCACGGTTCATCATCCACGGAGTTGACGCAGGGGATAGGCACGTTTTCATAGCCACGGGCAACATCTCTGGAAAGAAGGAAAAGTGGAACAGACACAGAGTGATGTTAGTTCTGCTGTGGTGTTCAGGCGACATTTGTAATGTGTACAGTAAAGCTTAAAAACTTTGCCTTCACTCTTCCTGTACACTTGTGGAATTTTGTGGGAAGCCTTGGGTTGGGAACATGGTGGGGGGGGGGGGTGTACCACCATGAGCATGATGCCACTTCTAGGGAAAACCCTGAAGTAGCTCTAGGAACCACCCAAAACTATGGATTCCTAGAGCGATTGACAGTGGTCTAAGCAAGCTCAAGTGAAGGAAGGGAGAGAACAAACGCAGTATAGGAGAGAAATCAAATCCTTTCTTCGCCTCTCTAGGATAGCTGTACTGAGGGGTTCTCTAGGCACACACAGAGAGCTATTCCTTTATTTATTAGGTTTCTTTTCATCGACTTTCCCTAGAAGGCTCAGGCCAGTTTACAACCTCAGATGACAACAATGAACATTACAATGAATGCTTTAAAACTCCCTCTCTAAAAAATACATCTAAATCTAAAAGTAATTACTTAAAAACTATCACTGCCATCAGACAGCCATCAGACTGACTCTCCCTCTGCCACCAGATCATTTAATTTAGTCAAAACCCCTGCAAAAAAGATCAGCAAAGCGAAAGGGAAAAGGGGGGAATTCAGAGGTGGGATCCAGCAGGTTCTCACAGGTTCCCGAGAGTAGGTTACTAATTATTTGTGTGTGCCAAGAGGGGGTTACTAATTGGTGATTTTGTCACGTGATTTTTGCCTTAGTTACTCTCAGCAGTAGCGCGCAGAACTGGAAGCAGTCTAGCAGGAGGTGCACCGGTGTGCGTGGCAGCCTGCGCCTAGATACCATCTCGTTTCCCTGCCCACAGTGACCTACAGCGGCTGCATCCTTGCCACAGCCTCGCCCAGGAATGCCCCACCCCCGGAATGCCCACCCACGCCCCCATCATGCCCCACCCAGCCCCATTGGCGTTATGCCACAGTTTGAATCCCACCACCATGGGAACCTGTTACTAAAATTTTTGGATCCCACCACTGGGGGAATTGTTTTAAAGAAAAGGAAAAGGAAGGGGAGCAGGAGGGAAAAAGGGGAAAGGGAAAGGGGGAAGAGAAAGGGAGAGATAGGGAAAAGGGGGGCATTGATGTATCACTGTAGCTGCCTCAACCATATGCCTGTTGCAAGGATAGGAGAAAGATGTTATCAATCACTTCGAATCCTCACTGGAGAACAACAACATCTGATCACACATCTAAAAAGTCCCCAACTCCACGAAGGAAGAGCAATGCAGATGCAATCTTATCCACCAGGGGGCGCAGATGGCATCCACTCACTGTTCCAAAATATGCTGCCTCCTAACAAAGTGTGCAGCGCAACTCACCTGCTGATGATACGTTCTGTCCGCATGGAGCGGTTAAGGATGCCTTGGCGGATCTTGCGGTTGAGCTGGAGGGCAAACCACACCTCTGAGTTCTCCAAAGTCAGGTCCACAGGCGAGTCCCCTTCTTTGTTCCGGACTTCGGTGTCAGCCCCTCGTGACAGGAACAGGCTGCAGAAAGGCAGTAGGTCAGCACAAAGGAACCGGGGCGCCTGAACTGCCCCCACCCTGCAATGCTCCCCTGCAGCAAACACAAACGCGAGAGCCCAGGAACTCGCTTACTCACAGGACACAGTCCTGGTAGCTCTCCCGGGCAGCTATGTGCAGGGGTGTGTCTCCGTGGAAGTTGACCGCATGGAGATCGCACTGTGCGTTCAACAGGACCTCAGCAATCTCCGCGCTCCCTGTGAAGGAGGCCCAGTGCAAGCAAATGTTCTCTTCCTGTTTGGGAGAGGAGGGAGACGCAAAAGAGCACAGTGACCAACAGACGCTCAAGGAGTCCAGGGAGCCCAACAGGGATCAGGAAAGCAAAGAGCAACATGTGGGCAAGCAGACAGAACAACATTCTTGTCTGCTCCATTGATCCCAATCTGCTGCTGTGAACTTGTGCGAACACGCAAGGCGGCTATGTACTGCCATATAATTAGGCAAAGGCACCAGAGGTGGTTTTTAATGAGGATACTCTGAGCAAGAAGGGAGGCAAGAGAAGCACACACACACACACAATTCCAACACAACTCAAATGTGTGAACATTCATGAGAAGTTTATTTCTTATTTGAGGCTGAATTGACCATAGAAGAAGAGGGAGGAGGAGGAGGAGAAGGAAGGAGAAAGGAGGAGATGAAGAAGAAGAAGAAGAAGAAGAAGAAGAAGAAGAAGAGGAGGAGGAGGGAGGGAGGGAGGGAGGGAGGGAGGGAGGGAGGGAGGGAGGGAGGGAGGAAGGAAGGAAGGAAGGAAGGAAGGAAGGAAGGAAGGAAGGAAGGAAGGAAGGAAGGAAGGAAGAAGAAGAAGAAGAAGAAGAAGAGGAGGGAGGGAGGGAGGGAGGGAGGGAGGGAGGGAGGGAGGGAGGGAGGGAGGGAGGGAGGAAGGAAGGAAGGAAGGAAGGAAGGAAGGAAGGAAGGAAGGAAGGAAGGAAGGAAGGAAGGAAGGAAGGAAGGAAGGAAGGAAGGAAAACTGTTAATGATTAAGATACAAGACATTATTAATGCTTTAGAGTTCATTGACAGAAGGTAGTGAATTTTAAAACTGTGTAATGTTTTCTCTACTGATATCTGTTTTGTGCCTTTGGAATTTTTTGCCATCTTATTAAAACCAGTTTTAATACTTATATATTTCTGTATTTTTGTATTGTTTTTCAACTATTGTATTATTTTAATTGTTTTGTAAGCCGCCTCGAGCCCTTTGGGGGATTGGCAGGATAAAAATGGGATAAATAAATAAAATAATCTTGAAAACCAATAAGCTACAGTTAACATTCATGCAGTTCTTGGGTAGCTGTATTATTATTTTTTCTTTTTTCCTTCCTTTCATTTTTCTGCTCTATACTTCTTTTTTGTCTGTCAATAATAATGAGAAAATTAATTAAAATATTATTTTAAAAACTGTGAACATTCTAACTCTGGATAAGTTTGCTGTCTGAACTAAATCGAACGGGAACTTGAACCATGCTTTCCGTTATTAGGGGAAACAAATACATTTAGTACTTCAAAAATTACTATGTATTTGTTAGTTCAGTACTGACACCCATCCCTACATCACAGAGAAAGCCCATTTCCTTCTATTTATCATTAATTTTCTAATACATAATTACGTGGCTGCCAACATAGATCATCCCTCCAGACAGGATTTTAAAACGTGCGCCGATTGAAATAATTGTATTTTAAGAAGTTTTATTCTAATTTGTGATTTTAAACCCAAATAGTATGTTTGTATTATTATGTATTACAATCTTTGGGGTAAACCGCCCTCAGCCCGGTTTGCCAAGGGGAGGGTGGGATATAATTTTTTTAATCTATGCATTTATAATCAGTCAACTGAGTTCATGGATTAAAGAATTTACAGATGATTCTAAAAAGTATCCAAAACTGGCCATCACATCCCTTTTTTCCCCTCTCCCCTCCCTGCCAAATTGATACACGCTATTCTTTTCTTCTCAATAGGTGAAAAGATGAGGAGAAAAGAAAATTAAGGACAGGTACGAAGGCCTAGAGTGTTCTCGGATGCTGGTCCCATATCTGGTCTGGTTGGAGCTGATTTAACAGAAAAACACATACAAATCAATTAACTACGGACTCTTGGATCAACTGTCTTTTATTATCACGAGCCACGTCCTTATTTTGCCTTTTTCCATGCAAACAGTTAGCCAACTCCCGCAAGCCTCAGGCCCCTCCCGCAAGCCTCAGGCCCCTCCCACAAGACCCAGGCCCCTCCCACAAGACTCAAGCCCCTCCCACACAGCAATCAGGAGGTCGCCACTCACATTATCAGTCAAGGTGACGTCGGCTCCACGGGTGAGCAGCATGCGGATCACCTCGATATGCTTGTGCTCCGCAGCCCAGATAATGGGGGTCCACCCCCCGCTGTCCTAAATTAAAAGAATGAGAGACTGAAAGAGATATATGAGCAGTGTGAACTGAACTGACAACTCTCGGCAGGCAGGGAATGCCACCCAATTTCAGACACCGTCTCCCAGCGCTGCCTGGGGAAGGGACCACACCGACCCACCAGCCTCCACTGCTGCAGAGGGGTGGCACAAGGGAACTGCAAGCCCAGTTCCTATGGCAAGAAGTAGCCATACTGTAGGACACAAAAAAGTAACTGGCTAAGGTGGAACCCTGGGAACCTCGAAACTGCGGGCATAACCCCACAGAGAAAATGCAAAGCCCGTAAATAAAGTTTTCCGAAAAATAAGACATCCCCTGAAAATATAAAATGACGAGTAAAGGCGTGCTTAGAAAGTTTTGTTTGGAAATATAAAGCCCGTCCAGACGAAAAGTGCCATGCACGCTAGTAAAGTTTTGCTATACTGCTTGAAGCATGTCTGCGCGCTAACAACTGAGAGCATGTGCGTAGCTGTGGAGCGAAAAGGGAAAAAATAAAACATCCCCTGAAAATAAGACATTTGGGAGCAAAAATTAATATAAGACACGGTCTTATTTTCGGGGAAACAGGGGTATGAACCATTTCACTAGCACTGTGTAGACTAAGTGCAACCTATGTCGCCCATGATGACTGGAAGCCCCTGCTACCCTCACGACACAATCGCCTTATTCATCAATACACCACACGTTTCATCACCAGACAGACAGCAACGTAGAACAGATGGGATAGGAATGCGGGCCATCTACCCATTACAAGTCAACTTCGGAGATGTTGGGAATCCAGGTTTACTACAATTTTTTCAATTTTCAAAAGCTTCTAGTCTTCCAAAGCTTCTACCAATCTTGATCCTCCTTGATCTCTGATTGCAAATGCCTTAGCAGACCAGGTGCTCGGGAGCAGCAGCAGCAGAATTCTGCATGTGAGCTCCCAAAGGCCAGTGGTGGGCCACTGCGAGTAGCAGAGTGCTGGACTAGATGGACTCTGGTCTGATCCAGCTGGCTCTTTCTTATGTTTAGAAACTTCTACCAATCTTGATCCTCCTTGATCTCTGATTGCAAATGCCTTAGCAGACCAGGTGCTCGGGAGCAGCAGCAGCAGAATTCTGCATGTGAGCTCCCAAAGGCCAGTGGTGGGCCACTGCGAGTAGCAGAGTGCTGGACTAGATGGACTCTGGTCTGATCCAGCTGGCTCTTTCTTATGTTCTTATGGTTGTAGCAATGTGTTAACAAGAGCCAGCTCTTGAAGGCGTACCTTGCCCACCTTAGCATGATTTTTTAGCCTCATCTCTGTGCTCCAGAACCACACACCTGCAACATGGTGACGGTGGGGCAAAGTCAGGCCCCATCTTGGAGCAAGCTCTTCACCTACCTGAGCGTTGACATCCACTTGTCCTGTGGAGAGCAGCAAGCTGACCATCTGAACATTCCCATTCTTGGCAGCATGATGGAGACAGGTAGATCCATCATCCTCCTTTGGAGGCAGCAACAGAAAAGAAAGAAGGGTATGAACAAAGGCGCACACTTTAACTTGCCACTCCCGGACCATGGTTTCCTTTCTACTTCTTCTCCTGTTATATCTGAGGTGATTCAATAGAATCCTCAGCACACGCCAGAGTTCACCACTGGAAAACACGTTGGCATCCCTCAGGGGTTTCTGGTTTGGGCTTACTGACCTTTCTTGCAGAGATATTTTTTACCTCAGAACTGTGCCTCATTCCACTGCTAAGCTATCTGTACAGAACCAAGATTCTCTCACAGCCATCCTCCTTCCAAAACGTTATTTATTTACTTCTGTCTTTCTCCCCAGTGGACAGCCAAAGCGGTTTACATTTTTCTGTCCTCCATTTTATCCTCAAAACATCTACTCTCTGCGAGGCAGGCTAGGCTGAGGGCGTGTGATTTGACGCAAGGTCATTCAAATCCTAGTCTGATACTCTAACCACTGCACAAGTTCTTCTTCTAACCCTGACACTGGCCGATTTGAACAACATCCTTCATTTAAAAAATCTTATTGCATAACCTGTCGTGCCACCCTCGCATATCAGGCTCTCTCACAGCGGCATGTTCAAAACCAAGTTCCTGTCAACTCCTGTCACAAATGTTGTTCTCAACCGCCTCTTACACAAAACTCGCATCCCAGATAGCCAAAATTCAACTAAGCATTTCTTATCTTCACAACAGGCAAAATAGCAGCTGTGGAATTTCTGCTTTTCTTAAAGGCAGAGGGACTTTGACAGAAAAAAATAATAATATCCTTACTTCTACACCAGCTCAAAGACACCTAAATATCACTGTGAGGAAGTCTCCTCTCCCCCCATTTAGACAGACTTCTACCAGAGGACTGCTCCCTCTGTCTTCTGACCTTGGTGTAAACACAAGCACCTCTTTTGATAAAGTAATGTGCTAGCTCCACGTGGTTGTTCGCAACAGCTTCCATCAGAGGTGTCCGGCGTAGTTTGTCCACAGTGTTTATGTTGGCACCAGCCTGCAGCAAGAAAGAGAGACAGAATTATGGTGCTAACGAAAACCTTTATCGTCCCTTATGAGCATTTGCTAACTACACGACCACAGAGCCTTTTGTTTTACTTTCGGGCCTCAGCAGAGGAGTCCTTTCCCTCGTTTCCATTTTCCCCAACTTTGTTTTTATACCACCTTTCCACCAAAGAGTAGTGTACATGGTTATCCCCCGCTCATAAGAACATAAGAACTAGCCTGCTGGATCAGACCAGAGTCCATCTAGTCCAGCACTCTGCTACTCGCAGTGGCCCACCAGGGGCCTTTGGGAGCTCACGTGCAGGATGTGAAAGCAATGGCCTTCTGCTGCTGCTGCTGCTGCTGCTCCCGAGCACCTGGTCTGCTAAGGCATTTGCAATCTGAGATCAAGGAGGATCAAGATTGGTAGCCATAGATCGACTTCTCACTCCGCCGATCACAAATCTGTCCAAGCCCCCCCTTTAAAGGCTATCCAGGGTTAGTGGCCATCCACCACCTCCTGTGGCGGCATATTCCAAACACTCAATCACATGTTGTGTGATAGCAAGTGTTTCCACTTTTATTAGGTCCTAATTCTTTCCCCCAGCATTTTCTGCAACGAATGCCCCTGGTTCTAGTAAGTATGTCAGGAGAAAGAGAGAAAAATTTCTCTCTGTCAAGCATTTTCTACTCCATGCACATAATTTTATAGACTTCCCAATCATATCCCCCCCCCTCAGACGTCTCCTCTCCAAACTAAAGAGTCCCAAAGCGCTGCAGCCTCTCCTCATAAGGAAGGTGCTCCAATCCTTCAATCATCCTCGTTGCCCTTCTCTGCACTTTTTCTATCTCTTCGATATCCTTTTTGAGATGTGGCGACCAGAACTGAACACAGTACTCCCTCCATTTTATCGTCACAACAGCCACGCAGTCTTACTTCTGTGTGAAGGGTGCACGCACCCACGCACACACACACACATTCCCTTCTCTCTGCTTCTCACCTGCAACAAAACGTGGCAGATCTCCATGTATCCTTTCTGCGCTGCAGCATGCAGTGGGAAACGCTTGCTTTGCTGGTCGCTCTGGAAATTGGGGTCCAAGCTGTCCACTGGAAAAGGAAGGCAGAAGGAGGAGCTGAGAGACAAGGCCGCATTCAAAACTTAATGGCAAATCACCTCATCTCTGGTCTTGAAAACCCAAAAGAGTCACCATAACTCAGCTGCAACACGACAGCCAGGGCCATATTATCCAAAAGGTTAACGGGGCTGAAGCCTAGAGGTCTTGCAGGGTTTAGGGGCCTGTCAGGTTTTTTGTTGCTGAGGCAGTGTTACCAGCACCATAGGGCTTCGGCCTTTCTGACAGGAATTGACCTAAATGAGCACGCTGAGAGCAAGTTGCAAGGCACACTTGTAAGTCAGCTGAGGTTTGTTTTGAGTCAATGGGGAGGTGGGACACAGCAAGCTAATAGCATGCTAAAGTCAGGGTTGTGACGTCATGCCGCCTCCTCCCCTATTACAGCTCCAAGAATAACACAGTCTAGTCATGACCTTGAGCAGCAGTGACCTTGAGCAGCAGTGGAGTAGGAGGTTAAGAGCTGGTGTATCTAATCTGGAGGAACCGGGTTGATTCCCAGCTCTGCCGCCTGAGCTGTGGAGGCTTCTCTGGGGAATTCAGATTAGCCTGTGCACTCCCACACACGCCAGCTGGGTGACCTTGGGCTAGTCACAGCTTCTCGGAGCTCTCTCAGCCCCACCCACCTCACAGGGTGTTTGTTGTGAGGGGGGGAAGGGCAAGGAGATTGTCAGCCCCTTTGAGTCTCCTGCAGGAGAGAAAGGGGGGATATAAATCCAAACTCTTCTTCTTCTTCTTGATCCCGTGTGAGTGAAATTGGGAGTAAAATCCTTCAGCAGACCCTCAAAATGGATATAGGGCTATGTACTGTGGTCTAGTACCTACAGTACCAGGGTCAGGTTGTCAGCTGTAGTGGGGTGAAAAATTGAATGCTGGGAGGGAGGGGGGGGAAGTACCTAAAACCTAGGGGCCGGGCCATGGGTTAATATGACTGTCACAGCCCCAGATTTGCTCAAAGACAGGAAACAGTACTTTAAATGTGGGGGGGGGGGGGTGGGGGGGGGGGGGGGTGGGGGGGGGGGGGGGGGGGGGGGGGGGGGGGGGGGGGGGGGGGGGGGAGGGGTGTGGGGGGTGGGGGGGGGGGGGGGGGTGGGGGGGGGGGGGGGGGGGGGGGGGGGGGTGGGTGGAGGCGGGGGGGGGGGGGTGGGGGGGGGGGGGGGTGGGGGGGGGGGGGGGTGGGGGGGGGGCGGGGTGGGGGGGGGGGGGGGTGGGGGGGGGGGGGGGTGGGGGGGGGGGGGGGTGGGGGGGGGGGGGGGTGGGGGGGGGGGGGGGTGGGGGGGGGGGGGGGTGGGGGGGGGGGGGGGTGGGGGGGGGGGGGGGTGGGGGGGGGGGGGGGTGGGGGGGGGGGGGGGTGGGGGGGGGGGGGGGTGGGGGGGGGGGGGGGTGGGGGGGGGGGGGGGTGGGGGGGGGGGGGGGTGGGGGGGGGGGGGGGTGGGGGGGGGGGGGGGTGGGGGGGGGGGGGGGTGGGGGGGGGGGGGGGTGGGGGGGGGGGGGGGTGGGGGGGGGGGGGGGTGGGGGGGGGGGGGGGTGGGGGGGGGGGGGGGTGGGGGGGGGGGGGGGTGGGGGGGGGGGGGGGTGGGGGGGGGGGGGGGTGGGGGGGGGGGGGGGTGGGGGGGGGGGGGGGTGGGGGGGGGGGGGGGTGGGGGGGGGGGGGGGTGGGGGGGGGGGGGGGTGGGGGGGGGGGGGGGTGGGGGGGGGGGGGGGTGGGGGGGGGGGGGGGTGGGGGGGGGGGGGGGTGGGGGGGGGGGGGGGTGGGGGGGGGGGGGGGTGGGGGGGGGGGGGGGTGGGGGGGGGGGGGGGTGGGGGGGGGGGGGGGTGGGGGGGGGGGGGGGTGGGGGGGGGGGGGGGTGGGGGGGGGGGGGGGTGGGGGGGGGGGGGGGTGGGGGGGGGGGGGGGTGGGGGGGGGGGGGGGTGGGGGGGGGGGGGGGTGGGGGGGGGGGGGGGTGGGGGGGGGGGGGGGTGGGGGGGGGGGGGGGTGGGGGGGGGGGGGGGTGGGGGGGGGGGGGGGTGGGGGGGGGGGGGGGTGGGGGGGGGGGGGGGTGGGGGGGGGGGGGGGTGGGGGGGGGGGGGGGTGGGGGGGGGGGGGGGTGGGGGGGGGGGGGGGTGGGGGGGGGGGGGGGTGGGGGGGGGGGGGGGTGGGGGGGGGGGGGGGTGGGGGGGGGGGGGGGTGGGGGGGGGGGGGGGTGGGGGGGGGGGGGGGTGGGGGGGGGGGGGGGTGGGGGGGGGGGGGGGTGGGGGGGGGGGGGGGTGGGGGGGGGGGGGGGTGGGGGGGGGGGGGGGTGGGGGGGGGGGGGGGTGGGGGGGGGGGGGGGTGGGGGGGGGGGGGGGTGGGGGGGGGGGGGGGTGGGGGGGGGGGGGGGTGGGGGGGGGGGGGGGTGGGGGGGGGGGGGGGTGGGGGGGGGGGGGGGTGGGGGGGGGGGGGGGTGGGGGGGGGGGGGGGTGGGGGGGGGGGGGGGTGGGGGGGGGGGGGGGTGGGGGGGGGGGGGGGTGGGGGGGGGGGGGGGTGGGGGGGGGGGGGGGTGGGGGGGGGGGGGGGTGGGGGGGGGGGGGGGTGGGGGGGGGGGGGGGTGGGGGGGGGGGGGGGTGGGGGGGGGGGGGGGTGGGGGGGGGGGGGGGTGGGGGGGGGGGGGGGTGGGGGGGGGGGGGGGTGGGGGGGGGGGGGGGTGGGGGGGGGGGGGGGTGGGGGGGGGGGGGGGTGGGGGGGGGGGGGGGTGGGGGGGGGGGGGGGTGGGGGGGGGGGGGGGTGGGGGGGGGGGGGGGTGGGGGGGGGGGGGGGTGGGGGGGGGGGGGGGTGGGGGGGGGGGGGGGTGGGGGGGGGGGGGGGTGGGGGGGGGGGGGGGTGGGGGGGGGGGGGGGTGGGGGGGGGGGGGGGTGGGGGGGGGGGGGGGTGGGGGGGGGGGGGGGTGGGGGGGGGGGGGGGTGGGGGGGGGGGGGGGTGGGGGGGGGGGGGGGTGGGGGGGGGGGGGGGTGGGGGGGGGGGGGGGTGGGGGGGGGGGGGGGTGGGGGGGGGGGGGGGTGGGGGGGGGGGGGGGTGGGGGGGGGGGGGGGTGGGGGGGGGGGGGGGTGGGGGGGGGGGGGGGTGGGGGGGGGGGGGGGTGGGGGGGGGGGGGGGTGGGGGGGGGGGGGGGTGGGGGGGGGGGGGGGTGGGGGGGGGGGGGGGTGGGGGGGGGGGGGGGTGGGGGGGGGGGGGGGTGGGGGGGGGGGGGGGTGGGGGGGGGGGGGGGTGGGGGGGGGGGGGGGTGGGGGGGGGGGGGGGTGGGGGGGGGGGGGGGTGGGGGGGGGGGGGGGTGGGGGGGGGGGGGGGTGGGGGGGGGGGGGGGTGGGGGGGGGGGGGGGTGGGGGGGGGGGGGGGTGGGGGGGGGGGGGGGTGGGGGGGGGGGGGGGTGGGGGGGGGGGGGGGTGGGGGGGGGGGGGGGTGGGGGGGGGGGGGGGTGGGGGGGGGGGGGGGTGGGGGGGGGGGGGGGTGGGGGGGGGGGGGGGTGGGGGGGGGGGGGGGTGGGGGGGGGGGGGGGTGGGGGGGGGGGGGGGTGGGGGGGGGGGGGGGTGGGGGGGGGGGGGGGTGGGGGGGGGGGGGGGTGGGGGGGGGGGGGGGTGGGGGGGGGGGGGGGTGGGGGGGGGGGGGGGTGGGGGGGGGGGGGGGTGGGGGGGGGGGGGGGTGGGGGGGGGGGGGGGTGGGGGGGGGGGGGGGTGGGGGGGGGGGGGGGTGGGGGGGGGGGGGGGTGGGGGGGGGGGGGGGTGGGGGGGGGGGGGGGTGGGGGGGGGGGGGGGTGGGGGGGGGGGGGGGTGGGGGGGGGGGGGGGTGGGGGGGGGGGGGGGTGGGGGGGGGGGGGGGTGGGGGGGGGGGGGGGTGGGGGGGGGGGGGGGTGGGGGGGGGGGGGGGTGGGGGGGGGGGGGGGTGGGGGGGGGGGGGGGTGGGGGGGGGGGGGGGTGGGGGGGGGGGGGGGTGGGGGGGGGGGGGGGTGGGGGGGGGGGGGGGTGGGGGGGGGGGGGGGTGGGGGGGGGGGGGGGTGGGGGGGGGGGGGGGTGGGGGGGGGGGGGGGTGGGGGGGGGGGGGGGTGGGGGGGGGGGGGGGTGGGGGGGGGGGGGGGTGGGGGGGGGGGGGGGTGGGGGGGGGGGGGGGTGGGGGGGGGGGGGGGTGGGGGGGGGGGGGGGTGGGGGGGGGGGGGGGTGGGGGGGGGGGGGGGTGGGGGGGGGGGGGGGTGGGGGGGGGGGGGGGTGGGGGGGGGGGGGGGTGGGGGGGGGGGGGGGTGGGGGGGGGGGGGGGTGGGGGGGGGGGGGGGTGGGGGGGGGGGGGGGTGGGGGGGGGGGGGGGTGGGGGGGGGGGGGGGTGGGGGGGGGGGGGGGTGGGGGGGGGGGGGGGTGGGGGGGGGGGGGGGTGGGGGGGGGGGGGGGTGGGGGGGGGGGGGGGTGGGGGGGGGGGGGGGTGGGGGGGGGGGGGGGTGGGGGGGGGGGGGGGTGGGGGGGGGGGGGGGTGGGGGGGGGGGGGGGTGGGGGGGGGGGGGGGTGGGGGGGGGGGGGGGTGGGGGGGGGGGGGGGTGGGGGGGGGGGGGGGTGGGGGGGGGGGGGGGTGGGGGGGGGGGGGGGTGGGGGGGGGGGGGGGTGGGGGGGGGGGGGGGTGGGGGGGGGGGGGGGTGGGGGGGGGGGGGGGTGGGGGGGGGGGGGGGTGGGGGGGGGGGGGGGTGGGGGGGGGGGGGGGTGGGGGGGGGGGGGGGTGGGGGGGGGGGGGGGTGGGGGGGGGGGGGGGTGGGGGGGGGGGGGGGTGGGGGGGGGGGGGGGTGGGGGGGGGGGGGGGTGGGGGGGGGGGGGGGTGGGGGGGGGGGGGGGTGGGGGGGGGGGGGGGTGGGGGGGGGGGGGGGTGGGGGGGGGGGGGGGTGGGGGGGGGGGGGGGTGGGGGGGGGGGGGGGTGGGGGGGGGGGGGGGTGGGGGGGGGGGGGGGTGGGGGGGGGGGGGGGTGGGGGGGGGGGGGGGTGGGGGGGGGGGGGGGTGGGGGGGGGGGGGGGTGGGGGGGGGGGGGGGTGGGGGGGGGGGGGGGTGGGGGGGGGGGGGGGTGGGGGGGGGGGGGGGTGGGGGGGGGGGGGGGTGGGGGGGGGGGGGGGTGGGGGGGGGGGGGGGTGGGGGGGGGGGGGGGTGGGGGGGGGGGGGGGTGGGGGGGGGGGGGGGTGGGGGGGGGGGGGGGTGGGGGGGGGGGGGGGTGGGGGGGGGGGGGGGTGGGGGGGGGGGGGGGTGGGGGGGGGGGGGGGTGGGGGGGGGGGGGGGTGGGGGGGGGGGGGGGTGGGGGGGGGGGGGGGTGGGGGGGGGGGGGGGTGGGGGGGGGGGGGGGTGGGGGGGGGGGGGGGTGGGGGGGGGGGGGGGTGGGGGGGGGGGGGGGTGGGGGGGGGGGGGGGTGGGGGGGGGGGGGGGTGGGGGGGGGGGGGGGTGGGGGGGGGGGGGGGTGGGGGGGGGGGGGGGTGGGGGGGGGGGGGGGTGGGGGGGGGGGGGGGTGGGGGGGGGGGGGGGTGGGGGGGGGGGGGGGTGGGGGGGGGGGGGGGTGGGGGGGGGGGGGGGTGGGGGGGGGGGGGGGTGGGGGGGGGGGGGGGTGGGGGGGGGGGGGGGTGGGGGGGGGGGGGGGTGGGGGGGGGGGGGGGTGGGGGGGGGGGGGGGTGGGGGGGGGGGGGGGTGGGGGGGGGGGGGGGTGGGGGGGGGGGGGGGTGGGGGGGGGGGGGGGTGGGGGGGGGGGGGGGTGGGGGGGGGGGGGGGTGGGGGGGGGGGGGGGTGGGGGGGGGGGGGGGTGGGGGGGGGGGGGGGTGGGGGGGGGGGGGGGTGGGGGGGGGGGGGGGTGGGGGGGGGGGGGGGTGGGGGGGGGGGGGGGTGGGGGGGGGGGGGGGTGGGGGGGGGGGGGGGTGGGGGGGGGGGGGGGTGGGGGGGGGGGGGGGTGGGGGGGGGGGGGGGTGGGGGGGGGGGGGGGTGGGGGGGGGGGGGGGTGGGGGGGGGGGGGGGTGGGGGGGGGGGGGGGTGGGGGGGGGGGGGGGTGGGGGGGGGGGGGGGTGGGGGGGGGGGGGGGTGGGGGGGGGGGGGGGTGGGGGGGGGGGGGGGTGGGGGGGGGGGGGGGTGGGGGGGGGGGGGGGTGGGGGGGGGGGGGGGTGGGGGGGGGGGGGGGTGGGGGGGGGGGGGGGTGGGGGGGGGGGGGGGTGGGGGGGGGGGGGGGTGGGGGGGGGGGGGGGTGGGGGGGGGGGGGGGTGGGGGGGGGGGGGGGTGGGGGGGGGGGGGGGTGGGGGGGGGGGGGGGTGGGGGGGGGGGGGGGTGGGGGGGGGGGGGGGTGGGGGGGGGGGGGGGTGGGGGGGGGGGGGGGTGGGGGGGGGGGGGGGTGGGGGGGGGGGGGGGTGGGGGGGGGGGGGGGTGGGGGGGGGGGGGGGTGGGGGGGGGGGGGGGTGG
Source organism: Sphaerodactylus townsendi (assembly GCF_021028975.2). Taxonomy (NCBI): domain Eukaryota; kingdom Metazoa; phylum Chordata; class Lepidosauria; order Squamata; family Sphaerodactylidae; genus Sphaerodactylus; species Sphaerodactylus townsendi. The sequence continues at coordinate 14,223,276 of NC_059427.1, forward strand.
GGGGGGGGGGGGGTGGGGGGGGGGGGGGGTGGGGGGGGGGGGGGGTGGGGGGGGGGGGGGGTGGGGGGGGGGGGGGGTGGGGGGGGGGGGGGGTGGGGGGGGGGGGGGGTGGGGGGGGGGGGGGGTGGGGGGGGGGGGGGGTGGGGGGGGGGGGGGGTGGGGGGGGGGGGGGGTGGGGGGGGGGGGGGGTGGGGGGGGGGGGGGGTGGGGGGGGGGGGGGGTGGGGGGGGGGGGGGGTGGGGGGGGGGGGGGGTGGGGGGGGGGGGGGGTGGGGGGGGGGGGGGGTGGGGGGGGGGGGGGGTGGGGGGGGGGGGGGGTGGGGGGGGGGGGGGGTGGGGGGGGGGGGGGGTGGGGGGGGGGGGGGGTGGGGGGGGGGGGGGGTGGGGGGGGGGGGGGGTGGGGGGGGGGGGGGGTGGGGGGGGGGGGGGGTGGGGGGGGGGGGGGGTGGGGGGGGGGGGGGGTGGGGGGGGGGGGGGGTGGGGGGGGGGGGGGGTGGGGGGGGGGGGGGGTGGGGGGGGGGGGGGGTGGGGGGGGGGGGGGGTGGGGGGGGGGGGGGGTGGGGGGGGGGGGGGGTGGGGGGGGGGGGGGGTGGGGGGGGGGGGGGGTGGGGGGGGGGGGGGGTGGGGGGGGGGGGGGGTGGGGGGGGGGGGGGGTGGGGGGGGGGGGGGGTGGGGGGGGGGGGGGGTGGGGGGGGGGGGGGGTGGGGGGGGGGGGGGGTGGGGGGGGGGGGGGGTGGGGGGGGGGGGGGGTGGGGGGGGGGGGGGGTGGGGGGGGGGGGGGGTGGGGGGGGGGGGGGGTGGGGGGGGGGGGGGGTGGGGGGGGGGGGGGGTGGGGGGGGGGGGGGGTGGGGGGGGGGGGGGGTGGGGGGGGGGGGGGGTGGGGGGGGGGGGGGGTGGGGGGGGGGGGGGGTGGGGGGGGGGGGGGGTGGGGGGGGGGGGGGGTGGGGGGGGGGGGGGGTGGGGGGGGGGGGGGGTGGGGGGGGGGGGGGGTGGGGGGGGGGGGGGGTGGGGGGGGGGGGGGGTGGGGGGGGGGGGGGGTGGGGGGGGGGGGGGGTGGGGGGGGGGGGGGGTGGGGGGGGGGGGGGGTGGGGGGGGGGGGGGGTGGGGGGGGGGGGGGGTGGGGGGGGGGGGGGGTGGGGGGGGGGGGGGGTGGGGGGGGGGGGGGGTGGGGGGGGGGGGGGGTGGGGGGGGGGGGGGGTGGGGGGGGGGGGGGGTGGGGGGGGGGGGGGGTGGGGGGGGGGGGGGGTGGGGGGGGGGGGGGGTGGGGGGGGGGGGGGGTGGGGGGGGGGGGGGGTGGGGGGGGGGGGGGGTGGGGGGGGGGGGGGGTGGGGGGGGGGGGGGGTGGGGGGGGGGGGGGGTGGGGGGGGGGGGGGGTGGGGGGGGGGGGGGGTGGGGGGGGGGGGGGGTGGGGGGGGGGGGGGGTGGGGGGGGGGGGGGGTGGGGGGGGGGGGGGGTGGGGGGGGGGGGGGGTGGGGGGGGGGGGGGGTGGGGGGGGGGGGGGGTGGGGGGGGGGGGGGGTGGGGGGGGGGGGGGGTGGGGGGGGGGGGGGGTGGGGGGGGGGGGGGGTGGGGGGGGGGGGGGGTGGGGGGGGGGGGGGGTGGGGGGGGGGGGGGGTGGGGGGGGGGGGGGGTGGGGGGGGGGGGGGGTGGGGGGGGGGGGGGGTGGGGGGGGGGGGGGGTGGGGGGGGGGGGGGGTGGGGGGGGGGGGGGGTGGGGGGGGGGGGGGGTGGGGGGGGGGGGGGGTGGGGGGGGGGGGGGGTGGGGGGGGGGGGGGGTGGGGGGGGGGGGGGGTGGGGGGGGGGGGGGGTGGGGGGGGGGGGGGGTGGGGGGGGGGGGGGGTGGGGGGGGGGGGGGGTGGGGGGGGGGGGGGGTGGGGGGGGGGGGGGGTGGGGGGGGGGGGGGGTGGGGGGGGGGGGGGGTGGGGGGGGGGGGGGGTGGGGGGGGGGGGGGGTGGGGGGGGGGGGGGGTGGGGGGGGGGGGGGGTGGGGGGGGGGGGGGGTGGGGGGGGGGGGGGGTGGGGGGGGGGGGGGGTGGGGGGGGGGGGGGGTGGGGGGGGGGGGGGGTGGGGGGGGGGGGGGGTGGGGGGGGGGGGGGGTGGGGGGGGGGGGGGGTGGGGGGGGGGGGGGGTGGGGGGGGGGGGGGGTGGGGGGGGGGGGGGGTGGGGGGGGGGGGGGGTGGGGGGGGGGGGGGGTGGGGGGGGGGGGGGGTGGGGGGGGGGGGGGGTGGGGGGGGGGGGGGGTGGGGGGGGGGGGGGGTGGGGGGGGGGGGGGGTGGGGGGGGGGGGGGGTGGGGGGGGGGGGGGGTGGGGGGGGGGGGGGGTGGGGGGGGGGGGGGGTGGGGGGGGGGGGGGGTGGGGGGGGGGGGGGGTGGGGGGGGGGGGGGGTGGGGGGGGGGGGGGGTGGGGGGGGGGGGGGGTGGGGGGGGGGGGGGGTGGGGGGGGGGGGGGGTGGGGGGGGGGGGGGGTGGGGGGGGGGGGGGGTGGGGGGGGGGGGGGGTGGGGGGGGGGGGGGGTGGGGGGGGGGGGGGGTGGGGGGGGGGGGGGGTGGGGGGGGGGGGGGGTGGGGGGGGGGGGGGGTGGGGGGGGGGGGGGGTGGGGGGGGGGGGGGGTGGGGGGGGGGGGGGGTGGGGGGGGGGGGGGGTGGGGGGGGGGGGGGGTGGGGGGGGGGGGGGGTGGGGGGGGGGGGGGGTGGGGGGGGGGGGGGGTGGGGGGGGGGGGGGGTGGGGGGGGGGGGGGGTGGGGGGGGGGGGGGGTGGGGGGGGGGGGGGGTGGGGGGGGGGGGGGGTGGGGGGGGGGGGGGGTGGGGGGGGGGGGGGGTGGGGGGGGGGGGGGGTGGGGGGGGGGGGGGGTGGGGGGGGGGGGGGGTGGGGGGGGGGGGGGGTGGGGGGGGGGGGGGGTGGGGGGGGGGGGGGGTGGGGGGGGGGGGGGGTGGGGGGGGGGGGGGGTGGGGGGGGGGGGGGGTGGGGGGGGGGGGGGGTGGGGGGGGGGGGGGGTGGGGGGGGGGGGGGGTGGGGGGGGGGGGGGGTGGGGGGGGGGGGGGGTGGGGGGGGGGGGGGGTGGGGGGGGGGGGGGGTGGGGGGGGGGGGGGGTGGGGGGGGGGGGGGGTGGGGGGGGGGGGGGGTGGGGGGGGGGGGGGGTGGGGGGGGGGGGGGGTGGGGGGGGGGGGGGGTGGGGGGGGGGGGGGGTGGGGGGGGGGGGGGGTGGGGGGGGGGGGGGGTGGGGGGGGGGGGGGGTGGGGGGGGGGGGGGGTGGGGGGGGGGGGGGGTGGGGGGGGGGGGGGGTGGGGGGGGGGGGGGGTGGGGGGGGGGGGGGGTGGGGGGGGGGGGGGGTGGGGGGGGGGGGGGGTGGGGGGGGGGGGGGGTGGGGGGGGGGGGGGGTGGGGGGGGGGGGGGGTGGGGGGGGGGGGGGGTGGGGGGGGGGGGGGGTGGGGGGGGGGGGGGGTGGGGGGGGGGGGGGGTGGGGGGGGGGGGGGGTGGGGGGGGGGGGGGGTGGGGGGGGGGGGGGGTGGGGGGGGGGGGGGGTGGGGGGGGGGGGGGGTGGGGGGGGGGGGGGGTGGGGGGGGGGGGGGGTGGGGGGGGGGGGGGGTGGGGGGGGGGGGGGGTGGGGGGGGGGGGGGGTGGGGGGGGGGGGGGGTGGGGGGGGGGGGGGGTGGGGGGGGGGGGGGGTGGGGGGGGGGGGGGGTGGGGGGGGGGGGGGGTGGGGGGGGGGGGGGGTGGGGGGGGGGGGGGGTGGGGGGGGGGGGGGGTGGGGGGGGGGGGGGGTGGGGGGGGGGGGGGGTGGGGGGGGGGGGGGGTGGGGGGGGGGGGGGGTGGGGGGGGGGGGGGGTGGGGGGGGGGGGGGGTGGGGGGGGGGGGGGGTGGGGGGGGGGGGGGGTGGGGGGGGGGGGGGGTGGGGGGGGGGGGGGGTGGGGGGGGGGGGGGGTGGGGGGGGGGGGGGGTGGGGGGGGGGGGGGGTGGGGGGGGGGGGGGGTGGGGGGGGGGGGGGGTGGGGGGGGGGGGGGGTGGGGGGGGGGGGGGGTGGGGGGGGGGGGGGGTGGGGGGGGGGGGGGGTGGGGGGGGGGGGGGGTGGGGGGGGGGGGGGGTGGGGGGGGGGGGGGGTGGGGGGGGGGGGGGGTGGGGGGGGGGGGGGGTGGGGGGGGGGGGGGGTGGGGGGGGGGGGGGGTGGGGGGGGGGGGGGGTGGGGGGGGGGGGGGGTGGGGGGGGGGGGGGGTGGGGGGGGGGGGGGGTGGGGGGGGGGGGGGGTGGGGGGGGGGGGGGGTGGGGGGGGGGGGGGGTGGGGGGGGGGGGGGGTGGGGGGGGGGGGGGGTGGGGGGGGGGGGGGGTGGGGGGGGGGGGGGGTGGGGGGGGGGGGGGGTGGGGGGGGGGGGGGGTGGGGGGGGGGGGGGGTGGGGGGGGGGGGGGGTGGGGGGGGGGGGGGGTGGGGGGGGGGGGGGGTGGGGGGGGGGGGGGGTGGGGGGGGGGGGGGGTGGGGGGGGGGGGGGGTGGGGGGGGGGGGGGGTGGGGGGGGGGGGGGGTGGGGGGGGGGGGGGGTGGGGGGGGGGGGGGGTGGGGGGGGGGGGGGGTGGGGGGGGGGGGGGGTGGGGGGGGGGGGGGGTGGGGGGGGGGGGGGGTGGGGGGGGGGGGGGGTGGGGGGGGGGGGGGGTGGGGGGGGGGGGGGGTGGGGGGGGGGGGGGGTGGGGGGGGGGGGGGGTGGGGGGGGGGGGGGGTGGGGGGGGGGGGGGGTGGGGGGGGGGGGGGGTGGGGGGGGGGGGGGGTGGGGGGGGGGGGGGGTGGGGGGGGGGGGGGGTGGGGGGGGGGGGGGGTGGGGGGGGGGGGGGGTGGGGGGGGGGGGGGGTGGGGGGGGGGGGGGGTGGGGGGGGGGGGGGGTGGGGGGGGGGGGGGGTGGGGGGGGGGGGGGGTGGGGGGGGGGGGGGGTGGGGGGGGGGGGGGGTGGGGGGGGGGGGGGGTGGGGGGGGGGGGGGGTGGGGGGGGGGGGGGGTGGGGGGGGGGGGGGGTGGGGGGGGGGGGGGGTGGGGGGGGGGGGGGGTGGGGGGGGGGGGGGGTGGGGGGGGGGGGGGGTGGGGGGGGGGGGGGGTGGGGGGGGGGGGGGGTGGGGGGGGGGGGGGGTGGGGGGGGGGGGGGGTGGGGGGGGGGGGGGGTGGGGGGGGGGGGGGGTGGGGGGGGGGGGGGGTGGGGGGGGGGGGGGGTGGGGGGGGGGGGGGGTGGGGGGGGGGGGGGGTGGGGGGGGGGGGGGGTGGGGGGGGGGGGGGGTGGGGGGGGGGGGGGGTGGGGGGGGGGGGGGGTGGGGGGGGGGGGGGGTGGGGGGGGGGGGGGGTGGGGGGGGGGGGGGGTGGGGGGGGGGGGGGGTGGGGGGGGGGGGGGGTGGGGGGGGGGGGGGGTGGGGGGGGGGGGGGGTGGGGGGGGGGGGGGGTGGGGGGGGGGGGGGGTGGGGGGGGGGGGGGGTGGGGGGGGGGGGGGGTGGGGGGGGGGGGGGGTGGGGGGGGGGGGGGGTGGGGGGGGGGGGGGGTGGGGGGGGGGGGGGGTGGGGGGGGGGGGGGGTGGGGGGGGGGGGGGGTGGGGGGGGGGGGGGGTGGGGGGGGGGGGGGGTGGGGGGGGGGGGGGGTGGGGGGGGGGGGGGGTGGGGGGGGGGGGGGGTGGGGGGGGGGGGGGGTGGGGGGGGGGGGGGGTGGGGGGGGGGGGGGGTGGGGGGGGGGGGGGGTGGGGGGGGGGGGGGGTGGGGGGGGGGGGGGGTGGGGGGGGGGGGGGGTGGGGGGGGGGGGGGGTGGGGGGGGGGGGGGGTGGGGGGGGGGGGGGGTGGGGGGGGGGGGGGGTGGGGGGGGGGGGGGGTGGGGGGGGGGGGGGGTGGGGGGGGGGGGGGGTGGGGGGGGGGGGGGGTGGGGGGGGGGGGGGGTGGGGGGGGGGGGGGGTGGGGGGGGGGGGGGGTGGGGGGGGGGGGGGGTGGGGGGGGGGGGGGGTGGGGGGGGGGGGGGGTGGGGGGGGGGGGGGGTGGGGGGGGGGGGGGGTGGGGGGGGGGGGGGGTGGGGGGGGGGGGGGGTGGGGGGGGGGGGGGGTGGGGGGGGGGGGGGGTGGGGGGGGGGGGGGGTGGGGGGGGGGGGGGGTGGGGGGGGGGGGGGGTGGGGGGGGGGGGGGGTGGGGGGGGGGGGGGGTGGGGGGGGGGGGGGGTGGGGGGGGGGGGGGGTGGGGGGGGGGGGGGGTGGGGGGGGGGGGGGGTGGGGGGGGGGGGGGGTGGGGGGGGGGGGGGGTGGGGGGGGGGGGGGGTGGGGGGGGGGGGGGGTGGGGGGGGGGGGGGGTGGGGGGGGGGGGGGGTGGGGGGGGGGGGGGGTGGGGGGGGGGGGGGGTGGGGGGGGGGGGGGGTGGGGGGGGGGGGGGGTGGGGGGGGGGGGGGGTGGGGGGGGGGGGGGGTGGGGGGGGGGGGGGGTGGGGGGGGGGGGGGGTGGGGGGGGGGGGGGGTGGGGGGGGGGGGGGGTGGGGGGGGGGGGGGGTGGGGGGGGGGGGGGGTGGGGGGGGGGGGGGGTGGGGGGGGGGGGGGGTGGGGGGGGGGGGGGGTGGGGGGGGGGGGGGGTGGGGGGGGGGGGGGGTGGGGGGGGGGGGGGGTGGGGGGGGGGGGGGGTGGGGGGGGGGGGGGGTGGGGGGGGGGGGGGGTGGGGGGGGGGGGGGGTGGGGGGGGGGGGGGGTGGGGGGGGGGGGGGGTGGGGGGGGGGGGGGGTGGGGGGGGGGGGGGGTGGGGGGGGGGGGGGGTGGGGGGGGGGGGGGGTGGGGGGGGGGGGGGGTGGGGGGGGGGGGGGGTGGGGGGGGGGGGGGGTGGGGGGGGGGGGGGGTGGGGGGGGGGGGGGGTGGGGGGGGGGGGGGGTGGGGGGGGGGGGGGGTGGGGGGGGGGGGGGGTGGGGGGGGGGGGGGGTGGGGGGGGGGGGGGGTGGGGGGGGGGGGGGGTGGGGGGGGGGGGGGGTGGGGGGGGGGGGGGGTGGGGGGGGGGGGGGGTGGGGGGGGGGGGGGGTGGGGGGGGGGGGGGGTGGGGGGGGGGGGGGGTGGGGGGGGGGGGGGGTGGGGGGGGGGGGGGGTGGGGGGGGGGGGGGGTGGGGGGGGGGGGGGGTGGGGGGGGGGGGGGGTGGGGGGGGGGGGGGGTGGGGGGGGGGGGGGGTGGGGGGGGGGGGGGGTGGGGGGGGGGGGGGGTGGGGGGGGGGGGGGGTGGGGGGGGGGGGGGGTGGGGGGGGGGGGGGGTGGGGGGGGGGGGGGGTGGGGGGGGGGGGGGGTGGGGGGGGGGGGGGGTGGGGGGGGGGGGGGGTGGGGGGGGGGGGGGGTGGGGGGGGGGGGGGGTGGGGGGGGGGGGGGGTGGGGGGGGGGGGGGGTGGGGGGGGGGGGGGGTGGGGGGGGGGGGGGGTGGGGGGGGGGGGGGGTGGGGGGGGGGGGGGGTGGGGGGGGGGGGGGGTGGGGGGGGGGGGGGGTGGGGGGGGGGGGGGGTGGGGGGGGGGGGGGGTGGGGGGGGGGGGGGGTGGGGGGGGGGGGGGGTGGGGGGGGGGGGGGGTGGGGGGGGGGGGGGGTGGGGGGGGGGGGGGGTGGGGGGGGGGGGGGGTGGGGGGGGGGGGGGGTGGGGGGGGGGGGGGGTGGGGGGGGGGGGGGGTGGGGGGGGGGGGGGGTGGGGGGGGGGGGGGGTGGGGGGGGGGGGGGGTGGGGGGGGGGGGGGGTGGGGGGGGGGGGGGGTGGGGGGGGGGGGGGGTGGGGGGGGGGGGGGGTGGGGGGGGGGGGGGGTGGGGGGGGGGGGGGGTGGGGGGGGGGGGGGGTGGGGGGGGGGGGGGGTGGGGGGGGGGGGGGGTGGGGGGGGGGGGGGGTGGGGGGGGGGGGGGGTGGGGGGGGGGGGGGGTGGGGGGGGGGGGGGGTGGGGGGGGGGGGGGGTGGGGGGGGGGGGGGGTGGGGGGGGGGGGGGGTGGGGGGGGGGGGGGGTGGGGGGGGGGGGGGGTGGGGGGGGGGGGGGGTGGGGGGGGGGGGGGGTGGGGGGGGGGGGGGGTGGGGGGGGGGGGGGGTGGGGGGGGGGGGGGGTGGGGGGGGGGGGGGGTGGGGGGGGGGGGGGGTGGGGGGGGGGGGGGGTGGGGGGGGGGGGGGGTGGGGGGGGGGGGGGGTGGGGGGGGGGGGGGGTGGGGGGGGGGGGGGGTGGGGGGGGGGGGGGGTGGGGGGGGGGGGGGGTGGGGGGGGGGGGGGGTGGGGGGGGGGGGGGGTGGGGGGGGGGGGGGGTGGGGGGGGGGGGGGGTGGGGGGGGGGGGGGGTGGGGGGGGGGGGGGGTGGGGGGGGGGGGGGGTGGGGGGGGGGGGGGGTGGGGGGGGGGGGGGGTGGGGGGGGGGGGGGGTGGGGGGGGGGGGGGGTGGGGGGGGGGGGGGGTGGGGGGGGGGGGGGGTGGGGGGGGGGGGGGGTGGGGGGGGGGGGGGGTGGGGGGGGGGGGGGGTGGGGGGGGGGGGGGGTGGGGGGGGGGGGGGGTGGGGGGGGGGGGGGGTGGGGGGGGGGGGGGGTGGGGGGGGGGGGGGGTGGGGGGGGGGGGGGGTGGGGGGGGGGGGGGGTGGGGGGGGGGGGGGGTGGGGGGGGGGGGGGGTGGGGGGGGGGGGGGGTGGGGGGGGGGGGGGGTGGGGGGGGGGGGGGGTGGGGGGGGGGGGGGGTGGGGGGGGGGGGGGGTGGGGGGGGGGGGGGGTGGGGGGGGGGGGGGGTGGGGGGGGGGGGGGGTGGGGGGGGGGGGGGGTGGGGGGGGGGGGGGGTGGGGGGGGGGGGGGGTGGGGGGGGGGGGGGGTGGGGGGGGGGGGGGGTGGGGGGGGGGGGGGGTGGGGGGGGGGGGGGGTGGGGGGGGGGGGGGGTGGGGGGGGGGGGGGGTGGGGGGGGGGGGGGGTGGGGGGGGGGGGGGGTGGGGGGGGGGGGGGGTGGGGGGGGGGGGGGGTGGGGGGGGGGGGGGGTGGGGGGGGGGGGGGGTGGGGGGGGGGGGGGGTGGGGGGGGGGGGGGGTGGGGGGGGGGGGGGGTGGGGGGGGGGGGGGGTGGGGGGGGGGGGGGGTGGGGGGGGGGGGGGGTGGGGGGGGGGGGGGGTGGGGGGGGGGGGGGGTGGGGGGGGGGGGGGGTGGGGGGGGGGGGGGGTGGGGGGGGGGGGGGGTGGGGGGGGGGGGGGGTGGGGGGGGGGGGGGGTGGGGGGGGGGGGGGGTGGGGGGGGGGGGGGGTGGGGGGGGGGGGGGGTGGGGGGGGGGGGGGGTGGGGGGGGGGGGGGGTGGGGGGGGGGGGGGGTGGGGGGGGGGGGGGGTGGGGGGGGGGGGGGGTGGGGGGGGGGGGGGGTGGGGGGGGGGGGGGGTGGGGGGGGGGGGGGGTGGGGGGGGGGGGGGGTGGGGGGGGGGGGGGGTGGGGGGGGGGGGGGGTGGGGGGGGGGGGGGGTGGGGGGGGGGGGGGGTGGGGGGGGGGGGGGGTGGGGGGGGGGGGGGGTGGGGGGGGGGGGGGGTGGGGGGGGGGGGGGGTGGGGGGGGGGGGGGGTGGGGGGGGGGGGGGGTGGGGGGGGGGGGGGGTGGGGGGGGGGGGGGGTGGGGGGGGGGGGGGGTGGGGGGGGGGGGGGGTGGGGGGGGGGGGGGGTGGGGGGGGGGGGGGGTGGGGGGGGGGGGGGGTGGGGGGGGGGGGGGGTGGGGGGGGGGGGGGGTGGGGGGGGGGGGGGGTGGGGGGGGGGGGGGGTGGGGGGGGGGGGGGGTGGGGGGGGGGGGGGGTGGGGGGGGGGGGGGGTGGGGGGGGGGGGGGGTGGGGGGGGGGGGGGGTGGGGGGGGGGGGGGGTGGGGGGGGGGGGGGGTGGGGGGGGGGGGGGGTGGGGGGGGGGGGGGGTGGGGGGGGGGGGGGGTGGGGGGGGGGGGGGGTGGGGGGGGGGGGGGGTGGGGGGGGGGGGGGGTGGGGGGGGGGGGGGGTGGGGGGGGGGGGGGGTGGGGGGGGGGGGGGGTGGGGGGGGGGGGGGGTGGGGGGGGGGGGGGGTGGGGGGGGGGGGGGGTGGGGGGGGGGGGGGGTGGGGGGGGGGGGGGGTGGGGGGGGGGGGGGGTGGGGGGGGGGGGGGGTGGGGGGGGGGGGGGGTGGGGGGGGGGGGGGGTGGGGGGGGGGGGGGGTGGGGGGGGGGGGGGGTGGGGGGGGGGGGGGGTGGGGGGGGGGGGGGGTGGGGGGGGGGGGGGGTGGGGGGGGGGGGGGGTGGGGGGGGGGGGGGGTGGGGGGGGGGGGGGGTGGGGGGGGGGGGGGGTGGGGGGGGGGGGGGGTGGGGGGGGGGGGGGGTGGGGGGGGGGGGGGGTGGGGGGGGGGGGGGGTGGGGGGGGGGGGGGGTGGGGGGGGGGGGGGGTGGGGGGGGGGGGGGGTGGGGGGGGGGGGGGGTGGGGGGGGGGGGGGGTGGGGGGGGGGGGGGGTGGGGGGGGGGGGGGGTGGGGGGGGGGGGGGGTGGGGGGGGGGGGGGGTGGGGGGGGGGGGGGGTGGGGGGGGGGGGGGGTGGGGGGGGGGGGGGGTGGGGGGGGGGGGGGGTGGGGGGGGGGGGGGGTGGGGGGGGGGGGGGGTGGGGGGGGGGGGGGGTGGGGGGGGGGGGGGGTGGGGGGGGGGGGGGGTGGGGGGGGGGGGGGGTGGGGGGGGGGGGGGGTGGGGGGGGGGGGGGGTGGGGGGGGGGGGGGGTGGGGGGGGGGGGGGGTGGGGGGGGGGGGGGGTGGGGGGGGGGGGGGGTGGGGGGGGGGGGGGGTGGGGGGGGGGGGGGGTGGGGGGGGGGGGGGGTGGGGGGGGGGGGGGGTGGGGGGGGGGGGGGGTGGGGGGGGGGGGGGGTGGGGGGGGGGGGGGGTGGGGGGGGGGGGGGGTGGGGGGGGGGGGGGGTGGGGGGGGGGGGGGGTGGGGGGGGGGGGGGGTGGGGGGGGGGGGGGGTGGGGGGGGGGGGGGGTGGGGGGGGGGGGGGGTGGGGGGGGGGGGGGGTGGGGGGGGGGGGGGGTGGGGGGGGGGGGGGGTGGGGGGGGGGGGGGGTGGGGGGGGGGGGGGGTGGGGGGGGGGGGGGGTGGGGGGGGGGGGGGGTGGGGGGGGGGGGGGGTGGGGGGGGGGGGGGGTGGGGGGGGGGGGGGGTGGGGGGGGGGGGGGGTGGGGGGGGGGGGGGGTGGGGGGGGGGGGGGGTGGGGGGGGGGGGGGGTGGGGGGGGGGGGGGGTGGGGGGGGGGGGGGGTGGGGGGGGGGGGGGGTGGGGGGGGGGGGGGGTGGGGGGGGGGGGGGGTGGGGGGGGGGGGGGGTGGGGGGGGGGGGGGGTGGGGGGGGGGGGGGGTGGGGGGGGGGGGGGGTGGGGGGGGGGGGGGGTGGGGGGGGGGGGGGGTGGGGGGGGGGGGGGGTGGGGGGGGGGGGGGGTGGGGGGGGGGGGGGGTGGGGGGGGGGGGGGGTGGGGGGGGGGGGGGGTGGGGGGGGGGGGGGGTGGGGGGGGGGGGGGGTGGGGGGGGGGGGGGGTGGGGGGGGGGGGGGGTGGGGGGGGGGGGGGGTGGGGGGGGGGGGGGGTGGGGGGGGGGGGGGGTGGGGGGGGGGGGGGGTGGGGGGGGGGGGGGGTGGGGGGGGGGGGGGGTGGGGGGGGGGGGGGGTGGGGGGGGGGGGGGGTGGGGGGGGGGGGGGGTGGGGGGGGGGGGGGGTGGGGGGGGGGGGGGGTGGGGGGGGGGGGGGGTGGGGGGGGGGGGGGGTGGGGGGGGGGGGGGGTGGGGGGGGGGGGGGGTGGGGGGGGGGGGGGGTGGGGGGGGGGGGGGGTGGGGGGGGGGGGGGGTGGGGGGGGGGGGGGGTGGGGGGGGGGGGGGGTGGGGGGGGGGGGGGGTGGGGGGGGGGGGGGGTGGGGGGGGGGGGGGGTGGGGGGGGGGGGGGGTGGGGGGGGGGGGGGGTGGGGGGGGGGGGGGGTGGGGGGGGGGGGGGGTGGGGGGGGGGGGGGGTGGGGGGGGGGGGGGGTGGGGGGGGGGGGGGGTGGGGGGGGGGGGGGGTGGGGGGGGGGGGGGGTGGGGGGGGGGGGGGGTGGGGGGGGGGGGGGGTGGGGGGGGGGGGGGGTGGGGGGGGGGGGGGGTGGGGGGGGGGGGGGGTGGGGGGGGGGGGGGGTGGGGGGGGGGGGGGGTGGGGGGGGGGGGGGGTGGGGGGGGGGGGGGGTGGGGGGGGGGGGGGGTGGGGGGGGGGGGGGGTGGGGGGGGGGGGGGGTGGGGGGGGGGGGGGGTGGGGGGGGGGGGGGGTGGGGGGGGGGGGGGGTGGGGGGGGGGGGGGGTGGGGGGGGGGGGGGGTGGGGGGGGGGGGGGGTGGGGGGGGGGGGGGGTGGGGGGGGGGGGGGGTGGGGGGGGGGGGGGGTGGGGGGGGGGGGGGGTGGGGGGGGGGGGGGGTGGGGGGGGGGGGGGGTGGGGGGGGGGGGGGGTGGGGGGGGGGGGGGGTGGGGGGGGGGGGGGGTGGGGGGGGGGGGGGGTGGGGGGGGGGGGGGGTGGGGGGGGGGGGGGGTGGGGGGGGGGGGGGGTGGGGGGGGGGGGGGGTGGGGGGGGGGGGGGGTGGGGGGGGGGGGGGGTGGGGGGGGGGGGGGGTGGGGGGGGGGGGGGGTGGGGGGGGGGGGGGGTGGGGGGGGGGGGGGGTGGGGGGGGGGGGGGGTGGGGGGGGGGGGGGGTGGGGGGGGGGGGGGGTGGGGGGGGGGGGGGGTGGGGGGGGGGGGGGGTGGGGGGGGGGGGGGGTGGGGGGGGGGGGGGGTGGGGGGGGGGGGGGGTGGGGGGGGGGGGGGGTGGGGGGGGGGGGGGGTGGGGGGGGGGGGGGGTGGGGGGGGGGGGGGGTGGGGGGGGGGGGGGGTGGGGGGGGGGGGGGGTGGGGGGGGGGGGGGGTGGGGGGGGGGGGGGGTGGGGGGGGGGGGGGGTGGGGGGGGGGGGGGGTGGGGGGGGGGGGGGGTGGGGGGGGGGGGGGGTGGGGGGGGGGGGGGGTGGGGGGGGGGGGGGGTGGGGGGGGGGGGGGGTGGGGGGGGGGGGGGGTGGGGGGGGGGGGGGGTGGGGGGGGGGGGGGGTGGGGGGGGGGGGGGGTGGGGGGGGGGGGGGGTGGGGGGGGGGGGGGGTGGGGGGGGGGGGGGGTGGGGGGGGGGGGGGGTGGGGGGGGGGGGGGGTGGGGGGGGGGGGGGGTGGGGGGGGGGGGGGGTGGGGGGGGGGGGGGGTGGGGGGGGGGGGGGGTGGGGGGGGGGGGGGGTGGGGGGGGGGGGGGGTGGGGGGGGGGGGGGGTGGGGGGGGGGGGGGGTGGGGGGGGGGGGGGGTGGGGGGGGGGGGGGGTGGGGGGGGGGGGGGGTGGGGGGGGGGGGGGGTGGGGGGGGGGGGGGGTGGGGGGGGGGGGGGGTGGGGGGGGGGGGGGGTGGGGGGGGGGGGGGGTGGGGGGGGGGGGGGGTGGGGGGGGGGGGGGGTGGGGGGGGGGGGGGGTGGGGGGGGGGGGGGGTGGGGGGGGGGGGGGGTGGGGGGGGGGGGGGGTGGGGGGGGGGGGGGGTGGGGGGGGGGGGGGGTGGGGGGGGGGGGGGGTGGGGGGGGGGGGGGGTGGGGGGGGGGGGGGGTGGGGGGGGGGGGGGGTGGGGGGGGGGGGGGGTGGGGGGGGGGGGGGGTGGGGGGGGGGGGGGGTGGGGGGGGGGGGGGGTGGGGGGGGGGGGGGGTGGGGGGGGGGGGGGGTGGGGGGGGGGGGGGGTGGGGGGGGGGGGGGGTGGGGGGGGGGGGGGGTGGGGGGGGGGGGGGGTGGGGGGGGGGGGGGGTGGGGGGGGGGGGGGGTGGGGGGGGGGGGGGGTGGGGGGGGGGGGGGGTGGGGGGGGGGGGGGGTGGGGGGGGGGGGGGGTGGGGGGGGGGGGGGGTGGGGGGGGGGGGGGGTGGGGGGGGGGGGGGGTGGGGGGGGGGGGGGGTGGGGGGGGGGGGGGGTGGGGGGGGGGGGGGGTGGGGGGGGGGGGGGGTGGGGGGGGGGGGGGGTGGGGGGGGGGGGGGGTGGGGGGGGGGGGGGGTGGGGGGGGGGGGGGGTGGGGGGGGGGGGGGGTGGGGGGGGGGGGGGGTGGGGGGGGGGGGGGGTGGGGGGGGGGGGGGGTGGGGGGGGGGGGGGGTGGGGGGGGGGGGGGGTGGGGGGGGGGGGGGGTGGGGGGGGGGGGGGGTGGGGGGGGGGGGGGGTGGGGGGGGGGGGGGGTGGGGGGGGGGGGGGGTGGGGGGGGGGGGGGGTGGGGGGGGGGGGGGGTGGGGGGGGGGGGGGGTGGGGGGGGGGGGGGGTGGGGGGGGGGGGGGGTGGGGGGGGGGGGGGGTGGGGGGGGGGGGGGGTGGGGGGGGGGGGGGGTGGGGGGGGGGGGGGGTGGGGGGGGGGGGGGGTGGGGGGGGGGGGGGGTGGGGGGGGGGGGGGGTGGGGGGGGGGGGGGGTGGGGGGGGGGGGGGGTGGGGGGGGGGGGGGGTGGGGGGGGGGGGGGGTGGGGGGGGGGGGGGGTGGGGGGGGGGGGGGGTGGGGGGGGGGGGGGGTGGGGGGGGGGGGGGGTGGGGGGGGGGGGGGGTGGGGGGGGGGGGGGGTGGGGGGGGGGGGGGGTGGGGGGGGGGGGGGGTGGGGGGGGGGGGGGGTGGGGGGGGGGGGGGGTGGGGGGGGGGGGGGGTGGGGGGGGGGGGGGGTGGGGGGGGGGGGGGGTGGGGGGGGGGGGGGGTGGGGGGGGGGGGGGGTGGGGGGGGGGGGGGGTGGGGGGGGGGGGGGGTGGGGGGGGGGGGGGGTGGGGGGGGGGGGGGGTGGGGGGGGGGGGGGGTGGGGGGGGGGGGGGGTGGGGGGGGGGGGGGGTGGGGGGGGGGGGGGGTGGGGGGGGGGGGGGGTGGGGGGGGGGGGGGGTGGGGGGGGGGGGGGGTGGGGGGGGGGGGGGGTGGGGGGGGGGGGGGGTGGGGGGGGGGGGGGGTGGGGGGGGGGGGGGGTGGGGGGGGGGGGGGGTGGGGGGGGGGGGGGGTGGGGGGGGGGGGGGGTGGGGGGGGGGGGGGGTGGGGGGGGGGGGGGGTGGGGGGGGGGGGGGGTGGGGGGGGGGGGGGGTGGGGGGGGGGGGGGGTGGGGGGGGGGGGGGGTGGGGGGGGGGGGGGGTGGGGGGGGGGGGGGGTGGGGGGGGGGGGGGGTGGGGGGGGGGGGGGGTGGGGGGGGGGGGGGGTGGGGGGGGGGGGGGGTGGGGGGGGGGGGGGGTGGGGGGGGGGGGGGGTGGGGGGGGGGGGGGGTGGGGGGGGGGGGGGGTGGGGGGGGGGGGGGGTGGGGGGGGGGGGGGGTGGGGGGGGGGGGGGGTGGGGGGGGGGGGGGGTGGGGGGGGGGGGGGGTGGGGGGGGGGGGGGGTGGGGGGGGGGGGGGGTGGGGGGGGGGGGGGGTGGGGGGGGGGGGGGGTGGGGGGGGGGGGGGGTGGGGGGGGGGGGGGGTGGGGGGGGGGGGGGGTGGGGGGGGGGGGGGGTGGGGGGGGGGGGGGGTGGGGGGGGGGGGGGGTGGGGGGGGGGGGGGGTGGGGGGGGGGGGGGGTGGGGGGGGGGGGGGGTGGGGGGGGGGGGGGGTGGGGGGGGGGGGGGGTGGGGGGGGGGGGGGGTGGGGGGGGGGGGGGGTGGGGGGGGGGGGGGGTGGGGGGGGGGGGGGGTGGGGGGGGGGGGGGGTGGGGGGGGGGGGGGGTGGGGGGGGGGGGGGGTGGGGGGGGGGGGGGGTGGGGGGGGGGGGGGGTGGGGGGGGGGGGGGGTGGGGGGGGGGGGGGGTGGGGGGGGGGGGGGGTGGGGGGGGGGGGGGGTGGGGGGGGGGGGGGGTGGGGGGGGGGGGGGGTGGGGGGGGGGGGGGGTGGGGGGGGGGGGGGGTGGGGGGGGGGGGGGGTGGGGGGGGGGGGGGGTGGGGGGGGGGGGGGGTGGGGGGGGGGGGGGGTGGGGGGGGGGGGGGGTGGGGGGGGGGGGGGGTGGGGGGGGGGGGGGGTGGGGGGGGGGGGGGGTGGGGGGGGGGGGGGGTGGGGGGGGGGGGGGGTGGGGGGGGGGGGGGGTGGGGGGGGGGGGGGGTGGGGGGGGGGGGGGGTGGGGGGGGGGGGGGGTGGGGGGGGGGGGGGGTGGGGGGGGGGGGGGGTGGGGGGGGGGGGGGGTGGGGGGGGGGGGGGGTGGGGGGGGGGGGGGGTGGGGGGGGGGGGGGGTGGGGGGGGGGGGGGGTGGGGGGGGGGGGGGGTGGGGGGGGGGGGGGGTGGGGGGGGGGGGGGGTGGGGGGGGGGGGGGGTGGGGGGGGGGGGGGGTGGGGGGGGGGGGGGGTGGGGGGGGGGGGGGGTGGGGGGGGGGGGGGGTGGGGGGGGGGGGGGGTGGGGGGGGGGGGGGGTGGGGGGGGGGGGGGGTGGGGGGGGGGGGGGGTGGGGGGGGGGGGGGGTGGGGGGGGGGGGGGGTGGGGGGGGGGGGGGGTGGGGGGGGGGGGGGGTGGGGGGGGGGGGGGGTGGGGGGGGGGGGGGGTGGGGGGGGGGGGGGGTGGGGGGGGGGGGGGGTGGGGGGGGGGGGGGGTGGGGGGGGGGGGGGGTGGGGGGGGGGGGGGGTGGGGGGGGGGGGGGGTGGGGGGGGGGGGGGGTGGGGGGGGGGGGGGGTGGGGGGGGGGGGGGGTGGGGGGGGGGGGGGGTGGGGGGGGGGGGGGGTGGGGGGGGGGGGGGGTGGGGGGGGGGGGGGGTGGGGGGGGGGGGGGGTGGGGGGGGGGGGGGGTGGGGGGGGGGGGGGGTGGGGGGGGGGGGGGGTGGGGGGGGGGGGGGGTGGGGGGGGGGGGGGGTGGGGGGGGGGGGGGGTGGGGGGGGGGGGGGGTGGGGGGGGGGGGGGGTGGGGGGGGGGGGGGGTGGGGGGGGGGGGGGGTGGGGGGGGGGGGGGGTGGGGGGGGGGGGGGGTGGGGGGGGGGGGGGGTGGGGGGGGGGGGGGGTGGGGGGGGGGGGGGGTGGGGGGGGGGGGGGGTGGGGGGGGGGGGGGGTGGGGGGGGGGGGGGGTGGGGGGGGGGGGGGGTGGGGGGGGGGGGGGGTGGGGGGGGGGGGGGGTGGGGGGGGGGGGGGGTGGGGGGGGGGGGGGGTGGGGGGGGGGGGGGGTGGGGGGGGGGGGGGGTGGGGGGGGGGGGGGGTGGGGGGGGGGGGGGGTGGGGGGGGGGGGGGGTGGGGGGGGGGGGGGGTGGGGGGGGGGGGGGGTGGGGGGGGGGGGGGGTGGGGGGGGGGGGGGGTGGGGGGGGGGGGGGGTGGGGGGGGGGGGGGGTGGGGGGGGGGGGGGGTGGGGGGGGGGGGGGGTGGGGGGGGGGGGGGGTGGGGGGGGGGGGGGGTGGGGGGGGGGGGGGGTGGGGGGGGGGGGGGGTGGGGGGGGGGGGGGGTGGGGGGGGGGGGGGGTGGGGGGGGGGGGGGGTGGGGGGGGGGGGGGGTGGGGGGGGGGGGGGGTGGGGGGGGGGGGGGGTGGGGGGGGGGGGGGGTGGGGGGGGGGGGGGGTGGGGGGGGGGGGGGGTGGGGGGGGGGGGGGGTGGGGGGGGGGGGGGGTGGGGGGGGGGGGGGGTGGGGGGGGGGGGGGGTGGGGGGGGGGGGGGGTGGGGGGGGGGGGGGGTGGGGGGGGGGGGGGGTGGGGGGGGGGGGGGGTGGGGGGGGGGGGGGGTGGGGGGGGGGGGGGGTGGGGGGGGGGGGGGGTGGGGGGGGGGGGGGGTGGGGGGGGGGGGGGGTGGGGGGGGGGGGGGGTGGGGGGGGGGGGGGGTGGGGGGGGGGGGGGGTGGGGGGGGGGGGGGGTGGGGGGGGGGGGGGGTGGGGGGGGGGGGGGGTGGGGGGGGGGGGGGGTGGGGGGGGGGGGGGGTGGGGGGGGGGGGGGGTGGGGGGGGGGGGGGGTGGGGGGGGGGGGGGGTGGGGGGGGGGGGGGGTGGGGGGGGGGGGGGGTGGGGGGGGGGGGGGGTGGGGGGGGGGGGGGGTGGGGGGGGGGGGGGGTGGGGGGGGGGGGGGGTGGGGGGGGGGGGGGGTGGGGGGGGGGGGGGGTGGGGGGGGGGGGGGGTGGGGGGGGGGGGGGGTGGGGGGGGGGGGGGGTGGGGGGGGGGGGGGGTGGGGGGGGGGGGGGGTGGGGGGGGGGGGGGGTGGGGGGGGGGGGGGGTGGGGGGGGGGGGGGGTGGGGGGGGGGGGGGGTGGGGGGGGGGGGGGGTGGGGGGGGGGGGGGGTGGGGGGGGGGGGGGGTGGGGGGGGGGGGGGGTGGGGGGGGGGGGGGGTGGGGGGGGGGGGGGGTGGGGGGGGGGGGGGGTGGGGGGGGGGGGGGGTGGGGGGGGGGGGGGGTGGGGGGGGGGGGGGGTGGGGGGGGGGGGGGGTGGGGGGGGGGGGGGGTGGGGGGGGGGGGGGGTGGGGGGGGGGGGGGGTGGGGGGGGGGGGGGGTGGGGGGGGGGGGGGGTGGGGGGGGGGGGGGGTGGGGGGGGGGGGGGGTGGGGGGGGGGGGGGGTGGGGGGGGGGGGGGGTGGGGGGGGGGGGGGGTGGGGGGGGGGGGGGGTGGGGGGGGGGGGGGGTGGGGGGGGGGGGGGGTGGGGGGGGGGGGGGGTGGGGGGGGGGGGGGGTGGGGGGGGGGGGGGGTGGGGGGGGGGGGGGGTGGGGGGGGGGGGGGGTGGGGGGGGGGGGGGGTGGGGGGGGGGGGGGGTGGGGGGGGGGGGGGGTGGGGGGGGGGGGGGGTGGGGGGGGGGGGGGGTGGGGGGGGGGGGGGGTGGGGGGGGGGGGGGGTGGGGGGGGGGGGGGGTGGGGGGGGGGGGGGGTGGGGGGGGGGGGGGGTGGGGGGGGGGGGGGGTGGGGGGGGGGGGGGGTGGGGGGGGGGGGGGGTGGGGGGGGGGGGGGGTGGGGGGGGGGGGGGGTGGGGGGGGGGGGGGGTGGGGGGGGGGGGGGGTGGGGGGGGGGGGGGGTGGGGGGGGGGGGGGGTGGGGGGGGGGGGGGGTGGGGGGGGGGGGGGGTGGGGGGGGGGGGGGGTGGGGGGGGGGGGGGGTGGGGGGGGGGGGGGGTGGGGGGGGGGGGGGGTGGGGGGGGGGGGGGGTGGGGGGGGGGGGGGGTGGGGGGGGGGGGGGGTGGGGGGGGGGGGGGGTGGGGGGGGGGGGGGGTGGGGGGGGGGGGGGGTGGGGGGGGGGGGGGGTGGGGGGGGGGGGGGGTGGGGGGGGGGGGGGGTGGGGGGGGGGGGGGGTGGGGGGGGGGGGGGGTGGGGGGGGGGGGGGGTGGGGGGGGGGGGGGGTGGGGGGGGGGGGGGGTGGGGGGGGGGGGGGGTGGGGGGGGGGGGGGGTGGGGGGGGGGGGGGGTGGGGGGGGGGGGGGGTGGGGGGGGGGGGGGGTGGGGGGGGGGGGGGGTGGGGGGGGGGGGGGGTGGGGGGGGGGGGGGGTGGGGGGGGGGGGGGGTGGGGGGGGGGGGGGGTGGGGGGGGGGGGGGGTGGGGGGGGGGGGGGGTGGGGGGGGGGGGGGGTGGGGGGGGGGGGGGGTGGGGGGGGGGGGGGGTGGGGGGGGGGGGGGGTGGGGGGGGGGGGGGGTGGGGGGGGGGGGGGGTGGGGGGGGGGGGGGGTGGGGGGGGGGGGGGGTGGGGGGGGGGGGGGGTGGGGGGGGGGGGGGGTGGGGGGGGGGGGGGGTGGGGGGGGGGGGGGGTGGGGGGGGGGGGGGGTGGGGGGGGGGGGGGGTGGGGGGGGGGGGGGGTGGGGGGGGGGGGGGGTGGGGGGGGGGGGGGGTGGGGGGGGGGGGGGGTGGGGGGGGGGGGGGGTGGGGGGGGGGGGGGGTGGGGGGGGGGGGGGGTGGGGGGGGGGGGGGGTGGGGGGGGGGGGGGGTGGGGGGGGGGGGGGGTGGGGGGGGGGGGGGGTGGGGGGGGGGGGGGGTGGGGGGGGGGGGGGGTGGGGGGGGGGGGGGGTGGGGGGGGGGGGGGGTGGGGGGGGGGGGGGGTGGGGGGGGGGGGGGGTGGGGGGGGGGGGGGGTGGGGGGGGGGGGGGGTGGGGGGGGGGGGGGGTGGGGGGGGGGGGGGGTGGGGGGGGGGGGGGGTGGGGGGGGGGGGGGGTGGGGGGGGGGGGGGGTGGGGGGGGGGGGGGGTGGGGGGGGGGGGGGGTGGGGGGGGGGGGGGGTGGGGGGGGGGGGGGGTGGGGGGGGGGGGGGGTGGGGGGGGGGGGGGGTGGGGGGGGGGGGGGGTGGGGGGGGGGGGGGGTGGGGGGGGGGGGGGGTGGGGGGGGGGGGGGGTGGGGGGGGGGGGGGGTGGGGGGGGGGGGGGGTGGGGGGGGGGGGGGGTGGGGGGGGGGGGGGGTGGGGGGGGGGGGGGGTGGGGGGGGGGGGGGGTGGGGGGGGGGGGGGGTGGGGGGGGGGGGGGGTGGGGGGGGGGGGGGGTGGGGGGGGGGGGGGGTGGGGGGGGGGGGGGGTGGGGGGGGGGGGGGGTGGGGGGGGGGGGGGGTGGGGGGGGGGGGGGGTGGGGGGGGGGGGGGGTGGGGGGGGGGGGGGGTGGGGGGGGGGGGGGGTGGGGGGGGGGGGGGGTGGGGGGGGGGGGGGGTGGGGGGGGGGGGGGGTGGGGGGGGGGGGGGGTGGGGGGGGGGGGGGGTGGGGGGGGGGGGGGGTGGGGGGGGGGGGGGGTGGGGGGGGGGGGGGGTGGGGGGGGGGGGGGGTGGGGGGGGGGGGGGGTGGGGGGGGGGGGGGGTGGGGGGGGGGGGGGGTGGGGGGGGGGGGGGGTGGGGGGGGGGGGGGGTGGGGGGGGGGGGGGGTGGGGGGGGGGGGGGGTGGGGGGGGGGGGGGGTGGGGGGGGGGGGGGGTGGGGGGGGGGGGGGGTGGGGGGGGGGGGGGGTGGGGGGGGGGGGGGGTGGGGGGGGGGGGGGGTGGGGGGGGGGGGGGGTGGGGGGGGGGGGGGGTGGGGGGGGGGGGGGGTGGGGGGGGGGGGGGGTGGGGGGGGGGGGGGGTGGGGGGGGGGGGGGGTGGGGGGGGGGGGGGGTGGGGGGGGGGGGGGGTGGGGGGGGGGGGGGGTGGGGGGGGGGGGGGGTGGGGGGGGGGGGGGGTGGGGGGGGGGGGGGGTGGGGGGGGGGGGGGGTGGGGGGGGGGGGGGGTGGGGGGGGGGGGGGGTGGGGGGGGGGGGGGGTGGGGGGGGGGGGGGGTGGGGGGGGGGGGGGGTGGGGGGGGGGGGGGGTGGGGGGGGGGGGGGGTGGGGGGGGGGGGGGGTGGGGGGGGGGGGGGGTGGGGGGGGGGGGGGGTGGGGGGGGGGGGGGGTGGGGGGGGGGGGGGGTGGGGGGGGGGGGGGGTGGGGGGGGGGGGGGGTGGGGGGGGGGGGGGGTGGGGGGGGGGGGGGGTGGGGGGGGGGGGGGGTGGGGGGGGGGGGGGGTGGGGGGGGGGGGGGGTGGGGGGGGGGGGGGGTGGGGGGGGGGGGGGGTGGGGGGGGGGGGGGGTGGGGGGGGGGGGGGGTGGGGGGGGGGGGGGGTGGGGGGGGGGGGGGGTGGGGGGGGGGGGGGGTGGGGGGGGGGGGGGGTGGGGGGGGGGGGGGGTGGGGGGGGGGGGGGGTGGGGGGGGGGGGGGGTGGGGGGGGGGGGGGGTGGGGGGGGGGGGGGGTGGGGGGGGGGGGGGGTGGGGGGGGGGGGGGGTGGGGGGGGGGGGGGGTGGGGGGGGGGGGGGGTGGGGGGGGGGGGGGGTGGGGGGGGGGGGGGGTGGGGGGGGGGGGGGGTGGGGGGGGGGGGGGGTGGGGGGGGGGGGGGGTGGGGGGGGGGGGGGGTGGGGGGGGGGGGGGGTGGGGGGGGGGGGGGGTGGGGGGGGGGGGGGGTGGGGGGGGGGGGGGGTGGGGGGGGGGGGGGGTGGGGGGGGGGGGGGGTGGGGGGGGGGGGGGGTGGGGGGGGGGGGGGGTGGGGGGGGGGGGGGGTGGGGGGGGGGGGGGGTGGGGGGGGGGGGGGGTGGGGGGGGGGGGGGGTGGGGGGGGGGGGGGGTGGGGGGGGGGGGGGGTGGGGGGGGGGGGGGGTGGGGGGGGGGGGGGGTGGGGGGGGGGGGGGGTGGGGGGGGGGGGGGGTGGGGGGGGGGGGGGGTGGGGGGGGGGGGGGGTGGGGGGGGGGGGGGGTGGGGGGGGGGGGGGGTGGGGGGGGGGGGGGGTGGGGGGGGGGGGGGGTGGGGGGGGGGGGGGGTGGGGGGGGGGGGGGGTGGGGGGGGGGGGGGGTGGGGGGGGGGGGGGGTGGGGGGGGGGGGGGGTGGGGGGGGGGGGGGGTGGGGGGGGGGGGGGGTGGGGGGGGGGGGGGGTGGGGGGGGGGGGGGGTGGGGGGGGGGGGGGGTGGGGGGGGGGGGGGGTGGGGGGGGGGGGGGGTGGGGGGGGGGGGGGGTGGGGGGGGGGGGGGGTGGGGGGGGGGGGGGGTGGGGGGGGGGGGGGGTGGGGGGGGGGGGGGGTGGGGGGGGGGGGGGGTGGGGGGGGGGGGGGGTGGGGGGGGGGGGGGGTGGGGGGGGGGGGGGGTGGGGGGGGGGGGGGGTGGGGGGGGGGGGGGGTGGGGGGGGGGGGGGGTGGGGGGGGGGGGGGGTGGGGGGGGGGGGGGGTGGGGGGGGGGGGGGGTGGGGGGGGGGGGGGGTGGGGGGGGGGGGGGGTGGGGGGGGGGGGGGGTGGGGGGGGGGGGGGGTGGGGGGGGGGGGGGGTGGGGGGGGGGGGGGGTGGGGGGGGGGGGGGGTGGGGGGGGGGGGGGGTGGGGGGGGGGGGGGGTGGGGGGGGGGGGGGGTGGGGGGGGGGGGGGGTGGGGGGGGGGGGGGGTGGGGGGGGGGGGGGGTGGGGGGGGGGGGGGGTGGGGGGGGGGGGGGGTGGGGGGGGGGGGGGGTGGGGGGGGGGGGGGGTGGGGGGGGGGGGGGGTGGGGGGGGGGGGGGGTGGGGGGGGGGGGGGGTGGGGGGGGGGGGGGGTGGGGGGGGGGGGGGGTGGGGGGGGGGGGGGGTGGGGGGGGGGGGGGGTGGGGGGGGGGGGGGGTGGGGGGGGGGGGGGGTGGGGGGGGGGGGGGGTGGGGGGGGGGGGGGGTGGGGGGGGGGGGGGGTGGGGGGGGGGGGGGGTGGGGGGGGGGGGGGGTGGGGGGGGGGGGGGGTGGGGGGGGGGGGGGGTGGGGGGGGGGGGGGGTGGGGGGGGGGGGGGGTGGGGGGGGGGGGGGGTGGGGGGGGGGGGGGGTGGGGGGGGGGGGGGGTGGGGGGGGGGGGGGGTGGGGGGGGGGGGGGGTGGGGGGGGGGGGGGGTGGGGGGGGGGGGGGGTGGGGGGGGGGGGGGGTGGGGGGGGGGGGGGGTGGGGGGGGGGGGGGGTGGGGGGGGGGGGGGGTGGGGGGGGGGGGGGGTGGGGGGGGGGGGGGGTGGGGGGGGGGGGGGGTGGGGGGGGGGGGGGGTGGGGGGGGGGGGGGGTGGGGGGGGGGGGGGGTGGGGGGGGGGGGGGGTGGGGGGGGGGGGGGGTGGGGGGGGGGGGGGGTGGGGGGGGGGGGGGGTGGGGGGGGGGGGGGGTGGGGGGGGGGGGGGGTGGGGGGGGGGGGGGGTGGGGGGGGGGGGGGGTGGGGGGGGGGGGGGGTGGGGGGGGGGGGGGGTGGGGGGGGGGGGGGGTGGGGGGGGGGGGGGGTGGGGGGGGGGGGGGGTGGGGGGGGGGGGGGGTGGGGGGGGGGGGGGGTGGGGGGGGGGGGGGGTGGGGGGGGGGGGGGGTGGGGGGGGGGGGGGGTGGGGGGGGGGGGGGGTGGGGGGGGGGGGGGGTGGGGGGGGGGGGGGGTGGGGGGGGGGGGGGGTGGGGGGGGGGGGGGGTGGGGGGGGGGGGGGGTGGGGGGGGGGGGGGGTGGGGGGGGGGGGGGGTGGGGGGGGGGGGGGGTGGGGGGGGGGGGGGGTGGGGGGGGGGGGGGGTGGGGGGGGGGGGGGGTGGGGGGGGGGGGGGGTGGGGGGGGGGGGGGGTGGGGGGGGGGGGGGGTGGGGGGGGGGGGGGGTGGGGGGGGGGGGGGGTGGGGGGGGGGGGGGGTGGGGGGGGGGGGGGGTGGGGGGGGGGGGGGGTGGGGGGGGGGGGGGGTGGGGGGGGGGGGGGGTGGGGGGGGGGGGGGGTGGGGGGGGGGGGGGGTGGGGGGGGGGGGGGGTGGGGGGGGGGGGGGGTGGGGGGGGGGGGGGGTGGGGGGGGGGGGGGGTGGGGGGGGGGGGGGGTGGGGGGGGGGGGGGGTGGGGGGGGGGGGGGGTGGGGGGGGGGGGGGGTGGGGGGGGGGGGGGGTGGGGGGGGGGGGGGGTGGGGGGGGGGGGGGGTGGGGGGGGGGGGGGGTGGGGGGGGGGGGGGGTGGGGGGGGGGGGGGGTGGGGGGGGGGGGGGGTGGGGGGGGGGGGGGGTGGGGGGGGGGGGGGGTGGGGGGGGGGGGGGGTGGGGGGGGGGGGGGGTGGGGGGGGGGGGGGGTGGGGGGGGGGGGGGGTGGGGGGGGGGGGGGGTGGGGGGGGGGGGGGGTGGGGGGGGGGGGGGGTGGGGGGGGGGGGGGGTGGGGGGGGGGGGGGGTGGGGGGGGGGGGGGGTGGGGGGGGGGGGGGGTGGGGGGGGGGGGGGGTGGGGGGGGGGGGGGGTGGGGGGGGGGGGGGGTGGGGGGGGGGGGGGGTGGGGGGGGGGGGGGGTGGGGGGGGGGGGGGGTGGGGGGGGGGGGGGGTGGGGGGGGGGGGGGGTGGGGGGGGGGGGGGGTGGGGGGGGGGGGGGGTGGGGGGGGGGGGGGGTGGGGGGGGGGGGGGGTGGGGGGGGGGGGGGGTGGGGGGGGGGGGGGGTGGGGGGGGGGGGGGGTGGGGGGGGGGGGGGGTGGGGGGGGGGGGGGGTGGGGGGGGGGGGGGGTGGGGGGGGGGGGGGGTGGGGGGGGGGGGGGGTGGGGGGGGGGGGGGGTGGGGGGGGGGGGGGGTGGGGGGGGGGGGGGGTGGGGGGGGGGGGGGGTGGGGGGGGGGGGGGGTGGGGGGGGGGGGGGGTGGGGGGGGGGGGGGGTGGGGGGGGGGGGGGGTGGGGGGGGGGGGGGGTGGGGGGGGGGGGGGGTGGGGGGGGGGGGGGGTGGGGGGGGGGGGGGGTGGGGGGGGGGGGGGGTGGGGGGGGGGGGGGGTGGGGGGGGGGGGGGGTGGGGGGGGGGGGGGGTGGGGGGGGGGGGGGGTGGGGGGGGGGGGGGGTGGGGGGGGGGGGGGGTGGGGGGGGGGGGGGGTGGGGGGGGGGGGGGGTGGGGGGGGGGGGGGGTGGGGGGGGGGGGGGGTGGGGGGGGGGGGGGGTGGGGGGGGGGGGGGGTGGGGGGGGGGGGGGGTGGGGGGGGGGGGGGGTGGGGGGGGGGGGGGGTGGGGGGGGGGGGGGGTGGGGGGGGGGGGGGGTGGGGGGGGGGGGGGGTGGGGGGGGGGGGGGGTGGGGGGGGGGGGGGGTGGGGGGGGGGGGGGGTGGGGGGGGGGGGGGGTGGGGGGGGGGGGGGGTGGGGGGGGGGGGGGGTGGGGGGGGGGGGGGGTGGGGGGGGGGGGGGGTGGGGGGGGGGGGGGGTGGGGGGGGGGGGGGGTGGGGGGGGGGGGGGGTGGGGGGGGGGGGGGGTGGGGGGGGGGGGGGGTGGGGGGGGGGGGGGGTGGGGGGGGGGGGGGGTGGGGGGGGGGGGGGGTGGGGGGGGGGGGGGGTGGGGGGGGGGGGGGGTGGGGGGGGGGGGGGGTGGGGGGGGGGGGGGGTGGGGGGGGGGGGGGGTGGGGGGGGGGGGGGGTGGGGGGGGGGGGGGGTGGGGGGGGGGGGGGGTGGGGGGGGGGGGGGGTGGGGGGGGGGGGGGGTGGGGGGGGGGGGGGGTGGGGGGGGGGGGGGGTGGGGGGGGGGGGGGGTGGGGGGGGGGGGGGGTGGGGGGGGGGGGGGGTGGGGGGGGGGGGGGGTGGGGGGGGGGGGGGGTGGGGGGGGGGGGGGGTGGGGGGGGGGGGGGGTGGGGGGGGGGGGGGGTGGGGGGGGGGGGGGGTGGGGGGGGGGGGGGGTGGGGGGGGGGGGGGGTGGGGGGGGGGGGGGGTGGGGGGGGGGGGGGGTGGGGGGGGGGGGGGGTGGGGGGGGGGGGGGGTGGGGGGGGGGGGGGGTGGGGGGGGGGGGGGGTGGGGGGGGGGGGGGGTGGGGGGGGGGGGGGGTGGGGGGGGGGGGGGGTGGGGGGGGGGGGGGGTGGGGGGGGGGGGGGGTGGGGGGGGGGGGGGGTGGGGGGGGGGGGGGGTGGGGGGGGGGGGGGGTGGGGGGGGGGGGGGGTGGGGGGGGGGGGGGGTGGGGGGGGGGGGGGGTGGGGGGGGGGGGGGGTGGGGGGGGGGGGGGGTGGGGGGGGGGGGGGGTGGGGGGGGGGGGGGGTGGGGGGGGGGGGGGGTGGGGGGGGGGGGGGGTGGGGGGGGGGGGGGGTGGGGGGGGGGGGGGGTGGGGGGGGGGGGGGGTGGGGGGGGGGGGGGGTGGGGGGGGGGGGGGGTGGGGGGGGGGGGGGGTGGGGGGGGGGGGGGGTGGGGGGGGGGGGGGGTGGGGGGGGGGGGGGGTGGGGGGGGGGGGGGGTGGGGGGGGGGGGGGGTGGGGGGGGGGGGGGGTGGGGGGGGGGGGGGGTGGGGGGGGGGGGGGGTGGGGGGGGGGGGGGGTGGGGGGGGGGGGGGGTGGGGGGGGGGGGGGGTGGGGGGGGGGGGGGGTGGGGGGGGGGGGGGGTGGGGGGGGGGGGGGGTGGGGGGGGGGGGGGGTGGGGGGGGGGGGGGGTGGGGGGGGGGGGGGGTGGGGGGGGGGGGGGGTGGGGGGGGGGGGGGGTGGGGGGGGGGGGGGGTGGGGGGGGGGGGGGGTGGGGGGGGGGGGGGGTGGGGGGGGGGGGGGGTGGGGGGGGGGGGGGGTGGGGGGGGGGGGGGGTGGGGGGGGGGGGGGGTGGGGGGGGGGGGGGGTGGGGGGGGGGGGGGGTGGGGGGGGGGGGGGGTGGGGGGGGGGGGGGGTGGGGGGGGGGGGGGGTGGGGGGGGGGGGGGGTGGGGGGGGGGGGGGGTGGGGGGGGGGGGGGGTGGGGGGGGGGGGGGGTGGGGGGGGGGGGGGGTGGGGGGGGGGGGGGGTGGGGGGGGGGGGGGGTGGGGGGGGGGGGGGGTGGGGGGGGGGGGGGGTGGGGGGGGGGGGGGGTGGGGGGGGGGGGGGGTGGGGGGGGGGGGGGGTGGGGGGGGGGGGGGGTGGGGGGGGGGGGGGGTGGGGGGGGGGGGGGGTGGGGGGGGGGGGGGGTGGGGGGGGGGGGGGGTGGGGGGGGGGGGGGGTGGGGGGGGGGGGGGGTGGGGGGGGGGGGGGGTGGGGGGGGGGGGGGGTGGGGGGGGGGGGGGGTGGGGGGGGGGGGGGGTGGGGGGGGGGGGGGGTGGGGGGGGGGGGGGGTGGGGGGGGGGGGGGGTGGGGGGGGGGGGGGGTGGGGGGGGGGGGGGGTGGGGGGGGGGGGGGGTGGGGGGGGGGGGGGGTGGGGGGGGGGGGGGGTGGGGGGGGGGGGGGGTGGGGGGGGGGGGGGGTGGGGGGGGGGGGGGGTGGGGGGGGGGGGGGGTGGGGGGGGGGGGGGGTGGGGGGGGGGGGGGGTGGGGGGGGGGGGGGGTGGGGGGGGGGGGGGGTGGGGGGGGGGGGGGGTGGGGGGGGGGGGGGGTGGGGGGGGGGGGGGGTGGGGGGGGGGGGGGGTGGGGGGGGGGGGGGGTGGGGGGGGGGGGGGGTGGGGGGGGGGGGGGGTGGGGGGGGGGGGGGGTGGGGGGGGGGGGGGGTGGGGGGGGGGGGGGGTGGGGGGGGGGGGGGGTGGGGGGGGGGGGGGGTGGGGGGGGGGGGGGGTGGGGGGGGGGGGGGGTGGGGGGGGGGGGGGGTGGGGGGGGGGGGGGGTGGGGGGGGGGGGGGGTGGGGGGGGGGGGGGGTGGGGGGGGGGGGGGGTGGGGGGGGGGGGGGGTGGGGGGGGGGGGGGGTGGGGGGGGGGGGGGGTGGGGGGGGGGGGGGGTGGGGGGGGGGGGGGGTGGGGGGGGGGGGGGGTGGGGGGGGGGGGGGGTGGGGGGGGGGGGGGGTGGGGGGGGGGGGGGGTGGGGGGGGGGGGGGGTGGGGGGGGGGGGGGGTGGGGGGGGGGGGGGGTGGGGGGGGGGGGGGGTGGGGGGGGGGGGGGGTGGGGGGGGGGGGGGGTGGGGGGGGGGGGGGGTGGGGGGGGGGGGGGGTGGGGGGGGGGGGGGGTGGGGGGGGGGGGGGGTGGGGGGGGGGGGGGGTGGGGGGGGGGGGGGGTGGGGGGGGGGGGGGGTGGGGGGGGGGGGGGGTGGGGGGGGGGGGGGGTGGGGGGGGGGGGGGGTGGGGGGGGGGGGGGGTGGGGGGGGGGGGGGGTGGGGGGGGGGGGGGGTGGGGGGGGGGGGGGGTGGGGGGGGGGGGGGGTGGGGGGGGGGGGGGGTGGGGGGGGGGGGGGGTGGGGGGGGGGGGGGGTGGGGGGGGGGGGGGGTGGGGGGGGGGGGGGGTGGGGGGGGGGGGGGGTGGGGGGGGGGGGGGGTGGGGGGGGGGGGGGGTGGGGGGGGGGGGGGGTGGGGGGGGGGGGGGGTGGGGGGGGGGGGGGGTGGGGGGGGGGGGGGGTGGGGGGGGGGGGGGGTGGGGGGGGGGGGGGGTGGGGGGGGGGGGGGGTGGGGGGGGGGGGGGGTGGGGGGGGGGGGGGGTGGGGGGGGGGGGGGGTGGGGGGGGGGGGGGGTGGGGGGGGGGGGGGGTGGGGGGGGGGGGGGGTGGGGGGGGGGGGGGGTGGGGGGGGGGGGGGGTGGGGGGGGGGGGGGGTGGGGGGGGGGGGGGGTGGGGGGGGGGGGGGGTGGGGGGGGGGGGGGGTGGGGGGGGGGGGGGGTGGGGGGGGGGGGGGGTGGGGGGGGGGGGGGGTGGGGGGGGGGGGGGGTGGGGGGGGGGGGGGGTGGGGGGGGGGGGGGGTGGGGGGGGGGGGGGGTGGGGGGGGGGGGGGGTGGGGGGGGGGGGGGGTGGGGGGGGGGGGGGGTGGGGGGGGGGGGGGGTGGGGGGGGGGGGGGGTGGGGGGGGGGGGGGGTGGGGGGGGGGGGGGGTGGGGGGGGGGGGGGGTGGGGGGGGGGGGGGGTGGGGGGGGGGGGGGGTGGGGGGGGGGGGGGGTGGGGGGGGGGGGGGGTGGGGGGGGGGGGGGGTGGGGGGGGGGGGGGGTGGGGGGGGGGGGGGGTGGGGGGGGGGGGGGGTGGGGGGGGGGGGGGGTGGGGGGGGGGGGGGGTGGGGGGGGGGGGGGGTGGGGGGGGGGGGGGGTGGGGGGGGGGGGGGGTGGGGGGGGGGGGGGGTGGGGGGGGGGGGGGGTGGGGGGGGGGGGGGGTGGGGGGGGGGGGGGGTGGGGGGGGGGGGGGGTGGGGGGGGGGGGGGGTGGGGGGGGGGGGGGGTGGGGGGGGGGGGGGGTGGGGGGGGGGGGGGGTGGGGGGGGGGGGGGGTGGGGGGGGGGGGGGGTGGGGGGGGGGGGGGGTGGGGGGGGGGGGGGGTGGGGGGGGGGGGGGGTGGGGGGGGGGGGGGGTGGGGGGGGGGGGGGGTGGGGGGGGGGGGGGGTGGGGGGGGGGGGGGGTGGGGGGGGGGGGGGGTGGGGGGGGGGGGGGGTGGGGGGGGGGGGGGGTGGGGGGGGGGGGGGGTGGGGGGGGGGGGGGGTGGGGGGGGGGGGGGGTGGGGGGGGGGGGGGGTGGGGGGGGGGGGGGGTGGGGGGGGGGGGGGGTGGGGGGGGGGGGGGGTGGGGGGGGGGGGGGGTGGGGGGGGGGGGGGGTGGGGGGGGGGGGGGGTGGGGGGGGGGGGGGGTGGGGGGGGGGGGGGGTGGGGGGGGGGGGGGGTGGGGGGGGGGGGGGGTGGGGGGGGGGGGGGGTGGGGGGGGGGGGGGGTGGGGGGGGGGGGGGGTGGGGGGGGGGGGGGGTGGGGGGGGGGGGGGGTGGGGGGGGGGGGGGGTGGGGGGGGGGGGGGGTGGGGGGGGGGGGGGGTGGGGGGGGGGGGGGGTGGGGGGGGGGGGGGGTGGGGGGGGGGGGGGGTGGGGGGGGGGGGGGGTGGGGGGGGGGGGGGGTGGGGGGGGGGGGGGGTGGGGGGGGGGGGGGGTGGGGGGGGGGGGGGGTGGGGGGGGGGGGGGGTGGGGGGGGGGGGGGGTGGGGGGGGGGGGGGGTGGGGGGGGGGGGGGGTGGGGGGGGGGGGGGGTGGGGGGGGGGGGGGGTGGGGGGGGGGGGGGGTGGGGGGGGGGGGGGGTGGGGGGGGGGGGGGGTGGGGGGGGGGGGGGGTGGGGGGGGGGGGGGGTGGGGGGGGGGGGGGGTGGGGGGGGGGGGGGGTGGGGGGGGGGGGGGGTGGGGGGGGGGGGGGGTGGGGGGGGGGGGGGGTGGGGGGGGGGGGGGGTGGGGGGGGGGGGGGGTGGGGGGGGGGGGGGGTGGGGGGGGGGGGGGGTGGGGGGGGGGGGGGGTGGGGGGGGGGGGGGGTGGGGGGGGGGGGGGGTGGGGGGGGGGGGGGGTGGGGGGGGGGGGGGGTGGGGGGGGGGGGGGGTGGGGGGGGGGGGGGGTGGGGGGGGGGGGGGGTGGGGGGGGGGGGGGGTGGGGGGGGGGGGGGGTGGGGGGGGGGGGGGGTGGGGGGGGGGGGGGGTGGGGGGGGGGGGGGGTGGGGGGGGGGGGGGGTGGGGGGGGGGGGGGGTGGGGGGGGGGGGGGGTGGGGGGGGGGGGGGGTGGGGGGGGGGGGGGGTGGGGGGGGGGGGGGGTGGGGGGGGGGGGGGGTGGGGGGGGGGGGGGGTGGGGGGGGGGGGGGGTGGGGGGGGGGGGGGGTGGGGGGGGGGGGGGGTGGGGGGGGGGGGGGGTGGGGGGGGGGGGGGGTGGGGGGGGGGGGGGGTGGGGGGGGGGGGGGGTGGGGGGGGGGGGGGGTGGGGGGGGGGGGGGGTGGGGGGGGGGGGGGGTGGGGGGGGGGGGGGGTGGGGGGGGGGGGGGGTGGGGGGGGGGGGGGGTGGGGGGGGGGGGGGGTGGGGGGGGGGGGGGGTGGGGGGGGGGGGGGGTGGGGGGGGGGGGGGGTGGGGGGGGGGGGGGGTGGGGGGGGGGGGGGGTGGGGGGGGGGGGGGGTGGGGGGGGGGGGGGGTGGGGGGGGGGGGGGGTGGGGGGGGGGGGGGGTGGGGGGGGGGGGGGGTGGGGGGGGGGGGGGGTGGGGGGGGGGGGGGGTGGGGGGGGGGGGGGGTGGGGGGGGGGGGGGGTGGGGGGGGGGGGGGGTGGGGGGGGGGGGGGGTGGGGGGGGGGGGGGGTGGGGGGGGGGGGGGGTGGGGGGGGGGGGGGGTGGGGGGGGGGGGGGGTGGGGGGGGGGGGGGGTGGGGGGGGGGGGGGGTGGGGGGGGGGGGGGGTGGGGGGGGGGGGGGGTGGGGGGGGGGGGGGGTGGGGGGGGGGGGGGGTGGGGGGGGGGGGGGGTGGGGGGGGGGGGGGGTGGGGGGGGGGGGGGGTGGGGGGGGGGGGGGGTGGGGGGGGGGGGGGGTGGGGGGGGGGGGGGGTGGGGGGGGGGGGGGGTGGGGGGGGGGGGGGGTGGGGGGGGGGGGGGGTGGGGGGGGGGGGGGGTGGGGGGGGGGGGGGGTGGGGGGGGGGGGGGGTGGGGGGGGGGGGGGGTGGGGGGGGGGGGGGGTGGGGGGGGGGGGGGGTGGGGGGGGGGGGGGGTGGGGGGGGGGGGGGGTGGGGGGGGGGGGGGGTGGGGGGGGGGGGGGGTGGGGGGGGGGGGGGGTGGGGGGGGGGGGGGGTGGGGGGGGGGGGGGGTGGGGGGGGGGGGGGGTGGGGGGGGGGGGGGGTGGGGGGGGGGGGGGGTGGGGGGGGGGGGGGGTGGGGGGGGGGGGGGGTGGGGGGGGGGGGGGGTGGGGGGGGGGGGGGGTGGGGGGGGGGGGGGGTGGGGGGGGGGGGGGGTGGGGGGGGGGGGGGGTGGGGGGGGGGGGGGGTGGGGGGGGGGGGGGGTGGGGGGGGGGGGGGGTGGGGGGGGGGGGGGGTGGGGGGGGGGGGGGGTGGGGGGGGGGGGGGGTGGGGGGGGGGGGGGGTGGGGGGGGGGGGGGGTGGGGGGGGGGGGGGGTGGGGGGGGGGGGGGGTGGGGGGGGGGGGGGGTGGGGGGGGGGGGGGGTGGGGGGGGGGGGGGGTGGGGGGGGGGGGGGGTGGGGGGGGGGGGGGGTGGGGGGGGGGGGGGGTGGGGGGGGGGGGGGGTGGGGGGGGGGGGGGGTGGGGGGGGGGGGGGGTGGGGGGGGGGGGGGGTGGGGGGGGGGGGGGGTGGGGGGGGGGGGGGGTGGGGGGGGGGGGGGGTGGGGGGGGGGGGGGGTGGGGGGGGGGGGGGGTGGGGGGGGGGGGGGGTGGGGGGGGGGGGGGGTGGGGGGGGGGGGGGGTGGGGGGGGGGGGGGGTGGGGGGGGGGGGGGGTGGGGGGGGGGGGGGGTGGGGGGGGGGGGGGGTGGGGGGGGGGGGGGGTGGGGGGGGGGGGGGGTGGGGGGGGGGGGGGGTGGGGGGGGGGGGGGGTGGGGGGGGGGGGGGGTGGGGGGGGGGGGGGGTGGGGGGGGGGGGGGGTGGGGGGGGGGGGGGGTGGGGGGGGGGGGGGGTGGGGGGGGGGGGGGGTGGGGGGGGGGGGGGGTGGGGGGGGGGGGGGGTGGGGGGGGGGGGGGGTGGGGGGGGGGGGGGGTGGGGGGGGGGGGGGGTGGGGGGGGGGGGGGGTGGGGGGGGGGGGGGGTGGGGGGGGGGGGGGGTGGGGGGGGGGGGGGGTGGGGGGGGGGGGGGGTGGGGGGGGGGGGGGGTGGGGGGGGGGGGGGGTGGGGGGGGGGGGGGGTGGGGGGGGGGGGGGGTGGGGGGGGGGGGGGGTGGGGGGGGGGGGGGGTGGGGGGGGGGGGGGGTGGGGGGGGGGGGGGGTGGGGGGGGGGGGGGGTGGGGGGGGGGGGGGGTGGGGGGGGGGGGGGGTGGGGGGGGGGGGGGGTGGGGGGGGGGGGGGGTGGGGGGGGGGGGGGGTGGGGGGGGGGGGGGGTGGGGGGGGGGGGGGGTGGGGGGGGGGGGGGGTGGGGGGGGGGGGGGGTGGGGGGGGGGGGGGGTGGGGGGGGGGGGGGGTGGGGGGGGGGGGGGGTGGGGGGGGGGGGGGGTGGGGGGGGGGGGGGGTGGGGGGGGGGGGGGGTGGGGGGGGGGGGGGGTGGGGGGGGGGGGGGGTGGGGGGGGGGGGGGGTGGGGGGGGGGGGGGGTGGGGGGGGGGGGGGGTGGGGGGGGGGGGGGGTGGGGGGGGGGGGGGGTGGGGGGGGGGGGGGGTGGGGGGGGGGGGGGGTGGGGGGGGGGGGGGGTGGGGGGGGGGGGGGGTGGGGGGGGGGGGGGGTGGGGGGGGGGGGGGGTGGGGGGGGGGGGGGGTGGGGGGGGGGGGGGGTGGGGGGGGGGGGGGGTGGGGGGGGGGGGGGGTGGGGGGGGGGGGGGGTGGGGGGGGGGGGGGGTGGGGGGGGGGGGGGGTGGGGGGGGGGGGGGGTGGGGGGGGGGGGGGGTGGGGGGGGGGGGGGGTGGGGGGGGGGGGGGGTGGGGGGGGGGGGGGGTGGGGGGGGGGGGGGGTGGGGGGGGGGGGGGGTGGGGGGGGGGGGGGGTGGGGGGGGGGGGGGGTGGGGGGGGGGGGGGGTGGGGGGGGGGGGGGGTGGGGGGGGGGGGGGGTGGGGGGGGGGGGGGGTGGGGGGGGGGGGGGGTGGGGGGGGGGGGGGGTGGGGGGGGGGGGGGGTGGGGGGGGGGGGGGGTGGGGGGGGGGGGGGGTGGGGGGGGGGGGGGGTGGGGGGGGGGGGGGGTGGGGGGGGGGGGGGGTGGGGGGGGGGGGGGGTGGGGGGGGGGGGGGGTGGGGGGGGGGGGGGGTGGGGGGGGGGGGGGGTGGGGGGGGGGGGGGGTGGGGGGGGGGGGGGGTGGGGGGGGGGGGGGGTGGGGGGGGGGGGGGGTGGGGGGGGGGGGGGGTGGGGGGGGGGGGGGGTGGGGGGGGGGGGGGGTGGGGGGGGGGGGGGGTGGGGGGGGGGGGGGGTGGGGGGGGGGGGGGGTGGGGGGGGGGGGGGGTGGGGGGGGGGGGGGGTGGGGGGGGGGGGGGGTGGGGGGGGGGGGGGGTGGGGGGGGGGGGGGGTGGGGGGGGGGGGGGGTGGGGGGGGGGGGGGGTGGGGGGGGGGGGGGGTGGGGGGGGGGGGGGGTGGGGGGGGGGGGGGGTGGGGGGGGGGGGGGGTGGGGGGGGGGGGGGGTGGGGGGGGGGGGGGGTGGGGGGGGGGGGGGGTGGGGGGGGGGGGGGGTGGGGGGGGGGGGGGGTGGGGGGGGGGGGGGGTGGGGGGGGGGGGGGGTGGGGGGGGGGGGGGGTGGGGGGGGGGGGGGGTGGGGGGGGGGGGGGGTGGGGGGGGGGGGGGGTGGGGGGGGGGGGGGGTGGGGGGGGGGGGGGGTGGGGGGGGGGGGGGGTGGGGGGGGGGGGGGGTGGGGGGGGGGGGGGGTGGGGGGGGGGGGGGGTGGGGGGGGGGGGGGGTGGGGGGGGGGGGGGGTGGGGGGGGGGGGGGGTGGGGGGGGGGGGGGGTGGGGGGGGGGGGGGGTGGGGGGGGGGGGGGGTGGGGGGGGGGGGGGGTGGGGTGGGGGGGGGGGGGGGGGGGGGGGGGGTGGGGGGGGGGGGGGGTGGGGGTGGGTGGGGTTTGGGGGGGGGGGGGGTGGGGGGGCGGGGGGGGGGGGGGGGGGGGGGCGGCGGGGGTGGGGGGGGGGGGGGGGGGGGTGTGGGGTGGGGGGGGGGTGGGTGGTGGGGGGGGGGGGGGAGAGACCGGGGGGGGGGGGGGGGGGTGGGGGGGGGGGGGGGGGGGGTGAGATCGACTTCTCCTCCATAAATCTGTCCAAGCCCTTTTTAAAGCTATCCAGGTTAGTGGCCATCACCACCTCCTGTGGCAGCATATTCCAAAAACCAATCACACGTTGCGTGAAGAAGTGTTTCCTTTTATTAGTCCTAATTCTTCCCCCCAGCATTTTCAATGAATGCCCCCTGGTTCTAGTATTGTGAGAAAGAGAGAAAAATGTCTCTCTGCCAACATTTTCTACCCCATGCATAATTTTGTAGACTTCAATCATATCCCCCCTCAGACGCCTCCTCTCCAAACTAAAGATTCCCAAACGCTGCAGCCTCTCCTCATAAGGAAGGTGCTCTAAACATGAACCTAGATACTTCTGTTACAAAGGAAGGCCTCTCCCCTTTTATTCCCACAGTACTTAAAAAAGATAAGATGGGAAATCAGAGAACTCAATAGACAGACTTATAACACCATAACAACATGTCAGTTGCGGGCAGGGAAAATGCACAAGAGCTGCCATGCTGTCTGGCAGCTGAAACAGGGAACCCCAGATGAGGAGAACACCTTAGCTTCTTTTTAACAAACCAGTTCTGTGACGGGCCCTCACCTTTTCTTGGGTCAGGCCTTTTCTGATCATCCTAGACACCCCTTTGTCAGATTCATGAAGTGGTCACCTGAATCTGCAGGCATATATACATGGGCACAAAGAGGAAATTCATGGATGCATGTATTCATTCCAACGTACACATGAACCTACCATATTCCATTCAAGGGTATCTTTTTACCCCTGGTCCTTTTGAGATACTCTAAACTCTAAGTCCCTGCCAATTTCAAAAGATCCCCAACCAACGTCTTCTGAATCACATGTTAAGGAATCATGAAATTTAAAACACACACATACGCTGTGCTCTAAATCCTACACGCAATGCAACAACACTCTGAACTGATCACAGACACCACACAAATCATGTGGCTGACATGCCCGACCTTTTGTTTGTACAAAACAGCAGGTCTTATCTAATAATAATCTCCAGCTAACTGCTTCCAGGGCTGATGCGCTTATATGTCTCTCACTCAGAGGCTCATTCCGCACATGCAGAATAATGCACTTTCAAACTGCTTTCAGTGCTCTTTAAAGCTGTGTGGAAGAGCAAAATTCACTTGAAAACAGTTGTGAAAGTGGTTTGAAAACGCATTATTTTGCGTGTGCGGAAGGGGCCAGACTGCAATCTTAAAACTTCCCCAGGAGTAAGTCCTAGAACATAAGAACATAAGAACAAGCCAGCTGGATCAGACCAGAGTCCATTTAGTCCAGCTCTCTGCTACTCGCAGTGGCCCACCAGGTGCCCTTGGGAGCTCACGTGCAGGATGTGAAAGCAATGGCCTGCTGCGGCTGTTGCTCCCGATCACCTGGTCTGTTAAGGCATTTGCAATCTCAGATCAAAGAGGATCAAGACTGGTAGTGACAAGTTTAGTTCTGAGTAGGTCTGTTTAGGTTTGCTCCCTCTGTGACTGTACTCAGTATGGCAAGCAAGTCTGCTAGTCTACAAACAAGCAAAAATATTTACCAGCCTACAACCTGTCCACACATGCCCTTATGATAAATCGCCTGCAGAACGCTGCTGTCCTTGAAGAACCAACTCTCCTCTAATTTACAAAACACTTTGCTGCCTTCTCACCTGCAGGTAGGTTCACCATAAATCGGACACCTGACCACCACACTGAACAGTGATTTATACATGTGAAGGGGTCAACAGACAGGATGCCTGAGACACACCGGTCTCCTCATAACCAGTCTAAACACAAAGCCTGCCAAATTCACAAATTCAGCTCGCCCAGTCCCCAAGTGTACAGAAGGTATCTTCTGAGAAGTCCAAGAACAAACATGTGCGTGTGGAACCAGACCTCAACCGGGCAAGCCAACCCTCTACGTGTCTCTTCAGAATAAAGATGCTTGGAACGACAGTTGCTTAAAGAAACAGGAACCCTGTACAAACTCCGCAACTCCCTTTCCAAAGACGTCTGGTTTCTTATATTTTGGGGCGGCAAATGAGAAAGATCTTCCATCCACAAAACAAGGTCAGGCTACAAGCAGACCATTAAGAAAAACTTTTAAGAAATAAGAGAATCTATTCACTAAATGCCGGGGTACAATCATTTTAGCCCAACACCCAAAGCAGAGTATAGAAAGAAGAAGGCTGGTTTCAAAAGGGAGGACATAAGAACATAAGAACAAGCCAGCTGGATCAGACCAGAGTCCATCTAGTCCAGCTCTCTGCTACTTGCAGTGGCCCACCAGGTGCCATTGGGAGCTCACATGCAGGAGGTGAAAGCAATGGCCTTCTGCGGCTGTAGCTCCAGAGCACCTGGTCTGTTAAGGCATTTGCAATCTCAGATCAAGGAGGATCAAGATTGGTAGCCATAGATCGACTTCTCCTCCATAAATCTGTCCAAGCCCCTTTTAAAGCTATCCAGGTTCGTGGCCACCCCCACCTCCTGTGGCAGCATATTCCAAACACCAATCACACGTTGTGTGAAGAAGTGTTTCCTTTTATTAGTCCTAATTCTTCCCCCCAGCATTTTCAATGAATGCCCCCTGGTTCTAGTATTGTGAGAAAGAGAGAAAAATGTCTCTCTGTTAACATTATCTACCCCATGCATAATTTTATAGACTTCAATCATATCCCCCCTCAGCCGTCTCCTCTCCAAACTAAAGAGTCCCAAACGCTGCAGCCTCTCCTCATGAGGAGCCTCTCCTCATAAGGACTTTCCAAAGACAAAGCAGTACCACAGTAAAAGCCTCAGCACTGGGCACCACCCACTCCACACACAACACACACACAACACACACACACACACAGAGTTTGGAAATAGGATCTCAACTGGCAGGCTGATCAACCAACCCTTCAAGGTGACTAAGAATTGAACCCCATCCCGGTGCTATACGTTCTGTTCTACCTGAGTCACTTCTCTGGAACGCTGCAACCCCATTCCAAATCATTACACCACCAAGAAAGCCAGGATTTGATCAGCTCCACCCCTTTCTACGTAAACGCGGTAAGCTCTGTCTTTTTTTTGACAGAAAAGGCAAGTAGCCTTCCTAAAAGGCTTCAGAGCTTCAATCCAACCAATTCTCAAGGGTACTGCTAATTTGCTTACATTAACATTTATATTCCATTTTCTTCAGCCAAGGAACGCAAGGTGACATAGGCAGGCTTCTTAGACAGTCTCTTACCCAGGTATGGTCTCGATCAGGACTTGCTTAAAGTAAAAAAGAGTTGTTACACCTCTGCTTTTTTACCGTGTGGGTGTAACTATGCAACTCCTTTTTCGAAGAGGTCTGGTTGCTTACATTTTTAGAAGGTACATGGGAAAGATCTTCCTTCAAAAAATTATTTTATATCTATCTCTATCTATACACACACATACATACATATACACTCTCACAATATATACGTGTGAGTGTATATATATACACATATTGTAGCCACATTGCAGCTGACGTAAGCTGATCCCACAGGGTTGTCAAGGCAAGAGAAGTTCAGAGGTGGTTTGCCGTTGCCCGCCTCTGCACAGTGACCCTGGAGCTCCTTGGTGGTCTCCCATTCAGAGGTGGGATCCAGGAGGTTCTCACAGGTTCCCGAGAGTAGGTTACTAATTATTTGTGTGTGCCGAGAGGGGGTTACTAATTGGTGATTTTGCCACGTGATTTTTTGCCTCAGTTACGCCCCTCCTCTCAGCAGTAGCGCACAGAACTTGAAGCAGTCTAGCAGGAGGTGCACCGGCGTGCGTGGCAGCCTGCGCCTGCGTGCACTCGTTTCTCGCCCAAAGACTGGCGCAGCAGCTGCGTCCTTGCCACAGCCCCACCCAGGAATGCCCCACCCCAGAATGCCGGCCACGCCCCCATCGTGCCCCACCCAGCCCCATTGGCGCTACGCCAGTTTGAATCCCACCACCATGGGAACCTGTTACTAAAACTTTTGGATCCCACCACTGCTCCCATCCAAATACTGAGCACGGCCCACCCTGCTTAGCTTATGAGATCTGTCGAGATCGGGCTACGCTGGGTTATCCAGGGCAGGGCACAAGGTGTTATAGAATAACCTTGAGACTCTACGGAGGCCCAAGACGGTAAAAGATGTGATGTCTTAAACTCAAATGGCCATGTTAGGTTTCTGTACGACTGGCTGCTTTGAATTCCTGCTCAGGCTAAAAAACAAACAAAAAACATTCAACATGTTTTAGGACTCCGGATGCGGAATGTGTGAGATAATATATAGACAACTGTGGCTAGCTGCTTCGTCGTGATCTCTTCCAATTTTGAAAAAAAACCTCCTTCTGTTCCTTCCCTCTCTTAGGCCCCCTCCGCACACGCAAAATAATGCGTTTTCAAACCACTTTCACAACTGTTTGCAAGTGGGTTTTGCTATTCCGCACAGCTTCAAAGAGCACTGAAAGCAGTTTGAAAGTGCATTACTCTGCATGTGCGGAATGAGCCTTAGTGTGTGGGGAGGGTAGGCTCTGGCCTGTCTTTAAAAAATGGCACTTTGAACAGGGATGCCCATTTCCAGCTGATGAACTTGAGCAAGAGGAAAAGTTTAAAGATCCTTCTCTTCGCCATTACTCCAGACACCAGAAAAGATTTCACAAGGGCCGGGAGAGAAAAGACCACTTCTACAGAGGCGGGGGGAGTGCCATCAAGTTCCAGCTGACTTATGGAAGCCCAGAAAGGTTTTCAAGGCCTTACAGGCAAGGCCGTTGCCTACCTCTGTGGCCAACCTGGTCCACCATCTGAGTATTAACCCAAGATGACCATGCTTAGCTTCCCAGAGCTGACTAGCCTGGTGTTCAGAAGTACTCTGTTAAATGAAAAGGTTATAGTTATCCCTTCCCATTTATGGATTGGATTTGTGTTTGGTGGAGTGGCACATGGGGCCTGCAGTAGCCACGTGGCTGTTTGGTTTGGGGGATCTGTAAACGTGGCCCTCTGCGAGTCAGAGAGCGAGGATCGGCCCAGAAACACATGCCTAAACCCACGGAAATCAACAACAGAAAGAGATTTAAATGGAAGCAGATTGCCAGGATCTCTTCTTGTAAGTGGCTGCACTGATTTCCAACAAAGACAATAATAATGATATTTGTTTGGTATGACTGTATGGTAGCTTGCCTTTCAAATAAAACACCTGCTCTCTTCATCTGTTAATATGTGCCCCTGTCCCGCAGCCTTTCCACCTGATCCAAGGTAAAAATAAAAAAGTCTTAGCCAGCGCGCAGGATACTTAAAATAGCAACTAAATGTGAATTTTTTAAAAAAAGTTGTTTAGATTCTGTCTGAAATGAAACAGGTACTTGAATAATATGCTTCAAGAGGACATGCCAAAGAAAAAGGCATTTTGGTTGTAAGCCACCTCACCTCAAAAAGTAGAGGACCTGAGTTCAAGACAGGAATCATAGAATCACAGAATCATACAGTTGGAAGAGACCACAAGGGCCATTAAGTCCAACCCCTGCCATGCAGGAACACACAATCAAAGCACTTCTGACATATGATAATCCAGGGGTGTCAAACTCGCAGCCCTCCAGATGTTCATGAACTACCATTCCCACCAGTCCCTCCCAACGTGAGCATTGGCTATGCTGGCGAGGGCTGATGGGAATTGTAGTTCATGAACATCTGGAGGGCCGCGAGTTTGACACCTGTGATCCAGGCTGTTGAAAGACCCCCAAAGGAGACTCCAACACTCTCTGGGGCAGTGAATCCAACTGTCAAACAACCCTGATAATCAGAACGTTCTTCCTAATGTTTAGGTGGAATCTCGTCTCCTGCACCTTGAATCCAATACTCCCGTGTCCTAATCCCCCAGGCAGAAAACAAGCTTGCTCCCTCTTCGACATGACATCCCTTCAGATATTTCAACATAGCTATCATGTCCCCCCTTAGCCTTCGCTTCCCCAGATTCCGCTCTCCAGCATGAGCAAATTAGAAGGGGAGTAAGCACTCTTTCTGAGCCCTCCTAGACTGGGCCATCAAAAGTCAGAGCCAGCTCTTTGCATAAAGCTTGGTACTGAGAGTCTTTTAAGCGAATACGTGATCAAATCTGCTATTGAAACCTTAGTCTTCGGGCACCTTGGGTTGTGTTTGCAATGAACTGTTTCCAAGAACTGGGCAGATGAAATTCTTCTACTAGATCTTCTACTTAATTCACAGCCAGGAAAAAAAAAGTTTAGCGTTTAGGAAACGACGGAAGGACGAGATGAAGAGAGTTTGAAAGCAGACTCGAGGCGACCCAACTTTAGGGTACTTGTTAGTGCTTGTGAGGTTCAGCAATCCAGAATCCTGGGGGTTTTCCTTTCCCCAGAAGTCTTTCCTTCATTCTTTGCCATCCTTATCCTATTGCAAAGATCTCCTGAACTAGACAAATACTGGCTGTCCAGTATTCGTGCAACCTGGGAGCGACGGGCAGCCTCGCGCCCTCCGTCCCCACTCCATCGTTTCCAACTGCAAGCCCCAACCTCGCCTTCCCGCCTCCTGGGATCACTTCGTCACTAGAGCAGTTGTCCTCCATCCTTGCTCTTCTCCTCCCTCCCCCGACCATGCTGTCTCCAGCATTACAATCAAATCTCCCTTTTTTTTTTGCATTTCCAGGTCTTCCTGCAAGAAGCCCCTCCCAGTTTGCAATGGGGAGTCCGAGCAGGACAATGAGGGATGAGAACCGGCGAAAAAGTGGGGAGAAGGAAAAAGCCGGCCGAGCTCGGGTGCTGCTGCTGCTTCTGCATAGCCTCCACCCCATCTCCGAGCTCCCCCCACCCACCACCGCGCCCCGAACCTGCGTGGCTCCCGCGCCTGCAGCCTCCATGGCCTCGCGCCGCCAGCAGCAGCAGCAGCAGCAGCAGCGCCGGCCCCGCACTGACGTCACCTCCACGGGGCGAATGAAGGGGCGGGAGAGGAAGCCCTTAAAGGGACGGCCGCGGCGACTGATGTGCTCTAAGCAGACAAAGAGCGCGCGACGCGCCGTGGTGCGCGGACGCTGCTGGGGGGGACAGGCACCGGCGGGGAGCCTGGGAGGAGAGGCAGGGTTATTCCCGTGGATTGGTGTAGAGTCTAGGAACGGGCAGAATTATTTCCGTGCATTGTCCTGGAAGATGGGACCTGAGCATGCACAGAGGATTCTTCATTCGTGGGTTGCTTCTATAGGAAACGCATTAATGCCCTCTGGGTAGGCAGGTGGCGCTGCAGAAAGGAAGGGGAAGTTTTGCATTTGTTTATTTTTTTCAAAGGCCGCTCGGTGAAGAGTTTTGGAGAACTTCAAAAGTTGCATTGTCGAATGCTTTCACGGCCGGGATCAACTGGCTGTTGTGTGTTTTCCCGAGTTGTGTGGTCATGGGCTAGCGTTTGTTTTTTCCCCCCGCTGCAAACGTTTTGCCTGCATCTACAACTGGCATCTTCGGAGGCACATCCCGAGAAGATGTGGTTCTTTCCAGAGAAACGCGTCTCGCCGTCGCTTACCTCTGCAGATGCCAGTCGTCAATGCAGGGGTAACGTTAGCAGCAGCACCGACCCATGACCACACAGCCCGGAAAACTCACAGCAGCCGACTTTGTTATTTTGGCATGGCTTGGTGCAAGGTAATACCTGGAATTCGGATTTGCATTCTGTCCTATGCTATGTTAGATAGCCAGTGTGGTGCTCAGTGTCAGACTAGGATCCAAGAGACCCAGTTTTTAATCTCCTCCTCACCATCTCTGGGTTGTGCATTTCTTAAAGAGAGTTGAAGGCTCAGCCTGGGGAAGGCAGGATAAAAGAATCCACCGTCTGAAACTGCCCTTTTCTCCAGGGAAACTAGTCTGGAGATCACTTGGGATTCCAGGACTCTAGGGACTGGCAACCCCCGGATGATATTTGGCCACTCGCTAATCTACCCAGCAGGGCTGTTGTGAGGATAAAATTAAAGACAGGAGACTATTATGAGCCATTTCAGGTTCTCATTGGAGAGGAAAGTAGATGAAGTAATTTTTGTAATAGATATAACCAGATATAGAAGAAGAAGAAGAAGAAGAGTTTGGGTTTATATCCCCCCTTTCTCTCCTGTAGGAGACTCAAAGGGGCTTACAATCTCCTTGCCCTTCCCCCCTCACAACAAACACCCTGCGAGATAAGTGGGACTGAGTGAGCTCCGAAGAGCTGTGACTAGCCCAAGGTCACCCAGCTGGCGTGTGTGGGAGTGCACAGGCTATTCTGAATTCCCCAGATAAGCCTCTACAGCTCAAGCGGCAGAGCGGGGAATCAAACCCTGTTCCTCCAGATTAGAATGCACCTGCTCTTAACCACTGCACCACTGCTGCTCCTTAGTGTAAAGAAAGCAGGAAGTCACTGTTTGGCGCTCCTTTCCCCACTGTTGTTTCACAGCCACGTGTGTTTCTCGGCTTCGTGACCATTTGTAATTTGCTGTCAGCATTCAAAGGGCTTCGCCCATTTTTTGTTGCATTCCTTAACTGCAGTTTAAGACAAGCCAATCCATGGGCTGTAGACAGAGAGCTTCGGCTGGGAACGGCCTGCTTAAAGCCAATACCTCAACCATAAAGCTGAAAATATGCTCTGCATTCATTCCTGCTGCAAATGCAGAGTTGTACATATTGGCAGCGGCTCCGTTTGAGTTCAGTAACCCCTTAGAGACCAACATATTTGTAGAGTAAGTGCCTGTGAGAGAGTTAGGCTCCTGTTCTGAAAATCTCATTGGTCTGGAAGGTGCTCCTGAACTCAAATGTAGCTATTCTACGGCAGACCAACATGGCGACCCTCTGAATTGCCAACGGAGTTCCCACGCAGCAGTTTCCAACCTGTTCTCCATCACCAGCTTCCCCACCCACCGCCAGAAGCCCTTTTAAAAAAAAATCTGTAATTGCCACTACATTGCATGGATTTTCTTTCTTAACCTGAGCGGCCCAATTTTTTCGGATTTTGGGAGCTCAGCAGGGTCAGTTTGGGTTAGAATTCAGATGGGGGATTGCCAAGGAAGTCCAGGCAAGCAAGAGCAAACTACCTCTGAATGTCTCTTGCCTTGAAAACCCAGGGTTGCAATGAATGGGCTGCAACTTGATGGCAAAAAATGCTGTGGTGTTTTACTGCTACAGCCGTTACCGATGCTCCCACACACCACCCCCACCTGTCAAAAAGCCCTCTGGAGGCAAAGGAACAGAAATTGAGCACATGGGCTGGTAGCAGGAAAATCACACTGATACATACCTTCCCCACCAGACAACGGAGCTGTGTAGCTTCGGAAAAGATTACAGTAAACCAGGTTTGAAAAGAATGTACTGAGCACAGGGGAAACCCACAAACTGGACACTGTGGAAACTGCCCCAAATAGTTCTCCATCCGGGAGGCACGGTGGAGACAAATATTGGTGAGGAACAGTGGTGGGATCCA
Organism: Sphaerodactylus townsendi; assembly: GCF_021028975.2. Classification (NCBI taxonomy): domain Eukaryota; kingdom Metazoa; phylum Chordata; class Lepidosauria; order Squamata; family Sphaerodactylidae; genus Sphaerodactylus; species Sphaerodactylus townsendi. The sequence goes on from NC_059427.1 coordinate 14,267,260, forward strand.
AAAATTTTAGTAACAGGTTCCCATGGTGGTGGGATTCAAACTGTGGTGTAGCGCCAATAGGGCTGGGTGGGGCACGACGGGGGCGTGGCCGGGCATTCCTGGGCGGGACTGTGGCAAGGACGCAGCCGGTCCTTGGGCGGGAAACGAATGCACGCAGGCACAGGCTGCCACGCACGCTGGTGCACCTCCTGCTAGACTGCTTCCAGTTCTGCACGCTACTGCTGAGAGGAGGGGCATAACTAAGGCCAAAATCACGTGGCAAAATCACCAATTAGTAACCCCCTCTCGGCACACACAAATAATTAGTAACCTACTCTCGGGAACCTGTGAGAACCTGCTGGATCCCACCTCTGGTGAGGAAGTGACCTTAGTCTGTTCTTCGCAGGGGCAAGATTTGAACCATGGGAGCCAGCTAGTTCACTCTCTTAGCTGCTACACGACGTCAGCTGGTATTAATTTGCTTATTCTTTATTTCTTAGTTGCCTCTCCAGGGAGGCTACAGCTATCAGCTGTGATTTCTGTCTCTAATGCAGACCTCAGGATCATGGAGGTAAGCAGATTAGATTCAGGATTTAACCAAACAAAGCATTCCCCCTGTGCAATATGTAAATTACCTTGTGGAAGTCACCAGTTCAAGTCAGGTAAAAGGTTGGGAAATTCCTAATTTGGGGGTGGAGTTTAGGAGAGGGGTTTGGGAAGGTGAGGGACACCAGTGAGGTAGAGTGCCATATAGTCCAAATCAGCCATTTTTGTCCAGGGCAACTGATCTGAGATCTGGAAACCCTTTGTAATTCGGGTCCCACCTGGAGGTTAGCAACCCTGCCACCCAGGATAGAACCACTGCAACGTCGTCGTTAGAATACTGGACTAGGGCTGAGGAGATCTGGATTCGGAATCTCACAATAAGTCACTGAATGGCCTCGGGCTGGCCGCTCTTAGCCTAACCATCTCGAAGGCTGCTGGTGTGAAAATAAAATGAGGGGAGGGTGACCATGAGGGGCAATAGGCCTCTGAATCCCAGTCGGCAACATCAGGGGAAGGCCTCGGCCTTCTATGCCCGTTGCCAGATGAATTGGTTGGATGTGTGAAACAGGATGTCAGACAAGGTGAACCACTGGTCTGACCCCCACAGGGCTTTTAAAAAAAATTTCTTTGTTTTCCCTGAGCTCCTTGGAGGAAGGGTGGAAAAGAAAAGAAAAATAAATTGCCTTATAAATGGATTAAGACACATTTTCAAGGAACTTTCAAGTTCAAAGCGGTCTTAGATGCCAGGAGCTAAACAGCTGCTGGTTCACAGTGCTGGACTTGATAGATCTTGGATCAAGGCAACAGAAAGGAACATTTTGTAAAAGCTTTAGGTAAATTCCGGACCTACCAGCTCCTATTAACCATTCTAGCAACCAACTGCCAGTTAACTGCCATATATCAGTGATGGCGAACCTTTTCGAGACTGAGTGCCCAAATGGCAACCCAAGACCCACTTATTTATCGCAAAGTGCCATCATGGCAATTTAACCTGAACACTGAGGTTTTAGTTTAGAAAAAACGGTTGGCTCAGTCGTGCGTTACTCGGGAGTAAGCTTGGTGGTAGTCAGTGGCTTTGCTTTGAAGCAACCGTGCAACTCTTCCAACAGGTGAATCACGACCCTAGGAGGGTTTACTCAGAAGCAAGCCCCATTGCCAGCAACCGAGCTTACTCCCAGGTAAAGGATCATGCTTTAGTTCTTCGCATGAAAATCAGGAGGGTTTAACAGCTCTTAACAGGGTGACCTACACTGCTTCCCCAAAACTAGGTCTTCGGTTTAATGCTAATAATCAAGCCCAGCGGCCCAGGCCAGCCTAGATGTGTGTGTGGGAGTGGGGGCGACTCTGTTTGCACGTGCCCAAAGAGAGGGCTCTGAGTGCCACCTCTGGCACCCGTGCCATAGGTTCGCCACCACTGCCATATATAAAGTTCCAAATATTCCTTTGAGAACCACAGACGGCCTTTGACTTCCTGTCTCCATTGCGCGTGCCCTGGTACTTCTCATTGGCCTAGATAATCCCATTTTCTCAAGGCCAAACATTCTTGTGAACCTTCTCCTAACTCCCTTCTGTGAATCTGCCTTACACCCTCCTCAATTCCCAGCATCTCCAATAGCCGATGAGGCAAAAGACCCTGGAGAGCCACTGCCGATCTGAGGAGAAAGTACTGACTAGTGGTCACAACCTTGTGCCAATCGTCTGATTCGACTTGACCTTCAGTCCAACACATAACTGCCAAAACACCGTCTTTTTAAAATGTTTTTTTTATTTTTTTATAGAAAAACATTTGAATTTTTAAAAAAAGCTAGTTAGGGTCCAGGGGATCAGAACCAATACTGTTTTTCAAGGAGAAAATAAATCCTGTTGTCCTAATGCCACCAGGGAGTGGTTCCAGGGTTGTGGCAATTCCATGCCCAAAATGGAGATTTGGGTACTGAGTGTGAAATTCAGCAGCCCGAGAATCTCAGCTTTCACTCTGAAAAGCAAGGCTCTAGCCCCCAAGGCAGTGAAGAATCCGGCTCAAGAGGCCTTGTAAACATGGTAAATGCAAAAGGGTAGCCACGTTAGTCTGTTAAACCACAATAAAAACAGAAGTGCCGGGGCACCTTAAAGACTAACATTTATTTTGTGAGTCGGAACTCATTTCCCTATATCCGAGGAAGTAAGTTGTAACTGTCGAAAGCTTTCACGGCCGGATTCAACAGGTTGTGGTGGGTTTTCTGGGCTGTGTGGCCGTGGTCTGGTTCCTAATATTTTGCCTGCATCCTCAGAGGTGTATCACAGAGAGAAGTCTGTTACACACTGTGTGTAGTCACAGTGTGTAACCAGACACAGTGTGTAACAGACTTATCTCTGTGATACACCTCAAAACAACCGATGGGGGTTGACTTGGGGGAAATTTCCTCACACACGCACGCACACACACACACCCCACAGTTGTTTCTGAGCTCCCACAAATATCTTCTACATTTTCAAATGCGTCTTCACAGCCATGAGAACTAGCAACTTCCTTTTTCAAAGCCCCAAAAGTTGAGATTCCACAATTGCCCACTGCAATTACAGGTCTGCAGAATACACGTAGCCGGAACGGTTCACCTTCATGCGCTTCTCGGTTTCCCCCGGATTACCAGGTTCTCTAGCCCTGTTCATACGTTACAGTGAACCCATGTACATCCTGCCTATATATGCGTACATCAGTTTGTAAGAAAGAGCCCGTGAACGTTCACTTTACAAACGTGACCAGTACCTGGACAAACGCTACAGTTTTAACCACGTGTTCAGCTGTACGTGCAGTGAATGTAACACGAGAACTACTCAACACGGGTATAAAGAAAAACCAGTATATGCTGTAGGTGGATTGTACGTGCGTTCACTGTAACTCGCAAGCAGGGCTTGTGTATTTGAATAAAATTATACCCTGCCGACCCAGACGACTAGGCTTCTGTAGGTAAGCTACAAAGTAGATTCTCTCCACTCAACGGTTTCACGGTTTGAATCTCAGGGTGAGGTCACATTCAGATAGCTTCCTGCTTTCTTTACACTCCTACAAGTACCCGGAGGCTTCTGACCATTGGTAGGGGCGGGGGTTTCCTTATAGGCTCCTGGGTGAAATCAGCCCCCACCGCTGAACAAATTACAAAACAGCAGGAGATAGGGTCAGAAGGGACAGATCTGCTGTCACTTCTATCAAATCAGGGTCAGGTCAGCCTCCCTGCTGATGCTGTAATGATTCAACGGCCATTTTGGTGCTTTTGGGGTGCCAAGACTGAGGTCACAGCTATGCCCTTTTAACAGAGGAGGTATTTAGAGAGTCATGGCTCTCACCCAAAAAAAACAGCCCAAAGACTATGATCCTACGCCTACTTGGCTGTAAAAAGAGGTAGTGGTTTCTGGTGATGGGGCATAACGGGCAGAGGTCTGGGAAAGGCAAAGGAAGAGAACAGACCCAAATGATCTCGGATCCCTCAGCCCCGCTGGTCTGACTGGACTAGATCCCCCCTCACCTCTTGGTTTCCTGTCCGACCTACACATTTCTAATCCACTAGTCTTGCCCCCCGTCCAAAGAATCCAGGCGCCCCACATCCCTCTAGTACACTAGTTGCTAATATCCCATCCCTCAAAACTCGAGGAGCTTCTGGCTCACCACCCCCACATCCTAACCCCTACACCCCACTTCCCTCCCTCAGAGCTCAGGAGTAGCCTCCTATTCGACTTCCCACAGCCTTCCTCCTCCTCCTTCAGCGTATGAGGACGTTAATCTGGGCCATGCCAGCTTCCATGACGTTCTCCGCCCGTGAAGATGCTTGCCGTGCTTGTTCGCTGAGGTGGCCACGCCTGGATGCGGCGGGCAATGCTTGTGCGCACAAGCCGGACCATCGTAGTGCAGGAGCAGACTGTGGCCTGCCTCGCCAGCTGCTGGAGGTTCATGCATGAGTGCGCGTGAAGGGTGGACTTCTGGGTGAAGCACTTCCCGCAGATGGTGCAGGAGTGCGACTTGACGCCGCGGTGGACGTTCATGTGCCGGTTGAGGTTGCTGCTGTGGTTGAACTGCTTGCCGCAGCGGGGGCACATGAAGATGAAGTGGTGGGCGCGCATGTGGAAGACCAGCTTCTCCACCCCTTGGAAGACCTCGTCGCACTTGGTGCAGCAGATGATCCGCGAGGCGCCGTTGCTCCCCCAGGCCGCCCCCGAGCCGTCGCTGCCTCTCCCCGTTGCGGGGAAGGTGGAGAAGGGGCGCCCGCTCAGTCCTGCTAAGACCAGCCCCACCCCGCCACCGCTGCTCTGGCACTCGGACGCAACGGCCGCCGCTTCGTTGGTCTCTTCCAAGTAGCCTCCGCTGGGGATGATCAGCAGGCCCGAGCCTTCCGCATCCTCATAAAGGCTGTAACAGGCCTTGACGACGCCCTGCTGAGGTTTCTCTGTTGTCGGTTCCGGAGGGGACCCCACGGCTTCCGCCACCGTGGAGTTGACTTGGGATTCTTCTTGATCTCCCGAAGCATCTTTGTTCCACCCGGGTGGAGGGGAATCCTTGCCCCAAGCCTGTTGCGGAGAGGACTCCTTGTTCCAGCTTTGCTGAGGAGACGCCTCTTTGTTCCAAGTTGCACCCGCCTGCTGCTGCTGTTGCTGCTGCTGCTGCTTCTTCTTCTGCCGTTGAGCCACCTCCATGGCTGACTCGATCTTCACAATGCAGATATCGGAGACAGCATCGTCGTCCCCGTAATCTTCGTCCTGGTCGTCGTCGTCATCCTCTGCCTTCATCTCCAGGTGTTCCTCCAGGGGAAACTCCAGCTTGATGGGCCGTAGCATAGGCCTGTCAGCCGGAAAAAGAAAACAAACCATCAGTGACATAACAATGAGTACTGACTGAGGGATGGGACTCTGAGCAATGGTCTAGAATCGAAGGAAGTAGAACCTCTGGAGAACATGGCACCTTGATCGGTCTGAGTTACTGAAAGGGGTGAATATCTGGCTAAAGAGGAGGAGGAGGAGGAGTTTGGATTTATATCCCCCCTTTCTCTCCTGCAGGAAACTCAAAGGGGCTTACAATCTCCTTTCCCTTCCCCCCTCACAACAAACACCCTGTGAGGTAGGTGTGGCTGAGAGAGCTCCGAGAAGCTGTGACTAGCCCAAGGTCACCCAGCTGGCGTGTGTGGGAGTGTACAGGCTAATCTGAATTCCCCAGATAAGCCTCCACAGCTCAGGCGGCAGAGCTGGGAATCCAACCCGGTTCCTCCAGATTAGATACACGAGCTCTTAACCTCCTACGCCACTGCTGCTCCTGTTTTAGGAGATTGATTGGAGTCTGGTTCCTTGACACTTTGGAACATACCATATTGGACAGCAGGCAGTGCAGTGATTGCTATATTTGTCCACGATCTGCGAGTAGGGTTGCCGGTGGGGGAAGAAATGGTGCCAAAATTGGGAGGGGGGGGGGGGGCAGCGGCATCCTGACATGCTGATGTCATTTACTGTGTGCCCAGAAGTTATGTCAGTGCATTACTCAGAGATGCTGGGATTGCTCCAATATCTGGGCAAAACTCTATGGTTTAATCACAGGGTGATGCACTGATGTCACTTCTGGAGCACAGAGGAAGTTATATCAGCAGACGGCCAGCAATATCAGCATGTTCTGGAGAGGGCCACCATCACCTGTTAAGTCTGCCCTAGGTGGCTGCCAATTCCTCACTCTGCCGTGGAAGCTCCTGCTAAGAGTGGATCCTCCTTGGACTGATCACTCCAGAGCTTCCTGTGGAAAGAGAAGTGATACCAAGTATGGAAACAGCCAGTGCTACAGCCCTCGCCCCACTCTCGGCCACAAGGTTGTCTTGATAATGAGATGAGGAAAGGGAAACGAGCCATCGTATCCACGGCTTTGTGGAAGAGAGGGTTTTAAATGCCCTATGTAGATGAGAATGACCAAACTCTAGTAGAGGGCCCACTGAGAAGAAGACCTATAAACCCCAAATAAGCTTAAGAACATAAGAACAAGCCAGCTGGATCAGACCAGAGTCCATCTAGTCCAGCTCTCTGCTACTCGCAGTGGCCCACCAAGTGCCTTTGGGAGCTCACGTGCAGGAGGTGAAAGCAATGGCCTTCTGCGGCTGTTGTTCCCGAGCACCTGGTCTGCTAAGGCATTTGCAATCTCAGATCAAAGAGGATCAAGATTGGTAGCCATAAATCGACTTCTCCTCCATAAATCTGTCCAAGCCCCTTTTAAAGCTATCCAGGTTAGTGGCCATCACCACCTCCTGTGGCAGCATATTCCAAACACCAATCACACGTTGCGTGAAGAAGTGTTTCCTTTTATTAGTCCTAATTCTTCCCCCCAGCATTTTCAATGAGTCTAGTTGTACCGTATGAACCAACAAGATTTTCTGCCTGTGGGTTTTTGGCAGTCACTTCCTTAGTCATGGGTACAAGAGGGGACCCAATTGAATCAGGACCACAGCTCACGGAAGGGTTTTAATCCTTCTTAAACACCACACCCATCCCCCCCAATAGAACCTTGAGCTTCCAGCAGGGAAAGGTACCTGGGTGCAGAATGGGATCAGCCTCTCTTCACTAATCGCCACCCTCTCCCTACCTGCTTTTTAAACAAGGTGAATGTCTTATTGTGAATCCCCAACAGGACACACGGCGTGCACATGAATAGACAACACTGAACTTAATGGACTAAAGGTCCAGGTGTATTTTGCCACAAGGACACAACTGGAAGCTGAAGTATGCTGTGGTAAACTTGCTTTTCCCCTACACTCAGGTGCTCGTGGAAGGGTAGTTGCTTATTAGCAGATTGTCAGTTTTTCATACGAAAGATCTTGCCTGCAGTTAAGGAATCTTAGGTAGCGAGTATTATGAAAGAGTCCCTTTGCTCCAAGATTTTGGAGAACCGCAGCTGGTAGGCCCAACATTGCTAGCTGGAGCAATGAACTAACGCAGTATGAAACACGATCGTATATATTCAATATATAGGTATGGAACACGTCTACAGTCGAGGGGGAATTGCTCAAAATCACCATTCACGTGACACAGTTTAGACTCTCCTTGGTCACATAAAGTTCAGATGAACTGATATTTAACTGGTTCTGGTGGGTTTTCCGGGTTGTGTGGCCGTGGCCCGGTAGATCTTGTCCCTAACGTTTCGCCTGCATCTGTGGCTGGCATCTTCAGAGGTGTATCACAGAGAGAAGTCTGTTTCAGATGCAGGCGAAACGTTAGGAACAAAATCCACCAGACCACGGCCACACAACCCGGAAAACCCGCCAGAACAAGTTGAATCCGGCCGTGAAAGCCTTCGACAATACACTGATATTTAACTGCTCATTTTTAATACAATTTATGAAACATTTTATGCATTGATGGTGCTACTCTGTGTATTGTAGAATTGGCCTTTGACCATAATGAAGAATTCAATTGAAACAGGGGATGCAACAGGTGATCCAGCTCAGCCACAGCAAAATGGTAACAACTATTCTCACAAGGGAGGCAACACTCTTCCAAGCTGCCACTCAGGGGTATCAACCACCCAGCAGGTCTCGAAGTTCTTCTGGAATTACAGCTGATACCCAAACTAGAGAGATCAGTACCCCCAGAGGAAATGGGAGCTCCAACGGGCAAACTTTATGGTATCCCTCTACAGCAGACCTGGGCATTATACGGCCCACGGGCCACATCCGGCCCACCGGATGACCCTGACTGGCCCCCCTGCCTTGCTGGGGAGTGAGGCGCCTTTGAAAGCCCCGCAGAAGCCGGTTGCCTTGGCTGCCGGCTTCTGCGGGGCTTTCAGAAGCACCAGTCGATGAAAAAAGTAGGTCAAGGGGCTTAAGTCTCCCCACTTGCTTGATTGTCACAGTGGACAACTATGCAGGTAGGTTAAGCCTGTGATTCTGTGTGCCAAATAGTGTTGTATGCAGAACTGTTGCCACTGATTCCAAGTTGATCTGTGCACCTGTCTGTCACTTATCAGCCCCTATGATGCAGAATTGAGTTCAGCCTTTTGGCCCGGCCCTCCACAATATTTTCTGTTCCTTATGCGGCCCCATGGAAAAAATAATTGCCCACCCCTGCTCTACAGGCAGACCTCCCTTCCTGGGCACCCACTCCCAGATCTCCAGGAATTTCACCAAGCTGCAGTTGGCAACTCTACACTGTCATTGCAGTTGTATTGGTGGATATCAAACATTGCAGAGACAATCAGGATGCCTTTGACAGAACTGAGTCTGTGAATGAAAGTGTAGAATTTAGGTGCCTGGTGTTAATTCAGTAAGACCCATGTGCCTTTGAATACATGGTCTATGTCTCCCCTCGCCACCAGGTGGCACTATTAGAAAAGCAGTTAACCATAGAGTTAATGGAATGTCATTAAGTCGCTTGCCTTGGTCCTCTGCAGTGACTAAGAATCACCTCTAGATGACCAAGGAGGGAAACTTTATAAAAAAATGGTTGCTTTTCTTTTAGTCACCTTGGCCAACAGATGTTAGGCTGACCAGACGTCCCACTTTTGGCGGGAAAGTCCCGCCTTGAAACAACTTGTCCCGTGGGTTTTTTCAAATGTCCCGGGTTTTGGAAGGCTGCCGCATTGTGACAGGGCGGGAAACGGGAGCGCCCCAGAAGGCAGTGCGCTCCTGCAACTGCGCGCGCATGCGTGCACGCGCGGGGGTGGCTGCCCACCCGCCTGTCCCGGTTTGCGAAGGTGACCATTTGGTCACCTTAACATATGTGTATGTGTGTTTCATTGAAAATACGCATGGGCTAGTCACTTTTGCAGGATTAAATGGAAAAGGATTAAAGGGAAAAGCAACTCTTCAGCAAACCTTTTGCGGGAGTATTCTTTTCGGCTGGAAGTGGAACAGTCCACCACACCAGGGGTCTGAGACCTTCGGTGGCTTCCAAACTTTGTGGCGTCTTCCTTGAGGCTGATTTTGGGCTCGATGAACTGGGACAAGGCATTTCGGCACTTCTCCACCACGTGCTCCATCTGCAGGTAGCTGGCGGCCGTCAGGTAGTTGACGATGTCCCTGACGGCAAACTCCAGGGCACCAGTGTAGCAGGATAGGAGGAGGTCGGCCACTATCTTGGTGCTGTGCATGAGGGAAACCTGGAGCTCGGAGGACGGGTTGAGAAGGAATTGATCCCTCAGGAACGGGGAACAGGCAGCCAGGATCACCTTGTGGCCCCGGAACTTAAGGCTGTCGGCCACAATGGTGACGTCACAGAAGCGCTCCTCAGAACGGAGCTGGTTCATGTTGCGCAGTGTGGCCGCCTCATGGCCGGGGAGCTGGAAGCGAAGGAGCTCCACGCCAGATGCCATTGGTTCTCTCACAGAGTGGGCGGAGCGGGTCTAACGGTAAGGGGTGAGGCAAAGATGAAGGCAGGAAGTTGCAAGGAGGAAGTCCCGGTGGGCAGCCTGAAGGACAGAAATACTGGAAACAGAGAAACAGGAGGAGGGTTTGAGTTTTGTTATTGCAGGCAACCTATCCGAAGCAGCGGCTCAGCTGATAAATGTAGAACTATTAACAACAAGAGCTAACTTATCCCACACACAGTCTGCATAATATCACTCTCCTTTCTGGATTTTCCCGTTGAGATTGGGATTGTACGCAACCACTTTCTGAAACTTGTGTCTAATTTCCCAACATATTTCTGGGGCCAGCATTCTCCCTTGTTTTTATTTCAATATTTTACCCCACTTTTCTCCTACCCAGAGTGGTTTGCCCCATTGTTCTCTCTTCCTTACGTTGCTCTCTCTTCTCTTCTGCATCAGATAGACTGAGGGCTTAATTCTCTAGAAGGCAATTTCACCCATAACCTCAGCTTGGTCGCTTTTTCAATATGCATGCATATCTGGATCCTGCTGCCGTTGTGCTTTGTCCGGTTTCACTGGAAGATGGATGTGCATTTTATCTTGCATTCAAATACGTTACTGAGAACAATGCAACCAGCCTTTACATTCAGACATCCACTGGATTTACACCCACACTTCCTGATCCCACAACTTGAAAATGCAGGGACTATTCAGTTGTGCGCATCTCCTTGGATAGATTGGAGCATTGCTAACATACATATTAACCTGACATTTTTCCTGCACTGAAAACTCTTTCACCCATTAAAAAAAGGGTGACAACTATCATTCTTGCACTTCCTTGACTACTTATTTTTATATTTCTGTCCCATATATTTCTGTCCCTGTGCATATAAAACAAAATGTGCCTAGCCAAGTGCTGAAAGCAGCAATCAGCCACGGCTCCCTGGTACATGAGCACGCTGTGAAAACCGTCCATGTGCAAACATCACAGGTGGTTGTCGCCACCCAAATTGAAACGCTTATTTCCTGCAAGCAAATTACCTGCGGAGAAAATCTGCAAGCAACTAGGCTCAATCAACCATGCAAAGTTTGTTAGGTGTGAGAACCTCCCACTTATGAATCTCCACAACATGCAGGAGGAAGCAGCCTTCCTGAGGCACAGACGTGCCAACATCACACAGGATGATTTACGAGCTTCCCACACACACGCTTTCAGAGTGGAAAAGCATCCAGCATGCGAACAGCCTGCATCCTTTGCTCATGCACCTCAGATGTGTGGGCAGCCATCCTCAGCACCTAACCATGTCCCGTTTCTCCAGTTTGGACACTCCAAGTTGTCCATGTGCGACAGGAATGGCTGCACATTCTTATCCTGTTCTTTTTCTTCTTCTTTTTGCACGCTTTCTCTGCACAAGCACAACACATGCTCACCCTCGCTCCCCTGCATTGCAACCAACTCTTTGCAACGCATTGCTCCAGTGCAGCTCCCTTTACCCCATTGCAAAATGCCCCCTTCTACCCACAGACAATGTGCCCCCCACCCTCCGCCCCCTCCTCTCTGCCCTGCTCACCCCCTCGCCCCATTTCCCAGCCTCCCCTCCACGCCCCCCCCCCCTCACCTTGCAGGCTGGGGCCCCTCTCTCAGAGAAGAGGGAGGGTGGCCCCAAATGGCCACAGCGAAAGAAAGGGCTTAAAGGGGGCCCCCTTAAAGGGCCAGGCATCTAGCAAAGGGGGAGTAATATTTGTCAGCCACACAGAAAAAGTAGAGAAAGGTCAATGAAAGAAGGGAGGAGGAGGACAACTTCATTGCATTCTGGGATGGAGTTCCCCATCCACTGGGGTTCCTTTAACGGCACTCTTCCTCCCCTTTAAGGCCATGGACGTCATCACCAGGCGTCGAGGAAGTTGATAGGAGGGGAGAATTTTTTCCCAGCCTCCCCCAAATCACCTTGGCAACTCGGCCCGCCCCCCTCACGGACTCATAGGTTTCAATTCTAGGGGGTATTTTTCCCATTATATAGCCGGGGAAAGTGGGCAAAAATCTGGGTTCAGGCATGCATAATAATTTTGGCCATGAGTTTTTGGCATTCCCAATAGATTTCCTGCTTCCTTTCAAGCAAAGCTCCCCCAATCCTTGCAAAAAGGCACACTTCTGTCTGCGATTTAAAATGTAAGCACCTGAAGCTGAGCTAGGAGAAAGGGACTGACTGTGCAATTCCTGACAGGTGTGATGTTTGCATGGCATGCAGGAATTTAGCACATTTTCAACTTAACTCCTCGCCCTCCAAATAAGATTGGCTTTGCCTGTTCAATTTCAGCTGTCATGCACTGAAGAAGAAGAAGAGTTTGGATTTATACCCCACTTATCTCTCCTATGAGGAGACTCGAGGTGTGGAATGTTGTGGGTTTTCTGGGTTGTATGGCCGTGTCCCAGTAGCCTTTTCTCCTGACGTTTCGCTTGCATCTGTGGCTGGCATCTTCAGAGGATCTGATGGTTCCAATCTCTGTGTGTCTTGGAACAATTTCTCCCCGTAGAGATGTTTATTTATTTATTTATATTTTAGACTTTTATACCCCCCTATCCCCGAAGGGCTCCGGGTGGTGTACAACATATAATAAATACAATCATAAAACCGTCATAATTTAATTAAAATATATAAAAGCAGCGAAAGACTAACTATAATACTGATAATTATAAATGTAGGTGGCGCCCAGCTACCCATTATTAAATCCTTTCTCAAAGGGAGAATCAGCGAGTCCCATCAGATGGTATCAGGCCCAGATGTAAGAGATGTAAGACAATACATGTTCAATGTATTGTCGAAGGCTTTCATGGCCAAAATCACTAGGGTGGGTTTTTACCATTTTTATTCCATTAATCCATTATTTATTTATTCCATTATTACAATTTTGTATGCTATCGTACTTTGGTCATTATGGGAAAAGTTGAAGGCAACAAGAAAATAGGAAGATCAAACATGAATTGACTCTACAATAGAAGCGACAGCCCTCAGTCTGCAAGACCTGATCAAGGCAGTAGGACATTTTGAAGGTTATTAAGCAGGGGTCCCCAAACTTTTTAAACAGGGGGCCAGTTCACTGTCCCTCAGACTGTTGGAGGGCCGGACTAAAAAAAACTATGAACAAATTCCTATGCACAAATGATTGTAAAATGTTTGATTTCACCTTTCAGCCTTTCTGTCATGGTCTATTTTTAGAACAGTGACCAAAGTATGTCAAGTACAGGGTGGGCTCCAAATATTGTTGGGGAGGCTGTGGAATACCTTCCCCTGTAAAAAAAAAAACAAAGCAGTGGATTCAGTGTCCTGTTCGCTCAAGCAGTCGTGGGTGACTGTGTGTTTTGGGGAGCGCGACATCTGTTGCCCCAGCCTCGAGATAGAAAGCCTGCCCCGACTGGGGCTCAACAGTCACCTGTCCTCTCAAAAGCACATTTGTTCTCATTCCCCCACCCCGAGCCTCAGGGCCGTCCTGGGCATCCAGGGACAGGAAATCCACACCCGCTTTGCTTCCCTCCCCGCCGACTGAAGAGGAGTCGCCCTCTTCGCTCCCCCGATCCTTCGTGCTGGTGGTGGGGCGGGCGAGCCCCTTGCACCAGAGAGGCTGATTCCTCCTCTCCCTCGAGCCCCCACTGCACGTGAATGGAGCCATCGCCACCATGCCTGGCGGGCCGGATAAATGCCTTCAAGGGTCCACATTTGGCCCCCGGGCCGTAGTTTGGGGACCCCTGTTATTAAGTCATAGGGTTGCCATGAGTTGGAAACTGCTTGATAGCGCTTCCTTCACATGCTAAGTTACAAATGATGCATTTAATATTGATAAGGTTTGATAAGAAATTGCTGTATATGTATATATTCTCTCCAAAATTTTAGTATTTGTTGTTTTTACAAAAAATATATATTTTTTTCCCTCCATGGCTTCAGAATTTCCAGAAATTTTATATCTCTTATGAGGAGATTTTGGCAGGCAGCTTTGCAGAAAACATAATGCATCACGTTCTCTTTTAATCATCTCCGCTCTACGAAAATAGCTGTGTAGGATTACAAGGGACTTCTGTAACTATCAGGCATTAGCAAACTGTTTTCCAGTTTCGTGACTGTGCAGTATTCAAGACCTATTGTGGGTCCAGCAGGTGCCAGCCAATCTGCTATATTGCAGCAGCTGATCTGAATTGTTAACGTCAGAGGCGTTCCTCCCATTGCGCCCTTCTGGGGGGGGGGGGGGCGCAAGAACTGCAGGTTCGTTTGTGGGATTTTTTGTATTTTCAGTGTTTTTCCGTTTTTGGCCTGCAGAGGGTGCAGGTTTTAGGCTAGCAGCACCAAAATTTCAGGGATTTTTCAGGAAACTCTCCTGATAACATCACACAGGTTTGGTGAGGTTTGGTTTAGGGAGTCCAAAGTTATGGACTCCCAAAGGGAGTGCCCCCATCCCCCATTGTTTCCAATGGGAGCTAATAGGAGATGGGGCTACAAACTCAGGTTTTGCCCAGGGCTCCAGTTTGCCTAGGTACACCACTGGTTAACGTGTGTGTAATGGGAACAGATCAAAAGGCAGTATCTTCAAACACACACACACACACTCAGGTATATATTGCCACAGTCAGTATATCAGTAGTTATTTATGTCAAAAACAAGGTTGCCAGATCAGGTTAGGAAATACTTGGATATATTGGAGGTGGACATAGAAGAGAGTGCATTTTGAGGAGTGGAGGGACTTCAATAGGATATAATGCCACAGAGTCCCCCTTCCAAAGAGCAATTTTCTCCAGGTGAACTGATCTCTGTCACCTAGGGACAGAGCATGAGCTGTAACCTCAAGAGATCTCCAGCCACCACCTGGAGGTTGGCACCCCTGGGCAAAATGGAAAAGTTGCCAGGAGTTGGGCGTCTCTGGCCCTTTAAAATTTGTGCAGGGGAGGGGAGTAGCCTTGACTCCTGGCTTGGCAAATGTGCAACAATCCCAGTGGTTTACTGGAAACGAAAGCAGAGAGGTTATGTTTGTTTGTACAGGGCATGTTTTTCTCTCACAGTGGCACCCTGCAGAGATTGTGCTGGCAGGCTGATTATATAAGTGTAACAGCTACTGACCAAAGAAACCTGAAGATGTTATCAAGTATGGAACAGCTCCCTCCTCCACCCACCCCCCAGTAATCACACTAGCACTGGACAGCAATATTTTACTTCTCCTATAGCAACAGACTAGCTGTATCAAAGCTTGTTAGTCACGACAGCTAAACGGAACCTCCACAGTCCGAAGCACTGCACCCGGAAAGTACCAGACGAATGTCAAAGGAAGGCAGCAGCTGTTATGCCATCCATCAGCGCAACGTGACCAGGCTCATTTTCAGTCAGCATGCATGCTCAGTCTTTTACAAGGACTTCTGACAAGGTTTCAAGACCTTGACCTGGGATGTCTGCTTTTGTATCTTTGGGCATCCAACCTGATGAAGATTTCTAGAGAGCCTGCAAGCTTGCTGATTGCTTGACGTTATTTTGGTTGATCCTAATAAAAGGTATTACCGGTATACTGCTTTTGCTCTTGTCTTTTGATTTGCCTTGTGGTACATGATCTTTAATACCTCTTTGGTGCTGTGGTTGACAAGACACTCCAGTGTCCTTAGTGGCCCACTGATGAAACTTCTGGCCATAGCACATTCCCCTGTCCATGGAATGACCAATTGTTTGCAAGAGGACTTTGCTATTCCGCACAGTAAAATCCAGCTGCAAAGTGGATTGAAAATGCATTGTTTTGCAGGTATAGAAGGGGCTTGAGTTAACAATACTGACCTTTATGAACTTCCTGACTCAGTATAAAACAGCTTCCTGTGTGCATACGCTTGCTGTCATATGTGGCTGCCACCACGCCAATACTTTAAATAGCATCCGGAGATCCGTAGTAACAGTGAGAGATTTCCAGGTGTTACCTGAAGGTTGGCAACCTTACTTCAGGCACAAGCAGTGGTGGGATCCAAATATTTTAGTAACAGGTTCCCATGGTGGTGGGATTCAAACTGTGGCATAGCGCCAATGGGGCTGGGCGGGGCACGATGGGGGTGTGGCCAGGCATTCCGGGGATGGGGCATTCCTGGGCGGGGTTGTGGCAAGGACGCAGCCGCTGTGCCGGTCCTTGGGCGGGAAACGAATGCACGCAGGCGCAGGCTGCCACGCACGCTGGTGCACCTCCTGCTAGACTGCTTCAAGTCTTGCGCGCTACTGCTGAGAGGAGGGGTGTAACTAAGGCCAAAATCACGTGGCAAAATCACCCATTAGTAACCCCCTCTCGGCACACGCAAATAATTAGTCACCTACTCTCGGGAACCTGTGAGCACCTGCTGGATCCCACCTCTGGGCACAAGTTCAGGAGAGCTCCAACTGCAGGCTCCTCAGGGACAGCCTCAGGAACAGATGGGCTGCGAGGGTGTCGTGGCGTTCCCTGCTCGACCTCACCCTCATCCCCGCTGCCATGTTTCTGTCTCAAGCTTTTCCTCTCTGAGGCTTCTGAGTTGGAGCCCAGAGCCAGCTCAGTGCAGAGCCATGGCACGATCACATAAAAGCATTTCATAAATAGAGACGTTTTTGCCATTTTTTCCCCGGGACTTCTAGAGGATGTACAGATTACTCTGCAGCAGCCAGTGAGCTGCCGGTCATTGATGAGAGAGACCTCTGGTTTCAATGCACGGAACTGAACGGGCAACGGCTCGGCATAAAGACTATCCCTTTCATGAGATGTTTGGCAGAGAGTGGCAGCTTTTCAGCGCTCTTGCACAATCTCCCTTCCTCGTTTCTCTTTTGCCGCTTTGAAGGAGGACCCAGCAGCTGCTCAACCTCCACTCGGTAGCTGGAAAGTTTGAGTCGGAGATTCCCACTTTGCAGCTGCAGGAAACACAAGTGGATGCCAGTTGGAAGCGGAGGCCAGACCATGCTCCTTTCCCTCTGCACCTTCATCCTTTTGGCAGGTAGTCAAACCTTTGCCACTGCTGGGCTGGGAAGTCTGTGGAGTGTATCCAAGGGACAGTGGGAGCAGAATCAGAAACGGCCCTAGATTCTCTGGCTTCTTTTCCCTCTTTCCCCTTTCCCTCTCCCATTTAATTCTTCATCCCTTTTTTTTTAACCTGAACCTTTTTCTGATGTGCTTTCTTCCTCATCTATACTCTGGCTTTCGGGTTGCCTCCCGATCCATGGAAAAATTCCCCAAACAGCAGTGCAATAGGTTGATCCTGAGACTAACCAAAATATTACAAAACAGAGACCAAAGTTCAGAGTTCCCTAGAACTGGATGTTGGCTCCATAGTCTTATTACTTTTTTAGCCTTTCCTCTTCCCCAATCCTCCCTACCTTTCTGTCATTCTTTTCCAGAAGAGTAGCAGACAGAGAAAGTATCAGATTAATCAGGGAGTGAAATTTAAGGGAATGGAGCCTATTGCATCAGATGCCTGAAATGACTTAACTGGCAGATATAACTGTGTGTTGGGATCGAGGAAAAGAGTTGTACGCAAGAGGGATAAAAGACTAGTGATATATTCTGTAATATCTGTGAAGACTTCCATGACGGGTACCTGGCAACTGCATCTGCCTATTGGGTTTCACCTGGTTCTTCCCTTGATGAGGTCTGATTTTAGGTTAATCATACGTTGCCTATCAACCATTAAGAGAGGTTGTTCTCACCCATTACTTGTGTCTAATGACAAGAGCTTTGGCTGATTCCGCATGGGCCAAAAACAGCGGTGTGAAAACGGTGTGAAAACAGTTTAAACCCTTTTACACTGTTTTAAACCCTTTTACACCATTTTCACACCGTTTTCAACTGCTGTTTTTGACCCATGCGGAATCAGCCTTTGACTCTTGAAGGCTTATACTTGAAAAAGTTGTTGGTCCCACTGAAATGACAGTTCCTCTCCAGATGACAGAAATAAATTCTCCAAGAACAAATGGACATTTTGGAGGGTTGGCTCTATGGCGTATCTTCCCCACGCTCTATGGTATTGTATCTTGTTGGGTTTCTATATATATATATATTATCAGAGTAGAACAGAAGAGACAGATTCTCAGTTGCTTTTTATATATGAGTGTACTAATTGCAAAGGGAGGGTTATATGGAGATAAAATATGAAATCCTTTCTTTCCTGTTACACATCTACATTACTGTACGTTTGGTTGCATCTTGGTACCTATCTGCTGTCTCATGCTCGGGTTCGTGGGGTTGGGGGTGTCGTGCCTGCTTAAACTGAGGCTCATTCCACACATGCAGAATAATGCACTTTCAAACTGCTTTCAGTGCTCTTTAAAGCTGTGCGGAATAGCAAAACCCACTTGCAAACAGTTGTCAAAGTGGTTTGAAAACGCATTATTTTGCGTGCGCGGAAGGGGCCAAAGAAACAGAGTTAACTTTATAACTTCGGATGTATGTGCTCACTAACTTGCAAACCATGGCTATCTGACTGACCAATAGCTGAACAATAGATCAGGTCATAACCAGTGACTTGTTTATATACATACACACTGTTTACATACAAACAGTTAACCCTTTTATAACTGCGTTGTGACAGATGCTTGCAAAATCCCAATGTATCTTCCCCAGACTCCACTCCAAATCTCCAGGAGTTTCTCAACCTGGGTCTGACAACCTTAGCCCCATTTGCATTTGCTGCAGGGGGACCTGGCAATCCTATCTCTACCCCCTTCCTGCCTTTCCATTTGCCGCTTTTATAAATGTATCTGCCTAATGGATGAACATTTCATGCATCTGATGAAGTGAGCTTGTGGAATCTTATGCTTGAATAATTTCTATTATTTTAAGGGCCACTGGACTTGTGTTTTTATACAAAGTATACAAGGTAAAGACTATTCAGTAAAAAAAAATACAGTGATTTGAAATGATACAACCCTGCTGTTTTTGGTGAGCTGCTTTAGCAAGGTTACTATTTCCTCCAGGGATCAGCAGTGGCGTAGGAGGTTAAGAGCTCGTGTATCTAATCTGGAGGAACCGGGTTTGATTTCCAGTTCTGCCGCCTGAGCTGTAGAGGCTTATCTGGGGAATTCAGATTAGCCTGGGCACTCCCACACACGCCAGCTGGGTGACCTTGGGCTAGTCACAGCTTCTCGGAGCTCTCTCAGCCCCACCTACCTCACAGGGTGTTTGTTGTGAGGGGGGAAGGGCAAGGAGATTGTCAGCCCCTTTGAGTCTCCTACAGGAGAGAAAGTGGGGATATAAATCCGAACTCTTCTTATCCAGTCCTTTCTGCCGTTTTTCTCCGGCAGCTTGCATTTCCTGGTTAATCAAAGAGTTTTGTCTGATTATATTTATAGTCCCCACCTTCCAATATACTCTGCACTAGTGGAAAGGGGACAAATGTAACAAGGACAGAAGCAAGTGCCGCCAACATTTCTTGGGTAGGGTTTTAAAAAGTGACATTCAACCATTATTCACAATTTTTCTCTGCTTATGTTTCTTTCTGATATGAATGACCATA
The DNA here is from genome assembly GCF_021028975.2 of Sphaerodactylus townsendi. Taxonomy (NCBI): domain Eukaryota; kingdom Metazoa; phylum Chordata; class Lepidosauria; order Squamata; family Sphaerodactylidae; genus Sphaerodactylus; species Sphaerodactylus townsendi. The sequence goes on from NC_059427.1 coordinate 14,286,573, forward strand.
CCAAGAATTCTCATTATTTTTCAAAACTTGGGCAAAATTTCGACTGAGCGGCCAACCACAAAACACATCGTATTCCAGCTTGTATTTTGGATCTAGTTTAGGGTTCCGAGGTCTCCCCTCACTACTGGTGGGAGATTGGGGTGAGGGATAGGGTTTCCAGATCTAGGTTGTCTGTCCTGAATCTTCTGCCCTCAGCTTCATCAGATACTTTGAAGTTCTTGTATTTTCGGAGAGAGAGAACACAGTACTGCAAAAAAATCTATGAAGTAGCCGTAAAGCAGATTCCTGAAAAAATGTTGTTAACCCCAGCACAGACAAAGCTCAGAGATGTATGGGGAGGGGGGGCAGCAGAGAAGCCCCTTTCCTCCCCCTCCAAAGTGTCTCATTTCAAGCTCTGCTCCTCTTTCCCCAGATCTGAGTTTTAAGAAGGCACTTTGCATGTTCCCTGAGGCACTGTCCTTAAGGCTGCACCGCAGCCAGGATGCGGCTGAAAATAAGCACTGAGGAAGAGTCAAATCCTAATTTTTAAACATAACCTCTGCAAATGACTCTCTTTCCCCACCTGCTACAGGTGTCACAACAGAAGAGCCTCTGCTTGACTCAACCCCATCATGCTCAACACAGGTGTCTATACAAGGGGGCACTGTGTCACTTTCAGATGGGTATCGCCAAGGTAGCATCCTCACCTATTCCTGCCCAGATGGCTCCTATACCTACCCAGTGCGAAGCCGGATCTGTCAGTCAGATGGGAACTGGACTCCCATGCATTCCCTGTCCGGCAAAGCTGTGACCCGGGCATCATGCCGAGGTATGTGAAGCTTGCTGGTTATCTTGAAGTTTGTGAAAAGGCTAGTGGGTTTAATGGGCTTAAAGGCAGCTTGTATATCCAATTCACTGCCCCTTGTCCCTCACTGTGGTCACATAAATATCAATAATTACACGTATGGGCCAGTGGCAAAGCTGCAATGGGGTGGGGGGCGCTGTGCCCCGGGCACGGGCCATTGGTGTCATGAGGGGGTGGAAAATCACCCCAGGCCCCCTCCCAGGGGCATGGGTGAGGCATGGGCGGGGGGCGCACACGGGCAGGTTGTGCCCTGGACACAGTTCTCTCTCCCTCTGGGTATGGAAAGGGTTGTCTTAACACATGGGCAAATGGGCTAACTATGCATTTTCCAACAACAAATATTTTTAGTTTCCAACAACAAATATTTGTAGCTCAGTGTAGTGTAGTATTTATTTATTGACAGCAATATGTATGTTGTGACTTGCTGTCAATAAATAAATAAATACTACACTAGACTAAGCTAAACTATAAATGCTTGTTATTCGAAAACGCATGTTTGGCATGTGTTTTACTAAAGAAAATGAACAATATTAACTTTGATTTTTATGATAACATTGGCATCCGCCTGGTTTAGTGTCACTAAACCACCGGGTTTAGTGTCAGTGCTATCAGTCACAGACCAGGAAAGGGATTTGGGCGTCTTAGTGGATAGTTCCATGGGAATGTCAACTCAATGCATGGCAGCTGTGAAAAAGGCAAACTCTATGCTGGGGATCATTAGGAAAGGAGTTGATAATAAAACTGCAAGGATTGTCATGCCCTTATATAAAGCAGTGGTGCGACCGCACTTGGAGTACTGTGTTCAGTTCTGGTCGCCACATCTCAAAAAGGATATTGAAGAGATAGAAAAAGTGCAGAGAAGGGCAACGAGGATGATTGAGGGACTGGAGCACCTTCCTTATGAGGAGAGGCTGCAGCGTTTGGGACTCTTTAGCTTGGAGAGGAGACGTCTGAGGGGGGATATGATTGAAGTCTATAAAATTATGCATGGGGTAGACAATGTTGACAGAGAGAAATGTTTCTCTCTTTCTCACAATACTAGAACCAGGGGGCATACATTGAAAATGCTGGGGGGAAGAATTAGGACTAATAAAAGGAAACACTTCTTCTTCACGCAACGTGTGATTGGTGTTTGGAATATGCTGCCACAGGAGGTGGTGATGGCCACTAATCTGGATAGCTTTAAAAGGGGCTTGGACAGATTTATGGAGGAGAAGCTGATTTATGGCTACCAATCTTGATCCTCTTTGATCTGAGATTGCAAATGCCTTAACAGTCCAGGTGCTCAGGAGCAACAGCCGCAGAAGGCCCTTGCTTTCACCTCCTGCATGTGAGCTCCCAAAGGCACCTGGTGGGCCACTGCGAGTAGCAGAGAGCTGGACTAGATGGACTCTGGTCTGATCCAGCTGGCTGGTTCTTATGTTCTTACAATCACCTCTGCAACCACACATGCATGTATGGGTGATTTCCCACTGACAATTAATCCTAGGATAGTCACCTGAAATATCCAGGTTTCCTTGCGATCTCCCCACTGCTGAACCAGGGAACACAGATCAGTCCCGTTTCTGGTGCTCCCTGCCCCTCTTATCATGGGATTTTCCTGGACCTGCTTGTATATGCACCTTTTTGAAAAAAACACTCCAATGGGAGCTAATAGGAGATGGGGGCTACACATTGAGGGTCCATAACTTTGGCCCCCATGAACCAAATTTCACCAAACCTGGGTGCTATCATCACGAGGGTCTCCTGAAGATACTCTGAAATGTTGGTGCTGCTAGCTTAACAATTGCACCCCTGACAGCAGGCATCCCCCCAAGGGGCAGGCCTAGACGTCTTCACTAGAACCATGCTGCAGTGAGCATGTTGGAACCTGGATGAAAAGGTGCCGATTCTTTTGAAACTTGGTTGTATCTAGATTAAATTGTCATTGGGAATTTGGCCTCTGTGTATGTATCTCACACACTACATTTTTGTTCCTGGAGTGGCTGTCCAGGTTGAGGCCCCAGTGCACTGCTTTGCTCGGGGGCCCATAATGCTGTTAAGATGGCTCTGGGTTTGGGGAGAGCATGTGAGTATGGGGAGAGCGAGAGAGCGCTACGTATCTTCCCAATAAGTGCAAAGTGAATCTACTATTTGGGCGGTTGCTTATATCACTATTTAGGGGTGCCAATTTCCAGGTGGTAGCTGTAGATTTTCCATTACGACTAATCTCCAAGTGACAGATCAGTTCACTTGGAGAAAAAGGCCACTTTGGAAGATGGACTCTATGCCAACATATATCCCACTGAACTCCCTCTCCCAACCCCCGCCCCCTTCCTGAGGCTCCCCCTCCAAAATCTCCAGGTATTTCTCAACCCAGAGCTGGCAACCCTAGTATGTTGAAGTATGCATATGTAAAGCACTGTCGAGTGGTAATTGACTTGTGGCAACCTCTCACAGGGTTTTCAACCCATCCAAGTACTAACCAGGCCCGACCCTGCTTAGCTTCCGAGATCAGACGAGATCGGGCGTGTTCAGGGTGGTATGGCTGTAGGCTGGGTTTTCAAGGCAAGAGATGAACAGAGTGTTGGCATTTCCAGCCTAGCTTTGCATGCAGCAGCAGCAGCAGCTAGGACATTTCGAGAGGCATAAGAATAAACTAATTGCAGAGCGCTGTCCTCCCTGATTGTAACCATTATTGTACTTTGAAAAACCCTGACCTGCCTTTAACAGCCGTGAAGTTTAACGAGGCCAGTTAGTTAATTATGTAGAATCTGGCTAGCTGTTATATTTATATTTAGATTACATTGCCGTGCCGTTCTAACTTGTGTTTATATACCCTGTTTCCCCGAATATAAGACATCCCCCAAAAATAAGACATAGTAGAGGTTTTGCTGAAGTGCAAAATATAAGGCATCCCCCGAAAGTAAGACATAGCAAAGTTTTTGTTTAGAAGTATGCCCGAGGAACAGAACACAGAAAAATAAGACATCCCCTGAAAATAAGACATAGCGCATCTTTGGGAGCAAAAATTAATATAAGCCACTGTCTTATATTCGGGGAAACACGGTATATTACTCCAATGGGAGAATGTAAACAATTTTTCCAAAACACTTTGTTACTGTTTGTAAAATTATAAAATTATTTTGGTTACTTACAAGTAAATTGCTACTCCAGTGGGAGAACTAATTTTTTGAAGTCATTATTGTAGCCTGTTGGTACCAGTTTTCTTCATTTTCACTTTGGTGTGTACCGTCCCCTTTTGCATAGCATGCAGCAGCAAGAGCAGCATGGAATTCTGGGAAGCTGCACGAACATTCCAAGGGTGACAGTTAAAATCCGTTGGTAGTGTTCTGTTCCCTCACCACACACTAGGAGACTGCCTGCCTGCCTGACTGACTGAGAGAAAAGATGTGCTGTGTGTGCTCTGTATACTGCTGTAAACCATAGAAATGTGCTCTGACTAGACTATAAGATATTGTAACAAACCATTAGTCATGCACGTAACTATTATGTGATACTGTGTGTATAATGTAACTATCTCTCTCAGGTTAAGTAAAGTTCTGCTTATGTTTTAGTGAACTTCTGTGGTAAAACGGCTGGTCTTTTGACAGATAACTATTCTAATTCGATGTGCCACACAACCCACATTTCCGCCTGTTACTTTGCTTGACAGGATTAAATATTCCAAATATACCCGTTGCCCTTCACAGAGGTGGTTTGCCATTGCCTGTTTCTGCACAGAAACCCTGGACTTCCTATCCAAGTACTAACCAGAGCTGAGCTGACCCTGCTTAGCTTCTGAGATCTGACAAGATCAGGCTAGCCTGGGCCATCCAGGTCAGAGCAATACCTTGATACCCACTGATATGTTGATACCTACTGTTACCTACAACCAATAGAGTCCAGCTCCCAAAATGAACCAATCTCTGTCACTTGAAACTCGGTTGTAATAGTGGGATATATCTAGCTGCCACCTGGAGGTTGTTACCCCTAGCCCAGGGTCAGCTAGTGAGTGTCTGTATCAGAGCAGAGCTTGAAACCCGGTTGTCCCAGGTCCTAGTCTGACACTCTAATCCAGCCATTCTCCACCAGAGTTCCATGGTACCCTGGGGTACCATGAGCATGTCCCAGGGGTACCGCGGCAACACTACTGCCCCCCCTCTCATTTCTGTAGTGTCTCCCACCAGTGCCAACAAGGACATGGAGCTGGCCCATGGGGCAGGGCCTGCCACAAGGTCAGCAGCCGCCACCCCCCCCCCCCGGGCTTCCCTTCACCCTGGGAGGGGAAGGTGGGGGGGTGGCAAGCAGGAGCAATGGGAGGGGAAGGTGGGGGGTGGCGGCAGGGGTACAGTGAGATATGAAGAGTGAGGTCAAGGGTACCCTGACCTCGAAAAGGTTGGGAACCACTGCTCTAATCACTACACCATCCTGGCCATTCTGAGGTCTAATTTTCTCCACTGCAGACATGCGTTGTCCTCCTCAGCGCGCCTTCGAAAATGGCTTATTTGGCCCACGGCTAAGTGCGCACCCTGTTGGCAGCGTCTTGAATTTTGAGTGTTTCGATGGCTACCAACTCCACGGTTCAGCTCAGCGGCACTGCCAGTCCAACGGCCGTTGGAATGGAACTTCCCCAGTCTGCGATGACGGAGGTGAATTCCCACTAGGCCTCTGATGCTTCCTGACAGAGATTTGCCCTCGGTAGGAGAAAGAGAGAGCTGTTAGCACACATGCTATGTGCTGTGCTTTCGCAAAGTGCTGCCCTAAGAGCAAAGAGACTTAAACTACACGTATGTTCTGTGTTCATTTCAATGGGTATGATTTTCCTTTTACTGGTTATTCCTGTTGGAGCTGCAGGTTTCAGAGGGGGGCCAGCTGGGGGTGAGCTTCTTACCTATTCCCTGTGCAAAGCCCCCCTCCCTTGCCAGTTCTCACCACCTAGCTACTTTTCCCTGCTGAGGAAAAAAATATCCTCAGAGTGGTATAAAAGCAGCTTTGAAACTACGATGGGGGGAACAATGGCCCTTTCCCCACTTACCTTAAGCCCCGCGCTACTCTCCTCAAGTAGCGCGGGGTCCCCCGGCACTCCCCACTACAGGGGCGGTGACAACGCAGCCACCCCGACGCTGCCGCTCTCGCACCCCCTCAGCGCGCGGCATCCCCGGCCTCCTCGAAACGGCGCCTTTTGATGACCCTGCGCAGAGCGCGGGGTCGTGGGGATGCCCGGGCGCGCGCCAGAGATGACGCACGCTGAGAGTAGCGCGCAGCAAAGGGCAGCAAAGGTAAGTGGGGAAATGCCCAATGTGGGAGATAAGTTTAAAATGTCTCCTCCACAGGATACTACTCATCAAATCATTGAGGATGCGGGGTTGGGGCTGAGCGAGGGTGGTGTTTTTCCCGGCACAGGTGGGAAAATGGCAAACCCATGGCCCCTTCCGCACACGCAGAATAATGCACTTTCAATCCACTTTCAGTGCACTTTGCAGCTGTGCGGACTAGCAAAATCCTTCTGCAAACAGTTGTGAAAGTGGATCGAAAGTGCATTATTCTGCATGTGCGGAATGGGCCTAGGTGCTACAGTGCTTGGCAGAGGTGTTGTTTCGTGGCAGGCTGGAAGGTTGGAATTCTCAACATGGCCATGCTTATGCACATTCCTCCCGATTTTCGTGATTTCTCTCCCCATGTTGTGCACATGCTGTCTTGCTCTGTCTCCAGCGGGGCATTGCCCAAGTCTCCCCATCCCGCCAGGAGCGATTTCCAGCGGCGGGCATAATCGTCTCGGTGATCGGGTCTCGTTCCAGTGTCTAAAAGGGCTGGACTTGATAGGATCATCCCAGCACATCTGCACTCCAGAGGGCGAATGGTCAGGAGCCGAAACCAGTTGCAGAGGTAAGCATTCTGACCATCTTCTCCCTCCATCTTCATGGTCTTTCCTATCCTTTTTGTGTTTGCATTTTTATTTTCAAAATATGTTGACTTTCTTGATTTTTTAAATTTATTTATTAAATTTATAGGCCGCCTCATCCCCGAAGGGGATGACCTCCCCCTGCTCCCATTGTCTACTGCATTCAGAGGTGGGATGCAGCCTATTCGCACCTATTCGGTAGAACCGGTTATTAAAATTTTCTCAGTTTGGAGAACCGGTTGTTAATGATTAACTCCAATAGGGACAAAGGGGTAATCACTGTCCCTGGGTACAATAAATCTCATCAAGTGGGAAATGCAAAATCGCCCCCCAGAACCCCCTGTGGCCCCCTTCCCCCATGGCACAGTAATGCACTTTGCAGCTGTGCCAAGTGCACAGTAATGCACTTGGCACAGTAATAGCCAAGTTAAAGGGAACTGCACCTGGGGCGCATGTGCCCTGCGTCCTTGTCACAGCCCCGCCCAAGAATGCCCTGCCCACTGGATGCCTGGGCACGCCCCCGTCCTGCCCTGCTCAGGCCCATTGGCACTACGCCACTGTTTGAATCCCACCACCATCAGAACCTGCTATTAAAATTTTTGGATCCCACCACAGACTGCATTGGCCACTTTTTGAAAATAACAGCTGCTGGGTTCTGTCTTTAGGAATCTTCAGAAACTCTATGGTAAAACCATAGAGTTCTTGCTGATATCTAGAGCCACAATTTCTAGAGTCGCTTTTGTTTTTTTACCAGAAGTTATATGATGCCCTGTCAGCATCTCCCCCACGTCCCCATATCTCCACCCCCAGCCCTCTTGCTGGTTGTCCAGCTGTTGGATATATAAATGTGGGGAGTTGATTCTAGCAAGATGCCCCAATCAGAGGTGGGATCCAACCAGTTCTCACCAATTCTCTAGAAGTGGTTGCTAATTTTTTTCTGAGTGCCGAGAAGGGGTTACTAAAGCAACCTCCCTGCCCAATAGGGACTGGAGGTGCGAGTGTGCGGCGCCGCCACTGTTTGAATCCCACCACCATCGGAACCTGTTATTAAAATTTTTGGATCCCACCGCTGACCCCAGTCATATATTCTAGCAAGACAGCCCAAGCATAGAACAGAAGAGATAGATTCTCAATTGCTTTTTATTTATACGTTTACGAGCTATAAGAGAGGGTTACATGGAGATAAAATAAGAAATAACTTTCTTTCCGGTTATTTGTCTACATTACTAGGCATTTGGTTACCTCTTGCTACCTATCTGCTGTCTCACATGTTGTCGTCCGGTCAGACAAAGAAACCAAGTGTTGGCTAACACGCAAGCTGATCAATAGATCAGGTCACAAATAGCGACTTCAGCAACTTGTTTACGTATAATCAGTTAACCCTTTTATGACTGAGTTGTGACAGTCGTTTGCAAAATCCCAACACGGGCACTGCTCCACCAAGGTGGGGGAAAGACAGGATCGGCTCTTTGCTTTTGGGAAGAAGCAAATAGGCATCAGGAAACCCTTCACTGGTCACCCGCATATATAATCATTGCTGTAGATTTAACAACCGGTTCCGGTGGTGGGAATTCAAATAATTTAACAACCTTGGGTGCTGTGTGGTTTCCGGGCTGTATGGCCATGTTCTAGCAGCATTCTCTCCTGACGTTTCGCCTGCATCCGTGGCTGGCATCTTCAGAGAATCTTCAGAGGATCTTCAGAGGATCATCTTCAGAGGATCCTCTGAAGAAGCCAGCCACAGATGCAGGCGAAACGTCAGGAGAGAATGCTGCTAGAACACGGCCATACAGCCCGGAAACCGCACAGCACCCAAGTGATTCCGGCCGTGAAAGCCTTCGACAATTTAACAACTGATTGTTCACAAGTACCATTTTAACAGCCGGTTCTGCCGAAGTGGTGCGAACCTGCTGAATCCCCCCGCTGTCACTGAGATTGTGGTCACTATTAGAAGTGATTGATTTTCCCTTTACTAGAATTATTTTTCTTTCTACCTCTTGTCTGGCTCATGACTGCTTCCCAGAAAAGCTCTAAGTTGATTTGACTCCCAAAGAATCTGTTCTGGGTCTTCCTTCACATCTTGCAGAACTTGGTTCCTATTTCTTTTCCTTTCAGTTCCAACACCAATGGATTCCACCCAGAGGTGGGATCCAGCAGGTTCTCACAGGTTCCCGAGAGTAGGTTACTAATTATTTGCATGTGCCGAGAGGGGGTTACTAATTGGTGATTTTGCCACATGATTTTTGCCTTAGTTACGCCCTCCTCTCAGCAGTAGCACGCAGAACTTGAAGCAGTCTAGCAGGAGGTGCACCGGCGTGCATGGCAGCCTGCACCTGCGTGCATTTGTTTACCGCCCAAGGACCGGCGCAGCGGCTGCGTCCTTGCCACAGCCCTGCCCAGGAATTCCCCACCCCCAGAATGCCCGGCCACGCCCCCATTGTGCCCCACCCATCCCCATTGGCACTACGCCATAGTTTGAATCCCACCACCATGGGAACCTGTTACTAAAATGTTTGGATCCCACCACTGATTCCACCCCTCTTTGAGGACCCAAGTTATGTAATTTTGTCCCACAATGGATATCCCCTCTCTCTCCTTCACAGCTCCTTACTCGTATGATCGGGCTGAAGATGTTGGAGCTGAATTTGGAGCCTCATTGACCAATGTTTTGAGTGTGCTGTCCCCTGGGCCTGAGGACTCTGGTTTGCCCCAAGGTAAGTCTGAGCTGTCTAAACTTTTGTTCTGTTGGGTTAGTGAGGCCATAACTTTAGGCCTGCTCAAGGTAGGCCCTAAAACCGAGATTGAAAGGTGATCTGATCAGCCGTTGGGTCAGAGGTTCACTTAGGGTTGCCAACTCTGGGGAAGGTGGGGTTTGGGGAGAGGAAGTACCTCAGTGGGATATAATGCCATTGACTAGTAGTCCCCAAAATGGTGCTCACCAGCACCCTTTCTGACACAGACCCGAGTCTTTTTAGGAAACTGAGGGGCCAGGTAGGGTTTGACCAGCAAAGCTTCTAATTTACTATTGGATAATTGTGTGACTGTGCAGATTTTTCAAAATGTCCCACAACTGCCACCATCTCACAGAAACAGGCCAGAGAGAGATAAATCCTGGGTTCTTTTATCCAGATACTCTGGCCCTTTCCGCACGGGCCGAATACAGCGCCCTGGGGACGGCAAAAACACCGTCCCCAGGGAGCTGTTCGCATGGGGGGCACAGTTGCTTCACAGCCGCGCCGCCCTCGCGCTTCCCCAGCGGCGCGAAGCCGCTGTTTCCCAACCTCGCTCCCCGAGCGAGGTTTTTGGGAAACAGCGGCTTCCGACCGCTTCTGTGCGAACGGCAGCGGCTGGAAGGCGCCATCCCTCCCCCTTTCCCAATCGACTTACTGTCCCTGCGACCGTCCGGTGCATCGTTGAGGCCGGGGGACACGCCCCCCTGCCCTGCGACTCCGGAGCAGTCATGCAGGGCAGGGGGGGCATGTCCCCTGGCCTCGGCGATGCACCGGACGGTCGCAGGGAAGGTACGTCGATCGGGTGACGGCGCAGTGTCCCGGTAGTTTCATGTACGCCGACCCAACCCCCACCGTGGCCATGCGGAAACGGCCTCTGAAACCAGCTGAGTTCTCAACTATTTTATTGAAAAGAAACAGAAAACAATAACACATTTTGATACAGCTAACAGCACGGTTCCTGCAGGCTTGCCTCAGCCCCCTGAGCTCAGAGATGCTCTTTCTAGCTCAGCCTGGATTAGAATCGAACTTTCTTTGTTCCTTGGTGCCCAGGAAAACTCCGTTTCCTGCCATGCAGTAACCTAGCCTCTTTGCTGCATATGGCTGTTTGGCTAGTGGCTTTCTTTTGGGTAATTTGAAGCCATTTGGTTTCCTATCCGGAGATCAAAGCCCTTGTCAGGCTGATGTGATTTTACCTGATTCGGTTACAGAATAACTTCATCACAGTTGCTTTGCCAGGAGCTGCAACCACGTCACAAGGATCACCACGGTGGTTCTGAAATTAAGCTGTGGCGATCATTTTGTGGTTGGCTACACCTCCTGCAGTCGCGATTTTGTGGCAGCCATTTTGTTGCCACTTCCACCATGCCATGTTCAGAATTCCAAATGTGTCAGTGTAACCTCAGCTTGTGGGTTCTGTGGGGCAGAACTTGGAATGAGTTTGCAACAATAAATTTTAAAAACAAAATGGTTTACTTTCTTAACGTATAACATATAACATCAACATGTAACATCACATTTCAAGGTCCTGTTCAGGTTGCATTTTCAAGTCCTTATATTTACAGTCTACTGATACTGCCAAGTCCAATTCTTCTTTGCAAGTGGGTTGGCTCCTGAAGACTCCAAGGGCTTGATGAACAGGCTTCAACATGATGAAGGTTTCCAGGAGAACTCTCACCCATTACAACCACAAAAAGAAACCCTTAACAAGGTGTTAAGGGCTTATACAACCAAGGTCCGAGTCTGGTAGCCTTCTCTCCCCCAACTACATGAGCTCTGCAGCCTTCTCCTGCTTTGGGTCTCCACCCCTATCTGGGTCAACCCATTCTGAGCATGGGGGTTACATCAGCAGGCTCAGAAAAGTTCCCCACCCACCCCTTACCCCCGCTATAGACTCTACCCTCTACGGAAGCCATTTTCTCCAGGTGAATTGATCTGCGTAGCCTAGGTTCACTGTACACATATTTTTTTCCAGGCCCCAGCAGACTGGGAAGTGAAAATGATCCTGAAGCAAGCCAAGCTGAACGGCCCCTGTAGCGCTGTAAACCAGCGCTACAGGGGTGAGTCAGCTCAACAGTACTAGCACTGCATGTAAGGATACCCATGGCTTCCTTCTGAAATCTGGCAGCAGTTAGAGAAGAGAAATGGGTGAACTAACACCAATGAACAGTCTGAGCCAAATGTACCCTGCTTCTCTGGCAGAGTTTCTAGAGCTTGTGTAACCTCTATCTGTGGGTTCTGTGGGGCAGAACTTGGAATGAGTTTGCAACAACAAATTTTAAAAACAAAATGGTTTACTTTCTTAACATATAACATCAAACATCAACATTTAACATCACACTTCAAGGTCCTGTTCAGGTTGCATTTTCAAGTCCTTCTAGTTACAGTCTTCTGATATTGCCAAGTCCAGTTCTTCCTGCAAGTGGGTTGGCTCCTGAAGACTCCAAGGGCTTTGTGAACAAGATTCGACATGATGAAGGTTTCCAGGAGAACTCTCACCCATTACAAACATAAAAAACCCTTAACAAGGTGTTAAGGGCTTATACCAATCAAGGTCCAAGTCTGGTAGCCTTGTCTCCTCCAAACTACAGGAGCTCTTCAACTTTGAGTCTCCATCCCTATCTGGGTCAACCCATTCTGAGCATGGGGGTTACACTTGGTTATGCTTGACCCTGGAAACTAGTGGCCCTCCAGGAAATTTCCCTGCGAGTGAAATTACCAATCTGGTCCTGGCCTCTGGTCTTAATGTGAATAAGATATTCTTAGGGCTCAGTTTTAGAATCTTTTATTCAATCTCAGGGAAAAGTGGGCGAATCTGGATGACCTTGAGAACCAGGGGCTTGGGGAAAGCCCAATAATTTTCTCTGCCAGTGGCCTACGACGCTGCTGTCTAATCAGTAGGTCCCAAAACCTCCTAATACACAGGAGTCAAACTCGCGGCCCTCCAGATGTTATGGACTGCAGTTCCCATCATCCCCTGCCAGCATCATGCTGGCAGGGGATGTTGGGAACTGTAGTCCATAGCATCTGGAGGGCCGCGAGTTTGACACCTGTGTCCTAATAGATGAAAAAGTATAGGAGAACCTTTGTTTTGTAGCCTATCAGTTCTTTGATGGTCCCTGATTTCATGCTGATCGTTTCCTCATTCAAACCCGCTGAGCTCTGATGTGTAGTCATAAAATATAAAAGTTCCTTATATTTTGTGTATTTAAAAAAAAATTTATGATCTTCTGTGTGTTTCTAATAAGCTCAGTGCAGTTCAGTGATAGATAGCACTGGTGTTTTCGTTCTTTTGATGAGCTATACTCTGCCTCACCACAAGAAAAAACCAAAATTGTAACTTCATTCGCCACATGCTGGACTGTTTCAGAATACTGCATTTGGGTCCTAGTGCCTACCGTGCCTATTCTAAAACAAAGACAAAGTCCAGCATGTAGCAAATGAAGTTACAATTTTGGCTTTTTCTTTTGGTGAGACAGTTTAGCAATGCCAACAACCTATGGATGGATGGATGGATGGATGGATGGATGGATGGATGGATGGATGGATGGATGGATGGATGGATGGATGGATGGATGGATGGATGGATGGATGGATGGATGGATGGATGGATGGATGGATGGATGGATGGATGGATGGATCGGATGGATGGATGGATGGATGGATGGATGGATGGATGGATGGATGGATGGATGGATGGATGGATGGATGGATGGATGGATGGATGGATGGATGGATGGATGGATGGATGGATGGATGGATGGATGGATGGATGGATGGATGGATGGATGGATGGATGGATGGATGGGTGGGTGGGTGGGTGGGTGGGTGGGTGGGTGGGTGGGTGGGTGGGTGGGTGGGTGGGTGGTAGGTAGGTAGGTAGGCAGGCAGGCAGGTAGGCAGGTAGGCAGGTAGGCAGGCAGGTAGGTAGGTAGGTAGGTAGGTAGGCAGGCAGGCAGGCAGGTAGGTAGGTAGGTAGGTAGGTACAAAATGTGTGGTGGGTTGCTACCTGGAAATTTTGGACTAGCAAATTATAGGGATTTTTCCCCCTTCCTTCTCTTTATCAGACAAGTCTTTAGGACGAAAACTTATCCTGTCCCAAGACAGTTTCCTGCATATCTACTTGCTTGCTGATGCCTCCCACAGCGTCACCAGAGACAACTTTGAGATTTTTAAAAATTCTCTGGAAATCATCATTGAAAGGGTATGTTTGTACAGACAAGCTTTGGTACGGGACAAACATCATGCCTGTTCACACAGCACAAGTGTGACAAGGTCAGTGAGGGATTGTGTGAAAATGAGGCTCCTGGCCCTGATTCCACATATTTATCTGGCATAGTGTAAGGAATTCCATAGAAGCAGAAATAAAAGGCTTTTGGGTGTAAAAGACCGTTTATTCAGACATCTTAGAAAGCTCACGTACACGCCGTGGCAGGAATAACATTTCCCGCCAGAAGCACAGGTTATAACTCTATCCATCCCATCCCCCTCCCGGCTTCCCATGGGAACGGAGGACTCATCTCCCTCGCAGAGATAAGGTCTCCGCCGCAGAAGCTGGCCCATCGCCCGGGTTGTGGAATGTAGTCAAGGCCAGGCGGCTGACCCGCTCATCAACACCACTGAATCCTTTACACTCTGCCTCCCTTAAAAAAGACTTCTCCCCCCCCAGGTTTGTGCGGAAAGGTGCGATGGAAAGCAGAAATGAGGGCGGGGGCGTCAATATTTTCGGAATAGACCCATTGATTATACCCAGAGGAATACCCCACCCAAGAGACTAAATATTGTAAGCGTTTGCGATTAAAGCGAGAGTCCAGGATGGCGTCAATTTCGTAATGCTTGTGGCCATCAATAATAGTCGGTGGGGGTCTCTCCGGCGGGTCGTGCCAGGCATCGGAAACGGGAGCCTCCTTGAGTAAACTGGAATGGAAGACAGGATGGATATTACTAAGAGAATTAGGCAAGTCCAAACGGGCAGTGACATCATTAATCACTTTAGTAATCTGAAAAGGTCCCGCCGGGGCGGCCCCCAACAAACCTAGAAAAGCTTTCCAGAACTTTGAAATGAATTGGGGCCCGCGGTCGGAGACCACCTTAACGGGGGCGGAGTGTAGACGATAAATATGCTGAATGAACAGACGCGCTAACTTAGGAGCGGAGGGGATGGAAGCAAATGGGATGAAATGGGCTTGTTTGGAAAATAAGTCCACCACCACCCACAAGACCGTGTTGCCATGACTTTCTGGCAAATCTGTAATAAAATCCATGGAGATGACTTCCCAGGGGCGGGAGGCCACCGGGAGAGGTTTCAATAGACCATGGGGTTTTCCCGGAACGTTCTTGGCTTCCGCACAAACAGAGCAACCTTTAATATACGTCTCAATGTCCTTGCGCATCGCGCGCCACCAAAACTGACGGCGGGCCAAATGCAGTGTTTACAGACAGCCAAAATGTCCAGCCGAGCGGGCATCATGACAGGCCTCGAGAACCTGCTTACGGAGGGGGGGAGGCACGTACCAACAATCCCCCCGCCGCCAAACACCATTCTCAAGCAAGTGGGAGTCACCTTCCTCCGCCGGTGGCTCGTGCAGCCCCGCCTCCTCGAGTTCCCGTAGGAAAGGAGAGACCAGGCTGGGAATGGGCGGAGAAGGAGGGGTGGACGTCTGAGATCGGGTGACAGCCAGCCCCAATTGGGAGGGGGAGAACAGTGCGGAATGTCCCGTAAGGCAGCTCCACCTCGGTAGGCGTAGCGAGTAGCATCAGCCAGTTTATTGGTGTTCCCGGGGAAAAAATGGACCGTGAAAGAGAAACGAGAAAAGAAATCGGCCCAACGAAGTTGCTTCGCGGACATCTTGAGGGGGGTGGAGAGGGCGGCCAAGTTCTTGTGATCCGACCAAACTTGAAAGGGCTGTTTAGCCCCCTCCAGCCAGTGGCGCCAAGTGGAGAGTGCTACTTTGATGGCCGCAGTCTCTTTATCACTTACAGTCCAGTTGAGCTCAGCACCGGAGAATTTCTTTGATAAATAAGCACACGGAACCAGCCTATCATCTTTATTTCTCTGCAACAGGGCTGCTCCAAGCGCTTTGTCCGAGGCATCCACGTGAACCACAAATGGGAGATCTGGATCAGGGTGCTTCAGGATAGGTTCGGTAGTAAAAGCAGATTTTAAAAGCTGAAAGGCTGTCTGACATTCTTTAGACCAGGAAAGGGGGGCCCCGGGTTTGGCAGTCAGTGGATCTTTACCCTTAGTGCGTAAGAGGTCTGTGAGTGGGAGAGTCAGTTCAGCGAATTGGGGTATAAAGTCACGATAGAAATTAGCAAAACCCAGAAAAGATTGGAGCTCCCTTTGGTTGGTGGGGGCAGGCCATTGGAGGACTGCATCAATCTTAGCAGGATCCATTTGTAGGCCCTCGGGCGAGATCCGGTAACCCAAATAGTCAATAGAGGTTTGGTGGAAACAGCATTTCGAAAGTTTGGCAAAGAGGGAGTTGTTGAGCAAATGTTTCAAAACTTCCCGAACCAACGCTTCATGCTCCTCCATGGTTTGCGAATAAATTAAAACGTCATCTAAGTACACAACTACTCCCTTGTACAATAAATCATGGAGAACTTCGTTGATAAGGGCCATAAAAGCTCCGGGGGCCCCACTTAACCCGAATGGCATTATTAAGTATTCAAACTGTCCAAACTTCGTGTTAAATGCAGTCAAGTGTTCATAGCCTTCTGCAATTCTGACCCTGTAGTAAGCTTCTCTCAAGTCCAACTTAGTAAAGATGCGTCCCTTGCCCAATGCGTCTAAAAGGTCCTTGATTAATGGCAAAGGGTATTTATTGGACAGAGAGACTGCATTGAGTCCTCGGTAATCTGTGCAGAGCAGTAAAGAGCCATCTTTCTTTTTTACAAACAATACAGGAGCAGCATGTGTGTGTTTGGTAGCCCGCCCATTATGAACCCTTGGCGAGGTTCTTGTCTAAGAAGGCACAGTTCCTTCTCCTCATTGGGACTCATCGCGGTAGATTCTACCTTTGGGCAGTTAAGCCCCTGGCTGTATTACGATTTTGCAGTCAGTGTCTCTATGGGGTGGCAACTGATCGCATTCTTGCTCCTGAAATACTCTGGCTAAATCTTGGTAAGCCGGTGGAATGCCGGTAGAATCGGGAGCAATTAGAGCGTGCATCGCTGATGAAGCCAGAGGCCCGGTGTGTCAGGAGAAGCGAGTTTTCCCCCCAATTCATGTGTTCACCGCCCAGGGAGGGTCAGTGAATTCTAAGATCCTTTTCTTTCCAAATGAATTTTGGTTCATGCAACAACAACCATGGCATGCCCAGAACTATGGAGTGTTTGGCCACTGGCGCCAGAATAAAACTAATTTTCTCCCAATGGTCGAAGACAGCGGAGGAGAACCGGTTGCGTTTTGAACTGGGCTGGTCCTTCGCTCCCGAGAGGACTGCCGTCCATTTGGGTGAATGGTATGGGCTTAGCCAGGGGGACTTGGTCTAGACCTAGTTCCTCCGCCACCTGGGGCCGCATTAAGCAATGGGAGCAGCCAGAATCTACAAGGGCTGAGGCTATAATACGAGTATGCTTAGCGGGGTTGGCCAGAAGCGCATGGATTGTCATGGGAGCGCTGCCTTCACTCACCGATGTCTGGAGTCGAACCCATGTCCATGGGGGCTGAAGAAAGGCAAACAGCTGCTTCCCCCTCCTCTGGGTCGCTTTCGACAACTGCCTTGGGCCGAGCCTGTTGGGGCGGCCCGGATTTGCGTGGTGGCTTGGCAGATGGGGATGCTTGGCAGCGGCCGGAGCGGTTGGCTTCTGTTTTTTCGGGCAGCTGGCAGCTAGATGACCTGGTCCCCCGCCGTAAAGACACAATCCCAGACGGCGACGGCGCTCGGTGGTGGTCTCGGTAGGGGCGGCTGGGCTTGGCTTGGTGGTCGCAGTGGCGGGTTTTGGGCGTGGGCGGCCCCCGGCACGGCGTATTCAAGCGAGGCGCCACCTGGGATCCCAATTGATCAATCAGCGATAGTGCGGGGAATCCGAATTAAAAACACCGTTTCACGCAACTTGCGTCGACAGCATCCGAGAAGTATTAGCATTTCATGCGCTCAGGCCACTCAGGAGGGAGTCGAGCAGCCGCCGCACGAAATTCACGGGCAAATTCTGCAAGCGAAGCGGTTTGCCTTGCTGAATAGATTTGATGGTGCGGATAGCTTCATTTTCAGCACCCGGATCTTGGAAGCGAGCCCTTAAGGCTTGGAGGAATCACGGGCACCGTCGCGAGTATCTTCATCTTGCAGGTTCAAAAGAGTCACAAACCAGTCGGCTGCTGCCCCATCCAGGACTGAGCCGATGTCCCGTATTTTTTCACGCTCAGACCGGTATAAATCGTCATAGTCCTCCATGTGGGCATCGAGTTGCAAGATGAAGTAGGGAAGTTTGGAAGCGGTCCCATCGAAACGGGCAGGTATTGGAGGTCTGTAGTATCCCCTCTCCACGGCCCTGGGCGCCCGCAGGGGCAGCGGTTGCGCAGGTTGAGCAGGTTGAGGCAGCGGTTGCGCAGGGGGGGCCGGAATCGGTGGAGGTGGAGGTACCAACGCCGGTGCCGCTGGCGTTCCGGTGGGAGCCAGTCCTTGGGAGGTGGCAGGACCCAGCAGCGTCGCCCCTCTGGCGCCGGCTGTACCAGTGACAGCGTAGACTCCAACTTGGGTTGTCCTGTTCTGCTGCTTCTTCAGTTCCCTCTCCAAGGCAGCCAGCTCTCTCTCCTTGCGAGTCAACGCATCCTGGTGCGCATGCAAAGCTGCTTTCTCTCGTTCCAATTTAGCCAGTTCGTCCCGTTGAACAGCTGCAGTAAGTTCACTTTGCGTGCGCAAGGCCTGAACGCTTTCGCGTTGACGCTGTAAGTTCAGTTTGGAGTGTTCCAGGACCTTATCATGGACTGATAGATTCTGCGCATATTGCCGTTGCAGCGCGTCTTTGGTACGGTCCAATTCGAGTTGGATTTCTTTGCGCTGCTGTTCCCGGTCTCTTTGCAGGTTTTCACGCTCTTGCTGCAGCTGTTCTCGTTCCTCTTCCCATAGCTGCCGTTCACGGGCCCATGCTTCTTGGGCATCTCGCAGTCGGCCCACTTCCTCATCCCAGCTCTCTTTCGATGGGAGAGGGAATAGATCCGGATGGGAGTGCAGGCTTTCTCCGGACTCCTCTTCATCTGAACGCAGGACGTCGTGCCCACCCGGTGGCTCCACGGGGCATCTCAGATGCAGCCGCTGGTCCGGGATCTGGGGGTTCCGATCGGAAGACGGTGCGGATACCCCTCCCAATCCCGGTATAGTCCCAGTTTCACCGGTGGTCTTCGGACGGGCCCCAGTGCTATGCCACGGTGGATCTTTGGGAGCATCACCAAAATACGAGTCCAGGAATCGTTCAATGGACTCCTGTGTTGCCGCATGAAAGGTGGTCAGGCCCGTCTCCTCCGTGACAGGTTGCATCTGAGGTTTGTAATCCATACGAAACGGGTAGATATCCGATCCACAGGCGCTCGATCCATAGACAGCGCCCCAAACGACTCATGTAAGTCCCCATGGTCGTCTTCACGTCCCTCGTTCCAACGGAGTAAGGGAAGACTCGTGCTGATACGAGGACGGGAAAGAGTCACCAGCGAGACCCGTTCTCCCGCCGGTTCCTCCAAATCCAGAAGGGAGAGCTCGGAGCCCTCTTTGGGGGCTACCGAACCTTCCACAGGAATATTCAACCTCTCCATGCCAAGACACCAGAGGTCCACTGCACTAGGAAGATAGATGAACGATGGATTCCTGCCACAATGTAAGGAATTCCATAGAAGCAGAAATAAAAGGCTTTTGGGTGTAAAAGACCGTTTATTCAGACATCTTAGAAAGCTCATGTACACGCCGTGGCAGGAATAACATTTCCCGCCAGAAGCACAGGTTATAACTCTATCCATCCCATCCCCCTCCCGGCTTCCCATGGGAACGGAGGACTCATCTCCCTCGCAGAGATAAGGTCTCCGCCGCAGAAGCTGGCCCATCGCCCGGGTTGTGGAATGTAGTCAAGGCCAGGCGGCTGACCCGCTCATCAACACCACTGAATCCTTTACACATAGGTTGATTCCCCATGGGATACTCATGGTAGACATCCCAGTTCAAGGAAGGACTGCCCACAGCTCCCGGGCCAAATTCGGCTCTGTCCCGGCCCTGCCCTGTGATATCCTCCTCATCCTGGGATTTTCAAAAATCACCAGGAAGTAGATCGTTTCTGATGAACCTGGGATGAGGCCAGTATCATGGGGAATCGTCACCATATCCCGGGTTATTTTTCCCTCCCTAAGTCTCTGTTCAAGCTGTCAGCCAATCACAGCACACAGTGGCCTGGGCATGCTCAGAGCGGGCGACTCAGGGTGGGCAGGAACACTCCTTTTAAAAAATGTTTTCTTCTTGGATACACAGCTACAACCATGCAAAGGAGAAAACTGGAATGTGCCTTTTTTGTGTGCTGTTCTTGGCCACGAAGCTCTATGCTTTGTGGCTATGCGGCTACATGGCTACATAGCCGTGACAGGGGGAAAAAAGGGAACACTCGTTCATGTTCCCACCCCAAAGCAACAGCCAATCAGAGAACTATCAACAAAAGAGCCGCTGAGCTGATCCCGGGCTCGTGGAAAGGAGGTGGACATTTTCAACTCGAGTTTCAACTCGAGACCTCGGTTGCAGTGGGGAGGGACACACTGGGATAAAAGGGTACTTGTATTTTATGGTCCCGGTCGGAATGGATGTTTTGGAGATAATTTAATTCATAGTGCTGCCATAAGTTGGAAGCAAGCTCACGGTGCGTGACACATACACTCAATAGCAGGAAAAGGGATCCCGATCATAGGATTTCCACAGATCCCTTCCTTTCTCTCCTTACCCTGATTTACTTTCATGCCCCTTCTGTCATTCCCACTTCCAGATTGCCAGCTTCGAAATGCCCATCAGGTTCGCCTTGTTCTCTTACGCCAGCCAGCCCAAGACAATAGTTGACACCTTTGATGATATAGCTGAAGACCCAGACCTGGTTATTGAAAAGATGAAGAACGACATGAAATATGAAGGTATCAACAGCCAGCAGCGGGTTCTGATTCTATTTTAAAACTCACTATACTATTGATAAGAGTCTGAACTGCAAACGTTACACACGGGACTGTCACTATGTGTATATGTTTGACGTATTTATCTGTTTTTTTTATGGACAATTGTGTTATTATAATATGGAATGCCAATAAAGGCCTAAATTATTATTTATTTTAAAACTCGGGGTCTGGGAATTGCTTGGGAGTACCTATTGACTGCAGCCTTGCCAAGCCTAATGACAAGATTTTATGTAAGCTTGGATATAGGCTGTTCACAGATCCCATCCCATCATGGTTCTGGAAAACATGCTGTTAAGAACATAAGAAATAGCCTGCTGGATCAGACCGGAGTCCATCTAGTCCAGCATTCTGCTACTCGCAGTGGCCCACCAGGTGCCTTTGGGAGCTCACATGCAGGAGGTGAAAGCAATGGCCTTCTGCTGCTGCTGCTTCCCCCGAGCACCTGGTCTGCTAAGGCATTTGCAATCTGAGATCAAGGAGGATCAAGATTGGTAGCCATAGATTGACTTCTCCTCCATAAATCTGTCCAAGCCCTGTTAAATATTGTATCAAGGAATATTTTATATATTTATTTATTTTTGAGTTTTTTATACCGCCCTACCCCCGAAGGGCTCTGGGCAGTGAACAACAGATTAAAACAACATACAATTAAAACCATTTAAAACAGAACGATCAGCATATAAAAACAGCGTCCGTAACAAAATTCTTATTAAAACCCTCTCAAAAAAACCGGGGAGAGAGGGTCCCATAGGTGGTAAGGGACCTCAACACAGGAAACTAAAGTAGAGGGAGGGGGAAGGAGGGGAAGAAGGGAGAGGGGAGGGGAGGGGAGGGAAAAGGGGGAGGGGGCACATCAGCGGCCAGACACTCCAAAAGCCCAGTGGAACAACTCCGTCTTACAGGCCCTGCGGAACTCACCGAGATCCCGCAGGGCCCGGATAGCTGGAGGTAGAGTGTTCCACCAGGCAGGGGCCAGGGCTGTACAAGTCCTGGCCCGAGTGATACATATTCCAAAAACATGTATCAAATTATTCAAGTACATATGGATGGCAGCAAGAGTAATACATGCAGCTAAATGAAAGGCAGAGAACTATCCGAACCTGAATGAATGGATAAGTAAATTCACAAAATATGGCAAAGCTAACATCTTTTATACGTAACAGATCAATTTCAGAATTTCAAGATAAGTGGGATGTCGTCTTTGATTATACAGCTGAAAAAGAAGGAGAAAGTTAAAGTGAAACCAAAATAGAAGAAAGATCTAGGCAATATATGTGTTATAATAAATATGTTATTCGCTATGAGGATATACTGAAAAGACAAAGCAATGTAATCTTTTAAAATGTCATTTGAGACAGTAAGCTTCACCCAAACTGTAAGAATATGAAAGTTTATGTTTTGTGTATATGTCTGTGCTTATTATGCGTATTGAAGTAATTTTTTTAAAAAACTGGTTTTTTAAGTTTGGGAGGTAGCAAAATAGAAGTGCATACAACTCGGCTGGTGGGTCTGTTTGTTTCCTCTTGCAGATCATGGCAACGCAACAGGGACCAATATCCAAGCAGCACTGATGGCTGTCTACCGCATGATGATTAGCCACCATGCAGCTAACAATAAGCACTGGGATAAAATCCGCCATGCCATCATCCTGCTCACGGATGGTGAGGACTGGAAAGGGAGGCACAAAAGACTTGCGGGTTTCCATATTGCAGAAACCAGGGCAGAGTCCAGCCTCTCAACGTTTACCTCAATGGCACCCTTGTGAGTGGGCTGGGAAATATCACCCCTCTTGCTAAATTATTTGGGTGTTCTTTTAGGGAAGTCCAATATGGGCGGCTCCGCCACAAATGCTGTGAGCAAGATAGAAGACTTCCTGAATGTGAAAGAAAACCGGAAAGACTATCTGGGTAAGCTGGATAAAGCCCGCTTTGTTAAAGCAATGTTTATGTAGTCAGACTTTAGGGAGGGCCCCTCCTCTTCACTGTGTAAACCTAATTTCTCATAAAGATTGGCAGGGGATTCCTCAGGAGCTCTGGGAAAGAATGCCAACTTTGCACACAAGCTCAGTATGGTTAAGAGCAGCGGACTCTAATATGGTTCCCCACTCCTCCACATGAAGCCTAAAAGAGATAGAAAAAGTGCAGAGAAGGCCTAAAAGCCTTGAAGAGATAGAAAAAGTGCAGAGAAGGGCGACGAGGATGATTGAGGGACTGCAGCACCTTCCTTATGAGGAAAGGCTGCAGCGTTTGGGACTCTTTAGTTTGGAGAGGAGACGTCTGAGGGGGGATATGATTGAAGTCTATAAAATTATGCATGGGGTAGAAAATGTTGACAGAGAGAAATTTTTCTCTCTTTCTCACAATACTAGAACCAGGGGGCATTCATTGAAAATGCTGGGGGGAAGAATTAGAACTAATAAAAGGAAACACTTCTTCACGCAACGTGTGATTGGTGTTTGGAATATGCTGCCACAGGAGGTGGTGATGGCCACTAACCTGGATAGCTTTAAAAGGGGCTTGGACAGATTTATGGAGGAGAAGTCGATTTATGGCTACCAATCTTGATCCTCTTTGATCTGAGATTGCAAATGCCTTAACAGTCCAGGTGCTCGGGAGCAACAGCCACAGAAGGCCATTGCTTTCACATCCTACATGTGAACTCCCAAAGGCACCTGGTGGGCCACTGCGAGTAGCAGAGAGCTGGACTAGATGGACTCTGGTCTGATCCAGCTGGCTTGTTCTTATGTTCTTATGTTCTTAAGCCTGCTGAGTGACCTTGGCCCAGTCATAGTTCTCTCAGAACTCCCTCAGCCATACTTACCCCACAAATAACCTGTAATTGTAGGGAGAAAAGCTAAAGCTCAGTATGAGGAAAGGCTAGTGAGAGATGCTAAACACAACAAAAAAAAACAGGTTTTGGTTAAGTTCACAGGACAGAAAAAAACAAGGAAGTGGTAGGCCCATGGGAAGTGAAACTTCAACAGATGAAGAGAGGACAGAACAGCTTCATTGAACTGTGTCAAGACCTGGGCTGCAAAAAGCCAGAGCTGGCGCTCAAACTTTTGCAGCTAGTATATATCTCCAAACGTTACCCATTCAGATGTTCTCCCCTCTCGCTGATTCCCACAATTGCCTGCCTGAGAAAAGGATAGTGTGAATACAGCATTGTTATGGGTTTGCCCAAGGCCAGCAACCGACATACTCCCTTCTCCAGGAAATGGGAGAGAGGGAGAAGGTTTGCATACTTTGCTAGTTACAAGCAAGCCATTGGAAAACAGAAAGGCCCTCATGCTGCAGATAACAGCAAGTTGCAGGTGTGACCTTGGCTTCAGCCCCAGCACAAGCCAGGCCTGACAGGGAAGCTCGTTGCTTGTTGACAAGGGATGTGATGTAATGGTCAGAGTGTCCAATTGGGACTGGGGTGATCCAAGTTCAAGTCCCCACTTTGCCATGACGCTTGTTGAATCCCCTTGGACCAATCACTGTCTCTCAGCCAAATCTCCCTGACAGGATCTTTTGTGAGGATGACAATAGAGCAGTGATGGCGAACCTTTTCGAGACCGAGTGCCCAAATTGCCACCCAAAACCCACTTATTTATCGCAAAGTGCCAACCCGGCAATTTAACCTGAATGCTGAGGTTTTAGTTTAGAAAAAACGGTTGGCTCCCTCTTCCTCCGCCTCACCCGCTCGAGTAGGGGCCAGCCTGCTCTAGCCTCCAGCAAGTCCCGCGCGCACCGCTCTGTGCCTCTCTAGCATCTCTGCCTCCTCTGCGCATCCCCCCCTCGGGCAGCAGCTACCTGGAGCACAGGCACCAGGCCCACCAGCCGAGTCCTCCCTGCTCACCACGGTGCGCGCACGTCGTGCTAAGTGGCCCAGGCCAGCCTAGATGTGTGTGTGAGGGGGAGGGTGATTTTCCGCCCTCCACATGACGAACTCTGTGTGCGCGTGCCCACAGAGAGGGCTCCGAGTGCCCCCTCTGGCACCCGTGCCGTAGGTTCGCCATCACTGCAATAGAGGAATCCCAATCATGTATACATTGTTTTGAGCTCCTTGGAGGAAGGGTGGGGAAAATATGAGACCGGAAGTTGTTCACATTTAGAAATTGTTTTAGAAGTCAAGTAAAAGCCTATCCCTTTCAGATGTTTCCTAATACACCGGGTTCATCTTACCTCATTCATTGCTAGCTGCGAGGACTGCCAATTCTTACTTGTAAGTTCACTAGTAACATTTTCTTTCCTCAATGGGTAGGGTAGACTGTGGCAGCAGAATAAATGCATTTAACAAACAGAATTGTTCTAGCGTAAACTTTCATGAGTTTGAGTTCACCCCATAAGATGTGTTTATGTGACTCATTCAGATATCTATGTCTTTGGTGTTGGAAACCTGGATGTGGACTGGAACGCCATGAATGAGGTGGCATCTAAGAAGGAGGGCGAGAGACACGTCTTCATACTGAAAGGTCCTGCGGAGCTCAGAAAAGCCTTTGAGGATGTTCTGGGTGAGTCCAGTCCCTCACCCAGATGGATTGAGAGGGAAGGAGCAGGATTGGTTTGGGAGCAAAGTATAAAGAAACGATAAAATTAGCAACTGAGATTATAGGGCAGTGATGGTGAACCTTTTCGAGACCGAGTGCCCAAATTGCAACCCCAAACCCACTTATTTATCACAAAGTGTCAACATAGCAATTTAACCTGAATACTGAGGCTTTAGTTTAGAAAAAATGGTTGGCTCCGAGACGTGTGTTACTCGGGAGTAAGCTTGGTGGTAGTCGGTGACTTTGCTTTGAAGCAACCGTGCAACTCTTCCAACGGGTGAATCACGGCCCTAGGAGAATTTACTCAGAAGCAATTCCCATTGCCAGCAACTGAGCTTACTGCCAGGTAAAAAATCATGCTTTAGTTCTTCGCATGAAAATCAATGGGGTTTAACAGCGCTTAACAGGGTTACCTACACTGCTTCCCCAAAACTAGGTCTTAGGTTTAATGCTAATAATTGAGCCCAGCGGCCCAGGCCAGCCTAGATGGGGGGGGGGGGGTGCGACTCTGTTTGTGTGTGCCCACAGAGAGGGCTCTGAGTGCCACCTCTGGGACCCGTGCCATAGATTTGCCACCACTGTTATAGGGGAAAGTGTGGAAGAGATTGCTGCTGAGAGTTTTTCAAAGATATACCCGTTTGAGCTCAAGTAAGGTGACACTCCTGAACTGAACAGGAAGTGTGGATGTGTGGGAATGAAGGGACACGAAATGCTGAGGAAGTAGCTAAAGGCCAATTCTGCATGGAGTGCTTCCCACAATACGCCTCACCCTGCAGTAGCTTTGCAATGGGGTCTCCTCACATTTCTTTGTATGTGAAAAGATACCCCACTGCCTGCTGCGTGGCTTGTATGGCTTGCCTGCCCTTCCTTCCGAGTCGCTT
Organism: Sphaerodactylus townsendi; assembly: GCF_021028975.2. Classification (NCBI taxonomy): domain Eukaryota; kingdom Metazoa; phylum Chordata; class Lepidosauria; order Squamata; family Sphaerodactylidae; genus Sphaerodactylus; species Sphaerodactylus townsendi. The sequence goes on from NC_059427.1 coordinate 14,312,585, forward strand.
CCTTGTCCAGCACAAGACTGAAGATTGCTGGCTTTTTTTTTTGGAGCCCTTCCAATGTAATGTTGATATTCTTTATGTCAATATTGTCAGATTGCTGTCACTGTTTTTTGTTTTTATAGGGAAATGGCAGCTATCTATCTCCGCGAAGTGTGGGGGACCCTGCCCCAGTGGTGGGATCCAAACATTTTAGTAACAGGTTCCCATGGTGGTGGGATTCAAACAGTGGCGTAGTGCCAGTGGGGCTGGGCGGGGCACAATGGGGGCGTGTCTGGGCATTCCAGGGGCGGGGCATTGCTGGGCGGGGCTGTGGCAAGGACGCAGCTGCTGCGCCAGTCCTTGAGCGGGAAACACGCCGGTGCACCTCCTGCTAGACTGCTTCAAGTTCTGCATACTACTGCTGAGGAGCAGAGGAGGGGCGTAACTAAGGCCAAAATCACGTGGCAAAATCACCAATGAGTAACCCCCTCTCGGCACACACAAATAATTAGTAACCTACTCTCGGGAACCTGTGAGAACCTGCTGGATCCCACCTCTGCCCTCCCCCCAACTTTTCACAGGGATCAACAGCCAGCATTGCTTTTAAAAAAACACAATGATAGCAGTCCACACAATATTGATCTAAGGAATATTGATAATACATTTAAAGGACTCAAAAACAAGCCAACAATCTTCAGTGTTGTGTTGCAGGAGGGAGTGTCCTGGAGGGAGCGAAACCCCAAAGTGTGGGGGAAACATCAGGGTTTTCCCGCTCTCACTAACTGCTGGTCTTCTGGGATGTTCAGTGATGCAAGTGGGATCCTGTCAGTTCAGAAATCTCTGCCCTGGAAGAAAATTACCCTCGCGACTTGGCAGAGCACCAGTGAACAATCGGCCAAAGAGCATCACCTCAGTGTTTCAAGTTTCCATGTAAACGACTGAAAAAAGTGTGGCGCCATCGACTGATTTACATTCAGGCCCCTTCCACACATGCAGAATAATGCACTTTCAATCCACTTTCAAGGCACGTTGCAGCTGGATTTTACTGTGCGGAGTAGCCAAATCCACTTGCAAACCATTGTGAAAGCGGATTGTAAGTGCATTATTCTGCATGTGCGGATGGGGCCTCAGTTGCAGAACAAACACCAGTTGGTAATGTTTGATGACTCATTACTCAGGTCTGGCTCTATGCCAGCTTGTAAGAAAGCAACATGCATCGAGAATAAATGTCCCTCCTTTCCTTTCCGTTATTCTCAGATCCAAGAGATCTAGAGGATCTATGCGGTATGGCAAACAACTCTGCTAGCGCCAATTGGTTACAACAGCAACCATGGCATGTGTTTCTCCAACAAAGTGTAAGTAACACCAGTTGCTTTTCCTAACGTAATATTTAATTCCCCCCTCCCAGATCTCCAAAATACCCTCCATATTACATTTACATTTTAATTAATGTAGCCATAAGCTGCATAAGCTGGGAAAAAGAAGTTAAGCCATCATCCCTCTTGTTGCTGCTCAGCTATACTCTTTTCCACTAAAAGATGATAGTAGAATTATATATTGCCGTATATACTTGAGTATAAGCTGACCCGAATATAAGCCAAGACACCTAATTTTACCACAAAAAACTGGGAAACTTATTGACTCGTGTATAAGCCTTCAAACTTGACTCAGTAGCAGTTAAAAACAGAAGATTTGGGAGCAAGATGAGATAGAGTTGCTTAATAGAGTTTGCATTAGGGATGAGCAGCTTTCCAGCACTCTAGGAGCACAAATGAACTACTGTTTTCCTCCAAATGTAGAATAATTCTGGAATTCATAGCCATGCCAGCCTAAACTTTGCTCCAAAGAAAGTCTTTGTCTTCAGCAACATCAGTATTTGGCAGTAAACTACTGTATGAAGAATTGTATTAATCTAGAATGCAACGCACCAATAACCCTTAGGAGAGAAATGCCTCGGTTTCTTTTAACACACACACACACACACACACACACACACACACACACACACACACACACACACACACACAACCTAGTTGTAATGCTATGCAGGCTGTCCTTACAGCTTGTTTTTATGGCTCTCTGGTGAGTTAGAAAAAAAGCAGCAACCTGCTTACTGGATCCCCACAGCAGCCCCAGCTCCGGCCGTATAAAAAATGTGCTGAAAAAGTCAGCTTATACTCGAGTATATACAGTAATCTGCCATTTCCTGGACCTTCTTGGTTCTAGAATTCTCTGCTTGGGTCCTAGTGTCTTGGGGACAGAACTAGGTACATCCCTTGAACTAGATGTTAAGACTTCTAATGAGTTGTGCCCATGTAGCTCTCCATTTGGCTTGGGAAAATGGTGGGGGTGGAGGCAGGAGCACCTCCCGCCATGTCACAGTCCCTAGCAGAATTAGGCCCCTGCAGCCCTTTAAAAGGCAGTTCCTCGGTGCCCTGAACCCAGTTTGTTAAAAGTCATAACATTTAGCCTAAGCCTAAGCTAGCAGCCATTGCTACATCTTGCGGCAGCAAGTTCCAACATTTATTGTGCATTGTGTGTCTCAGCACTGAATCATCTTCCTCGGTCTCTCTCATTACAGACACAGAAAGAACCTTCTTGTCGGGGTGCCTTGATCGCAAGGACATGGGTCCTAACAGCTGCTCACTGCTTCGGCAGGTTTAACCACACTCCCAGCTGGACTGTCATTCTGGGTAAGTAACAAAAGATAATGTCCATCATGGTCGTTTGATGCTGGAAGGATTCTGGGGAGATAACTCCTGCCCTAGAAGGAGACCAGGCTAGCCTGATCTCATCAGAACTCAAAAGCTAAAGAAGGTTGGCCCTGTTTAGTACTTATATGGGAGACCACCAAAGAAGTGCAGGGTTGCTGTACAGAGGAAGGCAATGGCAAACCACCTCTGTTCATCTCTTGCCTTGATATGCTATGGAGTTGCCATATCTCAGCTGCATCTTGATATCACTTTCTACCACCAATGTAGGTCTCTCCTTGACTTCAGAAGGGCTGGGGAACCAAGGCCCAACACAAAAGCTATATCCAAAAGGCAGAGACATGCAGCCTATAGGGCAGGGATGGCGAACCTTTTCAAGACCGAGTGCCCAAACTGCAACCCAAAACCCACTTATTTATTGCAAAGTGCCAACATGGCAATTTAACCTGAATAGTGAGGTTTTAGTTTAGAACAAACGGTTGGCTCCGAGGCGTGCGTTACTCAGAAGTAAGCTTGGTGGTAGTCGGTGGCTTTACTTTGAAGCAACTGTGCAACGCTTCGAACGGGTGAATCACGACCCTAGGAGGGTTTCTTACTCAGGCATGGCAAACCCCATTAAGCCAGACAGACCGAGCCTACTCCCAGGCAAAGGGATGGCATGCTTCGTTCTTCCCATGAAAATCAGTGGGGTTTACTAACAGTGCTTAACAGGGTTACCTTACACTAGCTTCCCCTTTTAAGAACTAGGTGCTTAGGTTTAATGCTGGCAAATAATCTCCCACAGAAATAATTTGGCTTACTATTATCACATGACAAACTCTGTGCACACGTGCCCACAGAGAGGGCTCTGAGTGCCACCTCTGCCACCTGTGCCATAGGTTCACCACCACTGCTATAGGGACATGGGGTCACCCATGTCCCTGGACGCATGCCTTTCTGTCACATGGGGGGGTGCTGGGCGCCCCCCACATGATGAAATGGCAGCTGGGGCACACACCATTTCATTATGTGGGGGGGGGGCGCCGAGGGAGCCTTCCTCCCTGCAGGGAGGTGTGAGCAGGGCTCAGTCTGAGCCCCGCCCCTGAGGCCCCTGAGCATGGGGGGCACCTGGAGGAGGTGTTGCCCCCAGGCGCCATTTCCCCTCAATACGCTTCTGCCAAAAGGTCCTCAGCACTATGGTCAGAAATGATTATCCATGTAGTTTTCATTGCTGCTGCAATCAGAAGTTGCTAGAACACTATAGTGTTATACCAATGTATTCAAACAATGTATACGTTCCCAGCTTTCATGTTTTAAAAAGTAAGTATCTGGCCTTTATTGTGGGGCTGTGAGGGGAAAGGTGTGTTTGCCCTTACAATTCCACAATGAAAAAGGGCTACAAACTTACCTTTAAAAAAAAGAATACCGTGAACTAGTAAATTGTTGCAAGAGAATGTTATAATGCTATAGCAATCTAGTAATTGGCAGTTGTTTTTTAAGCATGAAGAAAAGCTCTCTGGTGTATATGAGGAGGGGAATAATGGATACATGGCTTAAAGTGGCACCAACATGGACAGGATATGAAAAAATACACCTCTCCCCATTGACATGGTATCCAAAGGCCATTTCCAAAGACTGTACCAAAACAGACTTGAGGAAGATCTCAAGAAAGTTCTCTCCAGGGGGAGGGGGAAATGGAGATGGAACAGAAGTAGGACAAAAAAGACATAATGCACATTCTCCAGAAAATGCAGGAAAACCTCTGTGTGTGAATATTCACTGATCAGTGTCTTGGTTCAGTTTAGCCTATTTAGTTATCTACTGTTGGTGTGGCTTCCCTCTGCGTATGACGCAATTTTCCTGGCTTGATGCTTGCGGGACAATTTCGTACCCAAAAAGTGTTGTGTCATTAATTTTTATGCTTACTGTGAATTAAATTGCAATAATTCCAGCAGGTTGTTGACCAAGAAAGAAATTTCCCAAACAGCACCCTTCCTTCCACTTGTTACAAAAATATATCCCCGCTACAAACATGGTTGATTTTTAAACAGCATCCACGAAACAGCTCTGGCCCATTCCTAAACCACACATGCTCTGACTCTGTAGACCAGGGGTGTCCAACTCTGGTGCCCCAGATGTTCATGGACTACGATTCCCATCAGCCTCTGCTGGGACTGATGGGAATTGTAGGCCATGAACATCTGGGGCGCCAGAGTTGGACACCCCTGCTGTAGACCACATGTGTCAAATTCGTGGTCCTCCAGATGTTCATGAACTACAATTCCCATCAGCCCTTGCCAGTATAGCCAATGCTCATGTTGGGAGGGACTGATGGGAATTGTAGTTCATGAACATCTGGAGGGCCATGAGTTGGACACCCCTGCTGTAGACTGTGCCTTAGAAACTACCATGAGTGTCCGGGGCGGGGGGGGGGGGGGGGGGTGCTGGTCCAAAGACTGGTGTCTGTTTAAAGTTCTCCATAGTGGGGTATGTGCCTTCCCTGGAATCCCGGATATTTGCATTGATAAGAATTTAGGAATATGCATGTTTTCCAACTTCTTTCTGGGTTTTTTTATTCAAAAGCACCGTGGTTGGGAGTGATGGGGGTGCACATTTATTTGGAGTGGCCGTAGGATAAAAGAGAATGATTGTTTCCGCATTCCATTTTTCTGATAAAAACTGAGCTAAGATTGCCAGCTCTGGATTAGGAAATACCTGGAGATTTGGGGGTGGAGCCTGGGGAGGGTTTTTTGGGGGGGAGGTGGGTGACTTCAACAGGGTATAATCAGAGGTGGGATCCAGCAGGTTCTCACAGGTTCCCGAGAATAGGTGACTAATTATTTGTGTGTGCCGAGAGGGGGTTACTAATTGGTGATTTTGCCACGCAATTTTTGCCTTAGTTACGCCCTCCTCTCAGCAGTAGCGCGCAGAACTTGAAGCAGTCTAGCAGGAGGTGCACCGGCGTGCGTGGCAGCCTGTGCCTGCGTGCATTTGTTTCCCGCCCAATGACCGGCGCAGCGGCTGCGTCCTTACCACAGCCCCGCCCAGGAATGCCCCGCCCCGGAATGCCCGGCCACGCCCCCGTCGTGCCCCACCCAGCCCCATTGGCGCTACACCACAGTTTGAATCCCACCACCATGGGAACCTGTTACTAAAATTTTTGGATCCCACCACTGGGTATAATGCCTTTGAGTCGCCTTCCATAGCAGCCATTTTCTCCAGAGGGACTGACCTCTGTTGGCTGGAGACCAGTTGTGATTCCAGGAGATCTCCAGGCCCCACATTCAGATTGGTAACCCTCACCACACTAAGCTACTGCCATCAGGGGCACAGGGGGAGAAAATGGCGCCCGGGGGAAAATGGTGCCTGCGATTCCGCCCTGGCCCCACGGCTCCGCCCCTTGCCTACCTTTTTCTGCCATCTGAAAACAGTTTTCTGCTCGCTGAAAACAGGCCAGGCTGGGGGGGGCAGGGCGGGGTCAAGCCTGGCGAGGTGGGGCGAGGGGCAATTTTCCGCCCCCACCGGCATGCGCCTGGCACCCCCCTCCGGCCCCTTATAGCTACACCTCTGATTCCCATGATGCAAATGTAACCCAACTTAATTCTATTATTCTCAACAGAAACTAAAAGAGTTCAGTTTTTGATAGTCTGATCCCACCTTGCAATGTTCAATACTTAACGAAAATTACAGCAAACCATTTTCCAACTTGTTATTTCTTTTCTCTTTCTTTCTTTCATAAGAGATAACGAACAGAACAGTAAATCAAATACAGAAAAAATTAATAATGGTTCAGGCCTGTTGCGCTCAAACAGACTAGCAGAGTCTCAGTCCCTTTCTGACTTTTGTCTAGCTGGGTCCCTTGGAGATGGACGGGCTTTGCAGCTCTGCTTTGCCTTTGCTGAGCCGCCTGTTCTTCTCTTCAAGAGTTCCCACATAGCCCTGGCATATCAATATATAGTTCATAACAAATTTAAACGTTTTTCTGAGGTGAACTACCTACAGGTTCAGACTCTCCAACAAATCTGGGAGAACAAAATTTCTTTACATCACAGATTGCCACCATTAACACAGCGAAGATTTTTGTGCGGTGGTGGTTGCTGTTGCCAATTAAGAACATAAGAACATAAGAACAAGCCAGCTGGATCAGACCAGAGTCCATCTAGTCCAGCACTCTGCTACTCGCAGTGGCCCACCAGGTGCCTTTGGGAGCTCACATGCAGGATGTGAAAGCAATGGCCTTCTGCGGCTGTTGCTCCCGATCACCTGGTCTGTTAAGGGCATTTTGCAATCTCTCAAGATCAAAAGGATCCAAGATTGGTAGCCATGAAATCGACTTCTCACTCCCATAAATCTGTATCCAAAGCCCCCCCCTTTAAAGCTATCCATATGTGAGTGGCCATCCCACCCACCTCCTGTGGCAGCATATTCCAAACACCAATCACAGCGTTGCGTGAAGAAGTGTTTCCTTTTATTAGTCCTAATTCTCCCCCCCAGCATTTTCAATGGATGCCCCCTGGTTCTAGTATTGTGAGAAAGACAGCAAAATTTCTCTCTGTCAACAATTTTCTTCCCATGCATAATTTTATAGACTTCCCAATCCCTATATCCCCCCCACTCCAAGGCGTCTCACTCTCCAAACTAAAGAAAAAAAAGGGTCCCAAAGCGCTGCAGCCTCTCCCTCATAAAGGAAGGTGCTCCAGGTCCCTCAATCATCCACTTGTTGCCCTCTCTCTTGCACTTTTTTTTCTATCTCCTCAATATCCTTTTTGCAGGGATCACGTGACCAAGAACTAGACACAGTTACTCCAAGTGCGGTTAAGCACATCTACCGCTATTTATATAAGGGCATGACAATTTTTGCAGTTTTATTATCAATTCCTTTCCTAATGATCCCCAGCATAGAGTTTGCCTTTTTCACAGCTGCCATGCATTGAGTGGACATTCCCATGGAACTATCCACTAAGACGCCTAAATACCTTTTTCACTCATGTGCAGAGCCAGTGAGATCTTCAGTGCCCACTCAGAACCCTGTTCGGCAAAATCCCTACCTGGCCTTGCCCATGTTCAAAAAATATTTGGTGGACGTCATGTTGGAGAACCCTGTCATATACCTTTTTTGACCTCTCTCGGATACTGGTTATGCAGGAAAAATGGTAGCAAGGATTATTAGGACAATAGAATATTTCACAGTAAAACAAATTCTGAGGCGGCTTCTTTTTTGCTTTCCCTCTACCCTGCAGGCGACAAGCCCACTGGCAGGAATGTGTTTCAAATAAAGAGGCGAATTGACCACGAGCTATACAACGTTCGAGCGAAGGAGGCCGAGGGCATCAAAGAATTCTATGACTATGACGTCTCCCTGCTCGAATTGGACGTGCCTGCACACCTAGCTGGGAAAATCAGGTAATAGTTGAACCGTTGTCTGTGGAAGTCAAAGTACTCCTTGCAGTTGCCTTCTGAGACACAGGCGGTCAGGGAAATGTGCAAAGTTGTGTGTTCACAAATTCTGGCATCCCAAGTTCAGTTGACTGATCTATCTAGTACAGTGGTGGCGAACCTTTGGCACTCCAGATGTTATGGACTACAATTCCCATCAGCCTCTGCCAGCATGGCCAATTGGCCATGCCGAAAGGGGCTGATGGGAATTGTAGTCCATAACATCTGGAGTGTCAAAGGTTCGCCACCACGGATCTAGTACGTTTCCTGTCCCACTTTTTCTAAGGAGCTCAAAACCGTGTCCGGGAATCGGAACACTAACAGAGTTGTATGAATAGCCTTTGAAAAACAAAAGGGGGGGGGGGGTTAACATGACAGAGTTCCTCTGAGCACGTGCAAAGTGCCTCTTCCCCATGATGATATTATGATAGTGAAGTCTATTTGCTACTGAGATCAGTTGTAGCAAAAGTCTTGCACAAGACTCACACCAGAGTAGGGATGGATGGGGGTGAGAGGATGGCTCTTGAAAAGGGTCCTTTTCCCAGCTTACCTGTGCCCCGCCACTCACAAGGGAGGGAGAGCCTGCCCTCCGCTGGAGGTACATGGCCAGGTGTGGTGAGGCCAGGAGGGCGTGTCCCAGCCTTCGCTGTGGTGAGGCCAGGCTGATGCATCCCAACCTTTGCCGCAGCCAGACTGAGTCTCTTTGCTCCAGGGCAGGGCCTGAGTTGGGGTGGCCCCAGCAGGGGAAGCAGTGGCCCCTTGGGCTTTTTGACCTACCTAAATGTTTCTTGGTGGCCTCAATGGTCAGTCCACCCTTGCAGCAGATGAGATGCTGGAAGATCTACAGTGACATCTCCAGAATGATTTCCCTTGGTAAATAGATGCTGCTGCGGCCCTGCATGTGTGTGTGTATATGTGTGAAATTCTCCCTGCACTGTTTGTGTCACTTCCAATTACTCTCTAGCTGTGTGGGTTTGCCTCTGAGAATAATTATGTAAGCTGCTTGCATAGCATATCCAATGGAGTAAATAGCATTGGGGCAGTGGTGGGATTCAGCAGATTTGCACCGCTTCGGCAGAACCGGTTGTTAAAATACTGCTTGTAAACAACCAGTTGTTAAATTAATTGAATCCCACCACTGCATTTGGGGGAGGGGGTTTTGGGTTGGGAAACGCTACCTACCATCCTGCAGTTAACCCCTTGCCCAATAAACTGATTAGCTGCTTCTGTGTCTCCAGCGCAGTTCTAACTATTACACCCAGAGTTGCACAGCAAACCTTTATTAGGCATAACTTAAGATATCTACAAACAATAGATTCTGTACATAAGTACAAAATAAGCTAACATCCAAGTTATAATAAAATAATTATATATACAGAACATCGGATATAGGACATATTGTTTAGCGTCAAGCAGTTCAAATCCATTTACATTAGGGAACGGCTCACGTTTGTCATTTTATTAAATCACGAGTGAGCCCATGTATTTATGACTTATATGTCTACGTGAGCTCAGGGTTTTGGTAACGTTTGTTGTTAATTACTTCTGCTAAAAAAAATTGCAACCTTGAGAGTTGTTTCAGGGGATCGGTCATTTAGTAAATAGGGTGCTATGTATGTTACAGGTAGGCTAGGTTTTGTTTTAAGGAGTAATATAAGTGCTACGTAGGGAAGAATAGAACTGACAGTTTAAGAGGATATGCTGGATTGAATCCACCTCATTTGATGGGCCCGGACACCATCTCTCTGAGATTGGTATGCCTTGATATCTTCCTCCCATCACTTTAGAGGGGAAGGAGTTAAACCGAGCCAGCATAAATGCTCTACGTTGAGATGGATGTTCTATTACTATGGCACAAATATTGAAATTCTGTTATTACACAATCCTGGTTCTGTACCCAAAATAATCTGTGTTCTGTATCCTATCGTGCCTGTCTGCATACATTTGTCCCACTTTGCATAATTCTAGTTTTGCTGATCTTGGAGAAGGTCGAAGAATCATGCAGGATGCTGAGGTCCTACTCCCCTCCAATGTACCAGGAAACTTATTTAGAAGAAGAAGAAGAGTTTAGATTTATGTCTCCCCATTCTCTCCTGTAGGAGACTCAAAGGGGCTTACAATCTCCTTGCCCTTCCCCCTTCACAACAAACACCCTGTGAGGTGGGCGGGGCTGAGAGAGCTCCAAGAAGCTGTAACTAGCCCAAGGTCACCCAGCTGGCGTGTGTGGGAGTGTACAGGCTAATCTGAATTCCCCAGAGAAGCCTCCACAGCTCAGGCGGCAGAGCTGGGAATCAAACCCGGTTCCTCCAGATTAGATACACGAGCTCTTAACCTCCTACACCACTGCTGCTCCTTTAGCCACCCCTCTGGCTTCTGTGGTTTCATCAGGCAACTCCCTACCACGTTCCATCTTCAATAAGGGCTAGGAACGTGCACATTAATCTTTAAACAAAAGCTGAAGTGCTCAGGAACTGATTTTTGTACAGAATCATAGTACACCTACAGGCCTTGGCAGGGGCGTATCGACCACGGGGATATATGGGGTGAAATGTCCCCAGGCTGCAGCCATTTAGTTCATGTCCCCCCCCCACACACCCCTCCTCCTGGTGACTTTGAGATGACCTGGTGCAAAAAAAGTTGTTTGGTTGTGGGGGGGTGGGAGGGCAGCCGCCCATACCGGTGGGGGGACAATGACACGGAAATCTCAGATTTTGCACCAGGCTACCTTTTCCCTAGATTTGCTTCTGGGTTACGCTTCTCTGCTGTTCTTGCTGGGGCTGTTCTAACATTCCCACCCACACCCCTCCTCCCCAATTCTGTCTGCAACATCCAAGCCAACCACAGAAACATATGCCTCCTTTGCAGGCCGGTTTGCCTTCCTTGCACCGCAGGCGCCAACAGAGCTCTGAAAAAGCCGGAGACGGCAACATGCAAGGATCACGGTGAGTACACTGGACAAGTAGAGAAACTACTAGGTGTCTTGGCATCCCAGTACAGATAGTGCTAGTTTTGACGGAAGCAGTGCTTAAATAAGGTTTTAAAATGCTCCCAGAGAATCACACGTTGCGTGAAGAAGTGTTTCCTTTTATTAGTCCTAATTTCTTCCCCCCAGCATTTTCAATGAATGCCCCCTGGTTCTAGTATTGTGAGAAAGAAAGGAAAATTTCTCTCTGTCAACATTTTCTATCCCATGCATAATTTTATAGACTTCAATCATATCCCCCCTCAGACGTCTCCTCTCCAAACTAAAGAGTCCCAAACGCTGCAGCCTCTCCTCATAGGGAAGGTGCTCCAGTCCCTCAATCATCCTCGTTGCCCTTCTCTGCACTTTTTCTATCTCCTCGATATCCTTTTTGAGATGTGGCGACCAGAACTGAACACAGAACACACACTCCTACAATTCAAGTGAAAATGCATTATTTTACAGAAGGGTGCTTTGCTGAAAATCCAAACAAATCTATTCTATGACAGTACAAGATAGCATACCTTGCATTACTGAACATACACACAAGTCATCTAGCATAATACTATAACTAGGAGTAAGTCCACTTTATGAGTTCATGTCCTTCCTGGAAAGGAAATCTGCAACCATATCGTCGTGTCCAGCAATATGTTCAGCCTTCATGGTGAATTCCTCAATTGTCCACAACCACCTCTGCAACTTAGTGTTCGAGTTATTCGTGGCAGTTTAACCCTTAGGAAGGGGGGAAAGATCAGCACCGTTCCTGTTGAGTTTAATACTTAGTGCATATATCAGTGATGGCGAACCTATGGCACGGGTGCCAGAGGTGGCACTCAGAGCCCTCTCTGTGGGCACGCGTGCACAGAGTTTGTCGTGGCGGGGGGAATCGCCCCCCCCCACATCTAGGCTGGCCTGGGCCATTGAACTTGATGTGCGTGCACTGCAGCGAGGAGGGAGGCTGGCGGGCCTCGTGCCTGTACTCCAGGGGGATGCTGCTTGGGGGCTGACAAGATGCTATAGAGAGGCATGGAGGCAGCATTATGTGAGACTTGCGGAGGCTACAGCTGACTGGCCCAGCTTGAGGGGGTTATTCAGGTTAAATTGCCGTGTTGGCACTTTGCGATAAACGAGTGGGTTTTGGGTTGCAATTTGGGCACTCGGTCTCGAAAAGGTTCGCCATCACTGGCATATATGTAAAAATAAATAAATCATACACTGGGATGGTGGAAGCAAAACACTGCAAAATACAATAATGAAGTGGAGAGAGCCCACCTTCTGCTTTTATTTTATTTTTTAATCCTGTTTCAGGAAAAATATTATTTCTTAATCATACACACGAGTCAGCATTTTCAACCATTATTGCTCAATACTGCTTTGCAAGAGAGGCTGGATAGGATGAGTCCATATAATCAAAAACAGAAAGCTACATTTTGGGAAGTATTTGTGGGTATGTAAATCCTCTGGGTTTCGTTTTTTTTTAAAGAATACATGCAGGAAAGGCAAGATAGAAGTAACCCTCATCCTACTTCGTAGCCACTGCACAGTCTTTCAAAAGTAAAAATCAAACTATGTATTATCGAAGGCTTTCACGTCCGGAATCACCGGGGTGCTGTGTGGTTTCCGGGCTGTATGGCCGTGTTCTAGCAGCATTCTCTCCTGGCGTTTCGCCTGCCTCTGTGGCTGGCATCTTCAGAGGATCTGATGGAAGTAAAGCAATATCAAAAATAAAGCCCCTTAAGGGTCGATTTCCCACTCACGATTAAATGCGGAAGACGAATGGGATGCTCTTATACGAGCAGCGAGAGATAAGAATACCAGGAAATTTTGGCAGATAGTAGCCAAAAGAACGAGCAGTCACTCTTCCCTCTGTAACACTTCTCGATCCAAGTCCAATGGTTTGATTATTTTAGTCAATATTTTCGGGGACTGTCTGCGGAAACTTCACCTCCTGACATTGACTATTTGATCAGTGAACCCTTTTGGCCACCAGTCACGGAGTTAGAAATAAAAAATCTTATTAGACATCTAAAACCTTATAAATCATCTGGGCCTGACCAGCTCCCCAAGATTTATTTAAAGGGAATTTGTGGACTGGTGGTCACCCTATATTAGCAAAACTTTTCACTGAGATCAATAACAGACCAAAATGCCGGGATTTGGACCAATGCTGTTATTGTTCCAATTATAAGAAAGGTGATCCCCTACTTACATTACCAGCTAATTATAGGCCAAAGAATTAGCCTGTTATCAGTAGCAGGAAAATTGTATGCAAAGCTCCTGCTCAATGCGATCTACAAAAGTGGATTGAGCAGAGATAAAATATTAGAGGCGGAACAAATTGGTTTTAGGAAGGGTATGCCTACGTTGCATCATTGTTTACTCCTTGATTCCAATTTTCCATAAATACATCAGGAAAGGCGTTCCAAACTGTATGTTGCCTTTTCTTGGATTTACAGAAGTTTGATTCCAGTTGGAAGGAAACAAGCTCTGGCGAAAACTTGAAATTCTGGGGGTAAATGAGACTACTCTCCTTGATAAGACTATTATACCATAAAACTTATTCCCAGGTGAGGGTGTGCACAAGAGGGAATACTCACTCAAAATTTTAACAACAACCGGTGTAAAAAAAAAAACAAGGATGTATTTTGGCCCCACGTTGTTTAATCTCTGTTTCTAAATGATTTGGCTCCAACTTTAACAGCAATAGAAACACATGTTGTCCAGTCCTAGATAACATCCCAACTCCCATCCTGCTTTATGCGGATGATGCAATTCTACTCTCTCAGAACTAGAGCTGGTCTCAACCTTCTTATGTCAAAGTAATGCGAATTGCTGCACAACTAACAGCTTAAATATAAATACTGCAAAAACCAAAATCATGGTCTTTTCTAATAGACTTAAAAAATCCATAAATGGTCTATACACGGAAGGGACATTGAACAGGTTAAATCCTTTAAATACCTAGGGATCCATCTTCAATACAACACCAAATGGGTACATGTAGAAATGCAGCCCGGTGAAGGGATGTACTGCCACAATAAAATGCAGTGAATAACTTTTTCTACTCCAAAGGCCAAAGCACATTCCCTCTGCTTTAAAGGTCTTCCAGGCCAAAGTTACAACAACTCCTTTACGGGGTTCCATCTGGATTACCGTTTGGTCCAATGCTTGGTTGAAAGATTTTGATAGCAGCATTTCTCTACAAAATATTTGGAGTCCCACATTGTGTGCCTTAGCAAGTGCTACGCTTTCAGCAAGCGGGCATGCACCTATTAACTACCAGGGCTTGGCTACTTACCTTTAAGTTTTGGATAAAGAAATGCTTTCAGCTACAGCACGGAAGCCTACTGCATAGGGCCTTAGTTGAGGTCCAAAGCTTAGAGTGGTGGAATATATAATCAATGGTAAACTCAATTCATTGGGTTTCTCATTAGAGAGTTGGTATTGAAGGACCCCCCAACAAATATATAGCCTAATTAAACTTAGACTATATATGATCAAGGAATTATCAACATCTAATCAATCGTTTAACAACAACATGCTCCCTATTGTACTTTGGTATAAACCCTGAGCCTGGCACGATGGCCAAATACTTATTACATATCCCAGATTCTAAACAACGCTGGGTACTGACTCGAGCCAGATGCAATGTTTTTCCCCCTGCCCTTTTGCAAGGCCGGATTGAGAAGCAGCCTCTATCACATAGACTATGCCCTTTCTGTCCCACCATGGTGGAAACATTGGACCACATTTTATGTTATTGCCCAAAATATAATCCCCAGAGGGAAGCTTTAGTACTACCAATAATGGGAAATGTGCCCCCCCAAATATCAATCCCAAAATTGTTAAACAGTAATAATCCTTCTATACTTGGGAGAATAGCCAATTATTTGCTGCAAGTCATGTCCTTAAGAGGTATGTAAAATAGGCAAGTACAAAACTATTTAAATGTGAAATACTCCATACCTCTGATACTCCTGGGGTATTTTAGAAGGTGTTTATAAGGAGCTCACTGTTATTTATTGCATTTTATGGAAATTTAATTAATGTATAGTATTAATTAGTATATACAGTTTATAGATCTTGGGGAAGGCTATACCTTTTTAGTAAATAGGCTATGAATAACGAATATCTTAATCCTGTCTTTTAAGTGTACCTGTTCACAATCCCGTGTACAATGGAATGGACAAAAATTTTTAATCTTCGTTATTTTTATAAATGAAGTGTGATTTTAGAATGTAAAACTACTCATAGACGCCATGTACAACTCTTTTAAATTTAGTGATGGTCTATACTCACGCTTTTGTTTCTTATGCCAATAAAGATCTATTGTATTGTATTAAATGCGGGCTCATCACTCCAAATAACCAGGTTTCCAGCAGAACTCCCACTGCCTGATTGCCAAACAAGCATTCGCCCCATTTTTGGTGCTCCCCCGCCCCCTTATTATTATTATTATTATTATTATTTATTAAACTTGCTATACCGCCCTATCCCCGGAGGGCTCAGGGCAGTGAACAACATAAAGTCATACAAAAAACATAAAAATCTTAAAACAGGTACATTCTACAATAGGGCCCGCGAGACCCATATACCACCCTCTTCCAAAAATGAGGAGGGGTCCCAATGATGTTAGGGGACCCTACTAGCGGGGGGGGGGGGCGGGGCATTATCGGCGGCTGGACTCTCCGAAGGCCCGGTGGAATAATTCGGTTTTACAGGCCCTGCGGAACTCTCCAAGGTCCCGCAGGTCCCGAATAGCTGATGGTAATGTGTTCCACCAGGCCGGTGCCAGGGCTGTAAAGGCCCTGGCCCGTGTGGAGGCCAGCCGCGTCATCGAGGGGCCAGGGATCTCCAGTAGATTCGCCTCTGCTGATCGCAGAGGACGAGCCGGGACATATGGGGTAATGCGGTACCGAAGGTACGAGGGTCCCGGGCCGCGTAAGGCCTTAGGGCATGTTATTTCAGAACCTGGAAGAAAGTGAATCTTTTGAATAAACATGCACCGAATGTGGAGCAATGGGGAAGTTGTGGGGGAGGGGGTGATTCCAGATTCGTATTTCCCGCCGCTGATAGTGACGGGGAGCTTTCTGTCCAATCAGGCCACGGCGGGGTGTGCGTGATGCGCGCGCACCCCTTCCCCCCCCCTTTTTGCACCGAAAACCGACGTCTACATGTCAATCTGAGGGAACAGGGGCAATACAAAGGAGCAGTAAACCTTGCGTTCACTTAAAGACGAATCCACGAGGGCATATTTTCCCGTTTCTACTTGTGTTCTACTTAAGCTGCATTTCCCCCAACCAACCAGTAGTGGTTGTATAGCACAGTTGGTTGAGTGTTGTGCTGATGGGTGGGAGGTTGCTAGTTTGAGCCCTGCCCAAGGATGAGGAAATTTTTATTTTATTTTAGCTCCTTAACACAATGGAGAAAGTCAATTCTGTTTTGCGCCACATTCGTGATTTCAGGCTTTAACCCTTTAACCCTTTAACACTTTAACACTTAACCGTTTTGTAGTTGTGGGGAGGGGGGTGGGAGGAGTGTGTTTGTGTCTACCTTGCATTCACTATACAATCTAGTTGTTTTAATTCATCTGTTGTTATTAACTGCTGTTGTGTTTTAATCGGTTAAGTTTTTATGCTGTATTAAACTGCTGTTGGAAACAGCCATGTTGTGAGCCGCCTCGAGCCCTTCGGGGATGAGGCGGCCTATAAATTTAATAAATAAATAAAATAAATTAAAAACAACTACACGAAGGCACGTGGAAATGGGGCTTTGTTTTAATCACCTGTTTCCACATTTCCGCATGGGGTCGTTCTGCCCATGCTCACAGAGACGTGGATCCATCCTTTTGAAAATAAAAAAAATTCCCGCCCCAGCACAACGCAGCAGCCAATCAGGATAGCCCCTGAGCGGATTGCGCGTTTGATCCGCCAACAGTGGGGACTCCTGCGTGGCTGCTACGTTTCTGGGAACAAGGGGGCAGAAGCTGCAGTGGGGACCGTGAAACCGCTCTCAAAAGGTCCCGAATCAAACCAAACCGGTTTGTCGCTACTTTCATTTCTGAAGTGGGGAATCGACCAAGGTCAAATAAGAGTGGCAGAACAATAGCCAGATAAGAGGAACTGCCAATAAGTTTCTGTCTTGCTCTGTACCGGAGAGCAGAAGAGCAGCTAAATGGAGGTTTCCTCCAAATCCAAATCCAAAACCTTTTATTAGGCATAAAACCGGAGTGTGTCATGAATTCCAAATACAATAAAAATTCATTATTGCACAACTTGCAGTACACAGAGTAAAAATGTAGCAACAGCTTCAGAGATTTCAGCATTAGAGCTATTTAGAAGCTTAGCCATTTTTATCTTATCAGAAAGGAGCATAAATCCTGTTGGTAATACAGTTCTCAAATCAGTTCTGATGTTGTTGTATTTTGAACAGTGAAGCAGAATATGAGAAAGTGAATCAGTTGTATTAGGACAGAATCGACAGCAACGCTCAATGGAGGTTTCCTACTGATTCCCCCCCACCCCACCCCAGGGCGCAAGAACACACTTTACAATCCATCTACCCTTTTCTGCTTTGTAGAGTTGGACCTGCTGCGTTTCGAAAACGTACCAGCACAGTTTATATCCCTGGACAACACGAGAATGAACGTACTGATCAAAACAAAGAAAAACGTAAGCCCTGGTTTTAGGATTCTAAGAAATACAGGATATGGAGACCTGGGATGAAGGGTAGGGAGTCTTCCCCCCCCCCAACCCCAGGCCTGAAAATTGAAGCGGAGATAAAGCCGGTTGCCACTGCTGCATTTCCTAGCTACTCGTTACGTTTTCTGTGTTATCAGATGTATATTGCAAGTTCCATGCTGAGAACATGTCAATTCCGCAGGGCCTGCAGACATCCGCCAGGCCTTTCCCAACTAGCCATTCGGATTATTTTAATGTGATAACACCTTTTCAGTCTCTGTGGGGAGGGGGAGGAGGGAAGGATGAACGGTGGGAAGGATGAATTTATGTCATCAGTTGTTATCATGACGGAATTTATTTTAAAATTATTGATTTTAAATTGTTAATTGGTTGGTTTTAAATGTGGATTCATGTTTTATATTTATGGATTGCCTGGATTCTGTTATATCCCCCCCAGAGCCTTTTGGGGATAGGGTGGGATATAAATCCAAAAGTAAACATACATACATGATTCCCAGGCATGTGTGGCCTTAGTGGTTCTCAGCCTGGGGGTCAGGACCCCTTTGGGGGGTCGAACAACCTTTCACAGGGGTCGCCTAAGACTCTCTGCATCAGTGTTCTCCATCTGTAAAATGGATAAATGTTAGGGTTGGGGGTCACCACAACATGAGGAACTGTGTTAAAGGGTCGCGGCATTAGGAAGGTTGAGAACCACACGCCACTGCTGCCAGAAGTGATATAGGAGAATCTTTAAGGGCCACTGAACAGAATGCAGTTAAAACCGCTGCGATAGTCCAATGGAAAGATACAGGAGCAGCAGTGGCATAGGAGGTTAAGAGCTCGTGTATCTAATCTGGAGGAACCGGGTTTGATTCCCAGCTCTGCCGCCTGAGCTGTGGAGGCTTATCTGGGGAATTCAGATTAGCCTGTGCACTCCCACACATGCCAGCTGGGTGACCTTGGGCTAGTCACAGCTTCTCGGAGCTTTCTCAGCCCCACCCACCTCACAGGGTGTTTGTTGTGAGGGGGGAAGGGCAAGGAGATTGTAAGCCCCTTTGAGTCTCCTGCAGGAGAGAAAGGGGGGATATAAATCCAAACTCCTCCTCCTCCTCCTCCTCCTCCTCTTCTTCTTCTTCTTCTTCTTCTTCTTCTTCTTCTTCTATCTGCGCTGGCCACTTTAATATTAGGACTTATTTTCTACAGTGGGAATACATTGCTTTCACTTCTGCTGAACAACGCAGAACCACATTTTATCTTTTGGTGGGACAGAGTATAGCTGATGAATGTTTGAAGTACACCCCCCACACACACACACACACACACCATACATACACCAGTGATGGGTATTCAAATAATTTAACAAACGGTTCCGGTGGTGGGATTCAAATTATTTAACAACTGGTTGTTTACAAGCAATATTTTAACAACCGGTTCTGCCGAAGTAGCGCGAACCTGCTGAAATCACACCACTGCCTGCACCCACAATCAAGGAGCAAACTCAAAAGTTGAAGAGTTGAAAAGTTTTGTTTCAGTTCCTGTTTTCTGACGCCTAGGAGGCTCAAAGTGAAAATTCAAACTAGGAAGTTGTGGATCATTTCGCCACCAGCCTTGATTACAAAAATAAACTTGCTGCTCAGCTTTACAGAGACTGTTGCAATAAAATAACAGCATTTGTACTTAAAGATCCCTTTACATTTGATAAATTAACGGGATGTGGATTTGCGAGGATCTAACACCCCATGTATGTGTCCCTTGCTTCCTGTAGCGCCCTAGGTGCATTTCTGCAGCGGTCCAGCATGAGTTATACTCCAACGTGACCAATGTCTCTGAAGTCGTGACTGATCGATTCCTGTGCAGTGGAGACGATGGGAATGGTGCCGTGGAGGATGCATCTTGCAAAGGTGGTTGTTGTACAATTGAAAAGCAGATTTATCTCTCCTAAGTGGTGGAGCACTAGTGTGGTGTAGCGGGTAAGAACAGGTGGATTCTAATTTGGAGAACTGGATTTGATTTCCCACTCCTCCACCTAAGTGGCAGCGGCTTATCTGGTGAACCAGATGTGTTTCTGCACTCCTACATTCCTGCTGGGTGACCTTGGGCTAGTCACAGTTATCTCTAGAACTCTCTCAGCCCCACATACCTCATAAGGTGTCTGTTGTGGAGAGAGGAGGGGAAAGGAGATTGTAAGCCACCTTGAGTCTCCTTACAGGAGAGAAAGGTGGGCTAGAAATCCAAACTCTTCTTCTTCTAAGTCGGGTGGCTAGAAGTTTTTTTAAAAATCCAGAGCACTTAACACCAAGTTCTTGAAACAAAAATCTAAAGCAACTAAGCAATAGTTCACTATTAAAACCAGTTAAAGTATCTTGGGCTCATTCCGCACATGCAGAATAATGCACTTTCAAACTGCTTTCAGTGCTCTTTGAAGCTGTGGGGAATAGCAAAATCCACTTGCAAACAGTTGTGAAAGCGGTTTGAAAACGCATTATTTTGCATGTGCGGAAGGGGCCTTAGTTCAGACGCCATGATAGGCAAGAAACTGTTGGTTAACTCCCAGGTTCAACCACCCACCCACCCACCTTCTTCCTTCACATGGGGCTGTATAAATTGAAAGCAAAAGTTCCCCTCTAACTCCAATGGACTGTCACATCTAAGTGCCATGATAAACAAGGTTTTGTTTGTTTCTTGGTAACTATTGTTTACGCGGGTTAACCAATAAACTTAAAAAAGCTCAAGAAAGCTCAAGCCGATACAGAATAAAATCGATTTGATTTTTATTCAGCCAACTAGGGCAATAGAGTATCAGAGGAGCAACACAAAATGGCAGTGTGTTCTTACTTTTATAGCATTCAAGCAGGTTACATCAAGATGGCAAAAAAGAATACACCCCAAAATGCCCACATCATCAATCAATCATACAGAAAGGTGGAGATTTTCCCTTTCCCCAAAACATTTGGGGTTGTCCAAGTCCCTTATTGGAAGATGTCAGCACCTGGTTCTTTGACGCAAAATGAACTAGGGCCCTGTTTCTTTCTTATCTGTATTGTCTTTTGTTGCCCTTCTTCTTAGACAAAGAGCCTAAACATTTTCACGTTTCTCTCTTCTGTCTCTAGAAGAAGGGCAAATTCACGGTAACTGTTTGGGAACAGTAAGACCTTAAAAACAGTTGAATTTGCACATTCTGTATAACTCTGAACAAGGGCACTGTTCTGCTGGGCTTATCAAGCTTGCTCTCAGTAACACCAGGTTAAAAGGAAGAATAGATTTTCAGGGCTCTGGCATTTGTTCTTTTAAGTTCCAGCTGGCATTATGGCTATTGCCAACTCCCCATTACAGAAAGAAAGTAATAGAGGGCAAAAAGAAAACCTTTGCTTTAACAGAGTATATTCCTCTTATGCCTTCTGCGCCTACACTATGAGACTTAGGCGTTTTCCCCACAGACATAATATCCCAAGGGAAAACTGGGATCAAACCTACCAGGTTGTTTGCATCTCGGTTTCTCCCTTCACACGGCTGCCCCGTCAGCGTGTTCAGGCCAGGAGGAAGAACTCCAGCGAACTATGCACGAGCCCCTGGTTTATTTTCATTTTCCACGTGAACATTTACATGTATGTAGTTTACGTAGTTTACATTTACGTAGCGTACGTAGTTTATGTAGATTCCCGCGCATGTGCAAACATTCCCGTTTTTCTGAGGTTCTGAATGGCTGCAGCTGCGGGGCGGATAGAACAGGTGGCAAGGCAGGAAAAATAAACTGGTCCGTCTCCTGCAGTGTTCGCATGGGAGCAGGAGCAGCCCAGGCTTTTTTAAAAGAACCTCCAATTTTGTTGTTTTTTGAAAGCCACAGGATAAGGGAAATCTTGCAGGGTGGGCCCGATTTAGGCCCAGAAGCCATGCAGAAGTTATGACTGAACCGGGATGTTTCACCTCCTTATCCCAGGATATATTGGCCGTGCGGAAAACGCCTTGGAAATGCAATTTAATCCAGGCGTGAAGTACTGGCAAGTTTATGAGGTGTATGAATACAACAGAACCTCGCTCTTCTTTGGGGGTCAAAGCGATCTGAGACAGTGGGGCTCGTGTCGGCTTCTAACACTTGTTTTTTCACAGGTGAATCAGGGGGGTCCTTGTTTGTAGAGAGGCGAGCCAGATATATTCAGGTAAGCAAGACCCTGGTGGTTTCACTTTGTGGCCCCTCTTGCTTTTACAAACGAGAACCAAGTGATCTTCCAAAGGGTTTTCTGATACCTGACCTTCTCTTTTAGTTCTCCATATGAGCATCACAAATTGATCAAGTTCATACAAGGCTATGCAACTCAAACTAGAGCTAAGTGGGCCACCCATGCATAACCTCAGCACATTATCAGTGCCATCCCTCAGCACGTTATCATCCCATAAGAACATTTTAGGTTAGGAGGAGACATGACTAGCTGTTATGGGGAGCAAAGAATATAAGGCATCCTGGCCAGATCAGGCACACTGAAGGGAATTTCAATTGTGATCAAGTGTGGCAAAAAGTCTTCTCGCCAGAATTGCCTTGAAGGTACTGTTGGAGTTGGTCCCAGTAGCTGACATTCAAAGGTATATTGCCTGTGACCATGGAGGTAATACACACTATACTGACTGGTTGCCACTGATAATCTTAAAGCCATTTTAGTTATGGTATTCCCCACACCTCGTTCAATAATTATGTAGTCAGTAGTTGTGTGGCGTTCACATATTAAAGGTGTTAACTTTTAAGGCCTTGCGCTACCTGGGACCTCCGTACCTGCGGGACTGTCTTACCCCATATGTCCCGAATCGGTCTCTGCGCTCATCAGAGGCCAACCTACTCTGCGCTCATCAGAGGCCCCTCAATGGTGCGGCTAGCCTCCACCCGGGCCAGAGCCTTTACAGTTCTGGCCCCGGCCTGGTGGAACGGTCTCCCTGCAGCTGTCAGGGCCCTGCGGGATCTTAATGAGTTCCGCAGGGCCTGCAAGACTGAGCTGTTCCGCCGGGCCTTTGGGGAGGCTGGCCGCTGATGGCCCCCCTCCCCCCACCTTTATAACATCAGTGGATCCTGCCATCCCCCCTCCCCTCTTTCTTTTAGGGGACTTGATAGTAGGTGCCATCTATTATGTTGATTTTAGTATGCTGCGTTTTAATGGGGTGGGGTTATATTTTATATAGAGCCAAAATAATTAATATTTAATGGATCTTTGGTCTTTGGCCTTATGTGCTCTATTTATGTTTTTGTTGTTCACTGCCCTGAGCCCTCCGGGGGAGGGCGGTATATAAATATAACCAATAAATAAACAAACAAACAAACAAATAAGTATATATATATATATATTCCCAAGGCATTTTTGCTATTGCTGTGGGGGTTTTTTGATTGGTGAGTCTTCCTCTTTTTTTGCACATTTCACTCTTGCCAGGCTATACTTGAATGACCTTGATTCTCTAGATAGATCTTGTGCAAATGGTAATTGATCTCTTTGTCCCTGTGAATTGCAGGTGGCCTTTTTAGTCTTGATCTAGCTTCTGTGTCTCTCCTTGCAGGTGGGTGTAATCAGCTGGGGTACATTTGATGCATGTGGAAAGAAGGGAAGAACCACGGAGTCTGGACACAGAGTTCGGGAAACACCTAAGCGGGGTCAGAAACCACGAGATTTCTACATTAGTCTGTTTCGCGTGCAGGACTGGCTGCGGCACCATCTGGCTGGATCCTTGAGATTTATTCCTCAGCAGTGACCCCCCCCCCTCCCCATTTTCACTGTTACCTAGAATTCTTCCTGGCTACTGTTGCCAAGTTGCCAGACTTCGTGATGCATAATAATAATTAAAAAATCTTTTGGTGAAATTACATTATTTGTTCTGATTTATCAAAGGGTCTTGTTGCAAACCTTGGAATCGGTTTTTACTGGCAGAGTTCAGCCTCAGTGCACATGAAGCTACCATATGCCTCTGTTACCCAGGGTGGCAACACAGCCTCTCAATATAGTGGGGAAAATTAGCTTTAGAACAGACTACTTATTAACGTTGCAAGAGAATCTTTAATACCAGTGTATACAGTGATCAGCTCTCAGAAGAAAATCCACAGAGAGGAATATAATGCAAGTTTGACAATCTTTATTGTAGGGATAAGGCCGAGGTGGGATCCAGCAGGTTCTCACAGGTTCCCGAGAGTAGGTTACTAATTATTTGTGTGTGCCGAGAGGGGGTTACTAATTGGTGATTTTGCCATGTGATTTTGGCCTTAGTTACGCCCCTCCTCTCAGCAGTAGCGCGCAGAACTTGAAGCAGTCTAGCAGGAGGTGCACCAGCGTGCGTGGCAGCCTGCGCCTGTATGCGATTCTGCTTTTCATCGGACTAGCATGACCAGCGCAGCGGCTGCGTCCTTGTCACAGCCCCGCCCAGGGAGATGCCCCTACCCCCGGAATGCCCGGCCACTGCCCCCGTCATGCCTCCTCACCTTGTGCCTCCATTGGCTTACAGCCACAGTTTGAATCCCACCACCATGGGAACCTGTTACTAAAATTTTTGGATCCCACACTGGGATAAGGGGTTCACAAGCATTGGATTCAACTCAGCAAACATGCACACACAGAGTTCCTAAGATATAGACAGGTTTGAAAATAGATTTAGAATAGAAAAAGGGTATGGGGTACATGGGTGATACAACCTGATCGTGAAGTGAAGAAGATCCAGGGTTCAGAGCCAAACAGCCAGCCTCTGGTTCCAGGGGGTGCAACACGTTGGGCACAGTGACACAGACGGAAAAGTGTCAGAGCCACTGGGCAAATGGTTTTTTTGGAGGGTGGGGGATTCATAAGATGAAAGACCACCTCTGGGGGTGTCAAGCCAACCCCTGGGGGATGTCAGGACAACCTCTGGGAGGTGTCCAGGTGGATTGTTTGAGAAACAATGAGCGTACTGTAAGGTGGTCAAAAGAAGTTAGTTACAGAAGGGAGTATCTGGATTAAGATAATCAGGGGAGGCCATGACATCAGGAGTCTTCTTATAGATAAAATGAGTACAGTCATACCTCGGGTTTCGCTAATAATCCGTCCAGCAACACTCGGCGAAACTCGAGGCTACGCCGTATGCGCATGCGCTACGCAAACGGCATAGCAAATTTACGCAAATGGCCGTAAATTTATGCCGTTTGCGTAAATGGAACCCGAGGCGACCGGCGAAACCCAAAGGCGACGAAACCCGAGGTATGACTGCATTCATTCGGCATGGCTACTGTGTATCATATTGACAACACATTCTTCCTTGGCTGTGAAACTGAAAATATGCTGACATGACAAACAGACTGAAAGCATGAGAACCGGAAAGCAATTCTTTTAGGCTATTGCCAGAGAATGGGCTCCCCGTCTTTGCAATGCCAGCATCATTCTCTAGGCTGGCACGTGGGCAGAGGTACCTGTGAATAAGCATTCACCCCCCACTATGCCAGGGTGATATGGTAACACCTCTGTACGTGAGCAGAGTGCTATCAGGTAGCCACAGCCAGAACTGGAGAAGAAAAGTTTTGTGCTCTGAATCTTTCATGTTATGGCAGATGACAGCCCTGGCCATTCTCATTTTAGAAAATAAACATTTCCAGCAAACTGGCAGTGCAGTGGACTTCCCCAACACAACTGCCCCCATTCCTTTCTGTGTCTTGATCCTTTTAACACCAACCTTTGTGCAGCAGTGGCGTAGGAGGTTAAGAGCCCGTGTATCTAATCTGGAGGAACTGGGTTTGATTCCCAGCTCTGCCGCCTGAGCTGTGGAGGCTTATCTGGGGAATTCAGATTAGCCTGTACACTCCCACACATGCCAGCTGGGTGACCTTGGGCTAGTCACAGCTTCTCGGAGCTCTCTCCACCCCACCTACCTCACAGGGTGTTTGTTGTGAGGGGGGAAGGGCAAGGAGATTGTAAGCCCCTTTGAGTCTCCTGCAGGAGAGAAAGGGGGGATATAAATCCAAACTCCTCCTCCTCCTTCTTCTTCTTCTTCTTCTTCTTCTTCTTCTTCTTCTTCTTCTTCTTCTTCTTCTTCTTCTTCTTCTTCTTCTTCTTCTTCTTCTTCTTCTTCTTTTTCTTCTTCTTCTTCTTCTTCTTCTTCTTGTGTGTGTTGTGTGTGTGTGTAGAGTGGGATTTGCAAATAAACACAAAAATATGTGTGTGTGTGTGTGAGGGGTGTTTGAAGTTAATAAAAAACAAACTGTGGATGGGAGGAGACTATGTATTGCTCCCCTTGCTATTCAAACATGAGCCGGCACTTGGACTTGAGACCCGCTGGAGAGGAAATAATTGGGACGTATGAAGGGTAGAGCTTTTAGTCAGAACAAACAAATTCTTTAGGAGGGCACAGATAAAGCCTACATGCCAGGTGTTTTGGATTTCCTGAGAAATCGTGAGCTAGGAGTTTGCTAGGCGACAGTTATCCCGTTTCCAAAACATACCTGCCTGTTTCTCTTCTAACAGCTGCAAATGTTTAGCAATCTTTCTGTTTTCTTTCTTGTCCAAAAAATGAGGAAGTTCTGTTCAGTTTAGCTGGGTAAATAATGTAATGTTAGAAAATGCAAACACAGGGGGAAGGGTAAGAGGTTGGCATGGTTGGCTATCAATTTAGCATCGCCCGCTAACAGTTCCGTGATCCCATCCAGGATCCTCCCCCGCAATAGTTATCCTCTGAAATTTGTAAATTCTAAAATTTCATATTTGTCCAAGCTGGGGATTTCCCTCTCAACCTTGCTTCATTTCCCTCCTTAAAGACATTCGGGTTTCCCCCTCTTTCGTTCCCTGAGGGAGTCTGGATTCCTCTCTACCTGCTGACCACAGAAATCTAGTCCGATTGCTTAACGGACTTTGTCATTTCCCAAAACTCAGTGGCTTTCTCTGGGTGGGGTTTCCCAATAAATAGCTTTGTGAAGCGAAAGTCTAAAAATTTCACAAGTTATCAGAACTGCAGCTCCTAAAATAGAGCTGGAAACTGCCAGCTGGACAGGAGAGACGAAAGGAGAAGCAGAAATGAAGCTGCAACTTTTCTACATAATCCTTGGCCTTGGAGCATTTTTTGCAGGTAAGTTAACATATCCCAGAGTCAGCTGCGAGATATTCTTTGTGCTGTTATTTTTCCCACAGTTTCTCGTAACCTGCAGCTAAGGCAACGTCTTGACAATACAGGAATAATTCATCTAGGATATTTTGTCTGCCAATCTCCTGCCTCTCCTCCCCAATAGACAATGTAGAAATTCTCCAGATATGTTCAAAACACCCGATGGATTATGTATGTCTTTGGCATTCTTCGCTGTTGGATTTCCATATTCCTTGATGGATTGTTTGATATTTGACAGCTGACATGGAATGGAAACTGATTCTTGGCTGCCTTTTGTAGCTGACCAGCATTTACTGTTATGGACAGCATTTTGATACTCATATTTAGTATTTAGCATTATGTAAATACTGAGCCAAAATATTATGTAGAATGACATGCAGTGACACCCAGTATTTAAATGCTGATCTGATGCCGTCGTTCATGATGGCCAGCAAAATAAGGAAGAGATGTCAAGAACCGTAGAGATCTTGAATTTTAAATATAAACTTTCACATTAAAAATTGTTGCGGCTGATCCCCCACCCCCCAATGGTAATGAGAACAGCAATTAGCAATGCTGAGCCACTGACAAGCAGGAGAGAGGCTTATATAGAGTCAAAAGATACCAAGATTCTGGTTTTCAGAGTTAGTGGTTGGGTTGTACCACTTCAGACTGAACATGCATCCATTTATTTATTTTTGCCAAATATAGAAAACTAAATATCCGGGGAAAGGTCTCTTCTGTAGCTTTCTCCCTAGTATTCTAGTTTTCTAAGTGTGAGGAAGATTTTGGGGGGATGGTGATAGAGAGGGTCATTTTGGGCAACTGTGGGCCATGGTGGTACAGTCCAATGCAGATGTACAACTTCACAAGACAAAATTGTTCAGGGGAGACCTTTAGTGATGTTTTCAAATTGCTACATGCTAAAGGTGGCGGTTTGTGTGTGTGTGTGTGTGTGTGTGTTTCTAAGTTTTATTTTACTTATTTCTGAGAGAAGTGGAAATGTCTTGATAAACGTCTGGATAAATAATGAGATTTCACCTCTTTTTTATTGTGCCGAATGTGGTAATTTAAGAAAGCGGTCCCGTATAAAAGAGAAGCTGGATTAACCATTACACTAAGTTTACTAAAGAGCAGGGTCACTTACATGTTGGAAGCCAGGCTGAGGTCTGGGAGTTTTATAATGGCGAGTGAGTGTCAATATTGCTCCATCCATCTTCAGGAATAGTAAACTGTGGAGTTCAGATATGGGACGAGAGGGAGTTGGTTTCTTAGCTTTGAGGCTTCCTGGTTGGTTTATGACATCATGGTCGATTTCACTGGAAAAATGAAAGTGGATACAAACCGGTTTGGTTTGATTCGGGCCCTTCTCAGCGCGGTTTCATGGTCCCCACTGCAGCCTGTGGCCCCCAAACGACCCCTGCTCCAGGCGATGCAACAGCCAGGCAGAATTCCCCACTGTTCACGGATCTGCCATGTGATCCGGTCAGGGGCTTCCTGATTGGCTGCTGCGTTGTGCTGGGGCGGGAACTTTCATTTTA
Source organism: Sphaerodactylus townsendi (assembly GCF_021028975.2). Classification (NCBI taxonomy): domain Eukaryota; kingdom Metazoa; phylum Chordata; class Lepidosauria; order Squamata; family Sphaerodactylidae; genus Sphaerodactylus; species Sphaerodactylus townsendi. The sequence goes on from NC_059427.1 coordinate 14,340,936, forward strand.
TTTTTTACACTTCAGATCCACGTTTGCACGAGCATGCGCAGAAGTACTGCACGCAGAAACGGGGAAACAGGCGTTTTTAAAGCAATGCCCCGTTTCTCTGCTGCTTTGTCTCCTCGTATCCACGTGGATATGCGGTGTAGCGTTCCTTTGTGTTGCCTTTCACACAGAAAAGCATTCTAAACCAGCCCCATGTCGCCACGTATCCACATGGATTTCAGCTACGTGAAATTAAAAAATAAAAGGGCTGCGCACACATTGCGCGCAACCCACTGCGTCCGGATTGGATGGGAGGCTCCACGTCACTTGAAAGGGCGGGTAGCTCAAATCCGGATTCACTCCCCCCCAACTTCCCCACCACTCCAGATTGACCACACGTTTTTCTAAAAGGTCTACTTTGTTACAAGTTCTAAAATAACGCGTTCTTGTGGCGGGGGGCAACAGAAATGGGGTGAATGCGTGTTCGGCACTGGTGTAGTGGGGAGTTCTGCAGGAAACCTGGATATTTGGAGTGATGAGCATACATCTAATTGTGAGTGGGGAATCGACCCATGTTTCTCCAACAACCCGGGGAAAATAGCATCCTGCCTCTTCTTTTCTTCTTCCGATGATTCGTGGCAACCCCAAGAGTTTTGACAAGAGACATTGCCCACCTCTGCATCACATCTCTGGTATTTTTGGAGATCTCCCATCCAAATGCTTGCCAGGGTCGACCCTGCTTAACTTCTGATATTTGACAAGATCAGGCTAGCCTGGTCCAGTTGAGTCCGGGCTTAATCTTCAATTCAAGCTTAATAGGATGTTGCTTACCAGGTGATGTCATTTACCTCAGTGTCATGAAAAATCCAGCTGCCTGCTTCCACACAGTGAAGCCTCTGCCAAAGGGGCAAGACATTTGTAGGTATCCCTATCTAATGAAGGCAAGACCAAAGGGAGCCAGTGTGGTTAAGAGCAGGTGGATTCTAATCTGGGGAACTGGATTTGATTCCCCACTCCTCTACCTGAGTGGCAGAGGCTTATCTGGTGAACCAGATGTGTTTCCACACTCCCACATTCCTGCTGGGTGACCTTGGGCTAGCCACAGTTCTCTGAGAACTCTCTCAGTCTCACCTCACAAGGTGTCTGTTGTGGGGAGAGGAAGGTAAAGGAGCTTGTAAGCCACCTTGAGTCTCCTTACAGGAGAGAAAGGTGGGGTATAAATCCAAATTCTTCTTCTAATTTGATAGTGAGAACTCAGGCAGTTTGGAAGGTGAAACCCATAATACCATACTAGACATGATAGGCATCCACTTGTACTTGTATTTATTTATATGACTATTGTACAGCCAACTTAGATATGATGGATTCCTTGAGGCGGTCATGAGGATGCCGTCATGTCCACGTTGTTCCCCAGACATATATAAAATGGAATGAGGAAAGCTACTTTCTGACATACAGACTTATTGTTTGCCCTTGGGTTTTTTGACAGCATCTCCCTCCAGATAATTTAACCAAATTATGCAGTACAACACAGAAGAGAAAGGAAGCGAGTGAGAAACCCACTGTATTAAATTTTTCAAAGCGTGACTCATTCTATATCTAGGCTGACCAGACGTCCCGCTTTTGGCGGGACAGTCCCGCCTTAAAACAATTTGTCCCGCGTCCCGCGGGTTTTTTCAAGTGTCCCGATTTTTGAAAGGCTGCCGCACTGCCTTCTGGGGTGCAAGGCAGTGTGGCAGCCTCCCGCGCGCACAGCCACAGGAGCGCACGGCCTTCTGGGGCGCTCCCGTTTCCCGCCCCGTTACAGGGCGGGTAACGGGAGCGCCCCAGAAGGCTGTGCGCTTCTGTGGCTGTGGCCGCCCGCTTGCCTACCTGCCAGTCCGGTTCACAAAGGTGACCATCTGGTCACCTTATCTATATCATCTCAACTGATATGCACTTTGCAGCTGGATTTTACTGTGTGAAGTAGCAAAATCCACTTTCAATCGTGAAAGTGGATTGAAAGTGCATTATTCTGCACGTGCGTAAGGGGCCACAGATTTACTTTTTAACCACTTTTTAACCACTCAGGACATATGACCTGTTGCATGAAAGCAATAGACCTAATCAGTAGCTCATCAACCGCTCAACAGTTCAACACAGTGCAACATCAAGTTGTTTACATACAAACAACACTTGACACCTTCAGGACTTAAGTGACACAAACTTGTAACATACCAACAGAAATGGTCTGGGAGGAGAAAGCCCCCCAATGTTGTGGCATTGATCCATATCTGTCTTCCCGGCTTGCCTTTGGCACCCAAATCACTCACCAGGGCAATCCAGTAATGAACCCCCAGTATCTAGTATATTCAGAGCAATTCTTAAAATATTGAGGGGGCTCATTCACCCACAACAATGCCAGGATTGTGGCATCAGTACATAAGTTGCGCCTGCCCATTTTTGTTCTTAACCCTTTCCCCACTATGCTTGATTCCTTCCCAGGTGTGACCGATGGAGCCTGTGACCCCCAAACAGCTGAGATTTTAGAGGGCAACTACACATGGTTGCAGGAAGGGGCTGTGCTGAAATACACGTGCCCGGATGGAAAATATCCTTATCCTACTGAAATCCGGGTTTGTCACGGCTCGCGTTGGAATGCCCTGAGGGACGCGCAAAACAGGAGTGTCAAAAAGGCCAAGTGTCGAGGTACGTGGGCAGATTGCTTGGAGAGCCAATGGCACAGAGTGGCACTAATGTTAGTTTCATATACACATATATAGCAGATCATGGGCAAGGGGCGGGGGGGGGGCTTAGTATGACCCTGGAAGGCTTTCACATAGAGTTGTCAACTCCAGGTTGGGAAACTCCTGCATATTTAAGTAGTGGAGGCTGGATAGATGTAGGTATACATATCAGAGATACTTAATTAGCAGAGATGCGGAAGCAGCATCCAATAGAAAAGAGAGCCAGAGATACTTTGAGTTGGTTTCTATAAATGTTTATTAACTGAAAGGGCAGGGTTACATGGAATAAAAAATAAATAAATGCTGTCCTGCTCTGTTCCATATTTACAGCACTAACTGCACACTTAAGTTAGTTTAGGATCTTGCTTTCCTAAAACAAAGAAAACAACTGTACAACTTCTGGTATACCAATAGCTAATCGACAAGTCAACTCATTCAGTGGTGGGATCCAAAAATTTTAGTAACAGGTTCCCATGGTAGTGGGATTCAAACCGTGGCGTAGCGCCAATGGGGATGGGCGGGGCATGACGGGGGCGTGGCCGGGCATTCCGGGGGCAGGGCATTCCTAAGCGGGGCTGTGGCAAGGACGTAGCCGCTGCGGCGGTCCTTGCGCGGGAAACGAATGCACGCAGGTGCAGGCTGCCACGCACGCCGGTTCACCTCCTGCTAGACTGCTTCAAGTTCTGCACGCTACTGCTGAGAGGAGGGGCGTAACTAAGGCAAAAATCACGTGGCAAAATCACCAATTAGTAACCCCCTCTCGGCACACACAAATAATTAGTTACCTACTCTCGGGAACCTGTGAGAACCTGCTGGATCCCACCTCTGAACTCATTACAATATGGCCTCAACTTCCTGTTTACATACAAACAGATGTTAACCCTTTCATGACTGGTGGTGACAAACACTTGCAAGTACCAACTGTAGGTCAGGGGATGGGGATGGGAAGGATATAAGCCAGCCATTTTCTCCAGGGGAATGGATTCTGGTAAGCTGAATATGCCTTGTAATTCCAGGAGATCTGCAGGCCCCATCTGGAGACAGGTAACCATACTAAACGGAAAAATGACTAGGCCCCACTTTCTCTTTCTTCCAGACATCCGATGCAGCAGGCCCCTGGAGTTTGAAAACGGCCTGTATGAACCCCGACAGCCCTACTACAACGTAAGCCAGGAACTCAGGTTCGAATGCTACCAAGGTTACACACTGTACGGGTCCCAGAACCGCACTTGCCTCCCCCACGGGAAATGGAGTGGACCAACAACTGTTTGCGACGACGGAGGTGAGTTTCATGGTCCACTTGCATGTGGCACCTTTCAGAAAAGAAGTTAGTAAAAGAGGCTGCTCCCTGCCTTCTCCATTAGGTGTTCCTGTTACCCTTTATTTTTGGGTTCCAGGATCTTGCCTGGTATTCAGTTAACCCAATAACTGATACCAAGGATGGAAATAAGAGCCATTTATTTTGCACCTGCAAAAGGCACTCTGTCAGCAGGAAGCTCAAAAGAACAGGCGCACTGTGACACAGGTTACAATTCCTTTTATACAGTTCAGTTAACATGTGTCATGGCAATAGCTCCCTGATTGGTTCTTTTATGTTGCCACCCGAGGACAGGACCACCCCTTCTCTGAGCCCTTTAACTAAGGTGACCAGATGGTCACCTTTGTGAACCGGGACGGGGGGCCGCAGGAGCGCACTGCCTTCTGGGGCGCTGCCGTTTCCTGCCCTGTCACAGGGCGGAAAACGGCAAGCCCCAGAAGGCTGTGCTCCTGCGGCTGCGCGTGCGGGAGGCTGCCGCACTGCCTTGCGCCCCAGAAGGCAGTGCGGCAGCCTCCCAAAAATTGGGACAATTTAAATAACCCGCGGGACGCGGGACAAATTGTTTGAAGGCGGGACTGTCCCGCCAAAAGCGGGACGTCTGGTCAGCTTACCTTTAACCCAATGAACGCGCAACACTCATGGCTGGGGAAAATTACTTGGCCATAGCCAATTATTTTATAGCAATAAGAAGCATGAGGCGAAGCATGGGATTCTGATCTGCTTTGTAACACTGGGCAACCCTTCTCAGGGGTGCCTCCCCAGGGCAAGTTGCTCTTCCCACCACCCTGCTGGCTGGTGGATGGGATGCCCTTGCCACTGCCGTGGAGCTCCGGCAGGCGGTCGGCCTCTTACTGGAGTTTCGCTGCAATGCTCAGCTGGGTGGTCGGCCTCTTGCCAAAGCATTCATACCTAGCTTCCTCCCCCCAGCCCCTCAGATCAATTCCCATGCGCCAAACTGCCACAAGAGTGGGGCCCACCCCGCCCCCGCCAAACACTTCTTGTGCCCCCAGCCACTCGCTCAACACTGTGTGGATGTCATGGAGCCTTCTCGTTGTTTATTTTATTGTTCACCCTTTATACATATGATTGTACTCCTGTCTATCATAGTAACACCATTATCAAATTTGCCGATGACACAACGGTGGTGGGGCTCATCTCTGGAGGGGATGAGTCTGCCTATCGGAGTGAGGAGGACCAATTGCTCTCATGGTGCAGGGAAAATAACCTGGTTCTTAATACTAACAAGACAAAGGAGCTTATAGTGGACTATAGAAGGAATAGCTCAGAAATTCAGCCCTTGACTATAGATGGAGATCAAGTAGAGCGGGTGGCTAGTTTTAAATTTCTGGGCGTTATGATTAAAGAGGACCTGGGGCGTACAGACTGCCGCGGTGGATAAGAAGGCCCAGCAAAGACTGTACTATCTGAGACTGTTAAGGAAACAACAACTGAATGGAAAACTCCTGGTGTCCTTTTACCGCTGTGCTATGGAGAGTGTTTTAACCTACTGCATCTGTGTATGGTTCTCCAGTTGCACAGTGGCAGATAGGAAGGCGCTCCAAAGGGTGATCACTACTGCACAGAGGATTATCGGCTGCCCTCTCCCCTCCTTGGAAGAACTCTATAATTCCCGAAGCCTAAAGAAAGCCCAAAATATTCTGAGAGACCCGTCTCATCCAGCACACTCTCTTTTTGAACTGTTACCATCTGGAAGACGATACAGGTCTATCAAAACTAGGACAAAGAGGCTTAGAGACAGCTTCTACTCTAGAGCTGTGGCTATGCTAAACTCCGCGGCTTCGTGTTGATGTGTTTGGGGCTGTGTAGAATGGGTGGAGGAAGGGGAAAGTGAGGATGGGGTATGAGTCTGAAATGGTGTGCATCGAGGAATGCTGCTGTAAATTTCGTTGTGCGTTCACAATGACAATAAAAATGCTCATGCTTATGCTTATCCCTAGAAGAAGCCCTTATCTTTGTCCTCTTTTGAATAATTGGAAGATGTTTTTAAGTGCACATACCACCCCAGTTGTGTTGTTAACACACACACTCACTCAGATGTGTTATACAATGGCAGTATCTACAACCATGTCATCTCTTCTTCCACTCAGGTGGCCAGTGCCCCAACCCTGGAGTCCCTATTGGTGCCCGAAAAGAAGGCACCCGGTACCGAATAGAAGACCGAGTCCGCTACTACTGTGACAATGGACTTGCTCTCATGGGATCCAAATATCGGATTTGCCAAGAGTCAAGTGCCTGGACTGGAACAGAACCAGAATGCCGTAGTGAGTAAATGGTGGGGTGTCCGGTGCTGTTAAGTCGCTTCCAAATTATGGTGACCGTGAGAATAAATGACCTAATTAACAGCTTTTCTCAGGCCTTACAAACTTATGAGGACCATGGCGTCCTTTATAGAGCTGATTTTCATACAGCAACCCTATGAATTAATTACCTCACAAACGTCCTTCATTCATGTCCAGGTTCTAATTTCCATAATTCTATATGGAGTTTCTATATTTCAGTTTCTAATCTCCATATTCTCCCCTTTCTAACTCAGGCCCATTCACCTACGACACCCCAGAAGAAGTATCTTCCCAGTTCGTCGCGTCCCTCACTGAAGTCGCAGAGTCGTCAGATCCTGATAAAGTTGTTTGTGAGTTTTGGTGAAAGGTGGAGGGATAATGGGCTTGTGGCGAGGATCCTTTGGATAGTTGCCAAAAGGTGACCAGGGGTCCCCTAATCTTTTCCAGCAGGCATATTTGAAATCCTGTCATGGCATTGTAGGCATAGCCATACAATGGCTGCCATAAAATGGCTGCCACAGGCGGTGGGGTGAAGCCAGACATAAAAATTCCACAGCTTAACTGCAGTTACGATGTGTATCCTTGTGCTGTGACGGCAGCTGCTGCCAAAACACTTGTAGAAAATCTCAACAACCAATCAAATCTCCAACAGTCAGTCACAAGCCTTGCTGGGCAAAAGTCCTACTTGGTTAGGCTGACCAGACGTCCCGCTTTTGGCGGGACAGTCCCGCCTTAAAACAACTTGTCCCGCGGGTTTTTTCAAGTGTCCCGGTTTTTGGAAGGCTGCTGCACTGCCTTCTGGGGCGCAAGGCAGTGCGGCAGCCTCCCGCACGCAGCCGCAGGAGCGCACGGCCTTCTGGGAGCGCCCCAGAAGGCTGTGCGCTCCTGCGGCTGCGCGTGCGGCCGCCCGCCTGTCCCAGTTCACAAAGGTGACCATCTGGTCACCTTATACTTGGTCCCACCTTGGTCCTTCCTAGGAACCCTTGGCATTCACCAGAAAAGCTGTTGGCAGGCACAGTGGTGCTCACGAACAGCACACTGGAGACCCCTGAAGAAAACAATGGATTAAATGACAATAGATTTCCCAGTGTTTTTTTCCTATCTAGCCTTTATATAACCTCTTACTAGCTGAAATCCAGGCATAGCTGTTTCAAAGGAGGATATGGGTCAGGAAGGAGGGGAATTTGCTGCCTCAGTAGAGCGGGCCTTCTTGAGGTTAGTGTAGCAAGAGGAAGGAGTCAATTGCCCAGATTTCCTTGGACATGAAGCTAATGAGTAGAAACTCACCCCTCTTCCCCACTTACCTTAAGCCCTGCGCTACTCTCCTAAAGTAGCGTGGGGTCCAGCTGCACTCCCCACTTCAGGGGCGGCGACAACGCAGCCGCCCCAAAGCTGCCTCTCTTGCGCCCCCTCAGCGCCCGTAATTCCTGGCGCCTTTTCAAATGGCGCCTTTTGATGACGTGGGGAAGCCAGGGCGCGCACCAGGAATTGTGCGCGCTGGGAATTGCGCGCAGCATCCCTCGGACAAAGATAAGTGGGGAAAGGGCCTCAGAAAACCTGGGAAATATGCCTCTGATCCCTGGATCTTTTCTTCCTGCAGCGGACACAGAACAGCGAAGGATCAGAATAACTCCTGGTGGTTCGATGAACATTTACATTGTTCTGGATGCCTCTCAAAGTGTGGGCAAGGCCAAGTTCAATGAGGCTAAGGATGTGATCATCAAGCTCCTTGAGAAGGTGGGGCTCCCCTGTGCACCCCCAGACCAAGGGGACCATGGAGAAACAAAGAACACATCTTGGATGGGATTACCAGCTCTTGAGATCAAAATTCTACTACCTGATTGGGTTTCTGAGGGACAGAGGCCAACACGGAATCCAGCAGTCTTTGATGGGAATCCAGTGTGGGGCGGAATAATTTCTATTGCAGCCAGCGTCAAAAACCGGGAGCAGTGCAGTGTAGTGGTTAGAGTGGTGAACTAGAATTTGGGAGAGCCAGGTTAGAAACCCCACTGACCTGAGGAAGCTCGCTGGATGACCTTGGGCCAGTCACCTCTTTTAGCCTAACCTACCTGTCTGAGGGTGACACCTCCATTTACCTCAGGAGGCTGCAAGTTCCACTGAAGGCATGCCGTGCCAGCAAGCCCCCACAGCTGGGGTTACAGCAGGACCTGGACTCGGCACAGTCTGCTCAAGAGTCAGCTAGCTTGAAATAGTTATCAGACTGTAGACTTTATCTGGTAACCAAAGCATAGCGAAGCATAGACAATTCTGCGGGACAGAGCGCAGGCTAGATCCCCAAGGCGCCGTGGCTTCAGCACAGTAACAAAGAGAGGAACACACACAGTGGCCCTTTCCCCACTTACCGTTTGTGGCGCGCTACTCTCAGCGCGAGTCATTTCTGGTGTGGGGTCGTGTTCCCCACTGCCCCATGCTCTGTGCGGGGTCATCGAAAGGTGCCGTTTTTTCAGCGCCAGAAATGACGCGCGCTGAGGGGACACAAGAGCGGCAGAGTCAGGGCGGTGCTGTTGCCGCCCGGACTCGTGGGGAGTGCCGCTGGACCCCGCGCTATTTGGGTTGAGTAGCGTGCAGCAAATGGTAAGTGGGGAAAGGGCCAGTATAGTAACCAAGAGAACACAAAAGACAGGAACCACTTCACACCCGGGAGGGTGGTAGTCCGGCCCGGCCTACAGCCAACTGACCAGAGGGGAGGGGGGGGACGGGCTGGCGCTTGAGTAACAGCTGGTAATAGTGGCTCGATTCCCCTTTCCAGATTGACGGAAGAGAGCCATCCTGACCGGGGGGGGGGGGCGGGGGCGGAGATGAGGCAAATAACCATTGATCCAGGGGCTTGTCACTCCCCAGGGTCGGATTGGGGAGGGAGGACTAGCTAAGCCCAAGGTTGGCCCTTCCTTGGAGAAGCATTTAAAGGGTGTGCCCAGGAGCAGCTACAGAGGAAAGCAGACCCATTCTGAGGCACAGGGGAGTGGAGGAAATTGTGTGAGGAGGAGCTCTTTCCTCTTGCTCTGTTCTGAGGCTGAGAGCAGAGGTGGGATCCAGCAGGTTCTCACCAGTTCCCAAGAGTGGGTTACTAATTATTTGTGTGTGCCGAGAGGGGGTTACTCATTGGGTCTGCTTTTCCGTTAGAAATCCCATTAGGTCCAAAAATCATAAAGTCCTGTTGTTTCCTTTGTGGCTGGTTAGCGAAGGTAGAAAACGGGACAATTCTCCCTGTTGTTGGGCTGTTTTAAAAACATGTTTTAGAAATATGGTAAAGTTCCTTGTTTCAGGAAAGTATTTATTTATTTATTTATTTATTTATTTATTTATTTATTTATTGTTTCGTTTTATAATCCGCCCTATCCCCGAAGGGCTCCGGGCGGCGTACGACAAGGTTAAATCACAGGCGACTAAGTACAATCAAAACTAAACAATTAAAATTCAATATAAACAGATTACTAGCTCCCCATTTAAAAGTATCCTTCTTTTGATTTCTAGAAACAAAATGAAGTATTTGAAAGTATTAAGTATTTGACAGGCAGTCAATTAGAGGAGAAGTAGTTGTTTCTGTTGGTAGTAGACGATAGGACTTGCTATAATGAGTTTGAATTATGGACAGAAAGATACCAGCTGGAAATTAGGAACTTTTTTTTTACAGTAAGAGTTTTTTACAGTAACAGAGAAATTATTAATGCCCCGCCCCGGAATGCCCGGCCACACCCCTGTCGTGCCCAGCCCAGCCCCATTGGCGCCACGCCACTGTTGGAATCCCACCACCATGGGAACCTGTTACTAAAATTTTTGGATCCCACCACTGGCTGAGGGTCTATCCTGGGGCAACTGTCCAACCAAAAGCAGTTCTGGAGTTGGAGGGTGGGACAGCCCTGGCCTCAACCTGGCAGTGGCAGACTCTGCCGCTCCCCCACAGAGTGGTTGTAAGAGTAAAATGAAGAGGAGAGTATTGCAGTCTGCTTTGGCTTCTTATGCGGAAGAAAGATAGGCCAGAGGAGAAGTAAATTAAATAAATCTAAGCACAACTTTGGAAAAAAAATGGCTAATGGGAAGAAATGGCCCATAGCCAGATTCTTTAACTCGAACAGTTGGGGATGAAATTGAAGATATTATACGTTTACTCCTGCCTGTCATTTCCATATGGGAAAAGCACATGCTATCCTGTTTCAGCCTGAAATGCCCTCTGAAATGCTGCTGCTCAGAGCCAGAGGATGCCAGGAGTAACTTGGGAGGGGAATCCAAGTCTGCTGGGTCAGTATTTCAGAGGGCATTTCCAAAAATCGCCCCCATTCCTCACAGATGCAGAAGCAGGCAGAATCCCGCCAACCGTTTACAGGCACAGTAGGCCCTTTAATATTGAGCTGTGTTCATTTGGCTCTTCCCTGTTCCCCTCCTGACATTCCGGCCTCCCCTTGCAGGTCTCCAGTTATGACGTCACCCCCAATTATGGCATTATCACTTTTGCCACCGACCCCAAAGTGATCGTGGAAACGACTGATCGGCGTAGCAGTAACGCCGCTTGGGTTATCGATGAACTGGAGAAGCTCAAGCATGAAGGTGAGGTGTACTCCTGTCCTGCGCCTGGGAGAGGGTTTTGGATGAGGCAGGATGGGTGATACTGTAGCGTGAGACTGGGAGGACAATTTCGGCAGTAGAGTGGCCCTTAGACGTGAAATCATTTTTATACACGCGCACGAATCAAAGGCCTCTGTGGGACAGATGAGACTTTTAGGATTTGACTCCGTGCACAGTGTGAGACATTTTCTACAAATACAAATATACAAGGTGTTGCTGGGAGGGGATATGGAGTATCCATGTTCAGAATTTCTGTGGAATGGAACCTCCATGTTGGGAGGCAGGATATGTATGAATACCAATTGATGGCAACAACAGAAGGCGGATTTGGCCTTGGTTTGCCTGTTACATGCCTCCTTGGACATCTAGCTGGCCAGCAAGGAAAACGAGACTCTGGATATGATCTCACAGGGCTCTTGTTGATTGAGGCCAGGCGTGAGGTGACTTGCAGGGCTGACCTCCAAGATGCAAGGTCTGCAGGTAAGATGGATCCATCTAAGAGGTCGTAAACACTGCTGGAGAGGATGAAAGAGAAAGAGCCCTTCAGTCCCAAGAACGGTTGCTGGCAGCAAGGAGCCTGGAGTAATACATATTCTTCCATCTTCATCTTCCTTCTCCAGATCACTTGCTTAAGCCTGGAACAAACATGAAGGCTGGCCTGATGTCGGTCTATGAGATGATGATCAATCAGCAAGCAGACGAAGAACGGCGGGGTTTGAATCCCCTTCCTATTATCACCACCACCCGCCATGTTATAATCATCGTAACTGATGGTGAGAAAATCTGGTTGAAACAGAGTTCGCATTTAGAGAGCTTTCCCTGTGTTTTCCCCAGTGTGTTTATCCAAGAGGTTCCATATTTTCTCTCTTAATGAGACTTTTTTTTTCTTTGCACGTGTACTATGCTAGAGGTCCCCATCATTTTGAGCCTGACGTTTTGAGCCTGAAGTCTGACATGGCACGGTGGTTGCCGGGAGAAAATGGCTGCCACAAAATGGCCGCCTGAGGAGATGGAGCCAGCCACAAAATGATTGCCCCAGCTTAATTTCAGTAACGCAACGCAGAACCTTTTGTTGTTGTGGCAGTTGTTGTAAGGAATCAGCAAAGTCCAGAACAACAGTAACTTTTAAAAGCTCTTTATTGACTGGCAATCATGATCTTCTACAGACAATGCGGAATCTGACCAGACTCTCCCAAGCAGCCACTTTTACAGGCCAGCGTTTTCCCGCGGAAACCCCAATGCAAAACAACCCTGTTTTCCCATCCCACTATTCCCACCAGGAGATAGATTCACACAGAACAGAAGCCAGTGAAGGCAGGCAAGCATGCAGCAAGGTTCAGGAAGAGATAAAGATGGGTCCGGGCACAACGCCCAGATGGAGGAATGTAGACCCAAGGTTGAATCAGGCTGCTAGCAAACCTAAACAACCTTACAGTTGTTGCCAAAGCAACATTTTTTAAAAAGCTGCACAGCCAATCAAGTCTCCAGTAACCAATCAAAATTCTTGCAAGCAAAAGCCCTCCCTGGCCCCACTCACTTCCTAAAAATGCTTGGCAGGAACCAGAAAAATTTTTGGCAGGTGCCATGGCACCCACAAGCACCATGCTGGGTACCCCTGCACTCCACCAATATGTCAAAATAGTGATGTTCCCACTTTAGTGTCCCTGGGGACGGTGTGTTGGCAATCATTGGTTTTGCTCCTGGGATTTTGATCTGATTGGTTGAACCATTTGGTTCTGCCCCCTTCTTGAGGTTTTGAATATGTTTTCGATATTTTGGGAGATGTACATTCCACAATGGAGCTTTGGGAGGTGCATTGCAATGACCATGATTTATTTATTGATTGATTTAATTTATTATTGCATTTATAAACCGCCCCATCCCCTAAGGGCTCTGGGCGGTGGACAACAAACATTATAAACAATATAGCAATAACAATAACATTTAAAATCATTAATGTCATTACATATATAAAATTACATAAAATTACAGCGTTCCGTATAAGCCATATGGCGTCCAGTATTAAACTATCAATAAAAAAAACCCTCTCCGGGGGTATAGATGTTGTAAGCTCCCAGAATGATAGAGGGAGGAACAGGAAGGGCGCACACCATGATGTCTCCTGGCTCACTATATACCCATGGTGGCGAACCTTTGGCACTCCAGATGTTATGGACTACAATTCCCATCAGCCCCTGTAGTCCATAACATCTGGAGTGCCAAAGGTTCGCCACCACTGCTATATACCAACACTGTGCTTAGGCCTCCCATTTACCCAATTACCTCCCAATTACCAGTCCCCAGCCCCAATTTCTTACCTCTGAGGAACTGAGGAGCGAGAGAAAAAATGACCTCCATATAGTGACGCTCTAGGACTTTCCCCCCAATCCCTATGGTAGAGATCATAGAAATTAGAGGAGGAATCTTAGAGCAACATCCAGAAGTGCAATCATATCCTCCCTAAGCCCTCCCCGGGCCCCACCCCAAAAATCTCCTGGCATTTTTCAAGGTGGTGGTTGGGAACCCTAATTGTGCTTAGCGTCTAACTGATTTGATCCCGCAGAATTCTTAAAGCCCACGTCATCTTTGCTCCAAGCCCCTTTCCGTTATAAACAGGATTCTGTCTTTGCAGGCAATTTCAACATGGGTGGTGAACCCTATACTGTTACTAGGCAAATTCGGGAATTCCTCAATATTGGGCGTGAGCGTGTTGGAGATCGTGATGATTATTTAGGTAAGATACGCAGGTGCTGTGAAGGAATGGCGGGTGGGGTGGAAATCTTTGACTATACTCTGTTCAACCAAAAGAACTCAGTGCGTTCGTGCGTGCTCCGGCGGAAGTCGGAGCAGCGTGTGTCCACATGGTAAAAAAGTGTGGATTCTCTGGCAGTATTTTAAAATGTTGTTTCTGCACCGCGTCCGTTGAAACCATTATAATCTTCACTGGGAAACATAGCCCTTTGATTTAAAAAAAGCATTCATATTGCTCCGGATGCCTGTTAGGGAGACTTTCCTTTTGGTAAAGTTGCGTTCGCCATTTTCTTTCTTTTTTTAAAATCGAAGCGCTATTTTTTTCCAGTGAAAATAATAATGATTTTCAATGGAAGAGGTGCTGAAGTAACATTTTAAAATGCTGCCAGAGAATCCGAATGGGAGGTGGGCAGGCGCTAGGACCCAGCAGAGCATTCCAACATAAAAAAAAAGTCCAGGAAGATGTGGCTACTGAATTCACACATCTCCTGAGTTCTTTATGTTAAAACGGGTATAATGGGGATCCACTGCCATTCCCAAGCCATCGTTTAGGATTTATTTATTTATTTATTTATGGGCAGTCTTTCTTGTTGAGACTTGAGACAGTTTTACAGCAGTGATGGCGAACCTTTTCGAGACCGAGGGCCCAAATTGCAACCCAAAACCCACCTATTTATCGCAAAGTTCCCACACGGCAATTGAGCCTGAATGCTGAGGTTTTAGTTTAGAAAAACGGTTGGCTCTGAGGCGTGCTTTACTCGGGAGTAAGCTTGGTGGTAGTTGGTGGCTACGCAGCAGTGGCGTAGGAGGTTAAGAGCTCGTGTATCTAATCTGGAGGAACCGGGTTTGATTCCCCGCTCTGCCGCCTGAGCTGTGGAGGCTTATCTGGGGAATTCAGATTAGCCTGTGCACTCCCACACACGCCAGCTGGGTGACCTTGGGCTAGTCACAGCTTCTCAGAGCTCTCTCAGCCCCACCCACCTCACAGGGTGTTTGTTGTGAGGGGGGAAGGGCAAGGAGATTGTAAGCCCCTTTGAGTCTCCTGCAGGAGAGAAAGGGGGGATATAAATCCAAACTCTTCTTCTTCTTTGCTTTGAAGCAACCATGCAATGCTTCGAACGGGTGAATCATGCCCCTGTGCCTCTCTAGCATTTCTGCTGCCTCGACCCCCCCCCCCCCCCCGGAGCAGCCACCCAGAGCACAGGCACTAGGTCTGCCAGCTGAGTCCTCCCCGTTTGCTGTGGTGCACGCCCAGCAGCCCAGCCCCCCCCCCACATGACGAACGATGTGTGTGCGTGCCCACAGAGAGGGCGCTGAGTGCCGCCTCTGGCACCCGTGCCATAGATTCGCCACCACTGGTTTACAGAATGCAATCAAATGGTATGAAACATCCAACCGACAAGGCAATAGGGCCATCCAGCTGGCTGAAGGGGGTCTTACAAGGTTTAAATTGAGCCCTTGGCCTTGGCGTGAGGGATACTTCCAAGTGAGGGATACAATCTCTGGTATTTGGGCAAAACTCTGTGGTAAACATGCCTTCAACCATAGAGTTTTTTGCCCAAATAACACAACGAAATCCCGTCCATCCCCAGCTGCCAGGGAGACCTAGCAACCCTTGTGGGAGACTTGATCCTCCTATAATGAGACCATCACTGATTTAGGTGAGGGCAGAAGCCAGATCAAGAGTAAGGAAAAAGATGATGGGAGCAAGGAAAATGTTCCGGTTCAGAGGTGAAGGGAAATCAGATGACAATTGGGGAGGACTGATTTGTCAAGGAAGGGATGCTTTCTTGAGAACACAGGAAACAGTAGCATAAATAAATACTGCAAACTATGCACCAGATGAGGATAGGTTTATTTTTTTGTGGTGGATTGGAGGGAGAATGGTGGGGAAGTATCAACATAAAAGTCAGGAGCAGGTGGGATCAATTAGGAGCATGGATAGGTTGAGCGTCAGGGTAGTCAGCACATCAAGGGAAATGGAGGGGGAGAGCTAAGGACTGAAAAAAGATAAGAAAGGAGAGAAAGTCTGGAAGAGACGAAAATTATAGGGGAAGAGGTTCAACTGAAGATGGAGCTGAAGGGATCTTGCACACGGGATATTTGCCCTGGCTTGGATGTTGTTGTGACGGAAGCAAAAAAAAATGTGTGGAAATCCACCATCCAAATCAATGGTGAAAGGATTCTGACTGATGTACTAAATCGTTCCCTTTCCAAAGTTTTTTGGGGTGCAGGCAGCTATTGGTCGGTGGAAGGAAGGCATTCTGTTGTGTGGACAAATAATTAATTAGCAGAGTTAATGCAATAATGAGGCAGAGACCAGTTGCTTTCCTGAAATAAAGTTTACTTACTATAGGGGAGGGCAACTTGGAAGAAAAACAATAAACATCTTTCTTACTAGCTGGCACCAACAGCCAGCTTGCTGCTTAGACTATTACATGGCTACTACGTAGCGACATGCAGAGTGCAACAAAGAACATATATCTAAAGCAGTGCTGGCGAACCTTTGGCACTCCAGATGTTATGGACTACAATTCCCATCAACCCCTGCCAGCATGGCCAATTGGCTGATGGGAATTGTAGTCCATAACATCTGGAGTGCCAAAGGTTTGCCACCACTGATCTAAAGCCTACGTGCAGACCTGCATGCAGCCCACCCAGCCCATAGGTATCAATTACCTGGTCACTGACTTCTGACCTCATAACTAATTAGCATGCAACGATTAACTCCTTCATTACTGGATTGTGTGACTGGCACTTGCTAAATTCCATCACATTCCCATGCCCTGTGAAGGCACTTTGCTGTAGTTCAGTGTTAGAACATCAAGCTACTTGTAGCTGCCTTTCCACTATGGGGCCCAGAATTTTCTCAGCTCACCTGTGCTTCCATCCACGTTTCTGCCCAGATGTCTACGTGTTTGGTGTTGGGGACCTGATCAACATAGAAAATGTGAATGAGTTGGCCTCTAAGAAAACTGGAGAGAAACACGTATTTAAACTCCAAGACATGGAAGCCATGCAGAAGGCCTTTGACGAAATGATCGGTAATTCGACTATTTTGTTTCTGTGATTTTACAACCTGCCCACGGGACTCTCAGTGTTTCAGAGCTGTGGCTCTCAGTGGCCACGTGGCCACCAGAGTCATTGATATGGACATGTGCCTAGAGTTTTGTTGGGAATTCAGGGTTTTATTAATGACCAATTTTGTGCTACTTATTTTACTCTATGATACTTCTAAAAACGGTGATTTGAATGAGTATTTTAATTTGCTGGCTTTGAGCTTTTAGTGTTTTGTTTTATGGATCTGGATGCTTTTAATATTTTTGTGTTTTTATATATTTTGGTATAGATTTTCATTTGGTTACACTTTATAACTTCCCTTGAAACACAGTATGGGAATGAGCTCTCAGCTGCAGGGCAGGGCTGAGGTTTTCCTGGCAAGAGAAAAATAATCTAAAGAAAACAGCAATAGTGCAAAATCACTTGTTGGGAATGACTGCTATTGATGTCAGTCCACTCTAGGGATTGCTGGAAACTCTGTGGCTTCATGTCTGGGTTCTCCCCCCGCCAAGACTTCCACTGGTGTGGGGGGTTAACATTGCCCCCTGAACATAAGCTACTTTCTGTGCCAAGAAAACCATTCCCCATATGTATTCAACTTTGTTCCTGCAGCCACGAATTATAGAAATTTGATCGGAAAGAGGAAGGAAAAGGAAGGCTGAGGTTGTGACTGGGCACTTTATAAATGCTTGAGCATACTTTATAGGATGTACATATATATTCTTATTATCTATGCAGCAGTTTTTGTAATTAATTAATTAATTAATAACAAAAATTGCTGCATAGATAATTAGTTTTCTATATCGCCCTATCCCCAGGGGGCTCTGGGCGGTGTACAACATAAAATTCCATCACAATCACAAGCGAACAAAAGGAGCAAAGACTAGATACCAATAAATAGTTTACATGTCATAGGCTCCGGCAATTATAAAATGGGATCATTGACTCCCTTTAAAATTCCCTTTAAAAACAGCGGTTAGTTCAATGAGAGGCATCCAGCGAGACCCATTTTTAACAAAGCGCCTTATGGTTTCTCTGGAAATTCTCCATCATTCCCAAGGGACATCCATTCATCTAAATCAGGGGTCTGCAACCTGCGGCTCCGGAGCCGCATGCGGCTCTTTCAGCCTTATACTGCGGCTCCGTGTGGCCTGGAGGTCGGAGGGTAGCGTGGGCGTGTCCCTCCAGGAAAGGTGAGTGGAGGGGCCAAACTGGAGGCGGCTCTCTGGCTCAGTAGATCTTCGGGGCCGTGGAAAATGGGTCCAAATGGCTCTTTGGGTGGTAAAGGTTGCTGACCCCTGATCTAAATGGATCTCTGTCCATTCAGGTGGCATGTGATCCCATATCTCACAAACCCAAGTCCAGCTCTGTAGCCTTTGTCCAATACTATTTCAGTCATCCCCCCTCCCAGGAAAGCTCAGGGGTTCAGGTTTTTGGCATCATCCTCTCTCACTGACTTCTCTTCCCAGGCAAGCTGTTTGCCTTCCCTTCAACCCTTGTATCCTTAAGACGACAGAGTGTCTGAGCGTCTAACAATGTGATTCTCTTTCTGTCACCCTCTAGATGAGAGTGAGGCATTAAGCATGTGTGGCTTGGCTAAGGAGTTCCAAAGTGCAGATGATGAAGAAAAGAATCCCTGGCTTGTCAGTATCTCCATCTTGGTAAGTTCATCCATCATCCCATCTGGTATATTTTCTGTCTGGAACATTTTTATCTCATTCTTCCTTCATAAACTGCATGATTTTTTCTTCTTTGTTTTATCCTCACAATAACCTTATGAAGTAGTTGTTTCATGTGGACAGCCATGTTGCTCTTCAGTACAAGAGCAAGCGTTGAGTCCAGTAACATCTTAAAGACCAGCAAAGTGTTTTCCCGGGTTGAGCTTTGGTGAGTTAAAGCTCCCTGCTGTTGTGAAGTGGATTAGTCTGAGGGAGAGCCATTACCCACACACACAAGCCTTTACTGGCATACAAAACAGGACAATATTTTAAAGCAAAACAAGTTTGAGAAATACAGTTAAAATTACTAATTTCCAGTATAAAATTTGTAACAGTTTCACAAAAGAGCACATCAGAGCTGTTCAGGAGATTGGGTATCTTAGAACACTCTTGCCGCTGAGAACATTGCAAGAAAATGGAATTCATGTATTTCATCCGTATCTTATTGTATTGTATATACATGTGTATCTTATTGTATTATATATACATGCGTATCTTATTGTATTGTATATACAAACAGAGAATGGTCAAGTGTTTCAACCGTAATCGGATCACATGAACAAACTCTTTTAGAACTTTCCAAATTCTTGCATCTTCCCTCCAGCAGAGCCGATGGCAGCACATTACATCTTGCAGTAGCCAAGGCTCTCCTCTGGGTGGGATTAATGAGAGCCATTACCCCAAAGTTACCCATTTAGCTTCCCTGGTAGAGATAGGGGATTTTTGACACCCTATCTCCCAGATTCTGGTTTGGGAGTAATCTTTTTAAAAAATGTATCAGACCAGAAGAAAATCTTGATGTGCTTATTAAATATCCACATTGTTCTTCTCTTTCAAATCAAAGCGTCCTGGGCGTGGAACCGAGATGTGCAAAGGAGCCCTCGTTTCTCAGAAGTACGTCTTGACGGCAGCTCACTGCTTCACGATTGATGATGAGGCCGACCAGATCACAGTAAAGATAGGTAAGTCTAAGGTGACCAGATGGTCACCTTTGTAAACCAGGATGGACGGGTAGGCGGGCACCGTGTGCGGGCGCATGCGCGCACAGCCACAGGAGCACTGTCTTCTGGGGCTATCCCGTTTCCCGCCCTGTGACAGGGCGGGAAACAGGAGCGCCCCAGAAGGCAGTGCTCCTGCGGCCGCGTGCGCAGGAGGCTGCCGCACTGCCTTGCGCCCCAGAAGGCAGTGCGGCAGCCTTCCAAAAATCGGGACACTTCAAAAAAACCCGCGGGACGTGGGACAAATTGTTTTAAGGCGGGACTGTCCTGCCAAAAGCGGGACGTCTGGTCACCGTAGGTAAGCCCAGTTCTCTCCAGGTGAGGAGGCAGAGAAGAAAGACTGGTCAGGGAAGAAAAGGAAATCAGCCTGCACTGTGGTCGTGCCTTTTACAGCCTTTGGAGCTACAGAAATAAAGACGTGCAAAATTTTCACTACATAGACATGGTTGCTACCGATCACGCGGCTGCTGAAGACATAGTGCCGGGGCTCCCAGCCTTTTGGAGTCTGTCATCACCTTAAGAATTCTGACAAAGCATGGTGGGCGTGGCCACAAGACAACTACCACAAAATGGCTGCTGCGGGAGATGGATCCAGCCATAAAATGGCTGCCACGGTTTGTCTCCAGTCCTTGTGCTGTGCTGCCAAACTAATGCTTTTAAAAATCTGCACAGCCAACCAGAAGGCTTACTGGGCAAAAGCCCCACTTCCTAAAAACATTTGGCAAGAGGCAGGAAAGTCATTGGCAGCCACCATGGTGCCTTTTGGCACCAACTTGACTGCCCCTAACACAGGGGAACAGGGCTGGTTTGAAAGCCGCAAGTGCGGTGGGAGGGATGGAGCACAATGAATAGTATGTTTATTTGGTTTTGTTCCGCTTGCTTATTTGCTTTTTTAAATTGCAATCCCTTAGAGCAGAATGGGTTCTTTGAGAAGGACACAACTGCCTCCCTTTCTTCTGTCCAGGTGTTTGTGACAGACATTCAACAGGAGCAAGCTTTTCTCAACTCGGGAGACGAACGGGAAGAAAGCTTCCTCTGTTGAATTCTTGTCTGAAACAGACATATCTTCAAGTCATGGGATTCTTCCTGCTTCCCTCTTCTCATTACTATTGATGGCAACTGTAGAAAATAAATTTAAATGACCAATGTTTATAGTGTGGGAGCAAGCAGAGAACGAGAGACCTGAGACTGTTAGGAAGGAAAGACAACATGGATTTGATTTAAAAGACTGAGACCCCACACATTTAACAGAAAATTCATGTGGAGCCAGATCACTGGTATCTTCAGGGAGGGAAGGATAGTTTGGCTCCATTAAGACAAAAATGAGAGAAACGGGTGGCACCAGATTAGGGGAACGGGAAAAACTGACACAAACTGACACAAAAAGGACACTGACACAAACTGACACAAAAAGGACACTGACACAAAAAGGACACTGACACAAACTGACACAAAAAGGACATTGACACAAACTGACACAAAAAGGACACTGACACAAACTGACACAAAAAGGACACTGACACAAAAAGGACAATGACACAAACTGACACAAAAAGGACACTGACACAAAAAGGACACTGACACAAACTGACACAAAAAGGACACTGACACAAACTGACACAAAAAGGACACTGACACAAAAAGGACACAGACACAAACTGACACAAAAAGGACACTGACACAAACTGACACAAAAAGGACACTGACACAAAAAGGACACTGACACAAACTGACACAAAAAGGACACTGACACAAAAAGCCTTAAGCAGGTGTTTAGAAATTATTCATTTCTACACATTTCTACACATTCTACACATTTCTACACATTCCCAAAGCATTTTGATGCGGTATTTTTTTCAGTGTAAAAGCCCTGCCAAATATTATTTATTTTACTGCATTTCTAGGCTGCCCTTCCTCTTGCTGAAGGAAATCAGTACCTGCTCTCAGTCATACAGCACCCATATGCAGAAGTCACTCATTCCAACATTATATCCACATTTTTTTAAATGGGGGGAAACCAGCATAAAAGTAAAACTAAATTTATTGCCTTGAATCCATAAACTGGTATTTTTGAGTTGACAAAAGCCAAAGTTCATCAGGGTTCCTGGGAGTTTATTTACATCCTTCTTTTTCCCTAGGCAAAAAAAACTTTCAGGTGGCTGCACTCAAATCTCACCCTCAGTATACTGTTGGGAAGTTACGGAATCTGGGGATCCCTGAATTCTACGATTACGATGTCGCCTTGTTGGCACTCAGAAAGCAAGTCACTTTCAGCTCTGAAGCAAGGTGAGAGGGAGAGGAAGGAAGGAAGGAATAATGGCAGAGCAAGTTGGTGGGGTTCTCTGGACACTCCGGCAGTGTCCAGAGAACCCCTCCTGGGAGAAAGACATGAGTTCGTGCAGATAGTATTAAGGGGAACCCACCTCATGTCTCTTTGCTCCTTCACAGGCCGATCTGTTTACCGTGTACAGCAGGAACCAGCCGTGCTCTGAGGAGACCCCATCCACAGACCACCTGCAAGGAGCACGGTGAGCTCTTTGCTTTGTTGATGCCTAGCCTGGCAGGAGATGTGATAAATGGCAGATTTGTAAAGTGATGCACATAGGGGCAAAAAATCCAAACTTCACATACACGCTACAAGGGTCAGTGCTATCAGTCACAGACCAGGAAAGGGATTTGGGCGTCTTAGTTGATAGTTCCATGGGAATGTCAACTCAATGCATGGCAGCTATGAAAAAGGCAAACTCTATGCTGGGGATCATTTGGAAATGAGTTGAGAATAAAGCTGCAAGGATTGTCATGCCCTTATATAAAGCCGTGGTGCGACCGCACTTGGAGTACTGTGTTCAGTTCTGGTCGCCACATCTCAAAAAGGATATCGAAGAGATAGAAAAAGTGCAGAGACGGGCAACGAGGATGATTGAGGGACTGGAGCACCTTCCCTATGAGGAGAGGCTGCAGCGTTTGGGACTCTTTAGTTTGGAGAGGAGACGTCTGAGGGGGGATATGATTGAAGTCTATAAAATTATGCATGGGGTAGAAAATGTGGACAGAGAGAAATTTTTCTCTCTTTCTCACAATACTAGAACCAGGGGGCATTCATTGAAAATGCTGGGGGGAAGAATTAGGACTAATAAAAGGAAACACTTCTTCACGCAACGTGTGATTGGTGTTTGGAATATGCTGCCACAGGAGGTGGTGATGGCCACTAACCTGGATAGCTTTAAAAAGGGCTTGGACAGATTTATGGAGGAGAAGTCGATCTATGGCTACCAATCTTGATCCTCCTTGATCTAAGATTGCAAATGCCTCAGCAGACCAAGTGCTTGGGAGCAGCAGCAGCAGAAGGCCATTGCTTTCACATCCTGCATGTGAGCTCCCAAAGGCACCTGGTGGGCCACTGCGAGTAGCAGAGTGCTGGACTAGATGCTCTGGTCTGATCCAGCAGGCCAGTTCTTATGTTCTTATGATTGGCAATTTGATCTGGAGTCTCCCAGATCACAGCTTGACATCCTAACTATTACCCAAAAAAATCAAAAGGTGAGTTTAGTCTGACAAAGGAAACAACAACAAAAATAGTTCTAAACTAACTGGAAATGAACGCAGTGCAGCTCTACTGAAACAAAAGCCATAGGCTGTGAGTGCTCAAGCAAACAGTACAGATTGAAACACAATCGTACAAACACAGGGGAAAAATTCCTATAGCAACTAGCACCACAAAGAGGGCACTTTCGCACATGCAGAATAATGCACTTTCAATCCACTTTCAATGCACTTGGCAGCTGGATTTTACTGTGCGAAATAGAAAAATCCACATGGAAACAATTGTGAAAGTGAATTGAAAGTGCATTATTCTGCATGTGCGGAAGGGGGCTAAGTCTGTAAGATAGAGCAGGATATCAGTCAAATAAATTTGAGGGATGCCTAGGTAGGAGACCCTGTGATGTCTCTCCTAGCATTTTCAGTATACCCTAATAGAAGAAGAAGAAGAAGAAGAAGAAGAAGAAGAAGAAGAAGAAGAAGAAGAAGAAGAAGAAGAAGAAGAAGAAGAAGAAGAAGAAGAAGAAGAAGAAGAAGAAGAAGAAGAAGAAGAAGAAGAGTTTGGATTTCTATCCCCCCTTTCTCTCCTGCAGGAGACTCAAAGGGGCTTACAATCTCCTTGCCCTTCCCCCCTCACAACAAACACCCTGTGAGGTGGGTGGGGCTGAGAGAGCTCCGAGAAGCTGTGACTAGCCCAAGGTCACCCAGCTGGCGTGTGTGGGAGTGCACAGGCTAATCTGAATTCCCCAGATAAGCCTCCACAGCTCAGGCGGCAGAGCTGGGAATCAAACCCGGTTCCTCCAGATTAGATACACGAGCTCTTAACCTCCTACGCCACTGCTGCTCCTAATACGCTAATAGACACATCTGCCTATGTTAATTGTCTCATCAGAGCAAGAACTGATGCCGGGTGGGAACATCCCCGCTCTTTTTGTAACTCCTTGTCGGGATAAGTATCTATCAACGCTCGGGCTGCGTCGCAGAACTGTGCGGATCAAGAATGGTGACAAGGTGAGGAGAGAGCTTTTTGGCAAACGTTTTGTGCGAAAGAGTCCTAGCAAAACACAGCAAACAGAGAGAGGATGCTTCTGTGCAAGGAGCCATGTGCACTAAGCCGTCAGTACTGTTGCAGCATTAATTGCCAATTTTACACTATGAGGGAGTGAAGTCTCAATAGAAGTTTTAAAAATATCATTTATGTTGTCGACATCCTGTCTTTTGCCCCAGTGGAGACCCAGAGCGGCTTACCACATTCTCCTCTCTCTATTTTATCTTCACCACAACCCTGTGAGGTAGGTTAGACGTAGAGAGCGTGCCTGGCCCAAAGTCCGCACTAAGTTCAGGTGCCATGCCCAAACCCTGATATAATTGAACTTAATTGTGTTTAGCATGACAGACCGTGCCACTAACTGTGCTTAGTTAGGGTATGTCAAATCAGGAATCGAAACAATAGTTTGTATTTGTTCATTAACCATCATTAGGCATGGTCTGTATCCACTGGAAGGTTTTACTCCGCTTTGGCTTCCAAAGTTTAGAAGGGTTTTTTTTCAGGATCATCTTCATAACGTCATCCTCTATTAGCCCAGTTAACACGCTTCTCTGTCCTTGGTATGCTTGTTCCCAAATTTGGTTTGCATTCATCTTTCCCAAAAGCATGAAATCCAGATGCCTTAGCCATCCTTCCAGACAGAATGGTGCCTATTTTAGAAGGCCCCGCCCACACTGCCGCCATTTTGCTTGTCTCAGGACCCATAGCGACCATTTCTTCCCTGTACTACAAGAGAGTGTTTTCCAGGCTGTAATTGCTGCGGTTGTTTCAAAAAGCTGAGAATTCTGCAGAACTACTATATTTTGGCAATAGATAGTAGCTACATTGTTATGTCATAGAGGGCAACTACAATTTCCAACTTTTTGAAAAGCCTGAAGAAAGCCTTCTAGCTTTGCTGGGATGGAGATGGGTTTTTTTTAATTTTATTATTATTATTATTATTATTATTATTATTATTATTATTATTATTATTATTATTATTGTAGATTTCACAGCTGCCAGATCTTTAGCTGGTTGTTGGCCTTCATTACAATTCAAGCCTCACCCAGAAGCCTAGGAAGTTGTAATGTATCGGCGTAGTATTCGTGCAGATCCCAGCAGGGCTGCCTTCTGAATTTGACAGATGTTAATTTTGTCAATTCGAAGATGTTTCAAGTGCTGTTCTATTATTATTATTATTGTAGATTTCACAGCTGCCAGATCTTTGGCTGGTTGTTGGCCTTCATTACAATTCGAGCCTCACCCAGAGGCCTAGGAAGTTGTAATGTATCGGCGTAGTATTTGTGCGGATCCCAGCAATTATTATTATTATTATTATTGATTGTAAACATTTATTATCTCCAGGGGAGCTTAAGACATAGATAAAACACATAAAATAAAATACATTACAAACATAAATACCAAGGTTTAAACTCATAATTCAGGACTGCTAATAAATTTAATCTAGTCCTCCACACAGACTAGATTCTGGCCTAGCCTTCTCACTGCTGACTCATGTGAGCCCTACCTGCAGCTTTAAAAGGGGCTTGGACAGATTGATGGAGGAGAAGTCGATTTATGGCTACCAACCTTGATCCTCTTTGATCTGAGATTGCAAATGCCTTAACAGACCAGGTGCTCAGGAGCAGCAGCAGCAGAAGGCCCTTGCTTTCACCTCCTGCATGTGAGCTCCCAAAGGCACCTGGTGGGCCACTGCGAGTAGCAGAGAGCTGGACTAGATGGAGTCTGGTCTGATCCAGCAGGCTCGTTCTTATGTTCTTAAGAGGTACAAGCTCTGGCCACCTTGGTGCATATTACGGATATTTGCCCTCCAAGGCTTTAGGTTTTGCTCCAGGTATATCCCAGGCTGACCAAGTAAATCTGCCTTTTGTTCTCTCTCCTCAGAAGCACTCCTGCGAAGCAGATGCAAAGAAAGCCAAACAGTACCAAAACGTCACAGAAGTCTCCCAGGTGGTGACTGAACGTTTCCTGTGCACGGGAGGTATTGAACCTGAGGTGGACCCCAACACTTGCAAAGGTGAGACTTGGCACCCTTCTCCTCTCAGGGCACCCAGAAGTCACTGCCAGAATTGTGTCCTGAGCTGGGGTAGTATCAGAAACCGCTGTCAGATTTTCTCTCATGGCAGAGTTTTCTATTACTCAGGGCAACCAAAAATGGCCTACCTGTCAAAAACTGCATGTTCAGCGGTATGGCTGTATTTGCAGGAATGGTGTTAATGAAATTCACGCCGACATCTGTCTTTGCTTAAACACACGTTCATGGCAGAACTATAAAGGCATGGTTCTTCCAAAGATTATAACAGAGGTATAGATCATGGCTCTGCTTCCCTAAAGCAGAAATAACCAGTGGTGGGATCCAAAAATTTTAGTAACAGGTTCCCTCGCCAGCCCGCCCTCAGCAAAGGGGGCAGAGGCATACCTAGGCAAACCTGAGCCCTGGGCAAAAACTGAGTTGGATGCCCCCCCATGGGCAGCCACCCCACCACGACCCCCCCAAATTTTTTTGCACCAGGTCATTTCTAAATCATCACCACATTGTAGAAAATGCCCCAACTCACAAATCTGAACACAGCAATGGTGAAACACACAGGTTCTTTGATAGAGACTGGTGAGATGAAAGGTATGAAAGGCTGAGAATCAATGAATTGCAGTACCTGAAAGGGATTAGCCCAGTTCAGGGAGTTACATTATTAGTCGCAATTGCTATATGGAACCTTCACGTTCAAAGGCAGTGTGCCTCTCGGGGAGGCGAGGGCGTGGAAACGGAAAAGCGGACCCAATTCGTAACCCCCTCTCGGCACACACAAATAATTAGTAACCCACTCTCGGGAACTGGTGAGAACCTGCTGGATCCCACCTCTGGAAATAACCCTATTCTTCCTGACGAACAGGGACATCCTGGGTCAGGAAAGATCACCTGTAATGTTCACACAGGGAACCTAGAACGGGTGGTCAGAATATTAATGTGTGGGAATGGAAAGCCGAAACTGTTCCGGGTGTGGAGATCAAGTTACATCTCTTGGTATCTGCTGCAGATCAAACTGATATTAAAGGAACAAGTAGGACCAAGTGACAAACGTTAGGTAGAGAGAAGAGGTATATGGCTTGCAGGGTGCCACATTCACAGTAATCAGAAACGGAAAGCTACGTGACTACTATGTGGCCAACGGGCCACTCTACCACACATATACAATAATGTAAGATACATCTACTCAATATGTAGCTATCGCCATGGCTGCGTCTACATATTTTCCCTGGCCCTGCACTTCTGCCCCTTGGACGGGACCTTCAACTTGCCCATCCGCCGGTCCCTTTGGGGCTGGGTGTTTCCGAGGCAGGAACTACCAGCCAGCAACAAGTTCCATCGGCCAGTGGCTTTGTCCACTTTCCTGGATCATGGGGCAAGTGCCACGCTGGGGAACAGTGCTCAGAAGAGCCACAGGTATCAAAGACCCACGTGTGGCTCCCAAGCCACTAAGTATCACTGATCCAGGGGAAGTTTCAGATGGGTCGTCGTCAGTGGTGGGATCCAAAAATTTTAATAACAGGTTCCGATGGTGGTGGGATTCAAACAGTGGCGCCGCCGCACACACACCTCCAGTCCCTATTGGGCAGGGAGGTTGCTTTAGTAACCCCTTCTCGGCACTCAGAAAAAATCAGTAACCGCTTCTAGAGAAGTGGTGAGAACTGGTTGGATCCCACCTCTGGGTCATTTGAGATGGGTGATGATTCCAGTCCTCTGACCAGCTTCTTGCTTATTAATTGGTCCTCTGACCTGCCTGTCTCTTATCTCCATATCTTTCACTCCCTTCCTTTATTTTAATTGTGGAATTCGCTGAACTCCTGGTGTGGAACCTGATCAAGAGTCCCGATTGAGTCCCGTTTACTTCCCCTGCTAAATCCCTTTTCCATTTTGCAGGCGATTCCGGTGGCCCCCTGATCGTTGCGAAAAGGATGCGTTACATCCAGGTGAGTAGGCCCTCCAGCTGGTCCCGGGTTCACCGCTGGAAATATATTCCAGGCCCTGTTTGAATTCGCAGGCCTATTGAGACAAGAAACCTCAGATCCAATTTCTTCATGACTCTTGCAGTGATTGGCTGCTCCAATCCTACAGCATTCCAGCATGGCATCTGGGGCAGGACTGAAAAGTTGGCCCGAATGTCGGCTTTCATTAACGTTGACACATAATTTGCTGAACCAAACCAAAGAACCGATGAATTGTCCAAAGCTTTCACGGCCAGATTCAACTGGTTCTGGTGGGTTTTCTGGGCTGTGTGGCCATGGTCTGGTAGCAAAGCGTTGGGAGCAAAAACTACCAGACCACGGCCACACAGCCTGGAAAACCCACCAGAACCAAAGAACCTATGTCCCACCATGGGTTCTATCTCCCGGTATGGATTGCTGTTTTTCCTGTTTGAGTGTAAAGTTTAAATCTGCCTGCCCACCCTCCTCTGTCGTCCCATAGTCCTGGCTTTGACTTCTGTCTCGTCTGGATTTTCACTCATGTTCCAGGCAGACTTTTGTCTTTTTAAATTGTTAATTTTCTCCCACCAACACCGGCATGTTTGTTTGTTCTATATCTTCATCTTAAAGCCCACCATTAAAAAAATAAAAGTATTGTCGAAGGCTTTCAAGCCAGAATCAACTGGCTGTTGTGGGTTTTCCAGGCTGCGTGGCCGCGGTCTGGTAGTTTTTGCTCCCAAAGTTTCACCTGCAGGATGCAGGTGAAATGTTAGGAGCAAAGACTACCAGATCAGGGAGGGAGGAAAGGGATGGCATGCAAAGGAAGGGAGGGAGGGGGCCCAGTATCTGGACATGGCCCACCCACCCTAGCAGAGGGAGGGGGAGGGGTGGCATGCAAGGGAAGGGGAGGGAGGGAGGGGAGGGAGGAGTGGCATGCAAAGGCAGGGAGGGAGGGAAGTTGCCACACAGTCCAGAAAACCCACAACAGCCAAGCAATATGAACGTTGTTCTGATTTGGGGTGGAAAGGTTGAGGCAGCTTGACTGCCACAAAGGCCAGCCAATCAACACTCTGTCCAGCCAGATGGGGAGGGTGCAGGGAGGTGGCTTTTAGGACGGTCACAGAGGCTGTCTAATCAGCTGTCTCCATAGCCAGCTTCTCCTGAAAACAGGAAGAACTCCCTCCTCCTAAGATGGGTCGAAGGAGGGTTGCTAGATCCTGGCTGGGAAACTCCTGGTGGTTTGGGGGTGGAGCCTGGGGGGGGACAGGCACCTCGGTGGGGTTCAAGGCCATAGAGTCCACCCTCCACGTTTTCTCCAGGGCAACTCTCTGCATTGCGTAGATGAGCTGTAATTCCAGGTCCTATTTGGAGGCTGGCAGCCTTAGCCGCAAGAGGGTTGAGCACAACTTCTCAGCAGGCTCACACCTCCGTGTAGGCCTCAAAGTGCGCGTTCAGTTGCTCCACCTGGTTGATGGCACTTTCTAGGTGCCCTGAGACGCGAGCTTCTCACGCCAGCTTTTCCCTCTTCCCGCAGGTGGGCGTGATCAGTTGGGGCGTGGTAGACCTCTGTAAGAACAACCTGCGAATTGAGTGCCAGAATGACAACGACCACCTGGAGCAGGCCCCCTCCCACGCCAGGGACTTCCACATCAACCTCTTCAAAGTCTTGCCGTGGCTCAGGGAGGAGCTACGTGAAGAAGGGCTGGATTTCCTGGACTGAGAGAGAGGGGCCAACCCTGCCCTGTACCATTTGCTCTTCCCACGCTTGCTGGGAGTGTTCTGTGTAAATAAGCCGATGCCTTCAAATCCTGTAAAGTGCATGTAGTTGACAGTTGTGTACTAAAAAGTGACTATGTGAAAAAGCCAGTATTATAGTTGGTCTGATTTTATTTACTTGTTGTACCTCGCAGAATTCAAGGCAGCTTACAGTGTAAATAAAACAATTGCAAAAACACATACAAGTCTACAATCCAAAATATCCACTTAGGACCACCGATAAATAAAAACTAAACTGTGTAGTGTCAAAGGCGTTCACGGCCAGAATTTACTGGGCCGTGACCATGTTGATTTGGTCCAGGAAAATAACAGTGATGAGATAGCCCACCTGCCTAGAGGAGACAGATCTAGCGAAGGAAAAAGAACTTCAGATCAATTCGCCTCAGTAGGTGAACACTCTATCACATTGGTTCTCAACCTGGGGGTCGGGACCCCATTGGGGGTCAAACGACCCTTTCACAGGGGTCGCCTAAGACGCTCTGCATCCGTGTTCTCCATCTGTAAAATGGATAAAAGTTAGGGTTGTGGGCAGTGGTGGGATCCAAAAATTTTAGTAACAGGTTCCCATGGTGGCCAATGGGGCTGGGCGGGGCATTCCGGGGGTGTGGTTGGGCGTTCCGGGGGTGGGACATTCCTGGGCGGGGCTGTGGCAAGGATGCTGCTGCCGGGCCGGTCCTTGGGCGGGAAACGAATGCACACAGGCGCTGTCACACACGCCGGTGCACCTCCTGCTAGACTGCTTCAAGTTCTGCGCGCTACTGCTGAGAGGAGGGCGTAACTAAGGCAAAAATCATGTGGCAAAATCACCAATTAGTAACCCCCTCTCGGCACACACAAATAATTAGTAACCTACTTTCGGGAACCTGTGAGAACCTGCTGGATCCCACCTCTGGTTGGGGGTCACCACAACATGAGGAACTGTATCAAGGCCCACAGGTTGAGAACCACTGATCTAGGAGAACTGAATTTGAATCTCTCCATCACCGAAGCTTGCTGGGTGCCCTTCAACCAGTGACACACACTCAGCCTTACCTACCTCCCAAGGTTGTTGTCAGGATACGATGGAGGAGAGGAGAAAGACATAGGCCTCTTTGAGTCCCCGTGGGAGATAAATATGGATTTATAAATTAATAAATAAATACACGTCACTCTTGAGTTCTTTGGATAAGAAATAGACAGGCTCGAAGAAATACAGCCCCAAAATATAGAAAACGTCTTATTTATTGAAACAGTCTAATGAGACAGCAAAAACATCACGTGGAGATGGCCTAATAGGTTTCAGAAGATATCCTCACTGTAGACCACCTGGGACCGCTTGTCACGATGGGAACCCTTCATACTGTTCTTCACAGCTGAAACAGGAAGTGAGATGTCAGTGGACCCAGGAAGAGACCCATCTCTCTCTCCCCACTCCAGCTTTACCCCTCCGAGGATGGTAAAGTAATGCCAACCCTGGAGAACTGCCATGGCTTACTGAGGGCCGTTGCTCAAAACGCATTGAGGCAGCGGAGTCTTTTTAAATGTAAATCTATTCCAGTCCTTTTGGGGCCTGTGCGTTTCTTGCGACCGGGCAAACAGCAACTCTGGGGAGGGCTGAGGTCTGCACAAGGGAAAGGGATGGGGGAGTCATTTCCCCCTCCCTGAGTACCCTGATCCAAGCATGGCACCCTCCTGGTTACTATTACCCTGTTTCCCCGAATATAAGACATCCCCTGAAAATAAGACGTGGTAGAGGTTTTGCTGAAGTGCGAAATATAAGGCATCCCCCGAAAGTAAGACGTAGCGAAGTTTTTGTTTGGAAGCAGGCCCGACAAACAGAACACAGAAAAATAAGACATCCCCTGAAAATAAGACATAGCGCATCTTTGGGAGCAAAAATTAATATAAGACACTGTCTTATTTTCAGGGAAACACGGTAGTTATTTAAAACGCACCAGAGACCAAGGATTTTCCAGCATCTGACCTACACTGACCTTTTGCCCTCTCTTTTTTTTGTTGTGCTGTCAGGTCAACTTACAGGAACCTCTTGTGGAGTCTACAAAGCAAGAGGCACTGGGGGGGAGGGGCTGCCGTTGCCTGTTCCTCAGAGCTGTCAAGGCAGGTGTACAACAAGTACAGAAAAAGGTGGTGCCGTCTGCCGGGACTTTTTTCTGTTCCTCAGAGCTGGCAGAAAAATCCACTAGAAAAAAATAATGGCTGCATGCACTCCATAGGCCAATCTTTACACATCTTTTCAAAATCTGGAATGCAAAAATAGGGGCAATATAAATCCCTTCCTGAACTGTGTGGATCAAGGCCCATATCCAGAAAGGAAAAAGTATATATGTGCAGGGCCATCTTGCGAGTAACACCCTTCTGAGTCCACTGAAGTCAATTGGTTTTTTTGGTGGTATAAGCTTTCAAGAGCCTGAGCCCACTTCCTCAGACACTCGGAGGCTCATACCCCCAAAATCTTGTTGGTCTTGAAGGTGTGACGGCATTCGAATCCAGCTGTTCTAACAAGGTGCTTGTTTTCGCGGCTAGAGCCCTTTCCCTGGGGACGGTCCTTCTCTCTCTCTGGGCGATTCCACACACGAGTAAAATAGGTTCGACCCAGTTCCCTGAGAAGGTTACTAACCTAGGTCGAAGCCATTGTTGTTCCCCACTGCAACCAGCTTGATCCCAGCTCGGAGAGCGGAATCATCCTGTGCCTCTTCACCGCTCCGTTGCGATTGGCTACTGTTCTACGGCTATGTTCTGTCTATCCCCACACACGTTATAAAAAAAAACTGCCACAGGAATGGAGGGATGAAGGTGGCGTTTTTTGATTGGCCAGCTGCACGCATGCCCGAAACACTCAGCTGTGATTGGCTGAATGGGGGACTCCTGGCACCAGAGATTCCGCACTTTCCTGGAATCGAGCTGAGTTCGAGCGTGGTTCCCTGAAAAAGTAGTAGTTCCCAACTGAAGTCGGAAATTTGACCGTTACATGGGGCGAAGCTGGTATAAAACCACGTTGATCCCAGTGGTTGTGCGGAGCACTTAGGTCCAACGCAGCTCAAACTTAGGTCGATAACCCAAGTGCGGAATCGACCTTTCTCTTCTGTTCCACAAAACCCTCCTCACCCATTGAATCCAACCACAGAACACAAAGTACAGGAGGTTGGGACTGGCTGACTCCTGCATCCAGACCCCTTGTTCCCTCAAGCAGTTCCAAGCAGTCTTGTTGCTCCACATTCACCTCTCTCTCACACACACCCCAACATTCTAACCACTTACCCAGCGAGCCCCACAACGATTTGCCAACAGCTATGTCCAACATGGGCTGCTTGCGCGCGATGCTGACTTTCAACTGAACTTTCTCCACGACAGCACCGTTGAGCTGTAAGCGGTATAGGGGTTAGCACGGCGAACCGATTAAGTGTGCCAGACTAGGACAGTGATGGCAATCCCACGACACATGTGCCGAAGGTGACCCGCCCCGACATTTTGGGTGACAGGCCAGCATTCACCAATACCCGACAACAACTGTTCTCCCTTTATGAGTTTGATTCATTTTTGTTATTATCTGTTGTTGCTTTCTATAATACATAGAACCACCCAGTTGGACTATATATTTTTAAAAAGTAAATGCATACGTATATAATTGTTTCTCTTTGGTTTGGGGCGGGGGGGCGGGGAATAACACGCCAGATGAGTCAAATTGGGCATTTTCTGAATTTCTGACACGCCAAGCCCAAAAGGATAGCCATCACTGGACTAGGATCTTGCAGACCCTGACCTGACTCCCCACTGGGCTACAGAAGCTCACTGAGGGACCTGGGCCCACTTAGGGCGCTTTTGCACGTGCAGAATAATGCACTTTTATGTATTTTCTTTTATGTACACTGAGAGCATATGCACCGGAGACAAATTCCTTGTGTGTCCAATCACACTTGGCCAATAAAGATTCTATTCTATTCTATTCTATTCTATTCTTTCAATCCACTTTCACAACCGTTTGCAAGTGGTTTTTGCTATTCCGCACAATAAAATCCAGCTGCAATGTGTGTTGAAATGGGCTGGAAAGTGCATTATTCCGCACGTGCAAAAGTGCCGTTAAGCTCTCTCAGCCTAACTTGCTTCATGGGGTTGCTGTCGGGAGGGTAAGGTAGAAGAGTGGATAGCGACGTTGTAAGCTGCTATGGCAGTGGTTCGCAACCTTCCTAATGCCGCGACCCTTTAATGCAGCTCCTCGTGTGGTGGTGACCCCCAACCCTAACTTTTATCCATTTTACAGATGGAGAACACTGATGCAGAGAGTCTTAGGCGGCCCCTGTGAAAGGGTCGTTCGACCCCCATAGGGGTCGCGACCCCCAGGTTGAGAACTGCTGTGCTACGGGGAGGTGGGGGCGGGAAGTGAGGTACAAATGAAAAAAACACAAACGAGGTAAATAAATAAATCCCAACCGACTTCAGACCAAAATAACTCAATGGCCCAAACTGTCCACTAAAAGATGGACACTTAGCAGCATCTGGGAAAAAGTTAAATGCCTTTGAAGACTATTCCACTACTAACATGGCTTCTCAAAGAGCAGTATCAATACTAGGCCTTTGGTTCCACTGGAAGGATCCAGCACTAGGCCCAAATATGTTCCTTCACGCCTTGTAGGCTGGACCCAGAGGCGTAGCTCCAAGGGGATGGGGGGGGGGGTTGCACCTGGCGTGCGCCCCTGTGGGGGTGTGACGTGTGCATTCTGGGGGTGTTCCGGGGGCGGAGAATGCACCGGTGCACCAGGTATTTTCCCCCCTTGCTATGCCTCTGGCTGGACCAGACTGCTCTGGCTCCACAGAGCCATCTGCTTCTCAGCTACAGGCCGACTTTCCTGAGTGCCACCCCCATTCTTCTCAGACCACGGTTCTAACCCAGAAAGGCGGAAAACAGAAAATGGCACCTTAGTGACAGCCTGATCGGCACACTCCAGCTTCTCGAAGGTGACGAACGCGCAGCTGGGGGAGAGGGAGAACAGAGAGGTGTAAACATTGACATCTGGAATGGTCCCAAAACACCAAATGAACACATGAAGCTAGTTAAGAACATAAGAACAAGCCAGCAGGATCAGACCAGAGTCCATCTAGTCCAGCACTCTTCTACTCACAGTGGCCCACCAGGTGCCTTTGGGAGCTCACATGCAGGATGTGAAAGCAATGGCCTTCTGCGGCTGTTGCTCCCAACCACCTGGTCTGCTAAGGCATTTGCAATCTCAGATCAAGATTGGTAGCCATAAATCGACTTCTCCTCCATAAATCTGTCCAAGTCCCTTTTAAAGCTATCCAGGTTAGTGGCCATCACCACCTCCTGTGGCAGCATATTCCAAACACCAATCACACGTTGCGTGAAGAAGAAGTGTTTCCTTTTATTAGTCCTAATTCTTCCCCCCAGCATTTTCAATGAATGCCCCCTGGTTCCAGTATTGTGAGAAAGAGAGAAAAATTTCTCTCTGTCAACATTTTCTACCCCATGCATAATTTTATAGACTTCAATCATATCCCCCCTCAGACGTCTCCTCTCCAAACTAAAGAGTCCCAAACGCTGCAGCCTCTCCTCAAAAGGAAGGTGCTCCAGTCCCTCAATCATCCTCCCTGCCCTTCTCTGCACTTTTTCTATCTCTTCGATATCCGTTTTGAGATGTGGCGACCAGAACTGAACACAGTACTCCAAGTGCAGTCGCACCACTGCTTTATATAAGGGCATGACAATCTTTGGTTCATGCTGAATCAGGTGGCGTCTGGTCCACTAACGCAGAGCCGTCTGCTAGGTCAGGCGGTCGCTTCTCTCTAGTCTCAGGCCAACAAAAAAAAATCCCTCCCCACAAATAAAACACTTGCGATCTTATTAACTGGAGAAGCCAAAAATTGAATCAGGGACCTTCTGCACGTCATTCTGGGCATCACCCCCACAGCTGTGATCCCGGCTCAAAGTAATAACCATCCCCACACGAAACTATCTCCTATCAAATCCGGCCATTTTTCTATTCAGCCTCCCACAGTTTACTTGACAGGCCTGTTCTGGCACTTGCAAGCAGAGATCCTTTGACTGAAGATCCAGTACGAGTTTCCTATAGGGGTTAAAAGAATTGGACTGGCATCTGCGAGACACGGGGTTGAATCCCCACTTAGGCAATAGAAACTCAATGGGTGGTTTGGGGCCAATCACACACCCTCAGCCTAACCTGCTTCACAGGGCTGTTGTGAAAATAAAACGGAAGGAAAGAACAATATAAACCACTTTGGGTCCTCACTGGTAAAAAGCCGGGGCACACATGAATGAATGAAATATGTTTCCTCCATAGTGTAAACAGGACGTCCCGTGGGGTCATTTTTAGTTGGAAGAACATTGTGGGGAGACTGGTTGTTGTGGGTTTTCCGGACTGTGTGGCTGTGGTCTGGTAGATCTTTTTCCTAACGTTTCGCCTGCATCTGTGGCTGGCATCTTCAGAGGTGTATCACAGAGAGAAGTCTGTTACACACTGTGTCTAGTGAGAAGGGAACATTTACCATGTTTCCCCGAAAATAAGACAGTGTCTTATATTAATTTTTGCTCCTAAAGATGCGCTATGTCTTATTTTCAGGGGATGTCTTATTTTTCTGTGTTCTGTTCGTCGGGCATGCTTCCAAACAAAAACTTTGCTATGTCTTACTTTTGGAGGATGCCTTATATTTCACACTTCAGCAAAACCTCTACTACGTCTTATTTTCCAGGGATGTCTTATGTTCGGGGAAACAGGGTAGTGGGGTATATATTGTCCATGTCCCAGGATGGGGAACCAATCAGAAAGTGCTTGGGTGGAACTTGCTATGCAAAGGTGCGATTGAGTGCAGACAGTGTGTAACAGACTTCCCTCTGTGATACACCTCTGAAGATGCCAGCCACAGATGCAGGTGAAACGTTAGGAACAAGATCTACCAGACTATGGCCACACAGCCCGGAAAACCCACCACAACCAGTGGAATCTGGCTGTGAAAGCCTTCGACAATACATTGTGGGGAGACTTACGTTCGTCATTCGAACTGCAGCCCCAGGCTGAGCTGGGTTCCTTTCTGCCTGGTTTTAATTTAATTTATATTAATTTAAATTTATATTTATAATTTAAATTTATATTAATTAAAACATAATTAATTAATTAATTAATGGGTCTTGTATACCGCCCTACCCCCGAAGGGCTCTGGGCAGTGAACAACATAAACACATATATGCAATAACCCTTAAACACATTAAAACAATTTAAAAGCAGCGATCAGTAACAAACAATGTCCGCATTAACACTTATTAAAACCCTCCCAGAAGGGGGGAGAGTGGGTCTCATAAATGACAAGAGACCCAAAGGTGAAGAAGAAAAGGAGGAGGGGCACCATCAACGACTGGACACTCCAAAAGCCCGTTTTATAGACCCTGCGGA
The DNA here is from genome assembly GCF_021028975.2 of Sphaerodactylus townsendi. Taxonomy (NCBI): domain Eukaryota; kingdom Metazoa; phylum Chordata; class Lepidosauria; order Squamata; family Sphaerodactylidae; genus Sphaerodactylus; species Sphaerodactylus townsendi. The sequence goes on from NC_059427.1 coordinate 14,378,112, forward strand.
ACTCACCAAGATGTTATGATGCTTTCCCACTCAACAAGGGTCCCCACAGCAGCAAACATTAAATTAAAAAAATTAAAACATTTGCACATTTGAGCTATGTAGTGAGCCTGTCCAGCCCTCCCCCCCCCCCCCACTCACTTGCGGGGGCTGTCCATGTAGAGGTCAATGATGTTGCCAAAAGCAGAGAAAGCCGTGCGCAACATGGTCTCGTTCATGTCCGCCCCGGACACGTACACCGTGTTCCCTTTGCGCGGACTCCGCAGTTCTGGGAAAGAGTCCGAAGCTGGAGGGGGAAACAGAGTTCGGAAACACAGTAAAATAAAAGAACCATAAAATAAAAGAAGCCAAAAAACAGTAAAATAAACAGAAAACAGCAAAATAAGCATTAGAATAAAAAGGAGGCAATAGTAAAATAAAACAGGGAAATAAAAGTCAACAGTGAAATAAAAGAAGCGAAACCCCCCACAACTCTGTGTCAGAATCCTGGGGTGCTTGAAAGACATATAGTGACATGAGGCCGGCACGCCCTTCTGGCTTTATCTCTTCATTTTAATACTTCAATATATGTCCACCTGTGACTTCTGCTCTTCAGCCTCAACCACCTTTGGCCATCTGCATCTCTTACGTCCTTAAATGATGTTGCCTTTTCTCCCTTGCTGGTCCTGAAACTGGAACTCTCCTTGTAGACACCTACACAACACTGCCTCTCTCTCTCTCTCCTGAAGATGCCTCACAAAATCCCGCCTTTTCCAGAAGGCCTGAGGCACAGCTCCTCAATGTCTCTCCCCTCAATGAAACGAAGCTTACAAACATGTAAATTCTTCTCCTATTTCTTCCCACCCCCCCACTGGATGCATCTTCTCCTGGGTAAATTTTAGATCGTAATCTCTTTAGGGCAGGGATTTTGTTGTTAAGCATGTTCTATGTCAGTGATGGCGAACCTATGGCACGGGTGCCAGAGGTGGCACTCGGAGCCCTCTCTATGGGGACAAGCACACAGAGTTCGTCATGTGGGGGGCGGAAAATCACACACACCCCACACACAGATCTAAGCTGGCCTGGGCCACTGAGCACGTCGTGCGCGCACCGTGGTGAGCAAGGAGGACTCAGCTGGCAGGCCTGGTGCTTGTGCTCCGGGTGGCTGCTGCCCGAGGGGGGGGGGTGCGCAGAGGAGGCAGAGATGCTAGAGAGGCACAGAGTGGTGCGCATGGGACTTGCTGGAGGCTAGAGCAGGCTGGCCCCTGCTCGAGCGGGTGTGGCGGAAGAGGAAGCCAACCGTTTTTTTCTAAACTAAAACCTCAGCATTCAGGTTAAATTGCCGGGTTGGCACTTTGCCATAAATAAATGGGGTTTGAGTTGCAATTTGGGCACTCGGTCTCGAAAAGGTTCGCCATCACTGTTCTATGTGGAATCAACAACCCCTGTTTCCCACCCAAAGAGAACCAACGTGTTGTGGCGGTTTGGAGGGGGGACTCTAATCTGGAGAACCAGGTTTGATTCTCCACTCCTCCACATGAGCAGCGGACTCTTAGCTGGTGAACTGGATTTGTTTCCCCCACTCCTACACATGAAGCCTGCTGGGCGACCTTGTCGCGGTTCTCTTAAGAACTCTCTCAGCCCCACCTATCTTACAAGGTGTATTTTGTGGGGAGAGGAAGGGAAAAAGTTTGCAAGACACTTTGTGACTCCTCACAGAAAAGAAATGCGGGGTATAAATCCAAACCCTTCTACTCTTCTTCAAAGTTTTAATAGTTTTTTTTATATGTATTTTAGCAATACTTTTAATAACGTGGAGGTTTTTGCAGGTTGAAATGGTTTTCAGATGTGATTTTATTATGCATGTTTCCATTTTTTAGCTGTCTTGGTGGCTCCTGTGATAGTGGAAAGGTAGGGTATAAATTTTGTAAAACACTCCCAAGTAAACAAATGAACAAATAATGCCTTTAACGCCGATTGAGTGGCCCAAGGAAAAGAAAAGGGTAGGGGTTATTTGAGGGAAACTGTCTGGATCAGGGGTCTGCAACCTGCAGCTCTCCAGATGTTCATGGACTACAATTGGCCATGGTGGCAGGGGCTGATGGGAATTGTAGTCCATGAACATATGCTGCCACAGGAGGTGGTGATGGCCACTAACCTGGATAGCTTTAAAAAGGGCTTGGACAGATTTATGGAGGAGAAGTCGATCTAGGGCTACCAATCTTGAACCTCCTTGATCTGAGGTTGCAAATGCCTTAGCAGACCAGGGGCTCGGGAGCAGCAGCAGCAGCAGGCCATTGCTTTCACATCCTGCATGTGAGCTCCCAAAGGCACCTGGTGGGCCACTGCGAGTAGCAGAGTGCTGGACTAGATGGACTCTGGTCTGATCCTGCTGGCTTCTTCTTATGTTCTTAACAACTGGGCAGGGGCTGATGGGAATTGTAGTCCATGAACATCTGGAGAGCCGCAGGTTGCAGACCCCTGGGAATTGAGGACCTTGCTAAACCCGTTATTCTCAATGAGAAGCTAGTAATCAAAGACACACACAGCATCCAAAGAAGTGGGTTTGGCCCCATAAAGCTTATGCTTTAGCAAGTGTGTTGCTCTTTAAAGTACCCCAGGGCTCTCGTACTGGCCCTTTCTAAAAGAAATCCCTTACAGCGGAAGCTGCCCTCTCGGTCACGACCACGCTCTCTCTCCCGGTCCCGGTCTCTCTCGCCGTCCCTGCTCCTGTCCCGGCTGCGATCCCGGTCATAATCCCACTCGAAACCATGCGGGTTTTCACTGCGGTCTGACTCCTTGTCTGGATCCCTGCTGGGTTCCGGCTCCTTCTCTGGGTCCCTCAGCCGGTTGCTGGGGCTCACGAAGCTAGGGAAAGAGCATGCAAGGAGTATTGACCGGCAAGTATGGCAAAAGTTTCACGTGGAAAGAGAAGATTTAAATCTCACAATCCTGCACCGTTGCTAGGCCTTGATGCAATTCAGTTTACACAGTCAGCCTCCAAAGCATAGGAGGGCAAGGGGTCTGGCATGTCCCTTCTAGGGTAGAAGGAAGGATAGTTAGCATTGCTGGCAACTGCATCAGTGAATGCTGACACGGATATCAGCCTCATCAAGCAACAATACTTGCCTCAAAGCCTAACCATCATGGGCGTAACCTTACTTGCTCTTCCTTCCTCTCACTGACTTCTTACTGAAACTTTAAGCATAAAGCACTTTATGTGCTCCACTTGTCTTGTTATTTTATGTTGTGCACCGCCCAGAGCCCTTCGGGGGAGGGGCGGTATATAAAATTAATAATAAATACATAAAATAAAAATAAATTAACGCCAGACAAGAGAAAAGAAGATCCGCGCAACAAACTCGGACGCTTGACGTTCGTTTGGCCACCAATGAAAGGCTCACAAAGATTGGTGCAAACTCTGCACGAAACATTTAAACGACAGTTCTCCCTCCCACATCGTGGGGGTTAGGGGCACAACCCCCTGGGATGGGCAGAAAGCCACATTTAATTTCCCCCACTTCTAGTCCAAGCCCCGCCCCCAGAGCCGAGCTCTTCCGTCCTTCTTCTGGCCCTTCCTTCCTCTTTACAGCAACCAGCAGCAGCCCTCCCGCCTCCTCGGCCTCTCCTCTCCTCTGCCCCAGGCCTCCAGGTAAGCATGACTCTGGTTGTAGGAGGAGGGGGTGGTGACTACTGACTCACGGTCAGTTAAAACTGCAATGTGGAAAGTCGCAGTGTGGGAGGGAGGACTGTGCCGTAGATCAGTGTTTCCCAACCTTTTCGAGATCAGGGTACCCTTGACCTCACTCTTCATATCTCACGGTACCCCTGCCGCCACCCTCCACCTTCCCCTCCCATTGCCCCTGCTTGCCACACACCCCACCTTCCCCTCCCAGGGTGAAGGGAAGCACTGGGGGGGGGGGGTGGCTGCTGACCTTGTGGCAGGCCCTGCCCCATGGGCCAGCTCCATGTCCTCGCTGGTGCCGGTGGGAGACACCACAAAAATGAGGGGTGGTGGTGGTAGTGTTGCCGCGGTACCCCTGGGACATGCTCACGGCACCCCAGGGTACCACGGAACCCTGGTTGAGAATGGCTGCCGTAGATCATAAGTTCAGCCAGATTGTACCCCCAGCAGATGGCCCCCAGAATGTACCCAGCACTAGACTTGTTACATCAGATGTTAGATCTTGAAGACAAATCACCTTCCTTTCATGAACGTTGAGGTTTAAGTGAAGTAAAGTACTAGATGCCTTAAAAAAAATACATCCTCTCCACTCCAAAATTTGATATATATATTTTATTTTCTCACTTTGAACCTTCAAGTCAAGGGGAAGTAGAAACTTCCAGGAGTATGTAAAGTAAAAAAATCTCAAGGTGGTCCACATGTTCTCCTTCCCTGTGGAGATTTCCAAGTTGCTACACTGCTTAGAGGAAGCCAAAGTGGTTGACCGCACAACCAGATGGACAACCAGAAGCAAACACAGTCAGGTCTTTATAACAGTGAGAAGTGGAAACTTTTGAAACAAAGCAAGATGACATTTTCCGGATCCTCCAGGAGTAACCTAATTTAGAGCCTACTTCCCAAAATGTGAAGCCGTGGATGTCCCTGAGTTCAAAGCCTGTACCATTTTAAGATGTTCATCCCACAAAGTAGCTGATTATTTAATAGGTGGAGGCTTCCATCAGAAGCCCATTAAGAGCTTGTGTATCTAATCTGGAGGAACCGGGTTTGATTCCCAGCTCTGCCGCCTGAGCTGTGGAGGCTTATCTGGGGAATTCAGATTAGCCTGTGCACTCCCACACACGCCAGCTGGGTGACCTTGGCTAAGTCACAGCCTCGAGCTCTCTCAGTCTCACCTACTCCCACAGGGTGTTTGTTGTGAGGGGGGAAGGGCAAGGAGAGGAGTCTCCCTTTGAGTCTCCCTGCAGGAGAGAAATGGGGACAGGTAACCAACTACTACTACTACTACCCTCCCTCCCTCCTCCCTCCCTCCCCCTCCTCTTCTTCTTCTTCCATCAGAAGCCCATTTATAAAGTATCTGATGAAAATCTCCAGTGGAACTCAATCTAGTTCAACAAGATTGAATATTCCACAGAGGGACACCCCCATTATGAACTTTCCTCCTCCCGATGCTTCCTTTCTTCTCAGTTCTAGTCTTTTCCATCTTCCCCTTAACTCATGACCCCTTTCCTCCCTACCACAGAAGGTCCACCCTGGCCCCAACCCACGGGTCAGATCTTTTGGGTTTGTTCCGCTTTCCTCTGACAGAAAGAACCTGTTTTGCATCGAGGGAAGGGCTCCCTCTGCTGGAGGGGAAAAGTACCTCTGCTACCAGAATCAATCAGCAGCACCTATTCTACTGGTTCTTAACCTTCCCAATGCACCGACCCTTTAATACAGTTCCTCAGGTTGTGGAACATTTATCCATTTTACAGATGGAGAACACTGATGCAGAGAGCCTTAGGCGACCCCTACGAAAGGGTCATTCGACCCCCAAAGGGGTCCCGACCCCCAGGTTGAGAACCACTGATTTATTCCCATATATCCACACAGAGATAACATGTCTGAAACTCACCTTTCATACAGAGACTTCCTCTGGGGACGACGTGACTAGAATAAACAAAGACACCAGTGAATCCACTGTAACAACAATCAGTCAGCAATCTCAGTGTTGAAGTGAGGACATCTGATGACTGGAAAGACCACAATTCTCCCCTTTGCAACGTCCGCCCTCCCAAGAGCTTATGGAAGCCAGCATTTCCCTTTCTTGTGTTTCAAAATTCTGCACTGTGTCATGTTGTGGGTTCTAAGAAGAGCTGGCCAAACTGGCTTGGGGGGCAGTGGCATACAGCTCGTCAACATCTCATAATGAATGGACTGATACTGATACTGAATCAGACCATCAGCTCATCAAGGTCAGTATTGACTGGCAGCAACTCTCCGGGGTTTCAGGCAGAGAGGTCTTTCGCATCAGCTGGTCCTTCCCATTGGATGTGCCAGGAAGCGAACCATCATCCTTTTGGACACAAAGCAGGAGCCCTTTCACTGAATCACAGTCCCTCCTTCTGCCCCTGCCGGGAGTGGTGGGGCTCAGAGGCCAAACATCCCTTTTGCATGAAGAAGGTCCGAGGTTCGATCCCCAACATCTCTAGTTGAAAAGCATCATGCAACAGGTGATACGAAAGACTTTTATCTGAGACCCAGTCAGTGCAGGCAATGCTGACCTTAGAATCATAGAGTTGGAAGAGACCCCAAGGGCCATCAAGTCCAACCCCCTGCAATGCAGGAACACACAATCAAAGCACTCCTGACATATGCTGATCCAACCTTGGTTTAAAGATCTCCAAAGAAGGAGACTCCACCACTCTACGAGCAGTGAATTCCACTGTCGAACAGCCCTGACGGTCAGGAAGTTCTTCCTAACGTTTAGGTGGGAATCTCTTTTCCGGCACCTTGAATCCATTACTCCGTGTCCTAGTCTCTGAGGCAGCAGAAAACAAGCTTGCTCCCTCTTCGACATGACATTCCTTCAAATATTTAAATATGGTAGTATCAGGTCAGCTCTTCACCTTCTCTTCTCCAGACTAAACATCCCCAGCTCCCTAAGTCTCTCCTCGTAGGGCATGGATTCCAGACCCTTTACCATTTTGGTTGCCCTCCTCTCAACCCGCTGCAGCCGGTCAATATCCCTCCTGAACTTCGGTGCCTAGAACTGTACACAATCTTCCAGGTGAGGTCTAACCAATGCAGAATAGAGAGGTACAATTACTTCCCGCGATCTTGACACTATACTCCTATTGATACAACCCAGAATCGCATTGGCTTGACAGACCAAAGGCGTGGAAAGCAGTTTCGTGGGTGTACATTATTTGTGGCGGGACCATAGACCAGTGGAAGAGCATCCACTTTGTAGGTCCAGGTTAAGTCCATGGCATCTCACAAGTAGTAGACACTCGGAAAGACCCTTCAGCTTCTGGCTGAGACTCAGAAGAACAGCTGCCACTCAGAGCAGACAAATGGTCTCACTCAGCCTAAGGCAACTTCCTGTGTTCCCTCCTGATTCCTCAGTACCCACTTCCTGGGCAGCACCCTGGGATCTAAAGAGGCTCTCATGGAGAGCTGTTGGCTGACCAGAATCCCACAATGCACCTGGGTCCCTGCAGACCCACGCACGTTCTCCCACTCTTATCTCCCGTTGTGGACCAATAACAGCTAGTCTGCCCCCAGAGTGCAGAGGGGCACGCAGCACCAGAAACAATAATCCCACATCCATTCGTTTATGCACAATGGTGGTTGATGAACAACAGGTAGATCTCCAGGAACGGAGACAATGTCCACCATGTATTGTCGAAGGCTTTCACGGCCGGAATCACTGGGGTGCTGTGTGGTTTCCGGGCTGTATGGCCGTGTTCTAGCAGCATTCTCTCCTGACGTTTCGCCTGCATCTGTGGCTGGCATCTTCAGAGGATCTCTGAAGACGTTTCGCCTGCATCTGTGGCTGGCATCTTCAGAGGATCCTCTGAAGATGCCAGCCACAGATGCAGGCGAAACGTCAGGAGAGAATGCTGCTAGAACACGGCCATACAGCCCGGAAACCACACAGCACCCCAATGTCCACCATGCCCACTCAATACCATCTGGGTGACAAACGAGAAGTAAGCGAGATGGCCCCTTGGGCCAAGGAGGTGACCCAAAGATCCCCCTTTAGCATATGGAGGAGGTTTCCAGATTTAACTCCCCCTCCCAAGGAACCCAAATCCCAAGTACCTCTTGGGACTCATCATCTGCTGAGATGCTCCGCTGGAAAGGTTGGAAAGTCAAGGCGGGGCCTTTTTCAGGATCCTAAAGACAAACATGGAGGTTACGCCCAGGCTGACCGACTGCCCTGCCTCTCATTCCCCGCTTCCGGTTAGCCTGGCTGACCTTCAGCTTTCCCTCCAGGGTGCGAGAGCGCTTGAACCCGGAGTTCTTGTTCTCGGCTTTAATGGCACTGATAGCCCCGGTTTTCACAAGCATCTTGGCCTGCTCTGTTGCTGTAGCTGTGTCCACAACTGGCTGGTCTGAGATGGCTGGGGACAAACAGAAAGGGAGAGCACCTAAAAGGTTGGTGTTCAGGCCCCAACTCAACCCCATTCCCCTTCTCTTTCCGGATTCCTGACTTACAGCGTTTAATTCCTCCCTGGCTGGCTTGACTTGTTGAGCTCTGCTGTTTCTTTAAGGCCATGAGGGCTTTTTTCTAGGGTGGAAAGAAAAACGGTTATTAAACCCCTTTATTAAAGTGGCTCCATATTGGAAAAAAAAAATCTTCTCCTTGGGTTTCTCATGGGAGTCTCTTCATATGCTTACCGCCACGGAAATTTACCATCATCTAAAGATCAGACTGTACGACCAGGAATACCAGTCTCTCCTGAGTGCTGCACAAAGCTCCTGTCCCCCTCTATACTTTGGGATCACACCCCCGAAATCTAACCCTGCTGTACATTTAGAACAGCTTGTTAATTATAAGTGCAGATGGGTCATGACCAGAGCAAGGTGCAACTCATTCCCTTCTGTCTATCTTCAAGGTCGTTTCCTTAACATCCCACAAAGTGAGCGTTGTTGTCGGTACTGTCCCAACGCTATGGACTCAATCCCTCACATCCTGCTTTACTGTTCGAGGTATAATGATATTAGAACCGATCTGGGAGCTTTACTACCTCTAGAATTTCTGTTTCTCTCAGACAAACAAAAAATGTCTAAGCTATTGAACAGCCCTCATGTAGAAATTTCTGAAGCAATTGCTACATTTTTAATCCATGTTCTACATGATATGTGTAAGGAATTCCATAGAAGCAGAAATAAAAGGCTCTTTGGTGAAAAAGACCGTTTATTCAGACATCTTAGAAAGCTCAAGTACACGCAGTGGCAGGAATGACACTTCCCGCCAGAAGCACAGGTTATAACCCTATCCATCCCATCCCCCTCCCGGCTTCCCATGGGAACGGAGACCTCATCTCCCGCGCAGAGATAAAGTCTCCGCCGATGAAACTGGCCCATCGCCCGGGCTGTGGAATGTACTCAAGGTTAGGCGGCTGCCCTTCTCATCAACACCATTGAAACCTTTACAATATGTAACAATGATCCTGTTTTTGTACTTGGGATGTATGGTACTTCTGGTTTATGCCTAATAAAGGTTTTTGGATTGGATTGGAAAGTTCTTAAAACTTTCTCATGCCCCTCTTCTTCCCCCAGAGAATCTGACTGTCTACTCCCTCTATGGGACTCACCTAAGCCCTAACTTCACTGACAGGACCCACACACAGGAGGCTTCAGATTCAACACCTCCAGTTAAAAGACTCTCCAGGTCTAAATATCATAATATTTTTTCCCTGGGTGGATGCCTCAAGAAGCAGCCTCAAGATGGACCCAAACTCGCCTGAACTCATCATATCTTGGAACTCATCATATCTTGGACCCAAACTAGCCTGATCATATATTGGAAGCGAAGGAGCATCAACTCTGGTTAGTACTTGGGTGAGGGAGCACCACAGATGTCCAGGGTGGCTACAACGACGCGGCTGGCCTCCATTCGGGCCAGGGCCTTTACGGCTCTGGTGCCGGCCTGGTGGAACGCTCTCCCTCCAGCTGTCCCTTGGGGAATTCCGCAGGGCCTGTAAGGCTGAGTTGTTCCACCGGGCCTTTGGAGAGACCGGCCGCTGAGGGTGCCCCCTCCCCTCTGCTCCATATGGGTCCCTAACATCATCGGGACCCACTATCTTTCCTTGGGAGGGTTTAAGCAAGGGTTTCGTGGGATGCTGTGTTAGGAAATAATTGCTGTTTTTAACTGTATTTATGATAATAGTGCTGTGATGGTTTTATATATGATGTTTTATGTTGTACACCGCCCTGAGCCCTTCGGGGATAGGGCGGTATATTAAATCAAATAAATAATAATAATACTACTACACAGAGGCAGGCAATGGCAAATCCCCTCTGTTCTTTCCTTCCCTTGAAAATCCCCTCGGGGGAGCCATAAGTCAGCAATGACTCGCCTCCACTATATTATTATTAACGAATAACACTTCAACCAGCAAGGAAATGAATCACTGCCTGGGACTTTAAAGAGCCGCAGGGAAGGCTGGGCTGGAGAGACTGCTTGCATGAGGTAGAGCAGTGATGGCGAACCTATGGCACGGGTGCCAGAGGTGGCACTCAGAGCCCTCTCTGTGGGCACGCATGCACAGAGTTCATCGTGGGGGGTGTGTGTGTGATTTTCCACACACACACATACATCTAGGCTGGCCTGGGCTGCTGGGCACAATGCCCCGTGGCGAGCAGGGAGGGCTGGCGGGCCTGGTGCCTGTGCTCCAGGTGGCTGATGTCTGAGGGGGGACAGAGGAGGCGGAGATGCTAGAGAGGCACAGAGCAGTGGGTGCAGGACTTGCTGGAGGCTAGAGCAGGCTGGCCCCTGCTCAAGCAGGGGGGCAGAAGCAGAGGGGTGGGGTGGAGGAGCTGGAGCAGACAGGGCAGGGCAGGGCAGAGTGGCGGGTGCACACAGAATTAAAACCTCAGTATTCAGGTTAAATTGCCCTGTTGGCACTTTGCGATAAATGTGGGTTTTGGGTTGCAATTTGGGCACTCGGTCTCAAAAAGGTTTGTCATCACTGAGGTAGAGCCACAGGCTGAAGGGAGCTGCGACTCCACATCCCCTGGCATCTCCACTGAAAGGACCTCAGACGCTAGGAAAGACCTTCTTCTCTCTCTGGATTTTTGGGGTATGAGTTTTCAAGATTCGAAGCTCCCTTCATCAGATCTAACAGAGGGAACTTCACCTGAAAGTGAAGCTGAAAGTCTTGTGGGCCTCTACCGGGCTACTGGATTTAAATCTAGCCATTCTACTGCAGACCCAACACGGCTGGCTGCCCGAAACGTTCTTCCTCTGTCTCTGGCGCGCTTTAGGCCCCTTCCACAGGTGCAGAATAATGAACTTTCAATGCACTTTGCAACTGGATTTTACTGTGCGAAATAGCAAAATCTACTTGCAAACAATTGTGAAAGTGTATTGTCGAAGGCTTTCACGGCCGGAATCACTGGGGTGCTGTGTGGTTTCCGGGCTGTATGGCCGTGTCCTAGCTGGATTTTCTCCTGACGTTTCGCCTGCATCTGTGGCTGGCATCTTCAGAGGATCTTTCACTTTGTGAAAGTGGACTGAATGTGCATTATTTTGAAAGTGCATTACTCTACATCTGCAGAAGTGATCAGAGAGCTACAGACAATCAAAGTGGACAATATTAAGCTCCATCACAGCCTGATTCAGTAAAAAGCAGCTCCTTTTGACCTTTCAAATGCCTCCCTCCCCTTCTGTAAGGTGTTAGCCCTCCTTCCCTAGGGAAACACTGACAAAATCTGACCTTTTTCTTGAGTTTGGCAAATTTCTTCTGCAGAGCTTCCTCCTCCTCTGTCAGACCCGGTGGTAAGACAATCATGGTTGGCTGAAGAGGACACTGCCTGGAATTGGAAGGCAAGGGAAAGTAACAACCAGTTGGGAAAAAGCTCATCTGCTTAGGGCACAGGAGGGGGAGAGGGATGCCAACAACAAATCTTACGGAGATGTCACAAGACAGTCCAAAGGCCTGGTCACTGCAGCGGACTGATATGTACTTATCAGTGTAGCCACATCTGTTCAAAAATATCTTATAGCATCAAAATATCTTCTTTTTAAAATAAAGTTCTAGTGAATAATGGCAAGCAGGAAATAAAGCCGGTTTCTTTACAGACTCAACTACCCCATTAGCAACTTTTCCTGCAATTCTTTTCCAAATTGCTCCACAATCTTCTTCAAGCTATGGGATGCACAACTGACTCTTCCATGTCAGACCTTTAAGCACAAAGGAGCAGAGGAATGCTGCAAATTGAACGTTGCTGCAGTTTTCTCTGGCAGAAAATAGAAATTCGAGAGCATTGTGGAACAGGGCTTTCCAGTTCAGGGCAAAAAGCACATGAAGGATCAAATTATGCATGGCGAGGAGAAAGCGACATGAGAGCTTTTTCCCAACTCGGGGGATTCAGAACTAGTAAAAATATAATCTTCACACAATGCATAATTATCTTGCGGAACGTCATTCTTCAGGACATCATGGCAACCAGTAGCGTAGCTATTTAACCAGCAATTAGACATGTTCATGAAGTTGAGGCATATCAATGGATGCAAAGCCATGACAGCAAAATGAAAGTTTCCTTTTGGAGTGGCAACATATCTCTGAATACCATTTAGTAAGGAGCAGTGGAAGGGAAAGGCTTTCATGTCTTCTTGTCTGGCTGCTGTACAAAACAGGATGCAGCATTAGATGGCCTTTGCTTCGAGCAGAGTTCTTAGGATCTCATGTTTTCGGGAACACAGTACAACTCTGGGGTAACATGTACCTTATGTGCGTACAAACCCATCCATGTGTGCAAAGACATGAACTTGGATATCAGTGCAATGTTAATCTTTGACCACAGGTAAGACATGAAAGCCCCCACCCTCTTTGAACTGCAAACACATCTCCTCACCTTATGAGACTTACTAACTAGAACATCCTATAACAGCGCAAACAGGTCTCTGAAGGCGTGTTCCTTAGTGCACTAGGACAAGGCCCAATTCAGTGACCCATGATGCACTGGGACTCATGTCAAGCACCCTCCTTAATTAAATTTGTGGAGCCTGTCCCATAATGCACCAAAACTCGCACCAACATCCCCTCCACGGATTTTGCACTCACCAAGAGGTCCTCCTGTTTTCTCAGCGCCTCTCGCTTCCTCGCGCGCGCATGCGCACCTCTCCCTCGTCCACAAGCTCTGCGCACAATCATGGAGGCGGTACGCATCTAAATTTGCATAAACTGCCCCGCGACGCCGATTCCATTGGTTGGTTTGTCCGAAAGACTCTGGAGAACAAAACCATGAACAACAGGGATTTTGCATCTTATTTTGCACGTCGCCATTCATTGGCTGAACTACTCAAGCGCGTTCGAAAGGCGTCGGAAGTGGGGGCAGTTTCTTATTTAAATAAAAGGCTGCTCATTGGCTTGGTTACAGTACTTAGCAAAATGGCAGGGGAAGGGAGAAACAGGTTATAATTTGCATATCGCTTTGCCATTGGACCACACGCTGTTTACATCTTGATTTCCTGAAGCCAATAAGAAGAGGTTTCGGCTCTTCGCTTTCCATTGCCTTAGTTCGACAAATTCCCTTGGGAGATTTAACTTCCGTTCCTCAGAGACGGGCAAGTGAAGTTATTTCCGCCCGGCGAAGCACTTTTGCTTCGGCTTCCCTTGACCATTGTCGCAGCTATTGCCCTTACCATACTGAGTAAGGGAAAGTGCTTCCGGGTTAGGGGAAGTTAAGTGAAGCCGAGCCACCGCGGAAGTTGCAACTGTAGAGATGGAGTTGGAGAGGATAGGTGAGGATGGGGAGTTCAATCAAGCGGGAGGGGGAAATCTCAGCGGAGGGTCTTCCTCTTTTTCAAAGGGCTTTTAAAAATACTGGTCTATGAAAGTCACCGTATAGTGGTAGAAAAAAACAGGAATCCAGTAGCAGCCCGAAGACTAACATTTTTAATTCATTCGACTTTTACTCTGCCCTTTCCCTGGCAGGGTTAGGAGCTTTCGTGCATCACAGCACTCTTCTTCAGGGGTATGGTGGTGAGCGAGACCCACAGTTATAAACATGCGTAGAATATGTGGATTCATATGATGATTAGAATACCGTTCGGTGATAGGAAAGCAGGCTGTGAATCATCTGAATAAATTCAGTTGTTGGACTCCAGCAGCCACAGTGCAAGGAAAGGAAGGAGAAATGGGAAGGCTTTCCGCAAGTTTGTTTCGTAATTTCTTTTTGTTAGCTGCCTTGAGGGTGGTTGTCAACTGATAATAAATATTGACTCGGTGGATTGGTTATTGTGTAACCAAGGAATGCATTTTCAGCTTGATGCTGCAGAAAACAATATTCACACTAAAAAAAAATTAACAATGAAAGGGTGAAACTATGATGCTTTAATTGCATGCCAGCCAGTAGATTACAGGGGGGGTGGGGAGGTCTGTGGAAACTGGCATGTGATTGAACATGAGTTCTGTGTGATTTTCACAAAGTGATTACAATCCTTTATTGGCAGTTGACCTCTGCTTTTATAGCAGAGCTCTTCCAACTCTAAACAGCTGCATGACAAACTGAAATCTTCTTATCTTTATGTTCTATATTACCACTTTATTTTATGTACCTAAACAATTCATTAATGTCCTGACAACGAAAACTCTCAACCAACAGACTCACAGGAGACTGTCCTGCGCGCTATTGGTTGAGGGTTCATCATAGCACTCAAAAAGGCCTGGCGGAGAAGTGGCACCAAACCACCCTCCCGCCAGGCCTCCCACTTGTTTCCCAATTCCCCCAGCCATCTTCCCCATGCCCCTGGTCCCGGTAGAGATGTGGCACCTAGATACCCTTTTGCCAAGACTTCCACCCACTTCACTATTCCCCCACCCCTCACCCCCAAAAAAACCCCAGGCCCAGGGACAAGTGGTGCCATGCTGTCTTCCCAGTGAGCAGCAGTGGCATAGTGGTTAAGAGCAGGTGCACTCTAATCTGGAGGAACCAGGTTTGATTCCCCGCTCTGCCGCTTCAGCTATGGAGGCTTATCTGGGGAATTCAGGTTAGCTTGTGCACTCCAACACACGGCAGCTGGGTGGCCTTAGGCTAGTCACAGTTCTTCTGAGCTCTCTTAGCCCCACCCACCTCACAGGGTGTTTGTTGTTGGGGGAAGGGAAAGGAGACTGTAAGCCCCTTACAGAAGAGAAAGGGGGAATATACATCTAACTTCCCTTCTTCCCACCCGACCCTGTAGCATTACCCCACCCCTACCCACCAGTTAGCCAGCTGCGGCTTTTCATTAGCAGAAAAGATCTGGCCATGGTGATGCAGGCCCTGAGTATCTCTAGATCAGATCACTGCAATACATTCTACACAGGGCTGTCCTTGAAAAAAAGTGTTGAAAGTTCAGTCGGAGCAGAATCCTACAGGCAGGTTGTTAGCTGAAGTGGCTCAGGGACCATATAACTCCAGTCTTAGCTCATCTATACTGGTTCTAGGTGCAATTCCATTGGTGCCCAGGCACAGAGAAAGAATCGTCTGGTCCATTTGCTTAGTGACATTTGAGATTTTAAAAGGGCAGGGATGGCAGGGCTGATTTTGAAACCTCCTTGTGTTGTCTTGAAGCCCTGCCCCCCAGGGGGCCTCTGGAGCTACCTCTCTCCATTCTGGAGGTCGGATGTACGGGCCGGTTTGAGCTCATCACCCAGGAGGAGAAGCCAGACGGAGATGGATTCCCGCTGACCACGGTAAGGGCCAGAAATGAGAGGACAGAATTCCAGAGTGATGCTTGACAGTTCATTCTGATGGACAGAAATTTGTTTGAAGAAGCTTCAGAAGGCAGTGAGTTGCAATGGTCTGAGTGCTGGGCTTAGGACCAGAAAGAACGGTGCTCCTTTCCCATGAACCTCTATGGTTGATGTAAGGCCTGTTGTTCTCTCTCTCAGCCTTGCTTGCATTATAGGGGATAAAATGAGGGAAGAAGGGAGGGATGGGAGAACCCCTTTAGGGCTCCCTCAGCTCCTTTGAGGAAAGCTGAGGTAAAAAATATGAAAGAAAATTCCCTACACGGTTGAGTGTTATTACCGTTCTTGACCAACGACGTGAAAAATAAACATCAATGCAAGCAGGCTCACAAAAAAGGATTTGTGCCATTTGTGGCAGGAGTTCAGTTTCCTCAAAAGTTGACAGCGGTGCCTTGGCGTTCAGAGTGGTCAGTACCCTGTAGTGGTGGCATCTGAAAATGTCACGGTGGCTCAGGTGGAGGAAGAAACTGGCTCTCGATATTCTTGGTATGGAAAGTACTGGGGTGGACCCAACCTCTCCGCTCACCAAACTCTGAAGCCTGTCTCCAGCATAAGGAGCCCTGTAGGGTTTTTACTATTATTATGGTAGATTACACAGCTGCCAGATCTTTAGCTGATTGTTGGCCTTTCATTACAATTCAAGCCTCACCCAGAGGCCTAGGAAGTTGTAATGTTTCGGCCTAGTATTTCGTGCGGATCCCAGCAGGGCTGCCTCCTGAATTTGACAGATGTTAATTTTGTCAATTCGAAGATTTTTCAAGTGCTGCCCTAATATTATTGTTGTTGTTGTTGTTATTATTATTATTATTATTATTTATTATACTTCATTAACTGCTCAACCCCCAGAGGGCTCCGAGCGGTGTACAGGGCCTATAAACAAGGCTGATAAAACAATAAATACAAATATAAATGTTAACATTAAAACCCTTAAATTTCCATAACAGCATCTACATAAAATTGAATTGAAAATACATTGTTTGTTTATATTTATGGCGTCCGATTGCAAGGCTGGGAGGGGGCCAGCAATGCCGAAGATGATGGACTGCAGTACCGGCAATGTTGTAGATGGTGCAAATACAAAGCAGGGGCATCAAGAGGGGTCTCTTTTAAAAGCAAGAGACTTACAAAAGAGACTTCCCTTCTTCCGCATAGCACCTCTGGGCTTTCCTGGTGGTCTCCCATCCAAGTACTAACCAGGGGCAACCCTGCTTGGGCATCCAAGATATGTTGAGACTGGGCTAGCCTGGTCCACCTAGGTCGGGGCAAGAGGCCCTTAATGTGGAAGAAAGCCTTGATGTGGCTCAGTGAGTGGCTGGGTCCAATCTGTTGCTTCTGCATTCAATATATAATAATAATAATAATAAGCCTTTATTTGGCGTAACAATAATCATAACACAATAAAAAACCTGAGATCAAAGGTAAACAAATACAAAGGTTTAAGATAGAACATAAATTATTGATTGTGCATCACCTCCAGTAAAAAATGTGCTACCCATTCACAAGTTTCATTGTCAGAATTGTCCAGAAGGAAAGGGAGTCTACCTGATTCTCCCATTTCACTAGGTAACCTAGAAAGAGTATTGGAATATTTTGATCTGATATTGGCAAATTTAGGGCAGCAAAGCAGTTGATGTGCCAATGTTTCGATTTGTTGATCACCACAAGAGCATACCCTTTCGCTCATTTCCAAGTTGTTAAATCTGCCACGCAATAAAGTGGAGGGGAAAACATTGAAGCGAGCAAGCGTGAGGGCTCTTCTCTGCATAGGATTAGTCAAAAAATACAAATGGGGAGCCATCCTGTTTTGATATAGGGGTATTGAAAGATGTACGGGTGAACAAGTTTTCATAGCAGCCCTAATTAAATGCATTCAATATTTAACCCCTGAGACCTCCCGCTTTTCTTGTTCACCCCCTTCAGCTGCCCCACGGATTGCCCCCTTACGCGGAGGAGCTGGCGTCTGAATTGGAGCAGCGTTTTCTCAGCAGCCCTGATTGGCTTCCCATCCACCACTTTGAGAGGTCTCACAGGTAAGGTACGATGCAGCCGCAGACTTCCCGGAAGACGGGCACGTTGTACAAAGAACAGTGAGCCTGAGGCTTGGATTCCAAAATGAACAAAGCGGGACATGATTGCCAGCAATCTGTAAGTGGAGCAGGAACTCCCTAGATGCAGGCAGAGCGGGAAATGGTTCTTCATGCCACCTTCTGCTTTCTTGACCAGGTTCTGGCCCCGTGAGAAAGACGTTGAATCGCTTTTCGAGGTGGGCGTAACACCTGTACATTCAGCACTTCAGGCTGACCGTAACCCTACTACAGGAGAGCTGCTGGGTTTCAGAGAGGTGAGAATTCCCACCCCCTCAGTTTGGAGGGCTTACTTCTTTTTTTTTGAATTTTAAATGCTTTATGATAGGAAGGAAAATTGAGAATAATACAAGAAAAGAAAACAAAATTATACAAAGTTATACAAAAATTGATACATCATCATATCACCCAAGTTAGTAACTAATAACAGATAGTTGAACAACAAAGAAAAAAACCCACAATAAATATAATTTAACGATTCTATCAATTACTCTTTAATTGTACTTCCTTCTGTGCGTACTCTATTTTTAATTTAGTAACCCTTTACTTAAATACTTTGCTTTGGACATGGTATTTCTTGTTTATATACATTTTCCATTGTTCCCATTGATTTTTAGCATTATAATTCTCTTCCAACACTTCCTGTCCTGGCAGTTGTGAGATCTTAATCACTTCTAACATCTTCGTGTTAGTTTGGAGGGCTTACTGATGCACCTGTGTATTTTGGTAGGAGGTACCATGACAGCAGTAAGGAAGGCAGCCCTCGAATTGCTTTTAATTGGTTGTTGCCCTGTCTCGAAAACTTTCTTTCATCTGCTGTATCTCCAGACCTCTGGAAAGGAGTGAAGTTTTATTCATGGGGTCCAAAGTTATGGACCCTCAAAAGGGTAGCCCCATTTACTAATAGCTCCCATTGGAAAAAAATGGAGGATGGGGGCACCCCCTTTGGGGGTCCATAACGTTGGACCCCCTGAACCAAACCTCACCAAACGTGGGTGGTATCATCAGGAGAGTCACCTAAAGATACCCTGAAATTTTGGTGCTGCTAGACTAAAAACTGCACCCCCTGCTGGCTGACAAAGTAAAAACAATAAAAATACCAAAAAAAATAGAAATGAGCCCAAAATTTTTCTGCGCCCCCAATGGTGGGTGCCCGAGGCATTTGTCCCCGGATGTGCCCATTGTAGCTACGCCTCTGCTTTCCAGGGTAGCTTGACTGTGCTGTTTATTCTGACTTTGCTGCCCCCAGTGGCCCAAGAAAAGATTACCAGAGGATATAGCGCTTGAAGAGTCTCTAGCTTAGATCGTAATGAATCTTGAATTATGAATGCAGTCAGAAGAATTTTCAGAGGAAAGTGGTGGGTCTCTCCGATAACATGTGCTTCCTTCTTTACGTTTCCCCCCTTCTGTTTTCCAGGCTCTGGTGGATAATATGGGCTTATCAGCCAAAAATTCGCTTTCCTTCCAGCGGGCGCCCGGACCACCAACTGAAGCTCTGAGAGGCAGCGCCACCAATTACCCCTTCTGGCCAGGTACTAGTTTCTTCTTTCTGCTCCATGGGAGGGATTAGTGATGTCACATTGCACGCTGAGGTAGTTTGTCATGGCTTGGCTGGAGAGCACGAGCAGAAAGCCCCATTCGGTACTTATGATGAGTTGGCGCCTGATTTGTGTTCAGTGACGAAACCACTCAGCCCTTTTGCCCAGTTACATTGCAGAAGATGAGTGTTGCGATGGAAGAAAATCTCATTGTGCAGTTAGTCGCTTGCTGCCCACCTTGGTTCTGTTTTGCCCTTTGCAGGTGGGATAGATGAGCCCAGCCTAGAGCAAATGAAGACTCAAGGAGACCTGGAAGAGGACATAGATTTCCAGAAAGGTACCAGGGCCCCTCTTAAGAAGGGTCAGTGCACCCCGACTCAGAGTTGCTGCTGCTTTGTTTCCTGCCTCCCGTGCCAGGATGTTTTCTCAGCCTTGTAGGCTCACCTGTTAACCATTACCTATCCCGTTGGTAAACCCCCCCCCCCCAAGTGCCCTTGAGTTTCCTTAAGAGGGAGCAGCTGTTCATGATGGTCCTCCCAACTCCTGCTGCGAATTACCACTGCTGCAGAGGCGTAGCTGGGCCAGAGTGCGCCCAGTGCACACTCTGTGTTTTCTGTCCCCGCCCCCCTCCTCCCTCCCTCCCTCCCTCCCTCCCTCCCTCCCTCCCTCCTCCGTTACCTTAGTGCAGGCTGGAGAAGTGGCCTGTTCCCTTCAGGCTGAAAACGGCCTGGTGGGAACTCCACTTCCCATGAGACCCTGGGGCTCGCAAGGCGGAGGCTTATCTGTGAACCAGATGGGTTTCGGCACTCCTACATTCCTGCTGGGTGACCTTGGGCCAATCACAGTTCTTCGGAACTCTGTCAACCCCACCTACCTCACAAGGTGTCTGTTGTGGGGAGAGGAAGGGAAAGCACCTTCAGTCTCCTTACAGGAGAGAAAGGTGGGGTATAAATCCAAACTCCTCCTCCTCCTCCTCCTCCTCCTCCTCCTCCTCCTTCTAAATGGCTTGGGACTGCAGTGTTTGAAGGGCCTTCTCCTCCCATACTGTCCTGTTCATAAGAGCTATTGCACGAGTCCTCCTTTCTGTGCGCTTCCCCCCCTTCAGAGGTGAAGCAAATGGTGATTGGTGGCAGAACATTTTCTGTGGTGGAACCTTATCTTTGGAACACCTCCCCCTTGGGCTTATCTGGCACATACTTTCCTCTCATTTTGGTGCCAGGCTAAAAAAAAAATAATTTTACCCAGGGTGTTAATTAGCATCTAAAAAAAAAACTTGTCGTCTTTTAAATGATCTGCATCTGCTTTATGGATAGTTTTTTTTAAAATGCTGCTTAGGCCCAACAACTTGTGTTTTTAATTGCAAGCTGACTCTTGAAGAGATGGGGTAGAAATATTTTAAATAAACAAGGTAGGGATTCTTTTACTTTTCTTCATTTGTGTCCCTTCATGGTTCCCCCCCTCCCCTCTTTCTCTCCCTCAGATTTGCTGACTGTCCCACCTGGCTGGAAGAAGGGAGTGAAGTTCACCAAACAAGGTTAAGCATAAGCATAAGCATTAGCATTTTATTGTCATTGTGCACGCACAACGAAATTTACAGCAGCATTCCTCGATGCACACAATTTCAGACTCATACCCCATCCTCACTTTCCCCTTCCTCCACCCATCCCTACACAGCCCCAAACACATCAACACGAAGCCACGGAGTTCAGCATAGCCACAGCTCTAGAGTAGAAGCTGTCTCTAAGCCTTTGTCCGAGTTTTGATAGACCTGTATCGTCTGCCGGATGGTAACAGTTCAACAAGAGAGTGTGCTGGATGAGACGGGTCTCTCAGAATATTTTGGGCTTTCTTTAGGCTTCAGGAATTATAGAGTTCTTCCAAGGAGGGGAGAGGGCAGCCGATAATCCTCTGTGCAGTAGTGATCACCCTGTGGGGTGGGAAGAAGTTCTTTTGGGACTGCATCTTTGACAAGGGACTGTTTCTTTATGAAAGGCCCGAATGGGGCTATGATCGGGACTATCCTGAGGGGACTCTCAAACAGTAGCTTGGACTTGAGGGACAGCTTGTTTCTTACCAGGGCCAAACCCATAAATATGAGCTTGGAAATAGCTGCAGAATGTTGTAAGCTACATTGACTAAAAAGCTAGATTCCTGGCTGGCTGTATTTTTCTCGAGCTGTAACCTGGGGCCAACCCTTCTTCATTTCAAACCATGTCATAAGAACATAAGAACAAGCCAGCTGGATCAGACCAGAGTCCATCTAGTCCAGCTCTCTGCTGGACCTCCCCAGGTTTGCTGAACCTCACCCACCTGTTAGGGGGTGGGTGGCCCACCAGGTGCCATTGGGAGCTCGCATGCAGGATGTGAAAGCAATGGCTTTCTGCGGCTGTTGCTCCCGAGCACCTGGACTGTTAAGGCATTTGCAATCTCAGATCAAAGAGGATCAAGATTGGTAGCCATAGATCGACTTCTCCTCCATAAATCTGTCCAGGCCCCTTTTAAAGCTGTCCAGGTTAGTGGCCATCACCACCTCCTGTGGCAGCATATTCCAAACACCAATCACACGTTGCGTGAAGAAGTGTTTCCTTTTATTAGTCCTCATTCTTCCCCCCAGCATTTTCAATGTGTGCCCCCTGGTTCTAGTATTGTGAGAAAGAGAGAAAATTTTCTCTCTGTCAACATTTTCTACCCCATGCATAATTTTATAGACTTCAATCATATCCCCCCTCAGCCGTCTCCTCTCCAAACTAAAGAGTCCCAAACGCTGCAGCCTCTCCTCATAAGGAAGGTGCTCCAGTCCCTCAATCATCCTCGTTGCCCTTCTCTGCACTTTTTCTATCTCTTCGATATCCTTTTTGAGATGTGGCGACCAGAACTGAACACAGGACTCCAAGTGCGGTCGCACCACTGCTTTAGATAAGGGCATGACAATCTTTGCAGTTTTATTATCAATTCCTTTCCTAATAATCCCCAGCATAGAGTTTGCCTTTTTCACAGCTGCCATGCATTGAGTTGACATTCCCATGGAACTATCCACTAAGACACCCAAATCCCTTTCCTGGTCTGTGACTGATAGCACTGATCCCTGTAGCGTGTATGTGAAGTTTGGATTTTTTGCCCCTATGTGCATCACTTTACTGTTCGCCTGATGCCTCTTGATGCGTGTCTTCCTCTCCTTAGAGCTCAAGGCCTCCCCAGGTTTGCTGAACCTCACCCACCTGTTGGGGGCGCTGGACACTTTTGAGCTGGGGTCTTCCAGTGACGAGGAAGGCAAGGAGAAAGCAGAGGAAGCGGAGAAGAGAAAGAAGAGGGGGAAAGGAAGGAGAGGGGCACAGGGGGAAGAAAAGCCTCCTGTGGAACCGGCCCCTCTGCAGAGGGCAAGCAGCCTGGAAGAACTGGTGCTAAAGGTGGGAACGTGTTTGTGTATGTTGGGGTATAAAGGGCAGTCACCTTTTCCTGCAGGGGCAGTATCCGGGGTTTTAAATTGTAATGTTTTAATTTTGATTGCCAAGTGGGACATAAATATCTTTGTAAGTATGAAGAGGTATGAGCAGACTAGGGAAGAATGCAGAACCGGACAATAGAGCACCAGCCATCCGTCAGGAATTTGAGGGCAGAGTCTGAGAGGAACGGACTGAAGTTTCTGAGCACCTGATTTAATTTTGAGATCTTCTCTTGCTAGCTGTGGGCAGAAAACTGGTAGTCCTTTTAGCTTCCGTTTCGTGACTCTTTCACACCTGAGCACACTCTCTCTGTGGCCTTGTTCTCAGGAGGTGACCTCTGGCCCCAAACCAGCCCCACCGGCTGCTCCGGCTCTTGCCGCCGAGCCCCCCAAGGAGCAGTGGGCCATCCCCGTGGATGTCAGCTCCCCCGTCGATGACTTCTACAAGCGGATTCCAGATCCAGCTTTCAAGGTGAGAGGCCAGCCGCAAGGGGGGGCGCCGCAGGAGGAAGGCTGAGAACTGTCGGCGCCAAAGTCTGTTTTTCACATGACTTTTTCTCTTGGGCTCCCAGTGGCCGTTTGAGACGGACGTTTTCCAGAAACAGGCAATTCTTCACTTGGAGAAGCACGACTGCGTGTTCGTGGCTGCCCACACCTCGGCAGGAAAGACTGTGGTGGCCGAGTACGCCATTGCCCTCTCACAGAAGCACATGACCCGGTGAGAATATTCCCTTTGATCGCGTTCCTCTTTCTGAGGAGAATCTTACAGCATCGGGCCTACTCATGTCCGCCCTGCCCAGCCCCAGTTTGGAATGGAGTGAGGAGTGTCCCTTGAGTACAGGGTTGGGGAGAAGATTGCGGTGGAGTCATGGATCTCTAGCAGAGCATCTGCTTTGCCAGCATGGCGGTCCAGGTTCAGTCCCCATCTTCCTCATGGTTGGGTTTGAGGTGATGTGAAAGACCTTTGCCTGAGAGCCTGAAGAGCAGCTGCCAGTCAGAGTTGGCAATACTGACCTTGGTGGACCAGTGGTCTGGCTCAGTAAATAAGTGCTGGAATGGCAAAAAATCCAAACTTCACATACACGCTACAGGGGTCAGTGCTATCAGTCACAGACCAGGAAAGGGATTTGGGCGTCTTAGTTGATAGTTCCATGGGAATGTCAACTCAATGCATGGCAGCTGTGAAAAAGGCAAACTCTATGCTGGGGATAATTAGGAAAGGAGTTGATAATAAAACTGCAAGGATTGTCATGCCCTTATATAAAGCTGTGGTGTGACCGCACTTGGAGTACTGTGTTCAGTTCTGGTCGCCACATCTCAAAAAGGATATTGAAGAGATAGAAAAAGTGCAGAGAAGGGCAACGAGGGTGATTGAGGGACTGGAGCACCTTCCGTATGAGGAGAGGCTGCAGTGTTTGGGACTCTTTGATGACAGGAGAGGGCATCTCCCGACACTGACCGAACCTAGAGAGTGCTCATCGATGGCTCATCTTCATACTGGAGAGAAGTGACCAGTGGGGTGCCACAGGGTTCTGTCCTGGGCCCAGTGCTATTCAATATTTTTATCAATGACTTGGATGATGGAATAGAGCAGTGATGGCGACCCTTTTCGAGACCGAATGCCCAAATTGCAACCCAAAACCCACTTATTTATTGCAAAGTGCCAACACGGCAATTTAACCTGAATACTGAGGTTTTAGTTTAGAAAAAACGGTTGGCTCCGAGGCGTGCATTACTCGGGAGTAAGCTTGGTGGTAGTTGGTGGCTTTGCTTTGAAGCAACCGTGCAACTCTTCCAACGGGTGAATCACGACCCTAGGAGGGTGTACTCAGAAGCAAGCCCCATTGCCAGCAACCGAGCTCACTGCCAGGTAAAGGATCGCGCTTTAGTTCTTTGCATGAAAATCAGTGGGGTTTAACAGCGCTTAACAGGGTTACCTACACTTTTCCCCCAAAACTAGGTCTTAGGTTTAATGCTAATAATCGATCCCAGCGGCCCAGGCCAGCCTAGATGTGCGGGGGAAGGGGGGCGACTCTGTTTGCGCGTGCCCAAAGAGAGGGCTCTGAGTGCCACCTCTGGCACCTGTGCCATAGGTTCGCCACCACTGGAATAGAGGGCATGCTAATCAAATTTGCAGGTGACACCAAAATAGGAGGGGTAGCTAATACCCCCGTCTCCCTCCCCCACATAACTCAGTTTAAATCCCTTCTGGTGAGGTTTGTGAGCCTCCTAGCGAAAACGTTCCTACCTACAGGTGTGAGGTGCAACCCATCCCTTGCCAGGAGTCCCTCTTCATGAAACCGCAGTCCATGATCCAAGGAACCAAAATATTCCCGGCGGTACCACCTATGAAGCCGGTTGTGCACCTCTAACTCTTTTCCTTTCCGCCTCCTTGTTTTCGTCCCAGCACCATCTACACTTCCCCGATCAAAGCTCTTTCCAACCAGAAGTTCCGAGAGTTCAAGAAAACCTTTGGGGATGTTGGGCTGTTGACGGGGGACGTTCAGCTGCATCCGGAAGCCTCCTGCCTCATCATGACCACGGAAATCCTCCGGTGAGGACTTGGGGTAATGGGGGAGGGGGCATTCATTTCTTTGCAAAAAGAAGAAAGTTTCTAGTACAGTGTTCCTCTTGGGCCTGCATGGGCTGGAGTTCGTTCCTTCCTTCCTTCCTTCCTTCCTTCCTTCCTTCCTTCCTTCCTTCCTTCCTTCCTTCCTTCCTTCCTTCCTTCCTTCCTTCCTTCCTTCCTTCCTTCCTTCCTTCCTTCCTTCCTTCCTTCCTTCCTTCCTTCCTTCCTTCCTTCCTTCCTTCCTTCCTTCCTTCCTTCCTTCCTTCCTTCCTTCCTTCCTTCCTTCCTTCCTTCCTTCCTTCCTTCCTTCCTTTCTTTCTTTCTTTCTTTGGAGGAGGGTTATTTCTAAATGGGAAGAAAATTGTTAAGTGCTGTCAGGGTGTGACCAATTTATGCCAACCTCTCATGGGGTTTTTCAAGCAAGAAATGTTCAGCTGTGTTTTGCCACTTCATGCCTCATCATAGAGAATGGACTTCCCTGGTGGATTCCCATCCAAGCCGTAACCAGGGCTGACTCTGTTTAGCTTCCCAGATCAGGCTAGATTGGGATACACAGGTTACTGGCAAATAGGGGAAGGTGAGGTATAAATCTTTTATAAATACATGTATTTGAGTGCTCGGATACTTAAGATAAATGGATAATCCAAACAGCACTTCACTCCTGCGGTAAAGATTACCAGTTTTAAATAGCTTTCCATTCTTTGATATCCCAAATCTGATATCCCAAATCTCAGTTCTGGTCACCACAACTCAAAAAGGATATTGAAGAGGTAGAAAAAGTGCAGAGAAGGGTAACGAGGATGATTGAGGGACTGGAGCACCTTCCTTATGAGGAGAGGCTGCAGCGTTTGGGGCTCTTTAGTTTGGAGAGGAGACGTCTGAGGGGGGATATGATTGAAGTCTATAAAATTATGCATGGGGTAGAAAATGTTGACAGAGAGGAATTTTTCTCTCTTTCTCACAATACTAGAACCAGGGGGCGTCCATTGAAAATGCTGGGGGGAAGAATTAGGGCTAATAAAAGGAAACACTTCTTCACGCAACATGTGATTGGTGTTTGGAATATGCTGCCACAGGAGGTGGTGATGGCCACTAACCTGGATAGCTTTAAAAGTGGCTTGGACAGATTTATGGAGGAGAAGTCGATCTATGGCTACCAATCTTGATCCTCCTTGATCTGAGATTGCAAAGGCCTTAACAGACCAGGTGCTCGGGAGCAACAGCCGCAGAAGGCCATTGCTTTCACATCCTACATGTGAGCTCCCAAAGGCACCTGGTGGGCCACTGCGAGTAGCAGAGAGCTGAACTAGATGGACTCTGGTTTGATCCAGCAGGCTTGTTCTTATGTTCTTATGTTAGGGCCAGCGCTGCTTCTGTTGCTGGTCGTCGAGTTCCTCTTTTCTTTTCTGCCTATCAGGTCTATGCTTTATAATGGATCAGATGTTCTCAGAGACTTGGAGTGGGTGATCTTTGACGAGGTTCATTACATTAACGACTCTGAGGTAAGAGGGGAGTGGTGAAACAAGATGGGAGGGTGAAGCGGGCTCTGATGAACAGCCTGCATTGGCTCCGGTCTGTGGAGAACCGGGTTTACTAAATTCCCTGGATGTGGGTCTGGCAAAATTTTGCATGACTGCTTTCCAGTTCTGGAAAATGCAAATATGAATATTCATCCCTCTCTGGGTCACTGTGAGGAGAAGAAGAGGAAGTGAGTTTGGATTTATATCCCCCCTTTCTCTCTTGCAGGAGACTCAAAGGGGCTCACAATCTCCTTGCCCTTCCCCCCTCACAACAAACACCCTGTGAGGTGGGTGGGGCTGAGAGAGCTCCGAGAATCTGTGACTAGCCCAAGGTCACCCAGCTGGCGTGTGTGGGAGTGCACAGGCTAATCTGAATTCCCCAGATCAGCCTCCACAGCTCAAGCGGCAGAGCTGGGAATCAAACCCGGTTCCTCCAGATTAGATACACGAGCTCTTAACCTCCTACGCCACTGCTGCTCCTTAACCTCCTACGCCACTGCTGAGATTATAACATTATTGTAATAATGCCTATAATTGTAAAGAACAATAGAAACTAGTGTTGTCCTCTCCTTAGAAATTGGACATACCTCACGAAGGGAAGGTTTTAGCTCAGCTGTCCTCACGTGTTAGTTTTCTGTGTGCAAGGGAATTTTTGTCAGATGGGAGTTTGAATGCCCCCTCATATCATTCTGACGCGGATAGGGCTGTACCATGCAGTATTTTAACAGGAGATTGGTATAAACAGGCTGCCTTACCCAAACTAGCCAGCACTCCGATATCTTAGTAAGACGCTCTGCAGGTTTAAAAAAATCTGCCGCTCCAAAGTGTGGCGTTGGCTTTTTAACAAAACAGAAATGTCAGGGATTGAACTTGGAGTCTTAAGCTACTAAACTACGTCTTTTCCCCAGTGCCCGTGATGTCGTTTTGTGCTGCTCAGGTCTCACTAGCAGAAATTCTTCACCTGCTGGAGCTGCGCGAGTGCTTTCGTTCGCTTCCTCGGAGCTCAGAGTTTTGTGTCTCCTTGCACGGGTCACGGGACTAGGTTTGCTGGGTTTTCCCCTCTTCTTTTCTCAGCATCCCCCTTCCTTTGCAGCGTGGCGTGGTCTGGGAAGAAGTCCTCATCATGCTACCAGACCACGTGAACATAATTTTGCTGAGTGCCACGGTCCCCAATACACTAGAGTTCGCCGACTGGATCGGGTAAGCAGAGCCTGCTAGGTCGGAGGCGGGAGTAAAGACGTAGGCAAGCGGAAGGCAGCAGCTCATCCAAAGAACCCTTTCAAGCGGGTTTGAGCAGGAACACTCCACACAACAACACCTGTGTGTTGGAGTGCACAAGCTAATCTGGTTCCCCAGATAAGCCTCCGCAGCTCAAGCGGCAGGGCAGGGAATCAAACCCGGTTCCTCCAGATTAGAGTACACCTGCTCTTAGCCACGACACCACTACTGCTCCTAAGAAGGAAGGGACTTCCGGTGGATAAAAGAGCACCAAGGTTCTCGCTCTCATTCTTCACAGGAGGATCAAGAGGAAGAAAATCTATGTGATCAGCACACTGAAGCGCCCCGTCCCGCTGGAACATCACCTGTACACCGGCAATAGCCAGAAAACCCAGAATGAGCTCTTCCTGCTGGTAGACGCCCATGGGAGTTTCCTCACCAAGGGGTAAGGACTGAGATGAACAAGAGCGTTTGGGTTCCCAAGGCAAGAAATCCAAACAGCGGCTGTGTGACATGCGCGCACACATGTATCATGGTGGTAAACAGCACAATAATACAACTAGAAAGCGAGGAATTTGCTGCCTCTCAATAGTATCCAGTAATATACTATTCGCTGCACCTAGTTCAGGGGTCTGCAACCTGCGGCTCCCCAGATGTTCATGGACTACAGATCCCAATTGGCCATGCTGGCAGGGGCTGATGGGATTTGGAGTCCATGAACATCTGGGGAGCCGCAGGTTGCAGACCCCTGACCTAGTTGTAAAGCTGCCTCATAAATTGTCGCAGAAGGGGTAGCTGTTTTAATCTGTATGAAAAACAAATTGGGATCCTTAAGGGCCCCTCAAATATTTGACGTATTTTAATTCTAGCATAAACATTTGGAGTCTACATAGTGGATTGTAGTCCACAGAAGTTTATTGTAACATAAAAAATATTTTTGTTTTCTGGGGAAGATGGCGCCTTAAAAGGTTGAGTCTCTAAGAGGCTCCTTGCAGCACACTTATGAGGGATATTTTTGGGATTCTTTAGTTTGGGACTCTTTAGTTTGGAGAGGAGACGGCTGGGGGGGGGTCTAGATTGAAGTCTATTAAATTATGCATGGGGTAGAAAATGTTGGCAGAGAGAATTTTTTTCTCACTTTCTCACAATACTAGAACCAGGGGGCATGCACTGAAAATGCTGGGGGGAAGAATTAGGACTAATAAAAGGAAACACTTCTTCACGCAACGCGTGATTGGTGTTTGGAATATGCTGCCACAGGAGGGGGTGATGGTCACTCACCTGGATAGCTTTAAAAGGGCTTGGACAGATTTATGGAGGAGAAGTCGATCTATGGCTGCCAATCTTGATCCTCTTTGATCTGAGATTGCAAATGCCTTAACAGACCAGGTGCTCGGGAGCAACAACCGCAGAAGGCCATTGCTTTCACATCCTGCATGTGAGCTCCCAAAGGCACCTGGTGGGCCACTGCGAGTAGCAGAGAGCTGGACTAGATGGACTCTGGTCTGATCCAGCTGGCTTGTTCTTATGTTCTTAATCCCTAAAGAGCCCAGTTATGCTAATTTTCTATGTGGGGACATTTTTTTTGCACGTAGGTCTGTTCAGATATGTCAACTGCCCCAGCTGTGGCAAATCCAAGGCACGGGTTTATCACCTGAATGAGAACTATGGCCCAGAGGTCTTCCAGATGAACTTTCAAGCACTACACTGTGGTTGCCAGCTTACAACGCATCTGCAATTTTGACTGTGCACGCTCAAACTGACTTCTGCTTTTTCTCCCTTCAGGTACTACGATGCCGTGGAAGCAAAGAAGGAACGGGCCAGCAAACACTCCCAAACCTTTGGGGCCAAACAGCCTATGCACCTAGGAGGCGGGCCAGGGCAGGTATGCTACCAGGTGCATTAGGTCTGGTGGTTGCTCGACACCCCTCCTCCAACTCCACCCCTGAGCCAGAAACCTTCATTTTTGGGTTTACCAACAACCTGGAGGGAAAAAAAATGTCTTGCCCTTTTAAGAGGGGCAGGCGAAGTTTTTCATGGCTAGAAGGTAAATAGTATAACTTGGTAAATAACATTCTTTTAAGCCTCTGTTAAAGGGGCAACATTTTTTTGTCTCCAGATCGTTGGCAATCATTTATTCTGCCAAAGTTTCCCTAAGAAATTTGGGAGCAACGCATTCCCTAAACTGTTGCAGCAATTCTCAGTCATCCCTGAAACTCCACTGCTGTTTTCTGATTATTTGCACATACGTAATTAAAACTAAGATTTTTTCTTCAAATCTGATGGTTTCCTCAGGTTTGCAAATCCCCAAAGTATAGGTGTGACTGTCTGCATTGCCCAGATTTGGCTGTCTGCACAGGGGCCAGCCCATGATTATTAGCTATGGTGAAGTTTAAATTGGCTGGTAAAGGGCCAGTACTGACTGGAGAGACCTTTCATGGTAGAAAGCAGTGGCATAGGAGGTTAAGAGCTCGTGTATCTAATCTGGAGGAACCGGGTTTGATTCCCCGCTCTGCCGCCTGAGCTGTGGAGGCTTATCTGGGGAATTCAGATTAGCCTGTGCACTCCCACACACGCCAGCTGGGTGACCTTGGGCTAGTCACAGCTTCTCGGAGCTCTCTCAGCCCCACCTACCTCACAGGGTGTTTGTTGTGAGGGGGGAAGGGCAAGGAGATTGTGAGCCCCTTTGAGTCTCCTACAGGAGAGAAAGGGGGGATATAAATCCAAACTCTTCTTCTTCTAGAAAGCCCAAAACGTTCTTGTTGCCGGGCCCTTTTGAGTTCTAGCTACCAGTTGACTTGAAGCAGCAGCAGCAGTAGCAAGTGGGATGAGAGAGGGGAATGGGTGAACAGAAAACTGAATGATTGGAGCAGGGGGGAAGAGGGAGAGCTGCAGAGGTGGGATCCAGCAGGTTCTCACAGGTTCCCGAGAGTAGGTTACTAATCATTTGTGCGTGCCGAGAGGGGGTTACTAATTGGTAATTTTGCTACGTGGATTTTGCCTTAGTTACGCCCCTCCTCTCAGCAGTAGCGCGCAGAACTTGAAGCAGTCTAGCAGGAGGTGCACCAACGTGCGTGGCAGCCTGTGCCTGCGTGCATTCATTTCCCGCCCAAGGACTGGCGCAGCGGCTGCGTCCTTGCCACAGCCCCGCCCAGGAATGCTTCGCCCCCGGAATGCCCGGCCACGCCCCCGTCATGCCCTGCCCAGCCCCATTGGTGCTACGCCACTGTTTGAATCCCACCACCATGGGAACCTGTTACTAAAATTTTTGGATCCCACCACTGGAGAGCTGTCTTAATTGGGGTGCTCCTGGTATGTGGGTGTATATTTTATTTATATCCCAATATTCTCCTCAGTTGGAGCCCAGAGA
Source organism: Sphaerodactylus townsendi (assembly GCF_021028975.2). NCBI lineage: Eukaryota > Metazoa > Chordata > Lepidosauria > Squamata > Sphaerodactylidae > Sphaerodactylus > Sphaerodactylus townsendi. The sequence goes on from NC_059427.1 coordinate 14,409,240, forward strand.
GGCTTACAAGTTCACTCTACCCTCAGCTCCTGTATTACCACAACAGCAGCCCTGCGAGGTGGATTAGGGTGAGAGACAGTGGCTAGTTCGAGGTGACTCGGCAAGCTTCCCTGACAGAGTAGAGATTTGAACCTGGGTCTTCTGAGTCCAACACTAATCATTACACTATGGCTTCACCTGGCGGCAGCAACAGTGGATGCCGACTGGCGCCATAAATCAAACATCCTACTTAAAGCAAACTTGTGCCAATTTCATTTAGAAGGTTCAAAGGGGCCTCACCAAGGGATGAGGCTGATTCCAGCAACTTTCATTTTGAGGATGTTTAAGAGGAAGGCTTTAGGGCCATGGTGGCGAACCTTTGGCACTCCAGATGTTAAGAACTACAATTCAGCCCCTGCCAGCATGGCCAATTGGCCATGCTGGCAGGGGCTGATGGGAATTGTAGTCCATAACATCTGGAGTGCCAAAGGTTCGCCACCACTGCTTTAGGGACACTGTGAGCCTCTTTCTTATTACAATGCTGGTGAGTCATCTAGGAAAGGTTGCAGGCCTCGAGCAAGCTTTGCCTCTTGGAATCCCTGACAGGACAAGAACATCTGGCTCTCCCTCATCAACATGCTGCGCAAGAAGGACCAGCTGCCCGTGGTCGCCTTCACTTTCTCCCGCAATCGCTGCGACGACAACGCTTCCATGCTCACCACCATCGACCTGACCACGAATACGGAGAAGAGCGAGATCCACGTCTTCTTCCAGAAATGGATTTCCTGCCTGAAGGGCACGGATCGTCAGTTGCCTCAGGTCAGAGAGATGCAGAGGTGGGATCCAGCAGGTTCTCACAGGTTCCCGAGAGTAGGTGACTAATTATTTGTGTGTGCCGAGAGGGGGTTACTAATTGGTGATTTTGCCACGTGATTTTTGCCTTAGTTACGCCCCTCCTCTCAGCAGTAGCGTGCAGAACTGGAAGCAGTCTAGCAGGAGGTGCACCAGTGTGCGTGGCAGCCTGGCCTCGCAGTGCCCAAGCTTCCCGCCTAAGGACCGCGCGGCGCCAGCCCTATGACACAGCCCCGCCCCAGGAATGCCCCACTCGGAATGCCCAGCTACGCTCACTGCCCCGTCCCGGGTGCCCAGCCCCACTGGCGCTACACCACAATTTGAATCCCACCACCATGGGAACCTGTTACTAAAATTTTTGGATCCCACCACTGGAGAGATGTGAGCTTTGGCAACATAAAAGCCGAGAGGCTGCCAGTGATTTGTGTCCGGCGTAATTTCCATGGGAAATTGGCCTCTTGACATGGAAAGGGCCTTTGTGCACAGGAGCGGGGACCAGATCCTCACAAATGTGTAAAAATCTGCGCCTTGTCAAATTGGCTACCAGAAATTTGACTTTCTGTCATGTGGGAAGGCAGCAGCCTCAGCAAAATGGCTGCCGAGAGCTTGTGGAGAAGGGCAGAACTGGTCAAATTGTGTGCTTCTGAGGACACGAAAGGTGGGTCTGAGGTTTGAGGAGCAGATTTCAACACAGCCTGAGTTAGTTCTTCAATTTGGCAGCCTCCCCTTTTGGAAGTAGGGCGAAACCTGGGTTGCCGCCAGAGCTGTGTGGTCCGAGTTTTCAAGAAGCATCATGGCAGTCACGTTTAGAGTGTACAGCTGAGAGGAACAGAGTTAATAGCAACAGGCTTCTTGAAAAGGCACGAAGGAGCAACATTGCTGTTTGTGGGCTTCAGGAGGCAGGCAGGCAGGTCATCGGGCCCGGCCTTGCTTTGTAACTGGCTGCCGGTTTGTGCTTCCAGGTGGTTCACATGGTTGACCTCTTGAAGCGTGGCATTGGGGTGCATCACAGCGGCATCCTGCCCATCCTCAAGGAAGTGGTGGAGATGCTCTTCAGCAAAGGACTGGTCAAGGTGAGCCCAGTAGACCTCGTTCAGAGTGAGGACTGCGAGAGTGTGAGGTGCGCGGGAACTCAAGTCATCTTTCTCTCATCAGATCCTCTTTGCCACAGAGACGTTCGCCATGGGGGTGAATATGCCAGCAAGGACTGTGGTCTTTGACTCAATCCGCAAACACGATGGGGCAAACTTCCGTGACCTGGTGCCAGGTAGATAAAAGGGCTCTGTAGCTCCATGCCGAAAGGTATCCTGGTGACCTTCTGCAAATAAGGTGGCCAAGCAATTCCTGGTCCAAACACTTGTCTTCTTTTTCCTCTTGGCCAAGTGGGTTTAAGGGGGATGGGGGGCCACTTCCCTGGTAATGATGAGCGGATCTCCTGGTAATTCTCCCTGTCCCTTGCCCTTCCTCAGTGGAGCAGCAGAAGGCAAATGAGGGGGAAACCATGTGGAAGTCACTTCCTGTTTCAAAAAAGGACTTGATATGATGTTCTAGGAATCTTAAAAATCTCTGTGATAAACCACAGAGTCTGTGGTGGGAGCAGTAAATTGCCAAGTATCACCTTCTTTCTCCACCCCACCCCATGCCTTGTATGGCCAAAAGTGCCTTCTACTAGTGGAAAAGAAGAGGACAGGATCCAGCCCATGTCCTATTACTTCCTTTTCAGGAAAGGACTTGATATGATGTTCTAGGAATCTTAAAAATCTCTGTGATGAACCATAGAGTCTGTGGTGCAGTAAATTGCCAAGTATCACCTTCTTTCTCCACCCCACCCCCATGCCTTGTATGGCCAAAAGTGCCTTCTACTAGCGGAAAAGAAGAGGACAGGATCCAGCCCATGTCCTATTACTTCCTTTTCAGGAAAGGACTTGATATGATGTTCTAGGAATCTTAAAAATCTCTGTGATGAACCATAGAGTCTGTGGTGCAGTAAATTGCCAAGTATCACCTTCTTTCTCCACCCCACCCCCATGCCTTGTATGGCCAAAAGTGCCTTCTACTAGTGGAAAAGAAGAGGACAGGATCCCACCGATGTCCTATTACTTCCTTTTCAGGAAAGGACTTGATATGATATTCTAGGAATCTTTAAAATCTCTGTGATGAACCATAGAGTCTGTGGTGGGAGCAGTAAATTGCCAAGTATCATCACCTTTCTCCACCCCACCCCATGCCTTGTATGGCCAAAAGTTCCTTCTACTAGTGGAAAAGAAGAGGACAGGATCCAGCCCATGTCCTTTTACTTCCTTTTCAGGAAAGGACTTGATATGATGTTCTAGGAATCTTAAAAACCTCTGTGATAAACCATAGAGCCTGTGGAGGGAGCAGTAAATTGCCAAATATCCCCCTCTTTCTCCATGCCTGGCCAAAAGTGCCTTCTACTAGTGGAAAAGGAGAGGACAGAATCCAGCCCGTGCCTTATTACTTCCCTTTAGAAGTAAACTAGTTGGGTTTTTTTATAACTCCAGATGATAAATTCGAGGCAGGATTATGAGGGTATGAGACATGTTACATGCCTGTGTTCAGCCCAGATAAATGTTTGCTCCCTTCTGCTTGCTTGCCTTGCAGCCGTGCCTCTCCTAACCTGGAATACCTGGCAAGGGCCGGCTGAGCATGTGTGTTTCTGTTCGCTGTAGAGGAACTTTCAGCCCAGTGAGGCCCCCTGGCTGTTTAAGACCAGGAGAGAGGAACTTTTGTGCCCTTTCCTTAGAATCGCCCTGCTTCTGTTTCCTTGAAGGAAATTACGGATCAGGCAACCATCTTCAAAAACAGCAGCGGAAGTTGCCCTTAACAGTTCTGTGGGTGCAACAGTCAACACGCAAGTGCAAGCATTAAAAAAAACCAAACCAACCTCATTCATTTATTTAAAACACTTAGCTACGGAACAACCTCCCAGAAAAGTGCATTTGGCCCTCTCATTCTCTATCTTCAGGAGGCCGTTGCAGACAGCTTTATTTAAGACCATATTTGGATTGATTTAGTTTTTACTATAGACAATCCTGATTGGGAAAACCTTCCACAAGAGCCAGTCCTAATTGGAGATATTTTTTATTGTGACTTTTCACATAACACATAAACACATAAATCCCAGGTTAGGGACAGAGACAGAGTATACAAGTGTCTCTATGCTAATAGTAGAAGCATTCGACCTAAAATGGGGGAGCTGGAGTACAGAGTTTTGAAGGAGGACATTGATATAGTGGGCATCACAGAGACATGGTGGAATGAGGAGAACCAGTGGGATGCTGTTATCCCAGGTTACAGGCTCTACAGGAAGGATAGGACAGGGCGTATTGGGGGTGGGGTGGCCCTCTACATCAAAGAGAGCATAGTGTCACATAAAATAGACAATGCAGGGGAGCTGATTCCTCTACAGAAGCACTGTGGATATCAATACCAGGGGTGAAGCATAGTTTAACAATAGTAATATATTATTGTCCCCTTGACCAAAGCGCACAAGAGGATTCTGAGATGGAAAAAAAGAAATTAGAGAGGCCAACAAAAGCAAAGTTATGTGTGGTAATGAAGTGATTTTAACTATCCCCATATAAGTGGAGAAAAATGCATGTTCAGGTCATAGTAAGGAGAGAACATTCCTGGATATGCTAAATGACTGTGGATTAGAGCAGATGGTTGTAGAACCAACCAGGGAGATGTGATCCTAGATCTAATTCTATGTGGGACCCAGGACCTGAATGCGGGGAGATCCAGTGTTGTTTAGCCGATAGAGACAGCGACCACAATGCTGTCAGATTCAGTATCTCTGCATGCGAACAAGTGACAACTACTAAGGTAGTTGCATTAAGCCTTCAGAAAGGGAAATTTCTCAAAGATGAGGGGGGGGGATAGTGTAGGAAGCTGAAAGGAAAATCAAGAGAGTCAAAACTGTCCAGGATGCTTGGAGGTTATTTTAAAAACACAGTCTTAAAAGCTCAGCTGGAATGTGTTCCACAGGTTAGAAAAAGCAGCACCCAGTCCAAAAGAAAGCCACCATGGTTAACAAAGGGACGTTGAGGAAATTATTAGGAAAAAAAAGATGTCTTTTAGAAAATGGAAGTCCAAGTTAACTGATAAAGAATACCAGAGAGAACACAAATGGTGGCAAAAGAGAAGCAAGTTAGCTGTAAAGGGGAGGCAAAAAAGGATTATGAGGAACGCATGGCTGTGAACATCAAAACCAGCAACAAACAGTTCTTCAAGTACATCAAAAACGCAGGAAGCCAGCAAAGGGGAAGCGGTAGGCCCATTAGATGACAAAGGAGGAACAAAGGGTGTGCTAAAAGATGACAGGAGAGATTGCAGAAAAGCTGAATGAGAATTCCTTTGCATCTGTCTTCACCCAAGAGGAGGTGAGGAAAATTCCTGCACCTGAACCAAGCTTCTTAGGAGGCGAGATCCGAGGAACTAATCGAAGATAGTGGTAGACAAAGGAAGTTCTGGCGGCCATTGATAAAGCTAAATGCTACCCAAATCCCCTGGCCCAGATTGCATTCACCCAAGAGTTCTTAAAGAGCTCAAGCATGAAATTGCTGATCTTCTCACTTTAATATGCAACTTATCCTTGAAATCAGGCTCCATCCCTGAAGACTGGAAGATGGCCAATGTCACAATCTTTAAGAAAGGATCTAGGGGGACCCATAGAGGTACAGGCCAGTCAGTTTGACATCTGTTCCTGGTAAATTAGTAGAATCTGTCATTAAAGATAAAATTATTAAACATGTAGAAAAGCAAGACCTGCTGAGAAAGAGTCAGCATGGCTTTTGCAGAGGCATGGAAATCCTGTCTCTACAAACTTTACTAGAGTTCTTTGAGGATGTAAATAGGCATGTGGATAAGGGGGAACCAGTGGACATTGTCTACTTGGATTTCCAAAAAGGCTTTTGACAAAGTTCCTCACCAGAGACTATTGAGAAAAACTCAGCAATGAAGGAATAAGAGGAGTCCTCCTATGGATTAAAACTGGTTGAGAAACAGGAAGCAAAGAGTGGGTGTAAATGGGAAATTCTCACAATGGAGAGATGTGGGGAGTGGTGTCCCCAAGGATCCGTATTGGGACCAGTGCTCTTTAACCTATTCATAAATGACCTGGAAGTAGGGGTGGAGTAGCGTGGTGGCCAAGTTTGCAGATGATACCAAATTATGTAGGTGGTGAGAACCACAAAGGATTCGCGAGGAGCTCAAAGCGGACCTTGATAAATTAGGTGAGGTGGGCTAAGAAATGGCAAATGCAGTTCAATGTAACCAAAATGTAAAAGTGATGCACATAGGGGCAAAAATCCAAACTTCACATACACGCTACGGGGGTCCCAGTGCTACGGGGTCAGTCTGAACACAGGAAAAGGGATTTGAAGCGTCTTAGTTGGATAGTTCCATGGGAGATGTCAACTCCAATGTATGGCAGCTGTGAAAAAAAAGGCAAATACAATAACAAAGGGATAATTAGGAAAAGGAATTGATAATAAAACTGCAAAAAAAGTTGTGCATGCCCTTATATAAAGCGTGAAGCCATTGAGCGACGTGCCGCACTTGGAGATACTGTGTGTTCAGTTCTGGTCACCAGCATCTCAAAAGGATATTGAAAGAGATAGAAAAAAGTGCAGAAGAAGGGCAGCGAGGATGATTGAGGGACTGGAGCACCTTCCTTATGAGGAAAGGGCTGCAGCGTTTGGGAGACTCTTTAGTTTGGAGAGAGGAAGACGCCTCTGAGGGGACATGATTGGAAGTCCTATAAAATTCATGCATGGGGTAGAAAATGACTTGACAGAGAGAGACATTTTCTCTCTTTCTCCTGTCACTAGAAGAAACCAGGGGGGTAATTCATTGAAAATGCTGGGGGAAGAATTAGAACTCAATAAAAGGAAACTTACTTCTTCGCGAGCGATGGCCAGTTGGTGTTTTGGAATATGCTGGCCACAGGAGGAGGTGGTGGATGGCCACTAACCTGGATAGCAAAGCTTAAAGGGACTTGGACAGATTTAATATGGAGGAAGAGTCAATCCGATTTATGGCTACCAATCTTGATCCTCTTTGATCTGAGATTGCAAAATGCCCTTAACAATGATCCAGGGTGCCTCGAGGCAACAGCCTTGAAAGGCCATTGCTTTCACATCCTGCTACATGGCAGACTCCCAAAAGAAGGCACCTGGTGGGCCACTGCGAGTAGCAGAGAGCTGGACTAGATGGACTCTGGTCTGATCCAGCTGGCTTGTTCTTATGTTCTTATGTTCAAGGGTTTTATAATTGTTTATTTTGGTTTTTTTTAAAAAACATCTTTTATTTATATCGTGAGCCACCTTGAGTTCTGGAAGGGAGGAAAGGCCACTAACAAATGTTTTAAATAAATATTGTATCTCACCTTCCTTTTCCCCGCACCCAAGGCATCGTGGGAATTGTTTAATCAATTGAGTCAGTACTGTGTAGCCCAGGGGTAGGGAACCTGCGGCTCTCCAGATGTTCAGGAACTACAATTCCCATCAGCCCCAGTCAGCATGGCCAATTGGCCATGCTGGCAGGGGCTGATGGGAATTGTAGTTCCTGAACATCTGGAGAGCCGCAGGTTCCCTACCCCTGGTGTAGCCCTTCCTGTTGGTGGACATTTTCCAACAAGTTAGAGGCAACCTCCTCCATTTTAAAATAGCCCTTGGGCTTTCCTAGAAGGCTGAGACGGTTTTTAAAAATTGTAATGACTTTCTCTATTGTGACAAAAGGACGTTCTGCATATGGAGGTAGATCCCCTCTTGAATCCACGAAGCAAAATTTGAAGCTTTTCTCCACCTTTACTGACTTTCCTGTGGGAGGACAATTCACTTAAGGCAGAGGAAGTTTCCTAAATATGGAAGATGGCTGGCTCCACCTCAGAATTTGCAGCCAATCGCCAATTTGCACAGAATAAACAAACACGCTACTGAAATTTGAATGCGACGGTTCATTGTGTTCCTGAGAGTCACACATACAACAATTAACACAGTGTTGTTTATGTACTTCAGTTCTGTTTTACCTTTCCTGCCGAGTCTTTCTTGTGGACTACAAATGTTAAAAACCGTGTGGGAAAACGGTACAGTACACACGGTACAACACAAAACAGTACAATACACACGATAAACAGTACCATCAAAATGGATTACAAGAGTTAGAAATGATGCAAAAAAGCAGAGCGATGCTTGCAATAAAACCCAGTGCAGCTGAACGAAACAAAACTGCCTGAAATATCTCCATTACCTTTAAAATGGCAAATTTTTGCCCCCTTTTTGGTGCCCCTCCCCCAAAACAAAGTAGTGCTTTAAGTATATTTCTATTTCTGTTCATGCATCTCTGGCCCCAACCTGATGTCTTTAGATTCCTAGTTGACAGCTAGTTTTTACGGGCCGTGTTGAGCGGTGGGAAAGGTGACAGGCCTGCCTCTTGTCTCAAACAGCTGAGTACATCCAGATGGCCGGCAGAGCTGGGCGCCGAGGTCTCGATACCACGGGGATGGTGATCATCCTATGCAAAAACCAAGTGCCCGAGATGGCTGACCTTCACCGCATGATGTTGGTAAGCTGCAACCTCCTTGTTAGAATGAGCTAAGCTGCATTGGGGTGACCTTATCAAAACCATGGGCACAAAATTATGTGCTGGAGCAGCAGTGGTGTAGTGGTTAAGAGCAGGTGCACTCCGATCTGGAGGAACCGGGTTTGATTCCCAGCTCTGCCGCTTGAGCTGTGGAGGCTTATCTGGGGAATTCAGATTGGCCTGTACACTCCAGCACACGCCAGCTGGGTGACCTTTGGCTAGTCACAGTTCTTCTGAGCTCTCTCAGCCCCATCTACCTCACAGGGTGCTTGTTGTGAGGGGGGAAGGGAAATGAGTTTCTTTGAGTCTCCTTACAGGAGAGAAAGGGGGGATATAAATCCAACTCTTCTTCTTCTACTACTGTATGAATTTAGAAACCGCCTTGCCGAATCAGACCAAAAGTTTCCTTAATCCAAATAGCCTTGGGCGTTCACAGTTGTTTTTGCCCTGATATTCACAGCTATGCTGCCTCTGAAGATGGGGGTTTTCTTATCTGTTTTAGCCCATAGCTGTCAATGCACCTATCTCCACAGACTCGTCTAACCCGTTTCTCAAAAGCCATGATGGTTTCCGCACAGCCCAAATATAACGGACTGAGGAAACTATTTATCCTATTTTGGGGAAGAACTCTGCACAAGGCTCTTCCCCAAAACAGGTTCAGCCGGTTATAGTTCCCTCAACCCGGGTTTTACAAAAAGTGCTATACTGGAGATCTTTTTGGAGACACCAAAGGAGCCACAGCAACCCGGACTATTTGTAATCGCTTCCTGGAGGGGTAAAATATCTGGTGCAAGGGGAAACTGGGACCACTAATAACGTGTTACACACGATATTGGTGTGCTGTGCAGAAACCACCCACGTAAGGCATGAAACCGTTGCAACGTGCCCCTAGTGCCAAAAAGTACCTGAGTGTTGGGCCGTAAAGTTGAATAAACATGAAGCAGACTGATGCTGAATCGGACCACCGGTCCATCGAGGTCAGTATTGCCTGCTCGGACTGGCAGCTGCTTTCCGGGGTCTTCGGCAGAGGTCTTTCACATCACCTGCGACACGATGCTTTGATCTGGAGATGCCAGGGATCGAACCTTGGACCTTCTGCATACCAAGAAGATGCACAATCACTGAAACATGCCCACCAGTGGCGGAGCAGCAAGGGGGCGGGGGGAGTGCGTTGCGCACCAGGTGCACGCCTGGGGGGTGTAAAATCGCCCCCAGCCCCTCTCACTTTTCCTTGCAACCCACAGCCCCCCGCGCCCCTTTTCCACATTTACTTTAGTTCCTTTTCTTTTTCTAGTACTTTTTCAGGCTGAAAAAAGCGGCCTCTTCACAGTTCAGGCTCAAAGACGGCCTGAGGAACTACAGTTCCCAGGAGACCTTGGGGCTCACAAGGTCTCCTGGGAAGTATAGTTCCTCAGGCAGTTTTTAGCCTGAACTATGAAGAGGCCACTTTTTTCAGCCTGAAAAAGTACTAGAACAGTGATGGCGAACCTATGGCACGAGTGCCAGCGGTGGCACTCGGGGCCCTCTCTGTGGGCACAGAGTTCATCATGTGGGGGGCGGAAAATCACCCCCCCACACACACATCTAAGATGGCCTGGGCACACTGAGTAACGATGTGCACGCACCGCAGTGAGTAGGGAGGACTTGGCTGGCGGGCCTGGTGCCTGTGCTCTGGGTGGCTGCTGCCCGGGGTGGGGTGCAGAGGAGGCAGAGATGCTAGAGAGGCACAGAGCGGTGCACGCGGGATTTGCTGGAGGCTACAGCAGGCTGGTCCCTTCTCGAGCGGGTGGGGTGGAGGAAGAGGGAGCCAACCGTTTTTTTCTAAACTAAAACCTCAGCATTCAGGTTAAATTGCCGGGTTGGCAGTTTGAGATAAATAAGTAGGGTTTGAGTTGCAATTTGGGCACTTGGTCTTAGAAAGGTTCGCCATCACTGTACTAGAAAAAGAAAAGGAACTAAGGTAAGTGTGGGAAGGGGGGTGGGTTCCGCGGAGGGGGGGGCACGGGGGCCATGGGGGGCGGGAAAAACACACTGCACACTGGGTGCAGTTTGGCCCAACTACGCCTCTGATGCCCACTCTCCTTTCAAATCCCAGAATTCAAATATGGCGGTAGAAAAACAATTGTAAGCAGAAAGCAGGGACCAAAGGTCAGCGGTAGAGGATGTCCTTTGCATGCAGAAGGTTCCAGGCTCCATCGCTGGCTCCCGGAGAGCTGGTGTAAGCTAGAAGCTTCCTTCTGAGGAAACTGCTGCTCGTCCTCCTTCACGCTTCCTCCATCTCCTCAGGGCAAACCGACGCAGCTGCAGTCCCAGTTCCGCCTGACCTACACCATGATCCTTAACCTGCTGAGGGTGGAAGCCCTTCGAGTGGAGGACATGATGAAAAGGAGCTTCTCCGAGTTCCATGCCCGGAAGGACAGCAAGGTGGGCAACCTTGGGGAAGGAGGGTGACTTAGCCGGGTCTGGCTGAGGGGTTTTTGGAATCTGATGAGTGAACTGGAAGCACTATGTAGGCCTCTGTAGTGGGAGGAGGCTGAGGGCGTCAGAGGAGTGGAGGAGCAGGAAGCGATAGGGCCTGGGAGCCCAGCAGAATTTCAGTAATGAGGGGGAATGGAGGCAAAGGTGAGTATCTGGCAGAGCAGAGCATCATGGGACTGACAGTTGATGATGAGCTTGGCGCTCCCTCTGTAAGCCGGTGTGGCAAACTGAAGGGTGAGCATGGTTGAGGGGGATATCTTTAATTCGTTTTTTTTTTTAAGTGCCTCACCTCTCCCTTCGTTTGAGGTGGCAAATAACGAGATTTCAAACACACACAAAATCTCCTTAAAATAGATCTAGCCCCGTGGTGGCGAACCTTTGGCACTCCAGATGTTATGGACTACAATTCCAACCAGCACCTGCCAGCATGGCCAATTGGCCATGCTGGCAGGGGCTGATGGGAATTGTAGTCCATAACATCTGGAGTGCCAAAGGTTCGCCACCACTGATCTAGCCAAAGAACACATTAGCGTACCCAGCACTTCCTAGCAGAGCTTCCAAATATTTTGCATTCTGTTAACTGATGGAGTTTTGGAACAGCACGGGGCGGATGACCAGGTGACTGAAGGCCGGGTTGTTCCTTGTTTCTTTCTCTTTCCTCCCATTCCCAGGTCTATGAACATCGGGTTGCCCAACTTAGCACCATGTTGGCCAAGATGGACGTGGCAGATATGTCGGGGCAGCTCAGTGATCTACAGGAGTATTATTGCGTTGTCAGAGAGCTGCAAGAGACCAGAGAATTCGTACAAGTATGGGAATGGGTTACAGGCCTTTTCTCTCAGGTTGAGGGGGCGGGATCTACCAGTGTCCCCAGAACCAGGAATGATTGGCTGGATTGGGGGGGGGGTGGATTTGAGGGGATTTGACAGGTCTATGAGGGGATTTGACAGGAGGGTGCATAGGATAGAGGTGTGGACTGGTTGATGGATCTTTCTTGCTGTCATAATATAACAAAGGAGTCTGTGGGAACTTTGAGAGACTAATAGATTTGCTGAAGCAAATGTAAGTTGCCACTTGTTTCGCGGTGGTTTACTACATTAAAACAATTTAACTCAATTTAAAAACAGGTGAACCAGATTTGTTTCCCCACTCGTCCACATGAAGTCTGCTGGGAGACCTTGGGCTAGCCCAGGGGCCTGCAACCTGTGGCTCTCCAGATGTTCATGGACTACAATTCCCATCAGCCCCTGCCAGCATGGCCAATTGGCCATGCTGGCAGGGGCTGATGGGAATTGTAGTCCATGAACATCTGGAGAGCCACAGGTTGCAGGCCCCTGGGCTAGTCACAGTTCTCTCTCAAATTCTCTCAACCCCACCTACCTCACAAGGCATCTGATGTGGAGAGAGGAGTTTGTAAGCTGCTTTGAGACACGTTAATGGTTGAGAAAAGTGGGGTATAAATTCAAACTCTTCTTCTAAACACAACATACAACAAATAAATATAAAATATTAACATTAAAACATGTGGTTGGCTCCTTCCCGCTAACAAAACACCTCAGATGTGGATTATACTCCAAAGGCCAACTTAAACAATTCAACCGCTCATGCCCTGTGAAAAGTAAACAAATTCACCCAGCATGGGTGTCATCTGAGAGTTCATTTCACAGGGAAGGCGCCACAACTTAGAAGGCCCTTGCCCTAGTGACAGCTAACCGAGCCGTCCTGGAGCTGGGCACAATTAGGGTTTTCAGACTCTGGTGCTTGCTGGAATTGAGCTCTTGGAGGCTGGACAGATAAGAGAGAGTGAGATTATTTCAGCTCTGGGATTCCAGGCATCATCTAGAACTGGGAACAGCCTGGCGGCTATGTGAGCTCCCTTTTTTACACGATGTCCAAGGGGTGAGGCCTGGAATTTTTGTTATTCCGGATCCGATTTCTTCATCTAGGCGAGGCATGCAGGGCTCCCTTGGGAAACATTTATTTGCTGTTTTGTACTCAGTACTTCCTATTTGGCAGTGAGAACCAGAACATTCTTTTTCTAGTACTTTTTCAGGCTGAAAAAAGCGGCCTCTTCACAGTTCAGGCTCAAACACGGCCTGAGGAACTGGGTTCTGAGTGGCAGCTTGAAGGTCTCTTGATTCTAACGGGAGGCCTGTACTGGACAGAAAGCACCTTGTGGGGAGCAGGAAGTGGATGTTTGCTACCCCTGAGATGAGCTGTGAGGGTGGATTGGAGGGCTGAGTTGGATTCCAGGACCCACAGTTCCGTAGAGGACTGGGAGTGACTAATTTAAAGGTAGGCACCACGTAACAAAGCAAAGGGTCTTTTCCCTGTAGAGTGTCCCAGCTAGATTGGCAAGTGAGGGAGGAATGAAGGGGGCAGAAATGGGCTTCTGGAGGAATCGGAGGTGAGCTGCTTCATAAACCCCCCCTCCCACTTTCAGAGGCGAATAATGGAGTCGGTGAACGGACTGAAGGCCCTTTCTGTCGGACGGGTGATTGTGGTGAATAACCAAGAACACAAGAATGCCCTGGGAGTGATCCTGCAGGTAACTGGGGCAGATGTGGGGCTTAAGTATAAAGAATGAGCCAGAAACAGTATGGATATATGAAGAAAAATTACTCTGCCTGGCTCATAAGAACATAAGAACAAGCCAGCTGGATTAGACCAGAGTCCATCTAGTCCAGCTCTCTGCTACTCGCAGTGGCCCACCAGGTGCCATTGGGAGCTCACATGCAGGATGTGAAAGCGATGGCTCAAAAGATCATCAGTAAAACCATAAACTTATTTTGAATGGTAAAAATAGGGTGGGTGGGTAGGGCAACCTCTGGGCTTCGGGACTGGACTACGCAGTGGCTTTTCCCAATGATGTTCTTGGATTCCCGATCTCGTCAGGTTTCTTCTGACTCAACCAACCGGGCCTTCAACTCTTTGGTGATATGCGAGAAGAACCCCACCGAAGGAGACTCGGCTGCCAATCCAGAGGGAGGAATGTCCTCTACTGCAGATGTACCACTGCCGGATGACCTTCTCCGCACCAGGCTCTTCCTCCCAGAGGGTAAGAAGGGGAGGCCTTAGGGGAAAAGGGTGATTTCTGAATCTCCCCCCTCCCCCAGTCGCATGCCACCAACCCCATCCCACCCATGCCTCCCTGCAGGCCAGCTTTGGAAAGCCGGCTTTTGAAAGCACAAAGGCCATGGGGGGGGGGGGGAGGATGGGGATTGGGGGCATGGCCCCACCCACTGAGCCCCACCCCCAGCTCTGCATGGAGTTGTGGGTATGGCCCCACGCCACCCTCCGTGCTTTCAAAATCTCCAGCTTTCAAAACTAGCCAGCAGAGAGGCCAGGGGGGCACCCAGAGAAGGAGTTGTCTCCGGGTGCCATTCTCCCCCCCCCCCCCAATACGCCTCGGACTGAGAACAAAGAAGTTGACAACTTCCTATCAAGCGCATGGGAGCATTGAAACATGGCAATATATTGATTAGCTGTAGGAGGTTAAGAGCTCATGTATCTAATCTAGAGGAACCAGGTTTGATTCCCAGCTCTGCCGCCTGAGCTGTGGAGGCTTATCTGGGGAATTCAGATTAGCCTGTGCACTCCCACACACGCCAGCTGGGTGACCTTGGGCTAGTCATAGCTTCTCGGAGCTCTCTCAGCCCCACCTACCTCACAGGGTGTTTGTTGTGAGGGGGGAAGGGAAAGAAGATCGTAAGCCCCTTTGAGCCTCCTACAGGAGAGAAAGGGGGATATAAATCCAAACTCTTCTTCTCTTCTTCTTCTTCTTAATTCAGGTAACTCGTTACTCAATACCCCATTTGCTATGCTAATTAGCTAATTTTTATGAACAAACAGCATCATTAACTCTTTCCTGACTGAAGAGCTGACACTTGCATATACCAACGCTTACCTCTGAAGATGCCAGCCATGGATGCAGGCAAAACGTTAAGAGCAAAACCTACCAGACCATGGCCACACACCCCGCAAAACCCACAACAACCAGTGAAGTTTTTTCTCCTTTTAAAAGTTTTGTTAAAGGTCTCCATGTATCAGCAAAGGTTTTTGTGCCTTTTTTTTAATTGTATAATTCCCTTATTGAAGAATGGGAGAACTTATGGATAGCTTCTGGTTATGTATTATTATTTGTACTTTTCTTTTCTTTCTTTCAACCTATTTTCATGTATTTTAATTTTTGAAAATTAATAATAAAAAAAAGTTTTGTTACAGAAACACTAGTTTGCCATGTAAAATTCCCAAGATCCTTTTACGAGCACGTGCCGTCTCTTGTTCTGGACTGGGGCCATTACCAACAGAATTGTACTTAGCGGTTCTTCCCCATTCCCTCCCCAGGCTCCTGTGGACATGTCATCAAGAAACTGGGCCCAGCCGACATTTCGGGTGTCACAACCAAGACCTTGAGAGTCAACGCTGAGCGCATCCTGGAGGATTTCAAGAAGCGACAGATGCCCAGGTTCAGGTGCGCTGGGGAGATGCTGCGCTCTGTATATACGTGGCTCATGCACAAGACAGTTGGCTCACTTGTGCACCACTCGAAAGATACGGTTGAGTGAAGACAAGTAGAGTTCCCCACCTGTCCTGCGCTCTGTAGAAACTGCAGTCCCCTTCTGCAGTGGCCAGAGGAGCATCCTGTATGGTGGCGGTTGAAGTGGGCCTGCAGTAGCGGATATATAGAATGCATTTATTTAGGAGGTCGTACCCTTGCCGCAGAGAAGTAATTTGGTCAGGCACAACCTGAAAACATAGGGAAGGCTCCTGAAGAGCAGTAAGCGCTCCCTTCCACTGATGCTTTTGATATGTGCACGTGTAGTCCACTTGCCACATAGGCCGTTTGTGTCCATCCTAGCATTGTCCCAAGTGATCACGTACAGCATAGGTGTCAAACTCCTATCAGTATCATGCTGGCAGGGGATGATGGGAACTGTAGTCCATAACATCTGGAGGGCCGCGAGTTTGACACCTGTGACATACAGGAACTTACTTTAAAAAAGCCATCTCGAGTGAGTAGCAGACATCCTCGGAGGGGAACAAATGCTACAAGTGCCAATCCAGAGCACGAGGGCTGAGCCGGCGCTGCGACATAGAAGAGACACCGTGGGTCACTTGTTAACCATTTCTGTCCTGCAGGAACGACCCCCCTGGACCATCGGCGGCCACGGCGACCCAGGAGCTGCTGCGCTTGGCCGAGGGCTCCCCTGAAGGGCTTCCTCTGTTGGATCCGGTGAACAGCCTTCAGCTGAAGGACATAGAGGTGGTTGAGGGCGTGATGAAGGCCCGTCACCTGGAGGAGAGGTTGCTCGGGTTCCAGTGTGTGCACAGCCCCCGCTTCCCTACCGAGGTCGGTACAGGTCAGGGCGGTGGGGGGTTCCCATGAGTTTCCTTTCCCCCCAAATGACAAGGGGGTGGGATGTGTGTGTGTGTGTGTGTGTGTGTGAGAGAGAGAGAGAGAGAGAGAGAGAGAGAGAGAGAGAGAGAGAGATAGAAGTGTGCAAATGAGCCCAGAATGTCGCACATGGCTGGGAGAAGCCAAACAGACAGAAAGAAGAAAATACATGCTTTCTTTCATTTTCGTAACATCTATAGGTGTCAAACTCGCGGCCCTCCAGATGTTATGGACTACAGTTCCCATCATCCCCTGCCAGCATGCTGGCAGGAATGATAAGGAACTGTAATTCTATAAATATTTAGATATGCTGGAGTAACGGGAATTCAGGATTAGAAGCCAGAGAAGCAGCAGTGTAAAATTAGGCAGAGAGTGAACATTTCTGCATGCTTTTGTTTTTCACCCTCCCGTGGCTGGGAGAAACCGAACAGGCAGAGAAAGGAGAAAACATGCTTTCCTTCATTTTCGTAACTTGATACCATTTCAGAACTGAGTTCGCATCGAGGCTCCCAGTTGCCTGTAGCTCTGGACAGAGAAAGGACCCCTTGCGATCTGCCCTGGCTCAAATTCAGATCAGGAAGCTGTCCTTGCCTCACTTCCTGCGTCCGTCTCTTTCTTTTCTCCCCTGCAGTATATCCGGTTCCAAGAGCGCCAGCGGGTGCAGGAGGAGCTCGAGCAGCTGCGGTTCCGGCTGTCCGACCAGTCCTTGATGCTGCTCCCCGAATATCACCAGCGTATCGAGGTGAGAGATTCCTGAAGGGCTGGTGTGCGGCCAGATGTCTTGTGGGCCAGGTATCCAAGCCACAAGGTTGAGAGCAGGAGCACCAAGCAGAGACAACACAGTTAGCTATGAAAATCTATTTTTAATGAAAATAATTTAAACATTTATATACCGGAACCACAACTCTTAATCAACAACAAAAAACATACATATTATAAACAACAACAACAATAAAACAATGAGCAATACATAGAAGAAGAAGAAGAAGAGTTTGGATTTATATCCCCCCTTTCTCTCCTGCAGGAGACTCAAAGGGGCTTACAATCTCCTTGCCCTTCCCCCCTCACAACAAACACCCTGTGAGGTAGGTGGGGCTAAGAGAGCTCAGAAGAACTGTGACTAGCCCAAGGTCACCCAGCTGGTGCGTGTGGGAGTGCACAGGCTAATCTGAATTCCCCAGATCCGCCTCCACAGCTCAGGCGGCAGAGCTGGGAATCAAACCCGGTTCCTCCAGATTAGGTACACAAGCTCTTAACCTCCTACGCCACTGCTGCTCCTAACATACACAGAGGATCCCAAATAAAATAATATCCAATCTCTGTAATGCAGTACAGAGATCCACTAAATATATAAATGTTTACATTATTTTCATTTAAATAGATTTTTATGTCCGCACTAGAGCCAGACAGGTTCCTTTCCCTTCTGTAAACTAGATACTGTCTCTGGCTCATTATATATATGTCCAGATGCCGGGCCCCCTCCCCCTCCCTCCCCTCCCTTGCATGTCACCCCTCCCTCCCTCCGTTAGGGTGGGTGGGCACTTTGCAGGTGCTGGGGGCCCTGCCCCTTTATGCCACCCCTCCCTTCCCTCCCGCCCAGTCTGGTGAAATCGGAAACATTGAGAGGAATTGCAAAGTAGTGAGTAAAGCGTGTGTTGCTGTAACGTCCACCAGATGGTGCTGTTTTTTTTAAAAAAAAATATGGTTTTTCCTGTCACAGGGTGTGACACCTGTATCATAGTGCAATAGTACGTATATAAAAACACACATGTATTCGGATGCAACATTGTGTCTAGCTGGTTTGCTGATAAAATCAGGTTGTGGGGCATTCAGGAAGTCTTTGTGAGCTCTAAGGGCAGGTGCGTCTAATCAAGGCTGTGCTGCTGTTCAACTGATTCGAATGGCTGGACCTTCAGGGAAGGAATCGTTTTCTGCTGTGCGTGCCTGAGTTGGGAGGGGGAAGGGTCTGTCAGGCAAACCCCTCTTGATATCAGAGCCCGTAAATTAAGATGGGGATCCATCTTAGTCTGGGCTGTCTGTGATACCAAGGTGTGACTGGTAGGCCACTCTGTCTGGCTACAGGCTTGCATGCCGGCAGTGGGACAAGGGGGGAGCTAACATTTGTATAGGCACCCTCGGCCTCAGTGTGGTCCCGCTTGGTGGCAGCGTCGTATGTGTGCCCTATCATATTATCTCCCCAACCAGAAAGCCTTGCATCCCGCCCCCTCTTCTCTCAGGCCCAGTTTCTAAAAGGCGAGGCTGATGATGGCCTGAAGCTGCTTTGAAGACTGCCAAGTGCTGGATGCGTCCGAGGCTCCTCCGCCAAGTCATTTTGCCTGACAAGGGTTGCCTCTGAAAAAGGGGCCTCCGCTCCTCGGTGGGGGACCTACTCGTGATCCCTGGCCCAAAAACGATCAGGCTGGCCTCGACGAGGGGCAGGGCCTTTTCAGCCCTGGCCCCTACCTGGTGGAACAGGCTCCCTCGAGAGATCAGGGCCCTGCTTGGGTTCACAGAGTTTTCATGGGGGCCTGCAAAGGCACGAACCTGTTCCGCCAGGCGTGCTTGGCCAGCCTGGTTAAAAAAGCCATCTGCCATGTCCATCTGGCCTCCAGTGGGCAGCACGAGGTGGGGGGGGGGAGGGGTAGCCAGAGCATGCCATCCACATTTTTTTTTTTTGTAAGCACGGTTCTGTTTTTTTTAGGTAATTGATATGTAAATTATGTTTTAATGTATGTTTTAACCCTGTTGTGAACCGCCCTGAGCCTCCCTCGGGGAGAGGCGGTATCTCAAAATTAATAATATGCTTAATACAACTCTGAGGAAAAGTTATTGTTCTGAAAGCCTCAAAGACAGAAAATTGGAAAAGATGTCCTTCGTGGCCCCAAAACTGTGGAAACTGTGCAGCCATTTATTTCCTCAGGCCCCAGAAGCAGTTCGAAGTGTGTGGATGTGTGTTTTGTGCTTCCTGTCGCCTTTTTTCTCCATTTCCGCTTGCCTCACCCGTCCGCAGGTCCTGCGTTCCTTGGGCTACATCAACGAAGGAGGGACGGTGGAGCTGAAGGGGAGCGTGGCCCGCCAAATCAGCAACCACGAGCTGCTCCTGACGCAGCTGCTGTTGGACAACACCCTGACGGACCTGCGGCCGGAGGAGATTGTGGCCTTGCTCAGCTGCACCGTCTGCCAGGTGCGCACCCAGGTGGAACCGCAGCTGCCTTCGGTCCTCCAGAAGGTGAGTGGGCTCCGAGCATCCGATTGGCTGCGTGTGGATGTGCCGTGTTCCATGTTCCGTGCAGCCGTCAGTGCTTCTGCCTCCCATAACAACCACAAGCTTTCCCTGATGGAGCGGGTGGGGCTTTTAACAGCTCCTTCTTCCAAGAGACCCCAGCAACCTGGCCTGTTGTTTGTGCATACCCCACATCCAGTGGTGGGATCCAAAAACTTTAGTAACAAGTTCCCTGAGCCAACCCGCCCCAGCAAAGGGGCAGGGCAATACTGGTAAACCTGAGCCCTGGGCAAAACCTGAGTTGGATGCTCTCCCATGGGCAGCCACCCCACCACGACCCCCCCCCCCCAATTTTTTTTTGCACCAGGTAATTTTTAAATCATTATCACATTATAGGAAATGCCCCAACTCACAAATCTGAACACAGCAATGGTGAAACACACAGGTTCTTTGATAGAGACTGGTGAGATAAAAGGTACGAAAGGCTGAGAATCAATGAATTGCAGTACCTGAAGGGATTAACCCAGTTCAGGGAGTTACATTATTAGTCGCAATTGCTATATGGAACCTTCCCGTTCAAAGGCAGTATGCCTCTCAGGGAGGCGAGGGCGTGGAGATGGAAAAGTGGACCCAATGAGTAACACCCCCTCTGCACACACAAATAATTAGTAACCCACTCTCGGGAACTGGTGAGAACCTGCTGGATCCCGCATCCTAGCCTCGGTGAAAATAGGTCGCTGCCACACTTGGCTGCCAGACAGTGTTTATTTTGTTTATTTAGTTCTGTTATTTGCAACCCACCTTTCTGATTTAGAGTCAGGGCGGACAACAAAATGTAAATCAACGCAAATCAGCGCAACGAAATGGTAGTGGGTCTGCAGAAAATTTGAAACAAGGCTGATGTCTGAGTAAAGCAGTGTTTCCCAACCTTTTTGAGGTCAGGGTACCCTTGACCTCACTCTTCATATCTCACGGTACCCCTGCCGCCACCCTCCACCTTCCCCTCCCATTGCCCCTGCTTGCCACACACCCCCACCTTCCCCTCCCAGGGTGAAGGGTAGCACTGGGGGTGGGGGTGGCTGCTGACCTTGTGGCAGGCCCTGCCCCATGGGCCAGCTCCATGTCCTTGCTGGCGCCGGTGGGAGACACCACAAAAATGAGGGGGGGCGGTAGTGTTGCCGCAGTACCCCTGGGACATGCTCACGGCACCCCAGGGTACCAGGGAACCCTGGTTGAGAATGGCTGGAGTAAAGCATAAGTCCTAAATGTGACATGTTAAACAATGTAGAACATGGTGTTACGTCAGCAGGAGGACAGTGCGTTTTCCTGGGCCGGTCTGTTAGCTTGGCGGGTCACCAGGCAGGCAGGCAGGAGCCTGCAGTCTCCCGCCCAGCTGACTCCGTTCTGTGCCTCTCCCTCCCGCTCCATTTCAGGGTATTGAGCACATCCGGTCAGTGGCGGAAGAGATTGCCCTGTTGCAGCGCAAGTGTGGTCTACAGGAGTCGGTGGAGGACTTTGTGGAGCAGTACAAGTTCGGGCTGGTGGAGGTGGTCTACGAATGGGCCCGCGGCATGGTAAGGCGTTGAGTGGCATCTTCCCAATGTCCCTTGCTCCCCACAGGCCCCTTTGCTTTGTTTTTCTCCTGTGAAGGGTGGTCTGGTGGTTGTGAAAATATGTCGGATCCAGATGGGAGGGTTTTTCTTGTGGGGGAGGGTCAGACATAAGCCTCACGGATGTGCCTTGCCTCCCACTATGTGTGTGTCTAGACCCGTGGTGGCGAACCTTTGGCACTCCAGATGTTATGGACCACAATTCCCATCAGCCCCTGCCAGCATGGCCAATTGGCCATGCTGGTAGGAACTGATAAGAATAGTCCAACAACATCTGAGTGCTAAAGTCACTCCCCAGCTAATCTGGGCTGCTACCATGCTACTGCTTCTCTCTCCAGAAGGGGCCTCTCTAGGCTTAAGGAAGGATGCTCATTTTCCTCAGCCGTGCGCTAGTGTAGTGCAGACTATGCTGTATGCCAGGAACCTGGTTTTGTTTCCCTGCTTCTGCACATGAAGCCTGCACATGAGACCTTCTGCACATGAAGCCTGCATATGAGACCTTGGGCTACTCACAGGTCTCCCAGAACTCTCTCAGCCCCACCTACCTCACCACATAGGGAGAGGAGTTTATAGGCCCCTTTGAGTCACTTTACGGGAGAGAAAAGCTGGGTATAAATCCAAGCTCTGCTTGCGTCTGCCACGAACTTGCTAAAAGGGCCTTAGAGGACAGCCAGGTGCTCCCTCGGCTTTGAGGGCCCGACCTGTGTGTTATGGGGGATAACATCGGCCTTGCAAAGGTAAAGCATTCCATTGAGCTGCAACCTGACTCATTGCAACTGCAGGACCAAGGAGTCTTCAGGAGATGAGCAGAGGTGGTTTGCCATTGCCTTCCTCTACGTAGCAATCCTGGAGCCAGAGTGGTGTAGAAGAAGAAGAAGAAGAGTTTGGATTTATATCCCCCCTTTCTCTCCTGCAGGAGACTCAAAGGGGCTGACAATCTCCTTGCCCTTCCCCCCTCACAACAAACACCCTGTGAGGTGGGTGGGGCTGAGAGAGCTCCGAGAAGCTGTGACTAGCCCAAGGTCACCCAGCTGGCGTGTGTGGGAGTGCACAGGCTAATCTGAATTCCCCAGATAAGCCTCCACAGCTCAGGCGGCAAAGCTGGGAATCAAACCCGGTTCCTCCAGATTAGATACACGAGCTGCTTAACCTCCTACGCCACTGCTGCTCCAGTGGTTAAGTGTAGTGGTTAACAGCAGTAGACTCTGATCTAGAGAGCTAGGCTTGCTTCCCTGTTTTGTTGTTTGAGTGGCAGACTCTTATCTGGTGAATTAGATTTGTTTCCCCGCTCCTTTGCTTGAAGCCTGCTGGGTGACCTTGAGTTCTCTCAGAACTCTCCCTGCCCCACTTACCTCGCAAAGTGTCTGTTGTGGGGAGAAGAAGGGAAAAGGAGTTTGTAAGCAACTTTGAATCTCCTTTCGGTAGAGAGAAGCAGTGTTTGAAAACCTCTTCTTGCTAGTCTCATCTAAATGTCGGTCCTCCTTCGCTTTCAAGCTCTGATGAGATCAGGCTAGTCTAAATTATTTGGGCTCTTACAATACCTGCCTTACTGACTTGACTTGACAGCTTTGCTTGCTTTTTTTTTTTTTTTGCAAGGAAAGGATCACTTTTATTTATTTATTAACCTCTGTCCCCTTCTGACGGACTCAGAGCAGTTCACGCATATATGTGTTTATGAGCATATCTGATAACTTATGGCATCCTTCATATCTAGAAACCAGTGATGGAAGGAGTTATGTAATAAACCTGAATTATCAACAAACTGAAACAGAGCAAAAATAAAGCAACAGGGGAAGGAAGAAAAAAGAAAGAAAAGCTAAATGTAACACTGTTGGTGCCCTCAACCACAGGCTTGGTAGAACACTTCTGTCTTAACAAACACTGTGGAGATGAGATAAATCCTGCAGGGCCCTGGTTTCATCGGACAGGGCATTCCACTGGACTGGTGCCACAGCCGAGAAAGACCTGGCCGTGGTCAACCACAGCCAGACAGATTTTGGGCTAAGGACCGCCAGTGAGTTGTTACTTGCTGAGCCTAGTGCTCTTTGGGGGTTATATCAGGATAGGCATTCTCGTGGGTCCCACCTTCAGGCTGATTTGGTGCTCCACCTGCTGGCAGAGCACTAGCTCGATGTGGGCTCTTCACGGTATCCCCGTGAGGATCCACACAGCTGCCTGCTGAACCAGTGGAAGGTTCTGGATCAGTCTCAAGAGCAGCCCTGTGTAGAGTGAGTTACAGAAGTTGAATCTAGACATGACGGTTTCATGGATCACCGTGGCTAGGTCAGAGCAGGACAGGTAGAGCGCCAGCCCTCCCCTCCCTTTACATGCCACCCACCCTAACTGAGGGAGGGGAGGGAGGGGTGGCATGTAAAGGAGGGGAGGGAGGGAGGGGTGGCATGCAAGGGAGGGGATTTTCCCATTTTCTCAATGTTTCCCATTTCACCAGACGGCCACAGCAACGCGTTGCCGGGTACGGCTAGTGTAGAAAATGCCAGGCTAGCTGCCTGTGTGGCCTGCGTCTCCGTAATAAGAACTTGGGGTTTTATTACATTTTGTGTGTGTGTGTGTATGATTTTTTTAATGAAGTCACCTTGCCCGGCAAAGCAAAGGTAGGCTATCAATATTTTGTTAAATAAAATATGAGATAACACCTGTAGCACTAGGTGGTTGTTATTATTTGATTTACTATCCTGCTCTTCCCACCAGAACAGACTCAGAGCAGCTAAATATATAAATAAAATGCAGTTTATATAAAATACCATAAAATACAAGGTATAAAATCATATAAAGCAGTGATTTCATAGGCAAGCCGTTTTTGTGGGGTAGTTTGGCCCTGCTTTCCCCGGCTATTCTTTACCCCTTAGCTATGCGCTAGGTACTCATTTACCGACCAAGGAATGGATGGATGGCTGAGTTGACCGTGAGCCCGCTCCCAGGATATCTGGCGCACAGGGGGCTCGAACTCCTGACCGTGTGAGTGGCAGTGCAAGCACTTAACCACTACGCCACGTGGCTCCTCACCAAAATCATCTAAAGATAGCTCTAAAACCAATCAAGCCTAGGCTAGTGCATCCTCCCTCCAATTTAAAGATGGAAAAAAGGCAAGCAGTGAGATGGAGAATTACACTTGAGGTGGTGGAGGTGTTCAACCCTTTGTCCCACCTCAGTCCAAGAGAGTCTATCTGCCTGCCCTGGATAGGACTTCAACCAAAACGTCATGGTTGAAGTTCCAGGATAGGATGGAAGAAAGACCTGCGTTCAGGTCCCGGCTGGTCATTCTCATCTGGTGAGTGTGGATCAGTCGCCCACTCTTAGCTGAAACTACCCCGTCACAATAAAGTGGAGAAGGAGGAGAACTAAGAAGAAGAAGGTGAGTGTGGGAATTACAACCACAGGTAAGCGTCCATTCCCAATTGACCAGCTCCTTTCTGCTTCTCCCCCGCCAGCCATTCGCCGAGATCGCCCGCCTGACAGACGTGCAGGAGGGGATCGTCGTCCGTTGCATCCAGCGCTTGGACGAGACCTGCCGAGAGATGCGCAACGCGGCCCGGGTCACAGGGGAGCCGACTCTGCACGCCAAGCTGGAGTCCGCCTCCAACATGATCAAGAGGGACATTGTCTTCGCAGCCAGCCTCTACACCCAGTGAAGGGGGGCTGGGGGTGGCTGCTTTTCTATCTCTCGCCTTGGTGGGAAGGGGCATTGGGTGTCTCTCCGATTCCTAACCTCTGAGAGGTTGCAGTTGTGTCTCACAATAAAGAAGGAAAGTTGTGTTCTCATCGCTGGGGGCTACTACCATTGGCTTATTTTGACCGTCCGTTTGCCACCAGGTGGCCTGTCTGTTCCACTTGCTTCAGAGAGACCTCCTCACGATCTGCTTTTGTTTCTGAATCATTCTTTTTTTTAATATAATTTTTAATTGTATCATTTGAATATTACATTTATATTAATGCTTTTCTTCATTTGTTTTCAAACAATACATTTTCCCCTTTTTTCCCTCCCCCCTATATTTTTCATATTTTTGTCAAACAGCCAGCAGTAAGTTCATTCTTTGTAATCTTTTCTCCCATTTCTCCTCATTGACTCCAGCTTCTTTCATCCAGTCCTCGTATATGGTCCATATCTTCAAGATTTCGCTCTGTTTATCTTGCCACAGTTTGTTCTTTGTTGTTATGTCAAAAATGTCCAGTGTCACTTGTTCCCAGACATATTCCAACCATTTCTGGATTGTCCATTTTTTCTTTTCTTTCCAGCCTAAAGCTATTGTTGCATGTGCTGCTTTGATCATTATTTTGCACATGTAGCTATATTTTTTATCTACCCTTCTATCCTCCATTACACCCATGAACATTAAGTCGTTATTTATCCCAATATTAATCTTCACCAGTTTCTCGATATATAACATTACAGTTGTCCAAAATTTTTTCACTTCTATACATTCCATCCACATATGGCTGTAATATGGCTCCTGATCTCCACAATGCCAGCATTTAGGGCTGAGTCCTTTAATCATATATGCTAGTTGTTTTGGTGTTCGATACCATTTCAATATGTTTCTGAATCATTCTGAATAAGTTGAGGTCACTGCCCACCTGAATCCAGGTCATTTATGGACAAATTAAAATGCACCATACCTGATACGGGTGAGAGGGGGCTGTCTGTTGCCCTATTTTTCTGGCAACAAATGCTGTTGATCAGTGAGTGTCATTGATGTAACACCTGAAGGTGGGACAGCTGGTATCCCAGGGAGGGGCCCTGAATATGATACCAACTTTAACCGCCTGGTTGTGATTTGTCAGCAGAAGGATACCTTCTAGCAAGAGGTTTTCAGAGCTGTACAATTTGTCTCAGAAAAAGATGTCGGTATGGTTGCATATTCCTCTGCCACAGAACTCAATATGCCAGATCTTCTTTGTTGTGGAACGATGCTCTGCCTGCATCCTGACGCCTGCCTAGTCCTGCTCCCCTCCCCATCCCTATGGATAATGCAGTTTGCAAAAGGCAAGTATTGGTGATAGTCATTCAATGAACTATAAGCAGTGGCGTAGGAGGTTAAGAGCTCGCGTATCTAATCTGGAGGAACCGGGTTTGATTCCCGGCTCTGCCGCCTGAGCTGCGGAGGCTTCTCTGGGGGATTCAGATCAGCCTGTGCACTCCCACACACGCCAGCTGGGTGACCTTGGGTGAGTCACAGCTTCTGGGAGCTCTCTCAGCCCCACCTGCCTCACAGGGTGTTTGTTGTGAGAGGGGAAGGGCAAGGAGATTGTCAGCCCCTTTGAGGGATATAAATCCAAACTCCTCTTCTTCTATAAACGGTCTTGTATCACAGTACGATTTTATCACAAATAATTGGCTAAGGGTTCGGATGTCGAATAAACCCTGAGCCAATTGCTGTGCAGGACGCATACCTGCCCAAGCCCTGTGCATCCTGTGTGGCCATTGGCCTGCGCTCAGCCCAACTCCTTGTAAACCTGCCTCCCCGGGCTTTGCATCAGTGGCCGGGAAAGCTTCTGTGGCAGGTGCCCTGTAGGGCACACCTGAAGCCAGCCATGGTTGCCCGCGGCCCACCTGAAGCCTCCACAGCAGCCCAGGGCTCACCTGAAGTCTGCTGCAACAGCCCTGGGCTCGCTGGGCACCTGCTGTGGCCGCCCTGGCCTGCAGTGTGGCTGCCCGGGGCCAACCTGCTGCAGCTACCTGGAGGGCCCAGCAAAGACTCTCCGCCTCCCCCTACCATCCCAATTCCACCCTCCCCCACCCCAATATTCACCTCCCAGCCATCCTCTACCCCAGTACTCACCTTGTACCCCTCTTCACCTCTAGGCACACCTTCCAACCCTCCCCTACCCCAAGCCTCATCTTGCCCCACCAGAACCCTCAGCTTTCTGCCCTCCCCTACCCCAAATCTCTCTGTTCCATCCTCCACCCCAACCCTCACCTTGCTGCCTTCCACCCCGCGCCAAGCCACTCCTCTCCAGCCTCCCCCTATCCTCACCTTCCGACCTAACTCAAACCACACCTCTCCAGCCTCTCACGCCCCCAGCTGCAGACCCGGCACGAGGTAAGGATCATGCCGAGGGAGGGGGGACACTGCAGCTCCAGTAAATCCCACTGGGGGGGGGGGAGATATTTCCTCTTCCACTCTTTGATAGGGTCCATTGCATCTTTCTCACAATGGGCTTCGCTGCTAGCGTTCAATCATGCACCCAATAATGGTTTTGATGAAGGCAGCGTGTAAAAATGATAATTCATTAATTCAGGAGGAAAATTGATTGTCAGCCACTTCGAGACTCTTTCTGGTAGAGGAAAATGGAATATGCTGCCACAGGAGGTGGTGATGGCCACTAACCTGGATAGCTTTAAAAGGGGCTTGGACAGATTTATGGAGGAGAAGTCGATTTATGGCTACCAATCTTGATCCTCTTTGATCTGAGATTGCAAATGCTTTAACAGTCCAGGTGCTTGGGAGCAACAGCCGCAGAAGGCCATTGCTTTCACATCCTGCAAGTGAGCTCCCAATGGCACCTGGTGGGCCGCTGCGAGTAGCAGAGAGCTGGACTAGATGGACTCTGGTCTGATCCAGCTGGCATGTTCTTAAAATAGCGTACAAAGACCAACTCCTCTTCTACAGGGGCAAGCGAGCTATTCAATGTAGTGATGGCTCATAGCCACTGACTGGACAACCTACTCCGACAAACTAAGCCAAAGCGTTGTTTTAAAGTCATTAATGAGACACAGAGAGAAGGATCTTAGTGGGAAACAAAGCACATTTTATTGTCCTGCTCCTTTTTCATCCTGACCGGGGAAGGAGGGGCTGTGGTAGAGGCACCCCCCCCCCCCCCCCCCAATCATCCAACCATCAACCGCCCTTCATTCTCCCCTGGCTCTCCCACCTTGAGTTTCTTTGCCACCAGCTCTCAGTCCAAAAACCAGCTTTCCCCCCAAGGTGGAGCTCATCAGTCTGGGATCTGGGGCGTAGGGGGCTTCTCTGAGCTCAGAGCTTCCACATACCAGTCGGGCAGGAAGGTGTACTCGGAATCGTGGTGCACGCTGAAGGAAACGGGGTGCCCTGGCTCCCAAGCGAAGAGATGAACCAGCCTGTGTGTGAGAAGCAAAGGCTGCGTCAGAAAACCTGGAAGAAAAAAGCTCTGAGCCGAGAGGCAGTTCTCGCTCTGAATTATTCCGAGTCGCACGTCACCTTTTAGGTTCCAGTGTCAATGGACTTGTGTTAACTGCGACCGCACTTGGAGTGCTGTGTTCAGTTCTGGTCGCCACATCTCAAAAAGGATATCGAAGAGATAGAAAAAGTGCAGAGAAGGGCAACGAGGATGATTGAGGGACTGGAGCACCTTCCCTATGAGGAGAGGCTGCAGCGTTTGGGACTCTTTAGTTTGGAGAGGAGACGTCTGAGGGGGGATATGATTGAAGTCTATAAAATTATGCATGGGGTAGAAAATGCTGACAGAGAGAAATTTTTCCTCTCTTTCTGCGCCAATACCTAGAATCGAGGGGCATTCATTGAAAATGCTGGGGGGAAGAATTAGGACTAATAAAAGGAAACCCTTCTTCACACAACGTATGATTGGTGTTTGGAATATGCTGCCACAGGAGGTGGTGATGGCCACTAACCTGGTTAGCTTTAAAAGGGGCTTGGACAGATTTATGGAGGAGAAGTCGATTTATGGCTACCAATCTTGATCCTCTTTGATCTGAGATTGCAAAGGCCTTAGCAGACCAGGTGCTCAGGAGCAGCAGCAGCAGAAGGCCATTGCTTTCACATCCTGCACGTGAGCTCCCAAAGGCACCTGGTGGGCCACTGCGAGTAGCAGAGTGCTGGACTAGATGGACTCTGGTCTGATCCAGCAGGCTAGTTCTTATGTTCTTATGTCACTCCTTTCTCTTCACCCTCCTACCTTCCTGTGCTCCTTTCATTGTGCTATAATGCCAGGCGCCATATACCGAGGTCTGTTCTTTTCTCACACATATCTGTTTTCTATTATAACACTTTCACTTAGGGTTTCCTTTCCCACTAGAAACTGTATGGCTTCATCCACCTCCAAATTTGATTTTTGTAAACCTCTCTCATAAAGCTGCCGTATACGAAGTCAGAGCACTAGACCTCCTATCTCAGGGGAATTTTTTCCCTATGTTTGTTTAACCAAAGCTGCCAGGGATCGAATTTGGGTTCTTTGGAGTGGAAACTGCTAAACCGCAGTCCCTCCTTGGATTATTGAAACAGCAATCTGAAATGGACTCACTCAAAAGAAAGAAGTCCCATTTCAGTCAATGGAGCTTACTCAGAGGAAAGTGTTCTGAGGATCGCAGCCTTAACATGCTTGTTTGCTTATGATCCCTCTTCTAAGTTTCTCAAATTGCCTTCTGTTAGGTTTACTTCAGACTGTAAGCTGGAGAGAGAGATAATCGGGGCAAGGCTGCCTGTTTGCAAAGCAAGACCTTCTGTGGTTGCAGGATGTTTGACTAGTACTCACTTTGGATTGTCCTCTGTCACCACTTTCTTGACAAAGCTGAGAAAGGCTGCGCAGAAATTCATGCACACAGCCGGCTTCCAGCAGCCTGGGTCTTCCTGCCAGAAAAAGAAAAGGAAGCAGAGCATTGTATTGTTGGAGGCTTCCACGGCCGGATTCAACTGGTTGTGGTGGGTTTTCCGGGCTGTGTGGCCATGGTCTGGTGGATCTTGTTCCTAATGTTTCGCCTGCATCTGAGGCTGGCATCTTCAGAGGTGTATCACAGAGGGAAGTCTGTTACACAGACACTGGGCACAGTGTGTAACAGACTTCCCCTCTGTGATACACCTCTGAAGATGCCAGCCACGGATGCAGGCAAAACGTTAGGAACAAGAGCCACCAGACCACAGCCACATAGCCCGGAAATAAAGCATTGTTTAGTGCCAGGTATATCCACCCATTTCAGCCCAATTTATGCCCTTAAATAAATACAGAAAACAGCTTAACATGGTTGAATGGCTGCAATTTCAACAGACTGTGCAATGGAGGTCTGTCTTTCCTAAATCCAAGATGGCAGCCGCAAGTCTCCATGAAGCTTCAACAGAAATGGCGCCATCAGCTGCATTCAAGGTCAGACTCACCCTGATGAGCTGAAATATTTTCATGGTCTCGAAGGTCTCCAGTTCCACCACGCTGCCGTCTGGTCCCCGATAACCAGCCACGATCCGTGACACGCCGGGCAAAAAGGACTGGGCCCACCATTTGATCATCTTGTGCCTAGGAATTAAAGAGGCAATGGCGGAATTAAAGAGGCAATGGCCTTTCCTGAGGGCAAAACATAGTCTTCCATCTCTCCTGCCTGAGAATTAATGAGTCCCATTCCTGTCTTGATTACAGTATCTGACCACACTTGTCCAGCCACAAAGCAGCTCAGTGGCTGAGTCGCTGATCTGCCTGCAGAAGGTGCCAGGTTCAATCACACCGTCGCCAGCTAATTGAGTCATGCAGTTCATAATGTGAAAGACCTTTGCCTGCATCCTAGGAGAGAGCTGCCGCCAGTCAAAGTAGATGATATTGACCTTGGTAGTCCACAGGTCTGGTTCAGCGCAAGACAATTTCATATGGTTCTGGTGGGTTTTCCGGGCTGTGGCGCAGGAGGTTAAGAGCTCCTGTATCTAATCTGGAGGAACCGGGTTTGATTCCCCGCTCTGAGCTGTGGAGGCTTATCTGGGGAATTCAGATTAGTCTGTGCACTCCCACACACACCAGCTGGGTGACCTTGGACTAGTCGCAGCTTCTCGGAGCTCTCTCAGCCCCACCTACCTCACAGGGTGTTTGTTGTGAGGGGGGAAGGGCAAGGATATTGTAAGCCCCTTTGAGTCTCTTGCAGGAGAGAAAGGGGGGATATAAATCCAAACTCTTCTTCTTCTTCTTCTGTGTGGCCGTGGTCTGGTGATCTTGTTCCTAACGTTTCGCCTGCATCTGCGGCTAGCATCTTCAGCGGTGTATCACAAAGGCCCCTTCCGCACACGCAAAATAATGCATTTTCAAACCACTTTCACAACTGTTTGCAAGTGGATTTTGCTCTTCCGCACAGCTTTAAAGAGCACTGAAAGCAGTTTGAAAGTGCATTATTCTGCATGTGCGGAATGAGCCAAAGAGAAGCCTGTTACACACTGTGTCTAGTGAGAAGGGAAAGTTTAGCGGTGTATATATTGTCCATGTCCCAGGGTGGGGAACCTTCACCCTCCTACCTTGTAGGAACTTGCTGTGCAATATATATGCAGGCGAAACGTTAGGAACGAGATCCACCAGACCACGGCCACACAGCCCAGAAAACCCACCAGAACCAGTTGAATCCGGCCGTGAAAGCCTTGGACAATACAATTTCATATGTTCTTCGGGGATGATCCCATTTGGTCCCTGAGAGGACCCAGTGGGGACTTGGATGGGACAACACACACAACTTGGGAGGTACTCTGAGGCCGTGCGTGACGACATTCCTGCCATTCTGCACACCTGTGAGGTGGGGATGTTTTTAAAGAGTGGTTGGGAACATGTGGTCAGATCAGTGATGCACAGTGGCTCTTTTGAGCACCATTCTCCAGTGTAACACCTGCCCCGCTTTTAAAAAAACAAACAGGCAAGGCCTTTGCTCAGTGGGACCTTGTGGTGGGCAGGTGGGTCTCACCTGGAAACAACAGCCACTGAAGGAAAGGGAAAGCTGCGAGGGTCCCTGAAATGCAGGCCTTACACCAGGGTTTGACGTTGATGCGACTCGTTTGGTTGGTAACTGCAGATGTGGCTCTCCACAGAGTGAGTACCGGTGAGACTAGAGCACTCACCTGGGACATGGGGGAGACGCACGTTGAAATCCCTCAGGAAAGAAACTTGCGAAATAAAAACTCACGGACCCAACAACCTTCTTTATACGCACTGAAATATTTTGCCTCCTCAACCTCAAAAACACGGAAGTACTGGCGGCTCTCTCAAGAGAGCCAATTATTACAAGTACTGTTATTGTCTGTGAAATAACTATATTGGCGGTGTGTGATTACACAGCCCCCGACCAAACTTCGGATGAGAGGAAAATTAACAGATGGAGGAGGATGGAAAACTGAAAACAAAGATGAAACGCCAAGCCAGAAGTCTAAGGAACGAAGGAGTCGCCGGCGGACCCCGAAATGGAAAGAGTTACATTAAGGGAATGAGTGGCCGATAGAGGTACATAAGCTTAACAGTGGTCATTAAGTCTAGCACAATTAAATTATGTAGGCCAGTGGCATCCAGAACATTTTACAAGAAGAAGAAAATACCACTTCCCATAACAAACAGGCTTGTTGAGGAACCCCTGGGTGCTTCGCAGAGTTCTGAGGGACAGGTTAGTGCCTCAGGATGTGCACAGTCCACAAGGAGTGTGGTCCAGGCCTGTTGGGTCGCCCTGCCACCACCTGCATGTTGCAGGAAGCCACCTGAACGGGGTGAACAGGCTGTTTTGAGACACAATGGTAGCTAAGGGGAAGAAATCACTTCAGGACCGCATCTCTCTGCCTTTCTAGTTTAATAAACCTGTCGGACGCCACTTATATTTATACTTGTATTTATTATATTTATTATACTTAGCTTTTATTGTTTCTATCGCTGCTTTTAAAGGTTTTTAGCTATCTTATGATTGTACTATGTTTATATGTTGTGCACCACCCGGAGCCCCTCAGGGATAGGGCGGTATAAAAGTCTAAAGAATAAATAAAAATAAATAAAAAATAAACCACTTTGGCCCAAAAGAGGTCTGAAGCTAAACTATACGCCCCCTTTCACCTACAAAAAAAGCAACTTACAGTTCATTTCCTTGGAACTGTAAATGTAACATTCTGGGCGATTCCGCACACGAGTAAAATAGGTTCGACCCAGTTCCCTGAGAAGGGTACTAACCTAGGTCGAAGCCATTGTTGTTCCCCACTGCAACCAGCTTGATCCCAGCTCAGAGGGCGGAATCATCCTGTGCCTCTTCGCTGCTCCGTTCCGATTGGCTACTGTTCTACGGCCATGTTCCGTCTATCCCCACACACGTTATAAAAAAAACTGCCAGAGGAATGGAGGGACGAAGGTGGCGTTTTTTGATTGGCCAGCTGTACGCATGCCCGAAACACTCAGCTGTGATTGGCTGAATGGGGGACTCCTGGCACCAGAGATTCCGCACTTTACTGGAATCGAAGGCTGGCGAAAGAAGGTTCGAGTCGCTGGTTCCCCTTGAAAAGTAGTAGTTCCCAACTGAAGTCGGACATTTGACCATTACATGGGGCGAAGCTGGTACAAAACCACGTCGATCCCAGTGGTTGCGCGGAACACTTAGGTCGAACGCAGCTCGAACTTAGGTCGATAACCCAAGTGCGGAATCGACCTCTGAGAAACTTTAAGACCCTGTGTGTGCAGATCTCACATTCTGCTAAACGCCTCCACAAATCAACCTAGCCTGAAACACCCTCAAGAAAGTCCCCCAAAAGATACCTCGTGCAGAGCCTAGGCTCAGTCCCACCTCTTTAGACTAGCAGCAGCTCTCTAGGGCCAGAGAAAGGGTCTTCCCAACCCCTCTCAACTGAGATGTGTGTTAGCTGGAGTGCAACGACCCTGTGGCCTACAGAATACAAAGCAGGTGAAACTGCCTTGCACGGAATCAAGCCACTGGTCCATCACATTCAACACTGTCTACTCAGACTGAGTCTCAGGCAAAGATCCCTACTACCTGGAGATACCGGGGCTTGAACCCATAACCTTCTGCATGCCAAGCGGATGTTCAGCCACTGAGGCACGGCCCCTCTCAACACTGAGCCTCCTGGTAGAAGTTCTAGTTCTGTCTCTCACCCCTTTCCAAATGCAGCCCGCTGGACTCCGTTTCCCTGCCAAGCATCCAAAATGGGTCCCCTCCCCCTGCAGCCTAAAAATTGTACTTCCTGTCCAAATAGATGGAGAAACGGGGTGAGGATTTCACGGCAGAGTAGACCCACTGCTAGCCACTTGCAATGAACAGGTGAACACAGGAAGAAGAATCTCCGTTGCTTCTCCCTCCTGCTTACCTGTAAAAACTCCTCCTCTGAGCAGGGCTATGCATGACCTTGCTGGTCTTTAGCTCCACGTAACAGCTCGGCGGGTCAGGCCAGGGGCTTCGAGGGTCCGTACAATCCACCTCGCCCGAGAACAGAAGCGAGTGCGTTCCCAACCGGGTCCGGATAACTGTGCAGAAGCCCTCATTCGTATTCACCACCCTAGTCGGGTCAGGAATCCCATCAGGGGTATCTGGGATGGAAAGAGACGTTTAGCGTACGCAGCTCTGCTGAGCAAAGGATACAGGTGAGGGCAGGAGAGAGAGGAGGCTACGACCACGGCATCAGCTTTTGCAAAGGACGGCACAGCTGGTTACAAGATTCAAAAGGGAAGGAATCAAAATATCTTAGGCTCATTCCGCACATGCAGAATAATGCACTTTCAAACTGCTTTCAGTGCTCTTTGAAGCTGTGCGGAATGGCAAAATCCACTTGCAAACAGCTGTGAAAGTGGTTTGAAAACGCATTATTTTGCGTGCGTGGAAGGGGCCTTAGAGACTGGGAGCAAGAAGTTCCAATTCTAACAAATACTTCAATTGATCCAGTAGATTCTTGGCTAAAAATTTTCAGTTGGGGCCCCCAGGGAGGGAGGGCAGCGTAGTACAGCCCCACCTCAGAAGCTAAGCAAGGTCAGTACTTTGAGGGAAGACCTCCAAATAAAACTCTGAAGAGGAAGGCAATGGTAAACCCTCTCTGCTTTTCGCTGCCCTGTTTCCCTGAAAATAAGCCCTAGCATGATTTTTTGGGATTTTTGGAGGATGATTGAAATACAAGCCCTGCTTCAAAAATAAGCCCTAGTTACAGATTCCCAGGCACAACTGATCTGGTCACATGGGGGGTGCAAAATTATGGGGGGGGGGGGAATAAGACATCCCCTGAAAATAAGCCCTAACACATCTTTTGGAGCAAAAATTAATATAAGACCCTGTCTTATTTTTGGGGAAACACGGTAGCCTTGAAGGCCTTTTGCTGGGATTGCCAGAACTTGATGGCATTTTACACACATAGGTGCCCTTGATTAACTGTGCCGCATATCTGTTAAAAGTTAGTCTAAGAAAGCATTGTCATAAAAGAGGCATTCTCTCCCAGATCGGGGATGCCTCTTCTGGGGGATACTTTCTACAACATATATATGCGTCGGGGAGAGAAAAAGGTTTCACTCCAAGCTATTGTTTTTATTCATATTAAATAGTTCAACGCATCGGTCAACTATAAGCCACACCACAAAGATTTATGAAAACGGGTGACGGTTCGAATTGTTATGATGTCGAACAGGGTTTTGTGGGTGAATCAAGGGAGGTTTCAGGTCCTCAGATAGCCATTAAAAAGTGGTCCATGGGGATCTCCAGCCCTCCCCTTTTACTACACTGCTCACTAGTCACACATGGCACGTCAACACTCTAGAGCACAGGTGTCAAATTCGCGGCCCTCCAGATGTTATGGACGACAGTTCCCATAATCCCCTGCGAGCATCATGTAGTCCATAACATCTGGAGGGCCGCAAGTTTGACACCTATGAGTTAGAGCATAGGTGTCAAACTCAGGCCCTTCAGGGGTTCATGGACTACAATTCCCATCAGCCCATGCCAGCAGGGCCAATTGGCCATGCTAACAGGGGCTGCTGGGAGTGGTAGTCCATGAACATCTGGACGGCCTGAGTCTGACACCTATGCTCTAGAGCCACTATTCTTCCTGGTTGCTCCAAGGCGATCTTTATCCACAATGGGCGACTGGGCAAATAAGCAGCAGCTTCTATTTCTGGGCGAGAAGTCAGGCTGGCCCCTGGATCCTCTGAGAGGAGGTTTTAGAGCACAGGTGTCAAACTCGCGGCCCTCCAGATGTTATGGACTACAGTTCCCATCATCCCCTGCCAGCATCATGCTGGCAGGCATCATGCTGGCAGGGGATTATGGGAACTGTAGTCCATAACATCTGGAGGGCCGCAAGTTTGACACCTGTGTTTTAGAGGACAGGGGTCAACAGGAACTCCTGAGAGGGCGGGAACTGCAAGGCTCAGGACCGAGGGAGCTTTCCTGGGGAGGCTCACCAGCGCACATGTACTGCTCGAACTTGTAGCCCATGTAGGTGAGCTCCTTCAGCAGTTCCGAGCGCTGCTCCCGCTGCCTCTTGGCAGACTCGGTCTCAAACTCGCTGACGTAGAGGGTCCCGCGGAAGAGGCTGACCGCCAGAAGCCACCCGTCCTGCTTTTCGTAGGGGGTGGTGAGCACTTTTGTGAGATGCCCCCGCCACGTCACAAAGTCCGTGTTCAGCAGCTGTCTGCAGAGTGGGGAGAGACAGGAGGTTAAAGGAAAACAAGAGAAGGGGAAAGGAAGAGCCTCAGCGCCGGCGGTCGAGTCCGTCCTGGGCACGCACGTCCTGCGGGAGTCACTCTCCAACACTTCCTGTCAACGGGATCTGAGGTTGCAGCCTTCATAACGTCAAAGAGGGCAGGATAACGTGCAAGGGCTTGAGGGAACAAGAGTCACAGCCTTGGCTAAGGTGGGGAACAGATTTTGGAGGTCCGCAAAATCCAGCAGTGACCCATTTTTATTTGGCAGGAATCAAACTAAGTGGGATTTTTGCACGGGGACATTCTGCGATTGCGCCCTACAGTCCTTGCTCACAATCCGTGCCCGCTGCGAACGAGCGGCTAATTCTGCATCTCGTTTAGAGGCTTCTTTTCATTGCTGTCTCTGGGGATTTTCACTGGTTTAGGGTTTCGGTTTTTACGGGACAGGCTCGCTCCTTTTCCTCTCTCTCGGCCAACTCCATCTTGCTTTTCCTCACCCTTTCTCCTCGGCACCCTGCAGCTGCTTCCGGTTCTGAGCGACCCACTGCAGCAAGTGATCCAGTCCCTCGCGGACGTTTTCACTTCGCTGCACGTAGCGATCGAGGTAGCCGTCGCGCAGGTCGAATCCGGGGACGGGGCCTTCCATCGGAGGCGGGGCGTAATAGCGGAGCTGCTGAGCGCTGCCGTGGTAACGGCGCTGGGAGTCCAAGGAAAAGCGTCCCACTTCAGCCGGCCTCCGATAAAAGGGGAAAGGGGCGTCGTACCGAGATGGGGTAACAGGCAGCGTGAGGGGGGGCTTAGCATTGCTCTTTTGGCTCTTGACGGCTCTGTCTTCGGGGGTGTCCTTTTCGTCCCCTCGGTCTCGCTTCTTGAAGCAGACGCCGGGCTCCATTGGTGACTGTGAGCAACAAGGGAAAGGGACTGTGAACTTGGGACAACCAAAACCACATCTTCTACCAGAAAACACTTTACCAGCTAAGATACATTCACAACTGTACCCAGGGCACAGTGAACCATGCCCTTATTTTCCCTGGTTCTTTCAGTCAGAAGAACAGACACATAGATCAACTTCATTACCTGTTGTAGTCGCTCTACAGCAGGGGTCTGCAACCTGCGGCTCCCCAGATGTTCATGAACTACAATTCCCATCAGCCCCTGTCAGCATGGCCAATTGGCAGGGTCTGATGGGAATTGTGGTTCATGAACATCTGGAGCGCCGCAGGTTGCAGACCCCTGCTCTATAGGAAAGGGGCTGTGGCTCAGTGGCCGAGAACCCACTCTGAGGTAGTGCATTCCACTGTTGAACAGCCCTTACAGTCAAGGTGTTTTTCCTAATGTTTAGGTGGAATCTCTTTTCCTGAACTTTGAATCCATTACTCTTTGTTCGAGTCTCTGGACCAACGGAAGACAGGCTTGCTCCCTCACCAACATGACATCCCTTCAAATATCTAAACATGGCTACCATGTCACCTCTCAACTTTCTCTTCACCAAACTAAACATAGCCTCGTAGGCCCCTTCTGCACAGGCAAAATAATGTGTTTTCAAACCACTTTCACAACTGCTTGCAAGTGGATTTTGCTATTCTGCACTGCTTCAAAGAGCACTGAAAGCAGTTTGAAAGTGCATTATTCTGCATGTGCGGAAGGAGCCTAAGTCTTTCCTCATAGGGCATGGATTCCAGATCTTTTACCATTTTGGTTGCCCTCTTCTGGACACGCTCAAGTTGGAATTTTAGATTCTTGACTGATACTCTATCCACAAAATGAAGCGTTTCGCATACCGATTTTTGTCCTGATACTGGAAATGATACGCTTTCTTCTCATATTCTGCTTCAACTGTTTCAGAAAAAATACAACAACCTTAGAACTGATTTGAGAACTGTATTACCAACAGGATTTATGCTCCTTTCTGATAAGATAAAAATGGCCAAGCTTCTAAATAACTCTAATGTTGAAATCTCTGACGCTGTTGCTATATTTTTACTCTGTGTACCGCAAGTTGTGAAATAATGACCTTCTTATTGTATTGGGAATTCTTGACACACAACGGTTTTATGCCTAATAAAGGTTTTGGATTTGGACTGATACGCTAACCACTGCACACACATCCTAATCTGTAATGTGGCATTAATAATACTGATCTACCTTAGAGGGCTGGTGTGTGGATTAAAGAAATAATACACCAGACACTTTTGGGATTCAGAAGGTCTTATAAAATGGTAAAGTAGCGTTTCAAGCACCCACATGAACAGTTTTAACACAGAATACACCTGGGGGAAATGGGGAAGAAGGAACATATTTTGAGATCAATCTGTTTCACTGGGATACTTACTATTTATTGCAGCATGTGATGCAGGCAGACTTGCAAAGATCAAACCAGGCTTAAACACTGAACTTTCCTCCTCTATTTAAACGCCTGGAACCAGCCCCAGTTATATTAAGAGAGAAGAACGCAAGTAAGAGCAAGACCTTTATCGCAAGCATTTTTTAAAAAAAGGAAACGAGTACAATTGTACATGAAAGGCTGTCAGAGATCAGCTTTGGATATTCAAGAACTCCTAGCTCAAGTTATATATCTATCCCAGAGGTGGGATGCAGCCTATTCGCACCTATTCGGTAGAACCGGTTACTAAAATTTTCTCAGTTCGGAGAACCGGTTATTAATGATTAACTCCACTAGGGACAAGGGGGTAATCTCTGTCCCTGGGTACAACAAATCTCATCAAGTGGGGGATGCAAAATCGCCCCCCAGGGCCTCCTGCGCCCCCCCGGCACCCCCCCATGTGTGTATGAACTGTATGAAATAATACTATATATAGTAATTCCATTTTTTTGTTGTTCATTGGTATAACAGTTGGGAAAGTATTATAGGTAAAGATTTTTCATTTTCTTTTTTTCCCCTTGAAATTTATATTGGAAAGAGAGGAGTTGTAACTACTCTTTTAGATTAAGGATTTTGGATCTCTCCCTCTGTTAGTTTTCTTTCAAGTGGAATAGATAAAGTAGTTATAGGAATCTGAAGGGGAACTAGAAAGTAGGGAGGGAAATATGGGAAGGAGGGAGGCAATATAGGATGTTTTAGTTGGGGGGTTGAGAGAGATAGACAATTAGATATGTTTCTAATATGTTTCTAATATGTTTCTAATATGTTTATTATTATTATTATTATTATTATTATTATTATTATTATTATTATTATTATTAATTGGGTTTATAGACCGCCCTCCCCCGGAGGGCTCAGGGCGGTGAACAACATATAAATGGAGCACAATATCAGGTTAAAATTCAATAAATATAAGTTAATACGGCTCTAATAAAAATAAACCCTTCCCCATTAAAATGCAGCACTATTAAATTAACATTTAATGTAACAATTGTAAACAGTTTTTGGTTTCTCTCCTTATGTTATTATTTAAAATCAATCAATATAATTATATAAAAAAGAAATAATACACTACCATACGGTTTATTGCTTTTGTAATACTTTAAACAGTCATTATTTGAATCTAGAGGCGGGGCGAAGGGGAACTGCACCTGGGGTGTGCGCGCCCTGTGTCCTTGCCACAGCCCCGCCCAGGAATGCCCCACCCCTGGAATGCTTGGCCACGCCCCGTCATGCCCCGCCCAGCCCCATTGGCGCTACGCCACTGTTTGAATCCCACCACCATCGGAACCTGTTACTAAAATTTTTGAATCCCACCACTGATCTATCCTCTATCCCCATGATCACTCTGCCACATATGGCCTGTTCTGATGGTGCAAGACAGTCTCCTTGCAGTTAGCTAAGCAGGCATATGGATCTGGTCAGTGCCTGGATGGGAGATCCACCTGGGAACCCTCCCTATGTAAACTGTCTTGAGCTGAGCTGCAGGATGGGGAAAAGACGGGATTTCAATGCCATGCAACACATGTGCTTCCCCTTTAATATTAGCAACGCACCAAGAGCGCGCAGCTCACCAGTACTGTGAAAGGTCACTTTGTAGACCCGTTGATCCACTATGGAACAAAACCTTCCGTTATGAGCCAATAGATAGTCCAGGGCCAGACAGGGCCCTTCTGCACATGCAGAATAATGCACTTTCAATTCACTTTCAATGCACTATGCAGCTGGATTTTGCTATGAGGAATAGCAAAATCCCCTTGCAAACAATTGTGAAGGTGGATTGAAAGTGCATTATTCTGCATGAGGGACCCCCGTACTGGACTGTAATTTGATGTAGCTCCTCAATTTCCTGCTGTAACTCTCGGATAATCAGACCTGTTGCATCAACAATCTTTTCGATCCGACAAGTTAACCCCAATGTACTTGGTCGATTCTCTTGTGCAATAATCCCTGGGTAATTTCAAGGGTTGAAACCCTGTAACAGACCCACTGCAGGTGATGCTGAACCCCAGCCCGTGGACTGACACTCCTTCCTCCCTTCCAAGGCTCTGGAGAGGGCTATACCATCACTGTCCCTTCCAAAGGCCCGCAGCCAATCAGAGGCGAGAGAATCCCCAAATCCCCAGCTCCCGATCCGAACGCTCTACTTACCTGAGGTGACGTCATCGACGCGCGCCGCCGATTCGCGCTCGAAAACGGTGCAGGGTCGGAGCAAAGGTGCTGCGAGGTTGGCGGGTTCAACTCAAGCCTCCTTTGTGTCCTCATCAAGCCGCGACCGAAGCGAGACTGCGCCGAATTGCGCTTCTGAGGCCGGATCGTGGTGACGTCATCTCAAGGCACCGGTTAAGAAGAGGAACCCGCTGCCCTTCCCTGTTCTGGGGAGCTTGCTCATAGAGGTCAAGGCACAGCCAGTAGATGGCGCTCGCGGCCCATTTTTTTTTAGACTGGGCTTAACTGGACGCTTTATTCATTTATTTATTTCTACCCCGCCAATCTCCCAAGGCCGCTTACATGTAAAAACCTATAAAAATAATACAACAGTATAAATAATATAAAAGTATAAACATTAAAACCAATTCCAACAAGATGGCATAGAAAAAACCTACATGGACACGTAGAAGACAGATGTGTGCATGGGTTCCACCCCTTGCAGTTCCAAGACATACTAAACATGGCAAAACTCAGTGGGACCTTGAAGCTTCATTGGATGGCGTACAGAAGGATAGGGGTGCCAACTCCAAGTTGGGCATGCCTGGAGATTGGTGTGTGTGTGTGTGTATGTGTATGTGTTTGTGCGCGCGCGCGTGCACGCGCTTGCAGACGCAGAGTTTGGGGCTGGGAGAGCTCAATGAGATGTAATGCCATAGACTCCATCCTCCAAATCAGCCTTTTTCTCCAGGGGACTGATCTCTACGGGAAATCTGGCATCTGTTATCTGCGTATTTTGCAGAGAAAGATAAATAGATTGAGGGCTGGAGCTGCCGACGCTGAATTGAAAAATTCCTGGACATTTGGTGGTGGAGACAAGAGAGAGTGAAGTTTGGGTAGGGTTGCCAGCTCCGGGTTGGAAAATACATGGAGATTTGGGGGTGGAATTTGAGAAGGCAGTGGTGTAGTGCCAAGGGGTTAGGGGGGGACGTGTGCGTTGGTGCGAGGGCGTGGCAGGGGCGTGGGCTGCATATGTGCCCCGGGCGCAGATCCTCGTTACTCTGGCCCTGTGAGAAGGTCATGGTTTAGGGAGGGAAGGGACTTTAATGAGATATAATGCCACATGGGGCACCCTCAAGAGCAACCATTTTCTCTAGGAGAACTGATCTCTGTTGCCTGAAGATCCATTGTAATAGCAACTGAACTGACAACACTACATTTTGAAAAAGGAGAGACCTCAGTGGGTATATGATGTCAATCTCTTGCAAATAATTTTTATGAATTGTCGAAGGCTTTCACGGCTGGATTCAACTGGTTTTGGTGGGTTTTCTGGGCTGTGTGGCCGTAGTCTTTGTGGATCTTGTTCCTAACATTTCGCCTGCATCTGTGGCTGGCATCTTCAGAGGTGCATCACATAGGGTAACACAGAGGTGTATACACAGTGTGTAACAGACTTCCCTCTGTG
The DNA here is from genome assembly GCF_021028975.2 of Sphaerodactylus townsendi. Lineage (NCBI taxonomy): Eukaryota > Metazoa > Chordata > Lepidosauria > Squamata > Sphaerodactylidae > Sphaerodactylus > Sphaerodactylus townsendi. The sequence continues at coordinate 14,451,735 of NC_059427.1, forward strand.
ATACAACCTCTTTGTTTAGTTTTGCTTGTCTAAAGGCTTATAGGATGCTGGAGAAATCTGTCAAACAAACAAAGTCTATTGTCTGTTCTAATCAGAGTTTATTTAAATAGGTGAGTCAGGTTGCTGAGCTCTTGCAGTCCTTTGAAGAGAGATTGTTCCCTCTCTTCTTGTGAAAGTCACTCTCCCTGATGTCTAGAGGTGACGCCACTGCTGGTTGAGAGACACTGGGGCATTAGCTGAGAAACCGCTAAACAGTCCCTCTTCATGAAACCACAGACCATGGCCCAAGAACCCAAATCGTTTCTGGCGGCATAGCTTGCGAAGCCATTTGTTCACCTCCACTGTTCTTCTTTCTCTCCATGAACCATGTCCTTCAACGGGGAGTAGAGATGAAACGACAACCTGTGCATCCAGATCCTTCAGCTTCCTTCCCAGAGCCTCAAAATCCCTCCTGAAATCTCGAAAGCTACATCTAGCTGTGTCGTTTGTTCCCACGTGGATCAAAAGGAAGGGGTCATGGTCAGTGGGCTTAACAAGTCTTGTCAGACTCTCAGGGACATCATAGATTTTTGCCCCAGAGAGGCAGCATACCTCTTGTGACATCTTGTCAGGCCTGCAACTCGCTGCTTCTGTTCCCCTCAGCAGGGAGTCCCCAACCACCAGTGGCGTAATCCATTTGAGGCAAACTGGAGCCCTGAGTTTGATGCCCCAGTCTGCGTGCCCGGTGCAACGCGCACCCCCCCGGTCCCCTTGTAGCTACGCCCAGTGGCGTATCTAGGCAAACTGGAGTTTGGCGCCCCCCCATGGGCAGCTGCCCTCCCCCACCGTGACCAAGCAATGATTTTTTACACCAGTCGTTTCAAAGTCACCATCACATTATAGAACATGCCCCAACTCACAGCAATGGGCCATGCCACACAGCAGAAATAATAAAAAAAAACATTTTCAAAATGCTTTCAAAATGTTTTATTACAGCTATGAAAACATTTTATGGTGTTGTATCCAGTCCCCCCCCCCCCAAAATTGGGGGAAACAGCATCGCTTTCAATGTTATTTAAACTGGGTGGATTTAAAAGGAGAATCTGGGCTCCCAATGGCCCTTGTGGTTTCTTCCAACTTTATGATTCTATGGTCTCTAGATATACAAATACCACAAACATTAAACCAACAATAGATTAAAACATGGGTCTCCAACTGGGTACTAGGGCACCTGCTGACAACTTTTCAGTTACCTACCAACTGGGGTGTATCTACAGAAAATGGCATTTGGGGCAAGCAGTTCAATCCCACCCCCACCCCAAAAAACTCCCACCAGGGTTGGATTCACCTCAGTCCCAATCTGGCCTGGCGAGCCACCTCACCAGTCCAGGCCCACTCCCCACCCTGCTCCTGAGCTGGCCTAGTGAGTCCACTGCTTGTTTGCCAGTCCCACCCCAATCCCAATCTGGCCGGGCAAACCTGCTGCAGGCTCCCCAGTCTTCACAAACTGGCTATGATAATAAAAAATACTACTGGAGCTGACCTCTGGTGAGCTTGATCTGGGACCAGAGATTATACCCTGGCTGCAGTACATGTTTTATTCTATTAGTACAGAATGCCAGAGTGATTGCAGAGGTAGTCACCTGCAATAAAAAACACAACCCCCCCCCCAAAATCTTACAAGACAAATGTCACTGTGTCACAATGGGATGAAATTCTGACCCTGCCACTATTAATATTCTCCCCTCTAAACTTGGCACGCTGCTTGGACGAACTGAGCTATAGTCCGCCAACCCTTCTGCCGTCACAAATCTTCTAAAAATCTCACAAGATTCCTTGTCATTCTTGTTTTCCCCACTTTCATTCATTCATTCATTCATCATTCATTCATTCATTCTATCAAACTTATATGCCGCTCTCCCCATAGGGCTCAGAGTGGTTTATATTCATGATTAGAACAAATCACATCAATAAAATATATTAAAATTCAGATTAAAATAAATACAGTACCATAAAATACATTAAAATCAAATGCAGTAAAATACAGCACACTATTAAAATCAGTACACTGAAATACATCCCTGCTTGCCCACAACCAAAATGGCCGCCAGGACGGCTTCAATTCCATTTTAGCCATTTCCTGAACAAAAGAGGGCGGCGCTAACCAGGGGAAAAACTCATTGGTTTACGCAGCAATAACGTGATCCGAAAGGAAGACAAATAGGGAAGAGAAAGGGGTGGGCGGTGTCACGTTCCAGCCAGGGGCCAGAGGCATGTTTTGGCGAGACGGGTAACAATTGACAAGCGGTGTGTGTTTGTGTGTGTGTGTGGTCGATGTCATTTCCGGCTGCCAAAAGGGATGGGCGTTCTTGAGAAGGCAGAGGAGGAGAGGACCTGGTAGAAAATCACACAGCCTGTCGGTGAGTGATGGAGGAAATTTATATGATGGAAATGTGGGTTTGAGTAGGAAAGTCTAGGAATGTGGATGGTGGGAAAGCAGAGGGGTCTGGTTGTCCCAGGAAGTCAAGGGGAATGTGCAGAGGAAGGGAGGCTAACCCAAGACCCGATAGACACATTTATTTGTTCGACTGTTTGTTTTCGAGAGGCTCTTTTCATGGAGTGACTGTGTGACACAGTGTTGGACTGAAAAGGCTGGGGTTCAGATGCCTTACCTGCCCTGCTCTTTGTGGCTTTGGAACAGTCACTTTCTCTCAGTCCTACCTTAGAAGGGCGTTGTGAGTGACAGCAGCTGCGGAGCCAGTATTCACAGGCATTGCTGAAAACAGTGCAAATGCATACAGAATCTCAGGAAATTAAGGGACTGTGTTATCGATATGAGTGTCCTTGGCTTCTGATTCTTTTTTGCTAGTCTTGATCTGTGGGTTTGCCTCTTTGCAAGTTCTGACAGGCAGAAATCAGATAGCTGGTGCTTTTCCTGGCATGGAGATGCAATGGTTGGGGAAAGCCTTCTCTGCTTGCCGTTTGGACTAGTGTAGAAGGAGGAGGAGGAGGAGGAGGAGGAAGAGGAGTTTGGATTTATATCCCCCCTTTCTCTTCTGCAGGAGACTCAAAGGGGCTTACAATCTCCTTGTCCTTCCCCCCCTCACAACAAACACCCTGTGAGGTAGGTGGGGCTGAGAGAGCTCCGAGAAGCTGTGACTAGCCCAAGGTCACCCAGCTGGCGTGTGTGGGAGTGCACAGGCTAATCTGAATTCACCAGATAAGCCTCCACAGCTCAGGCAGCAGAGCGGAGAATCAAACCCGGTTCCTCCAGATTAGACACACGAGCTCTTAACCTCCTACGCCACTGCTGCTCACTGGAAACCTGGGGAAGCAAAGGACCTGCGGAAGCAAAGACAAAAATCTGGCAACCCTAAACATGTGTCGTGAGTGAGAGTATATAGCTCCTGCGACTCCATGTGGGTGTTCTTAATATAAGAGGATTGAAGAACATTGGCTAGAGGCCAACAGGATGGAATACAATAATAATGGGAGTACGATCTTGTTCAGGGCACATCCATATAATTAGTTCCAAATGTCCCCCTGAAAGCAGGGTGGTCAGAAAAATGGTCTGGTCCTTTAATAGTGGTTTAATGGGATGTTGTTTGCCAGAGGATGTTGCTTGCCTTTGTGCCCTGGAAAGTTTTACCTGTCTAATTCCACTAATTCAGCCTCTGTTAAAAGGGAAGGACGTTTTTCTCCAGGGCGGCCAAATCCCTGATGCTCCTGTGTTTGAAGTTATCACTGGCAACAGAGGAAAAACTTCTGGCTGTGACCCCAGAGGAGTGCTGCCAGTCAGGGTAAAAAGCACTGAGCTAGATGCTTTGACTTGGGAAGAGGCACCTTTTTATGATCAAGGAATAGATGGATCTCAGGAAGGAGAATGAGTGGGTTGAAGAATTGAAGTGACCTCTGGCCCTTTCCCAACAAAACTGGCTTTAGGTCAGTTGTTTGTTTGTTTGTTTTCTATACCGCCCTGTCCCCGGAGGGCTCTGGGCAGTGTACGACAGAATTCAACAAGGAAATTATAATAACATAAGCACTATCCATTCAGTAAAACACTTTAAAAACAGCAGTTAATACAGTGGATTAAAGTAAAGGCGCCCAGCGGAACCCAAATTTAAAACCTCCCCAAAAGGGAAACGGTTTTATTGATGGGACCCTGATATAAAAAGAGCAGGAGCAGAAGGGGGGGGGCACCACTCAGCAGCTGGCCACTCCAAAGGCCATAAAGCAGTGATGGCGAACCTTTTTGAGACCGAGTGCCCAAACTGCAACCCAAAACCCACTTATTTATCGCAAAGTGCCAACACGGCAATTTAACCTGAATAGTGAGGTTTTAGTTTAGAAAAAGTGGATGGCTCTGAGGCGTGCGTTACTCGGAAGCAAGCTTGGTGGTAGAAGGTGGCTTTGCTTTGAAGCAACCATGCAACTCTTTGGACGGATAAATCACAACCCTAGGAGAGGTTTAATACTCCAAAAGCAAAGCTCTCCCATTGCCTTAGCAACCGAGCTTTACTCCCCAGGTAAAGGATGCGTGGCTTTAGTTCTTTGCACTTGAAAATCAGTGGGGTTTTAACAGTGCTTAACAGGGGTTACCTACACTGCTTCCCCAAAACTAGGTCTTTAGGTTTAATGCCCCAATAATTGAGCCCTATGGCCCAGAGCCAGCCCTAGGATGTGTGTGTGTGTGTGGGGGCGATTTCCCCACCACCACCACATGATGAACTCTGTTTGTGCGTGCCCACAGAGAGGGCTCAGAGTGCCACCTCTGGCACCCGTGCCATAGGTTCGCCATCTACTGCTGCATAAAGAGGTATAGTAAACCAATCATAAAAACCCTCACAGTGATCCAAGAATTCTACATAGATTAAAGAAAACCTGGCTAAAATGGCACTCAGATAATGAAAAAATCCCTCTTATATTGTCCCTCTTATATTGTTATTCCCCATAGGAGGGGGATTGTCCTCCCATGAGTAGAAGTTCCCAAGACTAAGTACTGACATCAAGGGACATCTGGTAGAGACATCAAGGCACCTCTGGTAGGGTCCAGCAAGGAAGGCCAATTGATGTAAAACCACCCAGGTGAGGAGACTGCGAGTTGGAATATTCTTTTGCATAAATATATTCTCCCTGCACATAGAAAACCAGCGTGACAGGCCCATGGCTAGACTGGAACCCTCTCCCCTGTGATCTGGTCTCTTGTCTGGAGGGGGTGTTCTATACAGAGGAATGTTCCATCTCTTTAGAATGAAGGGGGTTGCAAACCCTGATACAGACTTGCTGCCACAGGAAAGCCTGGCCTTGAGGTTGTTTGAAGGAGGGGAGAAAGATCTTGGAGTGCAAGCATCTAGGGAAGGTGAATCTAGTTGAAGGTTGTGTGAAAAATGGAAGACTTTTGGAGAGAGGGATGGAGGAGAATTGGCAGAAATAAAAGCAGGGCAAGGGGAGGTGGAAACACATCAGATAGGCATTAGAAGAAAACGCAGGCCAAGCATTCACCTATTTTTCAATTTGCAGCCCGGTTTTCCAGCCCCATGAAGAGGAAACATCAGCTCATCTCAGATGCTTTCAAGGCCAAGAAGCCAAGGTTGGCTGTAGGTCCAGAGCCGGAGGAAAAAGGTGAGAATGGAGGGCATCTGAGGATATCCCAAGACATTAGCGCTGAATGAGAACTTCTGAGAACGCAATTAGGGTGTTGGAGCAGGAGGGTTGCTAGAAGTCATGACTCGTGGGTTGCAATGCCTTCCGCTTCTTTTCCTAGAGGGCCCCGAAGCAGTGGAATCTGCGCTCCAGTACTTGGCATCTCTCTTCCCTCGCAAATTATTTGAGGATGCGCTGCCGCCCTTGATCCTGAGACACCAGATCTACAGCCTCGTCAAAGACCGCACCACTGTTGATAGATGTCTGGTAGGAAACTCCCATTTTCAGTTCTGATATCTTACTCTGCTGTCCTGACCTTACAGAGCCATTCAATTTGAAAACAGCTACCGTATATACTCGTGTATAAGTCGACCCGCATATAAGTCGAGGCGCCTAATTTTACCACAAAAAACTGGGAAAACGTGTATTAACTCGTGTATTAACTCGTTTATAAGTAGAGGGTGGGAAATTCAGCAGCTACTGGTAAACCCTGATTCTCCCTTTAAATCCACTCAGAAAGGGGGGGTGATTTAAAGGGAGAATCTGGGGAAAATTTGAGGGTGCCTGTCAGGGGAGGAATGTTTATGTTAGAAGTACCAACATTTCAGAGTATCTTTAGGAGACACCCTCCCCCCCCCCCCCGCCCCGATGATACCACCCAGGTTTGGTGAAGGTTGGTTCAGGGGGTCCAAAGTTACGGACTTTCAAAAGGGTAGCCCCATCTACTATCAGCTTCCATTGGAAACAATGGGGGATGGGAGCACCCACTTTGTGGATCCATAACTTTGGACCCCCTGAACCAAACCTCACCAAACTTGACTGGTATGAGCAAGAGATTATCCTGATTATACCACCCAGGTTTAGTGAAGTTTGATTAAGGGGGTCCAAAGTTATGACCCCCAAAATGTAGCCTTTACTATTAGCTCCCATTGGAAACAATGGGGGATGGGGCATTCCCTTTGGGGGTCCATAACTTTGGACCCCCTGAACCAAACTTTACCAAACATGGCTGGTATCATTAGGAGTGTCACCTGATGGTAGCCTGAAATTTTGGTGCTGCCAGCCTAAAAACTGCGCCCCCTGGAGGCCAACAAAGTAAAAACCCTAAAATATTTTTTAAATAAACCTCACTCGCATATTTATTTTATTTATTTATTTATATTTTAGATTTATAGGCCGCCTCTTCCCCGAAGGGCTCGAGGGGGGCTTTTTCAGTCGAGGGGGGCTTTTTCAGCTTTTTCAGTGCTGAAAAAGTCGACTTATATGCAAGTATATACGGTATGTCTGTGGCAGTGATTGGTGCTTGTCTGGGTGGCTCAGAGGCTTGTGTTGAAAAATACAAAATATGGGAGCGGGGAATAAAAATGCATAGGGTTGCATCCTGCCAGCTTTCCTGCTCTTGCCTGATTCCCCTCCTCCCTGCAGCCTCTGTCCCTTGTGGTTTTTGTCCATGTAGTTCCCCCACATGCCCACTTTTCTCTGCATTATTTCATGGCGCGTCTTTGGAGCACAGTTCCACATGTACCTCACCTCCCCCAGTTATCTTCAGGAATTAAAAGGTATGTTTCCAGGACTGATGGAAGAGAAGTGCAGCCTTTATCGGCCTTAAGGAGGAGCGGATCCTGCAAAATGGTGTTTTCTAGCATGGGTTATATGCCTCTATGTCCCTCTCTTTTTACCCAAGGCAAGGCTTTCCACCAGCAGTTTGTTTACAAACTCATGCGTCAAACTCTTTTCTGCGCAGAGCCAACTGAAAGATGAAGGACGGATCCGAATGTTCCAGCAGGGTTTTGATGTAGACAATCTTGTGGTGGCGTTCACGGACAGCTATAGGGCTAAGGTTGGTGTCTGTGTGTACGGCTTGTGAGTTGAGCTAAAACACAGAAGAACTGGTGAGGTTGCAACCGTTCTCTCTTCTTCCTCCTCTCGCAGGTGCTGGAGTTTGTGTCTGGGAAAGAGCTTGCCCGGACAGTGAGGAAGTTCTTGGACTCTGTCCTCCCCTCCTGCACCGATATCAGTTTTGACAAGAAGCGGATGCTGAGAGAATTTGGCTTCAGTGACACCGAGATCACGTGAGCAAATGCAACGTTGCACACAGCCCTTTGGGGGTCCTTGTACAGACAGCCCTTTTTGGTTGCTGATTCTCAGCAGTGGGTTGTTAAAACGAATCCTCGTTCATATAATGGCATGAGATTTAATTGAGCCAATCTATGGATTTTTAATTATTAATTCGTGGTCAGGAGGAAGAAGTGATTATTGAGGCATACCTGCATCACTGGAGTAATGGTCTTAAGCTGTAGTCCCCTGTGTGAATAAGGGAGGAGGGAATACCTCTCCCAAGATGGTGCTCATTGTTGTAAAAAGTACTGGAATTGAACATTTATTTATTTGTTTGTTTATTTATTTATTTTATGTACTGCCCTACCCCCAAAGGGCTCTGGGTGGCGTACAACATAATATATGACAATGAAACAAATAGGACACATAAACAAATACAAATTATAAAATAAACAATATAGGCTCCAATGACCAAAATATTAAAACCCATTAAAAGCAGCATTCAGTACAAAAAAATCAGCATCCAGCATTTAAAACTCACAATAAAACCCTCCCAGAAAAAGAAAAAGAGGGGGAACGGTGGGTCCCATTGGTGTTAGGGGACCCAAGATGTAAGGGAGACCAAACAGAACTTGTTTCGCAAGTTCTTAGAACGCCAGTTCTGTTTGGCTCCAAAGATCAGGAGCCAGGTGGGTTGACAACTGCGGGCCGTTTCCTCCCGTCGTAGCCTCCCACTTTGCTCCTGTGTTGCTTCTGAGGGTCTTCTGATTCTCCCCTGACCAAAAATTCAGGAGGCTTAGTGGGCTGCAGCTGGAGTGGGGAAGGGAGGGGGGAAATCCCCTGTGTGAGTTGATCTAATCGGATACGACCCACTGCTTTAATCTAGCAAAATATTTTTTTTTAATGTTGACTATTAAAAAGGTTGAAGCTGCGCTCAGAGCACTAAATCAGCAGAACAAAATTGAGGGTCCAACAACAACCTGTTGTGCTGTAGACAACTGAATGCTTGACAGTCCATTGTTTATGCAGTTTGAGGTGGGTTGATTGAACTCTGGTGGGCTGCTGAAATTGGCCGGGCAGGGGGTTTATCTTGGTGAGTAACCCACCTTGCACATTGTGGAGATCTTAGCCTGGGTTATATGCCCCTTTGGGTCACAACCTTCCTTTCAATCCCAGGACCTCAAAGCGTGTTTGTTTTATGTATTGTCGAAGGCTTTCACGGCCGGATTCACTGGGGTGCTGTGTGGTTTCCGGGCTGTATGGCCGTGTTGTAGCAGCATTTTCTCCTGACGTTTTGCCTGCATCTGTGGCTGGCATCTTCAGAGGATCTGATGGTAGGAATGGAAAGCAAGTGGAGTATATATACTGTGAGGTCAAAAGGTGAGGCTACAGACATGCTACAGACTTCTTTGTGACTCACATGCCAGGATACTTTTAACAGACCAGGTGATCGGGAGCAACAGCCGCAGAAGGCCATTGCGTTCACATCCTGCATGTGAGCTCCCAAAGGCACCTGGTGGGCCACTGCGAGTAGCAGAGAGCTGGACTAGATGGACTCTGGTCTGATCCAGCTGGCTTGTTCTTATGTTCTTATGTTCTTATACTTCTATTCAGATCCATTCACCTATTGACCTTGCTATCTTCATTGTTACTCACATGCTACAGACTTCTTTGTTACGCACATGCCAGGCTACTCCATTCAGATGGCCTCACCTTTTGACCTCACAGTATATATACTCCACTTGCTTTCCATTCCTACTATCAGATCCTCTGAAGATGCCAGCCACAGATGCAGGCGAAATGTCAGGAGAGAATGCTGCTAGAACACGGCCATACAGCCCGGAAACCACACAGCACCCCCGTGTTTGTTTTCCCCTGAAATCACTGCTAAAGGAACAAGACCTAATAAGGAACTCTGCTCTCCCCCGCCCCTTTCTTCACTATGTTGTATTCAGGCAGCTGGTAAACGCAGGAGTCCTGACTGTCCGTGATGCTGGGAGCTGGTGGCTGGCTGTACCTGGAGCTGGCCGCTTCGTGAAATACTTCATCAAAGGTTCGTTTGCTTCTTGGGGAATAGGGCTGTGGAGATGGGAAGAACTGCAACGCTGTCTAAATTTCACATTCAGTTTGGTGCCAGGTCTAATCTTTTATTCCCACACAGGCCTATATAGGGCCGTTTTGAATTCAAGATCATGATCAAGCAGCTAGGACAGTGGTGGCGAACCTATGGCACGCGTAGGAGGTGGCGTAGGAGGTTAAGAGCTCATGTATCCAATCTGGAGGAACCGGGTTTGATTCCCCGCTCTGCCGCCTGAGCTGTGAAGGCTTATCTGGGGAATTCAGATTAGCCTGTATACTCCCACACATGCCAGCTGGGTGACCTTGGGCTAGTCACAGCTTCTCGGAGCTCTCTCAGCCCCACCCACCTCACAGGGTTTTTGTTGTGAGGGGGGAAGGGCAAGGAGATTGTCAGCCCCTTTGAGTCTCCTGCGGGAGAGAAAGGGGGGATATAAATCCAAACTCTTCTTCTTCCTAGGGTCGTGATTCATCCATTCGAAGCATTGCATGGATTTTTCACCAAGCTTACTCCCAAGTAATGCGTGCCTCAGAGCAAGCCGTTTTTTCTAAACTAAAACCTCAGTTTTCAGGTTAAATTGCCATGTTGGCACTTTGCGATAAATAAGTGGGTTTTGGGTTGCAGTTTGGGCACTCGGTCTCGAAAAGGTTCGCCATCACTGAGCTAGGAAGTCCTCCCTCCCCCAGCCAGAGAGTATAGCCGAAACTCCCAACTCCCCACACAGATCAGCCTATGCCATTGGGCATCCACAAGGAGTACCAGAAGGATTTTCTGGGTTCCATGGTACAGCATAAGAACAAGCGAGCTGGATCAGACCAGAGTCCATCTAGTCCAGCACTCTGCTACTCGCAGTGGCCCACCAGGTGCCTTTGGGAGCTCACATGCAGGAGGTGAAAGCAATGGACTTCTGCTGCTGCTGCTGCTCCTGAGCACCTGGACTGTTAAGGCACTTGCAATCTCAGATCAAAGAGGATCAAGATTGGTAGTCATAAATCGACTTCTCCTCCATAAATCTGTCCAAGCCCCTTTTAAAGCTAAGCCCCTTTTAAAGCATGCAGAAGGTCCCTGGTTCAATTCTCAAGAAGAAGAGTTGGATTATATCCCGCTTTTCTCCTCCACAAGGAGTCTCAAAGGGACTCCACAAGGAGTCTCAAACTTACAAACTTACAAATCCTTTCCCTTCAAGCTTCATGTGTAGGAGCCAGGGGAAAAAATCCAGTTCACCAGATAAGAATCCACTGCTCGTGTGGTAGGGCGGGGAGTCAAATCTGGTTCTCCGGGTTAAAGTCCGCTGCTGAGAAACCTGAACATACTCCCAGCTTTTGATGACTCCTTTAACTAGGGTAAAAAACAGGTTCAACTGCCTACTACAGTGCCGGGTGTTTGTTCACCCGTATTACCTCAGGGAGGGGCTGCCGCTCTTTCGGAACGTTTCAGTCTCTGCTGCTGCAAGTCCAGAGGTCTTGAACTTCTGTTGGAAAAAGCCACTTCTGTGGCTGAGGCCTTGGAGAGCCTCAGCTGCACAGAGTTAAGTTAGGCAGGTAAAAGTCCCATTTCACGGGTTCCTGGTGGGGAGGCCTTTGTGGAAATCAAACTGGGCGTGAGTCTGCACTGCCCAGCCCTGCAGTGTGTTTTTTAATCACGCTGGAGTTAAGTTGGTAAACAGGAAGTCAGCTGTGTCTTACGAAGATACAGCAAAAGAACCAAGGTGATGCTGTCTACTAAAGGCATTTAGAAGAAGAAGAGTTTGGATTTATATCCCCCCCTTTCTCTCCTGCAGGAGACTCAAAGGGGCTGACAATCTCCTTGCCCTTCCCCCCTCACAACAAACACCCTGTGAGGTGGGTGGGGCTGAGAGAGCTCCGACAAGCTGTGACTAGCCCAAGGTCACCCGCTGGCATGTGTGGGAGTGCCCAGGCTAATCTGAATTCCCCAGAGAAGCCTCCACAGCTCAGGTGGCAGAGCTGGGAATCAAACCCGGTTCCTCCAGATTAGATACATGAGCTCTTAACCTCCTACGCCACTGCTGCTCCCTTTAGGCTTATGTGCAAGGTTGGGCTAGATCAGTGGTTCTCAACCTTCCTAATGCCGCGACCCTTTAATACAGTTCCTCGTGTTGTGGTGACCCCCAACCCTAACATTTATCCATTTTACAGATGGAGAACACTGATGCAGAGAGTCTTGGGCGACCCCTGTGAAAGGGTCGTTCGACCCCCAAAGGGGTCCCGACCCCCAGATTGAGAACCATTGGGATCGATGGTTCTCAATCTTCCTAATGGCACGACCCTTTAATACAGTTCCTCGTGTTGTGGTGACCCCCAACCCTAACATTTATCCATTTTACAGATGGAGAACACTGATGCAGAGAGTCTTGGGTGACCCCTGTGAAAGGGTCGTTCGACCCCCAAAGGGGTCCCGACCCACAGGTTGAGAACCACTAGAATATTATTTTTTTATTTTTTAATTTATGATTAAACTTATAGACCGCCCTCCCCTGGAGGGCTCAGGGCGGTTTACAACAACAAATAACTAATAAATTATTGAGAAGCGTTGCTTTTTGTACCTCACCTTTTCTCTGCTTTTAAGGAGTATCAGAGTGGCTTACAATGACTCCCCTCCCCACAAGTCATTTTGTGGAGCCAATAGAGTTCTGAGAGAACTGTGACCAGCCAAGGTCACTCAGTGGGCTTCATGGGCAGGAGCAGGGAAACCAATCCAGTTTGCCAGATAAGAGTTTGCTGCTCGTGTGGTGGAGTGGGGGAATCAAACCCAGTTCTCCAGATTAGAGTCCGCTGCTCTTAACCACTACACCACGCTGGTGTGAAAGACTTTGGCCTGAGACCCTGGGCGGCTGCTGCCCATCGGAGCAAAGAACACTTAGCTTGATAGACCATAGGTTGGTATAAGGCAGTTTTAAGTGTTTGAGGGGAGGGAGCAATTTGGGAATACCCCCCAAATCTCCCTGTTCACAGTCCCCTAAGCTTTCTGGGACTCTCTCGCTTCTGATTCATTGCTGCTCTCAACTGTTTGTTCCTTTGAGCATTTTCAGCTCTCATCAGGCTGATTGCTTTGAGGCGCCGCCCCCCACCCTGCCCCGGTCGGTTTTCAAGATCATATTTTTCACCATAGCTGGGGACAGAGGTGGGATCCAGCAGGTTCTCACCAGTTTCCGAGAGTGGGTTACTAATTATTTGTGTGTGCCGAGAGGGGGTTACTAATTGGGTCCGCTTTTCCGTTAGAAATTCCATTAGGTCCAAAAATCATCAAGTCCTGTTGTTTCCTATGTGGCTGGTTAGCGAAGGTAGAAAACGGGATAATTCTCCCTGTTGGGCTGTTTTAAAAACACGTTTTAGTAATATGGTAAAGTTCCTTGTTTAAGGAAAGTATCCTTCTTTTGATTTCTAGAAACAAAATTAAGTATTTGAAAGTATTAAGTATTTGACAGGCAGTCTGGCAGTAGACGACAGGACTTGCTATAATGAGTTTAAATTATGGACAGAAAGATACCAGCTGGAAATTAGGAACTTTTTTTTTACAGTAAGAGTTGTTTACAATAACAGAGAAATTATTAATGCCCCGCCCCCGGAATGCCCGGCCACGCCCCCGTCGAGCCCCGCCCAGCCCCATTGGCGCTTTGAATCCCACCACCATGGGGACCTGTTACTAAAATTTTTGGATCCCACCACTGGCTGGGGATGTTTCTTGTATCCACACTCTGGTGCCCCCTGATGCACTCCTTCCGTTATCTATGTAAGGGCGATCCAATTTACTTTGAAGCAGAGTTATGCTCAAGACTGGAACGCCCCGGGACAGAGCACCCCCTGACCTGTCACGCTGTCTTCCCAGGAAGGAAAGCCGTGCTGGGCATGATCCAGAAGGCCAGGTACAAGGAAGTTCTGTTGTCAGATTTGCAGACCCGCCGAGCACCAGCCAGTGTCAAACTGGGACTCCCCTACCACATACATGACATCATTGGAGCTCAGTTAGTCGACTGGTATGTTACCTCCTGTTCCTTTACTGTCTTTGTGGCCTTCCCGGGTCAAGTGATGGACCTACCTTCCTTCCTCCCAAGAGACCTAACCAACTTGGATTATCCCTGTCCTAGAACCTTCCTTCAAAATAATACCACTGAACACCATGGGAATTCTGAGTCATCATGCTTAGGATTATTCGTTGTGTCCTGAATTCCATTCCCAAGGGTTTTGGTTGCCTCTCCTCCAGAACTGAGGGATGGGGGTGTAGCTTAGGTCAGTGTTTCCCAACCTTTCCGATGTCGCTGCACCTTTGACCTCGCTCTTCATATCTCAGGGTACCCTTGAAGTTCATTTGATTTTTTTATGCATTTTTAAGGGTTTTTTCCATTTTTGGCCTGTAGTTGGGGGGAGTGGCAATCAGGGGGAGGGGAGGGAAAACCAGCGTTGACAGCCGTGTTGTTTGTTTGCCTAAATTTGGCATGGATTGGGGGATTTAAAGGGAGAGCTCCCTTTAAATCTACCCCCCTCCAATCTGCACCGAATTTAGGCAGATAAAACAATGCTGTTTTTCAATGTTGTTTAAAGGGAGCCCATGAGACTTCCAACCCCCCCTTCAAAATCCATTTGATTCCGGGGGGGGGGCAGGCAGTATCATAGTCGTGGTACCCCTGGGACGTGCTCATGGTACCCCAGGGTACCACGGAACCCTGGTTGGGAATCACTGGCTTAGGTCCTAAGGCCGTGGTGGCAAACCTTTGGCACTCCAGGTGTTACGGACTACAATTCCCATCAGCCCCTGCCAGCATTGCCAATTGGCCATGCTGGCAGGGGCTGATGGGAATTGTAGTCCATAACATCTGGAGTGCCAAAGGTTCGCCACCTCTGTCCTAAGGGCATGAGGTGCTGGAGAATTCAGAGTTCAGATCTTGCCTCTGCTATGAATTTGGCTGATGGCTTTGAATAAGCTGTTTTGTGGCCTCAATCCTTCTCAGAGGTGGGATCCAGCAGGTTCTCACAGGTTCCCGAGAGTAGGTTACTAATTACTTGTGTGTGCCGAGAGGGGGTTACTAATTGGTGATTTTGCCACGTGATTTTTGCCTTAGTTACGCTCCTCCTCTCAGCAGTAGCGCGCAGAACTTGAAGCAGTCTAGCAGGAGGTGCACCGGCGTGCGTGGCAGCCTGCGCCTGCGTGGATTCGTTTCCCGCCCAAGGACCAGCGCAGCGGCTGCGTCCTTGCCACAGCCCCGCCCAGGAATGCCCCGCCCCCGAAATGCCCGGCCACGCCCCTTTCGTGCCCCGCCCAGCCCCATTGGCGCTACGCCACAGTTTGAATCCCACCACCATGGGAACCTGTTACTAAAATTTTTGGATCCCACGACTGGTCCTTCTGTACGCAACATTTTATTTTATTTATTTATTTATTTCATTTTTAAACCGCCCTCCCCCGAAGGGCTCAGGGCGGTGTACATCAGCATAATAATACAAATATAAAACAATCTATAACAATTTTAAATTAATAGAATTTAAACAGTTTAAAATTTACAATTTACAGATGGCGACTTATCCCAACCCCATTCCCGCCCACGGGAGACCAAGATGGTATGGGGGTCAGATGGTCATCCCGGCTGGCCAAAAGCCTGGCGGAACAGGTCCGTTTTACAGGCCCTGCATTCAGTGTCAGCTTCAAGCCATTGGTCTGACTATGTCTGGATGTGTGGAATGAAGGTCAGAAAGGACAAAAAAACATGTTTTGATCACACCACACCTCAGCCGTATGCCATTTCCCAGCCAGGACTATAACAGATGCCCTTCCAAAGGAGGTATTTTGAACAGTCCTTATGTAGAATACAGACTAAAATTTTGCTTGCCGTTAACTGAGGAATCTCTAACATGGGGATAAAGATATTGTCCTGCTTCATAGAGTTGGTCCTAAGGATTAAGGCCTAGTCCGTAGGACTCCAGGGATGGCCTTCCCCTGTATCAGCTTATCAAAATTGCCACTTTGCATGCAGGGAAAACATACCGCTGCCTTTCCAGAGTTCCAAGGAGCCTCAGTTATTGGTTCTCTCTGTCTTTTAACCTGACAGTTTCTTTCTCGCTCCTTGTAGCATACCAACAAGCTCCGGCACCCTTCTGCGACTGTCTGAAGATTAAGTGTTGCTTCACCATCCTGGAGGAGACTTGTGCCTAAAGTGAACTGTGACCCCTCCTGTAGATCTTAAATGATCCCTTTTTATTGCACAGCCACCAGCATCTGCAAGAGCACGAGAAACTTTTTATTTACGGACCAATCTACTTTGAGCTCGCGATACGTGAGAGAACCAGCAGGACTAGTCACTATTGTGACCGGACTGTGATGTGACTTTATGGATTCTGGGAGTTGGATTTTGGATATGTCTTATGGAATGGGACACTGAAGTTTACTCCTGTGGGGTAAGATTATCCCAAGCCAAATATGCCTCCTGGGGGCATCTTAATTCTTAAATGACTCAGGTTGCCTGTTCTGGAGAGGCAGCAAAGATTATTTCCCCCCCTAATTTATTTCTTGTTTGTTCTTTCTGATCTCCTGTCATCTATGCCTTGAAACGTAATTAAAAAACAGCGCCCTTCTGGCTCCGTGGCTTTTTGCTCGAGATGCAGGTGCCTTCTGTCTTTTTTTCCCCCTCTGGCAATAAGAGTGTCCTTGCATGAACAGAAGCAAGTGGTCCTAAGAGTTATGAAAAGCAGGGCACGCTGGCTGTGTGTGTCATTCATGCGACTCTTTAAAATATTCACAAGGCTGGATTTGTTCCATGTTTGCGGAAGTATCTCAGATTGCTTCTCGACTCTCGTGGAGCCAGTGTGGCGTAGCGAGTTCGACTAACGTCTGGGAGACCTAAGTTCGAATCTCTACTTTGCCAAGGAAACTTGCTGGTTGACCTTGGGCCAGTCACATGCTCTCAGCTTAACCTACTTCACGGGGTTGTTGTGATGATAAGATGAAGGAGGGGAGAACGATGGAAGCGGCTTTGGGTCCCCGCTGGGGTGAAAGGTCCCCGAATATAAGCGAAGCAAATAATAAAAATCCTGCTTTGTACAGTCTAGGTCCGTGGTGGCGAACCTTTGGCACTCCAGATGTTGTTGTTGTTGTTGTTGTTATTTATTCAATTTGGTATACCGCCCTATCCCCGAAGGGCTCAGGGCGGTGAACAACATAAAATCATATATAAAACATACTATAAAATAATTAAATTCTAAAACAGGAGCCCCACGAAATCCATATACAACCCTCCCCAGAAAAGGAATGGGTCCCAATGATGTTAGGGCTCTGTAAACAGAGAGGGCCCTGTAAGCGGGGGGGGGGGGCGGGGCGTGGAGGTGTAACCTCAGCTTGTGGGTTCTGTGGGGCAATACTTGGAAGGAGTTGCAAAGAACCAAATTTAAACAAAACAGTTTACTTCTCTTTACAAATAACATTAAACATCAACATTTAACATTACAATTCAAGGTCCTGTTCAGGTTGCATTTCAAGTCCTTCTAGTTACAGTCTACTGATACTGCCAAGTCCAATTCTTCTTTGCAAGGGGGTTGGCTCCTGAAGACTCCAAGGGCTTGATGAACAGGATGCAACATGATGAAGGTTTCCAGGAGAACTCTCACCCATTACAACCACAAAAAGAAACCCTTAACAAGGTGTCAAGGGCTTATACAACCAAGGTCCGAGTCTGGTAGCCTTGTCTTCTCCAAAGAGCTCTGCAGCCTTTCTGCTGCTCTGAGTCTCCACCCCCTTACTGGTTCAACCCATTCTGGGCATGGGGGTTACATAGGCACTATCAGCGGCTGGTCTCTCCAAAGGCCCGGTGGAACAATTCGGTCTTACAGGCCCTGTGGAATTACAATTTGGTCTTACAGGCCCATGCTGGCAGGGGCTGATGGGAATTGTAGTCCATAACATCTGGAGTGCCAAAGGTTCGCCACCACTGGTCTAGGTTGTCTTGCTGTCTCTGTGGCAGACGGAGGTGTTCGGCCAGTGAGAAGAGCAGACTCACCCCCTGTGGTTTTTGCAAACATCGTTGATGCCAGAATTGGAGTCCTTTTAAGGAACAGCCTTTCTCATCCTCACTCTTCTCAGTGTGAGCAAGACAGAAGCGGAAAAGATGTGTTGTCGAGTGGTGTGAACATGGCCAGGGCGGGGTGAAGTATTGAAAATGCCACTGATTTCAGGCATCTGTTTTCATTGGCATCCAATCATCACTATGTCAAACGAAGCAGCCGTGTCAGTCGTGAAACGAGTGTGATTGGACCATTCACGGACAAGGTCTTTATACTTTTGGACTTCCTAGTGGTGGGGGGGAAGAATATAATGTTAAAAAGTGGGGAGGGGCCCTAAAGGCCTGATGAGGACTGAATATGCTGCAGGGGGCACAGAGGGGGCAGTCAGGTGGAAAAAGGGGAAGGGGGCCATTAGCCTCTGGAAATCTTGGAAGCTTAGAAAATCCTAGAGCGGGAGGTCTGGCAGAAAGTGTGCGGAGGTGGGATTTCCCAATTGTTCCTCCTTCCCACAATTCTTTGTGGGCTCCTATCTTGCGATGTATAGATAAGCACACGAGCAGGTCTGTCCTCGGAGGGGGGATATGATTGAAGTCTATAAAATTATGCATGGGGTAGAAAATGTTGACAGAGAGAAATTTTTATCTCTTTCTCACAATACTAGAACCAGGGGGCATTCATTGAAAATGCTGGGGGGAAGAATTAGAACTAATAAAAGGAAACACTTCTTCACGCAACGTGTGATTGGTGTTTGGAATATGCTGCCACAGGAGGTGGTGATGGCCACTAACCTGGATAGCTTTAAAGGGGGCTTGGACAGATTTAGGGAGGAGAAGTCGATTTATGGCTACCAATCTTGATCCTCCTCCTTGATCTGAGATTGCAAATGCCTTAACAGACCAGGTGCTCAGGAGCAACAGCCACAGAAGGCCATTGCTTTCACATCCTGCATGTGAGCTCCCAAAGGCACCTGGTGGGCCACTGCGAGTACCAGAGTACTGGACAAGATGGATTCTGGTCTGATCCAGCAGGCTACTTCTTATGTTCTTACACTTGGACGACAGACGGGGTTGGGTGCATGCATGCACTTTCAGGAGCGTCAACTCCTGCGCTTTTATTATCTTCCACTGGGCTGAGCGGCGGCCGTTCACTTCAAATGGGAAACAATAAAAGGTAATGTTTGAGAAGAGCCTTAGCTGAGAAACCTACACATATGCCCTGCTTTTGATGTCCCCTTTAACTAGGGCAAGAGGCAGGCTCAACTGCCAGCAAAAGTGCGAGGTTTTTATTCACCCCTATAACTTCAGGGAACAGCTGTGGCATATTCAAAACCGGGTTTCAGACACTTCTGCTTGCCTGTGCGAATTACGACAAGCAGGAAGCGCTCTAATCCCGCCCCCTTCCATCTGCCATTGTGGTGTATTCCCCAGGCGGCCATTAGAGCGAATTCTCTAATAGGCAGCCGCCATGTTGTGCTGTAGGTAGTTAGATGGGATTCTTGGCTGCACAGTTAACAGGGAAACACCGTATTTCCCGTGCAAGCCACGTCACCTCCTGCCACTGGGATCCCAATAATCCTGGCTGGCACTCACCAAAGTGGCTGCACAGGTAATATGGGTTCTTTTAGTGTTGTCTGTGCAGAGTTAAGCTAGGCAGGGAAGAAGAAGAAGAGGAGTTTGGATTTATATCCCCCCTTTCTCTCCTATAGGAGACTCAAAGGGGCTGACAATCTCCTTGCCCTCCCCCCTCACAACAAACATCCTGTGAGGTAGGTGGGGCTGAGAGAGCTCCGAGAAGCTGTGACTAGCCCAAGGTCACCCAGCTGGCGTGTGTGCGAGTGCACAGGCTAATCTGAATTCCCCAGAGAAGCCTCCACAGCTCAGGCGGCAGAGCTGGGAATCAAACCCGGTTCCTCCAAACTAGTGTGCAGAATTAAGCTAGGCAGGTAAAAGTTCATTTCACAGGTCCTTAATGGGGAAATTAAGCTGGCCGTGAGTGCATTGCCCAACCCTGCAGTGTGTTTTTTAAAATCACACTGGAGTTAAGTTGGTAAACAGGAAGTCGGTTGTGTCTTATCAAGATGTGGCAAAAGAACTAAAGCAATGCTGTCCACTAAAGACATTTAGGCTTGTGTGCAAGGTTGGGCTAGAATATTGTTGAAGAAGCGTTGGTTTTTATACCAGACTTTTTCTCTACTTTTAAGGAGTCTCAGAGTGGCTTACAACCACCTTCCCTTCCCCTCCTCACAGCAGACACCATGTCAGGCAGAGGGGGCTGAGAGAGTTCTGAGAGAACTGTGACTAGCCCAAGGTCCCTCAGTGACCTTCTTGTGGAGGAATCAAACCCAGTTCTCCAGATTAGAGTCTTCTGCTCTTAACCTCTACTCCATACTGAACTTTGGGGGATTGGACTCAAGGTGGTGTGTGTGTGTGTGTTTTTCCTCTTCCCCGGCGAGGTAGATTGATAGCGAACCCAGGATCTCTTCAGCTATCTTTGTGACCAAGTCGGGGTTTTGACCTGCGTTTGATCAGAGCCCAACGCTTATTTGCTGTCTCTGCCCATGAATAGATTGTGGCCTAATCTAGTTTTTTTTAAAGCTTTTTGACTACAGTTTAGGCTTCTTGACCTGAGAATATCTAACCTGATTAAATCAGAGACATTCGTTGATAATTTAGGATAGAGGTCTGTCCTCAGAGCAACAAGGAGGTTGCTGTGTACACAAACTCAGACCATAGTCCCGTGGTGGCGAACCTTTGGCACTCCAGATGTTATGGACTACAGTTCCCATCAGCCCCTGCCAGCACGGCCAATTGCTGGCAGGGGCTAATGGGAATTGTAGTCCATAACATCTGGAGTGCCAAAGGTTCGGCACCACTGAAGTCTGTAACATGCTAAAATGTCTACGTCAGCTGCCCCCTCCAAGATGCCTGCTGACACTTTCCTTGATGCCCACCAGATGTTTTTAGAATGTGGGTGGGGCCAGGTGGGCATCTTACCAACAGCGCTTCTGATTGGCCACTGAAGTTCCAATTGGCTATGAAGATTACAATGTTTCCGTGGCAGCAGCTGCGACGGTGTTTTATTCTCTCTCGCACATCTCCCACGGTGCTTAAAAAAAAAAAATTACCCCTCCTCACCCAGCATTTGTATTGGTGTTTGGTGATGACTCCCGTGGCAACCATTTTGCGCATGCCACCATGTCAGGATTCCAAAGGTGCCCGAAGGTTTGAAAAGGTTTGGGACTCCTGGTCTAAATGAGACTTGCCGTATCAGTTTCTGCCAAGGTAACATCTTAAAAGGATTTCAGTTGAACCTGAAGTTGAAGCAATATCTGATAGTGAGGCCTCAATTATGCAAAACAGTTTGCCTCAGGGTTCCTTCTGCTTTAGACTGCTACTGATACAGAAGTTCTTGCTAATTGTAATCACAGATAAAGCAGGAAATCTAAAAATCAGCACGAAAGGGAGAAAATTGAGGGCAGAAACCTAGAACCCGAATTCTAGGTTTGAACTCAGAAAAAGACAAAAAGGGAGGGGCAGTCTAGAAATTCAATACACAGTAATAATATAGGCAGGAGATTACTTAATGTATTGTCTTAAAAGGATAGAGATATAGGGCTAATAATTTAGGGCCTTGGTTCCTTACAGCTTGATCCTGTGCATAGATCACGTTAGTCTGAAGCAGTAGAGAAGAGCAAGAGTCCGGAAGCCCCTCACAGACTACCAAAATTTCTGACAGGGCTTTTGAGAGCCACTTCTTCAGGTACCTCTTCAAGCATGATCCAAGTGCATGTTTGTTTGGAAGGGACATTTGATTCAATGGCTCTGAAAAACGCGTGCCCTAAACTGTGGTCTTCATAATCCCTGATGCTAGATCTTGTCTAGAGTCCTGCTTTCCAGTAGCATAACCAGCTGGGAAGTTTATGGAAGAACACTGTACTGTCCAGTCTCAAGTGACGTTTCCTCAGTGCATTAAGAACATAAGAACAAGCCAGCTGGATCAGACCAGAGTCCATCTAGTCCAGCACTCTGCTACTCGCAGTGGCCCACCAGGTGCCTTTGGGAGCTCACATGCAGGAGGTGAAAGCAATGGCCTTCTGCTGCTGCTCCCCCCGAGCACCTGGTCTGTTAAGGCATTTGCAATCTCAGATCAAGGAGGATCAAGATTGGTAGCCATAGATCAGGGGTAGGGAACCTTTAACACTCAAAGAGCCATTTGGACCCGTTTTCCATGGGAAAAGAAAACACTTGGAGCCGCAAATAATTTTTGACATTTAAAATAAAGATAACACTATATATATAGGGTTTTTTTTACCTTTTACTGAGAAGCACATGGATGCGTCCGACCTGCTGCCTGCAGGGTGGGCAAGGATGGGGCCAGCAGCTTGGCCTCGCCGGCCGCCGGGAAAGCGCCCACCCCACTCCAATGGGGCAGGCGAGAGGGGAAGCCCGCAGTGCTGCCCAGCCGGCCGTGGACAGTTGTTGCGCCCACTCTGCTGCCTGCAGGGCGGGCAAGGATGGGGCCAGCGGCTTGGCTCGTGGAGCCGCAGTGCAAGGGCAGAAGAGCCGCATGCGGCTCTCGAGCCGCAGGTTCCCTACCCCTGCCATAGATCAACTTCTCCTCCATAAACCTGTCCAAGCCCCTTTTAAAGCTATCCAGGTTAGTGGCCATCACCGCCTCCTGTGGCAGCATATTCCAAACACCAATCACACGTTGCATGAAGAAGTGTTTCCTTTTATTAGTATGTCCCCTGTTTCTAGTATTGTGAGAAAGAGAGAATTCCAGGTATCAGATGAGCAGAGGTGGTTTGCAATTGCTTGCTGCTACATAGCAACTCTGGTCTTCCTTGACAGTCTCCCATCACTGCCAAGCTCGGGCCAAGCAGGGCATAATTACAGCAAGACTCTTCTCTGCTTGTACCATGATGGACACACTTAGCATTCAGCAGAGCACTGCCCCTAAGCCTGGAGGTTCCACTTAGCTGTTGATGCATCTGTCTTCCCGCAGTTACACTCCCATTTCCCTTTTTTGTTTTCCCTTAAGGTCAATTTAACAAGAACGGGGCTTTGGGGTATCCGTTTCTGCTAATAATTTCCTGTCAGCTCATGTCTTGCTTTCTTCGGTATTGCCCTTTTAAGGGTCAGTCCGGTGGGCGGGGCTAGTAGAACGCCTCGGGTTTTGTTTCCTCGTTTTTTGTCATGTGATCCGTTGAAGCGGACCTCGTCCGTCTCAGCCAATCGGGGACTTGCTGCACAGACCGACCGACCCGGGAGATCCCAAAGGATCTTGACACTTCAAAGCGAACTGGAGCTTAGAGAGGGGGAGTCAAGGGGCAGCTTTTAAAGGGGAAGCGACCCTGGTCGATGCGGGAAACGGGATCCAGGCGGGCGAAGCTATGAAGTCCGGAGTTGATCCCTGGAGGAGATCCCACCTCCGGCATAGGCGACCCTGGGCACGGGGGAATCTCCGTTTCTGGGCTCTGCTGTCTTTGGGCCTCTGCTGCGGGAAGGTGACTGGGATGGCAACACCTGATCAGGTAAGGGGTTGATTTTGTGGGATCTTCCCCCTCCCCGCTAAACCGGGGGCAAAGCATGACCCTCGCAATCCCCTCACCGATCCCCATTTTTAAGGTGGCGAGATGCTCTCTGTCCCCAAATCCTTCCTGGAGGAGGAAAACAGTTCGAAATCAATATTATCCAAAAGGGACAGCTACGACCCAGTAGGGTTTCCAAGGCAGGAGATGTTCAGAGGGGGTTTGCCGTCGCCTGCCTGCCTGCCTCTGCAAAGTGGCATTTCTTGGGGGGTCTCCATCCAAAGAGTGACCGGAGCTGACCCTGTTTAACTGCTAAGATTTGATGAGATCAGGTTGTCCAGATCAGGACTGTCAGTACCTACTACCTGATCTTTTAAAATGGAAAAGCCGGTGATTGGACTTGAGACTTTCTGCCATGAATCGCACAGCCCATCTCCATAAACAAAAGACATTTTAAGAGTTTCAATTTAGCATAACTTTTTTATCCCGCCCTGCCTTTCCTCCTAGGACAAGGGTGGCGAACCTATGGCACGGGTGCCAGAGGTGGCACTCAGAGCCCTTTCTGTGGGCACGCGTCCACAGAGTTCATCATGTGGGGGGAGCGGAAAATCACCCCACACACACACATCTAGGCTGGCCTGGGCACGATCCTTTACCTGGGAGTAAGCTCGGTTGCTGGCAATGGGGCTTGCTTCTGCGTAAACCCTCCTAGGGTCGTTATTCACCCATTTGAAGCGTTGCACAGTTGCTTCACCAAGCTTACTCCCGAGTAACGCGCGCCTCGGAGCCAACTGTTTTTTTTAAACTAAAACCTCCGTATTCACATTGTCGTGTTGGCACTTTGCGATAAATGAGTGGGTTTGGGGTTGCAATTTGGGCACTCGGTCTCAAAAAGGTTGACCATCACTATCCTAGGAGCATGGGGCAGTGTACAGCATTGCCTCTGCTATTTTACCCTCACAACAACCTTGTAAGATGATCGGTTAGTTTGACTGACAGCATGACAGGCCCAATATCACTTTAAGGAACAAAGAGTTTGTGCGCTGTATAAAGAGGTCACCTAAGGGTGCACACTCGACATCTTGAGTACAGGAAAGGGAAAAAGCAGGGGTATGTCTAGCAAAATGATAGGTGCTTGTTGCAGGTTGCTTCTTGTGTGTCCCATTTCTCGTTAGAAGAAGAAGAAGAGTTTGGATTTATATCCCCCCTTTCTCTCCTGCAGGAGACTCAAAGGGGCTGACAATCTCCTTGCCCTTCCCCCCTCACAACAAACACCCTGTGAGGTAGGTGGGGCTGAGAGAGGTCCCGAAGAACTGTGACTAGCCCAAGGTCACCCAGCTGGCATGTGTGGGAGTGCACAGGCTAATCTGAATTCCCCAGAGAAGCCTCCACAGCTCAGGCGGCAGAGCTGGGAATCAAACCCGGTTCCTCCAGATTAGATACACGAGCTTTTAACCTCCTACGCCACTGCTGTTAGGCTAATTGTGAAAGGCGGACTGCCCTTTTGAAAACGCTTCTCCCTCTCCAGATTGCCCCCCCACACACAATGGAACCTGAGGGAACGTGGCAAATCCCATTTGTGCCCATGGAACCAGAGGGAGCGTGGCAGAAACGTGGTGGCACAAAAGTGATGATTTTTGAAAATGGGTTAAAAAAAAATGAACTAGCACATATAATACAACGAGGAAACCATGCCCGTGGATGAAAAGCAGGCTATCACTAAAACTAGCTGTGTGCTGGCTTACATATAAAATGTCCTCTTTTCTCTGAGCAACTGAGCATGTCGGGTGAGAAGCTGTCTTTCAAGTAAGGGCTCTAGATTTTTGTGGGTGAGGGCGAGATTGAGTTAAGATTGGACAACCCTTATCTACCCACAGGCAGGTAAACAAGATTCCGGACTGCCTGTTCTTTATGAAGGCAGAAAAAAATTCCATCCATCTGGCGGGAGCTTAGACGGTTTTTCCGTTTGCACCCAAGGTGTGTTTCTGGAAAGACAAGTTTCCTTGTCTTGTGACTGGTGCACTTCAGTCTGTCATGCAGCTGAGTAAGTGTGTCCGGCAGAGGATGCAAAGCTCACTTCCCCCCCCCCCCTCCAGCAACCAGGGACAGGGGTCAGAAGAGTGTGATTGACGGCTACTTGGGCCACCTGAAAGGGTCAGCTAGATTTGGGTTCAGTAGCTCCCTTCCTCAGTTACCAGGTCATATAAATCTGCATATGAAGTCATATGTTCTGTTAAAGGGTGGAATGCCAATTTCATGCTAATTTTGGGGAACATGTTTTTGTTTTGAATAGAACTGTAGGCAGTGCTTTAACCGTAGTTTAATTATAATGTAGCCGTAGTTATAATGTCATAAATTAAATGTATACAGTATCTTCCTCTATAGACTCAGTGTCCTATGAGCCAATTTGTGGTTTTTCTTTCTCTCCACCACATCCCCTTTACCCTCTCAACTGCTGAGGTAGATTAGGCTGAAATAAAGTGACTGACAAAGGCCGATGACACACAAGGTGTTTGCTGCATGGTGGAGGCGAATATCTGCCGTGGGAAGATTTCTTGTATGGACGTATTTCCTTGAGCCCCGCTTTCATTTTCCACTCTCTCTGCAGCAAGCAAATCCACTTATAGCACAATTTTAACTTTGCTTTGCTGCCAGAGTAAGACAGATTTGCCAGTGGCCGTAGCTTTGCCTTGCCAAGTCTTACCCCTCACTCCCTTGCGCTGTTTTGCATGCTTCCCCCTCGCTCTCCTCCCTGTTGCCGACTACTTCTTTCCTTTTGTCCTGCTGTATAATTTCTATTGCTCATGGCCTCCCTGCTCCTGCATATTTTTAGATCTGTAGATTTAAAAAATAACCATATCAATAGATCGATAAATCAATGCTAACGCTACAAAAAGTAAAAATAATAAGGCTAGTCAATCAATCCAAACATGCAATTTTTTTCCTGAATTTGATCATCAAACTGGGACGTCTCTAGCCTCGTAGTTTTATACACAAGAAATTTCCACACCAGGAAAAGGCCATTGGTCTTGACACTTGGGTTTACAGCACATTGGGAGATGGATGATCGTGAACCTGGGAAGCTTTGCTAACGGCAGTTCACGTTGTCGTTTTGCAGTTTGCATGCCGCCATTACTCCCCCCGGGCCCTCACTTCCCACGATAAAAGACCATCAGTGTTCAGGCAAATTGTACAGATGCCGTATTTAAGACTTTTATTTAATAGTTCGCCTATTCTGTGTCGATCTATAGATTTCATAGATTGATATATCAATCTGTTGATAAGATTAAAGATACAAAATTACAGCTCACATGCGCGATAGAGAACCCGTGAAACGTCCCCCCCCCCCCCCCCCCCGGATGCAAGCAAAAAGCTAGCTGATGGGTAATTCCTGCCCTGCCACAAACAGGGCAGTGGGTAATAATGCTGAACATCCCCTGAAACAAAGACCGCCGGTCAATTCTCTCCGAAATCGTGGGAACCTCACTGTGTAATTTGCGTAACCGACCAATGACATTCAGGGCTGAACAGATATTTGACCTCAGGGTTTGGTTCTACACAGAGATGATTTTCTATTGCTGCTGCAAACTTTCACAGTGGCAATGGAAAAAAAACACAACAGTTTTTATCGCATTTGTTGTTATTCCTCCTCAGCTGTAATTTCTTTCCCTTGTACTGAAGGGTTTTTTAAAAAAAATTGGGATCAGGTAGATGTAACACTATAGAAATCTAAAGAAATTATCTGCTAGTTACCAAATTTTATTTTTTCTTAAAAGTATCCAAACCTTTCCCTTAAATAGTTATAAGGAGAAAGGTGCAGACTGCAGTTTCCCTTTAACTCACCCATTAAAAGGGCTCTATTTTTTTTTAAAAAATG
The DNA here is from genome assembly GCF_021028975.2 of Sphaerodactylus townsendi. Classification (NCBI taxonomy): domain Eukaryota; kingdom Metazoa; phylum Chordata; class Lepidosauria; order Squamata; family Sphaerodactylidae; genus Sphaerodactylus; species Sphaerodactylus townsendi. The sequence continues at coordinate 14,478,905 of NC_059427.1, forward strand.
AGCAGTAGTAGATTGCAATTGTATTAGGGTAATCTGTTGAAATAATGGATAAAACAGTTTTAATCCTCATTTGCGATCCCCCCCACACTCCCGCGCGCGCGCTCTCTCTCTCTGTGTTTCAGGTAAAGTGACATGGATACTCCTGAAAACACCACTGCTCTAAGCTAGGAAGGCATCTCCATGTGGACACAGACCAGTTCTCAGATCCAGTGCCTACTTCCTATGCTATACTGGCTCTCAAGTTTGAAAGGATCTTCTTCGTAATGCATAATTTGCAGATAAATTGCAACCCGGTCCTTATCTCATGCTCTCCACAATCCTCTTTAGCGCCTAAAATCAGTCCCTTTCCCACAAGTCTCAGGGATTTTCACTGTTTACTTTTCCCTTCACTGCTTCTGTCTTATCCATCAGAGCAGGACATTTCCTGCTAATTCTCATCCTGTCTCCTGGTGCTGGAATTGTCTTAGAATTGTCACACTAGATAATCTTTGGAGATAGATTTCAGTCTACCACTTACCCTCCATCGCTCCTGCTGACAGAGCCCTGTACCCATTAACCTCACTACTGATTAATCCATACAGGGAGCAAGGATGAGTGTGCTTGCCGGAGCCATTACTATAAGCTGCAGGACTCTGCTGTTGGTTATGGGCTTTCCCCCCCAGTCTGTTTGGTTCCTTTAAATGGGGAACAACAGTGAGGCGAAAGGGTTTACATGGCTTCAATGTAGCCTCAAGTTAGCTAGAAGTTGATGATTCATGTGTATGAGGGGAAAGGGAGTGTCCGTGTACTTATTGTGGGTTGGCTGCCTCTCAAAGCCATTGTATTCTACCGGGTTTAGCTTAACCAAGTTAGGATGTTTTTTATCATTTGATGTGTCATGGTAAGACTTTGCTTCAGATCTGTTTTCAGATATCTGATTGATTCTACAACCTGAATCCTGTTGTATTGTTTACTGAATACTCCATCCTGTCAATTGTTTTGACTCAGTCTGTCTCATCTGGCCTGAGTCCAAGTAAGAGGGGCAGACTAAATGGCATAAGGAGCAGCAGTGGCGTAGGAGGTTAAGAGCTCGTGTATCTAATCTGGAGGAACCGGGTTTGATTCCCAGCTCTGCCGCCTGAGCTGTGGAGGCTTATCTGGGGAATTCAGATTAGCCTGTACACTCGCACACACGCCAGCTGGGTGACCTTGGGCTAGTCACAGCTTCTCAGAGCTCTCTCAGCCCCACCTACCTCATAGGGTGTTTGTTGTGAGGGGGGGAAGGGCAAGGAGATTGTCAGCCCCTTTGAGTCTCCTGCAGGAGAGAAAGGGGGGATATAAATCCAAACTACTCCTGCTCCTCCTGCTCCTGCTCCTCCTCCTCCTCTTCTTCTTCTTCTTCTTCTTCTTCTTCTTCTTCTTCTTCTTCTTCTTCTTCTTCTTCTTCTTCTTCTTCTTCTTCTTCTTCTTCTTCTTCTTCTTCTTCTTCTTCTTCTTCTTCTTCTTCTTCTTCTTCTTCTTCTTCATAAAGAAGTCTCAAACATTTTTCCGCTGCTTCAAACCAACAGAGCTACCCACCTGAATGAATGAATGTGGCAGCCATGTCCCACTAATATTTCCTACATCAAGGGTAAATTCTCTAAACGTTCAGAGAAATTTCCCGGGAGCCACAGTCTGTATAATTTATAATTCATTTAAATATATTCTGATTTTCTCAGCTCTTTGCAAACCCAAATGCAGGGCCTGCCAGGCTTTTATGAAACACCTCCTATTTATTTGAGGTAACAAAAGCCAGTTAGTTTACACTGAGTGAGGACACAAATGGGCAGTAGGAGCCCATTGTTGGGATTGCTGGTTGGAGTTGGGGGGGCCTGGAGGCTTTGAGAGTGGAGCTTGGGGAGGTGGGGCAGAGTCAGTGGCGTTCCTGCCTAGGGACAGGGGGTACCCTCTGTCCCCGGGCGCCCCTCATTTGGTCACATGGGGGGGCGGCAGCATTTCAGGGTCGTTTGTGGGTTTTTTAAGTTTTTAAAGTGTTTTTTCACGTTCCGGCCTGCAGGGGGCGCATTTCTAGGACTAGCAACACCAAAATTTCAGGGTACCATCCAGAGACTGTCCTGATGATACTATCCGAATTTGGTGATGTTTGGTTTAGGGGCAGCAAAGTTATGGACCCCCAAAGGGGGTGACCTCAACCCCATTGTTTTCAATGGGAGCTAACCTGAGATGGGGGCTACCCATTTGGGGGCTCATAACATTGGTCCCCCTGAACATAACTTCACCAAACTTGGGTGGCATCATAAGAATAGTTAACAGATGATACCCTGAAATTTTGGTGTCACTAGCTTTAAAGATACACTTCTTCCAGGCACCCCAAGAAATGTGCCCAAGATTCTTTGTTTTGCAGTGACTTTGCTCCATTGTAGCCAATGGGGAATTTCTGAGTGTGTAGGCAGGCTGCACATTTTTGAAGATAGAGGCACCAGACTTTCAGGATGGCTCCAGGAGGGCCTCCTGGTAATAGCATCCAGGTTTGGAGACCTTTACTTCTGGGGGTTCAATTTTATGGGCCCCCAAAAGGCTTATTTTGTTTCCCCGCTCCTGCACGTGAAAGCCTGTGGCCTGAGTTCTCTCAGAACTATCTCAACTCGCCCCCCACCCCCCACTCCAGAAGCAAAGCTCACCAAGCTTGGATGCTATTACCAGGAGGCCCTCCTGGAGCCACTTTGAAAGTCTGGCGCCTCTATCTTCAAAAATGTGCAGCCTGCCTCAGAAATTCCTCATTAGCTACAATGGAGCAAAGTCACTGCAAAACAAAGAATCTTGGGCAAATTTCTTGGGGTGCCTGGAAGGGGTGTATTTTTAAAGCTAGTGACACCAAAATTTCAGTGTATCATCTATTAACTATTCTTATGATGCTACCCAAGTTTGGTGAAGTCATGTTCAGGGGGACCAAAGTTATGGTCCCTCAAATGGGTAGCCCCAATCTCAGGTTAGCTCCCATTGAAAACAATGCGGATGGGGGCATTCCATTTGAGGGACCATAACTTTGGTCCCCCTGAAACAAACATCGCCAAACTCAGGTGGTATCATCAGAGCAGTCTCTGGATGATGCCCTGAAATCATGGTGCCGTTAGCTTTAAAAATGTGCTCCCTGCAGGCCAAAAAAACACCAAAAATACCTCCCCCCCCAACCCAAATACCTTGCATTTGCATTTTGTTTCATATTTGGGCAGGATTACATGTCGGACAATTTTTTGTCCGGAAGCGTACTAAATTTGCCCAGATTCCAGCTGAATCTGCTATTTGTTTCCATCTGAATCTCCAACTCTCCAAAGAGTGATGCTGTTTCAGGGTGGGGGAGAATCCAACCCCAAACAGCATCACTTTCAATTTTGTTTTAACTGGGGACCCCTGATTCTCCCTTTAAGGTAGGTTGAAAAGAAGAATCTGAGCTCCCTAGTTTAAACACCATTGAAAGTGATGCTGTTTGTGGGTGGATTCAACTGGAGGTGTTTTGTGAGAGATGATGCTGACATTTGTTTGGTAAATGTTTTGCTGGGGGTGATTTGTGAGAGATTTACATGCTTAATACCCACTTGCACTGGCTTGGAGTTGTTTCTCAGGTTAACAACCTACCTCATAGGGTTGTTGTGATTAGGAAATTAGGAAAAGAGTTGGTGGGGAGAGAGCCATGTATGTTTTGACGGGAGGGGGAGGTGTTTTGTGAGCTGGTACAAAAAAATCATTGTTTGGTCATGGTGGGGGAGGGTGGCAGCCCATACGCCGGGCGGGGAGGGGGGCGCCAAACTCAGGTTTTGTCCCCGGGCGCCAGTTTGCCTAGGTACGCCCCTGGGCAGAGTATAAGTATAATGCCATAGAGTCCCCCTCAGAAGGAACCATTTTCTCCGGAGGGTCTGATCTCTGTTGGCAGGAGTAGTAATGCTGAGAGGGCTCAGTGGCGCATTTGGAGATTGGCAACCCAATCTATTTGAAGGGTGAACATAAGAACATAAGAACGAGCCTGCTGGATCAGACCAGAGTCCATCTAGTCCAGCACTCTGCTACTCGCAGTGGCCCACCAGGTGCCTTTGGGAGCTCACGTGCAAGAGGTGAAAGCAATGGCCTGCTGCTGCTGCTGCTGCTCCTGAGCACCTGGTCTGCTAAGGCATTTGCAATCTGAGATCAAGGAGGATCAAGATTGGTAGCCATAGATCAGTGATGGCGAACCTTTTCGAGACCGAGTGCCCAAATTGCAACCCAAAACCCACTTATTTATCGCAAAGTGCCAACACGGCAATTTAACCCCAATACTGAGGTTTTAGTTTAGAAAAAACGGTTGGCTCCGAGGTACGTGTTACTCAGGAGTAAGCTTGGTGAAGCAACCATGCAACACTTCGAATGGGTGAATCACGACCCTAGGAGGGTTTACTCAGAAGCAAACCCCATTGCCAGCAACCGAGCTTACTCCCAGGTAAAGGATTGTGCCCAGGCTAGCTTAGATGTGTGTTTGGGGGGTGATTTTCCGCCCCCCCACATGGTGAGCTCTGGGCTCGCATGCCCACAGAGAGGGCTCTGAGTGCCACCTCTGGCACCCGTGCCATAGGTTCGCCATCACTGCCATAGATCGACTTCTCCATAAATCTGTCCAAGCCCCTTTTAAAGCTATCCAGGTTAGTGGCCATCACCACCTCCTGTGGCAGCATATTCCAAACACCAATCGCGCGTTGCATGAAGGAATGTTTCCTTTTATTAGACCTAATTCTTCCCCCCAGCATTTTCAGGTGTGATGAAGACTAATTTGGGTGGGCCGAATAAATCCTCACTCCTCCCATGAAGCTCACAGACTGAGTCATCCTCTCTTAGCCTTACAATGTTATGCGAATAGCGGGGGGGGGGGGGGCACATAGAGAGCTGCATACATTTGAAGAAGTGGGGTGGGATACATATTATATAAACAGATGGCATCAAAATTTTACATTAAAATGTGATCCGTCAGACCTAAAATTATTCATTAGTTCCGTTTTTAAAAAGTGAAATAGACATACCACCAGCCCAATGCCTCTTTTTTGACAGAGATCCAGAAAACAGAAAGCTTTCTGGATTAAAATGGCAGTGCCATCTTAATGCGTGGGCACGCTGGGCAGTGGCCTGGGGAGCCCCATGCTTATCTATGTACATTGTGACTTGCTGGCAATACATAAATACTATAAACTATAAATGTTTTGTTATTGCAAAATGCATATTGAGCATGTGTTTTATTAAATATAATGAACAATATTAATGTTAGTTTTTGTGATAACAATTGGACATTCGCCTCTGATTTAGTATCACAGTCGCCTCTGCAACCACACGCCCCTGTATGTGTTTATATCTCATGCACTGCTTTGCCCCAGGGTCCTGTAATGCTGTTAAGACGTCCCTGTGAAAGGGTTTTATACCTTTTTTGCTTCCCTAAACATCAGCAATGAGAACACTTCCTCCTTCCTTGGCAAGTGTCTCTTCTTACAGTTTGGTTACGACTGAATTTGGCTGATGATAGTCATTCTGGGATAGTTTATGTATTGTACTTTACGCACACGTTCTGGGATAGTTGATGTATTGTACTTTGCACAAAGAGAAGAGAGGTGGGGTATGTTTTGTTTGTATGTGCTGGTACACATACACCCTGCAAGTCAACCAGACTTAGATTTTGTTTTTTTGAGCCGGCAGCGAAAAATGTCCCCATTCGTCTCTTTCATCTTTCCCTGGGAGGGAAGGTCTGGCAACTTCCACTTCCTCGTGCCTTCAGATCTTGCCAATATGGCTCCTGGTGTGGGTTTTCTTTTGGTTGCCACATCAGTCATTTGGTCTGCCCTGCAGCCAAAACTGCTTCCTGATGGCTGAGAACGTGAGAAATAAAGAAGCTGTGCCTAGAGATCTGTGTAATCCTTTTTCAGAGTTCCCCTGACCTCAGATTTGGAGTTACCCTTGGGGCTAGCATATCCACTGTCGCTGTTGACTGAATCTAGGCCCTACCAAAAGGCTGTTTGGAAGATTTTTATTTCTTTATTGCACTTCCTCCACATAGCTGAGAGGAGAATAATAAAATCTTTGACCCTATTTTTCATTGCTTTCTCAAGGCACATAGTCCTAGTTTTCTCAAGGCACAATACACTGTCCTAGTCCCTCCCACCCACATTTGCAAAGAGTTCTGTCTACCAGACCTGTGTTAGCGGTTCTGTGCTTATAACTGAACTCACAGGTACAAGAAGAAGAGTTTGGATTTATATCCCCCCTTTCTCTCCTGCAGGAGACTCAAAGGGGCTGACAATCTCCTTGCCCTTCCCCCCTCACAACAAACACCCTGTGAGGTGGGTGGGGCTGAGAGAGCTCCGAGAAGCTGTGACTAGCCCAAGGCCACCCAGCTGGCGTGTGTGGGAGTGTACAAGCTAATCTGAATTCCCCAGATAAGCCTCCACAACTCAAGCGGCAGAGTGGGGAATCAAACCCGGTTCCTCCACGAGCTCTTAACCTCCTACGCCACTGCTGCTCCTAGCATTGAGCTTTTGGGGAGAGGGAGAGGCAACATGGTGTAGTGGTTAAGAGTAGCAGACTCTAATCTGGAGAACTGGGTTTGATTCCCCTGTCGTCCACATGAGCAGTGGAGAACTGGGTTTGTTTACTCACTCCTCCACATGAGGCCTACTGAGTGACCTTGGGCCAGTCACAGTTCTCTCAGAACTCTCTCAGCCCCACCTATCTCAAAAGGTGTCTGTTGTGGGGAGGGGAAGGAAAGGTGACTGTAAACTGCTTTGAGCCTCCTTAAAGGGTGAGAAAAGCAAGGTATAAAAGCAATCTGTTCGTAATAGTTTTAAATTCTCCCCGGAAATCATTTCTTCCATCCTGAAGCAGAATTAAGGACGTAAGAAGAGCCTTGCCGGATGCCAGAAAAGGCCCATCAAGTCCCGCATTTTGTTCAGCCAGTGACCAGCTAACTATCTCTAGCATGCTCACAAACAGGAATATCGCAACAGAGTCATCTGCCTGTGCCTCTTCAGCAACTGATACATAGTGGAATACCAGCTCTGCTAGTGGACGAAGCGGATAACCAACATGACTAGTAGTCATGGTGACTAGTGGCCATTCATAGCCTCATCTATGAATATTTCCATTCCCCTTTTCGAGTCTTCCGAGTGGGCGGACATCACCACAGCCTGTAGCCTAGGCTGACCAGACGTCCCGCTTTTGGCGGTACCGTCACGCCTTTAAACAATTTGTCCTGCGTCCCGCGGGTTCTTCAAATTGTCCCGATTTTGGGGAGGCTGCCGCACTGCCTTCTGGGGCGCAAGGCAGTGCGGCAGCCTCCCGCGCGCCCGGCCGCAGGAGCACACTGCCTTCTGGGGCTTGCCGTTTGCCACTCTGTGACAGGGCGGGAAACGGCAAGCCCCAGAAGGCACTGTCTTGCCTGTATTATCTATTACAGCTGCTCTTGCTGCCTGTCTTGTAGCCGACCCGCCCTCCCTCGATCCCCGGATCACAAAGGTGACCATCTGGTCACCTTACTGTAGCCGCAAGTTCCACAATTTCACTTTGCCTTGTCTCTGTGCCTGTTCCGAATCTCCCACACTTCAGCTTCTAGTATTATGGGGAAGAAGAAAAGTCCCTTACTGTCCACTAGTGTGTAGAGTAGGCCCTACATTGGAGTAGTGGGCCTATCAGTATACATAAAAGCACAAGTCTCTGAAGTTGTTTCAGGTCAGGAAAATGGCACAGGACTACCAGCTTCAAGATAGGGTCTGGCATTCTCCTGGAATTACAACTGATCTGCAGACTACTGAGCCATCTGTTCATCTTCTGGAAGAAATGACATCTTTGTAGGGTGGATGAGATGAAGGATTGAAGATGGCCTCCCTGCTGAAACTGAGAGTGCGCTTCACAGTCCCTTGTACTTCAACATCCTGTGGTGATATCTGCCGCAGGTTTACTAGTGGAAAAATCAGGGGGCTGCGGCCTTGGTTAAGCTCCTCGCCTGCTGCTAGTGGCCATCTGTTCCCCTCCCCCACATATACTTGCCTTTCCACCCGCTTCCTGTTTTCTTCTATGCTGAATTATATGTGGGAATGGAAATGTCATGCTCTGAATACTCTGTTTCCTTGCATGTGGCTAAGCTTTTCAAGGCCAACACTGCACAACAGAGCAGAACATCTTCTCATATGAGTTACTGCCATTTTTCAAGAATTCATGGTTTAATACAGAGGCTGGGGTGGATGGCATTACATTGAAAGCCACTGTTTGTGGCAAATACAGGCTGGCTGGGCTTCAAAAGATTTCTGGATTGAACGTAGACCGCTTAATTCAGCTTGGTGAACTATGCCCACATTTTTGCAGAACAGATCACACCGATCACAAAGAGCCGGGTTGCACGGCTGTTTCTTTATTGCACTGTAATATGATTAGAGAAAATAAACCCCAGGATTGGATTCTGCAAACCAGGGGGAATGATTAGTTCTGAGTGGTTTCTACTGACCTTCCACAGGAAAAAATAGGTTAAGGCACAGTTGCAAGGGAAACAGCAAATGTCATATCACCCCCCATCTGATTCTTTGGACTCGAGCACAAGAGATTGAATCTAGGACTTCCTGGATGCAAATCAGATGGACTATCATGGAACGATGGCCCTTCCCCTGGCAAAATCTCTGTGCCACCCCAAATTCTTAAATCAATGACTGAAATTATCTTTAATGTAATTTACGTTTGGCTGTGTCTTAAGCTATATACCCACACACACAGGTGGGATCCAGCAGGTTCTCACAGGTTCTCGAGAGTAGGTTACTAATTATTTGTGTGTGCCGAGAGGGGGTTACTAATTGGTGATTTTGCCCTGTGATTTTTGCCTTAGTTACGCCCCTCCTCCACTCCTCAGCAGTAGCGCGCAGAACTTGAAGCAGTCTAGCAGGAGGTGCACTGGTGTGCGTGGCAGCCTGCGCCTGCGTGCATTCGTTTCCCGCCCAAGGACCAGCGCAGCGGCTGCGTCCTTGCCACAGCCCCGCCCAGGAATGCCCCGCCCCCAGAATGCCTGGCCACACCCCCATCACGCCCCGCCCAGCCCCATTGGCACTACGCCACTGTTTGAATCCCACCACCATGGGAACCTGTTACTAAAATTTTTGGGTCCCACCACTGCCCCCCCACACACATACACACACACACACAAACACACACACGGGGGGGGGGAGAGAGAGAGAGAGAGCGGAGAATGAAAAACTTATTGCATTCTGGAATGAGAAAATAAGTTATGAAACCCATCAGTTTGCTTTTTATTAAACTTTGTAAATTACAAATAATGTCTTTGGGTGGGGAGTTGTTCCTCTTTTGTATACAAATTTGTATAAAATCATGTCTAAAACATTCATCAGCTCTGCAAAGGTGTTTTCTCCCCTTTTCACAATTTACCTCCCAGCAGTTGCCTAACAAACCTTTCTGGCTTTTTCTTGGTAGGTGAAACCAATCATCACCATGGAGCAGTTACTGTGGGTGAGCGGCGGCGTGATCGGGGAGGTGAACACGTTCAGGATACCCCTCATCGCAGCGACGCCTCGGGGCACCCTTCTGGCCTTTTCTGAGGCCCGGAAGCACTCTGCCTATGACACCGGAGCTAAATTTATCGCCCTCCGCAGATCGCAAGACAAAGGTTGGAGAAACTGTGGGTTGTGAGGGAGAAATGAATTGTGCCTGTGTGTAAAATGGAGGGAGCTTTAGCAGACCTTGAGGTGGAAAAATATGGCAGATTCAAAAATATGGTGATTCAGAACAGAAGGAACTGTATTTTCTCTATTAACTTGTAGACTGGTGATTACAGGGCAAGGAATTGATTCTTCATCCTATGGGGCTCCTAGTTTGAGGCAGGCAGCCTCTTCAATGATAAACTACATGCACGCTCTATGACCTTGATTTTGAGTAGACACGTATCAGATTGTGCTGCGTGTCAAAATAAACATGTAACATAGCCACGTAGCCTTAATCTCAAGCACTCAGAGCCAGCTCAGTCAAGGTAGTTAGGTTTCAACTTCTGGAAGATTCTTAGGGGCTTTGGTGAATCTAAGGGGAGGAGGAATTCCATGACTGTTTAGCATTTTGGGGGCTTTCCAGAAACTGCTACATTCCCTTGACTGCCTAGTTGGGCGAAAAGAAAAATGAAGATGCTTGTTGCTAGGCAACGGGTGTACTTCTCTTGGTACATCCAGGTGCCAGGGTTGCTGGTTGTTGCCAATGGGGCAAAGCTGCTCGGGAGACCAGGGTTTAAATCTGCACTCTGTCATGAGGTTCACTAACAGGGCCATCCTAAGAACACTTTCTGGGGAGTAAACTTCAGTGGGTAGGGCCAAGACGGGTTATGAGTAGGCCTGTTTTGGATCGGTCTCTGTGTGACCGACTAGGGCCAGTCTTTCAGCCAAACCCACCTAACAGAGATCAAGAGGGTAGGCATAAGATGGGGAGGACCCACCAGAGTGCTTTGAAAGGAAGTCAGGATAAAAAATAAAACCAATAATAACAACAACAATCACTACCTGACCAGGAGAACCTTGCTGTCATGGCTGACTTGGCCTACAGCAGCAGCTTGTCGTTCAGAAATCAGCAGTTGAAGCTTTTCACACTGAGGAAATAAGTGTCATCGCTTGTTGCTATCTGCAGCTCAAGCTGCTGGTGTAGGCACAGGAGAAAGACCAGTATAAAAAGTTGGCAACCCTATTCCAAATGTGGAAGCCATGATGAGAGAGTTGAAGGGGATATTTAGAGTCACGTTCAGACACCGTGTTCTTCCCTGCTCTGAAGAGACTTTCTGAAGAGAGGCAGAACCCACAGTGACATGGGAGTGTGTTTTCAGGGCAGGCCTGTCTTGCCCGCGACACCAGACTGGAAGGCCTTTCTGCTTTCCTCAGCTATCCCGAGGAGTACGCTGCTCCTGACCGTTTGTGTATCTTTCCCAGGGGCCACGTGGAGCCCTACGTCGTTCATAGTTGATGATGGTTCCCTGGTGGACGGTCTCAACCTTGGGGCTGTGGTGGTTGACTCAGAAGAAGACATTGTGTTCCTGATCTACACGCTCTGTGCCCACTACATCCACTGCCCTGTCTCGAGCACCATGATCATTCGCAGCCGTGACGATGGGGTCACGTGGAGCGTTCCCAGGAACCTCTCTGAGGAGATTGGCACGACCATGTTTGCCCCGGGGCCAGGCTACGGCATCCAAGTGAGTTTGCATTGTGCCAGATATGGGGACTTTTTTTAAAAAGTATTTATTTATTTGCCATTTTTCTTATGACCAGGGCTATATGATTCTGCAGAGGTATGGGGAAAATATGATTCTGCAGAGGTATGGGGAAAATTCAAACATGTGGTATCTGGGGCAGAATGTAAGCTTTCATTTGAGCAAAGAACCAAGTTTCTAGCCCACGTGTCTGTGAAGATGTGCTCAAAAGCCTGTGAGCAAAACCTGCTGATATCTGAGTGGTCCGAGGAGTGAAAACCCATGGGTCTTTGGGGTTCTGCACAGAACTTCCTGCCCTTCCCTGTGACTATGCAAAGCATCAAAAGGCTGGTGATTTTGTTATGAAGAGGGGAGGGGAAAATATGCAAATAGCCTCGATTTACACTAATCAGACAGGTCAGAAAATCCAGCTTTGTGCATCTGTGTGTATAGACTTTTCATTTATTTTAGTGTGGCACACATGCAGCCCTAAAACCCCAAGTAGCAGACAAGACGAGACAAAAATGAAACCTGACAGTTTACAAATCAATACCACTTTAAAGAAGTCTATAAATGCTATATTTGCTAGCTGCCACCCAGAAATATTAAAAGCTTCCCCTCAAAAAGGTTGGTAACAAGAGAGTGTGTGTGTGTGTGTGTGTGTGTGTGTGTGTGTGTGTGTGTGTGTGTGTGTGTGTGTGTGTGTGAGTGAGAGAGAGAGAGAGAGAGAGAAGGGCTGTCAGGTCACAGCTGACTTATGGTAAGGTGACCAGCCGTCCCGCTTTTGGCGGGACACTCACGCTTTTCCGCAATGTGTCCCGCGTCCTGCAGGGTTTTAAAATTGTCCCGATTAGGCAATGCGCTCCTGTGGCCGTATGCGCCTCCTGTGCTGCCGCACTGCCTTTTGGGGCGCTTCCCTGTTTCCTGACCAGGGAGCACCGCAAAAGGCAGTGTGCTCCTGCGGCCTCGCGGGTGCACACGCCCCGCGTTACAGGAGTAAAAATCTGGTCACCTTTAACTTATGGTTAGTCCAGCAAGTAGCTTTGAAGGTAAGTGAGAAGCAGGAATGGTTTGCCCCTGTCTTCTTCTGCAGAGCCTTTTTTGGAGGTCTCCCTTCCAAGTATTGACCCTGCTTAGTTTCCAAGATTTGACAAATTCAGGCCACATGAGGCCTCCTTCCTTCCTGGTAATAACTGTAATATTAATTTCTTACAAAATGCTGCAGTAGTTAGCTGCTGTGTCATTGCTGTATTAAAAACCACCGTCCAGATCATAGCAATAGATCATTATAACATTATAATACTATAGCAATCTGGCAGTAATTGACAAAGGCCTTGGTGGTGCAGATGGGAAACGGCAGCCGCAAAAGAAGTAATATAAGGGAAGTTTGGGGAAAACTGCCTTTTGGGCACACCGCTGCCCCACTGTGAATTACAGAGATAACAAAAGCTACAGATAATTATTATCTCCTTGTGGATGTGTCTAGAATTAGGCATCTATCGGTTCCCATAGGGAGGGAATTCCATAAAACCAGGTCAGTTGCTTCTAACTTCGCCAAATGTTGCTTCTCTCAGTTACAGATCAAAAGCAGGGACATCCCTGTTGCTCTTAACTGAGCAGAAGGGATCCTACAGCAGAATGCACGGACAGGGAGTCTCATTTTGAGTCATTTCTCTCGGTTGCAGAAACGTCACGAGCCCAAGAAGGGCCGCTTGATTGTCTGTGGCCACGGGACGATATCCCGGGACGGGATCTCCTGTCTCCTTAGTGACGACCACGGCTCGACATGGCAGTACGGGCGGCAGCCCCTGCATGGGATCCCTTTTGGTGGAATCAAACTTCCCAGTGACTTCAATCCTGATGAATGCCAGGTGGGTGTGATCCCAAATGCAGGATGATTTGGAGTAAGGAAAGCTCAGGCCAGTCCATCTTTGTATTATTGTGAATTGTTCACCATGATAAATGCACATTAATGGGTGTGCTGAGCGATTGAGAGTCTTGTTGCCATTTAGAGGAAATGTTGATTTACTGCCTTCTTTCCAGAAGGCAAGAATTTGGCTTCTGGCGACATCTGACCCTAGCTTCCTGTCCATTCCAGGTGGCAAGGCATTTCTGAATAAACCTTTGATCGGTCCTTGTTCCAAGGAGAGGAGAGGCTTTCATTACAGATTTTCTTATAACTTTGGGATCATAATTGCACAACGACAAAATTATAATTTAAAAAAATTTATTAACAAAGAAGGAGTTTCAATAACGAGAAAAGTAGTAATTAATCAGTTCTCCTCCTCCACTCCCCAGCAGAAAGGGAACTGTTTGTAAATCAGTTCGGGAACGCCATGTAAGTGCCCAAGAAGTAATTTATTAATTAAGCACATAGAAGCAGGAGGAGCTTAAGATTTGTGCCACGTCCCTCACCAGAGAAGGGTGGACTAAAAAAAATGATTTAAATAAATTTAGAGTGGGGGGAAGAAATGGGGCTTTGGGCCACTGTGAGTCTTTAAGCCCTAACCCTGTTAAGGATTTCCTCTAGGTTCTCTCTCATACCACCTAAATCCAACCCGAACATCATTGTCCAGCGCAATGGATACCCAGGGTGACTGAAGTGCCTGGAATTTTGATCCCCTGTACACTCCTCTTAGCAACCTTAATGTAAGGTGACCAGATGGTCACCTTTGTGAACCGGGATGGGGGGGTAAGCGGCTGCGTGCGCGCGCATGCACACGCAGCCACAGGAGCACACGGCCTTCTGGGGCTTGCCATTTCCTGCCCTATGACAGGGCGGGAAACGGCAAGCCCCAAAAGGCTGTGCTCCTGCGGCCGCGCGCACATGTGCGAATGGCAACGCCCCCTCCCCAATGGACAGAGGCGCCTTCAGCTCCCGGGCCGCTCCCCCCACGGACAATTTGTCCCGCGGGTTATTTTAATTGTTCCGATTTTTGGGAGGCTGCCACACTGCCTTGTGCCCCAGAAGGCAGTGCGGCAGCCTCCCAAAAATCGGGACAATTGTCAGCTCTTTCCGTGAGGCACTGGGGCTAAGTGTTTGGCCGGGGACTGTCCATGTAAAGTGGGACGTCTGGTCAGCCTGCCCTAATCAGGCAGCTCTTGATTCCAAGGAATCATAACCGGAGGATTTTGCTAGTGGGGACGGGCACTGATGTATTTAATGGGGAATAGTAAATCACTGGGCAGAATGCTGTTTTGCCATCAGCTGCAAACAGATCTGGAAACATCCCTCCACCCAGCAAAATTCTCCAGTTTTGTTTCCTTAAGCATCACTACAGGTGTATAATATGAAAGCAAAAGGACTGGATATGATTTTTTTAATGAATGCTGCTCATTCAAAAAGGAGCCTGGGATAGCCTTAAGCAGAGCATCGGCCTCTCTTGTCTCCACCTTGTTTATATGTCACTTTTTAGAATTCAAGAGTTCAAGAATCCAAGACACCCCCCCATCCCAAAGTAGGTTATGGTATCTTCCATGTTTACATGCTAAGTAGCATAAGGAAAAGAAGTGTGGGGAGAACAGACCAAAGGAACATTTGTACTTGCTTCACCTACCGTATATACTCGTGTATAAGTCGATCCGTGTATAAGTCAGGGCACCTAATTTTACTACCAAAAAATGGGAAAGCTTATTGACTTGTGTATTAATCTAGGGTGGTAACTCCAAAGCAAACGGGGGCAGGGAAGAGCCAGGGTGCCCACTCCCCAGCGGATCACTCCCCCCCCCTGCCACCTCCCGGATCCCGACAGCAGCCCCAGCCCTTGGCTGCTCTGGCATTTCCTTGCTTGCAAGACAGAGCATTCGCTTAAGCCAGTGGTGGTGAACTTTGGCACTCCAGATGTTATGGACTACAATTCCCATCAGCCCCTGAAAGCATGGCCAATTGGGAGGGGCTGATGGGAATTGTAGTCCATAACATCTGGAGTGCCAAAGGTTCGCCACCACGGGCTTAAGCAATCTTTGGAGCATTGCCCTTTTAAGAAAATCATAGAGACACCCTGCCCGAGTGGCAGCTTCCCTGAAGCCAAGCCTCAGAGCCTGCAGGGAAAGGAAAAGAAGGAAAAAATGAGTGGGTGAGTGAGGGGGACGACTGGCGGCAGCGGCGGAGGGTGGCTTGCGTATAAGTCGAGGAGGGCTTTTTCGGCACAAAAAATGTGCTGTAAAAGTCGACTTATACGCAAGTATCTATGGTAAATCTTATCCCTGCACCCAAATCTTACCCCTACATCTTCTTCCAGCCCTACGAGTTGCCAGATGGATCTGTGGTGATCAATGCCCGCAACCAGAACTTCTACCACTGCAGTTGCCGGATTGTGGTGCACAGCTATGATGCCTGTGACACCCTTCCGCTGGAGAACGTGACCTTTGACCAGACGTTGGTGGACCCGGCTGTGGCTGCGGGGGCCCTCGTCAAATCCGGCCTTGTCTTCTTCACCAACCCGGCCCACGAGAAAGAAAGTGAGTACGAAATCGGGTACAGGGGAGTGGGGGGTGGACTGCATTTGGTCATGAGCAATAGCCACTGGTGGTCACAAATAATACAAGGCTACAGAGAAGAGTATTTATTTATTTTATTTATTTATTTCTTAGACTTTTATACCGCCCTGTCCCCAGGGGGCTCCGGGCGGTGTACAACATATAGATATAATACAATATAGGATAGCTAAAACCTTTAAAAGCAGAGATAAAAACAATGAAAACTAACTCTAATAAATATGCAATAAATACTAGTAAAAATATGAGTGGCATCCAGCATTCTATTTTCAAAGTCCTCTCCCCAAAAGGGAGGGATGGCGAGTTCCGTTGGATGACAGACGGCCCGGATGTCAGGGGCCAAAGGGGGGGGGGGGCACCATCAGCGGCCGGTTCCTCCAAAGGCCTGGCGGAACAACTTCGTCTTACAGGCCCTGCGGAACTCACCAAGGTCCCGCAGGGCCCGGACAGTCGGAGGGAGAGCGTTCCACCAGGCCGGGGCCAGAGCCGTAAAGGCCCTGGCCCGCGTGGAGGCCAGCCGCATCACCGAGGGGCCGGGAACCACTAGTAGATTGGCCTCGACTGATCGAAGACTTATTGACTTATATACGCATAAGTGCCATCAAGTTGTAACCGTGGCAAGGGGCTTATAAGGCAAGGAAGAAGCCAAGGTAGTTTGCTATTGCCTTTCTCTGCAGAATCTTCTCTGCTGGTCTCTCATCCAAGTACCAATCCTGCTTACCTTCTGAATGTATTTATATACCACAGAATTCACACTTCTAAGGAAAGTTGTAACCAGGACTGTTCTGGTAGCTTGTCAGGAAGAAGAGTTTTGATTGGTTGGCCTATATAGATGGCTGCTTGTTGCCTAGACAACAGAGAGTTTGCCCTTGCTCCTGACCCAGCATTAGTGCCCATTGGTGCAGGAATCTTCTCCGCTCTTCTTCTCAAGCTTTCCATCCTGTGGTTGATTTTTCTGATAGTGAACCTTGGACTGGCTGCAACAAGGGTTGCCAATTCTAGGTTGGGAAATTCATGGACTGTCCCCGCTTAGATGTGATCAGCCTAAGCTGGGCTAGGCCTTCATGAATGTGACTCTGTAATGTCTCCCAACCCAGGGGTTAACATGACACTGCGCTGGAGTTTCACCAATGGCTCATCGTGGTGGAAAGAGGCCTTGCAGATCTGGGGGCCCGGCATGTGGTTACTCCCTCCATGGCCAGTTAGAAGCGGGGCGGACACCGGCTTGGCCGCCCACAGCGTCTTCGTCATTTACGAGAAGGGCCGGGTCGAGAGCACCGAAAGCATCTCTGTGGCCAAGATCAGCATCAACGGGAAGCTGTGACCGCACGGGGTATCCTCCACCAGATCCTCTTTCCCATGTGCCTTTTCCACTCCTGACCCTCGGCAGGGCTAGGACAGAAGGGAATCTGAACTGGAAGTAGGGGAGAGCCCCGCCCCCCCCAGTTCGATGGGGATTCTCTGACCAGGGCTGTAGGGAGGGTGAAAAAGACATTGGCAGCTCGTGAGACCACCACCAGCAGCAGGGGGAGAAGCCAAAGGGGCTCGCGAGTCTGTCCTCCGGTGGTGCCCTCTGTTCTCTGTGGTCCTCCCTGTAGCGACGTCACGACGCTAGCCTTTCCCTCGCCCCTCCCCCATGATACCGAGGCGGCCAGTCTACCTCAGAATCTCTCCTGACTTTAGATGCTGCTATTGAGTTTTTGGGTAGAGGGGCAGAAGCGAAGGGTGGGGCAAACGAGAGATAAGAGGAAGACAATCCGACGACCAGGAGCAAATAGCTGTTCAGCCTGGATTTGCTTATCATAGGTAGAATCAAAACAGCAAGAACTCTGTGAAGATTTGTAATGAATAAACTGATTACGCACTTTTATTTTCTCTTGTGTATGTTTTTTTTTTTAGGAAGCTATCAGAATTAACTTGCTGGCTCAGACCGCTTAATCAGTTAGATCCCTTTGGGAGTTCACCAGCAAGGTGTGATAGGAGCAGAGGTGGGATCCAGCAGGTTCTCACCAGTTCCCGAGAGTGGGTGACTAATTATTTGTGTGTGCCGAGAGGGGGTTACTAATTGGGTCTGCTTTTCCGTTAGAAATTCCATTAGGTCCAAAAATCATAAAGCCCTGTTGTTTTCTATGTGGCTGGTTAGCGAAGGTAGAAAATGGGATAATTCTCCCTGTTGGGCTGTTTTAGAAACATGTTTTAGAAATATGGTAAAGTTCCTTGTTTAAGAAAAGCATCCTTCTTTTGATTTCTAGAAACAAAATGAAGTATTTGAAAGTATGAAGTATTTGACAGGCAGTCAATTAGAGGAGAAGTAGTTGTTTCTGTTGGCAGTAGACGATAGGACTTGCTGTAATGAGTTTAAATTATGGACAGAAAGATACCAGCTGGAAATTAGGAACTTTTTTTTTACAGTAAGAGTTTTTTTACAGTAACAGAGAAATGATTAATGCCCCGCCCCCAGAATGCCCGGCCATGCCCCCGTCGTGCCCCGCCCAGCCCCGTTGGCGCTACGCCACTGTTTGAATCCCACCACCATGGGAACCTGTTACTAAAATTTTTGGATCCCACCACTGGATAGGAGGTAATGATTTGGCGGGCTGAAGAGCTCTTGTTCGCTCCCTCCTCAACTTACCAAGAGCCAAAACACTCCCCGCACAGCGGTTTCAGCTTTTTAAAAGGTGCCGGGGGGGGGGGGGGCAAGCACACTGGACTGTGAACCCTATGTGGGTCAGGCCTTTGAGGCATTTTAAAATCACCTAAAAATGGAATCAGCATCCCTGTGGCGGCCACAAGGACGCCATCTCGTCTCGTCCTAATTTAGTTGGCTTTAAAAAGCGATTGTTTCACTCAGGGCGAAGTCCAGGGCTGCCACCCATCTGCTCGGCTTCTTAGCTAATTATTCCAAGACTCAGCCATGTAGGCTATCTAGCTGTTTTTCTGCCTCATGACATTGAACACACATGAACCCAGTCACTGGGAGGGCTGCTAAAGCCACCCAGGATTACACAATGTTTCCCCCCTGGTTGTCTTTCTCACTTCTTGCTCCATTTCAAGATCACCCTGATATTTGGGGTCAGGTGAGTGACAGATACAGTGGAACCTCGGTTTTCATTGCCTTCGGTTTTCATCGGTTTCGGTTTTCATCAATTTTTTTCAGTGAAAAATTTGTCTCGGTTTTCATTGATTTGCAGTCAGGTGCAGGGGTTTGTGGAGAAAAATCACCCGGACAAAGCTGTTGCAGGCCGTGTGTGCAACTTGTTTAATGACAATGTCTTGCCCCATTTCAGACAAATCTTAAAGAGGCGTCAGAAACAGACCTCTTGGGACAGCTTTCTGGTGCGACGTTGGTCCACTGGCTCTGAAGCTGGTCCTACTGTTATTGTTTGTTCCTGTTTTCAGCATTAAACACTATGTTTATTCGCCAAAAATGTGTTTTTGGTATGGTTTTATTTGAGTGCTTGGAACGGATTAATTGGATTTACATTGATTCCTATGGAAACGTTTGCCTCGGTTTTCATCGGTTTCAGTTTTCATCGATTATTTTCGGACGGATTACCAATGAAAACCAAGGTTCCACTGTACTATGTTCCCAGCACTTTTATTTTTTGGAGATGATATTTCCACCCCTATCTATTTGGTGAGGAAGTTACATTCCTCTTTATTAGACACAATGTCCTGGCTGATATCCATAACCACTGTACCTTGCTTCCTGCCCAGATGTCCTTCCTACACAGTTTATATGCAGGGCTAGGCATATCCCATTTGCCATGCTGACTTGGGGTAAGGTGGGGGAGCTCTTATTTTTTAAAACAAGAAGCTGTTCCCAGCAACTGCTATGCAGGTGCAGGGAACAAGATTTTGGTCTGGGAAACCCAGACCCAGCTCTTTGAAAACTGTAACTTGTTCCCAAGGCTCCACACTAGGATTATACTGTCGTGGATGATCGCAGTGTCATCATGCCCTGGTACAGCTGAATCGTTGCTTAGCAACCCAATTCTCTTCAGAATCCCTCCAAGGACATAAATTTGTCTGTTTGACAACAGAACGAGAGAAATAGGTGCGCATGAAACATTGCATCAAGATTCACCCTGCTCAAAAACAGACAGGTACCTCGTAAGGGAAATTAATTACACAAAACTTGTTGCTCAAGTCTCACATTTTAAAACATTAGAATGACCCTTCTGGACAAGGCCAAAAGTCTATTGGGTATTTTATTTCCCAACCAGATGCTCCCAGAAGGTTTACAAGTGAGGTATGGAGATCTAAGCTTCCACTATTGTCCCCCCGCCCCCCTAGGAACTAGCATTCAGAAGAGGTACACTTTCTCTGATCATGGAGGTTCTGCAGAAGAATATTTGTTTTAGCCGTGCCCCAAGGTCACCCAGAATTGAAGGAAAAATCTGGTTCACCCCATTCGAGTCCATCGCTGTTAACCACTACACCACGCTAGCTCTGATGTGGTTAAAACAGGAGGGGAGGAGGAGGAGGAGGAGGAGGAGAAGCCGTTGCCTTTGCCGCCGCTGCCGCTATCCAGGAGTTTGGATTTATACCCCACCATTCTTTCCTGTAAGGAGACTCAAGGTGGTCTTCAAACTCCTTTCCCTTCCTCTCCCCACAACAGATGCCTGGTGAGGTAGGTGGGGCTGAGAGAGTTCTGAGAGAACTGTGACTAGCCCAAGGTCACCCAGCAGGAATGTAGGAGTGCAGAAACACATTGGTTCACCAGATAAGCCTCTGCCACTCAGGTGGAGGAGTGAAGAATAAAACCCGGTTCTCCAGATTAGAATCCACCTGCTCTTAACCACTACACCACACTGGAAGAGCCAGACCTTCCGATCCACCTGGTTTCCACCCTGGCTTTGCTGTGACCTTTCTCTACACATCACAACAAAGCAGGTATGGAGAAAAAAACATGCAGGAAAACATGCATTGGGGGAAAACAAAGAGGTATACAGAAGAATTATCATTAGGGCTGCCAGGTCTGGGTTGGTAAATACCTGAAGATTTGGGGTTTGGGGAGAGACCTCAGCTGGGCACAATGCCACAGAGTACAGTACACCATCCAAAGTGGCCATTTTCTCCTGGTGAACTGATCTCAGTCAGTCACCAGATCACTTGTAATCCCAGGAGATCTCCAGCAGCCACCTGCAGGTTCACAACTCATGAAAAAAACAGGAAGAAACCTCAAACACAACTTCAGCCTCTCTTTCCTTGTCCTCGAAAACCCAGCCTCCAGAAGAGTTCTGTGCAACGTTGAAGCTTGCAACCGGCATTTGAAACGTTGCCTTTCAGTGCAATCCTATGAAGAGTTACTTCAATCCAAGCCCACTGCAATCGGCAGGCTCTGACCGAAAGAACTCTGCATATGATTACGTTGCTCTATTTGCCCTGCTGGTTCTGTGAGCTCAGCTGCTTCCGTCCCCGTTTTACAAGCAGCATAAGAGGAGGGAGTGATCTGGACCACTCTCCGAAATTTACAGTGCAATCCTACGAAGAGATGCTCAAGCATCTGTCAGAACATGTGTAAATGTTTAGATGAGCAAAATCTAAATGACAGCTGGACCCTCCTAACAGGTGCCACGTGCAGATTAGGACCGAGTGCACAGCTTGTACCGTGTACAAACCTGATAAGGTGAGGGCACCTGATTGGTACCACTTTTGTATATAGTTAGCACAGACAGCAGAGTGATGTGTGCCTGAAAACACCTGTGGTCTGGCGAAGCACTTTGTCAGTAGATAGCAATAAATAGAACTGCACTGGTGACTGTGTGTCTGTCAGTTCTTGTCTACATTGCGTCCTGCAAGGTGGTCTACTCTGAGTAAATCCGCTGCTTCAACAGCATCACTGAAATCAAGGGCCTTAGACTGAAGTAACTCTGTCCAGGATTGTACAGTTAGTCTGTTTGGATGTGGACGTCTGTCTGTTTGTCTAGTGCATGTTTGATCCCACCCTCCCTCCAAGGTGCTCTGGGTGGAACACATACTTTCCTTCCTTGATTTTATGCTTACACAACCCAGTGAGAAAGAGGAGGCTTACAGAACGTGACTGCCCCCTACGGTTACCAAGCAAGGTTCCATGGTGTCTCTCAGATCCTAGTATGGTGGAGTGGTCAGACTGCCTCAGAAGAGTTGCAAGGAAATGGGAATAACAACCTGGAACGTGATGGAAGAGAAGGACTTTGCGCTGTTTTCTGCCTCGACCCACAAAGGGGGCTTTACTAGATAGTCAGTGGCTAGATAGGGACCTAGAGATTGATACCTTTACTCTATTTATTTATTTATTATTTATTTATTATTTGAATTTTTATACCGCCCCATCCCCAGGGGCTCTAGGCGGTGTACAACAAAACTAATACAACGAAACCAGGAGTGAACAATAATTAAAACAACAACAATCCATAAGGCTCCATCATTAAAACATATTAAAACATACTAAATTTTTGTTAAAACAGTGGTAATCATAATAAAAATCTATCATGCTGGTTCCTTCCGCCTTCTTCTTGCACTCTTCTCCATCTTACTTTCCCCATGTCTAGAGGGAGGACGGGTGCTCCGTGCATCCATCACCATCCAGCTAGATTAGGATAGATTAGTGAACCTTTCTATCCAGAATGGAGTTCACTAATAAAGACTCTTTTTATTAGCTTAGAAACTCCAACTGACTCCAACTTTCTTTTGCAAGCTTGCACGCACATGGGATCTTCACACGCACAAACACGAGGTAAGGCTTCTGCTGTGCTCTCAGCCTACCGTGCACTCTGCTCGATGTGAACAGAAATAATCTCCATTATCAAGAGTTATTATTCCAACAGAATGTATCTGGGTGAACATAAGAACATAAGAACATAAGAACAAGCCAGCTGGATCAGACCAGAGTCCATCTAGTCCAGCTCTTTGCTACCCTGTTTCCCCGAATATAAGACATCCCCGGAAAATAAGACGTAGAAGAGGTTTTGCTGAAGTGCGAAATATAAGGCAGGCAGTAACCCCCAAAGAGTAAAGATTGACAGCCAAAGAGTTTTTTTTGTTTGGAAGCATGCCCGATGAACAGAAAACAAAAAATATAAGACATCACCTGAAAATAAGACATAGCGCATCTTTGGGAGCAAAAATTAATATAAGACACTGTCTTATATTTGGGGAAACACGGTACTCGCAGTGGCCCACCAAGTGCCTTTGGGAGCTCACGTGCAGGATGTGAAAGCAATGGCCTCCTGCGGCTGTTGCTCCCGAGCACCTGGTCTGTTAAGGCATTTGCAATCTCAGATCAAAGAGGATCAAGATTAGTAGCCATAGATTGACTTCTCTGCCATAAATCTGTCCAAGCCCCTTTTAAAGCTATCCAGGTTAGTGGCCATCACCCCCTCCTGTGGCAGCATATTCCAAACACCAATCACACGTTGCGTGAAGAAGTGTTTCCTTTTATTAGTCCTAATTCTTCCCCCCAGCATTTTCAATGGATGCCCCCTGGTTCTAGTATTGTGAGAAAGAGAGAAAGGGAGCAGATACAAGAGATGATGTTCTATTGTTATCTTTAGTAGCCGAAGCAGGAATTTTGGCAGGGGCAGCTTCTCTCAGCATCGCAGGATAAGTTGGCGGCTGCCGAAATTCTCTTTGCCGCCCAACAATGACAGTTACACAGGAAACCTTGTGTCCTACTGAATCTGGTTGTTCACAAGCACGCTGTGGAACACTGACAGAACAAGGAAGACGAGGGGCACTAGGACCTTGGGCTGCCTCTGGAAGGATGTGGTACCCAGGTTCGGGGGATGCAGGAGCGTTAGTTGGCTTGGAGCATCCTTGCTAAGCAACCATGGCCAGCCAGACCCAGGGAATCCAGCAGCTGCTGCAGGCTGAGAAGAGGGCTGCGGAAAAGGTGGCCGAGGCCCGAAAACGTGAGCCAAAGTCTCTTGTTATTTATGGGATTGTAATAGCCAGCGGAGGGGGAGAAGGGCAGGGAGCCAGCGCTCCTCTGGAAAAGAAATGTGGAGTCATAGGCTGCAACAGAGGGGAGGAAAAACATGGCTGGGGATGCAGTAGAAGCATACTGATAAGGAAATCTCTTTCTTTCTCTGCCCCTCTTCTGTCTGCCCTCCACCCCACACCCCAGGAAAGGCACGGAGGCTGAAGCAAGCCAAGGAGGAGGCCCAGGCTGAAATTGAGCAGTACCGTTTGGAGCGTGAAAGAGAGTTCCAGCACAAGCAGCAAGCGGTGAGATGCTGGGTTCTAAGCGGAGGCCGGGTCCTGTAAGGGAGAAACAAGAAGGGAACCAGTAAAGCTGGGTCATTTTATTCAGAGATATTTAAGAATGCCCGATAGGAACAGAGGGGTGGGGAGAGACAAGAGAAAGACAGTGAGGATTGGAGACCTAGGAAGAGAGGGGATCACACAGTTCCTCACTCTTTGCTTTTCCCTTTAAGAGATTAAAGGTTTGTTGTTTTATTTGGGGTTTTTTAAACTGAAACTGTTAGGGCAAGCTGCCTTGAACTACAAGGCAAGATAGGATATTTATGTGTTAATAAATAAAAATAGTACTTGTGATTGGAGTAGCAGAGGCCTATGGGAAATGGCCCCACCCTTCGAATAGAGGCCAAAAGGGCAGCTGCACCTTTTCACAGCATGGAGGTCACCTGGCAAATAACATCACATTAAACATTGGAGTGCAGTGTGGTTTCCGGGCTGTATGGCCGTGTTCTAGCAGCATTCTCTCCTGACGTTTCGCCTGCATCTGTGGCTGGCATTTTCAGAGGATCAGATCCTCTGAAGATGCCAGCCACAGATGCAGGCGAAACGTCAGGAGAGAATGCCGTCTAGAATGCAACCCTTATCTCAGGCTCTAACACAATAATAAATTCCGGCCGTGAAAGCCTTCGATAATACATTAACATTGATTAAAGGACCGGGACATATTTTTTTCCTGAAGGTTTCTTGGCACATCTAGAATCCAGCTGAGATATTTGTGTAAAGCAGGAACCTTCCAAGGTAACTCGGGGGTCAGTAGGGTGGTAAGAACCACAAAGGATTGCAAAGAGCTCCAAGTGGACCTTGATAAATTAGGTGAGTGGGCTAAGAAATGGCAAATGCAGTTCAATGTAGCAAAATGTAAAGTGATGCACATAGGGGCAAAAAATCCAAACTTCACATACACGCTACAGGGGTCAGTGCTATCAGTCACAGACCAGGAAAGGGATTTGGGCGTCTTAGTTGATAGTTCCATGGGAATGTCAACTCAATGCATGGCAGCTGTGAAAAAGGCAAACTCTATGCTGGGGATCATTAGGAAAGGAGTTGATAATAAAACTGCAAGGATTGTCATGCCCTTATATAAAGCAGTGGTGCGACCGCACTTGGAGTACTGTGTTCAGTTCTGGTCGCCACATCTCAAAAAAGGATATCGAAGAGATAGAAAAAAGAAGTGCAGAGAGCTGAACAATGAGGATGATTGGAGGATCGATGCACCTTCCTTATGAGGAGAGGCGGCAGCGTTTGGGACTCTTTAGTTTGGAGAGGAGACGTCTGAGGGGGGATATGATTGGGGAAGTCCTATAAAATTATGCATGGGGTAGAAAATGTTGACAGAGAGAAATTTTTCTCTCTTTCTCACAATACTAGAACCAGGGGCATTCATTGAAAATGCTGGGGGGGAAGAATTGGGACTAATAAAGGAAACACTTCTTCACGCATAGCGTGTGAGTTGGTGTTTGGAATATGCTGCCACAGGAGGTGGTGATGGCCACTAACCTGGATAGCTTTAAAAAGGGCTTGGGCAGATTTATGGAGGAGAAGTCGATTTATGGCTACCAATCTTGATCCTCCTTGATC
The DNA here is from genome assembly GCF_021028975.2 of Sphaerodactylus townsendi. Taxonomy (NCBI): domain Eukaryota; kingdom Metazoa; phylum Chordata; class Lepidosauria; order Squamata; family Sphaerodactylidae; genus Sphaerodactylus; species Sphaerodactylus townsendi. The sequence goes on from NC_059427.1 coordinate 14,504,430, forward strand.
TCAGATTGCAAATGCCTTAGCAGACCAGGTGCTCAGGAGCGGCAGCAGCAGCAGAAGGCCATTGCTTTCACCTCCTGCATGTGAGCTCCCAAAGGCACCTGGTGGGCCACTGCGAGTAGCAGAATGCTGGACTAGATGGACTCTGGTCTGATCCAGCAGGCTAGTTCTTATGTTCTTAGTGCGCTGTTGAGGCCAGAATACAAATCTCTGTTCAACTCACAAGACTGGCAGCAGTTGCCAACCTCCAGGTGAGCCTGGAGATCCCTGGCAATTACAATTGATTTCCAGACTACAGAGAACAGTTCTTTTTTGGGGGGGGGGGGGATGGCTGCTTTGGAGGGTAGACTGCATGTTATACCCCACTGACGGCATCTCTCCCCACCCCCTACCCGGCCTTCCCCAGACTCTCCACAAATTTCCTAACCTGCAGTTGACCTAACCTGGTGCTGATCTTGTGATGGTCACAGGTTGCTTGGTGGTTTTAGGCAAGGTACTCCTTTGATGTATTGTTGAAGGCTTTCATGGCCGGATTCAACTGGTTGTGGTGGGTTTTCCGGGCTGTGTGGCCGTAGGTCTGGTGGATCTACCAGACCACGGCCACACAGCCCGGAAAACCCACCACAACCAGTACTCCTTTCACTTGACTGACCTCTCAAGGTTGTTTTCAGGATAAGATAAAGATTCCTTGCAACCTACCATAAGCCCCTCGGATGGGTTAATGTTTAAGAATGCTCCCTGGCCCTTTTGCTCCCTATCTTTTATAATTTATTTTTGCATATTTATTGTTATTTTCAGGGAGGAGTCCGGCCGCTCCCTTCTTTTTGGGGTGGTTTTAAAGGAATTGGGTTATGGGACGCCATTACTATTGTTATTGTTTTTGACCGCTGTTTAAATGGTTTAAATGGTTTTAATGGATTTTAGTGTATATGGTCACTATTGTGACCCTTGTTATATATTGTATATAGATTAGTGTTGTGCACCGCCCAGAGCCCCTTGGGGATTGGGCGGACTATAAATTTAAATAATAAAAATAAATAAGTAAATAAATAAATAAATAAATAAAATATTAACTATATCCTTGGTTTCATGAGCCACAGTGAGGAGCAAAGGATGTAATCCAAGGATATTGTATTGCATTTATTTCTTTACCTTTTAACCTCTTGCTCAGCGGGGGTCAGGTGCTAAACCATAAATACCATAAAACTGTTATTGGCCCTCATCCATGGTTGTGCCAAGTGCATTTTTGAGTTATTTTACATATACTTTATCTTAAATGCATTTTAACGTTGGGATGCTTGCCGCCTTGCAGACTCAATTTGAATGGAAAGGTGACATAGAATTTTAAAAAAATAAATACATACAAAATTACATAATTTGTCAAATAATAAAATCTATGAATATACATAGTTTTTCTACAATCATTGTGAAATTGCTTACATTTGTTATTGTCTCATTTTACAACATCTTAAGACTCAAAAAAACTTTTGAAATTCAGGCTGAGTAGTTTTTCTTTATTCAGATATTTACAATCTCAAATTATCCAGATCATTAGTTTGATGGTTATATAACTAAGTCATTGATTTAAGCCATCCCAAAAAACTTCCCATCTTCATTCCTACTCTGTGGAAAGTCTGTTACGAACCAGTGATGTTAGCTTTGCCATTGTTGAATATTCTATTAACTTCTTCACCTACTCCTAGAGGTCTGGATATATTTGGTCATTGACCGTAAATAAAGTATTCTATTCTATTCTATTCTAGAGGTCTAGGGTGACAGTCAGCTTTCCATCAAAATTGATTAACATTCATTTGAACATTTCAGTAAAAAGATCAACTTCAACTGACCTTTATTAGGCATATCAGTAAAAATAAAACAAGATACAGGACAGAGCGGGTGTTAAAACAAGACATAAAACCAGACAAAGTGTAACCTACTTATCCTTGACCACATCAATCTCCATTGGAGACTTAGGAAATAATATATGACAGCACCCTGTGGCTTAACAAACAAATATGAAATTGGTCGAACAAATTAACAAACCTTTAATCTTAACACAACTTTCTATCACTTAAGGATAAATAATAGTGAATATATATATGTGTGTGTGTGTGTGTGTGTGTGTGTGTATGCAGCACAACTCAATTGTACAAAATCTGCAGTGCATTTTTAAGGAAAAGCACTCAGAGCAGTTACCACCACTAACAGTGTCCAATAATGAAAGAATAGCAAGAAAGTCCAAACTATTAATCAAGCAGGGCGTCTTTCTCTCTTCTGGCCTTCTGCATCTGATGTAGCTGCTGCAGGTCTTTCCTCAATTTGGGCCTGTAAAAAATAAGTAATTCCCTCAATTGAGCTGTAGGCCTTCCTTCAACTGCAGGCCAGATCAACTCAGGAGGGTGGAGCTCTTGCAGTTGGTAATAAGTAAGCAAGCTTGTTACCAACTGCACATGCTCAGTGAGCTCTTATCCCCTGGGCCCTAAGGCCCCTTCTGCACAAGCAAAATAATGCGTTTTCAAACCACTTTCACAACTGTTTGCAAGTGGATTTTGCTATTCTGCACAGCTTCAAAGAGCACTGAAAGCAGTTGCATTATTCTGCATTATTCTGCATGTGCAGAATGTGCCCAAGATCCAAACAAAACAAGAAGGCTAAAATGGCATGGGTTACATAAGGTTGGTAAGGAAAAGGTGATCAAGCAATAAAAAGATCGCTGAAAGAAGTGGTTTGTTTCTTTTACTGTCTTCTGTTGTCAGGTTACTTTTGGGAAGGTAGTTTCAGAAGGTAGCTGTGTTGGTAGAACAGCTAGACCACAGAGCCCAACAAAATGTTTAGGGTATGATTTCAAAAGTCAAAGCTTTCTTCTTGACACAAGAGTAGAGTAGGAAGGGTTGGAATGGAGATCTGAGTCCTTTTATCCCAGCCTGAAAGGGAAAGTCCAAGGGATGTTGCAAGGAATACTTGTCAAGGATGCAAAGGTAAAATGCCAATTGTAATCAGCTTGATTAGATCAGAGGGGAAATGCTTGGGGTAGAAAATTAGCCTCTGTCCTGAGATAAGAATCCTGGCTATCCCGCTCTTCAACCCTGGAGGAGAGGGGCGTCCATTGTTCTGAACCTGTGAATGAACTCAGCTTCAACAATCTCATGTTGTAATTTCCCCTTCAATTTTTTTTTATTAAAGGACTCCCACTCTTAGGTAGGCAATGGAATGGCCTGGAAGACTAAAATATTCTCCCGCTGTTTTTTGAGAGTCGTGGTTTTTAATGCAGGATTTTATGTCCATTTATTCTTTTGCGCAGGGACTGATCTGTTTGTCAATGTGGAGAGTGGAAGGGCATTGCTGACATTTCATTGGGAAGGTGTTGATAATGCTTTGCCAGTGGTTTTTTTTAAAAACAAAATAGATATATTTTGTAGTACTCCTTGAGCCTCACCGAGAAAGGTGGGCTAGAAATGAAATAAGTAAATTAAGAAATCAGATAAGGCCTTGCCACAAGGATTTGCAGCCCAAATTTACTTCCGAAAGTAAATTTCCTTCCAGGTGTGTACTGTATTGTACGTGTCCTTGGGATCATAGCTTTTGTTTTGGTCCAATCAAATTCTGATCAAGAATTGCTTGAAGATCTCAAGAGATCTGTGAGCTTGCAAAGAGACAGGGGCAATTCCTTCTCAGACTTTTGGAATAATTCCCTTTACTGGTTTATGTTTTTAAAAGATTTTTTAAAATCTCAGATGTATATGAAGTAGCCCCAGTGTGTTTTACCTTAGTAGCGACATATCAATTTTTGGATATGTGTTCTTCTAAATATGTCAACTTCCTTTTTCTTCCAGCAGGACAATTGGGGGAAAGGAATCTGTCCTTCTAGGAATTGCTATAATTTCAGAACAGACAGCAAGGAGAAAGAAAAACCAAATTAGCTCAGACGATCCTTGACAGCATTTTTTAATGCTGCATGCATTTGGCCCCTTCCGCACACGCAAAATAATGCGTTTTCAAACCACTTTCACAACTGTTTGCAAGTGGATTTTGCTATTCCGCACAGCTTCAAAGAGCACTGAAAGCAATTTGAAAGTGCATTATTCTACTTGTGCGGAATGAGCCTTAGTGTAGCTTTTATCCATATTTCCTTGTTGTATAACTCAGCAGAACCCTAGTTACATGGATCCCTCTCTGACATTAGCTTTTCTAGTTGGAGAGCTGGAGAGGGAATTCAAATCTGTAAAAGACAGCACCCTTGTGGTTTGGCAAGCAAACAAAACATTCCATAAATAGAAAAGTTCTGAGCTTTCTCTGCCCGGCTGCAGGCCAGACTGACTGAGGGGTGCAGCGTTTGCAGTTGGTAGCATGTGAAAACTGTACATAGTCTGTGACCTTTTCCTCCTTAGTCCCTAAATTCTAAAGCTTTTAATAAAATAAAAATTTTAAGTGAAAATGACATGGATTATACTTCTACATATGCTACATCTTTGCAGGGTGGATCTGATTTAAATCATGATTTAAATAACTAGTCATTAAGACTAGATTTAAATCATGGTTTTCTACATAAAGACTCAGTGTCCAGTCATCTTTTGATGACCTCCCTTCTCAGTCCCTTTTTTCTGGTGTTAAGATAGGCTGACCAGATGTCCCGCTTTTGGCGGGACAGTCCCGCCTTAAAACAATTTGTCCTGCGTCCCGCAGGTTTTTTCAAGTGTCCCGATTTTTGGAAGGCTGCCGCAATGCCTTCTGGGGCGCAAGGCAGTGTGGCAGCCTCCCGCGCATGCGGCTGCAGGAGCGCACGACCTTCTGGGCCGCCCACCTACCCGCCCATCCCGGTTCACAAAGGTGACCATCTGGTCATCTTATGTTAATATCAACTAAACATGTAACTGGACCATCCCATTCTTGTTGGATCTTATTCTATTTTAAGGTCCCATGATGGATTACTTTATGTTATGTTAGTTTGTTAGGTTACTGTATTATATTGTAATTATGAGGAACCAAGTTGTAAACTGCTCCAAGCCCATGTAAGGGTGTGTGTGTCTAATAATGGAATAATAAACAAATAAAATTATTGCTGTTATAATCTTAATATTTATAGCCAGATGAAGGTTTCATTTTTAGAATAACTTTTCAGATTAGTTTTACAATTATATCAAAAATTACTTATTTAGTTATACTATTAGAAACAGATAGTTCACTTTGCAATAATTTCATAATTATCTATCTTCAATAGATTAATTATTCACGTTTAGATAACTTTTTTGCTATAAATTGGAAGGAGAAAATAATCGTTACCCTAGTAATAATGATATATCCCAGTTTGATATCAGTTCTGTATCTCAGTGTTCCAGGCCAATAATGAAACAGAGAGGCAAGAGGTCAAAAGAAGAAAGCTTTAACTGGAGGACTGTGTTACCTCCTCATTTGGCTCCTCCTAAGTGAAGGGCTGAGATGGTGCACGCTTTCTATTTCTATAGGGAATTTTGTGGGAAACAGAATACATCAAAAGGGGGGGCAATCTTGTTGTAAAATACATCTGAGTTCTTCAGGAGTACACAACAAACCAGGAATCCAAAATAATAGATCACAGGAGGTTAGTTTACTGATACAATCACAACATCTTAGGATAGATAGGATCTTTGGGCTTTGATGTGGAAGAGGCATCATTCCCGGAAGGGGGAATCCCTTTCCTTGCCAAACGTTTGTCACTCTAAGGTCACAAGGTTAGCTGCCTTGTAACTGATAGGTAACATGTATATTTTCCTATTCTCTAGTATTTAACACCTACCAATACCTATCTAACTAGGACAGAATCATACTGGGCAATATTAATTTAGGAATAATCATATGTCCTTGCTAAAACACAGCACCTCTAGTACATGGTTTTGTAGATGTCTTTATAGCATCAAACACATCACTGGGATTTGTATTTTAGCAACAGATGCTATGTAAGGATACAACAAAAACCGGTTCTCAGGTACAATCACTAGGGTTTCAAAGAGAGCTATTTTCATTGCCCCAGGAAAAGGGTCCCTTGAGGGGGAAAAGGGGAAACCCATGTCCTTGATATGCTGGCCTTTTAAGTCAAAGAAGTTCTTTTCCCACATTCTGCTAGTGATTTTGCATTTTACAATGGGACTGTGGCAAATCTGGTTTGTTATCTCTGTTTACAAAATTCAGCGAGCAACTCGGTGGCTTGCTGAGATGCAGAATTTGTTAAACATTGCATGAATAAAACAGCTTCATGCTACAGAATCTAAAAATCTAATCTAATCCTTATTTCATGCTGAATAACCTTTACACTATAACAGTGATGGCGAACCTTTTCGAGACCGAGTGCCCAAATGGCAACCCAAGACCCACTTATTTATCGCCAAGTGCCAACACGGCAATTTAACCTGAATACTGAGGTTTTAGTTTAGAAAAAACGGTTGGCTCCGAGGCGTACGTTACTCGGGAGTAAGCTTGGTGGTAGTCGATGGCTTTGCTTTGAAGCAACCGTGCAACTTTTCCAACGGGTGAATCATGACCCTAGGAGGGTTTACTCAGAAGCAAGCTCCATTGCCAGCAACTGAGCTTACTCCCAGGTAAAGGATCGCGCTTTAGTTCTTTGCATGAAAATCAGTGGGGTTTTACAGCGCTTAACAGGGTTACCTACGCTGCTTCCCCAAAACTAGGTCTTAGGTTTAATGCTAATAATCGAGCCCAGCGGCCCAGGCCAACCTAGATGTGTGGGGGGGGGGGACTCTGTGCGTGCCCACAGAGAGGGCTCTGAGTGCCACCTCTGGCACCCGTACCATAGGTTTGCCACCACTGCACTATAATGTATCTTAAATAGAAAACTATATTTAAATGTTTTTCTTCAAAAAGCATTTTCTTTTTCAAAAATCCAATTGAAATTTTAAAAATCCTTTTCAAATAATCTGATCTTTTACATTATTTTTTATCCACCCTTCTTCTTTGCTGGTGCACTTCATAGCTGTCACACTGCTGGAATGACCTTGCTCTTTTTCCCTTCTAGGCTCTTGGCTCGCAAGGAAACCTGTCCACTGAGGTGGAGGCCCAGACCCGCAAGAAACTGCAGGCCATGCAAGGAGGACAAGCCCGGGGCAAAGACCGAGTCCTGCGTCAGCTGCTCACCCATGTGTGGGATGTGAAGCCTCAGCTACACCCCAACTACCACTTTGCTATCTAGGAGACTCACTGACTCAGCCTGCGGTTACTGCCTGGTTGCCTGGGACACCTCACTGGTCTCCATCTTCCATCATCCTCTCACAGCGACAAGTCTCCTCATCCCTAGAGGTTGAATTTTACCGGCCGCCTCAGAATCTCAGCCTTTATCATCTGCCTGTGGGCCAAACTAGACACAACAGTGTCCTTATGGTGGCCTTGGGGATGCACCACCATTTAAAAGTCATTCCAAAATGTGCAGCTTCTGAGGCACTCTTATTCCTCCAGTGTACCATATCAAGTTCTTACCTACCCTTTGTGACTGATTCGGCACTTGAAAAGGCTTGAGGGGTGGGACAAGAGTATTGTGCTGTGGACTTGATCAGGATTGGGGCCTCCTGGCATTTTTAAATGACTTTAAAATGGCCATAACTTCCCCATGACAACTGATATAGTCTCTGTATTCCATTAAGGCTGTACAGTATTCTCATTCCATGTTAATGTCCCCCAGATGAACTCCTATGTATTAGTTTAGTCTATTTACTCTTTCACCTTTCTCCCCAATGGGACCCAAAGCCACTTATGTCATTGTCATCTCTTCCTCTTTATCCTCTCAACAACCCTTTCAGGTAGGTTGGGATGAGAATGTATCACTAGCCCCAGGTCACCCAGCAAACTTTGCTAGCACAGTCCAACCTGGCACTCTAACCATTACACCACACATTCATTCATTCATTCATTCATTCATTCATTCATTCATTCATTCATTCATTCATTCATTCATTCATTCATTCATTTTATTAATCACATTTATATACCGCCCCATCCCCTAAGGGCTCTGGGCGGTGAACAACAAAATAATATTACATAAACAGTAATAACAATAAACAATCAATATAAATATATAGCATCATTAAAACATAAAATTACTGCGTTCCACTTGGCGTCCAGTATTAAAACTATCAAGAAAAACCCCTCCCAGAGAGAGGGGCGGTAGATCTAGTCACGGCTCCCAAGATGTTAAAAAGGGAGAGACAAAGAGGGCGCTCACCCTCAACGGCTGGCCTCCCCAAAAGCCCGGTGGAAAAACTCGGTCTTACAGGCCCTGCGGAACTCTCCAAGATCCCACAGGGCCTGGACAGCTGGAGGAAGAGTGTTCCACCAGGCAGGAGCCAGGGCTGTAAAGGTCCTGGCCCGAGTGGAGGCCAGCCGTGTCATTCTAATCCCTGGCATCCTAAAGCACCTTTGAGAGCTGGTATTGAGAAAGACCTTTTCCTGCCAATCACTGCACACAATGCTGATCTAGGTAGACCAATGGCCTGACTTGATCTAAGGCTGTGTCTTTTGTGTTACAGACATACACTCCAACCTGAAACATGTCCTTAAAAATACCCAATACTCTCAGCATTCTCTTTTGCCCCAGTTTTATATCTGTGCCTAAGTACCGGTCTCTCCCCAACTGTTTCTGTGCTCCCCAACTCTAGCAGATTGTAGGGGTGCAGAGGGATCCCTACAGATGATCCCTAGCAGAAGGAATCTATTCCTTCCCAAATCATAGTTTTGCACTTCTAACTCTCTACTATTTTACCCCATGGCACGAAGGTGTGTGATTAGGGAGCAGGAGGTTTCCACATACGCCCCTTAGTTTCCTGCTGGCACGTGTATATGTTCTGAAAACGTGGCTCTCGTTTGCTCGGCTACAGCTCTACCCTGATATTGTTGCTTAATCCTTTCCCCCACACCCCAGTTTTGTTGATCTACAACTGGATGTTCAAACAGCCATATCTGTTCTTGATGAATAAAGTTATATCTGGTTAACCTGGTGTGAAAGTAATTGTTATATAACCCCGAGAGTGAGAGGGCATAACATCCTAATTGCGAGATGTCATAGAGGCGGCACCAGGGGCACTGTGGACAGTTCTGGAGGCCTCGCTTCGAAAAGGATGTGCACAGAATGGAGCGGCTACAGAGAAGATTGATGAAGATGATCAGGGGCTTGGAGACCAAACCCTATGAGGAAAGACTGAGGGACTTGGGAATGTTTAGTCTGGAAAAGAGGAGGTTGAGGGGGGACATGATTGCTCTCTCTAAGTAGTTGCGTTGGGGCGGGAATTTTTTTTAAAAAAACTTTTTCATGCAACTACATTGTTATGTAGGCAGAATTTACCCGCCTTCCGATTGGCTATTGTGCTGGAGCAGGAACACTACTCCGCCCTCTACCCTCTGATTGGCTGGAAGGTTCGAAGGGTGGGAACAATAAGCCTCGTCTGTTCCGTTTCTCCCCACTGAACCGGCTTCGCAGCGTGATTGGGAAAAAGATGCACTTCGATGCAGGTTCCGAAAAAACGCGGGATAAGGGGGGGGAGCGTGTGCCAGAACCAGAATGAATCCGTGTTTGGCACTTAAGTGGTGAGGAGTTTTTGCTTAAACCGTGTTTTTTCACGTGAATATCACACGATAAATTGACTGTGGGGTCGCACAGCAAGCTTCCATGGCAGTGTGGGTTTTCTTAGATCCCAGTCCAACACGTTAACCACTACACCACACTGCCTCTTGCTTGCATGTTGTTATCATTGCAAATTTAATTGCATTTAATCACATTTCTTTGCATTTAATGGCATTTATTAGTCACTTATATTCAATAATCTCAATAAATTTATTCCTATGTTATGCTAGTTATTTGTAGTGACACACTTTAAGAAAACCTCTCTCAATCTGAGCTGAATGAAAAGAGCTAAACAACACGGATATTTATTTATTTTATTTATAATCAATTTTATATACCGCCCCTCCCCCGAAGGGCTCTGGGCGGTGAACAACACAATAACAAACAATCACATTAAAACCCCATTTAAAACAGCGGATTAAACAAGATTACAGCGGCATCCAGCATAAAACTTCGTAAAACTTAATAAACCCACCCTGGAAGAAACAAACCCAGAGAGCTGAGGGCCCCATAGAAATTAAGGGCCCAGAGTGTAAAAGGGGGAGGAGGAGGATATCTAAACTTAATGTTGATTAGGCAGGCCCTGAGGGTACAGGTGAAACACAGCCTAATACAAGTCCCTCACAAAAGGAGGCCTTGAAGGGTACAGCAGCCAAACGTTCAGCAGTAAATCCTCCTGACTGAACCAAGGTTGGAGAGAGTTGAGTTAAAGGTGCATATATTATTAGTATCGAGGATAAATAAATAAATAAAACGTATCTAGAGCCCTTCGGGGATGAGGCGGCCTATGAAATCAAATAAAAAAATAGATAGATGGATAGATAGATAGATGGATGGATGGATGGATGGATGGATGGATGGATGGATGGATGGATAGATAGATAGATAGATAGATAGATAGATAGATAGATAGATAGATAGTACTAGGCTTGCCTATATTTTTGCTCTGTCGTGCATTCCTTCTGTCAGATTCTGTGTTCTGCCATTTATCTAAGCTGGCGAAGACGAGAGCACTGAGACAATGTCAGAGGTTCGAGAAGTGGTCTTAACAAAGTGGAAAATTGTTCCAATGTTTTTCTTATAATTAACCCTGAGTTTAACGAGATGTTGTAATGAGCACGTAATAGAAAACCGATCAATCTATAGGACATGCCTCTCAGAGGAAAACAATCTATAGGACATGCCTCCCAAAGGAAAACATCTTTATATCAAAGAATCGATAACCTGTCAAAAATTCCACAAAGTGATATGTGTCTGTCTGGCGACCGAAGGACATTAAGTTTTGCATGTTATCCCAAAGTGTCAAGAATTCTGTGATGTATAGGAATGTAATGACTTATCACGGGAAAATGTTTCTATAAAAGGGGACAGTTCCAAAGCCAAAATTGAGTCTTTCTCCCAGGGTGCCACTGAAACCTGTTTCCCTCTAATAAACTTTCTAAACTTTTTAAAACCTTTGTTCTTGTCAGTGTCTTTGATTCTCAAAAAGAGTTGGGTAACTTGTCCTGTTCCCTCTAACTGGAGTAACACGTTACCTCTCCAAAGTAATTTCCAAGCAGCCAAACCCAAATCACTATCAGCGGGCTGTCTAGTGCAAACGCCTGTCCCAAATATCTCATAAAGAACGATTGAGTATTCCGACCTCCTCGAAGCCGAGTTGAATCCATATAGACTGTTTTCTTAATGAGCTTCCATAACAGACCTCTTTGCTGATTTTATTTTTCTAAGAAGGCTCTGCATTAGACAAACCTGTACAAGTACCCCCCCCCCGCGCGGGGTCCTCACAGCGGCGCCCTTTTCGAACTTCCGTCCCCTTCCCCCTCCCCCGGAAGTTGCGTGCTTTCTACCGTGGCCTTCGCTCAGACCAGCCGTGCAGCTCCTCCCCCTCGCAGGAGGTAAGAAGCTCCGCCGTAATCGTCTCTCCATCCGCGGCCTCTTTCGCCATCTGCTCCGTCGTCGGGGCGATGCCGGTCCTGTGAGCGGTTATCTGTAAGCGGCGGTTCCTGTCGGGGCGGCATTTCCCCTCCCGGGCGCCCCGAAACGGCCTTGGAAGAGCGGGAGAAGCAGGCGCCCCATGGCCGGCATGAAGCAGCGGGAACGGAACGGCACAAACTCTTTACTTGCCGCTGTGGTCCCCGGCCTTGTTCGTAATCCAAAAGCATCGGCCTCGCGCTGCTCTCTGGGCCTTCCCTGGGCGGCCACGGGAGGAGAGCCGGCGCTCGCCTTCTCCTTCGGGTGGAAAGGGGGAGCGGAGAGGGTTCGTTGTGGGGTTCGCGTGACCCCTTTCCAACAGAGCGGCCTCTAATCCCATACAATGCAACTGAGGACAGGGTGGATCTCTTGCAGGCTATAGGAGAGTGGTGGAGGGAGCGAAGTTGCAGATGCATCACCCGTTATTGTTGGTGGGGAGTTGTGCGATGCAAGAAATTGCAGCGCCTAAGTGGGGGTGGTGGTTGTTTTTTTTTTGTTGCATCCTTTCTGCAACCCAGAGCAGTGATGGGGAACCCTTTGGGCCTTTGCGTGTAAAAAACTTGGAAGGGGTCAAACTGTACTCTGCTGGTGGGTCCCCCTCCCGACCAAAGAGGGGCGATTCATTCATTCCATTTTAGTTTTATTTCCAAAGATAAATTCGGCCCAATGGTGTGCAGTTTTAGTATTGTGTAAAGAAATGCCAGATGACTCAGGCTCAAACGGGGAGAATGGTTGGATGTGTGTGAACGCTGGTGTGTCACTCTGAATGTTGTGGTGGGTCAGCCTTGACACGGATTGTCGTAGATTCACCACCGCTAAACTCGAGCGTTGATGCGACGCTGTGGTATTGGGCGTGTGCCGTGTTTGGGTTTATGGGTTGTATTGGAACCGAAGATGAGCGAGAGGCCAAAGCAGGGGTCGTGACTTTTCGATTTTGCTATCTAAAAATGTTCTTCGGGTGGGCGTATATGTGATGTGTGCTTGTTTTCCTAGGACAGCAAATCCATTCTCACGTTGCGTTTCACGAGTGTGTTTTGCAGGAACGGTGACCCACAATGACCCTCGAACTACATTCCCTAAAGCTAAAGGGATTAGGGAAGCTAATTTGGCACCGTGAGATGATGGTGAATTCAGTGGGTGGGATTTATGTAGGTGCGCGGGACCAGCTGCTCCTGAACTGGTCTGGGAAGCGTGAACAAGGGGGTCCTTTGTTGACCTCTGCTGCATTCTGATCTTCCTCCTTAGTTAGGGGAGATCTTTGTTGGAGGATTTCCAAACTGCTGCTGCCTTCTCTTCCACCCCTCTTACCCACTGGTGTAGGAAACAGGGAGGGAACCAGCTCCAGAAAAAAGAGTTCCCAGTGGAAGTGGAATGCAATTTAGTGCTGCCATCTCAGCTTTCCCATTGCTCCTGAAGGAACCTGCTTTCTTTCATTATTTACATTATATCCGAATCTGCTGTTTTTGCTGAGACCCGTGGTGGGTTACAGAACTTTTAAAAAATGCATTAAAAACAGTACAATACGTACAACGCAACTCCCCTGCAGTTTTCATAGGTGTGGAAACATACGCACCTGTTTCCTTTACAAAGAAATCTGCCTGTTGATTGGACTCATTTGCAGGGAGCTTCATGGGCGTGGAAATGCGAGATCTGGCTGTATTTCATTGTGTCCTGTGTCGTTCCCCCCTCCAGTTTCTTTAGAATGGAGGGCAGTGCAACCTTCGTGGGTTGTGAAATGCAGAGAGAAATGAATACTGAGAGGGAAAAGATCAGAAACCTATTCCCTGCACTAGCAGATTTAAGCCCTGTCATGTTTTTTATTTATTCATGTAATTTATAATCTTTTCTCACTGGCAATCCAGGTGAGTCGCATAAACTAATACCATCAACAGGCTGGGCTATATAGACTTTGGAATGTAGAGACCTGGAACCAACCAGAAATCTTGAAGCACCTGAAACCGTGCCTTTTTGGAACTTGGCACATAATTCTTTGGCTCTCTGTGAGATTTAAGCAATTCCAGGATGTTGGTGTCCTGCTTTTTTTTTTTTTTAAGGGTGGGGACGGGAAAAAGAGTGTCACAACCTCTCCAGGGGGTTGTCAGCACAGAGTTGAAACATTTTTCTTAAGGTTTTCCTTGCTGTATTTGAATTAAATGGAAGCAGACAGTGATGGGCAATTACAGTGGTTCTCAGCCTTCCTAATGCTGTGACCCTTTAATACAGTTCCTCATGTTGTGGTGACCCCCAACCCTGACATTTATCCATTTTACAGATGGAGAACACTGATGCAGAGAGTCTTAGGGGACCCCTGTGAAAGGGTCGTTCGACTTCCAAAGGGGTCGCGACCCACAGGTTGAGAACCACTCAACCATATTCTGTTGGTAGTCACAATGTCTACTACCCATGATGGCTGCTTGCTTCCTCCAGTACCAGAGGCAGTGTGCTTCTTTATATCAGTTGCTGGGGGAGGGGATGGTGGGGGCGGGTTCTGTTGCCGTTGTCCTGCTTGTGAGCTTTCTAGAGGTAGCTGGTCAGTTGCTGTGTGAACGGGATGTTAGCTTGACGGGCTGCTTATGATTCTTACAAGGAGCACAGGCCTGCTGAGGAGGGCCATGTTAAGTGAAGTTTTCCTACTGGCTTTCTACAATTTAAAGGTTTTGATCTATGACGGGTTGCAAGAATACAGATTCTCACTTCTGATGATTTTTGTACAGCAGGAGAGAGCGCTTTTTTCCTTACTGTTTCTTTAATGCATCCCGGTTTGAGTTTTCTGATGCTGCTGTGAATCAGGAGTGCATTTTTTCTCTCCTTGAATCTCATTTCCATTCTGCTCTTCTCAGTTCTTAGAGAGAGGCATCGATCACGATGACTGAGAACGACGTTGACAACGAGCTCTTGGATTACGAGGACGATGAGGTTGAAAACCAGGCAGCAGGAGACGGGGTGGACGTCCCGTCCAAGAAGGATGTCAAGGGCTCCTACGTCTCCATCCACAGTTCTGGGTTTCGCGATTTCTTGCTAAAGCCAGAGCTGCTGCGTGCCATCGTCGACTGCGGCTTTGAGCACCCCTCAGAAGGTAGGAAGAGTAGGAGGCTTTGGGAAGTTAGTGGGTGGGGGTGCTGGCTGCAAGGGCTTATGGGGGTTCTCTCCCAGCAGCAGCGACGGCGAGAGAGCACTGACTTTGTTACCGTTCTCAATTTAGTGCAACATGAGTGTATCCCGCAAGCCATCTTGGGTATGGACGTTTTGTGCCAGGCCAAGTCAGGCATGGGCAAGACCGCCGTCTTCGTTCTTGCTACACTACAGCAGTTGGAACCGGTCACCGGACAGGTAGGTGGGCAAAGGGGAAAGGAGTGGCTGCCCAGGCGGGAGGGGAATCAGCCTAAGAAGTTGCCGAGAAAAGCAGGCCTGGGAGGGAGTCGTGATGTGAAAATTAAGAGGAGAGAACGTTTTGTTGAAAGAGATCTCCGCCCTCCTTGGCAGGTGTCGGTGCTGGTGATGTGTCACACTCGTGAGCTGGCCTTTCAGATCAGCAAGGAGTACGAGCGTTTCTCGAAGTACATGCCCAGTGTCAAGGTGAGAGCTGAGTCTTGGGGCACCTCAGGGGCTGGAAGTGTCATAAATCTGGGGCTTCTCCTGTTCTTGAGTCTTGGGCACAGTGTTCACTTGCATTAGCAGATCCTGGGACCCAGGGAATTGTGGGAAAGGACTGGAGGATTTCGGGAGTTGGGCTGGCTTCAGTCCACTTCCATAATAATTATAACGTATGGCCACGTTCTACCCATGCTTCCAGATTGACTTTTTAAATGCCTTGTGTGCTGTCGTGCTGTGTCTCTGTCCTGGCTGTCAGACTCTGTGCGACAAGTTCAAATGCAATTTGCCACCTCTGCGTAATGGGTTAGCCTCCTAGAAAATGTGCGACTCTCTTTACCTCATTCTGCCTCACTCTTTGCTGAGTCGCACCTTGCATTCGACTTCCTTCCCAGAACGGGGCGTGGTGTGGTCAGCCCTGGGAGGGGAACAGGTCTTGCGAAGTCCTTGCTCAGCTCGCTCATCGCGTTTGGCCGCCTCATTCTTTTTTTGCCTTCCCCGACCAGGTGTCAGTGTTCTTTGGAGGCCTGTCCATCAAGAAGGACGAGGAGGTGCTGAAGAAAAACTGCCCCCACATTGTGGTGGGGACCCCGGGCCGCATCCTGGCCTTGGCCCGCAACGAGAGTCTCAACCTCAAGCACATCAAGCATTTCATCCTGGACGAATGCGATAAGATGCTCGAGCAGCTCGGTGAGTTCGGCCGGCGGGAGCCTGAGAGTCGGCCTCTCGGAGGCTGTGTTCTGTGCCCAGAATGAACAGATGGGGTTATCTACACTGCTGCTAAAATGTTCTTTGTATTTGGAAGTCTAGTTTCTCCTGCTGTGGATGGGTGGGGCTTTTCAGGTACCATGACCAGGAGGCAACTCTTGGAGAGAGTTGCACTTGGAGGCACAGTTTATGATCCTTGGAGAGGGAAAGTTTGGATTTATACCCTGCATTTTCTCCTGTAAGGGATTTCGAAGGGGCTTACAGACTCCTTTCCTCCTTCTCCCCACAACAGACACTTTGTGAGGCAGGCGGGACTGAGAGAGTTTGGCGAAAACTGTGCCTGGCCCAAGGTCACCCAGTAGGCTTCATGTGGAGAAGCGGGGAAATGAATGCAGTTCACCAGATAAGAGCCGGCCACTCAAGTGGAGGGGTGGGGAATCAAACCCGGTTCTCCAGATTAGAGTCCACCACTCAGGAATGTGCTCTCCTTTGCCTCAGTAAGAAGGAAGCAGAACAGCCAACCTTTCTTATAGTGGGTTCCCCCACCCCGCCCCCCCAATCTCCTTAATACGGTTCTGCACTCTCTAGATGGGAACTCGAACTCAGCACCGCTGCATCTTGCTATTAGCTCCAGTGTGGTTACCTGACAAAGGGAGCTCCGGCTCTCAAAAGCTTGTAGCCTGGAAATCTTGTTCGTCTTGAAGGTGCTGCTGGGCTTGAATCTTACTAGAGAACTAGGTTGGTCCCCCCACTTTTCTGCATGAAGCCTGCAGAGCGACCTTGGGCTAGTCAAAGGGCCCTCAGTCTCACCTACTTCACAAGGTGTCTGCTGCAGGGAGAGGAAGGGATGGCAGTTGTGAGCCACTTGGGAATTCACTAGACAAGGTAAAAGCTGGGTGCAAAACCCAACTCACTATCTTCTCACTCCTAGCTACAGTATAGCTCTTCCAGTGGTAGGGACATGAAGGGTATCCCAGAGTCCCTGTTCACTTTCCCTTTTGAAGCAGAAGTAACTCTTTCCCTTAGTAGACAGGGCCATGCTGGAATTTTTTTCAATTTATTACGGTCAAAGACCAGCAAATTACAGTCAGGGGCCGACAAATTCTATACAGCAAATTACAGTCAAGGATCAACAAATTCTATACACACTCTCAACATTGTAATTCCCAGTGTAATTGTAATATATAAACTACCCTAAAATCAACACTGAGGCCTAATTTGTTTCACTTGTCCCGTACATACGGTAACTTAACGTTAAAATACATCCAGTCCATAACTTAGCGTTAAAATAAATCCAATCCATAACTTAGCATTAAAATAAATCCAATCCATAACTTAGCATTAAAATAAATCCAATCTATAACTTAGCGTAAAAATTAATCCATTCCATAATTTAGCATTAAAATGAGTCACTCAAGTTAAAATAATTCATATATGTGTGGGCTTGCCTACTTATTGTCTTTCGGCCTGTCTGCACTCCCATTTGTTCAATCCTAGATTAAAATAATAATAGTAATAATATTAATAATTAATAATGATTGTGAGCCATATATTCATATATCTGTATCTCTAATACAATATCAGTTGCCTGCTCACTGGTCTACGTTTCTTTATAACAAATGTACAAAATTTGGCAACCAATCTAGACCAGTATGGAACAAGGTGAAGAAAGACCACCTTTGAATAATGTTCCCATAAGGGACAGTTGAGGGCACAGTTGCGTGTGCATTAAAGAGCACTATGGGCTGCTGTTTCTGCCTTCAACTCCCAAGCCCTGTGAGAGTCCAACAAGGGACCTGTTAAAGGCTACTTAAATGGGAATGCTTCACTTATGATGGCACAGCCTGGGACTAGAAAAGAAGAGAGGCTCCTTGGAGTTCTGGCCTCTTCATCCTCCCTTTCTGTCTTTACAGATATGCGCCGGGATGTCCAGGAGATCTTCCGCAGGACCCCGCATGAAAAGCAGGTCATGATGTTCAGTGCCACTCTCAGCAAGGACATCCGCCCCGTGTGCCGCAAATTCATGCAAGACGTAATTAAATCCCTTCTACCTTCTTTATCCACGTGGCCGGCCAGCCGGCCTCCCTCCCCCTCCAGGGAAGGAGTGGGGGGCGTGGAGCACAGAACGCCACCCTTGTCTACAGTGCACAGGGCCGCACCGCTGCTGCCCATCGCCTCCCCCAATCCCTGTAAGGCACTTGTAGGGCACACACCTTCCGGAAGATCATTCGGGTTACGCTAGCCAGCACACCCACACGCACGAATGACAGGCCTCTCCCGGTAGAGCTGGAGAGCACTCAGACCGTAATCTGGTTCTGCCCAGCCGGCACGCTTAGCTTAGAGATCGACCACACTGTGGCGGGGGGATCCATCCCAGAAGGATCCTCTTGCGCCTCCCACACCTGGCAGGTGGCGCAGAATTCACCGCGCCTCTCCTGCTCTCACGTTTCCCTGCACTCCCTCTGCGTGGATCCATCTGCCTGGTTGCACCGTGTTCCGAAGATGGTGGCCCACATACCCGCATGTTCAGAAGATCCTGGCCCACACACACCCAGGCAAGTGTAGCTCTCGTTTCCTCACCGCCATGCATTCATCAGGTACACACGCCTGCAGCACCCATGTACACGTTCCTGCCCTTCTGGCCCTCCCCACTCGCCCTGGCTGGCACTCCAGAGACCTGCGGCGAAGGACTCCTCCCGAGAGATTCAAGAGAACGGCAGCAGCCAGCGGAGCAGATGTCTGGCGACCCGGAGGAGAAGTTTTATCCTTTTTTCCTTCTGAACTGGCAAAAACCATTTTTATTTCTCTCTGAGCTTATTCCTTTCTCTCTCCCCCACCCCCTTTGGGGAAGTGATTGTTTTTTAATTTCTGGGTTCAAGCTGTGAGGGTGGGGGGAAGCTGCCAGCTCATATGATAGAAGGTAGTTGTAGAGTGAGTTTGTATAGAGTGAGTGTGAGAGGGCCCAAATTAATCAGGGGATCGCTAAGACCGGGGATCTTGTGAAGCAGATAGTGAAGGTTAGGGGTTACTTGGAGGCATGAACTCTTGGGAAGAAGACGGCTAATCAGAAAGGGCTGCTATCCTTTGCTTGGGGCGGGGCAGGCAACACAGTTTTCTTTCTGGTACTTTTCTGCGCCATTTGAGGCAGTCAGACATCAGAAGTCAGGTCACTAGGCAGTTCCTTGGAGAACCTGATGCATGCTGGGAAATGCAGTGTAGAGCAGGTGTTGCAGGACTATGGGAAGAAAACAGACTTGAGGGAGGTTATAGTTAAGGTGGCTGGAGCTGTTGCAAAGACAACAAATCTGTTGACTTTTGTGAGTGCTTTTGTGTGGTGAGTAGGGCAGATTCCTCATGGGCCAAAAACAGTGGTGTGAAAACAGTTTAAAATGGGTTTACACCGTTTTAAAAAGGGTTTACACTGTTCTCCCGCTGCTGTTTTTGATCCATGCGGAATCTGCCTAAGCTAGGCAAAAAAAACCCCGAAGGAGAATGCCACAGGGAGGGAGATTGAAGTTATTTTCATAAGTTTCTGTGGGAGAGATGTCTCCCGAGTTTTAAAACTAATAACCTGGTCTTTAGAATGACTGACAGGTTAGCACTGCAAAGGGGAAAGATTGGACTTGGGCAGCATTGGCCTCTTTCCCAGCATGCTTTGCCCGAGAAGGTCTTAGTTGAATGGGAAGAACATGACTTCCCAGGATGCTTTGCATGAAAGCTCTTGGCTGTTTGATTGTAGAGATGAATGGGTAGGGCATCTTTGCTTTTCTTCTTTTCTGAGGGGCTATAAAATTGGGGTGGGGTGGGGGCGCTGACAGGGCTGTGTGTGTGTTACAGGGCAAGGGTGTGTTTGCAAGCGAGTTCGCTGCTCCTGTGCACTCTCGTGCTGCTTTGCCCCCCTCCCTCGGAGCCCAGGTCAGTCTTGCCCTGGTCTAACCGGCCCTGGGTTTGCTCCTCAGCCCATGGAGATCTTCGTGGACGACGAGACCAAGCTGACGCTGCACGGGCTGCAGCAGTACTATGTCAAACTGAAAGACAACGAGAAGAACCGCAAGCTCTTTGATCTGCTCGATGTGCTGGAGTTCAACCAGGTGCCTCCCAGGAGTAGACGCCCATGCTTCAGGGATGGGGGGAGTTGAGTGGAGGCGGGATGGCGAGAGGGGTCATTGGAACCAGCCTGCATTTTCTGCTGCGCTGAAGGGTTCGTTTGGTCAAATGGGTGGGGGAGTGGGCATCAGTTTGGCGATGGATGGCAAAAAGGTATTGGGACAGTAGCCTCCGCATAAACTCCAAGGGTCTGCATTTATGTATTTATTTATTATTAGATGTTTATACCGCCCTCCCCCGGAGGGCTCAGGTCGGTGTACAAATAAATATATGCAGACAGGGAAAAGTTAAACACCAGTACAAATATAATTCTAGCCCTGTCTCCCTATGGATATGATTGAAGTCTATAAAATTACGCATGGGGTAGAAAATGTTGACAGTGAGAAATTTTTCTCTCTTTCTCACAATACTAGAACCAGGGGGCATCCATTGAAAGTGCTGGGGGGAAGAATTAGGACTACTAAAAGGAAACACTTCTTCACGCAACGCGTGATTGGTGTTTGGAATATGCTGCCGCAGGAGGTGGTGATGGCCACTCACCTGGAGAGCTTTAAAAGGGGCTTGGACAGATTGATGGAGGAGAAGTCGATTTACGGCTACCAATCTTGATCCTCTTTGATCTGAGATTGCAAATGCCTTAACAGACCAGGTGCTCGGGATCAACAGCCGCAGAAGGCCATTGCTTTCACATCCTGCATGGGCCACTGCGAGTAGCAGAGAGCTGGACTAGATGGACTCTGGTCTGATCCAGCTGGCTTGTTCTTATGTTCTTATTAAAACCAATAACAATGATACAGTCAGCATCCGAGAACTAAAACCGACTCCCCCCGGGGAACCCCAAAAGGTCCCCTTGTATTGTAAAATGAAGCAGGACACGACACCCGCCAGGTGCCAGTAGTTCACAGCACCTGAGCTCCTGTAGAGGTTTGCGGGAGCAGGTTTGTATCTGGATTTCAAGTGATTTGGAAATAAATTGAGCGAATCCTCTTATGTTAAAAACTATGGGATCTGTGCCACAGCAAGCCCCGTTTGTGACAGCTGGCTGTTTCAGTGTTACTAGAGTGCAGAACTGTTTGCAGCCACCAGCTAGGAAAGATGATCTCGGGTAGTCTTGTGTGATCTCGGTGAACATCCTATGGATGAATTTTAAAAGGGGCTAGATGTCTGGGCAGGCTGGCGGAAGCTGCAAGCAGGACGGCCAGTGAATTTCTTAAACCTTGTGCCCAGACTGGGCCCTCTTGTCCGGATTGCTGATCAGACCCCGAAAGGGGGGAGGTGGGATCCGAACTGCATGCACAAAGCGGGCCTTGGGAGTTGCTTGGCGCTTGCATCTGTTCTTGAGTCTCTTTGAGAGCCAGCATGGTGTAGTGGTTAAGAGTGGTGGACTCTAATTTGGAAAACTGGGTTTGATTCCCCACTCCTCCACCTGAAGGCTGCTGGGTGACCGTGGGCCACAGTTCTCTCAGAACTCTCAGCCCCACCTACCCCACAAGGTCTGTTGTGGAGAGAGGAAAGGATGGAGTTTCTAAGCTCCTCACGGTTGAAAAAAAGCGGGGTATGAATTCCAAACTGAAAAAAGAAGGGACTGCACAAGGTGGGGACGCATGCTTTCGCATAAAAGGCCACTTCAGTCGCTGCCCCTAGCTATTGAAGAGGAGTGATTGGATATTCCCTTCTCTGTTCAGGTGGTGATCTTTGTGAAGTCGGTGCAGCGCTGCATAGCGTTGGCTCAGCTTCTGGTGGAGCAGAACTTCCCGGCCATTGCCATCCACAGGGGGATGCCCCAGGAGGAGAGGTGAGGAGGTGCCAAGCCCGGGGGGACAGTAGGTGGCTCACTCGGGGGTCTTGCTTGCTGTGATGAGTTTGCTCAGACTAGAGTCTCTGACACCGTCAGTGATGCTACTTTAAGCCCTGAGCAATATGGACCCCACAGGAGCCACTTGGCTGTCGTGGATGCTGTCAGCAAGAGGAGGCTTTATGTCAGCCTGGATAAGCATTGGGCAGAAGGGGACATTGTGAGCAAGGGACATGGTCTTACTGTCTCCGTATCCTGCAGGCTGTCACGGTACCAACAATTCAAGGATTTCCAGCGCCGAATTTTGGTGGCCACCAATCTCTTTGGCCGTGGCATGGACATCGAGCGAGTCAACATTGCGTTCAACTATGACATGCCGGAGGATTCAGACACCTACCTGCACCGGGTGAGTGAGGCAGGCAGGCAAGCCAGCCAGAGGGTTCCAGAGTTGGGAGCAGAAGCTGCAGTAGAAGACGGGTCCAGAGAGCCCCTTGTTGCACTGATGAGTTTGCTCAGACTAGAGTCTCTGATATGCTCTGATGTCTCTTTCAAGCCCTGAGCAACAACTCTGGCCTAGGGGGGTTTGGAGGTGGCCTGGCGTCTCGTAGCAGTCTGAGGTTGAGCAGGAACTAAGGAGCTGTGTCAGTCTTGCTTGGGGTTCAGAGCCAGGATGACAAGAAAAAAGCACCAAGTCTCACCTTTCTTTCCTTGTGTGGGTGTTCTGTGTGTAGGTGGCTCGTGCTGGGCGCTTTGGCACCAAGGGCCTGGCCATCACGTTTGTGTCGGATGAGAATGATGCCAAGATCCTGAATGAAGTGCAGGACCGCTTCGAGGTGAACATCAGCGAGCTGCCGGACGAGATTGACATCTCTTCTTACAGTGAGTTGCAGCAGGGTGACTTTGGGGATAGTGAAAGTGTGTGCATGTGGCAAGGGCATGATTGAGTCGGAAAGCCAGGCAAGCAGAATAAACAGGATTGTATTGTCGAAGGCTTTCACGGCCGGATTCAACTGGTTCTGGAGGGGCTTCCGGGCTGTGTGGCCGTGGTCTGGTGGATTTTGTTCCTAACGTTTTGCCTGCATTTGCGGCTGGCATCTTCTCTGTGATACACCTCTGAAGATGCCAGCCACAGATGCAGGCAAAATGTTAGGAACAAAATCCACCAGACCATGGCCACACAGCCTGGAAAACCCTCCAGAACCAAACAGGATTGTGTTTTTCTATGGGGGATTTGTAAAGCAAACTATGGAGGAAGACAGATAGTAGGCTGCTAGTCTAGTGGGCAGTGCTACTTGCGGAAGGGGGAGGAGTAAACACTACGCATGAAAGTCGGGGGTGGGTGGGGGAGGCGGGTGCTCAAAATGCATAAAACATACGATGTGACCCTTTGACTTATCTGCGTTAACACATTTGTGTGTCTTCACAGTTGAACAGACCCGATAAAGGGGACCGTTCCCCTCTACGTCAACGTTGGTTTCAATTCCTGACCTCTTCCGCTTCCCTGAAACTTCACGTTTAATTTCACTTGACGGAGAATGAAGTGGCTTGGACCATCTGGACAACACCCATTTGCATCACTCCTACGAGGGGGACAGAAGAGCTGTTGTCAATAGGCTGTGGATAGTGGAGGGGGTCAGCATCCAATAACCCACTGCACTGCCCAGAGGCCTAAGGGGAGAGCCTGCTTGGCGGGAGTCCCATTGTCTGTCTGGCACCAGAAAGAGACAGTCTTGGCGCCTCTCCAAGGGGGCCCACCTCCAGATGGATCTGCACTGCCTACTAGCAGGATGCTGGGACTCCACCCCTACCATAGCTTCACTTTGTCCTTACGTTGGCATTACACAGAGATCTTCCTCCATGATGGGAAGCACAACCGGGAGGAGTTTCAGCAAGGGTGCTCTGTAAATCCCTGGCATCTAGAATTGCATTTTTGTTTTCTAGAAAATCCCCTTTTGAGAGGGAAAAAACTAAAAATATGAACCTTCTTTTGTATGCCCATTCATGCTGTTTTTAAGACTGTTTTGTGTTTTCCTGTATGTGCGTGTCCCATTTTTTTAAAAAACGTGTCTGCATGTGAAAATTAACCTGTCCTAGGTGGTATATCTTGGCAGTAAGCTAGTAGTGAAAGACTCATGTTTTAGCTGTGACTTGTTCTATTCTCCCTTGACTCTCCCCCTCTTTTTGTAATAAAGAAGCCCAGCTCTTATGGGTGTCTAATTAAATTAGTCTTGTGACTGACCTGCCGCCAGCTTAGCTTTGTTCTTTGGTCATGGTGAGGGGCGACAGATATACTTCCATGTGATTAGGAAGATCTGTCACAATGTATGGTGACCACCATCTTGTATAGCCAAAGACGGGAACGAGAGGAAGGGAATGAAAAATTATCCCTCGGCGAAGGCACAGAATCAAATTAGAAAATTTCAGGGAAATGAACTTTGCTGTTGAACTGATGTGGATGAAAATTATGGATCCGGAGGGTTCCTTAAAGGCTGTTACCCGCTTGAACAGACCCTTGAGGGTGACCTTCAGAGAGCGAAGGAAATGAGAGAGGTGACTAAATGTTGCGATAGTGGGAGACTGCAGCTCTCCCTACATTGACTGGATAAATGTGGTCAAGTCCTGGTGTGGAAATAAGGTTCCTCGACATCTTAAATGACTGTAGTACACTGGAGCAGTTGGTCACGAAGCCATTCAGAGGGACTCGGTTCTAAATGGGGCTCAAGACCTGGTGAGCGATGTAGCTGTTGCATCAACTGAGACCAGTGATCACAGTGGTTATACGTTCACATTCATGTGAACGGAGAGTTATCTAACATTTGATATCCAAAGGAGTTGTGTGATTATCTACTAGCCTGGAAATTCGCAAACTTGGAGCTTGAGAGCGTCTTTTGAGTTCTGACAAAGAGGGGTGGGTGCAGGAGGCAGCTGAAACATTTGGACAGTTTATCAAACCACCAGTGGTGAGAAGCCAGAACCCTGCCTGCTTTCTAAAGGCACTTGATGGGTGGTAAGAAAGACGTTGATGGATATGCTGTACTAGCAATTCGTGGAAATTGGCTACTGTACCAGATGACTGGGGAGCAGCAAATGTCAATACTGAGTTTCAGAAAGGGGTCCAGGGGGAACCGGTGAATTATAGCCACTTAGGCTAATGTGTGTTGCAGGCAAATTAGCGGGAACTAGTCAAGGGGCACTTTCGCACATGCAGAATAATGCACTTTCAATACACTTCCAATGCACTTTGCAGCTGGATTTTACCTTGAGAAATAGCAAAATCCACTTGCAAACAATTGTGAAAGTGGATTGAAACTGCATTATTCTGCATGTGCGAAAGTGCCCAAGGATAGAATTGTTAGGCACGCAGCAGAACAATGCCTGTGGAGAGGATATGCAACTTATCCCTGAAATCAGGCTCCATCCCTGAAGACTGGAAGATGGCCAATGTCACACCAATCTTTAAGAAAGGATCTAGGGGGGACCCGGGAAATTACAGGCCAGTCAGTTTGACATCTGTTCCTGGCAAATTAGTAGAATCTATCATTAAAGATAAAATTATTAAACATGTAGAAAAGCAAGACCTGCTGAGAAAGAGTCAGCATGGCTTTTGCAGAGGCAAATCCTGTCTTACAAACTTACTAGAGTTCTTTGAGGGTGTAAACAGGCATGTGGATAAGGGGGAACCAGTGGACATTGTCTACTTGGATTTCCAAAAGGCTTTTGACAAAGTTCCTCACCAGAGACTATTGAGAAAAACTTCAAAGCAATGAAGGGAATAAGAGGGGAAGTCCTCCTATGGATTATTAAAACTGGTTTGAGAAACAGGAAGCAAAGAGTGGGTGTAAATGGGAAATTCTCACAATGGAGAGATGTAAGGAGTGGTGTCCCCCAAGGATCCGCTTTTGGGACCAGTGCTCTTAACCTATTCCATAAAATGACCTGAAGTAGGGGTGGGTAGCTGGGTGGCAATAAGTTTGCAGGATGATACCAAATTATATGAAGGGTGGTGAGAACCGCAGCGCGATCATGCTAAGAGCTCCAAGCTGGACCTTTGATAAATTAGGTGAGT
This sequence comes from Sphaerodactylus townsendi, assembly GCF_021028975.2. Taxonomy (NCBI): domain Eukaryota; kingdom Metazoa; phylum Chordata; class Lepidosauria; order Squamata; family Sphaerodactylidae; genus Sphaerodactylus; species Sphaerodactylus townsendi. The sequence goes on from NC_059427.1 coordinate 14,530,266, forward strand.
GGGCTTAAGAAATGGCAAATGCAGTTCAATGTAGCAAAGTGTAAAAGTGATGCACATTAGGGGCAAAAAAATCCAAACTCTCACATACATTGACTACAGGGGTTCTCAAAGTGCTATCAGTCACAGACCAGGAAAGGGATTTGGGCGCTGCCCTTAGCTGGATAGTTCCATGGGAATGTCAACCTTCAATGCAATGGCAGCTGTGAAAAGGCAAACCTCCTATGGTTGGGGATAATTAGGAAAGGAATTGAGAATAAAACTGCAAAGATTGTCATGCCCTTTGATATAAAGACACACAAGTGCTGCACCGCATCTTGGAGTACTGGTGTTCAGTTCTGACGCCTACATCTCAATAAGGGATATTGAAGAGATAGAAAAGTGCAGAGTAATAAGGCAACGAGGGATGATTGAGGGACTGGGAGAACCTTCCCTTATGAGGAGAGGCTGCAGCCGTTTGGGACTCTTTTTTAGCTCTGAGGAGAGGAGACGTCTCGAGGGGGGATATGGATTGAAGTCTATAAAATTATGCATGGGTAGAAAATGTTGACAGAGAGAAATTTTTCTCTCTTTCTCACAATACTAGGAACCAGGGGCATTCCATTGAAAAATGCTGGGGAAGAATTAGGGATCTAATAAAAGGAAACACTCTTCTTCACTAAACGGGTGATTGGTGTTTGGAATATGCTGCCACTGAGGGAGGTGCGGTGATGGCCACTCACCTGATATTTCTTCTTAAAAGGGGCTTGGACAGATTTATGGAGGAGAAGTCGATTTATGGCTACCAATCTTGATCCTCTTGATCTGAGATTGCAAATGCCTTAACAGTCCAGGTGCTTGGGAGCAACAGCCGCAGAAGGCCATTGCGTTCACATCCTGCATGTGAGCTCCCAAAGGCACCTGGTGGGCCACTGCGAGTAGCAGAAAGCTGGACTAGATGGACTCTGGTCTGATCCAGCTGGCTTGTTCTTATGTTCTTATGTTCTTATGAGAGGGAATTAGCATGGCTCCTGCAGCAGAAAGTTCTTTCTCACCTGCCAGTGAATGAGTTTGATGTTATGGACTTTCAAGAGGCTTTTGACAACATATCCCACTAAAGGCATACGTAAACTCAGCAGTCTGAACAGGAAGACGAGTCTTCTGAATTAAAAATTGGTTAAATTACAGGAAGCAAAAAAACATATATTGACAGTTCTTGCAACGGAAGACTCTAAGCAAGGAGGCTCTACAAGCCACTGCTATTCAGTTCATAAATTATCTGGAATTGGGGTGAGCAATAAAGCGCCTTGAGTTTTATGGGTGCTATCTGAAGCTGAGCAGGGTCAGCCCTGGTTAAAGTTTAAATGGTAAACCACCAAAGAAGTCGAAAGTCTCAGTGCAGAGGCCAACAATGGCAAACCATCTCTGAATGTCTCTTGTCTTGAAATCCTTGCAGGGTCACCATAAGTTGGCTGCAGCTTGACAGCACTTTGAGAACATAAGAACAAGCCAGTTGGATCAGACCAGAGTCCATCTAGTCCAGCTCTCTGCTACTCGCAGTGGCCCACCAGGTGCCTTTGGGAGCTCACATGCAGGAGGTGAGAGCAATGGCCTTCTGCGGCTTTTGCTCCCAAGCACCTGGACTGTTAAGGCATTTGCAATCTCAGATCAAAGAGGATCAGATCAAAGACTTTCTATCACCATTCTTGAGTGCTGTTAAGAGAACTGCAACAAGTCCGTTTAATCACCATTCATCAGCAAATATACTGTTAGGATTTTTTTAATTGAAGAGCATTCCCCTACAAGTGCTTACTCCTGCTGCCCTGAAACATCAAATTAAAGAAAATTGTATTTCCATGGCTTAGTTTATCCAAAAATGTGATCCAGCAATAGGTTTTCAATGTTAGGAATATGAAGAAAAGATGTCAAGCAGCAAATGATAGTCATGCTCGCAACTAGTGCTAAATTTATACAGTCACTCGCTCCAAGCTCATTACCACCTTATGTTCATCATCAGACAAGTGGGCAAAATCATAATGCCAAACCCAGAAGGAATATGCTGAATTACTTGGCAAAAATAGGCAGGGCTGTATCAAGATAACAGTATTTACTCAAACACAGGATGAGATTCTTTCACAGATATGCCATAAAGAAAAGCAAGAAGGAACACCCTGTATTTGCATACAAGTTGGTTATGTCCAGTAATAAGTTTTTGCGTCTAGAAATTTTTGAGGGGATCATCTTACATTAAGCTTGTCATTTTGAGTAAATACGGCAATTGTAAAATGGCAGGTTCCTGTGTGGGTAATAAAAGGAGCACAATGGGTTGTCTGCTGACAAATTAGGTCAATACCTGTTCAAGGGACTCCCTATATGCACACATTATAAATTGACAAAGGCCTTTTCAATCTTGGCTCCAGCCTGGTAGACAACTCTCTGTTGAATGAGACCAGGTTACTGCAGGACCAAGCACAGTTTTTGCAAGGCCTGTAAGACAGGAGAGATTCAGCCAGGCTTATGGTTGAGGATAAGCTGGCCTGCCCTTCTCTTCTCCACTTTTCCTTTCCCTACTTTCCCTACTTTCCCCCTTAATCCTATATTTTGCCCATCCATCAACATCTGGTAACTCCCCAGGTCAGGGAGTTCATTATTCATATCCTTTTTATTGAATTGTAAGTTGATGCTGCCAGCTGTCCCGAAGCCCAGCTTTGGTTGGGAAGAGGAGTATAAACATATAATAATTAAATAAAGGGGAATCCCTCGTCTCCTAAAGTCTAGGCTGGTGAGGACTGAGCATGCCCAAGGAGAAAGGAAAGTTTTAAAACAGGTGAGTAGGTCTTCTAATCCCCCTATTCTATTCCCTGTTAATGGGTTATATTTAATGTAGAGGAAGTTAGGGAGGGAAATTGCCTGATGTGCAATCTGAAGTGTTGGAAATTATGCCAACCACCTCAGCCTTCTGCCATCATGGTTAGGAAAGGCCAGGCATGAGAGCTTTTCACTGGAAATACTAGAGGTTGAGTTTGGGACTATCTGGATGGAAAGCACAGCCCCTTCCAGCTTATGCTGGTACCCTGGAAGACAGGTCTGTTGTCTGCTCCTGTACAGCTCACTAACGGGGAGGTCTACAACTATACTGGATAGAGGTGGAATGCTACGGTAACCAGTAGGGTGAAGGGAATGGATCTAGCCTGATTTATTCTGAACCAACCATGAGTTGGTTGTGACTCAGCGGCGCGCACATTATCGAAAGGCTTCGAGGAGCTGTGTTAAGAGAAAGGGGCCCAAATGAACCATGTACAGATTCCTACTAGTGCATAAAAACAATTGCACAAAGTGCTCCTGTGTCCGACTTACTGCGAGACCTTGCATGCACCAGTTCCTAATACAGGACTCACCAGCATCATTGCTTGGGCTGTGGAAACTAGATTGTTGATCAACTTCCAAATTATCAGTTTCAGCTGTCCTTTAAAAAAAAACTGGCTCTTTGTCAGACTTTTTGCTGTGAATCTTGATGTCCTTTGGCCACAAAAGGTTTCAGACTCCTCCTGCTCTACAGTCTCAGGCAGGATCCTTTCCCTTGCGCTGCTTGAGATCTGTTGAACTGACGATGCCAAAGACTGAAGCTGGGACTTAGCTTGCAGTGGCGTAGTGGTTAAGAGCAGGTGCATTCTAATCTGGAGGAACCGGGTTTGATTCCCCGCTCTGCCGCTTGAGCTGTGGAGGCTTATCTGGGGGATTCAGATTAGCCTGTGCACTCCCACACACGCCAGCTGGGTGACCTTGGGCTAGTCACAGCTTTTTGGAGCTCTCTCAGCCTTACCTACCTCACAGGATGTCTGTTGCGAGGGGGGAAGGGCAAGGAGATTGTAAGCCCTTTTGAGTCTCCTACAGGAGAGAAAGGGGGATATAAATCCAAACTTCTCTTCTTCTCTTCTTGGAACAGATTCATAGTTGCCTTTCAGATGTGTCCACGTGAATTTATTTTGAACTGCATACAGCTGCTTTGGAAAAAGCATTGTGGCCTGAAAAGGGAAATACAAATATACTAAAATAACTCTGTTCCACCTGAAGCTTTGGCTGCCAAATTAACAATTTTTTAAAAGCGCATTACAGAACTCCAATCTTATTTGGAGCAACAAAGGTGGGCTTCGATTGAGACAAAAACAACAACAAACAAACCCAAACCAGATACTTATTCCCGTAGCAACAAAACGCCACTTGTTCCCATAGCAACAGAGTATGCTATACCCAACAACCCTCCCACCCGTTGATGAAAATAATTACCAGCACCAACTGCAAGGCCCCCTCTCCAATTTTGAGGCTGTGGCGGTGAACGCCTGAAGGAGTATTAAATAAATTTTCCCTCGGGTCGAGTCTCCTAATTTCTGCTTTGCATAATATATATAAACCTAGTGAAATAATGTGCTACTCATTAGTGCGCTTTTTTGCTATGAAGGTTTTTAAGTATATTAAGGCATCATTGGAAACAGCTTTGACAAACTGTCTGTAGAACTATTGGTTAGCGCCATGTTTGTCTAGGGAATGAAGCTCCTCTAGACTGTCTGTTTGCCAGTTTAGTGTTCTCTTCCCGTCATGGTAGGAAATAACCCTCATCCGCCATGTTTATTAAGGGCAAAGGCTTCCTTTTCTACCCTTATGCGACGGAACTTACGCCAAGCCGCCAATTTTTAAAATGAGCAGAAACCAGTAGTTATTGTTAAAAGGCAATGATTTAAATCACAACAAGCCGACAGAATTCCAGAATTACTGTTTAAAACGATAAAATTAAACCGATGTAAATCCTCTTGATGCGGTTCTGAGAATTTGAGTCAATGTTTTTCCCCCCTCTTTCCAACTCACGTCTTAAAATATCTTAACCAAGATATAAGGCATATTTCCCTTTTAAAAATGTCCTAGTGAACATCTTTAGCCTGCAGCCTTAGTGCAGTAAGCCAACTCTGACCTTATGGGAAGGACTCAAGAGTTTTTGAAAAGCCAAGATAAAACAATCTGTGGCACTGCAACGGCTAACCAAATATTAATATAAAATATTTATTTTCCTCCATTGATTTACAATTTTTCAACGCTGATAAAGATTTTTTTTAAAAAATACAATACTGCAGATTGAAGCAATCAAATTATACTGGTTGTTCTGGGCTGCATGGTCGTGGTCTGGTCAATCTTGTTCCGGAAAGCCCACGACAACCAGTTGAGTCCAGCCGTGAAAGCCTTTGACAATAAATCAAATTTCAATTTAAAAAAACCCAGCTGAATAAAACTACAGATCAATACACTAGTAGCAACAAATAGTAGCAGAATTCAGCATTTTCAGCAACCAGGGCTCTGGCACAAAACTGCTTGGTCCTTAAACACTAACAGAAGACAAACAACTGGAACTGTTAAGTCTAGCCATACAGAGGGAATTAAAAAGAAAACTTTCCCAGTATAGGGTTGTACTGGCAAGAAAAGCAGCTGTAACTGGAGCTATCCATTCCATGTCACCCTTTAAAGACCTCCCCCCCCCCTCCCAAGGTCTGGCAACTCTACTCTCAACGCTCTCTTTCCAGAGGGTATAGAAGTCCTGACTTAATAAAAGTGCATTCCTAGGAAAATCAACTGTATCCAGTGAGACTTATTCCCAAATAAGTGTGTGTTGAATTCCACTGTAAAAACTCATCTTGCAGGAAGCTGGGTTCCCCTCTTTCCCTTTTTCATTCTGGGAGCTAGCCCTGGCTCAAATATTTTTTTATTTCTGTCTGCCAGGATTCTGGTTGTCAAGGAGGAATAATGGATATTATGAGACTTCATTTGCATTCAAAGGATGCATGGTCTCCATAAAGTTCACTTGGGGCAGTTTCTCTCTCTCTCTCTCTCTCTGCCTAACCAAACAACTGTGAGTTTCAGGGGTTAGTTGTGAGAAAGAGAGCTTTGACTCTCAAAAACTTATACCCTGAAATTCTGGATGGTCTCCAAAGTGTTACTTCTCTCAGATCTTACCATAGTGAGAATATCATGCAATACATACCTTTTTGAGCAATTTGCAGGAAGAAAAGGAGATGGGTGATTGGTGCAGACAGACAGTAAAATAAAACAGGAGTCCAGTGGTACCTTAAATACTAATCCAGTCTATCCCAGTACACATTGATGAGTCAGAGTTCTACATATGAAGCTCAGTTTGAATCCATTAAGTGGATTTATAAAAACAGCAAAGGCTGGGGATGTTACAAGGTTACAGCACTGGACTAGGATCTGAGAAAGGCAGGTTTGAATCCCTGTTCTGCCACAGAAGCTGAGTCACATACTCTGAGCTTCACCTACTTCACAGAGTGGTTGGTAGTAAGGACAAAAGAGAAAATAATGTTAACCATTTTGGGTCCCCATTGGGGAGACAGGTAGTGTACAAAGGAAGGAAATAAATACATAAATTCAAAGATTAATCAATTCACTGAGAGTGGGAGTGACACGTTCCCAGTTGTTACTGGATAGGCAAAATGTAAAACCTGGTTCAGGATGAAGTGAGATAAACAGATACTATAGGAAAGTAGAGATAATATCTGGAGGAATTACCATCTGCAAAGAGTATGATATGCTAGACAGTAGACCTGTAGTTTAATAGGAATGCCAGATCCTTATTAAACCCTGGGGTGGAGGCAGATTGTTTGCCATTGTTCATAAATTGTAATTCAGCAATGTAGGCTTGGATTCTCCCTTTGAAGTTCCTCTGGGAGAGAACTGTAATGTGTAGATCAGCATCAGCAACAGGGTGCCCTGGATAATCATCAGCTGAAACACAGCTTAGGCATTTAAACCTTTGTTAATATTCCCTCCTCTTTGAAATGTAAATTGTGGGTACTGCTCAGGAAGCAGACTGGCTTTGTTATTATTGCCACCATGTAATGCTGCATTATTGATTTAGTGCATTTTCACACAGCGATGGGGCTAAATCAGTGAACAACAGCAGACAAGCTGTGCTCACATCCCAGAACCTGCTATCGCAGTGGTTCTCAACCTGTGGGTCGTGACCCCTTTGGGGGTCTAACGGCCCTTTCACAGGGGTCGCCTAAGACTCTTTGCATTAGTGTTCTACATCTGTAAAATGGATTAAATGTTAGGGTTTGGGGTCACCACAACACGAGGAACTGTATTAAAGGGTCACGGCATTAGGAAGGTTGAGAACCACTGTGCTATAGCAACCAAAGGTTTTAGGCTTCCCTGACCATAGACCAACTTCCTTCTTGCCAAAAAGACGTCTGCGTAAAACAAGACCCAATCCGAAGTCAGGATAACTGGATATTTCCTCCCTAACATGTAGTCATGAAAGATTTCCAGGCAGTGCTCACATCAAACATGTAGTCATGAAAGATTTCCAGGCATTGCTCACGTCACGTGGCTATGCTAAACTCCGCAGCTTCATGTTGATGTGTTTGGGGCTGTGTAGGGATGGGTGGAGGAAGGGGAAAGTGAGGATGGGGTATGAGTCTGAAATTGTGTGCATCGAGGAATGCTGCTGTAAATTTCGTTGTGCGTGCACAATGACAAAAAAAATGCTTATGCTTATGCAAACTCTCATAATTTTTTATTCCAGATAAAACCCATTGCTCTGCTTTAAAAAAACACACCTGGTTATTCACCACATCTGCCTTCACGCAGCCCTCACCTCCAATACCTTCATCGGAAAACCCACCAATCCTACTTCTCAACCTCTCTCTTTATTGCCAGAAGAACCGAGAAATACTAAGCATTTCCTTAGATACATCCATGTTTTGCAGCAGGAAGAATCCAGGAGTTCTGGCCCCCGACCCTTCCCCAGCACAATACACCTGCAAAAACCCAAGAGTCGTGACTTTGTCGCCCCAGTTTCTTTCCTAGCCCTGATCAGTTATCAATGCTCCTGCCTTCAAAGAACATCAGGCTGCAGTCCTGAGGAGGACACTTTCCGGAGAGGAAGCCCCCAGTGAAGAAAATCTGGGCGTGCTTCCTGGTCGACCTGTTTAGGATTGCTCCTTAAGAAAGCCCTGTCCCCTGTCCCAGAAGTTCTAACCCCAACCCCCAGGAGGTACTCAAACCCAGATCATCCCCAGGGAGCAACAAGGGAAGTTTCTGAGCCCTTCCCTTGGGAACAGTCCTGCCTTCCCCATTGCAACGCTCTGCCCTCCAAACGCGGGGCTGCCCCACTCCCTCCCTCGCTCGTCTTCCAGGTCTCTCCCTTCCCGGGTTCATTCCCCTGGAGGCTCCACCCGTCTTTGGGGTGGTGCTTCTTCGGATCCAGTCCTGCCGGAAAAAAAACCCAAGAACATTAACCCCGTTCCCCCGCCCCGCTGGCTGCGTCTGGGGTTGGGCCGGCTTCTCGCCCTTATCTTTTTTTGCATTTCCCTTTTGCTCTGCGGGTCCAGAGATCCCGAACTAAGGATCCCCCCCTCCTCTTTGTTTTTTTTTTTTTGCAGTCGCTCTTATTTTATTGGAAGCCGATCCCAACCCCCTCCCCAACGGGATCGACCTCCCACCCTCTCCGGTTTGCACCCCAGATCTGAAGTCGGAAAGAAGGCAAAAGCGGCGAGAAAAGTTGATCCCCAGGCGCGGTGGTTGGTACGTGCTGGCCGAGTCCCGGGGTGGGGGGTGGTGCGCCGCAGTCTCCTGCAAGGATCCGGGTGGATAATTTGGGGAGGGGGAGGGCGTTGAGTCATGCACGGGCTATTTTATTTGCATGGCTATTTTTAAGGGGGGGGGCAATCGGAAGAACAGCTCTCCTGCTTGGACTTAATAATGTCGTTTTGGGCTTGCAGTTGGTCTTGGAAGGAGGGGAGGGGGCGCCTCAATCAGGTCAGATGCATTTATGAGTTCAATTTGAGAGATGAATGTTGAGAGTGGCAGGGAAGGGAGGGGGGGGGGGAGATCGGAGCCCCCGGTCTTGAATATTGTATTATTTGCGATTTTAAAAAGGGCCGATTGGCAGTTCCAGTCGCCTCCACAGGGAGCCCCGGTGAAGCAGCCCTACAAGACCATAAATAGATTGGCCCTCCCTCGACAGACACCCAAACACTTCAGTTACCTTATGGAGAGGAATGGCTGCAGAGGGGCTTGAGGCAGGGCTAAAAATAACATCATTGTCTTGCACGAACGAGCCCTGCTTTGTAGTACTTAGACAATGAAACAATCCAAGGTGACTTAAAGGAAATATTATGCCTACGGAAGGGCGGTTCTCATGCAGTAAGCTGTGAAATATCATGGGCATGGAGGTGGGGGCACACTATAGATGTGGATAATACCACCATAAATGCCAGCTAGTCTGAATTTGCCTGATTCAAATGTTAAAAAATATCAAATATCAAAAGGGGCATGTCTCCTCTTTATTTATTTTTTAAAAAAATGTGTAAAATTTGCAGCGGCCTGCGTGTACGTCATGTGAAAATTAAACTGTCCTCGATGGTATTAATTTTAAAATGGATTTAGAATTGAGATTTGGCAAAGTAGCGGTGGTCTGTTAGCCGAGACAGCTAAATGGATCCTGCGTTTTCAGAGGCAGTCTACCTTTGCGTACAGAATGTTGGTGTGGGGGTGGGGGGAAGATCAGCGCGGGGAACTTTGGGTCCCGTGCCCCCACTTGGAGTCTTTCCAGTGGCCGGCTGCTGTGGGAAACTGGATCCTGGGCGAGATCGATCCTTTGGTCTGATCTGACAGGTCCCCGCTGAGATTCTGAAATTATTTATTGGCTTCTTTTCCATTCAAAATGATTGAAGCTGTTCACAGTACTAGAACCAGGGGGCATACATTGAAAATGCTGGGGGGAAGAATTAGGACTAATAAAAGGAAAGACTTCTTCACGCAACGTGTGATTGGTGTTTGGAATATGCTGCCACAGGAGGTGGTGATGGCCACTAACCTGGATAGCTTTAAAAGGGGCTTGGACAGATTTATGGAGGAGAAGTCGATCTATGGCTACCTATCTTGATCCTCTTGATCTGAGATTGCAAATGCCTTAGCAGACCAGGTGCTCGGGAGCAACAGCCGCAAAAGGCCATTGCTTTCACATCCTGCGTGTGAGCTCCCAAAGGCACCTGGTGGGCGACTGCGAGTAGCAGAGAGCTGGACTAGATGGACTCTGGTCTGATCCAGCTGGCTTGTTCTTATGTTCTTAATATTTAAAAAAAACACAGAACTAAAATAATCAGTGAGCATGGAGTGAAGTAGTACAGTCATAAAACAGCTTGGAAAAACAGCAATAAAACAATAGCTAACTCTTAGGATTTACTCATCTTCCTACAGTTCTTTCCTGCTCCATGCTATCCACACAACAACCCTGCGAAGTAGGTTAGACAGGAGAGTGTGTGACTGGCCCGTGGTTGCCCAGCAAGCTTCGTTTGGGCCTTCCTGCATTAGTCACAGCTCCATGCCAGATCAGCAGAGGTACAGGATTGTAAAAAACACAAGCCAACATAATGCTTGGCTGCCTAAAGCTCAGTAAATTGCTAGGTCAGTGGTTCTCAACCTTCCTAATGCCGTGACCCTTTAATGCAGTTCCTCATGTTGTGGTGACCCCCAACCCTAACATTTATCCATTTTACAGATGGAGAACACTGATGCAGAGAGTCTTAGGCGACCCCTGTGAAAGTGTGGTTCGACCCCCAAAGGGGTCCCGACCCACAGGTTGAGAACCACTGTGCTAGGTGAACTACTGTAGATGATGCTCTATAGGGGAAAGGGAGCAGCAGTGGCATAGTGGTTAAGAGCAGGTGTACTCTAATCTGGAGGAACTGGGTTTGATTCCCCGCTCTGCTGCCTGAGCTGTGGAGGCTTATCTGGGGGATTCAGATTAGCCTGTACCCTCCCACACACGCCAGCTGGGTGACCTTGGGCTAGTCACAGTTCTTCGGAGCTCTCTCAGCCCCACCTACCTCACAGGGTGTTTGTTGTGAGGGGGGAAGGGAAAGACCCCTTTGAGTCTCCTTACAGGAGAGAAAGGGGGGATATAAATCCAACTCTTCTTTTTCTTCTTATAGTTGAGGTGCCACCACAAAGAAGCCCCCCATCTCTGGTTGCCACCCACCTTAACTCTGAAGGGTGAGTGGCCTACATGAAGCAGGGCCCCTGACCTGTTTGACTAGTCAGGCTGTGACTCTTCTTCCTGCCAACACAGATAATTGGGGCTGTGTTTACATGGGGAGAGGGAGATGAAGTCATTTCCTTTCAGCTCTCTCGGTTTCGTGTTTAATTTTTAAAGGAGCCTGGCATTCACAGCTGTTTGCCCTTTACTTTGTAAGGTTTGTTCTGGAATCTGGAGGCCCGGGTTCCACTCTCTGCTCTACCGTGGAAGTTTGCCGGGTGATCCTGAGCCGGTAACTCTCTCTCTCAGCCTTATCTACCTCATAGGGTTGTTGTGAAGATAAAATGGAGGAAAGGAGAGGTAATGATGTCAGCAGCTTTGGATCCCCTTTGGGGAGAAAAGCGGGGTATAGATACCTACATACATGTATCAAAATATATGCGAGATTACTGGTTATTGCATGGTGACGGAAAAGCCCTCCGCACTGATTTAGGCATTCAGTTTATAATATTTAAAACGTTCTAAGGTGGAGGTGATCCCCTACCTCTGTATAAACCTGTTCTTGGGTGTTGCAGAGTTTATTCTGAGAGATTCCCTTGCCAGACACAATTAATGTATTATTAAAGTCTGTTTTTCTGAGACTCTTTCAAATTAGAGTGCTTGTGCTCTCAGGGGTAGAAACACTGTTTTGACGGCTTGGCCTTCCCTCTGCAGAACAAATACGAGGAGGAGATGAAAACAGGCAGGTTTAAACTTGTTTGCAAAAAGAAACAACCTATGTCAGCAGTGCCTTGGGAATATATATGTTTTCAGGAAGCCGTGACTTGATACCCATCTATTTATTTTTAATCAATTACCTATTTCGTGTTTTTAAATGAGTCCATTAGAGGGGAAAATACCTAAGATGGGAAAGTAAGATTCTGGAGGCAAAAAAACCTCTTGCGGAATTTGGAATAATGATCTTGGAAACCAGTCAAGAGGAAGGCTGCTTAGTCAAGATTTAGGCTTTGAATGGACAGGGGAAGAGGAAATGATTGAGAAATTGAGCGGGAAAACTATGAACAGCCAGAGTATTGAATCAAGCGGTGAAGAGTTCCCCAGACTGTACCACTTCAGTCAAGAACTTGGGGGTGGGATGGTTGTTGGCACGCTCTTCACAACAAGGCAACCATGCACCCCCAAAAACAGTACTGTCAAAGAGAAGATATAGGGCTGAGGTCTAGGCAGGAAGGTTCAAGATACACACTGGGAAATATAATGGACGTTTGGATTGTTCATTAGTGTTGAATCTGGATTTTTATTTATTAGATATTTCTATCCCACTTTTCTCTCCAGTGGGGGCCCAAAATGGCTTCCTGACATCCCTTTTCCATTTTACCCTAACAAAAACAACCCAGGGAAGCAGATTAGGCCCAAGGTCACCTAGCAAGCTTCCATGGCACAGCGGAGATTTGAACCCTTGTCCTTGTAATCCTAGTTTGATGTAGGAGCCACTATGCGCTACTGCCATGCTGGATGTTTTGAGAGAAGATGCATGAGGCGCAGGACAAGGGAAAAAGAAGTTCTGTCCCTTTAACAGAATATTCAAAAATGGGCCATTGAAGTTTTTCATGGCATGGAGATCAATCTCTCTCTGTTTCTCACACTCTCCTACACCCCCCCCCCTTTACACCTGCTGCAGATTGAAGCTGGTGTTAAAGGGACAGCTAGAGGGGCCAGTTTAAAAGCTGGCAAACCTACCTGCTGACCGTGAGAATTATTGACAGTTTTTTTAAAAAAATGATCATCTCAAGAAACATTTAGGAAACTCCGTTAGTCTCAAGTCCTTGATTTTTTTTTAAGTTTGTGGTGTGTTGAAATGACACCCCAACCCAGGCGTTAGTGTAAAAGTTTTCCACTGGGCTTTGTGAATGTTGGCTTTAAATCCTGAATCCCAGGGGTTAATCTCAAACTGTCCTTGCGAGTAGTCAGGTCAGTTTTGCATTTCTGACTCCCATTTCTTGCTGAAGGCTGTGGTGGTAGAAACACACGACCAATACAATAACAGCGAGGCAGGAGAGGTAAGCAATTCAGAACCTTAGAACTTACTGTGAAGTTCTTGCCTCTTCTCTTTCCTCTGTGAATTTACGGTGGGATCTGTGGGTGGAAGTTGCTGAGGCTTGAGGAGAGGGGAAAACATGCTTGGCACCAATGGTGGGATCCAAAAATGTTAGTAACAGGTTCCCATGGTGGTGGGATTCAAACTGTGGCGTAGCGCCAATGGGGCTGGGCGGGGCACGATGAGGGCGTGGCCGGGCATTCCGGGGTGGGGCATTCCTGGGCGGGGCTGTGGCAAGGATGCAGCCACTGCACTGGTCCTTGGGCGGGAAACGAATGCACGCAGGCGCAGGCTGCCACGCACGCCGGTGCACCTCCTGCTAGACTGCTTCCAGTTCTGCGCGCTTCTGCTGAGAGGAGGGGCGTAACTAAGGCCAAAATCACGGGGCAAAATCACCCATTAGTAAACCCCCTCTCGGCACACACAAATAATGAGTAACCTACTCTCGGGAACCTGTGAGAACCTGCTGGATCCCACCTCTGCTTGGCACCCATGGAGACATGGTAGACATTTTGTGGGACTGGAAGAGACACACACAGGTGCATGACCTGAAGAGAGGTGACCAGGAGGAAGCTAAAACTGAGATGAACAGAGCTTGACCACCTGGAGCCACTATTATTTACTGAATTTATAAGCCGCCCATTTCTATGAAGACGGGCTCAGAGTGGTTTACATTGAGAGATTTATTTCCTTAACATCACCGAGATAAGTTTTAGACCTAGGGGGGAAAGGGTTGTGTTTACACCTGTTTGATTCTCCTTTGCTCACATGCTGGCAGTCTTGTGCTGTTTATCTTTATGCTTTTTGACTTGTTTCGTCCACTGATAGCTTATATCGGTGATGGCGAACCTTTTCGAGACCGAGTGTCCAAATTGCAACCCAAAACCCACTTACTGATCGCAAAGTTCCAACATGGCAATTTAACCTGAATACTGAGGTTTTGGTTTAGAAAAAACTGTTGGCTCTGAGGCGTGCGTTACTTGGGAGGAAGCTTGGTGGTAGTTGGTGGCTTTGCTTTGAAGCAACCGTACAGCTCTTCCAACGGGTGAATCACGACCCTAGGAGGGTTTACTCAGAAGCAAGCCCCATTGCCAGCAAACGAGCTTACTCTCAGGTAAAGGATCGTGCTTTAATTCTTCGCATGAAAATCAGGGGGTTTAACAGCGCTTAACAGGGTGACCTACACTGCTTCCCCAAAACTATGTCTTAGGTTTAATGCTAATAATCAAGCCCAGCGGCCCAGGCCAGCCTAGATGGGGGTGTGTGTGACTCTGTGAGTGCCCACAGAGAGGGCTCTGAGTGCCACCTCTGGCACCCGTGCCATAGGTTCGCCATCACTGGCTTATATCGTTTATGATCAGATGTCCTTCTTTTCTGAAATCTTGAATTATTTGGTCTATAAAGCCATGGCCAAAGCCTCATCCTTTGGCTCATGCTTATGAAAGTACAAATAGAGGGAGAGCTTTCCAGGGTGTTTCCCGAGACCTCCATGGTGAGTTGAAAACAAGGAGGGGAATCTGTATTTGGATCGGTGTGGCAACGCTTCGTGTGGCAGCCTCACCGGTGAAAAGGAATTTGTGGCATAAAGCTGGAGAGATGAGCTCCACATTCAGGTCTAGCATCTTTGGATTAGGGCCAGTTGAATAAATCCAATGTTCTCTGCGATGAAAACAAGGGACTTGCCAGATGGTTTCGCCACGTGAGGAGCCATGAATTCTGGCCAGCTGGAGAGAAATATGGGATGAGTAACGGTTTCATTGCCACTGACCAGAGCCTTTTCATTGGCCGAACGCTTTTCATTCTTGAATGGTTTTAGCTTTGACCTTATGAGAGATGTGATACTTACCCTAATAGTAATTTGTCCCCACCCAGTGTGGATCGCTAAAGCACTACAGTGGGGCCATGCACAGGCTAGGTATGGAGCTCTACATGAGAAAGAAGAATGACTTGGTAAATTAATCAAAAACAGGTCTGAATATGCCCCAGGGGGCACCGAATGAGAGTCAGTTAAAGGGAAAAGGCAGAAACGGGAATTAGCCTGGCCAGGGCTGTGAGCTTTTAGAGAGGTTGGGTAAGGATTTTGGATCTGATTACTTCCACCTCACGACTCCTCACGGTTCCTCAGTCATTCCTACTTCGTAAGATACAGAATGGTAAGAGCAGTGACTAAGAGCAGGTGCACTCTGATCTGGAGGAACCGGGTTTGATTCCCAGCTCTGCCGCTTGAGTTGTGGAGGCTTATCTGGGGAATTCAGATTAGCCTGTACACTCCCACACACGCCAGCTGGGTGACCTTGGGCTAGTCACAGCTCTACGGAGCTCTCTCAGCCCCACCTACCTCACAGGGTGTTTGTTGTGAGGGGGGAAGGGCAAGGAGATTGTAAGCCCCTTTGAGTCTCCTACAGGAGAGAAAGGGGGAATATAAATCCAAACTCCTCCTCCTCTTCTTCCTCTTCTTCTTCTTCTTCCTCTTCCTCTTCCTCTTCCTCTTCCTCTTCCTCTTCCTCTTCCTCTTCCTCTTCCTCTTCTTCTTCTTCTTCTTCTTCTTCTTCTTCTTCTTCTTCTTCTTCTTCTTCTTCTTCTTCTTCTTCTTCTTCTTCTTCTTCTTCTTCTTCTTCTTCTTCTTCTTCTTCTTCTTCTTCTTCTTCTTCTTCTTCTTCTTCTTCTTCTAATATTTCAGAACTCTTAATAGTTGCCCTCATGTTAGCCTCAGCAGGTAGCTGTCAGACCTACCTATCCCTTTAACAGCTGCGAAGCAAAATTCTTCTCCATCTGTTTCCTGCTGCTTTGAGAAACAGCCTAATCCTCTTCTCACATCATCCCTTCCATAGGTTGCTAAAAATAGATTTGACAGACCACCAAATGTCGGGCCCAATCACTTTTCTTACCGAAAACAAGCATCCGTCCCTTTCAGCTGAATCTTCTTAATCTCCTCCATTCGTTTATTGAAAATGGCTTTGTTTTAATTTCAGGAGGAGACGGACAGATCTTGTCTTCAACGTGACATTGGATTTTCGGAGCCTTTGAATTGAGAAGAAGCCCAAATTCTGCGTCGGGAGAATTGCAGATGTACACAGAGAAAAACGCTCTGTTTGGGGAGGTATACCGACATGCATTTCTTAAGACCGTGGCTGCTAGTTTGTCTTGGATAAGATGGTGACGTGGCAGAACACTGGATTTTGATATGTATAAGTAACCCAACACTTGCCATATGTATTGCCTGGACTGAGAGAATATATTCTCCACAGCCAAGACTCAGAGTAATTCCAAGGCTGGATGATTTATGGAACAGGCACAGTTGTGGTTTACTGGCCAGCTGAGCCAGCAACCTCTGTCTCCAGTGACATGAAGCAAGCCAAGCCAAGCTAACTCTAGCAGGACCAAAGCACGACACACTTGTGAAACGCTATATTATATCCTACTGTACTATATCCTACTTGTGCAGAGCTGACTGTGGAGAACCTAATGAAGTGTTAGGCTGACTCATTGATCTTCGTTTATAAACACCAGCTGTTTCCTTCTCCCTACCTGGACTGGGGTGATCGCCGAAGAGACCCCCATCCTGACTTCCTTCGCCGCACCATGTTCTTCAGTAAAGTCCGGTCATGGCTTCCTGCGCTGCCGTCGCTACGAGGAAAAGCGAAGCAGGCGGAGGGGCCCGGGGCCTTGTCAGAATCCCCGGCACCTCCCAAGGCAAGGTGGTGGACTGGCCACTGGATTTGGGGGGCCATCAGGTGGAGCCGAAGTTCGGCCCCCATAGGAGAGCATTCCCTCTTAGCCGGGATCCCCCAGCACCTGTCCCCCCGCTACACCCAGCCCACGGAGCTTCCGGAACACTTCCAGATCTGCTTCAACTTCGCCCGCCACCTCTTTGACTTGTGCGTGGTCACGTTGCTGTGCGCCTCTTCGCCGGTGTTCCGGCTGGCCTTGGACATCTTGGGCTTCGGAGGTCCCCTGAAGGTCTGGCTCCACGGGGTCGCCTGTTTCTTGGTCACGGCGTATGGGATGTACTTGGCCCTCTGGCTGGTGCAGGAATACCTGGTGCAGTTTGCCTGCCTCTACGGCTTCCTGCAGACCTTGGTCTTGTGTGTCAGTATGCGGGCTGGAGACTACGAGGACCAGGAAGCGGACCCGGGTACGGCCCCCGACGCAGCCAAGGAAGACCAACAATCAGACGTGGAATTGCACAAACAGTAATCACGGTTCTGCGAAGGAAGAACGCATTGATCCTCCTCCTGCGGCTACTGGGGAAGACGCGGGTGGGACGGAAGCCAAAGAGATCAACCAAGGAGGTGTCCACTGGGACAGAAAAGGGGCGTTTTTCTTACATATTTATAGATGGCGAGGCGGACGAAAGGGAGGTTTGTTGGTATGTGTTTGCCAAAAACGAATGCACAATTACAGGGATTGACTCAGGGGATCTGATACAGAGTCTTAACTTGTGAACGGTTAAAAGACCAATCTGTGAAGGGATGTGAGGGAAGGCCCCGTAAGGCAGGCAGAGAAATCAAAAAAACAGTCGGCCTTTGGAAGCAGAACTTAAAAGAGGGAAGAAAGCCGGGCAACTTGAAACTGCTTTTCCTGTTATGGCCCCTCCCCCTTTTCCCCTGAGGAATCTGGGAAATGTAGTCTTGGAGGGAAGGACGGAAAGGCATGCGGAAGAGTTCTTTGCTAGGGATTCTGAGCCTCTTCTTGGCAGCTGATGGCCAGCAGGTTGGCTGGCACTGTTGACGGATGCAAAAAGCGGCACACGCCCTTCCCTTGCGATCTCTCTGTGCCTGCATTTTCATCCTACTCTGGGCCTTTGGCTTGCCTCCATCTGTTGACATTTCAGGTGAGAAGGCCTGGTACGAGCCATATAGAAGGAGTTGTTGGAACCCCACTGTGAAACTACAAAACAATCCTATGTGATCGTGCAAGCCCAGGCAGGTGGCTGTTATTTGGTCACAACCTTTAGGAGTGGAATAATTGAGCCTATAGCCGTAGTGGCGAACCTTTGGCATGCCAGATGTTATGGACTACAATTCCCATCAGTCCCTGCCAGCATGGCCAATTGGCAGGGGTTGATAGGAATTGTAGTCCATAACACTTGGAGTGCCAAAGGTTCGCCACCACTGGCCTATAGGGAGGTTTGGGAGACTTGGAAGAGCTAGTTCAGGGGTAGGGAACCTGCGGCTCTCCAGATGTTCAGGAACTACAATTCCCATCAGCCCCTACCAGCATGGCCAATTGGCCATGCTGGTAGGGGCTGATGGGAATTGTAGTTGGCCATGCTGACAGAGGCTGATGGGAATTGTAGTTCCTGAACATCTGGAGAGCCGCAGGTTCCCTACCCCTGAGCTAGTTATACTAGTTGCAGCGCAGTTTTCTAGGCTAGATCCGTCCAGTTCTAGAACAGAGAGATGGATGGAATAAATCTTCCCTAACCAGGACCAAAGAAGAGATTTAACTCTAGCTGAGCCACGGTAGACTATAAGGGTGGGTTGGGATAGGATTTGGGGGTCCGATCTAGCAACCTGCCGCAGAGATTGTCTTCAATGGAGTGGGGGTGTAACCCATTGTATATGTGTGTGAAATCTTCTGTGCCCTCCCCCCAACTGAAAACAGGATTGAGATGGAGAATTAAGAAATGGGAAAACAAATGGTAACAATGGGTAAAGGGGGGGGGGGTCTTCTAAAAACATGCTTAGATCTGAATGGCGCTGCTGCTTCAGTAGATGGGCGAGATAAACAGACAAAAGATTCCAGTGGGGTTGTGAGCTGGTCGAAGCAGTTGCGAGGAATCACAGAAGAGAATGCAAAAGTCAGCAAAAAGCCCGTGACTAACTGAGCGAACAATTTTTGCCGCTGTTGGTCAGGGTTGGGATGGCTTTTCACAATTTAACTGAAGTGAAAATAGCAGAGGGTGTCCGGGCCACTGATTTCCCGGTCAGAGATGAGCGATTTTTGAGCCTAGAATTTCTCCTGAATCTGAGCCTAGAATTTCCTCTTCCTGTTCACCAGCATTTAGATCCACCTGCAGGTCTGGGAGGGGCTAAACTCCTCCTCCTGTTCTTTTTTACCTTTCTAGCAATACTAAAATAACCCTGCAGGATCACAGCATATGCTTACTGACGTGGGGGAGTAAATTGCTCTAACCATCTGTGGACAGTGCCTCACTCCGCTCTCCATTATGCACCAGCTATAGGGTAGGTAGCCATTTTACCCTATTACTGAACAGGTGGTACAGGTGACCTAGCTTCCCTGCCTGGGGCAGGTCACTTAGGGACAGGCTGGCCATCTGTCTGTGACTGGCTTTACCTTAAGTAGGAACAAATGTTTTTCTTGGCAGCCAGAAAATCCTTCAGGGACCCTTCTAGCCTGATGGCACCCTGAAATCTAGAGCAAAGGCCCCGCCTTGGTTTAAAACATCCCACCGTTCAGTGGTGGTAGTTCTTATGGCACTTCCAGCTAATGGACTACAATTCCCATCAGCCCCTGCCAGCATGACCAATTGGCCATGCTGGCAGGGCCTGTTGGGGATTGTAGTCCATAACATCTGGAGTGCCAAAGGTTCGCCACCATGGCCATAGTTCAACTACATCTACTACTTCAAAATGATATGGCACGGACATGCTAATTCTGCATCTCGGATATACAGCTACCGGTGCGATGTTTAAAATTAATTCATCCTCCGGCGTCTCTTATGATATAAATTTTGTTGTTCCATTAGAATGTCCACTTATTTGTGTCATCCCACCAGTATGTATGTAGCAAAAAAGGGGGGGAGGGAAAGGGGGGGACCAAACAAAATGCAAACTTCATGGCTTTGAGAAATAAATTGTTATTGCAGCCACATACATAGCTCACCTCAACCCCATTCTAGCAGAAAGTCTGCTCTTTGTTTGGGATAAAACGTCACTGGCTCTCCAAAAAGATCTCCGAGTGTGTTCCTTTCCTGCATCGGGTTTTGCCTTCTGAATTTCCTAGCCCTGAATTAAAACACCCAGGTCATATATGCTGGTGCAACATCCAGCACTCATTTCATAGTCCTCTCCTCCCATATAGGTCAGAATCGATTTTTTTCGGCCCCTGGCCTCTGGCAAGAATCAAACCTTAAACCTCTCGGTTCCAATCTACAGTGTCTTACAAATGTCTGACCTGGTCACTTGACCAGTGTTGTGCTTTTCACTCAGTCAAGACAATCGTGTTCTGACTCGGTCCGAAGGGCAAACCCCCTAGAATTGAGTCACAATGGTTTTTGCTGCGACATCCATCCAATTGGATAGGGTTTGGAAGCATCGAAACATTGTCCTTTCTGTCAGGGCTGGCTCTAACGCTGTGGTGGCGAACCTTTGGCACTCCAGATGTTATGGACTACAATTCCCATCAGCCCCTTCCAGCATGGCTAATTGGCCATGCTGGCAGGGGCTGATGGGAATTGTAGTCCATAAAATCTGGAGTGCCAAAGGTTTGCCACCACTGCTCTAACCTCTTTAGCAATCCAGGATCGAAAGAGGCCCTGGAGGGTTTTGCTAGCTGGAGGTCTGACTCCCCAATTCTGCTGCTTTGAAGGGTTGTGAAATAGTGAATCTCATGAACAACCATAGCAGCCTGCAGGGGCACTGTAGCGAGTTGTCTTTGTTATGTTCCGGTGCCAGTCACATCTGCGATGACTTGAGTCTTCCTCCTTGTGATACATAATGGCGGTCCAAAGAAATAACACACTTCTGGAGTCGCATCACAGTTGTTGTCAGATTCGTTCAAGTTCCAGCCAGACTGTTCACGAATTCTCCGATTGATTGAGGAGGACCACGCACCATCGTTTTTGGGCTTGGGCGTAACTTAGGACGGTTATGTTAGTTGTATTTTAGTACAGTCTAGGAACGCATTGGCCGACGTAAAAGAAAACCGCCAGCGTCCATCCTTACAGCACAAAGTCTTACAAGATTGCTGCCTTGACGGCCTTCGGATGCAATCCTGCCCAAAGCCACATTGCCTTCCTCTTGTTCATTCGTCTTAAAAGGCTGCTGACGTTCTTTAAAGAGAACGGTCTAGAAAACGGCCTACAGGGGGTCCTGAAAGCCTTCGTGCTTCAGAAGCAGGTGGAACAAGGATTCTGAGAACTTGAATGCTTTTCCAGAGCAAGCCCCCACCCCCAGTCACACAAAAGCTCCATATCTGTTGGGTTGGATCCAAACTCCATGACTGCTGGGTTGGATCCAACAGTTCAGGTTGGTTGCACACCGAAGGAAGGTGCCTGCCACTAGCAGAAGGGGCCCACGGGCTCCTACTTGTTATATGATTGACATATAAACATTACTGGCAGGGGAGATAGGCCTGCAGCAAAGGAAAACCTTGCTTATTCATTTGTAAATAACAAGGCTGAGGGGAAGAATATGGCAGAGTAGGAACGGGAGCCTTACACTGTCTTTTTTCTTTTTTTTAAAGCCATGGTCTAGCTAAAGTCAATCGTAAATAAGGCACATAAGGTGGAACTGTGTGTGTTACCACAGTGGGTGTGGATTGCCAAATCCACATTTTCTGATGTAACATAAATGGAGATGGGGTGCAGAGGAAGAATTTGAATGAAAAAACTGGTAGGAGAACTGGGCCCTTTCCCCGTTCTCATCTGCAGACGCTGAACCCTGCACGGTATTTTTCCCTCAGCGAAACCTTTTCCTTTTGAGACACCAACTTAGACTGAGTATGGTGAGAAATAACTTGGACAGTATTTGCAAGGGAGAATTTGCTGGTGTGTGTGCGGGGAAGGATTTGGTATTCTTCTCCTCTGGCCTTCTTTTCCCCATTCTGTGTTTGCTTCTTACCCTGTAGTTCTACTTGAAGGAAACTGTGAATCATTTCTGTTGTTTTCAAGAGAGCTTAATTGTAACCAACATCCTCTAAATCGGGACTTCTCCTAGTGATATGAGCCCTTCTGTGCGGGGGAGGGGGAAGTGAAAAAGCACTTGACCTTTGCTGAACTAAAACTATTTCTCTTAAGGAGCCCGAAGGTGCAGGCATTGGCAGCTGAGAGATTGCACTGCATTAGTGGTAACAACATTGGCACTGGCCAATTGGTACCTGTGGCAGAAATTTAGAAACATGGCCAGATGGCAGAAATGCTGGTTGCACTTCCCATGTATCTTATGTATTTGATATATAGTTTGATTTATGTGGTTGGGGTGGTGGTGATGACAGGTTTAGGATTTTAGCAGGCACCATCTGAGGCATTCTGGAATTCCGAGGTGGGGGTGAGAATATGATTTGCCAATGACGAGAGAGTTGGTAAGATCCGCACCTTGAACATGTGCCCTCTGTACATTTCCTGACAGCCAAAATGTCTCTCTTCTTTGTCCTTGCCAAACGGTGAAGAGGTTGCGATGATCAATGGTGCCTTTTCTAGAGAGAACGCTGCTATCTGTGTGTTTGGGTGCATGGTGAGTATTTTTCTTTTTCAGGGCAGGGGAACCAGAATGTCCCTACTTTTCTGTTATTAATTTAGGAAATTTTGGGGTGTGAATACGGTGGGGGCAGGAGAGAAGCACATTAATAAATCTGTGTTAACTATCTATGTCCTGAACACTGTTCAACAGCTACGCAATCGTTCCAGGATCTGTTAATTTTTTCCTCCAACATGTTAATATACGATATAAATATGTATATTTAAATAAAAAGGGAACCCTCAAAGAAGGGCTTATATGCCACTTGACTTGAACTCGGGGTGTCTGTAAGTATGCCTGGTACTGATCCTCATGCTAGATAGAAGCTGGGGCCCGTGGGCAGCTTTCGCTGAAATAACAAACTTTAAGCAGTTTGTGTGTTGGGGTGTGCGTGTGTTGCACTTAAGGAGGTGTTTCTCTGCTCGGTTCATACTGATATTCTGTGGGCTGGATCCATCCAGCCTTCCCACTGAAGTTTGTCCAGCTTCCTTCCTTACGGCAGCCCCCGTCCCCACGGCTTTTCTCCACGCATGTCCCGCGATCCGCACAACGGAGGAAGTGAGCTGTGACTCGTGCTGGAATAAATGTTTGTTAGTCTTTAAAGCTGCTGTTGGGCTTCTGTTTTATTTTGCTACAAGCATTAATATTTCAAGGTAGTGAGGAGGGATGGGCGGCCAGAATTTGTGCAACCAAAATAGTTATAATATCCATGTTAAATGTCAGTTGTTGCCCAGAGCCCTCTGGGGGTGGGCGGTACAAAAGTCGAAGTAATTAATTAATTAATTAATTAATTAATTAATTAATTAATTAACTAATTAATTACATACATACATACATACATACATACATACATACATACATACATACATACCCTGTTTCCCCGAATATAAGACATCCCCAGAAAATAAGACGTAGTAGAGATTTTGCTGAAGTGCGAAATATAAGGCATCCCCCGAAAGTAAGACGTAGCAAAGTTTTTGTTTGGAAGCATGCCCGACGAACAGAACACAGGAAAAATAAGACATCCCCTGAAAATAAGACATAGCGCATCTTTGGGAGCAAAAATTATTATAAGACACTGTCTTATTTTCGGGAAAACACGGTACATACATACATACAACTTTGGGAAAATTATTTTAAAGGCAGCATGGGGACCTTTAGCTTGTACATCTGCTACCTCTGGTGGCGAACCTATGGCACTCCAGATATTCATGCACTACAATTCCCATCAGCCACTGCCAGCCTGGCAGTGGCTGATGGGAATTGTAGTGCATGAACATCTGGAGTACCATAGGTTCGCCACCACTGAGTCAGAAGCAGGGTTGATCCTGGTTAGTTCTTGCATGGGAGACCACCAAAAAGTCCAGGTTTACTATGAGAGGTAGACAATGGCAAACCACCTCTCGCCATAAGTTAGTTGTGCCTTAACAATGCTTCATGCAGACACACAACTACCAGATTACTTCTGTGTTTCCAGATGGCTCCCTGTGACCATTTCAGGTTGGAGAAATGGCAGAGCAGAGATGGCTTAATGTCCCTTTTGTTAGTGTCGAGGACCCAATTTCATTGTGTATCTGACAATGGCATTAACAAATCTGATGGGCTTTGGTCCCAGTGAGCTTTCACACAATATAATACACCATTTAATACACTCAGCCTGGTTTTCGCCCCCAATAATTCTTGCCCTCTGATCTCAGCCTTGACCATCCCAACAACCACCACCAACAATATACAGAGGAGCAGCAGTGGCGTAGGAGGTTAAGAGCTCGTGTATCTAATCTGGAGGAACCGGGTTTGATTCCCCGCTCTGCCACCTGAGCTGTGGAGGCTTATCTGGGGAATTCAGATTAGCCTGTGCACTCCCACACACGCCAGCTGGGTGACCTTGGGCTAGTCACAGCTTCTCGGAGCTCTCTCAGCCCCACCCACCTCACAGGATGTTTGTTGTGAGGGGGGAAGGGCAAGGAGATTGTCAGCCCCTTTGAGTCTCCTGCAGGAGAGAAAGGGAAGTATAAATACATACTCTTCGTCTTCTTCCTGGGCTAATGAGAGCTGTCCGTACCTTACAGAATCTTTTTAAAGGACTGCTTTTGACCATCAGGAAAAGGAACTTTATTTAATAAGATCAATACAACTGCTTCTCCAGTCGACCAAGGCAAGTAAATTTCAGCGAATGATTCGTTCCTGGCATGGCGGGTCTGAAGCTGATGAGAAAACAAAGGGAGGGGGAGGAGAATGAGGAAACGAAAGGAATGGACGTGACTGAATCTGAGGCTTTATATTTCATCGGTTGAGTGAGCAGGTGGGGAATTTGATCTGGCCAGCAGACAATAGAAAGAATGCAGGGAGCGGCCCACTGGCTGTTGAGTTCTTTCTCTCTTCTGCCTGTTCTCTTGCGTGGGAATTTCCACCCTTCCTTTTTTCAAAGCTAACCATACCGCAGCCTTATGAACCAGTGTGGACTAGAAACTTGGCCTTTTTCTAAAGCAAACAAAATGCAGAATGCCTGAAGCGGAATTTTGTTCCCCGGACCAAATGCCTCGGCTTGCCCCGAGTGCTGATCAGGTAATTGCGTTACACCCACAGCCTTTGACAATTTGTTAGGAAGCAGAATGAAGTGCAGATCAGCATTTCCCTCAGACTTCTTCCCATCAACCTCCTACTCCAGTGATGGCGAACCTTTTTGAGACCGAGTGCCCAAATTGCAACCCAAAACCCACTTATTTATCGCAAAGTGCCAACACGGCAATTTAACCTGAATGCTGAGGTTTTAGTTTAGAAAAAACAGTGGGCTCCGAGGCGCATGTTACTCGGGAGTAAGCTTGGTGAAGCAACCGTGCAACGCTTCAAATGGATGAATCATGACCCTAGGAGAGTTTACTCAGAAGCAAGTCCCATTGCCAGCAACTGAGCTTACTCCCAGGTAAAGGATCATGCCCAGGCCAGTCTAGGGGTGTCTGGGTGGGGGGTGATTCTCCGCCCGCCCCCACATGATGAACTCTGTGCACGTGTGCCCACAGAAAAGGCTCTGAGGGCCACCTCTGGCACCCGTGCCATAGGTTCGCCACCACTGTCCTAATCCCATGGCGAATGTTGTGCCCTGGAGGATTCTGGGCATGTTCCAGGATGCAGACTCAGTCCATATGCTGCTCAGGTCAGGCCTGTTAGGTCTCATTGTTGCCTCCGGAGCGTGACCAAGAACACACCCGACAACATGACCCTGTTGCTGAGTGCTCCAGGGGCGGATCGAGGCAAGCTGCCTTGAAGAGAACCTAATCTGCTATTAGTGCTCTTTTCTTTGAGGAACTGTTTCTAACCTGCGTAGGAATCCCCAGAGTCCCCTGAAATGCAGCTAGGAAGCCCCTGATTTAGATGAACAAAATGTGAAATAATATGGCTGAGGCCACATGGGACACGCCATGGGAAATGACTGCATGAGGCTGTCTTGAGCGAAATTCGACCCTGGATATATCAGCACTAGTACTACACTCATATTCACACCGCAGCCCAGGTCTTTTACCTCCTTCCTGGTCCTTTAAATAGGGTTGTTGGGAAGTTAACCTGGGATTTTCCACTTGTTTACCAGACTCTACTGCTGGGCTATCCCACCACCACCACTATCCAAATTGTAAGTTTTGTTAACAGCTGCCATGGTGGGGGAAAGGGGATGGATTCTGATCCATGCTGCAGTGCTGTGGGCACAATCGCCCTTCCCTTCCCCCACCTCTCTTCCACTTTAAATGATCCCTGTGCCTCCACATTGGAATTTACCCTGAAATTAACAATACACAGAGGTCTATTTACAATAAGAACATAAGAACAAGCCAGCTGGATCAGACCAGAGTCCATCTAGTCCAGCTCTCTGCTACTCGCAGTGGCCCACCAGGTGCCATTGGGAGCTCACGTGCAGGATGTGAAAGCAATGGCCTTCTGCGGCTGTTGCTCCAGAGCACCTGGACTGTTAAGGCATTTGCAATCTCAGGTCAAAGAGGATCAAGATTGGTAGCCATAGATCGACTTCTCCTCCATAAATCTGTCCAAGCCCCTTTTAAAGCTATCCAGGTGAGTGGCCATCACCACCTCCTGTGGCAGCATATTCCAAACACCAATCCCACGTTGCGTGAAGAAGTGTTTCCTTTTATTAGTCCTAATTCTTCCCCACAATGTTTAATAAACTAGGGAGATCCTAATTGCCATTCCCAATCTTGCTTAGCCTTAGAACAGAAAGAATCCAAAATATAAATAAATAAATAAATAAAACTTTAGGATCAGTGGGGGAGATTATATTTGTGTCCTGGGACAGTTTTTGGTGTATTTTACCTAAGAGTGTTGGGTTCCGGATTCTTGAAATTCACAGGTACCTGGGAGAGGAAGCAGAAGTAGAATGATCATTATGGCAGGAATGTCCAGCCTTTTTGGTGTGTCTCTGTCCTTTGGAATCCAGATAAGTGTTTAGTTTGCTTGGCAAAACTGTTTTAACACAGTCACAAAAGACACAGCAGCCTTTGATGCTGTAATCCTATCCAGCATTGCTCCAGTCTAGGTCTAAGCAACGGGCTTAGAGCAAAGCAGGGGGTCTTCAAACTTTTCTGCGCTTGGACCACATCGTATATTTTACCAATACATGAGGGCTGAACATTGAACTAGAGCCGTGGTGGCGAACCTTTGGCACTCCAGATGTTATGGACTATAATTCCCATCAGCCCCTGCCAGCATGGAAAATTGGCCATGCTGGCAGGGGCTGATGGGAATTGTAGTCCATAACATCTGGAGTGCCAAAGGTTCACCACCACTGAACTAGAGGCTTGGGGTCCAGCTTTATACTGCTAGCTCCACCTTCAGAAGTCACCTGGACTTTGGAGGAGGAGCCAGCAGTATAAAGCTAGACCTGGCCATACCTAGCCCTCAGTTTAAAGCTACACCTGGCCAAGCCCAGCCCAGTGTTCTTCTCCCTCCCACCAGTTGTGCTACAGCAGAGATAGGAGGGGAAGAGAGAAAGGAGAAGAGGAGGGCCAATGGCCACAGGCCAAATTACATCATTTGGAAACGCCTGGTCTACAGTAAATCTAGGACTTTTTGAAATGAGGACACAAGGCAAGCGTGCAGCTTTTCTATCAAGTACCAAAGAGCTGCTGCTTTCATCCGAGAAAGGGGGAAGACTTTGTGAAGTCAGTGGCAAAGACCTCTTCTCCAGGCTTGTTTGATGACATCACAGAATCATAGAGTTGGAAGGGGCTGTACAGGCCATCTAGTCTAACCCCCGGCTCCATGCAGGACCAGCCTAAAGCAGGGGTGGCCAATCTATGGCACTCCAGGTGTTCATGGACTACAATTCCCATCAGCCCCTGCCAGCATGGCCAATTGAGATATAAATAAAAATTATTTTTTTAAAATCTGGGGTGCCATAGGTTGGCCACCCCTTGGGCCCTAAAGCATCCCCGATAGCGGATTGCTGGACTGTTAAGTACGTGGTTGGCCAGTGGTGGGATCCAAAAATGTTAGTAACAGGTTCCCATGGTGGTGGGATTCAAACAGTGGCGTAGCGCCAATGGGGCTGGGCAGGGCACTAAGGGGACGTGGCCGGGAATTCCTGGGGCGGGGTATTGCTGGGCGGGGCTGTGGCAAGGACGCAGCCGCCGCGCCATTCCTTGGGCGGGAAACGAATGCACGCAGGCGCAGGCTGCCTCGCACGCCGGTGCACCTCCTGCTAGACTGCTTCCAGTTCTGCGCGCTACTGCTGAGAGGAGGGGCGTAACTAAGGTCAAAATCACGTGGCAAAATCACCCATTAGTAACCCCCTCTCGGCACACACAAATAATTAGCAACCTACTCTCGGGCACCTGTGAGAACCTGCTGGATCCCACCTCTGTGGTTGGCCCGTGAATTTTCCATCTTCCCAGTTTGCGATAAACACTGTTTTTAAAAATTGTGATCGGAAAGTATTTTCAGAACGGCCGGTGCTTGCAGTCCTCCCTCGACTTCTGCCTCCCTGAAGGTTTTCCATCGGCAGCGACTACTCTTTTTAGATTCCGGGTTGGCAATTAGGAGGAGAGGGGCAGCTCATGGTGCTCTTCAAGCGGCTCCATTTCCACCCGGGACCCTCAAACCCTGGCTGCTGGTCCTAAGAGCATTCTAACAAGAAGGCAAAAACAGGATTCACTTTTGTCACTTTGAAAAGTCTAGACTGGTCTTCTGCACCAAGGGAACAGTGAGGGCCCATAAGACTGACCCTGGTCAGTACTGATTTCACCAAACAACTTACTGTGAGTTCGGGGAATCAGCAGGAATTCGCTCATAGCAAGGCAGGAAGCTTGGCTCTTGAAAGCAGAGATACAATTCTCATCGGGGTGGAGGGTTCGGGCTAGTGGAAGGGGGTGGGGAGAAAGGTGTTACTCGGGATTCTTAGCTCCTGACCTCCCAGCGTGTCAAAGTTTACTTCCTGTCCAGTGGACGCAGAAGCCTCGAGAAAGAACTCACAGTACAGGAGGATCCTCTCGTAGTCTTGGTCTGTTTCCTTGACCATGATGACGTCAGGACATTTGGTAGAGAACAACTCTGTCCGCATGTGAGGCCTGCCTGTAGGGTTGGATTGAGAGACAATCGTCTGTCAGGATTTTACCACTAAAAATGCAGAGGGACGGGAAGATGCCCGTTTTGAATTGGGTTTGACAGGCGCCAGGGGGACATGGGGATCTCCAGGAATTACAACGGATCTCCAGACAACAGAGATCAGTTGCCTGGGGGAAAGGTGGACTCTGTAGTATCTGTAACCCTGTGAGCTCCCTCCCCAGAGTCAGCATGCAAAATCTGCAGAATTTTTCCTCAATCTAGAGTTGGCAACCCTAGCTTGAATGCTTTCTCCCCTCATCTCTATCAGGGACTGATCTTGCCTACCAAGAAAATTGCACTATCTTGCAGGGAGCCAGCGTGGTGGTGTGGTTGGGAGCAGCAGACTCTAATCTGGAGAAGTAGGTTTGATTCTCCACTCCTCCACATGAACTGGCAGACTCTTATCTGGTGAACTTGATTTGTTACCCTGTTCCTCCACATGGAGCCTGCTGGGTGACCTTGGGCTAGTCATAGTTCTCTCAGCCCCACCTACCTCGCAAGTTTTCTATTGTGGGGAGAGGAAGGGAAGGGGTTTGTAACCTGCTTTGAGACTCCTTACGGTTGAGAAAAGCAGGGTATAAATCCAAGCTCCTCGTCTTTACTCAAGTACAGTGAAGACTGAGCTATATGGAAGTAGATTTATTGCAAGAAATTGTAATAGAAACCCAACACAGTGAACCACATAGATCTTTTATTTGTTTGGCCCATTTGTACATGTGGAAAAAAATAAGAACATAAGAACATAAGAACAAGCCAGCTGGATCAGACCAGAGTCCATCTAGTCCAGCTCTCTGCTACTCGCAGTGGCCCACCAGGTGCCCTTGGGAGCTCACATGCAGAATGTGAAAGCAATGGCCTTCTGTGGCTGTTGCTCCCGAGCACCTGGTCTGTTCAGGCATTTGCAATCTCAGATCAAAGAGGATCAAGATTGGTAGCCATCAATCGACTTCTCCTCCATAAATCTGTCCAAGCCCCTTTTAAAGCTATCCAGGTTAGTGGCCATCACCACCTCCTGTGGCAGCATATTCCAAACACCAATCCCACGTTGCGTGAAGAAGTGTTTCCTTTTATTAGTCCTAATTCTTCCCCCCAGCATTTTCAATGAATGCCCCCTAGATAAGGGCCGTATCAAACAAAAGAAAAGAAACCCCAAAAAACTGGTGCTTGAGGAAAAATATGTATTGTCCATACACCCTTTCGTGTTTGGCACAAGTTTCCTCAGGGGGAATGCAACAGTGTGCAATGTTCTCTTTCCCCTGATGAAGCTCGTGGGAAACATGCATAGACAATAAATATTTTCTCTCCGGCACCATTGCTTTTTGCTTGGCTTTCCTGTTTGTGTGCATCCCTTTCTGCCTGCGCAGTCGGTGAATGGAAAATGGTCCGTGAAATGCAAAAATATGAATGTTAAAATTAATTAAACACACGGTTCAAGTGGATAATTAAAAAGCAATTAGAACAGATGACAAAAACAGGCAATTAAAATAATGAAGACCAAGCCCATCCCAGCTGCCCCAGGATCTCTTTTAAATAGTTCTGTTTTATAGATTTGCTGGAGGCCAAAGTCCCAGCCTCACCCCTTGCTGGACTCTATCTGTAACAACAGAGCAGCGACAGAAAGGCCTGGACATGGGACATCATATTTGAGAATGAGGGGACAATCAGGAGACTCTGTTGTAAGAAGCAAAATTGCTGCACAGGTTCATATCAGGAGAACCTATTCACCAGGTGAGTCCACGAAGGGCTTTAAAGGTAAACACCAGCACCTTAAGACCCAGAAACAAATGGGGAGAGTTCAAATGGATTTTAGGACTGGTATGATGTGGTCCTGACAGGTAAAGTCAGCTAGCAAAGTGGCATTTTGCACTAGCTGAAGTTTTTGGGTTGTCTTCAAGGGCAGCTCCACGTAGAGCACTTTACAATAATCTAGCCTCCAGGTTACCATAGTATAGCCCGGCCAGATGTCTGTAGAAACAAGGACAACTTCTCAACTAAATGTTGCTGGAAAAAAAGCAAATCTTGCTACTGTGCTACTGTTTTTCTAACAGGAGGTCTGGATGGTGTAGGGCCAGCAATGCAAAGTGATTCAGAGCAGGTGAACTCTAATCTGGAGAACCGGATTTGATTCCCCACTCCAGAGGCGTAGCTACCATGGGGATATCCGGGGACAAGTGCCCCGGGCGCCCCCTTGTGGTGGGCGCAAAAATTGCAGGTTCGTTTGTGGCTTTTTCTGTTTTTCAGGGTTTTTTCCATTTTTGGCCTGCAGGGGGCGCAGTTTTTAGGCTAGCGGCACAAGAATTTCAGGCTATTGTCAGGTGACTCTCCTGATGATACCAGCCAGGTTTGGTGCAGTTTGGTTCAGGGGGTCCAAAGTTATGGACCCCCAAAGGGGGTGACCCTATCCTCCATTGTTTCCAATGGGAACTAATAGTAGATGGGGCTATCATTTTGAGGGTCCATAACTTTGGACCCTCTGAATCAAACTTCACTAAACCTAGGTGGTATCATAAGGATATTCTCCTGCTGCTACCATCCAGGTTTGGTGAAGGTTGGTTCAGGGGTCCCAAAGTTATGGACCCCCAAAATGGAAATGATACCATCCTCCATTGTTTCCAATGGGAGCTAATAGTAAAATGGGGCTACCCTTTTTTGAGGGGTTCATAGCTTTGGACCCCCTTAATCAAACTTCACTAAACCTGGAGTGGTATCATGAGGATAGTCTCCTGCTGATACCACCCAGGTTTGGTGAAGGTTGGTTCAGAGGGTCCAAAGTTATGGACCCCCCCAAAGGGAGTGCCCCCATCCCCCATTGTTTCCAATGGGAGACTAATGGTAGATAGGGCTACCCTTTTGAGGGTCCATAACTTTGGGCTTCCTGAACCAAACTTCACTAAACCTGGAGTAGTTCCATCAGGAGAGTCTCCTGAAGATAGCCTAAAATTTTGGTACTGTTGGCTTAAGCGGCGGAAATCCCCTGACAGGCACCCTCAAATTTTCCCCAGGTTCTCTCTTTAAAATCCACCTCTTTTTGAATTGGATTTAAAGGGAAGAATCCTGAATCCCTAAGGCTAAAAAAACATTGAAATTATTGTTGAAGGCTTTCAAAAACCAGATTCAACTGGTAGTTGTGAGTTTTACAGGCTGTGTGGCCGTGGTCTGGTGTATCTTGTTCCTAACGTTTCGCCTGCATCTGTGGCTGGCATCTTCAGAGGTGTATCACAGAGAGAAGTCTATTATATAAGGAAGAAGGCTGGACACAGTGTATAATGGAGCTTCTCTCTGTGATACACCTCTGAAAATACCAACCTCGAATGCAGGTGGCTAACATTAGGCTAAGATATACTGACCACGGCCATATAACTGAAAACACACAATAACCAACATTGAAAATGATGTATTGTCGAAGGCTTTCACGGCCGGAATCACTTGGGTGCTGTGTGGTTTCCGGGCTGTATGGCCGTGTTCTAGCAGCATTCTCTCCTGACGTTTCGCCTGCATCTGTGGCTGGCATCTTCAGAGGATCTCTGTGGCTGGCATCTTCAGAGATCCTCTGAAGATGCCAGCCACAGATGCAGGCGAAACGTCAGGAGAGAATGCTGCTAGAACACGGCCATACAGCCCGGAAACCACACAGAACCCAACTGAAATAATGATGCTGTTTGGGGTGGGGAATCTGCCCTGAAGCAGCATCACCCAGCTAATGTTGTTTAAACTAGGGAGCCCAGAGTATCCCCTTAAGGTGGATTTAAAAGGAGAATCTGGGCTCTGTAGTTTAAACAACATTAAAAGTGATGCTGTTTCAAGGTGGATTCCCCGCCTTCAAAAATAGCATCACTTTCAATGTTGTTTAAACTAGGGGAGCCCTGGAATGTTCAGATTTGTGTGTTGGGGCATGTTCTATAATGCGATGGTGACTTTGAGATGACCTGGTGCAAAAAATGTTGTGGTGGGGGAGGGACGCTGCCCGGGGGGGGGGGGGGGGCGCAAAACTCAGATTTTGCCCCGGGCTCCATTTACCATAGCTACACCCCTGCCCCACTCCTCCACATGAGCAGCAGACTCTTATCTGGCGAACTGGTTGAGCCTGGGCTCTCCCAACTGCAGGCAGGAGAGAAAGTACTTTACCTTCTGTAGTCAGATGGGCGCTATGTTCAGTAAGCAAGTAAATCCATGAACGGGGAACACACTGGCCTGTCTTCCTGGAAAAGAGACAGGGGAAAAATTAATATGGGCATATGCGTCTTTATTTACTAATTTCTAGATGGCCTGCCCCATATCAAGGGTGCATTGAAGGCAGTTTGCAACATAATAAAAAAAACCAACAGAAATTTCTGCCCTCGATGACATAGGTAGACATAACAAAACATTCAGAGGTGGGATCCAGCAGGTTCTCACAGGTTCCCGAGAGTAGGTTACTAATTATTTGTGTATGCCGAGAGGGGGTTACTAATGGGTGATTTTGCCACGTGATTTTTGCCTTAGTTACGCCCCTCCTCTCAGCAGTAGCGCGCAGAACTTGAAGCAGTCTAGCAGGAGGTGCACCGGCGTGCGTGGCAGCCTGCGCCTGCGTGCATTCGTTTCCCGCCCAAGGATCGGCGCAGTGGCTGCGTCCTTGCCACAGCCCCACCCAGCAATGCCCCGCCCCCGGAATGCCTGGCCACGCCCCCATCATGCCCAGCCCAGCCCCATTGGCACTACGCCACTATTTGAATCCCACCACCATGGGAACCTGTTATTAAAATTTTTGGATCCCACCACTGGGCCTGCCCCCATATCAAGGGTGCATTGAAGGCAGTTTGCAACATAATAATAAAAAAAAAACCAACAGAAATTTCTTCCCTCAGTGACATAGGCAGACATAACAAACCATTCCTATTCTATCATTAAGGCCAATGTTAAAGAGTTGCTTGCTCCAGGTTCAAAATACCTGGGGATTTTGAGGGCAGATCCTGAGGAGAGCGGAGTTTGAGAAGGGAAGGGACTTCGGTGGGGTATAATGCCAGAGTCCGCCCTCCAAAGCCACTACTTTGGCCTAGTGAACTGATCTCTGTCATGTGGAGATGACTCAAGGAGATTTCTAGCCTTCACCTGTAGGTTGGCAACTCTAGCAAGGTACACGGTTCTTCCCCTCTTTTTTTTAAAATCCTCACAACAACCCTGTAAGTTAGGTTAAGCTGAGAGAGAATGGCTGGCCTGGTTGATGGCATTCAAGC
Source organism: Sphaerodactylus townsendi (assembly GCF_021028975.2). Lineage (NCBI taxonomy): Eukaryota > Metazoa > Chordata > Lepidosauria > Squamata > Sphaerodactylidae > Sphaerodactylus > Sphaerodactylus townsendi. Next base: position 14,564,628 of record NC_059427.1, read on the forward strand.
CATCAACCAGGTAATCCCCAGTATCTCAAGTGGGTTTCCTGGCACCCATTCGCTGTTTCACCCAAGCTAATAGCCAGACCTGGTTTTCCTTCACTTCACCAAAGAAGAATCCAAGAGGTATATCCTGTATTTGAGGAGTGCCGGTTTTGAAATCACTGGGCGTTTCCCCACTTACCTTTGCTGCCCTTTGCTGCGCACTACTCTCAGCGCGCAGCATCTCTGGCGCACGCCCAGGTGTCCCCACGACCCTGTGCTCCGGGCGGGGTCATCAAAAGGCGCTGTTTCGAGGAGCGCCAGGAATGCCGCGCGCTGAGGGGGCGCGAGAGCGGCAGCGCAACGTAGCCGCCCCTGTAGCGGGGAGTGCTGGGGGACCCCGCGCTACTTGAGGAGAGTAGAGTGGGGCTTAAGGTAAGTGGGGAAAGGGCCACTGCCTCCAACACTGGAGGATGTTGGGCCTGCAACAATGTCACTGGCTTCAGCATGGCAGCCATTTTGTGGTGTTGCCAACTCTGGTGGTTTCCACACAGCCCAAACATAATGGGCTGAGGAAGCTATTTATCCCGTTTTGGAGAAGAACTTTGCACAGGGCTCTCCCCCAAAATGGGTTCAGGCCATTATATTTCCCTCAACCTGGGCTTTACAAAAATTGCTAAACTAGCAATCTTTTGGGAGAAACCAAAGGAGCCACAGCAACCCAGACTGTTCACAATTGCTTCCTGGAGGGGGTGAAATCTCCAGCGCTAAGGCACACAGGGGAAACCAGGCTCACCAATGATGTGTAATACTTGCTCTCCACATTCCCAAAATGCACACAGGACTCAAGACTGAGGATACCATCCTAGTCTAACCTAGTCTAACACTGTCACTCAGATTCCAGGTGACACATAAAGAGGTTGAAGGCTTTTTGAAACAACAAGGAATCCATATTCAATGGAAGATGTTTCTTTCAGCTGTAGCCCCTTTCAGAACAACAGTATAATCATCCCAAAAGCTGGAAAAGGCTGTTCTTGTCCGAACAAGCCTATAGGATAGAACAGTGAGGGCAGTGGTGGGATCCAAACATTTTAGTAACAGGTTCCCAGGTGGTGGGATTCAAACAGTGGCGTAGCGCCAATGGGGCTGGGCGGGGCACGACGGGGGCGTGGCCGGGCATTCCGGGGGCGGGGCATTAATAATTTCTCTGTTACTGTAAAAAACTCTTACTGTAAAAAACAAGTTCCTAATTTCCAGCTGGTATCTTTCTGTCCATAATTTAAACTCATTATAGCAAGTCCTATCGTCTACTGCCAACAGAAACAACCACTTCTCCTCTAATTGACTGCCTGTCAAATACTTAATACTTTCAAAATACTTAATTTTGTTTCTAGAAATCAAAAGGATACTTTCCTTAAACCAGGAACTTTACCATATTTCTAAAACATGTTTTTAAAACAGCCCAACAGGGAGAATTATCCCGTTTTCTACCTTCGCTAACCAGCCACATAGGAAACAACAGGACTTTATGATTTTTGGACCTAATGGAATTTCTAATGGAAAAGCAGACCCAATTAGTAACCCCCTCTCGGCACACACAAATAATTAGCAACCCACTCTCGGGAACTGGTGAGAACCTGCTGCATCCCACCTCTGAGTGAGGGGCAATGACTCAGCTGTAGAGCCTCTGTTTTGCACGCAGAAGGATACAGGCTCAGTCCCAACACATCCAGTTAATAGTAGTAGGTGATATGGAAGACCTCAGCCTGAGACCCAACTAGCTACAGGCTATTCTGATTCTGACATGTCAACGGCCTGGCAGTATTAAGCCGCTTCATCCATGCATCTGACCGGACAAATGGAGTTGGTGCAAAGTGAGGTAGGCCTGTCAATCTTCAGGCAGGGCCTGAGAATCTCCTGGAATTCCAACCTGAAGTTGGCAGCCATAAGGAGAGATGGTCCTTTGGCTATGAGGCCCTCAGGCTGTGTAAGGCAATGGAAGGACCAGAGGTGGGATCCAGCAGGTTCTCACAGGTTACTAATTTTGTGTGTGTGCTGAGAGGGGGTAACTAATTGGTGATTTTGCCACGTGATTTGTGCCTTAGTTACGCCCCTCCTCTCAGCAGTAGCGCGCAGAACTTGAAGCAGTCTAGCAGGAGGTGCACCGGCATGCGTGGCAGCCTGCGCCTGCATGCATTCGTTTCCCACCCAAGGACCAGCGCAGCGGCTGCATCCTTGCCACAGCCCCGCCCAGGAATGCCCCACCCCCAGAATGACCGACCACGCCCCCTTAGTGCCCCGCCCATCCCCATTGGCGCTACGCCACAGTTTGAATCCCACCACCATGGGAACCTGTTACTAAAATTTTTGGATCCCACCACTGGGAAGGACGCGATTGTTGCAGGGTTGCCAACTTCAGATTCGGGATTCCTGGTGATTTGAAGGTAGAGCATGGGGAAGGTAGAATTTGGGGACATTGTTATCCCCTCTTTCATTTTACCCTCACAACAGCAATCCTGTGAGGTAGGCCTGGCAGAGGGAGAGAATGACCGGCCTAAGGTCACCCGACAAACTTGCATGGAAGAGTGGGGATCTGAGCCTAGATCTTCGTCTAACACTTTAACCATGAAACCAAGCTGGTACCACACTGTAGAGTAGAGGCCCCAAAGCTTTTTGAGCCTATGGGCACATATGGTATTCTGACATGCCATGGCGGGCACAGCAACAAAATGGCTGCCACAAAATGACTAGCCACAAAATAGTTGCCACAGTTTAACTTCAGAAACACAGTACAGATCCTTGTGCTGAGGTGACAGCTGCTGCCAAAGTTACATTTAAAGTAAGGTGACCAGATTGTCACCTGTCACAGGGCGGGAAACGGGAGCGCCCCAGAAAGCAGTGCTCCTGCGGCCGTGTGCGCGGAAGGCTGCCGCACTGCCTTTTGGGGCACGCCCCAGAAGGCAGTGCGGCAGCCTTCCAAAAATCGTGACACTTCAAAAAATCTGTGGGACGCGGGACAAATTGTCTTAAGGCAGGACTGTCCCGCCAAAAGCGGGACGTCTGGTCACCGTAATTTAAAGAGATCTTCACAGTCAATCAAATTTCCAGTAGCCTATCTGGGCAAAAGCCCTACCTGTCCCCACTCAGTGGATGCTGGAAAAGGTGTTGTTGGACACTTTGACCCCCACCAGCATTACATTGGGAATCCCTACTGTAAAGAATGAGACATAGCTGTATATATAGGCCAGAAAGAAGATGGGATCGTAAGGGTGGGGGACTCACAGTCGGATGGTGGCTCTCAGCTGCAGCCGCTCTAGGTTGTTGCTCTGGGACATACTGAACATGATGCTGTCAGTAGTGACGAAGATCTCCAGCGAGGAGGGGGATGACGAGGCTGCGGCTATGAAGAACCATGTGCCAAAGTACTACAAAGGGAAACAGGAGGATGCTGTTTAGAGCCGAGCTACAGGAATCAGAAATGAGGTGACTTGCTGAGAAGTGACAGGGAAGGGGTTTCTAATTTTACAGTCGGAGAACCACTAGGGAAAAGACCCTGTCCCATATACTCACTGACCTCACCTCTGCCAGGCTGGGTGCACCAAACAAACAATTATGTGCACCCATAAGGTTAGCAGTCACAGATTTAATAATTTATGAGTTTACTACCATGTTTTCCCGAAAATAAGACAGTGTCTTATATTAATTTTCGCTCCCAAAGATGTGCTATATCTTATTTTCAGGGGATGTCTTATTTTTCTGTGTTCTGTTCATTGGGCATGCTTCCAAACAAAAACTTTGCTACCTCTTACTTTCAGGGGATGCCTTATATTTTGCACTTCAGAAAAACCTCTACTACGTCTTATTTTCTGGGGATGTCTTATATTCGGGGAAACAGGTAAGTGTACAATATATACACTTATGGGTTGTATCTCAGCAATGCCCCAGTACACCTTCAAGTCATTTCTCTCCTACAGAAATAAGTACATTCACAAGTATTAGTCACCACTTCTATAATTGCTTCCTTTATCTCCACAGGGATAGCTATGAACTTAGAATTGAAAACCCAATGTGAGCGACCGGCTTCCAGATACGTTCTGGCTTCAAGAATCTTCAGAGGTTCACAAATGCGTGGTCTTTGGTCAACAGGTCACATATAAGATTGTTCTTACACAAATCAAATTAGACTTCATGTGCCAAGCTTTCTCTTGCTTGGAGAAATACTTAAAGGTAGACTAAGGCATTTCTGAGATACAGCTCCATAAGTGAATATATTGTAGGCTTCGTAAACTCATAAATTATGCAGTCTATGACTGCTAGCCTTATTGTGTGCAAATGATTGCTTGCTTGGTAACTTCAGTTACACCCCCCCGGCCCTTTCTATTGTATATATGATGGGTGTACCAGGCAGGCCACCCGCACCAGATCTCATGTTACAAACCCTTGGCTAAGGAACTGGGTTTGTCTTACTGTCCAATCTAAAGGGTGTGTGTGTGTGAATCCAAATTGGGAGTGGTGTAGGGCCACGCCAGCAGATTCATCCGCCCTAGGGCACTTGCCCTGAAGAAGAAGAAGAGTTTGGATTTATATCCCCCTCCTTTCTCTCCTGCAGGAGACTCAAAGGGGCTGACAATCTCCTTGCCCTTCCCCCCCCTCACAACATCCCTGTGAGGTGGGCGGGGCTGAGAGAGCTCCGAGAAGCTGTGACTAGCCCAAGGTCACCCAGCTGGCGTGTGTGGGAGTGCACAGGCTAATCTGAATTCCCCAGATAAGCCTCCACAGCTCAGGCGGCAGAGCTGGGAATCAAACCCGGTTCCTCCAGATTAGATACACCAGCTCTTAACCTCCTATGCCACTGCGGTGTGGCCCTCTCCAGTGGTGGGATATGTGGGGGGGGGGTTACAGTTGTCAGATCAAATCAAGGAAATACCTGAAGATTTGGGATGGAGCCTGGGCAGGAGTACAGTTCCCTCAGTGGGGTACAAGGCCATAGAGCAGTGGTGGCGAACCTACAGCACACGTGGCACTCAGAGTCCTCTTTGTGGGCACGCATGCTGTTGCCCGAGTTTGGGCACTCGACAGTGGCATAGCGCCAAGGGGGCCGCGATACACTGGGCATGCACCCCTTCAGGGGTGTGGCAAGGCATTCTGGGGATGTGGCAGCGAGGTATTCTGTTTCGAGGCGTTCTGGTGGCGTTCCAGGGCAGGGCGGGGGCATGGGGCGCACGCGTGCCCCAGGTGCAGTTTCCCCTTGCTCCGCCACTGGCACTTGGTCTCTAAAAGGTTCACCATCACTGCCATAAAGTCCACTCTCCAAAGCTTCCATTTTCTCCAGGGAAACTGATCTTTGTAGTCTGGGGACGTGCAGTAACTCTGGATGATCTCCTGGCACCACCCAGAGGTTGGCACCCCCGGATCCATCCCGTCCCCAGTCACAGACCAGGAAAGGGATTTGGGCGTCTTAGTTGATAGTTCCATGGGCAGCTGTGAAAAAGGCAAACCCCATGCTGGGGATCATTAGGAAAGGAGTTGATAATAAAACTGCAAAGATTGTCATGCCCTTATATAAAGCCGTGGTGCGACCGCACTTGGAGTCGTGTGTTCAGTTCTGGCTGCCACATCTCAAAAAGGATATCGAAGAGATAGAAAAAAGTGCAGAGAAGGGCAACGAGGATGATTGAGGGACTGGAGCACCTTCCTTATGAGGAGAGGCTGCAGCGTTTGGGACTCTTTAGTTTGGAGAGGAGACGTCTGAGGGGGGACATGATTGAAGTCTATAAAACTATGCATGGGGTAGAAAATGTTGACAGAGAGAAATTTTTCTCTCTTTCTCACAATACTAAAACCGGGGGGCATCCATTGAAAATGCTGGGGGGAAGAATTAGGACTAATAAAAGGAAACACTTCTTCACGCAACGTGTGATTGGTGTTTGGAATATGCTGCCACAGGAGGTGGTGATGGCCACTCACCTGGATAGCTTCAAAAGGGGCTTGGACAGATTGATGGAGGAGAAGTCGATTTATGGCTACCAATCTTGATCCTCTTGGATCTGAGATTGCAAATGCCTTAGCAGACCAGGTGCTCGAGAGCAACAGCCGCACAAGGCCATTGCTTTCACCTCCTGCATGTGAGCTCCAAATGGCACCTGGTGGGCCACTGCGAGTAGCAGAGAGCTGGACTAGATGGACTCTGGTCTGATCCTGCTGGCTTGTTCTTATGTTCTTATGTTCCCTCCTGCCCAGGCACCACCTCAAAATCTGCAGGAGCTGTGTTGTCTCGGCTGCTGTGAGCAAGTGTTGGGAAAAGCCTCTCTCTGCTTGAGGCCTAGAGGGCTGCCGACAAGCCTGAGCAGGCTGGGCCAGTGAGCTGTCTTGTGGAGAGGCGGCTTCATACGCTGTTGCCTAATGTTCTTGCATCGGGGGCCCCAGGGCTCAGCTGAGCAATTTTGGGGCGGGTCTGGTGACAGAGCTCTGAACAAAGGTGTCTGTTCACTAAAAGTGCGCTGCCAAAAAAAGACGGATGGATCCAGAGGCAGCAGTGGGTTGGGTTGGGGGGTAGGTTTGGCTTCCGCTTTTCTGGCAGTTGTCCAGGGGGAAAAAACCAGCCCCAAAACACGAGTCTGGACTGTTTAAGTGAATGAAGTTTTTGTTTCATTTCGGATAGGAGGACTTCTCCGTGGATTGTGTCCATTGTCCGTTAAGGGGAGGGCAGGCACCATTTGGGTTTTTCTCCTCAGGCACCGTAATGTCCTGGGCCGAACCTTCCTGGACTGACAATGGCCAGGCTTTAGTGGGGAAATGTTATTCAGTCGGTGGTGGAAAGTGCCATTGATTTGCAGCTGACTTGACCTTGAAGGGTTTTCAGGTCAAGAGATGAATGGAGATGGTTTGCCGTGACCTGCCTCTGCGTAAGAACATAAGAACATAAGAACAAGCCAGCTGGATCAGACCAGAGTCCATCTGATCCAGCACGATACTACTCGCGGTATTACCAAACCTTTGAAAGCTCGCGTGCGGGATATTGACATAATGGCGCTTCTGCGGCTGTTATCCCAATCACCTGAATGTTAAGGCATTTGCACAGCTCTTCAGGTAAAGGAGGATCAAGATTGGCAGCCATAATAATCGATTTCTCCTCCATAAATCTGCATCGAAGCCCCTTTTAAAGCTATCCGGGTGAGTGGCCATCACCACTATTTGTGGCAGCATATTCCAAGCGCCAATAACACGTTAGCGTCAAGAAGCGTTCACTTTTATTAGTCCTAATTCTTCCCCCCAGCATTTTCAATGAATGCCCCCTGGTTCTAGTATTGTGAGAAAGAGAGAAAAATGTCTCTCTGTCAACGACCCTACCATCACATAGACTTCAATCATATCCCCATCGGCACTCCTCTCCAAACTAAAGAGTCTAACATGCAACCTCTCCTCATAGGGAAGGAACTCCCGGTCCTCAATCATCACTATTATGCTCTCCACTTTTTCTATCTCCTCAATATCTCCTCAGTAGTGACTTTTATCATGAAAGCAAGCATGAGATTAAGCTTGTTTCAGTAAAACCTGGGTTCTTTTCTCCAATAACTCCAACCAGCTGAGGTCTCAATGATTTTTACTGAAAAACAGAAATCAAAGAAATAAAACATAAATGCAGCAAGAGATTGCTCCACTGGTTACATTCCTTTTGGTTCTTTGTCCCCATTCCGGGAACCCATGGCCCAGAGATGCTTCTCTGACCACGTCTCAAGATGGAATTTAAAACCTTTTGTTTTCCCCTTCTCAGGAAAACTCTGCTCAGGCCACGAGGTAACTTAGGCCTTTGAAGTTTCATCCCGGCACCTCTGCATAGTTTCCTGTCCTCCCTCCAGGAGATCAAAAGGCAAAGATGCTTTTCACAGTCATATGTGACTTGGCTAGTTTTACAGTACTATTCCATCACAACTTTGGACTTCCATGGTGATCTCCCATCCAAGTAGTAACCAGGACTGACCCTGCTTAGCTTCCAAGATCTGATGAGATTGGACTAGCCTGGGCCATCAAATTACTTGGGCTATGGGGAGGAGATAGAAAATACTGTCAACAGGGTTTGTGGGGGGGAGGGCAACTTCAGATGGGATCCATGATGCCACAGTGGTTAGTGCCACTATGACTAGGACAGAGGTCTGCAACCTGTGGCTCTCCAGATGACTACGGACTACAACTCCAGATGTCTATGGACTACAATGTCTATGGACTACAACCTGTGGCTCTCCAGATGTCTATGGACTACAACTCCAGATGTCTATGGGCTACAATGTCTATGGACTACAACCTGTGGCTCTCCAGATGTCTATGGACTACAACTCCAGATGTCTATGGGCTACAATGTCTATGGACTACAACCTGTGGCTCTCCAGATGTCTATGGACTACAACTCCAGATGTCTATGGACTACAATGTCTATGGACTACAACCTGTGGCTCTCCAGATGTCTATGGACTACAACTCCAGATGTCTATGGACTACAATGTCTATGGACTACAACCTGTGGCTCTCCAGATGTCTATGGACTACAACTCCAGATGTCTATGGACTACAATGTCTATGGACTACAACCTGTGGCTCTCCAGATGTCTATGGACTACAACTCCAGATGTCTATGGACTACAATGTCTATGGACTACAACCTGTGGCTCTCCAGATGTCTATGGACTACAACTCCAGATGTCTATGGGCTACAATGTCTATGGACTACAACCTGTGGCTCTCCAGATGTTCACAGCCTACAATTCCCATCAGCCCCTGCCAGAGGGCTTTCAGAGGCTGGCAGGGGCTGATGGGAATTGTAGGCTGTGAACATCTGGAGAGCCACAGGTTGCAGACCCCTGGACTAGGATGTGAGAGATCCATGATCAAATCCCCCAACTGCCATGCATCTAGCATTATAACCTGGGGCCGGAACTGCAGGATACGTCACTGTGTGTGGTATTTTATCTGTTTGTTATATTATAATCCTGTTCCTACTGCATTGTTTTCTACTTTTGTACATTTTCAGCACCGATTCGACATGTATCAAACATTTTTGCTTTGTTTCAAATGTTTGGAATCCAAGTCCTATTGCATTGCTTATTAGATGCTTCACCCTACTGACTGCATTGGCTTACACTGTGTACTCTGCCTTCAGTCTCAGTGAGAAAGGCAAACTGTACACAAATGTCCCCGTCTGAGGCAGTGAATGGTGAGTCGGGGCCCTCTCGATTCCTCCACTTGCCATCTCCCCCCCCCCCCCGAAGACTAAGCTGGGGCCTCCAGAAGCCCTTCCCACCCCCCGCCCCCCTCTCCTCTCCCTGTCCCAAAGACCTGCTGCAAGCACAAATTTATCCATCCGAGGTGACAAAAGGTGAGTTGGGGGAGCACAGAAATGGCGGCTAGAGGGGTGGGTGGAAGAAGTCGGGTGGGGTCTTGGATGTGCTTTTCCTCCACCCCTTTCTAGATGCTTTTCCTCCCCACACTTCTCGGACCCATTTTATAAAATGGCCTTTTACTACTAGTAAATAAAATAAATAGGTAAATAAATAGATTCAATGCTCCGTGATGCAATGATGCCAGTTAGTTCAGACTTTTAAAAGGGATCAGGCAAATTGGATAGGCATGTTCATGTCTCATAGCCATTCATGCAGGCCTCTGAAACATAATGTCTAGACTACTGTTGTACACTCTGCTTGGGGCTGCCCTTAAAAATAACCCAACTTGTATAAAGCATGGCAGATGGATAGTTTGGAGTCAGCTGGCAAGCCATATTGCAGTGGTGGCAAACCTTTGGCACTCCAGATGTTATGGACTACAATTCCCACCAGCCCCTACAACTGGCCATGCTGGCAGAGGCTGATGGGAACTGTAGTCCGTAACATCTGGAGTGCCAAAGGTTCACCACCACGGCCATATTGCATCAATGTTGAATCAGTTGTATTGGGTAACTTTTGGTTCCCAAGCTCTTTTTAAGGTGGCAATTGCATTTGTTGCATGGGGTCCCATATATTGAAAGGACCATCCCTTAAGCGGAGCTGTTTACCAGTTACGTGCCTCTAAACGCCCAACAAACAAGGGATGACGGGTTGCTTCCTCATCCTGCCAGCGGGCTTCCCTGAGGCATCTTTGCTGACACAGGATGTTGGACGAGGGACAGTCCTTGATTCTGATCTACCCAGGCCCTTCCTGTGTTAATGTTCAACCTTATGTTTTGTTTACATTGTTAAGGAAGAACTTTAAATAAATATTCATATAATGAAACAGTCTACCTTTCTCTCCCCCCGACCATGCCGAGTGGATACATTTGCTTTCTGAGATGCTTCAGTCTGTCGCTGACTGAAGAAACCTGGGGGGAAAAAATGAATTTAAGCTGCTCCCGGCCACCCACCTGCAAAGGACCCTAGCATCTCCTCCTGATTTTACGGTGCCGTTCTAGGCAGAGCTACATCCCCTTGCTTATGATGGCACTGTTAGTTACCTGGTCTCGGTCGAGCTCATTAGCATGAAGCTTCACTGGCGTCTCACACCGGGAGAAGGCATCTACCAGGAGTCCACACAGGTACAGGAGAAGGGACCACAGGCTCTGCATGGCTGAAGGATTGCTCGGGGCCTCAGGCTCTGCACTAACAGCCCACCGAGCTCACCTTTGTTCCCTGCTTGTTAAATATTTAGCCCTCCAGGGTCTAGAGTCCACCTGGGGCTGTGCGCTGGTTTCAGCGGCTGGTGAACCTGAAATCCAGGAAGACCCTACCATGCAACGTCCATTGGCTGAAACGAGGGGGGGGTGTGTGTGTTATTGAGTCCTGCACAATTTTGATTATAGAGCTGCTGCTATCACTGGTGGAATAAATAGCTATTGGATTTAGGAAAGGATTTCTCTTAATGTTAGTTTGGACAGTGAGTCTGTTCTTTGGATTCCTTATTTTGTTTGGCCTGCTTGGGCAGTTTCTAGTAATTTATTCTAAATCGAGATGTACCTTTTCAGCAGCCGCACAGTCCTCGTGATCTCCTTCTGTGTCTCTTTGGCCTTCTGCACTTGTCTTGCTTTCTGGCTTCCCTAGCCTTCAAAGCTGCTTTGTCTTTTTCCTTTCTGCCAACAGCACACAGCTCATCCTGTCCCCAGATCCTGAAACACATAGATTCCATCCCCCAAAGCAGCTGTTTCCTCCGGGGGAACTGATGTCTTTAATAGCGGGGGGGGGGGGGGGGGGGGGGGCTCAAGACCCTGCAGTCAATTAAGAGCTATCTCCCAGTGCTCTCTGTGGCCCCCCCTGCATAGGTGAGGCAAGTGGTGATTAAAGACAGGGCTTCTTTGGTGGTGGCACTATATCTGTGAAATGCCATACTTTAGCTTTGAGGATTGCCTTACTATCCTTTAGGTGCTAGGCCAAACCCTTTCTAGAGGAAACTGCTTTATTTGGGAGGGTTGCCCAGTTCTAGAGCATTTATATCTGCTTCACATACAGAAGATCCTGGGTTCAGACACTGGCAACCGACAGTAAGAATCAGGTAGTAACCCTCTACCCAAACACATTTTTATTTCTGATTTCAGAGGGGTAGCCTCATCAGCCTGCTGCAGCTGAATAAAAGATAGAATACATTCATAATGAAATGTACTTTTATGAGCCAGGGCCCATTTTGTCAGAGATGTGTGAAGTGTCTTCTGGCTTAGACAAGTTTTTTGCCACAATAAAGGTGCTGGCTTCATAAAGATTCCAGAGAGGCGGCCATGCAAATCTATTGTAGCAAAATAAAACACAAGTTCAGTGGCTTCTTAAAAGCCAACAACAGCCATTCTGGCATGGGCTTCTGTGTCAGAGTGCTCTGATGCTGGAATTGAATAAATGCTGCTCGTCTTTAAAGGGCCACTGGAATCTTGTCTTTATGATGACACAGTTGTGAGATCGACATTTATTTAGCGATTTCATCAAAGGTAGCTGCGTCCTAAGGCGTCTTCCCATTTTTCCATCGGTTGCTAGGATACAGGCTAAACAAAGATGGCGGCAAAATGATTTGTTCCAGGATGAGGAAACGATTCTAAAAAAATATAGCGGACACGTTTCCCTTTCCCGCCCTCCCCATTCCCAAGATGGCGGACAGTCGCGCTTCAGCACGTTGGCAAAGCGAGAAACTCGCCCTCAGGAAATATGGCGGACATGCGCGTGATCGGGTCCTTTCACCTTTCCCAACAGCTACTACTGCATCGCCGGAAAAAAAAATGCTCCTGGAATGGCTAGTGCGCAGGCGCCCACCCGTCCCTTCCAGCCAGCAATGGGAACTAAAATTATTCTGTAGTCTGTTTTATCAGGAGTGGCTTTTAACTTATTAATAAAAACGTGGATCTACAAAACAAATTAAATTGGATTGACTATGTATAGTAATTTGAAGTTTGTTAGAGAGCAACAGGCATGACTATAGCCACCAATACGGGAAAGCTTGAAGGGGGCAACTAACTACCGAGCGGTCCTGACTTGCGGCGCATGCGCAATACCGAATCGCTTTGGGAACTCCGCGAGATACGGGGGTCGCGGCGGGTGTTTCTCCCCCAAACGGCCGTTTTGGAGCCTCGTGGACTTCAAGAGGTGAAATTTTATCGACGAAGAAAACAAGCCCAACGAATTCGGTTATCTCGCTGTCCCTTTTACGTGCTGTTCCCGAAGGAAGCGGAAGTTCCGCCATCTTAGAATCAAGCGAGTGGCATAGAGATCAACCATAGAGGCAGGAATAGCGGATAGAGTAACCCAGTTACCTTTTCCGGTAAAAATGAATAGCCGTCATTGGCTCATACTGGGGCGTTGCTCTATCAGGGCCCATTTCTGTGCGGCGAAAAGCTCTCGGTAGTTTGTATTGGAGTGGAAAATGGAGTGAAAATTAATCCCACTCCATCCTATTGGCGCTTCCCAACGTAAAACGAATGGGGCTCCTTCTCTACCGCCTTCACCATGGAGATGGCGACGAATGAACAGACGTCACTATGCATCTGTGAAAAATAATTGTCCCCTGGCGAGTGATCCTTACCGGAAGTGTAGGTTGCGCGTCACTCTAGGACATCTATATGTCCATCTGTCTGTGGGAGCGGAAGTGGCCTTCTGTAGCTGAGAATCGGCCCCTCCATTGACGGGAAGTGAAAGGCCCCGGGGCCAGGTTAGAAGAAAATTATGTTGGGGACCCCTGCGTAAAAACGGATAAATAAATAAAAGGGAGGGGGTGGAGGACAGGGGGAAATATATTCCTTTCTGTAGATAGTGGAGATCGGCGGGTTCATAGTATATTGATTAATATATGCATGTTTACATTGTGGGTTAAATCTGTCTTTCAACTGAGGGGGTGAAATTTGGAGGTGGTAGAGGCTGCCTGGGTGTTTGTGGGGAAAAGACTGGACGTACGGGAAGTAAATGGTAAAATATCTCAAGCCAAACCAAAAATGGCTTCTCTTTTTCACCTCCCCCATCCATTTCCTTTAATTCTAGTTCCTTTCCCTGAGCCTTTCGATTTCCCTCGAGAAGGGACCATTGTGCTGGACTGATTAGGGTACTAAGCACAAGCGGAAGAAACTGAGGTTCAAACCCCCCCCCCCCCTCCTGCTGTGCTGCTCCCTCGGTGACCCTGGCTCGGTTTCAGTTTAAACTGTATCGCAGAAATGTTGTAAGGGCAGAACTGAGGAAGAGATAACCTTGTAGACTTTCTTGGTCTCTCTGGAGTGAAAAGGCAGCAGACAAGCTTTTGAAATTCTAGGGTAATCCCTGGCAATTTTATTGATTTGTAGCTAGATCCTGGTAACAAAGCAGTGGTGGAGAGAATTATTTCTCTTTTTCGTTGGGAGGGTTTTTTTGCTGTTGGGTATTTGTTGAGTTCCCTGGGTCATCTTCTGATGAGTTCCCTGGGTCACCTCCTCACATTTAACCTTCTTATGGGGCTCTCCTTCTGGCTTTACCTAATTTAGTCTGTGTTGGGATTGGTGCTGCTTTTTCAGGTAATAGAGAAACTTTGTATGGTCAGACGAGAAATTGAATAGACTTTGTTTCCAATGCAGTTCTGATAGATGGTATAATACTATCAAGATACATAGTGTTCCACAGAGTAAAGGTAGGTCTCTCTGCTAACTGTTGTGCAATCTAAGTTTGGGCAGTAGGAAATAAATATGCCATGTAGAGTGTTGACTTTTGAAAGCTTCGGCTCAAATCTTTGCTTCATGACTTGGGCAAATCAGCATCTTGCTGCCTAATCTAAAATAGGACACCTACGTATCCATCTGTCGGGACAAGGAAGGAAGGAAGATTAAAATTTGGTGTTGACAAATAATTTGCTGTTGATCCTTGCTTCTTCAGCATGACATCCCTGTGTTACCCAGAGGGTTTCTTCTTCTCTGGTCCCTCATTGTGTGTGTTTATAAATTGTTGTGCAAGATGGTACAGCAGTTTGGTGGAATGGTGGTTTTGAGATGGATTACTGTCTTACAGATTACTGTCTTACAATTTGTGCGCTGAATGGGGAGTGAAGGCGGCTGCTGCTGCTGCTGCTACCCTGGAGGAATGTAGTTTTGATCCACAGCGGTTAATAAAATCAAATTCTGAAAATTACAATTCTGTTCATAGAATGTACTCCTAAAAATGGATTTTGCCTCACATCTCCAACACTGTGAGCCTCCAAAGAATACTAATGTATCTGACAAACTGCTGTTTGCCATCATGGATCCGACAGTAGATATGAGAGTGCTTAACGTGGGAGAAGGAGGGACCTGTGTGTATTTATTTCCTGATTTCACACAGATTTTGTCCTAGGAGTGTGGGGTAGTAGTCTTCATTTTAACGGTTTTAAAATACGTTATCTTGTATGTTCTAAGTTGTTAGTCGCCATGGCAGCCCAGAAAGGCAGGTTATACATTCTGTAAATAAATAGATAAAATAAATACTTAGGGGGTATCTCAGTTTCGGTTCAGCTGCAATACTTGCCTAAGGCTGGACAGACATGTAAATCTGGGCACCCCTCACCAAACCATCACACTAGCCATGGATCACGTATGATTTTGGGACTGATGAACTGAATATATTAAGTTTGATCCATCCCAGGACGATACTCCTGTAAAATAGAAAATATATCTGTAATGGTTGTATATTAGAGTTTATGTTGTAAATTGGAAAAATAATACAAAGGTGCCTAAGTGGCAAATAAGGTGCAACGCGTTTTTGTGGTTGTGTGAAATATTGATAAACGTTGCATCGTTGTGCCGTTCCTTATGCAATAACTTGTCAGTGGTGCAGCAAGTAACACAAGTAGATGCTCCCTAATGGAGTGTGAAGTGATGTGTCATGTTACTGCTAGCCCCTCAGACTTGAAAAATTGGAGTCTTTTTTTTCTCATCGAGTCCATGTAATATTGTGGGTGGGTGACTAGTTGTGTTTTTGGATTAATGAAACAATATTCAGAGACCGAGTGTTTAAGAACCTCTCTTAAAAACCAGATAGTGGTGTTAGGAGTTGAGAGTGTCTGCCTTCTTTTGCCTAGAAAGGTCATTACAGTGCCATTACAGTTCCTGTCCCAGAAAGGTCATTACAGTGCCAGGGAACGATCTGGTTTCTGTCTTGAGTTGGAATTCGCTCCAGGTGACGTTGGGGTATGGACTCTTCACAAAAAAGTTGTTTATGGAAGAAGGCGGCTTACTCTGATTCATGGAAGAATTCATGGAAGAAGGCGGCTTACTCCTTACACCTGGTATTGTCTGTTTGAGTCTGTTCCACCTGGTATTGTTCTATTTTGAGTCTGTTCCACCTGGTATTGTTCTGTTTTGACTGTTAGCAAGGCCTCCAGATAGAGGTGTTTTCGAGCTGTGTTGCTTGAGATCCTTTGTGATGCCAGCAGTGTGGCCTGTCATCTTCTGCATGCGACGTGGGTGGCTCTTGCTTAAAGTCGGTTTTCTCGTTCAGGCAACCAGTGATTAGGATAGGTGTAGGTGTATGCCAGCAGGCTAGAGAAGATTTCTGTGGGCTATCAACGCCATTTGGTTTGCCTAATTTACTTGCATGGCAACATCCTTAATCAAGAAAGGGTGTTCTTTATTTGTGGGTGCTTTTTTCTCCACTGTCCAAGGCATACAGGACAACGCAGAGTACAATTTTGTGCCACGGAGTACTTTCTGCATTTTCTTCAGGCGCTGCTTTCAAAGAAAGTATTGGAGCAATACTTTGTGGGAGTAAAACTGATCACGTTACATTTTTAACTCTTAGATGACTGAACTACATGTAGCGGTAAGAAACAGTCCAGTGTCATACATTCTCAGCAGCAGGAACAGCCAAAGAAACATGGAAATATGAACTGTTTTTCAACTTATTTTCCCTTATTCAGATATGTTTAGCATGTTAAAATTTAGCCTCTATTCATCCAGCAACTAGAAATCTGAAATAGAAGCATAAACAGAGCATCCGAGTGAATGAGGCTTCCCAGAATCGGGAGGAAGAAAAGCACGGTGGGTGGAGTTGACAGGTGGCACATGGTCTATTTCACATGCCCAGCTTTGGTAGATGTTCTTGTGGCTAGGTAAGCTTGGGCTGTGAGAGCGGAGGGCCCTTTCCTTCGAGCAGCGGTACTTTTGGGATACGAAATTGGCTCAAAAAATGCAAGCCGCTTTCGTGAGTGTCGTGCGTTATTTTTTTTAATTTGCAATTACTCCCGCATTCCTACTATTTTAAGCAGAATGGGAATGTGCAAATAAAGCTTTGCTTTTTAAAGTGCGAAATAGTCATCTTCTATGGTGTGTTTCTGTGTGCGCGTGCGCGCAGCTGTTTAGGTTGGTGTGCATCCTACCATCCTACCAGCAGCAGTGGCGTAGTGGTTAAGAGCAGGTGTATTCTAATCTGAAGGAACCGGGTTTGATTCCCTGCTCTGCAGCCCGAGCTGTGGAGGCTTATCTGGGGAATTCAGATTAGCTTGTGCACTCCAACGCACGCCAGCTGGGTGACCTTGGGCTAGTCACAGTCTTCTGAGCTCTCTCAGCCCCACCCACCTCACAGGGTATTTGTTGTGAGGCAGGAAGGGAAAGGAGTTTGTCAGCCCCTTTGAGTCTCCTTACAGGAGAGAAAGGGGGGATATAAATCCAAACTCTTCTTCTTCTGAGCAAACTTGGGAGCCTCCCTGCTGCATGGGCTTGGAGTCTTGTGGTACCTTAAAGACTAATACACTTAATTTGTGGCATACCCTTTCATGGCTCAGAGGCCACTTTATAAGGCGCTAGAAGCTTCACCTGTGGTTGGCGTATGTGCTGAGCATGTGGATGTCTGTCCACATGAGGGCAGCGAGACAGAGTGGGGCTGGAATACCATTCTAAAGAGAGGCTCGTCAGTCTATTATATTGTGATGCTGAGCACTAATGAAAGCCAGACCTGTAGGATCCAGACCAGGGGTAGGGAACCTGCGGCTCTCCAGATGTTCAGGAACTGCAATTCCCATCAGCCTCTGTCAGCATGGCCAATTGGCCATGCTGGTAGCTGATAGGAAGTAACAATTCCTGAACATCTGGAGAATTCTGATCAGGCTGAAGTGGGAATATGGAATTTGAGAACAGGTCAAGTGGGATGGAGGAACGTACCAAGGAGGAACTTGCTTTCCATAGTGTTGTTCTTGATTGCGGTCGAGGCCAGGACCCGTTGCCTCAACTCTGCTTGTTGTAATTACGTCACTCGTTTCCGGCTGTCAAAATCTGTGTCTTTTCCTGTGCTTTCGTCTCTTGAGAAAACAGTTCCTGTCTAGCCCTGTTAAATCTTGTCCAGTCATAAACGGGCCGGTCCTTAAGGTGCCGGAAGATCCACTGTGGATTTGGCTGATACGGACTAGCATTGTACACAGTTGTGTTGTCAGTGGTACCTGTGGGAATATACCA
The DNA here is from genome assembly GCF_021028975.2 of Sphaerodactylus townsendi. Taxonomy (NCBI): domain Eukaryota; kingdom Metazoa; phylum Chordata; class Lepidosauria; order Squamata; family Sphaerodactylidae; genus Sphaerodactylus; species Sphaerodactylus townsendi. The sequence continues at coordinate 14,582,473 of NC_059427.1, forward strand.
TGTTCCCCCGAAAATAAGACAGTCTTATATTAATTTTTGCTCCCTATGTCTTATTTTCAGGGGGTGTCTTATTTTTCTGCTCCACAGCTGCATGCTCTAGTGTTCTGTTCGACGGCCATGCTTCCAAACAAAAACTTTGCTACGTCTTACTTTCGGGGGATGTTTTATATTTAGCACTTCTGCAAAACCTCTACTGTGTCTTATTCTCAGGGGATGTCTTATGTTCAGGGAAACAGGGTAGTAGAGCCAGTGCTGTGTAGGGATTTGACTTGGAGTCAGGACTCGGAGCCAAATCCTCACTAAGCCACGAAGCTCACTGAGTGTGGCTGTTGCCAGGATAAGGCAGGGAAGGAATTGCACATGGCTGCGTTGGACTCACGGAGGGAAGGGTGGGATAAAAATAGCTGGGAAGCGTGATAGCTCAAGAGCTGGGCGGGAAGCAAATGGTGCAGATGCATCCAGTCCCTCTTTCTCCCTGAACTCTCCAAACGTCCCTGGAGTTTGGTGGCCTCTGCCTACAGTCTTCGGAGATGAGACTCACCCGTTGTCCCTCCTCACAGCAGGACAGGAGGGACCTTTTGACGAGGCGCCATGGCAGAGCCGGAGACCCTTGAGGTGATGGTGAAAACCTTGGATTCTCAGACCAGGACCTTCACGGTGGAGGCTGAGGTGAGTGTTCCTGGAGAGGCTGCTGGAAGGATGGAGTCTGAGGGCAAGCCCTCTTGGGTTGCTCTAGCCCAGGGGTCTGCAACCTGCGGCTCTCCAGATGTTCATGAACTACAAATCCCATCAGCCCCTGCCAGCATGGCCAATTGTCCATTCTGGCAGGGGCTGATGGGAATTGTAGTCCATGAACATCTGGAGAGCAGGTTGCAGACCTCTGTTCTAGCCCAACAGTCTCTCTCATTAAAAGGTTCAGATCCCATCTTCCCATCCTCCTTGAGCATTGCGTGCTGTGTGTATTTCGTATCTTCTGGGTTTGTGTCTTTTGTGCTCGCGTGAAGCCTATCCAGATCGGGGCTCCTTAATATTTTTTTTGCCAGGAGGTGGGATCGGGGAGTAGATGCAAGTAAAGTGGAGTTGACATATCTCCAGTCTGGTCCTGTAGAATTGTCGTGGACCGTTTGACAGGATCCGAGCAGACTTCTTAGGTCCGTTAATCCATGTCTTCTGGCCTTCATGCCCTGGAGAAGGGTGGTGGTTGTGGTGGGTGTATCGGTGGTACATCACTGCAAGGGCCAGGGAATCTTGCCAAGCTGCAGTCAAGCCCCTGGGCCCTCATCTTCCTCTTCTAGCAGGTTGCGAGTCCTCACTCCCCCTGGCTCTTTTGCCTCAGGTTGCTTTTTGTGGCAAGATCAGAATGTCCTTGGACTTTAGATGGAGGAAAAGGGTATTATTTTCCAATGCATTTCCCTCCTGGGATCCTCCACTGCCATTTAATAGTCCTCCGGTGCAAACATTGTGCTGGTAACTATTCCAGAGTGTATCCCTGACTCCAGAGGGTTTAGAGCAGTGATGGTGAACCTTTTCAAGACCGAGTGCCCGAACGGCAACCCAAAACCCACTTATTTATCGCAAAGTGCCAACACGGCAATTTAACCTGAATACTGAGGTTTTCGTTTAGAAAAAATGGTTGGTTCTGAGGCGTGCGTTACTCGGGAGTAAGCTTGGTGGTAGAAGGTGGCTTTGCTTTGAAGCAACCATGCAACTCTTCGAACGGGTGAATCACGACCATAGGAGGGTTTACTCAGAAGCAAGCCCCATTGCCAGAAACCGAGTTACTCCCAGGTAAAGGATCGCGCTTTAGTTCTTCGCATGAAAATCAGTGGGGTTTAACAGCGCTTAACAGGGTTAACCTACACTGCTTCTCCAAAACTAGGTCTTAGGTTTAATGCTAATAATCGTGCCCAGTGGCCCAGGCCAGCCTCGATGTGTGTGTGTGAGATAGTCATCTTCTATAGTCACCCCCCCCCAACATGATGAACTCTGTGCGTGCCCACAGAGAGGGCTCTGAATGCCACCCCTGGCACCCGTGCCATAGGTTCGCCATCACTGGTTTAGAGGGAGGCTGCTTGGTTGGAAGAAAGGCTTGCTAGGGGGCAGCGAAGGGCCTGGAGGGCTGTCTGCTGGACCTCTCTCTGTTTGGATCCCCGCCTTGCAGATCACAGTCAAAGAGTTCAAGGAGCACATTGCCGGCTCGGTCAACATCCCCTCTGAAAAGCAGCGCCTCATCTATCAAGGGAGAGTCCTGCAAGATGACAAGAAGTTGAAAGAATACAGTGAGGAGGGGGTCACGGAGGAGGTTGTGGGTTTGCCTGTGGGAGGGGTGGTGTCTGGGAGACCTGTGGGGCTTTAGCGTGGGCAGAGGGCATCAAAGGCAAGGTCGGAGCTCTCGTAAACACTGAAAAGTGCCACCAAAACACTTCACTGCCTGCCTTGCGTTTCCACTTTCCCCTTGCACATTCATCTGACGTGCCCTGTTTTCGTGGTCTTCATTCCAGATGTCGGCGGCAAAGTCATCCACCTGGTGGAACGGGCCCCTCCCCAGACTCAGTCGCCTTCCTTGGGGGGTCCCTCCGGAGCAGGCCCCTCGCCCATTCCTCACAACGGCACAGGCTCCCGGGGGACGGGCCCCACTGTGCACGACCGCAACGCCAACAGCTACGTCATGGTGGGAACCTTCAACTTACCAGTAAGCATTATGGACCCGCAGCCGCCGACACAAGTGAGTCTCAGCTAGCGGGTGGTGCTCTGTAGGGGTGAGCAGGAGGCTCCTGCCCCCCTCCTCCACGTGGTTCAAGGCTTTGTGCAGTAACAAGGGGTGCTGCTTTGTAGCTTGCTGCGCGGTGTGAGGTGCAGGGGGAGGGTGGCACTAGCAGGCACAGGTGCTGAGATAGGTGCAAGGCTTCTTGCAGCACGATGCTCTTGCCTGTCCAGAAAGGAGTGGGGAGCAACAGCTGCTGTGCTGGGTGCCGAGTTGGCAGGCGCTCGCCAGTGCATCTTGTAGCGCAACAGAAGAGAAGGCAGCCACGGTCCCATCCTGTGCATCCCCTCTCTGTCCTGTCGCTTGCCTCGCTCCCTTGGCTGCTGTGGGGCACGTCTAGGCACCCATTTGTCGCTACTGATGCGGGAAAAGAGCAGGTTTGGAGGGAGCAGCGATTGCCTTCTTGGTCTCGCTGCTTTGGGAGGCTTCAAGGTACGCATCAGGGCTGGGATTCCTCCAGTCTTTGGCAGTCTCCTGGCTCTTGGAATCCCGAGTGCTTTGGCTCCTTTGGGCAGCGCACACGGCCTTTGCTGGACTCCTGGGTTCTGGAGGTGACCGTCGGCGCAGCGGAAGCAGGGCCTAGAGAGTTCAGTGCAACCGCTACCCTACGTAACGACGCATGCGTGCTAACGGCACCAGTACTTGTGGAGGTGTTCTCTCGAGTTGTGTATTGTAGGTTTCACACCACTTGGGTGCCGCATGATGCCAGCTCCATCTGTCAAAAGAGGCGTCCAGTGATTTGCGTTTGGCGCAAAGGGCGCCATAGCTGGGTGAAGGGTCCTTGTTGGAAAGAGGCTGGTGGTTGTCTCGTCCAGCCGGTCTGTGATCCTGTCTTTGTGTCACTCCTGACATATTTTATGCTGCTTCGTAGCCCGTCTTTCCACATTGCTCTGAGCCGTGGCCAACAAACAGGTGTTTTAACCATAGTCTGGAGCTAAACAGTCTTGCACAAAAGCAGCACAACAGCGCAGCGCCAAAGGTGTCTTGAAAAGCTGTGCTTTGCACATTTGAACATAAGAACATAAGAACAAGCCAGCTGGATCAGACCAGAGTCCATCTAGTCCAGGGGTAGGGAACCTTTAACACTCAAAGAGCCATTTGGACCCGTTTTCCACGGGAAAAGAAACACTTGGAGCCGCAAATAATTTTTGACATTTAAAATAAAGATAACACTGTATATATTGGGTTTTTTAACCTTTTACTCCACTCATTCTGAGAAGCGCATGGATGCGTCCACCCTGCTGCCTGCAGGGTGGGCAAGGATGGGGCCAGCAGCTCGGCCCAGCCAGCCGCCGGGAAAGCACCCGCCCCGCTCAAACAGGGTGGGCGGGAGGGGAAGCCGGCCGCGGGCAATTGGTGCGCCTGCCCTGCTGCCTGCAGGGCAAGCAAGGATGGGACCAGCGGCTCGGCTCGTGGAGCCGCAGTGCAAGGGCAGAAGAGCCGCATGCGGCTCTCGAGCCGCAGGTTCCCTACCCCTGATCTAGTCCAGCTCTCTGCTACTTGCAGTGGCCCACCAGGTGCCATTGGGAGCTCACATGCAGGAGGTGAAAGCAATGGCCTTCTGCGGCTGTTGCTCCCGAGCACCTGGACTGTTAAGGCATTTGCAACCTCAGATCAAAGAAGATCAAGATTTGCAGCAGAGATGTCCCAGCCCTCCCTACTCAGGGCGGCCTTTTTCCGTGATGCCAGTGTAGGGAGATGGCTGCAGAAGAAATCCTTGAACAAGCAGCTACAAGATTCCCCTCCTCAACTAGGGGCTGAGTAAACCTTTCTGGGAGGAACGAAGGGCTAATAGAGCTAAGGTTGTGTCTGTGCCCTGGTTTTGCAGGAACGCATTTGAGAAGGGCAAGGTGGTCCATCAATCTGGTGAATAAGAACAAGAAGGGTAGCAAGTGGGCAGATGTCTGCTACCCGATCATCTCCTGTATATAGCCTTTGGGGCTGCCAGCATCACCTTGAGAATGTGTCATCCGTTGACATTTCAGAAGCCCAAACTCTGGTTCACTGGTTGGCGGTGGAGCTTTAGAGCCCCCCGTTGCCCCTTCCTGGGACAAGCCGAGCCAGAACCAAAGTTTCAAATGCCATTTAAGCACCCACTTCCCAAATATTTGGGAGTGTCTGGCCACAGAGCTTGAACATTTTATTTTAGTGCGGAATACCTACAGTCCCCTGGATGCAACCGCAACAACATCTTAATCAGGAGAGAGGCTTAAATAAGATTGTTTATGTGTAATCAGTGCACATCGTGTTCAAGGGCAGATAGAGAGTGGTATGTCAGAAGGAAGCTTAGAGTGGGGTGAAGGTCCCAGGTGAGATAGCAGTTTGGTCTCCCATGAGTCCTTGCCTTTCTGCTTTGTTTTGTTATCTCTTTCTTTTCTGTCTCATGCGCTCTCTCTCTCTCTTTCCTTTTTTTTCTTTTTAATTTTTTCCCCGGTCTCTCCCTTTTTTCATCCCCCTGCTGCCCAAAGAGCGAAGGATCGTCTGTGGACGTTCATATAAATATGGACCAGGCTCCCGTGCAGGTACCAGATGTGTGGTGGGAAGGCTGGAGTTGGCTGAGGCCAGGGGGTTGGGGGATGGGTGGCTCTTAAAACGTCATTGCGTGATTTAGTATTTCCATAGGATCCCATATATGTGTGCGTGTGTGTGTGTGTGTGTGTGAGCTAGACTTCTGATTGCAGGTAGCTTCAAGCAACGACTAGCCGATAAACCACGAAAAGCGGTCACAAACTGTGTCTCGGGGCTAGGTATTGTGCCTGTTGGCCTTAGGGATGGCACCCAGAGCCAAATCAGCATTACCAAGTGTTCAGTGAAGTCAAAGCACAAAGGTGGCTGAGAACGGAGTGCCTGGATGGAAAGGCTTCTTCCAGGCCAGAAGGCAGGCCCTGCGAGAGAGAGGAGTCCCCACTCAGAGCTCAATGCTCCAAGCTCCACTGAACCCTGGCCACCAGTTGTCTTTCAGTGGACCCTTTCACCTTTTTCTGTGGAGGCTTATCTGGGGAATTCAGATTAGCCTGTACACTCCCACATATGCCAGCTGGGTGACCTTGGGCTAGTCACAGCTTCTCGGAGCTCTCTCAGCCCCACCCACCTCACAGGGTGTTTGTTGTGAGGGGGGAAGGGCAAGGAGATTGTCAGCCCCTTTGAGTCTCCTGCAGGAGGGAAAGAGGGGATATAAATCCAAACTCTTCTTCTTCTTCTTCTTGAAGGGAGTGACAGGCTAAATGGGTGCCTGTTGCTTTAAGGGGGGAAGGAAGTCTTGCTGTGGTCTGGCGCAGGGGTCTGCAACCTATGGATCTCCAGATCTTCATGGACTACAAATTGCATCAGCCCCTGCCAGCATGGCCATTTATATCCCCCATTGTAGTCCATGGGCATCTGGAGAGCCGCAGGTTGCAGACCCCCGGTCGGGGTGTGTGTGGTGGTGGTGGGGGGCAGTGGGAGGAACATCATGCTTCTGACTCAGGAAAATGAAGGCAGGGGGTTGGGGCAGGGTGGAATCCTTCCTTTGATCCCGGCCACGCCCTCTCCCGTTTGTTGCAGAGCGAACCTCGGGTCCGCCTGGTCATGGCCCAGCACATGCTACGCGACATTCAGGGCATCCTGAACCGGCTGGAGGTGAGCAAGCTCAGACCTGGTCGTAGACAAAGGGGCGGGAGCAAGACTTCCGTCCCGGGCCTCGGCCTTCACGGGCCCCTCTCCTTCCAGGGCCACGGTAACAGCCAAGCCACTTCAGGGTCCGAGGAAGCGCCATCGGCCAGCCCCACGGAACGGGAGTTGATGGAGGGAGCCGAGTCCGAGCCTCCCAGCGAGCCCACACCGGCGGAGGAGACGCCCCCGTCAGGGGCTGAGCTTCCCCCGGCAGCTGAGGCGGCTGCCCCCAAGTAAGGAGCAGGTGTCTGTAATGGGAGAGTGGCCCTGGATCCAAGCAAGCCAAGTAGCTGCCGGGTCAGAGTTGTGATCAGTGAGCGAATGGAGGGATGGAACAGAGTCCTGGCAAGAGGGGTCCCCTGGGCAGGCTTCCGTCAAGCAGTGCCTCTTGGGCGGAGGGAAGAAGGCCTTGGGAATGACTGACGGTTGCCTCCTTTCCTCCAGCCACCCATCGCCAGCAGAGTACGTGGAGGTGCTCAGGGAGCTCCGTGGGGTGGAGAGCCGGCTGCAGCCCTTCCTGCAGAGATACGAGGAGATCTTGGGAACCGCTGGCACCGCTGACTACAACAATAATGTAAGGGGTGTGTGTGTGTTTTGTGTGTGTTGAGTTGCACTATGTGACCTCCCAGGATGCTTCATTCTGTCCGGTGTTTTCCTCCTAGAGCATTGCATTGTCAAGAGTCACTCATCCTCTCCAGGCAGTAAACAACACACACAAGCCTTTATTGGCATATAAAACAGGACAAAATTTTAAAACAAAACAAGGTTAAGAAATACAGTTAAAATTACTAATTTCCAGTATAAAATTTGCAACAGTTTCACAAAAGAGCACATCAGAGCTGTTCAGGAGACTGGGTATCTTATAACACTCATGCCACTGAGAACATTGCAAGAAAATGGAATTCATGTATTTCATGCGTATCTTATTGTATTTAGGGCATAGAAACAGAGAATGGTCAAGTGTTTCAACCGTAGTCATATCACATGAACAAACTCTTTCAGAACGTTCCATATTCTTAAATCTTCCCTCCAGCAGAGCTGATGGCAGCACATGACATCTTGCAGTAGCCAAGGCTCTCCTCTGGGTGGGATTAATCAGCAGACGAAAATATGCTGCCATAATTCCACGCTCGCATGGGATTAATAATGTAGTCGGAGAACAGGTTGTCTTGGCAGCACGAGTCAAATTATGAAAATCAAGATCCAAGAGCCTATTCTTAACTAGTCTGAAGGCTTCCACCTTTGTGAGCATAAGGAGTGATTCCAATAGCTTCAACTTTTCTAAAGATCAAAGTATACCATTCTGAAATAAAGTGATCTGATAACAGAGAGGGATACCATACCACCCTGAACACGCCCGATCTCGTCTGATCTCGGAAGCTAAGCAGGGTCGGGCCTGGTTAGTACTTAGATGGGAGACCGCCTGGGAATACCGGGTGCTGTAGGCTCTCCAGGCAGTAACTTATTTGCTGCTGGTTTCTTCCACTCACGGCAAACCAGACTTTTCAGCACCCTGTTCCTCATTTCCCCTGTCCCTTTCTTGCATGCTGAAATGCGAGCTTGCATCCAAGTTGTGTCTTGGGTCCTACTTGATCTGAGGGGGCTCCTGTGGAAAGCCAGGGGAGGCTGCTTTACTTTGCGTCTGAAGCTCGGCCGAGGGTCAAGCTGCACGGCGGGACGAGGGAATGGGATAGCAGTTGCCTTTAGGAATGTGAGGTCAGCAGCTGACGGCTCGCTCTTGTTTGGCTGCCTTTTGTCCGTGTAACAGACAGAGGGCCGCGAGGAGGACCAGCAAATCATCAACCTCGTGGGGGAGTCGCTGCGCCTGCTGGGGAACACGTTTGTGGCCCTCTCGGACCTGCGCTGCAACCTCTCCTGCGACACCCCCCGCCACCTCCACGTGGTGCGGCCCATGTCCCACTACACGGCCCCCATGGTGCTGCAGCAGGCGGCCATTCCAATCCAGGTGAGTGCGTTCCCCCTTCCCCAGCGTATGGTGACGTGGCTGATCCCATGCAAACTTTTGGAAGACTGGCCCAGGGTGAGGTTGTGGAGCTCCAGCTGTAAGCGGGTCGGCCAGGAGCAGAGGCATAGCTGGGCCAAACTGTGCCTGGTGCACAGTGTGTTTTTTCCACCCCCTGTGGCCCCCCCCGCCGCCCTTCCCACACTAACCTTAGTTCCTTTTCTTTTTCTAGTATATTTTCAGGCTGAAAAAAGCGGCCTCTTCACAGTTCAGGCTAAAAACTGCCTGAGGAACTATATTTCCCAGGAGACCTTGTGAGCCCCAAGGTCTCCTGGGAACTGTAGTTCCTCAGGCTGTTTTTTGAGCCTGAACTGTAAATAGGCTGCTTTTGTCAGCCTGAAAAAGTACTAGAAAAAGAAAAGGAACTAACGTGTGGAAAGGGGGGTGGGGGTGGAGGCGCTGGGGGGGGGGCTTCAATGGGGTGCAAGAAAAAGGGGAAGGGGCTGGGGCAATTTTCCACCCCCAGGCGTGCGCCCCGTGCGCAGCGCACCCTCCCGCCCCCTTGCCGCTCTGCCAGTGGCCGGGAGAGAGAGAGAAACAAGGAACACTCTTGTCATCTAAGCCGCCTGCAACTTGCTCTTTTCCCCCAGATCAATGTGGGAACCACGGTCACCATGACCGGCAATGGTGCTCGCCCTGCCTCAGCCAGCATGGAAGCCTCTTCCCAGGCCGCCCAGGCCGCCCAAGCTGCTCCTGCCGCCCAGCCTAGCGCTCCTGCCCCTGCAGAAGCTGGCCGTCCCTCGGAGGGTCCGGCTTCCTCCTCTTCCCCGGGAAGCACCCCGACTCAGACGCAGGCCTCCCAGACCAGCCACCCTCGCGTGATCCGCATCTCGCATCAGACCGTCGAACCCGTGGTCATGATGCACATGAACATACAAGGCAAGTTCTTCGCAGGATCTCCCTTGTGGGGAGAAAGTGTTGATTGTGGGGCCTTGTGGGGGGGGGGGGGGGGGAGGGTAAGGTCATGGGGGCAGGCCTTCTCGCAAGTGCTGGCTCCTTCCAAGCACTGGTTGGGGGAGGGGGGCAGTTCCTCCGTGGAGGGGACAGGAGGTTGGGATCCACTGGGTTTTTCTGACCGCCGTTCTAGCCTGCCAGTCTTTTCTCAGCTGCTAAACTGGGGTATCCCAGTTCAGAGCATCGGAGTGGCTGCTGCACGACCTGGGAGAAAGGGCACTTGGAGTCCTTGCCGTGAAATGTCCACCTTGACACGATGTCGCTGGGTGGTGTTTGGGGTCCTGGGGCTTCAACTCTGGCCTTGGCTTACGTGTGCAACCAGGCGTTGCAGAGGAGAAGGGGAACTCCCGCGCCTCCTGCTCCTCTCCCTGCTTCCTTCCTGGTTTGCTGCAGTTTCTGCTCTTCTCCCCTTACCTGCTGCCCATCTTGTCCTCCCTGCTTGCTTCCTTCCCACCTTTCTTCGACTGCTGTGTTTTGCTCTTCTTCCCTGCTGCTGGCCGGCTCCTTTTCTTCCAGCCCCTCTTGTCTCTCGCAGTTCCTTTGGCTCCTTCACCTGCAATCTGAAGCAACCCTGAATGTCCCCTTTGTCTGCCCTCCCCCCCCCCTCCCCCCCCCGGTATTTACTCATGCACAGCCATAGCTTTTTTTTGCTTCTGGGAAGCTGTTGACTTCCCACGTTTTACAAATTCCTATTGTTCTGCAAAAATTCATCCTTCATCCCCAGGTCCCTTGTGCGTTCTTGTGACCTGCCCCCTAGGAGCACCTGGGGCCATTAGAATACAATCAAGAAGAGGAAGAGTTTGGATTTATATCCCTCCTTTCTCTCCTGTAAAGAGACTCAAAGGGGCTTACAATCTCCTTGCCCTTCCCCCGTCACAACAAACACCCTGTGAGGTGGGTGGGGCTGAGAGAGCTCCGAGAAGCTGTGACTAGCCCAAGGTCACCCAGCTACTGTGTGTGGGAGTGCACAGGCTAATCTGAATTCCCCAGATAAGTCTCCACAGCTCAAGTGGCAGAGCTGGGAATCAAACCCAGTTCCTCAAGATTAGAGTACACCTGCTCTTAACCACTATTCCACTGCCGCTCCTGTCAAGGGGGTGACAGCACCATCCGGTTTGACAAGACCATGATTATGTCTCTTAATACGGGGAAGAAGTTAGCAGTTGCAAGGTTACACAAGTCTATGCTATACAAAGACTGTGAGACTATACAGAACTCTTCAGCAAGAACAAAGTGAACACACACACACACTGAACTTAAACTCTGAACTTAGACTCAGAACTTAGAAATACAATGCTTTGCATCTTACACATTCAACAAGCCGGATACTTTTACCTCACCCCAGCAACAGCCTCTCATTGGTCTAGAGCAGCCATTCTCAACCAGGGTTCCGTGGTACCCTGGGGTGCCGTGAGCATGTCCCAGGGGTACCGCGGCAACACTACCGCCGCCCCCCCTCATTTTTGTGGTGTCTCCCACCGGCGCCAGCAAGGACATGGAGCTGGCACATGGGGCAGGACCTGCCACAAGGTCAGCAGCCACCCCCACCCCCAGTGCTTCCCTTCACCTTGGGAGGGGAAGGTGGGAGGTGTGGCAAGCAGGGGCAATGGGAGGGGAAGGTGGAGGGTGGCGGCAGGGGTACCGTGAGATATGAAGAGTGAGGTCAAGGGTACTCTGACCTCGAAAAGGTTGGGAAACACTGGTCTAGAGTCACAGTTGAATTCACCAATCATGTTAAAGGTTAACTGTAGATACTTCACCCTAGACCAGTGGTGGCGAACCTTTGGCACTCCAGATATTATGGACTACAACTCCCATCAGCCCCTTCCAGCATGGCCAATTGGCCATGCTGGCAGGGGCTGATGGGAATTGTAGTCTATAACATCTGGAGTGCCAAAGGTTCGCCACCACGGCCCTAGACTGACTGTCTCCGGCCTCTTTGTTGGGCAAACTTTTGCTGACTAGAAGATGAACCTTCTGTGAACCTTTCTTTTATATATCATGACATTACTGACCCAGGGAGAGCCGAGGGCTGGCTCTCCTTGCTCGACAGAGCAGTTAGCTGACCTTCAGCTACTTTCGTGATCCAGCCTGGACAAAATGGCAGCCCCTTAAACGTTCTCTGGGGGTGGTGGGGGGTGCTGGCGTGGGGAAGACAATCCAGTCCACGTGGGAGAGTGCACGGAAGCCAGTGCAGTTGCTAAGGTCCGGGCGTTCATTAAATAACTCCTCTGTTCTCTTCTCCTCCCCTTGTTTAGATTCTGGCTCCCAGCTGGGAGGAAGCAGCGCGGGGGGAGCCCCACCCATGGGGCCTGCTGGACCTGGCCAAGGAATGGGTACGAAGGGCGGAGGAGGCGGCTAAGTGGGAATGGATTTATTGGATTTATTGGAATGGCCTGTGGGGAGCGGGAGGTGGAAAGGGGGAAAGGCAGAGGGCCGCTGTGCTCGGCTCCTGGTGTGTGAGTCTGCACGTCTCCCTCTAGGTGGCGCTCCTCACATGCCCCTCCCCAGCCTCCCACCAGAATTCATGCAGGCGGTGGCCCACCAGATAACGCAGCAAGCCATGGCAGCGGCAGCTTCCGCAGCCACAGGTGAGCGTTCTTAAGGGTTTGAAGTGCCACGCACAGGTGTTGGGAAGAGGAGTGGGGAAGAGGAGGAAACGGCTCTTCACCCCCCCCTCCCTCCCGCCTGCCTTGGTGCAATTGATTGTTGTGCCCAGTTCTGCGTGTGATGGACTGCCGTCTTCTGCTTCCTGTCGTAGGCCAGCAAGTCCCAGGCTTCCAGTCCGCCCCGACGCGCGTGGTGATCGCCAGGCCCTCCACTCCTTCCGTGCGGCCCACTCACCCTGGATCCCCCCAGGCGCCAGGACAAGGAACCGGGGTGGGTGGGCGGCTCGCTCTCAAGTTGAGAGATTTGCTTGCTTAGTGCTGCACCTTTCTCACTTGTGACATGAGGCAGACTGCAAAACCGAAAATGTCGCTGCTGCTGCTGCCATTCTCAGCCGATGATCTGCATCCTCTCTCTGTTCCCTTCCCTCACAGGGCCCCGGCATGGGCGGAAATGCCTCCTTGGCCCAGATGATCAGTGGGTTGGTTGGGCAACTCCTCATGCAGCCAGTGATAGTGGGTAGGTGCTGGTTCTTGGATGGAGCGTGTGTGTGTGTGTATGTGTGGGGAGGGGTACAGAACATTGCCCTGTTCCGGGGAAACACTTGTACCCTCTAAGCCAGGGGTCTGCAACCTGTGGCTCTCCAGATGTTCATGGACTACAATTGGCCGTGCTGGCAGGGGCTGATGGGAATTGTAGTCCATGAACATCTGGAGACCCCTGCTCTAAGCAATGGTACACAGTGGAACTTCTGTGCCTGCATTTTACCATGCCTTTCTGGAATAGTGGGGAGGGGGAGGGTGTTGTGTGTGTTGATATGTGAGATCATGGGGTTGTATCCAGTCTCGCATTCTCCAGCAGAATGGCGTTTGCATGCTTGGAAAAGGTGTCTGGGGGGGCGGGATGGGGGATGGGTATGATTTCCCTCCACCCCATTGCAGACCTCCCCCTTGGCCTTCTGTGCTGTTTCAAAGGTCTAGAGCAGTGATGGCGAACCTTTTCGAGACCGAGTGCCCAAATTGCAACCCAAAACCCACTCATTTATCGCAAAATGCCAATGCGGCAATTTAACCTGAATAACCCCCTCGAGCAGGGGCCAGCCTGCTGTAGCCTCCAGCAAGTTTCACATGTGCCGCTCTGTGCCTCTCTAGCATCTTTGCCACCTCTTCCCCCCTCCCCCCCTGGCAGCAGCCACCTGGAGCACAGGCACCAGGCCTGCCACCCTCCCTGCTCACTGGGGTGCACGCACATCATTTCCAGTGGCCCAGGCCAGCCTAGATGTGTGTGTGGGGGGTGATTTCCCCTACACATGACAAACTCTGTGTGCGCGTGCCCACAGAGAGGTATCTGAGTGCCACCTCTGGCACCCGTGCCATAGGTTCGCCACCACTGGTCTAGAGGCACCGAAGGACTAGTTGTGGGGGACTTGGTGGGCAAGAGGAAGAAGTGGGCAGGTGCCTCTTTGTGAAGTCAACGGAGAGCTGAATCTTCTTTTTTTTTTTAAACCGGCATAAACTCAGTTTTTGTGACTGTCACTTTGGCTTTCTGGGAAGCTCTTTGGTGGCCATCCCGTTCTGATTCTGGCCAGTGTGGTGTGGTTGTTTGTGGCCAGACGAAGATCTGGAAGACCTGGGTTTGAATATTCCTGCTGTATCATGGAGCTCCCTGGGTGACCTCAGGCCTGCCTCGCAAGGTCATTGTGAGAATAAAATGGAGGGGAGGATGATGATGATGATGTAAGCTGATTTGTTTCCCCATTGGAGAGAAGGACCGGGTGTAAATGGAGTAAATAAAAATGGTCAAGAGTCTGTTACGAGACCCTGTATGGGTGTTCTCTGGGGCAAGTGGAATATGCTGCCACAGGAGGTGGTGATGGCCACTAACCTGGATAGCTTTTAAAAGGGGCTTGGACAGATTTATGGAGGAGAAGTCGATCTCTGGCTACCAATCTTGATCCTCCTTGATCTGAGATTGCAAATGCCTTAGCAGACCAGGTGCTCAGGAGCAGCAGCAGCCGCAGAAGGCCATTGCTTTCACCTCCTGCACGTGAGCTCCCAAAGGCACCTGGTGGGCCACTGCGAGTAGCAGAGAGCTGGACTAGATGGACTCTGGTCTGATCAAGCAGGCTCGTTCTTATGTTCTTAAGTCCAGGATAGTAATACAGAGGCATATGGTAGGACTGGAGCATCTCCTCCAAGCCCTGTGCAGAAGGATGGAGCATGTGGAATTCTAGGAAGATGGTTAGTCTATGTCTGATGTGGTCGGTCAAATAAAAGGAAACCGTAGGATTGGGGGATTAACTCTTCATTCACACGCTTAGAGGGGGGAGTTGTGTACATTATGCTGGCTTAGTAGGACATCCTGAGGTCACTGATGATTGGAAGTCTCCCCTCCCTCCTCCTACGTGCTCCAGCAGCCATCTTTGTGTCTCCTCCCCAGCTCAGGGCAGCGGGACCACCTCCTCCTCCTCGTCCTCCTCCACCTCCTCGTCTTCCTCTTCCGTCAGCAGCCAGGCCACCTTCAGCACCGGCACCTCCGCCTCCCCTCCCACGGCCTCCGCCAGCGCGGGCACCACTAACACCGCCACCACTGCCGCGGGGGGCAGTTCGGCCAGCGCCCCCGGGGGACCCATCCCCTCCGGCCAGCCTCCGACCGCTGCAGCCGAACTCCAGTTCTCTCAGATGCTGACGAACATCCTTGAGGCACCGCGCTTGAACGTGGCGGGGGTGGCTGGCGTGGGGTCCCCCACCATCACCGTGGCCATGCCGGGTGTCCCTGCCTTCTTGCAAGGCATGACGGACTTCCTGCAGGTGAGCATTTGCCTTTGAAGTCGCCCGGGTGAAGTTACAGCTCCCGTCCTTGGGAATTTTCTACATCTCTTGGGTGTTGATCAACCTGGGACAAAAGCAAGACCTGATAGATTTCGAAGTTGGGAATGTGAAGGGATGCTTTAGGTCAGTGATGGCAGACCTTTTTGAGACCGAGTGGCCAAACTGCAACCCAAAACCCACTTATTTATCGCAAAGTGCCAACACGGCAATTGAACCTGAATACTGAGGTTTTCGTTTAGAAAAATTGTTGGCTCCGAGGCGTGCATTACTCGGGAGTAAGCTTAGTGGTGATTGGTGGCTTTGCTTTGAAGCAACCATACAACTCTTCCAATGGGTGAATCACGGCCCTAGGAGGGTTTACTCAGAAGCAAGCCCCATTACCAGCAACCGAGCTTACTCCCAGGTAAAGGATCGCACTTTAGTTCTTCCCATGAAAATCAGTGGGGTTTAACTGCTTCTCCAAAACTAGGTCTTAGGTTTAATGCTAATAATCTACCCCAGCAGCCCAGGCCGGCCTAGATGTGTGTGTGTGGGGGGGTGACTGTGTTTGCGCGTGCCCACAGAGAGGGCTCTGAATGCCACCTCTAGCACCCGTGTCATAGGTTCGCCACCACTGCTTTAGGTGGTCTCATCCAGAATATCAGACTGTGTTAGTGTCTCCATTAAACCATGGTGGCAAGGTCAGCCTGCCTCCTCATCCTCAAGCCATCGGTTTTTGAGTTTCATGGTGTGTGTGTGGGGGGGTTTCACCACACATGGTGTGTGGTGTGTGTGTGGGGGTTTCATGGTGTGTGTGTGGGGGCTTTTGACACGTTCCTTTCTGCTGAGTGATCCTCTAGATTAGGGGTCTGCAACCTGCAGCTCTCCAGATGTTCATGGACTACAATTCCCAATTGGTCCATCTGGAGAGCCGCAGGTTGCTGACCCCTGCTCTAGGCATTTGATGAGGAACTCAGACATGTGGCGGAGGGTTTTGAGATGCGCTGTCAGTTTGGGCATGGCGCTGAACTCTGATGTCGTCCTCTAGTAACACAGTCTCCCTGACCCAGAACATCGCTGCAGATGTTTGCAGCAGGACAATATCCGTAATGGAGCACAGGGGAGCGCGCCTGCTGTTGGTGATCTACTAGAACTAGAGCTTGTGGGGGGTGGGTAGTTATCCCAGCAGAGCCCCTCGTTTTGTATGTAGAGGGTGCCGGGTCTGATCTTTAGATCTTCTAGTTAGCTGAGTTTGGGTAACAGAGCAGAAGGACAGGCGTGCCGGAAACCTTGTGGAGCTGTGTGTAGCCAGAGGAGATGCTCCTGGGCCAGAGGGACTGGGGTGTGGGGTGTGGGGGTGGGGGGGTCTGGCACTGAGAAAAGGGGACTTGAGATGTTCATGTGTGTCCGAAGAGGAGAGAGAGGGCATCTAGAAGGATGATAGCCCTGCGAAAGGGAGGGTTCCTTTCAGAAAGCAGCCTCTGGGGATAAATAGGAACCTGTGTCAATGGAGTGACAAGCTTTCCATTCTGGCTGGAGGGATCAGGATGCTGAAATCCTCCCAAGTGTAGTGCCTGCAAGCATGCTGAGCATTGAATGTTGGCTGTCCCACACAAGACTTTCTCGCTTGCTCCCTACTTCTCCTAAGGCACAGGTGTAAAACTCGCAGCCCTCCAGATGTTATGGACTACAGTTCCCATCAGCATGATGCTGGCAGGGGCTGATGGGAACTGTAATCCATAACATCTGGAGGGCTGCGAGTTTGACACCCATGTAGGGGTCACTGTAGTTTAGAGCCTCTGGCCTCTAGTGCTTGCCTCCAGAGAGAGAATCTCCTCAACAGTGCTAGACGTTGACAAGTTCTTTGGACGCCATGTGCATCTGTCTCTCTGCCCCTGACCCACAGTGCTTTGTTTCTGTCAGGTCTCAAACCTTAAGCAGATGAACGGGCCCTTTGTTGCTGATCAGTAGCGTTTATAGATTAGGCGACCATGCACCAAAGCTTGGCGAAGCCAGTTCTGACAAACCTGGCCTTTGTCATCCCCTTTATCCCGTGGCAAGTCCCCCCTCCTGCTTTCCCAAGAACTTGTGAAAAACAGTCTCCAGAGTTAAGGTGCCCCAAGGTTGGTGCCAGATAGTAATAGAAAACCACCTGGCTTCCTGCCCGCATAAGATGTAGCTCTGTCTCTCGTGGGACCCAGAGTACCAGGAGCAAGCCTAGTTATCTACAAAGCATGCGAAGCCATAAAGTACAGATCAAGGAAAGAATGCCCCAGATGGCAGTGGTAACAAATAGCAGGCTGGTTACATATATCTTTTATTGGCATTGATTTGTAGCTCTAAGTAGTTACGTTGAGTTAGGAATGCATCTCAGTTACCTAGATACAAACCCCCCTGACAGTTTCTGAGTTGTCCAACATCCGGAGCATAGTAGGCAAGGACCGGAGTCACTCCAGAAGCCTTTGCATTGCAGTTGAGCTTTCCTGTGCTGCACCCGTCTCACCTCCTTCTCTTTCTCCCACCAGGCGACGCAGATAGGGATGGCTCCCCCACATCCTCCCGAGCAGGCCCCACCTCCTCCTGCGGCCTCCCCGCCGCCTCCCCCCTCTGCTCCCCAGAGTGGGCCAGAGGCACCCCCAGCTGGGGCAGGAGGAGGCAGCGGAGGTCGTGGCGGTGCCTCAGCTGCCGTGCTGCCCCCCGAGTTCTTCACCAGCGTGGTCCAGGGGGTGCTGTCGTCCATGATGGGCTCCCTCAGTGCCCAGCAGGGCAGTACAGAGAGCATCGCGGACTTCATCCAACGGCTGAGCGGCACCAGCAACATCTTTGAACCGGGCACCGAGGGGGCTCTCGGTAAGGCATCTTCTAAGGGGCTGTTGCCGATGGCGATCTAGCTAGCTCTGTGCCCCCTGGAGTTTGGTTCTGCCTAGAGGCACTCAGGTGCCCGTCCTCGGGATTCTTGGCTGCCCCTTTTCTGAGTCTCCCGCTTCCTGAATGGCAGGCAGGCCTATCCTTTTTGGGGCTGCTCAAGCATCAGGTCTTCAGCCTTTTGAAGGTGGGGGAGGCCCGCTGCGTTTCAGAATAAGTCTGAGGGGAAGGGCTGCAGATGGGCATCTAGGAGGAGCAGCAGTGGCGTAGGAGGTTAAGAGCTCGTGTATCTAATCTGGAGGAACCGGGTTTGATTCCCAGCTCTGCCGCCTGAACTGTGGAGGCTTATCTGGGGAATTCAGATTAGCCTGTACACTCCCACACACGCCAGCTGGGTGACCTTGGGCTAGTCACAGCTTCTTGGAGCTCTCTCAGCCCCACCTACCTCACAGGGTGTTTGTTGTGAGGGGGGAAGGGCAAGGGGATTGTAAGCCCCTTTGAGTCTCCTACAGGAGAGAAAGGGGGGATATAAATCCAAACTCCTCCTCCTCCTTTTACTACTACTACTACTACTACTACTACTACTACTACTACTACTACTACTACTACTACTACTACTACTACTACTACTACTATTTGGCATGGAAAAGGCCCCAGCTTCAGTCTCTGGCAGCTCCAGTGAAAAAGGATCAGAACTAGGCGAGGTTTGAATGTCAGACTAGTGTCTAGGAGAGCTGGCTTCAGATTCCAACTCTGCCGCAGACCCTTGATGGGGACCTTGGGACAGCCACACTAGCCTTCCTCACAGAGTTGTGGTAAAGAAGAAGAAGAAGAGTTTGGATTTATACCCCCCTCCTTTCTCTCCTGCAGGAGACTCAAAGGGGCTGACAATCTCCTTGCCCTTCCCCCCTCACAACAAACACCCTGTGAGGTAGGTGGGGCTGAGAGAGCTCAGAAGAACTGTGACTAGCCCAAGGTCACCCAGCTGGCGTGTGTGGGAGTGCCCAGGCTAATCTGAATTCCCCAGATAAGCCTCCACAGCTCAGACGGCAGAGCCGGGAATCAAACCCGGTTCCTCCAGATTAGATACACGAGCTCTTAACCTCCTATGGCACTGCTGCTCCTAAAGATAAGATGGGCTGGAAAAGGGAAGAATGCCGGAAGCCGCTTGGGATCCCCATTTGGGAGAAGAATGACATGAAGAAAAGGCCTCTTCCTGACACCACAGAGAGCAGCTGCCAGTCAGAGTCAGTGATGATTGTGGCTCTGGGCATTTCTGTCAGGTTCTTTCTCGCTCATACCTTTGACCTAGTCCTGCCTGCACATTGGGCAATAATTTCTCCAATGATTTCAGAAGCCATTCTTTTATTTCTCCTGTCATTATGGCCGTGGTGTTGAAGTAAAAGCGATCTGTCCTGGCTCCCATGTTCTGTTAGCTTTTGCTGGCCCTTACTGGCCCTTCCAGATACTCTCTGCCCTTTCACATGAGCCCAGGATGAAAGGGGTAGGTGTGTGGATAGACCTGCCTTCTCTGCAAAGGAGCAGCAGTGGCGTAGGAGGTTAAGAGCTCGTGTATCTAACCTGGAGGAACCGGGTTTGATTCCCAGCTCTGCCGCCTGAGCCGTGGAGCTCTCTCAGCCCCACCTATCTCACGGGGTGTTTGTTGTGAGGGGGGAAGGGCAAGGAGATTGTCATCCCCTTTGAGTCTCCTGCAGGAGAGAAAGGGGGGATATAAATCCAAACCCTTCTTCTCTTCTTCTCCAATTGCCCCCTTTTCTCGGGAATTGCTGGTGTTCCAGGGGATCCATCCAGCTGGGGGAAGGGGAAAGACTCAGAGCCGAAGTTATCCAAGTTGTGTGTTCAGTGCCATGGGACAAGGCAGTGTAGGTAGCTGTGGTGGTGCAGGGTTGGATGGAGTCAGGAAGGCAGCCTTCCCAGTCAGTGGAGGGGGGGGATCTAGGCGGGGGGAGGGGGGGGCTCCTCTGCCCAGACCCCTCCTCCAACCACCAAAAGTAGGAAGTTCCTTGGCAAGTCCTGACATCTCTTTCCCGCTGTCCCTTTGCGAGTGGGATGAAGACTTCTGCACGGATGGACCTGATGCCCTCTTTTCTTTTCTGCTCCTTGTTCCACCCAGGCTTCTTCGGGGACCTGCTCTCCTTGATCTGCCAGAACTTCTCCATGGTCGACATGGTGATGCTGCTGCACGGGCAGTTCCAGCCCCTGCAGCGGATCCAGCCCCAGCTCAGCCGCTTCTTCCGGGAGGAGTACCTGCACGGCCAGGAGCCCACTGAGCGCAACGTCCGGGTGAGGCGGGGCCAGGACCCCACCCCATCCCCAGGCTTGGCATCTTCTGGTGCTGTTCTCCCTCTGGGTGTTCGCTAACGACCCTCCCTCTTTCCTCTTCCTCTTCCAGATGGCCACCTACAACTTAATCAATGGCTTAGAGGAGTACATCCGCGAGAGCTTTGTGAGTTGGACCTGCTTCCCCGCCCTCCCTCCCCATTGCACTTTTTCATCTCCAGAGTCAGGGTCTGGGCTGGGCCATAGAATCAGCCCCCACCCCACCATACCACACGTGCACCGTGCTTGTGGAAGCCGGCCTCAGTCACACCTTGCCGGAAGCCAAAATGGAGAAATGCCCAGAGGATTGTGGGAGTGGTGGCCATTTTGTGCCCTTTCAGAGAGCCAGGGCTGAGCACGGCGAGGAAGGTTGAGACGTTGCCCTGAGAAAAGGCTGTTTCTGCATCCGGTACCAATTGCTACAGATGTGGAGACCTGTCTGTTGCACGGTGTGGGTAGGATCCCCCGGGCACTTTTGAGCTGGGCAGAACTTTTGTGCCTAGAATGCTGTTTGCTGTTTTTGATGAATTATTATTATTATTATTATTATTATTATTATTATTATTATTATTATTATTATTATTATTATTATTATTATTATTATTATTAGTTTAATTTAATATACCGCCCTATCCCCGAAGGGCTCAGAGCGGTGAACAACATAAAATATCATACATAAAATCATCACAAAATTAATTACCATAGATACAATTAAAACAACAGTTAATACCTAACACAGCATCCCACGAAACCCTTGCTTAAACCCTCCCCCAAAATATATGTATATATAATGGGTCCTGATAATATAAGAGACCCATATGGGGCAAAAGGAGGGGCAGGGGCAGGGGGCACCGTCAGCGGCTGGTCTCACCAAAGGCTCGGTGGAACAACTCGGTCTTACAGGCCCTGCAGAACTCTCCAAGGTCCCGCAGGGCCCGGACAGCTGGAGGGAGAGTGTTCCACCAGGCCGAGGCCAGAGCCGTAAAGGCCCTGGCCCGAGTAGAGGCCAGCCATGTCATTGAGGGGCCAGGGACTTCCAGTAAGTTGGCCTCTGCCGAGCGCAGAGGTCGAGCCGGGACATATGGGGTAATGCAGTCCCGAAGGTACGAGGGTCCCAGGCCGCGCAAGGCCTTAAAGGTCAACACCCACACCTTGAAGAATTGGCATAATTCTGAACAGTATCGCCTGGGGGAAGGGGGAAGGAGTCCTGCCCTGGTCCACCTGGGTTTTTGCCAGTCTTGCAGCTGTTGGACCTGTGTTTCCATGAGCCTTTGAAACCACCAGAAACCTGTCTTCTTTCAAGTGGAAGCTTCCCAGGAAGCTGAGTTCTGCCCCTGATATCCCACCGTGTGACTTTTGGGGTGCTGTTTCAGTCTGGTGGTAGAGGCATACCCTGTTTCCCCGAATATAAGACATCCCCTGAAAATAAGACATAGTAGAGGTTTTGCTGAAGTGCGAAATATAAGGCATCCCCCGAAAGTAAGACGTAGCAAAGTTTTTGTTTGGAAGCATGCCCAACAAACAGAACACAGAAAAATAAGACATCCCCAGAAAATAAGACATAGCTCATCTTTGGGAGCAAAAATTAATATAAGACACTGTCTTATTTTCGGGGAAACACGGTAGCTGTGGCTGCAGTTCTGCGGGTGAATGAGAGAGGGGGTCGTTGATAGGTAGAGGTGAAAGTGAGACGGTGTGGGACCATGCTGTGTACTGGGAAGAGGGTGGCCGGAGCAGCAGCTGCGAGGCGTCGTGATAGCTGGCTGGGCAAGGCTGTTTTGCCTGCTGCTTGGAGCTCTTTCCAGGAAGCCAGAGGGCGGGGAAGAGGTTTCCAGCACTCTGGCCCTCCACTTCCTTTGCCTCGTTGTGGCCCAGTGATGACCTACCGACAGGGCCAAAGGTCACAGCGGTCATTGTGGCTTCACTGGGCACAACCTCTTCTCTGCCCAACAGTGACCAGCCGTGACCCCGCTATAGTGCCAGGAATCTTTGGGCAGAGGGAGAGAAGGGAAGGCAGATGGCACGCTGGCTGCTTGCTTTCTACCTTGAAGCTGCCTCATGGCATAGCAGGGCTGGCAAAGGCGGCTGCAGAGGTGGGCGTTCCATCTCTTCGCCACTCCCAGACTTTGGCTCACCTGCTGGGCCACCAGGTGGCTTCAGGGAAGGAAGGAAGCCTGGGTTCTCACCCGCCTCCCCTCCCAAGTTGGATGAAGGTTGGAGAGGCCAAGGCCTCCTGCTTGCTCGCTGAACACAAGGGAGGCCTGCGATGCGTCAGGCACGCTCTGCCCCTTCAGCACCTGCTCAAGTGGCTGCAGCTTCCCTGAAACCAAAGGACCCGAGAGCAGTGGTGGGATCCAAAATGTTTAGTAACAGGTTCCCTCGCCAGCCCCCCCTCAGCAAAGGGGGCAGAGGCGCACCTAGGCAAACCTGAGCCCTGGGCAAAACCTGTTGGATGCCCCCCCCCCCATGGGCAGCCACTCCACCACGACCCCCCCCAATTTTTTTTTGCACCAGGTCATTTCTAAATCATCATCCCATTATAGAAAATGCCCCAACTCACAAATCTGAACACAGCAGTGGTGAAACACGCAGGTTCTTTGATAGAGACTGGTGAGATAAAAGGTACGAAAGGCTGAGAATCAATGAATTGCAGAACCTGGAAGGGATTCACCCAGTTCAGGGAGTTACATTATTAGTCGCAATTGCTATATGGAACCTTCACGGTCAAAGGCAGTCTGCCTCTCGGGGAGGCGAGGGCGTGGAGACGGAAAAGCAGACCCAATTAGTAACCCCCTCTCGGCACACACAAATAATTAGTAACCCACTCTCGGGAACTGGTGAGAACCTGCTGGATCCCACCTCTGCCCGAGAGCCATGGCGGGTCACCCTTCTGGGGGCAGAGCAGGGGGTGACACAGCCGAGAGGTTTCCTTTCCCTTCCTCCTGTCAGTTGTGTGTGGAGGAGAGCAGTGAAGATGTCCTGCAGCTGTAAGGCTGAATGCACTCAAACGAAGTCGGCTTAATAAAAAGGAATGAACTTTGTGGAACTATGTCACCCTAGCTACAGGGTGCTGGAACTGAGGATTCTTGTCCTCAGTTCCAGTATTTATTCTATTTACAAAAACAGGTAGTAACCAATCAACTTTTCCCCTCCCCCCAGCTCCTGGCTGCTCATTGGTTTGTTTTCCTGCTCTTTTTGGAAAAAGGCGGGAGCCGGTGCATGCTGGGAGTTGCAGTCCTGAGAGCAGCTTCGTTTATGGACTGGGAGGTGCTGGATGGGAAGTGGGCTGGGTTGGCCTAGTAACTGGTGGTCTGGGGCTGCAGGTGGCCGTGTTTTAGGGCCGAGGGCTCAGAAAGGCTCTGGACTCAGAGGCTGCTGCCTCCGTTGCTCCCTTCCTTCCAGCGGTCAGGATGTCCGCAGCAAACACAGCAAAGCACTTGAAGCTGTGCAAACCTCAACCCTGCAAATCTGCTCCAAATTATTCT
The DNA here is from genome assembly GCF_021028975.2 of Sphaerodactylus townsendi. Taxonomy (NCBI): domain Eukaryota; kingdom Metazoa; phylum Chordata; class Lepidosauria; order Squamata; family Sphaerodactylidae; genus Sphaerodactylus; species Sphaerodactylus townsendi. The sequence goes on from NC_059427.1 coordinate 14,605,972, forward strand.
GGGCAGTTTCTTTTTTTCCCCCAAAGAGATTTAGGCTTTTAAGTGAACAAATTGTACTTTTGTTTTTGGTCCGGCTCTCAGTGCAACATAGGCACAATTGCAGGCCAGGCGCTTGCTCTGAGGGAAACTCGTGGTGCGTTCGCCCAAATGCACCCTTGGCCTCATTTCTGCATAGAAACCTGCCAGCCCTCCCTTGCCCTCACAGGCTGACCTCTTGTGCTGCCTTCCCCTTTAGGCCTCTGTCCAAGTCCAGGATGGCGTCGACATCACCCGCACCAACCTGGAGTTCCTACAGGAGCAATTCAACCGCATTGCCACCCACATCCTGCACTGCACAGGTAGGGAGGGGGGCGCAGAGGGCACGGGGGCCTCCGGGGGCTTTGCAGAGCGATGTGGGCTTGCTACCGAGTCCCCCCCTTCTAATCCTCTGTGACTCTTCCTCCCTCCCAGACAACTCCTTTGGCTTCAGGCTGCTGGAGCTGTGTAACCAGGGCCTGTTTGAGTGCCTCGCCCTGAACCTCTACTGCTTGCGGGGGGAGCAGGCGGCCCTCACGGCTGTTATCAACGACCGCATTGTGAGTGGGGAGCTCTGCTTGGGCTGCATCTCCGTCCCCCAGTTCAGTGGCTTGGTCAGCTTGAACCCACGGGTGGGGTGGTGGGGGAGGTGCTCGGGCAGTGGTGGGATCCAAAAATTTTAATAACAGGTTCCGATGGTGGGGGGATTCAAACAGTGGCGCCGCCGCACACACGCACCTCCAGTCCCTATTGGGCAGGGAGGTTGCTTTAGTAACCCCTTCTCGGCACTCAGAAAAAATTAGCAACCACTTCTAGAGGAGTGGTGAGAACTGGTTGAAGAAGAAGAAGAAGAGTTTGGATTTATATCCCCCCCTTCTCTCCTGCAGGAGACTCAAAGGAGCTGACAATCTCCTTGCCCTTCCCCCCTCACAACAAACACCCTGTGAGGTAGGTGGGGCTGAGAGAGCTCCCAGAAGCTGTGACTAGCCCAAGGTCACCCAGCTAGCATGTGTGGGAGTGTACAGGCTAATCTGAATTCCCCAGATAAGTCTCCACAGCTCAGGCGGCAGAGCTGGGAATCAAACCCAGTTCCTCCAGATTAGATACACAAGCTCTTAACCTCCTACGCCACTGCTGTTGGATCCCACCTCTGTTCTCGGGCCCAGAGTGTAGCTGGAAAGGGGCCTTCCAAAGCACAGGGTAAACCCGGCCGACGATGCCCTGGCATTCTTCAAATTTTGCATTGAAAATCTAGATGGGGATTCTTCAAATTAGCACAGTCGCATACACGGACAGTCTGAGACTTCCGGAGGTTGCAGTGTGGGAATCACACTGCGGGATAAAAGTTGAGCCTTCCAGTTTCAGATTTTACATAAACGTGCCTGTAACGTGTAATCTCTGGCCCACAGGTGATGTGAGAATAAAACAGGATAGTTCTCGCGTTCAGCAACCTTGTGCAGTCGGCATGGCTACCAGCCAGTGGCCCAAGTTGTTAACTGTTGGCTGGTTGAGCAAGGATTTCAGTTCAGGCCTGCCTAGTCCAAGTTCCATATTCACAGCACTGACCACTGCAACCTTTTTGAGGGGCTCTCCCATTGTGATGGGGAATTGGTGGGTAGTAGCGCAGGGAGCAGCAGTGGCGTAGGAGGTTAAGAGCTCGTGTATCTAATCTGGAGGAACCGGGTTTGATTCCCAGCTCTGCTGCCTGAGCTGTGGAGGCTTCTCTGGGGAATTCAGATTAGCCTGTACACTCCCACACATGCCAGCTGGGTGACCTTGGGCTAGTCACAGTTCTTCTGAGCTCTCTCAGCCCCACCTACCTCACAGGGTGTTTGTTGTGAGGGGGGAAGGGCAAGGAGATTGTAAGCCCCTTTGAGTCTCCTGCAGGAGAGAAAGGGGGATCTAAATCCAAACTCTTCTTCTTCTTCTTCTGTATGAGTATCGGCACTTCAAAAAGAAAATAAAATAGCACTGCGTAGAAACACGTCCCTTTGTGCCACTGTGAGATTTCTGTTGTGCGGCCTACAGCCCGAAAGATTTGTTTATCCCCCACTTACTTAAACGTATCGGCCTGCTCAAAAGCTTTGACCTGCTTCTGCAACTCTCGGGGAGACGAGCTTGCCAGGAAGTCCCCTCGACTTTCCCGGATGGTAGCTGACTTGCAGGGGTTGGGCGGGAGGCCGACCTTGTCGGGTCTCGCGGGCCAAAGACGGCGGCCGAGGCTGGGCATTCACGGCAAGTCCCCCTTTTGCTTTCCGGTCCTGACAGCCCTTTCTTTCTCTTTCCCCGCCCACCCCCGGTGGCAGAGGCGGATGTCGGCGGACATGAACCCATCCCTGGTGAGCTGGCTCACCACCATGATGAGCATGCGGTTGCAGGTCATCCTGGAGCACATGCCCGTCACGGAGGAACAGATCCTGCAATACGTCCGCAGGGTGGGCGATCCCCCCCAGGTAATACCTGGGACAAGAATGGCGCGGCGGGGGGGTGGGAGGTTGGCTGGCTGTCCTCTGTGCCATGGTAGTTCTCTTGCCCATGCTGTGGTGGGCATGTGCTTGTTTCTGACCCCCTTTTGTGCGTGGTGGGGCACTCTAGACTGGTTAGTGTTGCCTTGGAGTATGGGGGGCGGGCGGCGGGACAGATAGGTTCGTGCTGCCTTGCTAAGGTGACCAGCCGTCCCGCTTTTGGCGGGACACTCACGCTTTTCCGCAATGTGTCCCGTGTGGTTTTAAAATTGTCCCGATTAGGCAATGCGCTCCTGTGCTGCCGCACTGCCTGCTGGGGCTCTTCCCTGTTTCCTGACCGGGGAGCGCCGCAAAAGGCAGTGTGCTCCTGCGGCCGCACGCGCGCGCGCCCCGCGTGACAGGAGTAAAAATCTGGTCACCTTATGCCTTGCAGTACTGGAGGGAGCACAGATGCTGGAAAATATTGCACAAAGCTGAATTGGGAGGGTGTTCCCGAGGGTATGTGTATGTCTTTCTCGCTTCTCTTGCAAATCAGGGTGGTTTTTTTTTCATGAGAGCCACCTTCTGATATTTGGAAGTGAAACAATATGGGGGTTTTATGGGCCTCCTCCAGGGTATGGAATCTTGTCAAGTGGCCATTCCTGATTTGTGAAGGTGCTGTTTGTGGGGAGTGTGTGTGTGTTGTGTGGTGGGAGAATTATATTTCGGGTCTCCCTGCGTGGGAGAAATCCCAGGCAGCGCGGCCCAGAAGCGGGGCAGCAGTTTGACGAGCGCCTCTTTTGCCTCCCTCTTTCTCAGCCTGTTCCCGAAGAGCCCATGGACTTGCAGGCTGCTGAGCAGCTTTCTGACGCCCTGCAGGTACTGAGTCAGAGGGGTCTCAGTGGATGCGGTTCTTGTAGGTTTCCATGCGGGTGGGAGGCAGCAAGGCACCCCAAGATGTCCTGGGGTACAAGCGCACACACGTGCATCTGTGACATGATAGTTTTGGAATGTTAACTGTCCGGAAAACCTTTTTCAGCCATTTTGCCAGGTCGGTCAGTATTCTGCCTTTTGATGGGGGTGGGGCTACGCAAAAGGCCACCTCCTTATTTAGTTCTCAGGTGAGACCGTTCAGGGCAGGGATCTGCAGCCTGTGGCTGTAAGGTTGTTTCGGTTTGGTAGCAGCCTGACTCAACCTTGGGTCTACATTCCTCCATCTGGGCGTTGTGCCCAGACCCACCTTTATCTCTTCCCTAACCTTGCTGCGTGCTTGCCATCACTGGCTTCTGTTCTGTGTGAATCTCTTTCTTGGTGGGAATAGTGGGATGGGAAAACCGGGTTGTTTTGGGTTGGGATTTTCCGCGGGAAAACGTTTGCCCGTAAAAGCGGCTGCTGGGGAGAGTCTGGTCAGATTCCGCATTGTCTGTAGAAGATCATGATTGCCAGTCAATAAAGAGCTTTTAGAAGTTACTGTTGTTCTGGACTTTGCTGATTCCTTACAGTGGCTCTCCAGATGTTCATGAACTACAATTCTCATCAACCCCAGCCGATTGGCCATGCTGGCAGGGGCTGATGGGAATCGTAGTCCATGAACATCTGGAGAGCCACAAGTTACAGCACAGGTGTCAAACTCGCGGCCCTCCAGATGCTATGGACTACAGTTCCCATCATCCTCTGCCAGCATGATGCTGGCAGGGGATGATGGGAACTGTAGTCCATAGCATCTGGAGGGCCGCGAGTTTGACACGTATGAGTTACAGAACCCTAGTTCAGGCTTTAACAAAGGAATGGAAACCTAACAATGGGGGGGGGGGGCAGTTTGGTCATTGGTCCCTGTAGCCCAGTGTCAGCTGTCGAGCATTTCATCCCAGTGGGAAAGGTGATGCTTTATGTCCAATTAAAACAGGTGCTGTCCCTTGTGTGTCTGAGCAGAGGCACGAATCCCTCCCTGATGCCTGTCTCCTGTTCCCTATAGCACGAGGGTGCGGCCTCCCCGGCCCCGGCCACCACGGCGGAGGAGGCCATGCCCCAGCAGCAGCGAGGGGAGCCAGAGGATGAAGAGCCGCAGCAAGGAGAACCCCCTGCTCCCGATGCGGAGCCCTGGGCCGCCGCCGTGCCCCCGGTGAGTTTGTCTGGGCGGGAAGATCTGTGTCCAGCGGAGGGGGGGAGGTTTCCCTGCAGTGGTTAATGGAGGCCCCTATGTTTTGCTTCCCTGTCAGGAGTGGGTGCCCATCATCCGCGAAGACATCCAGGGCCAGCGCAGACTCAAGCAGCAGCCGCCCCTCAGTGACGCCTACTTGAGCGGCATGCCAGCTAAGCGGCGCAAGGTAAGAGAGGGCGGAAGGTGTGCCGGCAAAAGCCCCGTGGGAAGGGGCAGCGATTGAGCCAGGAAATCGGACGCGTTTGAGCAAGAAAGCTGGTAAGAACAAACCACTTGTTCTTGCTGGGAGGCTCAGGGAAATTCCAGGCAGAGGGGGGCAGACGCGCTGGTTGATTTCCACTTGTTTGGCTTGAGCAGAGTTCTGATTCTTTCTACTGCTCAGTCCCACCTCGAGAGTCTTTTTAGAGGGGAGATAGAAAATCAGAAGCTTATAGAATGTATACCTTCTGTTGGGGGAATGGACCATATATCACCCCCTCCCTTGCAAAAAAACACACACAGGTGAATTGGAAAAATAGGATGCTGCTTCTGTTCTGTTGAGTGCAGGAAACAGGGATGTCTTCACTCGCTCAGGGCGGTGGTAGACGGTGAATTTTCCCTCCAGAAGGCAGAGAGAGCGACACCTTCTGCTCGTTGCCCAGTTTGGCAAAGGGGGCCGATGCCCTCTGATCTGGGGCCAGAAGCACTTAAGATCTAATTAAGGCAGTTTTAAGTTTTCAGAGGTCATCTGGGGGGGGGGAGGCGGAGGAGGAGGAGAGGGTCCTTCCGTCTAGCAAAAGTCACTCGATGCAGACTGCTGACATGTGGCTGCAGCAGGAAGAGGTTGGGAAATAGTTGTGCCAAAGTAGGCCTCAGCCTCTAAGAACATAAGAACTAGCCTGCTGGATCAGACCAGAGTCCATCTAGTCCAGCACTCTGCTACTCGCAGTGGCCCACCAGGTGCCTTTGGGAGCTCACATGCAGGAGGTGAAAGCAATGGCCTTCTGTTGCTGCTGCTCCTGAGCACCTGGTCTGCTAAGGCATTTGCAGTCTCAGATCAAGGAGGATCAAGATTGGTAGCCTCTGTTCAAGTTCAATAGAACTGCACCCGTGTGGCCCTCAGTAGACTCTGAGCTACCTCACGGGCTTCAGTTGATTCTGGAGTTGTCTAGTCACGCATGCTCATTTACCACTGATTGTGGGGAAGTCCTCTACGGGTGGGTCCGATGGCTGTAGAGGGGCAGGCTTTGAAGGGATCAAAGAATCTGGTGGAGCACCAGCAGTTTCCCCATTTGGGGGTTTGCCTGTTGGGAGCTGCCACCACTGGAGGAGCAGATGGCCTGGGTTTACCCGTGCATGCCAAGGTGGCCCCCTTAATTTCTGCTTCTCCCTCCACAGACCATGCAGGGCGATGGGCCCCAACTGCTTCTGTCTGAGGCCGTCAACAAAGCCGCCAAAGGGGCCGGCGTGAAGCCCCTGACCAGCTCAGAGAGCCTCCACAGGGAGCTTGCGGACCCAGCTCTGCAAGAGGGCTACCGTCAGCAGGTAGGCCCAGCGCTCCCCTTCCTTGGGCCCTGCAGACAAGAGCGCCCAAGCGGCCGGGTGTCGATTTGGGGGAGGAGCCAGTTTCATGACCCTCCTCCCTTTTGTTTTCCAGCTGAAATCTGACCTGCAGAAGCGGCTGCAAGCTGACCCCAGCTTTACTCCCCAGAGGTTCCCCAACGCCCAGCAGGCCTTTGTGGCCGAGGACTTGTAGTGGCCGCCGCCGCCGTAGCCCTCCAGGGCCAGAGGTGGACTCTGTAGCTCGCCTCTTGTTTCCTCTGTGCACGATTCAAAACAGCCACTCCCTTCTCAGGCCAAATATTTAAGTCCCCTTCCCACATGTCCCTTGTCTGGTTGCTGTGACCTCTCTCGGCCAGTGGGAGTGCCCCAGTTGCTGCTGAAATAACAAAATAAAGCCACTTCTCCAGGGGCTGAGAGCATCTGTGTGTGTTTAAATAAAACGTTTTTTAGGGGAGGGAGTAGTAGTCATCTTTTTTGCTGTGTGGTGGTGGTAGAAAGGGCTGCCCTGTTCGCCACTGTCTGCCTCCGCATAGCAGCTCTGCCTCCGTTCGAGCCGTCGCAGGCTTTCTCTGCACCATTGGGTCAGGGTGGTTGATGTTTTTTTTTTGGGGAGACCGTTTAACCCTCCTCTCCAAGGAGGATGTTAATAATTTGAGTCGTGGCAGGTGGCCACTTGCTCTTTTGGAGCGCCTCTGCGTTAGTTACGTAAGAGAATACTTGGGAAACTGTTGTGCCTTCTTAAAATGTAAGTCATGTTGCAGTTGGTGAATGTTTTTCCCCATTTATACCCCATTACGGCGGTTACTGAATTTTACCAATCCACTATTAAATTGACAGCTATGGTTTTTAAGGTGGGGCTAAACCAGTGATGGCGAACCTTTTTGAGACCGAGTGACCAAATTGCAAACCAAACCCCACTTATTTATCGCAAAGTGCCAACCCAGCAATTTAAACTGAATGCTGAGGTTTTAGTTTTGAAAACCCGGTTGGTTCCCTCTTCCTCCGCCCCACCCGCTTGAGCAGGGGCTAGCCTGCTCTAGCCTCCAACAAATCCCACGCGCACCGCTCTGTCTCTAGCATCTCTGCCTCCTCTGCCCCCCCCCCCCGGCTGCAGCCACAGGCACCAGGCCCGCCAGCTGAGTCCTCCCTGCTCACTGTGGTGCGCGCACCTCATGCTCTGTGGCCCAGGCCAGCCTAGGGGTGTGTGTGGGGTGTGTGTGTGATTTTTTGCCCCCCACCCCCCCCCCACATAACAAACTCTGTGTTCGCGTGCCCACAGAGAGGGCTCCGAGTGCCACCTCTGGCACCCGTGCCATAGGTTCGCCATCACTGGGCTAAACAGACCAGGCAAATTGTTCCTGGAAGGGTTCCACTCATTTCCCCAGGAAAAGGCAACGTGGGGGAAGTCAGTGACCTTTTTGAGCCCGTGGGCACCTTTGGAATTCTGACACGGGGTTGGCAACCACAAAATAGCCGTCACAAGAGGTGAAGCCAGCCTTCTCCAGTGGCCAGTCAGAAGCGATGCTTGGCCAGCCCCCCTCTCTTTCTGAAAACACTTGACAGGCACCAAGCTGGGAATGCCTGTCCTCGAGGATGCAAATTCCAAAGGGGGAGGGGCTCTTGTGCTTGTAGGGATGAACGTCTCGTTTTCAATGGCCCAAACCTTTCCATAGGAAAATTGATATGAGGAATTTCTGAACATTTTCAGCCAGCTGTTGTCCTCCCTCCCCCCGGGTCATGGCTGGAAGTGTGCAGGCAAACAATAGCCCCCTTTACCAAGGAATAAAGATTCTGTGCCAAGGTAGGGAGGAAGCTGGCAGCCTTCTTCCAATCCCAAAATTTATGCTTGTGTTGGTACTTAGAGGAAAAAACAGCAAGGGTTTGTTTGAACAGGGAGTTGAGGAACCTACAAAGAATCCCTAGAGCAGAGGTCTGCAACCTGTGGCTCTCCAGATGTTCATGGACTACAATCCCCATCAGTGCCTGCCAGCATGGCCAATTGGCTGATGGGGATTGTAGTCCATGGACATCTGGAGAACCACAGGTTGCACACCCATGTCCTAGAGCAGTGGTTCTCAACCTTCCTAATGCTGCAACCCTTTAATACAGCTCCTCATGTTGTGGTGACCCCCAACCCGAACATTTATCCATTTTACAGATGGAGAACACTGATGCAGAGAGCCTTAGGTAACCCCTGTGAAAGGGTCGTTTGACTCCCAAAGAGGTTGAGAACCGCTGTCCTAGAGTGAGGCTACAGTCTTGCTTGGACACCCCTTCTCTTTTTTTGGAATAGAGCCACCCCCAAGTTAAACCTCATATTAAACACAGTGGTTTAATATATATACCAGTGGTGGCAAACCTATGGCACGAGTGTCAGAGGTGGCACTCAGAGCCCTCTGTGTGGGCACACGTGCACAGAGTTTGTCATGTGAGAATAGTGTAATTATTTCAGGGAGATTATTAGCATTAAACCTAAGACCTAGTTTTGGAGAAGCAGTGTAGGTAACCCTGTTAAGTACTGTTAAACCCTACTGATTTTCATGGGAAGAACAAAAGCACGATCCTTTGCCTGGGAGTAAGCTTGGTTGCTGGCAATGGGGCTTGCTTCTGAGTAAACCCTCCTAGGGTTGTGATTCACCCATTCAAAGCATTGCACAGCTGCTTCAAAGCAAAGCCGCCGACCACCAAGCTTACTCCCAAGTAACGCACGCCTTGAGCCAACCGCTTTTTCTGTACTAAAACCTCAGTATTCAGGTTAAATTGCCATGATGGCACTTTGTGATAAATACGCGGGTTTTGGGTTGCAGTTTGGGCACTCGGTCTCGAAAAGGTTCGCCATCAGTGGTATATACTGTCTTCCATGGAAAATACAGAGAAAATGCCTGTTTGCACAGTGGTAGAAATAAAGTCTGTTGTTCAAACCAAACTCTGACAGAACACACGCACTCTCGCCAGCTTGACTTCTTATTTTATTGTTTTTTTAAACAATTTTTTTTGGTTTTATTTATTAAACAAACCAGCTCGACCACCTTTTAAAAACGCAACGCTTCCTATTTCAAACTCAGGGGAGCAAATGGAGAGGAAGAGGAGGGCAGGCTCCAGCCTAGCCTCCTCCACCCCAACTGAAGGGGGAAGAGGCAAGACCCCACGTGTTCATATTTATATATATTTACACTCCACACCTCGGAGCTCCTCCCCTCGGATCCAAGGGCAACGCGGCCCCCACCAGAAAAAAAAATAAACTCAGGTGAAACCAAAGATAATAAGCAAAAATACATTCAGCTGGAAGCCTCCCCAAATCCTGATCCGTGCCCCCCAAATTCCACTCTGAGCACCCTACTAAGTGTCTAACACCCCTAACTGAGGGGGCAATTCCAGTGTCACCCCTCACATAAACAGGAAGGGAGTTAAGGAGACACCCCATATGTTCAGGATACACCAAGAAGAGAAGAGGAACAAGAGCCCCCCGCAAACAGCCCCCCCCACTTTGGAGGGGAGGGCAACAGAACCAAAGGAGAGGCGGGGTCAGCGTCCTGGGCTAGTGGTGGCCGGAGACCCCGGGGTCTTGTTTGTCGGCGTGGGAGCGGACATCTGGCTCCGGGCGGCGGGCTGGAGGTCCATCGCGGGGTTGAGCCGCCCGTTCCCAGGCACGAGGGGTCCAGCGAAGGACGTCGGACTGGAGTTCCACCAGGAAGGGGAGGACACAGAAGCAAAAAGTCACATTCAGGACTTCAACCCACCCCCCACCCACCCACCCCCTCAACAGCTAAGTCTTTCGGGATGCTCCCCCTCCTCTCACCTGCTGGTAGACCTCAAAGCGCTGTGCACGGAAAATGCCACCATAGCTAGACCCGGGGGATTTCAGCCGGGCATTGAAGCCTCCAGCAAAAGGCCTGTGGGTGAGAAAAGTCTTGACCGAGAGCAAGGTGCCCATGAAGCTATTGGGCAATCCATTGAGGTTCAGTGGTTACAGTGCAGGAGTAGGATCTGGAAGACCCACTTTCAAAACCCCCCACTCTGCCATGGAAGGCTGCTGGGTGATCTTGGGCCAATCATACTCAGCCTAACCAACCACACGGGATCGAGGTTAAAACAGAGAAGAGAATGAACAGAGTCCATCTAGTCCAGCACTCTGCTACTCGCAGTGGCCCACCAGGTGCCTTTGGGAGCTCACATGCAGGAGGTGAAAGCAATGGCCTTCTGCGGCTGCTGCTCCTGAGCACCTGGTCTGCTAAGGCATTTGCAATCTGAGATCAAGGAGGATCAAGATTGGTAGCCATAGATCGACTTCTCCTCCATAAATCTGTCCAAGCCCTTTTTAAAGCTAACCAGGTTAGTGGCCATCACCACCTCCTGTGGCATTGAAGTCAGCCACTTAGGGAGCCAAGGGGAGGAGGGGGGAAATAACTGAAGTTAGAAAAAGGGGAGTGAAAGAGTCTTTTGCTGGTCCCCCACCCACCACTCACCTGCCCCCAGAGGGGGGTCGGGCTCCTGCAGACCCCAGGCCGTTGAGTTTCCTATAGTCCTGCAGCGGCTTCATTTCCAGAGCGTGAAGCTGAGGGGGGGAAAGGGCCCATCAGAAGCAGAGGACGCAAGACCCTCCTCCTGTGCCCTCCCCACCCGCTCTCGCCTCCTTTGATACCTCGCCCCGGCCCACTGCGCCATGAGGAAAGGCCCGCACGGCTGGAGAGACGAGGCGCCCGGCCAACTGCCCCGGTGGCCGCAGGGCCTGGGTGGCCACGGGCATCAAGGGCATGTGTGGAGGTGGCGCGGGGGCAGCGGCTGGTGCTTGCTGCAGGGAGCCAAAGTTCACCACGGGGGGCAGCTGGGGGGGCTCGACCACTGGTAACAGCATCTGGGGGAAGGAGAGTCTTGGTTAAGGATGGCGGGCGGTGGGGGAGGAGAAGAGGTCTGGGAAAGGGCTTCCCTCTTCGCACACAAGATGGGAGATTTGCTCACCTGCTGGGTGGGAGCTGTGGCGGTCAGGAAATTGCTCTGGCTGCTTTGCCCCAGGGGGGCTGCGTAGAATTCGGAGGGAGAGGCAAGCTCCTGGCGTACCTGTCCAAAGCACAAGGCGTGAAAGGTGTCACAGCAGGCTGGACGGGGAGGAGGGAGCTGGTGCTGGACCAAGACGTCATCACTGTTTTTCACAAGCCCTTCTGCCATGGATGCTTCAGGGCAACCCCTCTGCCAGCCCCTCCCCCCCCGATTCAAATAATGCAGACAGCTTTTGTTCACTGCTGTCCCTACAAATTTGCCTAACAGCAGGCAGAGGGAGGCCATGAAATATCCTCACAACTGATTTATTAAAAAGCTGCTCTGAATCCTTTCCTGCCCTAGCAGACTAAGCATGGGGAAGAGAGGGAGGCCAGCCCAGCACGAGCCTGACACTTCTGCAGACAGGTAATGCCACAGCTTTTGGGGGAGAGTTCTCCCAACATGAGAACATAAGAACAAGCCAGCTGGATCAGACCAGAGTCCATCTAGTCCAGCACTCTGCTACTCGCAGTAGCCCACCAGGTGCCATTGGGAGCTCACATGCAGGAGGTGAAAGCAATGGCCTTCTGCTGCTGCTGGTGCTCCCGAGCACCTGGTCTGTTAAGGCATTTGCAATCTGAGATCAAGGAGGATCAAGATTGGTAGCCATAGATCGACTTCTCCTCCATCAATCTATCCAAGCCCCTTTTTAAAGCTATCCAGGTTAGCGGCCATGACCACCTCCTGTGGCAGCATATTCCAAACACCAATCACACGCTGCGTGAAGAAGTGTTTCCTTTCATTAGTCCTAATTCTTCCCCCCAGCTCGCTCTGCCCCAAGCTAGTTGCACAGACCTGCCTTGCAAAAAAGGGACGAACAAGCGGCTTTTGGAAACAATGGAAAGGATGCGGGTCACAGTGATCACACGGACCCGGCCTCTCAAATCTTTCTCACTTTTAGTGCAAATTGCTGCTCTACTTTCCTCTGGATCAGGGGTCTTCAAACTATGGCCCTCCAGATGTTCAGGAACTACAATTCCCATCAGCCCTGCTACTTGGCCATGCTGGCAGAGGCTGATGGGAATTGTAGTTCCTGAACATCTGGAGGGTCATAGTTTGAAGACCTCTGCTCTGGATGGTTCCTAGCAGCCGACCTGCCTCTGCAAACCTTCCAGAATACCAATAAGACTCATGTTTGGAGCAAGCCGCTTGCAGGAGTAAAGCTGGCAACTCTGAATTGTGCAAGGAGTTCATCAGCAAGGAGCCTCGATTGTCTTGCTAGTGGAAAGATGACCCCGTAATCTTGACAAAAAAGCCCTCACGGGTCCAACATCCCCCATGAGTTTTTCTGGCTCAGTGGCAATCCAAACGCCAGTGAAGGACCAAATGCTGTACATAAGAACATAAGAACTAGCCTGCTGGATCAGACCAGAGTCCATCTAGTCCAGCTCTCTGCTACTCGCAGTGGCCCACCAGGTGCCATTGGGAGCTCACATGCAGGATGTGAAAGCAATGGCCTTCTGCTGCTGCTGCTCCCGAGCATGTGGTCTGGTAAGGCATTTGCAATCTCAGATCAAAGAGGATCAAGATTGGTAGCCATAAGTCGACCATAAATCTACATCTCGAGGAGGAATAAAACCCAGGTTACGGCACTGAAGGCCAAATACTGGTCAGTCAACAGTCCACCCCATCACAACCTCTCCCAATTTTGCCCCCACCCCAATTCTGGCTTCAGTGGATGCTGACCCCAGAACACAGCAGTCCTGCCTTAAAAAACAAAACCAAACCCGAGCTCTTTCCACCTGCCCCCCAGTCGCTGCAGTACCTGAAGTAGGGCCTGCTCCGGCGCCAGCTGACTGCCACAGAAGGCTGAGCTGTAGATGAAGGAAGGCGGAGGAGCCTGGTACAACAAGCCCGTGGCTGGCAGCTTGGGGAGCTCAGCGGCCTGCAGGGCGGATATCTCCACATACTGGCCCTTCAGGGCCATCCCGGAAAGCAAGGCGGAACTGGGCAGCACAGCGCCCGCTGCCGTGTGAGCTGGAGAGGTGGGGGCTGGGCTGGGCTGCAGGTAGAGGTGCTGAGACCTGGCAAAAGAGGACCCGAGAATTCAGAGAGAAGAACGAACCAAGGAGACGCTCCCTCACCCAAGGGCAGCGTTCTGGGGGAGAAGCAGCCATTTCAACCAAGGTGCTCCCCAGCAGTACCGGCCTCCTCCGTACCTGCTCCCCATCCCCTCCTCTCTCCCGAGCCAAGTGCAGAGTGGCTCCTGCTCCCGGCCTTGAGGAGAGCCCGTTGCAGGCCACCCTCCCACCCCCGCCTGTACCTGTAAGCGTGCAGAGAAGGGGCGTTCGGGCGGAAGCTACTTCCACCTCCAGCGCTGTGCAGCTGGGACTCAAGCTGGGTGGTGGGGACCTGCAGAGACTGGAGAACACGGAGATTTCAGCCTCACGGCAGGAAAACTTCTTGTCTCACCTCGAACTAGCCCGATTCGCCAGCCCCTAGGCGTCCTCCACGGCTGCTACGGCCTGTCATTTGTAGGTAACCTGCTCCCCCCACAAGCAGTTCTTCTTTTCGCAACAAGAAATAAGTTTACTGTTTTGTATTTAGAAGAGCTCAGTGTTCGGCGATTTGGTGGACATTGACAAGGAAGTTAACAAGTTGCTGGTTAGTACAACGAGGGGCAGCAGAAACCTGCTTCAAGCAGTTACAAGTTCACACACCCACAACTTTACTAAACTGACAGGTTGTTTCTGTCAAAGAGAGAAAGAGAATGATTTTAGAATTCCACCCTGAGCGTCAAGTATCCCAACCTACCGGGAACAGGGTTAGTCTATCTCAGTGGTGGCGAACCTTTGGCACTCCATAACATCTGGAGCGCCAAAGGTTCGCTAGCACGGCTCTATCTCCTGGGATATTTCCTTTAATCCCTTTAGAAGTCTCAAACTTACTATTTCTTTAAGGTAGGACAGGATATCTCATGTCTTCCTGCCTCTCCACAAGCCCCTGAGCGCTCTGCACCTAAACTGTGGAAATCTTTTTCGTCACCAGATGAAGCCTAGCCATTTTCTATCCCATGCTGGCAGGGGCTGATGGGAATTGTAGTCCACGAACATCTGGAGCGCCATAGGTTGGCCACCCCTCCTCTAGGTGATCTCCCTGTTTCTCTGCTGCCTCCTCAAGTCCTGTCTGAGAAGCTGAAAGACTTCCCCTCCACTTTGCTCTTCTGCCATCCAGCCAGGTTCTAGATCAGTGGTGGCGAACCTTTGGCACTCCAGATGTTATGGACTACAATTCCCATCAGCCCCTGCCAGCATGGCCAACTGACCATGCTGGCAGGGGCTGATGGGAATTGTAGTCCATAACACCTGGAGTGCCAAAGATTCGCCACCACAGTTCTAGATCTTCTCACTGACTGATCTGCCCATGTAGGCAGGGATCTGGCTGGAAGGCGTGGAGAGCAAACCCCCCCTGCCACCCCCCTCCACAAGCAGTCCACCCATGCCACAGCTCTCCTCCAGGCCCTTGCCCCAATTGCTCTGCCAAGGTGGGTACCTGGTTCCCATAAAACAGCTCCGGGTACAGTCGGTGGCCCTGGCCCCTTTCACCTGCGGAGAGAAGCAGACAGTCAGGTCCCCACCTGGTCAGAAGCCACACCAGGAGAAACCTCCCCCCCCTCCTTCCCCCCCCATACCTGAGAACACAGAAGTGTCTGCTGGCAGTCCGTGTAGACAGGAGGCAGCCATGGGGGCAACAGGGAAAGGCCTGGGGTCATAGGAGCGGCCAGGAGGTGCCTCAGGGGATAACACCCTGTGGCTGGGCGGCGCTGGGGGGAGCAGCTCCCACTCCCTGGGGGGCGGAGTCAACTGCAAAGGAAGGAAAGGAGATGTGAGGCAACACAAAGGAAAAGGAGCAGCCGAGCGCTTTCCTCTCCGCATCTGTTTTTCACTGACCAAACTGGTGACCGCCAGAGTGGGGGGGAAGGCCGAAGTTCACCAGGGACCTTCCCCAGGCATGAGGCACCCACTGTGTCTTCATCGCAAAGCATGCCTGCCTACCTCACAGGGTTGTCAGGAGGATAAACTGGTGGGGGGACACGTTCAACTAAGATCTTGGAATATGAGAAGGATAAAAGTGCGCTAGACTTACTTCTTTGAGCTGCCTGCCCTGCTTTATAGACTTATTCTGAGCTTTAAAACAGTATCTAACAGACTAGGCTGTCCCTTAAAGACAACAGAAGGAGGAACCTATGAGGAAAAGCCTCTTCTGATTCTACTGTTCTCCAGTATCCACAAAGAGACATTATCAAATTCAGCTTGACGGCTTTTGGAACTCAATCTAAGTGATGAAAGCGGAGCTCCGCCTTCCCCACGTGGCTGCAGCTACTACCCTTCTTCCCTGGGGAATGGGCGTGACCCATGAAGCTTGTCTGCTCCTAGGCCAGGGAACATCAACCTTTTCCACCACTGTGCTGTAGCCAGCATGGTGTAGTAGTTAAGAGCTGGTGGATTCTAATCTGGAGAACCAGGTTTGATTCCTCACTCCTCCACCTGAGTGGCGGAGGCTTATCTGGTGAACCAGATGTGTTTCCGCACTCCGACATTCCTGCTGGGTGACCTTGGGCTAGTCACAGTTCTCTCAGAACTCTCTCGGCCCCACCTCCCCCACAAGGTGTCTGTTGTGGGGAGAGGAAGGGAAAGGAGCTTGTGGGCCACCTTGAGACTCCTTACAGGAGAGAAAGGTATAAATCCAAACTCTTCTTCTTCACTTCAAGCTCCAGGACAGACTGACACGGCGTTCTTGTCCCCCATCACCCTCGGTGGTCTCTGCTTTGTCACTTACCCCCTCCGCAAGTGCCTGGTGCAACTCTTCTTTGTCTGGTTTCGATCCTTCGCTAACCACGAAGCGGAGGTCTGTGTCCTGAAGGGGCAAAAAGCCAGAGTGGGGACTCAAGGCCAGGAACCTTCGGCTCACTCAAAAGCCTTGCTGCAGCTGTGAGGCCTCTTCCCTGCCCTCCCCCCCCACCCCAGGTTCTGGGCTTTTGCACATACCTTGTCGCTGGCTCCAAACTGGATGGGCGGGCCAGCCCCGGGGGGCTCCAGCTGAGGGCTCGTCTCAGATTTGACTGCCCCCATCCCCTCCATGCCGTCTTTGGCCTTCTCAGCTCGCTGGGAACGCTCTGTGCCAATTGCGCCAGGAGGTGGGTGATCGCGGGATGGCTCGGGGGAACTGCTCACCTGTGGCAAAAGGAACGGGGAAATTCATGAGCACGTCCAGACAGGCTTCCAGTACACCCGGCACCTGGGGACCCCTTTACAAGACCAAACTAGGAACCATCAGGACAGTTGCTGAGCTTTGGCTTGGTGCCAACGGAGCACTTGGCATCAGCTCTGCCATTTCTTAACAGCCTTTTACAGTTCACAAACTTTTAGGAGTAGCCAGACAGCCACAGAACGAGACGCTGGCCACAGAATTTGTTACCCTGAGACTTTCAGTCAGACACCCACGTGCCTTTAGACTAGTCCCCATGGGCAGAGGCGTGTTTGTTACTCTGAAGACAAGGTGATGGGGAAGGAGGACTCCCCATGATTTGCCGTGGGGAGGTTGGGGCCCTCCCTGTCTCTTCCCCAGAAATTAACAGAACCTCCTGAATAAGGTCGTTGCAGCGGCAATTTGAGCCAATGCAGACCATGTTGACTATGCCGCTCTCTCTTCATAATGAGCTGACTATGCCGCTCTCTTCTTAACTGGAGCACCTTCCTTATGAGGAGAGGCTGCAGCGTTTGGGACTCTTTAGTTTGGAGAGGAGACGTCTGAGGGGGGATAGGATTGAAGTCTATAAAATTAGGCATGGGGTAGAAAATGTTGACAGAGAGAAATTGTTCTCTCTTTCTCACAATACTGGAACCAGGGGGCATTCATTGAAAATGCTGGGGGGAAGAATTAGGACTAATAAAAGGAAACACTTCTTCACGCAACCTGTGATTGGTGTTTGGAATATGCTGCCACAGGAGGTGGTGATGGCCACTCACCTGGATAGCTTTAAAAGGGGCTTGGACAGATTTATGGAGGAGAAGTCGATTTATGGCTACCAATCTTGATCCTCTTTGATCTGAGATTGCAAATGCCTTTACAGTCCAGGTGCTCGGGAGCAAAGGCCGCAGAAGGCCATTGCTTTCACCTCCTGCATGTGAGCTCCCAAAGGCACCTGGTGGGCCACTGCGAGTAGCAGAGAGCTGGACTAGATGGACTCTGGTCTGATCCAGCTGGCTTGTTCTTATGTTGAGCCCGCCCAATTGCCAACTTGTGTGCCAAACATCTGAAAAGGGTGCTGACCAAAAGAACCGGGGGGGGAGGGGGGGGGGAGGGGAGAAAGAATTAAGTTTTCTCTTCTGTACTAGAACACTGGACAGGGCGCTCCTGAGAGTCCTCCACCGATCCTTGTTGTGGTTCTCAGCCCACCTCCGCCACCAACATAGTCGCTCAGGGACAGCCAAATTGATCTGAGCGTAAGCGCTGCTGGAGCTCGACTCTCCTCCCTTTGGAGCAGAGGGAGCCACTCCCCTCCCCACACTCCTGAACGACAGGCATTTATTTATATTTCCCACTTGTACTGATGGGGACAGAGCAGGAGGCTGGGCTCTGCCCCTGGTGGCATCTCTATCTGGAGGAGTGGTGAAGAAAAGGTCAGAGAAACCAAGGGTCAACCAGGAGGGGAATGTCTCTGAATGTGGGCACCGTGATCAGCTGTGTCAGTGGAAGGCTATGTGTGATCTCTAAAGCAAGGAGGACAGAGATAAAGGGCCTGAGATGTTGCTCCTGCTGCAGCAGAACATGCCGAGCTCTGTGAGGACTATTTCCGAGGTCAAAGAGAAGGCTGGGGGCACAGAGCACTTTCTCAAGGAGCCCAGGAAGGGCGGGCGTCTTTCCCAGCACAAGCCCTACCTGCTTATCCTTGAGCAGGCCGGGATCTCGGGCTGGCAGGCGTCTTCGCTGCTCTTTAGGCTCCGCTCCTTCCGGCCCGAGGGACGCGGCGTTTTCACCGTGCTTGGCGACAGCTCCGCTGCGTTTGGCCCCGGCGTCCGGGGTGGCCTTCAGGCCCCCGTCAGGAGAACTGCGCTGGCTACAGGTGGCCGAGGAGACTTGTGAGTCGCTGCTGAGGTCCACGCCGCTGTCTGACAGGCTCATCTAGGCAAGGACAGCAGGGAGGCACCAAGAGGGTTAAGGTGGAGGAGGATCAGTTCTTGCCGCTTCCTCTCCATCCCATCACAGCCGCCCCTTTGCAGAAGCAGCACGGCCTCTGAGGAACCTCACCTCCGTCCCGGCAGCCTCCTCGAATGCGTTCAGCGGATCAATCCAGGGCTCCACTGAGGCAGGCCGGTAGCTCTTCCGGGAGGAGCCTGTGCGAAGGAGGGGCAACCAAGTTTTCCCTTTAGGGCATTCTCAAACAAACCCCGGGACGTACGTTAATTGTCAGTAGGGGTTAGTATGCTGGAATCTTCAGTATGTGGTTACAGAGTGAGTGGTATTAATTTTTATAGTTTACACTCGATGTCGATTAAATTAGGAGTCCTTATACCAGGGGTCTGCAACCTGCGGCTCTCCAGATGTCCATGGACAATTGGCAATGGTGGCAGGGGCTGATGGGAATTGTGGTCCATGAACATCTGGAGAGCCGTAGGTTGCAGACCCCTGCCTTATACTAAGTGGGTTTTTTTCCAAGTTTGTGATCTTTGCCTTTTGTAAACGTTTTAAGTACTACTAAAATTCAAATAAAGAAAACAGCATTGAGAACTCTGCTTGGCTTCCACTTGGGCAGGTTTTAATCCAAGGCAATGAAACTCCACTCGTTCACAGCGATCGCCTTTCACGCTTCCCACGGAAGCTGCTGTTCCTTCACTGCACACCGCAAAAGGTCCACTGGGTTCAAGCCTACGCCTTCTGCAGGAACAGCCCATCCAAGACCATCTTGGAACTCACCCCCAACATGGAGAGCAACTTGGGCCTTAAATCAGTGCTCTTGCCCCCCCCCCCCTCCAGAAAGGCTCCCTTCCCTTCCTGCCCAGAGGAATGGGCACTGTGAACCCTGCCCTCTGGCACATCTGAACAACTCACTGGAATTCAACTGGCTCCAGATCTGTGGGGCGAGCCCCTCTGCCACGGGGAC
Organism: Sphaerodactylus townsendi; assembly: GCF_021028975.2. Lineage (NCBI taxonomy): Eukaryota > Metazoa > Chordata > Lepidosauria > Squamata > Sphaerodactylidae > Sphaerodactylus > Sphaerodactylus townsendi. The sequence continues at coordinate 14,625,275 of NC_059427.1, forward strand.
ACTCCTGCTGCGGGGTTCTCCTGGGGCCTCTTCTTTGGGGGCTGTGAAGGCTGAACCACTGGGAAAGGCCAGGGGCTCCTGAGAGACAGAGAGAGAGAGAGAGAGAGGGAGGGAGAGAGGGAAAGGGAGAGAGAGAGAGGGAGGAAGGGGGAGAGAGAGGGAAAGGGAGAGAGAGAGGGGGGAGGGAGGGAGAGAGAGGGAAAGGGAGAGAGAGAGGGAGGGAGAGAGAGAGAGGGAGGGAGAGAGAGGGAGGAAGGGAGATAGAGAGGGAGAGAGAGGGAGGGAGAGAGGGAGGGAAAGAGAGGGAGGGAGAGAGGGAGGGAGAGAGAGGGAGGAAGGGAGAGAGAGAGGGAGAGAGAGGGAAAGGGAGAGAGAGAGGGAGGGGGAGAGGGAGGGAGAGAGAGAGAGAAGAATATTATTAAGAGGAACCTTGAAATCCCCCCTCCCGCCCGCTAAATTGTGGAATCCTCAAGCTCACCTGCTGCAGCAGTTCAGCCTTGCGGGGCCGTTCCCGGCGCTTGGCGGCAAAGCCGCTCACGGAGCTGGCCTCCTTCAGGGGGCTGCCGCTGGAGTGGAGCAGCTGGGTCTTGTCCAAGAAACAATGGTCTGAACAAAGACGGGGAGGGCGGGTGAGCAGGGAAGTCAGGAAGTCACCAGGCCAGCTCAAGGAGGTGCACAATTCAGCCTGAGGCATCATGTCGCTCTGAAACTAACAGCCCTCAGCAAAAAGCCAAGCTCGGACTGCTAAGGTTTCCAGAAATACCTCCCCCCCCCCGCACAGTCTGCTGGCCACCCCAGATACTGAACACTACCTGGACCACTGCTTGTCCTGCCCTCAAAGCGCCCCAATGGAAGGGCAGAGCTCCGGCCTCCAGGTCCTGGGAAGAGCGGCTGGGGTGGACCGGGCGAGGCAGGCTTCGCGTGGCGGCTGCCCAGTTCAGCCAGGGCCTGCTGGATGCTGGCTGGGTCACTGTGGATGACACGGTCCAGGCGGTACACCGTGCTGGTGGTAGGCGCTGGAGGCAGGTTCAGGCCCGGGGAGTGGTCCTCAGTGTTTCGGCTAGTGGAGGAGACAGAAACCATTACACAATGGAGGAGGAGGGCCTACTCCCAACTGCAGAGAGAGTTTAGGAATGGTCTGCAGTCAATAGTTTGCCTCTGTGTGTGTGTGTGTGTTTACAGTGTTGTCAAGTCACAGCAACCCCGTTGTGTTTTCAAGGCAAGAGATGTTCAGATGTTCACTGCATTGCCTGCCTCTGGGTGGGTTGAGACAGTTCTGACCGAAACGTGACTGCCTTATCAGGAATACTGGTGGGATGCCTCAGATGGGATGGCAAAGCTCCCGCAGAGTTGGTACCTTCCTCCCTTGGAGCGCCAAGCAACACCACAGCCACCGACATGCTTGCATGCACGCTCACGTTATGTTTCCTTCTGGATGTACATCTGCACAACGGAAACCAAAATGTGCACACCAGGAAATAGATGCGGAATAGGCAAAAGGGAATGCCACCTTAGGAGCAGCAGTGGTGTAGGAGGTTAAGAGCTCGTGTATCTAATCTGGAGGAACCGGGTCTCCTGCAGGAGAGAAAGGGGGGATATAAATCCAAACTCTTCTTCTTCTTCTTCTTCTTCTTACACAAGGAGTGACTGAAATGCAGAATTCGCTCACAGGGGATGTAGTCCCAGCCACAGACACAGAGTGATTTAAAAGAGATCAGTGGTGGAGCCATGATGACTAAGGAAAACTTCCGCGTCCAGAGGCAGTCTACCTCTGAATCCCAGCGCCAGGAGGCAACATCAGGGGAGGCCGTGGCCTCTGTGCCCTGTTGCTGGCCCTCCAGAGGAACTGCTTGGCCCCTGCGTGAGGCAGGATGCTGGATTACCCGGGCTGCTGGTCTGACCCGGCAGGGCTTTTCTTATGTTCTTAGCATTACAGTGTATGGTGAAGAAATCTTATGGTGTAAAAAAGCCAAAGTGTGTGTAACGTCTATGACAGAGGAACAAGACAGCGCGTCACACACTGAAGACGGAGGATCAATATATTCAATAAATGTATTTATATATTATTATTATTAGAATTGTCCAGTTACTGAATCCAATGATTGTACATCCAGTTTTTGTACATCCAGATTGTACAATCCAATGATTGTACATCCAGATTGTACATCCAGTACAATCACTGGATTCAGTAACTGGACAATTATAATAATTATATATATAATTATTATATATAATTATGTATACACACACACACACACACACACACACACACACACACACACACACACACACATTTATTGAATATATTGATCCTCCGTCTCCAGTGTGTGATGCACTGTCTTGGTCCTCTGAAGAAATCTTATGGGGGAGCTTGGATGGAGAAGGTCTGGACTAGGACGACACCAACGTGCTTGGCTGCTTTCATCAGCTTTATAAGCTTCCTTGGTCCTTAGAGGCCTATCCTGGAGGCTCCTCTCACTAACCAGATAACCCCTTCAATGGTGAAGCAAGGCAGTGCGGGATTCCTCCAGGGCTCCATCCCATCCCTTTTTCCTCACTATGGTACCACCTCCTCAGTACTCAATTCAGGGCTCCGACCACCCGTTTCCTCGGCTCGCTGCGCTGTCCTGGTCTTGACACTGTGGACAGCTGAGCTCTTTCTGTAACGTGACTGTGACATCAGGTGCTCACTACTGAGTGGGCCCCAATGTGGTGCTTAAGAGATAAAGGTGGGTCCTAGATCGGGGCCCCAGCTTGGATCTCAGAAACTAAAGGCCCTGCGACGATGTGGCTGGCCTCGACCCGGGCCAGGGCCTTTACGGCTCTGGCCCCCGCCTGATGGAATGCTCCAGCTGTCCAGGCCCTGCAGGACCTTGGTGAGTTCGGCAGGGCCTGTAAGATAGAGCTCTTCCACTGGGCCTTTGGAGGGGCCCGCTGCGGTTCCACCGCCCCCCATTGAAATCAAAGCTGCCTGTCTGGACCAACCACCTTGGTTGGGCCCTAATTCCATCTTGGGCCCTGCCTATCTCCTCCCTTTTCTTTCTCTTGGGCCTTTAGATCGGGTGCCTGTGTGTATGTGTATGTGTTCTACACAATCTTGTTGTTTTAATCTATTTATTGTTATTAACTGCTGTTGAGTTTTAATGGGTTAAGTTTTATGCTGTATTAATTTGCTGTTTGGAAACAGCCATGTTGTGAGCCGCCCCGAGCCCTTCGGGGATGAGGCGGCCTATAAATTTAATTAATAAAATAATAAAAATAAACAGGGTTAGTTGTGGTGGGTTTTCCAGGCTGTGTGGCCGTGGTCTGGTGGATCGTATTCCTAATGTTTCGCCTGCATCATACGCAGTGTGTAATAGACTTCCCTCTGTGATACACCTCTGAAGATGCCAGCCACAGATGCCAGCGAAACGTTAGGAACAAGATCCGCCAGACCACAGCCACGCAGTCCGGAAAACCCACTACAACCAGTTGAATCCGGCTGTGAAAACCTTCAACAAGACACTAAGCAGGGTTAGCACTTGAATGGTTAGTACCTGAATGGAAGGAGTTTGGATTTATACCCCAATTTTCTCTCCTGTAGGGAGACTCAAGGTGGCTTACAAACTCCTTCCCCTTCCTCTCCCCACAACAGAACCTCGTGAGGCAGGTGGGGCTGAGAGGTTCCTGAGAGAACTGTGACCAGCCTAAGGTCACCGAGCAGGAACGTAGGAGTGTGGAAACACATCTGGTTCACCAGATAAGCCTCCGCCACTCAGGTGGAGGAGTGGGGGATCAAACCCGGTTCTCCAGATTAAAAGTCCACCTGCTCTTAACCACTGCACCACGCTGGCAGCTTTATAAGAAGACCACCAGGGAAGTCCAAGGTTGCCCACGCAGTGGCAGGCAATGGCTAACTTCCTGTTTGTCTCTTGCCTTGAAATCTGCACAGGGTTGCGATAAGCTGGCTGCGACTTGGTAGCACTTTACCCACCCAAAACCTGGAAAGATTAAAGACCCTCACTCTTCACAATGCTTGTTATTTAACACAGCACAGCAGAGAGGGCTTTGCTGCCCACCTTCCCACCTCTGTTTTCCCCCTTCTATCATCCCAACCTTCATTTCTGCTCTCAATGCTACTGCGTGCCCCTGACAGGCTCCACAGAGACCACATTTTACTACTAATTCTGCTCCCAACCACCAGCCCCTACTCGGTACAGCCATACTGCTTGCATGGTTACACCGTACCCACAATACCACAGCCTCTGTTCCTGCATTGCAGGGAGTTGCGCTGGATGGCCCTTGGGGTCTCTTCCAACTCTATGATTCTACGATCCCCTCAAGTTGTCCGCATGCCATGGGCTTTATCACTTGGCTTACAGAGTTACTAGCTCAGGGGTCTGCGCCCTGCGGCTCTCCAGATGTTCATGGACCGCAATTCCCATCAGCCCCTGCCACCGTGGCCAGTTGGCTGATGGGAATTATCGATCCCTCTTCGGAACAAACTAACTCGCTCTAATGGACTTGCCTCTGCGGGACCGTTCTTAAGGAGAGGAGGGCCAGCTCCTCTTGTCACCTCCGCTGCGGTTGCTGTTGCCGCCTCCCCGGTTGGTCTTTCCGCCCCCGCCAGGACCCGGGTTCGAGCGCCGGTTCTGCCGGTCCATGCCAGGCCGCTGACTGGAGAAGCTGCGCTTGGACATCTCCTTGCGCTGGGCCAAGCTCAGCTCATTGTTGGAGGCCCGCCCGCCCATGGAAGGAGCGCCGGAGCAGCTGCCTTTCAGAAACGCGGTGGGGGGAGGCCCGCCAGGCGCCGGCTCCTTCTCGCCACCCCCCCGGCGCTCAGTGAAGTCACTGCTCTCCGAAGCGGTTTCCCACTCTTCATTCGCCTGGTCTGAGTTCTGGTTGGACAGGTCGGGAGATTTGGTGCCGGCAACCCGCCGGGCAGCCGACTCCTCCGGGAGCGGGGCAGAAGGGGCGGGAGAAAACGGCTGGGTGACCCTCTGCTCGCCGTTGAGTCGGGCTGCGTTCTCTCGCTCCTGTTTCAGCCTCCGGAACCGGGGCGGCTTGTCCTGCTGCTGGGAACGCCCGTGGCGGCGACGCCGGGGAGGCCTATCGAAATTGCGGTCTGGGCCGGGACCGAGCTGCTGCTGCTGTTTAGGAGGGCCTTGGAAGGTGCTGGATTCTTCAGGGGCCATTAACGGGGCCCCCGGCAAAACCTTTTCCTTTCCTGATGTCTCCAGCACTGCCTCCTGCTGCTTCTCGGGTTTCCTGTTGGGCTGCGGCTTAGAGGGTGGACTCCACCCACCAGGGGGTGCACGGCCACCGCCTCGGCCCCGACGCGAAGGGACGCCACGAGGAGTGAAGACACGGCCACCACGACTGCTCGGGTCTGAGAGGCGTGGGGGCATCTTGTCGGCAAATCGAGGCAAGCCAGGGTGCTGGGAAGGGTGCGCTGATGTCGAAGTCACTGGGGGACCCCTGTTACGTTGGTTCGGGGCTGGTTCTTTGGTGACTTCCTTGTCACCGGATAGGCCACATGTCGCTGGCGCTTTCGTCGCGTCCTTTCGCTTCCTGTCTCGTGAGCCGCGCTGGTAAAGCCTTTTGGGGATCTCTTAATTTTCCGGGCCCGCCGCTGCGCGTCTCGCTAGTGTTGCGTGGTCGGAAGGTGGAGCCCTGTCCAGGGACTTTGCTGGTGCCGTCGTCCAGTCGGTAAAAAGGTTCCCGGTAGCTACGGAATTCCCGGCTTCTGCCGCGGCCACCTCGCCCGCGCCCGCTGTAGGCGCCCCTAAAACCCCGTCCTCGGGCAAAATACTCTCCTCGGCCCCTGGCTCGACCGCGGCCAGTGTAGCCACCACGGTCATAAGGGCCTTCCCGGCGCCTCCGGCTTGGCGACAGCGCCCCCTGCTGCTGCTGCTGCTGCTCCTTGGGTGGCATCACTGTCCCACCATTCATCATGGGCTTAGATTTGTTCTCTTTGCCTGGTTTCGGAGACTCCTTCGGGGGTTCGGGCTTGCTGTTCGCTGGCTCCCCACCCTCCTTGGCCTTCCCACCAGGACGCACCTCCTCGCTCTCGTCTTTTGTCTCCTTGAGGGGAGGCGGTTTCTTGATGGGTCCAGCTCGCCGCGGAGCCTTGTCCCCGACAATCTCCTCAGCTCGTCGGCTGCTGCCAGGACGGGGGCCCCAGCGCGTCTCTGTCTTGGACTCGCGCCGGGGCTGCTTGTGGAATTCATGCTGCTGCCGGGGCAGCTTCTCCCCTCGGCGCGGGCCTTCCTCTTTGGCTGGAGTCTCCTCTTTAGACGGTTCTGGGGGCAGTTTCTTAGCAACTATGGGCCGGATGACTGGCGGCTCGGCGGTCTTGATCTCTTCAGGAGGATCGCGATGCAGCAGCTGAGCCTCTTCCTCACTCCTCTGGGGTGGCTTTACCTGGGGTTCAGGGCGTCCGTTTCTGCTCACCTCTGCGGGTACCGTCAAAGCCACGCTGCCCTGCCAGGGGCCCCCGGGCCGCGGAGACTCATCCCCCGGGAAGCGATGCAGGGAGGCAGAGTTGCCGTTTTCAGAGAAGCCTTGATAGTTCCCCATATACGGCTGGGGGGTGACGGCCTCACGCAGGCGGACTGGAGGGGTCTCGCTCCTGAAAGGAAAAGGAAGGTTACGAAAATGTCCCCTGTATGCAGTCGAAACCCCTGGCAGCCCTGGGACCAAGTCTTGACCCTCGAGTGCTGCCATTCGACTCCTCGTTGAATTGTGAACCTTCCGGGCACAAATGGCAGCTGGTCTACCTGGAGAGGTGTAAGACTGCCGACACTACAACCCTCCAGGAAAATTAGTTTTCGTCACGACTCCCAAGTCCTGCTGCTCCAGTCCCAGCAATGAAAATGCACATCGCCTCAATTCAGGACTGGCTCATGTTTCTATACTTCAACCAGTTGCCCAGCATGTTTATCAGGGTCCCCTCAAACCACCTCTCACCTCAGCCCCTTCTCCTCCTCCTCCTGCTGCCGATGTGAGGCCGCTTGAGAGCGTGAGTCTGCACCCGGAGGGGCGTTCGCGAAGACGTCTCCGCCCCAGGCCAGCTTGGGATCGACTGGTGGGGTGCCGCGCTCTCGAAGGATGGGAGGGTGACGGTCAAATTGCTCTGAGCTGGATCCCCCGCTGTCTGATCGCTCGCGGGGCAGAAGGCCTGGGGGAGAGTTAGAAGACGAACGAGGGCATTAGTCTGAAGCAACAGCTCATCCAGTTGGTCAAACTCAAGCCCGACTAGATGGACCCAGCCAGCCTTGACTTTCTCACCTGACCCTGGATCAACTTCAGTGCATCTTCTACTACCACTACTACCACCACTACCACCACCACTACCACTATTAATTTGATTTAGTAGACCGCCCTAACCCCGAAGGGCTCAGGGTGGTTTACAAGCCAACCAAACACAATACATTACAACTAGAAAACAATCGAATAATCCCAATTAAAACAATAAATACAATAAAACCAGTAGCAGCAATAACCTTTTCATAACTTACCAGAAGGGTGCACCCCAGGTGGGTAGAAATCCATGGGTGGCCGTCCCTGCATCATGCGTGGGTCCATGTAGGGTGGGATCATCATCCAGCGAGGGTCAAAGTTCATCTGCGGCATGGGCGGAGGCCGTCCAATGGAGCCTGGGTACATGCCTTTGGGCGGAGCCTGTTGCGCCGGAGGCGGGGCTGGGGCCTGCTGCTGCCCTGGCGGCCCAGGCTGAGGGTGGATGTTGCCCGAGGGGCCCACCGCTGCCAGGGGGGCTGCAGCTACCTGCTGCTGAGCGGAGGATGTCATTGGGGTCTGAGCCTGGCTGTGCTGTTGCTGCCACTGCTGCTGCTGCTTCAACAACTGCTCCTGAAAGGGCCAGAGAGGGAGGGGAGAAAACAAGAGCCAGCGCCCTCTTAACTGAGCTGCCTGCTAGCTGGAGATCCAGCTTGCTGTGGTGAAGCAGGCTCCGTGACGACAGCCACGTGTCGCTCAGATAGCTCCGAGGACACGAATGGATGTCATTGCTGCCACAAACACTGGGAAGCCCCTTCCTCATCCCGAAAGGAAACAAGCTTCTACTGCAGAGACGGCGCCCGGCTTGGTTGCCTCGTACCTGCTGCTGCCTCTGGAAGCGAGGAGGCAGGGACTTCTGGTACTTCGAATACCCAAGAGTCTGAGCTGGAGGCGGCTGGCGCGTTTGAAGGACCGTTTCTCCCTTGGGCTCCGCCTTGGCTGGGACCACAGCTGCTGGGGGAGCCGGCCCGGGTAAAGGCATGGCCTCTTCCCTCACCTCGGGCACTTCTTTGGGGGGAGGAGCTTGTGGTGGCTCGGCTGTGGGGCAAATGACAGAAAAAGAGAGAGCAAGATGAACACTCCACAGCAACATTCTGGGATTCTTAACACACACACACCCCACCACTAAGGGCACCTAGGCCATGTTGAGCAACTGGTGGGACTTTGGACATGTGGGGGGGAGAGCCAGCATCGCATGTGCTGTGATGTCCAGCAGCAGTGGCGTAGGAGGTTAAGAGCTCGTGTATCTAATCTGGAGGAACCGGGTTTGATTCCCAGCTCTGCCGCCTGAGCTGTGGAGGCTTATCTGGGGAATTCAGATTAGCCTGTACACTCCCACACACGCCAGCTGGGTGACCTTGGGCTAGTCACAGCTTCTCGGAGCTCTCTCAGCCCCACCCACCTCACAGGGGAAGGGCAAGGAGATTGTAAGCCCCTTTGAGTCTCCTACAGGAGAGAAAGGGGGATATAAATCCAAACTCCTCTTCTTCTTCTTCTTCTTTCCACTTTTCCCAGAGTAGCTCCCTGCCCCTTCCTATCAGCAGCCGCAGCCCAGGCCCATCCACCTTCCCACACTAGGCAAGCAGGAGCCCTGAGATCCCCGAGCTTAGCTTTCGCAGCCAGCGTGTCCAATCCTGCCACTATCAAGACCCGCAACCCCGGTGTTCGGCTCTTTCCACCGGCAAGGGAGGACGTGTGTTCAGGGAGGCTTTCTGAAAGAGCAGCGCTGCCGGCAGGCCACGTCAAGCTTCAAGTTTAAGCAGGTTTTAGCAGATCTCGAAATGTTTACATTTAGCCTGCTTCTCCCGGGTTTTCAGGAGAGAAAAGGCTTCATTCTAGCCCAGGGATGGCGAAACTTTTCGAGACCGAGTGCCCAAATTGCAACCCAAAACCCACTTATTTATCGCAAAGTGCCAACGTGGCAATTTAACCTGAATACTGAGGTTTTGGTTTAGAAAAAATGGTTGGCTCTGAGGTGCGCGTTACTTGGGAGTAAGCTTGGGGGTAGTCAGTGGCTTTGCTTTGAAGCAATTGTGCAACTCTTTGAACGGGTGAATCACGACCCTAGGAGGATTTATTCAGAAGCAAGCCCCATTGCAAGCAACCGAGCTTACTCTCAGGTAAAGGATCGCGCTTCAGTTCTTCCCATGAAAATCAGTGGGGTTTAACAGTGCTTTCCCCCCACATGACGCACTCTGTGCGCACGTGACCACAGAGAGGGCTCTGAGTGCAACCTCTGGCACCTGTGCCATAGGTTCACCACCACTGTTCTAACCCATTTTGAAAATTAAAGCGATAAGAGGGGTGGACTCGGGGATCGCTCCTCGGCCCAAAAGTAACAGGCCATTTGCGAAGACGTCTCCGCCTCAGACCACTTTGGGATCGACTGGTGGGGGAAAGCGGGATATAAAGAGAACTTTTTAAAAATGGGAATTTGGGATGTTTGCTTGGTGACCACAACACTGATAACCTACGGACGTCAGACAGCTATCATGCAACATAGCTAATTCTTCTCAGGGGTTGCTGGGGATGGACCTGCCAAGCAGTACGCAGGCACGAGCGCATGAAGTCACGAGACTAGGCAAGAGCATTCCCTCACCCACGCTGGTCGAGTCCAGGTTGCTCCCGCTAACAGTACCACGCGCCTTGTTAACTAAGACCGGCTCTTCCTTCTCCCTGTTCTCCTCTGGGAGGACCGGCGCGGCTGGTGGGGTGGGGGGCGCTGGCATAGGCGCCGGAGGAGGGGTGGGCGGCTCCTTGGGAGGCTCAGGTTTCAGCCGCTTCTCGGGGGCGCCAAACTTCTCATCCAGCCGCTTGAGCTTCTCAGCGCAGGCAGCACGCCGCTCTTCTTGCATCCGTCGCTCCTCTTCCTCCCGCCGACGCCGGGCACGCTCCACCGCAGCAGAGATCTCCGTGGACGACTGCTTCCGGCGCTGACGCCAGGCTTCGTCCTCATCTTCTGGGGGAGGTGGCCGGATCGAGCGGTCCTGGTGAAGAAAGTCTCAAATCAGTGTCCGTGCATTAGCAAACGTTTTGGGGGAAGAGACAATTCACTCCCCACTTTAGTAAGTCAAATGGAGGAAGCTCAACCCTTGGGGATATCGACCCTCAGGTGGCTGCATTCCCCATTTCCCCCTTCCCCCCTCCAAACAAATGAGCCTGACTTTTTGTTTAAAGCTGAATCAGCTGCTGCTTATTTAAGCTTCCACCAGAAATGCTAGTTTGGGCCTTAGTCGGTAAGCAGCTCATGCCCAGGGCCACGGATACGTGCAATGTCTGGGCTCCCCTGCCATGCCAGCACGGGATTTCACTCTGGGCTCAGAATTCAGCCTCATGAGAATTTGAACTCGTTCCTGTTAAGAGGCTTATGCCTGCAAGCACAAAGCCGGGGGAATTCTGAGGATGCTGGGAAATCAGGCCCAGGGGATTTGCCCAATGCCCTTGGCGGCACCCTGCCTCCAAACCTGCCTCCCCAAGGAAGCCAAGTCCACCGACAGTTGCTTGATTTATGCTGGCTTCAGAATTTATGTTCTCAAAACAAATGCTGCGTGGTTATTTCCCCCAGTGCAGGGCATGCAGGGCCGCTCCTAAGCCAGCATGAGGCTTAAGCTGCACTTCTGCCTCGAGATGGTTCTGCTTCCTGTAGAGAAATCTGCATAGTGCAACAGCCATCTGCTCGCCTGTTTCTCCCTGTGGCCTCAGCCCTACTCAGCTGGGGGGGGGGGGAATTACCTGCAGGCATGACAACTAGACTTACACACACACACACACACAGCACATCAGAAATTCTCTAGATGCTGCACACCTACCCAGGTCTGAAGACAAACGGCTACCAGCTATCTTTATATCCCACTCCAACCCCACGCTTTTAATTTCCTACACAAGGCTCCTTAAAAGGCTTCCCTCAGTAAGAGGCTGGAGGAGGGGGCTTAAGGCTGGCATTTGGGCAGTGGCGTAGGAGGTTAAGAGCTCGTGTATCTAATCTGGAGGAACCGGGTTTGATTCCCAGCTCTGCCACCTGAGTTGTGGAGGCTTATCTGGGGAATTCAGATTAGCCTGTACACTCCCACACACGCCAGCTGGGTGACCTTGGGCTAGTCACAGCTTCTCGGAGCTCTCTCAGCCCCACCCACCTCACAGGGTGTTTGTTGTGAGGGGGGAAGGGCAAGGAGATTGTCAGCCCCTTTGAGTCTCCTGCAGGAGAGAAAGGGGGGATATAAATCCAAAACTCTTCTACCACTTGAGACTGCAATGGGGGCGGGGCTTATATAATCACATGTTTTTTCGTGCACCCCGCCCCCCACCCCGGCAAGATGTTATAGCAGGAAAAGTTCCAGCTTAACCTTCTCCTCCCAGAAAACTGACTGATTAGAAGTTGGAGAGAACCCTGCAACCCAACACTGAAGCTTTCCGTTTCTATCTGGAGGACCACAGGATCTCACGAACCCGCAGTCTGGAGCGTGAAGAGTCACCGCAAAGAAACAGCTTTACGGCTGAGGGGTCCTGTTTTAGGTCTCAAGCACATTGGTTACGAGGACAATTCCTACGCAGGTCACCCGTGAGATGCATTTTCCACACGGAATCAGATTTCAACAATGCATCACCTGGATATTCAACATGATGTGGACTCTAGTCCAATTTACTCTTCACGCTTGATTTTAGCCAAAAGGCTGAGAAATCAAATTACTCTTTTGCCTCTTAGCATGATGCGGGAACTCAGCCTCCCTTGCTCTAATCGCTAGCCTTCTTCCTGAACAGGATATGTCAAGCTTCCAGAGCCCCTGAAAACTCACTGGGAAGTCATTGGGCTGCCCCCAGTTGCCTCGGTTAGGTGGCGGTGGTGGCGGCGGCAGCCGGGCCGCAGGGGAGGGTGGCGGCGGTGGCGGCTCTTTGGTGCCCTCTTGGGAACGTGAGTTTTCAGCCCAGGCCATCTTCACAGGAGGCTGGTCCTCTTTTGGGGTTCCGGTCTTCTTTGCATCTTGGGCTGACAGCTGGCTTTCAGGGCCAGAGGCCTCATCGTTCCTTGCAGGGACAGAGCGGGAAAGAAAGAACGTTAACAAGAACCAACAACAGACGAAAGACGTCAAAGACAGCAAGTAGAAGTAAGAAAAGATGGGGGAAAGTCCAGAAATAGGAGAACAGAAGCGCAGGCACCCTAGCTAGCTGCTTCTCTCCTTGAGGCAGGAAAAGGACTGAGCAAAGGGGATGTTCCCACTCCAATGGGAAGAGGAAGTTTGAAATAATTTCCTGCCTCCCCGACTGCATGGTGGGAAACACCCACAAGATGGCCTCCACTTCAGGGGAGAAGGAGGTTAACAAGAACCAACGACAAAACAGACACTGGGCAGAGGAGGAAAGAAGTGTTCTGAGGGGAGATGTCCCACGCTGCTGAGAGCTCCTCTGACCTTTCTGTGGGAAAGCTGTGCTAAATGTGACCCACAGCTGCCTTGTCAAAAAAATTCTCACCTGTTCTCAGCGGCTTCTTCGTCAGATTCTTTCCCATCTTCTTCATCGCTGAATTTCAGCTTCTCGGTGTAGTCCACTTCTTCGTGGGCTCCTGAGGGAGAAAGACTGGCTGATTCAGACCGAGGCTCAGGACTGATTGACAGCCTCCAGGAAGACAGATAAGAACATAAGAACTAGCCTGTTGGATCAGACCAGAGTCCATCTAGTCCAGCACTCTGCTACTCGCAGTGGCCCACCAGGTACCCTCAGGGAGCCCACTGGATCTGATGGGACGGCAGACAAGCTCCAGAATGCTGGAGCAAGGCTACCCAGGGCACGCCCGCCAGTCACCTGCCCAGCCTTCGTCATTCTCCTGGTCCAGCTCATCAAACTCCTTCAGGTCATCCTGTTTGAGGACGGGCGGCCTGCTCACGGGGTCCGGCATGCGCAGCAGAGGTTGCGAGGGGCGGGGTCCGGCGAGCCTCTGGAACCTGAGGATGGTAAGAATTAGAGGACGTCCCGCCTCCGCCCCTCTGTTGCTACCCAGCCAAAATGCTTCTGGCACAGCATGCCCTAGAACAGGGGTCTGCAACCTGTGGCTCTCCAGATGTTCATGGACTGTTTTCTTTATTTGAATTTTAATAGTACTTAAAAAGTTTACAAAAGGCAAAGATCACAAACTTGGAAAGAACCCCACTCAGTATAAGGCAGGGGTCTGCAACCTGTGGCTCTCCAGATGTTCATGGACCACAATTCCCATCAGCCCCAATTGGCCATGCTGGCAGGGGCTGATGGGATTTGTAATCCATGAACATCTGGAGAGCCACAGGTTGCAGACTCCTGCCCTAGTAGCAGCAAAAGATCAAACAGCACGAAGCCTACGAAGGACCTTCCTTCCCCTCCCAGCCTGCTCTTGAATTAGCTATAAGGTGAGGCAGTGAAAGAGAGAGAGAGAAAAAAAGAGAGGCAGGTTGGGGACTTTAGGGCACAGCAGCAAATACAGGGAAAGTTCCTCTGTAATGAGCCTGGCGTGTTGCGCTACGGATTCACAGCCAATTGCGTGATCTTTTTCCTTTTGGGCTGGCTGATGTGAGAGATCAAAAGAACAATTCCCTACAAGATTACAGACTATCTGGGATCTTTTCCTCCTTACGGGCTCAACTGCCTACTCCACTCCTTTCCGCTGATCTGCTTCTCAAGAGAACGGGTAGGGGCAATGGCTGTTCTTCGCTCGCCTTCCTCAGAGAGGTTCAACGTGGGTGAAGAAAGCTTTGGAATCTCAAGGAACTTTGGCTCCTGCTTCTGCGGCCTCCAGCGCCCTGCTCTCCTCCCACGCTCAGATCTTCCATATATGCCTTCCCCACAACTACTGCATGCCCCACTCCCCATTTATCTTCTTCCACTCACCTCTGTGCTTCCGCTGTGGGGTAGCGGTACGGTCCCTGTGGCCCATATGGAGGCGGGAACGGGAGGTACGGGGGATACATCTGTGATGGGGAAGGAGGAATGGATTTACAGCGAGGCCCAGTTCTCCAGCGCCTGAAGCCTTCTGCCAACACTGCTGCCCTCAAACCCACCGAAGAAGTTCCTCCCTTTCTATCCCTGCGGCCATTCAAATGGACCGCCATCCTTGCTTTCATCCACCACTGTGGCTACTCCAGAGGGCAGGTCTTAAGACAACAAGGAAGGTGGCACTAGAAACTGCCCCCCTCCCCCCCCAAGCAACACCTCGTGGGCCCAAGCACACTTACAAATGGCGGCATCATCCCCCGGTAAGGAGGGAACTGAGGCGGGACATTGGGCTGCATGCCGACCCCGACCCGTCCATCCTCAGGCAGCAGCTCCCCGTCGGCGCCCCGCCCGCCTCCATCCCGCCAATTGGTTGCGTCTGCAAAGAGATGGGGTGGAGGGGAGGGGATTAATGGCAAGCAACAAGGCCTTCTGCGGCATCCTAGTTTAGGATTGTGAGCGAGGCCCATCCCTGCTGCCGAGGGCTGGGAGGAGGCAGAGAGCTCACCACTCAACGCCAAATGCTGCCACTCACTCTTGGGATTTGGAGAGGTTTGGTCCGGGCCCATACGACGCATCGGTAGTGTCCTTTTCTTTGCCAGCTTTGTCCTGGTCGCCAGCTGCCTGCAGGGTCGGAAATTCCTCGCGAGAGAATCGCGACTGTAGGTTTGATCCCTTTCCACCTTGACACCAGAGGAAGGAAAAAAAACCCCATGAGTCTCAATTTCTACCTCTCTGGGGGGGCCACTGCTCTGTTCTTTGTTTTGTCTTTCAAATACAGGAGGCAGCAGCCCAAGACTTGGAGAACTGATGCTGAAATGGGACTGGATTAAAAACGGGGACGGCCCTCCAGCAATTCTCTTAAGACGTAACAATATCATTTCCCTCCTACTGATGATCTGCAAACAGTTCACCACTCAAACCTGAAAATGACTACTGGACTTGCCAGATGGAGGGCCGCAGCAAAGGGCCCCGTGCTGAAAACGGCCACTGCAGCACTGGGCAAAACAGCGGCAGATCCTTGTGGATCTCCTTCCTCACCCAATGCCAGCTCCAGTGCTGGACAAAGCTAGTTTCAATGCCACCTACCATCTCCTTGCGCTCCATGGGTAACGCTGGCCTGTGCCCAAGACTTTACCCCGCTTGCTACTGTAGGGGGATTCTGAAAGAGGAAGGAAACCATGGCTAAGCAACAAACATTCCCGTTGTGTTCCTCCCAACCAGAAGTAATCAACAACCCCACCAGGGACTACAGGATCACAGCTTTCATTAAAAAATAACCCCCCATCCAACCCCCCCCCCCACTGTCCTGCTTTTTGACCTTTATATCCTGCTTTTCTCCTCCAGTGTGGACCCCAAGCAGCTTACATCCTCCTTGCCTCATTTTAATCCTTACAACACAGGTGTCAAACTCAGGCCCTCCAGATGTTCAAGGCCTACAATTCCCAGCAGCCCCTGCTAGCATGGTCAATTGGCCCTGCTGGCATGGGCTGATGGGAATCGTAGTCCATGAACACCTGGAGGGCCTGAGTTTGACACCTATGCCTTACAACATAGGTGTCAAACTCGCGACCCTCCAGATGTTATGGACTACAGTTCCCATCGTCCCCCGCCAGCGCCAAGATCTCATCATCAGTAGATGATGAGAGCGTGTGACTGGCCCAGGGTCACCCAGCAAGTTCCCACGGCAGAGCGGGAGATCCGAACCCGTGCCTCCCAGATCCAGCACTCCAACCCCTGCATCACACGGATGCTTTTTGTGGACTAGGTCAGTGACCACACTGGAATATCCTGAGAAATGCACACAGTGGGCTCAAAGGCATTTCACACAGAGTTAAAGGAGGGACCTATAAATGAATGGGGTGACTGGGGAAGCTATGGCCCCTTCTGGTATCTTGGTGAGCCTCAACCGAAAGCGATGATGAAGCCTTTCTTGCTTTCTGGACTATGGAAGAAAAAAAATGAAACATTCAAATGCGCTTTGAATAAAAAGAGAACTACGCTGCAATAGATTTATGCAGACATTTAGAAACTCCCTTTCAGGGTGGCCAAACCTCCTAATACCTCATGGGCCTCCACAGATAAGAGGCCAAAAATAGGAGCTTCTGCTGAAATCAAAGGCACAACCATCGGGTCCCAGATCAAGGAAAAAAGCAGGATATAAATGTAAAGTAATAATACGAGTGCAGAACACCTGGAAGAGGGGGCTGGTGGCCCTGCTTGTCTATAAAACAAAAGGTCTAGACCACAGGTGTCAAACTCGCAACCCTCCAGATGTTATGGACTACAGTTCCCATCATCCCCTGCCAGGATCATGCTGGTAGGGGATGATGGAAACTGTAGTCCATAACATCTGGAGGGCCACGAGTTTTGACACCTGTGGTCTAGACGCTTATAGTTACTAGGGGAATGTTAAGAAGGAAGAGGGAATTCTCCACCTGGGTTTCCCGAGTTCCCTGGGCTTACCTCGGGGGCTGTTGGGGGTCGTTTCGGTGGGTTTGAGGCAGACGTCTGTGAAGCCGGCGGCGACTGCGATTCCGGCGGCTGAGCTGTCGAGGCATCGGTACTGGAGGCAAAAGGCAGGGTGCGCATCCACATGAGTGACACGGATGGAAAGGCGGGAAGGGGGGGGTCACTTGGAGCCTAGCCCGGCCCCCGTGGCTCCTTCTGCTTACCTCTTTGGGTCTGGCTGTTCCTGCTTGCTTGCCCATCCTGTCCCGTCTTTCGGCACTAGCGAGACGTTGGGGTCATTGCCTTTGTTCTCCGCTTTTAAGCTTGGCAGGTTTGCAGGGGGTGGCATGCGCCGGGCGATGGCAACTTTACCGAGACTCTGCAAGCCATGGCGGGGAGTGACTGCAGGGCAGTGAGGAGCAAGGGTTAGAGGCAGACTCGGGACCTGGCTGCATTCCCCCTTCCCACCCCTCCCTTAACAGCCCCACTGCTTAAGCCTCAAAAGGGCAGGTTAGGATAAACTCGAGATAAGGGGGGGGGGCAAGTGCTCAGGGCGCTGCGAGTGCCATCACAGGGGCATCAGAGACTCTAGTCTAAGCAGGTTCATCACAGCAGCTGCCTCCTCCCTTTGGAGCAGGACGCAAGGAAGTCATTTGCAAGATCACCCCCTCCACACACACCAGCCACCGTACCTGTGGGTTTCTGGATCTCTAAGGACTTGCCCTTGTACGTATCAAACAGGTTGAGCGACGAATACTTTTTTCCATCCTTCCCCTTTGCTGTTTGCCCCAAACGATCTGACATTGCGCTGTAAGGTCATTGAGTACGATGGTTCCTCCTGGCTCCCCACGAAACGTGCCTCTGCTGCAGGAGATGGGGGGGGGGGGAGAGGAGTCACGTGACGGACAGCCCCCTTTTTGACTCAGCCCGCCCACTCCTGATCGGACTCATCCCGACCTCTCGAATCTCTACGGGGTTGCAGTTCATGAGGCCCAGAACGTCTTTATGAGAGCAGCAGCCCATGATTTTACCTGCACCAGGCCATCGCTGTTTGGTAGGAGAGGTTAAAGCATCCGTTTTACACAGGAACTGCCTAAGCCTAGGTACGGTGCTTCCTTTCTCTAACAATCGCCGCTTAAAAGCAAATGTTTAATTTCACTCGAGTATTCCAGTGTTTTCAGCCAAAAAAAGGGCAAAACACACCTCAATCTCCTGAATATTACTGGCACGTATTTGTGGCGTAAGTGATAGCCATCAATGCAATAGTTCAGCTTTTATTTCTTTACAGGTGGCTCTGCAAAGACTGGTCCTATTTGCTAAAGCTTTAAATAGCGTTTGAGCTGCAGGAATTCTGGGGAGGTCCCCCTTTAGTAGGATTTTACTGTGTTACCGTATATACTCATGTATAAGTCAACCCGCATATAAGTCAAGGCACCTAATTTTACTACAAAAAACTGGGAAAACGTATTGACTCGCGTATAAGTCGAGGGTGGGAAATGAAGCAGCTACTGGTAAATTTCAAAAATAAAAATAGATACCCATAAAATTACATTAATTGAGGCATCAGTAGGGTAAATGTTTTGGAATATTTATTTCAAAAAAAAACAGTAAACTACCTCTGTAAGTGGAAAAGAGGGTCAATATGGTATCAACAATAACTTTAAAAGTACAAAAACCTTAGCTTTTTTGTAAGGAAGGGTTTTAAACAATGAATCTTACAATAAAAACTGGAATGAACATGCCTGTTCACTGTGACTCAAAACTACCCTGCTTTTTAAAAGAATAGTTCATTATTTTTAGTGTACATATTTTTTAAATTGCACATGGCAGGTGTCATTTTAGAAGGGACATTCTCACGACCTGTCAGGGGAGGAATGTTTATGTTAGCAGTACCAACATTTCAGAGTATCTTTAGGAGACCCTCCTGATGTTACTACCCAGGTTTGGTGAAGTTTGGTTCAAGGGGTCCAAAGTTATGGACCCTCAAAATGTAGCCCCACCTACTATTAGTTCCCACTGGAAACAATGGGGGATGGGGCACCCCCTTTGGGGGTCCATAACTTTGGACCCCCTGAACCAAACTTTACCAAACTTGGGTGGTATCATCAGGAGTGTTTTGAAATGGATTCAAAACATGCTCAAATGGCCATGTGCCACCTGATCCAGAGTCTGGCATGCTCCCCCTCCCCGCAAGTGTACACGTCAGGCTCGAAGGCTGCAAACAACTCCCCCCTCCCGGTTCTTTGCCCCAGCATCTGACATTTGGAGGGGAACTGCCTCTGTCCAAGGAGGCTCTGTTCAGCTCTTGTTTATTTATATTTGTCAGGAGTGTCACCTGATGATACCCTAAAATCAGGAGTGTCACCTGATGATACCCTAAAATTTTGGTGCTGCTAGCCTAAAACCTGTACCCCCTGGCGGCCGACAAAGTAAAAACCCTAAAATATTTTTAAAATACTCCTCACTCGTGTATAAGTCAAGGGGGGCTTTTTCAGCACAAAAAATGTGCTGAAAAACTCGACTTATACATGAGTATATACGGTACATCCAGAAGGGAAAGGAGTGTTATAAATATTTTCACCAATCAGATTTTTCTGTAAACGTTAATTTACCCTTTAATGTAAATTCCCTTCCATTATGGCTCCACTCAATTAACACTTTAAACACTAGACTAATCTTTGACCAGCCCACTGATAAACTATATTACAATCTCTAATAGATTATCTATAAATGGGATTAGCAGTGTGTCAGGGCTGGGTTGGGATTAAAGGGGTCCCTTTCACTCAGAGGTCCATTGATGTTTACTTATGAAAGATCTGATCTCGTAGCCAAGTATTGCAGCTATACGCAAAGTATCGCACCCCTCCAAAGTCTTGGGAGACTCAAATTGGCGGCAGCACCAAGGGAAGGTTCCAAGCACAGAAGTTAACGTTGGATGCTCTAGCTCAGTGGTTCTCAACCTGTGGGTCACGACCTCTTTGGGGGTCGAGCGACCCTTTCACAGGGGTCGCCGAAGACTATCGGAAAACACAGTTATGAAGTAGCAACAAAAATAATGTTATGGTTGGGGGTCACCACAACATGAGGAACTGTATTAAAGAGTCGCGGCTTTAGGAAGGTTGAGAACCACTGCATCATGGATACAAGATTTCGGATTCCTGACCCCTGAAAAACGGCTAATCCTTTTGAATATGTCCTGCCCTTGACCGGGGCAAACTGAAAGGCCCAGCCCTGGCATCTCAATCTTTGCACCAAGCCCGTAAGTAGCCTGCTAGGAGCGACAGCAAATTAAAAGCATCTGGATTTACGCTGACCTTCAAACTATCAGCCAATACAGCTTTACAACCCATCCAAACTGAAGCTGCGCAACTGACAAATCAGCCAGCTTGCCAAGTTCAGGGCAATAAAGGGAAACCAAATCAGGTAGGTGGGCCATATTAAGCACAAAGAAGAACAGTAAAAAAATTTCTTGGCCCAAACTGAATGAAGGAGGCACACAGAGCGGCAGCAGGGCAATTTAAATCATTACCAAAATCTTACATGCGGGCTGTGCAGATGGGAACCTTCCACCTGGCATAGCTGCATCTTCCGCCTCTTGTCTGCTTTTTTGATTTGCTCAGCAGCCTGAACTCGCTTGCTCACTTCTTTATGCTGTTTTAGTCGGCCTTACTAGAGACGTTTGTGCTTCTGTTTGGCTTCCGTCCCAAAGCTACTCGCCAAAACTGGACTGCACCATTTATTTTAAAAGATCCGTTATCTAACCTGCCTGCATCCGAGGCAACTAACAAGCACATAACAAGAAGATGGAAACTTCAGGAGAAACACGCCTGCTCTGGCTTTTTTACGCTGATTTGGCTTTTAACGGCCCCAAGTCGGTTTTATGTTTCCAAATCGAATGGTTAACTTTTACACTGGTTTTCTATCACCCTGCAAAACAGTTCCACATACACTAGGGCTCATTCCGCACATGCAGAATAATGCACTTTCAAACTGCTTTCAATGCTCTTTGAAGCTGTGCGGAATGGCAAAATCCACTTGCAAACAGTTGTGAAAGTGGTTTGAAAACGCATTATTTTGCATGTGCGGAAGGGGCCTTTGATAAATGAAAGGGGAAGCTAAAAAACCTAAGAGTCCTGAAGTGATGCTGAGGAGCTCTGAAAAAAGCCTTGCACTCCTGTAGAGGCAGGAAGTCAACTGGGGACTTAACCCTGACAAGGGGTCAACGGGAAGCAATCGTTTTAAAAGATCCTGCCTCCTGGTAGCAGAGTACAGGAAGACCCATCAGAGACTTCCTACGTCTACTGGAGAATGGTTAACTTTTACGCTGGTTTTCTATCACCCTGCAAAACAGTTCCAGATTTTCATACCATTGGCTTTTTTAAAAAAACAAACAAACAAACACCTGTTGCACACAGTTGAGTGTTCATTGTTTCATGGTTGATTTATCAGAGAACGTGGGAATCAAACCAGTGGTATGTTACAAGTATTCTAAAAAAAGAAAGAAACAGGTTTAATTCACTGGACCGTGTGTGCATGTCTATATAGGTAACTAGATAAAGCATGTGTGACACTTAGAAGAGCAAGCCCCATATTTTGACCATGGTTAATCTTTGATTGACAGGTGGGGGATATCGTCTAAATAATTGCAGTCCGCAAGCCTCCAGTACTACGCAATTAAATCTGCTCAGAAACTTCGTGAAACTGCGAAATTAATGGGTTTCTGGTTGGCTCTTGGGTTCACATGCAAGGAACGGAAAGCAACCATTATTTATACTCAAGGGCCACAGCCCAGTACAGAGTTAAACGCACTGGATGAAAGGCTTCCCGGCCAGAACTCTGCATAAGCAAGGCTGGTAATTAATGGGGAAAACACCACCTGTCCGCGAGATCAAAAGGCGGTGCTCAGGCCAATGGGCTGGAAGCATCACAAATATGCATAATGTGCCACTACAATAAATATATGACCCTCTGATTTCGAACACTGGCCTCAGAAATCAGACATTTGCCCGGTGGCCTTTTCTTTCACACAGGAAAACCAGGTTTTAATTGAGCATGCCTGATGGAAGGGTCACAAACTGACAGAGATAACCGTGGAATGTCATTTGTTTGTACAAAGCTCGGATTTCAAAATGTTAAGAGGCAACTTGTAATATAATTGAAAAAAATTTTAAGATGGAAAAATGTGATTTAAACTTTTTTAAACTTAAAAATGAACAGATGTTAACCTACCCTGGCCTGAGGCAAACGAGCTCCCACCCGCGATGCTTCCCGTCCAGGATATACATGACTTGGTTTGATCTTTGGAACCTCCATCCATGGAACTGAGACTACGACAGGGAGCTCAGCGCCTCACTGGCAGGTGCAGGATTTTAGCAGAGCGGGCAAGGACAGGAGCCCACCGGCAGCAGCAAGGGGCGTTCGCATTCAGCTAGCGCAGGGGTCTGCAACCTGCGGCTCTCTGGATGTTCATGGACTACAAATCCCATCGGCCCCTGACAGCATGGCCAATTGGCAACAGAACAAATCCTTACAGCTATCAGTACAAAGAGCCCATTTCAAACCACCTGGATCCCGGGTTGCAGCCAAATGACCAAGTTGGGGCAACATGAGCCATCGACTTCGAATATTTTTAATGCTCTGGGGGCCCTTCCCAGCCTGCGACCTGAGCTGCAGAAACTGAGGGCCTCTTCAGCGTTCCAGATGTGTGCTCCAACACTGAGCAATGATCCTCCGCCATGCAATGAATTTGGAGGGAGGGGAAAAGAGGTGAGGAAGGTGACGATTTCAGGGTCACAGAACAGCAAGGATTATTGGAGACTAGTGCATACATGTGAGCCTTTCAGGTCTTTAGTTAACAAAATAATAACCAAAACCTACCACCCGAGTGGCCATTGTGGGTTTCCTGGACTGTGTGACTGTAGTCTGGTCATTTTTGCTGTTGAAGTTTCAACCGCATCTATGGCTGGCATCTTCAGAGGTACAGCCATAGGTGAAGGTGCCAGCCCTAGGCAAGGGTAACCTTTAGCAGCAAAAACGACCAGATCACAGCCAAACAGTCTGGAAAACCCACTACAGCCAGTTGATTCTGGCAGTGAAACCCATTGACAATGCTACTACCCACGGTTTGGAAACATCTGTTTTATCAAGCCACAGCCCATCTCTAACCAGAGATGTACCAGGCAAACTCTAGAAAGCCTCGATCTTCACAGCCTCTGCTGTTGCATTTGATTTCCCAGCTTGCCAGCCTAGCACTACAGGAATGACAAACACACGGGAAGACACGATGGCGATCTGGATTTGTCAAGGCCTGCACACTCACCCCCTGCCTACTCCCAGGTCATATTGATCTGGGCATGCTACAGAACAAACCCTAAGCTGACCAAACCACAGACAGATTCTGGAGGCAGTAACAAGGAAGCGCCCCATAAAGACTCCTGTGGAGAGACCAGTACGCCAGTATCAGACAGCAGGAAACTGCCTCAATTAAGACTGCTTTTTCTTACAGCGGGCAACCTGCAAAGCCGTTACATTTTGCCTTCTCTGGAGCAAATCCCAACTCATCCATTTAACGTGGTCTGGCTATTCTGTGGACATTGCCTGAGCGTACATGTGACAATGCCATTACGCCAAGCAGGCAGAGCTGTATTCACAACAGAAATACTCGCCGAGGGCCCCTGGGAGAAGCTGAAAAACTGCGGCCAATAGTGCAATTTGTCAACATACATGTTACGGATTTCCATGTTCCCTCACTCAGCCAGCAAAGGGCTAGAATATGGTAGGGCTCCATGGTCACTCAGGTCATCACAAACCTGATCACAAATCTTGATCCTCTTTGATCTGAGATTGCAGATGCCTTAATCCAGGTGCTCGGAAGCAACAGCCGCAGGCGGCCATTGCTTTCACATCCTGCACGTGAGCTCCCAAAGGCACCTGGTGGGCCACTGCAAGTAGCAGAGAGCTGGACTAGATGGACTCTGGTCTGATCCAGCTGGCTTGTTCTTATGTTCTTATGTAAACCTAAGAACATAAGAACTAGCCTGCTGGATCAGACCAGAGTCCATCTAGTCCTCCCATGATAACCCTCAAACTGAAGCTTCCTGCAGATGTGTCTAATAACTCTATATGCCCACCGCTCTTGGGTATTAAGGTTGGCAAGCATGAGAAGCCAACCCTCCCACCCCCCCCACCCCCCGGCTGTGGCATCTGTTTTAGAACGTAGGATAGCTTGCCAGAACCTCTCCCTCTCAGCAGCTAGAAAATGCACCAAGAGCCAATCCATTTCAAAAGGCTCTGGGAAGGAATGTCTAATAAGTTTCTACCCTGATGAAGTTATGGCCCTTTTTTATTTTGCTGCTTTCAAGCGGGGCAAACTTTTAATTAATTCTGTTTTAAGGATGCCTGCTGCCAGCTGCCCAGAGGACCATTTTGAGCCACCAACATTGCAGCTGACAGCCACTAGACTGGGGCCCCTTCCGCACACGCAGAATAATGCACTTTCAATCTCTTTGATCTGAGATTGCAAATGCCTTAACAGTCCAGGTGCTTGGGAGCAACAGCTACAGAAGGCCATTGCTTTCACATCCTGCATGTGAGCTCCCAATGGCACCTGGTGGGCCACTGCGAGTAGCAGAGAGCTGGACTAGATGGACTCTGGTCTGATCCAGCTGGCTTGTTCTTATGTTCACTTTCGCAATTGTTTAAAAGTGAATTTTGCTATTCCGCACAGTAAAATCCAGCTGCAAAGTGCACTGAATGTGCGTTATTCTGCACGTGCGGAAGGGGCCTGAGTTTCTCTTACTTTCCATACTCAACATCCCATTAAAGGAAAGCAAAAGAAAGGCACTTCTGAAACAGAAAAAGTAAAGATTAATACTAACAGTAAGATTATCCATTTGTGAATGATTAAGATATAAGTAACCGATTATTAGATGCTAATTGCTGTTTTGGAACTAAAGGCTAGAAGGTACCGAATTTTAAAACTATAGAATGATCTCTCTAAATATTAGTATTATAATTTTAAGATCCAACGTGTTAGAATGTATATAACTTATGGGTAGCTGTTTTTCTTTTTTCTCTTTTTCCTGTTCCATACTTCCTTTTCACATTTGTGAATTACACTTGAGAAAATTAATAGAAATATTATTAAAACTGGGACATTCTCTGATTAATATGCAAACGGCCTCATGTCAGCAGGTACAGACACATACCACGCCAGTAATATCGGCCACCCCTTCACTTTCTTCAAGTTCCCCTGTGCAGAATATCAGATTTCTGTAGACAGATCCGTGGAGATTCTCTTGGCATGGCTTTCTGGGTACCCTGTTGAGGGCCATAACAATTGTGGCTGCAGAAAGTCATTAAGGACCATGTTTTGCAGGGCCTGCAAACAAAACTGAAGAGCTGAAAAGGCAGAGCGTCTGTACCTTTTGTGGTTCCACAGCCTTCCGTTCCCGACCTCCAGTATCACAGGCTCGGGGTAATTTCTGGGCAGACTCTCAAGTCCCAAAGTCCTCTGTCTCCATGTTAAAAAGACTCCACTTGGCAAATGTATAATAATCCCATACCTCTTCGGAAGAACATAGGGGCAGTTCTACACAAGCTTTCGAAACGATCTTGTGAGGTGGGTGGGGCTGAGAGACAGTGTCTGGCCCAAGACCACCCTGTAGTTTGGGGGATCAAATCCAGGTCTCCTTGATTTAAATCCAACCATTATACAACCTGGGCTCAACAGCTGAAGCCCTCTGATTTGTTTACACGGCTCCTGACTTTTCCTCAGAGCTCTCTTACCACCCCCATATTTACAATATTTTGACTCCACTGGCGGTGAAAAGCTATTTTCTGCAAATTTAGAATACGCAGAGCAAAATATGCAAATCAGGCTTAGTTGTCTATTCCCAGGAAAGCCAATTCCTGGTATCCGCCCCATACTTCAAACATTCTCTCACACCCTTACGGGGCCAAAAAGCCAGAATCCATGATAGGGCTGCGCAGACAGGAGCGGACCTCACTCTCTGCAGCTTCCACTGTGCTCTCTGGGGGAGGGGGTGGGAAAAGAAGCCTGCCTGACCCGAACAAAGGGCATGGATGGGGGGGGGGGGGGAAGGTATGCAGCCACTAGCTAGTATCAAATTAGCAGAACTGCAGGTTTTGAGCAGAACAGGTAAGCAGGAAAGAGGCCCACACAAATAGCTAAGTTAGAGCAGCAAGGTTCTCGCACCTTAGACTACAGACCTGTGCATGCATGAAAGGTGCGGATATTTCAAAATGCATCACATTTTAAAGGGAAAAAAAACAAACGAGAATATGTACTTGGTATTTCAACATCATGGGTTCTGATGGTTCTTCCAAATCTGGTCTGTCATTAACACGACCTTGACAGTAGTTGGTTACCTATTGGTGACTGTAACATCAGGGTTTAACCCTGTAACGACACCTGACACTCAGATGCAAAAATCCAGAAATTACACAAGAAAGCAGGAACGTCTGCAATCAGAGCTTGCCAGCCAGTCGCCTCCCTGAATGCTTGGCAAGTAAGGGTTTGCTTTACTGGAAGACCCAACGTTGCGTCTTGACACAGCGGCAGACAGGTGGACATTAAGAAATCTAATCCAGGCCACAGCTAAGTTGCAAAGGAGACACCATACAGCAGGGGTGGCCAACCTATGGCACTCCAGATGTTCATGGACTGCAATTCCCATCAGCCCCTGCCAGCAGGGCCAACCTTGGCCACCTCTGCCATACAGGAATGTGCCACTGGAGTGTTCTTTTGTCCAAGGTCCATTCACTTCTATGGGGCTTGTGCAGGAAAACTTTCCAACAGACTCAACCAAAAGTGCTCAAAGACAAAAACAAGAAAATTCAAAGAATAATTAACAGTTTTCAGAGAAATACAGAACATATAAGAACAGACACAAACAAAACCTCGGCTACCTCCGACATCTTCACCCAGGGTCCCTTGAGTATGCCTAGAACAATGTCCCTGCGGGTGCTATCTAGGCATACTCTGCTCTTCCTTCATGCTAGGATTTGGCCCAGTTCACCGCAACAGGTAGTCTGTACAGCCCAAAGCTGAAGAAGGATTTTCCAATACAAAGACCTCTTCCAGATCTTCAGTTACCAGAAACAATCTCAAGTCAGGCTGTCGACACTGTGGCATCTGACAGGAGTTTTGAGAATGTGCAAACGGTGCAAAGCATGCGCAAGTGTGCAGAAACGTATCTCACAACCATACTTCATCAAGGGCCCCCACAACATTGCCTTGCTGGGCGAACACTATCTAGTTCAGCATCCTGCTTCGAACAGGTGGGCAGCTAGACCCCTCAGGGCGTAGGTAGGCAAGCCCAGCCCGAAAGCCAACAGCTTTCCCCTGTTTTTGTCTCCAGCATCTGGAATGTGGAAGTTTGCCTGCGAACACAAAGGATCCTTTTAGCTACCACCGCTAAACGCGAACCTTCCCTGAATTTGTCCAATCCTTTCTGAAGGACTAGACCACATAGCATGTGGAAGGGAAATGTACACACAACTCACACGTTACACCTTTGTGCTATCAAAGACAGCGCTTGCTTTAGTAACACGCATGAACATATTATCCACCTAAACCAGTGGTGGCGAACCTATGGCACGGGTGCCAGAGGTGGCACTCAGAGCCCTCTCTCTGGGCACGCGTGCACAGAGTTTGTCATGTGATAATAGTGTAATTGTTTCAGGGAGATTATTAGCATTAAACCTAAGACCTAGTTTTGGGGAAGCAATGTAGGTAACCCTGTTAAGCGCTATTAAACCCTACTGATTTTCATGGCAAGAACTAAAGCATGATCCTTTACCTGGGAGTAAGCTCGGTTGCTGGCAATGGGGCTTGCTTCTGAGTAAACCCTCCTAGGGTCGTGATACACCCGTTCGAAGTGTTGCACAGTTGCTTCAAAGCAAAGCCACCGACTACCACCAAGCTTACTCCTGAGTAACGTGCGCCTTGGAGCCAACCATTTTTTCTACACTAAAACCTCAGTATTCAGGTTAAATTGCCATGTTGGCACTTTGTGATAAATAAGTGGGTTTTGGGTTGCAGTTTGGGCACTCGGTCTCAAAAAGGTTCGCCATCACTGACCTAACCTATCAGAGGAAAACCTTCTATGTTGGATGTACTGCTATCTTCTGCAAGCAGGGAATAAATATATGCCATCCTCCAAGAGGCAGACCCCCTTTATATACTCCTCACTGGACTCTTGGGTGTGGTGAGTCACAGCCCCACTGGCTGGTGCAGGTGAACAGAATGACGGCACTGGTCTTTCATGTACAGTAGGAGTCCCCAAGATACCAATTCCTTGGAAAAGGCCATCGATTGCCCCCCTCCCCAATCCAGCCACAACGATCACACATGCACACCTCTGTCAAAGCAGCTTCCGTCGTCTGAAAGGGGCCTCGGTTACACCTGTGTGGTGCCATGGGTGAAAGAGACCCAGTGACAGCTGGCCTTCGTTTGCCAGCAGTTTCCCTTGAACCTTCTAGGACCCGAGCAACAGGTGAGGAGACTGCAGGTCATAGCAGCAACAAGATAATCCCCTGGAAGGTGGCCTACACAGAGCCTTCTGGGATACAATGTGAGGAAGTTAGCTCACTTTGGATGCAATTTCACTAAGCACCCAAGATTCACAACGTCGTCTGTTTTTACCGAGGTGGTAATATTTATATTTATATAGAAAGCTACACACCTCTGGCCAGACATCAAGTCTAAAAATGAAGGAAAGAGTTTTAGGAAGGAGGGAAGAGACATCAGTGGTGGTGGAGGAACCTACTGAATCTTTGAAACATTTGGTGTCAGTTGATATAGACAGGGATATCCTTCAAATTGCAGCTGCAGTTAATCTTCCATTATCAGACACATGTCACAGTCAAAGCCTAATATCCTAATTATGCTTAATTATAAGCTTATCTGCAAAGTGTCATCTTACTGGAATAAAGATCCAGAGACTTTTATGCTATCAGCATGCCATTATATCAAGCACTATTCATAATTACCGATACTCTGGTAACCATAGAAGATCTTTTTCACTCGTAAATATTCTTGCAAACTGAAGGGATGCTCAAACCCTCCCTCCACCAAAAAAACAAACACCCGATTTAAAGATGAGAAATATAAGAAGGCTTCAGAATACAGAACACTACAATTAGAGCTTAAAGTTATTTTTGTCCAAATCAGTAACATGCCAGTTATTCTACAGCATAGGTGTCAAACTCGCGGCCCTCCAGATGTTATGGACTACAGTTCCCATCATCTCCTGCCAGGGATGATGGGAACTGCAGTCCATAACATCTGGATGGCCGTGAATTTGACACCTGTGCTCTACAGTATCAACCGAGATGACAGGTACTGGGCCTGATTCCTTCGCATTTGCACTTCCCAGTCAAACCACCAGCAATAGCGCCGATCGCTTAGTTAGAAGAAAAGGATGTCTCTAGCTCCCCCTTACGAACAATTGATCACCCACTACCTTAGCCCAGCTGGGTCAGGCCTGGAAATACATGGACAGCATCTATTGCATTTCTGAATCAGTTAAAAGCTATTAAAGCACAGGACACACACAGACAGGAAGCGGTTTTATCGTGCGATGCTAAAATGTAAAGCACCTAACACTTTAGTTAAGGATGTATCCCTGTCCTAGGTCCCCAATGAAGAGAAAGGTGGGGTATAAATGAATTAATTAAACAGTTCTGAAAGCAGCTGGAGGTCACCCGTCTTCCGCAAAAGGAGAAAGCCTGCCACCCGCATCTAATCATTTATTCGTTGCTCTATTCGTCTGCTCCATTTTTCCTTATTAAAAGTTGGCTGGTTTTATCATACTGTGCATCTTACCTAGATCCTCTGGGAAGCCACAGCTAAACCTGCACACTAACAGCCCTCTTTGTAATTTTGCTATTTAACACACAGCTAAGATGTCCAATTCCCCCAGCAGCGCACAAGCAGATCTAATGGCACCTGAGCAAAACACAAGCCAATACCAGTTTTAAAAATAGCACATCCTGCCAGCAGCAGCTGCTAATAATTTTTAATCCATTATTTATGCCGTCTTCCGGAATACAAATTCTCCATTCTTCCCTTCCTTGATTGCACACCTCTTTCTCTGCACTGTCTTGTTAATTTGTTACAAATCCACAAGCTCAACGAGTTTGTAAATCGAGATGTTTAATAATGCGAGCAATTAAACCTTCTATTCATTGATTTCCTCTTTTTTTAAGGCTGGTAAGAGAAAAATGCAGGGAACCCCCCCACCCCGCAGATTTCAGTGCCACCCCAATACTGAATCAGCACCCATTAATTATTAATATTGCCCATTTATCTGCAGAATCTCAGAGCTGCATCAGAGAAACAGACTTTAAAGTCACAGAGGAGGTGCTCCTAATTTGAAAGCCAGCTTAAACAGTATTTATATGTGACGACTCACCTTCTCCCCACAAAGATCTGACGTTAGAGGGCATTCTAATGGGGGGGGGGGAGCAGCCCCTTAATTCCATCATTCTGAAAAGAAGGCAGAGTCTTCCAACAACCATTGGGGGTGTGTGTGTGTGTGAGGCGAGCAAGGAAACAAACCACCACCACCTCAACAGCTACATGTTCACAAAAAGAACAGTAAAAACTGAAATCTAGGGTGTTGGAAGAATGAATGGCACCCCTCAGCCATCCCCACAACTATCATCAGCGTTGGTTCGAGCTGGCGCTTGGAAACGCGAGACATGCACGGCACAGTCAAATGAAGAAAGAAATCCATTCCCCCCCCCTGAAACGCAAGCAGTAGATGTAGCTATTTTATCTCCAGCTGAGGACTGAAGCGGTTCTGCCTCAACCTCTCTATGCTCAGCCAATCTGACAAGGCTCCAGTTATGAGCCTCATCGAAGCTGACTCGGCTTTCGCTGTTACCCAGTATTTTAGAGTGTACCTTCAGATGACTGGGGGGGGGGGGGAGTAGAGTACAACCCTACTCCTGCGCCCGCTGCTGCTGCACACACAATTGTACATTTCAGACACCACCCCCATCAGAAACCTGGGGCTCTGAAATAAAAGGGAGCCATATTAGATCTTGATTCTGTCAGCACACTCCCATCACTCCACCCCTCTTGCTACAAGGCTGGGCAACCCAAACTCTGCTTTTATGCTGAATTAATTCAGGCTGTGTCGTTTAAAAACCCAGTAACCCCAAGAGTCCTGGATTTCAGGAGCCCATTAATATTTGCTAACCCCAGATACGGAGAATCTCCCCATTCTCCAAAACCCATTTCTGTTTAAAGTGCCGTAAAAGAAATGCCACAACTCCTCGCTCCCATCCCGGAGGCACACCCTTTATTTCGGCACAGCCCTCAAAGAGAGAGACGGCTCTCCCCTTGGAAGAGGCATTTCTCCAGGGACGGGGTTTTGTCCCCCTCGACGTAGGCAATGAGATGCACAGCATTTTCAGATGTTTACAGCCACCTCTCCTGTACCACGGAAAACCCTGCTTTTTGTTAAAAAAAGGCTTTGCTTTTTAAATTGAAGGTGCCAACATAAAAGCGTTTTTTTAAAAAATGCAAACCTCAGCATCTCGCAATTAACAGGACTCGAGCATCACCATTAGGTTTAATGTGTCTCGATTTAGGGCATCTTTCTCCCCAAAACCGAGGAACAGTATCTCCTGGGCATCGCAACGGACGGTGCGAAGGTAAATCCTCTCCGAATTGTCAAACTGCCTTACATCACTACACAACACCTGCCACACCTCCCCCCGCCAGTTTGGACGTCTCCTCGCATTTTTGTGGTGTTTTCAGCATCGAGGAGAACCAGAACACCAAATACTACTGGATTTTGTCGGCGAGAGCGACTGCCAACCTCGTAGGCACGGCAATCTCAGATTGAAAACACACACACACACCCAGCCATTTCCATCAAACCCTCCCTGTTTGTAAGAGGCTTTGATTCCCTGGTGGCAGAGTCCAATCTTTCTTTTAATGGCCTTTGTAATTTTTTAAAATTTAAAACAAGGGCTTCAACTGCCTTCATTGTATCCATTCCTGCAACATCACACACCCCGAGTGTCGATACTCTACTGAAGGCATGCAGGGAGAGGACGGTTGCCCTCCGCCTTCCCTGTGGGCATTTTGAGTTTGGGGAAGGATCGCCCTCCCCCTCCCCTTCCAAAATACAACTGCTGGGGCAATTATCGTGCAATCCCAAAGGAGAAAGGGATCCTCAGATCCCTCACTCTGAGCCTCCCTTTCTTCTGAAAATCCCTCCTCCTGTCTGCATTAAAACATCATTTCGGAGGGGAACCTTTTAATGGCGTGCAATAAAAATAGGGGGAGGGGGGCGCTTTGGAAGGCCCCCCGCGGTTTCGTGCAAACCCCCCCCCCCCAAGCCTCAATATTGATGAACCGCAATAAAGGCAGACACGGGAGGATTAAATGTCTGGGGTTTTAACATCACCCCCCCAAATTTAAATTTAGGCCCTTTTTTTCCTCCCCTAAATCTTGAACCTGGGAGTGGGGAGGGAAGCCCCCCCCCCACAATAAAGGGGGCATAAATGACATCCATCTTGTCTCCAGTCCTTACAAGGCCTGGTACACTCACCCCCCCCCCCAATTTAATGGCCGTCCAACACCCCACCCCCACTTTTTTCCTTCCACTTGTGGGGGGGGGGAATGTGGCCCGCTTCATTCGCCCAGGAGCCCCCTTTCTCTGCCCTTTCCCCAGAGCTCCCCCTGGGCGAACAATTCGTCTCTCAACTGCCCTCCAACGGGGCAAATACCCACCGGGACCGACAAGGCAGCGCCCCGGGGAAGGGCAGGGCTGAGGCGGGGGAGCCACGGGCGCAGCCCGAGGGCGGATGGCCACGGATTGGCCTTGGAAACAGCCCCAGCCGAGGATGAAGCCAGGGACAAAATGGCGGAGGCCTGAACGTTCTACCGGCTCAACCCGACCCAGTCCCTCTCCTCGCACCAGCGCCGCTTTCTGGCGACTCCAACACGGGCTTCCCGGGGACCAACCAAGCCGATACCCACCTCGTCGGATCGGGCTCGGTCCGCTCTATCCGGCTACGAGCTTCCCGGGGGCGGAAGGGAGTTCTAGACGGAGGATGGAGGCGGATTACACTGTCCCCCCCTCCCCCTGCTTTGTAATTTGTCCAAGGCCCGATGTGGCAGCCTCGGCGTCTAAGCACCGACTAAACGGCCATCCGGGTCCCAGGCCCCGGCGGCGGCTGTGAAGCCACGCCTCCGCACGCAGCGTGAGGGGAAGGCCAAAGGGACAAAACCCGGAGAGGGGCGTTACAAACTGTAAAAGGGGCGGTGCTCGGGGGGTCAAGGGGTGGGGCTAAAGCTGGCCGTTGTATGTAATTTATTCAACGGTGGAAGGGATTTGCGGATGTTGGGAAAGGCTTTTATTTGCATGGTTCAGAAGCGCTAAACCCTTAAAAGCTCCAAAAATACTTTTTCATATTATTCTAAACCCTTCATTATACATTTCCTGAGAGACCTTCATAGCAATATTAAAATCAAGGGTCTATAAAACTAAATTATGGAACAGATGCCTTCCCCCCCCAACTATAATAGTACAATTCAGACATCTAAGGCAGTTACTGGGTAATATTTTATTTGCATTATTTATAGTCTGTCTTTCTGATGAGATTCAAGATGCATGGAGTGCAAATTCACAGGAAGGGGCAGCTGGGAGTGGCAAAATTCAGTATTTCGCATAGTTTGTAGTTAATGTTTGGGATTACCTGCCATATAGAGATGGCTGCTATATAGTTTGGACATTTTTAGCAGGAGATTAGTCAATATCATTTAGGGAATTAGAGTCCAGTACCACTTTAGGGACCCGCATGATTTCTGGCAGAATGGGCTGTCCATACTCGCCAGAAATCCTGTTGGCCTCTGCTGCTAGATTCTAATCTAGTTGTTCTACTGTAGACCCAACACAACGACCCTCTGAAATGAAACTGACCAATGGACTTTAGTTAGGAAGGCCAAATAGAACTTCCATGTTCAGAGACAGTGTACCTTGGAATACCCCCCCCCCCTTTCTTGAATGCTAATCAAAACGGTGCTCCCATTGAAACTGAAAATGCACCCTGGGCGATTATTAGCCCCCAAAGGATAAGAAAAAGACCGGCCCCTCATTCTGGATTGGACACGACCTTTTTAAAGCTGTTTCAAAAGGCAGGAAAGGATCTCCTCTGACCACAAGAAGGGCAGCGTTGGGAACTACAAGTCACCCGTGCCCAAAATACACATGGGAGCCGGGCTCTAATAAGGAGTGGAATTACATAAAGAAAGGAAATGCCCGTGTGGCATGGGTTCTGTAGAAACAGTATCTCATATGCTGTTGAATTGTCCTTTTTATGAGATAGGTAGGAAGAAGCACATAATCCCCTTCCTGCATGGAAGTGAAGGCATTACAGATAAACAGAAGGTTATATATCTTTTAAAGTCATGCCACACCATTTAGCTGTTGGAAGCGGTACAAACCCTGTCGGTGCTATTTTAACTCGTCAGAAGTTAAAAGGCTGCTATTATCCTTGCAATGTTAATGCTAAAACTACTTTATATGCCATTGTGGCCATCTGGAAATTGAGTGGAAATGACATAGGATTGAGGAAAAAATGCTGGTCAGTTTCAGCCTTGTTACTGGCTCCCGCCCCCCCCCCCCCCCCCGCCCCCTTTACCACAACCAATATGAGCCTGTGCAGGGCAGGATTGCAGGTAGGTTTTGATCAGTGCGCCTTATCCAATGCAGCGTAGCCGTTTGAGTGTCAGAGTACGCCTTTGGAGACCTGGGCTCAACTCCCAGGCCTGCGGCCCCTTTACTGCGCGGTGCACTGGTGACCTTTCTGCCCTCCACCAGCACCTCCCTCAGGCCACCCTTCCCGCCCACCCGCTGGGTCCCTCACCCCATATGTCCCTGCACGGCCTCTCCGCCTCGCGGAGGCCAATTTACTAGTGGTCCCTGGCCCCTCAATGATGCGGCTGGCCTCCACGCCGGGCTGCAGGGCCTCTTTATGGCCTCTGGCCCCGGCCCGGTGGAACACCCTTCCTCCGGCTGTCCGGACTCCCCGCGACCCAGCGAAATCTCGCAGGGCCTGTAAGACGGAATCACCTCGTTCTACCGGGCCTTTGGAGGGACCAGCCGCTGAAATGGTGCCCCCCCCACCCCCGTTGGCCTTTAAGCATCTCGGGCCTTTCATCTGCACGGGACTCGCCGTCCCTCTCCCAAGGGGAGGATTTTTAAAATGGGGTTGGTTGGACGCCTTTTATTACTCTGATCGCTGTTTTAAAGGTTTTAGCAACTTATTTATAACTATATTTTATGTTGTACACCGCCTGGAGCCCCTCGGGGATGGGGCGGTATAAAAGTCCAATCAATCAATCAATCAATCAATCAATCAATCAATCAATCAATCAATCAATCAATCAATCAATCAATCAATCAATCAGCGGGAGTTGGGCCATGTGGTGGTCGAGGAGGAACAGACTGTTGGCAGCATTTCTGCCTTCCCCTCTGGGGTGTTGTTCCACAAACCTCTCCCTATGGTCAAGGATCTTGGAGGGAGGTTTTTTGGCCATCTTCTCTGCATGGAGTGTGTTTGTGGGGTAGTTGTGAATTTCCTGCATTGAGCAGGGGGTTGGACAAAGGTCAAATCCCCACTAACCGTCTTAGCCAGGTTTCAGAACACAAACTAACCAGGTTTGAGGGACGACCTCCCCGGTCGAATCCCCACTACCGTCTTAGCCAGGTTTCAGAACACAAACTAACCAGGTTTGAGGGACGACCTCCCCGGTCGAATCCCCACTACCGTCTTAGCCAGGTTTCAGAACACAAACTAACCAGGTTTGAGGGACGACCTCCCCGGTCGAATCCCCACTACCGTCTTAGCCAGGTTACTGACGCCAAACTAACCAGGTGCTCTGGAGTGGAGGACTCTCCCCCGTGGTCGTAATCCCTCACTACCGCCTTAGCCAGGCTCTCAGCAGAACACAACCTAACTAGGTTTGAGGGACGTACCTCCCCGGTCGAATCCCCACTACCGGGCTCTTTACTGTGTCACAGAACACAAACTAACCAGGTTTGAGGGACGACCTCCCCGGTCGAATCCCCACTATCGTCTTAGCCAGGTTTCAGAACACAAACGTTAAATCCGCATCTGGCGGTCATTTGTGTTCCAAAATCCGGCTAAGATTTGCAGGTGGGATTCGACCGGGGAGGCCGGCCCCTCAAACCTGGTTAGCTTCCAGTGTTCTGGTGTCTCCCGGCTAAGACGGTAGTGGGGATTCGGCCTAGATGACCCTGGAGCTCCATTACAACGCTATGTTTCTATGATTCCATGCTCTAAATTATTTTATTGCTCCTTACAACATATAATCATTCCTGATAATTCTTCTCAAGTCTTCCAGAATTTCGTTTTTCACGTAAGTGGGGGTGAGGGGATGGGGTGGGATTAGAACCCTGGTTTTTTATGAGCCCTTCCGCTGGACCAAAGCTTCTGGGGCTAGAGGAAAGATCGAAGTTTTGCTGAGGGGAGAGGTAGGCCGTGAGCCAATCAATCAAACTGAAGCGGGGACTTTTAAGGAAGGTCGGCAATTATTTTCTTGGGAGGAGGCCCTGGTGGTTTCTCATCTTTCTCTCTGGCCTTCTCTTCGTACATCAGGATTCTGCAGAAAGAAGAGGGGTGACATGTGAGTCCACACGGGCAGGGAGCGAAAGGGGGCGCGGATTGGTACTGGGAGGCGGGAACTGGAGGCAAACGACACCTACATTTTGAGGATTGCCGACCGCTTGCCCAGCATCATGCGGACAAAGTCCCGGTAATTGATGGTTTCGCTCATCCCTCCTGTCACCTCTGTGATCATCTTCTTCAGTTCCAGGTGGGTCTTGGCGGCACCCAATTTTTCTAGCATGCGCTTCAAGGCCATGATATCTGGAGTGGTGGGTGAAGGAAAGGACAACAGCAAGTAAGTTCTAGCCAGGGGTTCAGCCATGCTGTCCATCCAAGAACACGAGTTAGTCCTTTAAACAGGGTTGATTAACATGGAGAGGGCTGTCCCTCTGGCCCCTCCCGCACATGCAGAAGAATGCACTTTCAATCCGCGTTCACTATTGTTTGCAAGTGGATTTTGCTATTCCGCACAGGAAAATCCAGCTGCAAAGTGCACTGAAAATGGATTGAAAGTGTGTTATTCTGCATGTGCGGAAGGGGCCTCAGTGCTAGAGCGTCGGCTTGTCATGCAGAGGGACCCGGGTTCAATTCACAGGGTCTCAAGTTTAAAGTTAAAAGGGCATTCAGTAACAGGAAGACCTTGAGATGGGACCCTGCAAATCCTCTGCCAGTCTGAGATGCCATTGTCAATGTCAGCAGGGGCTTCTGCAGGTGCTAACCCAGAGGTGGGATCCAGCAGGTTCTCACAGGTTACCGAGAGTAGGTTACTAATTATTTGTGTGTGCCGAGAGGGGGTTACTAATTGGTGATTTTGCCACGTGATTTTGGCCTTAGTTAATTTTTTCCCTCCTCCCCAGCAGCAGTTTTACAGAACTTGAAGCAGCCCAGCAGGAGGTCATCACCGGCATGCGTGGCAGCCTGCGCTTCCGTGCATTCGCTTTCCTGCCTAAGGACTGCGCGCAGCTACTGCGCCCTTGCCCCAGTCTTCCAGGAATGCCCCGCTGAATGCCCGGCCCCTTCCCCGCCGCAGTTCCAGCCCTATTGGCGCTATGCCACAGTTTGAATCCCACCACCATGGGAACCTGTTACTAAAATTTTTGGATCCCACCACTGGTGCTAACCTGCAAATGGGCAAAATCAGTGACTGCCCATCCCTTTGGTTTTGATCTTGTGGCTCCCACCTTGTGGAATGGTCTGCCTGGGGGTGTCAGGAAGGCTCTTACCCTCCTGCCTTTCTGCAAACTATGCAAAACTGAATGATTCAAGAGGGCTTTTCTGCACAGGAAACAGGGTTGCCACTTGCAACGTGGTTCAAAAGCTTCCTTGGCTAAAGGACTGGAGATTGTGGCCCGTACTGCTATGTGTAGCTTATTGTAAGTAGGATCCTGTTTATGTACGTTTTGTACCACCTGATCAGAGGTGGGATCCAGCAGGTTCTCACCAGTTCCCGAAAGTGGGTTACTAATTATCTGTGTGTGCCGAGAGGGGGTTACTAATTGGGTCTGCTTTTCCGTTAGAAATTCCATTAGGTCCAGAAATCATAAGGTCCTGTTGTTTCCTATGTGGCTGGTTAGCGAAGGTAGAAGACGGGATAATTCTCCCTGTTGGGCTGTTTTAAAAACATGTTTCAGAAATATGGTAAAGTTCCTTGTTCAAGGAAAGTATCCTTCTTTTGATTTCTAGAAACAAAATTAAGTATTTGAAAGTATTAAGTATTTGACAGGCAGTCAATTAGAGGAGAAGTAGTTGTTTCTGTTGGCAGTAGACGATAGGACTGGCTATAATGAGTTTAAATTATGGACAGAAAGATACCAGCTGGAAATTAGGAACTTTTTTTTTACAGTAAGAGTTTTTTACAGTAACAGAGAAATTATTAATGCCCTGCCCCCGGAATGCCCGGCCAGGCCCCGCCGTGCCCCGCCCAGCCCCATTGGCGCTACGCCACTGTTTGAATCCCACCACCATGGGAACCTGTTACTAAAATTTTTGGATCCCACCACTGCTCCTAACCCACTCCATGGTCCACCTAAAATGTAGCAAGCCTCCATAATACAATTTAGCACCTTCTAGCAGTAAGAATTATGGAGTATACCAGCTCAAGCATAGCATTATAGTTGTATTTTATACTTAGGTTCTGTTCCATATTAAAGAGATATCATGAGGAAGTCTGGAATATTGCTCTCATGAGAGGGGTGCATCTTTCTTTTTCCTTAATACAGGAAACTGTGGGCACGCTTTTAACCCTGAATAAAATGCAGCTGAGTTGCCACAGGTTGGATAAAATGACATGGGGGATCATCTGTGTCTCATGGGCCTTTGAGTGGCCTCTTTCTGGTCAAGGAGCATGAAGGACTGTCATGTGCCAAATTGTGTGCGTACACAAGAATGAACCTGACGTGCAAACAAAACTCACCTATGTCGCCCTGTGCATTAAGGTCAAATTCCAGGTATTTCTCTGCAAAAGAGAGTAGATTAACATCAGGACGCAAAAGTTGCATGGCCAGATCAAATGCAGCACCTGTCTAGCTTTGAGCAATGGCCAGCTAAATGCCTCTGGGACATTCAAAAGCAGAGGGCAATGGGGGCATCCATTCCCTTGTCCTGAGCATCTGATACTTTACAGCATCTGAACACAGAGGTTCCACTCCTATCTGTCCCAAAGCCATTGCTATGCCTGCCCCCTTCTGTGGATTTGTCTAATCCTTTAAAAAAGGAAAACCATCTATGTGAGTGGCATTCTGGGCCCGATTACGTCACGCCAAGGCCCTAAGCCTGAGTTGCCAATCTTTTCTTTAATGAGAAGTACTACTGAATAATGAAAACTATCCCAAGCTACCCCTGTCCTCCTGCCTGCTACCATGTTTTTTTCTGCCCCAAATACAGAGCAGTGACTAGGAAGAACACCAGAAATGAAGCTATCAGCACTGTCAGCTAAGCATAGGCTGACCAGACGTCCCGCTTTTGGCGGGACAGTCCTGCCTTAAAACAATTTGTCCCGCGTCCCGCGGGTTTTTTCAAGTGTCCCGATTTTTGGAAGGCTGCCACACTGCCTTCTGGGGTGCAAGGCAGTGCGGCAGCCTCCCACGCACGGCCGCAGGAGCGCACGGCCTTCTGGGGCGCTCCCGTTTCTCGTCCGTCCCGGTTTACAAAGGTGACCATCTGGTCACCTTAGCTAAGCAGCACCTATGAAATAGCAGTGAAAACCAAAACAACCAGTTGTTGTGTCCTCTCGCGTTGTGAGCTGCTCTGAGCCCTGTTTCAGCTGGGGAGGGCGGGATAGAAATGGAATCAAACAAATAAATAATTGAAAACAAGAAAAGGCTTTTTTTCATAGCCTTTTGCTGTGTTTTCCAGGTTGCAATCTGTACTCTGCAGCAGCTGGCAAGATACCAGCGGGAGGGTTAGGAGATGGGGCTGGGGACTGGGCACATGGGGACGTGTGGTGTTAGTGATGTCATTGGCATCACTACATAACTTCCGGGTACAACCTACCCTGTTTCCCCGAATATAAGACATCCCCTGAAAATAAGACGTAGTCGAGGTTTTGCTGAAGTGCGAAATATAAGGCATCCCCCAAAAGTAGGACGTGGCAAAGTTTTTGTTTGGAAGCATGCCCGACGAACAGAACACAGAAAAATAAGACATCCCCTGAAAATAAGACATAACCAGAGGTGGGATCCAGCAGGTTCTCACAGGTTCCCAAGAGTAGGTGACTAATTATTTGTGTGTGCCGAGAGGGGGTTACTAATTGGTGATTTTGCCACGTGATTTTGGCCTTAGTTACGCCCCTCCTCTCAGCAGTAGCGAGCAGAACTTGAAGCAGTCTAGCAGGAGGTCACCGGCATGTGTGGCAGCCTGCGCCTGCGTGCATTCGTTTCCCGCCCAAGGACCAGTGCAGCGGCTGCGTCCTTGCCACAGCTCCGCCCAGGAATGCCCCGCTTTCGGAATGCCCGGCCACACCCTTGTCGTGTCCCGCCCAGCCCCATTGGCGCTACGCCACAGTTTGAATCCCACCACCAGGGGAACCTGTTACTAAAATTTTTGAATCCCACCACTGGACATAGCGCATCTTGGGGAGCAAAAATTAATATAAGACACTGTCTTATTTTCGGGGAAACACGGGTAGGTTGCACCCGGAAGTGACATATAGGTGCAGAGGATGGCAACATTTTGTAAATAATTATTTTTCTCCTGCCGCTGCCTGGAATAACAGACAATCGGCAGGAGGCCTTCCCCTATAGCAGGGGACATGGCATCCTTCCGATAGCGAGGGTTGCCAACTCTGGGTTAGGATATATCTGGCGATTTTGTGGGTGGAGTCTGGGGAGGGAGGAGTTTGGGGGAGGGGAATGACCTCCTTTTGGTTTAATGCCGTAGAGTCCACCCTCTAAATCTCAATTAGTTCTGTAGGGGCCTGCAAGACCGAGCTGTTCCGGCGGGCCTTTGGGGAGGCTGGCTGCTGATGCCCCCCCCCTTGTTAACATCTGTGGATCCTGCCGTCCCTCCCCTCTTTTAGGGGATTAGTTAGTAGGTTGCCTCCTGTTGTATTATTTATTCTCTTTTGATACTAATGCGCTGCTTTTAATGGGGTTTTAATGATTTAAAGTGTATAGAGCCATTTTATTAGGATTTATTTAATTATCTGAGATTTATTGATTTTATTTTGTGCTCTATCCGTATATTCATGTTCACCGCCCTGAGCCCTCCGGGAGAGGGTGGCATATAAACAAACAAACAAACAAACAAACAAATAAATAAATAAATAAATAAATAAATAAATAAATAAATAAATCAGCCATTTCCTCCCGGGGAAGAAGTCTCTGTCGTCTGGAGATCAGTTCTAATTCCAGGAGATCCACAGACTCCCACCTGATGGTTGGTAATCTTACAAATAGCTCATGGGCTACCTGCAGGAATGGGCTGGAAGGGCAAATGGCCCTGGAGTAAGACAAGACAAGCGGCCTTTGTGGTGTTGCAAGCCCTTAGCTCACCCAGAGTATCATCCCTCAAACTAAAACCAGTGTAGGAGGAAGCAGCTGGTGAGCTGTCAGAAATTGTCATGGCTGTCGAGGGGTCAGGGCCAAGGGGCACCGAGGCGTTGGCAGAGTTGCTGGGGCTTGTCTCTGTTTGCTTGGGGCCACCAGGAACACCTCCCCCTCAAGTGTGACAGGTCACCGGGAAATTTCTGTGCAAGTTAAACGGTTAGTCCACTCTGGAGTACGAGTTGGGGACCCTTGCCATAAGCCAGTGGTGGCGACCTATGGCACGGGTGCCAGAGGTGGCACTCTAAGAGCCTCCTCTCTTTTGTGGACCACTTGTCGCAAACAGGAGTGTGTCCCCCCCCCAAATTCGCGATCTAGGCTGGCCTGGGCTGCTGGAGTCTCCGACGGCTTATTGGGAAGCATTTCAAACCTAAGACCCTAGTTTCTCTTCTTTGGGGAAACGAAGTGTAGAGTAACCCTGTTAAGCACTGTGGGTTAAACCCCACTGATTTTCATGCGAAGAACTAAAGCGTGATCCTTTACCTGGGAGTAAGCTCAGTTGCTGGCCATGGGGCTTGCTTCTGAGTAAACCCTCCTAGGGTCGTGATTCACCCGTTGGAACAGTTGCACGGTTGCTTCAAAGCAAAGCCACCGACTACCACCAAGCTTACTCCTGAGTAACGCACGCCTCGGAGCCAACCATTTTTTCTAAACTAAAACCTCAGTATTGAGGTTAAATTGCCGTGTTGGCACTTTGCAATAAATAAGTGGGTTTTGGGTTGCAATTTGGGCACTCGGTCTCGAAAAGGTTCGCCATCACTGTCATAAGCTATGTCAAGTTTAAGAGACCCCATAGCATCATGGGAACAAAAAAAAGTTAAACTGGAAATACAGGGCTTCTTTATTTTGAGTCTGGGATCTGGAACAGTGTGACACGGTAGCCTGATCTCAGCTAAGCAGGATTGGTACTTGGATGGAGGACCACCTTGGATGGAGGACCACCTTGGACCACCAGTTGGCCATGCTGGCAGGGACTGATGGGAATTGTAGTCCACGAACATCTGGAGTGCCATAGGTTTGCCACCACGGACTGCGGAAGTACACAACGACTGACTCCCTCTGCTTTTTGCTTGCCTTGAAAGCCCCTTGCTAGGGTTTGTCACGAGTCGGTTGCAATTTCATGGCACGTACCGCATATAAATTTAGAGGCCCTCGTAATCTGGTGGCATTACGTCTTTTTTTTAAAAAAATACAGACCCTATTCTTTTCACTCTGCTCAAATGAAAAGTATAATTTTTCTTGCCACATGGGATCCAGTCCTTCATGGGCTCCACTCACTTTTAAACATTTCTAACTTTTCAGCAAGGTCTTCATCTGTGCTGTATTTGGGGTCATCCAAGAATTCCTACAACAGACAGGAGAAACCCAGAAATAGTTAGAGGGTTGGACTACTGGAAACTGGGAGAGCTGGATTCAGATTCCCACTCTTGACATGGAAGTTGAATGGGTGACCTTAGACCAGTCACTTATTCTCCCCCTAACCCACCTCACAAGGCTGTTGTGAGGATTAAACGAGAAGGGAAAACGTCCCTGAGCACCTCGTAGAGAGAGAGAGCAAGATAAAAATGTACAAAATGAATAGATAGATACATTTGGACAATATCCAAAGCAGGGTATGCAGTATATCTCCTGCCTGTATTCAGGATTATCATAAAACAGTGGTGGCAAACCTATGGCACGGGTGCCAGAGGTGGCACTCAGAGCCCTCTCTGTGGGCACGCACAGACAGAGTTCATCATGTGGGGGTGGGAATCGCCCCCCCCCACACATCTAGGCTGCTGGGCTTGATTATTAGCATTAAACCTAATACCTAGTTTTGAGGAAGGCGTATAGGTAACCCTGTTAAGCACTGTTAAACCCCACTGATTTTCATGCAAAGAACTAAAGCACGATCCTTTACCTGGGAGTAAGCTCAGTTGCTGGCAATGGGGCTTGCTTCTGAGTAAACCCTTCTAGGGTCGTGATTCACCCGTTCGAAGAGTTGCATGGTTGCTTCAAAGCAAAGCCAACAACTACCACCAAGCTTACTCCCGAATAACGCACGCCTCGGAGACAACCGTTTTTTCTAAACTGAAACCTCAGTATTTGGGTTAACTTGCTGTGTTGGCAATTTGCGATAAATAAGTGGGTTTTAGGTTGCAATTTGGGGACTCGGTCTCCAAATGGTTCACCATCACTGAATTAGAGGGTTGGACTACTAGAAACTGGGAGAGCTGGATTCAGATCCCCACTCTTGACATGGAAGTTGAATGGGTGACCTTAGACCAGTCACTTATTCTCCACCTAACCTACCTCACAAGGCTGTTGTGAGGATTAAGCGAGAAGGGAAAACGTCCCTGAGCACCTCGTAGAGAGAGAGCAAGATAAAAATGTACAAAATGAATAGATAGATACATTTGGACAATATCCAAAGCAGGGTATGCAGTATATCTCCTGCCTGTATTCAGGATTATCATAAAACATCCTAAACAGTTATTCCCTCTGTAGTCAAACGAGTCAATGGCAAATCACTCCCAATGCAAGACTAGACTTTTGTAGTCTGCGATCCTTAATGATTGCACCTACAATATTGAAGATCTGTTAGTTGGGCCTTTTCCAACAAAATATAACCTCCACCATAAATGTGCTAGGGGGACTATGGGGTTTGCTGGTACAGCATATGGTGTCTGTCTGTCTGTCTGTTTGTCTGTTTGTCGTCTGTCTGTCTGTCTGTCTGTGTTTTACATCTACACTTGCCTCTATACTGGATCTCTAGGTGGCTAAAGCATTAAAACACCCCCTTACATAAATACATCCATTAAAAGCACAGCATACAAAAGTTTTAAAAAAACCCAACCCTAACCCCCGCCCTCACCCCCAACCAGCAGCATCATAGAGGGGCCATTAGGGAGACTAACCAAATGCCTGGGTGAAGAGGAAAGTCTTTGCCAGAAGCCTAAACCCATAAAGGGTAGGTGCCTGGAAAACCTCTGAGGAGAGATACTTTCAAAACCTGGGGGCAATCTCAGAGAAAGCTCTCCCATGCCCTCCCTCGTATCTCAGCAGGGCGGGTACCACAAGGAGAGCCTCCCCTTCTTACCTCTGTGTCCGGGCAGGTACATACAGGTGCAGGCGTTCCTTTAGATTGGCGGGGCTCAAGCCACTTAGGGTTTTATACATTAATGTCAACACCTTTTATTGGGCCCGGAAACAAATTGGGGGCCAGCACAGTTCCTACGCTCAATGTACTGGCATCTCCATTTAAAGGATTTCGGGCCCCTGGCTGTCTGAAATCCTGAGGAGCTGTGGCTAAACAGAGCCAACAATTCTAAGTGGGATGGACCAGTTGTCTGACCTGGTATAAACCCTCTTAATATATCCCTTAGGGGATGATCCGGGCCAGGGGTGGGAACCATCATGTGGTGAACCAGTATGCTGCACTGGATGGAGTACTGGACTTAAGTG
The DNA here is from genome assembly GCF_021028975.2 of Sphaerodactylus townsendi. Classification (NCBI taxonomy): domain Eukaryota; kingdom Metazoa; phylum Chordata; class Lepidosauria; order Squamata; family Sphaerodactylidae; genus Sphaerodactylus; species Sphaerodactylus townsendi. The sequence continues at coordinate 14,670,121 of NC_059427.1, forward strand.
TTCTACATTCTGCCATGATGCTCACTAGGTGATAGCGTTTCCCAGAGGCGTACCAGGGGTAAATGGCACCCGGAGACAAATTGTCTCCAGGACGCCCCCCCAGTCCAGCTGGCAGGGTGGGAAGGAAGGGAAAGAGGAGTCCAAGGCGGGGTTGAGGGGGCTTGGAGGCAGCAGGAAGTCCTGCTGTCTTGTCATTTTTGCATGCCTCGGACGGGGTCGAGGCACGCGAAACGACGAGACAGCAGGACTTCCTGGTCACGTGGGGGGCCGATTTTGTGCCCCCCCACGTGACCAGAAGAGTGGCACCTGGGGACAAGGGGTACCCCCTGTCCATAGGCAGATACGCCACTGGCGTTGCCACTTACTCAGTCTTGGTGGGCAACCTCCTGCCCCTCTGCCCTCCATTCTCCTGCCCTCGCTTAATGAAGCAGGGTGAGAAAAATGGGGGGGGGGTTGCGTGATGCAGCAATGTCGTTTCTGGGTGATGTCTGAGAAGTGATGTCACTGTGTCGAATCACACTTTGGAATCCCTCCGATATTTATGGTAAGGCTCACAGAGATTTGGGGGATTCCTAGAGTATCACTCAACATGGTGACATCAACCTGGGTCTTCACCTGGAAGTGATGCCACCTCATTACTTCCTCTGCTCCACTCTCAAAAGCTCCCAGGATTTGCCAGGCACTGGTCTGTCAACCTTACTAGGTGATCCTGGGCCAGTCATTTTCTCCCAAATTAAACTATTTTTAAGGTTGTTGTGAAGATAAAAGAAGGTGGGGAAAATGTTGCCCTATATCTCAACCCCCGTCATGCCCCACCCAGCCCCATTGGCGCTACGCTACTGTTTGAATCCCACCACCATGGGAACCTGTTACTAAGGCGCACGGTCCACCACTGGATACAGACATAATATAATAAATAATATTTCTGATTCATCTTATTGTAAGAATCAATGTAATAAATTCTGGATATCACGACCCCCGTCGTGCCCCACCCAGCCCCATTGGCGCTACGCTACTGTTTGAATCCCACCACCATGGGAACCTGTTACTAAAATTTTTGGATCCCACCACTGGATACAGACATAATATAATAAATAATATTTCTGATTCATCTTATTGTAAGAATCAATGTAATAAATTCTGGATACTTTTGAAATATTTACCAAAATATTTACCCATATACCAGACTTTTACCCCACCCTTTCCCCAAGGAATCCAGAGACTCCTCCCCCACTCCCATTTTATCCTTGCGATGATACCGCGTTTTGAGGCCGTGTTTCCTGGAATCTGGGTCTCTGTGGAGCACCACAGATCTGAGGCTGTAAAAGCTACAACACCACACTGGTTCTTTAATGTATCACAAGGCAGTCTGAAAAGTAACTAGTGTCTCTCAGGTTAGTGGAGGACCACTATTGGTCTTCCCTCTTTCTTTGTATTTCATGTTTTAGGTGGGCTGCTCCCCCCACCGTTTAATACATCACATGTGCTTTTGTCTTACATAAGAACATAAGAACATAAGAACAAGCCAGCTGGATCAGACCAGAGTCCATCTAGTCCAGCTCTCTGCTACTCGCAGTGGCCCACCAGGTGCCTTTGGGAGCTCACATGCAGGAGGTGAAAGCAATGGCCTTCTGCTGCTGCTGCTGCTCCCGAGCACCTGGTCTGCTAAGGCATTTGCAATCTGAGATCAAGGAGGATCAAGATTTGGTAGCCATAGATCGACTTCTCCTCCATAAATCTGTCCAAGCCCCTTTTAAAGCTATCCAGGTTAGTGGCCATCACCACCTCCTGTGGCAGCATATTCCAAACACCAATCACACGTTGCGCGAAGAAGTGTTTCCTTTTATTAGTCCTAATTCTTCCCCCCAGCATTTTCAATATTCATTTTCAATATTCATTTACTCAGTTGCAATTTGCAGAACTGGTTTGGGGCATGCATGTTTGCTCACCTTGGTGACACAAGATTTATCATTACCATGGTGACAACTTTTAGTTGGCAATAGTTGGCTTCTTTTGCAAACCCATCCTTTTTTTTAAAAGAACTTGAGCTTGGAGTGGAAAAGGTACGTCTGGCTCGAGCACAGCAAGAATTTTTCAAAATCAGCTCCAATTATTTACAAATCTTAAGTTTGCCTTCCTTACTCCTTACCTTATTGAGAGAGTCGAGGAATTCTTCTTGTTGGGCCTTCAGCATCCCAAAAGCCTTTCCTCCTGGCGGATGGAGATGAAATTAATAGGCATTCTGGAATATTTTTTTCTTTTATGTACTAATTTTTTTAGTTGCTGCTCACTCAAAAAATCTTGTGACTACTTAGAACATTTACAGCGCAATCCGGAGGGGGGACGGGGCGGGACCCGAATCCCCCTTGGGATTGTTAGGCACAGGGCAGAGCCCGGTCTCCTTAGCAAAAGCCGGTTACCAATAACCATCCAAAAGCTTCTTCAGTGTTCAGAGATTTATTGTTTTCTTTCAATTCTGCGCAGAAGAGGGAACTCTCCTTTGTCAAGCAGGACAGAGAGGAGGTTCAAGGGGCTGTTGCTTGTGTAACATAATTTATACCCTCTTACAAACATCCCTCTTTGGGCCTTTCCCCACTTACCGTAAGCCCCGCACTACTCTCCTCAAGTAGCACGGGGTCCCCCGGCACTCCCTACCAGAGGGGTGGCGACAAGCACTTAACACGCCAGCTGGCTGCTGCTGTAAAGCCCTCAGCATAACATCCACAAATGCTGCAAAGGCAACTTTGATAACCAGCGGGGTCATGGGGCTCCGTTTGCGCGGGAATGCTGCTGCGCTGAGCAGCGCGCAGCATAGGGGGGATCATGCTGAGTGGGGAAACGCCCCTTGTCTTCTGACCATTGGTTTGAGTCAAGAAGACGTACAGACCTGGTCCTCTCATCCCACCTTTTACCACACCTTGCCCATTCCCCTACATATTTGGTGAAACTTAAGTCAAAGAAGCACCTTGTGGCCATAAGGTTTCTGTATTAGCAGCAACTACTGTAGTTTTCTATTTTACCTTTATCTGTATTTGTGAGCTTCTGCTAATTCCTTTTCTCCTTGGTGGGGCCCTGTTTTCCCAAACCACCTGGAAAACTCAGTGTCAGGCTGCCCCATGAGTTCCGTGTCTTCCAACTAAAGTAAGCTTCTGAAGTGCTTGGTGCCCAGTGAATTACTCTCATATAACTTGTATGATTAATTACAATGGCTTAAAACATCATAAACTATATGTCTATATCAGGATGTGGTGCAGGCTTCCCTCAGCATAAAATGCACTCTCTGGGGCACTTATGCTGGTGGGAGGGCAAATTTGCTGGTGTTTCGGCGGCTGTGGCGCCCCATTAGACCTGCCTCTGATGCCTAACCTTTTGCTGGTAGTTGCACACCACTCCCAGTTACGCCGGCATTCTGGGTGTGAGGTCACCCTTGGTCAGCCTCTGGACCTCTCTTGACCCCCGTACACTGGCAGTGGTGCCGCTGGTGGAGATATGCCACAATTTTCATGGCGTATCTCTGGCATTTTCCCCACGGACATAATATCCTGAGGGAAAATCTGTCTGGACCACCTTGGTTGGGCCCTAATTCCATCTTGGGCCCTGCCTACCTCCTCCCCTTTCTTCTTTCTTCTTTTTTTTGGCCTTTAGATCGGGCGCCTGTGTGTGTGGATATGCTTTACACAATCTTGCTGTTTTAATCTATTTATTGTTATTGACGGCTGTTAAGTTTTAACGGGTTAAGTTTTAAGCTGTATTAATTTGCTGTTTGGAAACAGCCATGTTGTGAGCCGCCTCGAGCCCTTCGGGGACGAGGCAGCCTATAAATCTAATTTAATAAATAAATAAATAAAAAACCCGGGATCAAACACACTGGGTTGTTTGTATCTTGGTTTCTCCCTTCACACGGCTGCCCCGTCTGTGTGTTCAAGCTGGGAGGAAGGACTCCAGCGAATTATGCATGAGCCCTTGATTTATTTTCATTTTCCACAGGAACGTTTACATTTATGTAGTTTTCGTAGATTCCTGCGCACGTGTGAACATTCCCATTTTTTATGACGTTCTGATTGGTTGTAGCTGTGGGGCAGAGAGAGCAGGTGGCGGCGAGGTGGGAAAAATAAACTGATCTGTCTCCTGCGGGGTTTGCACGGGAGTGGGACTGGCCCGGCCTTTTTAAAAAGAACCTCCGATTTTATTGTTTTTTGAAAGCAGCGGGATAAGGGAACTCTTGCGGGGCAGGCCCGATTTAGGCCTGGAAGCCATGCAGAAGTCATGGCTGAATTGGAATGTTTCACCTCCTTATCCCAGGATATATGGTCCATGGTGAAAATGCCTCTATTCTAAGGTGTCCAGATTGTCACCTTTGTAAACCGGGATTTGGATGGGCAGGCGGCCGCGTAGACGCGTGCGTGCCGCCGCAGGAGCACACTGCCTTGGGGCGCTCCCCGGTTTCCCGCCCTGTGACAGGGAAGGAAAAGGGGAGCGCCCCAGAAGGCAGTGCGGCAGCCTTCAAAAAATCGGGACAGTTCAAAAAACCTGCGGGATGTGGACAAATTGGTTTAAGGCGGGACTGTCCCGCCAAATGCGGGACGTTTGGTCACCTTGCTCTATTCTCCCCATGGGGGAGTTGGAGGTTTGGTGTTTTCAAACACTTTTTCAAGTTTTCCGCACCATGGGAAAGCCCTATGGAGTGGGCAGAGCAGTGTTCAAGCAATGCCGTCCCCATCCTCTTCAGCTCTGGATTGCACTGCCCAACAGTATAAATAAGTTCAAAAGAATATAAAAGCAGATAACAAACATAAAATATTAACATTGAAATGTTAAACTATTACAATACAGGGCTAGCGCCATACCACAAACAAAACAACCCAAGCATATGAATTACGCTCCAAAAGCTGTCCTAAAGAATTCGGCCTTGCATGCCCTGTGGAAACTAAACAAGACTGGCAAGCCACGGGGGTCATTGAAGAGTGCGTTCCACAGTGTAGGGGCCACAACTGAGAAGACCCTTCCCCTGGTGAAAGCTGACTGAGCCATTCTGGGACTAGATACTTGCATTAGGGCTGATTTGAACTCTGAGACTTCCAGATGTTAGGATTGCTACCTTATCAGTCTCCCCGCCAGCATGGCCAATTGACCATGCTGGCAAGGGTTGATGGGAATTGTAGTCCATAACATCTGGAGTGCCAAAGAAAAAGGTTACGCCACTACGGCAATTCAGCAGTGGTGGCGAACCTTTGGCACTCCAGATGTTATGGACTACAATTCCCATCAGCCCCTGCCAGCATGGCCAATTGACCATGCTGGCAAGGGTTGATAAGGGTATAATCACTAACTGTATCTAGTCTCTCTCCCTACGGCCTGAGAATGACCAAAGGGAGTGCAGAGGGTTATAACAGGTATAACGGTCCTTAGGTATAACAGTCCTTAGGTATAACAGTTATAACAGAGGGTTATAACAGTTCTTAGGTATTAGGGTCCCAGATTGTTAAGGGGACATCTTGCGTTCCTGTCCCGCAACATTATTGCATTCCTCTAGAAAGTCCTAGTTTCTGAATCTCTTCTTTGAAGTGCAGTTTTTTTTCCAGCTCTTAACTGTGTTCCATTTGGCGCTCTCTGGATAAACCAAAGAGGAAGTAGACAAAATTTCCTGACTCTGAGCTTTTCTGCCTAATGAGGAAATGAGACAGTCAGTCAGCAATTCGAATGGAGTGGTCGGGCTGAACCACTGGAAGGGGCATTTGTGAAGCAGGATTAGGGAGGGCACAAGGCCGAAGTACCCTATGCATCATCAGCATTATAATCCCACGTGTAGTGAAGCTCAGCAAGAAACCAAAGGAAATCTGCTACCCCAAAGCAAAGGCACAACTAGTCCTGACTTAGTTGCTATCACATGGTACTTTCTGGATCTGTTTTTGGACTGTTAGATTTGTCTATGTGTTTTTTGGACGGATTCACTTTTTTTGCGGGGGGAGTTGTATACATTTTTGTTCTGTGTCTCACATGAAATGCTTATATTTCTGGTTTCTCTGTATTTTTGCTTTTGCCTCGGTGTAGTAGGTTTCATCAGAGTTACAGTCATGGTTTTGAGTGTGGAGCGACAGTCGGAGACCGTGAGGAAAGGCAGAATGGAACTTCAGTTCTCCTAGTGAATTCACACATTTGACCAAAAAAGGCAAACTTAAATAGGTGGACGGGTAGATTTCCATCTCAAATTAGAATCTTGTGGTAAACGTGACAGATTTCATCTTTCAGAAAGAAACCATTCATGGTGTCGAAAGAGAAAATGTCCTCACCCCTGAGAAAGACTATGTCTCTTCTACCTCACGACACCCTTCTTGTTTGCAGTCATCCAATAGGACCCGAATAGGACTGGATTGTTTACTGAGTTGAGCAAAAACTTTCTCCTTTCAGATGCACATGTGAGAAATCTATCTCTGCTTTAGTTATAAATCTGCTAGGGTAGCAGTGAAGCTATAGGTCAGTGATGGCGAACCTATGGCACAGGTGCCAAAGGTGGCACTCGGAGCCCTCTCTGTGGGCAAGCACACATAGAGTTCATCATGTGGGGGTGGAAAATCACCCCCCCACACACACACGCCCATCTAGGCTGGCCTGGGCCACTGAGCACGACGTGTGTGCACCGCGGTGAGCAGGGAGGACTCGGCTGGCGGGCCTGGTGCCTGTGCTCCGGGTGGCTGCTGCTCGAAGGGGGGCGCAGAGGGGGCAGAGGTGCTAGAGAGGTACAGAGCGGTGCACGTGGGACTTGCTGGATCCTACAGCAGGCTGGCCCCTGCGCGCAAGAGTGGGGCGGAGGAAGAGAGAGCCAACCGTTTTTTTCTAAACTAAAACCTCAGCATTCAGGTTAAATTGCCGGGTTGGCACTTTGCAATAAATAAGTGGGGTTTGGGTTGCAATTTGGGCACTCGGTCTCAAAAAGGTTCGCCATCACTGCTATAGGTTAGGTTTCGAGAGACTTCCGCAGACCCAGGACTGAGTGAGTTGAGCGAGGGTCGGAAAGTCGGCGAAAGGGGTTTACTCTTGAGGTCTAAGTTAAACCGTTTAACATAACAACTGCTCATTTACCTCTTTTTAACAGTGCACCTCTCAGCAAAGTTAAACCCTTATCTATTGAAATCAACAGTCTTGGAAGCATGTAGGATTTAATAGCAATTTATTTTAATACCTGCCAGCGTAAAATAGCTTCTTTCAACAAGTAAACTAAGCCACCCAGCCAAAAGCTCATCTGCATTTATTTTTCATCAGGCAACTCACTTTATCTTGCAGTCTAACCTACTTCACAGGGTTGCTGTGGAGGTAGAATTGCATAACTTTCATATAGTTTTATACAGCTGCCTGACACCCAACTCCATTACGTCCACTCGCCTTATACCTGTCTTCACCCTCGCATGGAAAGAAGAAACTACATCCCTTTCAGTAGCCTTTGCTGGTCCAATTTGCTACGATTAAGCTGGGTAACCAAACAGCTGGGTACCTTGTGGATTCATGGGTCCTCTTTTCTTCCTGTTGTCCCCTGATTCCTGAACACTGGATGAGCTCCAGCCGGGGCTGCTGCCGTCTTTGCTTTTAAGCTGGGTTCTTCTCCCTCTCTGAATATATTAGGGGGTTACTACTTCCTCTTTTTTTGTCTCAGAAACGGTCATACATTGAGACTTGACTTAGCCATGTGGAGAAGAAGAGGAACGCCTTAAGTAGCTGTGGCGTTGCTACAGAAAATGGAGCGCGCGCGCACACACACGCACACGCACGAGCACACACACACACACACGCACACGCACACGAGCACGAGCACACACACACACACACACACACACACACACACACACACACACACACACACACACACACACCGGTGAGCATCTGCAGAGGCAGCAGTGAATATACTCAGAGACATTACATTAAATTAGGATTTGATCCTCCTTGATCTGAGATTGCAAATGCCTTAACAGTCCAGGTGCTCGGGAGCAACAGCCACAGCAGGCCATTGCTTTCACATCCTGCACGTGAGCTCCCAAAGGCACCTGGTGGGCCACCGCGAGTAGCAGAGTGCTGGACTAGATAGACTCTGGTCTGATCCAGCTGCCTTGTTCTTATGTTCTTATGTTCTTAGGATTGCCAACATCCAGGTAGAGCCCAAATTACAGAGATCTGTTACCCTGGAAGAAGAAGAAGAGTTTGGATTTATATCCCCCCTTTCTCTCCTGCAGGAGACTCAAAGGGGCTGACAATCTCCTTGCCCTTCCCCCCTCACAACAAACACCCTGTGAGGTGGGTGGGGCTGAGAGAGCTCAGAAGAGCTGTGACTAGCCCAAGGTCACCCAGCTGGCGTGTGTGGGAGTGCACAGGCTAATCTGAATTCCCCAGATAAGCCTCCACAGCTCAGGCGGCAGAGCTGGGAATCAAACCCGGTTCCTCCAGATTAGATACACGAGCTCTTAACCTCCTACGCCACTGCTTTGGAGAGTGAGCTCTATGGCCCTTTCCGCACAAGCAGAACAATGCACTTTCAATCCACTTTCAATGGACTTTGAAGCTGGATTTTACTGTGCAGAATAGCAAAATCCACTTTCAACCAGTTGTGAAAGTGGACTGAATGTGCATTATTCTGCATGTGTGGATGGGGCCTGTGACAGTGTTTTCCTGCTCGGCTTCCTTTCATCCCGAACGCGCACACACGGACGCACGCACAGCTGAATACCTGGATCTTCAGGAATTTCCCAGCCCGCCTTTCTTTCCAAAAGGAACCAAAGTGGCTTGCATCATGCTCCTCTGTTCCATTTTACCTTCACAACAGCCCTGCAAGGTAGGTTAGGCTGAGAATGTCTGGCCCAGCAAACTTCCATAGCATAAGTGGGGTGGGGGACAGAATGCGGGGGAAGGGGGATAGAAAGAAAGGGTGCCAAGAAGTATTTAGGGAGAGAGGTGAGCAGCAGTTGCAGGCAAGCAGGGCGAGCTGGGTGCCTTTGCTGCCGCAACAGTGCAACCTTAATCTACTGGGCAGGAGCCACACATGGAGGGACTGGATGGGCTGTTGTGCATGTGGTGTGCCTGCTGGGCCAGCCACAACCCAGTGTCTTTGCTGCCATGACCCAGTGATGCTACCCTACCCCCCGCTGTGGTGGGCCCTGCTTGCTGGGCAAGACGGAAGGTCAGATTTGGGGTGCTGTGCTGCCAGTGGGCCCTGTGCTTCTTACTCCTGGAGGGAAAGGCATGCGGGGGGGGGGGGATGCCAAAAATGCACCCTTCACATGACTTTTAAAAACGGCACCTAGGTCGCGAGACACACTTGTCCCCCCCTCAAATACGCCTCTGTTGAGTGGCCCAGCAATGAAACAAATAGTGTGTAAGATACAGTGACCAGACATCCCACTTTTGGCGGGACAGTCCCGCCTTAAGACAATTTGTCCCGTGTCCCGCGGGTTTTTTGAAGTGTCCCATTTTTGGAAGGCTGCCGCACTGCCTTCTGGGGCGCGCCCCAGAAGGCAGTGCAGCAGCCTTCCGCGCATGCGGCCGCAGGAGTGCGCTGCCTTCTGGGGCGCTCCTGGTTTCCTGCCCTGTCACAGGGCGGGAAACGGGAGCGCCCCAGAAGGCAGTGCGCGCATGCGCAAATGACCACCCACCTACCCGCTTGACCCAGTTTACAAAGGTGACCATCTGGTCACCTTAGTGTAAGAGGAAGTCATTTTCCCACTCAGCAGAAAGCAAATTAGCAGCTCTGCACACATACTGAAGAAGTAACCAGGAGAGACTCCAGAAGGGCTGAACATAAGAGAAGGCGCCTCCTTTATACCTCTTCAGATTTTGACTCTTTCAAGTTGCCTCTTCTAGCTACCTATATTAAAAATGGCTCTTTAGGAAGTAGCTTGGGAGGAGAAATCATAGAAGTGTAACCCGACTTAAATCCCAAGAGGGATATTATTCTCAACTGAAAACTAAAAGAGTTCACTTTTTTGACAGTGTGATCCTGTAACCCCCATGCTCAGAATGGGTTGACCCAGAAAGGGGTGGAGACTCAAAGCAGCAGGAGGCTGCAGAGCTCATGTAGTTTGGAGGAGACAAGGCTACCAGACTTGGACCTTCGTTTGTATCAGCCCTAAACACCTTGTTAAGGGTTTTTTGTGTTTGTAATGGGTGAGAGTTCTGGAAAATTTCATCATGTTGAATCCTGTTCACCAAGCCCTTGGAGTCTTCAGGAGCCAACCCACTTGAAGGAAGAATTGGACTTGGCAATATCAGAAGACTGTAACTAGAAGGACTTGAAATGAAACCTGAACAGGACCTTGAAGATGTTAAATGTTGATGTTTGATGTTATACATTAAGAAAGTAAACCATTATATTTTAAAAATTTGGTGTTGCAAACTCATTCCAAGTTCTGCCCCACAGAACCCACAGATAGAGGTTACAATTCCACCTTGAGACACTCCACACGTACAAATATTACAGTAAACAATTTTCCAACTTGTTTTTTTCTCTCTTTTTCTTTCATAAGAAATAACGTACAGAACAGCAATCAAATATAGAAAACAATAATTAGCATGTAATGGTTCAGGCCTGTTGTGCACATACAGACTAGCAGAGTCTCAGTCCCTTTCTTGCTTTCGTCTAGCAGGGTCCCTTGGAGATGGACGGGCTTTGCAGCTTTGCTTTGCCTTCGCTGAGCCATCTGTTCTTCTGTGCAAGGGTTCCCATATAGCCCTGGAATATCAATATATAGTTCATAATCAGTGGTGGGATCCAAAAATTTTAGTAACAGGTTCCCATGGTGGTGGGATTCAAACTGTGGCGTAGCGCCAATGGGGCTGGGCGGGGCACGACGGGGGTGTGGCCGGGCATTCTGGGGGCGGGGCATTCCTGGGCGGGGCTGTGGCAAGGACGCAGCCGCTGCGCCGGTCCTTTGGCGGGAAACAAATGCATGCAGGCGCAGGCTGCCACGCACGCCGGTGCACCTCCTGCTAGACTGCTTCACGTTCTGCGCGCTACTGCTGAGAGGAGGGGCGTAACTAAGGCCAAAATCACGTGGCAAAATCACCAATGAGTAACCCCCTCTCGGCACACAGAAATAATTAGTAACCTACTCTCGGGAACCTGTGAGAACCTGCTGGATCCCACCTCTGGGTTGAAGTCCTTTTGAAATGCCCCTTTGTTGTTCCAGAGGCTTCCATTGGTGTGCAAAACTCCGTAGCCTAAGCTGGGACAGTTTTCCCACCTTGCTGCTCAGGCCTGCCCCACCAATGGACAGCCGTTGAGAAGGGAGAAACCTTGGTTTTTATAAAGGAGGGAGAAATCTTAGGCAGAAAAGCGGCACGTGCAGGCGCCATGAACAGGAGGGCTAAGCATTACCGGCTTCACACACGAAGGATTTCAGGATTTCATATTTTAGACCGTGGGTGGGAATGGCGATCCCGTCGCACATGCAAGGATTTAGGATTTACATTTTAGACAGGTTTGTGTGTGCAGGACGGCAATCCTGTCGCACACGCAAGGATTTTAGATGGGAGGGGGGAGGCAAGAGTGCCAATTCTCAGTGCCTGTTTTGTGTTCAAAACTACAATAGTGAATGTGAGTGTGTGTGGGGGGGGAATGGGGCGAAATTCAGCCAATCTGAACGCAGGAAACAGAGGCCAGAGGCCTCCAAGGGGGCGGCGGGGTGGGTGGATGCGTGATATACCGGGCGCGTGCCCAGTGGTGGGATCCAAAAATTTTAATAACAGGTTCCGATGGTGGTGGGATTCAAACAGCGCCGCCGCCGCACACACGCACCTCCAGTCCCTATTGGGCAGGGAGGTTGCTTTAGTAACCCCTTCTCGGCACTCGGAAAAAAATTAGTAACCGCTTCTAGAGAAGTGGTGAGAACTGGTTGGATCCCACCTCTGCGCATGCCCCCTGTGGGGTGTGTGGCGAGGGCATTCCAGGGGCGTGGTGGGGGCATTTCGGGGCGTGGTGCGGGAGTTCTGGGGCGGGGTGGGGGCGGAGGACGCACCTGGTGCACTGGGAACTTTCCCCCCTTGTTATGCTGTTGTTTAGTCTGCATCTGTAACATCTGTATAAAACAATAAGGACAGTTTGCTTATGGTCCTCTAGCTGATTGCATGTCAATATTTTTTCCAGTCTCATGATTAGAAATTTAGTTAAAAATTAGAATTTAGTTGTTTTGTTATAATTATTGGCAGCCAGGATACAGGGGTTCTGTTCTCCTACCTATCTTTTACATAACCGTACCATAATATTAGCTGCACCTTCCTTGTGCCTTGCAAATTAAATGCATCATAGTAACATTGGCCTGGACAATGTCCTAGCCCAGTGGTGGCGAACCTATGGCACAGGTGCCAGAGGTGGCACTCAGAGCCCTCTCGGTGGGCAAGCGTGCACAGAGTTCGTCATGTGATAATAGAAACAATTCAGGGAAATTATTAGCATTAAACCTAAGACCTAGTTTTGGGGAAGCAGTGTAGTTAACCCTGTTAAGCGCTGTTAAACCCCACTGATTTTCATGCAAAGAACTAAAGCGTGATCCTTTACCTGGGAATAAGCTGGCAATGGGGTTTGCTTTTGAGTATACCCTTCTAGGGTCGTGATTTGCCCATTCGAAGTGTTGCACAGTTGCTTCAAAGCAAAGCCACTGACTACCACCAAGCTTACTTCCGAGTAACGCGTGCCTTGGAGCCAACCATTTTTTCTATACTAAAACCTCAGTATTCAGGTTAAATTGCCATGTTGGCACTTTGCAATAAATAAGTGGGGTTTGGGTTGCGGTTTGGGCACTCGGTCTCGAAAAGGTTCGCCATCACTGTACCTAGTCAGTATTGAAATCATTAATGAAAGGACCCTTCTCTTTAAAAGCTCGTTTTAAAAACATATTGCAAAATTACAAACTTTTTTTTTCAATTAAAAAGCACAATCTGGCAAACTACAAAGTGTAAAACGAGAATGGAAACCTTTCTGCAAAAAGAGCTGATAATTTATAATAGATTAGTGAATGCAAACACACTGACCCATCTTCAGGGGGTGAGTGTACCACCACCTGTTTGAAGGAAGGGGCAACCACCCACGCTCTTCAGGCCTTCGCTGTCTCCGGGGCCCAGTCATCCCCCCCACCCACCTCGCATATTCAAGCAACCAAATTGGCACAGATGCAAGATATTTCATCTGCAAAACAAATTGGTCACAGCAGGCCACCAATAGATTGCCAACTTGGCTTCAGTTCTGTTTTTAAGACTTCTGGTTGGTTCTACTGTTGAAATCCCATTTCACTGTTTATTGAATGTCCCACCCTGTTGATTGTATTGACTCCCTCTGTGTAACCTGCCTTGAATCTCAGGGAGAAAGGCAGACTATTGTAAATAATGTAAATAAATAAGGATTCATAGGTTTAGCCAGACAGATATAGGCACCCTGATTTCTACATAAGGGGAAATGAAAACTAATTGGAGTATATACGTGTGTCTAGTTTGGGTTATGATTGTTTAAAGAAAGACTTGTAATAGGCAGTGGAACAGTGGGAATGAGGGAGAATAACGCCGCGTTACAGTTCTATAGCACTCGTAAGTCTTCAAAGTACTTCAGTGATTATTTTGTAATCCTTTTAGCAACTCTGTAATGTGTCCTCTTATGGCCCTACTGGGAGGCGGGTCATGGAAGCCATTTCAGGTTCGAAAGGCAGCATGGAAAGGGAAAGCTTAAATCCCTTCTGCCAGCCCACTGCGTTCCAAAACTAAGCCATACCTGTGTGTATCTAAGACCCCTTCCGCACATGCAGAATAATACACTTTCAGTCCATTTTCAGTGCATGTTGCAGGTGGATTTCACTGTGCGGAGTAGCAAAATACACTTGCAAACAATCGTGAAAGTGGATTGAAAGTGCATTATTCCGTACGTACGGGCCTAAGGAATCATTCCTAGTGGAGAACTCCCAATATACCTCTGACAGAAACACTTCAGATGCAGAGGCAAAGCAAGGGGGAAGTGCACCCGGGGCGCCCTTGCTGCAGCTCCATCCGCCCCGGAATGCCCCCTCCATGCCCTGGCCACGCCCCCACACCAGGAAGCACACCGAGCGTTGTGCTCCCCGCCCCGTGGGCGCTACGCCACTGATCAGATGGGTGCAAGGATGTGTGAATTGGCCCCAAGAGTGTGGGCTTTTCTAAGGCTAGTTAGTGAGTTCATGGCTGATGTGAGATTAAAAAAGGCCCCTCTCATTCATGGTTCAGCCTCCTGGCAATTACATTAAGGTGACCAGCCGTCCTGCTTTTGGCGGGACACTCACTTACGCCCGCTGGTTTCGGGCAAAATTGTCCCGACAGGGTAATGCTTCCTGTGGCCGTGGTAGGCATTCCTGCTGTCAAAAGATTAAAATTCTCAGCGCTTCCTGTTTCCTGACCAGGGAGCTGTATGCAAAAGCTCTGTCAGTTGCAGCGCTGCGGTGCGCTGCTTCCGGCGATTACAGGAGGCATAAATCTATCACCATTATCATTAGCTGTACACTTTGAATATATGTAGTAGCCACATACAGTCAGGTATTGAGGTTTACTGTGGAAAGATGGGGTGAATGTTGAACAAAGAAGTCTTATGTGCAAAGCAGTTGTCTGATCTCAGGCGCTTTTAAAGTTGGAAAGTTACTTGATTTTTGAAATCAAATCTGTGAACTGGCCAGCTTGAAAAGAACCAATAAACAGGAGCTAGAATTCCATGTCTCGGGCAGTCCCACTGCCCCGTCTGGTTTAGCACTGGCCATGAAAGCCAACCTTGATTAAAGGGGTTGGGTTCTGTGTTTAGCAAATCTCAAGAGAAACAAAATGTGAGCAGAGCTGCGGAGGAAAATTCTCCACACACCGTCCCATTATACATAGAGTCAGGGGTGGAATCCAAAAATTTTAGTAACAGGTTCCCATGGTGGAAGCGTGGATTCAAACAGTGTATGTAGGTTTCAATGGGGGGCTGGGCGGGGTATGAGCACGGGCATGGCTGGCATTCCAGGGGCGCGTATCATTGATTTCTCTGTTACTAAAAAAAGAAAAACAGTCTTGAATTTTACTGTAAAAAAACAGTTCCTAACTTCCCCAGCTGGTATCTTTCTGTCCATAATTTAAACTCATTATAGCAAGTCCTACCGTCTACTGCCAACAGAAACAACTACTCCTCTAATTGACTGCCTGTCCAATACTTAATACTTTCAAATACTTAATTTTGTTTCTCTAGAAATCAAAAGAAGGATACTTTCCTTAAACCAGGAACTTTACCATATTACTAAAACATGTTTTTAAAACAGCCCAAGAGGGAGAATTATCCCGTTTTCTACCTTTGCTAACCAGCCACAGAGGAAACAACAGGACTTTATGATTTTGGGACCTAATGGAATTTCTAACGGAAAAGCACCCACCAGTAACTCCCTCGCAATACACACACATAAATGATTAGTATAACCTAATTTCCTTGTAAACTGCAGAACCTGCTGGATCCCACCTCTGCATTGGGGTTACAAGATCTGCATTGGGGTCTTCTTGTCCTTCTGTTTACATGTGAGGAAGTGCCCTACTACCTGCTGTGAGGCTTGCCTGCTCCTACTTCTGGGTTGCTCCTGCTTGGTGACAAGATTGCCGTTTTTTAAAAAGCCCTTTCATTTTTTATATTGCTGTTTTTAATGTCACTACATCAAAGGCTTGTTGTTGTTTTGTTTTGTTTTGTGGGAAAGCTGGCTGTTGATTCCCCCAGAGATGCCTGCAAGGAGTGGGGGTGGGAGGATTGGAAGGAGCAGAAACCCTGAACCCAGGGAAAACATCGGGTTTTGCTCGCTCTTAGGAACTGTGGGGCTTTTGGAATCTGCTATGTATCGGTAATCAAAACTCTGCCCCAAAGGAGACGCGCCCTGGGGCAGAGCACCAAATTATCAGCCATCTTTTCTACTGGATTTTGTTGAACTGATAAACACAAGAGGGCGCTGTTGGGTTTAAGACTGCTTCAAGAACGCTGGCAAGGCGCTCCCCATATGGCTAACACTTGCTTATAAGGAAAAAGCTTAGATCATAAGAACATAAGAACTAGCCTGCTGGATCAGACCAGAGTCCATCTAGTCCAGCACTCTGCTACTCGCAGTGACCCACCAGGTGCCTTTGGGAGCTCACGTGCAGGAGGTGAAAGCAATGGCCTTCTGCTGCTGCTGCTGCTCCTCCCGAGCACCTGGTCTGCTAAGGCATTTGCAGTCTCAGATCAAGGAGGATCAAGATTGGTAGCCATAGATCGACTTCTCCTCCATAAATCTGTCCAAGCCCTTTGTAAAGCTATCCAGGTGAGTGGCCATCACCACCTCCTGTGGCAGCATATTCCAAACACCAATCACACGTTGCGTGAATAAATGTTTCCTTTTATTAGTCCTAATTCTTCCCCCCAGCATTTTCAATGAATGCCCCCTGGTTCTAGTATTGTGAGAAAGAGAGAAAAATTTCTCTCTGTCAACATTTTCTACCCCATGCATAATTTTATAGACTTCAATCATATCCCCCCTCAGACGTCTCCTCTCCAAACTAAAGAGTCCCAAATCTTGTTTCCCGGATCTTGTTTCAATAATTAGACTTCGTTGTATTGCTCAGTAGCCTTTGTTATGAATACAGGAAAAAGTGCAGGAAAAGAGATCCCACCTAAACATTAGGAAGAACTTTCTGACTGTCAGGGCTGTTTGACAGTGGAATTCACTGCCTCAGAGAGTGGTGGCGTCTCCTTCTTTGGAGGTTTTTAAACAAAGGTTGGATCAGCATATGTCGGGAGTGCTTTGATTGTGTGTTCCTGCATTGCAGGGGGTTGGACTTGATGGCCCTTGTGGTCTCTTCCAACTCTATGATTCTATGATACAGGTATACAGCTTCAAAGTCAGTTCTGAAGAACATGGCTAACTGACACACATTTATCCCCACCAAATCCCCCCCTCACATTTTCTCAGAGCAGAACATCTGGTAACCGTTACTTTCGGTTGTACCTGGCACCAAGTTTATTCTATCAGTAGCAGATGACAGTATGGAGCCACCTGACTGCCAGCCCAGAGACAAGATAACAACAATTATTCTGTCCCATGGTGCCTGACACGTCAGGGGAGGCCTAGTTGTCTAGAAGCAGCACAGAAGTCATAAATTCAGGTCAAGACAGGATACCGTTCAGACAGCAATGGTCTTTTAGAAAATGGAAGTCCAGTTCGATTGATGAAGAACATGAGAAGGTGTAGCCCCCATCTCCTATTAGCTCCCATTGGAAACAATGGGGATGGGGCACCCCCTTTGGGAGTCCATAACTTTGGACCCCCTGAGCCAAACCTCACCAAACATGGGTGGTATCATCAGGAGAGTCTCCCAACAAATCCCTGAAATGTTGGTGCTGCTAGCCTAAAACCTGCGCCCCCTGTAGGCCAAAAACAAAAAACCCACTAAAAATACAAAAAAACCCACAAACGGGAGGCGGAGCTTCGGACAGGTTTGAACCTGAGAACCCCGCCCCTTACCTACGTCCTTGATTTATATCCATACAACAATACCCGTGTTGAACAAAACCATTTACTTAGTGAGGTGAAAAAGTAATTAAGGTGCCTTGATAATCTTGAACAGTAGAAATACAAAACCTTCCACCATACAAAAGTACACAACACATGTGTGAATCAAACAATTCCCTTAGTAACTGTCTTGACTGTAACGGTAGGGAACTAGAGTGATGCTGCACTTCTTCTTTGGAACACAAAGTATTCAGCAGAAGGCCATTCTATCTATAACGCTGTTTGCGATAGCAAAGCGTTTTCACGGGTTACTTCCTCAGTGGATGTAAACAATCCGCTGCACTGTGATAAATAAACCAAAATATTATGCAATTATCCACACAAAGGAATTTTAACTCCTAAACGTTATGCACAAACACTTACAATGGATAATTTAGTATCTCATTTACCATTCTTAAGGCACAGACTTCAGGACACGATCAGGTGAACCATAGGGAATTATCCAAACATCCTTTGTTTACAGAGGCAGGAAGTGGCAAACCACCTCTGAATGCCTTGACCCTGTGGGGTCACCATAAGTCAGCTGTGACTTGATGGCAGACACACACACACACACACACACACACACACACACACACACACACACACACACACACACACACACACACACACACACACACACACACACACACACACGGTAAGCAACTATTTTGCAACAACTACTGTGGTTTTGAAATGCCCTTTTGTTACCGCCCAGGAAAATAAACAAAAATATTTTCCCGAGTCAGGTTGCCTGACTACACTGGTTCCATGTCAAGATGCAGAGACTGGTGTAGTTCAGAAACCTCCACGAGGATCACAAAGAGCGTATATGTATGTTTGGGCCAATGTGATATGGTTTCCCTCTTGTTTATGCCCATATGGGATGTAATAAAAGCCCCTTTCGAGTTGAATTTATGATTTGCCAGCTGTTTAGGATTTTAGTTTGACTAGGTTCCCCAGTTAGCTTAAGGTTTGGTTACTGTTAATTTAGGAGATTCTTATGTGTCTGTATTGTACTATGTTCCCTAATGTTTAGGTTTAAAATGTTATTTTTAAGATTTGTGTTTGTCAGCAAAAACAGTAGCTTGTAGAGGCTGATATCAAGGGACAAGGAAGTTGACTCTGGAATGCTGCTTAGACCAACACCCAGCCGACTCCTTAGCAAAGACAAAGACCCCTTTGGACTTGCAAATCAATCTGCTGGCAGCACCTAGAGGTCCCCAGCCGTTGGGAGACGTGCAGGGACCACCATTGGACAGTTTGAACTTTTCTTTGTTGCAAAGATGAGGAGCGGGAACCTCAGGGCATTACTGAAGGAAACAGCCATCTGATAAAGAAGATAGCTGGGTGCAGTAGCAAGCCCACCTAGATTTCCTGAATGGACCTTATCGGCTTTCCTTTCAGCACCATTGCCTTGCAGATCCTGCGTGGGACCTCACTTGGATTTGACGAAAGGCCAGGATTTAAAGTGGATCCTATTCAAAGTTGTAATTGTATCCTGCGTTTGTATTGTTGTTTTCTTATTGGTGTTTGGTGAGCGACTTGCCCCCTCACTTCCCTTTTCTACCTGCCCCTTTGCCCAGTTGAAGTTTGGGAATAAAAGTCCTTGCGCTTGTTTGCAAGGCGCGATTCTCCTGCCCGAGCTGTGACCACCATCTCCGAATAAAATCCTTTTGCTTTGAAGACCATCGGCTTCCTGCGCCTCATTAAGTTGCTGAGCTGAAATCACTTATTGTTACCCGAGCAGCAGCGGTAACAATTTGAACTCCATGTAGCAATAATTATTCTCTGTAGTTGTCAGAGCAAATTATCTGGGTCGAGCTACACTAGGCCTGGGTTTCCCAAGCATGTGCAGCTGAAAAATGGGGCAAGTAACTTTCTGTGGCTTGGGAAAGGGGTGTTCTTGTGTGTGTGTGGGGAAGGGGGGCACTGTGCCGTTGTCCAGAGCCGAGTTTTTTTTATTTAAGCAAGCCTTTATTGGCATAGACAACAGTACAACAATAATAAAAACGGATTAAAAAGCATATACAAAACAGGAAATAAATGTTAGGTCGAAGGAAATCTACTGGCGTTTGGTAATTTCCAGGAGAAAGTCTGCCACTATCATACAGAGAGAAGGATCAGGGTTGTCCAATAAGTAGTGTAATCTAATTAAATCGGGGAGATGGGATAAATGTAAAGGAGTAAGATTCACATACTTGGATCTGATTTCCTTGAATCTGAGACAGTGTAGTAATTGGTGGGCCAGAGATTCAACTGAGCCATCGTTACATGGGCACAATCTTTTAGCCTTTTCTTGCTTATTAAATCTGCCATGCAACAAGGCAGAAGGCATAACATTAAACCTGAGAGAGGCATTATGGCTCTCCTTTGAACGGGGTTTATTAAGCAATACAGGTATTGTGCCAAGTGGCCCCGTTCAAATGGGAGAGAAAAATACAGGGGGGAGCACGTTTTCTTGGCTGCGGTGATTAGGGTAGAGAACTCTCTATCCAATAGTTGACCTTTTAATTTCCTATAAGCTTCTGAATAGGACAAGGGGCAAAGTGAATCCACTGACAGTCCAATAGAGGCAATTTTTTCTTCGATTATGGAAAACCAGGGGTTGGAATGGGTGTCTGAGAGCAGACGGGGCCACTGTGCCGTTGTCCAGAGCCGAGCTGGGCCTTTGCAGAGTTTCAAAAGAACATTCCCTGCAGGCAATCCCTAACCCAACTTGTTATTCTCAATCTTCAGAATGTAACACGGGACTAACAATAAATCTACTTCCTCATCGGTTTCCTGTGAAAATAAACAGTGTAAAGATTATTAAACAAGCTGAAAGTTCTAGGTGCCAGAAAAATGTTTAACGAGATAAGGAATGGAGAATTTGTTATTTTGAGACACGAGTTCTGAACTTTCCACTGATTATGTCTGCGTAGTTGCGTGTTCATATATATCTGTACTACAAGACACAGTTCTGGCATGGATGTGATCTCAGCACTGAACTGTGAGCCAGAATTTACATGCTGCAAAATTAAACAGGAAAGCCTTTTTTTAAAAAAATGCTGTTTTATTTGAGGAAGAAGGGTGGGGGTGGATTGCAGTTTTCAATTTTTTTTAAAAAAAGTCTGTCATGACAGTGCAAGTGCACACCTTTACCTGCTTGCATAGATCACCTTTTTCCCCCCCAGTATGAACTCTAAACTTAAACAGACAAGACAGAAATAATGTATTGGGTCCATAAAAAACATATTGCATATTGTAGGCTCATGCAGTCTCAATTGCATCAGGGCCGTGCAGGGAGAGGGGTTATTCTTTAACTTCTCTTTGGGTTGGTATTCAGAACTGGCTCTCTGTCAGGGGAATGTTATCTAGTTGATTGAGATGAATTCCCGGAACTATGTACCTGCTTAAAATAACAAATTGCTGCTGCTATTAAGATATATGTAACCAACCTGCTATATATTACCGCTGCCATCTGCACATTTTTCCTTGATCTTTGCTTTATGGCTTCACACGCTTGTAGACAACTAGGCTTCCCCTGACTCTCTTGTCTCATGGGAACAATGTTGCTTTCGTTATCTCGTGGGGCAGGAAGCCAGGTGGCTTTCTCTTGCTATCTTCTGGTGACCTCAGCTCTGAAGGCTGTTTTTCACAAATTCTTGGGAAAGCTCGCTTGGGGAATAAAGGGGACTGCAAATGCCAGCTTCGTCAGAACTGGCTGTATCAGTGTGGTGCTTCGATGCCTTCTCAATAAACACTACTGATCAGTACTTCAGAGTCTGTTTATTGGCTTAAGGATCCGAGACCTAACACTTTCCTCTTATACTATTAGTGCTGTAAAGAAGGAAAAGGTGTCCTTTATTATTGTGAATAAGCACAGCTCTGCTTGTCCTTGCTGAAATCCTTGATCTTTTCGCAATGTTTTCAGTCTCTCCTTCACGATCTTGCTGCCCGCTTTAAGCTATACAAGCAATTTGTACACAAGCTGGCCACTGTTGGATTGTGCAGCTCCAGGTGGTAATTCCAGGTAAATTTCCTCTGACAACTCTCCATTGAGAAAGGCTGTTTTTACATCTAGATTCTCTACGTGCTTCTCTCTTGAGGCTGCAACGCATAGCAGCATCCTGATGGCGATGTAGCTGACAACTGCGACATTCCGTGATTTCTGAACAAATCCTTTCTCTATCAGACCCACTTCGTATTTTTCGCTTCCATCAGCGTGGCGCTTAATTTTGAACACCCATTTGCACCCCGCTGCTTTCCTGCCAGATGGTAACTTTGATGAGTGTCCAAGTCTGATTCTTTTGCCAAGTGTCCAGTTTTTATTTCACTGCTGCCATCCACTTGTTTCTTTCGTGTGTGGGTAGCTGCATCATTTCAAACACAGTCATCAAGGCCATTCACGGCTTTCTTCTGGCAACTCTGTTTCCTCCCAAACTGGAAAGGCCGGGCGTAGGGATCCAGTTGGCACCCAGCGCCCCCCACACCATGAAATGGCGTGCGCCCGAGGACATGGGTTACCCCTATGTCCCCATTAGCAATATGCTTCTGCTTCCAACACTAGCTAAAACTTAGCAACTTGCCTCCTCCAAAAACAGGCCCTTCTCCCTCTTTTCTGTAGAGGATGCTACCTGGGCAACGTAAACTTTGTTGGGATATGCTTATGGACCTACTTAGTTAGTGTAACCCCTATGCTCAGAATGGGTTGACCCAGAAAGGGGTGGAGACTCAAATCAGCAGGAGGCTGCAGAGCTCATGTAGTTTGGAGGAGACAAGGCTACCAGACTCGGACCTTGATTTGTATAAGCCCTTAACACCTTGTTAAGCTTACTGCAATGTTGTTGGGAACTACTGGGAAGATAGGTTATAATGCCGTAGAGCCCATCCTCCAAAACAGCCATTTTCTCCAGGGGAATTGATCTCTCCAATTTGGAGATCAGTTGTAATTCTGGGAGTCTCACCTGGAAGTTGACAGTCCTACTTCCTGGTTCCACATCCTCCGAACAGCCGAGCTCAGGCTGCTTTGGTGGGTGAACTCTGTGCCATTTTCCCTCTCCGAGCCCCATTCTTTCAAGGCTCTACCCACAATTCTCCCAAGAGTTTCCCAACCCACAGTTGACAACACTAGCTGGAAATGAAGCTGTGAAAATAGCCAGCGTGTCTTTTTCCAAAATAAACTGCTTGAAGCATATTTAAGGCCAAGGAGGTGGCGGAAGTCGAGCCAGTGTCCAGTTCCGCGCGTGCCTCGTGAATAGGTCTGCCACTTTGTAAAAAAAAAAAAAAGCAAACAGATGCTGTGGTTTGGGAGGAAACGGAGCTGCCAGAAGGCAGCCGTGAATGGCCTTGATGGCTATGTTTGAAGGCCTTGCGTGTGACCCTCCGTGCAAAGAGGCCTCCTGCCTTTAGCGGCCACCACAGAGCTCTTGGCGATCGTGGCTCTGCTGGACGTGGGGCCAGGCCTACACGAGGGCCATCGCTCGAGCCCCAAGGTGTTCTTTTTGTGGTCTGCAGAGGCCCATTCTGTGACTCCCTGTGGTTTGTTCTGAGGCCGCTTTGCAGGCCCTGCCTTTCTAGTGCAGCTACTCGAACGGTCTCTGTTATATCTCTGAGGGTGGGCTGGTGGACGGAGGGACAGTGGTCAAAGCAAACAGTGGAAGCTGGAGAGAGAAGAGCTGGCGGGCCCTGCGATTGATTCAGGGAGCCCTCAGATCTTTGCCTAGGATTGCAAGAAGGAATGGAATCAAACTGAGCGAGCCGCTGAACCTGGCAACGTAAGATTTTTTTTTGAGGGGTGAGCTCAGGAGTCCATCTACTTCACCATTCTCATGGCCAGCAAGAGGAATCTGGAGACTCACAGGCTGGGCATGCTGATCCCTTGCTGCTTGATCCCAGGGCCAGACACTGGTGAGAATAGCTGCCTGCCTGCCTACCTGCCTGTCTACCTACCTATCACAGGAGACACATGATAGAAATATGCTAGAATGGGGATCTCCAGAGAGCAGCAGTGGCGTAGGAGGTTAAGAGCTCGTGTATCTAATCTGGAGGAACCGGGTTTGATTCCCCGCGCTTCCAACTGAGCTGTGGAGGCTTATCTGGGGAATTCAGATTAGCCTGTGCACTCCCATACACGCCAGCTGGGTGACCTTGGGCTAGTCACAGCTTCTCGGAGCTCTCTCAGCCCCACCTACCTCACAGGGTGTTTGTTGTGAGGGGGGAAGGGCAAGGAGATTGTAAGCCCCTTTGAGTCTCCTGCAGGAGAGAAAGGGGGGATATAAATCCAACCCCCCCTCCTCCTCCTCCTCCTCCTCCTCCTGCTGCTGCTGCTGCTGCTTCTTCTTCTTCTTCTTCTTCTTCTTCTTCTTCTTCTTCTTCTTCTTCTTCTTCTTCTTCTTCTTCTTCTTCTTCTTCTTCTTCTTCTTCTTCTTCTTCTTCTTCTTCTTCCAATATGCTGTTCATGGGCACCATGGGTGCCCACCAGCACCTTTCCCGGTGCCCACCAAATGTTTTTACAAAGTGGGCAGTGCTTTTGCCCAGGGGGGCTTCTGAATAGCCATTGGAAATATGCTTGGGGCTTTGCTTTTTTTAAAAAATCGATTCAGCAGCTGCTACCACAGCCAAAGATCTTCACTGTGCGACAGAAGGTAAGCTGCGTTGTACCGAAGACAGTATTTTTTTAACCACATGCTCATTGTGAAAGTTCATCAAGTGTTCATTTTAAACAGAACTTCAGCCTAAAATGTTGAAGAGTTACTACGACAGCTATGCCTGACCTCACAGTCTCTGACATTTTGTGGGTGGCTCCATCTCTAGTGGCAGCCATTTTGAGACTGTGCTGACAGGAATTCCAAAGGTGCCCTCAGGACCCCAGCACTGGAAATTTTGTTTCTCTTTAAGGTATCAGTGGACTCCTATTTTAATTGAAAAGTGGATTAGGTTCAGAAGAAGATAGATAATTTCCAACTTGCATGTTTCGATCTATGCATCCCCTACCTCGATAATTCCTATGAAAAGAATTACTACTACTACTACTACTACTACTACTACTACTACTACTACTACTACTACTACTACTACTACTACTACTACTACTACTACTACTACTACTATTGTAGATTTCACAGCTGCCAGATCTTTAGCTAGTTGTTGGCCTTCATTACAATTCGAGCCTCACCCAGAAGCCTAGGAAGTTGTAATGTATCGGCGTAGTATTGTGCGGATCCCGGCAGGGGTGCCTTCTGAATTTGACAGATGTTAATTTTGTCAATTCGAAGATGTTTCAAGTGCTGCCCTAGTGTTTTTGGGATGGCACCCAGCATGCCGATTACCACTGGGACGACCTCAGATGGTATTATTATTATTATTATTATTATTATTATTATTATTATTATTATTATTATTATTATTATTATTATTATTATTATTATTATTATTATTATTATTATTATTATTATACACATAACAACACAGCACAAGTGTCTGGAATTCATCTCTGAATATCAAGTCCTTCCCAAGGACCTAGGATATTAGAGGTATTTGCGTAGAATATGTGCAGTTCCTAGAAGTGCTGCTTTTTGCAGAATGTGGACTGATGTTCTGTCCAAGTTTAGGCTTTCCAGATGTTTTTCAAGATTTCTTGGGATTCCTCCTAGAGCACTGACTACTAGTGGGATTACTGTTGTTCCTTTTTTGTCTGTCGTTCAACTTCAATTTGTAGTGGTCCTTGTATTTTTTGTGATCTTTTCCAAAACTTGTTTTGTTGTTGTTGTTTATTTGTTGTTAAGTATATTATTTTCAACTTAATGAGCGCCGCTCAACTTGAGAAGAACTCTGAAGGCGGTGTACAAGGCCATATGGGCAATAAAACAGCAGTAAACATAAATATAACATTAAAACCCTTAAAATTCTATAGCAGCGTAAAAACAAATCCAATGATGTTGGGATGAGGACAATGTATGCTGTAGGCTGGGGTCTGTGGATGTCCAAGAGACTGTGGATTTTAGCCTTTGGGGAAATTACATGTAGTACTGAACCGTTTTAATGTTTTTAACTATCTGTGTAAGCCACACTGATCCTGGCTTTGGCCAGGAAGGATGGAGTAGAAATGTAATAAAACGAACGCACAAACAAATAAATAATGGGGTTAAATATCCTTCAGAGACGAATATATCTTGGTGATGAAGCCCATGTTTTGCTGCAAGCCGTTACTGCTTGGCGCCCTAGGGCCCGGAAAAAACCTCGCGAGCACTTGGAAGCTCGCAAGGCCACCAGGGAAGGTGGCAGCCACCAAGGAGGCTGTCCCTTCCCCATCAGCAATGGTGGCCATGGTTAGTCACGGCTGCTTCTTTCTAACGGAAAAGCAGACCCAATTAGTCACCCCCTCTCGGCACACACAAATAATTAGTAACCCACTCTCGGGAACTGGTGAGAACCTGCTGGATCCCACCTCTGGCCCTGTTGGAAAAAACAGCACTGGAAGAATCCTCTTCTACATCCATTCCATGGTCCCAAACAACTACCAGACATGTGATTCTCTGAATGAAAGCATGGGTGGACACTATGGCAGGACATCTCCCACGTGCTTGTCCCCTCTCAGTAGTAGAAGAAGAAGAGTTTGGATTTATATCCCCCCTTTCTCTCTTGTAGGAGACTCAAAGGGGCTTACAATCTCCTTGCCCTTGCTCCCTCACAACAAACACCCTGTGAGGTAGGTGGGGCTGAGAGAGCTCCGAGAAGCTGTGATTAGCCCAAGGTCACCCAGCTGGCGTGTGTGGGAGTGTACAGGCTAATCTGAAGTCCCCAGATAAGCCTCCACAGCTCAAGCGGCAGAGCTGGTAATCAAACCCGGTTCCTCCAGATTAGAATGCACCTGCTCCGAACCACTACGCCACTGCTGTGGGATGGCGGCGAAGGAAATGGGGATAAATATATGTTGACATCACTTCTGCCACGAATCTGGCCTTCATAACATCGGAGCACCATTCTAGGATTCCTGCCAAAGACTATGGCAAAACCCACAGGGTTTGGGGAAATCCTGGAACATTTTGCCAGCTTGGCCATGTCTGTTCTGGGTACAGCTGCCAACCTCCAGGTGGTGACTGGAGATCTCTATTACAACTGATCTCTAGGTAGGGTTGCCAGCCTGCAGGTGGTGGCTTGGCATCACCTGCTACGACAACTGACCTCCAGGTGATAGAGATCAGTTCACCTGGGGGAAATGACTGCTTTGAAAGGTGGACTGTATGGCATTATACCTCTCCCCAAACTTGGCCTGTTCAGTCTCCAGTCCCAAAATCTCCAGGGTGGCTAATTTAAATAACCTGCGGGCCTGGAGACCCTATCAGCTCTGTCAGGCATGCCAATTGCCGGTAGGGGCTGATGGGAATTGTAGTTCCTGAACATCTGGAGAGCCGCAGGTTCCCTACCCCTGACCTAGATTGTGCCGAAAGTGATGTCGCAGCATCGAAGCAAGGCCCATTTAGCATGTTCCAGGTCTCCCAAAGTTTTCACTGGTTGCTACTGCTAGACTGGCAGAACTACACGACGTGTAACGAATCATAACACGTCGCCTGGCTGTTATGATTGAGAGGGTGGTGGCGGATCAGCTTCAGGGGTTCTTGTAGGACAGTGGTGGCGAACCTGTGGCACGGGTGCCAGAGATGGCACTCAGAGCCCTCTCTGTGGGTACGCACGCACAGAGTTTGTCATGTGGGGGGGGAATCGCCCCCACACCCCACACACACATCTAGGCTGGCCTGGGCCGCTGGACTTGATGTGCGTGCACCTCAGCGAGCAGGGAGGATTCGGCTGGTGGGCCTGGTGCCTGTGCTCCAGGTGGCTGCTGCCCGGAGGGTGGGCAGAGGTGGCAGAGAAACTAGAGAGGTGCAGAGCGGCGCATGTGGGACTTGCTGGAGGTCTACAGCAGGCTGGCCCCTGCTTGAGGGGGTTATTCAGGTTAAATTGCTGCGACAGCTGCGTTGGCACTTTGTGATAAGCAAGTGGGTTTTGAGTTGCAATTTGGGCATTCGGTCTCGAAAAGGTTCGCCGTCACTGTTGTAGGATAACTGACTCGTCTACCCTTAACCCATATCACTGAGGCTTCGGGCCAAGTTTTGAGACAGATGCTAGTGGTTCTCCTGGCCGATCTCTGCATCTGGACAAGAGAAGCACGTCTCTTCTGATCTTTCTCCTGTGCTGTTTTTAACACAGTCAGTCACTAAATTTTGCAGAGACAGTGTGGTGGAGTGGTTAAGAGTGGTGGAGTCTAATCTGGAGAACCGGGTTTGATTCACTCTAATATCATTATATATAAGTTGACTGAGCAGAAGGATATATATATATGTCTGGAGAACTGCATTTGTTCACCAGGCCCTTACCTGGTGAACTAGATTTATTTCCCTGCTCTTCTGCATGACGCCTGTTGGGTGACCTTGAGCTACTCACAGTTCTCTCCAAACTTTCTGAGCCCCGCCTACTTCACAAGGAGTCTGCTGTGGGGAGAGGAAGGAAAAGAAGTTTGAAAGCCACTTTGAGACCCTTTGCAAGAGAGAAGACGCAGAGGTGGGATCCAGCAGGTCCTCACAGGTTCCCGAGAGTAGGTTACTAATTATTTGTGTGTGCCGAGAGGGGGTTACTAATTGGTGATTTTGCCACGTGATGTTTGCCTTAGTTACGCCCCTCCTCTCAGCAGTAGCGCGCAGAACTTGAAGCAGTCTAGCAGGAGGTGCACCGCGTGCGTGGCAACCTGCGCCTGCGTGCATTCGTTTCCCGCCCAAGGACCGGCACAGCGGCTGCGTCCTTGTCACAACCCCGCCCAGGAATGCCCCGCCCCAGAATGCCCGGCCATGCCCCTGTCATGCCCTGCCCAGTCCCATTGGCGCTACACCACAGTTTGAATCCCACCACCATGGGAACCTGTTACTAAAATTTTTGGATCCCACCACTGAGAAGACAGGGTATAAATCCAAACTCTTTTTCTACTTCTCATGCAAATACAGTCTGCACTGCTATGAATGTGCCATCCAGGAATGGGAAGTATTTTCCCTGGTACAAAATATTGCACAAAGGAAAATAATATTTACCAAGCAAAAGAGGCATGCTCAAGGGAAAAGACTGTGTGTCCAAAACAACTAAACAAACATGCACTGAAATACATATAAGTTGACTGAGCAGAAGGATGAAGTGTCTGCCGTAATGCCTCTTTAACCACCGTTTTTATAGTTTCTCAGGCTCAAGATCTCCTGGTCTCCCAGCCCAGCTCTGCTCAAGGCACTGAAGGCGGCTCCGTCACACTGCGTTGCTCTTTCAGCTCTACCTCCAAGCTAAAGGTTGGCAGCTACCAGTGGGTGAAGGATCCAGGCGTGGTGGTCAAAAACACCACCCCAGAATTCATGGGAAGAGTGATTTGCACCTCCGACCAGCTCTTCCTCTCGGACAGGAGAGCAGATTTAGAGATACGGGATTTGAGACATTACGACTCGGGGATATACCGATGTGAGGTGAACATCCACGGTCTACAGGAAGCCGCAGGGAATGGGACTGAGCTTCAAGTGGTGAAAGGAGCAGGTAAGATGGTTAGGTTTGGCAGAAGGAAAACAAGTGCTTAGACTGGAGAAAGGAGCTAGCAGGTGGACTGAGGCTATGGTGATTTCCTCACTAGCGACTAATCCTGGGATAGTTACCCAAAATATCCAGGTTCCCTCAAGATCTCCTCACAGCCGAACCGGGGAACACAAATCAGTTCCGTTTCTTGTGCTCCCCGCCCCCCATCACAGGATTTTCCTGGATTTGCTTGTATATAAGGAGCAGCAGTGGCGTAGGAGGTTAAGAACTCGTGTATCTAATCTGGAGGAACCAGGTTTGATTCCCCGCTCTGTCACCTGAGCTGTGGAGGCTGATCTGGGGAATTCAGATTAGCCTGTACACTCCCACACACGCCAGCTGGGTGACCTTGGGCCAGTTTCTAGCTTCTCGGAGCTCTCTCAGCCCCACCTACCTCACAGGGTGTTTGTTGTGAGGGGGGAAGGGCAAGGAGATTGTAAGGCCCTTTGAGTCTCCTGCAGGAGAGAAAGGGGGCATATAAATCCAAACTCCTCCTCCTCCTCCTCCCTCCCTCCTCCTCCTCCTCCTCCTCCCTCCTCCTCCCTCCCTCCTCCTCCCTCCTCCTCCTCCCCTTCTTCTTCTTCTCTTCTTCTTCTTCTTCTTCTTCTTCTTCTTTCTTTCTTCTTCTTCTTCTTCTTCTTCTTCTTCTTCTTCTTCTTCTTCTTCTTTCTTCTATATGTACACCTTTTTGAAAAAAGTCCCACTCCAATGGGAGCTATTAGGAGATGGGGGCTACACATTTGAGGGGTCCATAACGTTGGCCCCTCAGGAACCAAACTTCACCAAACCTGGATGGTATCATCTGTGAGGGTCTCTAAAGATACTCTGAAATTTTTGGTGCTGCTAAGCTTAACAATTGCAATTTTGACACTATAAGGCACTTCACTCGCCCCAAGGGGCAGCTCTAGACGTCTTCACTAGAAACATGCTGCAGTGAGGATGTTGGAACCTGGATGAAAAGGTGCCGATTCTTTTGAAACTTGGTTATATCTAGATTGAATTTTCAGTGGGAATTCAGTCAAAGTGTGACATAAGAGATTTATGTTCAGGACTCCCAGTGTTTTATTTTGACTTGAAAAGCAGCTGTGGTGGAGAGAGTTTGAATTAGATCATAACCGCAGTGCTGGGAAGGACTCTTGTAATCCTTTTTCTCACACCCTCTTCTCGGTTAATTTGTTGCCCATTCAAATCTGTCCCTTCGGAGGGAAAGTACAGGTATATGTGTTCACTGAGGGAGGAATGGCCTGAAACATGAAGTTCTGGGTGGCATATTTTTACATTTCTGTAGACTGGCTGTAGACTGGAAGGAGATAAACTGACCAATTAGTATGTGTTATTGAAGAAGAAGATGCCTCCTGTTGTGTTGAAGCAGCAGAGTTAAGAAAGGATTTATTTGGGATATACCAGAAGCAAAGGAATGACTGGTACTCCTTAGCTAGCCAAGAGCAGAGTTGCACACAGTTGCATACATGCTGAATAATCCCATCACAGGATGTTCACTAACAGACCAACTTCTGAGGAAAAGTGCAAGTTCCATACTGTTGATGGCCAGTGCCCCTACCATACATGAAACAGAAAGTGGATTGGTTTAGTTGGGAGAAAAATAGTTCGGGATAAAAATATTACTGTCCGTCCCTTGGATACTAGAGAGGCTGTGTGGGTTAGCAGGACTGAGTTGGGTGAGGATGAGTTACCCTATCTTGAAGAATATTTGAAGATACTGAATTTAATTTGGAACATTAGCTGCAGGTCTCTAGGATCTGGTCTAAAATTTGCTTGTACATTTTGTTGTCTGGGCAGAAGGGGATTATATGGTATCCAATTTGGATCGGAGGTATCAATCAAGAGCAGGGACGAATTAATGCAGTGTCTCTCTGTCAAATTTTGGACATTCCTAACACAGTTGGCAATTTCACCCTTTGCTCTGAGACTGGACAAAATCTTACTGAATGTAGGGCAAGGACTCAAACTGTAATGTTTTGGTTGCGCCTTCATTCCTGACTTTTGGCGTCTTAGTAGATAGTTCCATGGGATTTGGGCGTCTTAATGGATAGTTCCATGGGAATGTCAACTCAATGCATGGCAGCTGTGAAAAAGGCAAACTCTATGCCGGGGATCATTAGGAAAGGAGTTGATAATAAAACTGCAAGGATTGTCATGCCCTTATAGAAAGCCGTGGTGCGACCGCACTGGGAGTACTGTGTTCAGTTCTGGTCACCACATCTCAAAAAGGATATCGAAGAGATAGAAAAAGTGCAGAGAAGGGCAACAAGGATGATTGAAGGATTGGAGCACCTTCCTTATGAGGAGAGGCTGCAGCGTTTGGAACTCTTTAGTTTGGAGAGGAGACGTCTGAGGGGGGATATGATCGAAGTCTATAAAATTATGCATGGGGTAGAAAATAATTGACAGAGGAGAAATTTTTTCTCTCTTTCTGGGCCACAATACTAGAACCAGGGGGCATACATTGAAAAATGCTGGGGAAGAATTGTAGAACTAATAAAAAGGAAACACTTCTTCAATGCATAACGTGGTGATTGGTGTGTTTGGAATATGCTGCCACAGGAGGTGGTGATGGCCACTAACCTGGATAGCTTTAAAAGGGGCTTGGACAGATTTATGGAGGAGAAGTCGATCTATGGCTACCAATCTTGATCCTCCGTGATCTCAGATTGCAAATGCCTTAGCAGAACAGGTGCTCAGGAGCAGCAGCAGCAGAAGGCCATTGCTTTCACATCCTGCATGTGAGCTCCCAAAGGCACCTGGTGGGCCACTGCGAGTAGCAGAGTGCTGGACTAGATAGACTCTGGTCTGATCCAGCAGGCTAGTTCTTATGTTCTTATGTCCTTATGTCCTCATTGTCAGATAGCATTAATGCGTACTGACCTGTATTGTGGCAGATGGTCTCGTCATGTACGCCAAAAAATCACCTCAGTTGACATAGACCTAAACACATATGCTGATTCTGAAGAAAATCACCCGTTCTATGTGATTAAGAGGGGTCTTAAGGACATAGAAAGACAGACAGAAGACTTGGATGGATGAGAAACTTGCTCACCTCTTCATCATGGGCTGATATCTTTACAAAGATCTATGGCTCCTTATTTCGCATCCTTAACAATCCCACCCCAGCCTTTATGCAGGCAAGATTGAACATTTTTCCCGCTGCAGTGACAACCGACAGATATAGGCAAGTCCCACATGAAGACAGAATATGTCCATGTCAGCTAAGAGTACCCAAAACCATAAAACATGTATTATTATATTGTCGAAGGCTTTCATGGCTGGAATCACTGGGGTGCTGTGTGGTTTCCGGGCTGTATGGCTGTGTTCTAGCAGCATTCTCTCCTGACGTTTCACCTGCACCTGTGGCTGGCATCTTCAGAGGATCTGAAGATGAAGATGCCAGCCCTTCCGAAGATGCCAGCCACAGATGCAGGTGAAACGTCAGGAGAGAATGGTGCTAGAACACGGCCATATAGCCTGGAAACCACACAGCACCCCATGTATTATTACATTGTCCAAGATATGATGGCAGGCGAATTCAACAAATTCTGCCATTGTTACAAGAAATGCACTGGTCAGTTGAAAGAAAAAAAATCAGATTTCTCCTATCAGATAAGATCTCTGAAATAACAACGAAGGTGGCTGATTTTTTAGCGTATGTTGTTGTACAACGGAACCTGAATTAGCGTACTGTATTACTTTGTGTTTTATACTGATTTTATATGTGTCTGTTATGCCATTAAAGGCAGAGATGGGATCCAGCAGGTTCTCACCAGTTCCCGAGAGTGGGTTACTAATTATTTGTATGTGCCGAGAGGGGGTTACTAATTGAGTCCGCTTTTCCGTTAGAAATTCCATTAGGTCCAAAAACCATAAAGTCCTGTTGTTTCCTATGTGGCTGGTTAGCGAAGGTAGAAAACGGGATAATTCTCCCTGTTGGGCTGTTTTAAAAACATGTTTTAGAAATATGGTAAAGTTCCTTGTTTAAGGAAAGTCTCCTTCTTTTGATTTCTAGAAACAAAATTAAGTATTTGAAAGTATTAAGTATTTGACAGGCAGTCAATTAGAGGAGAAGTAGTTGTTTCTGTTGGCAGTAGACGATAGGACTTACAGTAAAAGTTTTTTACAGTAACAGAGAAATTATTAATGCCCCGCCCCTAGAATGCCTGGCCACGCCCCCATCGTGCGCCACCCAGCCCCATTGGCGCTACGCCACTGTTTGAATCCCACCACCATGGGAACCTGTTACTAAAATTTTTGGATCCCACCACTGATTAAAGGTATTTGTTGTGTGCACACAACACGACATTTGTTGTTGTGTGTACACAACACGACTAAGCATATTTGAACCTGGCAGCTTTTAGTTCTACTCTGAGCCCAGTTCTAGAAGAAGAAGAAGAGTTTGGATTTATATCCCCCCTTTCTCTCCTGCAGGAGACTCAAAGGGGCTGACAATCTCCTTGCCCTTCCCCCCTCACAACAAACACCCTGTGAGGTGGGTGGGGCTGAGAGAGCTCCGAGAAGCTGTGACTAGCCCAAGGTCACCCAGCTGGCGTGTGTGGGAGTGCACAGGCTAATCTGAGGCCGTTTCCCCACTTTTAAAAATGATGTCAGTTTCATCCGGCGTGGACCTTTTCAGCACGGGGATTGTGTTCCCCGGCTTCCCCACTGCCCCGCGCTCTGTGTGGGGTCATCAAAAGGCGCCATTTTCAGCAGCGCCAGAAATGACATGCGCTGAGGGGGCGCGAGAGTGGCAGAGTTGGGGCGGCTGCGTTGTCGCCGCCCCTGTAGTGGGGAGTGCCGCTGGACCCCGCGCTACTTGGCAAGAGTAGCGCGCAGCAAACAGTGAGTGGGGAAAGGCCCTGAATTCCCCAGAAAGGCTTCCACAGCTCAGGTGGCAGAGCTGGGAATCAAACCCGGTTCCTCCAGATTAGAATGCACCTGCTCTTAACCACCACGCCACTGCTGCTCCTTTTCCAGCTCTACGCTTCTATACCTTCAGTTTTTAATTTATTCTTTTCCCTAACAGATCAGAATGTTAACAAAAAAGAAATGACTGTCTCACTGATGATAGGGCTTGGGGCAGGCCTTTGCTCTGCCCTGGCAGCCTCTGCAGCTGTTCCCTTGATAGTTATCTACTGTAAAAGGAGACAAGGTAAGAACGGAGAGGGGAGGCCTTAACGGTTTGTGGCTGCTCAAAGAGTCTCTGAGCCTGCTCACCGGGGAACGACTTGAAGATGATGCCATGGGGGTGAAGGAAGGAGCACCCACTCAACAGCCAAAGAGCAGCAGTGGCGTAGTGGTTAAGAGCAGGTGCATTCTAATCTGGAGGAACCGGGTTTGATTCCCCGCTCTGCCACTTGAGCTGTGGAGGCTTATCTGGGGAATTCAGATTAGCTTGTGCACTCCCACACAAGCCAGCTGGGTGACCTTGAGCTAGTCACAGCTTTTCAGAGCTCTCTCAGCCCCACCCACCTTCCAGGCAGAGGTGGGATCCAGCAGGTTCTCACAGGTTCCCGAGAGTAGGTTACTAATTATTTGTGTGTGCCGAGAGGGGGTGACTAATTGGTGATTTTGCCACATGATTTTTGCCTTAGTTACGCCCCTCCTCTCAGCAGTAGCACGCAGAACTTGAAGCAGTCTAGCAGGAGGTGCACCGGCGTGCGTGGCAGCCTGCGCCTGTGTGCATTCGTTTCCCGCCCAAGGAGGGGTGCAGCGGCTGTGTCCTTGCCACAGCCCCGCCCCAGAATGCCCCGCCCCGGAATGCCCTCCCCCGCCCCCGTCGTGCCACGCCCAGCCCCATTGGTGCTACGCCACAGTTTGAATCCCACCACCATGGGAACTGTTACTAAAATTTTTGGATCCCACCCCTGCTTACAGGGTGTTTGTTGTGAGGGGGGAAGGGCAAGGAGATTGTAAGCCCCTTTGAGTCTCCTGCAGGAGAGAAAGGGGGGATATAAATCCAAACTCTTCTTCTTCTTCAAAGGGCAAGGTTAGCAAATTGAATGGCTCCCGTTGCCAACCCAGCCCTGCCAGATGGGTCCTTCCGCAAGCAGGCAGCACAGTGCACTCCTGCCAGAACATGGAGGCTTCCTGAAGAAAAACCAGGCAAAGGCTGACCCTGGGGGTGGAGCAAAGAGTTTTGAAGGACAGGGGGGACGCAGGGGAGAGCCAACCAGAGGCTGGGATGCAAGACACCGGGTGGGCCCAGGGAGCCTGATCAGGGGATCAAAGCCAAAGGGGAGGGGCAACACTATTAAAAGGGCACCGGTCACGGAGGAAATGGGCTGGAGACGGTCTTTTTGCTTCGAGGAGTCTCACAGCCACGGACGGAGATGAGACCTGTTTCTCATCTCCTGAGCCCAAAGACCACCTGGGGAAGATGGATGAGGGAGAGAATGCAGTGAAGGCCGACGAAGCATTCAGCAGTGCCCCAGTGGCCATCTCCAGCTTGGGAAACTCCCGGAGATTTGAGTGCGGTGCCCAGGGATGTGTTGCTATGGCAGCGATGGCGAACCTTTTCAAGACTGAGTGCCTGAATTGCAACCTAAAACCCACTTATTTATCGCCAAGTGCCAACATGGCAACTTAACCTGAATACTGAGATTTTAGCTTAGAAAAAACAGTTGGCTCCGAGGTACACGTTACTCAGGAGTAAGAAGAAGAAGAAGAGTTTGGATTTATATCCCCCCTTTCTCTTCTGCAGGAGACTCAAAGGGGCTGACAATCTCCTTGCCCTTCCCCCCTCACAACAAACACCCTGGGAGGTGGGTGGGGCTGAGAGAGCTCCGGAAAAGCTGTGATTAGCCCAAGGTCACCCAACTGACGTGTGTGGGAATGCACAGGCTAATCTGAATTCCCCAGATCAGCCTCCACAACTCAAACGGCAGAGCTGGGAATCCAACCTGGTTCCTCCAGATCAGAGTGCACCTGCTCTTAACCTCCTACGCCACTGCTGCTCCAGGCAAAGGTGAAGCAACTGTGCAATGCTTTCAATGGGTGAATCACGACCCTAGGAGGGTTTATTCAGAAGCAAGCCCCATTGCCAGCAACCGAGCTTACTCCCAGGTAAAGGGTCATGCCCAGGCTAGGCTAGGTGTTTGGGGGGGGGAATTTTCCACACACACCCCATGATGAACTCTGTGCACGCGTGCCCACCGAAACAGCTCTGAGTGCCACCTCTGGCATCCGTGCCATAGGTTCGCCACCGCTGTGCTATGGAGTCTACCTTCCAAAACTATCCTTTCGCTCCAGAAAAACGATCTCTGCCATGTGGAGACCAGCATAATTCCAGCAAAACTCTAGGCCCCACCTGGACGTTGGTACCTCTAGCTGAGGGCTAAATTGCCTTCTCCCAAGAAACCATCCGGATCTTGGTTGCCCTGTATAGTAGTAAAAAGATGTGAAACTACAGCTGATTAAAAAGGGTATTGAAGGGGCGGGGGGAAGAGGAAGGAGAATCTAATTTTAATTGGTAGAGATGATGCACTTTTCCCTTCTATATCTCATCCTGTAGATTTTGTGCATAAGGTTGCACCCTGCTTTGCTGAATATTGCATGACCCATTTGTCCATAGCAGTCATTCTCACCTGGGCGATCTTGTTCATACAGGGGAATCCAGTTGCAAATGACTGCTACCGTGCCCGGACAGGTGCAATATCTGACTGTGGGTGGCTGCTGCCTATGTAATGTCCTGCCTAAAGCATAGTAGTGGAGAAGGGGATGGCTTTGCAGTTTGGAAGTCCTTATGGGTCCTCGTGCCATCGTGCAGAGATTAGCGGGTTTACAGTATAATCCTAAAAAGAACTGTGCCTTCCCAAACCCACTGAGTTTAGTAGAATCTGAAGGGTGTAACTCTGCATAGGATGGCATTGTTTGAGAACGGAGACCCAGGTCTCCATAATTCTGAAGAAACATCTTTATATCATCTGTTTTCATCTTGGGATTGATAAACTCTTGAACACATATTATTCTCTTTATCATGCAGTTGGAAAACTCTTTAGCAAACATTACTGTGTTAAAAACCTTTTGCCCTTTTAACTCCCACTGCTCTTGTTCTAGTAAACACATTTCTCCTATTTCACAGACCCAGCTTCTTTGGGCAACGGGTCTTGTCCATTGCTTTCTGTCCATTTTTTGAGACATAACTCTTCTCAGTATAATGAGCCCACTTTCGGCTACATAATTTCATCCCTTTCCTGTGGGATAAGCCTGAATTATATTGTATTTCTGGGTCTCCCTAGAGCAGTGATGGCGAACCTTTTTGAGACCGAGTGCCCAAACTGCAACCCAAACCCCACTTATTTATCGCAAAGTGCCAACATGGCAATTTAACCTGAATACTGAGGTTTTAGTATAGAAAAAACTGTTGGCTCCAAGGTGTGTGTTACTCAGGAGTAAGCTTGGTGGTAGTCAGTGGCTTTGTTTTGAAGCAATTGTGCAACGCTTCGAACGGGTGAATTGCGACCCTAGGAGGGTTTACTCAGAAGCAAGCCCCATTGCCAGCAACTGAGCTTACTCCCAGGTAAAAGATCACACTTTAGTTCTTCCTGTGAAAATCAGTGGGGGTTAACAGGCTTAACAGGGTTACCTACACTGCTTCCCCAAAACTAGGTCTTAGGTTTAATGCTAAAACGCTGTGTTTTAATGTGGACCAGTACTAAATGTACAGTGTTTGTTTATTTATTTGCCTGTTGTTCCGTTTGTTTGTTGTGAACTGCCCTGAGCCCTTCAGGGGAGGGCGATATATAAGTTTAATAATAAACAAACAAACAAATAAATAATCTACCTGAACTATTACACTATTACCACATGACGAACTCTGTGCATGCGTGCCCACAGAGAGGGCTCTGAGTGCCACCTCTGGCACCCGTGCCATAGGTTCGCCACCACTGCCCTAGAGTGTCACATACAGATAGAGCCCAGAA
The DNA here is from genome assembly GCF_021028975.2 of Sphaerodactylus townsendi. Lineage (NCBI taxonomy): Eukaryota > Metazoa > Chordata > Lepidosauria > Squamata > Sphaerodactylidae > Sphaerodactylus > Sphaerodactylus townsendi. The sequence continues at coordinate 14,708,165 of NC_059427.1, forward strand.
GCTGTTGTAAAGGTGGAGGGGACGGCAATGGATCGTATCGAATGTCTAGACTGCATCATACTGACTGAATTAATCTATTGAATCCACAGGTCGCCGAGCAAAAGAGTCCAGAGCTGAACGCCAATCTCAGGTAAACAAGGCATGGTCTTCCACCATAGTACACGGACAATGCTGGGTGGAAATGTGATTGGTGGTACTTGGTTAAGTACAGTAAAATCTGGGAAGGCGATGCAGATGTCACTAGTGCGACTTGGTTTTAAAAGTGCTAATCATCTGGGGATGGAGGACATAGAGAGAAAGGATAAATTCCACTGCCTCGCTACCATGAATGCAATTCAAACCGGGGACCTATACTAGCTGATTTTTACTATCCAAGTAATCACATACATTTGGTCCTCAGATAAAGTGAGGGGTATTTCAGCTCACACGCTCGGCTGCTTTGCTTCCTTGGCTTTCAGTGGACATCTGTGGTTACCCCCAGAGGTGGGATCCAGCAGTTTCTCACAGGTTCTCGAGAGTAGGTTACTACTAATTATTTGTGTGTGCCGTGAGGGGGTTACTAATTGGTGATTTTGCCACGTGATTTTTGCCTTAATTACGCCCCTCCTCTCAGCAGTAGCGTGCAGAACTTGAAGCAGTCTAGCAGGAGGTGCACCGGCGTGCGTGGCAGCCTGCGCCTGCGTGCATTCGTTTCCCTCCCAAGGACCGGCGCAGCGGCTGCGTCCTTGCCACAGCCCCGCCCAGGAATGCCCTGCCCCCGGAATGCCTGGCCACGCCCCCGTCGTGCCCCGCCCAGCTCCATTGGCACTACGCCACAGTTTGAATCCCACCACCATGGGAACCTGTTACTAAAATTTTTGGATCCCACCACTGGTTACCCCTTCCCCAAGATCTGTTGATTTGCTGAAGTTTTTTTTCCTGTAGGACCCTGAGGCAAAGGTGGAGGGGACGGCAATGGAAGACCTGAATTATGTGGAACTCATTGCCATTAAGAGCATGAAGAAACCCAAGACCCAAAAAGAAACAGTCACATACGCTTCTGTGAACAGGCACAGTGAACATATCCCCTCCATTCATTCTGACTAGTAGGGCCTTGAGGTTGGATGGATTGGCAGTAGGGCACAGGAGGGAAGAGGATAGACCAAGTACCCATTTCTTCCATTTTGTTCCTCTGGAAAGTTTTGGGTTTTTTTGGAGATTTTAGTATTACTTCATAACAATTTTTCCCTCAGAAGGTATGGCTTAAAGCTGTAACATTTTTCTTTCAGATAATTTTTTTGTGCTTTCCTGTTTTAATACAGCTTGCTTTCAACAGTACTGGACATTTTTAAAAAATCAAGCATACAAGTTTCTATATACTATATAGATGAGGAAAGGACATGTAATGAGTTTCAGGTGGGTAGCCATATTGTTCAGTAGAAGAGCACGATTTGGCTCCAGTAGCACCTTGAAAACCAACAAGGTGGTTCCTGGCCCCTCAATGATGCGACTGGCCTCCACACGGGCCAGGATCTTTACGGCCCTGGCCCCGGCCTGGTGGAACACTCTTCCTCCAGCTGTCCAGGCTCTGCAGGACCTTGGTGAATTCCGCAGGGCCTGTAAGACTGAGTTGTTCCGCCGGGCCTTTGGAGTGTCCAGTCGCTGAGTGCCCCCCCCCTTACACATTTATTTTACCATCTTATTTTTGGTTCCATCTATGCTACCCTCCTAGGGAGGAGTCCGGCCGTTCCCTCCTTTTAGGGAGGCTTCTAATAAATTGGGTTTTGGGACGCCTAATATTTTTGTTCTGACCGCTGTTTTAATGGATTTTACTGGATTTTAGCAAATGTAATGATTGTTATGTGGTCACTATTGTGAACCTTATGATATATTGTATACATGTGGATATTGTTGTGCACCGCTTAGAGCCCCTTGGGGATGGGGAGGTCTACAAATCCAAACAATAAATAAATAAAATACAATAAGATATTCAGGGTACAAAGTTTAGAGAGTAAAAGTATTTAATGAAGGGATCTTTGACTCCATCTTGTTCTTGTAATTAGTTTGTATTACGCACAGTTTGTAGTTGAGACATGTACAGTTTGTAGTGCTTTTGCTGTTGAAATGACAGATTTTTTTAAAAAAATGTACAACAATTAAAATATTTGTCGCTATTTCAACAATGCTTTAGCAATTTCCAGAAGTTCACAGTTGGCTCTTCATCTTAGCTTGCGGTTCTCTGAATACCTCATCTTTATTTGTCATCACTCCATAAAGGTGTTTTCCTTCTTTGATCATTAACTAGTACATCCAAGGCCATTCTTTCCGTAAGAAATAAAAGGCTCTTTTCCGCCTCTGGCCCTGACCTTCAGCCTGTGGATGCCATTAATATCTTGGCACTAAAGCCACACTTCAAGATGTGTCTTAGGACATGGGACTTAAATATCCACATCTATAAAGGCAAAGTCAAGTACAGCTCCTGCAAACAGGGATAGAACTTTTTTTTTAAGCCAGTAGAGGGTGCTGCCTCCCTGCCAAACAAATTCTCTTTTTAACAGGGTGGGACAATGCTGGCTGGAATTCTAAGTTGCCATCACCAGGTGGAAATCTTGCCTTGTTGGAACGAAAGCCGTGTGGCCTGGTACAGAAAACTAAACCCAATAGCATCGGACAGGCCGGGCTGGAGAGTGCCCGAATGTGGTACACAGAATCTGTTCCATAAGAACATAAGAACAAGCCAGCTGGATCAGACCAGAGTCCATCTAGTCCAGCTCTCTGCTACTCGCAGTGGCCCACCAGGTGCCTTTGGGAGCTCACATGCAGGAGGTGAAAGCAATGGCCTTCTGCTGCTGCTGCTCCCGATCACCTGGACTGTTAAGGCATTTGCAATCTCAGATCAAAGAGGATCAAGATTGGTAGCCATAGATCGACTTCTCCTCCATAAATCTGTCCAAGCCCTTTTTAAAGCTATCCAGGTTAGTGGCCATCACCACCTCCTGTGGCAGCATATTCCAAACACCAATCACACGTTGCGTGAAGAAGCGTTTCCTTTTATTAGTCCTAATTCTTCCCCCCCAGCATTTTCCATGAATGCCCCCTGGTTCTAGTATTGTGAGAAAGAGAGAAAAATTTCTCTCCATCAACATTTTCTACTCCATGCATAATTTTATAGACTTCAATCATATCCCCCCTCAGACGTCTCCTCTCCAAACTAAAGAGTCCCAAACGCTGCAGCCTCTCCTCATAAGGAAAGTGCTCCAGTCCCTCAATCATCCTTGTTGCCCTTCTCTGCACTTTTTCTATCTCCTCAATATCCTTTTTGAGATCCTTTTTGAGGTCCCCTTGTCAGCTTAATGGCAACGTAGTGATTTGAATTCAGGTCCCTCCAGTCCTATTCTGCCATTTCAACTACAACACACTGTCTTAAAAGCCTGCAAAACTTTCTTTGCTGGAGATGCCAACATGACCAATATGGTCCATGTGACAAACAGAGTGGGTACTCTGTGGGCAATTATGACTTGGTTATAACCACTGTCAGCAGCTCTCTTAATACGTATTTTCTGAAAATGTCTATAACAGTATTTACATTATTAATTTAATTTGATTGCCATTTCCTTCTTCCTAGAGAATGCGAGTCCTCTGTTTCCAAGCTGGGCCTTCTGTTCATTTCAGGTTACCAGCCAGTGGCTGGTATCCAGTGGGACACTGGGATGCAGGGACATGGGACAGAGCTATTGTGTTGCTGGTGTGATGTCATTTCTGGGGAAACCCACGGAATTATGTCATACCTTTGGCATGAGACATAGAATCCACTGAAACCAGAGTTTCTGGTAAATCTCAGAGCACATGTGCATACTAAGTGCGAAAGGTAATTGAGTGCCAGATCATCCCCAATTTACATCCTCTTTCCTTTGCTGTCCCATCAGAAAAGAAGAAGAAGAGTTTGGATTTATATTCCCCCTTTCTCTCCTGCAGGAGACTCAAAGGAGCTTACAATCTCCTTGCCCTTCCCTCCCCTCACAACAAACACCCTGTGAGGTAGGTGGGGCTGAGAGAACTCCGAGAAGCTGTGACTAATAAGAACATAAGAACATAAGAACAAGCCAGCTGGATCAGACCAGAGTCCATCTAGTCCAGCTCTCTGCTACTCGCAGTGGCCCACTAGGTGCCATTGGGAGCTCACATGCAGGATGTGAAAGCAATGGCCTTCTGCGGCTGTTGCTCCCGAACACCTGGACTGTTAAGGCATTTGCAATCTCAGATCAAAGAGGAGCCCAAGGTCACCCAGCTGGCGTGTGTGGGAATGTACAGGATAATCTGAATTTCCCAGATAAGCCTCCACAGCTCAGGCGGCAGAGCTGGGAATCAAACCCAGTTCCTCCGGATTAGATACACGAGCTCTTAACCTCCTACGCCACTGCTGCTCCTGACACATAGCAGTACATACAGCTTCTTAACAGGGAAGTTCATGGGCAACTCTGTTATTGTCCAACTTTGGGGAGAAGGCATTTCCCAATACTCGAAATGATCCACACTTTCAAAGTTTCCCATTCCATGGAATGAATTTGCTCCCCTAAGCGGTATACCATTGCGGTTTTGGACTTTGACTGTGCATCCAACTACATTTTCCCTTCCTTCCTTTGGATTACTTTTTTCCTCTTCAGACCATGATTGGATCACACTACTTTTGACCCATCCGAATGTTAGCCCAGGATGTCCTGTGTCAGAAGATGTCCATTGGCTGGCTATTCATGGTAGGAACCTGAACTTCAAGAAGCCGCTCTGTTCACAAACTCTCTACTGCCCTGGAGGACAGAACTTACGTACAGTTTTCCTTACTCAGGATTATCTAAGTGCCTGGAATTTGGATTTACAAAATATCGCAAAGGGGGAAATGGATTTTACAACTGGGATTTACCGGCCATCGTGCCAGAAAAATAGGGAAGAGTGGCAGGAAGGCATTTTGCTAGCAAATTCTATGAGGATGATTTCTTTGTTTCGTTTCCTTGAATTTCCCCTGGTAAAAAATTTTTGCCCCCAAAGAGTGAACTTTTGACTCTCGGCTGGTATCTTCAGAACTTCCTTTCTCTTATAAACAGAAGCTCACCAAAAGGTGCTTTTGTTACTTTTTTGAGAGTTATAAATGACATCTTTTAACCACTGAAGAAGGAAAAATTGTGAAACTAAGGCCTAGTCAAAGACGAAAAATAACAAGCACTTGGTTTCTTCCCAGCTCGGTAAAACCAGGGACAGCCTGCGGAATGGGATTCCCTCAAGGGCAATGGGCACCGCACAGGAACCGCAGAGCGGGTTGCATGTGAGGGTTTGAAAATCTCTTATTTTGTTATAGATTTTACAGTTTTCAGCTCAAATGTTGCTGTGATCTTTCCCAAAAACACTGCAGCAAAGCAGGTCTGGAATAGATTGCAGGGGAGAAGGGAGGCGGGAAACACCAGGATCCTTTGAAGAAATGTGGGGTGGCAGAATTCAGCAAAAACCAATCAGGGCAAATAGGTCCAAGGTCGAATCCCCACTATCATCTTAGCCAGGTTTCAGAACACAAACTAACCAGGTTTGAGGGACGACCTCCCCATTGCTTGTTATTGGCGAATTCGTTTCTGGCACTTGTTCTCCCGTTCGAAAATCCTCGTTCTGGCAGGACCTGGTTGCAAAATTGGCACAGACCCCATTAACTGCGGTTCAGAGCTGACTCGAGGGAGGGATGAGGGTTGAAACCCTGACTCGTTCCAGCCCTGGGTGTGAACGCCAGAATTCAGGCCAACCAATCAGCGCTGCGACGCGGCAGCCTTTCCTTCAGTTTCGTTTCCACTTTTGCGATTGGCCAGCAGAAGGGGACGCAAACATTAAACAGTCAAAGCGTGTAACTCCTGGTGTTAATGGTTTACACAGCGAGCGATTCAACTGTTTTTTGCACAGTTAAGCGTTAAACTTTTACACGCTGGTTTTGGATCACGCCCTACAATGTAATGCGTTTCCGCGCCCGGTGGGGAAAAAGGTCCGCCCCATCAAGGCACGCCAGCCAATCAGGGGAGAGTGAATTGAAGCGAGCTCGCCTGGTAGTGGGGAGTTGCTGGGAGTTCTGCAACCGGGTGTGTCTGCTGTTGTTAACTCGCTGCGGTGGGGAGGGAGAAACTCCGATGAAGAGGACACGGTTTCACCACGAACAGGTTTGGATCTGCGTGCAAATTTCAAGTGGGGATTCAACCAAAGTGACCTCTTTCTCTGCAGGAGATTTTCCTGCTGGCTCTTGGTTCAGAGCCGAAAGCCAAGCCCTCACCTGGACCTTCCCTTTAGGCACAACCAAAAATAAAATATTTTGAGGCAGAAAATAAAACATTTCCTCTGAAGAGGTCAGAATAGTTTTTAGCCCCAAACATTTTATTTTCAGCCTCAAAACATTTAATATGCGTCCTCAAGTTTAGTGATTCTTTTTGTGAAAATGTTTTCAAAAGCGGAGGTCTTTAAAATGTTTCCTACTGCTCTCTGAAGTCCCTGGACTTCTCCCTCGTCCTCATTTTCTGAGCTTGCTACATTATCTCCTGTGTTTAGTTTCATCTTTTTTTGGGGTGGTGATGTTGGTGGTGAATATCTTCAAAGCTACACAGACACATATAGGAATTGGGATCAACAGGTTCTCAGGTTCCAGTGGGTATTGACTAATGATTTATTGTGTGCGAGGGGTTAGTGGTGATTTGCCACTGATTTTTTGCCTTGGATTCGCCCCTCTCCAGCAGTAGCGTGCAGAACTGTGAAGGAGTCTAGCTGGGGTGCACCGTTAAGCCTGCGTCGTCCTGCATTTGTTTCTGCCAGGACCGAGCGCCGGTGGCTCGTCCTTGCCACAGCCGCTTCAAGGAATCCCGCCCGAATGCTTATTTTACCCGTTGACGTGCCCGTAACCCCATTGGCCTCGCCACCAGTTTGAATCCCACCCACGGAACTACGGTACTAAATTTTTGGATTCCCACTGGACTTTACCAGAGGTGGGATCCAACGAGTTCTCACAGGTTCCAGAGTAGGTGACTAATGATTTGTGTGTGCCGAGAGGGGGTTACTAATTGGTGATTTTGCCACCTGATTTTTGCCTTAGTTACGCCCCTCCTCTCAGCAGTAGCGTGCAGAACTTGAAGGAGTCTAGCAGGAGGTGCACCGGCGTGCGTGGCAGCCTGCGTCTGCGTGCATTTGTTTCCTGCCCAAGGACGGCGCGGTAGCTCGTCCTTGCCTACAACGCCCCCGCCTAGGGAATCCCCCCCCGGAATGCTTGGCCACACCCCCGTTGTGCCCCGCCCAGCCCCATTGGCTCTACGCCACAGTTTGAATCCCACCACGCTGGGAACCTGTTACTAAAATTTTTTGGATTCCACCACTGGACACAACCCATGAAGAATCACAGCACAAGGCTTTGAAGCATCAAAGCTATGAATCCATGGAGACATAAAAATTAAACGGGAGAATCACAAAATCACAGCCAGGAAGTCTTATTCAAGGGAACAAGTGTGGAAGAACGGGGAGGATTGAAAAAGTTCTGCAAACATTTTTAGTGCCTTGTGTGGAAATGACCATAAACTCTCTGCCTGGATCTTGCAAGCTGGATTTTCCCCTCCTGTGACATTGAGGCTTCAAAAGTGGTAACATACAAGGCAAGACAGCATTTTGAGATCATGTTCTGCTTGGGGTCTTCCTTGCGGGAAACCTCTTTAGCTCTGGTCGTCAGAGCCTGTGCCGACCTAGAATGACCAGTGATCTCAACAAGCACAGGCATTCTGAAGGCCTTCAACATGGATTCCTTTTGCACGGGCTTGATGAATGTGAACTTCACGTTTTTGTTTTCATGGTGGAAAGATGGAGATCAGTGACGATTCCTTACCTCAACATATTGGTCATCAGCATGCACGGAACCTCACAGGCTGCCTAACCCTGCTACTCTGCCTTGTGGTCTCTGAGAGAGTTTCCGTGGCTACATCATTGCAGAACGGTGTAAGATAAGATTTTAGATATACCTGACCTGATTCTGTGAAGGGATGGGGGTTTGGTTCTTGTGAGCATTTCCCGGATGTGTGAGGTCAGAGATCTGCAGGGTCCACACTAGGCAACGTGACACAAAGAACAAACAAACAACTGTTTAGCTCTTAATTGCGGGGGTGTGGGGAAGCGAATGCAGGGATAAGAACACAAAATGGCCGTTTGGATCTCAGAATTTGAGGCAGTTGTCTCTGGAAGACGGAGTGTGGTTTCAGGACTTTGGTCAGAGGTGGGATCCAGCAGGTTCTCACCAGCTCCCGAGGGTGGGTTACTAATTATTTGTGTGTGCCGAGAGTGGGTTACCTAATTGGGTCTGCGTTTTTTCCATTAGAAATTCCATTTGGTCCAAAAAAATCATCAAGAATCCTGTTGTTTCCTATGTGGCTGGTTAGCGGCGAGGTGGAAAACGGGATGAATTCTCCCTGTTGGGCTGTTTAAAAAAACTTATGTTTTAAGAAATATGGTAGAAAGTTCCTTGTTTAAGGAAAGTATCCTTCTTTTGATTTCTAGAAACAAAATTAAGTATTTGAAAGTATTAAGTATTTGACAGGCAGTCAATTAGAGGAGAAGCAGTTGTTTCTGTTGGCAGTAGATGATAGGACTTGCTATAATGAGTTCAAATTATGGACAGGAAGATACCAGCTGGAAATTAGGAACTTTTTTTTACAGTAAGAGTTTTTTTACAGTAACAGAGAAATTATTAATGCCCTACCGAATGCCAAGCGATATACCCCGTCAAGAAAGACCCAGCACAGCCCCATTGGCGCTACGCCACTGTTTGAATCCCACCACCATGGGAACTCTTACTAACATTTTTGGATCCCACCGCTGACTTTGGGGCTCCTAGACCAAAGACCACGAAAAGGATCATGAGAGGGTGGGAGAATGCACCTTCATCCAGGTGACTCATGCAACAACCCCCCTTCCGAACCTACAATGACAAATAATAGTCCCCTGTGCAAGCACCGGTTCATTTCTGACCCCACTGGAATGACATCACATCACAATGTGTACTAGGCAGAGAATTGTAATGGGGTGGTTTGCCAGTGCCTTCCTCACAGGACTATGGTTGCCAACTTCCAGATGGGGGCTGGAGTTCTCCCAGAATTGTAGCTGATCTCTACACTATAGAGAGCAATTCTGGAAGAAGCGTCAGGTTCAGAGAGTGGAATCTAGGGCGTCCTGTCCCCGCTGAGTGACCCTCCCTTTCCTTTACCTCCCCAGAATCCACTTTCACCAGGCACTGTCTCCAAATCTGCAGGAATCTCCCAAGTTGGAATAGACAACTCTGAGCAACCGTCTCTTTGGTCGAATCCCCACTACCGTCTTAGCTAGGTTTCAGAACACAAACTAACCAGGTTTGAGGGACGACCTCCTCCCCATGGCTTGCATGGCAGATTCCGTTTCTGGTGCTCGTTCTCCCCGTTAATCCGCGTTCCGGCAGGACCTGGTTGCAAGTGGCATAGACCCCATTAACATGGTTCAGAGCTGATCTGAGGGGAGGGATGAGGTTAAGAAACTCCTGACTCGTTTCCTGCCCCGGAGTGTGAAGTGACGAATTTCGGGCAACCAATCGAAAGCTAGCGATGCGCCCACAGCCTTTCCTTGGTTTCAGTTTCCGACTTTTGCGATTGGCCAATAAAGGCAGAAAGAAGGGGACGTTAAAACATTAACCAGTCAAAGCGTGTAACCTTTAAATGCGTTGAATGGTTTACACATTGTAGTAATGATTAACTTTGTTTTGCACAGTCAAACAAAGTTAAGCGTTAAACTTTTACACGCTGGTTTTTTTTTTTGATCACGCCTCTACAATGTACGTAATTCGCGGTGGGAAAAGCGTCCACGCCCCATCAAGGCCTGCGCCAGCCAATCAGGGGAGAGCTGGCGGCGAAGCTACCGCCTGGTAGTGAGGATTGCTAAAGAGTTCGAACCCGGTTGGTTGTCTGCTGTGTGCTGCGCCATCGCGGTGGGGAGGGAGAAACTCCGATGAAGAGGACACGGTTTCACAACGAACAGGTTTGGATCTGCGTGCAAATTTCAAGTGGGGATTCGAGCTTTCAATGGGTGATAGTAATCAGTTCAGACTGAAAATTATGCTGAATATACTCCGTTTGCTTTTTTCAATGACTGTGCCCACCCCATCTCCACCTGATCACTAGCTCATGAAGACAGCACCTACAGGTGGAGGTGGTGTTCACTCATATGCTCCCTCTAGGGATCTCTCCAGCACATCTCCAGACTATAGAGATCGGTTCCCCTGGAGAAATTGGATGCTTTGGATGGTGGGCTCTCTGGCAGTGGGCCCCACTGAGGTCTCTCTGCCCCTAAATCATAAGGCATTTCCCAACCTGGATATGGCACCCCTATTCAGCTGGTGGCCAAGGGGGACTTGGCAACCCCAGCTCCCTCCTGGTGATTGGCGACGTTTGGAACGCATCACCTCCAGTCAGAGGGAGTTTCTGCCGCAGGTGTTCTGGCTCTTGGCGTCAACAACTCTAACCAACTGGTCTTGCTCCCACTGTCCTCTTCCCCGCCCCAGCAGACCAAGACACTCATCTCCCCCTCATACAGGAAGCCGCCGTTTCGAACAGGGACTGGGTGAATAGGAAGTGTCAATCAAAGGCAAGAAACGTGGTGATCTCTCCATCCTCCTTGGCCGCCTCCTCTGCCACAGCCCCAAATTTGTGTTTCAGTTCACCTCTGTCATCTCTCCATCTTAGATCTTGCAGAAATGATGGACAGGAAAATCCTCCTGTTGATGTTGGCTCTGATCACAGGTAACAAAGGTGGGGGGGGGGCAATAATTCTCAGTGGGGAGTTTGAGTCAGAAGTATGCTCCCTTTCCCCTCCCCTCACTGTGCCTCACTATGCCAAGGGCTCTCTCTCTCTCTCTCTCTCTCTCTCTCTCTCACACACACACACACACACACACACACACACACACACACACACACACACACACACACACACACACACACACACACACACACACACACACACACACACACACACACACACACACACACACACACACACACACACACACACACACACACACACCGATACAGTGGAACCTTGGTTTTCATTGCCTTCGGTTTTCATTGGTTTTGGTTTTCATCGATTTTTTCAGTGAAAAAACTATCTCGGTTTTCATCGATTTGCCTCGGTTTTCATCGATTTGCAGTAAGGTGCAGGGGTTTGGGGAGAAAAATCACCCGGACAAAGCTGTTGCAGGGCATGTCTGCAACTTGTTTAATGATAATGTCTTGCCCCATTTCAGACAAATCTTAAAGAGGCATCAGAAACAGACCTCTTCGGTGTGACATTGGTCCACTGGCTCTGAATCTGGTCCTAGTGTTATTGTTTGTTACTGTCTTCAGCATTAAACACTATGTTTATTCACAAAAAAATGTGGTTTTGGTATGTTTTGGGGAGTGCCTAGATTGGATTTAATTGGATTTACATTGATTCCTATGGAAAAGTTTGCCTCGGTTTTCATCGGTTTCGGTTTTCATCTATTCTTTTTGGACAGATTCCCGACGAAAACCGAGGTTCCACTGTATATACACACGTTGAAAACATACATGCTTAGATGTACCGTGCATGGAAAGCAGAGAGTGAGAATCATACAGCTTTCTCTTCACTCACCCATTCTCTCATGAACACACGAAGCTGCCTTATACTGAATCCATCAAGTCCACTCAGATTGGCAGCAACTCTCCAGGGTCTTGGCCAGAGGGCAGTGGCTAGCCTTAAGCCCTGTGGGATTCAACACTGTTCTGCAGGGCCTGTAAGACAGAGCTGTCCCACTTGTCGTATGGTTGAAGCAGCGATGGGGACACATCAAAATAGCCCCCCCCCCCCGCAACTGGGGTCCCGTTTTCATCCAACCAAATAGCGGAATAATAACAGAAGATGAGACCTGTGTATTAAATGGGAATGAGAGCACACACGTGAGAGTTCTTACTGATATATTTTAGATTTAAATTAAATGTTTCGTAATTGTGGGTTGAAAGTGTCTATTGCTGTTTTATGTATTGTTTTACTGGTTGTTGTAAACCGCCCCGAGCCTTCTAGAAAAGAGCGGTGGATAAATCTAATAAATAAAGAAATAACCAAAAGAATACTTTCACGGCACCTACTAGCTGATCCTTTTACCTGGAGGGATCAAGAATTGAACCGGGGTCCTTCTATGTGCATAGTAGAGACTCTTGCACTGTGCTAGGGATCCTCTTCTCCTTTTCTCTCTCTCTCTCTCTCTCTCTCACACACGCACATACACGCACTACATGTACATACAGGTTGGTGGAATCTACTGAGTGGAAGCAGACAACAAAGAGGAGGGCCAGGAGGGAGACTGGGGTCGTTTTCCCATTTACCATCGACCACCCTTGCTGTGCGCTACCCTCAGCGCGCGTCATTTCTGGCGCGCTCCCGGGCTTCCCCACGACCCCGCAATCTGCGTGGGGTCATCAAAAGGCGCCGTTTTGAGGAGCGCCAGGAATGACGCGCGCTGAGGGGGCGCCAGAGCGGCAGCGTCGGGGCGGCTGCGTTGTCGCCGCCCCTGTAGTGGTTAGTGCCGCGGGACCCCGCGCTACTTGGCGAGAGTAGCGCGCAGCAGATGGTAAGTGGGGAATCGACCTTGGTTTCCCTGTGCAGGAACTTGATTTGGATCAGAACCGCAGCTTGTAGAGAGAATACATAAGTTGCCTCTTTGCCCTGTTTTCCTTATATGAAAATGAACCCAGGTGGGCACTATTTGTCTCATTGAGGGCTACATGTATTTTTCCCAGTGAGGCATAGAGCTGCTCCCTGGAGCTGTTTTTTTTTAAAGTTGAATTTATTTTTGTACATGTAAACGACACAAACAGAAAAAGAAAAAAGTCCAAATTTCATCTCTTCTCCTCACCACAGTAGTAATAATAAAAGAAAAAGAAAAAAACAAACACACATCCCTACACACACATATATATATGCTGACTTCCAGCTACCTCACTATGGATCTGAACGCGAATCTAATTCCATGCTTGTGGCTAATATGTGCATTTTTTCACTTTCAGTCCTAAATATGCTGTTTTCATTTAAGTCTCGAAACCTGCTGTTATTTCTCTGTTTGTATATGTTTTTGGTAAGTAATCTGCAAAGGATTTCCAATCTTTAAGGAAATTGTCCATATTCTTGTCTCTTATAAACGCCGTCAGCCTTGCCATCTCTGCATATTCTGTGGCTTACTAACCCCAGTCTTGTTTTGTTGGAATGTTATTGTCCCTCCATTTGTGTGCATATAAAATCCTTGCTGCAGTTGTCATCTACATTAAAATTGTTTTGTAATGATCTTGGAAGAGACAGTTACAAAACTGACCCTGAACCAGTTCGGAAAGAAGAAGGAATACCATCCCCCATCAATCCCAACAAAAATGCCTCAGTTTTTAAAATTGTTATTTTCATAATCTTCTGCCTTAAAAAAATCATATCCCCAAACAATTTTGTCTGTTTACATGTCAAAACATATGAAAAAAAGAACTGTCCTGTTCACATTTCCAACATTTGTTTGATAATCCTTATACATTTAAGACCATTTTTGGTGTTAAATCTATACATCATCTTATAGTAATTTTCTTTCAAGTTATAACAAGCTGTAAATTTCAGACCTTTCCCCCCCATAATCTTTCCCATTGTTCCATTTGTATGCTTCTCCCCACATTATTAGTCCATTTTGCCATCACCGCTTTTACCCCCTCTTCCTCAGTATCCCACTTTAATAACATCTTGTACATTTTAGTAATCAGTTTGTCATCATTTATACATAGGTTACTTTCAAACTCTGTCATCTGCGTAAGAAAACCTGTATTTTTGTTGTCTGCTTTAAATCAATTTCTAGTAATTGATAGTAATGGAACCAGTTTTTAACTATATCTTTTAATTCATCCAGTGGTTTGAGCTCCCATTTCTCATTCTGATACAACAACAGTTCTATGTAAGTAAGCCATTTCTCCTCCATATTCACTTTTCTTGAAAACACTTCAACTGGGGACAACCATAAGGGAGTTACACTTGCAATAAACCTTTTATATCTCAACCACACAAAGGCCCCTTCTGCACATGCAGAATAATGCATGTTCAATCCACTTTCACAATTGTTTGCAAGTGGATGTTGCTATTTCGCACAGTAAAATCCAGCTGCAGAATGCATTGAAAGTGGATCGCAAGTGCATTATTCTGCATGTGCGGAAGGGGTCCAAGAGCAGACTCCTTCTAACAGAATGATTTGAAAATTCTTTATGAATCTTTGCTTTATTGTACCACAAATAACCATGCCACTCAAATCTTCTATCAAACCCCTCCAAGTCCAACAGTCTACCATTTTTCAACATCACCCATTCTCTGATTCATACCAATGCAGTTGCTTCAAAGTTCAATTTTAGATTTGGCAATGCTAAACCTCCTCTCTTTTGCATCTTGCAGATTTTTATATTTTATTCTTGGTTTCTTGCCTGGCCAGACAAAATTGCTGATATCTTTCTGCCATTGTGTAAAGCATGTTGTGAAATTAATTATTGGCAGCACCTGGAAGAGAAATAACATTCTTGGAAGCACATTCATTTTTATCACAGATATTCTCCCCAGCAAATATAAATTCATTCTATCCCATCTCAACAGATCTTTCTTTACTTCATTCCGTATTTTACATAGTTATTTTGAAATAGAAAAAAAATTATTAGTCAACCACACTCCCAAATATTTAACTTTTTTAACCACTGTGAATCTTGACAACTGGGATAATTTGTTTTGTAATTCTTGGGAAAATATTTTTTGTTAAGATTTTTGTTTTACTCTTATTTAACTTGAATGCTGCCAGACCATCAAATTCTTGCATTTTATTTAACAATCTTTCCACATTTTGCACTGGATCTTCTAATATTATTACTAGATTATCTGCAAAGGCTCTCAGTTTGTAGAACTGTTTACCCACATTCAAACCTCTTATTTGATCATCACTTCTAATACTTCTGTTTAAAATTTCTAACGTAAGTATAAAAAGCAATGGTGAAAGTGGACATCCTTGTCTTGTTCCTTTAAAAATCTCATTTTTTTCCCTCAGACATTTCTCTATTTACAATTATTTTGGCATTTTGTTTAGTATAGATGGCCTCTATCCCTTTTAATCTTCTTGCTAAAATTACTGCAAATAATTCATAGGCATTGTTTAGGAATGAAACTGGTCTGTAATTTGTAACCTCAGTTGTATCCTGGTCTTCCTTTGGGATTAATGTAATATTTTCCTCTCTGCAGGATTCTGGAAGTTGCCCAGATTGTAAAATCCCATTCATCGTTGCTAGGAGTGGTTCCATTAATGCATCTGCAAAAACTTTTTAGTAGATGGCTGGCAATCTATCTGGTCCCAGAGATTTATTTAATTTCACTTGTTTTATGACTTCTACTAGCTCATTGATGAAATTGGGTTATTCAATATTTCTTTTTGCTCTTTTGTCAGTATTGGCAATTTTTGCTTTATTAAGTAATCTTCAATCTCTTCTACTTTGATACGTTGCTTTCAAATAGTTTTTTAATAATATTTAAAGAATGCCTTTTAAATTATGTACATCATTGGTTATACCACCTGTGCATTGTATTTTTGTCATAAAATTTGTTCTTTCCCATCTTCCTTAGTTTCGCAGCCAGCATTTCCCCTGGTTTATTGGCCCATTCAAAAGTTTTTTGTTTTGCAAAACTCAAGTTTCTTTTCATTTCCTTTGTAGTAAGCATTGGCAATTGCTGCTGCAGAATCGTAACACTATGGACAATTTCACACTTATTTGGGCATTTTTAAAAGTCTTTATCTTTTTCGTTATCAAGTCCAGAACATTTGCATTTTCTGTTGTGTCAGCTTTTTGTTCAAATTGTTCCTGCAGAATTTAAAAAAACCCCTCACAAATGCTTTACTGGTATCCCAAACCTCATTTAGATCTGTTCCCTTATTCAAATTGATTTCAAAAAATTCCTGTAGCCATTGTTCTGCCTTTTCCACAATCTCTGGTTTTTTAAATAGAGTTTCATTTAATCTCCATCTATATACTGATCTTTTCCTTTTCCATGTAAATACTAGTACTTTGTGGTCTGAAAAAGTCTTAGGACACACATCCATCTTATGAATGCTGAGTCCACGGCTGATTCCGCACGGTCCAAATATCCCGGGTTGAGCAAGGGAAGTATCCCGGTTTGGCCAAGAAGTTCGCACGGTTCCCAATCCTAAAGCGGGTTAGTCCTGCGATATTTCCCTCGTCCCAGTTTTTTCAAAAATCACCAAAATCATGATCTTTTTTTCCAAAATCTTGTATTGAACCCCACTGCCTGATCTCACCGCCCTGCTGCTCATCCCCTTGATCTCCCCACCTGACATCATGTCAGTTTTCATCTCTGCTGAGCCACCAACCGTTGCAGCCTGCCCTTCCTGAAACATTCCCCACTCCCTTTTTCAGTACAGTCGAGTGCCTGTACTCTCTTCTCTTTCTCAGAAGTCTAGGTGGCCCCTCTTTTAGGATTATGATCTTTGTCCCCTAAATGATCAAATTATTGTCAATCGAAAGCTTTCACGGCTGGAATCACTAGGATGTTGTGGGTTTTCCGGGTTGTATGGCCGTGTTCCAGTAGTATTTTCTCCTGAAGTTTCACCTGCATCTGTGGCTGACATCTTCAGGGGATCTGGTGGCCATAAAGCAGTGATGGTGAACCTTTTTGAGACCAAGTGCCCAAATTGCAACCCAAACCCCACTTATTTATCGCAAAGTGCCAACCCAGCAATTTAACCTGAATGCTGAGGTTTTAGATTAGAAAAAAAAGGTTGGCTCCCTCTTCCTCTACCCCACCCGCTCGAGAAGGGGCCAGCCTGCTCTAGCCTCCAGGAAGTCCCGCGTGCACCGCTCTGTGCCTCTCTAGCATCTCTGCCTCCTCTTCACCCCCCCCTCGGGCAGCAGCCACCTAGAGCACAAGCACCAGGCCTGCCAGCCGAGTCGCTCCTGCTCATCATGGGTGCGTGGCATCGCCGCGGGCTCAGTGGCCCAGGAACCAGCCTAGATGTGGTGATGGTAATGGGGGTTGATTTTTCCACCTTACATGATGAACTCTGTGTGCACGTGCCCACAGAGAGGGCTCCGAGTACCACCTCTGGCACCCGTGCCATAGGTTCGCCATCACTGCCATAAAGCATATATATATATATATACACACCTGTGAAATACCCAGGGTGGAAGAAAGTACCATTTGCAATTGTTAAAAGTGTTAAAGGTGCAGTTAGCAAGTGTAATTTGCATGTGTTAAGTGGAATTCCCCCATGCCCTCACTGCAACTTCAGTGTCACATACAAATGATAAAATGGGGGAATTCCAATTTACACTTGCTAACTGCCCCTTTAACACTTACAGAGTCCCTCCTGGTTTTCCCTTTGGTAGGGTTGTGCTTATTGGCCGTAGTTTAAAACTCACGAACAGCACTTTTTCAAAGCTAAAATATATTTCTCACGACAGTCTTTTCCCTGTCATAGACCCTTCTGTGTTTCTAAACTTCTTGTTGACATAGAAGTTTTATGTCTTAAGGTTAATTGCTTTGGACTTTCTTGAAGCGACTCAGATTTATGATGTGACAAACACCAGATCCTGCATTCCTGTCCTCCTCTCAATCTCTCACAGTCCGTTATCTCTTTCTTACATAAATATTTTGGTCTGCCAGCCAATCAAATCCTTCAGTTCTCGTAAGTTTCAATATGCATTTATCTTCTTGTTTTAATCTCTCTACTTATAGGTTTAAGTAAAATTAAGTAAACCTTCTAGAGTCTTTTTGCTTCCAAACTTTGTATTAAGATCCTTTGCTTGTTTTTGAATTGAGAAAAAAAACCCCTCACAGTTATTTCAGGTTCCTTAAGTCTTTAATTCTTTAAGTCCAACAGCCAGTCTTTGCAAGCTTTGTTTGCTCCAATTTGTGAGATAACTTCTTATTTGTAAATCCACATATGATGAATCTAGATAGAAGTCTGGTTTGAAGCAGCTTGATTCCTTTCGGTTCCACAGCTGGGTTTAGCCAAGATGGTGATCCCTCTCCCAGGTTTCACTCTAGGGTAGAAAAAAGTGTTCTCTGAGGCGCTTATCTCAAGCACACGAGTGCAAAATAGGTTCGACCCAATAGTTCCCCTGGAGAAGGGTACTTGACCCAGTCAAACTGGAAGCCATTGTTGTTCCCCACTGCAACCAGCTTGATCCCAGCTCGGAGGGCAGAATCATCCTGTGCCTCTTCGCCGCTCCGTTCCGATTGGCTACTGTTCTACGGCCATGTTCCGTCTATCCCCACACACGTTATTAAAAAAACTGCCACAGGAATGGAGGGACGAAGGTGGCGTTTTTTGATTGGCCAGCTGTACGCATGCCCGAAACACTCAGCTGTGATTGGCTGAATGGGGGACTCCTGGCACCAGAGATTCCGCACTTTATTGGAATCGAGCTGAGTTCGAGCGTGGTTCCCTGAAAAAGTAGTCGTTCCCAACTGGAGTCGGAAATTTGACCGTTACACGGGGTGAAGCTGGTACAAAACCACGTCGATCCCAGTGGTTGTGCGGAGCACTTAGGTTGAACGCAGCTCGAACTTAGGTCGATAATGCAAGTGCAGAATTGACCTGACACTCCTTTCTCTTGAAGTGACATATGAAGATCTAGGAGACCCAGATTCAAATCCCCGCTCAGCTTGAGTAACTGATCGAGACTCGTGCAGTGTCAGTCTCACCTACCTCACAGGGTTGTTGTGAAGATAGAACGACAGAGAGGACAAGAATGTAAGCTGTCACTTTGGGTCCCCATTGGGGACAAGAGGTGAGGTATAAATGAAGCATTAAAAAAATAACAAGACAACAACAAGAGGACAACCATGAGAGCAGACACTTGATTGTGGAGAAAGGCTAAGCATGCCTGTTTCTTTCCTTCATGCCTGTTTCCTTCCTGTTCTTACAGTTTCTCGGGCTCAGGATCTTGAAGTCTTCCAACCCAGCTCTGCCGAAGGCACTGAAGGAAGCTCTGTCATCTTAAGGTGTTCCTATAACACCACCTCAGACATAATGATTCGCAGCTACTGGTGGGTGAAGGATGCAGGCCTGGTGGTCAAAAACGCCACCCAGGAATTCACGGGGAGGGTGAATTGCCCCCCAGGTCAAGACTTCCTCTTGGCAAAGAGGGCATATATAGAGATAAGGAATTTGAGACTGAATGACTCTGGGATGTATCGATGTGTGGTCAACATTCACGGCCTACAGGAAGCCTCGGGGAAGGGGACGGAGCTTCAAGTGATTAAAAGAAGTGAGTGGATGGGAATTTAATATCCTCTGTTTTCATGGGAAGTCAAGAGAGTGTTTTACAGATGGGATCTGGAGAGTGAGATTGCTTTAGCAACCCTGGATGTCCTTGGTGGTCTCCCATCTATGTACTCACCAGGGCTGACCCTCCTTAGCTTCTGAGATATGATAATGGCAGGCTAGCCTGGGCCGTCCCTGTCGAGGCATCCATTAATCACCCTACTTATTATGGGTATGTACTGATAGCGCTGTTGGATAGTTCTTTTTTTTATTTAGCACTTTATTAAATAGTTAAAATGTGTTACAACAATAAGTCATATATGTTACACATAAATTAAAAAAATTATATAACGTGTTTCCCGGAATATAAGACAGTGTCTTATATTAAATTTTGCTCCCAAAGATGCGCTATGTCTTATTTTCAGGGGATGTCTTATTTTTCTGTGTTCTGTTCGTCGGGCCTGCTTCCAAACAAAAACTTTGCTATGTCTTACTTTCGGGGGATGCCTTATATTTTGCACTTTCGGGGGATGCCTTATATAAAACCTCTACTATGTCTTATTTTGGGGGGATGTCTTATATTCGGGGAAACAGGGTATGTTATACATACTTCTTTCATACAATCAGCAATACTTTCTATAACCTTTTACTTTGGTTCTCCCTAAACGGGAGTATTTCTTTGCCGAGTAATTAATTAAGGCTTCTCTTCCTAGATACCCTGCCTATCCTATAAACATATTAACGGAAAGTTTAACAGACAAAGCTTCACTTGAATAGCATTACGCTACTAACTTTGTAACATTAAATAATAAATTTATCTATCTCAATTCCCTCTTTTTTTTAAAGAAAAAAAACTTTAGAGGTGTCCAAATGTTCTCTCTCATCTTTGTATCTTCTTCCTGTAAAGATAATGTAATACAATCCATATCCATGAGAATATAAATTTTCTCCAACCATTCTTCTAAAGTTGGGACATTTTTTGACTTCCAATTAGCTGCAATTAATATCCTTGCTGCCGCCGTGAGGTAAGTAATCAGTTTAGTATGTGATTGCAGTTCCTTTATGTTATATAGTCGCAATAAGTACAGCCCTGGTTCCATATTAAATTGTACATTAAGTATTTTTTTGGTATCTGTTGGATAGTTCTGTAAGGGGTTATGAGGTAGAAGGCCAGCAAGTTATTGCAGGGGGACAACTCAACAGGTGGGATGAAGATGGGACTGCTGAACCAACTTGGGACATGAACAAAGAATAACAGGAACATTTCCCCCCCCCCCTCTCTCTTGCCTCATACCTTTTCTGCCCTCAATCTTATAGCTTTCGTGGTGTCCCAGCCCAGCTTTGCTCAAGGCGTTGAAGGTGGTTCTGTCACTTTGCTCTGCTCCTACATCCTTGCCCATGAGCCAAAGGTTGGCAGTTTCTGGTGGATGAAGAATCAAAGCCTCTTAGTCAAAAACACCACTCAAGAATTCATGGGCAGGGTAAAACACTCCTCACCCCAGCAATTCCTCTCAGAGAGAAGAGCAGATATCGAGATACAGCGCTTGACACTTAATGACTCGGGAATGTATCAATGCGTGGTTAACATTCATGGTGTACCTGAGACCTCGGGGAACGGGACTAAGCTTCAAGTGCGGGACAGAGGAGGTAACTGGTAAATTTGTATTTTGGTGGATGATTTATTGGTCAGACTGAATGAACGAGACCTGTGATTTAAGGTTCATTGGGAGAGGATTTAGCTACAATTCCCATCAGCCCCTGTCATCATGGCCAATTGGCCATTCTGGCAGGGGCTGATGGGAATTGTAGTCCATAACATTTGGAGTGCCAAAGGTTAGCCACCACGGAGCTATAGCAACATTTCTCAAACTGGGTTCCAGGGACTCCTGGGGGTCTACAAGGATGCTCCAAGAGGTTTGAGAGCCCTTAATAAATTCTTCCTCTCTCACAATATTCCTTCTCCTGAGAGTCCAACCATTATTTTGGTTGCCTAAGTAGCCATATTTGACTATCAGCTGGGTGGCCAGGCAACCAAATAGGGTCAAACCCTTGAGAGAAACAAAAGGTGTGAGTGTTTGGGAAGCCTTATCGGATACTAGTGACATTTGTTTTCAGAGATGCTGAGAACAAGAGGGCAGGAGGGTTGTATTGTTATGCCTCGAAGGGTGGAGGTGAAGGAATTAAAATGGAACAGCGGGAGCACTAAACAGTGGGGAGAGTGGCCACAACAATGTCTGGTTCCCGCAGGTTGTCTCCAAAATGTTTGCTGAGCTGCTTTGGTGTCATAGATTGCTCATCAACATTCTAACTTCTGAGAAGCAAGGAACACATGCATTTTCAAGCATACAAAGGCTGTGATTCCATTATAAGCCTGCCTTCCTGCCTTCCTATCAGTCGGTTTAGAAACCCAGCTCAAGCACATTGAGAGCTGCATGTTGATGGAACTAGAGCTTTCAATGGCCCATGAGAATTCAGTGATAGAGTTATGATAGCTGTGTTACTACTGTGTGTGACAAGGAAGACCAGTTTCAGTGAGAAAGAAAAACCTTGTAGAAGCAGGACGGTTGACAGTAGGGTTACCAACCCAGCTGGCAGGCTGACAAAATAATTTGGGGCTGGGGGGCATGGACAAGAGATCTGGTGACATGCCGATCTTGTTGAGGTGCCTCTCTAGGATTCACCCAAAATTCTGTGGTTGAGTCGGACCATTCTGTGGTTGAGCCATACCATTTTCAGAGAATCCCAGAGACTTAAGCCATAGAGTTGAGAGGGAATTGTGCAGATGCAATGATGTCATTTACAGTTTTGCACCAGAAGTGACATCATGCATTGGTGCAATACCAATCCCCTCATTTCCTCCCTGCTGCCCAATTGAGCAGCAGCAAGGAATGGGGGTCAAGGCTGGGACCTGGCTTGCCTAATTGACAGGAAGGTGATTTTGGGGGTGGGTGGGGGTGAGGCTGCATAGTTGAGTGAGATTTGGTGGCTTTTTGTGCCTCTTTAGTTGAGATTCTGTAGTTTTATGACACTTGCTTAATATTCCCTTTGAATAGCAGATCCCCAACTACCAGAAAGGAAACAAGGAACTTTACTTTATCTCATCCTTGGAGTAGGGTTGGTTTCTGGTTTTGTGGTGTCTGTTGCCGGCTGCTTCCTATTTCTCTGCCGTAGGACGACCCAAGGTGAGAATGGAGACTGGGAAGACCTGATGGTTATCTTTAAATCAGCCATTTTTTTTAAAAAAAGCCTATATTTCACTGGCAAGGAGAGTAAAAAAAGTTCTCAAGTTGTAAGAGAGTGACATAATCCACACATTCATTCATTCATTCATTCATTCATTCATTCATTCATTCATTCATACATACATACATACATACATACATACATACATACATACATACATACATACATACATACATACATACATACATACATACATACATACTTTAGACTTTTGTACCGCCATATCCCCGAAGGGCTCCGGGCGGTGCACAGCATACAATAAAAATACAGTTCTAAGACAATCATAAAACAGCTAAAACCTATAAAAGCAGCGGAAGACTAACTATAATACTAATAATTGTAAGTGTAGGTGGCGTCCGACAACCCATTTTTAAATCCTCTCCCAAAGGGAGGAACGGCGAGTCCCACTGGATAATATAAGGCCCAGATGTAAGAGCCAAAGAAAAGGGGGGGGGGCACCATCAGCGGCCGGTCCCTCCAAAGGCCCGGCGGAACAGCTCCGTCTTACAGATTCACCGAGATCCCACAGGGCCCGGACATACAACTTGGAAGCTACACCCCTCTTTAAAGTCTTAATAAGCTTTAGTTCTAGCTTTTGTGGACTAGAGCCGACTTCGCCAGCTGCAACATAGTTGTTCCTCACAAGGCAGACAATTATACACGAGATTATGGAGAAAAATAAACAACACACCATTTGCCTTCCCCTGTAGACTAATATAAATATCTGCCCAGTGAGGTCGCACTGGGCCTTCTTTGCTGTTATCAGTTTTATAGGGGGGGAAAATGGCCATTAAATACTGGTCTTTTTTTGCTTTACAACGTTAAGAACGGAACAGGGAGCCGGGTTTCAATACATGAAACTGAGTGGGCTTTGAACAGTCAAGTAAATCCATTATTTCCTTCTGATGCAATCCTAATCCAAATGGTAACCACACATCCAATTTACTTTGTAGAGACTCCTGGAGATCTGTGATTCCTCTCAGGTTTGTTTTCTCCTTCTGACATACACCACTGGAAGAAAAAAATATAGGCCCTAAAATTCCTAGAGGCCCCATCACAGTCCCTTGATGGAATGGTTGTGTACCTTACTAGTTAGCTAGTGGGCGTCCAGGATTATTTGATGGAGAGGTTGTGGCTCAGTGGCAAAGTATCTGCCTTACGTGCAGAATAATAACAATTTATTTTTATACCCCACTTTTCTTTACCTATAAGGAGTTTCAAAGTAGCTTACAACCCCTTTCCCTTCCTCTCCCTACAACAGGAACCTTGTGAGGTCAGTGGGGCTGACAGAGTTCTGAGAGAAAACTGTGACTAGCCCAAGGTGACCCGGAAGGCTTCGTAGGTAGAAGTGGGGAAACAAACCTAGTTCTCCTGGTTAGAGTCCATTGCTCCTAACCTAAAGGTGGACCGCGTTACGGTCACCTTCGCTGTAACCGGACAGGGCGGGTGAAATGGCGGCTGCGCTGCGGCGCAGCCGCAGTAGCGCCAAGACGGCCTTCTGCAGCCTGCGGTTCCCCGCCTGTCACAGGGGCGGGAAACGCAGCGCCCAGAAGGTCGCGGTGGCGCTACTGCAGCCGCGCGGGAGGCTGCTGCACTGCCTTGCGCCCCAGAAGGCAGTGCGGCAGCCTTCCAAAACCCGGGACATTTGAAAAAACCCGCGGGACGTGGGACAAGTTGTTTCAAGGCGGGACTGTCCCGCCAAAAGCGGGACGTCTGGTCAGCCTATACCACTGCACCGTGTCCACTTCCTGGCATCCCTAGTTAAAAGGATAAGGTCATAGCTCAGTGTTAGGTAAGGGTTAGGTTTTTAACTGGTTTTAAAACTACTGCAGGGCATGTTTGACTTGTTATCCACTGACTGTCCAATTTTTTAAAAATTAATCCCCAGGTCACCAAGCCATAGCCTCTGGGACTCAGTGCCCCCAGCAGGTAAGCACTATGCTTGCGTCATGCTCAGGGTTGAACGAGTGGCAAAATCTTTAAACTTTAGTCCATCGAGGGCTTAGATCAGCCATTCTCAACCAGGGTTCCCTGGTACCCTGGGGTGCCGTGAGCATGTCCCAGGGGTACCGCGGTAACACTACCGTCCTCCCCTCATTTTTGTGGTGTCTCCCACCGGCGCCAGCAAGGACATGGAGCTGGCCCATGGGGCAGGGCCAGCCACAAGGTCTGCAGCCACCCCCACCCCCAGTGCTACCCTTCACCCTGGGAGGGGAAGGTGAGGGGTGTGGCAAGCAGGGGCAATGGGAGGGGAAGGTGGAGGGTGGCGGCAGGGGTACCGTGAGATATGAAGAGTGAGGTCAAGGGTACCCTGACCTCGAAAAGGTTGGGAAACACTGGCTTAGATTAACTAGTTAAAAACCCTTTGCCTTGATTAAAGAGGCGCCCTTCCAGTTAATCTGGGATTAATCGGGTGACATGATTCTAAAAATAATTAGTGATGTTTAATGTCAGTTTTTATAAGTGCAGACATGGGGGAATTGACCAATAAGGCACCTGGGGAAAATCTCAGTGTGCTGATGGCCTGCGTATCTGCCCTCCTCACCAAACAAGCTCACTCAGCCTCTATGACAGTGATGGCGAACATTTTAGAGACTGAGTGCCAGGGGCAGAGCGAGGGGAAACTGCGCCCAGGGCACGCGTGCGCCCTGTGCCCGTGCCACGCCCCCGTCCTGCCCTGGAACGCCCCCAGAATGCTCCGAAACACCCCCGTCATGCCCCCAGAACACCCTTGCCGTGCTCACGCAGGGATGTGCGCCCAGTGCGCCGCGCACCCCTCACCTCCTTGATGCTATGCCACTGCCAAGTGCCCAAACTGGGGCGATGGCACGTGTGCCCACAAAGAGGGCTCTGAGTGCAACCTCTGGCACGCGTGCCATAGGTTCGCCACCACTGCTCTATGACCTGGTAGCCCTCATGGCGGAGATCTGCAACTTCCAGATCCTAGTCCAATATGCTAACTACTGCACCATACACAAGGTCTCACTGTAGGGAGGAAAGAAGTCCATTCATAATAGTAGAGGAAGAATTGTGACAAAGCGGCCGAGCCTTGGCAAGAAACTGAGGAGGCTAGAGGTATACATGCACCTAAAGAAGACACGTGTGAACTAGTAGTGGAGTCCCATATATGAACGGAAGCAGAGGTGGGATCCAGCAGGTTCTCACAGGTTCCCGAGAGTAGGTTACTAATGATTTGTGTGTGCCGAGAGGGGGTTACTAATTGGTGATTTTGCCACGTGGTTTTTGCCTCAGTTACGCCCCTCCTCTCAGCAGTAGCGCACAGAACTTGAATCAGTCTAGCAGGAGGTGCAACGGCGTGCATGGCATCCTGCGCCTGCCTGCATTCGTTTCCCGCCCAAGGACCGGCGCAGCGACTGCGTCCTTGCCACAGCCCCGCCCAGGAATGCCCTCAGCCTCAAAATGCCTGACCACACCTTTGCTCTGTCACGTGGGCTCCGCCCAGCCCCATTGGCGCTATGCCACAGTTTGAATCCCACCACCATGGGAACCTGTTACTAAAATTTTTGGATCCCACCACTGAACGGAAGACTTGAGGGAAGATCTCACTCTGAGGGCCCAATGTCTGATGTGGTTTTCTTTCTGTAGGACGGGAAGGTGGAGGCAGAGCTGCAGTATACTGAGATTGTTGTGAAGGCAGAACAAAATCCCATGTCACAGAGGAAAGAGGTCACATACATTGCTCTGGATACACAAGATGGATAGTCTTGCAACAAGAGTGCCTGTTCCCCACATCACAATGATCTTGATACTTATTCTGGCTAATCTATCTATCTATCTATCTATCTATCTATCTATCTATCTATCTATCTATCTATCTATCTATCTATCTATCTATCTATCTATCTATCTATCTATCTATCTATCTATCTATCTATCTATCTATCTATCTATCTATCTATCTATCTATCTATCTATCTATCTATCTATCTATCTATCTATCTATCTATCTATCTATCTATCTATCTATCTATCTATCTATCTATCTATCTATCCACACACAAATGTAATCAATATATATAATATACATATATAATCATCAACAACCCTTTTAAACAATAAAATAAATTGTGTTCATACTTTAAATCTGCTGAAGGTATGAAGACTGAAAGAAAAAGGTTTGGACCATTAAACTATTGCACACTTGAGGAAGAGGAAGAAGAGTTTGGATTTATATCCCCCCTTTCTCTCCTGTAGGAGACTCAAAGGGGATTACAATCTCCTTGCACTTCCCCCCTCACAGCAAACACCCTGCGAGGTAGGTGGGGCTGAGAGAGAAACTGTGACTAGCCCAAGGTCACCCAGCTGGCGTGTGTGGGAGTGCACAGGCTAATCTGAATTCCCCAGATAAGCCTCCCCAGCTCAGGCGGCAGAGCGGGGAATCAAACCCAGTTCCTCCAGATTAGAATACACCTGCTCTTAACCACTATGCCACTGCTGATCCACATGTCCAGTCCAATTTTTGTCTTTTGTTTGCTCGAGAATGGGTGGAGAGAGGAATGGGTGAAATTGGTAAGATGTCAGAGCAGTGGTGGTTCTACAGAAAATGGAGCCTGGTGGAAGAATTGGAGTCCCCAGAACTCATCTAGCACCCATTTTTTTAAAAGTCAACTTTCCCAAAGTGCACCTGCCTTGGGCCGGAGGCTTCCGCGAGGGCCACCACCTTGGTGCCTTCTTTCGGCAGGTTCAAGGGCTTGCCTGGCTCTAACCCTCCTAAAGCCCACCCAACAGTCTCTCTCCTCCCTCCCGTCTCCCCCTGCCCTTCCCCTTTCCAAACACAAGGTGTTCATTTGCATTCCTTCCCATTGCATAGGCGGGGGGCAGGTGGGGGAGTTTGACTGGAGGCTTCTGGACCACTCTGACAACCACTTCCAGAACTGTTGCAGTTATCAACAAGCTGGGGATGGATGTCTGCAGGATGAATTACGAATGGTAGACTAACCACTTAATAACAAGCCGCTCTCTCCTCCTGTGGCAGCAGCAGTAGCAGCAACAGCAGCAAAAAGTATGTGTGTGTGTGTGTAAGAATATACATGGTCCCCTTCTTCAGCAGAGTGTGGTCCAGGGAATTGCTTTGCCTCATTTGGGTGGGGCTTATTTTTGGGAAGGGGCTACTATATCAATATAATGGCAATCGCTGCAATATTGATACAGCGGCAATTTAAAGGGCTTTAACAAAGCCAGCAATCTTGCACCTACTGGCCGTGATGAGATCTGTGCCTTTAAGAGTGAGTTGATGGGCGGAGTTAAGAGAACCAGGGAAAACAGAGGCCTGGGAGACTTCAGCAAGCAAGCTGCAGAGCAGCCAGTGAGTGCCTCGTAAACTATGAGGAGACCCCACGACAGCCCTACTGCGCAGCAAAGAGCCCCAAGATAAGTGTTCCATGCGTAATGGGCCAGTGTCTCAAATCTCCAGGAATTTCCCCTCCTGGAGTTGGCAACCTTGCTGGGGGGTGTCTAGACTCAGAGGGTCTATGGATTGGGTGCAGGGTGAAGGGAACATCTGGGGTCATCTTCCGTACAGGGCAGGGAACAGCAGCCCAGCTTCATTGGTGGTGCCAAAACATAACGGGGCTTCTGCATCGAGCTGGAGGAGGCTGGTGGTGGCGGCGAAGTGGCACACTGGGGAGTTGGCCAAGAAGGGCAGCAGTTGGGGTGGGGCATGTGCAAGGGCCTTTTTCTTAATGCATCTAGGATTGAACGGCATCCCTTAACATCAGTGGTGGGATCCAAAAATTTTAGTAACAGGTTCCCATGGTGGTGGGATTCAAACAGTGGCGTAGCGCCAATGGGGCTGGGCGAGGCACGCCGGGGGCGGGGGCAGGCATTCTGGGGGCGTGGCATTCCTGGGCGGGGTCTGTGGCAAGGACGCAGCCGCTGCGCCGGTCCTTGGGCGGGAAACGAATGCACGCAGGTGCAGGCTGCCACGCACGCCGGTGCACCCCCTGCTAGACTGCTTCCAGTTCTGCGCGCTACTGCTGAGAGGAGGGGCAAAACTAAGGCAAAAACCACGTGGCAAAATCACCAATGAGTAACCCCCTCTCAGCACACACAAATAATTAGTCACCTACTCTCGGGAACCTGTGAGAACCTGCTGGATCCCACCTCTGCTTAACATTCTTTAATATGGAGCTCACACCTCTGGATATTCCTTCACCGCCATGTGGGGTTTGGCTTTCTCTATGCTGGAATGCCAGCCTCCATTGTGAGGTAAACTTAATGCCCCATATTTTGATTAAGGCGCAACAGTCCTGCCACACTAGTCATGTCAACATAACATTGGCTCATCAGGGTTGCCTGGAACTGCCCCCAAATTATAACTGATTACAACGATCAGTTTCACTGGCATTATAGCCCACTGAACTGCCTCCCCGCCCCAAACTCTGTAGTTCCCAGTTACTGCATTCCAAAATCTCCAGGAATCTCTCAAGGCAGAGGAGTCATACTGCAGCAATCCCTGATTTAGGTCGTTTCCCCGCTTACCTGCTGCTGCGCACTACTCTCCCCAAGTAGCGTGGGGTCCCCCGGCACTCCCCACTACAGGGGCGGCGACAACGCAGTCGCCCCGACGCTGCCGCTGTCGCACCCCCTCAGCACGTGTCATTCCTGGCGCTCCTCGAAACGGCGCCTTTTGATGACCCTGCACAGAGCGCAGGGTCGTGGGGAAGCCCGGGAGCGCGCCAGAAATGATGCGCACGGGGAGTAGCGCGCAGCAACCTTTGGTCGAGGTAAGTGTGGAAACGACCTTTGTTAAGCCTGTAGGCACTTTTTGAAATTAAAAAAAGGGAATTGGCTGTTTCTAAGTTCCAACAGGGTTTATCTGTTTTGCCCTCTGTATCACACCCTTCTGCCAAAGGTCTCAGAATGGCGCACACAGTTTGCCCTCCTCCATTTTGTTTCCTTCCCTCCTCAGGCACATTGTTTGCTCGTGTGTCACCCTTTCTGTCCCACACGCATGAACGTTCGCAGCCTGAGAGGGTCTGACTGGCAGCCGCTGCGTAATGTGGTCACAGAGACTGTTTCTGTGGCCCCGTGCATTACACATTAATTCAAGATCAGGTATTAGATAAAGATAAACAAGCTCTGTGAGGGTTCGTGGGGTGGGATTTTTTTTTAATGACTTCTGTGTCTTCCGGAAGCGTGAGGTCAGAGCTGCTGCCTTCGTGGGACCGGAGGTGGACAAACTGACTGAAAAGGAAGAAACAGATCGTCCCGCTCTGAGCCACAGAGAGAAAAATTTTTTTTTTTGCCATCTCTCCAGTCATCTCCCTTCATTGAGTGATTCCGCACAATACATTACCAGCAGGGCTCGACTTGTGTTCGGCCCGGGTAGTCTGCACAGCTGCAGATTTCGACACAAGTCCGACTCTCCTTTGACCCGCCTGAGACGGATCTTCTCGATCCCTGCTCGGAGGGAGTACTTTTTGGTGAACTCATGTCGATCTCCCGCTTGTGCGGACTGTCAGTTGTACTCAACTCGCCCCTCCAGCCAATCGCATTGTTCCTGTCTCTGCCCAATCAGGACTTAGTTCCCCTTTAACCAATCACGGTGCGTTTTCGGTCAGCCAATCATAATCGCCATGGGAAAGGGAACCAATCGGGGCAGAGGGGTGGATGATGCACAGAGTCAAACCCGCCCACTGAGCTCGGGTAAGAAGAGACGAACTCAGCAATGTGCGGATTAACGGCGAATCGAGCTCAGGTGCCAACTTTTCGTGGCAGCCAATAGAATGCGAAGCAGGAAGAGGCGTGCACAGCTAATCCCGCCCTCTGAGCTCGGCTAAGGAAGAACGAGCTCGGCTGCTGTGCAGAACGACAGCGAGTCGACTTCATGAAGAGAAATTCCGGTGGACGCAAGTCGAGCCCTACAGAATGTACTGTGGGGAATCACCCATTGTTAGCAGCTTCTCAGGGGCCATCTAGGTTCTAACTCAGTGGTTCTCAACCTGTGGGTCGGGACCCCTTTGGGGGTCGCACGACCCTTTCACAGTGGTCGCCTAAGACTCTCTGCATCAGTGTTCTCCATCTGTAAAATGGATAAATTTTAGGGTTGGGGGTCGCCACAACATGAGGAACTGTATTAAAGGGTCGCGGCATTAGGAAGGTTGAGAACCACTGTTCTAACTCTTGAGGGAGAATGGCTGGGAACAAAGTTGTCAACCACCCAGGTCATTTCCCTATTCCTGAGGTCAAGCAGGGCACCGTTACACGGGGCGAAGCTGGTACAAAACCACGCCGATCCCAGTGGTTGTGCGGAGCACTTAGGTTGAACGCAGCTCGAACTTAGGTCGATAACACAAGTGTGGAATCGACCAAGGAGTTCCCAGTCTTTTTTACTCTGTGGGCATCTCTGGAGTTTTGACAAAAGTTGGTGGGCAAAAGCACAAAATGGCTACCTCACAGGACACAAGCACAAAATGACCATCACAGGAGGCAGAAACACAGATGTATACACCTACACACTCAAAAAGCCCAAAAACAGGCGACAAGAGCAGTAATAAAAGTGGAAAAGTTGAGTCAAGCCAGCCTATGTTGGAAAGGTATCTTGGAACACCTCAGTTAGACAATTCTGACCTTGACTGACCAGTAGAAGGCAGTTTCGCATGAACACATTGCAGAGTTTAATATCTGTTATGGAGTAAGAGCCGAAGGTCTGTTATCTCCGTCAACACTATTGCTTTCATTAGCAAAACAACTTGAATTGTGAGGTTCCATCAGAAAGATTTTTCCTAGCCTTACTGTGAATTGATTTTTTCCTAGCCTTACTGTGAATTGACGCCCAAGAAAGGCAAGGTATATACACCAATCCCCCAATAAATGAATAAAATAAATGAACGAAGCTGCTTTGGCTGCCTGACTCTCCCCCGAACCCTTTAGGCTGTGTGCCACTGGCTCTCCCCCCCCCACCCCCCAGCCACCTCAATAGTCCTGCCTCCTCCTCACCCACCCCACAAACAGGAAGCTTCATATTCGACACGCACTGGTTGACGATCAAGCGTCATTCAAAGACTAGCAACCTGCTTTACTTCCCCTAATCTGATCATCTTCCCAAGTATGAGTTTCATTTCTATCAACTGCCATCACCTTTGTGTATCCTTTCTGTCAACTATCATCATGGACACGAAAACCCTCCACTTGATGTTTGCTCTCTTCACAGGTAAATAGGGAGGTATAATCATGGCTCCCTTCTCCCAAAGGAAAGGCTAAAAAAGGGGTGGGAGGGAGGGCAGGCTGGTCACGGAGAGTCCACCTAATGCGCAGCTTGCTTGACGCATCGTTACCTAAGATTTTAAGCATCATCAACCACTACATCTGGCTTTGCTGTTGTATAACAGCTACCCAATATTCTGAAATTTAAAGGTGGGAAACGTTACCAGATATGGAGAGAAAATTAAGAGAAAAGTGTCACTCGTTTTTTGGCATAGATGGTGACTGTTAAAAGCTTTGGAGCAAAGGAGCCAGGAAGTACTTGTCGGACCTAAAAACCTCTGGAATGTAGCTCCACTGAATAGATCTGGCAAATGGATTATGGTTTTGCTCAGGGTAGGGTTGATTGGTCCCTAAACTAAACAGCCCAGCCTAGCCTGATCTCATCAGATCTCAGAAGCTAAGCAGGGTTGGCCTTGGTTGATATTTGGATGGGAGACCAGCAAAGAAGTCCAGGGTTGCAACACAGGCAATGGCAAACGACCTCCGCTCATCTCTTGCCTTGAAAATCTGATTTCTACATGGTTGTCGTCTTTGGCTTGATGGCACTTTCCACCATATGGCTGATTGCAACTTATTAGAGACAAGAGCAACTCTAGGGAAATAATTTATCCTTGGGTCACGGATGTCAGGCAAACCCAGGATATTTTTGCCATCTCTTTTAGTGTGTGGCTCCATTCTTTGGGCCGTTTGCAGACATTCCCCGCACAATGTGTGTTCTCCAGTTATTGTACCCTACAGTCTGGAGTGTGGATTGAAATACAGGAAGTTGGTGGGTAGTTGATTTTGCCTTGCAAAGATGGGTTGAGTTGGATTGGTTTTGGAAACTTTCAAAGGTTGGGGGGGAAACAGCTTATAGCGTGCGAGTGGATGGATCGATGTTGGGTAGAGGTTGGCAACAAGACGCAGGACCAAATCTGGCCACTTAAGGGTATTGTCTACCCTCACTGCAGTTACAAGTGAGGAGGTGACGTGAGGAGGCTTTCGAGAAGATGGCATGATGGTTGCAGCCTCGACCGCCCTCTTGGAGGGGCACCAGCATACTTCCTGCCAGGAGCAGCAGTGGCGTAGTGGCTAAGAGCAGTGGCTAGGAGCAGGTGCACTCTGATCTGGAGGAACCGGGTTTGATTCCCAGCTCTGCCGCTTGAGTTGTGGAGGCTTATCTGGGGAATTCAGATTAGCCTGTGCACTCCCACACACGCCAGCTGGATGACCTTGGGCTAGTCACAGCTTTTCGGAGCTCTCTCAGCCCCACCCACCTCACAGGGTGTTTGTTGTGAGGGGGGAAGGGCAAGGAGATTGTCAGCCCCTTTGAGTCTCCTACAAAAGAGAAAGCGGGGATATAAACCCAAACTCCTCCTCCTCCTCCTCCTCCTCCTCCTCCTCCTCCTCCTCCTCCTCCTCCTCCTCCTCCTCCTCCTCCTCCTCCTCTTCTTCTTCTTCTTCTTCTTCTTCTTCTTCTTCTTCTTCTTCTTCTTCTTCTTCTTCTTCATCCTGTTCTCAGTGACATTCCCATTATAGATGCTCCACTCCTCTCCATGAGTGGTGGATTCTTATCTGGTGAACTGGATTTTATTCCCTGCTCCTACACATGAAACCTGCTCCTACTGAGTCTCCTACTGATACCACCCAGGTTTTGTGAAGTTTGGTCCAGGGGGTCCAAAGCTATGGACTCTCAAAGGGGGTGGCCCATCCCCCATTGTTTCCAATGGGAGCTAATAGGAGATGGGGGCTACACCTTTGAGGGTCCATAACTTCGGCCCCCATGAACCAAACTTCACCAAACCTGGGTGGTATCATCAGGAAGGTCTCCTAAAGATACTCTGAAATTTTTGGGCTGCTAGCTTAACAATTGCACCCCTGACAGCAGGCCTGCCCCTTGACATCTTCACTAGAAACATGCTGCAGTGAGGATGTTGGAACCTAGATGAAAAGGTGCCGACTCTTTTGAAACTTGGTTGTATCTAGATTAAATTTTCAGTGGGAGTTCGGCCTAAACAAACTTCATTCATCTACTTTTGACATCAAAATGGCAAATGGCTGAGCTGCAAACAGAGGAAACTTTCATTGAGAATCTCCAGAGAGAATCTCCTGCAGCCCACAAAATGACAAGAGCAGCAGGTGGGAAAAAATATCTGTTTTGGCTGACAACATCTGTCTTCTCCCGTGCTGTGGGAACACCAAATCCCCAAACAGATCTTTTTTTAACATCCTAAAGACGCTACAGTTACGCTGTGCGGAATTCATCGTAGTTTCTGAAGAATGGTGTTACGTACATTTTCCATTCAATGCCTGATAGTGACCAGGTTGTGGTGTCCGGTTTCTAAATTGTCTCCAAGGGAAGACCCTCATAGAATGTATTACAATAGTCTGGCCTTGAGGTAATCATAATGTAGATCAACTTCAGGTAGTCTTCCAGCCTAAATGAAGTGGCGTAGGAGGTTAAGAGCTTGTGTATCTAATCTGGAGGAGCCGGGTTTGATTCCCAGCTCTGCCGCCTGAGCTGTGGAGGCTGATCTGGGGAATTCAGATTAGCCTGTGCACTCCCACACACGCCAGCTGGGTGACCTTGGGCTAGTCACAGCTTCTCGGAGCTCTCTCAGCCCCACCCACCTCACAGGGTGTTTGTTGTGAGGGGGGAAGGACAAGGAGATTGTCAGCCCCTTTGAGTCTCCTACAGGAGAGAAAGGGGGGGATATAAATCCAAACTGTTGTTGTTGTTGTTGTTGTTCTTGTTCTTGTTGTTGTTCTTGTTGTTCTTCTTGTTCTTGTTGTTCTTCTTGTTGTTCTTCTTGTTCTTGTTGTTCTTCTTGTTCTTGTTGTTCTTCTTGTTGTTGTTCTTCTTCTTCTTCTGCAGCTGGATTAGCTTTCTTCTTTAGCAATAATGTTAGATCCAGTTGTAACCCCTAGGATCTTAATCGCACCAGTGAATGTCAGCTGAACTCCATCGAATGTAGGAAGCATGAAGGACTTCAGGACCTCGGCTGTTCTAGCCAACATTACCTCTTGTCAGGATTCAGTCTGAACACAGTGTGACCATCGGATTAATAAGGATTTTAAAAATCCACCCCACACTCAAGCGGATTCCGCATGGGCCAAAAACAGCAGTGTGAAAACGGTGTAAAATGGTTTAAAACGGTGCAAAAGGGTTTACACCGTATTCAAACCATTTTTACATCGCTGTTTTTGGCCCATGTGGAATCCGCTTATGACAATTTCTAATCCTCTCTGGGCCTTTTGACTCAGGGCACTTTTGCACATGCAGAAGAATGCACTTTCAATGCACTTTCACAATGGTTTGCAAGTGGATTTTTCTCTTTCTCACAGTAAAATCCAGCTGCAAAGTGGATTGAAAGTGCATTATTCTGCATGTGAATTGTGAGTTCAATGGCTGAAAATCCAGCATTCCTTGGTGGTCTCCCATCTAAGTACTGACTGAAGCAGACCCTGCTTTGCTTTTGAGATCTGATGAGATTGGGTTAGCCTGGGCCAGCAGGTCAGGGCTTGTTATGTATGTATGTATGTATGTATGTATGTATGTATGTATGTATGTATGTATGTATGTATGTATGTATGTAGGTAGGTAGGTAGGTAGGTAGGTAGGTAGGTAGGTAGGAAGGTAGGAAGGTACGAAGGTTGGTAGGTTGGTAGGTAGGTATGTACATACCAGTGGTGGGATCCAAAATTTTTAGTAATAGGTTCCCTCGCCAGCCCCCCCTCAGCAAAAGGGGTAGAGGCGTACTTAGGCAAACCTGAGCCCTGGGCAAAAACTGAGTTGGATGCCCCCCCCTCGTGGGCAGCCACCCCACCACGACCCCCCAAAATTATTTTTGCACCAGGTCATTTCTAAATCATCATCACATTATAGAAAATGCCCCAACTCACAAATCTGAACACAGCAATGGTGAAACACACAGGTTCTTTGATAGAGACCGGCGAGATAAAAGGTACGAAAGGCTGAGAATCCATGAATTGCAGGACCTGAAAGGGATTAACCCAGTTCAGGGGGTTACATTATTAGTCGCGATTGCTATATGGAACCTTCACGTTCAAAGGCAGTGTGCCTCTCAGGGAGGCGAGGGCATGGAGATGGAAAAGTGGACCCAATTAGTAACCCCCTCTCGGCACACACAAATAATTAGTAACCCACTCTCGGGAACTGGTGAGAACCTGCTGGATCCCACCTCTGGTACATATGTACGTATGTACGTACGTACGTATCCTTTCCAGTCGAAAATTGGCTCCCAAAGAATGTAACAGGATCAAAATCTTATACCAATTACAATTAAAACACATTGCATAAATATTTCTCAGGAAAGGGAGTCAGAACTAAGCATGATGGAGGGCTATCTCAATGCTTGCTGAAATTCTTTCAGTGGCTTCAGCTACGGCAGTGGGAAAACTGGCAGTAGGGGGCTCACGGTGGAGCAAGATCTAGGCATGGCGCACGCGTAGTTCACACCCCAGATTAAATTGCGTGCAAGAATGCACATGTACAAATGCCTCTGTAAAACCCACAGCAAAAAACCAAGAACTGAAACCATTCACAAAGAATATAAACCGAAATGGAA
This sequence comes from Sphaerodactylus townsendi, assembly GCF_021028975.2. NCBI lineage: Eukaryota > Metazoa > Chordata > Lepidosauria > Squamata > Sphaerodactylidae > Sphaerodactylus > Sphaerodactylus townsendi. The sequence goes on from NC_059427.1 coordinate 14,744,555, forward strand.
GAAAACGTCTGCTGGTCCCTGCGTACTACACTAGTGGCTGATCTGGGACCAGAAGCGATTTCTTCCTTCCATGCCCGGCTTCTGCAGCTGTTTATTCTGTAATTGTTGACGATCTGCCCTATGGAAGATTTTTCTCCAGAGTAGTAGCTGGGTAGCAAAAAATAAAGAGGAAAGAAAAAAGAAGAAGAGCGGTACGCTACCAAAGTTTACGCCTCCATAAATCTGTTAGGCTTTTAAGGTGCCTCCGGAGGCTTTGCTGTTTATGGAGGATTTATGACTCCCTTAAAAGATGTTTACCGGCACAAAAAAAAGACTGGCTGCAGCAATGTGTAAACTTACATCAGCAATATGGCTTTGATTTACTGCCCTTTGAGGGGAAAAAAAAACAACCCAACCGGATTTTTTTTTTTGACCGTGCCAAACATCTCCTCAAAAATAGAAATCAGAATTGTAGCACTGTCCCAGAGATGGCATTGGTTCAAGACTCTTTTTTTCCTCTGCCAATTCAGATGTTCATTACAAAGCTTCCCACTGGCTGACCTAACCCAGCCATCCTTATGGAGAGCTTTGACAGCCCAGAGATTTCAAACAATGTCATCTTGGAGGGATTTAATTCAATTCTCTACAGCAGTGTTTCCCAACCTTTTCGAGGTCAGGGTACCCTTGACCTCACTCTTCATATCTCACGGTACCCCTGCCGCCACCCTCCACCTTCCCCTCCCATTGCCCCTGCTTGCCACACACCCCACCTTCCCCTCCCAGGGTGAAGGGTAGCACTGGGGGTGGTGGTGGCTGCTGACCTTGTGGCAGGCCCTGCCCCATGAGCCAGCTCCAAGACCTTGCTGGCACCGGTGGGAGACATCACAAAAATGAGGGTGGTGGTGGTAGTGTTGCCGCGGTACCCCTGGGACATGCTCACGGCACCCCAGGGTACCAGGGAACCCTGGTTGAGAATTGCTGCTCTAGACCTAGCTAATCAATGCCTGTGTATTTGTGGGTCCCAAGAAACAAATCTGATTTATCACTCTTTTAGAAGTGCTCTGATTGTACATTTCCAAGTTCTCAACATCCATTGCATTTGGGGATTACCTTAGCCTTGGGAACCACCTGTACAAAGCTGAGAATGTATTGGATGATTAAGGCGAGTTGTCGTCAGGGTTCCTGACTTGCCCTGGTAGCACCAAAACCTCAAAGAGCTTTCTTAAGACTAGCATAGCGGTGACATTATGTTAATCTGGTTGATGAGTCCTTGTGTTTTCGCCAGTGATGTTGTTTTTTGGTGTCTCTTAAACAAATTGAAAGACACAGCAACAGTATCTGGGGCTGCTCTCTGGTAGAGGGAAGCTACTGCTTTTGGGGTACTATTATTACTACTGATATTCCATGTGACATTATCAGGCTGTGCCCCATAAGCTGCTGGGATGTTGGCAGCACGGCAACCCCTCCACATCCTGTGTTACAAATAGTATGCGTACTTCTTGAGTACTTCAAGGGAACTTCCTCAGTATGTGGAATAGAGAAGTTTATGACAAAGCAGCCTCCCCTATGTCAAGGATTATGAAAATGATGGGTGGGGACAGATTTAGAATGAACAATAAGGCATTCGGTTGGGGACATAAGAACATAAGAACAAGCCAGCTGGATCAGACCAGAGTCCATCTAGTCCAGCTCTCTGCTACTCACAGTGGCCCACCAGGTGCCATTGGGAGCTCACATGCAGGAGGTGAAAGCAATGGCCTTCTGCGGCTGTTGCTCCTGAGCACCTGGTCTGTTAAGGCATTTGCAATCTCAGATCAAGGAGGATCAAGATTAGTAGCCATAAATCGACTTCTCCTCCATAAATCTGTCCAAGCCCCTTTTAAAGCTATCCAGGTTAGTGGCCATCACCACCTCCTGTGGCAGCATATTCCAAACACCAATCACACTTTGCGTGAAGAAGTGTTTCCTTTTATTAGTCCTAATTCTTCCCCCCAGCATTTTCAATGAATGCCCCCTGGTTCTAGTATTGTGAGAAAGAGAGAAAAATTTCTCTCTGTCAACATTTTCTATCCCATGCATAATTTTATAGACTTCAATCATATCCCCCCTCAGATGTCTCCTCTCCAGACGAAAGAGTCCCAAACGCTGCAGCCTCCCCTCATAAGGAAGGTGCTCCAGTCCCTCAATCATCCTCGTTGCCCTTCTCTGCACTTTTTCTATCTCTTCGATATCCTTTTTGAGATGTGGCGACCAGAACTGGACACAGTACTCCAAGTGCGGTCGCACCACGGCTTTATGTAAGGGCATGACAATCTTTGCAGTTTTATTATCAATTCCTTTTCTAATGATCATTAGTAATGTCAGATTGAATCTGGTTAAAAATCTAGATAAGGATCAAAGTTGGGAGAGGATGAAAGTGTCCGGGACACACCAAACCCAGAGTCTGTGTAACAGACTACCCTCTGTGATATACCTCTGAAGATGCCAGCCACAGATGCAGGTGAAACGTTAGGAACAAGATCCACCAGACCACGGCCACACAGCCCAGAAAACCCACCAGAACCAGAAAACTGAATGTTAAAAAAGTTATGGCAAGTTCAATAGAATTGTGACATCAGTGACTTATTCCAGTGAAAAATAGAGAATCATCTGCTATGTAGCGGTAGAAAAAAAATGTGGTCTGATTTCTCAGTCAAAGTTAAACAAATTTGCGGCTGACCCATTTGGGACTTTCTAAGCTTGCGGGAAGAAAAGCTCTGGCTAAAACAATAAGTCCCCACTATAAGGAGGGGATTTCTCAAAAGATTTGAAGGAGGCCATTGGACAGCTTGGAAGAGAGCAGGAAAATGTACAATAAAGACCCACTTTTCTTGTTTAAATAAATTTTTAAATTATTTTTTCCACAAAAAAGCATAATACAGAAAACAGAAAGGAAAACCAGAAAACACGAATGATATTCACTAATAATTAAATCTGCAGATCCAATAAAAAAGGGAAACAAAACTGTAATGTGTGTGTGTGTGTGTGTAGAAAAATGGAGAGGCTGTTTCTTCAAGCCAAAAGGCAGCTCACACTTACTGATCCTAGATGTTACCAAAACTAGTGGGTCAGGAATGAAGCCCAATTAGTCCACCTGTTGAATTAAAGGTCCCCAGAGATACTAGGGAGGCAAGAACTAGACAAATACGGACCGAAAAATCACGTGGTTAAAGGAGCCCTGATGAAGAGCACTGATGAAGGCAATCGAAAAGCTAACAAACTCATGTAGCTTCTGCAATGTTTATTCCAATGTGGATGCATGGCTCCTTTAACCAGCCTGCCTAACGTTACTCCGAAGGGAGATGCAGTTATGGTAATATTGTATCCATTCATGAAAGTGGTGATTGTATTTACACCTGGAAGAAAATAATTCATGAACTCAAAGACAATTATTGGTTGGTTTGCCTGCCTGCCGGCCAAGCAGAAGTTCACCTGGTGAGCTGCCGCCTGCTGCCCATGGGAAGGAGTGAGAGTCCTTCCCCACCCACCCCATTGGAAACACCTGCAGGGGGTGGGGTCTGGCAGCTACAACAGGAGTTCCACCAGCAGCCCAAGGCAGCTGACTTGGGCAGCGGCCGAAGGGCACCACCCGTTCAGGGACTGTTTGGGGAGGGTTGATGGAGCAGACTCTATGCTAGTTCACTGTATTTTAGTTTTTGTAGTTGTGGGAACTGTGATTTGGGGGTTAGCTGATATAATTGGTTATTGTTTATAGTATATCATTGTGATGCATTATTATGCTGTTGATATTGATTTATTGTTGTTGCTATTTATTATGCTGTTATTATGCTGTTGATTATGATTTATTGTTGTTGCTGTTTATTGTTTGCTCACTACTGTTGTTTGCCGCCCTGAGCCCTCCGGGGGAGGGCGGGATATAAATTAAATGTGAAATGAAAAAATGAAATGAAATTCAGCCACTGACTTGAAGTATATAATACGTATGAAAGGAGACAACAGATAAAATCATAAGCCTTTATTGAGGTGAACGTGTTAATAACATTGAAGGAGGATGTTTGGCTGCATCGGTGTTACTGAAGTTCTCCCATCGGAGATATCTGTAATGAAAGTAAAGATTTGTTAATAGCAATTGCATTTTATGTATGGTTATACACTGTAAATTATATTTGTAATATACATAAGCCACTGTGCAGCACACATGCGTCACGTGATTTTTCGGTCCTTATTTGGCTAGCTGTCTTGGGCGCACTTACTCTATTCAGAGGCAAGAACTAGACCCAGTTTACATTTATGCCGACTAATTGCTCTTTTTAGTAAAGTTTAGCTGGGAGTTGCTGAGACCTCAGACCAATTGAAGTGCCTGTTCCCCAGATGTCAAGACTCTCTTGATCTGCAAACATTTTGGGAGCAATTGGTAGCTGCAGTTTTCCTGTGGATTAGTGGATGTTTCCTTCAGATGGGGGAAAGAAAAAGTGATGTTGTGATAGTTCTAATCTAGAGACACATCCTTATATGTTGGGTTGCCAACCAGCCTGGAGAAAATGGCCCTGTCTCTTTAATGGTGGCTTCAGGTATGGAAATGAGCAGGCAAAACTTCTTATGGCGTGAAGGTAATATCACCTGGTGAATAATACCCCATTAAGCCTCTATTAAAGGGATGCTTTTCTTCAGGCGGTTGGCAACTGGGACATAGGGGATATATTTGCTACAGCTGGGGGAAACTGTGTGCCCTGCTCAGTGGTGGGATCCAAAAATTTTAGTAAGAGGTTCCCATAGTGGTGGGATTCAAACAGTGGCGTAGCGCCAATGGGGCTGGGCAGGGCACAACGGGGGCGTGGCTGGGCATTCCGGGGGTAGGGCATTAATAATTTCTCTGTTACTCTAAAAAACTCTTACTGTAAAAAAAAGTTCCTAATTTCCAGCTGGTATCTTTCTGTCCATAATTTAAACTCATTATAGCAAGTCCTATCGTCTACTGCCAACAGAAACAACTACTTCTCCTCTAATTGACTGCCTGTCAAATACTTAATACTTTCAAATACTTAATTTTGTTTCTAGAAATCAAAAGAAGGATACTTTCCTTAAACAAGGAACTTTATCATATTTCTAAAACATGTTTTTAAAACAGCCCAATGGGGAGAATTATCCTGTTTTCTACCTTCGCTAACCAGCCACATAGGAAACAACAGGACTTTATGATTTTTGGCCCTAATGGGATTTGCTGCTTGAGGGAAGTAACTAAAGGCCTCCTTGCCATTCCTGGTGTGGGGGGGGGGGGGGGTGGGGGGGGGGGGGGGTGGGGGGGGGGGGGGGTGGGGGGGGGGGGGGGTGGGGGGGGGGGGGGGTGGGGGGGGGGGGGGGTGGGGGGGGGGGGGGGTGGGGGGGGGGGGGGGTGGGGGGGGGGGGGGGTGGGGGGGGGGGGGGGTGGGGGGGGGGGGGGGTGGGGGGGGGGGGGGGTGGGGGGGGGGGGGGGTGGGGGGGGGGGGGGGTGGGGGGGGGGGGGGGTGGGGGGGGGGGGGGGTGGGGGGGGGGGGGGGTGGGGGGGGGGGGGGGTGGGGGGGGGGGGGGGTGGGGGGGGGGGGGGGTGGGGGGGGGGGGGGGTGGGGGGGGGGGGGGGTGGGGGGGGGGGGGGGTGGGGGGGGGGGGGGGTGGGGGGGGGGGGGGGTGGGGGGGGGGGGGGGTGGGGGGGGGGGGGGGTGGGGGGGGGGGGGGGTGGGGGGGGGGGGGGGTGGGGGGGGGGGGGGGTGGGGGGGGGGGGGGGTGGGGGGGGGGGGGGGTGGGGGGGGGGGGGGGTGGGGGGGGGGGGGGGTGGGGGGGGGGGGGGGTGGGGGGGGGGGGGGGTGGGGGGGGGGGGGGGTGGGGGGGGGGGGGGGTGGGGGGGGGGGGGGGTGGGGGGGGGGGGGGGTGGGGGGGGGGGGGGGTGGGGGGGGGGGGGGGTGGGGGGGGGGGGGGGTGGGGGGGGGGGGGGGTGGGGGGGGGGGGGGGTGGGGGGGGGGGGGGGTGGGGGGGGGGGGGGGTGGGGGGGGGGGGGGGTGGGGGGGGGGGGGGGTGGGGGGGGGGGGGGGTGGGGGGGGGGGGGGGTGGGGGGGGGGGGGGGTGGGGGGGGGGGGGGGTGGGGGGGGGGGGGGGTGGGGGGGGGGGGGGGTGGGGGGGGGGGGGGGTGGGGGGGGGGGGGGGTGGGGGGGGGGGGGGGTGGGGGGGGGGGGGGGTGGGGGGGGGGGGGGGTGGGGGGGGGGGGGGGTGGGGGGGGGGGGGGGTGGGGGGGGGGGGGGGTGGGGGGGGGGGGGGGTGGGGGGGGGGGGGGGTGGGGGGGGGGGGGGGTGGGGGGGGGGGGGGGTGGGGGGGGGGGGGGGTGGGGGGGGGGGGGGGTGGGGGGGGGGGGGGGTGGGGGGGGGGGGGGGTGGGGGGGGGGGGGGGTGGGGGGGGGGGGGGGTGGGGGGGGGGGGGGGTGGGGGGGGGGGGGGGTGGGGGGGGGGGGGGGTGGGGGGGGGGGGGGGTGGGGGGGGGGGGGGGTGGGGGGGGGGGGGGGTGGGGGGGGGGGGGGGTGGGGGGGGGGGGGGGTGGGGGGGGGGGGGGGTGGGGGGGGGGGGGGGTGGGGGGGGGGGGGGGTGGGGGGGGGGGGGGGTGGGGGGGGGGGGGGGTGGGGGGGGGGGGGGGTGGGGGGGGGGGGGGGTGGGGGGGGGGGGGGGTGGGGGGGGGGGGGGGTGGGGGGGGGGGGGGGTGGGGGGGGGGGGGGGTGGGGGGGGGGGGGGGTGGGGGGGGGGGGGGGTGGGGGGGGGGGGGGGTGGGGGGGGGGGGGGGTGGGGGGGGGGGGGGGTGGGGGGGGGGGGGGGTGGGGGGGGGGGGGGGTGGGGGGGGGGGGGGGTGGGGGGGGGGGGGGGTGGGGGGGGGGGGGGGTGGGGGGGGGGGGGGGTGGGGGGGGGGGGGGGTGGGGGGGGGGGGGGGTGGGGGGGGGGGGGGGTGGGGGGGGGGGGGGGTGGGGGGGGGGGGGGGTGGGGGGGGGGGGGGGTGGGGGGGGGGGGGGGTGGGGGGGGGGGGGGGTGGGGGGGGGGGGGGGTGGGGGGGGGGGGGGGTGGGGGGGGGGGGGGGTGGGGGGGGGGGGGGGTGGGGGGGGGGGGGGGTGGGGGGGGGGGGGGGTGGGGGGGGGGGGGGGTGGGGGGGGGGGGGGGTGGGGGGGGGGGGGGGTGGGGGGGGGGGGGGGTGGGGGGGGGGGGGGGTGGGGGGGGGGGGGGGTGGGGGGGGGGGGGGGTGGGGGGGGGGGGGGGTGGGGGGGGGGGGGGGTGGGGGGGGGGGGGGGTGGGGGGGGGGGGGGGTGGGGGGGGGGGGGGGTGGGGGGGGGGGGGGGTGGGGGGGGGGGGGGGTGGGGGGGGGGGGGGGTGGGGGGGGGGGGGGGTGGGGGGGGGGGGGGGTGGGGGGGGGGGGGGGTGGGGGGGGGGGGGGGTGGGGGGGGGGGGGGGTGGGGGGGGGGGGGGGTGGGGGGGGGGGGGGGTGGGGGGGGGGGGGGGTGGGGGGGGGGGGGGGTGGGGGGGGGGGGGGGTGGGGGGGGGGGGGGGTGGGGGGGGGGGGGGGTGGGGGGGGGGGGGGGTGGGGGGGGGGGGGGGTGGGGGGGGGGGGGGGTGGGGGGGGGGGGGGGTGGGGGGGGGGGGGGGTGGGGGGGGGGGGGGGTGGGGGGGGGGGGGGGTGGGGGGGGGGGGGGGTGGGGGGGGGGGGGGGTGGGGGGGGGGGGGGGTGGGGGGGGGGGGGGGTGGGGGGGGGGGGGGGTGGGGGGGGGGGGGGGTGGGGGGGGGGGGGGGTGGGGGGGGGGGGGGGTGGGGGGGGGGGGGGGTGGGGGGGGGGGGGGGTGGGGGGGGGGGGGGGTGGGGGGGGGGGGGGGTGGGGGGGGGGGGGGGTGGGGGGGGGGGGGGGTGGGGGGGGGGGGGGGTGGGGGGGGGGGGGGGTGGGGGGGGGGGGGGGTGGGGGGGGGGGGGGGTGGGGGGGGGGGGGGGTGGGGGGGGGGGGGGGTGGGGGGGGGGGGGGGTGGGGGGGGGGGGGGGTGGGGGGGGGGGGGGGTGGGGGGGGGGGGGGGTGGGGGGGGGGGGGGGTGGGGGGGGGGGGGGGTGGGGGGGGGGGGGGGTGGGGGGGGGGGGGGGTGGGGGGGGGGGGGGGTGGGGGGGGGGGGGGGTGGGGGGGGGGGGGGGTGGGGGGGGGGGGGGGTGGGGGGGGGGGGGGGTGGGGGGGGGGGGGGGTGGGGGGGGGGGGGGGTGGGGGGGGGGGGGGGTGGGGGGGGGGGGGGGTGGGGGGGGGGGGGGGTGGGGGGGGGGGGGGGTGGGGGGGGGGGGGGGTGGGGGGGGGGGGGGGTGGGGGGGGGGGGGGGTGGGGGGGGGGGGGGGTGGGGGGGGGGGGGGGTGGGGGGGGGGGGGGGTGGGGGGGGGGGGGGGTGGGGGGGGGGGGGGGTGGGGGGGGGGGGGGGTGGGGGGGGGGGGGGGTGGGGGGGGGGGGGGGTGGGGGGGGGGGGGGGTGGGGGGGGGGGGGGGTGGGGGGGGGGGGGGGTGGGGGGGGGGGGGGGTGGGGGGGGGGGGGGGTGGGGGGGGGGGGGGGTGGGGGGGGGGGGGGGTGGGGGGGGGGGGGGGTGGGGGGGGGGGGGGGTGGGGGGGGGGGGGGGTGGGGGGGGGGGGGGGTGGGGGGGGGGGGGGGTGGGGGGGGGGGGGGGTGGGGGGGGGGGGGGGTGGGGGGGGGGGGGGGTGGGGGGGGGGGGGGGTGGGGGGGGGGGGGGGTGGGGGGGGGGGGGGGTGGGGGGGGGGGGGGGTGGGGGGGGGGGGGGGTGGGGGGGGGGGGGGGTGGGGGGGGGGGGGGGTGGGGGGGGGGGGGGGTGGGGGGGGGGGGGGGTGGGGGGGGGGGGGGGTGGGGGGGGGGGGGGGTGGGGGGGGGGGGGGGTGGGGGGGGGGGGGGGTGGGGGGGGGGGGGGGTGGGGGGGGGGGGGGGTGGGGGGGGGGGGGGGTGGGGGGGGGGGGGGGTGGGGGGGGGGGGGGGTGGGGGGGGGGGGGGGTGGGGGGGGGGGGGGGTGGGGGGGGGGGGGGGTGGGGGGGGGGGGGGGTGGGGGGGGGGGGGGGTGGGGGGGGGGGGGGGTGGGGGGGGGGGGGGGTGGGGGGGGGGGGGGGTGGGGGGGGGGGGGGGTGGGGGGGGGGGGGGGTGGGGGGGGGGGGGGGTGGGGGGGGGGGGGGGTGGGGGGGGGGGGGGGTGGGGGGGGGGGGGGGTGGGGGGGGGGGGGGGTGGGGGGGGGGGGGGGTGGGGGGGGGGGGGGGTGGGGGGGGGGGGGGGTGGGGGGGGGGGGGGGTGGGGGGGGGGGGGGGTGGGGGGGGGGGGGGGTGGGGGGGGGGGGGGGTGGGGGGGGGGGGGGGTGGGGGGGGGGGGGGGTGGGGGGGGGGGGGGGTGGGGGGGGGGGGGGGTGGGGGGGGGGGGGGGTGGGGGGGGGGGGGGGTGGGGGGGGGGGGGGGTGGGGGGGGGGGGGGGTGGGGGGGGGGGGGGGTGGGGGGGGGGGGGGGTGGGGGGGGGGGGGGGTGGGGGGGGGGGGGGGTGGGGGGGGGGGGGGGTGGGGGGGGGGGGGGGTGGGGGGGGGGGGGGGTGGGGGGGGGGGGGGGTGGGGGGGGGGGGGGGTGGGGGGGGGGGGGGGTGGGGGGGGGGGGGGGTGGGGGGGGGGGGGGGTGGGGGGGGGGGGGGGTGGGGGGGGGGGGGGGTGGGGGGGGGGGGGGGTGGGGGGGGGGGGGGGTGGGGGGGGGGGGGGGTGGGGGGGGGGGGGGGTGGGGGGGGGGGGGGGTGGGGGGGGGGGGGGGTGGGGGGGGGGGGGGGTGGGGGGGGGGGGGGGTGGGGGGGGGGGGGGGTGGGGGGGGGGGGGGGTGGGGGGGGGGGGGGGTGGGGGGGGGGGGGGGTGGGGGGGGGGGGGGGTGGGGGGGGGGGGGGGTGGGGGGGGGGGGGGGTGGGGGGGGGGGGGGGTGGGGGGGGGGGGGGGTGGGGGGGGGGGGGGGTGGGGGGGGGGGGGGGTGGGGGGGGGGGGGGGTGGGGGGGGGGGGGGGTGGGGGGGGGGGGGGGTGGGGGGGGGGGGGGGTGGGGGGGGGGGGGGGTGGGGGGGGGGGGGGGTGGGGGGGGGGGGGGGTGGGGGGGGGGGGGGGTGGGGGGGGGGGGGGGTGGGGGGGGGGGGGGGTGGGGGGGGGGGGGGGTGGGGGGGGGGGGGGGTGGGGGGGGGGGGGGGTGGGGGGGGGGGGGGGTGGGGGGGGGGGGGGGTGGGGGGGGGGGGGGGTGGGGGGGGGGGGGGGTGGGGGGGGGGGGGGGTGGGGGGGGGGGGGGGTGGGGGGGGGGGGGGGTGGGGGGGGGGGGGGGTGGGGGGGGGGGGGGGTGGGGGGGGGGGGGGGTGGGGGGGGGGGGGGGTGGGGGGGGGGGGGGGTGGGGGGGGGGGGGGGTGGGGGGGGGGGGGGGTGGGGGGGGGGGGGGGTGGGGGGGGGGGGGGGTGGGGGGGGGGGGGGGTGGGGGGGGGGGGGGGTGGGGGGGGGGGGGGGTGGGGGGGGGGGGGGGTGGGGGGGGGGGGGGGTGGGGGGGGGGGGGGGTGGGGGGGGGGGGGGGTGGGGGGGGGGGGGGGTGGGGGGGGGGGGGGGTGGGGGGGGGGGGGGGTGGGGGGGGGGGGGGGTGGGGGGGGGGGGGGGTGGGGGGGGGGGGGGGTGGGGGGGGGGGGGGGTGGGGGGGGGGGGGGGTGGGGGGGGGGGGGGGTGGGGGGGGGGGGGGGTGGGGGGGGGGGGGGGTGGGGGGGGGGGGGGGTGGGGGGGGGGGGGGGTGGGGGGGGGGGGGGGTGGGGGGGGGGGGGGGTGGGGGGGGGGGGGGGTGGGGGGGGGGGGGGGTGGGGGGGGGGGGGGGTGGGGGGGGGGGGGGGTGGGGGGGGGGGGGGGTGGGGGGGGGGGGGGGTGGGGGGGGGGGGGGGTGGGGGGGGGGGGGGGTGGGGGGGGGGGGGGGTGGGGGGGGGGGGGGGTGGGGGGGGGGGGGGGTGGGGGGGGGGGGGGGTGGGGGGGGGGGGGGGTGGGGGGGGGGGGGGGTGGGGGGGGGGGGGGGTGGGGGGGGGGGGGGGTGGGGGGGGGGGGGGGTGGGGGGGGGGGGGGGTGGGGGGGGGGGGGGGTGGGGGGGGGGGGGGGTGGGGGGGGGGGGGGGTGGGGGGGGGGGGGGGTGGGGGGGGGGGGGGGTGGGGGGGGGGGGGGGTGGGGGGGGGGGGGGGTGGGGGGGGGGGGGGGTGGGGGGGGGGGGGGGTGGGGGGGGGGGGGGGTGGGGGGGGGGGGGGGTGGGGGGGGGGGGGGGTGGGGGGGGGGGGGGGTGGGGGGGGGGGGGGGTGGGGGGGGGGGGGGGTGGGGGGGGGGGGGGGTGGGGGGGGGGGGGGGTGGGGGGGGGGGGGGGTGGGGGGGGGGGGGGGTGGGGGGGGGGGGGGGTGGGGGGGGGGGGGGGTGGGGGGGGGGGGGGGTGGGGGGGGGGGGGGGTGGGGGGGGGGGGGGGTGGGGGGGGGGGGGGGTGGGGGGGGGGGGGGGTGGGGGGGGGGGGGGGTGGGGGGGGGGGGGGGTGGGGGGGGGGGGGGGTGGGGGGGGGGGGGGGTGGGGGGGGGGGGGGGTGGGGGGGGGGGGGGGTGGGGGGGGGGGGGGGTGGGGGGGGGGGGGGGTGGGGGGGGGGGGGGGTGGGGGGGGGGGGGGGTGGGGGGGGGGGGGGGTGGGGGGGGGGGGGGGTGGGGGGGGGGGGGGGTGGGGGGGGGGGGGGGTGGGGGGGGGGGGGGGTGGGGGGGGGGGGGGGTGGGGGGGGGGGGGGGTGGGGGGGGGGGGGGGTGGGGGGGGGGGGGGGTGGGGGGGGGGGGGGGTGGGGGGGGGGGGGGGTGGGGGGGGGGGGGGGTGGGGGGGGGGGGGGGTGGGGGGGGGGGGGGGTGGGGGGGGGGGGGGGTGGGGGGGGGGGGGGGTGGGGGGGGGGGGGGGTGGGGGGGGGGGGGGGTGGGGGGGGGGGGGGGTGGGGGGGGGGGGGGGTGGGGGGGGGGGGGGGTGGGGGGGGGGGGGGGTGGGGGGGGGGGGGGGTGGGGGGGGGGGGGGGTGGGGGGGGGGGGGGGTGGGGGGGGGGGGGGGTGGGGGGGGGGGGGGGTGGGGGGGGGGGGGGGTGGGGGGGGGGGGGGGTGGGGGGGGGGGGGGGTGGGGGGGGGGGGGGGTGGGGGGGGGGGGGGGTGGGGGGGGGGGGGGGTGGGGGGGGGGGGGGGTGGGGGGGGGGGGGGGTGGGGGGGGGGGGGGGTGGGGGGGGGGGGGGGTGGGGGGGGGGGGGGGTGGGGGGGGGGGGGGGTGGGGGGGGGGGGGGGTGGGGGGGGGGGGGGGTGGGGGGGGGGGGGGGTGGGGGGGGGGGGGGGTGGGGGGGGGGGGGGGTGGGGGGGGGGGGGGGTGGGGGGGGGGGGGGGTGGGGGGGGGGGGGGGTGGGGGGGGGGGGGGGTGGGGGGGGGGGGGGGTGGGGGGGGGGGGGGGTGGGGGGGGGGGGGGGTGGGGGGGGGGGGGGGTGGGGGGGGGGGGGGGTGGGGGGGGGGGGGGGTGGGGGGGGGGGGGGGTGGGGGGGGGGGGGGGTGGGGGGGGGGGGGGGTGGGGGGGGGGGGGGGTGGGGGGGGGGGGGGGTGGGGGGGGGGGGGGGTGGGGGGGGGGGGGGGTGGGGGGGGGGGGGGGTGGGGGGGGGGGGGGGTGGGGGGGGGGGGGGGTGGGGGGGGGGGGGGGTGGGGGGGGGGGGGGGTGGGGGGGGGGGGGGGTGGGGGGGGGGGGGGGTGGGGGGGGGGGGGGGTGGGGGGGGGGGGGGGTGGGGGGGGGGGGGGGTGGGGGGGGGGGGGGGTGGGGGGGGGGGGGGGTGGGGGGGGGGGGGGGTGGGGGGGGGGGGGGGTGGGGGGGGGGGGGGGTGGGGGGGGGGGGGGGTGGGGGGGGGGGGGGGTGGGGGGGGGGGGGGGTGGGGGGGGGGGGGGGTGGGGGGGGGGGGGGGTGGGGGGGGGGGGGGGTGGGGGGGGGGGGGGGTGGGGGGGGGGGGGGGTGGGGGGGGGGGGGGGTGGGGGGGGGGGGGGGTGGGGGGGGGGGGGGGTGGGGGGGGGGGGGGGTGGGGGGGGGGGGGGGTGGGGGGGGGGGGGGGTGGGGGGGGGGGGGGGTGGGGGGGGGGGGGGGTGGGGGGGGGGGGGGGTGGGGGGGGGGGGGGGTGGGGGGGGGGGGGGGTGGGGGGGGGGGGGGGTGGGGGGGGGGGGGGGTGGGGGGGGGGGGGGGTGGGGGGGGGGGGGGGTGGGGGGGGGGGGGGGTGGGGGGGGGGGGGGGTGGGGGGGGGGGGGGGTGGGGGGGGGGGGGGGTGGGGGGGGGGGGGGGTGGGGGGGGGGGGGGGTGGGGGGGGGGGGGGGTGGGGGGGGGGGGGGGTGGGGGGGGGGGGGGGTGGGGGGGGGGGGGGGTGGGGGGGGGGGGGGGTGGGGGGGGGGGGGGGTGGGGGGGGGGGGGGGTGGGGGGGGGGGGGGGTGGGGGGGGGGGGGGGTGGGGGGGGGGGGGGGTGGGGGGGGGGGGGGGTGGGGGGGGGGGGGGGTGGGGGGGGGGGGGGGTGGGGGGGGGGGGGGGTGGGGGGGGGGGGGGGTGGGGGGGGGGGGGGGTGGGGGGGGGGGGGGGTGGGGGGGGGGGGGGGTGGGGGGGGGGGGGGGTGGGGGGGGGGGGGGGTGGGGGGGGGGGGGGGTGGGGGGGGGGGGGGGTGGGGGGGGGGGGGGGTGGGGGGGGGGGGGGGTGGGGGGGGGGGGGGGTGGGGGGGGGGGGGGGTGGGGGGGGGGGGGGGTGGGGGGGGGGGGGGGTGGGGGGGGGGGGGGGTGGGGGGGGGGGGGGGTGGGGGGGGGGGGGGGTGGGGGGGGGGGGGGGTGGGGGGGGGGGGGGGTGGGGGGGGGGGGGGGTGGGGGGGGGGGGGGGTGGGGGGGGGGGGGGGTGGGGGGGGGGGGGGGTGGGGGGGGGGGGGGGTGGGGGGGGGGGGGGGTGGGGGGGGGGGGGGGTGGGGGGGGGGGGGGGTGGGGGGGGGGGGGGGTGGGGGGGGGGGGGGGTGGGGGGGGGGGGGGGTGGGGGGGGGGGGGGGTGGGGGGGGGGGGGGGTGGGGGGGGGGGGGGGTGGGGGGGGGGGGGGGTGGGGGGGGGGGGGGGTGGGGGGGGGGGGGGGTGGGGGGGGGGGGGGGTGGGGGGGGGGGGGGGTGGGGGGGGGGGGGGGTGGGGGGGGGGGGGGGTGGGGGGGGGGGGGGGTGGGGGGGGGGGGGGGTGGGGGGGGGGGGGGGTGGGGGGGGGGGGGGGTGGGGGGGGGGGGGGGTGGGGGGGGGGGGGGGTGGGGGGGGGGGGGGGTGGGGGGGGGGGGGGGTGGGGGGGGGGGGGGGTGGGGGGGGGGGGGGGTGGGGGGGGGGGGGGGTGGGGGGGGGGGGGGGTGGGGGGGGGGGGGGGTGGGGGGGGGGGGGGGTGGGGGGGGGGGGGGGTGGGGGGGGGGGGGGGTGGGGGGGGGGGGGGGTGGGGGGGGGGGGGGGTGGGGGGGGGGGGGGGTGGGGGGGGGGGGGGGTGGGGGGGGGGGGGGGTGGGGGGGGGGGGGGGTGGGGGGGGGGGGGGGTGGGGGGGGGGGGGGGTGGGGGGGGGGGGGGGTGGGGGGGGGGGGGGGTGGGGGGGGGGGGGGGTGGGGGGGGGGGGGGGTGGGGGGGGGGGGGGGTGGGGGGGGGGGGGGGTGGGGGGGGGGGGGGGTGGGGGGGGGGGGGGGTGGGGGGGGGGGGGGGTGGGGGGGGGGGGGGGTGGGGGGGGGGGGGGGTGGGGGGGGGGGGGGGTGGGGGGGGGGGGGGGTGGGGGGGGGGGGGGGTGGGGGGGGGGGGGGGTGGGGGGGGGGGGGGGTGGGGGGGGGGGGGGGTGGGGGGGGGGGGGGGTGGGGGGGGGGGGGGGTGGGGGGGGGGGGGGGTGGGGGGGGGGGGGGGTGGGGGGGGGGGGGGGTGGGGGGGGGGGGGGTTGGGGGGGGGGGGGGGTGGGGGGGGGGGGGGGTGGGGGGGGGGGGGGGTGGGGGGGTGGGTGGCGGGGCGGGGGGGGGGGGGGGTGGGGGGGGGGGGGGGGGGGGGGGGGGGGGGGGGGGGGGGGGGGGGGGGGGGGGGGGGGGGGGGTGGGGGGGGGCGGGGGGGGGGGGGGGGGGGGGGGGGGGGGGGGGGGGGGGGGGGGGGGGGGGGGGGGGGGGGGGGGGGGGTGGGGGGGGGGGGGGGGGGGGGGGGCGGGGGGTGGGGTGGGGGGGGGTCCTATTCCTTCCTTCCTTCCTTCCTTCCTTCCTTCCTTCCTTCCTTCCTTTGATTTTGTAGACCGCCTCATCCCCAAAGGGCTCTAGGCAATAGGAAGTCATTTACATTGCAAGATCATATAAAGCCTAAGTTTTCAACATAAAATGCAAAATCAAAATTCCAAGCTAAACATCCTTATATACCCCAAAATTACACCAACAGATTATCAACATGGCAAAAATTATGAAGTATTCTAAAATACCACAGAAGGCAAGGGCTCTAGATATCTTGAAGGCAGATAGCCCCAGATATGTTTTTGGGAATCGTCAGGGTAACATCTGTATACAATACAAGAAGAAGGAGGTGTAGTGGAAAATATCAAGCAAGTAGCAAAACCTACTATACCCCAGCTGTGAGCAACAATTTTATGAAAGCCAATGAAAGTGCAAAATTTAATAAAGTGTCAAAAATACATAAAGTGGATTTGTGCACAATAATCCAAGTCACTATATCATATCACAAAGAGACAAAAAAAACACCTTACTGACAAAGCAACACACATAGAGGCATACAAATGACAATGGTGTCCAAAGATAAATAACAGATATGTAAACAATGCAGTCCATGCCCACTGAGGGGAGGGTAACATCTCTGTCATTGCCTGAAAGAAATGTTAACTAGATAGTATTCTCTAGAACAGGAGTGTCTACCCCTTTGGAGCCTGTGGGCACCTTTAGAATTGTAGTGGGCACAACCACTACATGGCAAAGTCAGATATATATGACTCCAAAAATAGAGGAGAGGAGGGGTAGTTTTAAAAATACACTGGGAAACAGAAATGAGAGAGAGAATAAAACCAACCCAGGTATATAGCAGCAGGCACTGAAGCAAAGTTATATTTATCTGCACAGCCAATCGGAAGAAGAGACGACGACGACGACGACGACGACTACTACTACTACTAGTAGTAGCAG
Source organism: Sphaerodactylus townsendi (assembly GCF_021028975.2). Taxonomy (NCBI): domain Eukaryota; kingdom Metazoa; phylum Chordata; class Lepidosauria; order Squamata; family Sphaerodactylidae; genus Sphaerodactylus; species Sphaerodactylus townsendi. The sequence continues at coordinate 14,760,757 of NC_059427.1, forward strand.
TAGCAGTGGCAGTGGCAGCGGCAGCGGCAGCAGCAGTAGCAGTAGTATTTTCTACTGAGTTAGGAATTTTAATTATTTATTAATTATTAATTGTGCACTATTGTTTTTAGTAGTTGTTGTACACCGCCCAGAGCCCTTTGGGGGTGGGCGGTTTATCTCGTTTAATAAATAACAACAACAACAACAACAGTAATAGTTTGGATTTTTACTGCACCTTTCTCTCCTGTAAGGAGCCTCAAGGTGGCTTACAAGCTCCGTTCTCTTCCTCTCCCCACAACAGACACCTTGTGAGGTAGGTGGGGCTAGGGAGTTCCGAAGAACTATGACTAGCCCAAGATCACTCATCAGGAACGTAGGAGTGTGGAAACACATCTGGTTCACCAGATAAGCCTCCGCCACTCAGGTGGAGGAGTGGGGAATCAAACCCAGTTCTCCAGATTAGAATCCACCTGCTCCCCTTTTCTGGTGGGAAGGCACAAAATGCAAAATAAAAACAAAATAAAATAAAAAAACAAAATGAAATAAAAACAAAACAAAATAAAAACAGAGGGGGTTTTCGGGACCAGGCCAATTACAAATGACAGCAGAGGCTTTTGGTGCCCTTTCCCCAGAGGGATCGCATCACCCACACCGTCATGCCGCTTCTAGCATTCAAATTGCGAAACGTTTTCAGTTCTGTTTTCTTGAAGTAAAAAAGAAAAAGCATGAGGTACGTCTTCATTCCATCAACCTACCTCCACAGGGGGAGAAGAGGGGATGCAACAGGCCCGAACCGCTCTAGCCAACAGGACTTCCGAGTCAAAAGTTGGGGGTTCGAGGGCCACTGTTTTGAATGGCAGAGCTGTGACTTGGAGGTAGAACACATGTTTTGCATGCCAAGGGTCTTGTTCGGTCACTCTTCTCTAAAAGCCGCCAGTGAGGAAATCTCAGTCAGCAGAGAGAAGGCTGCTTCATTGCCTCTTGCCTCTTGCCATGGAGAACCAGGGGGCATTCATTGAAAATGCTGGGGGGCAGAATTAGGACTAAGAAAAGGAAACACTTCTTCACACAACGTGGGATTGGTGTTTGGAATATGCTGCCACAGGAGGTGGTGATGGTCACTCACTTGGATAGGTTTAAAAGGGGCTTGGACAGATTTATGGAGGAGAAGTCGATCTATGGCTACCAATCTTGATCTGCCTTGATCTCAGATTGCAAATGCCTTAGCAGACCAGGTGATCGGGAGCAGCAGCAGCAGAAGGCCATTGCTTTCACATCCTGCAGGTGAGCTCCCAAAGGCACCTGGTGGGCCGCTGCGAGTAGCAGAGAGCTGGACTAGATGGACTCTGGTCTGATCCAGCAGGCTCTTTCTTATGTTCTTATGTTCTTATGAGAGCTGCTGAAGCAAAGATCTAAGACAACTACATTTTTTTTCATGCAGAATGAATCACTGTCATAGAAAACGCAAACAGCTTGGTCCTCCGCAGCTGTTCTGCTTCCATTGTAGCTAGCCCATCAGGGATGCTTGCTCTTCCCTTGGAGGTTTTTAATAGGTGAAGATACCTCAGGCAAAGCTTTTCTAATTCACGCCTCTTATAGGCAAAAAACTTATGCCAGGTGAAAGTTTCTGCCACTTCAGAAAAAAAATGAAGACTATGTAACCTCTATCTGTGGGTTCTGTGGGGCAGAACTTGGAATGAGTTTGCAACAACAAATTTAAAAAAAACAAAATGATTTACTTTCTTAACATATAACATCAAACATCAACATTTAACATCACACTTCAAGGTCCTGTTCAGGTTTCATTTCAAGTCCTTGTAGTTACAGTCTTCTGATACTGCAAAGTCCAATTCTTCCAGCAAGTGGGTTGGCTCCTGAAGACTCCAAGGGCTGGATGAACAGGATTCAACATGATGAAGGTTTCCAGGAGAACTCTCACCCATTACAACCACAAAAAGAAACCCTGAAACAATAAACTCCAACATTTACAACATAGCAAAAACAAACAACTACCTTTCCACTAGTTCCCAACAACATTGCAGTTACCCTAAAAAGGTGTTAAGAGCTTATACAAACCAAGGTCCGAGTCTGGTAGCCTTGTCTCCTCCAAACTACATGAGCTCTGCAGCCTTCTGCTGCTTTGAGTCTCCACCCCTTTCTGGGTCAACCCATTCTGAGCATGGGGGTTACAACTACAACCTGCCTTCAACTTCAATCCTTCCCAGAGTATTTCCTGACATTCCTATATATCACATGGTCTACTCTTTGAAGGTAAAATCCAGGGCTGCAAAAAAAAAAAATCTGGCATGGGGTATCTCTGAACATGTGCAAAACGCTTTGGCCTGTCTCCAACCATGCACACGTGGCAGAGTTTTCACCAGGGCTGGTGTTCACTCCTGCATTAAGCCATGCTGTTTGACCAAGATCTATTTGGCATGGTTGCCATCTCTGGGTTGGGAAATTCCTGGAGATTTGGAGTGGAGCCTATGGAGGTAGCTCAGTGGCAATGTGATGCCAAAATGCAAAGCCTCTGAAACTACCATTTTCTTCTAGGGAGCTGTAGTTTAGAGAGCAGTTGCAATTTCTGGCTGGAGATTGGCAACCCCGTGTTCAATCTATATCAGAGGATGGGTTTTTTTAAATCTTCAGAACGCCCTAAATTCAGAACATCTCATTCCGAAATGTACTATTTTCAACACACCTTGTAGAAAGTAGGGGCATTTTTTTTACCACCGTGGGATTAGATTGGATGAGAACAAGAAAACGAAGAAGAAGAAGAAGAGTTTGGATTTATATCCCCCCTTTCTCTCCTGCAGGAGACTCAAAGAGGCTTACACTCTCCTTGCCCTTCCCCCCTCACAACAAACACCCTGTGAAGTAGGTGAGGCTGAGAGAGCTCCGAGAAGCTGTGACTAGCCCAAGATCACCCAGCTGGCGTGTGTGGGAGTGCACAGGCTAATCTGAATTCCCCAGATAAGCCTCCACAGCTCAGGCGGCAGAGCTGGGAATCAAACCCGGTTCCTCCAGATTAGATACACGAGCTCTTAACCTCCTACGCCACCCTGCTGTTAATCTCACTGGTAAAAAGAATAGTTTGGATTTATATCCTGCTTTTCTCAATTGTAAGGACTCTCAAAGCAGCTTACAAATTCCTTTCCTTCCCCTCCCTGCAGCAGACACCTTACGTCTTACGATGTAGCTGGGGCTGAGAGAGTTCTGAGAAAACTGTGACTGGCACAAGGTCACCCAGCAGGCTTCATGTGGCGGAGCAGGGAATCCGACCCAGTTCACCACATAAGAGTCCAAAGCTCAGTCCATCGTTCTTAACCACTACGCCACACTGGCTACCTACCTCATAGGACTGTTCTGAGGGTAAACTGGAAGTGTGAAGAAATAATAGACTGGAAAATCTCAGAAAAATGCTTTTTTTTTCTGACTTTACATCTGTCGATTTTGACAGATGGTCCCCACAGGATGTAAATTCTGGCTGGGCCTGTCAAATTGAAGTCTGCTTTCTAGAAGAAGAAGAAGAAGAAGAAGAAGAAGAAGAAGAAGAAGAAGAAGAAGAAGAAGAAGAAGAAGAGGAGGAGTTTGGATTTATATTCCCCCCTTTCTCTCCTGCAGGAGACTCAAAGGGGCTTACAATCTCCTTGCCCTTCCCCCCTCACAACAAACACCCTGTGAGGTAGGTGGGGCTGAGAGAGCTCCAAGAAGCTGTGACTAGCCCAAGGTCACCCAGCTGGCATGTGTGGGAGTGCACAGGCTAATCTGAATTCCCCAGATAAGCCTCCACAGCTCAGGTGGCAGAGCTGGGAATCAAACCCGGTTCCTCCAGATTAGATACATGAGCTCTTAACCTCCTACGCCACTGCTGCTCCTTCTAGCCTTCTATCCTATTACCCTCCTCTTTAGGAAGCAAGAAATTCTGATTTGTCTTGGAGGAGCAGCTATTTGGCCCCTTCCTCCTTGCACTGCTGAGGGCGCCGCGGTTATCTGGTCCAGTGGAGCAGAACGTTCATCCTGCCAGGTGTCGGCCCACAAACTCTACTCTTGTGGGTACCGCCCTGCTTGATTTCCGCCCTGAGAGATCTCAGTTTATACAAGTGCAGGATCTTGTCCTCCCTGACACCCTTCTCCATCTCCTCAACAGCACAACACCACTTAGCTCATGTACTATGAAGAATTTCTTTTTTTCCCCAAGTATAAATCTTTATTAATTTCAAAATTATAAAAACATAAATTACATAGTTTCCATCTCATCCGTGTTCTAATTTAACAAATATCAACATATTTTGCTGCCTCATTATTACAATCTTAAACTTAAGTCTCAAATTAATTCCTAATTTTATACATCCATCCTTCTTCTTTCTTTACTTCATTCAAGGCTTAAAGACAAATTTCTGTTATACTTATATACATTTTAATTTTGACATAAACTTGGAACTACATCACCATTTTTCTCTTTTATCGTGTATTTCTGCAGTGGATCCCAATCTTTTCAATATTTGTCAATAGATTTTTGATTTGATTATAGATGACAATTTATCATACCCAAGATATTCTATTAACTTATTCATCCAATCTCCTTCCTCTGGAAGATCTTCACTTTTCCATTTTTTTGCGATTAATGTACGCGCTGCTGATATCATGTATTGAAAAAAATTTCTGTGTTCGACTCTTATCTCTGGATCTGAAAGATTTAATAGAAAAATTTCTTTTTTCAAATCAAATTGGTATCCCAGTCTTTCTTGTATATTTTCATGAATTCTCATCCAAAACTTTCTGATCTTACAACAATCCCACCAAATATGGCCGTAATTACCTTTCTCCTTCAAACACCTCCAGCATAAGTCAGATATAAACAGCACAGCACCACTTAGCTCATGTACTATGAAGGATTTCTTCGGGGTGGGCAGGTGTATTGATTTTTAGGCTGTGGTTGTCAATTTCCAGGTAGGGCCTGGAGTTCTTCCAACTGATGTCTAGACTCCAGAGATCAATTCCCTTGGAGCAAATGGCTGCTTTGGAGGGCAAACTCTATGCCATTATGCCCTGTCAAGGTCCCTCCCCTCCCCTCCCCTCTCCAAACCCTCCCCTAAATCTCCTGGGATTTCTTAACCTGAATTTGGCAGCTACAGGCATGCTCTAAAGCATTTTGTTGTACAGTTCTTTTCAGACTTTCTAAACATATCCTTCCTTCTAGGCCCTTTGACAACAAAACAAAAAGATCTGAGGTAATGTGCAGATATCTATTATGGGGCTTTCCCCACTACAGAAGGGAGCTAAGGTCGACTCAGTTCCCTTCAGTGGAAGGCAATTCCAGGCTGTCCCCACAGCAACTGAGTTGGCCCCCCGGAACCGGGCTAAGTGGGCGGGATCATCTTGGGGCCTGTTTCGCTCCTCGATCGTGTTTGGTGCTTGTGTTACGGCGGGAAACGGGAGTGTTCTTTTTAAAAATAGTTTTTACAGTTTACAGTTTACAGTTACATGCCTGCCACGACTCTTCCATTCTGCGCATGCCACAAAAGCGACTTGTGATTGGTTGAACGGATGAGGTGTCGTTTTGAAGCTTCGACGTGGTATCGACCTTGTTCTGGCAGAAAAGTGTAGTCCATAACTGCGACAAGGATGTCGCAGTTCTGAGGGGGGGGGGGGGGAACTGAGACAAAACAATGTTGAGCTTGGTGGCAGTGGGGATTCACTGAGGTGAACCTAGGTAGAAACGAGTTCAACTCTGTCAGTGGGGAAAGCCCCTATATGGTCCTGTGTGTACACACAGACTGTCAGTGGGTATGAGGATCTGCGAACTGGGGTTCTGATCCCAACACTGTTTTAAAGAGTAACACAGGATCTCTGGCCCTTGCCTAAAACCATACATTATGGGAACATTACAAAAACATGGCAATGGACTGTCAGAGCCCCTAACCTCTAGAACTGCCAGCCCCTAGGTGGAGCTTGGAGTTCCTCTGGAGGTTCAGAGAGCAGATGCTACAGCATCACATCTAGACAGACCTCTAGCGTGTCAAGTCTCCTGTTCTAGCTACAGTGCTATCGTTGTAGTGGGAGACGTCCACCCAAGCCCCTGAATCCTCTCCCCATTGGCAGGCTCGTGGGGAAAAAGAACATAGAAAATTGCTGCCACGTCGACGGCATGATGTAATTTCTAGGCCACACCTTGAAGCAACATCATGCCCCTCTGGGATTCAGCAGAAAAATGGCTTGGAAATGACATCACCCCGTTGAGATGATGATCCCCTCCTATTTCCCTCCTTCAATTCTCCCTCTGCTTGCCAGACATTGGCTGGCCACTCTACTGAGCTGCCTCACCTCCTCAAACGCCTCTCTCCCCAGGCTCCAGGAATTCCCCAACTCAGAACTGGCATCCTTATTGTATTTTCCCAGATTACACTGGCGATGATGATAGAGTTGTGGGAAAGCAGTCAACTCCCCTTCCTAGAGTGGATCAGTAAGAATCCTCCACCCTAAAGCTTTATATCCATCAAGGCCTTGATTGGTTGGAGAAGGTAAGTATCTACTGCTAATGGATAACATGTCTTGCTGAGATTAAACGCCCCCCTCAAGTTTGCCATAGACCCTCAGTTTGAGAACTATGGAAAAAAAGCTGTGAAATTGCCGGGTCTCTGATTTTAACCCAAGATGATGATCAACAGTTGTGTGAATCCCTTCCCACAAAAGAAAGTTAATGTTTCTTAATGGCTGTGGATATTTCCTCGATTGCAAACCACCTTGGAGACTTTTAATTGAAATGTGGTTATTTAGGGGTTTTAGTAGGAATTTTAAATTTGAGTTTATAAGCCATGGGGGTAAATAAGGCATAAATATTTCAGTGAATGATCAAACGAATGAATGAGATGGAATCCAGATGCTTTGTTTGTTTAAGGAGCCAACACAGTTTGGATAGACACCCATCCACCCAGCTGTATGAAGAATGCATGTATTAGAGTACATGCAAAGAACAGAATTGCCAGCACAAGGCAAGAGAGCAGCTGAGCTGGATTTGCCATTGGGCTTTTATGCACATGTGGTCTCCTTCTCATTGGTCGATTCCGCACTTGCGTTATCAATCTAAGTTCGAGCTGCGTTCGACCTAAGTGCTCCGCACAACCACTGGGATTGACGTGGTTTTGTACCAGCTTCACCCTGTGTAATGGTCAAATTTCCGACTCCAGTTGGGAACTACTGCTTTTTCAGGGAACCACGCTCGAACACAGCTCGATTCCAGTAAAGTGTGGAATCTCTGGTGCCAGGAGTCCCCCATTCAGCCAATCACAGCTGAGTGTTTCGGGCATGCGTACAGCTGGCCAATCAAAAAATGCCACCTTCATCCCTCCATTCCTGTGGCAGTTTTTTAATGTGTGGGGATAGACGGAACATGGCCGTAGAACAACAGCCAATCGGAACGGAGTGGCAAAGAGGCACAGGATGATTCCACCCTCCAAGCTGGGATCAAGCTGGTTGCAGTGGGGAACAACAATGGCTTCGACCTAGGCTAGTACACTTCTCAGGGAACTGGGTCGAACCTATTTTACTCATGTGTGGAATCGCCCTAAGACTCCCAGATCCCTTTCACATGTAGTGTTGTCAAGCCAGGTGTCACCCATGACCCATCCTATATCTGTGCATGTCATTTTTTCTGCCTAAGTGGAGTATCTTACATTTATCTCTGCTGAAATTCATTTTGTTTGTTTTGGCCCAGATCTCTGATCTGTCCAGGTCATTTTGAATCCTGCTCCTGTTCTCCGGGGTATTAGCTACCCCTCCTAATTTGATGTCATCTCCAAATTTGATTAGCATGCCCTCTATTCTATCATCCGTTGATAAAAATATTGGATAGCACTGGGCCCAGGACAGAACCCTGTGGCACCCCGCTAGTCACTTCTCTCCAGAATGAAGATGAGCCATTGATAAGCACCCTTTGAGTTTGGTGAGTCAACCAATTACAAATCCATCGAATAGTAGCATTGTCTCGTCCACATTTCACTAGTTTACTTGCAAGGATATTTTTTTTCCTTTGGATTTATATCCCCCCTTTCTCTCCTGCAGGAGACTCAAAGGGGCTGACAATCTCCTTGCCCTTCCCCCCTCCACAACAAACACCCTATGAGGTAGGTGGGGCTGAGAGAGCTCCGAGAAGCTGTGACTAGCCCAAGGTCACCCAGCTGGCGTGTGTGGGAGTGTACAGGCTAACCTGAATTCCCCAGATAAGCCTCCACAGCTCAGGCGGCAGAGCTGGGAATCAAACCCGGTTCCTCCAGATTAGATACACGAGCGCTTAACCTCCAACGCCACCGCTGCTCCTATTATGGGGCACCTTGTCAAAAGCTTTAGTGAAATCGAGGTATGCTACATCCACAGCATTCCTTTCATCTACCAAGCTTGTCACCCTATCAGAAAAGGAGTTAAGATTAGTCTGGCATAACTTGTTTTTCAGAAACCCATGCTGACTTTTTGTGATCACAGTATCCCCTTCTAAGTGTTGGCAGACTGTCTAATGATGTGCTGTAGGGTCTGTTGCTGCATGATGTCTGAAATACCTCTTAATGTACTGAAGTTGATGGGTAATCCAGTGGTATATATGCATGTGTGAGCTAACAGAATGGCTGCCTGAGTGTGTGAATGAACACCCACCTGCATGTCAGCTAGATCAAGCCATTGAAGCAACACCATTTCCCCCAGCGCCGCCATTCAAACCAAACAGGACAAATATAAACCCAGTTTCCCCCCTTCTCTGGCTCATGACTTCAGAACGAAACCTGCATTGCAGAAGAGACAGCATTTGGGCTCTGGTGGAAGGACCCCCGACAGGGCCCCCCTTTCTCCAATTTCCAGTCCCAGCTGCGGCTACATGGAAACAATTGCAGTTTCATTTCTGGTTTGAGTGACAGGCCTGAATTTCCTGGTGGAAGCAGAAGTTGCCTCTCGCCGTTTGCTTACTGACGTCTGTGGACAGAAGGTCTCAGAACAAAAGGGAAGACGGACGGCGAGGGACGGATGCCTGGAAACAGGGTATGGTGAAGGCACTGATACGCCTGCCTGTTGCTTGGGGGTTCCAAGTGGAAGAGCTGAAGGAGGTGAGACCCTCTGAAGGTTGAACCTGGAACCTGTCAGGAGAAATTGTGGTGAGAAGGGCAGAGAGGGCAGGAAGGTGAGAAAGACACACTCCTGATTTTCTGAGGCTTTGGTGATTCTATATGCTGCTTCTGAGGGTTGATTCGGCTGTGGTAGTCAGAGGGCTTTAGTATGCTACAGTGGCTGAGAAACCAGTTCACCATCCTCCAGTGCTTCATGGATAAAGCATGCAGAAGGTCGCCGGTTCAATTCCTGGCTTCTCCAATAAAGGGGTCTCAGGTAGCTGATGTTGGGGATGGCTTTCTGTGCCTCAAAGCGGCTGCCAGTCAGAGTAGGAAAGGCTGAACTAGGTGGACCAGTTAGATGTTTTCAGGACAGGAAAGCTTCACATTTTATATATTTGCTTCATTTGTTGCCTGCATCAGTGGAGGTTAAGAGCTCATGTATCTAATCTGGAGGAACCGGGTTTGATTCCCAGCTCTGCCACCTGAGCTGTGGAGCTGTGGAGGCTTATCTGGGGAATTCAGATTAGCCTGTGCACTCCCACACACGCCAGCTGGGTGACCTTGGGCTAGTCACAGCTTCTCGGAGCTCTCTCAGCCCCACCTACCTCACAGGGTGTTTGTTGTGAGGGGGGAAGGGCAAGGAGATTGTAAGCCCCTTTGAGCCTCCTGCAGGAGAGAAAGGGGGGATATAAATCCAAACTCCTCCTCCTCCTCCTCCTCCTCCTCCTCCTCCTCCTCCTCCTCCTCCTCCTCCTCCTCCTCCTCCTCTTCTTCTTCTTCTTCTTCTTCTTCGTCGTCGTCGTCGTCTTCTTCTTCTTCTTCTTCTTCTTCTTCTTCTTCTTCTTCTTCTTCTTCTTCTTCTTCTTCTATGGGGACCCAATATAACTTACATTGTTCCCCGGTCTGCCACTGTATTCTCACAACAGCCCTGTGAGGTTGGTCAGGCTGAGACCATGCAACTGGAGATGCAAATGTGAAAATGTGTACATTAATACTATGTCCACCCCTCAGTGGATCTTTCCAGCTATGAATAGTCCATTGATGGTCTCAGGCAAAGTTTCTGGAACAGGTGGAACCAGGTTTTGTTCCAGGTGTGCCCAACTTATGGTTTTTCTCAGCAGACCTCGGGGACTTATTAGTGACCACATTAGGAACTGGGAAAGAGTCCTTCTTGTCTCTAGAAAGCAGAGCAGAGGACAACTTCCTTATTTGCACCTGCACCAAAATGTGTTGATGATTCCAGAGGGTTATCGTGCCATGAGCGTAAGCCAGTATGCTCTTTTACTCCTACATGCTTTTGTCTTTTAACGTTTAAATATCCTTTACCTCGAATTTTATTAAGCACAGTTGATATAGAGGATTTTTAATTGTGAGAAGGGCTTTGCAGAAGCTGTTTTGACTGAGCGTTGTTGCCGGTGCCTGATACACGATCAGTTTCGCTAACAAGCCAAGGATAAGGAAGGCAATTATATCGTAAACGAAAGAAATACAACTCGTGATCGTGCCATTCAAGCAAAATTAAACAGGAGTCCGATGACACCTTAAGAAATAATGAGAAGAAGAGTTTGGATTTATACCCCACCTTTCTCTCCTGTAAGGAGTCTCAAGGCAGCTAACAAACCCTTTCCCCTTCCTCTCCCCACAAGAGACACCTTGTGAGGCAGGGGAGGCTAAGAGGATCCTGAGAGAACTGAGACTACCCAGCAGTTTTTTTGTGGAGGAGCAGGGAAACAAATCTAGTTCTCCAGATTAGAGTCCACCACACCATGCCGGCTCCTAACTTGAGAAACAGCATGGCGTAGTGGCGAAGAGTGTCACCCTGGTATCCGGAAGACCCAGGTTTGAATCCCCACTCAGTCTGGAAAGGTATGGATTTGGTAGTGTTCCGAAGGCTAAAAAAGGGGGAGTGGCACATTGGGAGAGCGGAAGGTCGTGGGTTCGATCCCTGGCGCCTCCAGTTGAAGGATGAGGTAGACCGAGGGACTTTTCAGTAAAAGACTGGTTTATTTAGGGAGTGGTCGAGCCTATGGTTGTCATGCAGAAGGTGCCAGGTTCGGTCCCCAACATCTCCACGGAAAACATTCAATTAATGGACGACGTGGAAGACCCTGGCCCGGGACCCTAGAGATCTAGAAGAAGAAGAGTTTGGATTTATATCCCCCCTTTCTCTCCTGCAGGAGACTCAAAGGGGCTGACAATCTCCTTGCCCTTCCCCCCTCACAACAAACACCCTGTGAGGTGGGTGGGGCTGAGAGAGATTCGAAGAAGCTGTGACTAGCCCATGCCACTTAGCTGGCGTGTAGCGGAGTATACAGGCCAATCTTGAATTCCCCAGATAAGCCTCCACAGCTCAGGCGGCAGAGCTGGGAATCAAACCCGGTTCCTCCAGATTAGATACACGAGCTGTTAACCTCCTACGCCACTGCTGCTCCCTTGATCTACTGTCAAGTATATATACTTGATCTACTGTCAAGTATAAGTATAAGGCAGTTTCCCGTATGTTCGTGCGTGTCCTGTGGAAGCTCGCTGGGTGACCTGGGGCCAGTTCCCTTCTCTCAGCCTACCCTACCTCACCGGGCTGTTGTGAGGATAAAATGAAAGAGAGGAGAATGACGTAAGCCGCTTGGGGTCCTTACTGGGGAGAAAGGCGGGGTACAAATGAATTGAATGAATAAATAAATAAAAATAAAATCAACACTGTACTGTTGAAGGCTTTCATGGCTGGAATCAACTGGATGTTGTGTCACGGCGACGTACCTCGGAAGATGCCAGGTATGGACTCTGCCTTGGATAGCTTTAAAAACTTGGAGAGCTTTAAAAAGGGCTTGGACAGATTTATGGAGGAGAAGTCGATCTATGGCTACCAATCTTGATCCTCCTTGATCTGAGATTGCAAATGCCATAGCAGACCAGGTGCTCAGGAGCAGCAGCAGCAGAAGGCCATTGCTTGCACCTCCTGCACGTGAGCTCCCAAAGGCACCTGGTGGGCCACTGCGAGTAGCAGAGTGCTGGACTAGATGGACTCTGGTCTGATCCAGCAGGCTTGTTCTTATGTTCTTATGTCCACTCAAATCCCCGAAAATATTTGCAAAATGTTTTCAGTCCCGGTTCCCATTGGTCTCTGCACTCACGCCCTTGAAATGATTCCTGGCCGCCATTTTGTGATTGTTTCAGTTTTTTAAAAGAATTCTCCCTGGATTAGATGCTATGTTGCCTCAAAGCCTTGTGCTGCGATTCTCCTAAGTTGTGTGCACGAGGCTTCAAAGATTCAACCCTCCAAAAAAGAAGTTGTTTAAATGATGAAAATAAACAGGCGAGCCGGGTGAAGCGAGATTGCAAAATGGGGCTGAGGAGGAAGACTAGGGGCTGCAGAGAGGCGTGGGGAACATTTTAAAGGAATACACACAAGTCAAAACTTCTAAAAATGTTTCAACAAAGGAATCACTAAAATAGAGAATCCATTCAAGACCTTTTGAAGGTGGAAGTAAAACATTTTTTGGGGGGAAAACTCTGTGAAACTCCTCAGAGGAAACATTTTATTTCCTGCCTCAAAATATTTTATTTTGGTTGTGCGGAAAGGGCCACAGGGGTCGAAACTTTAGGAGCAAAAACTACCAGGCCCTAGCCACAACAGCCCGGAAAACCCTCAACAGCCAAAACTGATAATTGGTTCTGGTGGGTTTTCCGGGCTGTGTGGCCGTGGTCTGGTGGATCTTGTTCCTGACGTTTCTGTGGAACTCCTTGGAGGAAACATTTTATTTCCTGCCCTCAAAATATTTTGTTTTGGGTGTGCGGAAAGGGCCATAGATGGGGTTGAAAATTTAGGAGCAAAAACTACCAGGCCATAGCCACAACAGCCCGGAAAACCCACAACTCGCTGATAATTGGTTCTGGTGGGTTTTCTGGGCTGTGTGGCCGTGGTCTGGTGGATCTTGTTCCTAACGTTTCGCCTGCCACACAGCCCGGAAAACCCACCAGAACCAGTTGAATCTGGCCGTGGAAGCTTTCGACAAAACTGACAATGTTTATTTCAGCGTCACATTTTGTGTTTCAGAGCTAATTGCATCAAATGCCCTGGAGTGGACATGTACAGCAGCTAAATTTATGCATAAGATTCAAGCAACAGAGAAGACAGAAGGACTGATTACTCTTTGTCTGGTTCTTAGTTTACAGCGGCATCTCCTGGTAACTTCTCTCCCTTTTTGTGTGGCTTGAAGTCCAAATTTAGCTGCTTTGGAGGGACAATCCCATGCATTAGATCACAGGTGATGGCAGGGGATGATGGGAACTGTAGTCCATAACATCTGGAGGGCCGCAAGTTTGACACCTATGCATTAGATCAGGGGTGTCAAACTCGCGGCCCTCCAGATGTTCATGAACTACAATTCCCATCAGTCCCTCCCAACATGAGCATTGGCAAGGGCTGATGGGAATTGTAGTTCATGAACATCTGGAGGGCCGCAAGTTTGACACCTGTGCATTAGATGAAGTGAGTTCTGACCCATGGGAGCTTATGCTGGAATAAATGTTGTGAGCCTTCAAGGAATTGTTGGACTTCTGACTAATTTTAAGCGGGCTGTCCTTTTTGTGGGGGCGAAGAAGGAAATTTACTCCTGCGTCAAAAGATTGTCTGAAATGGTAGCACTGAGGAGGAAAAGCAGACCCTTCTTAAGCATCTATCATGTCCCAGAAAGAAAAAACATATGAGGTTTTCAAGAGCATGAAAGCCGTTGCAGATTAGTGTAACATTGGAAAGACTTAAGGGTTTTTTAAAAGCTAGAACTGCCACCCTGCGCAGAAATGTTCTGTTCTAAATCCACTGAAGAAACAGGCTTGGAAGGGAATAATGCTATTTAGGACTTTTGTTTGCCCTCACTCCCTTGAAACGATTCCTTGCTGCCATTTTGGGCTTGTTCCATTTTTTAAAAGAACCTCACAGTCGATCCAATGCTTTGATGCTTCATAGCCCTGTGCTGCAATTCTTCATAGGCCATGCACTCAAAGCTTTGGAGAAATCAACCCCCCAAAATTAAAAAAAAATTGATGAAAATAGACAGGTGAGGGCAGTGGTGGGATCCAAAAATTTTAGTAACAGGTTCCCATGGTGGAGGGATTCAAACAGTGGCGTAGCGCCAATGGGGATGGGCGGGGCACGACGGCGGCGTGGCTGGGCATTCCGGGGGCGGGGCATTAATAATTTCTCTGTTACTGTAAAAAAAACTCTTACTGTAAAAAAAAGTTCCTAATTTCCAGCTGTCCATAATTTAAACTCATTCTAGCAAGTCCTATCGTCTACTGCCAACAGAAACAACTACTTCTCCTCTAATTAACTGCCTGTCAAATATTAAGATGCCAGCCACAGATGCAGGCGAAACGTCAGGAGAGAATGCTGCTAGAACACGGCCATACAGCCCGGAAACCACACAGCACCCAAACATGCCTGTCAAATACTTAATACTTTCAAATACTTAATTTTGTTTCTAGAAATCAAAAGAAGGAGACTTTCCTTAAACAAGGAACTTTACCATATTTCTAAAACATGTTTTTAAAACAGCCCAACAGGGAGAATTATCCCGTTTCCTACCTTCGCTAACCAGCCACATAGGAAACAACAGGACTTTATGATTTTTGGACCTAATGGAATTTCTAACGGAAAAACGGACCCAATTAGTAACCCCCTCTCGGCACACACAAATAATTAGTAACCCCCTCTCGGGAACTGGTGAGAACCTGCTGGATCCCACCTCTGGGCGAGGGGATGGGGCGAGCTCAGAAAATGCTGCTGAGGAGAAAGTCCGGGGACTGCAGACTGGTGTGGAAAACATCCTAAAGAGATCGCACAGCAAGTGAAAATGTTTTCAGAAGAAGAATCGCTAAAACTGCATTTAAAACATTTTCAGGCTGGAAATAAAACGTTTGGGGCTAAAAACGTTGCGGAACTCCTCAGAGGAAACATTTTATTTTCTGGCTGAAAATGTTTTAAAGTGTCTGTGCGGAAAGCACCAGTGTGTGAATGGGGGCAGGGTGGGGGGCGGGACAAAACCTCATGTCCCAAACTATTCAGCTGACCGCAGCTGACCGCCATACTCCTGAAATCGGCAATAGATAACACTATTGGCCTACCTATCAGGCCTGTTATAACACTATGCTGAGCTTATATATATGAAAAGCTTTGAATGTTGGTCAAATTGAGGATGCTTTGTTCTTCAGTATGGTTATCAGTCAGGGCAGGTGAGGTTTCCTGACTGGCAGCCATTGCTCCTGATCTTCCCGGGCAGTGTGCAGTTATTGGGGGAAAGGAGTGTTGCTTGTGTTTTAAGAAATATGCAGAGGTGTAGCGCCAACGGAGCAGGGTGGGGCACAATGCCCTGGGTGGAGCGGCAGCGGAGCCGTGGCAAAGCTGTGGAGGGGGCAGGGGCGTAATGCCCATTGGGCAAGGTGGGCAGCTGCCCAGGGCACCACCTTGTGGGGGGCATCAAAATGCAGGGTTCGTTTTTGGGTATTTTAGTGGTTTTCCATTTTTGGCCTGCAGGGGGTGCAGTTTTTAGGATAGCAACACCAAAATTTCAGAGTATCATCAGGAGACTGTCCTTATGCTAACCCCCAAGTTTGGTGCAGTTTGGTTCAGGGGGGGCCAAAGGTATGGATCCTCAAAACTGTAGCCCCCATCTCCTATTAGCTCCCATTGGAAACAATAGGGGATGGGGCACCCCCTTTGGGAGTCCATAACTTTGGACTCCTTGAACCAAACCTCACCAAACTTGGGGGGTAGCATAAGGACAGTCTCCTGATGATACACTGAAATTCTGGTGCTGATATGTCTAAAAGTGCACCCCCTGCAGGCACCAATGTCCTGGTACAAAATAAATTTGGTTGTGGTGGAGTGGCCGCCCATGGTGGGGAGGGGCATCCAACTCAGGTTTTGCCCAGGGCTACAGTTTGCCTCGTTACGCCCCTGGGAGGGGGGATTCCGGGGCAGGGCGTAAAAGGCGCTGCGGCAGGGGCACAGTGTGCGTGCGTGCCCTGGGCGGAGTTTCCCCCCGCTCCGCCTCTGGAGGTATGTCCAGTGGGCCCAGAGGGCAGTGGGGAAGCCCAGAACACTTGCATGGGTGTGACTGGTATTCCATGGGAAAATGGTGACATACTTCACTCCACTGGATTCCTCTGCAGTGTGGCAGTGTTCAGTGTGTGGAAGTTCCTCAGCCTTGACAAGCTGGTGAGGCAGTAATTCTCCACTGGAAGAATATCTGAAAACCAACTGCACTATAGGTAGCCATGAACTGGCCTGAGTCTTGTTTTCTTTCTATTTATTAGGCTTTGATCCAGGATCATCTCATCTCTACTGCTGGCGATGTTTCTCCATCAGTGTGATTACAAGCGGGATAGCTCATGTAGGTATAACAAATCAGCCCTTTGTGTGAAGCAATAACATCTAGATTAGACTGCGGATGTGCACTGAGTGTGTGGGTTACCCTTGTTCAGACGCTGCAACCGAGCTCTGGCTGGAGGCTAGGGTTGCCAGCCTCCAGGAGCAGCAGGAGCAGCAGTGGCGTAGGAGGTTAAGAGCTCATGTATCTAATCTGGAGGAACCGGGTTTGATTCCCAGCTCTGTCGCCTGAGCTGTGGAGGCTGATCTGGGGAATTCAGATTAGCCTGTACACTCCCACACACGCCAGCTGGGTGACCTTGGGCTAGTCACAGCTTCTCGGAGCTCTCTCAGCCCCACCCACCTCACAGGGTGTTTGTTGTGAGGGGGGAAGGGCAAGGAGATTGTCAGCCCCTTTGAGTCTCCTACAGGGGAGTAAGGGGGGATATAAATCCAAACTCTTCTTCTTCTCTCTCTCTCCAGAGGGTGACTGGAGGTTTCCCACAGTTACAACCGATTGACAGGGGAAAGACCGTGGCGTACTGCCAAAAAGCAGCTCCCAGCTCCCACTGAAACCCCCCGCCCAGTGCCCCTGCTGAATGCCCCCGCTGAGCTCTCCCGACCCCTGTTGCTGTTCTGCCAAAAAGAAAAAAAACCCTCAACAAACCTTTTCCTCCACTCAGTCCGAGTAGCATCGGCCAGCAACACTGGGGGCAGAGTCTCTCCGCCCCCAGTCTGTTGCTGGCCAGCCACTTGGAGAAGGGGGGGGGGCTGTGTGGACAATTGTGGGGGCTGCAGGGAGGGAGTTTGGGGGGGGGGAGTTTGGCCAAGTGCTAGTGTAACCTCTCTCTGTGGGTTCTGTGGGGCAGAACTTGGAATGAGTTTGCAACAACCAATTTTAAAAACAAAATGGTTTACTTTCTTAACATAGAACATCAAACATCAACATTTAACATCACACTTCAAGGTCCTGTTCAGGTTGCATTTTCAAGCCTTATATTTACAGTTTGCTGATACTGCCAAGTCCCATTCTTCTTTGCAAGTGGGTTGGCTCCTGAAGACTCCAAGGGCTGGATGAACAGGATTCAACGTGATGAAGGTTTCCAGGAGAACTCTCACCCATTACAACCACAAAAAAACACCCTGAAACAATAAACTCCAACATTTACAACATAGCAAAAATAAACAACTACCTTCCCACTAGTTCCCAACAACATTGCAGTTACCCTAACAAGGTGTTAAGGGCTTATACAAATCAAGGTCCGAGTCTGGTAGCCTTGTCTCCTCCAACTACATGAGCTCTGCAGCCTTCTGCTGCTTTGAGTCTCCACCCCTTTCTGGGTCAACCCATTCTGAGCAGGGGGGTTACACTAGGCAGAGGGAGGGGGTGGGGCAGGGGGGCAAAATGTGCTCCCATGTGGCCCGCTCGGCTGCCACTTGTAACAGAGATTCAGTTCCCCTGAAGAAGATGGCCACATGGCAAAGTGGACTGTGTGGCATTATCCCCCATTGAAATTTCTCCCCCCCCCCCCAAGTCCAATTCTTCTGAGCAGAGGCGTAGCTCCAAGGGGATGGAGGGTCACAATGCACCAGGTGCGCGCCCCTGTGGGAGTGTGGCGAGGGTGTTCCGGGGGCATTCCAGGGCATGGCGGGGACGTTCCGTGGCGGGGCAGGGGCCTTCTAGGGTAGGGGCAGAGGACACACCAGAGCACCAGGCGCTTTCCCCCCTTGCGACGCCTTTGCTTCTGAGGCTCCACCCCCAAAATCTCTAGGTATTTTCCAGCCCGGAGCTTGCAAATCTATTGAAGGCCATATCACTCCAGTCTTGTTGTTCCTGGTTTTAGGCCCAATTCATGGAGCTGGTATTGAACTTTAAACCTTTACCGCTTAAGGCAGACCTGGGCATTATACGGCCCGCGGCCCACATCCGGCCTGCCGGATGACCCTGACTGGCCCCCCTGCCTTGCTGGGAAGCGAGGCGTCTTTGAAAGCCCCGCAGAAGCCGGTTGCCTTGGCTGCCGGCTTCTGCGGGGCTTTCAAAAGTGCCTCGCCTTCTGGCCCGGCCCTCCACAATATTTTCTGTTTCTTATGCGGCCCCATGGAAAAAATAATTGCCCACCCCTGGCTTAAGGACTGTACGTTCCCATATGAATCTACCCAATCACTACCCTAATCTTTGGGGGCCCTACTAGGGTTGCCAACTGAAGGTTTAAAAAAAAATACTGTTTTTCTGCCATCTTTCCACTGGGTCAGGGTCCACAAGGCGATAAACATGAAAACATTTAAATTGCTAAAAGTACAGGTCACATATTTAACTAAAAACACAAAACAAAAACACTAGAAGGCAGGCCAATAATTGTTATTGGGAATACAGTAGTCAAGAAAATACTTCATCTGCTGGCGGAAGACGCTGATCAATTTCCCTAGGGAGTGAGTTCCAAAGCGAATGTTCCTGGGAAGTAGGTACTAAATCAATACTTAAAGACTTTCGGCGACGAAGGATCCACCACCTCAGGAGGGGGATTGTTTCAGTATTGAGCACACTTCACGGTCAGGAAATCCTTCCTCAAATTTAGCTGAAACATCCTTTGTTGTAGTTTATACCCACTAGCCTGAGTGGCCGTCAACTCCTCCCAATAGCCAGATGCGTGTTTGAAGGGAATTGGTTTATTGTGTCAGAGTAACCAACAGGTTGCACTCAACTGTTACTATAAGTGAACTTCAAATGTCTCACTCCCAGCCACTCTCTAAAACCCTGCTGTTCGCCCCCTTACACAGCACCCCATTCAGCAAAACAGTTCCCCTTTCCCGGGCCGTGCTGTGTCTCCAAGCTCACAGTTTGATAAGGAGCCAGGTGCTGCTTGGCTCAGGGAAAGGAAACCATCCAGAGGTGGGATCCAGCAGGTTCTCACAGGTTCCCGAGAGTAGGTTACTAATTATTTGTGTGTGCCGAGAGGGGGTTACTAATTGGTGATTTGGCCTCGTGATTTTTTGCCTTAGTTACGCCCCTCCTCTCAGCAGTAGCGCGCAGAACTAGCAGGAGGTGCACCGGCGTGCGTGGCAGCCTGCGCCTGCGTGCATTCGTTTCCCGCCCAAGGACCGGCGCAGCGGCTGCGTCCTTGCCACAGCCCCGCCCAGGAATGCCCCGCCCCCAGAATGCCCGGCCACGCCCCTGTCGTTCCCCGCCCCTTCCCATTGGCGCTACGCCACAGTTTGAATCCCACCACCATGGGAACCTGTTGCTAAAATTGTTGGATCCCACCACTGAAACCATTCCTCCGCATCACAAGCAGAGCCTAAGGCAAAGGAAGACACATCCATCAGGTGCCACATTCTCCTGGCCTTCCCTGGACAAGAACATATGGCGAAGCCCCACGCGGGATCTTGACAGAATCCTATCTTACCACACGAAGCAGAGTTAGATGAGGCTGCAAACTGTGTGTGTGTTGTGTTTGTGGTGTGATGAATATGGTTATGGGGAAATGATGGACGAGAGCGTTTGGCCCAGGCCTGATGCTGCCGTGTCTCGTTACAGATGGTGAAAAATCTGGCTTTTGCGTTGCAATATGGCAACTGGGCGCTGCAGGCGCTGTTGGCTTTGTCATGCTCGTGACGATACTTATCCTCAGCGTATGCCTTTGCCGGGTCTGCAGAAGAGGTGAGCAAACTGAACATAGATATATATTTAATGGGGAGTTGTGAGAGATGCATTAATTACAGTTGGAAGGAGTCTTGAACAACGGGAACATTCCATGTGAGAAATGTTCAGAAGTCAATCATGTTTCCTAACAGCTGTCTCTACTCAGATCGCAAGCCTCAAGGTTCTCTGGGAATTACAATAGATCTCCAGACCACAAGGACAGGCTGCTCTGAGAGAAAATGGCAGCTTCACAGGGGGGCCTTTATGACATCCTGTCACCTCTAAGCTCCCTCAACTCTGGTTAGTGTCAACTCTGGTTAGCACTTTGATGGGAGACCACCAAGGAAATCCAGGGTTGCTACACAGAGACAGGAAGTAGCAAATCACCTCTGTTCATCTCTGGCCTTGAAAATCGTACTGGGTTGCCATACGTTGGCTGCAGCTTAATGGCGCTTTCAACCTCCACCAGATGATTTCTGACAATTACCTAATCCATGCTGACTTCAGACCACTGCAGGAGGCAGTCATATGCAAGCCACTAGAGCCACAGGAAACTTGTTTTGATATTTGGCACATCTTTCGGGATACCTGGGAAGACCTGTGGGAGACAAGCAGTTAATAGACGATGAGTTTTCTGTAAACCACTAGTCTGTATCTGCTCGTGGTTTGAAACCAGTCCGCATGAAAGATGTTTGGAGAATGCATCGCAATATCGCACTCTAGCTTTCAGGAAATGTGATATTTCTGTACCAAAAAAAGCCGCTTGAGCAAGGGAAGGGGAGATGGTATGCTGACAAAAGGAAAGCTCAGGCATGTTTAATTCACCAACAAGTAACCATCTTAGAAAGACCAAGTGGATTCTCAGCTGAATTGTTCACTTCTCCATTGCCTTTATTCCTGTGATATGGTTTTTTTTGTTTCCCATACAGCAAAGAAGCAGAAACGGTCAGAGGTAAGTAGGATGTGATTTAGGGTCTGGGGACGCTGGCGCAGCATTCAGTGCCACATCCCATCACCATGGAGATCACCAGCGGTTGTCTGCCGGTGGATTCTCTCCTCCTCCACTGCGGCCCCACGCTGCTCCTGTTGGCAGATTCAGCCTCCCCCTTTGCCTGGGGCTGATGGTGTGAAAGTCTGAATTTTATTTCTCCTGCTGTCACTTGGCAGGCAACATAAATGGTTGATATAGCAATAGCCCTACACCAGTGATGGCGAACCTATGGCACAGGTGCCAGAGGTGGCACTCAGAGCCCTCTCTGTGGGCACACACAGAGTGCCCCCCCCACACACATCTAGGCTGGCCTGGGCCGCTGGGCTTGGTTATAAGCTTTAAACCTAAGACCTAGTTTTGGGGAAGCAGTGTCGGTAACCCTGTTAAGCGCTGTTAAACCCCACTGATTTTCATGTGAAGAACTAAAGCGTGATCCTTTACCTGGGAGTAAGCTTAGTTGCTGGCAATGGGGCTTGCTTCTGAGTAAACCTTCCTAGGGTCGTGATTCACCCATTGGAAGAGTTGCACAGTTGCTTCAAAGCAAAGCCACCGACTACCACCAAGCTTATTCCTGAGTAACACATGCCTCGGAGCCAACCATTTTTTCTAAACAGGTTAAATTGCCGTGTGGGCACTTTGTGATAAATAAGTGGGTTTTGGGTTGCAATTTGGGCACTCGGTCTTGAAAAGGTTCGCCATCACTGCCCTACACTGTGTTCTGCTTGTTGGGGTGAAGCCTCTACCTCTCCGGTGCTGGTGTGATGTCATGCAATGTTTAGTTGCTTAGGGGGCTCAGCAGTTTGAAGTGATCAGTTTGGCTCAGATGAAAGCAATAACAAGGGCCAGGTGAGGACTGGGAAGAGGTCTTGGGAGGTGATGCCCCCGCACCACTTGTTATGCCACCTCCGGCACTGCCGATGTAATATTCTATCTGGCATTGCCGGCCCCCTCCCGGCCTTGGAATCGGGCGCCGTCAACATATCGAGGTTGACTAATGGAGGTTATGTTAATGCTGTTGTGTTTAAGGGTTTTAATATCACGGGTATGTTTTGTTTTATTTGTTATTTATTGTAATTTTATGCACTGATTTGTTGTACACCGCCCAGAGCCCTCCGGGGGTGGGTGGATTTTATTATTATCATCATCATCATCATCATCATCATCATCATCATCATCATCATCATCATCATCATCATCATCATCATCATCATCATCATCATCATCATCATCATCATCATCATCTTTACCTGGTTGTTGGCCTTCATTACAATTCGAGCCTCACCCAGAAGCCTAGGAAGTTGTAATGTATCGGCGTAGTATTTGTGCGGATCCCAGCAGGGCTGCCTTCTGAATTTGACAGATGTTAATTTTGTCAATTCGAAGATGTTTCAAGTGCTGCCCTAGTGTTTTTGGGATGGCGCCCAGCGTGCCGATTACCACTGGGACGACCTCAGCTGGTTTGTGCCATAGACGCTGAAGCTCTATTATTATTATTATTATTATTATTATTATTATTATTATTATTATTATTATTATTATTATTGTTGTTGTTGTTGTTGTTGTTGTTGTTGTTGTTGTTGTTGTTGTTGAAGAGAAGCTAACAGACAGGGAGTCCAAGAGGCCAAACAGAAGGAAAACTGCAGAGTGTTTGGCTGAGAAAGAACAACTGAAATGACTTACTTAGGCTTAGTTCTGCCTGAGCAACTGGGCACATTGGGCAACAAGAGTTCTCCAACGATTTTGGTCGGCTGCGATGAGTTCAACTTCATCCAATGAGATGCGAGCCTCGTTTAGGCCTCCTTTGAAGGTTTGGTGCCATGTCTTCCATGGTCTACCTCGCCTTCACTTTCCTCCAGGTGGGACCCATCGCATTGTGGTCATTGTGCCCAGCTGAAATGAAATGAGGCCTTAGGGGAAAAAAAGACACAGCAGACAGGGAACTGAGGCTAAAAGGGGGGAACTGAATGTTGTGTATTGAGCTGAACCAATAATCTGATTCTTGGACTGCAGTCTTCTAGTGTTGAAGAACCTCTTGCTCAACCCTTTGCATTCGCAGGTTGCCACTGAGAATCTCCAGGAAGCCGAATTGCATTATGCCGAACTGCAGAACTTCCTGGATTCCAGTCGGGGCCAGTGTGATGGAGGGACCTGCCCGGCACCTCCTGCAGCCCAGACCAGCGATTACGCAACTGTGGCAGAGTTAAAGGGAAGCGACGGGGAGGCCTATGTCAGCCAGGAGGAAAATGAGGACAGTGGACTGGATGACGGGCAAAAGGAAAACGAGCTACTTGAGGAACAGGAGTGAGCTTCTACTGCGTTGGGGTTGTAGCATCTGCCAGAGGGAAGGAGCTTCAACGCATGGGAACAGTGTGCTAAAATTCTGTAACCACGGAAGCACAATTCTGCAATTGGACAGCTACATTCAAATTGAGTAGATCTGAATAGAGCGGGGGGTGGGTGGGTTGTTTTGCATGTTTCCCATCATTTACATTTTCACACAATTTGTATTCTTGTAGAGAAAGCACGGGGCCACTGAGCACAGGCAATGAATGGCATGGGGAACTTCTCTCCGCTGGAGTGAGAGCCCTGGGTTCAAATCCCCACTCAACTATGGGTCTCAGTTGAGCCTGCCTCACAGGGCTGTTGTGAGGGTGACTATGGCTGAAGGAGACTGTATGAGTGTTCTTTTCAATAAATAAATAAATTCTTTGTTAGAATATGCTGAAAATGCACCATGCGTGCCATCGTTTTAGAAATGAAGACATACTCATGTATTGTCAAAGGCTTTCACAGCCGGATTCAACTGGTTGTGGTGAGTTTTCCGGGCTGTGGGGCCGTGGTCTGGTGGAACAAGATCCACATTTGGCTACAACATTAAAACATCTCCATATATAAAAATCATCTCTTAAAAGCACTACAACATACACAAGTTAAAATCCCAGTCGTAACCCTCCCCCTTATCCCGCCCCCCACAACCAGAAGCATCATAGAGGGAACATCCAGGAAGGTTGACTAAATGCCTGGGTGAAGAGAAAAGTCTTCGCCGGGTGCCTTCGCTTAGTCCATTCAATTCCTGCCAGTTCTTTTTTCAAAAACAAAGCTTCAGTTCCATATACCGGTAGTCCATATTCCAATTATGTAGGTTCTACATAAAAACGTCTCGCGCGTATAGAACGTTTTTCGTGCGTCTTCCTCAGTATGTCAGTATGTTTAATCACACTTCCAACAGTTCTTTGAGGCTTCTAATGGGTATATCTGAAATTAAAGTTACACTGAAATATACTGAAATCAGAATTATGCATATTCATCTATCTTTCTTGCACCAATACATTTCTCAATTATGGACTAAGTGATGATTTATGTTTAGTTATAAGTGTTGGAAGATTTATACTGTATCCTTAAGAACTTTGTCAGAGAAATGGAGGAAATGTAAATTCAAATAGAAGTGTTAAGTTGACTAATTATATGCAAGATCAATATATAAGACTGGACACAGCCAGAGTGCAATGTGTGTATTTTTTAGTTCATTTAGGCTAACGTTGACATTGCACTCTCAGAGATAGTGGTGATTGAAAGGTGTAGTGACCAGATGCCAGAAAATAATGACTGGTATAAGAACATAAGATCAAGCCTGCTGGATCAGACCAGAGTCCATCTAGTCCAGCACTCTGCTACTCGCAGTGGCCCACCAGGTGCCTTTGGGAGATCACATGCAGGGTGTGAAAGCAATGGCCTTCTGCGGCTGCTGCTCCTGAGCACCTGGTCTGCTAAGGCATTTGCAATCTCAGATCAAGGAGGATCAAGATTGGTAGCCATAGATCGACTTCTCCTCCATCAATGTGTCCAAGCCTTTTTAAAGCTATCCAGGTCAGTGGCCATCACCACCTCCTGTGGCAGCATATTCCAAACACCAATCACATGTTGTGTGAAAAATGTTTCCTTTTATTAGTCCTAATTCTTCCCCCCAGCATTTTCAATGGATGCCCTGTTTCTAGCATTGTGAGAAAGAGAGAAAATTTCTCTCTGTCAACATTTTCTACCCCATGCATAATTTCATAGACTTCCATCATATCCCCCCTCAGATGTCTCCTCTCCAAACCAAAGAGTCCCAAACGTCGAGGGTTCTATCCCAGGTTCCGATGATCATAGAATCATGGTGTTTCTGTGGGCTCTTTTGTTGTGGTCTGACTGTTCTCTTGCTTCCCTCTTCAACCAGTTGTGAATTCAATCAACTATCTGTCTTGGGCCTACCTCTCTGTGGGCTTCTGTACGTTGGGTGGGTTCCTGAGGCAAACACGTTGTGCATAATTCGTAACTTCAAACTACCATCCTTATCTTTCCAAAAACCAATTCACAGGCTCAAATTAGAACTTTTGCTAGTTCCTGAAATTTTGTTGACTTCAACAGATCAAGATTTGGGGAAGGAAGACGGATGGTTGACTCTTATCAGGCACTGTGCGGCTTAAATCAGGAACTGTCATGTTTAGGGTACCTCTCAGTTGTCATGGTACATACAGTCTCGACTCGCAGGAAGCTGCAGGGTCGGAGGCTGAGACAAAGCTGAGGAAACTAACTGGGGCCTAGACTAGAACTAATGTTTTTTTGGTGAATCATGTCTCGGTTCTCCTGATCCACTTTGTGTCCCCTGCAATCACAGCAGCTGCAGAAAACAATTAAAGATCAGAGGAAACTTTTCTTGGCTAGGAACGGTGGTGTGTATGTGTGTGTGAAAGATCTTCTGTGTCCCACTCCATTTTAAGAAGCTGAATTGGGCCCCAGGAAGGGGGTCATTTATATATTTTTGGATGAGCAAGTGGGAATATGGTGAACATGAGCCACTCCTAAGTTATGTAAATGACTCCCTGCTGCTAGAAATGAGGGAGCTTCAGCTTTCGAAGTGGTGGCTCCATATTGAAAAAAAAATCTTCTCCTTGGGTTTCTCATGGGAGTCTCTTCATATGCTTACCGCCACGGAAATTTACCATCATCTAAAGATCAGACTGTATGACCAGGAATACCAATCTCTCCTGAGTGCTGCACAAAGCTCTATACTTTGGGATCACACCCCCGAAATCTAGCCCTGCTGTATATTTAGAACAGCTTGTTAATTATAAGTGCAGATGGGTCATGACAAGAGCAAGGTGCAACTCATTCCCCTCTATCTTCAAGGTTGTTTCCTTAACATCCCACCAAGTGAGCGTTGTTGTCGGTACTGTCCCAACGCTATGGACTCAGTCCCTCATATCCTGCTTTACTGTTCGAGGTATAATGATATTAGAACCGATCTGGGAGCTTTACTACCTCTAGAATTTATGTTTTTCTCAGACAAACCAAAAATGTCTAAGCAATTGAACAGCCCTAATTTAGAAATTTCTGAAGCAGTTGCTACATTTTTAATCCATGTTCTACATGCTATATGACAATGATCCTGTTTTTGTACTTGGAATATATGGTACTTCTGGTTTATGCCTAATAAAGGTTTTTGGATTGGATTGGATTGGACTCCCTGCTGGGACATTTTACCTTCTGAAAAATAGCACGGGCAGAGAGACAACGGGCCCTCCATTCCTCACAGCACAGTTCCAAGGGAAGAAAAGCTCCCTCTGATCTTTAAAATTACATTCATTCCAGCTGCTTTGTGACTGCAGGGAAACACCAGTTGGGTTAGGGAAGGTGGGGTGACAACTTAGGCACAACTCCTCCAAAATATCTAGTTTGGCCCTGGGGACTATACACAAGCACCCAGGCCTTGGGATCCTCAGTTCTAGAAGGGAACACAGCTCCTGTGGTAGACAGAGATTACAATGCCTCTGGGTTGGCTCGACCTGGTATAAATATTTGGATTCTAGCAAGTCTGCCTGTGTTGAATTCATGGTTGCCACTGTTCTGTTGTGAGGGAAATAAAATAAAATGAAAACTGAAAAAACTGTAGTCTGACTGGATTCACTTTTAACTCAAGGAATTCCGTTTTGGAAGGAGGATATTTTAAATCAGACAGGAGCAGTGGTGGGATCCAAAAATTTTAGTAACAGGTTCCCTCACCAGCCCCCCCCTCAGCAAAGGGGGCAGAGGCGTACCTAGGCAAACCTGAGCCCTGGGCAAAACCTGAGTTGGATGGCCCCCCCCTTGGGCAGCC